>NC_139720.1:87388454-89822204 GCF_964211835.1 Anser anser
CTCAGGCCTGGCCCATGGGAAATCTTTGGACAAGGCTTTAAGAGAAGTGAAAGCTGCTGAAAAATGAGAAGTTTCACATGAACAGCCTGTGTTGGTATGGCGTGGTTTCAGTTGCTTGCAGCTTGCATAGAGGTTCCATATCACACCATGGGACTGACATTGTGCGTAGCCTGACGTTCCTAGGGCAGGCAAAGGCAGCACTGAGAACCAGTGCGTACATAACAAATGCTGGAGACACTACCTGGATCTCCAGATGAGTTGCATGAGCCAGTTATGAGGCTCTGAGGTGGTTAGACTTCTACAACAGTGACAAGCAATAAAAAATTTCAATAGGTCATTGTTTTTTCCACATACCTCAGGCTTTTGAAGGGACAAAGGTCACTTTAAGATGATCCTTTCCTGAATGGTCTTCAAAAGCTTCTGTTCCTGCTTGATCAATACAGCCCCTCTGGCAAAGATGTCCTTGAGATGGAGGCCAACAGCAGCAACAGCAAACTTCTTTCCATGCTAAAATTTAAACAAAGGTGTTTCAGATGTGTATTGCGGATGTAAGACAGGGAAGACATACAGACAGACACGCACATACATACATATACATGAAAAAACTCCCCAGAATCTTAGCCATGTCTAAGGGCTGCAGCTCAAGCATGTGAAATCCTCTCCCCATTCTTGGAAGAGATCAAGAAGCAGCTCAAGAAACCCTCGAAAGCACGAAGGTTGCCTCAGAGGTCGAACCTCCATGGCAGGATGCTGGAAGGAGAGACCTAGCTCCAAGGGTGCAAAACTTCACAGCTTGGGCTAAAACACCAGGTCTCCGCTTGGCAACACTAACAAAACCAATGACCTCTTCTGATGTCCACACACCAGAGTGGAAGAGGGACACTCTCACGTGTGCACAAGCTGTTAGCGTGCAGGATGTACTTGCAAAGATCAACTCCAATAATCTGCTCAGGAAAAGATGAGCAAGAAATTTTTCAGAACAGCATTCCCAATATATACCCCTAAGGACATGCACTCCCTTCCCTTGGAATAGGTTTGGATCCTGCAGCCACTGAGATCTGGGAAGCAAATGACCTGGGCACTTCTCCCTGAAGCACATGGAGGACAGCCAGCCATAAACGGGGCTGGAAGAGAAAGAAAAGGTGACTTCACTTGGTGTTAAACCGCTCACAATTAGCATCTGCTCGTGGTCTCCATAATGTGGGCTGCCTCAAACAAGAAGCCTACAGCCTCAGCCCAAATAGAGGAACTTGAAGCAACAGGAACTTGGGAAACTCAGCAGAAAACCTGGGGCCAAAGCAGAAACACTAAACATATTTTACCTTGGCCACGTACAGCATAAGCCATAACCCGAACATTCTCACTGAAGCCCGGGAGTCCTAACAAACAGGAAGGGAGGACCACGCATTCAAGTGAAGATGCGATGCCAAAAGAGATGATGCTGTGGAGGAGGTGGCAGGAATTGGGTGGAAAAAGCATTTTTCAGGGCCTTGACAATGACACAGAGCACTCCCACCACAAGAGGAATTTCTTTAGAAAGCACTTTCGCTGGGGATTTATGGGAGAACATGGCCATATATTTTACAGCACATTCTTATGGCCTCATCGGTCAATAATCTGCATTTAACTCAGTCCCTTCAGAGTGTGATGGGCCATAACGCTTGCAAAGCAGCTGCTACATGCTGAAATAATAATCAAGGAAGCAGAGAGCAGAGCTGATAATTGACTCTGTTAATGTGCAAGTCGGGACGCTGAGTTATTGATCAGATGTGCTTCGGTGGTCCAGTGAGAGCCCAGTCCTTCATGCCTGGAAGTTATCAGCTGGACTGTTATCACCATGGGGTCCTCTTCTCTTTGGATATTCACTGATTCTGGGTTTCTTTCAACCTTTCCTCTGGGGCTGGTCTAAAACAGGACCCTGAAACAGCTGCTAGCAAAGCAGCATTTTCCCTGACACCAGCCCATCAGTCTCCTGATCTTTCAATAGCAGGGACAAACATGTGATGATGAGGAGACAACTGCTTTTCACCCCTGGGTACTTCTTCCTGGGACCATCCATGTCATTCCCACCAACCTGTTTTCCTTCTACTCCCAAGTGAATCCATCGCTCCCCTCTTCTGATCTTCCACCCACCTCTCCTCCTTGAGTTTCCTAAGCTGCATTGCTGCCTCTGCACTTTCCTGCCCATCCTCTGAGGTCCATAGCTGACCAAGGCTCTGCACTGGCACCTCGTGCCCCCATGTCCCCACTGGCCACCAGCTCACCCCACGTCCTAGCAGACATTGGAGCCAGAGATAGCTGCTTCCTGCGCTGTCAACTGAATTTCTGCAGCCCGCCCTTGAACGTGCCCTCGCAAAAAGCCTTCTGAACAGCTAAATAAGTGTTGTCATACGGTTCTTCTCTCTCAGCTAATTCACTGGTTTGTTCAAAGACTTGCAAGAGCTCAGTAAATGTGGTTTCCTTTCGCAGAATCTCTGCAGGTTGCACCTCCGAGCAGTCTTAGCAGTGTAAGCTTCACGGCTGATTCTCCTAATTTGCTAGGTATTGCATTCATTTGCATGCATGTTGAACAGACCTGTAATTCTCCAGATCATCCCAAGAGCCTTCAAAGATGTGAGTATAACATTCACTGTCTTTATCAAACACTGCTCTTTCTTCTCTCTCCCCCTCTCTCTCTCTATTTTTTTTTTTAAAGGAGTGGAGGAATATTTATTTTGGAGAGACAGCACTTCCATCCCAGTGACCTCTTGGCTGCATGCCATCTGGACCTGGCAGCTCACTGGTACTTACACGATCTGCTTGTTCCAGCTCTTCAGTCTCTAATGCTATCTCATCTTTGTCCAGAAGGGAGGAAGGTCTGAGCAGGCGTTTCCAGAGAGACTTCTGTAGTGAAAATGGATGTGAAGGAATTATTCAGCCCTTCAAGAACATCTTTAGTTTCCTTAATCGCTCCTTTTTAAATGCAGGTGATTCAAACCATCCTCAAATATTTAAGCAGACTTATCGATGTGGGTTACTTGGGAAATCAATGCTTTTATACCCTAGGTTTTTGCCCATTTAAACCTATTTTGATTTTCTAGGCCTGGGAAACATGCTGTCCAGTAAAGGGCACAAATTGCTGAGCCTAGGTGTCCAAACACACATGTGAGGGGGTTCAAGAGTCTTTAACAAGAGTCTTTAACAAATCAGTGGAGAAAGGTAAAAGAAGAGTCAGTGGCTGAAAGCTAGAGCCAGATGAGTCCACTGGGAAGTAAGACGTGCTTTAACCATGGGGACAGGTAGGTACTGTATCTCACGCCAAGTGGAGAGCTGGAAGCTCTCCATCTTGATATCTTCATCATGGCAGCGTTACTCTGACCTGACACAAGATTTTGGGGTGAAAAGCTCTGGCCTGACTGAGGTCAACCAAGATGCCCTGGCAGCCTTCCTGGCCCCAGGTCCCCCTCACAGCCATTTATGTAGGCGGGGGTGCGTGTGCAGCGGCGAAGCACAGACCACCAGCCCCCCCAAAATGCTTCCAAGACGTGACTAAGGCTGCAGTGACGTGCTGCCGCTGTAGCTGATAACGGGCTGGGGAAGCAGCAGCGCTGAGCGGGGTCAGGAAGTCACGTCAGCGGCGGGCCCAGCCGGCGGCTGCGGCCTGCCCACGTGGAAGTGGTTAGCTGCACCCCGCTAGGGGAGCCACGCGAGGCTGCAAAGGCTCCAGATCTGGCCCCGGGGAACAGCAGCCCTCAGCCGCACACGTCTGGGGGTGGGAGGTGTTAAATGTTATCTGGGAGCATGCAGGAGGTCTGCCTGGGGGCCGCAACCACGCAGAAATAACCTTTGTGCTTTGTGAAATGAGCAGGGAGCCGCCAGGCTGTGTGTAACAGCACGCCCATCCCGGCCCGGCTAAGCAGGTGCTTTTCCAGGAGCCCCTTCAGCCCACCGAGACGTGGCAGGATCCTGCTGGTAACTACGTTAGGTTTGACAGCCAAGCCAAAATGCCACGGTGATTTCTTCCAGGTTTGCCACGGCTTGGTGATTTTTAACACTCTGAAGCAGCAAATCATGGGTTTGCTTTGGATTTCTTGTAGAAACCTGCAACCTTCCTGTCCAGCTCTGGGACGGCAACACCACAAGGCCCTTGCTTCCTTGGATCACTCCTAACTGCTGTGTGGGCCAGGACCAGTGCCAGTGTCACAGCCCTCCTAAGCCACCCTTCTTCACCTCCTCCTGAACAGGACCCAAAAATGGACTCATCCCAACACAGAGGCTGATTTCAAAGGAAATGATGCGAGTCCAGCAGCCAACAGTGCTGAAAGAGCGAAGGGGGCCAGACTTCAAGTGGAAGCCTGGCACTCCATCATACCTCTTTGTGGACAGGATGGGACAGGTTGAACTCCCCAAAATCTTGCTGAAGAAGCCACGTGTTGCTTACTCTGGAAGGCAGGTGTCCAGTGTGCTCAGGAGGCTGAGGTTCAGCTCTGCAACCCAAACACGTGGAGAATGTGGGTTTTGAAAAGAAAAGTGGCATTTTAAAAAATGGGCATAACCAATTTCCACATGAGCATCAAGAAAATACATTCCAAATTCCCATGCCAGCAGGAACATGGGTTTGTGCAGAGCCCACAGCTAGCAGCAAATCCACACGGCAGGAGGTTCAGCTCAGGCAGCCTCCCCTGGTCCCAGCACTTCCCATGAGAAAGGAGAAGCTGCTCAGATGGGAGGGAGGGGGGTTGTGTTTCTTGGTGCCTTGGGGTTCCTCTTTCCTCAAAGGCTTCCTGAGCGATGTCGCAATGCCTTTGTCCACCGTCAGCATGCGAACAACCTCCACCACCTGCTCCTGGTCTCCTGGGGTAGATAGCTCTGCCAGCCGAGCCAAGTACCACCCCTTGACTAAACACCAGTCCTGCAGACACACCGTCTGTCCATCCCTGGGGCTCTCCTGACTTCGTCTGCTTGGAGAGATTCAAGGAGACCAGCCCTGCCTCCAGACCCCAGCCTCCCTCCAGGTGTTTGCAGTTCCTCCCTGCTCAGCTTCTCCCCTGCAGCAGTAGGTGATACAGCAGACATCCCTCCCCACGTGCAGCCCCCCGTCACCCAGGGACACTGGCTCCAGCCATCCCTCCCAGGTTCCCCCGCCTCTCACCAGGAGGACTGTGATGGCACCATCCCCAAACAGCATTTGCCTTTGGTGGGAGAAGTGCTGTCTCTGCCGGCAGGCTCTTCCCTGCTTCCTTTCTTCTGCAGGAGGATTTGTTCCCTTGTCCCCCATCTCCTCCTGAAAAACACAGAGAATAAAAACAGAGATGTCTGCCACAGGGTTGCCCTTAATCAGAAGGGTGCAGGGACTGTGAGAGGCTGTAAACAGAAACCCAAAACATTTTGGACGTCTCACCTGCATCCCCCTTCAGCTGGCAGGCTCACAGCCTGCTGGTGGATCTAGACTCCTCTGTGTCATTTATCCTAATCTGTCCCCTCGTGCTGCACAGCAATCACCTTTCATCATGAGATCACACAGCTCCTACACCCACAACAGCGCACAAATCACCAGTCCCAGTCCTGTCTGAAATAAATCACAGCTAATCTACTTACTGTAGAGGAACAGGAAAAAAAATCACCTGCGACTAAACACAGCCAGGGAAGTGCTTTAGAAAGAGTGCTGTAAAAGATTCCCAATGCGGAAAAATAGATTTCAGCCTTTGAGAGCTGGTGTTGGTAGTTACCCAAAGGTTTAGTGTGTACACATTTCTACAGCCCACGCTGCCCTGCCTGCATTAGGAAATAGCTCCCCATCTTCTCAGCACAGAGAACATACCTGCTCTGGAGTGCCTAGCCTCCATCACAGCAGCAGTGTCCAGATCCAGGATGCTGCTCTGGATCACGCTGTCCTTCATCCCACTCCACAGCATGTGCCAAGGAGATGCAGGTGGAAACATCTGGCTCACATCTGAACCAACTGCTTGGAAGGTGCAGAAGGGGTATTTGGTCCTAATCCATTACTAAATGCTGGAAAGTTCAGAGTGCCTTGTTAGCCTGCTAAAAAAGCAAGTGCAATATAGAGAGAAATAAGTGTCCCCATTCCGCACCAAACATGCTTTTGATTTCTTAGAGAAATGTCACATTCAACACCGGGTGTCCTGTGATCACTTGGTTACAGTCCGCTGTTTTCCTTCCCTAATAGGATTTTCCCAGCACTACTTACCTCGTCATCATTTCATTGCTGCTAAGCCAAGATTCCCAGGCAATCTGTCCCACTGCCTCAAAACAACTTTCTGTCTGTCACTAACAGGTCTGCATTATCCATATGTCCTGCAGCCTCCACTGCTAACAACAGTCTTAATCCCCTTCCTTAATACCGGCTATCGAAGTAACACTCTCGGGCAGGAATAGATGTTAAATTCCAAATCGTTAGCAAAAACAGAACCAATTACAAGAAAAAAAAATAGCTAAGAATGAGAGATCTCTCACTGGGTTAAAAATAGATTTCTACTCATTCTCATGACTTCAGTTTGGCACGCCAACAGCGGGCTTTGCAGGCTCGGAAGGGAAATGTGCCCAGCTAGGGGGCCAGCAGCAGCAGCCCACGTGGATGGACTGATGGAGTTACACGCATGCCTGCAGCAGGGACAAAGGTGTGCCCAGCACCACAGCTGGCTTTGAGGGCATGGGACACCCCCAGAGGAGACCTAGGCAAGCCCAGCACACCAGCAGGGAGTGGGCAGAGTTGGCTTCTGGCCTCGTTAGCCAGCGCTGGGGGCACGCAGGAACACACCTCCCCTCTCTGCTCCAGCCCCAGGAAAGTCACTCTGACCCTGGAGGGGTCTGGAGAGATGGACCTGCCCTCTCAGGCCCAAACCTATGAGAGCAAGGCCCTTGTTGAATACCCTGTGTTCAGCCAACAGCTCTCCAGATGGTGCTTCCTTGGTCATTTCTCACTGCGGTACAGAAACGAAGATCCTTGAGATCTGAGGAGGCAGCAAAAGGGTGACAACAGTTGCTCTTCTTATGCAAGTCTGTCCAGCACTTTGTACGCTGATACAGGTCATGGGCCTCCTCAGGGATCTGAAAGCATCTGAGGAGAAAGTGTGTCCATCAGGCACCTGTATCTCCCCTGGCTGGTCTTGCTGGAGGGATGTAATTTCCTTTGACAGCATCCTTTTCACAGCCCTTGAAAACCATGGAGTTGAAAACCACTGCAAAATGAGACATAACTGCTGCCATCTCTAGCGTGTACTTTAGATGATAACAGCATAGCAGGCACTGGCAAAATTAAATATATATATATATCTGTCCCAAAGCAGAGTGGAGGATGGGGGAAGACTGCAAAAGGAGGATGGATCTCAGCAAGCACTAAGAAACAGCTGAACCTCTGGGAGATGAAGTGCATCTTCCATCTGCACATCAGGGAAAATTCTGAGAGAGAATAGTTTCCAGCTGGAAGAGAAAACCAAAGCCCAGCAGGGCTAAGGGACTGTTTCAGCTGAAGTTGCCCCCTTGATGCAGACCTGGGTTCACCATCAGTGATCATCTCCACCTGGGGGCATGGAGGAGCCAAGTGCAACACCAGCTCTGGTGGGCTGAAGAGTGACAAACGAGGGAGACTGCTGATACCAGCTCAACAGCAAGCCAAGAGTTTCTGTGCTGAACATTACGTTAAGATGGGTGTTTAAATGCCCTAATTTTTTTTTTTTTGGCTGGGACTGGCAGAGGGGATTGGAGGAGGACACATGGGAACTGGATACAATTTCCACAAGAATTACTTGTTCTTCAGCTACTGAAGAGAGTCCCAAAGCCCTGTCATCAGTGAGCTTAAATTCATGATGTGGGGCTCTATAGTGTGCCAGGAAATGCTTGGAGGGGATGTCTACTAATGGACACGTCCCCAAATAATAAGTTGAAAGCCAGTGTGAAATATGAGGCAATAAGAAGATGGAAAGTTCCGTGAACAAGAGTAGCCACAGCTTGGCTACACAAAAACTTCATCTCTTCCAAGTATAGTAAATAGGAATAAAGCTCTGAGTCAGACCTTATTTGTCCTATTAATTTGGCTGTGCTAGTCACAACAGAGGGAAAAAAAGATGCACAAAACACTCTTAAATAGCTTAAACTAAAAACAATCACTTACCAACACACATTCACAATAAAAGCAATTAGCATGAAAGATATTAAGAACCTATCCCGTCTTAAAAATGTCTATGGGCCATAAATAGAGGTGCACAAAAGATAGATTAGGAATAAATCTCAACCTCTTATGCCATCGATTCTCTAGTTAATTATCAGATAATCACCATGGTGTTCGTTTGCAGAATAAATACCCCATATAAATTTAAATCTGCATGTAAATAGAATAAGAGTTAATTAACAGAACAGTAAAGTACCCAGCAATGTAAACACTCTGCTGACTCCACTCCCCATTAATGGGAAGAGTCTACTTTACTTTGTGCTGAACTCCAAAAATGAAACACCGGTGTCTATGTGCTGGTATCTGTAATTTTTGCAGCAAAGCAACACGCGTTGGCTTAAGAAGTAACTTAAGAAGTTGGTCAGCCATGAGGAAGCACAAAAAAGCCTGGATCCCAATTCAACAAAGTTTGTCCTTATTCCTACCTCCTCCAAATAAAGCACATAAGCCTCCATGGAAATCACATGCTTGCATCCTGAGCTGAATAGGGATAAGCAAAGAACATGCTTAAATATTTTGCAGAATTAGATCCACAATCTTCATTTTATACTGCAATAATTCATTTTCAGAAAAAAAAAAAGACGTTTCTATGGAGACTTATTTTGTGTTCAGCAGAGATTTTCCCCTTTAATTCTCACTATTAGAGTCAGGCTTTCCTCCTGTCTCCTCCTCTAGAGAAGACGCTCTAAAGAAGTAGATTTCTGATTTCTTTGCCTGTTTCACAGCAAACTACTGTGTCTAAGTTCCCTCATTTGTTAAGCAGAGAAGATTCCCAATGATGCATTGTGATGGTGTGAAGTCCTCGAATGGAAAATGCTGTAGAAATATAGAGTATAATCCAAATTTTTTTATCTTGCCTAGTGTTCTTTAGATCAACTCAATTTACTCTACTGAAAGAAACTCCCCTGGAAGCATTTTTATAGAAAAAGCCTTGTTGGGTGGTATAAAAGAAAGAAAAGATGTGAGGTGGTATATGCCTTTTCTTTTTTTTCTTTTCTTTTTTATCTTATGCAGTTATACATACAGCTACAAAGTAAATGTAGAATAAGAACATAAAATCAACATTTAGATGATCAGACTATCTACCTCCTCACCTTACTTGAATAACAGCCAAAAGCATGGGCAGAAGACAAAAGCAGATGACAAAAAGCAGAAGACAAAAGCAAAGCAGTCTTATGCAGTACTTCTGCAAACCTCTAACAATCCACAGCTCAAGGACTTACCAGGCCAGAGATGGCTATTTCAACAACAATCAGTAGATTCTCTTCTTGTTCATTTTCTCCTGGAAAACACAAAATTATAGCACAGCAGCCCATCTCAAGGAGCTTTCCAATGTGACTTTATGTTGTGTGAAAACCCCAATCTTGTTCACCTATACAGAATTTCATCTACCGTTTCATTGCTCAGCCAGTTTCATAAGCCCCTGCACATTTCCTCAGAGCCAGCCCTTGTTCCTAATACTTTGAATAAATTAATATTGTCAGCACAGCTTTTTTTCTTAGTAGTCATCCTTCCTCCTTTCCAAGACATTTATGTCTTCATTGAGCAGCACAGGTCTCATCAGTGGTGACCTCCCATCCCTGTCAGAACTATTTACCTTCTGCCTCGTATTTTTAGCTAATAGTTTATCCATGTAAGGAGCTGTCCTGATCTTACCTAACCATTACTTAGTTTCCATGAGATCCTTTGATGATGGAACTGTTCAGTCTCTTTTGGCTCCACACAGACCACATCCACAAGATGTTTCTCATCTACGTGCTTGCTTACTCCTTCAAAGAACCTAACAGACCTGAGAGCACTTTTTGATAGCCAGATCATTTCTTCCTTGCTTGGTGCAGAGGTCAAGCTTCACAGCTGCCTGCATGTCCCTCAGCCTTACCATGTCTGGTTGGTCTAGCACAGCAACCTGCAGAGCCTCTGAATACCTACTCAAGGTACACAACCAACTCTGGCTTGATAGTAGGGCTTGAGGGACTCATCTTGATAAGTATCACCTGACACACTCATTCTTCAAAACAGGTCACATCTTTGTCTGTAAGAGACTCAAGAAGATGGGGTTGTACAGTGTGAGCTACCAGGCTCCCAAGATCTTGGGTCCTGGCTTCATGAACCCGTTCTCCAGAGCCTCTGGGTCTGTCCCAGAATGGCCTCATCAGTAGACAACACACATTGTCTTGCCAAAGTCCAATTAAATGCCCAAACGATAGCATAAAATGAGCTAATTACTCCTCCGTACCTTTGCCTTACCTGTTAGATGCACCACGTCGATGTCCACACTCTGAGACCAAAGAGCACAATGACCTTGATGGCCTGTACACGATGCCTGCCTTGAAACATAGGACGTGTAATAGCAGCACAGCACATTCATAGCTTTTCTCTAGGCACAGCGGAATTAGGGGCTAAGCCACAGGCACAGCTTCCCAAGGACAGGAAAAGCAGGAGATTTTGTGCCAACCGATGGTGGTGGGAGTCACCCCGTGACATCCCCAGCCTCCCTACCCCTCTCTTCATTCAGCCCTTCAGTAATTCCTCCCTGAATTGCTTGCCTCTCTGAACATTATCAGGCCAAGGCGTGCGTCCCACTTCATTAAGCCTGTAAGCCAGTGGCTGGATGATATCTGACTTGCATCCGTTTGCAATTTAAAATGGGCATTTGCTTCAGATCAAAGCGGCAGGGGCAGCAGGAACAGAAATTAGCATCTCACGGGCTCTCTCTCCCCAGTTTCATTGCCACAGTGTGTCTCCCTCATTAACAGGGAAATGAAACGTCTTTACAGTTCAAGCTGTCCCTGCCTTTTATCCCGTGGCCACCGCGTGAGGCATTATTGCCGCATTTCACAGCGATTGGTCATGGCCCTTCTCTTTCAAATTGGGCAGTGTGCCTCTCCTCTGCCTTCACACCCTGCGAGGGGGCTGCAAAGAGTCACTGCAGCTCCTGCTTTTCCATATTGCTCCCAGCGTTCACCAATTCATTCCCTCACGCTTAAAATAATACTAACCACCAGCTTTCTTCTACCCCCCCGACCTGTGAATTTTCACACTTGGTTGGAAGTCCCAGAAATAAATGCTCCCCCCGCCCCTACAATGAGCAGGGGCAGCGGCATGAGGCTGGAGACAAGTGAACCTCCTGCTTCGCAGTCATCCCCATATCCCTTTGGTTTTGTGAAGGGTCTGGGGACAGCACCCCATGGGAGGGCAGACTACAGGGATGCCAGGGGAGCAGCTCCCTCCCACTGCCCTTGCCAACAACCCAGACACAGGACCTGCTCCTGGCACCTGTACAAGGAACGAGCAATTAAAATACAAAACACCCTCTGATGGGATTTTTTTAATTATTATTTTTTTAATGAAGCTGCTCGTGCAGGTGAATGCTTTAGCAATGGCAGTAGCAAGCTACACGCCCACACATCCCCAGAGAGCCCTGCTGGGACTGGCTGTCGAGGAAGACTCAGCTCCCTGCCAGCATCGTTTATAAACATATAGCTCTCCTTAGAAATGTACAGAAAAAGGCATAATGAATGAATGAAAGCAAGAAACCCCTAATGAGCATATGCTCAAAGTTGCTGCTTGTGGTATTCTGTTTCCTGTTTGGATTGCAGAAGCAAGTAGCGTCTGGACCCTGCTTTCCTGTTTGCATTTCTAAACAAGCTGCTAGGGAAAACAGGCTTATATATGTTTTAAACAGTGTACACACACACACACAAAATCCTCTTGAAAAGGAGGTAAGGGACCATTAATGTTGTCAGCCCCACAGTACCTCAACCAGCCTCGTTGTTGGCACGTCTAGCTAGCTTCAAGGACGGGGAGCTAGTCCCTCCTACATGCCACAGCAGCAAAGAGAGCCACGTTACCTCTCCCACATCCTTCTCTCCTCGAGCCCTGCTCTTTGTACTGCTTCTGCCTTGGAAAGCATGGCTGTAGAGCAAAGAATGCCTTCTCCTGCCCTGTGCAACAGGGCTGTAATCCCATATTATCTGCTGGAAGGAGAGGGAGGAAGCGGAGAATCAGAGGAGAGGGACCAAAAGCCAGCAGCAGGCAGACACAAAGCAGCATTTTCTTAGTGGTTAAGGAAGGTTTAGAGCCCCAGGGGTGATTCTGCTCTGCCTTAGATGCCAAAGACCAAGGCCAAAGGACACGTGAAACAAGCATAGACAGCAGGAAACAGCTTGAATGCAAAATAGCATAAAGTGAGACCAAAGCAGAGATCAGAACAATATCTTTTATTTCCAGTTTTTAAATGTTTTATCACAGGAAGAAAACTGAACGTCAAATTTCAAAACCAACTCAAAGTTAATAGGAAGGAATGAAGAGATACTGCTTCAGAGGGGCATCCCAGGAGAACTGCACATCATTTTCTTGGAAGCATTTCTTGAAAGTTCGGAAGCCTTCCTCAACAACCTTGCCCTGGCAATACCAGGGCAGCACATTGCTGTTGTGTCCTCTTTTTCCAGGGAGCAGGGCAGGGCAGGCCGAAAACCCTGAGCCATAAATTTTGAGAGGATGCAAAGTACCACCTCACTTGCAAGCGTTCCTGCACAGCAACTAACTTGCCACCCAGCCTCCCTCCTCACAGGCTTGCAGAAAAATGCCCTCAGTGCAACCATCTTCAGGGGAGAGACATTCAGGCAACCCTTTGTACCCCATCACACTGCACAAGCTGCCCATGTGGCCATTAAGCACTGTCCTTGCTTCTCTCCAAAGGCAAGTGCCATAAAAGCCTTCCAGGAAGGCAAAGCAGTGGTTATACTCCCACCTGACCCCCCTCACACCATCCATCTTCCGAAGAGCAAGGGTCTGCCAAGCTGCAGGTCTTCACTTTGAGTGGAAGTGCTTCTCTCCCCTTGCACAAAGGTTACCATGCCTCCCTTCCTGACCCTTTTGGAAAACAGGACTGAAGAAAGCCTGATATTGATTTCTGACCGCATGGCTGCAAGCAACCCCGACCACCCCAAAGCTTCCAGCACAACACAGCCCTTGTGCTTCTGTAGCCCCTTGCAGCTGATTCATTCCTCTTGGACCCAACCCTGCATTGCCTTGTAGCCTGTTCAAGCTCCTTTAAAATACTTTAAAACACTTTAAAAAAGAGGACCCGAAGGACCATGAACCTTCCCACTGCATACTGCCCCTCACACAGGACTGTCCCTTGGCAAGGGTACAACTGGGGTGCAACGGGAGCACTGCTGTGCTGCACAGTCTACGCCATCACACTTTTTCCCCATAGGGTTATTACAGCTAAATATATATTTTATCAGCTGTTTTAGTTTACATCAGAGGCCAGGCTTGAAAAAAAGTGGTGATGGGGTGGCTAAAGGTGGCCAAGAGCCCCGGCAGCAAAATCAGCACCCTCCTCCTGACCCACCACTCATACATCTACCTCAGCTGAGTGAAATGTTCCCTTTAAAAATAGGACTGTGTTTTGCAGCTTTTACCGTGATGAGTTACAACTCTAAGTCCACTCATGGAAAAAAAATACATTTAAAAAAAATATAGCCAAAAGGTTTGGCTGTGACCCAGCAGAACCAGATAAAAAAAAAAAAAAAAAAAGAAAAACCACCCCTGCAAAAACACACACATTCTTCTCACAGACCCTTTCATCAAGGCCCCAGGCGCAGTTCTCAGACCTATATTAAAACCTCTCAACCTGCATGAATGGAAAGCTGCTACTTAGGCCTCTGGCTAACCAAGAGAAAAAGGGACAGGAAAAAAAAAAAGGTGTCCTGCAGCAGGGGAAAGCCCCCCCTCTCTGCCCACCTTCTTCCCCCAATCCGCCAGACACAAAATCTCATGTTACGGTAGGGTCTGCAGCTTTTTACAAGAACTTTAGATGCCAGCAAAGATGTTTCCATGGACCTGTGGTGGAGCAGCAAGGTGGACGAGCGAGGGGCCAGCAGGGGTTGCAGGACACCAAACCCAGCAAGGTCGCTCCTAGGGCTTGCCACAGAGTAATGAACCAGGTAAGCTGGATTCTTCAGCAGAAGGCTGGTCTTGGTGAGGTTCATCCTAAGACACGTAAAGAGTGACGTGTCAAGCCACATGTGTGTGATTTGCCAGGGTAACGCCTGAGGAGGTGTGAGACACCGAGCAACAATAAAAGAGCGAGATTCTTTAGAAAGAGAGGGGAAACTGAACACCCACGTTTTCCTATCTGTGGTCCTCAGAGGTACAGAGGGACAAAGAAAGTACTTGCAAGCACGTAGAAGAATGCAACAAAAAGAAGAGAAACTTTTTCTTGCTGTTTAAACAAGATCAGTTTGCGTCAGCCCTATCTAGGGGGTAAACAGCAGACATCACAGGTTCTTGACTTTAGCAAGGCTTCTGAAGCGTGCTCCCAAGGTGCTTACAAGCAAGCTATAGAAACCATCTGAACCAAAATAATGAGGGAGAACATTATACCGGTAGATAAACACTATGTGCACAGAGTAATTACTAATAGTTGATGGTCAGAGACAGTTCCTTCTTTCTTTTCCCACCCCGTAGCATACCTACATCTTCCTGCATCCCCTGATTATGAGCTGGACACCAGGCAGTGTGTGTAAGGTAATTCATGCTGCAGCCTTTCCTTGGTGGGAAAACACACCTGCTTTTTCTCCTTCACCTAGCTATCATTGTCCCTGAAACTTGTAGGAGTTAACTGTCCCGGGAGCATCTGCTTCTCTGCCGAAACAGACTGAAACTGGCCCATGAGGTGAAACACTATCAAGACAGGACTCAGACAGCCAGCATGATCCTTAGCAAACCAGCGCAGAAAGCTGTTCAACAACCCTGTGTAAAAGGTGCTTCAGTTAGATAGGAAAAGTCAACAGCCTGGACACACAGTGGAGAAGCAACTTGCTGGACAGCAAAGCTGCAGGAGAGCAGCCCACCGATTGCAAGCCAAGCACAAATAGTGTCACACTGTCACACACACACACAGAGAATCAAACATCCCGCTGGAATATGTAAGCAGTGTGTAGTCCACAGGGCAGGGGGAAACCTCTGCAGAGAACCAGTGGGAGCCCTACGTGCAGCTCCAAGTGCTCTTGCCGCTATCGGAGAGATGGCTGGGGTCAGGACAGCTGGGGGAGAAGCTGCAAGAGGTCCAGGAAAATTGACCTGCAGGAAAAGGCTGAGGTGGCTGAAGAGGGAAAGCTAAAGCAGTAGCCTTCAAACTTATGCAAAAAAAAAAAAAAGTGCTTTTTTCAAGGAAAAAAATGATTGATCAGTATTTGGAATGCAGGGCACGCAGGTTTCCCAATTGTAAGGAAAGTGAAGGACTTGAATCCTGATCCCACTTGGGTCCAATATATTATATGGCACAACCCAGAGGTATCTAATGCCAGGTCCCAGCTGTGCAGCTTTCTGACCCACAGACAGTCCACTGAAGACCCACTGCCTACAGCAGTCCCAGCAAAGGAAAGAACTGGGAAGACTTTGTACACACAGCTCAAAGATGACTTGGTGTCTTCTCCTTCCTTCTGGGATCCAAGACTCCACGCGAGTCCCTTACCAAGTCAATGGGATTTCTCTTTTGTGGTAGGCTGTGGTGCTCCTGCCGTGGACTTTCTTCAGCCCTGGCCAGCCTTGCTCAATCTCTTGTGATGAAAACCCATTTCCTTTCAGAGAAGATGCTCTTTGGGTGCAGGATCTCTCAGAACCAGGAGACAGCAGTGTCTGAGTGCTTCCCCAGCAAGGGATGGGCAAAGGCAAGTGCAATGTCTTAAATGGGACATGAGCACTCTATTTCCAGCTCTGCCAATGTTTTTCAGCTGCACACTGCACAGATTTTGTCAAGTCACCTTAAAATGAGCAGCCATTTGTTGCTTTTGTGTCCCGGTACAAAAAGAACTGTTTTTTCCCCTTATACCTGAAGGGTGATAACAACACTTCCTCCCCCACTGAGACTGTTTGGACATGCATACTGCGAGGACTTCAAATATACAACAATGAACTGATTGTCAAATGGGTGGGTTCCAAACCCAACAGAGGAATGCCCGTTACAAAAACCTTATTTGCTTAGTAACTCAAAGCTGCCTCACTCCACTGAAAGTAAACACAATTTCAAATATTCATTGCATGAGCTATGGTAAAAACAAAAACAACAAAAAAGGCCCTCTTCATGTACTCAGTCCTCCCTCCTCAGGTGTCCAGTTCTCCTTCCAGTTGCATCTGCCATTTTGGGCCAGCTAAGTTCGCTTGACCCCTCCAGCCCCTTTCAGTTCCATCAGCTCTTCTCCTTTGGTGCAGCCCTTTTTGCTTTTCCTGGAGAGGACGCACCAGCAGAAGCCAGCAAGGGCCAGGAGAAGGATCAGAATCAGAGGTAAGAATAGGATGAAGTTCAGCAATGGTGGAGACGAACAGATCGTAGACAAAACAGTTGACTCTGGAGGAAAAAGAAGACAAAAAAAAAGTGAGACCCCAAGCTAGTTTGAGTTCCCCTCTCCTACTGTTTCTGTAAGTTACTTTTTATCACTCTTCCCTCAATCTTTAATATCTACCAATTTTTAAGAATTCATACAATACTTTCAAGGCTACCTGAGGAGAAAGGGAAGAGAATCTAGGTAATTTGCCTGAATTTCTTGCTTTGAGAGGTCAGATAGGGCCCTGTCTTGCTCTCAGCTGAAGCATCCCACCAGGAACAGCGTGGCTCTCCAGCTAATCTGTTCCAGACTGGTCTCAGTAAGGAAAAGCCACGCAGCCATCACCCCCAGGTCCCCGCCTGACACCAGTGAGAGGCAGAGGTCTGTCAGAGGGTGCACCAGAACAAGGAGGGACAAGAGGAAACCAAATGAAATGACACCTAGAAATTCCCTGTCCCTTCCCACCCTACGTTCCCCAGCCACCTACCCCTTCTTGCTCCTGCCACTCTGCTGTCCTATTTCAGCCATGCTGAGCTTCAGGCAGCTGCTGACCCAGCCCTGTCCTCAGCACCTTCTACAGAAGAACTCTCTGGTCAAGGTGAAGGCCACCTGTACTGCTGGTAGACCCTCTGGGTCCTCTGAAAGACTATGTTTGGTCAGCCCCATGCTAGCCTGTCTGGTTTTGTTATGGGCTCCTCACATGCACTCATTAATCCTGACCATTACAATCCCCGCTCCTGTCACACAGCTTCAGCCCCACAGGCTGACCTCAGATGCATGTGGCCTACCACGAAGGGCCACGCCAGCTTGCTTAGATCTCCTTCACCCATCTCGGTGTTGTTCCTCAGTTCCTCTTTACCCGTGCACAGATGCTTTGTGCTTGCCCTGCAGAACCACGCTGAGCATGGTCAGTTAGAGCTGGAGCTGCCCCTGGTTATGGGTGTACTTGTATTTCCCTTTGGTATTACCCTCAGACAACCTCCTCTCTGAAACACTGAAATCTGTGAGCCAGGGGGGCATTTTCATGATGCCTGCATCACTGGAGAAGCAAAACAAACAAACAAAGAGAAAAAGGAAAAAATATCCAGCTAATCTCTCATATTTTGTGAAAGCCATGAAAACCACTTGGCAAAAACACCTATACAAAATTGGAGGAGAATTTTCCAGCAGTTACGGAGCAATCGTAGCAATTGTTTCTTCACCAGTAACAAGTACAACAAGCGATTGGGGTGGGTGGGGGAGATGATGGAGGAGAAATTGGAGTGCTGTAAGGAGCCGTGATGGACAACGGCAGGAATTTAACAGCAGAGGGATGGAGCTCTGTCAGTCCCTCACGGTGCAGCTAAATCCAGATTAGCTCTGCTGTAGGTGCAGAGTCTTGTGAGCAGGCTCTGTACGTGCCTGTGCTAGGAGCAAGCACAAGGGAGGCACTGCAGGGCCCACCTCGAGCCCTTCCACCTCGGTGGGTGCTGGTACTTGTTGCAGAAACAGTAATTCCCTATTGGGAAGCACCCAGACTGGCTTTGATACACCCCAGCTCAGCTGCATACAACATGGCTGATTTCACAGTTCATATTTTTTCCTCAACACAGGTCATCTGAGCCTCCTTCTTCCCCAACAAGAGTACTTTCTCCCTGCCAGCTACCTCCCTAAAAACACTTTGCATGCCTCAGTGAAACCTTTCATTTCTTTAAGCTTCTGTCTGCAGAATCCAGCTCATTTCTGCACCAGGCATACACCCCAAGAGGACAGTGGCAGTTTTTAAAGGTCTCATTGGAGATGCTAGAAAAATTGCTGCAAGATTTCTTTCCCCCCCCCAAAAAAAACAGTTAGCATTCTGGCCCAAATGGTTGGATTAAGAGCAGGGTTTTGGGCACACGATCCCGCAGAGGGCCTACAATCCAGCAGCACAAGGGAGCAGACGGGAGAGCTCCCTTGGAAGTCAGTAGCACCGTGCTGTGGACCACATCTTACTCTTTGCACCTCATCTGACCTCCACCTCTAGCATTTACCAGACAAGGACCTGGGGCCCAGCCCTGGCAGATGGATGGGGCTGGAACCTCAGCACCTCTTCACCAGGCCCTCAGGATGGATCACTCAAAGTGCTCTCCCTCTGCCTGCGTTGCAGTGTAACTCCCCAGTATCCAACCCGCCAAGCTCCCCCACAAGTCCTCCCAGCCCTGCTGCATCCCTGCCATCGCAGCTGTCATTACTGACAGAGCACTGCCACTATCCCCTCAGCCCCCACCCAGCAAGCCAAGGGCAAGCAGCCCCCGCCCGCAGCACCCTTACCTTTGGGGATGGCGGTGAGCTGGGTGTACCCTGAGCGCGCCCAGGCTTGCAGCGCCCACTCCCCCTTGTCCCGCTGCTGCCACTCCTGCAGCTGGCAGTGATAGAGCCCGGCGTCGCCCACCTCCACGCCGCCCAGCGTCAGGCTGAAGTCGCCGGCGGCGGGGCGGCGGAGCTGCAGCCTCCCCGCCAGCCCCTCCTGGGGGTACTCGATGGAGCCATCGTGGCGCAGGGTGAGCAGGGTCCTGGGGTGGCCGCCCTCCTCCCCGCGAAACCAGGAGGCCGAGAGGCGGGCGGTAGGCACGTGGGTGTCCTGCAGCAGGCAGCCCAGCGTCACCTCCTCGCCCTCCCTCGCTGAGATGCTGCGGTTGGCTTGCTCCAGGTGCAGCTCGCTCTCTGGGGTGGGAGGCAGGCAGAAAGGGCTGTCAGGGCATTGCACGCTGCTACAGAGACGCTCCCCCGCCTCCAGAAATCTTCTGGAGCAATGCGCAGGGGATTTGGATGGCCTCGTGGGTGAGCCTCCACAGGACACCAGGTGATGTACTTTCCCTCAGGTGTTTTTTCCCCTTTATCCCCCACCCTCTGCTGTAACACTTCCCTCCCAGTAAGAGATATAGCATCCTTTGTACCAAAAGCTATTCAGGAGGCTGGAATCCTCTGTTTATTCGGGGCTGCAACCCATAAGCCAGGTGGGGCCAAAAGAGGAGGGAACCCACTGCCCTGCACCCCAGGGTGAGAGCAGAGCTAAGCCCTCGAGCCCTGTTCAGGACAGGGTAAGCTTTGTGTCTTGCTTCAGGATGCTGAGGAGCGCCAAGAAGAGGCTGTTTCTCTGTTCCCAGCACTGCACCACTGACCGAGCACAGCATGTGTCAGAGGGGAAAGCAAGGGCTGTGGTTCACTTTGTTGTGAAGCATTAGACCTCTGCTGCTGGAGGCAAAAATACCAGCTTGATTGGTTTGGGAGGATGCAGTAAATCCTCCTAATTCCCTATTTCCCCCTGAGAGGCCCACTCAACAGAATGAACAACCCCAAAACAACCCCACACAGGAGCCGCTGCTTCTCCGAAGCCCCGCTGCGGACAAACCCAGCCTCCCCCAGGGGCACCCCAGCTCACCGGGCAGCCGGAGCCGCAGCGAGGTCCTCCCCGACTGCCCCTCTCCGAGGCCGCGCCAGCCGTCCTCCAGCCAGCGCCACTCCTCCACCAGGCAGCGGTACCCGCCCTGGTCCCCCGGGCCGGCCGAGAGGATCCGCAGCTGGAAAGCCTCGCTGGACACCCTCTGGCTCAGGAACCGGGACCTCTGTGCAGGGGAGCTGAAGTCAGCCCCGTACTCCAGCAGGCCGCTGTAGCTGGCCCGCACGATCTGCAGGGGGGTGGCATCTGCTGGAGGAGGAGGTAGGAAGTACCAGGTGACGGCCAACTGAGAGTCGTTCTGGGAGAACAAAATCCTGCACTCGATGCTCGTGTCGGCACCTCCAGCTACCTCCACGGAGCTCTCCTTCGCAGCGACTTGAAGCTTGCTTTCTGAAACAGAGAAACAAAATAATCCCTGGAGGCTGCAGCTGCCGGTCAGGATGGCCTGGACTGCCACGAGAGGTGGGAGGATGAGGATGCTCAACGTGGATGCTGGAGCATGAGGGCTAAGGGCGGGTGGGTGAAGGGGAGAATGAGCAAATCCACACACCTTTAAAGGTGTGAAAGAGGGACCATGGGGCAGGAACAGGGAAACTGAGGCTGCTGTCATGCTGGGGCTCAGAAGCAAAGCTTGTCTCTGCAGTGAACGTGCCAGCCTCCCGCTCCCATCACCAGGCCTGCAGGTAAGGGACAAGCCCAGCCCACGGCTGTGGAGCTGGTGGACAACAGCAGCCTCATCTCAGAGAGGCTGTGGAGCCTGTGTGGGCTTTGCCAGCAGCCATCATCTGTTTGTGGTGGTTATTAACCAGAAACCACACACCAGGCTCCTGAGCGTCCTCTGTGACTATACCTGGCGGTCGTTCAGCTCCACGCCAAGCAGCCCCTTCCCACCACGGCACCTTTCCTACTCCCTGAGCAATAGAAACAGCCACAAACAGGTCTTTCTGAAAATCCCAGCTCCTGCAGGTCACAGGTGAATACCTTCTGTAAAACCTCCTTCTCCCGGTTCCTCAGGCACCCATCCAAAACAAGCAAGCAGATCACTTCAGACACCATCGCTGCCTGTCTTGAGGCCAGCCAAGGCAAAACATCCCATCTGGTGGCCTTTGACATTCCCCCTGCTCTGGAGGAACCGGGGAGGGCAAGAAGCAGAAGAGGGGAAGGCAATCACCCTAATTGGGAAGCTGTTCAAGCTTGTCACATACACACACGGAGCAGGCAGACTTGAGCACACTTCAGAAGCAGATGCAAGTAGTTGCCTTCCAATGCACTTGCCTTTTTCAGTACTTAAACAGGCACCCAGCCTTGCTCTAAGGACGTGCACTTCTTCAGAGGAGGGCACAGTCTCCCTCCTTAGAGATACTCAAAAGCCACCAGGGCATGGGCCTGGCCAATCTGCTCTTGGTGTCCCTGCTTGAGCAGGGGGCTGCACCAGGTGACCTCCAGAGGTCCCTGCCAACCCCAGCCATGCTGTGATCCTGCGGCCACTGGAAAAGAGCAGGCTCTTAACCTCAGCTGCTCAGCACATAGTTCAGCCTGCTGACATCCAGGAGCTTCATGCAGGGACCCAGTGCGAGCCCTGCCAAAGGTCTGATGCTGAACTGTCCAGGAAGTCAGAAGTGGAAAGGATCTGTCTTCCTTCCCCCCTCCTGCTGTGACCTTTCACGCAGGTCTGTCCCACCTGGAGCCACCAGGCCAGACCCGAGCAGCGTTTAACCCCCTGCAGCACCCACCGACACCCAGTGGTAAATAAAGCACTGAAGCAGAAGTCATGAACTCGAGTAACTCTGCGGGCTCCAAGCAAGAGATTTTATGCACAAAGGAACAGGCTGGCAATTTTCGTGATTTGCAGCTCTACTTTCTACTGTCTAGCCTCATCCCATTGCTGCTAGAGCAGGCTCCCTCTCCAGATTTACTCTGTACCTCCTAAATATCCTTCATGGCTCACGCTGCCTTTCACTGAGAGGCAGTGCTAGAGCCAGCAGCCACCTCCTGCAACGTGGGTCGCCCCCTCCCAGCATCACAGTATCCAGTAATGGCTGCAATATGTTTGGAGCCAAATGTCATCATGTCTTGCTGTCCACTCTGTGTAGATGATCTATGACCACACTTGCTCATCTTCATGCCACTTACACTACTACTGCACATCCACACCAGCAGTTTACTGTCCCCACAGCCTCCAAAGATCCCTAAAATCCAAAGGAGGAAACAGGAGGGGTAGCACTGCCTTGGGCACCCCGAGAGGTGATCCTACTGGGGGCAGCCCAGCCATCAGCAGTCCCAGCTGCCCTGGTTACTACCGATGGGTTTGAAGGAGGCACACCCGCAGCACCACTCACTCACCTGGCGGGATGACCTGTATCCCCACAGCGTTGGAGGTGGCAGAGGCAGTGGGCTGCCCCCGTGGGGTCCTCCAGAGCCCCACCTCGCACTGGTACGTCCCCGCATGGCCGGACACCACGCCATGGATGCGCAGCCAGGAGGAGGCGTCCACCTTCCTCAGCTGGGCTTTGCCCTGGAAGCGGGGCTGCGCCGGCCCCCAGGACACGGTGCCATTGGGAAGGACCCGCACCAACTCCTGGTAGCTGCCGTCAGGCAGGTTGGGCTGGAAGAACCACCCTACAGACAGCAGCATCTCCTCTATGGGGTGGCTGGCGCTCACTTGGCAAACGAGCTCAAAGCTCTGCGTGTATCTGACGGTGGCGGTCCGGCTTATCAGCGTGGCACGCAGACCAAGACCTGCTCAAGAGGATGGGAGCTATCAGTGTTGGGACAGAAGTCCTGCCTGCTACCACTGCAAATACTGCTACCTTCCCCACCACCCCTGCCCCATGCCAGCCCCTAGCCCCATTTTCACTCTGCAAACCTCATCATGAAGACAAAACCTCCTTCCCACCTCCCCTCTCCTGAGCTGCATTTTGCTCTTCCAGCCCCAGCCACGGGTCCTATCCTGTCCCCTGGTCCACCACTCCCAAGCCTCTGTGAAGCTTGGGCAGCCCTAACTACCCAGGAGAAGCAGCCAGGTGCCAGCACCAGGAGCACATCATAAAGGAACATCTAAGAAAAAGAGCCCCAAAGGCAGGTCCTGCTATGCCGGAACAATCCTTGTCTAGCATGACACGGAGACCAAGAATCTCCTACACGTCTTTCTTGGAGCAGTTTCTCACAAGTCCTCCCCCAAACCAGCACCCTGTTGGAAATGACAGTGACCCCCTGCTGCCCCCTCCCCGGCATTAGCTGCTTTGCTGGGTCACCCCCTGGTCCCCAGGAGAAGCAACAGAAGCTACCCATAGCTTTTTGTGCCAAGGACGCAACCTTCCCACAACTCCACATATTCACCCCAAACCTGATCGCAAAGAGACCAGGCTAA
Source organism: Anser anser (assembly GCF_964211835.1). Classification (NCBI taxonomy): domain Eukaryota; kingdom Metazoa; phylum Chordata; class Aves; order Anseriformes; family Anatidae; genus Anser; species Anser anser. Next base: position 87,411,749 of record NC_139720.1, read on the forward strand.
AGACATACACCTTTTGTTGGCAGCTGCTGCATCTGTCACACTGACGTTTGCCAGGGCGAATGCTCTTCCCATTATCATCTACTGAGAACTGGCATGTTCACACTCTTGCTGTAAGCAGCAGCTGCGTTGTCCCTGCCAAGGCGAGACCAGACTCACCACGTTCCCCAGCCCAGGGATCACTGCAGGTTTTACCCAGAAGAGCCACAAGGATTGACTGACCTATGGGCTTCACGTCGACTCTGATGGCTGATGACAGGTTGGTTTGGATGCTCTGAACATCTCCAGGAGCCTTCACCTCTGAAGCAGAGCAGTGGTAGGCACCGCTGTCCTTCGGCCCCACACCATAGACAGCGAGGATGTAAACTGCGCTGCTTTGCTTGAATGCTCGGAGCTGCCCCAGCCCGGCTCTCTCCTCGTATTCCTTCTTCCAGGCCAACAACCCGCTGGGGCCAAGCCTGGCCACTTCCACGCCGTCGAGGAGCCAAGCCACTTGGAAGTACCTGCTGCTGCTCCTCTGGGCTCCCAGCGTGCAGCTGAGCTGCAAGATGTCCCCTTCAGAAAGGGTGCTCTTGGTGGCGACGATGCCCACGTGGAGGTCGTGGTCTGCAGACAAACACAAGTCAAGAGGGTGCAAATGGTGGCCATGCAGAGGGAAACAAGAGGGGGGTTGCTAAAAAAAAAACATTTCCTTTTTTGTTACAAAAAGTGATGAGAATGGAAAATGTTTACCACGGAGAGATGGTCTGCAGCCCCCTTAAACCAGAAAGAGGCACGGTGGGGCTCTGCAGCTCAGTGGTGCCCCCCTGTCCCACAAGAAGGGCACGGCTCCGTGCTGAGGTTTGGAGGCAAAACAGAGCACCTCGGCGACTGCTGCTGGAGGGGCTGAAGTACTTTATGGAAAGCACATTGCCCTCTGAATTTAAACATCGCTTCATAAACAGTACGTGAGCAGGAATCCCAGTTGCTGCAGATATGTTCGGCATTCCCAAATATTTGCTGGAGCGTTTATAGAAACCGTCGGCCTGCTCGGCTGCGGTGGGGGTGGCAGTGCCGCGCTGCGGGGCCGCTCCTGCTGAGGGGACAAGGGGCCCCGTGTCATGTCCACCTCTCCTCAGCAGCACTGCCTGTACTGATGTGAGCACCACAGCGGCCTTGTGGCACCTCCCCTCTACCCTCAGCAGCCACCGCAGCACAAATACTGCACTTCCACAAGGTTTCCCTACTTCTAACATGGTGGCATGGCACTGGTGCCTGCAGCCATGTTCTTCAGGCCATGCCACAACCCACCAGGGGAACGAGACATCCTCTGGTCCCCACCTGGCTGTGGGGCTCAAAGCCTGACCCACAGTCCTTTTACACCACGTATGTGGTGGAGGCACCAGGGTGGCAGAGGCAGGCGTGTGAGCAGAGAAACTTTTGTGACACAGCACTGCCAAGGCCACCGCTATACGGCCTTTGGTGCACTGAGGAGCTGGAACCAAGGGCCTTACCCTCGGTCATGACTGACAGCTCTGTCTTCTCTGTCTGCTTGCGGGAGATGTCCTTCCACGTCTCATCGGGGTCCTCGATCCACTCGGCCGCCTCGCAGTACAGCTGTCCCTGGTCAGAGGGCTCCACTGCCGTGATGGAGAGCTTGTAGGTGGTGTTCCCAACCTTGTCCAGCCGCACGTTCCCCGACAGAAACCTCTGTGTGTAAGATGGCCCCGGCTTCAAGACGAAGTCCTTGGAGAGGGTGAGGATCTCCTCAGCTTGGTGCTCCCCTGCTCCCTGAAGGCGGTACCAGCCGACAGAGAGATGTGTGTGCTGGGCGGTGGTCTTGGACACCTCACAGGTGAGCTCCACCGCGTCCCCCTCTGCCTGGGTGAGGACCTGGGACCCCATGGAAACCGAGAGGGTGTCCGGGATCACTGGGCACAAGGGGAGAAACACAGAGAGAAGCCGATCAGGGGGAAAAGCATTTCTTGGCCTCTATGGGCAGCCTGTTGGTCACTACAAAAATCACAGCCAAGCCCCGAGGAGTCTGACAGCTACGGGACCTTCTCCTGTCCCTTGCCCTGGCTGGGGGGCAATGGCCAGAGCAACCTGCTGAGGGACCCTCTGGGCATCCCAGCCTTGGCCGCTCAGGGTTAGGATAGCATTCCCACAGCAGGAATGTGCCATAGACCTGAAGATGAGCACATCTCCCCGTCTGCAGTGGGAAACCTGCCTGCATCCCTACAGGCTGTAGACCCACATGTGCCCAGGTGTCACTGCACACAGAACAGCACATCCTCCCCGGGAGCTCTACCATCACCTTGACAGTATCAGTAGGAAAATGGAAGTGGAAAAACCCAAATCACCACCACCCAGCAGCTGGCCCCCATGGAGTGAGGCTGCCCTTGGGGACCCACCTGAGAGGTTCATCTTGGCGCTGTAGCTCCCGAAGTACCTCTCGTCGGTGTTGGGCGTGTGGCACTCGTATTCCCCGGCATCCTGGTCCTGCAGCTCCTTGATGTGCAGCAGGACGGCGTCCCCCTGCACCCGCTCCACGTAGATCTCCCGGCTGTGCACCCGCTGGGCATAGACGGCGTAGGGGAAGGAGGGGTCGGCCGTGCTGACGATCTGCACCTCGCGCTCGGGGGCCGAGGGCAGGTAGATGGACCACTGGAAGTTCTGCTCGGCCGGGCCCTGGTAGCCGCTCACCTTGCACCACAGCGTGACGTGGGACCCCCTCACGCGGTAAAGGGGTCCCTTTTGGACGGCCACCACCCGCTGGCCAGCACCCACACCTGTTGGCAGAGAGTCATCATGCAGAAGTTTGCATGGATGCTACTGGAGGCATCCAAAAGGACAATGGATGTGGGCGTGCAGGGGAGTGTAGTGTAATACTGAAGTGAGTTATAGCATGGTCTTATTCTGCGAATCACAAAGCCCCATGGATTCTGGTGCCCCTTGCAATTGTAAGAACAAGCCCTTTATCAACAGACCTGTGAACTTGCTTTCAGGGGAATCAAAAGCCACCTGCACACCCTCCCATCCCACACAGTTCCCAGGGGAGATGCTCACTCTGCACTGATCCTGAGCAAAACGCCGGTGGCATGTGAGCACCAAGACAGAAAACAGCAAGGAGACCAGATCAAGGAAGAGAGCTGGTGGTGACACGGCCTAAGAATGCTTCAGAAACTCCATCCCAAGAGAGGGGGCAAAGTAACCCCTCCCCCCACACACACACACCCTTAACAGCCACACAACATGGGCTTGCACATCTCCTCACTGAAATCTTGCTAGCATCTGTCATGAACCCACAGCACCGATAGGAGCTTGCTCCACTGTACCCTTCTCACGGCCACAAAGCCAGAGCATCACTGGGGCCGTCCTCACCCTACAGCCTGAGCAAGTCACTTTGCTGAGCCACCCACCCGGAGCATCCTGTTCCCCCATTTAGGGAGGCAAAGCAGCCCGGGGGAGGCAGCCCGCACATCTAGCTTGTGCGGGGTTCCCGCCAGCCTTACTTCCCACTCGCCTGCTGCTGAAAGCCCCTGCCGCAGTGCAGGGCACTCACCCAGGAGGAGAAAGAGGACGAGGAAGAGAGCAGCCACCCTGCGCCACACTAGCCCCATGGGAACGAGCTCTGCTGGGGTCCTCTGCTGCAGAGGCGGTGGAGAGCCCTCATGGGTGATGGTGACAGCCACCCCACAATTTTGAAAGCAGCTGGGAGGAAGCTGCCAGCCTCCGGCGGCGGTTTCCTCTGCTTAGAAAAAAGGCGGGGAGAAGTCAGGGAGCAGAGCGTGACATGACATCAATGTGGTGCACCTCTCCAAGGTGACAGCTGGCCCCACTGCGGCTGGGTCAGGGCACTGCCCAGGCCACCAGCTGTGACTTCTCTATCCTGCAGCAGCTCACACGCAGCGTGCACCGTGGCAAGATGCTTGCCCCCTCCCTTGGCTAATTGTCTGCCTCCCACTCTGTTGCAGCAAGCAGCTTGCTCCCTCCAGCAGCAGTGATGGAGCTGCCCGCCAGGAAGGATGGGGCAGGCTTCTAGGGCTGGAGCTTCCCCCAGGCTGGGTTGGCAAGGTGGGGTGCCCTGAACGGCACATCCCACCCACATCACCCCACCAGCCCATCACCTGTGCGGGCAGCAGGACCTCCATCATCGCAGCTGCGTCCCAGGATGGCCCCCAGGGGACATGGGGACCCCCGGGCCAGCAGCACTGTGGTGAGAGCAGCCATGCCGGGAGGATGCTGGTCTCGGCACCGGAGGCAGGTGCTGTGGTTGCATCCCACCACGCGTGCATCGCTGACATCCCACCGCCAGCACCGCACCGCCAGGCGCACACTGCGGCTGCTGCCAGCTGAGGACAGGGTGGGGGGGCTGGAAGGGACACGTCCCAGGCAGGGTGAGCGTGGCCTCTTAACAAGCAGACAAACGTGAAGGACTTGCGATGGAGGCAGTCTCTGAAAGGATTGGTTTGGTTTTTGCAGGGAGGAGGGCGGCGTGAAGCGCTTACTCCTGAGCTGCGCTGCTCCCACCAGCCTGCTGGGGCATCGGCTGAACGGCTAAATTGGCTCAGGGATTCGCAAGCAAAAACTGGCCATAAAACAAGCCCTTTTGCTCGATCCCACTGGACTCCCGGAGGGAACAAGATTCATGTAATGAACCAAAACAAACACAAGGTCCCTCCTTGCCCCATTTAATAAATGGATTCACATGACAGCCTGCAGGGCCAGAAGACAGATGCACAGGCTCCTCGTTGCAAGGCTGGTGCCTTTATCAGCTCTGACTGCTCAGCCTGCGCATGCAGCTCCGTCAGCACTGAGCAGCTCCCCAGAAAGCCACATCCAGCCCAGGGAGACAGAGGTTCTGGATCAGGATCTCACCTGTCCCCTGCCACCACCACCACTGCAACAGCAGGGAGCGGAGGAGCAGCAGCTCTTTAGGGTGCAACGAAGGGCTGAAATCATTGCTGCCTTCCACCTCAGGGGCTGGGATGAGGTTTGCTCTCCAAGAGCAACCCAGAGGTGCCCCAGGGATGATCCTGATGGAGGGATCCCTTCGGTGGAGGGAAATGCACCTCTGCCACAGTGGCAGAGAAAAGGGAAAGGGCTGGAGTTCAACCTCGGTGAGCTGCCTGCCGTCAGCGTGCAGATAAACACACACACGGGAACAGTTTGACGCCGAGCCTGCAAAACTCTAATGACGCGTGAACCGCTGCTTGCATTCACAGTGGAGAAACCGGGGAGAATAGGATTGCCTCGCCCAGCCCCATCACCGGCAGCGATGATGCTCTGTGGAGGAAAACGACAGCTCCCTCTGCCCGGGACCACACAGTCTAAAACTTCCTCGCTCCCTCCTGCACAACCAAGCACCTGGTAGGGCCATTAACCGTGGTAAAGGAGGAGCAGCAGAGAATCCTTTACAGGGATGCACTGACAGCAGAAACCTCATCAGTGAGGCATGGGAAGAGAGATCCTATAAGCCTATTTTCTCAGAGAGGACACAGGAGGGAAACTGGTGGGGAAATGCCACTTACTGGGGAGTATGGAGGGTCCTCACCTCGAGTGGCAGGGCCACCTCTCAGCGCATCCAGGCAGGGCACTGCCACCTCCTGCTTCAGCTGGAGGCCAGCTTGCCCACAGCACTGGCTTTGGCTTTAACAGAGTGATGACAGTCTTTCATTACACATCCCCATGTGCATTTTTGCTCCCCCTGCTCTCCAGCCGCCTTTGCTGGCATCCTTTTGGGATGCTGCTCCACCACTTTGGGCTAAAGCCTTCCGGAAAAACACCAAAAATGCAGCGTGGAAAGTTACACAGAGCCCAGCACAGCCAGGATGAAGTCAGATTAGACCCAAAAGGGCCCATCAGCAGTGTCCTTGGGGACTGTGAAGCCTCACAGACGGCCCACTGCTGACCAGACACCCCTGTCGTGGGCCTGGGGGCATGGCAGGATGGCTCCTGCAGCAGGGCAGAGATGCTATGGGGAAGCCACTGATGGTGAAGGAGGTGACACCTCTCGCCTTTGCTTTGCAGCTCTCAGGGGACATGCCCCCCTTCCCCGGCCCAGAAATGCCATTGCCACATCCCCAGGGTGACCAAGGAGGGACAGCCTTGAAAGCGAGGGGCCGGAGCCAGGCAGAGCTGGGGGACGCAGGGCACAGCGTGGCATTAGCTGGGATAATCCGGCAGTCCTGGGGGACGTGCTACAAGCCTTCAGATAATCAGGGGAGCTGGCACAACAGACTTTGAAGTCTGCCATCAGGTTTTCTCAGCCCGACTCAGACATCAAAGGCAGCTGGTTGCGTCCCCCAGTTACGGAGCAGGAGCCAGCTGGCTTCCCCACGGCCGCCGGCTCATCCACCATCCCTCCCGTGGGCAGAGCCCTCCTGACGGAGCACAAACGCCCAAATCCACTGGTTCTTGCTGGAGCCAGGCTCGCTTTGCTGGGAGCCACGCAGACTTTCACCGACAGCTTGCAGAGACGAGCGTGATGGTAGCGGACAAAGATCTTCACCCTGACACACTGCCAAACCACACCACCAGCCCCCAGACAGCCACGAAAGCAAGGGAAGTCTAGCAACAGTGCAGAAAGGCAGGGCCACTTCTGATGGCAGTGGGAAGGACTGCTGCTGCCACTCACATCTCACACCCCAGTTGGATGTGGCTCCAATGTATGGCAAAGGCAGGGTTTTCTTGAGAAAAACCCACAGCAGTTTCAGCACTGAAAGGCTGCTCTGATGGTTTTGCACCCAAAAAGAGAAAATGTTCTTTGGTACAGGAACTGAAACCTTTTTTTTTTTTTTTTGCGGGAGGGATGAATGACACGACACAACAACCTATTGAAATCTAAGAGCAGAACGGGCTGAAAAGCAGACAATTATCAGTACTCTGCAGCTGCAGCTTTCTAGGGCTCTGGCTTTTCTCAGCAAGGGTTGGCCTAGGAGAAGAGCACCCAAAACTCTTTTTTTGGTGAACTAAGGGTTGCTCTCATTCATGCCATTTCTCCTGTAAAAAAGTTAGGCAAGAACAAAATTGGCCATGGCACTAGAGAGATACCAAAAACCTTCAGAAATGCAGTTCCAGCCACTGACACGCTCATCTGAAGGAAAACCCCCAAGGCACAGCAAGGTGGTCACCAGGGCCTCAGCACCAGCTGGTTTGCTCTGCAAGTCCACACCATCTGCTAAGCCAGAGCCAATCTTCCCTCTAAGCAACACTCGTCAAAAATACCTGACAGGCAGGTATTTTTGAGGTGACAAGGGGCTGCTGAAAATACCTGACAGGCAGGTATTTTTGAGGTGACAAGGGGCTGCTGCAGCACTTCACCCAGCCCCTGCTGCCTCCCATAGCCAGCCTTTCCTCCTTGGCACCAAAGCACTGCAGCTTTCTGCCTCTACGACAGCACCTCTGCGGCTCCCCAGGTGCCCTGGCATTTGGGCAACCTTTATCAGGTGGCACATTGCTTTAAGGGGACGACGTGCTGCTGGGGACCAGGCAGCTGAGAGATGCTGCAGCGAGGATGTTAATTCAGCTTTCCCCCAGCAGCTCCCTGCAGCACCCAGGGAAGGAGCTTTGGCATGGAGGAACCACTCGGTAGCTGCCCTTTCCTGCACGGAGAGGCTGTGCTCCTCTGGCCGTGTGATTTGGCTCTGCGATTTTTCTCTCTACAAACCCCAGCATCCCCCTGCTGCAGCACGTGCAGGACACAGTCCTGTCATCACACAATTGACAGGAGCAGCCCCCTGTCTGGCTCAGCTCTGGCACAGCACTACTCCAAACCTCTCCACGACGGCACTCGAAGCAGCATCAGCATTTTCTAAGCAAGCAGCAGCATGAAAGACTGAAGCAGAGCAGCAGAGGATTGTGCCTCGTTCTTTTTGTTCACAGTGGACACAGGGAGGGCAGAGGACGGGGAAGAGAAGAGGGGGTTAAGAGGGGAACAGGGAGAGCAGTTGCAGTAGGCTGTTGTTAAGTGGGAACTTCTCCTGGGGAATACAGAGCAGTATAACGTGTGGGGAGAGAAGCTAGGTTTTAATATTAAGCTGCTTATTTAGGTCTCTAAGTTATGGAGATGCTGTGCTTCAAAACTAATTAGATTGACAGAGCTTGGATTTGATTACAGGATTTGCAGAAGCAAGAGGGTTTAAAAAAAATTAAATGGCTGCCCTGGAAATGTTAGCAAGGGAATTAAACAGCCATTGCTGCAGCCAATTGTTAAATACATATAAGCTGGGAAAAATGATAAATTCCAGCTGCCAAAACTTGCTGCAGCAGTGGCTGCAGCAGGAAGCTGCTCTCCTAGCAGGCCTGACTGGAAGATGCACAAAAGGTGTGTTTCCCCAGTCTTAGAGGGGGGCACAGGAGCTCCACAGCCCCTAAGGAAGCACATGCCTCCCACCGATGGCAGCCTGCAAATCTTAGAGCAGATGGATTTTCCCCTGCCCTGACCCTGTGGCACTGAGCGTGGCAGCTGGGAGCTGGAGGCAGGCAGATCTGGCTTGAATGGAGAGAGGCTGCAGGTCCCACAGAGCAGCACAAGAGCTACTTGGGGAAATCCCACCACCTGAAAAGACAGAAAGTCCCATCCCCGCACCCATGACAATACGGCTCTGTCTGCACTGGCAGAGAGATCACCCTGGCACTAAGGACAACATGGAAGTGACACACTGCTACGCTCCTGAAGTAAGGAAGCAAGGCAGCAGTGGCAGAACATGTACAGCTCACCTAGCATCAAAGTCTTTGCTATATTGGTAGCACTCATCTAACAGAAACAATTCCCTCTCCCACTCCTCTAAGATCATGGGAAAAGCAGCAAGTTCACAAGGTCCAATAGCAGAGTTGTGTGCTCTTTTTGAAGGCACACAACTGCTGACTTCTCTTCCTCCTGAAGCACCTAAAGCAACCTCCATCCATGAATATGAAGCTTCTCTTCAAGCACATAGACAGGTGTCCAAAGGAATTCATTTTGGGGCCTGATGGGTTGTCAGACTTAAAATGTAGCGTTAGCATGCTAGCAGTCTGGATGTTTTAGCTACCAGACAGAAGGTCCCAGCAAAGTAATAGATGCTCTACTCCTATATGTCACCTTCTCACCTTCCTTGGCCTCATTTTGTGTAAAGCATTCTGGACAACAACATGCTGTCCACCCAATCTTGCTCTCATTACTGCACAAACATCTTAAGAGAACAGAATGTGGTGTAGGCAATATTGATGCTGTTGCTGCTGGTGTCTTCCTTTCACACTAAAGGAGGATGTCACAGAAAGACTGGATTATATTTATGCTTAGCCAAACATTTTTTCCTTCACGCAGAAGGGAGGAGCTACATCGAGCTCCAAGGAAAACCTCCAAGGCATACAGCTTTGGTTAAATAGAGGCATTAAGAAGGGTTATAAGTGTATGTACTAGATGTCACCTCTTTGTGCTTGGATTGCAAGTCTCACCCTGAAAGCAACTCCTCCTTCAATGCTGCCGTTGCTGCCCAGGGCTTAATAAGGTATGCTCCCCGTACTGCAACACAGCAGCTATCACCTCACTTTAGCCTGACACCATCCACCTAAGAGACCCTGCAATGCCTCCTCAGTTACTCCCAGAGACTTGGAGAACATCTCTCAACGCGGGCTCAGTCAGGTGGGAAGTGGTGACACTCAGAGGACATGCTGCTGCTGCCGTCCACAGAAGGTAAGGGAAGGTTTAAGCACAGCAATGCCATGCCATGAGCCCTGAGAGCCATCTTGTTAACTCTGCATACAATCAGGTCAAGGAAGGAGATGAATAGTGACTAACAAAAGACATTCCTGGATGAATTCGGGAGCTGAAGAGAGAAAGAAAAGATAATGGCACCAGGCAAGGACACCTCAGCATGCACCTGAAAGGCTACAGGCAAAGCCTCCAACTTCAAAAGGACCTTAAACATTTTACTTCCAAAGAAAACGTAAACTTCCAGGCTGAGGACTCAGAGCTCAGCTTCTGAAGGGGCTTTCCCTGAAACATCAGAGACAGATATCTCTGAGCTATGGTGGCTGGGGGGAGCAGCGAGAAGGACAAACACCGTAAGTAGAAAGACACATACATTATCCTTTTCATTGCTGAAAGACTCACCTTATGGCAATGGTTTTGCTCCAAGTAAATACTTCAAGAAGACTGGTCACTCACTATTAGTGCAGTTACTAGAAGAGATGGCTTCAGAGAGATACTTTGCAGATAACACGCCGGGAACCTTGGTATGAGACTCCAGGAATTCCGTGGCAGGAAAGCAGCATGGCTGAAGACCAGAAGCCTGAGCAGGGATATAAAACACAATTAGAGTGGACTGGATCTTTCCCACAATCCAGTGACTATTCTTATGCAAAGACGGATGTTATAAACTCAGTGAGGAAAAAAAAAAAGACTAAAATCCATCCTAAAACTGTTTTCACAAAAAGTCTCTGTGAGAATCAATGTTATAAAAAGCTTAAGACATCATCCATGTCTTGGTTGAATTAATGACTACGGCTATTTGCTGTGGTTTCCTCCCTCCTTTCCTGTCCTATCACTAGAGGGAGCTGCTACTGCCTCATTTCTCTTACCTGCCTGGCCAATACTTGTACACACTTACCACACCTAATCCTCACATCTAAAATAAGCTGTCCTTTCCTTTACAGCTCATGGTAAGAAACGTGTACTGGCAGGTTCCCATTCTTCTAAAACGCATGTCTCAAGTAGGTCAGATGAACTTCATTCTTGAGATACCTATTTTGTCAAGTCCAAGGGGGCTAGCCAAGGTGTTAAAGATGAATCCCACCACACTAACCTGTGGAAAAAGACTTTGCTTCATACTAGGTACAACGTTCAGCGCAGGGTTGCTTGCCTGGAACTCACAGATGAACAGCGTTTGTGTTATCATCGCAAGCAGCCGCTTGGAAGAAATCAGGCCAAAACCATCTTATTTAGAAAATCTGTCCTTCTGCTTTGGCAACGAAAATATTGACTTACAGCAGGGTAGAAACAGGGTCGATTCAGAAAACAATTAAGTTCCCCAATTCGTCACACAAACGTAGGCAAATATTTTAAACTTACTGTAAAAGGACTGATGCTTATTTTTCAGGGCAAGCAGCGCTGGGAACAGGACTGGAAGGTTTACATTTGACAACCTGGCAGTAACAATAACGTCTGCATATGTGCAAGGTACAAGGAGGGAACTCCCATAGCACAAACATCCAGACCCACAGCACAAACTTAATCAAAAAGGCTCTTTATTTTAAACAAAAAGAAACATTTTACACAGTATTGTTAGAACTATTGGGTACCTGCATTCCAGAACTGTGCCAAACACTTCATTTTGTAACTTTGAAATTAAAACAAAAGAAAGAAAACATCTTGCCCTTCTGCTATACGGATGTTCAAGCTTGTCCTGGATCAAATTCCAAGTGCCTGGAGGAATTTACCAGCTTACCCAGGAGATGTGGCAATGCGAACAGAGGAAGATCAACATGAGCCCTTAGGATACTTAGACAATACCACAGGTTGCAGCAGAGAGGATACAGATCCTTGCACAGCATCTCAGGCAGCTCACTCTCCTGATATTCTGCAGGTTTAATACACGACCAGGTGCACACACACCTCCATTCACACAAACCCTGGTCACACAAGAAATAATAATAAAAGAACATGAAAGTGACCAAGAGTCTTTTTTTTTTTTTCCCCACCATTGGAGACAAGATTTCCACTCTATTTTTAAAAAAGGGGATAATACAAAATTGGCACAAATAGAAGGAAATCTGTAGGGTAAGCCTAGCCCCTCAGCTTCTAGCCTTCCAACTACAGCAAATACAGGGTCTAAGGGGATGCAGCACTGCCTTCCAAGGGGCTGGCAGCGGTGTGAGCTAGCAGCGAACTTGCTTCACTTGGAATGACAAAGATGGTTTGTTACTGACCTTGAAGGAAGGCCAGCATTAGCTAAGGACATAGGGACCTTTCCCTAGAGGAGCAGGGAGCCCTGACCAAAATAACCCTGAGTTTTTTTCCGGCAGGGATAAAGTGTGCTATGTTGCGTGCTTGGGAAGAGATGGCGGGTCCCTGCTCATTCATTCCCTAATTATTGCCTCATGACCCTCTTTCCCTAAAACTTAACCAAGGGCACATAAATATGGAGTCAGTCTGCTCAGATAACAAGCAACAGATGCTGTGCTTTGAACTTCACCACCACTACCAATCGCCTCACCCAAGACACCCCAATTCCACGGGTCTTTTCTGTGAAGAAAGCAGGTATTAAAGCAGGAAAGAAGCTGCGTAGATCAGTGTGGGAAGGACAGCCAGCACCCCAGACATCAGAATGGTGCTCCTTAACATCCAAGGAAAAGCAAGATTTCACTACAGCAGCCAAACAGGAGAGGAAGAAAAATTCTTGCTGTCAAAATGATATTTGAGTGAATTCTCTCCTCGATGTCCTTTCTTTGTAAAGCATCGCTAAAGATTTCTGGGCTTTCACAGTGGAAACTAGAGATTGCTTCTGCCCTGTTCCTCAGCAGAGGCAGCTACATCTGTCTGCGACATAAGCCTTTTCAGAGCTCTTCAAGAGAGGAGGAAAAACATACACACACACACACACCAGGACAGAAAGAGAAGCTGCTAAGAATGTTTAGGCCAAAGTCTTCCAGAGGTTTATAGGCTTTCGGTCTCTCAGCTCTAAAACCCTACACAAAGTGCCAGAGTCCAACAGTGAGTTGCAAGCTCCATCTCTGCAAATCAAGTCCATTTTGAAGATGCCTCATATTCAGCTTCCAAAAATTATTAGACATTGTGTGTGTACATATGTACAGTCAAGGTTAACCCACCAGCAGTGTGACTGTGCATATTTGCATGCTGGGGGCAGAACATAGCCTTCCAGAGAAAATTTTCATGCCGACCTCAGAAAAAAGGTCACAACATAAGCCAAGAAAACAAAACAAAACAAAAAAACCTTACTGAAAAAAAATGGAATAGCTGTAGTGGTGAGTGAAAGGGTCCACAAGCTAATGTGAAATGAGATCATCATAGCACAGACCTGCAGCTCCCCTGGAACAAGCTATTAGTGAAGGAGACTGTCTAGAACATAACTAATGTCTAAGATTGGCAACAGCACACCACAAACACTACCTTCTGCAGATGCCATCCTCCAGAGTCTTTTCTTTTATCCTACAAAATCTGTAAAGGATTGAGCCCTGACCTCATCTCTGCATTTTCAACCCTTCCTGGTGCAAGCTAGACCCTGGCTGTGGTACAGTCCTACTCTTTTGTTTGTACACAGTACCATACTCTGACTTTTATTGCTTAAAATACCAGCTGTGCTGGAAAGACAGAACTGCCTAGAAAAGCAGCTGCTCCCTTGGCAGGAGCCAGGTCAGTGTATGTGGAAGACCAAAGCAGGACTTCTTATAATATAGCACCTAGGAATATGCCTCAAACCCATGGGGAAAACCTCACTGCAGGCCCATGTACGAGACCAGGATCGCAGGTACTTTTTTGCTGCCCTCTTTAGCTTGCTCATATTCCTACCCTAAGCTACTGCAGTCAGACTCTGCTCACAGGTTCAAGGGTTACCACTGAGTGACTGGCAGAAGCAGCATTGGTATCTGGTCTGTGCATTTGGGGACAGTTTACCAGTCTCCTCTAAACATGATCAGTTGGCCAATTGCACACGAAGATCCATCTCACATTTTTCTCATGAGTCACACCATTGCGAGTTGGGCAAGGCCTCTTGCCTCTGCCAAGGCCAGCAGAAAGCTGGGTCTTGTCTCTAGACACCATGTTGCCCCCCCGCCACAAGCACAGCAGGGTCTGAGGCACAACGTGAGCAGCTGTAGAGAGGAGAAAAGAAAGTGGAAGGGTTGGGGAGCTGGTGGCCATACGCAGACATCCAACAAATGCTTGTCTGAAGAGTGACTCTTCAGGGCTGCCAAGTTAGCCCCTGTTCACCACAGTCAAGAGCTTTGAGCACAGAAAACTAGAAAAAAATAATAAGAAAAAAGTCTCAAAGACCTCCAGCAGGCAAGTTATGCTTTCAGGTTAATTGTAAACCCTTTGAAAGCCAGGGAAGAGAAGGCATGCTGACAGCCAAAAATCAATTCCCTGCTGGAATAGCCTCATGAGGCACCAGTGGAATACCCTTCTCCAGGCTTCAAGCCAACGTAGAGAAGTCTGTGAGATACCAAGGTGACAGAGGAAGCAGACAGGATGCTGCAATGAGGGTAGAGGGGAAAAGTAGATTGGTTAACACAATGAAAATCTGACGACTCTACCAGTCCCTTCCCACACATTGCCCTCCCTGTCATGTTTTCATAGAGGAAGACCTTTTCAAAAACCAAGAGGGGCTAAACCAAAATATTTATAAAATAACACTTTAGTGAATTTTGTCACAGGGCTCTGCTGAAAGCAGGCTCAACAGTTTGTACATTAGAAGGACACAATCCCTATGCAGAAAGTGCTGCTGGAAAAAGGAGAACTCTGAGTCACTAAACATGGCCTGAAAGCTCTCGGGACATGATGTGTAACAAGGAGAAGCTTGAGGTCCAGGCTGAAATCAGAGAGGAAGTGTGCTGTCTTGTCTGGGCCTGTGAGTGAGTGTCTCAGCACAGTCCAAGAGCCCTGTGAGTCTCTCCCGAAACGCAAGCGTGCCTGGCTCCAGCACTCAGTCCATCTCCATTGACATCAGCCGGCGACGCTCTCGCCTTGTTTCCTGCACTTCCTTCTTGCAGCACCAACGGGAGCTGCAGTAGCCGATGAGGCAGGATAAGAGTCCGATGACAGTGGCCAGACCAATGCCAATCAACAGGGGATACTTGAAAGCATTCAGAACTGAAAAACAGGAAGGAAAACAAAGTTTAGATATCACAGAGAAATTTAAAGGTCGACATTATTTGTTCTTGCCTAAAAAAAGGGGGGAAATCCCAAATCTTTCAGTCATGGGCAGGTTAATTATTTTGGAAGGAAATTAAGCTAACTGATTTCTGTCTTTTGATGCCTGGGACACTGGTGTCTTACTGGACACCCTTACCTCTTCACCATATTTCTTCCTCCACCATTTCAAAGCCCTGGGGAGGCTGGAAGCACCAGAGAAACCTTGCAGTGAGACAGCAAAGTGACAATAGTTCTAAGAAGTACCCCATTACCTGTTTTTCCAAACAACAGCTATGCAAAAGTTCTCTATCAGAGGCAGACTGCAGCTGCAATCTCTTTATAAACCTGTTTCCAAATCGCAAGGACTTTACACTTTGCTTGATTAGAACTGCTCGTACCGTACATTCACTGCCACTCAGCAACTCTGCCTAATCAACCTCCAAAGTTGGTGCCCGAAAAAGAAATTTGATTTGTAGGCACCTGATATTCAGTTAAAAGACAAGGTCAAGAAATGGAAGAAGCTTAGAAAGTACAGTTACGATAGTTATCTGCATAGTAGGGAGAACAAAAGTTTCTGATTCAAGTTCATGGAACCTCTCATTGTGACCTCTCCTGAAAATGCTCAGAAGAAAGCAACCAGTTCAAAACCTCTCCCAAATTCATTCTCCTCAGCTACGTGCTGAATGAAGCATCTAGCACACATCTAGCTTCTCACAAAGTCTAGCAACACTTGCAACTCTGATTGTAAAGCAGACAAGGCATTAAGTGCAAGGAGCAGCATGTCTTGTGGTTAGGAGAGGGAGGAAGGCATCAGAGCTCTGACGTTTTGTTCCCTGCTTTGATATTAACCATAACACGACTACTTCAGCACACCCCAGCTGCAAACCAATGCTTCCTCCAGCAGGGAGCAGGAGGATTAACACTTGGAGAGAATGCTACACCTTGATTAAAAGATGCCCTAGCTATTCAAAATGTCAGCAAGACATCAGGGAAAAGAATACTTTGCTCTTATGAGTATGACCTATTCAGGCCTACCTAGTTTATAGAATTTGGAATTACAGAAAACAGCAGCAAGAGGATAACAAAATCTAATGAGATTATCACAGGCATAATTAAAAACATACATAGAGAACATTTGCCACAGAAAAACATAACAAGGTGCTAAAAATCCCACAACACACACTGTAATCCCTTACCATCCATTTTCACAGATAGGGAGACGGGTTTGGCTTTGACGGCAGGTTCCTGCTGCCATATACCGGTGGCAGACCGTACCCATGGGGTCACCACGCAGTAATGGTTCCCAAAATCATGGTCCTCGCAGCCATGCACACGGAGACGGAATTCCAGTGGGCTGATTCTCTCCAGGCTGAGATCACTGCTCCCGTTTCTCCTGCTCTGCGTCACGATCCCTCTCCGGTCCACCGTGGCCAGCAAGACGGGCTCTCTGTCCAGCGCGAAGGAGCGCACGGCAAACCAGGAGACGTCAAAAGACATGTCATCTGCATTCGTGGACAAAGAAGAATTTGGACATGTTGGTGAGCTCCAAAGACTATTCACAGTGCCACTTCTCAGCAGAAAGGTTAATCTGCCAATAGCGAAACCAACATCAGACTGACAGTGGGGGTAGTGGAGGCAGGGAAGAATGCCCTGAACATGTCCTTTCTAGGAGCATTCAAGCAGTGAACTGCAATGAAATGCACTGACAGGAAGAATATAGCTGCACAGGGAGGGTGACTTACTATGGGGACAACATAAAGGAGGTTTCTTGCTTTCCTGCCTGTCATCCTAAAATGTGTATTTCATCTCTAAGTTTTCACAAAGCAGGCCTGGTACCATGAGAAGTTCTATAACTGTGCTGAGCCTACACTGAAAAGGGAGTGGCAACGCTAGGTATTTGCTAGCAGAATGATTTGCAATCACTACCTTCACGCAGCACCTGCACAGCTACAAAATCAGAACGCTCTTTCCTAAAGGCTCCTTCTACATATTTAGTCTGCCTAAATGAATAGATTCTATGCAGAGCAGAAAAAAAATTACTTGCAAAAATACAAAGCATTTGGAAGCAAAGCCTGACCACAATGCTTTATGAACTTTTTCTGCAATTGCTAGTGTCATGGACCATCATGCACCATGCCTTGTATGAATTTTACTCTCTGAGGAGATAGCCTACAAAAACCATTTGCAGCACCTTCCACATTAACCTTGCTGACAGGTAGACAGAGCTCATCAGCACATTTAGCTCTTTCTATGTTCGTGCAAAATGCTATTGATCCCATTAGCAGATCTCAATCTTAACCCTATTAGGCCATTGTAGCTGAGTATCTGCTTTAAAAATCAGCACTCCGCTTTGCTAACGTGAGCTCAGTAATACCTGTTAAAGGGTCTGAAACCTGGCATGACCCACAGCATAGACAGAAAAGGGTTTCAGATGCCTGCTCACTTGGTTCAACAGCAGTTCTTCCTTCCTGGCACTTAACAAGCTGGTAGGCCCAAACTGGAAACAGAGGGTACTATTTCTGCCCTGAGTTTTGTGCAGACATTGTGCAAGGGGATTAACCTTTGCACACCTAAGACGGTCCTATGACTTTGGGCATATATCAAAACTCCACTTGCTGGTATTGAGATCTGTGAAAAATACAGTATTAGCAATCTGAAATTTAAAACTGATCTTTCATCTAATCCCTGAACCTCCTGCTGTACTTAAATTATTTGCAGATATAAGTGAAGACAACTTTTAAGCTGTTATCAGGCAAGCTGACATCTTAGGAAGACAGGGAACCTTGGAATAATCTTTTAAAGCAGGGTAGGGACATCCTCAGTTCTGCTACTGGAGGTACAGCATCAGCTGGCCCGCTGCTACAGTCCCCCTTACTGCAGACAAAAACCACTCATTGTTTGGGGTATAATTCCCCAGTAAGGTACACTGTTTCTACACACATCTCCAAAAACAAAACAAAAACGTGAGGAAGCAGATGGAAGCACTCAGTCACTCCCAGAGACACTGGCTGACCAAACCATTTGGGACACCAGCCAGTTTATTGCCCTGCCTGCCATGGCCAGCTGCTCCAGGTGACAACACAGAGCCTCAAGAGAGCACCTCGTGTGTTTTGCAGCCCTATCGCAGGAAGAAGTTTCCTGGCCCCACATGGCGGTGAGCATTGGTCATATGGACCAGCAGCGCTCATAACAATCACAGTTTCCCATCATACCACAGATACTACCATTAGTTACTTGGCATACCACTCCAATCCCCTCCCTGGAAAGCAAAGCTAATAAAGATCACCACACACACATTTTCAGTTAACAGGACTAAACTTTGACCGCTGCCTTGTGTACTCACCCGGCTAGCTGTGGGAAACAGGGCTTGAGAGAGCTCCGTTTCTATAAACTATTCTTCGTCTCTGCCGCCTGTTTATGCCAAATACAGTATTAACACCAGCCACAGGCAGTCAGGTTGGGAATGACCAATTCCTTCCAAAGATCATCAAGGCTGACATTTGCTCCGTGCTTCCAGGTACAGTGGGAGCATATGGACACCTTCCAGGCTACGTCCAACTACACTGAATACACCATTGCATTTACTAAAATAGATTTCAACAGTAAGCTTGGGTGGGGGGTAAAAAATAATCTAGCCTTCAGATTCCCAGGGGATTTACTACCGTTGAAGAAGTCCTCTGTTTTACTCTCACTTAATTTGAGGTTCTCTTCCCTCAACGTACAAAGATGAATGCAGGCACTTGCTGTCATTTTGAAATAGCTGAATCTGTCTTCTGTAATTACAACATGGGACAACAGTATTATGCCAACATATTTTATTAGTCAGTATACACAGTGTGCAATTAGTGACTCACTGCAGACAGTCAGAGGGAGGATTTGGCTCAGAGTGCTCTTTGTCGCTATCCTCCTTGAACTAGCTTCATACAGCAAAGTCATCTGATTCGTTTCTATCTCACATTTTTCATGCTGTAAAAACACAGTAAAATTTAGCAAAACAAGGACACAGATCAAGCGCTCTCTAAAGATCAGTGACGGCCACGCCGAACAGCTCCCACATGCTAACAAATACATGATTTTACTGACAGAAAAAAGGCCACACGCTAGGCTTCCCAAAAGCATCTGTTTAACTCCACACACACTTTGTGTCCATGTTGACAAGTCAGACACTCAGTTTTTGTCCCCAGTCTACAAAAAACAAAACAGAACCACTTGACCCACAGACACACTTATGACTACAAAGGTTTCTTTCACCATAAAGGACAGGAAGGGACCATGCATTACAGAAAGCTCGGCACTGGGATGTTGTGCTGCAGAAGGCCACCAAGGACCTCAGCACCCACAGCTCGTGCAACTCAGCTCCTTTCATACAGGAGCACAGAGCGCTGGATGCTTCACAAGCTCTGTAAGCAGAGGAAGAGTGGTGCCATCCTTCTTCCCTCCTCAGCTAGTGAGCATCATCAACATGTAAAGCACATCTTTATGCACATTTCGATTTAACACACAGGACTAAGCTGTCTGGGTCTCAGCTGCTTCTCTGGCCAATCACCCCACAGAACTGGGAATCCAATTTCTAGACCAGCTCCTAGGAACCATGCACTTCCACTGCTTAGAATGGAGCTCTCTCAGCTTCTTGTTACAGTGCTGAATCACAATTTTGAGACCCTTTTTGTTTACTACATTTAAATGAGGTTGAATAGGGCTTCCTAGAGAGCTGAGCAAACCACTTCAAGCCATACAAGAGGTAAACAAGCTGGTTTTGTTAAATTCTCCAGAGTGCCCACTGGGTCCGTCTGGAGCAGATTTAAAAAAAAATAAATTCTTTCAGGCAGAGTAAGTAATACTTTTAAATCCCTAAGCACATAGCCCAAGAAGGGGTGATCTGGGAAGTCTAGAGAGATCATTTGTGAAAATGTGTATTCAACAGAAACATCAGAAGCAGCTTTTGTATCTTCAGGGCACAGAAGTACTACTACTATTCCCCCCTGACACACACATACTTCCCTCATATCAATTCAAAACACCAGCTACAGATGCCAAGCCAAAGAAGCACTTCTTTAGACGGAATGGTTGCTGCCATGTACTGAGCTCAGTAATACACACTCCACTTCAGCAAGGTCTCAAAGAAGCAGAGGAAATTAAACCACGTAGCAGTCATGCCAAAACCTTTTCAACCCTTTTGAAAGTTTCCCACAGGGTGGGTGTGTGTACTCACACACAGTTGTGAATTGCCTCTACTAGAGGATGGGCCAACCCATAAGTAATGCTTCTAGAAACAAATGCGTGTAAGAAGGGGACTTACAAAGATCATTGGTCACTTAACTTTTACTCAGCTCCTCGGAAGTACTTTATTTCTCTGATTGTGGACACAAAGAGGGAGAAGAGCTGGCACCTGACACCTCACCTTACTACACAAGGTATACATGCTGATCTGCTTGCATACTTGTAACGTCGCTCTACATATACAAGAGCAGAGCCAGCTGGCATACCGAGTACATTCAGACTGTTCAGGAAGTGGATTTAACAAAAGATCTTATGAAATTCCCTGATCCCTCTTTGCTCACAAGAGGGCCCACAATACACCACTGCAGAAGGCCTGACCCCAGAAGAGCAGACCTCCCGAATGACCCACAGAACAGCAGTATAGCAACACGCATATGCAATTGCTCTGCTCTCCCTTCTCAACAAGTTCCCAAATGGAAAGGCCATGCCTGCACTGCTGTCAGCTGTTTTCTTCTAGGAGATGCTGGCAACTCTTGCTTTTCCTATCTTGTTATCTGGTGTAGGCTTTCCCCAACAACACGCCTTATTTCCCCACTGGGATGAGACAGCACTGTAATTTTCACAGTCTGTCTAATGTTTTGGCATTCATTTAAAATGTAAATTCTCCATTTTGGTTGTGAATTAAATTGTGGTACTGAGTGTAGAGACCCATCAGAGATGGGATATGGGGGGAAAAATGTTCCCGTTGAACGATTACATCTGGTTGTTACTAGATGAGCCCTTAAGGTCCTCCTCTGCATAACTTGCTGTTACCCAACTGCTCTCGTCCTCTCCATCTCTCAGGACAGAAGGACAAGAGAAATCTGCACACCCTGCAGCTGCTGCACAGATTCCAGATGTTCCCTGAAGCTCTGCTGCCCATCTCACCCAGAGGACCAGCAAGGACCGGAGAGGGGCCAGCTTCTTAGGCCCAGCTGAAATGCCCTCATGGGACTTCCCCACAGAGACACACAGAGCAGGGCTGGTCAGACCCCATATCTTGCTCTTTCAGCAACTGCAGGCTCAGAGCATGGACCAAAATGTTTCCCCAACGCTTGCCACAATGCCATGCTGCTTTACTCCTCTCTGTGGGTTCCTGTCCTGCCCCGTTACAGACAAAAATCCACAACAAAAACAATGGCAGCAAACAGAGAGGCAGGGATCTGCCATTTCAAGATGATATTACCCAGTTACGGAACGCATTACAGTGCTGACATTTAAAACTCTGTGCTGGCTGCTCATGATCTCTGGAAAGGGCAATGTTTCCAAATACAGGCATCATCTATCAATTCAACAGACATCCTTACTCTCTCAAGAATTTTCCCAGTTTAAACTTAACTGTGCTGATCAACAGCTCCTTGAAGAGGCCACCTTTTTATTTAAATCCATTTGATTACCCTTATCTTGTCAGTGCTTCTGTCTCAAGCTACCAAACACACAAAAACATCACAAACCCAACTGCAGCAGAGCACTGACAGGAGAGCCCCTCTCTCAGTAAGTGGCCTCTTTTCAAGTTTTAAGTGGGTCAGGGATGCTGAGGCCTCTTTCACAAGGCAACCCCAAGCTTATTTTAGCTGTCGAACACCAGGAGAAGCAGCAGCTGCTCCCTGCCAGCAATTATTGCTCTGCAAAGGAAGCCAGATGCTTTGGGTACTGCCTTGCAACAATACCTTTAACAGCTTAGAAACACCTCAACTTTAGAAGATGCTTTCTGCTGAGCAGAAACTGCAGGACAGATGGAGGCATATGTACAGACGTACGTTACTGCAGACTGTCCAATATCCCAGGCTATGACTCTTTTGACAACAATAAAGTTTACTCAGCATTTCCCCCCTACCAAGCATTTCAATAATACGATCTACAGACTTCTATCACTTTCTCACAGGCAGCACAGAACTGTAATCTAGGAAATTGCCTTCCTGCTACACTCAGATTTAACATCAAACAGACATTCTGCAATTTCAAAGTGATGGAGCTTCACTAAACTTGGTACTTCATCTCATCAACTATTACACTAACTAATGTTTGCCACACAGCCCCTTTTTTGTAGTGGCTTTTGCATAGATTTCTAAGTCCCACATGAATCATAGTATCTTTATATTTAAATAGATATATTTATATATTTATATTTAAATACATCTTTACAGATTTGTTTAAAATATATTTTTATATTTGCATATAAAAATGACTAAAAAACACACTAAACTCACTCCAAAGCCACATTTTGGGTACAATAACCAGAGCTACTCTCACAGCCTTTTGATGAAAAGCAGCTCAGGCAATGTTTGGCAAGCAGCTAAGTTTTGAGCAATTCTCTGAACTTTTCGGCCCTTCACAAAAATCTGTCTTTAAAGTGTCTGCTGTCCTTTTCATAGTGATTAGGTACCGTGCTTCTTTTTTTCTTCTACACAAAGAAAGGAAGCTCACCTTTGAAGGCATCAGGAAGTAATGCTCATTTTCAGTATTTAGGCTGCAGAAGTCAATTTCTGCAATTCTTAGTATTACGTTAAGCCTTAAATTCACTGTAAAGTTCTAAGCTGACTGGCCAGGTGATTTTAAGATTTGTTTACAGGTAACTGCTTTCTCCTAACAGGGTTTGCCAATAGACCTTCTTTCTAATTGAAGGAGACAGTAATAGCTTTCACGCCCATCTAGTGGTTGCAGGCTGATTGCCAGCAGTGGGGTCAGTTGGTGCAGACAGCACAGGGGTTAGGAATAAGAACACTTTTCTCCCCTCTCACCTCAGAACGTGAAACACAAATCTTGTTTTAAACTTGGCCGTGTAAAGCAAACATTCTCTCTTGTATTTATCTAGTTCTGTACAACTTTAAAAGTTCTCAATTCTCCAGCTTCACTCACATGACACAGGGTTGTAACAGCTGGTATACAATCTGGAGGCGAATGAGTTACAAGTAAAATATTTTCTTCAAAATACCTGGCTCCAGTGCCATTCCATCCGTTGTGATGATACAGAGCAAGTCTGCCAGTTCACCCTGGTAAATCGTCAGGTTGTCAGAATGCACGGAGACATTAAACACAGGACCTAGAAAAGAGTAACCACAATTATTCATGACAGGCTTCTCTTCAATGTCCAAAAGTATTCTTGCATATTTTTGAATCGCCCTCTACATGTTTGCAGAAACAGAGCTTTGAAGTAGGGACGAGCAGTCGTGCAAGTTTGGGCAAAATAGTTATCCATTTTTAGCCACTAATTGCTGCACTAATACCCAGACTGCCAGACCTGTCACACAACACAGAAATCGCTGCCCCAGTCTTCCTTCCACTGTCCTGCACAAAACGAGCCTTTCTTCCACTGGTGACTTCTCCAAGAAGAATAGAGTTCAGGTCCTCAGGCTAATCCAGCACAGATCATTTTGGCTGAGGCTGTCAACAGGAATTCAAGTTAGAGCAAACCAGTAATTTAACCATACAGGAGGTTCTGCTGCGGAACTGAAACACAGACAATACAAGAAATGCATCTGATAACACTTTTCTGTGGGTTTTCCGTCAGGCTCTGCTACAGATAGCTTCTTTTGTACAAGATGTCTCAATGCCCAAGGGTATAGTAACTCCTTCAGCTGTGAAGTGATGATGATATTGATGAAAACCATTAGGCTGTTATGAAATGCTCAGACACCATAACAACATGTGTGTTTGACTTCTGAGATGCAGAAGATTAAAAAAAAAAACAACACAACTTGCCCACATTTTTGACAACAACTACATCTCTGGTGCAAAGTTAACAAAACCACAATTCCTCAGACATGCCTACATTGCTAGGTACTCTCTGTATCACAGGGCAGAAAATGAAGAATGCATCAAAATACCCTTAGTGATTTTTCTACTAAACAAGGCAGAGGAGATAAGCAGGAGGAAAGCTGATGCCAACTGTGGCCTCCTGAATGGCTTTGGGGAAAGGGGCCAGGGAACCCAAGAAGGCACTTGGGATTCAGATTTAAAATTAACTTGTTTTACTTTCTCTGGACTCTCTTAGCTGCCATCATTACCCGGCTCAGCTACCTCTGGAACAGCAGGAGCAGCAACAAGAATAGAAAATTAGTTTGTAAACTGCTGGAAGTTTTGCCATCCTCTGCTCTTACATGCTAACAGTTTAAGCACAGGACTTGTAAATTCCAAATCCATTCAAGATCTGTGGCAAACAACACTTTTGACGGAGAACATTTAAGGAAATCAGCCAAGCAACCCACTTGTCCCCTGCCCTCCCAACAGGTTTCTGTGAAAAGCAATGCCGGTAGCTCACCACGCTGCACACGCTTATCGCATCACTTCCAAACTGAGGTTCTGTACAGAAACGTGGAGATGCCATGAAGCTAGAGCTGTCATTTTTGGTGAAACTATTATAGACTACAGGGGCCTCGCTTGTTTTCTTCAGCAGAAATTACGCAGCACACTAAGAAGTAAATTCCAATTACAATGCAAAAATTATTCTGTGGCTTCCAAAATCCCCCCCACAATTTCCACAGCACACAGCCTGCTGTGTTCTGTTATACCGCAAACCTCTTATAGTCTTCTCTGCCCCAGAAGCAGTTGCACTTTGTACACAAGGACTTCGTGCAAAAATATCCTAACAATTGGTACCCATTTTCACACCAGAAGTCCTCTCTATTGAAAAACAAGATTGTAAGTTGACCCACCATACAAGGATAAAAAGGTTGGTAGAGATGCACTAGAGGTTAACACATACACATGGACTAGTGGCCACATGGACTCCTGTGTGCTTATGCTAGAACATGAAAGGATATTTAAGGAAACAAGAGACCCAGAGTGCTCTGAAGTATAGCTGCTAAGGTAGTGACTTCATGAGCAGGCTGCAGCCCTAACTTAAGTTTAGCATGATGGGATCCCTTTCTGAGAAAATGTAAAAATATTAATTTGATTGCTTCCTCATACTCTGTCCAGTCTTCCTACAGCAATTTCGTGTTTCCTGACGCTCCTCCTGCCTGCCACTTACACACACTAACAATATTCCCCTTGCAGCTGACTTGATTATTGCTCTTCAGATAAAAAATGTATTTCGCTTTTTTGGGGGTGGGGTGGGGTAGTTGTGCAGACAGAGGTTCAAGCACCCCTGTCCTTTGAATGTCATTAGGGTAAATGCCAATTTGCTTGGTTGGTCTCTCGGCCAGGAGATGCCATATCACAGCAACACAGCACCCCATACAAACCCTCTAGTTATGGGTCACAAAGTACATCTGTAGCCTACCCGCGTGTGAAGAGTCAAAGCTTCCTAGGCAATAACAAGGCTGCTCAGCAGCACCTGCTCGGTCATTTCATGATCATACTCCCCCTTGGTAAGCCACAAACAGTAATTTCCCTTTGGTTATTTCCCTACAAGGGTACGAAACTCCTAAAAATTACTATCTGGAACTCCAGGGGAAAAATCACTGCCCTGTGTTAGAAAGACTGGATTTTGACAGAGGCCAGAGGTATCTCAAGGCTGTGCTTCTTCCCTCTCTCTAGCTGAAGAGGGGGAAAAATATTATTTAATTAAATGCTTTTTAAAATGTAAGTAAACTTTATTACAGTGAAGTCTCCTTGGTCACCTTGAAAACTGCAGCTCCTTAGGAGGAGCATGTTTCTACCTTAGCAGTACTGCAGACCTTCTGCCCACATGCCCCATGCCCTGGGCCTCAGGCTGCCCTCAGGCATGAAAGGGCAGAATAAAGAATCTTCATTGATAGTTTTTCCCTCACCACAGAACTTGAAAAGACAGGAGGCTGCTTGCAACAGAGACACCTAATTTAGCCCTGATCTGGATCAAGACAACCGTGTAACCCCTTGCCATCCAACACAAGGTACACTTGCCAGAGCTGCAGTCACTGCACAGCCTGGAAAAGGTTCACAGAAGCTGACAATGTGGCTTTATTCCTCATGAAAAGTCTACCCCTTCTCTGTAGAAGGGTTTGAGCTTTTCTGTTTGGTTTTATTCTAAAGAAAAAAAAAATGACAAGAGTTTTTAACCTAATAACGTGTATGATTTATGTCCCCCTGGCTTAAATAATTTCGTCTGGCTTCAGCTGAACCTGCCTGACAACAGAATAAGAGAAGCAGGAATGAACTGCATGAGAATCTCAAGCAAAGGCAGCAGCAAACCAGTGTTTGTTAGTGGGTTACAAGCAAAGCCATCACCTTAGCTAACTGGGTATCTTCTTTATTGTAGGCTCAAAAAAAGCACTTTGGTTAAAAAAAAAAAAAAAGACACCAGAGCAAACACAGGATGCTTGCAGACACCTTTTCAAGGCTCTTGAGGACCTCCCAAGACAAACATGCCACAAAGTCTTCTGTGAGGTGTGGATCTTTTTTTTCCACCCATTACCATCACATCACAGTATTCACGCAGCCCTGGATCTAGACTCCACCAAGAGCTCATCACACAAAACCCAAGTGGTGTCCTTAAGTTTTTAGCCTCCAAGTAAAAAAAACAAACCAGCAAAAACCCAACCATACACACTCAACCCCAAGCTTACAGCTGCAAGCACTTGGTTAACAGGAAACCCTCAGAAGACAGGGACAACAGCAACAACTATCGGTGTCTCTCCATTGCCATGTTCAAGTGTTTGCAGTGTCACAGGAAGGAATGGGGAGGTAACGAACTCTCCTTCGACAAGATCTGAGTTCGTGCCACATTAACATTGAGAAAAAATAGAACTCTGCAGACAGATGATGTGGCTTTTCTCACCTTGCCACCTGTATTTAACAGTTTGAAATACTGTTGTTGGCAACTACAGGTCACTCGAGAACAAACAAGCTGGAATTTAGTTTCAAGTGCAAGGCTGACAGATGAAGCATGACTTGCAAAGCTCATCAGGAACAAAGCAAAGCGTAGGGAAGCTATTCAGTAGGTTGAAATCTGAAAAATAAGTGGATTTGAGTAACTTCTGGTTTGAACATAAGTGTCATAATCTCAGCTAGTTCAGAAACTAAAAAAGCAGACTTACAAAATAAACCAGCATTCCCAATTCTAAGAGCCAAGCATCAATTTTCCCCTATATTGTCATCCTCTACTAAGACCTTTGATTTAAACTAAGCCAAACACTCCGTTTCTCACTAAAGTAAGGCCGTATGTAAGCTTAGAAATGTCCCTTTAAAAAATTATTCTTAAATAAAGTAATAACAATTTTATATTAAAAAGCAGCTACTGTCAAGATAGGAAAAGAAATAGTTTTCAGAGTCATTTCTTGACTTCTGAATGTCTGAAAAACCCTTAAAAAAACAGAAGTAACTGAGGTAAATTGAAATTGAAAAATTGGTAAATTGAAATTGATCAAATGAAGTTTACTAGTACATATCTAGAAGTGCTTAAAAAGAAACTGTGTTCCAGGATCAGGACTTGTTTGGTTTAATTATTCAATTAATTTACTCAGCTTAAGGATTTATGTACTGGAAAAAAATAAATCTTGAGCCTTGTTTACCTGATGTCACCCTACTCTCCCTGCTTTCCATCACTGCTCAGTAATCCGAACACTTTAAATCTGCAAGAAAAGGAAGGGGGGTGAAAGAAGAATAACCCAAAACCAGTTAACATCTGGATTTACAATAGAAGAGTTAATTAACCAGGTCCTAGGTGACGTTTTGGTCTTTTCTACTTCATCTCAGGCACTATTTCTCTGCAAAAACAAGTTCTAATCTCCCCACAGAAAGGAGTTACTTTCATTTTCCAGACAAAGCAGGGCAGAGAAAGGTCAAGTAATCTAACTGGCAAGAGAGATCCAGACCAGGCTGCTCCAGCAACAACCCTGTACCCAGTCCATTACCGAGCACAGCGGCAGCAATCACTGCATCCAGCTCCACTGCTTGCAATCAGCCAGCATCATGGACCACAAGGGGGAAAAAACTGATGCAATCCACAAGTTCTCCATCATCCAAAGTATTACTCATATCTGCCCTGGCAGCGGATGATCCGCTCAAACTGAGGATCCCATGATCTGCCTCTCCAGACAACAAGCTCCTTCACCCGCACCATTTCAGCCCCCGTCCTCTCCCAGCTTCTTCACAGAGCTGTTCCCCAGCGAGTTTCACCCCAAGCTTCATAATAGCCATTACTGGAAGAAGCCCCTAGTAGTTTAGTCTGAGGTTTCTACTTCCAGATACAAATTAGTGCACACAGGCACAAAGGCATACAATGACAAAGCACGTTCCTGCCCATTAACAGTGGCTGGAAAATACCAGCCTCTCTCGCCAAAGAGTTTCTGCTGTATTGCTGTTCATTCATTTCCACGATTAAGGTTTCTTTCCTTTAAGAACCTTTCTGCTTTACTTTCTTGCAGCTGAGTATCTCTGGGTCATTGCAGGGCATCATTTCATTTTAACTGCCAGTTCAACATCAATACTCAGCTCATATTTCCGAAGCTCTTAGTTTATCTCAACTTCTTCCAAAGCGAATGATAATACATTGCTGTGCAATGAGCTCACATGCAGATGTAATCCAGAGTTGAAGATTTAATTGAGACGCTTCCCTTAAAGTTCTCTTTTATTTTTGCCTCTCCAGAGCTATTTGCCCTTTGTTGAATGGCACAGAGGAAAGCTAGCTCAGAGCACCGCCCAGCTCCAAATGGTCCTCTCTCATAATGTACTTGTGAATACACGATTAAAAGCTTCCCTCTTTCTGCTTTCCTTAAGGCAAAGGAAAATAAGTCACTTCTGTGGAAACCTCAGTGAGCATAGAGAGGGCCAAGACAACCTAAACACTAACCTGGGTTGCTGGGTACAGGCTGAAAGGGATAGAAGATTAAAGGATGAATGCCAAAGAAGAATATATGGCTCCGGGATAAACCAGATGGATTTCACAGAGACCAGGTGATTGAGCATAAAAAAACAACAAACAAATAAACAACAACAAAAACCAACTACAACAACAACAAACCAGCTCCAGGCCAGCTGGAACCATTTATACCCAGTACCTGTACACAGACCTGTATCAGATAAGCGCTCTGATCTCAAGCAAGTTCCCAGCTATTAGAAGCCCACTTTTGCTGGCTGGCTCAGTTAAGTCTGACGGTGATAGTGTGCACACACCAGAAAAAAAAAAAAATAGTCAACCTCTCACATCTGCAGCTCAGCCGTAGCAGTGCAAAGGCACTGCCACTGGAGCAGCACCTCCAGATGACCAGGAGAGCTGATTTTACAAGGGAGAGATTTCAGGCAAGGTGGGCAGGATCATAAGCCTTACAAGAAGCTGTCTTGATATGCTGGCTTCAAAAGGAAAACAGGAAAAAACAGCAGAAAACAGACGTGTTCCAGGCTGAAAGAAACGCTATGTATATATACACACACATCATCTGATCGCTCCATGGGGGAGAAGCAGCGTTTGGGCTTCAGCAAGAACGATGAAATGAAATTAAGAGAAAATCACGAGACAAGCACTAGCAGCTGGTCTTATCCCTCCCATTGCTGGGCAAGCTTTGAGAAGTGATGGTAGCACTTCTGTTTTAAACTGAGCTGACCAAAAAGCAGCACTGAAGAATATTACTTCATATGGGGTGGCTTCCTCCTGCTTCTTTCCCAAATAAGATTAGTTTGCTTATAGCTACTGGACATACAGCAGGCATTCATTTCCTAAAACTAGCCTAGTGCTCCATGTTATTCATAAGGCCTGACCAGAGGATTCTCAAGATCCCCCTCTGGTCTTAAAATACATCCAGCAGAGAACAATCTGCCATTGATTGAAAATATGCAAACTAAAGACTTACAAGGCTCCTCCTTCCCCTCCCCTCCTCCTCCCCCTCCAGTTTATATAATTCAGTGAACAAAATCCACTTTTTTTTTTTTTTTTTTTTTAAGTTCAGGAAGTTTCAAACAAATGCCTTTACGTTAACATTTCAGATCATAAACTAAGTGGAATAAATACGTCCCTCTGCAACAGCAAGTGGAGAAAGAAGAGAGGAGGTCTCTCTGCTTGCAGCCAGCAAGTTCTGCCTTGAATGGAAAGAATCCGAGCGAGACATTTTCCACAGATGTTCATGGAAAAACATTTCGGAGCACTGCCACATTTCAAGCCCATTGTGGCAGGAAACACTGAAGTTTCATGCGCGCAGTCCCCAGCTCATATAAAATGCTTACAGGCCTCCTGCTGCTCAGATAGATCACGCTGCGTGACGCGTACGCACACCAAAACCCTTCCTTGAAGCATTGCTCGACTCAGAGATCTGGGAGGGAGTCAAGCTGGAAGGAAGGATTTCCAACCCAAGCAAGCCTCCCTGCCCCCTACTGAAGAGGAATCAATAAAAACAGCCGAGAAAGAAATTCCTCCTACCACTAAAACCTTCATGTAAAACCTTTAAGGGCTTCCTTCTGCTGAAAACGCTGCTTCCATATCGATCCCCTCCCCACTTCATTCCCCGCATGGTGCCAGCTGAAACTGCTGTGGCAGCCCAAGCCCTTGCAGTCGGGAGGAGACAGGAATGCCTTCTGGTTTTGAAGTTACACTGCATTAGCATTGCCCCTCCACTGCCACACTTAAAGCGCTTCTCTGCTACACTTTGAGACCCTTGAAGTCAGGAAAACTGTTAGCAAGGTAATTGCACTATCGGGGACAAACACGCTCATAAACCACTCACCACATACCCCCATTTAACTCGGGATTTAGCAGAGAGGTGCCTTCCAGCTTTTGCAGTTACCCACAGAGCTACATGCCCCTCTTTGCTGTCTCTGACCCTCTCTCGGTTAGCTTCTTCCCTCCAGTTTTGGGGAACCTCCCATTTTCCCCAGAAAATCTAGCAACCTCAGCAGTTCTGCCTTACACCGTTCCCATTTAGGAGAATCTGGCACCAGCTTCTCTTTTTGGAGAACAAGTTTGGCAGCTGCCTGTACCGCAGGATGCGAGACAAGGGTGCGATATCTGAGCTGTGCTTTTATGGCTGCTCCACGGCTTTGCCACTTACCTTTGGCTGCCTGACCTGGTCAGAGTTTGCACCAAAGAAAGCAGAAAATCTGGGGGAAGGAGGGTATGTAATTAGGGAAGCAAGCCTGCCAGCATCCGTTCTGACTGTGCTCGTCATGTGTCATCATCATGCCCACAGATGAATGTCCAGCATGGATATCTGAGCAACTACTGAAGGACACAAAGTTCATCCATCAGTTGAATAAAGGTATTTTAAGCCAGATTTCGCTACATGGCGAGACTATTTTGGGAAGCAGCTCTCCAGCAAATTGTGCCTGGGATCTCATTTCTGCCTTCATTCTCTTGTAAAGCATGGAAGGCTGACAGGGCTTCAGGACCGTCCCTCCCCCTGCTCCGGGAATTCACACATTCCCAGGGCAGTGCTGCGGGCTGCCTCCCCTTCTTCACCCCACGTGCCGGAAATCCTAGCTGGGCGAAGAGGGAGCGAGTAGAAGCTGACAGCAGAAAGAAGTCAAGACTGTGACATGCACACTTCCCTCCCTTGCATAGCTCACAGGTTTCCCTCCGAACCATGGATATTAATAGCCTCTTGCCAAAACTTCTGGATGGGAGTTCAAAGTGACATAATGCAAGCAATGTCGGCAGAGTCACCAAGCACCACTTTTGTGCAGGAAAGCCCCCACGTCAGCACTTGCAGGGGGAGGTTTGGGCCAGATTTCATCCCTCCTGGTTTCTTGCATCAGCCCTTTGCAAGACTTGCTCTCCCACTGCATCTGATTGAAATAACAAGAGCAGCAAGGCTGAAGCTACAGCCCATTAAAACCATATTTCTAGAAGACAAATCTACAGCAATACTCAGCTGTGACAGCGTTACTCCAAGAGCCTTTTGGAACATATGCAAACTAATAGGATATTTTCAGAACAATAACTTAGCATAACACTAGAAAAGCCAACTGGGATGACCTAGAACTGAACAGGCACTGAGCTGAGTCCCCATCCTCTCTTTGACCAGCTTAGGTCAGGCTGTGTCTTCAATAGGGTTCGTATCAGGATGATACACTTCAAAACTTCTTACAAAGTGAAGTCCTCATTGCACAGCTGCCCCCATGCTCAGCCCTTGTCCTTTTCCCTGCACACTGGCTACAAAGAAGCTGAGGTTTTAGAAATCACCTGGTGGAGAATGATTACCTTAGTTATAGAGACAACCAGAAGTCAAGCTGCTCTAGCCTAGTCACAGCCACCTCTTCCCAAAACCCTTCAGTCCCAACGTTATATGCAGAGTAATTCAGTTCATGAAGAATAAAGGATGCAAAGAGAGACTTTCACCCAAGCTGTGTTTGTGAACAGCAATGGGAGGGTGCAGGAGGTTTGAGATAAGCAGCTAAGCAGAGAGCTCCAACACAGGACACGCCCTTGGGCTACGCCAAGAGCTCTTTACAAGCGTTCAAGTCATCACAAGCTTGGTTTATCGAATCACAAGATGAAACTCTCACTCATGAGTGCACCGCCATTACAAAAACAACTCTGCAACAGTTCCCACCCACGCACCATGATAGGAAGTCAGCGTTAACACGCACCTCTGGCGATTCAAACCACCACTGCCCCACTTTCTCTTGCCCCAACAGTACACCAGGACAGGCACGCTTCTCTAGGAAAACTCCGCCAGGCAGGGTATGTTACAGACAAAGGTGAGGATTTCAGCAAGGATGTGGGGAACAGGATGCACATCTGGGCACTGAAATTCACTCCAACTCGTGGAGCTTTGCAAATCAGCCACAAGAGGCTTTAAAGGTCTTCAGCAGCAGGATACACTTGCTGAGATTGTTGAAAAATTGCCATTTCCTTGACCTGACCATTTTCTGCAATTACATCAACATGAAGGTGTGCTCAGGCAATTTAATGCTATGCTAATGAAGTTTGTTTTGGAACAGAAATCCAGTTTATATTAATACTCTTCCAAAGCGGTTGTTACCTAACAGCAACCTAGCAATGAAGCTGGTAAATGTGGCAGCAATTATTCCATACTGAGAACTAGCTCCGAGTCTGCAGGACCATAAGACATGCATTAGTAAAGGAAAAATTAGTTATAATCGTAACGTTTGGGTTATTGAATGTCTTTCTGTAAACAATTTGTAGCACAAAGGATGCAAGTACCACCAAAGGAGATAAGCAAAGCTCTCAGCCATCAGAGCATCTGGAGAGCCTTTCAATTTCTAAAATAGTAGGTGTTGCCCAGAGACAGGGAAGCCACTGGAAGAGTGTCACAGAACTCCCTCCCCTTCTGGCTTAGACACACACACACACAAATTCTATACCAACCTGATGTCTGGAAGTCTATCTGGATAGGGTTGGACAAGCCGTTCACTGCTTCACGCCACATGCCGCCCCCACCTAGAGACCAGGCAGTCACCACACAGCGATACAGCCCAGCATCAGAAATTTGGGTCTGATACATCCTGTAGCGGAACTCGTTCTCCTGCACCTTCTCCAGAACCACGCCATCCACACGAGTCTGGTCCGTCCAGTCTTCCAGCCGCACCACCGAATCCTGGTTCAGGGAAATTATGCGAGTGGTTCCATTGGGATTCGACTGATCTGTCAGTGGCTTCTCTGCTGTAATGAGGACAGAATAGCGTGGCGTCTTGATGTTTTTCGAAGACACTTTGCATGTCATCTCAAAGGTGTGGCCTGCCACAAAGAATGGCTTCAGTTTCACTGCCTCCACTGTCAGCGTGTAATCTGAAGAGGGAAGGAAACAAGTAACAAGGAGGGGGGTTAATAAATAGTGCAGCTATTTCTGCAGCACTTGTTCATCTGGAAGGTTACTAATAACCAAAATGCTTTTTTTGCAGAGACAAATCCCAGCATATTTATCTAAACACATACGGACATCCCAGAATGCTACTTAACAGCACACAACAGCTTGGGTCAAGATGCAAGGATTCAAACAAACCCCAAACACTGAACAGATGATGCAATACACAGGACATGGGATGACATAACCTCCAGGACATTTTTATTTAAGAGTATAGATAGTAGCCAGATGAGACTTGGAGCCCCCGTTTTGTGCCGGATCTGGAAAAGCCCCATCAGCAACAGAGTACAGGGACACTGACGAAGTACTTGTGACTAGTGACAAAAGCTGCCACTGACTGAATCTGCAGCACTTAGTAGAGCTGCTTTTTATTTCTCTTGAAAAGTTCACCCTAACGGCAATCCAGACATGTTGAGCTGAACTCCCCAAATCATGACAAGATTGCATGACAAGAAAGTTGGCGTTAACATGAGAAACCATCGCCCCCAGTACACTCATACACACACTGCTCTTGAAGAGGTCAGCACACATCTGCCTCCACAAATGCTCTTTTCACTCATTTCTAATGCATTCACCTGATCACAAGCCTAACAGAGACCTTGATGTGTCCCCAGCAGTCTGGCATCAAGAATGCCAACACTTACTACTTGATTTCATTCCTTTTATTCAGCATCCTCCAAGTCTGCGGGTTCCTCAATCCCAGGAATCCCTTAATTATAGGGTTTGGGAAAATTATACATCTAGGAGCAGTGCCTCAAGACAAAAAAAAAAAAAAGCTCACAGTGAGAAACTGAGAAAATGAGGAATGCCTGAAATCATATCTGAATAAAAGGGAGTTGCTACTTTCCTGGCATTGTGATGAAGAGACATCCTGCACACCCAGGTTCTTCCTTAGGAAAGAAGGGCTGGGGCTGAGCACACAATTTACAGCAACTTCCCATAGTAGCAATGTTGCAAGAATTTGGCCAATCCAGTTTTCTGGACTTCACTACAGCATATTCTCCTTTCCCCTCCTTATGAAAAATGGGTCCAGACACATCAAACAAAATCTCCACACATCACCTTTATGCAAGGTGAAACTTCTCAGGATAAGGAAAATAAGCGGTGGTAAGATTGCAATGCTTTCCCCAAAGTGAACTAAATGAAGTAATATTTATGCCCTCCCCATAAGGGCAATGAGATACTTGTCAAGATTACATTTTGCAGTGTTTTGCCTTCAAGCAGCAGTTTTCACAATGAGTAAACACGGCCCGCAAGATGAGAAACCCGGTATGACAACTTTAAATCGGTACTGTATAAAGCAGATCACAGTCCAAAGCTATATAAAGAAACAGCAGGAGCAGCATCAAGTGGTCTAGCTGAGCACAGAATTATTTGATACTCCACACCAGCCCCCCTTGTACTTCCACCCACTAGGCAAGTGGGAATGTACAAGTTGCACATTTAAGCACTGAGGGTACAATCACAATTGAAGTTCCGTGTGCAGGCATCCTCTGCTCCCCTGGGTGAGAACTCATTTTGCATCTGATTCTAGGCTTCAGATCTGTTTTTCTCATTCTGTGTCCCTGAGACTCTGATAACACCCTCTTTATAAGATGGCAGCGTTTAGGAGCCCAGCACAAATCAACTTGCCTCATATTTTAGGAATACAGCCTACAATCATGCTTTTGCCCCAAAAGCAGAGGCACAAACAGCTAACCATACTTCTCTGCCCCTTACGGCTGCTCACTAGACCTTGTGAGAAGGCCCTGGGCAAAAATCTTCCTGATGCAAATGTTCATTGTACTTCTGATCTCCATGTCAGAGAGCCAAGCTCTGGACACTGAAAAAGAAATCTTGCACTTGGTCTCTCATACATGTACATAAGGAAAATACCTTCATGTGACAAGAGCAGTACAGATGTAGCTGAGAAGCTGCAACCCTCCCTACCATCTGGGCCGCAAATGCCATACTTCAACTATTCTCTGAGACACAGGTCAGGAAGAATTACATAGGGGATTGTGTCTTGTCCCCAGCAAGGACAGACCAGGCTTTGTCCCCAGGTGTCCTTTCTTGGCTTCCTATTTGAGAGAACAGAAAATGCTGCTTTGACCAATTATTTTTGTTAAAGAAAGAAGTAATGGTAGCATGAAAAAGCAACAGAAACACCATCTGTAGAGTTTGTGGAAGAGAACATCTGAAGACCTGCAGTGCAGCTGGAGAACAGCGGTTGAATTCAAAAGGGTTAGAAGTTAGGATGCTGAACAAAGAACTGGGAGACATTCTTCTAGAAGTCCTTGCACAGGATTTTTCTACCTTTATAAAAACCCCAAAGCCCCTTCATCCTTAGGTTGGATGAATACCACAGAAGGCAGAGGCACATTCTCTTATGTGAGAACATAAGAAATGCAAACCAGAACGACAAAGGGGACACGAAAAACAGCACCCACCGGTTCTGAAGTGTTTGTTGTTTGCTAGAAAGCAAAATATAGGCCAGAGAGGTCAAAGAACATCATCTTTCCAAGAACTACAGCCTGATACCTCTTTTCTAATCTTCTGAGAATTGACAACAAAGTAATGTCTGTGTCTTGAC
This sequence comes from Anser anser, assembly GCF_964211835.1. Classification (NCBI taxonomy): domain Eukaryota; kingdom Metazoa; phylum Chordata; class Aves; order Anseriformes; family Anatidae; genus Anser; species Anser anser. The sequence goes on from NC_139720.1 coordinate 87,448,086, forward strand.
CACTACTGTGTATGCTTGCCCCTACATGCAGCCACACACACACACAGGCAAGAGTCTCACCTTCCTGTGCAGGCAGAGTCTCACCTTTTTCTCAAAACCTCTACGTAAGAAAAGCAGGACAAAACACACCCCTGTCCATCGCACATAGGAGGCTGCAATCTGCAGGATTTGTTGGAAAACAGTAGAGGAAGAGATCCTAAAAAAAACATACCCAAAGCTTATAGCCAGTTACACACCCCTATTACAAGACAGAGGGCTAGCAGAGAAAAAAACTGTAGCCAAATGATTCAGATAAAATTTGAGTAGTAAACTGTACTTTGGAGCTTGGCAGCACGTGGTGCTGCCTTCCATCCCTGGCCACTCCAAGTGGATAACCCACACTAATTCTCTTGCTGCTCCCTACGACAAAGTGTGTGCTCAGCTTCAAGGATGCTTCCTGGGAAATGACTGAAAACTGTTTTCACCTAATCTGTCAGTCCAATTGCTAGAGAAGCCTAGCAGCTAAAGGGCAAGGAGACCTTAGGAAAAGACAAACGTGTGTGTTCCCTGTACTCCACTGATTCCCGTCTGAAAAGAAGCACAGCAGCCATGACTAACTCATCTCAGAGCCTCACCAGCAGCGCCAAGTAACACCATCCCAATATTCGTAATGGCTTCTTCATCCCCCAGTGCACTGAACAAGATTGGAAGAAGAGGAAATGCAGCAGACATTAAGGCAATGACAGTTTTGCCTTCACAGGAGGAGGAGGCTATACAGCACCCCGCGGTACAATTGCTGGCCCAGCAGCTCAGGTACTACGAGCTCTGAAAACACAGCCAGCACGCTGCGGCCTACACCATGGTCTGATACACGTATACACGAGGCAACTGCTGTACACACACACACCGATGTCACCTTTACTGCCCTGCTCAGCTCCTAAGCAATGAGTACAACCACTTGATCCTCGTGCAGCCAGGGGAAGAGGAGCCCAGGGGCTCCTGGCAGGAGCGCCTACCTTAACGCACTTGCTTGTTCTCAGGCCCAAATTGGCACGTAGGCGTGACGGAGTGGTGCCATAGGGTTGGGGATTTCTCTGCTCAAAAGAAACTGCGTGTCTGCACTGTGCAGTGTGTTACACACCGGCAATTGCAAAGACAAGTGGGTAGAAGAAATATCACCTGCTCCCTGTTCGCAGGACTTTCTGCAAGATGAAGATGCCCTTGCTCCCCATTAAATTTAATGGCAGGTCCTGAGCAAACGTTTAGGACCAGTAACATTCTGTTAAATACAATTACTTCGCAAATTAAAGACAGAAGTATTAACAAAACCCCAAATAATAGTATCTTTGGGATACGCAGTTTCAATTAAAAGATAATGCTCTCTTTTGCTAAGGCTTTCATGCAGATCTAAAGCTGACAACACTGATTTAGGAAACAAGCACCAACTCTGCATTACACTGCTAACAGCAGCTTTGTTTTAAACGTAGGTAGTACTCACACTCCAACTGATAAATAATCTTTTCTAACTATCAAACTTCTGTGTTCAAAAATCACCTACAGAACCAGGCAAGAAAGTTTCCTTCCCTTCCTTTACCCCTTTATAAAGTACAGATTCCAAGAAGTAAATTACCTGAATACAAAAATACATTCAATGCTTTTCATTTTTGAGATGAAGATGTTTTGTCGCCATTGGTGGGGGGCAGTGGGTGAAAAAAGAAAAAGGCAAAGAAACAGAAATCAGGCAAACCATGTCAAAAGCAATGGTGATGTGCAGTCGGCTGCACTTGTAAAGCTGAATAAGCAGAAAGACACATGAGCTTTATTAGTCCCAACGGATAGACCAGAAAAAAAGGATAAAAGGCCTCAAGTGAAAATGGGCAAGCATACAATTTATTATAAAACACAAGGAAAAAGGGCTTTGACGTCCTCACGTGATGTTTACATTTCAAGCAAAAGCCTGTTATCCTCAACACCCCTCTGTACTGACTGCCCCACGGATGCACCAAGATCATTTCTCCTTTCTCAGAGACTCAGGATGAGCTTTTCCAAAGTCAGATCTCTCTGAAGTCCTCCCCACCCCCAGCACTGCTCTAAAGTTAACACAGACAATGCAAATAGTGAAATAGTTGGAAGAAAAGCCTATACGTAGGCACAAGCTATCCAAGGAAGAGGCAAATTTTGGTTCTCTCCTTAGGCAAACACGTGGGGGCCTGGCTGCTTGCTTTTATAAGCATTGGGAGCAATTCGGGACTCAAATCACCAGAGATACTTGTCAAAACAACAGTCAGAGAGCAGAGGCAGCAGCACATTAACTCTTTCATAGTTGGTGGCTGCACCACCAGGCTCACAGCCCCGTCTGGAGCCCACAGGAACCAGCTACGGCCAGGACCAGGGCGTGCAGGGAATGGCATCTGGGGCCAGATTGCTGGAAGAGCATGGCAGGGAGTGGAAGGGAAGAAGGGGGAAATCAAGCTTAAATATTTCCCCCTCCATACATACATATGTGTTTTGTTTCAGGAGAAGAATGTTTGTAGGAGAGTTTGCTTTCACGTCGTAAATACCCCAGCTCTGAGTTTTGCCAACAGACGTACTTTTCAGCATGGGGACTGTAACATTTACATTTGTGTGGCAAAATTAGCAGAGTTTTTGGAACAAAACCAGAAACAAGGGAACGTTCACACCTGTCACGGTTTGTTTTCCCCCAGAAATGTCAACACAGGCTGAGACTTTTCAACTCCAGCTGGTTTCTCTAGCTGCTCTGAAGGCGATGATCCATTACGTGTGCATGCACACACACACACACACTCACTCAGTTATGGCATAACTGAACTAATTGTGACCAGCATTCGCCATTATTGAGAGATCTCATTCCTGCTAGAGAAGCCAGCTCGTAACAAAAAAGAAAACACCCTTTCTGTGGACCAAACTTGGTCTGGGGGTGAAGAAAGGACTAAGCAAGCAGCCTGCCATTTTCTGTCTAATCTGCAACAGAATCACAGCAGAAGTTCTCCAGTTCATTTAAAGATAATGCCTAAACAGCTTTAAACTCATTTCAAACTAGCTCTTTGAAATACAGTCATCGGACTACGACTGCCTGAGCTAGACTGCTCAACAAATCTATGAGGTGCAAAGGCAGCTTAGCTAATCAATTTATTTTTTTTTTCGACAAAGATGTTACATCCTAGGCTATCCCATTCAGTCTCCTCTTGCACGACTTCATATGTACAACAAAAGGGTATCACTCCACAGGACATTCAGGCTACATGCACCCACTTTATACCAGCATATAAGTGATTCAGGTACCTTTTTTTACCTCCTAAGAAACGCTTCCAAAGACAGTTTAAATACTGACCAGAGGGCGGTTCACTTCTGTCTAAAAGAGGCCTAGGTTGAAGCAAAGCACTGAATGATTTTGCTCTGTCACATGCTGTTTTGTTTTGTTTTTTTTTGATGCTCTGGTACTACTATGCCCACGAACTTACTCAGAAGTGCCCTCTAAACACATACTTGTAAATATAAGTTGGTATAGGGTGAAAACAAACAAACAAAAAAAAAACAAGCAAAAAAAAATGCTATCAAACTGACAGCCAGAGAAGACTTAAAGTGAGTGACATCCCTTCTTTCACCCCAAGACAGCCTTGTTGCTAGCATCAAGATGCATCCTAGAGAGACTGAAATACTCTGGGTCATGAAAGGGAGCAGCATTACTGCTGGATACCACCCAGTCACAATGACAGCCTGGTTCCTCTAAGTCTCAGCACAGTTTGAGCGATGGATCTGTTTTGCACTTCCTCTCCAAACTGTTGCACAAAACCGGTCAGTGCTGTTTAGTAGTTATTTACCTCCAAAAATATAGGCCTTTACACAAAGTAAGAGTTTTTTCCTCTTCATAACACAGAGCCACATTTCCAAAACCCCTTTGTAGGCCTTCTGCCTGATGGACCTACTCAAGAGAAAACTATCTTAGCTTTCTAGGTCTTCCAGTGAAAAGGTGCAAGGTTCCTACCTTGTGTAGCCCATAAAATGCTGACAGGTGCAGAAGTCACGTCTTTGCTTTTTACCCAGCTGTTGTTGCGGTGTCTACTCCATGCAGAGATGACACAGAAGTAATCCCCTCTGTCACTTTCTGAAGTCCACTGGATCCGTAAACTGAAGGTGTCAGCAGCCTTTTTAGAGAAGATTATTTCCCCGTTCTGAGTCCGCTCTCTGCTCCTGTCCCCAAGAAGTAGAGTCCAGTCTGCATCCATGGTGGCCAGCAGTTCCTCTGTCGCAACATCATCACCAAGCAGGTGCTCCTTGTAGTACCATGAAACTGTGAAGCGGATGTTTGCTTCGGTGTCCTGGGCATTTGTGATCCTGCACTCCAGCTCGGTGGGGTCATCTGAAAACTTGGGTGTTTTAGATGCATTTAGAAACACCTCATAATCTGGCTCTGCGGGAGAGAAAACCCAGAATAAAGAAGTGAGAAGATACAAGCAGAAGGAAGCAAGTGGCAGAGCTTAACATATAAGATACTGCTAACATCCAGTCTGTGAAAGCACATGATCCAAAAGCCAAGTGCCAGAACATCTATTTTTCTTACAAGAGCTGGCGATTGGGAACTTGGACTCTAGCTCTCAGACTCGTACTGGTCTGAAGTGAGCCACCCTAGGCCTGAATTTCCAAACAGGACTTGTGTGTCTGCTGAGACCATTTCAGAAAAATCAGCACCAAGTGATCTTATTGAGCAAAATCATTCCCTTCTTTAGGCCTGGCCCCAAGAACCCACAGTTGTTTCAGACATCCAGTCACTTTTGCACCTGTCTGAAGGCCTCCAGCAGCCGGAAGACCAGTTACTCTCTGGCTTTGGACTGGCCAGAGCCACCCCACTTCCCCATTTTCTCTGCAGGATAAGAGCACGTCCCCTCCTGATATGCCGCCTTCTCTGCACTTATCATCCCATCATCTCTCTGCAGCACGCAATGAACGTTAAACAAGAACAAAACACAAACATCTCACCCACTCATCCACCCAAATCAGGGGGCATCAGTGCCACTGGCCACAGGCAGCACAAACAGCAGCGTGCAGTAAAGTTCAGCAGGCATCATAATAAATAACAAGTAGGTTAAGCCAACGATGTGTATATCAGAAGAGCTCCACAGAACAGAGAAGTACATGCTGTACAGCTACAAGGCTAGAAACCCTGAAGCTTGAAAAGGATCGCTTGAAATGCACGGGTTAAGATTGGGGCTGCTGTATTTAAATCTAAAATAGCTTGCTGTCCAAAGCCTAAAAGAGATAAGGCAGCCACATGACTATTTTCTCTTGGACTATGGAGATAGTAAAGGAAAAAGATTACAGCAAAGACCTCTTACCACAAAGGAGATACATGTTTATTTACTAGCATTAGAATATTTTTCTCTCTTGCTGCCTACTATTATTCAGAAAAAAGACTAGCCTTCCAACTGTTCAGCCAATACTCATCACATGGATTTTATATTATAAGCGTATTCAGTGCTCTATATTTATTTCTTGCTTTATGTTGTATTTGGCTTTTTGCCCTCCCAAAAACAATTAACTGAAGCTATAATTGGGACAGAGAAGGCAATCCAAGGCTAAAACTTAGACTTAGCTCACCAGTGAGCCAAGATAATAAAACATCTTAATAGAGCTGCTGCGCTAATGTGTGTGCACATGCACTTTTGGACTTTGGATGCAAATGATGGAAACGATTCTATTCAAGCAACCTGGCCGCTGCCACGCCAGCTTGAAGAAAGGATCTCTCACCATTAAGCGTTCTGCATGCAGGCATGCAGTGTCCTTGCATCTAGCAAGGACAAGGGCATACAAACAGACCAGATGCTAGAGTATCTAAATCACTGAGTTTTTGCAGTGCTAGGTAACACACAAACTTAAAGGTATCGCTCACCTAAGTCCAAAGTACCTACTATTGGCAGCAGTACCGTGCAGCTGTATAGCGTTGTACTCCTTTATTCTGCGAAGCTTTCCTGATATATGCATCTTTGACTGTTAACCTACTTTGTGTTTATTATGATGCCTGCTGAAATTTACTGTACACTAGATCACTATGCACTACATAGTGAACATAAGCATAGATTTTTGCAGACACTCGGTATGAGTAATACGAAATAAAAATTCACTCAATTCCTCTGCTGCAACCAAGTCATAGATTAGTAATGGTGGCCAAAACCCATTTTTGGTGCAAGTAAATCCCCACAGATCCTACAGCTACTCTACCCTTCCTGTCTCATTCCCAAAAGACCAGTCTTCTCCATGGCCTCATGATATATTGCACACACTCTGCAGTTTTCTTATTCCCCCTTGACTCATCTTTATCACCAAAAAAGAAGACAGTCAAGACCAATTAATATTTTCACAGCAACAAATACTAAAAAAGCGGAAACTCTTCTCAGGATAGGAACACAGAAAGGAAAAAGCTGCAAGAAAGTCAAGTCCTTCAATAATCACTTCAGGATGTTTTATTTGTGGGGAGGGAAAGGACCACTAAGAAGAGAGCCTTGGCTTTGACAGCACCACTCCAGATAGGCGCTTCACCCTGACAGACATTCAGACAGAGGATTTAGAAAGAATAAAAGGCTGACTGGATAAACCTCATTCCTCCACTCTGTCAGCTGTCAAAGAACAGCCTCACTGACAGTTCAATGACTTAATACCCCAGCAGCTCTTAACTTCCATTAAGGAGGAGGAGTTGGTAAATTCTGGATGCAGCTGAAAACCTCAAATGCTGAAAAATTATTCTACTTTCCTTTGTCCTTAGCAACCAAGCGTCTGCCGAGGAGTAGATTTTATTCTTTCCTTTACCCAGATAACACCCGATTGGAGTGGAAAAAGCAAGGAATAGTTTTACGTTGCTGGTGCCTGTAGCAGAATATGTGAGCACATGGTGCACCTCTGCGTGCATGAGCATGTGTGCACACGCATGCACGCAGGAAAAGGGGGGAGCTCTCAGAAGCTGAATGTGTGATTCAAATGGCTGAAGAATGGAAATGAAGACTTATCGCTTGTGCACTTACCTCTAGCACACGTTAGTGTATGCAAGAAAGAGCCACAGCTCAACTGCTCTGTACAATGCCAAATTGCAAAATTACAATGTTTATCACTGGAATTTAACCTTGTGGTACAGCTATTTATTTCTGAAAAACAGACTCTCTATACGCTGAGCCCATTCTATCCTTTTATGTTGGAGGAGCTCTGCCTTTATAACTGGGCGGTACCATCAGACTGATTACAGGAGGCTCCAAATGAGTACATGGAGAATGTTTAGGCACAGATGCTTGCATCCAACAAAAGCTGGGAACAAACATCAAGTACGACAGCTCTGCCAGTTCCTCTCCAGTTCACATCTAGGTTCGTTCATGCTTCCAACACGAGCAAGTCTTTGTGAATTTTAGCAGGAAAAAGGTGGAAGTGCCTTACCTACAGCATCCTGCATCACCATCCTGAATTACATTGCTTCTAAATTGAAGTTACTCTTTTCTCGTGATATAACTAGGAGATAAGATAGGTAGGCTGACGTACCCCTAAAAAGCCAGGCTTTTTAGAAGTTTTGCTGGAGTTTCATTCTTAGCATCTCTCCCAAGCAACTTTGCTTCTGAGCATATTTGCATAAAGAGAGATGGCCAAAGCTTAATGTTCAGAAAGGATAATGCAAAGTAAAATATTCACAGTCCTCAGCATGTATATGACCCAGTCGATCTCCAAAACACATTTTTCTCAGGGCGGGGGTGTAGGGAAAGATATTGTCAGCCAGCTCTTGTAGGCCAGGTAGATCAGACAAGCCTGTTGAACCTCTGACCTCCGCTCCAGCTTCTGCAGCTTCTGTTCTGTTTAGAATGAACAACTGCTAAACACAGCTCCTCCTAACCACAGCCCCCTTGCAAAAAAAAAAAAAAAAAAGAATATTGATAGTATTAGAGCTATAAGAAGGGAAATAAAAGGGAAAATAACTATGAACAGCTGGGGAATGAAAGAAGGAGAGAATAAAGAGATCATCAAACTGCTGTTTAAGTAGATCTTTTTTTCCCACTAGTAACTTAAAAAAACTTGCTGCAGAAATGTTGCAGTAACTTAAGGAACCCATACGTTCAGGTGCACAAATAATCCTTTGTGTGTCCAAAAGGACAAAAACCCACTCATGTCTAGAACTGAATGATCAAAAATGCACCAGAGTGGGATATTAAATACTGCAGCAAGATCTGCTTTAGTGGTTACTGTGCTAAACAACACTTCTAGTTAAGCTCTTAGCCAGGTCTCTCTTGTTCAGTCACACGATTCAATAGTGCGGTCTCCTAAAATAGACTTGTCTGTTGAGGGAAGAGAATAAAGCAGCATAAAATCCTATCCCATCCTAAATCTATCAGTAGGATGTGGTCTGTCTCTAGTGATTAAAACAAAAAAGAAAACAATTTGAAAGCTATTACAGTTCATTATGAAGTTTGTATCATAAATAATTGTATGGCAAATGATTCAAAAATGATGGGAACCACATGGTATCACTGTTTGGAGCTCAGAAAGAACACCTGCTGCAGTATCAAAGCCCTGCTGACAGTACACGGGAAATGAAACGGGACAATATGATACTGACGCAGCTTCAGCCCCTGGAAAACAAGGCGGACTTTTAAGTTCTGTTTCCCAGTTACAGACAGTTCAGTGACATCCTAAAATACTATAACATACAAGCCCAGAGAGAGATGATGGATGCAAATGTGTAAGAGATTAGATCCTGCAAGGTCCTTTCCCTTTTCTGATAGGAATAAGAAATGTGTGGTACAATATCCATGACGTTTGCAAGCAGAATCACTCACCTAATGCTGTCACCACCACACTGACTGGCGCAGATGTCCTCTCCACCACTTTATGCCAGCTCCCATTGTGCAGTGGCACCCAGACAGCTGCTTGGCAGAAGTAGTACCCAGAGTCTTCCACACCCACATCACGCACCAAGAGGCGATAGGAATTCCTATCGACATGGCTCAGGCTGATAAGAGTTGAATCACTGACAACAGAGTCATGGTCCATGCTCAACAAAACCTGAGCATCTGACAAGGTGTCATCAGGTGACCCAGAGAAATACCACGTCACCTCGGCTTGGAAAATACCACTCCTGTCCGTTGTGATGTTGCAGGTAAGGTCCAGGGAGTCCCTTTCAGTCACGGACAGATTGCTTGTTGAGATGAGCACATCTAGAACTTGGAAATGAAGAGAGAAAAATTCAAAAAAAAAAATAAAACATTGCTTTTATTATTATTTTAAAGAGTCCACTCACTGTAAGTTATGCAGACCTTCACATTCTATTACAGAATTTTCTCAAGTAGCTCAGTAGCCCCACTTTCAAGCACCCATAGGCTATTGTGCTGCATCATCTATTATAAGACAAGCACACATTATCAAGCAAGCAAGGGATCTTTGATAAAGGTGGGAGAAAGAAGTGAGAAAGAACAAGGTTTCTATGCCTCAACAGCAACTGGTCTGTGAAGGCTTTATTCTAATCACAGACCGTACACCACCCTCACACAGCAGGAAAACATGAAGGATTCTTATTCTCACAGGAACGTCAAGGTATTTGGGACTCTCCCTCAGAATGGAAAATGTCCACTGAAACCACTAGAAACTACACCAGAACTGTAGTAGCTCTTCTCAGTAGTTCCACAAGTCCCGCCTTAAACAGGCAGCTAAGAGCAGATCAATGATTTCTATGTAAAACCATGTTCTAGTACCTAATACATATCCATCTGTAAAAGCTTTCTAGGACTACCACCAGGAACTAGAGACAGTATAGAAATGCCACACTGTTTTTCTGAGTGGCCGCAACTATTGCCAATAAAACCACAGCAGTACTCATCTCACTGCTCACCACTTGATAGCACAGAACAGACTGAACAGAGGCCAGCAAGCCTCTCTTGAGAGGCAAAGCCAAGTCCCCTATCTGATGAATGCCCCACTGGGACTGGAAACAGTAGGAAAGCCTAGTTAATTTAACAGACCAATGCCAGAATACAAATTAAGAGCCCTCTGAAAAGTTAAGAGCAGTGTTTCTCCAAGGAGCACCTCTGTCTTCATGCACCAGTGACAGGCATTCAGAACCTGGCAGGATAATCACGGAGAGGGACTCTAAGAGAGTTTACTCGTATGTGCCTTCTCAAGGCTCCTTTTTTGGTTGCAGAAGTGCCTGAAGGCCTCACTTAGGATTATATGCCTGTTGTGCAAGGCGCTATTAAAAAAGACATACAGGAAAAAAGTCAGGCCCAAAGAGTTCATGATTTAAGGACACCAAAGTAGAAAGAAGACTATAACTGCTTTTTCTGTTGTTACAAGTAACCTGTGCTACTTATGCAAGTAGTTACACAAGTAGCTTTGTGCATGACTTTATTTTTTTACATTAGATAGTAATTTCTGTTATTATTTTTATTTTATTTCTACAAATTCAACCCTACAGTTTACAGCAGGTAAGAAGGGAGGGGGAGGCTAGAAAGCTTTCTTGCCCCTGACAAAGTGCCAGTGCTGCCAATGACTGAGCTGAAAATGAAGGCCAAAGAAAAAATACAAACCAAACAGGGAAAAAAAAGACACACATACAGAGGGAACATTAAAAAACTGCCCCATTAGGCACTGCTACTGGTCCTGGCCATCCTCATCCTGTTTTTCAGCCCACCTACTTAAGCCAAATTCTCCACAAGTGCAACAAAACAAAGAGCTACATCTCTTAATTAGCAACCCCTGTCTCAGCAGAGAGTACCTGCAAGCTTTACTGTGTAACAGACACCCTGAAAAAGGGGCAGATTGATCCTGTCAAATTTCACAGGCTAAACACCACCAGGATACTAAAACTACATCCAAGGGAGCTAGCCAAAACCCAGCAGTTCTGACTTTTCCCTATAACAATTACAAGATTACAAAAATGAAAAGATACCCTTATTGTCTGAACACTTTGAAAAAATACTGTCATAATCTCATATTTCTGAGACCATCATTGCCTGTTTTGCCACCTATTGAGTCACAAGAAGCATCACCCCCTGCTTTCCCCCCTCCAACTAGCAGTGGTAATGCTAATGCAATTAAGCGCTTAGTGCATCTACTCCTGAAACCCACATAGAAAGGGATATCTGGATATCCTCAGCACAGCACTACGTGTATTTTTGTCTCCTTAGTCAAGCATGCAATGATGCATTTAACAGTGCCCGCCAACACAGTGGAGCCATCAGCCCAGTGATCCAGTGGTAGTGATAGAAATCAGAGGATAATTTGTCCTTTGAAATTATCACTGCCTTTCTCTTTTCTCCCAATCTTTCTATGCCATTTTAATACATAACATTCACATCTGTCATGAATCACAGTCCACTTTTACAGGGGAAGCACAGTGGTTTAGTGCTCTCAGATAACCTATGTTAATGACAGGACAGACGGCAGGTTTAGGTTGCTCAGGGTTAAACACAACACTATTTAAGAAATAGTGTAACCAGAGGAAGTCCAAAGTGAACTAAGGATGAGATAAAAATCTCAGTCTAGGCACGTAAGAGATTCCAGTCAATCCTTCCATGCCATCATCCCCGTTGTCCCCAGAATAAAAGCTAGCAAACTCATGCCAAGCATATGCTAGTAACTCAGATGTAAACAGGCCAGCTATCCAAACAGCACTCTAAGCTCTCCTGGAAAGGTGTCCTCATTTAGTTCAGCTTATCCAATTTCTGCTCTCAAGAAGCATCGCCTCGTGGGCACAACAGCATTGCTGTAGCTACGAGCTATGGCCCCAGCCCAGCAGTAACACTCACCAGTCCGCTGGATCGACACACTTGCTATCTCCACGCTCTTCTCCTGAATCTTCTGCCATGAGCTATCTGCCCCTCTCACCCACTCGCTCACGAGACACCTGTAGACGCCCGCATCCACCGACGAGGCCTGGGACACAGACAGTCGATACGTGTCATTCACTCCTGTGTCCAAGCGGATATCTCCATTACGGTAGCGCTCCTCATAGCCAGGGCCAGGCTGGAATTTGCCTTCATGAGTCAAAGATAGGATGTCCTGCCAAGACAATCCACTTTTGATCTGCCAAGTCACGTGCAGGTGAGTGTGCTCCGGTGAGGTGGTGATTGCCGAGCAGCGCAGCTTGAAGGAGTCACCCTCAGAGAGTTTCAGAGATGTTGAAGAACGTGCTTTTGAACCGCTCACCAATAAGCCATCAGAAATCACTATTAAAAAAAGACCAAAATACTCAAATATCATAAAAGCAAAGAAAGAAGAAAACACCCACAATGACCTGTTTGGATATGAAGCACTAAAACTACCACCTCTCCAATCGTTCCTTCTTCCACACAAATACATTCCAGAAACAAGGAAACTCGACTGAAAATTCATTCGTCACCCGCTTCAAACAAGCCAAGGCAAGCACTCAACTTCATTTACCCTCCCCCACTTCAATTTCTCATCCAAGTAATATCATTCAGACTATTCCCATCCAGAACCATCTTGATTTTCATGAGAAAAAGAGACAACACAAAGAGAAAAAACAGTCTCCCAGATCATTATTGAAGAACCCTAAATGAGAGAGCAAGGCTAGGACATAACTGCAGGAACAACATGCTAAAGAAGAAATGGAAGACTACTTCCTTCATAGAAAGATCTCTAAATGACACTGTCTAAATAAGAGAGAACACAGGCTATGTTTTTACCTGAAGTTAGCCCCTCTACCCAGAGGCTTAGTGACATTAAGCATTTGCAGACATCTTAGGAAAACACACTGGTTAGTTTTCCCATATTTATTTAAATATTTCCTAGATAGAAAAAGCAAAAGTGGTGTTTAGAGTAACAGCTCCCCTTTGCTTCTTCACCTCGCTTGCCCTTGCTCCTATCATGCCTCCCAATTTTGGCTTTAGTAGAATCAAACAGGAAAAAAAATCACAATGCTCATAAGCGACAGAAATTCAACGTTATTAAGGGTACATCTGTAATCAATATCAAAAACAAACTTAGAGCACACCTCACTCTTCAGAAATACCTTTCACTTGGACCTCAGCATCATAATTTCCCTGAACGGTGGCATCGGTGCTGGGCGTAGAGCATTTGTATTTCCCTTGGTCAGTTGGCTGGATGTTTTTAATCACGAGTTCCACAGCATCGTTGCTGCTCCGTCTCAGTTTGATATCCCCGTGGCCCACACGTTTTTGGTACTCCTCAGAGGTGAAGGTAGAATCCCAGGTACTCACTATCCGCACGAAGTCAGTCTCTCGGGCGAACTCCCAATCAAAGTTCTGCTCGCTGGGTCCGTCGTAGTCACTAACGCTGCAAGGGATCGCCACCTCTGTGCCCACAACTCGAATCAGAGGACCTTTGGGTACCCTCACAATGCGTCCTCTGCAGAAAGCTAGGTTGGGGAATAAGGAGAAAGAAAGCAGACAGTTAACAAAGGAATCACCAAGTTAGCCTTTGACAAAAAAATGTGAAATACAGTAAGGTTGGGCACCCACCCTGCAGAAAGCTAGAACTAGTAAGAGCAATCTTTCCCATTAACGTTTAATCTCATTGGAACTGCATGGGCAATCTTTGGTTCATTGCTTATTTAGTAATGTGTTAGGTAATGAAACACGGAGATGAGGAGAGAAAGATTTAAAGAGGAAAAAAAAAATGAGAACACTATTTAGCCACAGGTCCAGTGGCTAACAGTTTCCACCAGAGGCAAAGTGGTAAGCCTCCAAGTGCCACGTTTCCACCAGAGGCTAAGTGCAACACACTTAAACAGCATTAATTAGTGGTTTTCATTACTACAGTGATGGCATAATCTAATCAGGCATTTTTATAAGTCTTCTGCTGACATCAGTAGAGGGTTCAAAGAAGGAAATTCTAACTCTCCTTCAGCTTGACAGCCATAAGAATAGCAAGTTGACATTCTCCAGAAATGAAGTCACCTCTTCCCTGCAGGATCTTGGCTTCTCTAACGCAGGTGAGCTTCCCTGCTTTCCTAAGTGACTTTAAAGGAATTACTGATTTCCACAAACAGTGCTTGAATGGGTTTCTGCAACCACACCTGCCTCCAGCACCCACTTCGCCTTTAGTGGAAGTCCCAGAACATGGGAGCAGGAGCAGAGCGTGCTCCTTCCAGAGCATGGAAAAACCGTGTTCAGACTGTTTTCTGGGACCATCTATCTCGAAGGACAGAACAGCAACAGCAGTTCTCTGCTGAAGGCTGGCACAGCAACGTGTTATGCTCCAGGCAAAAGCACGAACCACTTAAACTAGCCAGAGGACCTGGCAGACATGGAAAGAGACTTTTCTGGTTGATTTGGCTCTGTAGCTCAAAGAACAACCCCAGCATCTGCACATGGATCTTGGCAGATTCTCACTTCAAGAAGAGCAAACTGCTTTGATTCATAGTTCCAACGAGAGAAACTTTTTCAGCAAAAGAGAGTTACTACCTAAGCTCAGTCTCCAAACAGGAACAACAAAACGCTTACCAATATTTTGCTGTGGACATGGATACCACAGCTCCACATCCACAGCAAAATGGCAGAGCAAGAGAATGGCAGAACAAGAAAAGCCAAAATGCTAAAGGGTAGATATTGCAAAAAACCAAGTAGACCACCATAACTATAGCAGGAGCAGTTGGACCAAAGGGTTGATCTAGAACATATCACTCAGGCAATGTCAAATTTAAACAAACAACCCACGTATGCATGAAGCCCAACCACTCACAACTGCTCTAATTCACCAGTTGAACCAAGGACTGACGCTGTCTTTACCTCTGCAGCTGGTAAGGAGATGTAGTCCCCAGCACGCTCTTTGCCTTGCAGGCTGTTCATGTGCATGGGCTCGTTCCTAAGAGCCCAGTTTCCTGATTGCCATGACTTTCTATTGTTGCCATTAGTATTTTATTACACTAACCTCAGTCAGCAATCAAAATAAGTGTCTTACCCCCTTACACCTCTCGCAGAAGACTGTTCTAATGTATCCGATCAAGTGATTGACTAGTCCTAATAAGGAGGCCAAACTTCTCTGAGTCTTTCACCTGTGAGCAGGAGAGAAAAACCTTGACTAACTATGTCTTGTCCCCTTGTTTAAGGGGATCTCTCTAAACACAAGCACCATATATTAAAATCCAGAATACAGAAAAATAACCAACAACAAAAAAAAAATAAAGAGAGCTGAGGGGCTCCAGCCAATATATTCTCACCACGTCTTAAGTTCCAGCCCCATTCAATCCTTCAATTTAGCCTCTTACAGAAAGCAGGAACGTCAGCAGGTAAGCTTTAAAGCACTGCCTCACTTCCACAACAGCTTTGAACAGACCAGTGTGAGAAGTCAGCTCAGGATCCTGACGGAGGGCATTACTTTTAAACGCTGTCTTCTCTCTAGAAAATGCTCTCCTGTGACACTAAAGCAAGCAGACAACACTGTTCTGCATGTGTCTTCAGCTGTAGACCCACGTACCATGTACTGCACTAATCCAATCCAGAGGTGACAAAGGCACACTGATGTGGCAAGGGCTACACATTTGTGCTTGAGATTAACACTGACAGCTCTGTTTCTCTTCCTTCCAAGGTTGCTAAAGACCCTCTGACATTTAATGAAGGTAGTGGTGATTAGCATCTTTGTAAGAGAAGGCAGACAAAAGGAAAGAGATAGGGGAATAGCGATTCCTCCGTGAATCTGTTCAGAGTCGGTACCCTGCTGCTGCAAAGCACTGCCTATATCCTCTTCACAACAGTCCCAGAAGCACGCAACAATTTCGGTTTTACACAAAGGTGGAAGGCAGGCAGTGGAACAGCTGCAGGAGAGAAAAGGGACACCCTGTAACATTTTCTTATGATTTCCTGCTTTGCAAACAAGAACATTTGTTACTGCTAAAAGAGAGGAGGGTTTCCATGAGGCAGGAGCACAGAGACAGCATCACGAGGTAAGAGGATGTGTACTTACTGCAGAGCATCTGCTGTGCCCTAACTGCCTACAGGTAGGGAAGAGAGTGCACAGGGCTGATACTCGAGGGTGAGTTGCTATTCTAGGTGACCCAGGAGGCTCACTGTCTAGCAACCCGTGAATTCAGGGTTCTGCTTTTTGTCCCGTAGCAGTCAGCAGCAAGGATATCCCTAGCTGCTCAACAAGGTGTTGTGTTCTTCGCTGTGCATTAGGGATTAACGTCTCATGTAACTGCAGCAGAAGGCACCAAGCCACAGACACCAGTCTTGGCAACAGCAAGATCCATTTTGCTCTGGCAGACAAAACGGGAGCTTTTGCAAATATTTTGTTCTTGCAATGCCCTGTGTTAGACTCGCACACGCCTCCCTCCATCTTCCCAGAGCAATCCAAGTTCAACTCTCACAATCCAGAAGAGCTTCGCACTCAGTGAATTTATTGGGAACATTTATTTTTCATGACACCTAATATATTTTAATGTTAATATAAGGTGACATGTTCTTAATGAATTCACTTGAATACTATTTAACTGTACAAACAGATGGATCGGGACAGAACAGTGAACATGCTAGTGACAAAGCTCAACAGAACATAAGCAGTTTATGATGGTGCTCTCTATGATACTGAAAAAAATGATGGGTACTTAGTATGGACTTGGTAATTGGCTCTGTATCATAAACTGCAATGCTGGACATCAAATCTGAGTAGAAGATGAACTGCTTATATGCAAAAATATTTTTATAGAGCCCCCAAGCACTAGATGAAATTGCAAGGAACTACTTTTCAAAGCAAAAGGTAATGGAGTCACTGTAAGGAGGCCAGCACACAAACACAAAGCATGGGACTCGTTGCTTGGGCTCATTAGACAGCTGACAGGCCTACCTGGCAACACTGGTGCTTTTGGGCCAGAAACACCCAAGTAGGAGGGCAACCACAGAGCTTTCATGTCTGTTTGCCAAGAGCTTGGTTAGAGAATTCCCCCTCGGAAATGCACAAAATACTCCACCAGAAACACAGGCAAAGTATGTCTTAAGGTAGAATAATAAACTGGGGACTGCCACGTCAACAATATAGAGGCAAGATATCCCAGACACAGCCGGGTTAGTTTTGAGCTAGTGTTTGTTCCCCACTGATGTTGCATGAAGTACTTAGTTTAATTTGCCCCGTCACTTAGATGCGCCATCTCATCGCTGTCATGACATGAAGTATTTTCAAAGGAGAGCGCACAGGAAGCAGATGACTGAGTAGATAGGTTGTGAAGTCAATCCAAGTACATTAAATAGCAACCTGTCATTTTTAGGATAACCAAGAAAACAAGGCAGCAAAATCAAGAAGGACCTAGATAACAAGTGGTCTGTTTAAACTCTTAACCAGCAGCAACTCCTCAAGAAAGTAGCTGGTGAGGATTTCTTCTTACATTAAGGACATTACCATAGATAAGGAAAGCCTCCTGGGAGCTTCATCTTCACACAGGTTGTGTATCTACGCATCATTTGTGAAAGAACAAGATGAGAAGTAATCTGACGAGTCACCCACAAGGCTGAGAAGGTATTGTTATTGTGAAGGACACACTTCTGCTTCAGCACTCTCTTACACGAGGTGCTTCCCCCAGCCCGCATGAGACTGCTCCATCTAATACGAAACCATGTTCTCTTAGCAGCCCGGAGAAGGAGGTCGACTCTCTACATCCGCCTTCCAAAGGAAAATGCAATGTGACATGCAGTAGGAAGTCAATTAAAGCCCAAAAAGTGAGAGCTGACGACTCACTAAATTGGCTCAGACTGAGCACTCTGCATCTGAAAGGACACGCAGCCCAGCTCCTCACCCAAGGCAGCCCTGGGAGATGTAATGACAACTTCGCTGATGCCTTTCATCCCCAAAGCATCTCAGAAGAGCTTTCCAAACAAAAGGTTGTTTCATTTGCCAACTAAACGTTAGCATGCCTGGGAAGGAACTACAGCAGCCCTTTCAAATTCACAACGGTGTATGACAGGAAAACATATAGCACCCAACTCTGCAAACGGTGGTAACGATTTTCCTTCTCTCAACTCCTTCATTTATTTTCAATCCAGGCACAACTCTGCTGCAACCCGGTACAAATGAGGGGGTTGAGCAGGGACAACCCTTCCTGTGCCACGCCAGAGGACGTGCAGTGGATTCCTCACCACGAAAAGCTGTGCTCTCTGCCTCCAATTTGGAGCAAAACGCCTGATCTCCCAATTTTGTAGCACCCTGCTCAACTACAGTGTTTGTGACACATGAAGCCATTTTACAACTTGGAAGAAAAAAGGGATTTGATTTTTGCATCTTTTTTTTTTTTTTTTTCCTACCGCAGAGACATGTCCACACAAATCCTCTTCCTCTGTTCTGAAAAGAGCTGTTCAGGCCCCCGCCCGGAGGCACTGAGCAACTTTTCCTAGCCAGCAGACAGGTAAAGAGACAGGCAGCATGCCACACAGTCCTAGGCTCTTTTCTAGGGAAGGAGAACCAAAGCATATCAGCAGGAGAGATTACAATCCTTATCTCCAGTCTTCCCCCCCTGCCTCTCCTCCCAGCTTCAATTATCAGGCAGCTCTCCACATCAAGAATGACATATGTGACTATCGGGGAGAGAGAAAGGAGCTTTAACAAGCACGTCTACAATGTCTGAAAACCCTTCAATGCTTTTACATACATATATTATTTTTTTAAAATATATAACACTGTTTTCCTAGAAGTTGCACATTAACACAAACAGCACGTTGCTTTGGAATTTCCCCGCGCACCTTTTTAAATGCAATCAATTCAATTTTCTATCCTACGTTGCCTATGTAGAAGAGAAAAAGACAGAAGGAGATTAAGGAGAATAAAAGGGTTTTTATTTTTTATAGTACCAGAAATCCAGCTAATTATTGAAATTTCTTTACTGGTCTTAAAAGTAAATGAGATCTCTTACCATCCCTGCATAACGTGCGCCAAAAGCATACTCTTCTTTCCAGTGCAAAGAGACGCACAGGGGTTGGGACCTACCCTAGACAAAGCGGTAGGCTCTTGCTCTCTTGCTACTCCTTCAAAATTACAAAATTTAGATCATCCTAATCAGCAGAAGCAACCTGTCCCTTACAACCAGGCAGCCTGAATCACAAGGGGCTCCTTTAAAAGAGACCAAAGCTGATCCCTTACATCTAAGGGGTAATCGCCATACTAGCCTGGAATTACTCGAAGCAGCCTGTGCTCTGTCCCTTGCACAGCAACGGTACTGCTCTACCTCCCTGTCTGCTATGCTCTACCTAAAAAAGGACTGGTAGGTTTTTGTGGCTTGAAAGATGTGCAGTGCATCATCTGAAGTTATCAGAGAAAAGCGAATGAAAGAGTCCATGAGAGAGACATTTACATTGTTCTTTCCCAGGCGGCTGGGATTCTTTTTTTAGATAATGCAGAGCTCTTATCAAAAGGAATTAGCCTGGGTGTAATTGCTTAAAACCCATTATCTCTATCAGGATGAAGAAACGCATACTGCATCTTAAGTGAAGCCTCAGAAACGCTATCAAACTGCAAGGCTGCTGGATTGCTCTAATCTCCGTGCCATCTGAGATATCTCCGAAAAGCCACATCTCCAGCCCTGGGTGAAAAAGCAAGTACCTTCACAGTTGGACTCCATCTATACCACGTGGACTGGGATTCACATGAAAGGATTAAACAACATCTTTTGCAGCACAGTAATGAACTGCTGTCTCCTCTATTCATCCCACACACATCTCCCCCAAGAAAAGGGATTTCAAATGCCCCTAAGTGAATCACAAGGCTTTCACTAGGGGCACGGTTCGCAGTTATCCTATGGTGCATCTCCCCAGTTTCCAAGAGTCCTTTTGCACAGCTGTGTTAAGATGCCTGACACCTTAGTTAGCTAGCTACCTAGGCTCTATTTGTCATCAGTAGAGAAAAGTGCTCCAATAAATTCCTCTCTCATTGCTGCTTACGGACAAGCCTCGCGAGACAACCACCTGAGCTCAGCAGAAAATAAAAACAGATTTTTTCCCTCTTTTTCTTTTTTAAAATACACTCCATACATGCAAGACACACCATCACAGTAGGCCAGATGAATATCCAAGGAATCAGGCCTGATCCCTTCTGCTCAACGTGATGATGTTACTTTGGGTAAGCACAAAAAGGGGAAATAAGGAGCCACATAAACCTTTCCCGGCTATGTAGAACAAAAGCCTAGCTTGCCAAACTGCGTACCCTTTGGTGGGCAGAAAACTGCGGCACCTCCAATCCAAACAGAAGAAATGTCTAACAGGCAGAGATGATACTGAAGATTGCGTTATACATTCCTCTGGATGTCAAACAACTACCACATATGATCTCTATTTCCTTTCTCTACCACCGACTGACAGTTGAAGATGAAAGGCTGCATGTAAAGAACTACTTTTGGTAAGTCTCCAAAATGCTGCTAGGAGCAAAGTGGGAAGGAAAGAAAAAAGCAATGAAATGCAAGAGTCAACATGCTGCTTTTTCCTGGGTCTTACCTGAAAGACCTGCTCCTTTTAATGATCTTAATTTACTTTCCTCCAAATACTCTCCCAGAACTTTCTTTACCCTACTCTATCAGAGCACCCCATTTAGGTTACCTGGTGACATCCAAAAAGTCCAGGGACTCTAAAACTGACATTTAGACTGTCTCACCAGACAGGTGATTTTCTTTTGTTCTGCCTCAAAAGCAATTTGTATTGCAAGAGGACAGGTTCAATATGTCACATTTTAAGAAAAAAAGTTGACAAAGCAGTCAAGCCCACGACTCAAAGCTGAAGAGTTGGCACAGTTGGAAGCGGGGCTGCAACAATTTGCAGAAATGCCATTTTAAAAATATCTCCACTTTTTTTTTGTGGGGGGAGGAAGGTCACAAGAAAAAGTAATATTAATCCCAACTCAAGACGAAAACATACATTTACCAGAATTTAAAAAGTCCTCAAACTGCAATATACAGAATTAAAGTCAGTGCTGTTCTGCAACATCATTAACTTGCACTTATCTGTTATCTCAGATCTTTCCCAAAGCAGTTGGAACTGAGCAGAGCAGTCCAAATCCATTTGCTCTACACTGTAATTTCCTCCGGGCAGAGACCAGCCATTTTCTTTGCTCTGTGTGGAATGCAGCACACCTCTAGCATTGAACTGAGCCTTCTTTGGATTTAACTTGAGAAAACAATTAGACTAGAATAGATCATTCCTAAATCTGCATTAAGTAAAATCACACAGTGTGAAAATCCAAAACAAGACAAAAAAAATCCAAATCCAAGGCAAGATCATGTTAAACTGTAGAACCTAATAAATTTTTCAAGCAGCATGATTTTAAACTGAACATAGCACCTAGCAGTGATGGGAAAGCTTTAAAGCTAAGAAAAAGTATTTTTGTCAAAAGACTTTTTAAGAGATCCACATACAGCAATATCCACGTGCTTCATAAATCTATAATTTCACAAAATATTAATTTTAAAAAGGAGACTGTAGAACATTCCCACCTTCCCTCTCTCCCCAAAATAATTTCCATGATTACCACTCCTTTTTCTTCCCATCTTCCCAGAGCAGCAGGTATTGATTTTTATTGGCATAAAGTGATCGTTTGTTTTCAAAGTTATCTTTAATACTAGGTAATACACAAAAGCACTCAAAATGCTTTCAAATATAGGAAATGCTGAATCCAGTATGAATCCCTTTTACCTTTCACTTCTATTAAGAACAGAGCAAACAAAAAACTACCACAGAATAGCTGTTTGTCTTTTTTACTGGCTCAAATTTGGTGCTCCTCATCCACTTCAGTTTAAACCCGCGCTTCACCTATACCAAAGTCCTGCCTAAAGCCAAGTGAAGTCTAACGGGGATTGGCAGAGGAGATTAAGGAGCCACAAACCCTTTCATAATCCAGACACTAATCTTACCCGCTATTTCCCCAAACTCCTTGCTGAGGATCATTTCACATCTCAGTACACAGAACTAATTTCCCAGCAAGCATTCCACGGGATAAGAGAAGCCATCACGCAGACTTCAGCGAATCCAGAGCCAGGCCTGGCTACAGGAGACGGCAGCCACAACAACGAACATCCCAACACCACGTAAGGCTCCTGCAGTCTCTGGTTGCTTTGGGATCCCCAAGGGCAGCTTCACTCTCTTTGCATCTGCTGTGGTGAGAGATTTAAGGAGGTGATGGGGCAGCAGGCCTGCAGGAACTGCTGGCCACAGCAGCATATGGCACTGGCCCGCCTTGGCTCCATGCTTGACAGCTGATTTGCAGCCACAGGAGCCAGTGGAGGGATGGATCACAATGTTTGAGTAATCCTCTTTATCTGTAATTTAATTACCTAACAGTCCATCTTCAACAAAAATAACCTCCAAGCAAGAGCCCACATTAAAAATGCCAACAGCAGATGCACACCGAATGGGCCAGCCGTCTTGCTGCAGAAGATACACCTGGACAAACCAACCAACGAGACCACACTCATGTGGTACAACAGGAGCCATTAGAAATAGATCGGGCACTCCTCATTTCAAGCTTAGCGCCCATTTTGCCGTAGCACACCGTTACTTCACGTAAAGATGAAGACAGGAAGATCTGTTGAACTAGGCAAAGAAGACATGAGCAAATGCATAGGAGACAGCTCTGACTCTTGGTGCCCCCATAGCTCGGGAGGCCCTGAGGCCTTCACGCAGTCACCTGCACCACCACCGCATCTGTACTCTTGCCTGTAACCTGGAAAAAACAGAGGGCAATGTTTTCCAACCCCTCCTCTCAATTCCTAGATCCAATTAGCACTCAAAAGCCAATTTCAGGTCATGTGGAGCAATACTGTTTAGTATGCTAATCTCTATGGAGCCTGCATGTTAGGAGCAGATATTTTCCTCGTAGACAAGAGGGAATCGTACGCATGCGTACACATCCGGAGTATAATTTAAGACACACCAGGGCTCTTCCTTCTTTAATATAAGATTTGCATAACTAATTCTGTAACTGAGAACAGGAGCGCAAGGTATTTACAGTACTTGTTGCAGCTGAGCTTTTATTATTTGCTATGGGACTATGAGAAACTCCCTTGCCCCAGAAAAGGCAGCTAGTTTGGTCTCCAGCATTAAAAAAATTACACATGAAGTTACCCCAGCTCAGAAAGAGTCAGTTTTCATTAAGGTATTGCCTCCATCTTGCAAAGTAGAAGACTGCAAGGGGTCTGGAAGGGGGCAAGAGAAAGGAAGGGGTCTAGATCAGAAAAATACAAGAGGTCAGGGGCATAAACAATGCCTAGAAGACACGCAAGGATTCAGGTCAAGGTCTTTAAGAGGGTATGTGTAACCCCACACAGAACATTAAATAAAATTACCCCCAGAAGGGTCTACAGAACAGCTGGCTTTAAGAGAGACACGCCACAGCACTCTTCATTATTTGAAAGAGACTCTTAAATACCAACATACACATTTCCAGAGACACGGGAAAAGCCTTCACAAACAACATCCAAATCAATCAGGTTGCTCGCATTAAGACTTCTGAGAACTGAGAATAAGGTATTTAAATCAGTAGATGGAACACACAATACTCTGTTTACTTCAATAATATCTAAAAAGCAAAAAAAGCTTACACTGCATCATTTATAAACTCACAAGAGTAGCACAACTGTCTGCTTCAGCAGCCAGTCCCAAAGGAGAAAAGGCTGTAGAAGGTTGGTGCCGAGGCCCCAAGAACCACACTACACATCTGCTGGGGGTCTGCACCACTCTGGGTTTGGTGCCATAGGCCAAAAGGGCAACTGAAGCACAGCAGATGTGCTGTGAGGAGATTCACCTCAGCCATTCAGTCCTTACCCCATGTAAAAAGGTAACGAGGATGCAGCCTGTGGGCTCCTTCTGAAGGGTACTGTTCACATTTCACTTTTGAGAACTTGAATGTGGAGATGGGAACTCTTCCCAAAAATCACAAATGTGACTTAAGCCATCAACACTTGTCCAGGATATGGAATCCACCCACCCTCTGCAGTGCTGCTCATCCCTGCTCAACAAATTCCAAGGCCAAAGTTTCCAAAAAAAGTGTGCAAGAGTTGAAAATTTGCTGGCATTCAC
This sequence comes from Anser anser, assembly GCF_964211835.1. Classification (NCBI taxonomy): domain Eukaryota; kingdom Metazoa; phylum Chordata; class Aves; order Anseriformes; family Anatidae; genus Anser; species Anser anser. Next base: position 87,472,070 of record NC_139720.1, read on the forward strand.
TGCCTCCCAGAGCTTGAAGGCAAATTAGCTGTGTAATTAGCTGTCTTTTGCCTGAATTCTACCTCTGGAAAGCTGTTCTCACACGTGAGAGGAAATGACATTGTATGAGACTGCTTTTTATCCTAACCAGGCCGGACAAAGAGAGGAGACTTGCTGGAACGGGTGGGCAGGTATAGGCATGCGTGAGGGATTCAGAAACCTGTGGAGAAATGAACAACCCTGGGCAAGACTCGCTCCTGGTACAACTCTGCTCCCATTTACCCCTGTCCTGGAGAGAAGCAACCTCTTTGTATTTGCCCTCTCTAGAAAAAAAAAAAAAACCAGGAAAAAAACACTCCACTGATGACCAAAGTTAGCTAGTTCAAGAAAGCAAAAGGCTTAATTTTCAAAAAACCCTGAACATTAACCCTAATGTTAACCTTCCAGGTCTCTTCATAACATTTCAAAGCTCACAGCCTCAAGCTCTCCACCTCCTCTCACCTCTGAAAAGCTTGCCCTGCATTCAGCACAGGTATTTTGTTATCTCCAGGAGCGGAACAGAATAGCAAGGTTCATCAATTCAGTACCTGGCTGAAGAAACCAAGCAGTTGTCCCCTGTTCCCCATCACAAACTGAAAGTTTTTTCCCGCTTTAGATTATAGGCCAGCAAGTTTTCACTGCTATTTTTTCGACTGACTTTCAGCATTTGCAATAGTATCTACTCTTTCCTCTGCAATCAATGCTGAATAGCCTCCCTTGTATACACAGTAGCACATACCACTACAGAATGTCACACACGTTTAAGCTTAGGGACAATTTTATACCATTAGACATTTGAGCAAATCCACATGCAGCCACATAATGAAAGACTGCATCGCAAAGTATTGTTTCTTCAAGTCTTAGCAGTTGGCATTCAGCCATGAGCCACTAATTTTCAGATAAGCATGCCTAAATACACATCTTAATATGCTTCCTGTTATTCCCACTTTTAAGAAATTTATCTCACAAGTATTTACTTTGCTGCTGTCGCTGCCATGCTGCGTACAAGAAAGGTCAACATCGCAGGTGATAAAAAGAGAAGGGGAAAGTTAACACACAAAGAGCAGCTGATATATACCCTCACCCAGCACACTTCAGAAAATGAAACTTCAAGAGGTTAAATGCAATGCCCATGAGTCAGCAGACTTCTGGAGGAAAACTCCGAGGCTAAACGTGAGGATACCACCTCTAACTTAGAAGGTCTCCAAGCTAGAGATGGTCGTGAGAGGATGGTAATGGGGTGGATGTGTTCTCTCTTCCCTAGACATCCAGTCTTGGCCGCTGTCAGAGGCAAGATACGAGGCTGAATGGACATTTCTGGTCACCCTTCTCTCTCTCCAGCTTCTGGAGGTTGGAGGAAGTGCCTTTTTCCACTGGTTGCTCCTCAGTGGCAGCCAGGCTGGTGGTTCCGCTGTGCCCAGGAGTGAGAAGAAAGGCAAGAAAAAGAAAGAAAGAACAAACACAGCATTTTCAAGTCAGTCTGAAAATGAAAAGCGAGGGAACCCTTTGGGGCATGACACAGGAGAGAAAGGGCAGAGAACCAGCACAATGTTAAAGCAGCAGGAGGAAGAAAATACAGTTTTTGAGAGAAGCCCAGAGGGAAACTGCTTCTTTCTTTTCTGCTCCGGTCTCCTTGCAGAGCTGTTCTAGGGTTACACTACTTAATAAGACAACCTACATACAAATTAAGTAGCTCTTAATATTTGGGTGAAACTTGGATGTCCTGAAATTATTCAGTAACTAACACTTATAATCAGCTTACACGGCAACAGACAGCAGATTGCACTCACCCTGGGCACCCTCACATTTGCTGCACTGGGAAGAACAGGTATGACCCAGGGTACCTTTTACAGCACAACAAAAGACTCCGCAGCCATGCTTCACCCCAACAGAGAGCATGCCAGACATTTTCAGGCTCCTGAACACGTATAGGGCATAAGAACTCAAGACAACGTTGCAAGTTCCAAATAACCATTGCATCAGCAGCAGCACAGTGAGGTCTAAGTCTCAGAAGTCTTACACCAGCCACTGTATTAACACAAAGGAGTAATTTTAACACTGACTGAAAAGAAATGATGTCTGGTGCAAGCGCAGCAGCTGTCTAACAGCACACAATATAGAGCACCATACAAACAGAAAATGGAAAGTACAACACCCATTTAGAAATTCAAGGGTGTTAAAATTCATCAGGAAAGCTGCAGACTTCTCCACAAACACTAGAATTAGCAGCCCACACTTTTAAACAGTGAGAAAAGATTCTCAGTAGCATCTTTTAAGCATCTTTGAGATTTTAGCTAACGTTCATCTCTCTGAACTGCCCCTCTGGCTCCCCAGCGGCACTCTGGTAACAGAGATGTACTCAAGACACACGGAGGGCTAACATTCCCCAGAAGTACCTTTGATTAAGCCCAGGAAGTGGGATCATAAAACACCGCTGTCCAATGGGCAGAGCAAGTCCTGATCCTTTTTCAGAACATGTCCTGGAAGCCATGTGAGGTCAAGGCAAACGACTCACCCAGCCTTGGCACCAGGGACGATACGAACTGACATACCTTTGAGGATGCAAACGCAGAACACTGAGCCATACATAAGAAAACAGGAAGCAAACAGAAATGTGAACTGCAGCTGTACAACACCAACCTATACCCAAGAGGTGTTCTTTTGTCACTTAGGCTGCAAGCAATCTGCCTGTTCTCACAAACATTAGCAAAAAAGGGATAAGCAAGAAAGGCACTTGAACGCTGTGCAATATCAGGAAATTCCCCTTGCTCTCATACCTCATGATAGCGTTCAAAAGGATAGCATCACTTGAGAAAGTCAAAGTGTTGCATCTAAGCCCCAGCGGGCAAAAGAAAAGGAGCTACGCCTTCACACATCCTGTGTCTCTTTCCAAGTGTTAATGCAGCCAGACTTCTAAACGTATGGTTTGAAACAAAGGATCCTCCTCCTCCCAGCTCTGCAGCAATGCCAGGTCCAGTGTCAACAAGACAACAATTTAAAAAGACCATAACAAAGACTGGCATGTATGTAAATACACCAAAAGTATTTCTCTTTTAATCTCTACGCTGTTAGTAATTTGTACTTTAAAGTGTCCAAGTACTACTTCTACACCCTGCTCACTTGAGTTTAAAGCATCCCAAAATGAACTGCTTTTAGCTTTCCCGCTGGCATGGCAGCCGTAGATCATGTTAGCAGCACTACCCTATAACAAATTTTGTTTGCTATTAGACAGCAACCAGAATTATTACTGTTGTAGGAAACCAGCAAAGTTCCTAGCAGGCACTCCTGCTGCTAGCGGAGAGCTGCACAGCAGCACTTACAGAGCTCCAGTTAACCGCGCGACTTCCGCCTCACCTCACTCCCTGCCTCCCCACTAAATTTTTCAGAAATAAGAACAGGTTTTTAGAGATTAACGATCTGAAGAGCATTTCCCAGGAGCTTCAGCCAGTTAAAACACACAACTTCAAATTAAGATGTTTCAGAGAATCCAAGCAGAAGAGCGCCGGCCATAATGCAATGCAAGAGCAGCCCACAAATGCTTCCACTGTTTGCAGTTTTATAGCCTAAGCCCTACCAAGAGTCAAAATGTGGGGTACAAAGCATGCTACTAGTTCAGCTTCTGCCTTTCCTCAGACAAAACACAGATCATTTCAAGATCTTTGTCCCTTTCACAAGGCATAAGCAAGCCTCGGACAAGGGATAGCTACAAAGTCTTAACAGAAAGTACAGAACAGACGTCCAGTTCATCCCTAGGTTGAAAAGCAGCACTCTGCTTTTATCATAAAAGGAGATCCACGTTGCAGAAAAGAATAGGTGTTGTAAAAAAATCAGTTTAACACTTTCGTAATTATGTTCCCTGGGTAGCTTTAAGGTATTTGTATTTTCTGCCTGCCCTGTTCACACTACTGTACTTTCATCTTTTAGCGGGTCAGTGCAGGAAATTCACTTCCTATCCATCATCTATAGCTGCTTAGCACAATCACTAAGATCTCCCAGAATTCTCTGAGATTCTATTGAGAAAAAAAAATCTCTGTACTGATGAAAAGAACCATCTTCATTAATCCGCCTGGCAGATGTATTCTTCCCTTCTGATCATTATGGGAGTTTACAATTCTAATAAAGCTGTACTCACATCACATTATTCACATTACAAAATCTCTGGAAAAAAGAAAGCTCTTGGGCATGGTGCTGTAAATCATCAAAAACACTTCTTATTCCTCGCTGATAAGCTCTTTAAGAAAGGGTTTGTACATAGTTGACTACTAGGGAAAAGTCACAGGCATGGGCAGGCAACCGATTATCACTTCAAAAAATCATCTTGTAAGCAGAACTCAACTGAGATTATAACCAGAACCCTGTTTTCTACGTGGAAGACACATTTACACAGGTTTTAGCCTGAACTTGGGACTGAAATCCACCCAAAACAGATCTATTGTAAGCCAAGGCTCTAAGTCATCTGTAGAAAGCCTGAAACAATAGCAGAGGTGAAAGCTCCAGCCCTGAGCACCAATACTGGAAGCTAGTAACAAAAACAGCATCATTATTGCGGGCTGTTTCATCATTTATGTGTTTGTGGAAATATGCAACAGTTGAATATTGTTGAAGTGCAGGCATTGCAGATATCAAAGACAGGCTAATACCATGGGTCAGGGCTGTATTTATGGGAAACTTCCTGCAAGAAAAGTTTAACTTGATGCTCTTTAATTTCTGCCTGTAAAGGAGGAAAAGTACGGTACAGACTTCCTTAGCCTAACTTCACAAGCTTCTGCTAAGGCTGGATGTCACTCAGTTAAATATTTGTCCCCATTTCCTCCTTAAATGCCAAAAATCTGAAAGGACAGAGGAAGGAAAACACTAATTGATTCCAATTAGCTTCTATCTCAACATACTAAACATAAAAAATTAAAAACTTGAGCAAACTGAGAATTAAAATATGCTAAGCATGGGGGAAAAAAAATCCAGAAATGGACACTAGAGCCTCTAAATGACTATCACCATGAATTCAAAGAGCATTCTGCCAACTATTTCATTTTTAGAGCTTATTTGGTTTTAAACTCCAGTTTTATTATTACTTGAAACTTGTGACAGCTTCCATGCAATGCATAATTCAGCATGCATGTGGCAGAAATCATAATCAGAATTATAACTGCGAGTCACAGAGTAACTGTATAATCTAGTAGCAGTATTTATGTAACCACAGCAGTCTAAGGCAATGTTCTTTAGAAACCCTTCATTAGGCCAGCTGATAGAGCTGGAAGGGATGGCACACCAGTCCCCGTTCCGATACGGACACAGTGAGGACCTTCCATACAATTTCACAAACACAGTTATACATTTGCTATCATCCCCCATCAACGGGCTCTGCAGAGTCCCCCGGCCTCCCGTGGCTGTCCCTGTCACAAGTATACACTCCAGTGCTTCTACCCATAGCGATCCTCCCGCAGAGCAAAGTACCCAAGATGACCTGACAAAATGGTTGCTGGCATTCATACTTCTGATGCTGCTGAGAAGACTGCTTAGGCAGAAATAATAGATTTGAATGGAGGAAAGAAAAGGCAGGCAAAAGATGACTTCATGCACAGAAACAGATGTTCTGGAAGAGGGCAAGGGAGAGATTCCATTCTCCTGAAAACGCCAACGGTACGCCAACGGTACGTATCGCCAGATAAGCACAAGTCTCACTAAACGACTTCTATTCGAGTTTCTCAGTGGGCATTCACTGCCCTTTATCTATTCCGATACAAAGCAGGCATGCCATCTTTTCCATCAGAAAGGAGAACAACGTCTGCACAGACATGCTAGCTAGGAGACACTCTCAGGCTCCTGCTTCAAGCTCCCACCAACCGTCCAAACTACACTGAATGTATGAACCAGCACCTCCAAAGGGTGCAACAAAGGATGCAGAACAAAAGCACAGGTAGCCAGATTTGCTCCATCTTCTATATCTTTAAAGCGTCCAAAACAACCAAGTTTAAATCAACTGAATACGTTACAAAGTGGAATTGGGTTGTGCTCAGCACGACTTATCCATACACACTGCTGCCTCTCAAGAAGTAGTGCAGACCTCTGCTTTAAGTAGTATAAGGATAAATTTAACACTCAGGAGCAAATTTTGTATCAAATTACTACAGAGATGGTACATGAAACAGCTTGTGAGGGATTTCGGGGTCTTGCTGAACAGATCGGAACAATCATCAGGTCATTTTCTGTCATAATCTGGTGGCGTGCACCCAGGACTCCAGGAAGGTCTTAAAGGTAGGGCATTAATTACCAGGAGTTAAAAAATCTCCTTGGCTATATGTAAACAAAACAGTTGTCAATTTATGAGCCTTTCATATTTATAACACATATAAAAACAACCATTTACGGAGAGGTGCAGAGGGAAGCAGTGATGTTAAATAGCAACGAGAAGCACGCAGTAACTTTGAAGGCCAAAGGTCTTCCCTTACCCACTCAGAGAAAACAGGCAGGAGCAGGGCAAATGTCCCCTCAGCAGCCTCCGTGTGCAAGTGTCAGCCAACACACCTGGCTGCTTTGCATCAGAAACTGGGTACCGAGCTCGTCAGGGAGCAAACTTGCTGACTAGCATGTCACCCAGGACCTGCCGCCATTTCACTCGGGGCAGCAGACATGCATTCACCCAGATCCTCATTTCACACAGGCCCAGCACAGGGCAGCCACCGGGCTAGGTTCATACCAATACACTTGAAAGCAGAAAGCTGTCCTCACGTTACCAAACTCCCCGAGACTCGCTGTCCCCCACCATTAATTCATGGCACTGAGTACTGTATTAGTTTTCTTTGTCCTCTGACAATCAGCACAAGGCTTCAAGCCCAAAGTTGTCCACCACATTATCCCTGTCAACACAAGAGTTTGACACCTGAGTAAGGAGGTAGGAAGAAAGAACAGTAACCTACAAGCAGCTTTTAACACACACAGGTCCTAAGGAGAAGGTCCAAAGGAGGTCCAGCATATTTCATTGCTACGTCTTCTAGTAGCCCATGTTCCCCTCTTAAAATCAGGTACCCCAGCTGCTGTTTTTCCCTTTACCTCCCCTCCCATGCAACCAAGCTCAAAAACGACCTTATGCCATCAAACCAAGATTATAAAATAAAATAAAAAAATCATGAAGTGGTAGCAAAGCTTTTCATCACTATGCCGCTCACAGCCTGCAGCTTGGGCCACTGCCTCCTACACCTACCAAAACCTCCAGATAGGTTCCCACCCCCTTGCACAACCCGCTCTTCTTCAAAGCATACACCCTGTGACTCGATTACTGATCATTTCCCTCACAAACTGCTTCTCTGAACACATGTCAGGCCAGGCGCCAGGCACTGAAGGTCTCACATGAGCAGCCCCCTCTGAGGAGGAAACCTCAGTCGCAGGGCTTTAATCCCAAGGACTGCCTGTTTACTTAAGACAGGCACTTGACCAAAGTCCCGCTTCGGACTGCAAGCGAGATCCTACAGCAACAAGGCAACTCCGACCCCAAATTGTCACTCGTATGAGAGCAGTACTCACGCTGGACTTTGGCCAAGCACGCATATGCAAAGCGAGTTCCCACCCCGATGCACCAATACCAGAAGTGTGACGCAAGAAGAAAATACAGAAGAAAGAAGCCAGCAAATGACTCTGATGGCATATACTTGTTCCAGGAAAGCCCTGTACAGGGACTGGTTTCTTGTTCTAGATAGGAATCGTTAATGCAAGGGAAGGACCCACCTTACAAAGCCTGGGCATGGAAATGCCTTGTCCAGGAATGTGCCCTGCATCCTGTCTGTAGGTTACCAGACTTAACATGTAGAGTAAAGTGTCTCTCTACAGATTCAGGCAGGGAGAACAATGCATACAAACCAATAGCTGACTGCTCACACCAAAAAGGTCGCAAAAAATCTTTTAAATGACCCTTAATAGCTTCTTTCCAAGTAGCTTTGGCTTATCTCACTTGATCCTCATGGGTTTACCAGGAAGAGAAATTCTGTGACAGGCACACTCCCTGTGCCCTCTGGCCATGAGCAGGAACAAGGACACCCTCAAAAGTCCCCTTTGTCCTGCTGCTTTGGAAGGACACCCCCACCCAGTAACTCTGCTCACAGTACCACAGCCTCCCTTCCAGACTCTAAAGGCGGACACCAAAATCAATCCAGACACCACAACACACCCTGCAGCTGCGCCCATCCCACTTCAGACCATGTTTTAAACACTGCAGGAGCTGAAAATCAGCTATGCCATTTACCTGCCAGCGGTCAGCAGAAAACTTTGCTCAGAAAACAAGGATATTTCAAGATTTATTTGCAGAGCTTCACGAAATTCGTGACTGCTACCAAGGCTGTTTTCTGGTGATAACTGCCCCAACAGCACCACCTCAGGCAGCAGACACACCTTTAACTCATTCTCCCATGTTAAGCAAGCCATTCTCCCACTGCCCTTTCTCTCCGGAGCATGTCCTGCTCCAGTACTCTCCCCTAGCCTTCCTTACTCCAACTCCTAACAACAGACACAGTTCTGTGTTCTGTGCCAAGTCACTGCTGTTATTTCCTCTCTCTTTTTTTTTTCTTTTTTTCTAATAAATAACCTAACAAACCTAGGGCTGTCAGCAGCTTGGCAGCTATTGACAGGTGCCTATCAATACAGTTGCCAGCATCCAGAGCTCAGTCAATAGCTTTAATGCCCATTCAACCCTGCTTTGTGACGGAAACGCAGGACCCAGGCTTACCTTGCTACCTCCCCGCTCCAGAGGATCACAGAGTGATTTTGCCTGCGATAAGCTGTCATGCTTTTTGTTTTCTCGCTGATGAAGCCTGCTCCAGGCACTCAAGCTCTCTAAGCCAAAAGGTACAGCAGGCCTTGCCTAGAACCCAACTGTGAGATCAAAGGGAAACGAGGTTGATGCAATAGGCTTATTGCTCTGCATTCATTTAGATCGCCGTATCAACTGAATATAAACAAGCACGCTCTACGTACAACACACAGGCTCTTTACGTAGACACAAACTTCATCCATTGACAACACCTCCCAAAACACAGGATGCCACCGGGCTTCTGAAGAACATGCCACTTCTTTTGGGAAAAGGTAGAGGCTGCAACATCTGGGTGCACATTACAGACGGTGCTCTGAGTACAGAAAACAGGTTGTGGCTATGGTAAAAGGGAAGATGCCACCATCTTTCCCACCACCTAGCACAGAAGACCAACACCTCACCATGTATTCCAACAGTTTCCACTAAAAAGCATTTGCCTGTTTTCTACCCCAGTATTACTCACGATGTTCGAGTGGAAAAAAAATGCATGTACTGATTAAACATACATTACTATGGAAAAAAAAAAAACTACTGGAACCTAATGATTATTCACCCATTGTGTGAATTCTGAATTTTTCTCTAAACGATTATGTTTGGTACCCTGAAAATTTAGGAAGCATCCTGTGTTAGTTCAGCATCTGTTTCATATTTAGAAGCTATTCTTTGCAAACAGAGGGGTCACGCTGCTTTTAAAGCAGCTACTGCCAATTCTCTTTTGCAGGGCAGATTTAATAGCAAATTCCACTGCCACAGGATTCACTGTGTAATAATGAAGGGTAGTGTGTCAATAGATGAAACCGAACACATCAATAAGAAGCTGGCAGAGGTCCCTGTGGATGCCTCTCTTGCAACAATCATTTTAATGCGTGCAGGAGAACAATGCTGTTACAGCCTGCTCAAAGATTCCCCACAGCCACATTGCATCAAAGACTGAAACACGACGCTAAATCTCTGCAGTTGGAGCTAACAGTGGAACACGCACGGAAACAAAGTCCTTTACATTGGCAATTATTCTTCTTAAGGCTGACAAACCTAAGTAGAGCTAGCTTTTGTCAGAAGCAGACTCTCGCTAACCATCCCGACCCCAGCAATGGTTCCACCAACCTCTTTTTAATGGCTACTGATAAGGCAAGAAAAGAGTGACTCCAAAAGCACGAAAGCATGCAAATCACAATCATGAAGCAAGCATTAAGCAGCATAGCTGAACCACATCTTTAGGAAAGTCAGCAGAGAGGCAAGCCCAGACTGATCAAGCCTATTAAACAGAAAGAGTAGCATAAGTTCTTTACTTTTTTTCCGAGAGAAACTATAGCAGCAGCAGCAGGAACTGGTTTACAGCCAGCATGAAGTAAAGGACAAAGGGGGACACCTGGGAAAAAGCCTGAGAGAAGAACTGAAGCCAGAGAACAGAAGTTGAAAACCACACATAAAGTTTACATTGATTTTTTTTTTAAAGCCACATATAAGAAAGATGATATATACTTTGTCTGCCGTAAGCAGCAGGCTCTCACAAGCAGATATGATCAGTGATCCACACAGACCAGCAGCACATTGTTCCAATACAGGCCAACTTGGCAGAAGGGGAAAAAAAAAAAAACCTTCACAACACATTTACAGAATTCTGAAACCGAATAAAAAGACAGCTTCCACTTCCCCGCCCCCAATTCCAGTTGTACTCCTCTGACACCTCAAAAAAAAAAATTGACGGAGTGCTTCCTCGAGGGACCTGAGACTAATTCCCCAACGAGCCTTTAGAAACAGATACTTTTCCAAGTCTTATAATGTGGCCAAATTTGGACATTTTTCATAAGAACAGCAAAAGCCACATTCTTGATGCGAAGTTAACTCCAGCCAAATTTCCAGCCCTTGCTCTAAAGCACTGAGGTGCTAGAAGTTCTCAGCTTAGCAGCTGCAATATTATTATTTGTTCGAGACTGAGGAGGGGGAATTGGCCAGAACATGTGGGAAAAAATAATAATAATAATAATAAAGCTGCTTCTTCCTGCCTTCCCCACTCCCAAAGCATAATGCTTGGAAATATTTGAGCTTTATGTTTGTTTGTTTTTCAGGGGGGGAAAAAAGTCAACGTGGGGTATACACCCAACCCTGAAAATTTCAGCTTGAATGCCTGAAGTCTTGCAGAGTAATAATTTAAGAGATGGCCCTCATAACAAAAAGTAGCAAGCAGACGTACTACAGGCATTGCTGGCAGCCCTGCCTATCAGCAGCTGTGACAGCTTGCCTGTGAGCTCCAGTCTTTAATTAGTTCTCATTCCTGAAGTTCACAAGTCAATTAATTCCAAAAACCATCGTCAAATCCTTTTTTAAAGGAGTAAAACACTGCTCACGACTTGGTCTCTTATTTACTGACTTATTCTTCCCATAGCTCAGCTAACAGTTCAGTTCCTTTACAGCATCCATGCAAACGCCGTCTGGCCGTAGAGATTATCACCAGTTCGCTATTTCAGCTTGCTTCAGCTCTTCTTCTTATTTCTGCAGCACAATTTTGCCATCGCTGCATACAAAAAAAAAAGAATTGTTCTCTGGGCTGCTCCTTCAGACCCAGTCACATAAGGCTTTTCCTCCAATGTGCCTCACCTAATAGCATAATGAAAAGCACCTACTGCAACACTTCCACAAGTTTCAAGCAGTCCCCAGGACAATTACATCAATTCACATTTACTAGTACTCCCATACAGCTTTTAAACATTAGAAGACTCAGTCAAGTTATTTAGCAACCCTGGTCCTACCTTCTAAGCTCACTTTAAGCCTAGCCACAACGCCGTAGCTAAAGTTTGTAACCGTTTCCAGTGGTAACCCGGTTCTGAAACCACTTCCAACTACAAAGGAAAAAAAAAAAAGACCACCCCTTTTTCTGTCTCAGACTTCAGTTAGATGAAATCAGCTGTTTTTCAAATATGAAAGCTCTCATGTCTATGAATAAGCCAGTTTCTGATACAAAAAGAAGTATCTCAGTATTTCCAGTTAAGTTCTGTAAGTTCAAGTTAAGTTCTTGAATCTTATTTTAGATATGCTGATGATCTAGAAAGATAAGATTCAAGGCTTTTGGCATCTGAAAAGCTATTTTTCAGATCATCCTATCTCAAACACAATTTTGTCTGAAACTGATTATCTATTTTTATACCTTTGCCCTCTATAAAACCTAATGCATAAGATGTTTTAAACATTCATCTCATTATTTTAGAGCACTTCTCAGCAGGTATTCAAGCTTTGGAAGAAAGCTACAATTTGAGATTTTCTTAACAATCAACTTACAAAAAAATGGACAACCGGAGAGCTCAGTATCTTGAAACAAGCTCATTCCTTCTTTAAGGCAAGAAATATCAACATCCAGACAAGCCTGCTTATGTGACAGTCTCTCCCATCCCTCTTTAATTCAGTTTTGGTGTACCTTCTTCGGGTTTGGAACTAGCGTCGTGAAGGAAATGGCTTACTCATAGAATCACAGAATGGTTTGGGTTGGAAGGGACCTTAAGGACCATCTAATTCCACCCCCCCTGCCATGGGCAGGGACACCTCCCACCAGACCAGGTTGCCCAAAGCCCCATCCAGCCTGGCCTTGAGCACCTCCAGGGACGGGGCATCCACAGCTTCTCTGGGCAGCCTGTGCCAGGGCCTCACCGCCCTCTGAGTGAAGAATTTCTTCCAAAAATCTAATCTAAGTCTACTCTTTTATATTAAAGCCATTCCTCCTAGTCCTATCACTACACACCCTGACAAGGAGTCCCTCCCCAGCTTTCCTGTAGACCCCCGTTAGGTACTGGAAGGCCGCTGTAAGGTCTCCCCAGAGCCTTCTCTTCTCCAGGCTGACCAACCCCAACTCCCTCAGCCGGAGTTATTATACTCGGGCAGAGAGTGAAACATCCGTATCCATAACAAACATTACTTTACAGGTGTCTACGCATCAGGCTTTACCATTCACTACTGCAGATCTTCTAAAAAAGCAGGACCACTAGGCCTTGTAGGTAACATCTCCAGGAAAAGTCAAATGCAAAATGCAAAGAAAAATGCCTTTTTCATGTTATAACAGATACCCTCACTTCATACTTCATCTAATGTCCTACCTTCAAAACTCAGAGACCTTGACAGACACCGACATAACCCTTACTTTGACCCAACTCATATTAGTAATGTTTTCCCCAAGTACTTTGCAATTTAACTTTCCAGTGATTGACTTCTATACATATCAGGAAGACTTCACACCTTCAGATAACGTGTCTGTTACTCTTCCTCCTAACACACAGGACTTCACAAAAATTATATCAGCGAAAGGCATCTAAAGACAGACAATTGTAACATTCACTTTCTAGAAGTATCTCACTGAGATATGAAACTATTTCTCCATTAAGAAGACACACAGATCTGTTTTGCAGGTGTTTGAAAAGGATTGTGGCAACTAGGAAAAAAAACAACACACCACCACCGCACAAAACCACACAAAACCCATCAGTATATCAGACATGAAAGCTGAAATCTGAGATGTCCCCAAATGTTTGTTTGTATATATATATATTTAAAAAAAAAAAAAAACCTACAATCCCCTCTAATCAAGCATGTGGCTGCATTTTTAAACGACCCCTACTGCTTAGTTCAAACCTTGTTCGGGCAGGCTCACACCTCGATTCAGGGATTAGAGCCAAATACAACAGAGGCTACCTAAAGAGCACAAGCTGTTGCAGTGTTGAAACGTAGCAATCGAGAAATCTGGAAAACAGGGATGAAGAAATTTCAGAAAAAGCACCTGTGCTACTGAAAAGTAGTTCTGGACCTCGAAAGATGCATGAGAGCCAGAAAAAGGTGCCTAAGCTATCATTTGCTACCCTGAAAGAGCACAGGGCGCAAGGGTAAAAACACTTGCTGTACTGCTTTTCCTCTGATTTCCACGTACTCCCACAGCCTACACTCTAAGAAAATACATCAGCATGGCAAAACCACATGGGAAATGCTTCCTCCTCAGAAACAACACCTGCCTTCCAGTGCCCCACCAACCCAGCTCCAACGTTAAGAGCGCGCTAAGATCAGGATGGGCTTGCTGGTAGTTCCCCTTTGGGAGCCTTTTTAACCACCTCTAAAGCTACAGCAGAGATATGCAGGCCTCGCCGCCCGCTCCTCCTCCGAGTAGCAGCGAGGGCACGAGTCCACCTTCTTCCAGCAGAAGGAGAGCGAAGGCCACCAGCGCTGAGCTCGCCAGCAGGCAAGCAGACACCAGCAGGGGAAAGGAAGCAAATTCCCTGCAACACACCTTGAAAGGTGCGTGGGCGCTCGTCCATGCACCACTTCCCCGCCCTAAACATTATGGCTCGCCCATTTTCTCATGCTTTCGCTTTAGGTGCAAACCCAGGAAAAGATTAAAGCGTGCTTTTCCTTTAAGTTCATGATCGCAATAACTTATACTAATTGCCAAAAGCTTTCTAACACAGAGCTTGAGCTAAAGCTTGATTCAAATGACTTGCTGTTGTAGCTCCTGAGGAAAAGAAAAACAAACACTAAAGAATTTCAGGTGCAAGTTGTAGGAAATTATTGTGTATTTATGTGCACACAAGGCTTCTGGGGATCTGGCACGCTGGCACTGGCTGCTATCACAGCGGGCAGCGCGTGTCACCCAGGTCTAAGTGACAGTAAGAAGAAGGTCACCCCTGGGAAACCCATGATCAGTGGTGTTCCCTTGGGATCTAGCGAGTACCTGCTCTCCTCCAGTCCCACAGCACTTACACAAAAATGAGCTTTTGATCAGTTACATTGAAATCCTTACCTTAAATCTCAAACAACAACAGGAAAAAAAAAATCCAGAGGCTGCAAGGCTTACTCTCAGATGAGTCTGAGGCCTAGTAACCACTAGATACCTGTGGGTTTGGGTGTTTTTAAGTCTTGTCCTAGGAAGGATGTTTTGGTTTCCAGAGCATTTCACAGGCTGATTAGGCAGGCTGACTGCAGAATGAAATCACACATAAAAGAGGCAATGGCAGCTCAAAACTCCCTCGTGCTGCCCTCTCTCCTCGGGATCTAACCACACCAGAGGAAAGCAGACAGACTAGATCAAGCCTTTAATTCAGGATCCACCATCTCCTTACCAACACTGGCACTAACAGATAACAACAACGGTACTGGATCCAGGAGAAAGGATGAGAAAACATTCCTATTTGTCGCGGCCAGATACTTCAGCCATTTGCTGGGTTATTCCGTAAAGATCTGAACAAAACAATCAAGCCTAAGTACACACAAGGGATGAACTTTTCTATGCTTCAACTCCTTCCCTCCACCTTGGTTATAAGGAAATTCATCAACACTTGCAGCACATTAGTTAAAAGAAAGAAACAACGACCCGTCTCCTTTAATAAGGAGCTCCTGGAAAACACACATTCACAGAAGCACACTTTTCTCATCCAGAGTGAGAGGAGCAGCACCTCCCCGACCTCTCACACGGCTTTCTCGCAACATTTGGAATAGCTCAGAGAAGCTACAAATTGTATCAGGAGATAGTCACACCACAACACACAAGACAAGTAATTCTGAAAAGTTCAGGGTGTTTTTTTTCCCGCACACAAAAGCACTTTCAATTTTAACAGCATGACTGTAATGAAAAAAAAAGACAGAACATACAGAACATGTCTTAAATGGTGTCCCGATATCTGTGCATGCACGTTTTAAGTTATTGCAATTATTTTGTCTGGAATTAAGGAGGAAAAACAAAGAAAAACTTCCCTGTTGCACACCATCCTTAATAATTTTCACTTTTTGCCGCACGATCCTGAGCACTTCATCTGAGACTCCTGATTTTCTGCTTGTCCTACTAAACCACTCTCTTGAAAAATTCTATTCCCGCTCCGTTTCCTAACCAAAAAGGCTAAAGGTGTCCTCGCCGGTTCTCCGCTGTTTCCCCAGCTGGCACAGTGCCTACACTCCGAGAGAAACGAGGCAGCCAGCCTCGGCTGCAAGTCAGGGAAAGCAGAGTGGGCACCTCTTGACTTGTACATAGGCATCGCCCAGCCTGACTGCCTCAGGACCGAGACGGGTGCGAGCCCAGCTTTGGGAGGCCCAATTCCCAGCAGCGGCTGCCCGCTCTGCAGACCTGGCTAGGAACGACAGGGGAGCCAAGCCGTGAGGAAGGCGCCCTGGCAGAGTTCAAACAAGGAATTAGTCATTGCCATGTCAAAAGTACAAGCACAGACCAAGTCGGCAAACAGCGTTTTGTCTGAAGGCAGGCGGTGCCGGGCGGGGCTGGGGGCACCCTGCTCGGTGGCTCGCTCCTTGCCCCCAGAGCTGGGGAGGCTGGCTCCCACCTCACCTGCCCGCCCTGACCGTGCCCGGGCTCAACTCACCGCTGCTTCAGCAACGCCGCTGGGACCCCAAAACCCCAAAACGTTCAAACGATGATTAAAAAATAATAATAATACCAGCCAGCCAGCCAGCCATCGCCCACCCCTCGGTGTAGGGCCCCCGCGGGAAGGAGCCAGCGCCCAGCACCTGTGCCAGCGGGTCCCGGCCCCCCTGCCCCGGGGGGTCCCCGGGGAGCCCCCGCCCCAAAGTTTGGGGCACAAACCCGGCGCGGGGGGACCGCGGGCCCTGCCCTCCCCCGCTACCTGCGGCCGCGCACCCCCGCGCTCACCGAGCAGCAGCAGCAGGAGGAGGAAGAGGAGGAGGGGGAGGCAGGGCGCCCTGGCCCCGCGCTGCCCCATGCCGCACGCGTCCTGCTCGCCTCCCTGGCCCGGGGACCGGCGGCAGCGCGCTCCCCGCCGCCCGCCTCGCCGCCCGCTGCCCTGCCGAGCGCACGGAGCCGCCCGCCCGCCCCGAACCGGCCGCGCCGCGCCGCGCAGCCAACCACGGAGACAAACTTTCCCCAGCGCCCGCCCCTGCCCGCAGGTAGCGGGGGGGCGGCGGAGCGGGGCCGGCCCCCGGAGCCCCGAGCGGGGCGGAGCCGGAGTCTCCCGCCCGGCCCGGCCCGGCCCGGCCCGGCGTGACCGACGCCGCCCGGCCTCGGAGCACGCGGGGCCCGGCAAAGCCGCCGCCGAGCCCCGCTGCCCCCGGGGGGGGGCGGCCGCTGGGCCTTGCCGGGCCGACATGGCGCCGAGCCCGCCCGCCCCGTCCCCCGCAGGCAGTGCCCGGGCGCGGCCTCCAGCCGCGCCCGCTGCTTGCACCACGAGAGTTTTTGGCAGGGGATGCACCCCCTGCCCGCCCGTGGGCACCCCGGGGTGCCCGTGCCACAGCACCGCAGCCCCCCTGCCTTCCTGTGCTGGTGTGTCGGGGGGAGTTTGATTTCCTGTTCGCCCGTGAAAGCAAAAGGAGGTTGCTTGAGAAACTTGGCCAGTTTCAATCTCCTTGCTGTATTATAGAATCATAGGATCGTTAAGGTTGGAAAAGACCTCCAAGATCATCTGGTCCAACCATCCCCTGACCACCAACATCACCCACTAAACCATGTCCCTAAGCATCACGTCCAACCTTCCCTTGAACACCCCCAGGGACGGTGACGCCACCACCTCCCTGGGCAACCTGTTCCAATGCCTAACTGCTCTTCCTGAGAAGAAATGTCTCCTCATTTCCAACCTGAACCTCCCCTGGCACAACTTGAGGCCATTCCCTCTAGTCCTATCACTAGTTATCTGCAAGAAGGTATTTGCCAAGAGCAACAAGGTCTCCCCTGGGCCTCCTCTTCCCCAGATCAAACAACCCCAGTGCCCTCAGCCACTCCTCACAGGACTTGTGTTTCAGACCCTTCACCAGCTTCGTAGCCCTTCTCTGGACACGCTCCACGGCCTCGATGTCCTTCTTGTAGTGAGGGGCCCAAAGCTGAACACAGTACTTGAGGTGCGGCTTCACCAGAGATGAGTACAGGGGGACAATCACCTCCCTGGTCTTGTTGGTTACACTATTCCTGATACAAGCCAGGATGGTTATTAGTTGCAAAATCGTCTCCCTCCTTGTGTGTGTCCTGCTGTTGGCTTCCTAGGCTCCCTTTAGGCCACCTGGTTTGCTGTGTTTCAGCAGAGCCAGGCCCGTGTTACACTTGCTGAGCAGGGAGCTTCCAGAGCCCGTGCACGATTTTGAGCAGCTCCTCCGGCAGCAAATGGCTGGCGTAGGCTTAATTCCGGTGTCCCCAGCACACCTCGGTCTGCCGCACGCCTTGGGTTGGGTGAGGTTGTTTGCTCCCACCAGCAGGAAGTGCGCACTGTGTTCGCGCCTGGGAATGATTACCAGATGGGATTTGGGGTTGGACTTTGCCATTAATTCTGTAATGCTTCACAGGAGGCAGGGTGTTACCTGATAGGAATGAGACAGGAGCCTCCTAAAATTGGTGAGAACTTTCATGTTCCAACAGCAATTACCTGAGCTCTGGTACACGTGAGGTACCTGTGGAGAGCTGCAGCTGCGAGGTGCCTGAGGGACACTTGGTCCCAGCCACGCTGAAGTTATCCTGGCTTCCAAATTGCAAATGAGGCTGCAGCCACAAACACAACTGAGCAGGGGCTGCCCAAACAAAACAGGACTTTTTTGTGTTTACAATACCCCCTATGCCCGTTTGTTCTTGCCACCTGTTTGTGATCATTCTGCTCTACCTCCTCCTCTGGCCAGCATTCAAATACATTTTTTTCTGAAATTCTTTTCCTTCACTGAAAAGCATCTCTTCTGTAAACCAAAACATATTTCTTAATGTCAAATTCAGAAAACTGATCAGCTCTCTCCCCCTTACCAGTCTACTTCTGTCGTGCTGGTTAAACTACTGATCCTTCATCAAACTCTAGTCCTGGAAACATGTCCCCTTGTGCCCCTTAAGCCTCGCAGCAGCAATCCTAACAGGTACATGTGGATGTAGTAGTCATGGATGCAAAGTTCACTGCATGCACAATCCACTGGCTCTGCAGGAGCCCCGCTCTGTTTGCTCTGTGCTTCATGTTTCCTATGTTCTGCTGCTGGGTGAGGATCAGCGATCTAGGACCTGAATTACTGAGTGGTTGCAACAGTAGCTTTCTCCAAGAGGTGGTCTTGAGGATTTTCTGTGTGTCATTGGAAAGCTTTGCCTTCTGACTGTCCAGTTTGGAAGGCCCTATTGCATTTACTGTAGCTGCCAGGTGCAGGTGTCTACTTCACTATGGCTTGGCACTGGAATTGTACTGGTGAAAAGAAAACATAAACACCTATGATCCTAGAGTTGTGGCATGTGGTATTCTCAACAAGTGGCACCTTGCCCTTTTACTTCACATTTAGTAGGAACCAATTTCCTTCCCATATACACAGTCAGACTTCCAGATAGGAGGGGCCACAGTAACCCCTTAATCTGACCTGTATACACAAGCCATGAAATTTTTCCCAGCAGCTGGATCAAGGCAGCTTTGTTTGAAAGAAAACACATCTTGTCTTAAAGGCTCCAAGGAATGGCGAGTGCCTTGTTCCATCCGCTAATTTACTCCAATGTCTCGTTACTCTTGCTGCTAGAAAATTGCTTCTTTCAAAGTTGAATTTGTCCGACTTTGCCTTCGAAATATCAGAACTTGTTATGCTTTTGTCTACAAACCTGCACTCACAGCCCATTTTCATGGATAAGTAACTATACACAGTGCTCCTATCACTGCTCTCTGCTAAACAGAATGGATTGTTTTCTCCGACGCCTCACATTATAGGATTCACTTTCCAGCCCCTGCAGCATCTTTCGGATTCTCCCACATTTCTACGTGCTTGTTGACATGCAGGCACCCACCCTGGATACAATATCATTGTGGTCTGTACACATGCTGCACACAGAAGAAAAACAATTTTTTATCATTATTTGATTTTTCCCCTTCCCACATATATGAAAATAGAATTAGACCACTAACTGCCTACCCTACACAAAAAGCTTGTGGACTCCATCACCCATGCTGAACCCTCAAGTCTCTTTCTGCATCTCTGTTTTCCAAGACAGCCGTTCATTACTGATGTTCTTCCTTTCTCACTCCGTGGCCTTGCAGCAGGCTGTGTTAAACAATGTTTTGAAATGTTGTGACAATTTAAGCAGATGTTTGAGATCCCTCATTCGATTTGAGAACCATTTCTCTAAGGCTGATAAGTCACCAGCGTAGATGCCAAAAAGAACAGGGCTGAAGCTGACCGCTGAGTTAGTCTACCTTCTCCTTCAAAGCCTGTTTTCTTCTTTTTTTGTTGCGTGTCCTACTTTCAACGGATTGTTACATGTATGTGATTATGTCATTTTTTCCCCTTGCCAATTCCATTTTGTATAGTTCAGCTACAGGAGCCAGACCGAGTCAAAAGCTTTCTCCGACTATAAAGTCGAGACAAATATCTTCCTCTGTTTTTGTGCTTTCTCCATGTTTATTTATGACATGCAGGGTAAATATGTGGTCAGTTGTTTGTTTCTCAGGAAGGCATCCAGTTTGACTTTCAGCATTTAGCATTGTTGTTGTTGCGTAGATACCACATCTATTTCATTTATTGATGACACTGCAGAAACGTTTGTCTACATTTCTTCATACCTAGATTGCTGCATAATGCATTGGCTGAAGGCATCTCTCATTTTGGGGTAACAAGATTAGCCAGCAGTCTCTTAGAGAAGGATTGCCATTGAAGGGTTATATTCAACAATATGCATGCACACATGCATAAATGTGAACACACGCTGATCCTCTAGAAAGCCACATGCAAACCCTCCCTACTTGCAGCACTCCTCCAATGCATACTTGCCAGGCTTTGCAGTTTCCCTCTTGACAAACAAGCTGCTGCGCTCCCCACCTTATTGCCTGAGCAGCAGAGGACAAAGGTGAGATGGGTGCCCACTGGGAACATGGGGTGCAGCATTCAGAAGTCACATGCATCTTTGACAGCAGAAGGACACAGCCAGGAGAGGGCCCAGCACCCAGTTCAGGGGCAGGGGCTGCAGAAGCACAGCTCCCATGCAGCGCAGATCTCTGGCTGCAAACCCTAAGCAGTGGAGAAATCTGGTGCCACTGCCTGGTGTAAGTGAGGGCCCTTGCTGCTGGTGTGTCGCAGCCATAAGCTCTCCACAACAAAGAGAGGGCTAGGCAGACAGGTAAGGCCATGCTCAACTGCTCCGTCAGCAACAGGGCAGGCACTAAGGGCAGGAAGGAGACCGTCAGCAGCTTCCAAACTGCCCTGGGCAAAGGGAACCACAGCGCAAAGCTGTCCTGCAGACACCTACACCTAGAAGTGCTGTCTAGTGCCGTGGGTACTCGTTAAAGATCCTTTTCTCAAGAGCTAGGGACATTATCCCAGTGTGCTGGCCAAACTCCACAACTCTCGATTTCCTTCTGCTTTGAGGTTCGCTTTGGATTTTGGAGCGGGCACAATACTCATCCTCAGCTCCTGTTAAATCTCACCTTGCCCTACTTACCAGCCGGTATGTTCCAGCCAAGGGGCTGCCCCAGCGCAGCTGTAGCTGGTGTGAGCCCGACGGCCTCTAAGATGTACAGTCAATTTGGTGAAATGCTTCCAAACGTACCTGGATATAAAATACATGCCCCCTGTCATTCCTCTCTCGGTAGCTGAACAGAAATATGGGCAACAGCAGAGAGCTCACAAAGAACTGTGAAAAACTCAGCTTACCCATTATGTATTATGCATTAAAACCTGTCTCTATTTAGCTGTCCAAGATAAAGTCCTACTGGCATTTGATCAAAAGGGCAGGAAATTACCTTGATTTGTCCTGGCTAGAGCTGGCTGCCTTCTGTAAAAAGTATTTGTGAATAAATTATTTGCAGATTGACGGAAAAAAAAAGTGGGTAATTTATTTGATGAATATTGTTCAGCTGGCTATTGAGGTAACCAAGTCATGAGGAAAAAATATTGGTGAATGATTTATTTGAAAATCTAGTTGAAATTTGACAGGAGAAAACGGTCAAACAAACTGTTTGCCACTGTTATTCAAATGCTAGCAGACCTGGATAGCATTCATGCACTAGTGAAGTGCACCACGGTGCTTCAAGCCACGGTCCCAAGAAAGGTATTGAAATACGAATTCAAATCTTCAAATCTGCACTCGCATTCTCCTTATTCACCTATTAGTGAGCACAGGATAGATTCTACATTTGCAGCTATTTATTCTTATTTATTATGAAGACATTCTGGAAACTATCTTGCCTGATAAAATAGCAATGAAAATTGAGTACCTTTTACTTCCCTCCTGCCTCCCTTCAGCGGATCTCTAAGCACTTTACAAATTTCAATGGGTTTAATGTTACAGCTGTTCTGTGAGGCAGGAAGACATAATGAAGCCCAGAAAAAGTAGGAAGCACACACTGCTAGCTACAGGTTCCTTTACATCATAAACTATCACACTTCATGAGCATTTTTAGACTAGACTCCTTTCAGCAGAGCACATCAGTTACAGACTGACTACATTTTTCAAATCTGGCTGCCTGACGTTTGGTTCTTAATTCTGTACTTGAGCACTCATAAGCAGCTGCTTTATATTACATGCTGAGCTCTTGTTGAATTTGATGGAATTTTTCAGCACTAAACACATGAGGAGAAAACCATGTATCATGATATTTCGGTGCACGCATACAGATTTAGCAGCATGACCTTAGATGCTTGCCTGCAGAAATGTTTACGATGGTCTAGGAGGAAGATAATAACTAGGAAGCAGGCAGGTTGCAGAGACCTGTGAGCGGCTGCAGCTTGCACATCCCTGTCACTGGTGCCACCTGAGCAAACCACACACAGAAGAGTAATCCAACCTGCTAGGCAGTAAGTGAGACATCTTCCTCCTTCATGCGTCTCTTTTACATCTCCAGCAGCAGGGCTGCAGTCCTTCCCTTGCTTTTTGCTCAGAATTGTGACTGCTCGGTACCCAATACAAGGAGCTGTACTTTCAGAGCAGTATATGGGTGTTAAAGATTTGGCATTAGATGTTATGGCAGCTCCTGCCATGGCACATACAGTAGAGAAAAAATCAACACCCTGCTCATACTATTGGACGTTTTCTTGTCAAGTTCAGTACAAAGGGGATTTGATCTCTAGTACCAAACCAAGCATCACCAACCAAAGAATTTGTGAACAGAATCTGCATGCTAAGGCAGTATGTGACTAGATTATCGCCCAAAAACTTGCTGTCTAAACTCTGCAGAAGTGATTAATTAATAAAGAAATGATCTAAAAGATACATATTTTTATGTAATGAAGGCTGAACATCAAATTGAAGATCTGCTGATCAGCTTAAACACAAACTATAAACCCAGAATAAACATTTGCTTGTTTTCTGTTGATCATTGGTGGCAGTTTAAAATCCAGATTTATTTGGCATGATTTTTGTTCTCTTTCCCACTGGCATGTCTAGGAAAAATCAAAAGGAGTCAATTGTGCTTTCAGGTTTTCTCCATTTCTGTGTTGTGACTGCAAAAATCATAGGGGAGGATATTGCTCTGTTTTAAAGGAACAGCTTTCATTACAAACAGAGGAAGAAAACAATAGAAGCATTTCTGTTGGCATTTGTTTGTTTTTATATGGATCCTCCGAGGCAAAATTGAAGTTGGGAAGGCGGGGAGAGTCTCTGCTTGTAAGGCACGCAGGTACAATTCTCGTCCTGCTCCAGATTCACTCTCTCGATGCAGTCCAGTTATGCTCCATTTTGGGAGCTTGCTTTGTTTTTTTCCTGGGGTCAGTCTGAGCTTAGCTCTTCTTTGTGTTACTACCTGTGGGACTGCTCTCTTTTCACATCAGAAACAGGCTTAAATCCTTTTCTAACCTTGACTGCAATGAGCAGGACATCCATGCAATGAAGCTGTGTCAAGTTAAATCAGAAGCAGTGAAAGCACGTTTCTCAGGGAGGTCGCAGAGCCTCGAATATCGCTGCAAGGTGCATACCTCAGTCTTTACTTCTTTACTTTGCTGAGGCACAGAAATTACAGAAGCAAGAAGCCAGGAGGCCTCCGCCTATGCAAGGCTGAAATGCTGCAGATAACATACCCTGAGCTGTCACCTACTATCCTGAGTTGATTTAAAATAATCTATAATCCAGGGATGAGAAATGAACACCACAGGATGAGGCAAATCCTTCTCATGTAGCAAGACAGCGTTGTCACTACACCGAACCACGAAAGAAGAAACGCTATCTCGTCAAGAGAGGACTTCTAATTTCTTGAGCAGAGTGGCTAAAGGAATCTTCTCGAGTGCACTTACATTAGCGGGAGTTAATTAGGAGATTAGGCTGGGGCTGATGATCATGACCCCTTCTGACAATCTGGGCACACTCTGTAGCAATGAGAGCCTGGAAGCAGGGAAGAGGCATGCTATTAGCTGGCACGGTCGCTGTGCCCCAAGGAGCAGAGGACGGCCCACAGGATAACCAAGCAGCCTGCTCTGGGGGCTCTTCCCACCCTCTGGTGGGACGGGAGGAGATGATATGAAGAGAGCTTCGTGTTCTCAGATAAAAAACAGGGAAAGCCAGTCCTAATGTATGTTTTCCAGGTTCATTTTTAACTCAGTGCCAAGTGAAGAGATTAGATGCAAAATACATGCAGAATAAAACCAACATAAAAGTTCAGTGACAATTGGCATCTGAAACTTCTGCTTTCAACAGAATTCCAGAAAACAACTCTGAAAGCTTTACGCACAAATAATACAGGAGAGCAAAGCAACCTGTGTTCTTATTTTATTTCCAGTCCTTTTGGCATCTTAATATTCCAGCATCTCCTGCTTACTGCAATTTGCTGTCTTCTTCCCTTTGTTTTGGTTCCACGTTGGATGACCAGCTAACTAGGTATTGAGCCAGCAGAGGGAAAAAACAGGTCAAAAACTGCAGATGTCTCAGTGTTTGAGCCCAGGAGACATCAGATAACAAGCTGTTTTAGTCCATCTGCAAATCCACTGGCTGGCTTGTTATTCTTGAGTGTCTGCATAAGGCCTCGTTGATTCTAGTCTGGCTTCATGCTCTTGACCCTGCAGCGCTTTGGGGTCATCTGCAAGCACAAAAGGTTCATTAGCTCATCCAGCACTCCTTCTGTGAGTTTTGGGTAACATTCGGGGAGGAACCTCAGGTGCCAGCTACCCCGAGAAGATGCATCTCACTGCAGACGTTCAGATGAGCATCAGCTGGGGGATTCTGCATGCCGCTGGAACGCTGCTCCATACATCCGTGCCTCTGCAAATCCTGCATCCTTGAGGATGCTCCCTTGCAGAAAGTGCTCCTGCTTTGGCAACACAGGGAACATATGGTTCACCAGGACAACCAAAAAAGCTCACTTATCGCAAGGTAAACTGCAGCACAAGGTCTCCTTGCCTACCCTGTGACCGCAGGGATGGCAAGCAAGGAAACACATTGAGATTCAAATCACAATATTTAAAAATCTCAATAATTTAGACCCAAGAGACTTCAGAAGAGGGCAGAATTTGGCTCTCAGTGAGAAGGCAGTGTCTGCATATAAAGTCACTGGAAAATGTCCAATAAGGCTGCATATACCGTGTCCCCCAAAATCCGCTTCCCTGGCTGGGAAGTAGCTGCTATTCACGAGCTGCATGTCTTAGAGCAGAATGAGAAGGTTCAGTAAAAGCAGCATGAATAAATGCTATTAACACGGTTTTGAAGAGACCTTCAGACCCAGCCTTTGGGCAGATGAGTGAGCACAGCCAGGCAGGGCAGGCCTGCGCAGGGGGCTCCGGCTCTTCTCTTGTACACCCATGGAAATCAGCGCCCTTCCGCTGGTGGGAAGGCAGAGATCCCTGTGTCCCCTGCCACTCACACATCCCACGGGTTTCCCCATCAGCTCGTCACCCACCACGTGGCAGAGATGATGTCTTCTGAGAGTGATGCGAGCTAAGAGCTAGGAGGATGTCTGCCTGTGGAGAGGTTTGGGGGTAGAAGGGGCTTGTAAAGTAGTGCGAAAGGAAGCATCACAGCGTTTCCAGAGCCTGTCACAGAGGATCAGGGCAGCTGGGTAGCCGTGGAGACAGAAACTGAAGGTGTGTTACGGGGATTTACATGCTGTTTTTGGAAGCCCTATTTCAGTTTAAGATGATTAGCAGTAACTGTGAAGCCCACAGGAAACTGCCTTTATAAACTTTTATTTTTTTTATTATAACTTTATAAAGGCTCCAGACAAGGCGTAGCCCTCTTCTTTGAGCAGGAATTCCCTAGCCAGTGGCTGAAGAAATGTGTTGCGTTTCTCCTTGCTGAGAATAGGCAGCTGTTGTGCTTGCTAGATTAGCATCCAGGCTGCATGGGAAGATTTGATTTAAGGCAAGCCTGGCTGATGACTCTCTGCATGTAAAACTTCCAAACAAGGGGGAGGGAGCAGCTGCAATTACAGTTTTCAACTGGGAAGTGAGAAAATAGAGATAATTTCCGTTTCTACAGCAATATGAATAATTATCAAAAAGAAAATGGTTGATTGGCAGCTAGAAGACTTGCTCCTACTGAAATGGGCCAGTAGGAGTAGCACAAATGAAATCCCTGGATGGAGGAGTTCACTTCCAAATAGTAAAACTCATTTTCCCACTCTCATTTGCATGTTTGCTTACTTGCTTTTCATTCACCCTTACTAAGAATTTACATTTTTCCCCCAGGAAAGTGTTTTACAAGGTTTGAATGTGGACATCTCTTCTGTGATCCCCTGTTACTCCTTCTTACATCTCAACAGCTGCAAGACTGTACATGACTGCAAGCCATTCAGGCATCAAGCCTCTATAAAACCCTGCACCCCCTCGTAGATTGTGAGCAACAATGTTCATTCTCAAAAATATTTGAAAAACAGCCATATTGAGCAGGTAACAGATTTTCCCCATCAAGTTTCTTTCATACAGAGCTAGGTTTCTGGTGCCGCCTCAGACAGGCATTCCTTCCAAATTTCCTATATCCAGCGGTCGACAAATCCATGGCTATAGCCTTCTGATGTGTTAATAAAATACCAAGCCAATTCTGGAGCCATCCTCCAGCATACAAGTCTGGACTTCTTTCTCTAAGTGTTGCCACTGCTGAAAAAGAGCCTGCCACCTAAAAGAATGTGGTGCACCACGTGAGCAACTCTGGTTCAGCTGAGCTGCCTGCCCGCTGCAGAAAGGCAAGTCCAGTGATGCTCAGCTCGTCTAGCTGAAAATCTGCTGAAACCTACTCCAGCTACTAAAACTGAAAATCCACAGGGTCTGAATCAGAACGAGCAAGCAGTCAACCCTAAAACATCACTGCAATTTGCTGCTGAGCCCATGGGCTCTCAGAAACAATGAGTGTTTAAAAAAAAAAAAACACTCTTCAGAAAGGAAAGTCATACGTATCTTACATGGCAGGTAATGCTTTTTGTATTTCTCGCTGAGCTTCTGTAGCTGGTCTTGAAATACTCCCATCAGCACATGCTGGAGCACATCTCATGCCTATTCGAACAAACAAAAGATGTCTCATCTTTCACTTTCTCCTTCCTCCACACTGCGGAGAATTACTGCTCTTCTCTTCTTCATTCTGCTTCTCATGTGGAGAGAGTCATTTTTAATTTTCTAGTGCAGTAAAAATAATACAAAGCTTCATGAATGAAGCTGGCAAAATACAGAATAGGGCTTTACTCTTCATGCACAAAGATAAAATGGTAACATAATATTTAATCAGGGAGTGAAAGAAAGAGAAGTGAGTTCATTAACTTTTCCCTTGAGTGAAAACTCCTGTTTTCATTTTTCTTTTATTTTTATTCAAATAATTTGCAAGAGAACACTATCCGTATGCAAATGCGTGTGTTCTCAGAACACAGCTTTCTTTTATATAGATGATCGTGAACCCACTCCAATAAAGAGAAAGAGCTGGGATTTTTCCATAAAAATAATTGGCTCTATTAGCCTCCACAGTTATCTCTTCCACATTCCTGAGAGCTCGTGTACTTCAGTGGACAGCATTTGGGAGCACTGGACGTCACGGGCCCAACTGCTTTTAGCTTGGGTTAATTGTTTTCTTCCCCTACCTCCTAGTGACCAAGGAGAAGGAAACTTTTGCATTTCATTCTTTGTAAAGTGAGATTCATGGCCTTGAGACCTTTGGAGGCTCCACCTTGCCCCCGCATCTCCACTCCTGGAGCCAGCTGGGCTTGGGATGTTGTCGGGGGAAGTTCAGAGGCAGGGCTGCTGTGAGGCAGGGCAGGAGGAGAGCCCAGCAGGCCTTGGCCTCCAGCCATGGGTGGACATGGCTGTCCTGATGACAACCCAACTGTGAAACACAGGGCATGCACAGCACCAAATCAACCCCACCGTGGTTGTGTCCTGAAGGTACACTACTCGAGGAGCCCATGTCCTGTCTCTCCTGGGTGATCCCTCCAGATACAGCCAGCTGGAAAGCAGTGTGGTTGAGCACGAGCTTTTAAAGAGCTGCAAAAATGATCATTAAAGAAACCTAAGCAATTCCCACACCCCCTCTGTGACATTAAAAATGCACTTGTCTCCCATCACCTGGGCTTGTTATTTCTCGATTCTTCCTCCTGTTGTTTCCTTGTAGATAAACATCTTATCACAAGCCACTAATTTATGAGGAGCAGGTGAAACACAGAAGACCCCATCCCTTCCTCAAAGACGTTACTTCTGTCCGATCAGTATCTGAAAAACCACCAGGAGCCTCTCAATGAATCTTTCTGGATTACTTCCTAAGCAGCTGCTGATTCTTTCTCAGTAATAACAGACGAGAAATCTGAGAGGAGAAACTGCAGCTGCTGCTGCAACAGAGAGAGCTTATTATGAGGCATTGCACAAAAAAACATTTGTTTTTTTCACTTCATTTTTTCTGTTTTGGTTTTGTGTTGTGTGGTGGGGTTTTTTTTGTTTGTTTGCTTTTTTTTTTTTTTTTTGCCTGAGCGGTAAATTGCGTTGGAAAATGCACACCAGGAAGCTGATACCCTACAGCCCCATAGCAGGCAGGTTCCCACACAACTGCAGATGACTTCACCTGCTTTGGTTAGCAACAAATTCTACAAGGTCATTCCTGTTTTTGTCACTCGTGGTGTTTCCACTCCCTTTCTACGCGGCTCAGATTTTGCGCTGGAGGCACTGAGCTGTGATCTGAGTGATTTGCCACCGGTGCCTGCCTCTCTCCAGTGCACGCTGGCTCAGGTTACCTCAATTTACAGTGCCACGTGGCACCATAACCACAGGTAACCTCTTACCTGCCTCGTTAAAGCATTTTGATACTACGCCCTTTGGAGAGGGGATCATAATGAGATTTTTAGGCCCTTTTGTAGTACAATAACTGATAACATGAACGCTGTCTGTGGTAAAATGCAGTTCCCCAGGCTGCACTTAACCCAGAATTACCAAAGCTCTTTGAGAACCACAAAATGCTACCTTCCATTCGCATTACAAAGCCATGTGACACGGAGAACAAGAACCAAAAAAAAAGGGGAATACCTCATATTGTAATAGAGAGAGACTTCAAGTGGTCACAGGCAGCAGTGGAAGATGATACATGGAAGTGAAGAAGCCTCCGGTCACCAGCAAGCTTTGAGAGGATGAAACACCTCTGACTTCCTCCAACCTGCTTCTTTTCTGCCAAACACCTATATAAAATAAAATACAGTAAAATAAAAAATAAATAAATACAATAAGCCAAACCAAAATAACATAAAATAAAAGCTATTATTGACCACGCAGGTTACTGACCAAGCAGGCAGTACAGGGAATTTATGTTCCCCTTGAATCCATGCCCTTCTCTGGAGGAGGCATGCTTTTCTCTCTGCCACAGCTCACTTGCTGTGTGAGTACAGTTAAGCGTTTATCAAGTCCTTTCCAAATCTGGAAACACTGATGTGTCACGACAATACTTCTTTGTTTGGGAGTTACTGGGTGATTAATTGCAGTAGCTCCTTGAAGGACAACTTAATCTGCATTAGCAACTCACCTGCTTCTCGGTGCAGCAATCATGCATGTGTTGGGGAGGGTGGATGGGAAATTAGGAGGTTAAAATCATTTTTAACTCTCCTTATCTCTTGACATGCCTTAAGCAACTTGCCTAAAAGGCTGGCAAACATTTACCACAGTGTGGTTGTTAGATGTAATATGAAAACAAGTCAACAGAGAACCTCAGGCTGGCTTGGTTTTTTTTAAAACTTTCCCAAGCAATCAGCTAGACCATATCCTCCTAAGCAGCTGAGTCCCTAAATTATTTGTCGATTTTAAAAAATGTAGTTTTAACCAGCAATGTGACTTTGCAAACAGTCCATTGTGTGTCTTGGAATCAAAACTGCTCTGTGACACAGACACGTTTCAGTATTGGTCCAACAAGTCTCGATCCCATATGGCTTCAGTTACAGAGAAACTCGCTGGAGCCTTTCCTTTCTTGCACAAAAGCATCGTCAGCTAAACTGCAATAACTGAAGCTTTTTTTTTCAGGCATGTGCAAGGGGTGGAAAGAGCCTAATTGAATCTAATTTGATAGCTTCGTCAGTTTTAAAATTAGCGTGGACTGCCATTTTTTCCTAGAACAAGAGGGAAAAAAATAAAAGAGGTCAGATTCTTAGCTGGTGATAAGTTGATGATCTGGTCCCACCTTACAGCTAGGAAAATAGCAGTCCAGGGATGCAATGGGATGGTGCGTGGGTAAGTGGTGATTGCTACAGACCAGCACACAACGCCTCTACATCTCAGGAGTCAACATGAACACCACATCAGGGGATGGTTTGATAAATCTGTGCTCCTGATTTTGGCAGCCATGGGTGCTCAGTTCTGCTGGCTCTGACACCAGCGGCTTCCCAGGGGGCAAAGCCACCCCTCAACAGAGTCCGATGCAGGTTCACAGCGATCCAAACATCCTCCTGCAGTTTATGGTCCTCAGCCAATGCCAACTCTAGTCAACGGGAATCTTTTTGTTGACTTCAAAAGGCACTGACTAGTCCCTAAGTTGTCATTAGATCCTTTGAGTATAATTAAAGCCATATTGCATAGAAAGGGAGGGTGGATACAGTTCCTTGGACAATGAGTTTTTATATCATTGCTTGGTTAGCAAGACTGATGATGATAATAACATCAGTAACAGAAGCATCCACTTTGTGCTGCGAGCCTGCCAGTGGCCTCCAGGTGTTAGGTGATTTAAGGAATCGTGACTTTGCTTCAGCCCCAGTATTACAAGGAGTCATAAGGGAAGAAGTCCACATCTTCCCTGCCTTTGGCATCCCTTCAGTTAATTGCACCGTCCCCTTCTTTCAGGAGATTATCTCACCACTGAATGAGCCCTGTCTGTGAAGCATGTCCTCAGATCCTTTGAGCTCACTTAGCATTTCAAAGCTTGGTGCTAGAAGCCACTGCTTTGCTGCAGTGGGGCCTTGAGGAAGGGGAGTGGGATCCAGCCCACCTTGAGATCAAACAAAACCTTTCCTTGCGGGAAAACGAGGCCTGAGTAGCATCCTGTCTACAAGCTCAGTACCAGTAACGTTTCACTCCATCTCTTTCCCTGATAGCTCTTACTGCTTTGGACAAGTCACCAGGCAATCGCAGATCAAAATCACAAGTGCAGATAGTCACAGCTTCTGCTGGCAGTGCCTTGGCCGAGACAGGCAACAGCTCACTTTGAGGCGGGAGAAAAGGTGTAACAGCCTCACCGATTTATTGCTGGGAGCGATGGATGGGGCTGCGCCTGCGGCCCTGGCTGGCCATGAAGCATCACAGCCGAGTCAAGCGTGGACAGACTCACAACCAAGTCCTGCTTCCAGGTCCTTCTCCAGGATGGAGAAGGTACCACAGCAACTCCCACCTCTTAACCAAGAGGACGTGCCACCATCCTGCTAATGGGTCCTGCGCTGTACCATCCTCCTCGCAGGGAATCGGCGGTTAGTTTTCTCACAGCGTGTATACGTTCAGACGAGCTAAAAAAGGATTGAATGTGTCTGCTGCATCTCTTTTAGCTAGAACTGTCTGGGTACTGTAAAACGTGATAGGCTGTTGCAGTTGTTCAAAATTGCATCTGTGTTTAATCAGCCCATGTGCCCAGCTGTCTGCTGCAGTAAATCCTCCTGGAAGCCACTGAGATGGGCTTTTCTTTATGAAATCTCATTACTGTGATAGGTGGTAGCAGCGCCTATTATGCAGGTTGCCATTATACTCAGTTTCTTCTGAGGCTGCCTGACTTTAACTGGCTGGGCTGACATCTTCTGTGAGAGGTCTTGCCTCGGGCTGACGGATTCCTCAGCCTTTTGTATTACATGCTATTCAAATCCGGTTACTCTGGCCCTATTAATTTCCTCTTAGGTCCTTCTGTAGCACCATTATAATGCCGGAGTGCTCAGGACAGCTCCTGCATTTCTCCCAGCAGCTCAATGCCCGGTGGGAAGAGGCAGCCCCTTCGGATACCCTCCTTGAGCCACGGAGGGGCTGCCTGCCCAGGGACAGCAGCGTAGCACCTGGGTGCTACCCTCCTGTGTGGAAAGCAGGAGTAGGCTGGTGGGGAGCACTGGTCGCTTCTTACTGTGAAGGTGGGATGTGGCCAGGACATGCACCGAAATTCAGGTGCCAAAGAGACCTTAGGTTGTGATAACACAGGTGTAGCTTCTGTTATCAGAGATCACATGCTCAGGAGCACAACCATTTATCCATCTCTGCTGCAGGTAGCACGGGTTTTAATATTTAAAACAACATTTCAAACCTAAATTCTTCCTGCAGTCATGAAATAACAGGAACGGAGGCTCCCAGCTGACAGGCAATCTCTTCCTCCTCTTTCTGCCTGTGTCATGACTGGTCCTACTTTACCAAGCCTAACACCTTTGCCTTCCACTTAGAAATGCCAGTTGGGATTTTACACTTATTAAAGGGCATCAAAGCAGATCTCACAGTCTAGCAGAGCTTGTGCTGCTCTTTTTCCTATGAGCCCATCTTCACTGCTGCACTGAGCAAAATAGGCAATTCTCCTTCTGCAAGCCAGCTATTCAGATCTCAAACTGTTATTATTTTCTTTTTTTTTTTTTTTCCTGAGCTGCAGTTATTACAAGCTCTGTCTTTTACAGGCATGTTGTTGTGCTGGATCAGAAATAGCGATGCACGGCCACTGAAGGTTGAGCCCCGTGTTTTGCTAACACTTTGGAAGACGATACCATCTGTGACATGATTCAGATCAGTGGTTTAGTGAAATTCAGCTGGCAGGGAGTTATCCACCAGATTAATGTTTCAGAAGTTCTTGTGCTTCCAAAACAATGTTTTGCCTTCCCCCTCCCTCTGCTGTTTTCTTCCACGTCTCCATAGGCAGGCCCTGTCAGGTGTCACAGGCACCTCGTTAACGGGCTTGGACAAGGCAGGAAACAGTCTTTGCCAAAAAAATAAAATTAAAAAAAAGGTACTTACATCTTGAAAGGGTGCACAGAGATCCTGTCCTTCTGCCACTTTGACTGAGGGCAGCAGGGCGCAGAGGTGCATCTCCCCGCAGGCACCCCACTGCACCCCAACACAGTGGGCACCCACAGTGCACACACAGGAGGCAGCGTGGAAACTTCTTTCCTGGAC
Source organism: Anser anser (assembly GCF_964211835.1). Classification (NCBI taxonomy): domain Eukaryota; kingdom Metazoa; phylum Chordata; class Aves; order Anseriformes; family Anatidae; genus Anser; species Anser anser. Next base: position 87,505,299 of record NC_139720.1, read on the forward strand.
ACCAAGTTTCACCCCTCTGAAGACCATCATAACACGCTGTCCTGTGCCTCTGGGATGTGCCCCATTTGCATGAGTGAGAACAAGTGGAAGCTGCCTTTGATTTTAATACCACGGCACCATTGTGGCTCCCTACACACAGTGGCCTTGTCTGGTTCACAAGCAGCCCAAGTAACCTCAATGCTCATTTGCAGAGATGGATTTGCAGACATCCCTCTGGGAGGGAAGGCCCACTGCTTTTGGATGCTGCTCAGACAGCTACAAAGGAGTAGTCCAGTAAAGAGCTCACGGCCCTGTGAAACACCTAGCAATCCAGACACGGGAAATAAAATTCTGCAGTACTGTTGTGTACATCCCCCCATCTGCTTCCTGCAATACATTTGTCCGTAAAACAGCTCTCGCGGTGGCAATTTCCTTCAGCACGGTTCTCCAAAGATGTCTCCTTCCAAAGCACACTCTCAAAACCAAGCTCTCCGTCTCTCTGTGGCCACACAAAGCCTGCCTGCAGCACACAGTGCAGCCAGAGCACCCCAGGACTGTCAGTCCGGGGCTCTCTCCAGTGGGCAACACGCAGCCTCAGAGGCTCTTCAGGGCTGCTGTGGCAGCCTAGGGGCAGGGGAGCTGTTTTGCATTGCATCAGGCCTTCTCTGGGTAAAGCAATTATTTGTAGCTGAGAGTTGGAGGTCAGACTAAATGAATTCTCATCACCATTGCAGATCTTCATAGGCTGCCCACTGCCGTGGTAATTGAGCATAATAATTAAGCAATAAAGACAGTTGTTTCTGAAGTACTTTGAACATCATAAAAATAGTTTTGATGGTTAAAAACCAAAAGTGCTGGAAGCCAGCACTGTGACAGTGCTGAAGAAGAGATATGTGCTCCGGCAGCGAGACGCCGTAAATTCAGACACAGCAAGGGTGGATTGCTTTGGAAAAAATAGTTAGGTAAAACAGAACATTTCCACACCTGCACTTTTCAGCTGATTGGACACCATGTCTGATCATTTCATACAACAGAATGACAACCAACTTAAAGAATTATTTCCTTGAAACAATTTGGAACTATACCTGTTCTTGCCATGTATTTCATCCGCGAGGCAATATTCCCCTGCCCTTCTCCACATCAGTCTGGAGTTCCTGTTAGAAAGATGTGGTAATACAGAGAGACATCAGCATCATTCACTGAATGAAAATACTGAAACAGCAAACGGTTTCTAAAAATAAAAATATAGTGAATATGTCTTTAGGTCTCTAAGGCATTATACGGTGACTAATCAGAGCAGTTTTCTTACGAAAAAGGGACAGAAGCAATAGAGATGGAATCAAATTTAATAGTACAAAACGCGAGGTCGTGCCCTGAGGGAGTAATAACGAGAATTTCTGCTACCAGCTGGGAGCTCATCAGTTGGAAGTGACAGAGGAGGAGAAAGACCTGAGTGCACTAGCCGATCAAATGACTGCAAGCTGGCAATATCATGCAGATGTGAGAAAGACAAATGTGAACCTAAGACACATCAGATGAGGGATTTCTAATAGAACTAGGAAGATTTTAATGCCATCAAAGAAGTACAGAATACTGTACATCCATTTAAAAGATGAATTAATTTAAAATTGCCTTTTTTCAGCCTTTCTCTCGTAGGATGACCAGAGGAGGAGAGAGCTTTCTTCTACAAGAAGAGAGTAAATGAGCTTGGTTTCTTGAGTCTAGCAAAATGCAGGCTGAGATATATTTGTTGCTTATAAATACCCTGGAGGGAAGCACCAGGAAGAGAGAAGAGCTGTTAGAGTGAAAGGGCAGTGCTGGCAGAAGCGAGTATAAATTTGCCAGGAAAACATTTCAGCTGGAACTGAGAAGAAGGTCCTGACTCTCCAAGAAGTGCTTTTCTGGGGTTGCCTTCCAGGAGGTTTAATCAGGACAAAAATCCCAGTTTGTTTTAATGCAGAGCCAGGGCAGTTCCCTACCGATACCACCCCTACACCTCAAACAGCTGGGGACTGGGCAATATGACACAGAAGGTGCTTTCCATCCTACTTTCCATCATCCTTGTAAGAGGTGCTTATCTCGTTCAACAACCTAAGGTTTCATACAGCTGCTGTTACACTGCCTTGTAGCTGCTAGAGCTGCCAGGTTTGCCTCGTATTGCTGACCACAGAAAGAATGGCGAAGGCCTGGTACCGTCTCCTGGGTGCTTTCTGGCCTGTTTCATTGCAGAAATCGGTGAGCCCAGCCCCACGCCCGTTTCTATCAGACAGGTGCCACGTGACTCCCACTATCCACCCTGTCCGTGGGGAATGGCCCAAAGGCTCCGAGTCTCCCGCTGCACTGTGACCAGCTCTCCTCCTGCTCGGGGCGGAGGGAGATCACTCCCCGCTACATGAGCATAACAAGCTCTCCATGTTGAGGAACCACCTAGCTAGAGATGGAGCTTGGGGCAAAGGCATGGAGAAGGGTGGAAATCTGTGAACTGCAAGCCGCTAAGAAGATGATGAACAGAAGCTCAAGGCAGCTTGCTTGCCAACTGCCTGGCACTCCATGCAGTTGTAAAGACATTTGAAATCCCAAAGAAGCCCAGTCCAGAAGCAGAAAATAAGGTGAAGGGGTATGGCAGAGGTTCAGCTGGTATGGCCTGATGAATGAGGTTAGGCACATTGCATTAGAGTCCTGGTTTGAGATGATTTAAACCATATAATCGGTATAATCTGAAGCTAGGAATCTCAGCCCTGTGGGGTTTGCTGGGTGGCTTTTAAAATTGGTATAGCCTGGCCACCCCTGAGGTGCACGAAGTTTGTTCTTCCTCTGCCTAAAACGGGACTCTGGGAATTGACAGATGATCTTAGAAGGACTAAATGCAAAGCACAAGATAAGGAAAACTTTAAGTATGTTTCTTTGGTCTCAGCCCTCAATATATCAGCACTCACCTTTGTTTTCTTTAACCTTCTCCCAGGTATATCATGGCCATCAGGCTGCAATGTTGTTACGGAGGTTGTTCTTTTCAAGTAGCAGTGTAACTTCACGCAGCAATTTGTCACTGCAGATAAAACATCTTTGCTGTCCCAGGTGGCTTACAAGCTGAAACAGGCAGGGCATGCAAATTCCACTGGAAGGTACAAGCTCAAGCACAGAGGATCCTGGAGGAGACGGAGGAAGAGGGAGTTCTCCAGGAGGAAGGCTTTGCAGAGGGCTGCCGAGGAAGAGGAGCACTGTATGTGCAGCAGTACCAGGGAGGGCGCTCCGGGCATGAGGGCAAGTGTGGGAGCAAGGGATGCAAGGAGGGATGTGGAGAAAGTCCAGAGAAATAGAGGGGGAGGAGGAATTCAGAGGGAGCTAACAGCACCGCGTGTGTACTGGGGGGCTTTGGAAGGGGAAGAACGAGCCCAGGGACCCTGTAGGTCATGCAGAATGGATGCTATATCCCACCCCAGAGCTCACCACCACCTTCATATACACATGCACAAAGCACTTGGAGACACTTCAAGGTGAGAAGCACCTATAGAAAGACTTACTATTACTGAGATTAAGAAGCTGTGGAAATCTTCACTCAGAAATGTGCCTGGGATTTTTCCCTTCACAGCACGGATGTTATTCAACTGCAGATCTGCAGGGGTGTTTCTTAAGTGCAAACCTTTGTGTTTAATTTGACCGGTTTGCTTGGGTTTGCAGCAGCAGAATCCTTCCTGTGTGTTTGGACAGTACACACACCAAGCCCTTACTCTAAGCACAGCTACTGAATGTATATGTTTATTTCGGTTTTATATTCCAGGCACTGAGCAAACCCTCAACAAATGCTGTCTTCAAAAATTGGCCGCTCACCCAAGCCCGTCAAACTTTCCATGGAGTCAGAACCTCAGAAATCCCTCACCAAGAAGGAAACACTGGTCTCGCCTGAATTCGTTTAAGAAGAGGAGGAGAAAAAGAAAACACATTCATCAAGTTTTTGTCTGGTCAGATGATACTGGCCAGAAACTCAGCCTTCCACTTCTGTTAGACTGCATGCCCTCGCTGACCAGCTACATCTTAGGCTGGGGACAGGAGGAGGAAGGAGGTGGAGGGGACCATCCCAAAGCCTCGTTGCTGGCGCTCACCACCAGGGAGCCTGCAGTGCCCTTGGAGAGGCCCCAGCCCTCCAGGGAAGGCAGGTTTTTGCTGTAAAGGGAGACAGAGCAGGGCTTCATTTTTGGGCAGGCTACGTTAGAGTTAGGCAGCACAGAGCAGATGTCCAAGAGAGAGCCGGGAGGTGGGACTGAGGCACGGCACAGAGAATGAGTCACCCGCAGCCGGAGCCAAGCCAGGGCTGAACGCTGCAACAAATCCTATAAGGCACGAGCAGGCCAGAGCAGAGCGGGAGAGAGGAGAAGTCATCCTTGCAGGGAAACAACCAGAGAGCCAGAAGGAGGAGGGTGAACGAAATCCAAAAACCGACAGAGAGCAGAACGTAAGAACAACTGCCCTTCACCAGTCCAGTGGGCATCCAGCTTGGTACGCTGCTGTTAGCAGTGGCCTGGAGCAGACATTTAGGACAAAAGCACAGAAAAGCCAGGAGAAGTGCTGTGTGACTCCCTTGAGGGCCCTCCCAGCTCCTGGCAGCCCACAGCACAGGAACTCCTGCAGCCAGGGGCTGCGCCTGCAGCTTTCCTGGCCCTCAGGGACCTCTTCTCCCCTGAACCTAATGGCTGCCCGGCCCCCACGCGCTGCTGGCCCCCGTCCCACCTGGCCCCGCAGCCTGAGCGCGCACCAGCAAGGGGGGCAAGGAAGGGGGAATTTCTGAGGGGGAAAATGACAGAACTGACAACTTTCAGCACCAAGAAGTTTCTCTTCCACAGGCCCAAGGAGAAGCTCTCCTCCGCAGGCCCACAGAGTCCCTGAAGGACAGTCCCTCTCCAAAAGAAATGCTCCACACGCTTTGCAGCCCATGCTGGAGCTCCTTGCTAGTCACCTCTGCTTCAGAGAGGCATAAACCTGCCCCGGGAGCAGCAAGAAGAGAGAAGAAATGCTTTGTTTCCTGAAATACTAGAGCATTTGTATTTTTCCTCAAGGAAAGAGGTGGCAAATAAAGGTTTTGTGACCATTAAAAAAGATAGGGAGAGAGGAGAGGGCAGGATTTGAGTTACAAATGAAGCTGGCATCTTACAATGAGGGACACTGCAAGGTACAAGGCCATAGTATAACAAAAAAATGAATAAATAAGAGAGAGAGAGAGAAAGAAAAGCATTCAGAGCCTTTACAGCATCCATCAAAGCAGTAACGTTATTGCATGGTACGTTTATAGTTCCCTTGCAGCCACGGCAGCAGCTTTTCAGTTGGGCTGGGCTTAAAAACGAGGCCAGAGCTGTCTCCTTGCTGCTCCTCTGTGCATGGGCATTTCCCGTCCCCTCTCAGCGACTCCGAAATTCATTTCGCCCTTTAATTGGATTTCATGCAGCGGTGCAATGCACAGCGTGGGATGGCCAGGGCTCCTCCGGAGAGGGGTACCCACTGCCCATCCGGGGGCAGCAGCACTGGGGATGAGGATGAGGAGGGGTGGGATGCCTACGGACACCTCACTGGGTGGCTGCTGGGCAGGCAGCACAGATAGTGCCCTGCTTCTGGTGGCAGATTTCAGCAACACACAAGTCGCTTCCATTTCATCACAGTCAAAACTGGCTGGGCTTAACTAGGTCACATTTCCTCACCGTATCAGAGGCACAGGCTTGTCTTGCTCGAGTAATTTAAGCAAGACCCAGCCTTTGCACAAGGCAGAGGTGCCAGCACCCCTGCTGCAGGAGAGGACAAGGAGCAATGGCTTAAAACTAAAAGAGGGAAGATTTAGACTTAGATTAGATTTTTGGAAGAAATTCTTTACTGTGAGGGTGGTGAGGCCCTGGCACAGGCTGCCCAGAGAAGCTGTGGATGCCCCATCCCTGGAGGTGCTCAAGGCCAGGCTGGATGGGGCTTTGGGCAGCCTGGTCTGGTGGGAGGTGTCCCACCAGTGGTGGAACTGGGTGGGCTTTAAGGTCCCTTCCAACCTGAGGCATTCTATGATTCTAGAAATTGATTTTTCTTTATTTTTTAGACACCTCACCACGACCCTCCTTATACAAGTGGGAGCAAGACAGTCACTATTTTCCATCTCTCTGGATCCATCATTTTCTTTGCCCATTTTTGGCTCCCATTTTTCACCTGCATTACTCATGCAGTAGAAGATTGCCCCAGTCCATAAATCACCCACTTTGCTCAGACAGCAGAGAGGTGGCATTTTTGGCTGGTTTTTTTTTTTAATCCCTCTCTTTATGCAGCCAGCCATTTTATTCCCTCTTGAGACGGCTGCTCCAGACTGAGCAGATGTTTCCACTGAGCTGTGTGCAGTGACACCCAGCCTCCCCCTGCCGTCACCCGGCTAGCCGTGGTAAATCGAGAGGCTGGCGAGGCACAGAGACATCCTTCTGCACTGTGTTTGTCAACAGCGAGCTTCGCCTGCCCACTCACCTGCCGTGGGTAAGTCCCGCCGGGCGCCTTCTCTCACCTAAATAATTTCATGCCATCTGCAAACCTTGCTGCTTCGCTGCTTCCCCCACTTTTCCGAGCCATTAATAAATACTAAGCACCAGCAACAAGCGCACAGCTCACTGTCCAGCCCACTCCCCGCAGGGAGTGTGTGTTCCCACCTCACCTGGTGAGACACCGGCATCACCCCCTGGCATCCCCAAATCCCTGCCTCAGCGGGGGTCCCCAGCCCACACACCACTGCTTTGCTGGGTGCAGTGTGCCATGACTGGTGTCAGTGGAAATCCTGCCTCATGTCCCAGAGGAGGCACCTGTTCCCCTTGGCACGCTTTCCTACGGTTTTCTCTAGTCCGTGGGGAAGACCTGCTTTATTCTTGCCTTTAAGGTGAAACAGAAGGAAAACGGGAGCTTTGTTCTGCAGGCCTTTGAAGCGCTGCTGCCAGCCAGAAGCTGCTGAGGACATCACATCTGCTTGCCGGGAGAGCAGAATACCCCACGTGCTCCCAGCTTTTTGGCTCACCTCATTCTCCCTGAAAGGTCCAGGAAAGGGCCCTGTTCCCCAGCCCCACTACCAGCTGCAGGGCTCCTAAAGCCCCAAGGGGAGGACACCGTCCCCGTCCTGCCGGATGCTCCGGCACCAGGCTCTGCACCTCTAACAGGCACCAAGGAGCTGCAGTGCCGGGTCTCCTGCCACTCTCCAAGCCGTGCAGGGTCAGGCCATGTGTCTTGCACAGCCCACGGTCCATTTAACGGGACCCGGTGCCGTGTTGGGAGATCAGCTGCTCATGCAGGCTGCGAAGCCTTGCTCAGCTGCTCACATTGCAAGCTTAGCCATGGAAAAAAGTACCCAGCACGCACAGTATGTGACTTTAAAGCAATCAAAATTCCGTCAAAAGAAAGCCAGTGTTGCTAGCAGAAGTTACTTCCCCACCTGATTTCCACCTTTCATTCTCTCAGCTTTTGACCAAAAGCCTGCTAGGAATGTCCCTGCTTTCCTCACAATCACTGACCAGACCTCATATCTTCTCATTTTCCAGGAGGATCCTCCTTTCTGCAGAGACCTGGACTGGAAGAGTGAGCACGGCCTGAAGGAGGAAGACTCAGAGCGGGCTGGAGGGCACAGCACAAAGGCTCAGGGGTGCAGGTGGAGGCAAGGCCTGCTCCCCTAAAGGCAGGAGGGATGCAAAGGGCAGATTTCCCCCACACTGTTTCAGGCTTCTTTCCTCTAGTGCTCAGCTACTGCCAGCTCTGCTGACAGCTCCCCTCCCGCAGCTCGGACACCCGACCCACCTTTTGCACTGCTCAGATTTGGATAGCAGCTCCTATCACTCCAGCTGTACATCCCACAAAGGGAGCATGCTTGGGTTTTTTAAGAAGTATCTTGAAAAGAGATAGGCTATTAACAACAGCTCTTGCTGATCTCCCTGCTGCATCCAATTCATTTTTAAATAGCACAGCTAACACGACTAAAATCTATATAAAATATATTTCATGCTACCCCTTCCTGAAGATAACTTGCTTAAGGATTTTGTTCAAGGTTTTCTGTTGCTTTGACGTTTTTGTGTTTTGTTTTTTTTTCCTGGGTAGGGTCAGGAAGGGAAGAAGAGCTTCTGAGTGAGAGTTTATAGATATTATTTCCATTACAACTACAAATTAAACAGCAATGAGAGAGAATGCCTGAGAGAATGATTGACTCCTTTTTTTTTCCTTTCTTCCAAATCAATTTGTAGTGCAAAAGCATTCATTATTTCACAGTAAATCTTCTTCCTGCTATTAGACCTCTCTATCAAACTTTTCCTAGTTGCATCCCATCCCCCTCCACTCCCTTGGTTAATGTTCATCAGATTACTACTAATCTTATCAGAGATTTCATTGCGCTGCTTGCAGAAAGCCATGCCTCCACAATGCCCCCCCTATTCCTACTGGGGACTGCCTGATGCCGTGACTGGTAGCGCCTTTCCCATCATCGATCCAGATCTGATGGCACCAAAGCCTTCAGGGGAATGGCACAGCCTGCACAACACTTCATGTGAAAAAAATAAATAAACAAAAATGCAATGAGTGACTTCAGGCAGCCAACAGGCTTCACTTCAGCATTTTCAAAATGAAGCATTCGGAACAATTTTTCATTCCTCTCCAAGCCAAAATCTCAAATCCTCACAAATGGAATCAAGAAAGTGAAATAAGGCATTTTTCCCCTCTTTGTTTTGCCATTTGTTCTTAATTTTCCATGGATGCTCTCTGCGTTTACCAAGACCTGGCCTCTGCACAGGGTCGCCCTTTGGCGCATCCTGAACTGCATGGAAAACTCTTTCCTGGCCAGGGGGAAGCCAAGCAACAGGGACAGCTCTCCTGCACGTCACCCATGGGTTATTTCCACCAGAACATCACCCCAGTCCAGCAGCTTTGTGAGCCACTGCCTCCAGGCACAACCCACAGCCAGCCGGGGATGCCCGAGGAGCACAGAGCAGTGGTGGTGCTGCACCCCTTGTGCTGCACACAGACGTCACCTCCCTCTTCCAGAGCAAGCAGAGCCCTCTCCTGCCCTCCCCACAGCCCACAAGCACCAAGCACCACTGCCAGGATCTGTACTGCAGGTTTACAGGGCGTCCAAATTGCCGCCCGCTCCCCGCAGACCCCATTCAGCATTTCCTCTATCACCCTCTCCCCGAGTATCTGTTTCAGATTAATTGGCCTGAAGATCGGGTAGCATGCATTTGTCTGGATTATTTCCTGCCCAAGCTAACCTCTATAGATATAATTTTTTTTCAAAGGGAACATTTTGGCAGAGCATCAGAAAGGAAAACTCCCTGACAGTGCAATTACGGTTAAATGTGCAATAGCCATCCGGGAGACGCCGGGAAAGCCCCGGCGTTCGGGGCGCATGAAATGCAACTCGCTGCTACACCAGGAAAAAAAAAAAAAAGTGAAAAACCCACTGGAGAGGACTTTGCAACAGCCAGAGGTGAATGGACGCTGTGCAAAGCGACAGCTCATTTCCATCCCCACCCCAGAGAGCCCAGGCCAGGAGGGCTGAGGAAGAGGAGCACAGGGATGCATGGGAGCTGGGGATTGATGTCCCACGGCCGTGGACTGAGCAAGGAAGCAACACGGGCATGCCCTGATCCCTGGTTCGGTGACACTGATGGAGGCACAGAGGGGATTAATTCAACCTGATTGACCAAATCTTTGCACTTCACGTTGCTGTCACATATGATTAAAGTTGATCAAATTGCTCGCTGCAGATAAATCCTCGGACAGACGCAGCCCCATTATCCAGCCCTGAATTATCAGCGAGCAGCTTGTCTCCTTGCAAACAGGGCTGCCCCTCAGGTGAGTCTGACAAGTACCTTGCAAGAAGGCATTTTAACATGCGGCTTCATTGGGACCCCATCGCAGAAAACATCCCACCCCTCAGCCCCCCCTTTTCTTTATGCCACTGGTCATGTAAGTCATACTGCATTGCTTCCAGCCAGAGGCCATGCTTCACACGCAGGAGACACATCCTCTTCTAGCTGCAAGTTATTTGCAATCATGCCGAATTGTTCCACGAGCCTATCACGCAACCAATAGAGCTCTTCAAAATGGCTTTGAGAATAACGCCAGTGCGGGCGCTCAATTACGTTTATTCACATTACTCTAAAAGATGGCTTGCTTTCGTGAACATCTTTGTAGGCAGAAAATTTTTTTCAACAGTGTTTGGGAATGAAATGGGTCACAATCGCTAAGGAAGACAGTCTGCATGTTTTATTCAGAAGCACATTTTGTGAACGTTTATTGTTACATACGCCCGGCTCTAGTGAAGATGGACATCCCTAGTTTTCCTCTTCATTTCTCCTCCCTTTGTTCTTATTTTTGTCTCTGCGTATTAACTGCAACCTATTGACATTTGCAGCTATCAGCTGGAGGAAAAAAAATAAAAGAGACGGGGTGGTGGTGGTGCAGGAAACTCTATGCAAAAGGAAAAGTTTATTTCCTCTTAAACCTTTCCCTTAAATTCAATTATGTTGTTCTCATCCACAACAAGCTAATGGCCACTTACAAACTCCATATCAGATGCAACCACATAGTTTCTGCTGAGCAAAAATTTCCCTGGAAAAAAGCCACTTCATTTACTGGCGAGTTGCTTTGCTCAGTGCCTCTCAGCTTTGACAGACTTCAACCAGTTATTGCACAGGGTTGCCAGGATGAGACCCTGGCCTGGCAGAAGTGCCAGCATGGTCCCAGCACCAGGGAGGGCTGCAAGGGACCCTTTTTGGCACTGTGGTCCCATGAGGTCTCCCAGCCATTTGGTTTCCCTGCCCATATGGTGGCAGCCAGGGTCTCGGGGGCAATTTCTTCTCATAAACACTTTGTTTGGTGCTTCCAGAAGCAGCTCACTCTTACGGGCTTTCAGGACATGCCAAAATGCTGGGAGACAGTCTCACCCTGACCAAACAAACACCACAAGTTTGTGCAGCCCAGCCACCTGGCTTCTCAGGCAGCTTTGGGCACCAAAAGGACCCCACACATCCCCAGGGGACCAGAGAGGACCTCACGTGTTACAGAGCCCAGGCCTTGGCTCTTGAAACATCTTGAGCATTGACCTCATCTCATCGCTGTGTCAGGCTCAGCAGGAGAAGAGAGGCCAAGAAAATATGAAACAATGTGGGGAGGAGCAGAGCCATCAATCAGGAGACAGAGCAGAGCTGGCCTCCCTTCCTCCAGGAACCAACGCCAAGAGCAAGGGATGGAAAAGCGAGGACGAGGTGCCCTGGAGAAGGAGGACAGAGAGGAGGAGTTGGGAGCCTTACCCAACTCTCTTTGCTAAAGGCTGTTCTTTTCCTCTGCCCCAGAAACATCAGCATGGAAAGGGAAAATGATTTTTTTTTTTTAAACACAGCTCTAAGATAAAGATAAGTAATGCCTTCCCTGAAGGCAGAATGAAAAGTCTCGGTTTAAAAAGCTAAAAAGGTGGAGGAGGAAAAAAATAAATAGTCCCCTGATGTTGCTGTCTTGCTCTGAGTCAGCCAATATTTGATGTAGAGCACATGTGTGCAAGGACAGCCACACAGGACAGCAACAGCAAGGAACGGACCCAGACAGCTACAGGGGCCACGGGCCAGTGAAACCACCCAACACCCCACATGGGGCTGATCTCACACCAGGTACAGCCACCACAAGGGCTGTGGGGTGGCCATCATGTAGTTGGCCACCATGTCCCCACGGCAAGGCAGCATCGCCTTCCCATGGGGTGTGAGGGCAGGAGGCATACCGGCCATGCTCCTGCTGTCAAAATCACAACACCCTTCCGCCATCTCCTCCAGATGAGGTCTTAATTATTTAAGCAAGCCCTGCAAGTCTTCGTTAAGGCACCGAGTTATTATTTCCATCTTACAGACAGGGAAGCGAGGGTGTTTTTGTGTGAGCCCGTATGGTCTCCATTACAGACCATCGCTCCTCCTGGCTGCAGCACGACCTGACCGAAGTGCGAAACAGCGTCCAACATTTGTTCTCCTCGTACGCCCAGACCAACCAGTAGCAGGAAGCACAGTTGCAAACTCATGCAAACCTGGGAGGTCTGGGGAGCGTTTAGGCCCCTGGAAGCACATACTCAGAGACCCAGAGCAGGAAGACCAAACACATTGGCCTTATGCATGGTGAGATATGCCTCCTGCCAGGGGTACAGCAGGGGTTACCCCAGCCAGAAGCAGCAGGGAGCAAGGAAGGCAGCAGCATTATCCATGGTGAAGCGAGGGGTCATGCTGCAACCAGCACCACCACCCCTCTGGCGGACAGCGTGGAAGGGATCCACAGCTGGGCTGAAACTCTGACCCCACTCCCATTACCACAAAAGTCCCGCTGAGTCCCTGTGGGCCAAGAGTTATTTCTAGACTTTGTCTCCTCAGCAACACAATGATGCCTTGCAATCTTCCTTCTTCATCTGGGGGCTCCCCGGGGCTTGGACTAGGTGGCCTCCAAGGGGTCCCTTCCCACCTAAATTAGGTGATTCTCCAGTTTGAAGGGAATTGTTCAGAGCCAACCCATCACTCAAGTAACAACAATGCTCCTCCCAGCAAAGTCACTTTTTTCCTCAGCTCATCTTTGAGGAAATTGTTCTGGGTTTCAGCTTGGAAAACAACACCCCTGCAGAGACACAGCTGCAGCTGTGTTAACATGGCTGGTCACCCAGAAGCTTCTGAGGAAAAAAATCAGACCATTTCGGCTCACTGTACACAAAGAGGATGCTGCCTCACTCTTTGCTTTGAGTCTCATACCAGTGCTGTGGCTTTGAGGGAGGGCTGTCAGCATATAAATTCAGCTTACCCCTGAATGCAGAGCCTAGCTGGATTTCTCAATGAAGGTAATAGAGAGCCGTGGCCTCCCCATAGGCACCAACAAGCCCCCCTGCTCAACACACGCATGTCACAGCCCCCACAGCCACATCCAACCCAGACCCCAGCACATCTATAACATTTGAAATGCCCTTTGCAACCTGAATTGCCTGCTCAGGAGGCAAGGGTCATACGGAAGAGATTTTCTCTCCTCAGGTAGCCTGGATGTTTATCCATGGCACAGAGCCAGCCCAGAAGCAAAGCAAGGAGCTGCACATCAGACCACATGCAGGAATCCTGTGCCTTTCCCTGCAAAGACAAAGCCCCAGGTGACAGCAGGCTTGTGTAAAGACCCTGCTAATGATTACAAACAGAAACACACCACACTGTCAGCCTCCGCAGGCCGTGAGGTATCCAACAACCTTTTCACAGGAGCCGACATCCACGGCTCTCTCAGTTTCCTTAGAGCTCGCTCCTCAACACATGGCCCTGTGCCATTCTCCCACATCCAGCCCCAGCCGCTCATCTTCCTGGCCATGGAGATGAGCAGCTTGCTTCAGCTCTGGCTTTTCTTTCTCCCCCGCACCCTCCGGGCCAGCCGCCCTCCTTCCCACACAGGACAGCTGGCTCCATCCCTGCTCACGCATCTCCTACAGACCTGCACCTTTTTCCCACTAACACTGCTCTTTGTGTATGCCCAGAGGTCTCTAGCTCAGCAAGCCACCGGGGAGCTGGGGCCGTTGCTGTACTGCACACGAGGTACATGTGGCTCCTGCCTTTGGCTTGTCTGGGAACCCCATGCAAGAGGCAAATGGGAGGGCAGAGAGGAAGGGCATGACTGGTTTAGGGCTTTAACCACAGTGAGAGAACCAGGAGACTGGGACCAGTAGGGGAGGAAAATGGGTTCAGTATCAAGCACGGCACTGCAGAGAAAAGCCAGTGGAGCCCAGCTTCCCACTGCAATGTTTCTGAATGTATTTCATCCAAATATCTGTCACCAGCATCACCCACAAGGCAAAAATGCTACCTAGCACAAGATGCCAGCCCCCAGGGGCACCACGGGAATGGGTCTTGCTTTCCCCAGGGGGGTCAGAGAGGTGCCTGCAAACAAGGGGCCTCACCCCACACCTCATTACATAGATGTTTTGGAGACAGGAACCCTTTCAGTTGAATCAGCACCCATTTACCCTGCTTCAGCAGAACCCCCAGCCACATGTGGATGCAGCTGGGGGTCAGAGCAGAGAGAGGCACTTCGCACAGCTCTTTTTGCCACACATCACCCATGCACCAGGACAGGTGGAGGTTCACAAAGCCAGAAGCCATGTTTGCACTAGGATAACTCCACAGAGCCAGCACATACCTCTCAACATCACTCCCTACACCTCTCCACAGCCCCAGCCTGAGCAAATTCACACTGGGCACTGGGAAGCCCATATTTAAAAGCGAAGCACAGCTGGGTAAGCAGCTGAAGGCTGGCTGGGGCTAACGCCCTTTCCCCAGGGCACGGACCTTGCCCGGGTGCAGGGCCTGGCACCTCAGGTACTCCCCTCAGGTACTCCACCTCTTGCAAAAGCCCCAGCAAGGCCGCATCCTTCCTGACCCTGGTCTACCTGTGCAGCAGCAAAGTGCAAGATGCTCAGTGGGGGGCAGGAAGGGTGGCAGAGACACTCACCACCTCCCCTTGTCCCCGGCACCACACCACAGCCTGCTCCTCCTCCAGCGACAGGAACCCCCTGCCATAAGCTGTGCCCTCCCAAAAGCTGCAGGTCTTTGCTGACGCCCCCAGATTCCTCCCAATTGACCCAAGCGCCTGCATTGCTCACCCGGCTTCCTGCTGCTCCTGCCCGTCGAGCCCAGGGCCAAGGCAGGTAGCGAGCCCAGGCAGGCTGGATGTTTGGCCCCGCATGTCCTGGCAAGAGGAAGCTGTTTGCAAGAGCGGATGTTGAATTTTTTTTGGCTTTTGCAACAGCGATGGAAGAGGTGCTGCACCTCCCCGAGGAGGATCCCCTGTCCTCACCCCTACAGCACAGAGCATCCCATGGGGGGGAAATGTGTCATCAAAACGCTGCGGTTTGCATTTGGTACCCTTAAAGTGGGGTGGAGGGGAAAGAGCACACGTGAAGCCCATTTGAACAAGACACCCACTGCCCCAGAAAAACGCCTTGGACAAACACAGTTTCAAGTGGTTTGTCTGTGGCACCTTGCAGCTCAGCTCGCAGCCTGAACAAGCGAGAGATAGAAGAAATTTGGGAAAACAATGTCAGAAAAAATGGGGAGCAGAAAGACCAGAGACAGCTTATCAACAGAGCTTGTCTATTCTGGAGAAAGGAAAGTGTGTGATCACGTGTCTGTGCAAGGAAGAAAGCACGTATATTTATACTTGATGTTGTACAGACCGCGTGGGAAAGGTGCCTGTAAACACCTAGAGCAGTGGATGCCTCTGTACCTAAAAGAGGAGACGTGCATGTAACTGTGGGTTGTGTGTGGGTTATCCAGGCATGGCATGAAATGTGCGGCATGAAATGTTTATTGTGTGCACGCACTAAGAGAGAGGGGTGCTCACCTGAGGAAGGGAGTTGCAGGGAAGTGATGCAATTAGGACACGAGTGTATACACCCCAGACGCACAGCACAGCACGTAAAAAGCATTTGTTGGTACAGATTTTATGCTTGAGTCTGCACGCCCCCATGGGAAGCGAGGAGGAAGCAGTGCGTGTTCAGGGGGTGAGGGTGAAAAGAGCGCGTGTCTGCAAACATGAGACAGGGAAAGACTGTAGATGCTGGCACCCCCGGAAAGAAGTGTGGTGGGGATGCTGCGTGGTGACCACATGCGTCGAAATTCACTCCAAACAAACCCTGGGAGCTCTGTGATCTGGATTAGATCGGTGTCGCACCCAGCTGGGTGTTGCAGCTGACCTCTGCAAATTTCCCAAGCCTGACAGCTTCGATTTGCAGTCCGATGTGTAGGATCTCTGGCTCGACGTTTTCAGCTTTCTGAAAGCCAGGGTTTCAGAGCCAGTGTGTAGCAACACCTCAAAAAGACAGCCAAGCTCAGCGCTGCTTTTCGCTTAACATTCTTGCTCACCGAGGTGGTTTATTTTTTCCTTCCTCCCAACCCCAGTGTGGTTTGAACACAGGTGCTGTTTCACTGAAGTCTGCATGTTTCAGGGAGCTTTTCAGGAAAAGATAAATAAATACATAAATAACAGGCCTGGGTTTGGTGCCAGGATTGCTGCTTTCATTGTGTGGTTACGATGCACTCGCACGCCCATGCACACTTTGTAGCCAAGAGCATTGCTCCATGCAGGCGTGGGCACGTGTGCAAGAGGGGTGCAGCGTGCACTGGGGGGGCACAGTGGGGAGAGGACGTGGGGCAGGCGGGTGGGGATGGTGGAGGGCGGCTGGTGGTAGATGTCCTGTGCTCACCTTCCACGCCACAAAGCAGCAAGCACCCAGGAAGATGAAAATGGCTCTCGGGGCCTGTGCAAAGAAAAGCAAGGGGAAAGTAAAAGGGGGGAGGAGGAGAAAGGGGGGGGGGGGGGGGGGGGCAGGAAAAAAGGGAAGGAAAAAAGCACAAAAAAAAAGGAGAGGGAAGAGCCCAACAGCAGGCACAGCTGTGCAGAAAACAGTTGTTTCCAGGTGCCCTCTTCTGGCCTTTCTGGGGTTTCTCCTCGGATGCTGCCTGCCCAGCCGTAGCCGGCTCGGGGCCCGGGCAGGGCAGGAGGGGTGGGTGCTGCCCTCGGGTCCCCCACCAGAAGCTTCTGGCCCGATGCTGGCTGGTTTGGTACGGCACCGTGGTGTTTTGGGAGCTTCCACCCAACCCAAGGTTCTGTTTCCCTTGGGGTTTTGCTCCAGCGCCAGCGAGCTCCACGCAGAAGGCAGCCTCCTCCTTTCCATCCCCTTGTTCGTGTCCATGCTCAGCAAATGGACAGAAGGGAAACCTCCTCTCCTCCTTCACCTGCCCCCCTGCAGCCCCCATCATCCCACCAGCTCCATCCACCCACCACCTGCTGAGCTCCTGCGGCTGCCGGGGCTGCCACTCGTAGCTGGAGGAGTCAGCTGGGGCGGGAGCGCCTCACGCAGCAGAAGAGAGTAAGAAAAATTAAGCCAGGAGTCCTCCAGAAGCCAATCACTTATGTTACTTAAGCAGGTGTAACCTGCAGGTTGATCTGCTTGCTTAAAGATAAATAAATGAGGAGCTGCTGGGGAAGGATAGAGAAGGACAGCACAAACGGGGGCCACCAGAGGCACACCTTCATAACCCTGTTTCCTTAGGGGTACCTCAACCAGCCAAGATCACCCTCCCCGACATATGCACAGGTGTTGCAGATAGCGAGATGAAGGATTTCAACCTAGACTGAGTATTTAAAACACAGCTAAGAAATCCCTGCATCTTTAAAAAGAAAAGCCCACCAATGTTTCTTGTTTGGGAGGCTGCTTTCGGTTCCCTGCCCAAGCTGTGTTTGCATCCCAGCTCCTACCCCAGAATGAGCAGCGTCAGATTTTCCAGCATTCCCTCGCTGTGTGGGGAACAAGGCGCTTACAGGACGAGGCCAGGAGAGGCTGGGAAAAAATGAAAGATGAGCTGTGAGACCCTACTCCCACCTCTGCCCTTCCGCTGCCACTCGGCCTTGAATGCCTCCCAAATACCACTCCTTTCACAAGGCTTTTTCCTTCCTGAAGACAAGTCACCTCAGTGTACCCTCTGGGAAAGCCCGGGGCCTCCAGCAGGGACGTGTGCCTCCTCTTCTGTGAGTGGCAGAACAAGTCTGAGCAGCTACAAGAGGAGCCAAACTACTTGAACCTACTTGTAGCAGGGATGGTGAACACAAAGTAGTGACTGACATTGTGTTTTGAATATGAATCACAAAATTCAAGTGTCTGAGGGAAGCCTCTAGCTTTGACTGCTCAGATTTCCTTGACCACTACACAAGAACTAAGTCAGACAAAAGACAAACCTCTATTTGATCTGTGCCTTGAGCTGATCCCTTTTGCTGGCACAAAATGCACCTAATGGGGAGGAGGAATGTCAGGGGCCAACCCAGTTCATGAGTTTAGATGAACTCCCTTTGAGCCTTGCCTGTGACACACAAGCCTAATAAAAAAATGTTTAGGAAACCTGGACCATTAGCAGCTTTTCTGCTGCTGCTTCTAGGGAAAAGCCCCTCAACACTCCCAGGCTTGCCAGTCAGGATGTGAAGAAAAAGAAGTGAAGAAAAAAAAACACATGGAAAAGGACACAGAGCCCTGGCCAGACTGTGCTCCTGTAGTCCCACTAGATGACAGCACCACCAAGACATTGTGCAACCCATGCTCCCACCAGCAAGGAGCAGGATGCTGCAGGCACCCACTGCCTCCACCTCTTGTCTCTGGAGATGGCTGAACAAAGCATTTAGCCCAAGGACAAGGCTTTGTACAGGAGCTGCGTGGTAGATCCGTGCTGTAAACTGCCTTCTCTACCTAGAGGTGTGTGCCAGAACCTGCCTAATAGGTACCGTGCTTAAATAAGGCATCCCTAAACTGTTGTCGTCATTGTATGGCCCACGCATTCCCCACCTCCTCCTGGTGGGACCAAGCAGTGATCAGTTCCCTGAGCGGCAATGGGCTAGCTGCCCCTTAAGCACGGGTCCAGGTCTTGTGTCCCTTCTTCCTGCCATGTTGCTCACCACCCAAGGTTGAGGCCTTGGACACCAGTGGCTGTGGCCAGCCAAAATCCCACACTCTATGCACAAAAGCTTCCACAGGAAATCATATAAATCATCTAGGTTGGAAAAGATCTTCAAGATCACCAGGTCCAACCATCACCCTGACCTACCAAGTCCCGTCAATAAACCACATCCTTTAGTGCCACGTCCACATGTCTCTTAAGTACCTCCAGGAATGGGGACTCCGCCGCTTCCCTGGGCAGTCTGTTGAACAACTGACCACCCTCTCTGTGAAGAAACTCTTCCTGATGTCTTAACCTCCCCTGGTGCAACTTGAGACCATAAATGTGTCTAAAGACCAGGAACGTCATAAAATGAAATAATTATCATTTATTTCATCCCATACAGCTACAGCAGTTTTGTTTTTTGTTTTGTTTGTTTTTCAAATGGACACAGCACCTTCTTTCTATTCCTTGGAGAAGCAGAGCTTTTGGTTCTCACCTGACCAACCTAGGCCTGTAAACTGCGTTTCTGTACAACTTCTAATTAGGGCTTTGGAAGCACATGTCCTCCAAAGCCTCCAGAGAGGGTTCTCATCACTTACCACGTGCATACGCACGTTGAATCAGTTGAGACAGCTGCTTTGGTGCCCGATGGTAGCAGAGCAGTTTTTCATCTCTAGATAAGAGATCGGGCCTGAATTTGCCTCAGGTGTTCTGTCACAGTTGCTGTTCTCTAGCACATATGCTTTGAGATAAAGAGGACTCACAGGCACGTCTTCCTCCACTGCCACTGTGAAATGCCTCTCCCTCCCTTGTCATCCTCCCCTTACACCCGTGACTCTTTGGAGCTGCAGTTTGTTGGTTTTCCTACAGCTGAACCACTTTTCCTGACGCGGTCTTGTCAGCATCAGAGATCTCCCCTGCTTCTCCCCTGCCACAGGCCAGTCCAGTGCCCTAACCCAGCAGAAACACCCACCCCGCCAGGACTAAGTGGTTAATTCCCAGCAAGGCTGGGAGCTGAGCAGCCCATTTCAGGGCTGGGGCTGGGGCAGAGCTGGCACGAGGGAGCGGGGCACTTTTAGGGCTGGTAGATGGGAAGAGGACAATCCCTGAAGTCCCCAGCAGCAGCTTTTGGGAGCGATCAGGCAGCTGGCCTGACCCTAGCCACAGCTGCATCCACCACAGGTGACATTTGCTATTCAGAGAAGTGTATACCCAGCCTCTCCCTTTTCTTTCAAACGTGTCTCAGCTATTCCTGTGGCACATGGACAACAAGGAAGAGGGGTGGGATAGGCAAGAACGCACCTGATAAGCGCGTGTACTTTGGCAGCAATCACCAGGGACGTATTTGCTGTTCCCAGCAGCGCGAGATTAGGCAGCCTATGTGCCGCCCAAATTTCTAGTTAAGATGAGAGGCCTGATATAGAAAAAGAGTGGGAGTCCATTTATTTCCATTCATTTTTGCTTGTTAAACAGAACTCTCTTTTGAGGTCCTTGGATTCCCAGAAACTCCTCCAACACGCAGAATTTAATTTCCCACTACAAGGCCTGAAGTCTCCCTACAAATCATTTTCTGTGCAGACACATTTCCTTCCTGCCAGTGCTTTTTTTTTAAGACTTGGTGCTGCTCAGTTCCTCTTTTGCAGAGGCTAGCTTTTGGCTAATATCTTCTTTTTTTATACAGCTGAAACAAAAACAGTCTACAGAAATTATAAGCTCAGCAAAAGGGTGTTGGAGGTTTTGCTGGTCGAGTCTTTGGTTTGGTTTACAGGCATTTCCCCTGCACTAGGAACCACATCCTCATTCTGTCGCTTGCTCGCACTGGCCCTGGCTACTGAAATCACAGTGAAGCCAAGTAAAACTGGAGATTCAGCTAGCGCAGTGCCCGCACCATGCGAGCCCTGCCGCAGCCCTTGCAGTGCACGCCTGCCAGCCGCTGGTAGAGCCCCAAGTCAGGCAGCCATTCTCGGAGACACAGCTCCCTCAGGTGGCTCGCTCGGCAACTCTGAAAGCTCCAGGAAAGTGGAAACCGAATAGAGCAGAGCTACGGTGATGGCAGTGACAAAGCAAGACCTCACAGGTTCTCCCTTCTCAGATAAGAAGAGAAATCAGGTCCGCGTCCCACACGGGAGCACAAGCAGCAGCATCGCAGCAGCTTCTCAAGCCGACAACGTGACCCTGCTCTCCCAGGTTGGCATCTGCCAGGAGAGCCACCAAGGGATGGGCAGAGCCCATCGTGGAAGCAAGTGAGGTGCACGCTTTGTAGAGGAAAAGCTGGAGATCCCTTACGTTGAAGTGACTCATTAGCAAAGCAGCACCCCTTTATTTCATTCCCTTTCTCGATGGGAAAGCTCACCTTGCATTTAACAGAGGAAGAAGGGATTTTCTGATTCAGGCTGCCCATCAGAGAGGTCCCAGGCTGTCCCAACAGGCATGACACGTCAGCAGGAGGCTCGTCAAGGGCTCAGTTGTCCTAACACAGCAGACTTACTGCCCGTTCTGCCTCACCAGGGCTCAGCTGGGGAGCCGTAAGCATGGAAACGCAGTTTCGGGATGCCCACAGGCCGTTTGGTTTTGGTTTCCAAGCTGTTCATTTTACCCCACGGTCACCCCATGCTCGCTCACCTGCCCGAGTCACCGAGTAGGATTGGAAATGAAAGTAGGTATTTGTGTGGGAGGGCAGGCAGCAACCCCAAATGCCTTCCTTCTGTTATTATGTAGGCAGAGAAAGCGCATGGGAAACGCAGCCAATGAGCGCTGCTGCGCTCAGAGCTCCTCTGTTGTGGGGTTATCTCTTCCTGTTATCTCAGCACCTGCATTTCAGAGGCACCGAGACAGAGACCATCTAACAATACCACCCAAAACAAAGGGACATGAAGCGCCGGTGCGGTGTTGGGGCTGGTGCTGCTGACAGCCAAGCGGGCAGGCACCAAACGTCGACTTGAGGCGTTTTTCTGCCCTGGTTTGTGTCCTCTCCGTCCCTCCACACACACTTTGCCCAACCAGCTGGGTGTTGTGTGCCCAAACAGGGTGAGCAGGACTGCTGTACCCCAGCCCCTGTGCTGTTGGGGCTCACTGCCCTCACTGCGAGCCCTGGAGAGTCAGTGTAAGCCGTGCACATCTCAACGCAGCAATGCCCGCTTTCTCTGCACAGAGACGTTCCTCTCCTCGATCCTTTCTAAGCCAGGGCTGTTTCCAGCAGCACTGGTAAAGGCTGAAAATAGCAAAGCAGCCTGGAGATGAGCTTCCCAGGACAGGCAAGGTGAGCGGGAACCATGGTCCGCAGCCACTCGAGGGCCCTGCAAGTCCCCTCCGCTTCCTCTTGGCTGGCATGAGGCAGAGAGGCACAGAAGCCAAGTGCAAGGTTTCGGTTTAAAGAGGAAAAATAAACCACCCAGTGTGGGTGTTTTGTAGGAAAGGAAAGCTAGAACAGAAAGTAACACTTCAGTAGTGCAGGCTCGGGGTAACTTCACGGAGGGTAACAGAAAGGCTGCTGGTCCTGATCACAGAAGGAGGGGGAAGTGGGAGGCCCAGCAAGGCAGCAACACATGGGCCCTGCCCCAGGGGCTCACCACAGCTCAGATGAGGTCTCTGCACAGAAAGAGAAGCCCAAATCCCTGCTGGGAAGCCCAGGGCAGCATGCCCATACTGATCCTGATATGAGGTAGGTCCTGGTGAGCCTGCTCCTCTCTCCACACAGCTCCCCTCTGTGCCTTCCCAATTCCAGCAGATCAAGGGGGGCAGCAGCCAAAGCAACCAAAAGGGAGGCACTTGGGGTGCTGATGCCTTCCTGGCTTTCAGGACAGACATGTCAGGGTGGCTCCCTTCTTGGCAGATGATGCTCAGAGCCCAGCTATGGCAGATCAGTGACTGTGGCCCAGCACAGCAAGGCAATTTCCCATCCTTGGAAAAAGTGGGAGAGGAGGCCACTTTGTTGGCATAGGGCCTCTTACTGTGCTTGCCTTCAATGAACTCAGCTTTCTTCCCACAGTGAGCCAGCATCACCCAGCAGGGTTATTTCACAGATTTCCCAGTTACTAGAAATTGATCTTACCCACAAGCCTGAAGTCAGACCTCTGCACATCATCACTTGTAATGCAGGACCAGTCCCTCGGTCCCTCTGGGTGAACGTCGGTCCCTCTGGGGATCAGAAGGTGACAGCCCTGACGGCCCATGTGCTGTGTGGCCAGCACTTGAGCTCTGCTCCAACATATCACCCACGGCACACACCATGCAGGACTGCAGTTTGAAAGACAAAATCAGCATTTCTTGAGCCTACTGCATGGTTTCAGCACAGCTGAGGCGATGACGCCCTGTCTATCAGAACAGAGAAGGGAGCTGATGGGCAAGACAGTCCCAGCTGGCGCTGATCTCCATCAGCCTGAAGATCCGATGCAGAATAAGGACAAAGTAGGCGTCATTTCTCCCAGAGCATAATTTTGGCAAGCATGCCAAGACAGACATTTGAACCAGCCACAGCCTCCTACTTGACCTTTCATACGCTCAAAGTTTTATTTTAGAAATTAAATTAACTGAGTCCAGCCCTGCCTGTGCCAGAAGCAAGAGCCTTCTAGACTGATTAATGCCTGGCTGAGGTTACAAGCAGGTCTTGTATGCTTCACCAGAAAGCCCAAGTTTAGGCAGCAAGTGCTGCTGATGTCAAGTGGCCTACGACTAGGATGGAAGACACAAAGACCAACCACTGCTTTTTCGGATGCCTACTCAGACCACACAACAGGTGAAAGCTGCAGCAGCACAGTACAACTGCCTGACCGCCCTGCTCTGATCACAGCGTTGCACTTTTCCTCCTATTTCTTCAGTGCTAGGTCTTGATGCCCATCACCAACCAAAGCTGCCTCCTGCATATGCTGCATCTCTTGAATGAGAGGACAAGCCAGTGTCCTTGTAGAGTGCAGCTGAGCACGTCAACCCTCATCTCATCCTGCATGGGAGGAGTGGAGAAAAACACTTCGTCTGATGTGAATCATGGATAGATTTGTCTACAAAAGAAGAACCAAGAAAGTTTGCAGCAAGTATCATCAGAGCTGAGCACTTCCTGTTATTTCTTAGGTCTTAAAGTTGTCTCATTTTCCAGAACTGAAACATCCTCTACAGCACAAAAAACACCTAAGATTTGAATGCTCCATGACACACACAGAAATTGCTGACTTCTTGTAGGCATCAAGCAGAACTCAGGAACGTACAAATACTCTCTGTTGCAGCACATTGAAAGAAATATGAGACATTGCAAAAGCAACGGTGACTACCAGAGAAAAGGTGACAGAAACAAACATAAGTATTGCCCTAACAAGACTCCTGTTGGACAGGGTACTCTGCACTCATTTCCCTGCATCTTCCTGAGGGTGGTTACATTTTCATACAACTCCATCCAACAAGGCTATATTCAGCTTTTTTTACTCAGCTTGGAGCCCCTTGTCACCTCAGAGAGAAAGGTTTAGCTGAAAAGCGATGGAGCAGGAGCCAGAGGAGACCTCAGTGGGTTGAAACGTGCACCTCCCCTGCACTCGTGCCCGCTGCTGTGGGCGTCTGCTGGCAGCCATGCCCCCAAGAACAGGAACCAAGGGCAGAATTTGGGTGTGCTCAGCCTTGCAACAGCTGAGACAAGGAGGTTTCATGGTTCACAGCGTGGTCTCCAGTCTGGTCTCAAGGGTGGGGTTGGACCCAGTTTGCAACCAACAGCAGAAAAGCTTCTCCGGCTGAAGGAGAGAGCGAGGACCTGAAACCAACCCCAGGAGCGGCCCCTGCAGCTGGGAGCAGAGCACGGATTGCAGCAACAGGGATCAGGCAGAGGGCACGTGCTGCCGGGGCGCTTGGTAGAGGTCAGCTGCGGAGCAGGAGCATGGCTACGGCACAGCCGCCACGCTGCAAGCGCGGCCGGCAGCGTTTGCAGAGCCGCCCGCCGGGGAGTTGCCAGCACGGCAGTTCGGCTGGGAGCCAGGCTCTGCACGACTGACCCCGGGTGATGAGGACACCTGGCACAAGGCTCCCAGTTGCAGACCCCCACCACATAAGTCACAGAGCGAGGTCCCTTGACCTAAGCAGCTCTCTAAGAGGAAGGCAGGTGACAGAAGCTCACCAAGCCCCAGCCACGGGGAAGGAGCATCTCCAAAGCGCTCCTGCAGCTCTGGTAAGCCCAGGGCACTGACAGCATTGTTCAGTGGCAGTGGAGTCCCAAGGAGGAGCCCATCTTCCCCACCAGGTCCCAGTAGCCCCCCTCTCTCCCAGGAAAGACCAGCACCACCCTAACCAGAGCAGTCCCAGCCTGGCTGCTCGCTCTGGAGAGGGCACCAGGAAAGCTCCAACTGCACCAGGCAGGCGGACACAGTGGCTGTATTCACCCACGCTGACCTAATCCCACCAGCTGCAGGTACTCACATGATGACCAGCACCTCCCGATGACCTCTGCAACACCTCCTGCATCCAAGTTTCTGTGGCTCAGGGACCAAAACGCTTTTCCTGTCTCCTCTGTAGCAAAGTGGGATCCAGATACTGGAATTGCAGCACAGGTATGAACTGAAATACTCACCACCCACACTTTTCTTTATTCATTCACTATTGGGACATAGCTTGTATTACAAAATTAGCCACGACACGTTTACTGAATGCAACTTTAAATAAGTAGAAGCCCTAAAACAAGCTGCAGAAAGCTAAGGCAAGAACAAGTGGCACTTCCAACACTGTGTCCACAACTGGAGATCGAGCAAAGTGACTGAGCTCTGGAAGAGGCAAATACCTCCTTCTCCTTGACAAGTTTCTTCTCTGCCCTTATACCAGAAGAAAAAAATAGTCACACTTCTGAGGAGAAACAAAGGATGGCTCTTTTAACTCCCATGATGGGTGCAGAATAACCAACCCTGAAAGACGTACTACATGTTCTACCTATTGCAACAAAATGCTGGCCAGATGGCTCATGCTCTGTGGCTCTGGTAGCTCTCCCTTTCTCCACCTATGCTGCAGGTTACACCAGATAGGCTCATTTATCCATTCAGATATTGCTCTGAGTTATGTCCTTTCCCAGCTCCTTAGCTGTCCAACAGAGGCAGTTATGAACACTTCCAAGGACCAGAGGAGTGAGCAGCATTTGTCCAGCACATGGAGTGATGTATGAGCAGTTACTGCAGTCCGTATACACACCTCTCCCTTTGAGAGATCTCTCAACAATTCTCTGCAATCATCTGGTTATACATGTAGGGAGTATAGTTTCATTTTATTTGCCAGCAAGAAGTCAGAGAAAACAGCTGAAGCAGTCCATGGGGAAACCATGTAGCACGTTCCCCTGGCCCTCAGCAGATGAGGGTACCTTGCAGGTTGTTGTCTAATACATCCTCTGAAACCCAAAGTGTTGGTGATACTCTCCCAGAAATTTGTCTCCGCGCTTTGTTTGTCTGTTGGGAAAAAAAATCCAATCTAAATCTCTCTTTCTGCAATTTAAGCACGTGATTTCTTGTTCTAAATATGGTAGAGAAAGTGAAGGGTTTACTCCTTCCCTACTTGCGTTTTTCCCACATACATGCTTCAGGCTTTCACATCTCCTTTCAGTATTTTCTCCTCTGCATCGGACAACACAATTCTTTCAACATCAGACAAGCAACTGATCACGTACAACTTATCTTTCTGTCCAGGAGATCATGCATTTGATGCTGAAACCAGAGGGCTGTCCTAATGCATGGCAGGAGAACAGAAAGCTACGTGACAATCACGTGAGATCCGTAAGCCCGTGTTATCTCCTTAGGGCTCTCATTTCTTCTTGAGATAATCCATCCAAAAAGCAAGACAACAACAAGGTGCAGTAAAAACAAGTGAACCACAGAAAGACACAGGTGTCAAGGCTCAGTTGAATTAACTTGGCTCCAGGGATGAGGTCCCTTCAGTGTCCTCCACCGTGTCTCTCCATCTCCAGCTATTTGATGTTCTCTCTAATTTTATGCAACGAAAGCTGGCGCTTCATAGCTGAGCATTACACAAGCCTGGGCGGGAGGGTTTCCTGACGACTGTAAACTTCCTTCTTCTGGCAAGTCGTGGAGCAGGGAGAGCTCTGTCCCTCCGAGGCCAGACGCTCAAGGTCTCTCTCTCGGTGGGTTTGGAGTCCGCGGCTGGGTGCGCGGCCTGGGCCACGGAGGCACGGCTTGCTGCTGCCCCTGGGGCTGCGGCAGAGGCCTCTGCTGCAGGCGCACCTGCCGCGGGGTAGGGTTGGCAGGCGGACGAGGGAGCTCCCGCACCGCCATCTCGGTCTCTACCTTGCGAATCTGCATCATCCTCTCCTCATCTGCAACGACAGGAGATCCCAGCAGTCAGGCACCTACTCACGTCTAAGCAGAAGGCGACGTTGTTATTTAAGTCAGTGAGGGAGAAGAAAAAGCTCAAGGAAGCAAAAGCCAGATATTGGCCTTACCTGGAAGGCCGCTGTCACTCTCAGATTGTCTCACTGCTTCAGAGGAACAAAAAATCACTGTCATCTATGCACCCCAGGCAAAGCTGAAAGTTTTGCAGTTGCCCAGCTGAGGTCAAGGTACCTGGGGATGTTTGAGGTGGCTCTGCCCTCTCTGTGCTGGTCACGCACCGAGGGACACCCCCAGCCTGAGCTGCTCTGTCATCTTTTGAAGATGGGCCACTGAATGAAAACTGAGAGGTACCCATAGTAAGCAACATAAAAGCACTCTGACCTGCTAATGTCTGTGCTGGGATTGCCATGAAGATTTCCAGGCACTTGGTAATTGCCAGCATTAATTTCCCAACATACAGAAGAATTAAATACATGCCAGCTGATCATTAACTTGTAATTTCTGAAATGTCAGTCATCTTAGCTTAGGGACTGAGGGATTTACCTCTTGGGGCACTGAAATGTCTTCAAACACACAAACTCTTTCAAAGAGGCTGGTCACCTTCTTATTTTAGTTCTCATTCTCCCAGACATCTCTTTTTTTTTTTTTTTTTTAAATCCAAACCCAAGAATTGAGGAGATGCTGTCACTGCACAGGTGAGGGAGTAATTTATCCCAGTCAAACAAGAACAGCCATAGTGTAAAATAACGCTCTGATGGCATTGTGCTCACAACCTATGCCAAGCCTTCTGAGATGACATCCTGTGGTTGCACTGCTGTGAGCTCTCCCAGAGAACAGAGAAAGCACCTGCCTGTTCTTTGTGACCAGGTGAAGTGAGAGGGCCGTGGTGAGTTACTGCACTAATGTCATACCCTCAGCCACGGGAAAGACCATTCTCAGACCTGCTGTCAACCTGACCACAAGCACCTTCGAGGCATCAGCTGGAGTTTCTTTCAAACATTGCCCTCTTCACCTTGACAAAGACTGCTGTGGTGTACAAAGGAGTCTTTTCTCCCATTTTGTAGCCTGAACACTGACTCACGCAGAGACTAGCTGCTATTGAAGACCACACAGGAAGCCTGACACAGTATGTAGGTGCAGGACTTGAAAACAAGCCTGCAACACCGAGGTGCTCCCCTGGCTGCTGGGTGACCTCATAACTTTAGCTTCCTCTTCGGGGTGGGCCAGCCAGCTCTTCATGAGTGGCAGCTCAGTGTCCTCTGCCCACACAAAATAGGGGCAGCACATGAGCTGTAATTGAAAGAAACCTCTCCATCAACACTAAGTCCATGCTGAGAGATGACTCCATCAGCATATTTCCTGTGGCCTTAAAGAAGCCTGAATTTTGGACAGATGAAATCTCTGCCTACTCTGAAAGCACGGTGTCTCTAATAAAGTGCCCCACGTTGGGCCTCCAGTGTTGACAGGCCTCCAACAAAATTGCTTTGTAGAGAGGACAGGCACCAGAAAATGCCTGAGGAAACTCACCAAAAAGCTGAGCCCTTCTTGCCCGTGCCCACTATGTACAGTGTTTCTAAATGTGACTAATGATTTCAAAGATCCTAATTTTACACTACATAAATTTACTGGAAAAAAATCTGCTGACAGAGTATCTAATTGTATGTTTAGCCCCATGGATGTTCATGACAGGTGGTCTTGGCTGAGATTTAGGGGAGCCATTCTTCTCCCACAGATAAACAGAAGGGTTTGAGACCAAAAGGTCTTTTGTTCCGAGCACATCCTGAGAAACCAAGACTGACAATAGCAGCTGATCTGCTGAGATTCACTATGTGTGAAAACTGGGCTCTTGCTCTAGCTATGGCAAACAGCATGCTCCTGCCCACGGGGGTGCAATCAGTAGGAAGCCTGAAGAATTTAGGTGCCTGGAGAATAACGTAAAGCCTTTAAACACTTACCATCATCTTCAAGCCTTTCTGTTCTTTTCTTCCTGATGCAGAAAATAAGCAAAATCACAAAGGTGACAAACAATATTGCGCCTCCTGCTATGCTTATGATAAGATAGAAGTCCAGCTGGCCTGGTTAAGAGAATGAAAGAGGATGTTAGAGGGAAAGAAATAACTTGCATAATGCCTACCTAGAATTCTGTATTTTTCTCCCATTGACTATAAAGGCAGCCCCAGTGGAAGAACCCACCCTTTACCCTTTCTCTGTACAGAGCAGAAAGTTACTGGTCCTCATTGTGAACGACACAGTGTTGGAGAACGCTGTGGAAACTTTGTCTGCAGCAAATTGAAACCAGAGCACTCATGTGTCAGCTCCTCTTATTTAAATTAACACGAATAGTCTGTTCCTGCAAGGGACCCTTTTAAGGACAACAAGCATCCAGGCAGTGCTCAGCATCCAACAGAAATAAACTTTTTCTATGTACTTCCTACTGAGCTGGAAACACTGAGATCAGCTTGCCTCATAGCATTTTGGTACTTCTGCTTCAATTTTTGGCTCTATGCAAATTAAAAAATAGCGAAGATGGAAAAAAAACAAATATCCTACAGCCTCAAAATGAGACTTTGGTTTGCTTGGTGGGCAAAGATTTATGTGAGCCTCCCTTACTTTGGCCAAATAAGGTTTGTTGGACTCTTGTCTTTCTTTGCTACCTCCTGCTTGGGCTGCTCTTCTGGCATTTGGTGTTCATGCCTGAGCACAGGTGCTACAGAGCTGAAGTACCCAACAGAAGTGCACCTTCCTTTGCTCCCTGGGAGACAAAGCTCCGAAAGAGGAGGCACTACTTGTACCACCCTTAACGTACACCAGGCATGCACACGGAGGGCATGAGTCACAAGGCTGAAGTCAAGATGTTTATCTACAGTATGAAGACCAGCATCAGTCTGGGCTGTAACGGAGAGAAACAAGCACACTCAGTGATTTAGTTCATCTCACCTGCTTCAGCTGTCAGTGTTGCACTGAGATGTGTTTCAAGGCCTGTTTCTCACAGTTGACTATAAGGTGAGCCCAGGCAGATTCACAAACAGTTATGCTTATATAAAGTTAGATGAGCTCAATCCCATCTGAAGTATGCCTTGTCCACTGAAGGTCAATATTCAAGGTGATAGACCTCAAATTCAGGAAAAGATACTCAAGGAGATAGACCTCAAATTCAGGAAAAGATACTCAAGGAGGGCAGCAGGGTTGGAAGAAGATTTGACTGAAATTTTAGGGATTTTTAAATCTACTATGGAGCTATTCATGTATTGCCACCACACTGAAAGGCTGAGAATTTTTTAGTTTGCATAGGAAGGGTAGCATTGCATGGTTATGGTACTTTATCAGTGTCGCACACATGCGTACCTTCAAGACCAGCATGGCAAACATTTTCTTTCTCCATGAATAATTTGAGAGAAAAACAAACTGTCTCACCCTGTGGAAGAGGAGCACTTCTTCTCAAGGATGACCCACTAGATGGAAGCATCTGTCTGACGGATAATGCCTACACCAGCACTGCAGGCAGGCCCGTGCTTGCTTGGCTCATGCCCTGGGCTGCCCAGGCCCACCCCGTCCCTCTGCTTTTTATCCTTCCGTCAGCCACAGTACACCTTGGTGTCACTTTAGTGAGGCCTGTGCCTCAAGGATTTGCTCCCTCTCTTCTCACACTGTGGGCTGAACTTGGGACTTTTCTGGAATTTGCTGTGGCAGAAATAGCAGGACATTGGAAACACTACACCAGCTAGCTACCATGAGTCCCCACTCTCCGCTAACTGCAGCAGGAATATGGAGCGAGTGCTTTAAGTTCAGTGCTGCCGGTTAGGTGGGATGAGTCCAAGATCAGCACACTCAAGGACTTTTCCCTGGTGCTGCACCGGATATCTCAGCTTAGAACTGAGCACCACATCCAATGTTACACTGGTATGACCCGTCCCTTGTTTTCACCTTAACTCTCAAAACACTTTTACTGAGGTGGGGTGGGAAGGGTATAACCTCTTTTGCCTTTCTAATCATTTTCAGCATGATTCTGCCCATTTAAAATACATTTCCTCCAGTTCTCTTGCTGTGACTGTGTTTGAGGAAGGTGAAACTTCAAATGAGTAAGGAAATCCATGGTACATTTGAGCCATGCTTATCTGAGTCATGTAGCCCCAACACTCAGCTGACTTCTCCAAAACCTCCTTCCTGATTTTTAGGCCAAGCTGGGAGCCCAATGAGCTTATTTTTCCCCTTGTGAGATCACCCAAGCACACCCACAGATAGCAGACAACTACCACCTATGAGCATGGAGAGTAGAAAAAGAACATGCAACTAATTTTCCCACCATAAAGATGTAAATCAAGAGCAAATCCCCAAAACCAATGCCATGGCTTCATATACACAGCAGAAGATCCCAAGCCACATTTCCCAAAACAAGTTGTTAATTTATGTTGTAGTAGCTTGGGTAGTTTTATACTGTCGTACTGAAATCACCTCTTTCACGGTAATCATTTGGGAAGTACCACTTGTTTTAAAGGAATAAAGAAGTATAAAAACAAGAGGAGTGATTTCTGCCTGTTGCAGACTGCTGCATGCAACAAAAACCCAGCAGCAGCACTAGACTCATGATATTGGGTACAGGGAACCATTGATATTTCTGGCACCTGGAACAATCCTGTAGATATGTGCAACTACATCAAGCCCTCTAGGTCAAACCAACAGATTGTAGTAAAAATGGATTTTCTACCTGAACACTTGACTTGTGTCTCGGTTGTTTTTTCACTGACTTCATTCTTAACAGTACATCTGAACTTCCCAGAATGGGTTGTAGTAAATTCCACCTTTGTTAAATTACTTTTTTTAATTTTATCATGAGCCACTTCTATCATAAATGTTTGGTTCTTAGACGTCTGCTTCACTTCACATTTCACAGTTGTGGTTTTATTAATGCATTCGGCGTAGATGACTGGCTGAGGGACAGGCTCTGAAAAAGAAGAGAGGGGACAGGCAGGTCTGACAAGGTTTCTCCTTTTGAAAATCTCCATTATTAAGCAGAACAAGGAATTAGCCACCAACAAACAGTGAGGGAGTAACACCAGCTAATGAGACCAGAGAAGAATAAAGGGCAAATTAGACCTCCATTGTAGAAGCAACACAGGAATGATAAACAAAATGCAGTACATTAGTCTACATATGTGTCCTAACACATTTCTGATCTGTTTTATCTCTTTCTATTCCCTTCTCAATACTCTGTAAAGTGCCTCTTCCTTAACAAGACATTATTATTTCAGCAAGAGCATCTACACTCTGCCTTCTCCTGTACCCATGTTCACTGCAGCATTACCCACAATTTAAAACCTGAGTTTTATCCCCAGTTCCTCCTCAGAATAGAAATATCTGTAGTTCACATCATAAGGGCATTTTAACTCCAGGTAGTTAACCATATACTGTGCAACCTGAAGGGATGCTAAAGCTTACTCGAGTGATTTGGGGCGGAGGGGAGGAGCCGCGGATGTGGAGCTCCGCCAAGATCTGGAAGCCATCTGAGAGCGTTTCAGCAAAGCAGAGCTGAACCAACACGGCTGGATGACTTCCAGGCCCAGCCTGGCTCACGGCCAGCCCAGTGAGGGTAGGGGAGGAAGGTGTGTTTTGGGGGGAAGAGGGGGACTGGAAACAGCCCTCTGCAGCTCCTGCTCCAGTGTTTTGGTGCAAATTAAGTGAGCTCTGATCTGCCTGTACCCATCAGGAGAGATTTCCTCTAAGGCAGAACAAACAGCTGGTTACAGTGCTTTATGTATCACCAAAGGCACTCAGCTTGCATGACAGCCACAGCATGAAAAGCCATCAGAACAGAAATCACAAAACAAAACAGACCACTCCTAGCTCTCAATGAGGCTATGACAGAACCAATTTCTGTCTCTCCTTGTCCTGCAAGCAACTAGTTATGTTTCAGTTCCAGATTCTCTGTCACTGGTGACACCGATTGAAGCAGAAAAGCCTTGCAGGACTTTTGCTCAACCAAGGACAACTGGCAGGGGCATCAGATGGAAAAAGTTCAATTTCTACCTTCTAAACGAGGCAAACAACTACACACCAGGCTCATCTATAGCTGTAGGCAGTGTAAGCTATGGAGAGCATAAATTTTAAAGCCATTAAGAGCTGCTCATAGCAAATGAAGTCTAGTTTCACACTGAGAGAAGGAAAGGCAGCGTCCCTTTCCTCATTAAGCTCCTCTTCTGCAAGCTGTAAGTTATCTTTCAGGGGAATGTCCCGGTGTGAAACACCAGAGTCCAGGTTCTGGTGATGGAGTTGGGTGACAATGTCATCACCTAAACAACTTTTTTTTTCTGTTATAGAACTGTTATTTTCCAACACTAATAACAAGGTATAAACTGGATGACAATTGACTCAACCAACAGTTACTAGAGGATTTTACTTCCAAAACCGTGTATCAGAGGCAAGGCAAGCTCTCTGCTGCACAGTACATGAATTGATGCAGCACACAGCTAACTTGCAACTTATTGCCTTAACCCAAAATTAAACTCAGGTAACCCCAATGACAGCTCAGTGCCTTAAGGCATGAGTAAGTAGATTCAGGCCTCAACAACTTCCTGAACCTGCAGACAGTTTGCAATTATGGTTTTCGAGGTAGTGAGACACCCTCACTTCTCAGCAGTCTTTTCGTTAGCCACGGGGCCTCTGAACTGCACAAAAAGGCTGCTAAAGCCATTCCAGCTGTCTTTGCTGCTGCTGCCTTGTGAAGGCATAATTTCAGTAGTGCCAGCTGATGCCCACACACTCGAGGTTGGCAAAGGTCTGCATGCTGGCTGAGGAAGGACAGAGCAAAACCATCCACTTGCTGGGAAGAAAAAAAAAAAATAATAATAATGTTGCCCTATGGCTTAGCAGTCTGGAGAGGTGATAACAGCCACTGAAGAGCAGAATACCCATCCCCATCTTTCCTATTCATCCCAGAAACCTTGGGCTGCTACCACTATCATCTCTCAGCACAAGATACAGCACGGAACTGTAGGCTGCCTTCATGCTTTGAACCCATGCAGATGAACTCCCTGGGTGTGGGCTTAAGGGTGCTTTTATTTGTTGCATTATGCTGTCTGAGGACGGGGGTGCAGGAGTTATCTTCCCCTGCAAATTCGATCCTTGCCCATTGCGGTACATCTCAGGGGATGTGACTGCTGGAGTTTCTTGTGTTTGAGGCAAGAAAAAGTGTGGGCTCCCACTGCCTATCTGCAAGCTTTTAGTGCTGCCTGGGCACATGGAGGGATCAGGTGGCTGACAAGGAGAGGAGCCAGAAAGCAACAGGGGACCAGAGGGAATCAACAGGAGTAACAGAAGGGAGCAAAGAGGTACATCTCACAGGAGTCCCCCCTGAAACAGAAATGGGGCAATGAACAGGAAAGGTTGTATGAGGGTGTGGAAACACCAGGTCTTTTTCATCTGTGGCTGGGAATGCTATGGGGAAAGTAAAAACTCACCCTGAACAATAAGTGCTGTTTTTTCTTCTGCCTTCAGTTTTCCGTCTTCGTGGTAAACAAGCACTGTGTACGTGCCACTGTCCTCTTTCATCACATGCTGTATCTGTAGAGTCCCATTGAAGAGTACCTTACACCTGCAGCCACTACTGTCTGTGTAATACTTAATTTTCTTATTTTTTATCTGAAGTAACCTCTGATCGTTTCTTGACCATGTTGCCTCATGCACAGTCCCAGTAGTCATGATGTTGAGAAAAGCTGACCCATCCACTGCCACGTAAATCCTTCTGGTGTCAGCGCCTTTGAAGGGAAGCACAACCAGCCCATCAGCAAGTCTTGAACAGCCACTGCTGTCCTGTTCACCGGCCACAATGGTGACCCAAAAGGTTTTCATTTCTACTCTGAGTTCCCTAAGCCTCTCTGTTACTTACGTTTTCTTCCCCTGCTCCAGAATTCTTCTTGATCATTCATTAGCTAAATGTCGGCACCCAATTTAAACCTGAGACATGAGGCAGCTAAGGGTCCAGTTTTCAAAAGCAGGCTTTATACTCTGGCTGATTTATTCAGAGTGATTTCAGATGCTGAGATTCATGGCTGCTCATGAACTTAACCCTTCCTGAAGATAAGGTCACTTTGTTGGGTTTAGCATTTGGCACAGGCTGACATTTAGAGCGCTCGTCACTGCAATCATTACTGCGGACAGCGAGAATGCAAACTGGAACATGGGATCACTTCAGCAGCAACAGTGATGGCAATAATAATAATAACAGTGGCCTAAAAGACGTGCCTGTGTCAATCAGCGAGTGCAAGACACCGAACTGGAGGAAGATACAGGGCTGTTGGTTGCTGGTGCCCCCTCCTCGCCGCTCCGCAGTGCATCCTCTTGGTGTGTTTAGCACACCATCACGGTGCGGGCAAGTAAGGGGGGAGAAAAAAAGCTAACCTCAGCCTGCAAAATTATCAGGCCCTGGAGATACTGGGAGACAAGCAAAGGCAAAAAAAATCTTATCTCTTGACAGGTGCCCTTTGATCATAGACCCCCTCTGCAAAACAGGTGAGAGGAGGCTACATCACAAAGGTGCAGCCAGGACTGGGTAGCACTTTTCATGAAGACAATATTCAGAAAAAGCAAGGGCTGTCGAATGTTAAGCACATTACTGCCACTGGAGATCAAGTACTCTTCCCGCTGTGCCTGGGTCTCATGCCCTCTACACTCAAGGGTGCTTCACAGCCTCCGCAAGGCACAGCTCTGGTGAAGGGGGGCTTCTGAGCACACATTTTGTCGGGAGGTCACTTCAGTGCGGGCACTGCCTCCACCCCAAGTGTGGGTGGAAAATTTTTAGAAGATAAAACAAAACCACCAGAAGTGCTTACAAGTGTCAGATGGAATATGTTCATGAATAACAACATTAATTCAGAACCACAACTTATTTCATTCATCGTCTTCTGTATTCTGTATTCATTCCTCTTCAATTTATAGGATAAAGCAGAGGCAGGAGGGGATTTCTTTCACATGACCAGGCAGAGCCAATTGTGCTCTAATATTATAGATTTCAAGCACTTTTTCCCACAGGCAGGAAAACTGTGTTCACGCATTTATTACAGTCCTTCACTGTAGCATATAATCCTTTATTCTTTGTATCTAGTACAATGATAATCTCTATGACAGAGGAGAAATTGAAATCCAGCTTCTATCTCACAAAACTAACAATGTTAGAGATAACCAAAGAATTAAAATATTGTGCCTCTGCAACAAGGAAATTAATACTGAAGTGTTTCCTACAATTCACCCCCAGTCTAAAGAGAGGTTCTTAGTTCACTATTGCATTTTTTATGAGGTATTTGATGTATCTAATGAACTATTCTGAAATCAAGCTATCAAACAGATTTGGAAACAGCTAACCTCCACTTCGATGACACTACAGGTTATACTCAAATGTCTGAATTTCAATACTCATTTCTGCTCAGTCATAAACAAGTATTTAGAGCTAGTAATAGGATTTCTTTACATAACAGATACTAGCATTTATTTCTTTCTCTCCAGAAGTAAAGAAAAATAATGTATGTTTTCAGGGAAAATTCAGTGGCATCTCAGAGGACTGACCACCTAGACATATCTCTATGGAGATCACACCAACACTCAGACTTGCTGATGGAAAGCGGAGGCTTCCACATGTGTGATATTAAAATTTGTTCAGCTAAGGAAACATCAATTCTGTTATTGCCAACTGTAATGCTCTTCAAGGGGCAGAAATATCAGAACTGGCAGCATAGAGCTCATTTGCAGTCACAAGAAAGAGTTAAAAATAAAAACTCCAAATAGTAACGTTAGAGAAGTAAGGAAGTCTTCTGTTTTACAGCTTCGTGTATATTTGAAACCAGTTTTCCATTCAAGGGAAATAAACTTCATTTCTGCTTGGGAAGATACTTTTATACATCACGTACCAAAAATAAATTCCTTATTTATCTATTCATTTTGTTCTGAAGGGAAAAAAATTTAAACAATCTGTAGTGAAATTAACAGAAAAAAAAACCCGTGCCTGGTTGTGTTGTCTTCACCTCTTAAAACCTTCTCTAACCTACACGTTAACACCTTAAGTTTTTAGATTAACACTTTAAAAAATGAGAGCAGTATTATACAAAATATAAGTACACATTTGCTTACTGTTTTCACATCCTAGGCTCCTTCAACTCCACTGCTGACAAGGAGATCTATCACTCTTTCTGTTAATATTTATGGAAGAATATAATTTGCGCTTTCAAAAGATTTGTTCATCTTTGATAAGAAAAGGTAATTACATGTGACAATGGTTCTGCACAATGCACCGTGAACTAGATCTCTAATGTGGTACAAGCTACCTTGAGGGCAGAGAGAAAACTGCATGCTGACATTTCTCATTATACACGTGTCAAATTAAAGCTCATTAACTTAAAACCAGAACTGTTTACAGCTTATTAATATAATTGAAATAGGAAACTCAGGTCTTACCCTCCTCACCCTGGCTGAAAATTAAATCAAGTAATAATAGCAATAACCCAAATGTGCCCAAACACCTCACCCACTGAGAAAGTGGAACTAGTTTCTTATCAGTAACATCCCACCAAGTTGTAAATGGTTTAAAATGCAACTTTAACAACACCAGCCTGAGAAAACAAAAACTTAATGAAGGCTTACCTTTTACACTGGGAAACCAAAGCAGCAAGCACTTGACTAGGAAAATCCTCCTGAAGTTCATCTTCAGGGTCCAAAAAGCCAGTGCCGCCTTGTCTAATGATAGCTCCTGGCAGGTGAAAGGATGGTCTGCTATAAGCAAGCGGTCGTGGGCTGTGCCTGCACAGCCCTCGTGCCCTCCTCCCCCTCTCACTCTAGCACTTCTCGTTTCTCATACGAGCACAGAAAGCACAGACAGAAATACCCTCTGAAGGGCTGCTTTGTATCAGGACGGGGCAATCTGCACTGACAAGGAAAATGCAAACCAACATGCATGCCCCCAAGGTCTGCATACCCAGCTGGAGGGCCAGCCAGTGCCCTTGTCCTCTTCCATGTTTGTGTGAAGAGTTCAGCTCCAACATCCACACCACATGCCACCTTCCTTTGTGGGACAGATGTGTCTTTTTTGGGGAGGGAGTGATGGGGACCCTTCCACTCCCCTGCAACCCTTCAGCAGAGAGGGGACAGCAAGTCCAGGTCCCCCAGTGGGGAGCAGGAACTGACAGCTGTTGGGCGACACGTAGAAAGGAGATGCACTTCCCTGGGAAAGCATCAGATCAGCTTCACATCGGCATCTGATCACAAGGGGCTGGCCAGTGCGGCACATGGGTGTCCTGCCAGCACAGCCATCCGTCTGAGCAAGCTGTGGAAGAGGGATGAGCTTGGAAGGGGATGAGCACACTGCCTTGGTCTAGCCAGAAACCAGCCCCAGAGCTGGCTGGTGTTGGAAAGACTGTGAGGAAAGAAGATGGGAGGAGGGATTGGAGTTAGGTCCAAAAACACATGAGAAGCTAATAAAATCTTTATTCCTGTTTCCAACTTGAAACAGATGGGGTGCGGAGGATTTTGAATTATCATCCTCAGCACAATCCCTTTGCAACAGCGGCCACTGAAATCCTCCAGCTTTTTTATCGCAGATGTAAGCCAAGAAAGAAGACAAAAGAAAAGCTACGGCACAAGAGATGTACAACATTAGATAAATCTTTCTCATTAATTCATGTCATTCTGCTTTCTTGAAGTTATAGAAAGATCTTCTAAAACCCCTCCCCTTCTCCAGCTTTATCATCTTTCTCATCTTCAGCAAACGCTTCTGTTTGCACAAAAGGAAAAAAAGTTACCTGAGGAAAAACGCACTAAGGCCACAGTCAGTATTACTGATTTCCACATCATGGAAAACCTACCTTTTCTTTGTTTTTTGTTGTTTCCTTACAAAGAACACACAACAGAGGCCCATGCAAAAGGAGAGAGGAAGCAACAGCAGGAAGACGACATTTTTGTGCCTGACTTCTACACTCAGTGGAAGAAAAACAGGCTGAGGCATGGAAGATGCCCTGGCATCTTCCCAGCAAGCGATCCGTGTTGGCAGTGCCAGCCCCGGGGGGCTGCAGGGACCTCTCTTCCCAGCCACAGGGAGCTTTTGTCGCTGGGCCCATCAAGCAGGGCAAAAGGAGGCCCTGCCATGTTGAAAGCAACGCCTACATTCTGCTCAACATTGTCTGTTTTTTTCCTCAGAGCAACATCCCTTGACGTCAACTTCTGCTTCCAGCAGGCCCCAGCTCTTTGTCAGCACATTCATAGCACAAACACACTGGGGCAGGGACTGTGCCTTTGCTCTGGGCACAGAGAGAGCCAGCACGGTGCTGTCCTGCTCGCTGGATAACACCTGCTGTGAAGCTGTGACAGGAACTAAGACTGGCATGACT
This sequence comes from Anser anser, assembly GCF_964211835.1. Lineage (NCBI taxonomy): Eukaryota > Metazoa > Chordata > Aves > Anseriformes > Anatidae > Anser > Anser anser. The sequence goes on from NC_139720.1 coordinate 87,544,404, forward strand.
GAAATGCAGGTGGAAAGATGTCAGTGTGTAAAAGCGAGAGAGAAAAAGAGGTAAAGCTCCGGCAGCAGAACGGGGCTTAAATGATGTCTTGTACTCGTAATGACGGCCACTACCTCTAGATAATCAAGTTTCTGTCATGCCCAGCGCCTGCACCCTTGTAAAGTTACAGCCCAAATGACTCAGCGTGGTGGCCCCTATGTCCCCACAGCCCAGTTACAGCCACCAAGCTTTTTCCTGGTAGAGCAACAGGCAGAAAGCAGCAAGAAACCACTCCTAGAAGGTCTACTCAGAAAATGAGCTTGCTGTGCCCAGTGAAGAGGAACTCAAGAGAGGTGGCTGGGACTCAATAGCCCTTGTCCCCTGTACGCTGTGCATCACAGAAGTGACACCAGGCCTGAGCATTTGTGAGTAGGTCGGGCTGTGCGCACAAAAACAACTTGCTCATAGATTTTGTACAAGAAAATCTCCTTCCCCTTCCATAAGACCTCAGGACAGGCTTGGCCACACAGTCTTCCTACACCACACGGCTACATATCAAAGCTCCTATGCAAAAGCTTAGGGCACCATGCCACAGCCAAGCCAGCAAAGGGGCTCACCACCCCTCTGCCAGGATCTCACGGGGAACCCATGCTGCATGGGTATGGCCCACCCCACCGAGCAGCCCCTTTCCTAACCAGCGTCGAACACCTCCTGCACCAGCTGCTGCTCACAGCTGCATGCTGCCACAACCCAAACACCACCCCAAGATGTGCTGAGCAGGTTGAGGCAAGGCCTACTAGGCATGGAGATAACCATGGCCCCACAGTCTTCCGCTCACTGCAGAAACCCTCTCTCCTACTCGATACACAGGAAGTAACATTGCCGGGCTAAACACAAGCCGGATAGAAAAACAGGGCACAGACACAAAAGGAGATGCCTCCCAGTACCGCAGTGCTGGACCTGTCTTCAGCTAGGCCTGTCATCCAGCTCATCGCTAAGGATTCTTGGTCCCTGGTTAGCCGATCGCATTGCTAGAAGTCTCCATCTTCTGACACCTAGTAAACCAGAGGACCAAATGCAACCATGACAATGGGGTGTTTCTTTGCAGCCACTGCTGTCTCTGTGGTATTGTTTCCACTGCAAAACCCACAAAGCACTATAGTCATGTGGGTTTGCTTTTGTTGCTTGCTCTCTTTTTGACTCTTCTGTTCTTTGTAATACGCTAACCAGTTTCCTCACAGGGAATGTATCATACTTACATTTCCATGGAAAGGTGACAGACACCCACACATCTGAAGGCAGCATCTCAAGAGACAATATGTAGCTGTTCCCATCTCTAATTGCTCAGCCTAGTGATGAGCTAATAAACATTCATGCCTGAGGCTAATAAAAGAAGAAGAAAAAAGAATTACACTAGATCTACTAGAAAAGAAAGAGTACAAATACAGTTATCATGTTATTCCCAGGAAAGATAGCATGCAATAAGCTAATGTGCGCTTGTAGCCCATCTGCTAATTTGCACCATCGTGTCTGACAAGAAGGTTAGGTTGTATTAAATGGCATTTAGGTGGGACTCATTACTCTTCCCTCAAAGTAGAGTCAGTCAGACACCCTGATCTCACCACCACGTAAGACCCTCACCATGAAAGATGACAGGAGTACTGCAAATTCACACCTATAAATTTCTCACAAAGACAGGCCTTTAGTTAGGCACAGTGAGGCAAACAATGAATGTGATACTGAGTGAAACACCAGGTGGGTAATATCATGTGGAGGATGTAGAGGGGAAGCTTTGGATAAGGCTAAACTTTATACCTGAGAGCTCTCCTGTGTTGGGGGATAAAACACCCCAGCCTGTAAAACTAACAGCTGGGCTCCACCTGAGTTGCCCTAGGTAGTAATTAAGGGTTTCAGGATGGCACAGTCCCTTCTCCTTTAGCATAATTTTGCAGGACAGGCAGAATTGTGGGCACTGGCTGGAGTGGGGAAGAAGCAATGTCAGCCTTGGCAGAGGGAGTTGCCCCTGCAATGTGAAACGCTGAGGATCTACTGGCTTCCACACACAGTTTCTCCCACTTGGGCGATGAAGGCCACGTATCCCCTCCTCTTCACTTCTGACACACACAGAGCTAAGAAAGAAAGACGTCCAGCCTGAACAAAGCGGTGGAAACAAGAAGGTCATGAAATCAAAATAAAGACAGTGGAGACACTGACTAAGTAGCTTGGAACCCAAGGCTTTGACTCCAGTACATGCAAACTGAAAGCACTGCTTTGCCTGTGCACAGCAGAAGTATTCCAAAAATGGCAACACACCCTGTCAGTGCTGAAACAGCTGGCTGAAGAAACTTATTTTTATCCTTCTCTGAAAAAAGGTAGATGGGCACTTTCCAAGAGAGACTCACACAGAATAGACCTTGGCTGGTCTCTTTGGAGAAAAACGGCTCCCTTGCTATTTCCATAACACCATATCGTCAGTCCTAGGTCCTCTCTCTCTCAGACTCATTTTCTTCCTTTCTACTTGTAAAAATGTGTCAGCAGCCAAGCCTCACAAATACACCTCATATAAGCCTGGTCTAAAGGAAAGTAACTGCCTCAGAAAGAGCATTCTGAAAACCTGCAGCTCACAGCACTGACTTAGGCCCAAGAGGATGTCAGCATCCCATTAGGCAATTGTTCTTGCAGACAGTGCATGTCAGTCTTGCTTGTCTGACACTGATTTCCATCATCTGTAATGAAAGAGATTTAAGATCTAACTTTTGGTGTCTTATTCTAGCAATTTCAGTGACCTCACTACTACTGCAAAACACGCTGCAGTTCAAGCAAAAGTTTGTTGGCATGATGCAGTCAATCTGTCTTACACAAGAAGCCGGAGGGATGAACAGAACTGTCTCTTCCTGTCTTAGCAGTAATAAATACATGAAGGCCTGTATTAACTACAATATACTCCTTCATCACCAGAGAGATAATGGACTATGCGAGGAAGATATTAGGACAGCTGAGGCCAAGCGTTCATTTGTCCAGCTGCAGGAATACGTCCATTGCCTGGTTCAGATGATCTTGCTTCATGACATGTACAGAGATAACATTTCACTGCTGACAGGTTATGAGTTTGATGTGACAATGATGCTACAGTTGCCAGCAGGTCTGGTATCATATAGGCATGGTAATAAATGTCAAGGGGGGAGAAAAAAAGCTGCTCTTAGAAACATATCCAGGAAAGACAACTTGTCATCATCATGTAAGTAAGTAATGTTTCTGACAAGATCTGACGTTCTCCAGAAACCATCAGCTTAACAAATGAATAACTGATCTTTTGTACAACATTTTATTTTGTTACAGTATTTCAACTTCAGATAGTGTGGAGCAGTATGAAATAGGTAGCTGGGAGGATGAGAAGTGAGCCAGGAGACTGAGCACTAAAATCTGGGTAATACATTTTAGCACTAAAATTGCTTATTCCTGGGAGAGGCCCAGAACGGCCTTTACATAGGTCCCCCCCACACACAATGGAAGGTCTTAACGTCAAATGCAAGCCTTCAACACAAGTTTCTTCATAAGCTGCAGTCAATGTAGGGATTTGTCCTATCAGTGTATATGTGGGATGCACATATGCAGGCATAAAATGTTCCTCCTCTTGGAAGACCTTGAATAAGCATCTCTCAAGTGGCACTGTGGACCCCCAAATTGATGTCAAATGTGACTAATTTATTTCTTAAATGATGGAGATATGACACACAAAAGCCCATTATGTAGCCCTGCACCTACACAGAAGGAGACCTGGCCATTATTGCCAGCAAATTAAGAACTAAATCTCTCAGAAAAATCTCTGAGTGACTTGTCAGCACAGACTTGCTACTGGACATGGAAGTAAAGGAAAAAAAGAGGTCCTGATGTTGACATTTGCCTTATGCAAATGCTCTTTGCGCCATGTGCATCAAGGGCCATGGGGCTTGGTGCAGCATACAAGCCCTTTTGAACCTCAGTGTGGATCCTGACTTTGCAGCTCAGTTTCCCCTGCTTCCTCCCAGGTCCCACAAGTTTTCCATGCCCTGTGAAACTGGTTTTGACCTTGCTGGTGTCCATCCACTTGTATGTACAGACATTTCTGCTTGCTGACTCATTCGGTCTTGCCAGCTGGCAAGCTGTGAGGACAAAGCGAAGCAGAAGACAGGAGCTGAGACCCTTGCCACCACTACACCCGTGGCTAGCTGGTGTACCAGGACACCCTGCTCCCCCTGGAAGCCTTATGAAAGCACCTCTGGCATACCAGGGCCAGCCCCTAGTTTGATCAGACAAGGCAGCACCCCTATTTCCACCACACTAGGTCTGGAAAACAGCAGCAAGCCCAGGGTGGGCAGCTCCTCCAGGTGCAGGTACCACAGGGCAGCAGGTCAGGTCACCCTGTCTCGGCTCTGCTGCCAGCACATCATGCTTGCATGGGAAACACCAGGCGACTGCAGCATGAAGTTACTTGTGCAGTAGCACGGCCTTATCCACAACAGCACAGCTGCGAAAAGTACAGACAACAAAGCTGCCCATGCTTCTGATGGTTTACAGCCTACAGCTCCTGTTGTCAGCCTGTAATGGCTAAGGTGCTGTGTCACTCCATTTCTGAGAATTTCTGGTTGTTTAAGATCTTAGTGAGGCAGGCAGAGGAAGTTCTGGGTAACGCACGAGTGCTGGGGAACTGTAGGTAAGCTGTGGCTTTTCACAGTGTTTCTATCAAGGCAATACATCAGGGCCAGTTCCCTCTGCCACACTCTTGTGAGTCAGAAGGAAACCAGCACCTAGCATGTTAGCATGGTTAACGAGAGAAGTCCTATCCACCTGACAGCCTTGGTAAGCACCATTCTACACATCCTGGGCAGTCAGACGTCCTGCGGCAGCCAGACCACAGCTGCATCCTGGACAGACCACTATATGCAGCACTCCATGGGGTCTCCCCCGTCTTGACAACACCAACACGAAGGTGTCAGGTGCCACTCTATCAGCAAGGCCTTTTTTTTTTTTTTTTTTTTACAGGGGACTATATGGCCATTCCAGCATCACAGATGGACAAGTGGAGGCAGGGGATGATGACATGACGTGCTAAGATCCACCAGCAAGTCCAAAGAAGAAGAGCAAATCAAACCAGATGCTCCCACTACCTTGCCACAACCAAGGTCTAAGTGGTCAAGTTCAGGATGGTGTCACCATTCATTTCATCCATGCCTCCTTGTTTTCATTACAGAAGGGCAGCTTTTTGTTGACTATGGTCCTCGCTTGTCCGCTACACACACAACTTTCAGCTACTCAGTAAATACCTGCTGAACCTTAAAGGCTTCTTTGAAGAGCTGCAAGTTTACAGTGCAACCTCAACGGAAAGTTACTATGGATGTTTTGTGCCCACATAAGTAAGATGCACTGGGTTGGAACTACAGTTGCAGTGGTTATTTATAGTATCATGGAAGTTCCTTGAAGCTCTGCAGCATCTGTAATTCAGCATAAATACTGACAGATACTTTCCTCTCTCACTAAGACTGTTTAACCATTCTTTCCTTTCCTTTCCTCTCTCACATTCATGGCAGCATTGAATCCTACTGTTTTTCTCTCCAGCAAAGAAGAGCCCCTCCATCTACAGCTCACTCCCCAGGGAAAGCTATCAACAGTTGTTTGAATTTGCCCAATAACATAGCTTTAAACTTTCAACAAAAGGTATGCAAACAAAACTCCTTATCAGAAACTAAATCATCTGAAGAAAAAGAACCCCAAACCCTCAATGGCTGGGCAGGAACAGAAGTTGCACAATTTTCTTCATGGCCTCATATCACAGCAAGAGAAATCTTGACCCAGGCTGCGCACGGAGCATAAAGGGAAACAAGTGCTTGCCTGTATTCAACATACCTAAAACTGGCCAGGGCCCTAGGTTTCCACCATTGCTTCTCCCAATTTCCTTTGGAAAAACCCATCTCAGAAAGTGAGTTCAAAATAAAAATCCCGAAAGGGTTGGCTAGGTTTAGAAAATATGGAATTAAAAATATATAAAGAAAAAAAATAAAGAAAATGATGTGTTTTTTTTTTTGCTACTCTGGGGTAGATTTGTTTGCTCCCTCCTTCTCAGGCTTATCAAAGCTAGCACAACACATTCCTTGCAAATGGCTAATGAGAAAAGCACAGAGGAGAAGGGTCCAGGGCCCCATCCTGTGCATCGCCAAAGAGGCTCAGGGGAACTGTGATCTACCACTAGGATAAAAGTGCATTCATCTGAGGAATATGACTCTCGTCAAATGTCAGAGAGAGTAGGTGTAAGGATGAAGCAGCAGTGACTACTGTTTTCTGAAAGAAGACATTTTATATTCCCTAGAGAATTTGCAGGACACTGTTGGATGTAGGACTTTGCTGGAGATCCCAGCATCCTCCTCCCCCTCGAGAGAAGAAGCAGTATATATGACTGCTGCTACTCCCCACCACGTCTGTACCCTCAGTCATTAAGGCAGTATCCTTTCTTCCTCTGGGATCCTCCGTATCAGACAGTTCAGTCTGTGTGGCATCCTCCTCCTCTCTCAGTCCTACCGCAGTTCATCCTGTGATGACAGAGGCACCGGCAACAGACACTGTCCCACCCAGCAGGTAGCTCCTGCTCCAGGCTTGGTATATCACCTAGGAAAAGCCACCTTAGCTCAGAGTGAGTTCAGACTGTGTGCCACACAGCTGACTACTCCACTTCCATATGCCACTGAATCCCATCCCTGTTGTCCCACATCCCGTAACTACAGGTTTGTCTGTTATTTCAGAGGAGAGATCTCTGAGGATCATTGCTCTGGGATGAAAAGTTTTCACAAGAGTGCAACGCAAACTCTTAATGCTCATTACTTCAAGCCATAGATTTGAAGTCACTGTTACAATTCTTTTTAAGTAGGCCAAAACATCAGTACATCGTCTTTTTCTTTCTTTTTTTGTTTCTTTGAGGTTGTCTTACTACACAACTTTGAGTGCGTGTGTGTGTGTGTATACACATGCATAAACACTTCTTAAAATGTTTCACTCCTTAGTTTTGGGAAAATGCATTTTGCCCTCAAAGAGGAACTTGTGTAAGCTAAAGCTGAGGCAGTATTGCTGGAAAAAGAGTATAGACACTGAACTGTATTTCTTTATTCCATTTGCATACAATACAGGAACAGATAATTCTCTTTAATGTACTGTATTTGCAATTCCTAAAGATTTGCTGAAAATTGCCTCCAAGTAATGCATAGCATATAATACATCTATTTTCTATAGTGCTGGACAGCACTACAACTATGAGTAGCTGTGATCAGTTTAGCTGATTAAAAAAAGAAATCTCTGTAGAATTCAGGTTTGAAGTTTTGCTTTCTCAACTCGTTTTCAGTATTAACTATAAAAAACATACCTTAGAAATATAGTTCTGATTATTTTGTAATAACAGATATTGACTGTTATATGGAAATGCTAACTAGGAAAAGAAACCAAAAATAAGCTGACATAGGCCACCCATATTTGCTACCTCTGCAGACGGGTTCCTTTTCTGTTTGCATTTGGCACAAAAGCACGATGAGCAGTCTACAGACAACTCCTAGTGCCACAGAACCAGCCCCTACCCTGACAAGCCCATAAACCAAGTGGGCATAGGCCAAGTGTTCCCATTTCCCAACAGGCAGAGACTCACCCCATCCTCACGACACCCACCCACACACCCCCAAAGACCATGCAGCAGGTGAAGTGAAAACCCACACATCACTCCACCTGCAGAAATTCGTGTTCAGCTCCATTTGGGATACTGGGCATCCCTAGGACAGACCATCAGCTTCCAACCCAGCTCCACAGAGCAAACAGCCCTTCTCCAAGCAAAGCTTGAAGGTGACGGGAGGCACAGACTGAAGAAGATGGCAGTGTTAATTAAGTGCTGGAGTAGGGTGGCTTGAGTTGTTGTTTAGAGCCCACCTCTTGGCTGGGGTGGGAAATATTCCCATGAAGATGCCCATCATGCTGTCAGCATGCACAAGCAGAACTGCTCTGGATGCTTCATGTGCTACTTTAATGTAATTGCTAACCACTTCCTGAGGGGTTTAGCCATGTTTGAAATGTTTTAGGAGGACATACATTCCCCTGCCCACCACTCTCAGGTTCTTTTTCACTAAACATCTTTTGCCCTCCAGGCAGTCTGCTGTGGTACAGCCAGGGAACAGTTTCTTTTGTCCCTACCACCAGTGGATGGCTGATGATAGTGTGATTCAGCCACATTGCTTGCTGATGATCAAGATAGCTAGACATGTATTGGGTTTACAAGGCAAAGGTTTGTTAGCAGAGGTGCTGCAGCGATGGCCTCTGTGAGCAGAGCCCAGCAGCTGCCCCATGTCAGATCAGAGCCAGCTCCAGCCACCTCCAAAAGGGACCTGCTGCTGGCCAGAGCTGAGCCTGGGAGCGACAGTAGTTGGGCTTCTGTGAGAGCAGACAGAAGGAAGGAGAAAAACAAAACCAAACACAAACAAAACCAAACACAAACAAAACCAAACACAAACAACATGGCTGTCTAACAGCAGCTAGGACAGGGGAGCGAGAAATGAGACAGAATCATCCCTGCAGCCCCCAAGGTCATTGCAGGAGGTGCTCCAGACACACAGCAGCAGTTCCCCTGCGGCCTGTGGAGAGGCCCCTGGTGGAGCAGGCTGTCCCCCTGCAGCCCATGGGTCCCACACGGAGCAGATCTCCACGCTGCAGCCCGTGGAGGAGCCCCCGGTGGAGCAGGTGGATGTGGCCTGGAGGAGGCTGCGGCCCATGGAGAGCCCCCGCAGGAGCAGGCCCCGGGCCGGAGCTGCAGCCCGTGGAGAGGAGCCCACGCAGGAGCAGGGGTCTGGGGGGAGCTGCCGCCCGTGGGGGACCCGTGCTGGGGCAGTTTGCTCCTGGGGGATGGACCCCGTGGTGGTACGGAGCCATGTGGGAGCAGTTCCTGAAGAGCTGCTGCCTGTGGGCAGCCCCCACAGGCTCAGTTCGGGAAGGATGGCATCCCGTGGGAGGGACCCCACGTGGAGCAGGGGCAGGGAGTGACCATGAAGGAGCAGCAGAGACAAAGCATCAGGGACTGACCGCAGCCCCCATTCCCTGTTCCTCTGCACCACTCAGGGGTGAGGCGGTGAAAGAGGGTGGATGGGGGGAAGGTGGTTTGAGTTTGCTTTTAGTTCTCACTGCTGTAGTCTGCTATCAGTAAGTAAGAAATTATTTCTATCCCCCTATGCTGAGTCAGTTTTGCCCACAATTATAATTGGTGAGCAGTTTCCCTGTCATTAACTCAACCTTTGAGCCCTTTCCATCCTATTTTCTCACCCTCTTCTGTGGAGAAGGAGAAGTGAGAGAGCAGTTGTGGTCAAGTTCAGCTGCCCAGCAGGGTGAAACCACCACAACCTAAGTCTCTCAGTGCCATAGTTGGCCAAGAGTTGACCTTCATCCCTTCAGTCTGGAGTCACAGAAGCGGCATTTGAACAAGGTCAGCCAGAAATGTATCATGCTTCCTAGTGGTCCTACACAGCCCAAACTATCCTCTAACTCATTGTTTCCAAGTTAAATTACTCTTAATGTAACTAACAAAACACCTGCCACCATGTGCTTGCTGGAAAAGTACAAATATTTAGAAGTGCTTCATTTAAGGCCTTCTGAGTTCTCAGTAAGAACTCCCCTGCTGTCTCCAGCCACATCTCCTGCATCCTGAGAGACAACTTGCTTCAAGTTGTAATAAGGAAACGCATTGGTTTAGTTCACAATGAACTCTGTAAGACACAGTCACTGGGCTTCAAGGGTCACGGGGCTGATGCTGTTGTTTCCTCGTTCATTTTACACCACAGGACAAGAGGGAAGCATTTTATGTGTGCTGGAGGGATTTCTCTGCCACTAACCTCACACGTGCAGGATCACAGCTCATCTCTGCTCCCAGGGTTAGAACAGTCTTTGTACCTGGACACTGGGCAGCCTGGCTGAAGGAATAAGCAATACCCAAATGCTAATCCAAGCCTTCATGATGACACATCACTAGAATCTGCATCTATCTCCGACAGAAAGGGGTGGTGCTGCTCTTCTGGCCACCTTCTGATACTGGTTCTGTGTAGATAACTTTTGAAGTCCATGCAACATCTCACTCCACCCCACATGGTGGTAGTAATGACTTATCTTCTGGATTTTGTAGCACTGTAAGAATTTGTTAATGAATGTTAAGGAAATGGTTTTCTGCAATTTCTGTCAGTGACACCGCATCCTACAACTGAGTTAAACATGAACTCCTATTTACTTATTTTGAAATGAATTAAAGTCATTCAGAAAAATTGGCATGAACTTACTATATGCATGCCTAAAATCTAGAGATTTTTTTCAAATACACAGACTGAGATATTCAAAAGTTAACCAGTGCTCACACACCTCTTTAGTATTTATAATGAATGTTTCATTCGCTGTTGTGAACTGGCCTTCCACCAGTTTTGTCTATCTGCTTTCAGACTCACCAACCTCAATCATTTCTGTAGACCTGATGGCATGGGGAGAGTCCTGGTCCTCCAGTCCCCCACCAGATGCTGGCTCTCACCTTGGTGCACCTGCTTCATGCTGGAATCCAAGCGAGGACTCCAAGAGCTAAGTACACAGCCACTAGGACACCAGGCATGGCAGCCCAGGGTAGAGGTTGGAAAGCAGAGTCCCAAATGTCTGCATTTCCCACAAGGCAGAGCTCCCTTGTCCCACCAGAACTTGAAGTGCACAGCAATGGACCCTGCCTGACTCACAGCTTTCCCCATCCAGGGGAGCTGGCTGCCAGGAGGCCCAACACCACCACCAGTGGCTAAAGGGGACAACCAGAACCACTGCTCTGGTTTCATACGATCACATATCATCAGGACATGGACTGTACCCACTGTCTGGTCCACTTATCTCAGAGCTAGAGTGCGAGCCACCTCCTCCTTGCAAAAGGCATCCTCTTCTCACAGATAAAGTGGGTTAGGTGTCACACAAAAAATACAGATTGATAAAAAGCAAAGCTACCTCCCCGCACCTCTTCCCACCTCCCAGCTTGGCAAGGCACCAGGGATCATTTCGGTAAGCCACCAGTGCACATGGATGTGCACACACGAGTGCACACACTGACGGGTTTTATGACACTGTCCTACAGTCTCTCTTGTTCTGACTTACGAACAAATGCCTTGTGATCTCTGTTCCCTAGACTACCCATGCCAGCTCTAGTCAACAGAGAGTTGCAATCACCTCTCCTATTTTGACCATATGGAAAATTGGAAAACAGCCTGCCTTTTCCATGAAAGCCATAAAGAAACAATAAGTAAATAACAGAACTTAAACACTTCCAAAACAAGTAAGAAAACAGATCTTTTTATTAGGAACAAAATCATTGCAGGGAAAAGAAAAAGAACACCATAAAAAGAACAATAGCTGGGCATGAGCATGTACAATTACAGGAAGAGTACAGGCTGCACAACTTTTCTCCTGACCTCACAGTAGCAGAAAACTTTGCCCCACTGCTGAACAGCCTCTTCATCAGGGAAGCAAAGAAAACCAGCTGTGCGTGTCCTATCTGCCTCGAGTCTCAGACTCTCATCTCAAGGGGAAAAAACCTCCCATACTGGGGGTACAACAGTAAGGGTGCTAAGAGCAGCCACAGCATCCCCAGCCATCCCAGAAGCAGGAGAGCAAGGAGGTGAGCTGGAGCCAGACAGGCTGGCCCAGCTCTGTCACCTCACCAACCCTCAGCCCCAAAATGCTGGCACATTTGCAGCACAGCTGGGAGCAGCGTTCAGCCCCTGAGGCTACGCGTGTGCCGGAGCCAATCATCCCCTGCCTGCCCCTGCCAGAAAGGGCAGAGGAGAAACAGTGCTGGCCACATCTCCCCATTTTCACAGCTGTGGCCCCCATCCACATATGCAGCACAGTGACTGGGATGTTAAGTGCAGCTGCCACCCCAGCACCCCATATCACGCACTTTTTTTGTCACTCTGCTCATGGCCTTTGAGGAATGTTGGTACCAAAAGGAGATAGCACAGCACCATGAGAAAAGTCATCGTCTCCCTCTTACCATGGAAAAATCTGATTCCTACTGCATCCTTAAAGAGCAGAGATGGACTGAATCATTGCCAACACAGCACACAGGATCCAAAAACCTTTTAGACAGCCACAGAACACGGGAACAAGGAGCAGAACAGCCTATAGCTGGGCACCACCGACGCAGAGCTTTGCCATGTGCAGACACGAAGGACGTCCAGGGAAACATGCAGCCACCCCGCCAGCTCCCCCGCTTGGAGAGAAGTGCTCGGCAGGTTTTTCTTTTGCAGGGGTGCCTGCAGACCTCAGGGGGTGGGTGGCATTTACAAGGCACACCTCCAGCCTGCTTCCAAAGGATTTGGGAAACAGCATCAGCACGATGACAGAAGGGACAGAGCAAGGGAAGAGAGAGAAAGGCAGCACACCTCCCTACCCCATCCATTTCAGACCCACCACCTCGCTTTTGCTTACCAAAATGTACCTATGCAGTAAACACCCTGCTCTGGCAACACAGCCCTGCAGCACTCAGGTGGCCCAGCAGCCCCCAGCAGTTTTGTCAGGGTCTCAGCTTCCTGCAGCATGGGATCGAGTCCTTGCCCTCTCCTCCCTCTTCCCTGAAGGTCTACCCCGGCTGCGGCACTCACAAGCCTCCCTTAAGCACAGCAGGATGCTTGCAGCAGCAAGGCTTGCTTAAGGGACTCCATAAATTGCTGCTGTCTGTGCAGATAGCGCAGCACTGAGAAAGCCTACACACACAGGCAGATGGCCAACTTAATCAGCTTGTGGTAAGTAGCTAAACCATTACAATAAAGGCGCTAATGCTTGCACTGATGAATGATCTCAGCATTATAATCAATGTTTCAGCCAAAATTAATGCACCCAAGCCCCAGGCAACCTCCTGCTGAAGGCAAGCAAGCGATAGAGCTGTATGAGCTCTGACAGCCCAAGCAGTTACATTCTGGTGGAAGGTATCCGACAGCCCCCTGCTATCACAGGGCATCAGGATGTGAGCAAGCCACCAGCGCTTCCTGCCCACCGCTTCACACCTCACGCAGTCCGTGGCGAGGCCCAAATCTCAGCAGGGTCTGGAGCTCAGAGGAGCGCTTCAGATAAATACCTGGCACAGCAGGTACTTAGCTGAAAACTTGGTCAAACTCTTTGCAAGGCCTGTGAAAAAATGCCTTAAAATCTCCTGAGAAGAGGCTTTCTCAGGAAATTTCTGGCAGGTCCTCATTTCTACCTGGGACAGGTGTGCTACCACAATCCACCTGTCCCTTTCAGGAGCCACTAGCTGGCAAAGATGGGGGAAGGCATGAAGAGGGCAGGGAGCAGGAGGTATCACCCATCCAATCTCAGGCTGTCCTCAGGGCTCTATCATGTAACTGCAGATCTGCTAACAGGCAAAGCACCAGAGAGCTGCCCAGTTTTGTTAGGGAACCTGCCAGCCCATGGCAGCGTGGCCTTGGAGCCACACATGGTTTTGTTTTTTGTTTTGTTTTTAAATGAGGTTATAGCAGGCCTGACACATCGCATCTTTCCCCTGCTAAATTTTTCCAGACCAATTCTTACACACAGTGAGACTATGGGATGCAAAGGACGGGTGTCACAGGCTTCAGGAGAGGGTGAAACAGCAATCATGTCACATCAGTCATCAGTTGGGTCCGGGAAACAGTCTGAGGCATGTTCCTGGCTTTCCACATAACCTATCATCTCCTGTTCTGGCATTTCCTCAGGTTCTACCACCACTGGCAAATTTTCTTCCACCAGGGGTGGGGGTTCAGTGCCTGGACCAATCTGGGCAGTGTCTGGAAAAGAAGGGGGAAACAGCTTACACATGTGCAACACATTCATCCCTGGGGAAATTATCCCCTCCCCTCCCCAGCCCTCAGTGCTCCAAGCTGCCCAGCCAGCTCAAGCACCCCCCTCCCCAGGCTTCTACAAGCCACATTTCAATATGCTTCATAACTACTCATGGAGCTCTCTCTGCAAGACATGTTGGTGCTGAAGCTCTCTGAGCCCAACAACCCAAAATATACCAAAACACCAAAGCCAAATCTATTCAGTTTTATTTAAATCATAAAAGCTAGCTAAATGTACACATTTTTAATATGTTCTCACCTTAACACTTCCCACATGTAATTCTGCTTTTACTAATTTGTAGAAAAATTAAATATGGGATGTTTTGTTAGTCAAACCAATACTGTGGATTTTTTTAAAATAGAAACAAGTTCTACATTATTAATATATTAATATTAAACAACTACCTGAATGACTTGCATTTTTTTCCCCTTTCTTGCACTACATTCAACAAATGCTTCTTTAACAATGATTTAATTATGATGCTTCTTTAATAAATGCTTTTAATAAACTGAAGGCAGGGCAAAGAAGCATGTAAGGATAGACAAAAAGCACAGATGAGCAGGTGAGAGGCCATGCACAGTACAGCGAAGGACACAGGGAGCAGAGGCAGCAGAGCTGAGCTATGACCTGTGTAATGATGTCTAAGCTGGACCTACTTCAGCTCTTGATGATGCATTACTAAGGAAGGTGTTGCCAAGCATTCACGTTTGTGACATAAATTTGAGGGAAACATAATGCAAAAAGCAGAGTATTAATATCGAGTGCTCACAGATTTCTGAAAGGTTTTTATTGCTGCATTCTCTTGACCACACTATGCTGAAGCTGTGGGGTTTTATTATTGATTATTTTGAAGGATATAAAATGTGATTGTATTCCTATTTTGGCCCCAGTTTAAGGAAATATGTAAACCTGACTTTGATAGGATTTAGCCCTGTTTACAGCATATTGGTAGATGCTGTCCCAAAGACGACGTCTGCCTGCTAAAACATTGCTGATTCTTATAAAACTGATGATAAAGGGGGGGGGGGGGGGGATAAAAACTGCAGGAAAGCTGCTAATTTTGGGGATGGGGGTTGCTGGGTTTGTTTTGTTTTTAAGGGACATGTTAGCACAGGATACAGTGGCACAGACAGCATACAACCTGCTGGCAGCACCCTCTGCAGGACACTTACGAGAAGGCTGCTGCTACATCCCACAGCTGGGTGAGGGCAAGAGCTACCCAGTACTGCACCGATAAGCGACCTGCTGCAACTTCTGTCACCCAGACAGAGTTCAGCGGCCTAGCAGCCCTCACTAGCTAGCTTCAGGCTTCCCTCTGCAGCCAGGTCCCCCCCGCTGTCACACACGTTCATTTCACCCTCCTCAGCAGGCTGTCTGGCGTGAAACAAGTCACTGGACGCACCCGGCACTGGAGGGCAGTCGATTTGGACAGCTTGAGCCTCCACATGGTCTCCGTTGGGGGGGCTCTTCACAGCTTCACTGGAGACCACTGACATAGCTATTCCGTCATCCTTTTCATCCTCTGCAAAGCCAAAATGAGAAACTTGAAGGGAAGAGGCCCCCCAGCCCCCGGCAGCGCTGGCACGTTCGTTGTGAGGCCAGGCCTCCAGCACACACTCACGGCTCCCCCTCACGTGGCGCTGGCTCTGCTCCCAGAGCGGACAGATGCCAGCACACAGGGCCACTGCTGGCCTGCCAGAGACCAGCCTGGCCGTGCTGGCAGGATCACAGCTTGAGGTGGCCACGCAGGCAGAGAGCACTTGGGGACAGGTGCTGACAGAGGACGGCCAGCAGAAGCCATCAGGTTCCGTCAGAATCAGGCCCAAACGAGGCTCAGTTTTCTTGCCCATAGAAAAAGTTTTGCTGCGTTTCTTTCTGGCACACGCTAGCAAATGTGAGCTGACAAAAGGAAAAGCACAGTTTTCTTCAAGACCCCACCAGTCCTAGCAGTTGCCTGTCAGCGAGTAGGTTTCTGCTCCACTGGGTCAAGGGAGAGCTGGATGGAAAACGAGTAACCACCGAGGTGAGGCCAGTTCATGCTGGGGCTATTTCCACCCCAGCCCATAGACACACTGCCCCTTCTGGGTGACCCAGGGGCAACAGAGCTCCCCACTCACCTGAAGGCACTGGGATGAACTTGTGCTTCCTCTTCATGCAGCAACAGATGACTGAGGACACAACCACCACCAGGATAGCTGCACCCCCTGCACATCCTGCCAGGATGTAAATGAACAACGGGTACTGCAGCAGGTCTCCTGCAGGAAGGACGGCATTGTTAGTTGCCAGGGCAGGCAAGCTTCTTTCTCCCAGCTGGAGAAAGCCCCACGGCCAGAATGGTGCATGTGGGCATTACTGTTGCTTTGGATCAAGGATGTTTGAGAGAAATTATGAGCTGTAGCACATCGTCATTCATGTCACGTCGTTTAATCGTGGTATGGAATTTTTCATTATAAAAAGAGACTCGCACAACTATGCTGTGTGCATCTGTTTGTCTACTCTGAACAATAACATCTCAGATAATCCACACTTGATCAAATTTAATGGAGGAGGTGGTGGTTTTAAAGATGCTACATTTCAAAAAGTTTTGTGAAAACCAGAAGGAGACCTAAGCTAGCATCTCCTGCTGAAAGAAGGGCCACAGTCTGCCCTCAGTGCTCAGAGTATGCCTCAGAGAATCCACTTCAGATAGCAGTACAGCAACTACGCCAACCTCAAAGAAAGTGCAGGCTCTGATCTGACTTTATCAGACACCAGAGGATCCAGACACCAGGGCCTCTAAAGCACGCTAAACCTCACCATAGCTTTTTGAATCATTGGGACCTCTTCTTGCTTGCTACTCAACCCCTTTGAACAAGACAGCAGTAGCTTCACATAGCGAGACTGAACAGCGAGGAACCAGACCAGCTATCCAAACACAGCACTTCTTCACTTTCCCTGCATCTCTCTTTTTAAAAACACACTGGCTAAACTCTGGGCAGCGCCACTCAGGTTCCCCCAGGAAGGCTGCAGACAAGCTCCTTTCTGAGCTGGGCGCAGCACAGCGCCAGCACAATTCTCCTGCGTGGCCAGCCTCTGTAGGGACAGTTAGCACATTTTTATAAGTCTAGGCTCAAAATTAAACTTTCAGGAAATGAGAAATCATTGCCCTGATCATTTTATTTCCTTTTTGAGGAAAACTCAAGAGAATATTGTCCAAGGCCTAAAATATGTTGAAAATGGTCCTGAATATTTCTTTTAAAAATGCCATTTGTTCAGAAGGTCTTTCCAAGAAGTATTATGTTAAAAATCAGAAATAAAACAGGCAGTAATCAAAATATGAGTAATAAAATCCTTTTATGTATGTTGACTTGTTAACTTCTGAGCCATTTGTTTTAGATCCTCTACAATGAGAGCCCTTTGGTGCCTTGGAAATTTATAGTATTTCTTCCAAATTGTTTTAAACACTTAAAATTAATTTCATCAGCCAACAGGTTGCCCAAATGAGTGCTTTTACAATAGATCTTGTATCTGAATTGGAACAACTGTGGAAAAACTATATTTATCCCTTTGTCTGGAACAAATAACTCACAAAATGAGTTAGTCTTTAATTCATTTAATTGAACTTATTTCTCTCCATTTTTCTAGTATCCATAACAGCTTTATCTCACTTCTTATGAACATGGCTGCATTTGGTGACTAAAAAGTAAAAATGCTGCTACTTCCTTGCTCTCACACCCTTCCCAATACATGTTTACGCATGTGCTCATCCCAGCAGAGCTATCACCAAATTCCCTCGTGGGCTTTTGAAGAGGAAATGAGAAACTGATATCACACCCAGGGAATTGGGCAGCCACCCAGAATAAACAATGGTAGCTGTCAGCAGTCGTGTAGTTTATCACAGGGCTTGATTCAGAGCTCATGGACATTTGCATCCTCACTCCCCAGTGTCTCAGTTAACTTGGGTCTGACCATACTGAACAACTTTTGGCCAATTCAACTGGACAATATTAGGACTGTTGCTCCACAATCACCAATGCCAAACTTGTACAGGCTGGCCTGCAGCACCAATGCAACCAAGCACAAACAGCCCACGGCATTTCTGCCAAGTGCCAGAACACAGAATACGGTGCTTAGGTCAGTATTTTTGCTTTTATACCAACTCTATGCCAGCCATGAGAAAAGACAGTACCCAATCTGCTGCAGAGTTAGAGCATTTCAGACAATTTCTGAAACACTAGGTGCTATTGCACAGTACAATTTCTCTAGCAGCAAAGATTTGTTAAGTTACTTACGACTAAATTAATAAAAAATCCTACGGTTAAATTATGTTATCCTGACACTGTTCTGATGACCATCTTCACTGCCAGAGAGGACAAAAACCTTCAGATCTTCACTACTGGAGATGCAAGTGAATATCTAATCAATTTGATTTTGTTCTTTATTAGAAGTCAGCTTACAACACTGACCAGTGCTTTGCATCTTGAGGTTATGGCAGTCCTAGGATGCAGATTTACTGTCTCATTACAGCATGGTCTCATTCAAGCAGGTTACTCAGCATTTATGGAGAGCTTGCAAAGGGATCAGGTCATGGCCTTCTCACAGAACTACATACCCAAGCAGGGACACAGATTTTTTTTTAAATTTTTTTTTAATTTATTTATTTATTTATTTTTTTTAAGTAAATGACTTGCATCTTTACCTTTATCGGCCCTGCATTATCAGAGGTGAGGTATTTATATAGTCTGGTATATCTTTGTGTTGCTGGTCTAGACAAGGAGAAAGATGAGGAAAAACACCTCAGCTGAGTCCAGCAGCAACAGGGCTGAATTAGTAGAAGTGTTTTTCCAAGAATGTTGCAGAAATTGGAAGGCAGTTAGGGTAACGGGTGAATGTCAGAGTAGGAACCATCTCGTGTTTCTACATTGACTCTTAAAAGCATGTAAAATCTCCATCACTGGAAGTAGAAAAAGAAATAGAGATCCTTCCCTGCAGCAGAGTTGGGTAGAAGGACCTGCTGAACAAACTTTCACCCTTTCTATGACTGTAGGCTCAGTCTGAGACAGAGCAGGAAGAAGGAAGTCACTGGGACACTTTCTAACGGAGGATGTGGTAAGTCTGGAAGGCAGCTGCCTGAGGACAGAAGACCTCGTTTTTTATGCTGACAGCAACAACTCCTAAGATTCCCACCACAAGAGACCAAGAGGGAGATTTTCTGGCATTGCCATTACTCACCATAGTCGCAAGACAGTGCAATGGGCCCGCACCTCGCGACGCCGTTCCTGTGGTGAACCTCACATACAAACTCCCCATGCATGGTTTTGTCCAGGCGAACCTTCTTCCCACCATCCTTAATGCAAGCCTCGGAGGTCTTCAGCTCACTGCCATTCAGCAGCCACTCAAATCTCATCCTCTCGTTGCTGGGCACGTTGCAGGACAACTCTCCGGTCCCATTGGGGAAGCACTGGATAGCAATGGCTGGCTCTGGTCATGCAGCACGGGGCAACAGGAACAGGGAGGGAAGAGAGACAATGAGCAGACTCAGCACTGACTGAGAGCTGGGCAGGAGCTTTTCCTACCAAGAAGACTCCCACAGCATTTGCAGTTAGCCAGGGTGCACAGCAATCAGTAAACACTCTTCAGGGCCTGCTCCCAGCCCTTTGGCAGCGCTCACCCAACCCTACTGCTGACTCTTGGTCAATGTTTTGGGGACACCACAAAAATACAGCCTCTCTTCATTTTCCATGTAGAAACTGACAAAGGTAACAACAGAAACCCATGATCTGAGGATCGTGGACACACCCTAAGCATCTGGTGGCCAGAGGCTTCCTCCGTAATCAGTGGATAACTGTAGCTTCAGAGGAGAGTCAGACCTCTCCTTGACCAGGTACTTTTGCTGTCATTGTCTCTACTGTTTTAGCGAGGAATTAGTAGAGATCATGTCTAACATAGGTACCAACACAAGACACCCACAGTTAGATAGAACGGCCCAGACTAGGACAACCGAAACTGAAGCAATGCATCAACAATCATATTGTGTTTTCCTGATTTTCTCTCTTTCAGTCTACTATAAGGAGCCAAGCTACTTCTGACATTTGCCACTTTGCAAATACAGGCTAACCAGAGAGGTTGTATGGTTTGATGACCATAAGAGTCACATAGAGAATATCTATGCAAATCATCTATGTAAACAAGCTCAGAAATCACCCTCCTCAACTATGACATCAACTTCAACTAAAATTACTGCCTCCAGAAATACCTTTGCTGTGAAATTGTTTCCCTGACTTTATGTGGCAACAGAACACAAGGAGGAGACAAGAGTTCCCAGAGTAAATTCACTGAAATAGAGGTAAAAAAACAGGACACTTTGCAATCTTTGCCTACTTCCAGTCTAAGCCCCTGATCTTTTTTGCCAAGGAGTCACATCTTTGACCTACTCTCTGTGACAGTTCTGCTTGTTTGCACTTGAACAGCGTAAGGATTCATTTGTCTTCACTGAGGTCAGTTTGCTTTGACATTTTCATTACACTTTCATGCGCTCCAATTTCTCTTAAAATCTTTTAAGTGAAAGTTCTGTAAAAGGAACGGTGGAGATGAGGACAAGACCCATGGTTAGTGGCTATCTAGAGCACTGTTCAGCCAGGGACTGAACCTGTTTAAGCCTTCTCTGTATTAACCCAAACAACAAGCTGGATTCTGCATCAGTGACTTCATTTCCTTCTTTTCAGTCCACAGGTGGATGACCAGGCAAATGAAGGGGAGTGGGAATGCTGAGGCCACGGCGATGACGTCAGAGAGACTTGCAAGGTAAGGTACCTACTGCAGGTCTCTACACAGACCCAGAAAATACTGACCTCAAAGCTGATAGTGGGCAGGAAAGAATCAGAAAATCGTACCTGGACTCTTTCACTACCTTTTCTCAACTGCACAAAGCCATCTCTTCATGAAACCCATCAGGAAGATTGCTCTAGAAATGGACTGAAGTCTCCAGCTGCATGTCTATATACTGTAGACTCAGCTTTAAAAACACTTGATGCTGCTGCCTCTTACATCAGGTAAAAACAGTACATAGCTCAACTGACTGGCTACTTGAAGGGAGGCTCAACAGACAGGAAAGGCTGACAACACGGATGCAAAAAGCATTCTTTAGCTTATGCTTACCATTCCTGCTCTCTGAGACTTATGAAGCTGTGCCTTCTGTTCCAGAGGTACCTATAGCTCCTGCAAGCTCAAGAGGTGTCTTAGAAAGAAATTCAAGGCAGCAGCTTCCAGACAGGCTCACAGGTTCACAAGCTATTTATTGTTAACAAAGTCACTTACCAAGCACTTTCAGTGCAAAGGATTTGCTGATGTTGTTAAAAACAAATTCATAATTTCCTTCATCCTCCTTCTCCACAGTCCTTAGCACTAGAGAGCCATTCTGCAAGTTCAGACGTCTGTAACATGTGCCACAGCTGGCCAACCAAGTACCATTTACCACATCTACGAAGCATCTCTCATTGTCCTTGCTCATTTTGGAGAGGTTCTGCAGGTTTTCAGTTCCTATAGAAAACATTGCTGAGCTGCCGCTGAGCACACTAATCATGGTGACAGAGCCTGGAAAAAGAGCACAGAGCATGGGCAGTGAGCTTTCTGTGTCCGTCTGTTTGTCATCCATCCTCAGCTGCCCCCCTGAAGGGCAAAAACTGAGGTGAGATGTAAGAGGGACCCACCCCTGGGGACACCAGGAATCAAAAAAAAATCAGAGGAGCAGGAAGGGTGACAGTATGCCTTCTATAAAGGCTAGCTTTCTTCCCTGCTACCGTGAGCGTCGTACACACACCACGCACACAGTGACACAAGTCTGAACAGCTGGTCTTTCCTCTCCCCAAATTTTACAAGACCCTACCCTCTATCTACCACTTCTCCTGATTGCTGACTGTCTGTGCAGAGAAAAATGCTTAGGGCATTAATGCCATAGGTCTAGTGTAGATAGTAGCAGAAGCAATTGCTGATTGCACAGCTTCTTTTACCCAAAGAGTACTGTCGCAGCGTCAGCATGAACAAGCCTCACAGTATCCCTGGACGTTATTAAGTTGCTGTACTCAAATCATAGATGGGTAAATGGCAGGGTGACAGCAGCTCAGGGACTGACCCAAGGTCACACTGAGTGTTAGGAACAGGACCACATTGCTCTCCACCCCTCCAACCAGCGTTTTGCATACAAGGATCTTATGTTCTCCATTGAAATGCTTTTACAGACACAGTACACTGGGAAAGTACTATATTGTTAGTTATAATTAGTTTACTTAAAAAAAAAATTACACATCTTCCCATAGTCCGACTGCCTCTTTCATGCATTAGCAGTTACACTACTTGATGTATCCCAGAGCCTGGTAGAGTCCTTAAAGATCTTGGAATAAAATTAAGGTGTCCACCTATCTAGGCAAATCTGTGCCACAATGCCATAAAGAAAAATCCCACTTACCATCAGTAACGGTTATTATCAGCAGCAGAATAAAAGGAGAGTTGAAATCCATTTTAAAGAGCTCCTTGCATCATATGCAGAGACGATGATCTGGCTACAGAGCTCAGTGAATATAGCGTTCAGGAAATGATGTCAGAAGCAAGAGTGAAAAAAAAAAGAAAAACCCCATACTGGACAGATTGAATAATGTTACAAAATAGACCTGCAAGGTTTTGGGTGACTGAATTCAGACTGAACCGACACGAGCCACAATGTGCTTTGCAAAGTCCCGCACCTTGGAGCGGGTTGCAAGTGTGAGAATAGGACTGGGAGGTGAGAAGGAAAAGCTCTTCTGGTCAACTCACCCCACCTAGCAAGATGCCAACGCAGAGACTGGGCAAAGGGGAAAAACCTGTTTTTTGCAGTCTTTTACACTTTATTGAAGTACAGAATCCCCACGTAGGGAATAGAAGTCTGTCCAGTCAGATAAAGCACTGCATGTACAGGCTGATTTTCTGCAGTACCAACAACTGTCCCTCACCGAGATCCTCACCAGCAGTAGGTGTGGGAGAAGACTCTCCCTCTGTATACAAATATACCTTGCCAGCCTGAACTTTGCTGGGCTCTTCCAGTGTTGTGCTGGTACTGCCAGGCAGGAAAAAGCTCTCTATACAACCACCCCAAGAAAATACAGGCTACAGAAAGCTAAGTTGCGTTGCAAAACCATACCAAATACAGCCTGAAAGCTATTCCAGCTCTGTTTGGAGTACAGCTCCCAGAGATTAGACCAAAAAGCCAGCCCTATAGAACCACTGTGGAACACGTATCCACAGAGCCAGTGTGACTGCCCCACTTTGTTCACACTCGCTGAGAGGACTTAAAACTCCCTGGTATTTCACACAGAGCGAGGAGGAGGAGTGCTGCACACAAGCAACGCGGCAGAACCTGCCACAGCGTTAGAGCCGGCATCTGGATGTTCTCAGACACGCTTAGCAGATGTGCTTGGGAACATCTGCAACGGGAGTTCAGGATGCAGCTGGTGATCTTATGCTTTTGTGTTGTTTCTCTGGACACGCAGCCCAATGAGTTAAGGAAGCTCCACATGGTGCAATTCTGTATATACGCACGATTCTAAGAAATAGTGAAAAACAGCACATGTAAGGAATTTAAAACAGTTTGGCTCTGCTTGATAATTCCACATTTTAGCCAGTGGTTTGGCCCCTCCAACTTCTTAGCAATGACAATTAAATCTTAATACCTTGTGTTCCCTAGCGTCTAAAACCTACAAGTTAGTTCAAGGCTACCACAGCATCATCCTGTCTTTACCATACATGCATAGGACAGTCCTAAATTGATCTACGATGTGACAGAAATAGCCTTCTCTGAGAAAAGCAGTGAAGTGAGTCTTTAGACACTTGCAGCAGAGCAGTGGAAGGAGGAAAGAGAAAAGTATTTACAGCAAGAAACACTTTCATTTCCTTCTGTTCAGCTGAAATTACTTGAAAAAACTCTCCCTCCAAATACTGCTGCAAGACTGTGGCTAGCCATCTGCCTTGGATGTGCGTGTCCATCTTCATTTCACCTCCACGTTTGAAGGGCAAGCTGGTTGAGCTTAGGATTGCAGTGCTCTGGTGGAGACAGGAGGCAAAAAAGACGGCATGTACAAGGGTCGCTTCAGACTAGAACTCCAAAAAGCTCAGAGCCTCAGAAAAACAGCAAAAGGCAGAGGGTGTCGGCCCACAGCAAAATCCAGCAAAAGTTCACCTTCTCTCCTAGTCAATGACAGCAGCCTTGCAGAGCTCATTTGTAGATTTGCAGTAAAATGAAAGAAAAAATACAGCCTTTCTGCTGTAGCTTCTTTGTTATAGAATAGACTCTGCATGACGGTGACATTGTGGTGTCCTGCATTTAGTCTCCCTCGCAGTGACTCCAGGGCAAGCGAGTACATTTATGAGTTCAATATTTCTGACTGCTAGCGCCCCATACATCACACAGGGTATGAAGTCCCATTAGGCTCCTTCTGTCCCTCAACATCCTGGCCAGTGGAAAAAAAGAAGTCACAGCCAGGATGAAGATGACTGCGCGTGCACTGTCTGTGTTGCCATCAATCAGCAGTCCTTTCTTAAAATCAACTCTCCCAAATTTTGTACATAAGGAATCTTTAGATGAGACCAGACACTAACTTCTGACATTAACTAATGAATGCTCACAACACCCCAAAGTAGCTGGAGAAAATACTTCCCCTTTTTATATAAAGATGCATGAAGTTTTCCGTGACAAAAAGCACCTTGTGAGGCTTAACAGAAACCACAAGAAAAAAAAAGTAATTTGCAGTTGGAAGGTGAACTAAAATCTTTTTTACTTGGTGAGCTGCAAGTTCAGAGGGCCATTTTGCCCTTACAGCCGCTAATGGCATTGCTAACCACTTTTAACAGAGGAAGGACACTTATTCCCTACACAAGTCCCTGTTGGAGCACAAGAGACTGAGAGACCTGAGCTAGTAAAGTAGGAAATAAGCTGTGAAGCACTGCGAAGTAAGTTTGTACATCTGAGCTCTGCATACCTTCCTTTAAATAGGCAGGTGACCACCAGCAGCGCACCTATTTTTACGGCTACAAATGCACGCAGCCTCCCTTCACACAGGGGGAGGTTGCAGAGCCCAGCACCGCAGCCTCTGTGCATGGAAATGAAAACAACACAGCAGCTCTGGTGATGCACAGGACCATCTCCACAGGCTGCAGCATCACCCCCATGCC
This sequence comes from Anser anser, assembly GCF_964211835.1. Taxonomy (NCBI): domain Eukaryota; kingdom Metazoa; phylum Chordata; class Aves; order Anseriformes; family Anatidae; genus Anser; species Anser anser. The sequence continues at coordinate 87,569,445 of NC_139720.1, forward strand.
AGAAAACCCACAGCTCGGTTGCTCAGCTGTGCAATGGTACGGCCATGACCTACAGAGCTGCAGTCCTGGGAGGAAGGAGGCCTGTTGCCCTGTTAGTTGTAGGTATGGATGGGACAGCAAAGCTATCAGTGCATGAGAAAAAAAAATTAACACACTTTGAGTGCAGCCATGAGGCAGGAACAGGGTGCAGGTCTGAGAGATGCTTCTGAGTGGTGGCAGTAGGACCCCTGAGACCACAAGGAGAAGATGTGAGGACAGGGAAGAGTAATACGAATTCTTTGTTAAATGGAAATAGACAGATCTCTATGCTTGGACCCTGAACTCCTTCCTGATCTATATTATATATAGATCTATATATATTATATAGAGATCAAGAAATTATATAATAATTTTATATAACTTTATATAATAGAAAGTATTATATAATAATTATATACTAGAGAGAGCAAGTAAGTTTTCAAAGATAAACACAAAGTTGTATGCTTACATGGTGATAAAGAGAGTGCTATGCAGCTTGTTTCTCTAACTGCAAAGTTGCAGAGGTCATAGCTACTCAGTAACTTATTTAGGAAGTGGAATTACCTAGTCTGGGTACTCCTCTAGATCATGTTCAGAGCAAGTGACTTTTGGACAAAACATGATGTACCAGGATAGCAGGACAACGGTCACAGATGAAAACCCTTTTCTGTCAGGGAATCTACAGCCCCACACAGAGCTGTAAAATGGAAATAAACCTGTACCCTCCCAAACTCCTACTTACAGACAATCATCAACTGAGGCATACGTAGGATTTCCCCATCAGCTCCTGTCAAACACCGTACGCTCCGCATGAGACCTGCCCCACTGGCCCTTGCCTCAGCTGCTCCACAACAGCTCTCATACTCAACACGTTTGTTGCACAGCACAGCAGCTCTGCTGCTTTGGGACTCAGCATCTCAAACAAAAGCAGTCAGCCTGATCCACGACACACAGCCAGCTGCACCTTGTTTATGTGGTCCTGCAGGGGCAGAGAGAGGCTGTGGTGTGGCTGTGGATGGACAGACCTAGAGCAGCCCCTTCTCAAAGCTGATCCACACCTTAAATGCACACGCCATGCGCTTGAACAGATGCACGCCACACCATCTGATAGCATGTCTGACAGATTAATGTTCTTCCTACCATGCAAACCAGGGCAGGGAGGTCCCATGTGTCAAGCTTTAGGAAAGCGGACAGGCCACACCCAGGTCACTGATGCTTCTCCCCACCTCCCCAAATCATTCATTTGTTGCCATTCCTACATAAAGTTGCACCTGGGGAATTTCTTCTCACCAGCTCTTAACCTAGATGCTGAATGAGGCAGATGAGAGAACCGGACTTTAGCTCTCATTCCTCTTGCCTCCATCCCAGAGACAACCTGCAGATGATTCCCCTTTCTGCCCAATCCATACAAACTGTACAGGCTGAAATATGCCTGTACAGATACACATGCTCAGGCACAGACAAAGAAGGACCCGGGGATCTCCTGCGGAAGGTCTGCCATACCTCAGACACATCTCCATGAGACACACACCGCTGGTCCTCGTATCGTGCTTCCTGCCACAGCACTGACTTTTGCTATGCAATGCTGAGGCTGTCTGAGACCCACTGAACCAGACACTGCTGTTCTGTCTAAAATGGGCCACCCAAGTAACGGGGCATGGCACGTAGGATCCTGAAGTGGCAAAGGAGACAAGGTTCTGCACAGCAAACTGGGGACCTAAACTGCAGAAACCCTCTGCTCAAAATAAACCAAGCAGAAAACCCACAGTAGCACTTTCATTTGCTGCGTATCGTCACATACTTTGGGGGAGCAGACTTCTTTGCTAACCTGTAATGCAGAGCAGAAAAGTCCCATGCTTTCAAAATACAGAGAAAACAAGCTGGAGATTTTCAGCTTCCATTTCTGACAAGATAAAATCCATGTGTTTGTCACACTTAATACACAAGCTTCCCCCTCCAGCTCTCTCTGGTGTTGAAATGAGACCGATCAGGGTTACAGAAGGAAATCAGACTTCTGCACATTAATAGTTGCTGTCATTCTCCTCTTGTCATACCTGACTGCTTCCCACTTCTCCCCAGCTATCAGAGAGCTCCAGGGGGAGCACCACACATTCATCCCACCCACATGAAACCCCCAACTCCACTTAGTGCTGAGCAGCTATGTGGGGAGAGACCCAAGCAGGTCCACTGAGCAGCACACACACGGAGACGGCTCCGTGCCACAGTGCTCCTCGGGGCGCTGGAGCACGCCGAGTGCCGAGTTCCAGGTGAACGGTCTGATGATGGCAGAACACTGCATCATCCTGTCTCAACGCTCCTGCCACGTACTCACAGCCTTCGCACACACCGCTTGGGGCACAGGCTCTGGCTGCCCCCAGTGAGAGCACCGGTTCTGCTGCCAAAGGTCCCAGCACCAGCTACTACGTGCCATGTCAGTGCTCGTCCATCACCTTGCTGCCAGGGGACAAGAACATGAGGATCCCAGATGTCCAAGCCAAGCGCAACGATCACACACAGTTTCTCTGACATACCTCTCCTACTTTGACCCATGATAATGATAGAAAAAGAAGAGTCTGTATATGGAATAATTGCCAGAAACCACACAATTTATATTTAGTGCCACTGTGTACAGGGTGAAGTGCTTTGCATTTGCTTTGGGAAAATATATAATATATATATATATTATTACAAAACTATTGGGACGTATGGGTTCAATCAAGCTTCTACAAGATCAGAACTTGACTGAACAACCCTATCAAGGACAGCAAACACAATGCCTGTAGTCTCTAGGCTTTGGCCAGTTTCACTAGAATTAGAGGAAAATCTGTTGCTGTGAGTGGACAACACTTGGAGAAGTCAAATTAGGATCTAAGCTGCCACAGGTTGCCACAGGTCAGCCGTGCTTTTATTTCGCCTTTTATTACCCCTTTGGGCCTTCTGCTGAAGCTTTGCTATCCGACACAAGAAACTGCATCTGCTGATACCTGGAGCAAATTAGAGCATTTAAGAGCTTTAAGAAGTTTTTTTTAAATAGCACATACATACTCTTTGATCAAGTGTGTATATATTTATATATTTATATATATATATATATATATATATCTCCAGCTCATCTAATTTTGTATTGCCACTTTAAGTGCTTAGCAAATCCAGACTAAGATATGTAGAAAAAACATTCTTGTCAGAAGACTGAATTATTATTATTTTTTTTTTTAATAAGGTCCAGATCTCCACTAGGAACGTTTTAGGGGTCTACATACTAAATGGGGCTGAGAAGCATTTTTTTTTTTTTTTGTGGGATCAAAACTTCAGCTTGCGAAGTTGAATCTAAAAGGCAAGTGGAAAAATCCTGGTTGAGGCCAAGACAGCAAAAATAAATATGGCCTTTTTAGACTCGATAATTCTTACGTACCCCAAAAATCTGAAATGAAACAGACATGGCCTTCTGGACTGACAGCTTAGTTCATGGCAGAATGGACTAGGTCAAATCTGAATATGGGGGAAGGCAGAACACCGTAACACCCAGTTCTCTGCAAATTGAGTGGTCCCTGAACAGGTCCAAACCACATTGCAACAGAGATTCAGCTCCATGGAAACAAAACCAAAGTACTGGCAGATCTAAGTCTTCTGAAACTCAGGAAGGCCACCATGAGACTGACTTCCACATGCTAGAAGTTTAAGAATATGGACTGTAAGGCTTTCTACCTTGTATTTTCCAGTGGTTTACAGAAATAGTTCTGATTACTTCCAAGTGTAGATAGTTATTGCAGCGGAGACACATATTCTATTAAATGAATTTCTAGCAATGCTGAAAACCTTAAAGTATTCCCTGGATATCGAGAGGTGATCAAGTTCAGATCAAGTTCACATTCACCCATGGTTCTTTTCCCTAGAGTACTTCTTCCTAAACTTTTCTTGTTGTCTCACTAGAAACTGAAATTTGGGTGTGTTCACCGGAGTTTTGGATCTGGGGATCTCTCCAGGAGAGAAAAATCATGAAAAAAAGGCAGAGTAGTAAAATGACAACTTGAGAAACGCATCACTTAGATTTTTCTGCCTAAATCCATATAAGATTTATTTGCAAAAATATCTCACGTTACTTACTGTGTTTATTCAAAAAGCAATGGAAAACTCAATCATGGACAGAGATAACATGCATTTTCACATTTCAGTTGAAAAGACTCCATTCCTAACCATATCATAAAGACAGCATTTATAGGTTGCTTAAAATTCTTTTATGTGCCACAAGGAATGTGATGGAGGGATAAAAGTAACACTCTGAGACACTCAATACGGCACAATAAAACACTATGCTTAAGACTTTTAAACCTACCTTACAGATGTAGTTGAAATACTCTTTTTAAGAGAAGATCACCAGATACATCATACCTCTTGACAGCATGCTGTTCTCAATCCTCTTGCAGTGCACTCTTGAGAATTAAGGTATTATTAAAGAAAGACACAAAAAACTACTGCTGTCTGAAGAGGGCTGATTCCTCTGATCAACCACGAAGGAAGAAGAGAAGTTGTACCAGACAACCTGATGAGATTGTCACTGGAGCAGAATACATTCCTGGGCAATAAAAGAAAATGTTACAGAGATGCTGGGCTCTAACTGTAGGATAGACATGTAGAACTGATTAGAAATGGAATTGGAAATTCATATAGTTCTACCCCAAAGCTGCTCCCAATTGGCCGTATAATCTTAAGAGTGTTTCTATGTTCCTCTTCTTTATTTACTGTACCTGCAAAGCGTCAATTATGGACCAGTAACTAACTAAGGCATTTAATTAAATTCCTTGCAACCCACCAATTCTTTCGGAGGCACAAGAGGCATCATATCCTAGGACAAACATGCAAGATTTTCTTTTGAAAAAAATCGCAAATTCTGAATGGATTTTTAAGTAACATTTCCATCCAGAGAAAAAAAGCTTTTAAGGGTTTCCAGAAGAACCTCTTTGTCTGCCTCAGATGTCTACTGCAGGAAGGACCTCATTTCTCAAAGTCTTCAAAATTACCCACTCAATGCAAGGGATGCCCTAAGAAACTTGTACACTTAACTAAGCTAAGTCACAGGCCTCTGTAAATTAGGGAAAAATTGGGCCACCGGAGGTATGTCACACTGAATCCCAGCTATTGCATTCTACCGTGACAGAAATGCAACTGGCTCACTTCTCACAAGAGCTCTGCTGTTTTACCTCTTTCCCATCACACCACATTTACAGCCTGTACCTGGTTGCATGGGAGGTCACCTGCCCTTTACCAGAACAGTCCCCCCCAAACACAAACTGTGATGCAGTGAACTAAACTGGTGGTGGATGGTTTTGCTTCACTTCTCCTGTTTCCCCAATAGCTGATCACACATACCTAAAACCCATCAGGGCACACACGTTCATGCTGGAAAAATCCCCCAAGACAATCCCCCCCACACACAGACATAGTGCAAATCACTAGAGCTGAACAAATACTGAACAAATAAAGGGTTCTTGATACCCTTATTAAGTACACATGCACATTCGAAAGGAAAGAATCAAAGAACAGCTGTGCCCTGAGTCTGCATCCTCTTAAATGAAGCGTTGGGAAATTACAGGAACTGCATTAGCATCTTCAACAGCAGTACATGGCCCTTGTCCTCTCTGCCCATACAGCCCAGAGAACCCAAAACAAACACCCTTCGGTTTCAAGAGGAACAACATGCCCTTGGCAACCCATACATTTGTGTGTGCAAATACAAGCACCAGTGAAGAACCACTATCCCCACAAAGAGGAAAAGCCCCACGTATCTTCACTAGCCAGCTGGAGACAGGAGAGGAGCCTGAAGGTCACACCAGAGTTTTGAATGCACACACCCCAAGCAATACAGACCAGTTAACCAGACCCACACAGCTCCCTGCGCAGGACCCCATTCCACCCGCCCCCCAACAGACCTACCATAAGATTTCTGAGGCTCGTTTCAGGTGACCCCTGGAGAGCCTACTAGTTTGAGCACGAGCCTACCAGTTTTGTACGAGTGCAGAATTTCAACCAGTCCCGTCTAATTTTTTGCCAAGTTAGGCTGCTCTGGCCAGAGATGAGCAACTAGTCTTTGATTACTAAGTGGTTCTTTTCCATCTTTTCTCTCTTGATTTTATATCCACTGAGGCTGAGATGAGCATACAACAAAATTCTTGCCCTTTCAATGAGACTGGATGCTAGCCCTAAAAAATTCTGTATAAAAGTTTCCGTCACCTTATCCCAGGCCCTGTGTGTTTTAGCTCTTAGAGACACTTAACATGCAAAATACAGCAGCATTCCAGAAACAGCAGTGCAAATCCTTCTGGAGAAACTTAAGCACGTCTTGTGCTAATAGTAAAGAAATCTTCTCTTGCAAAGTACTCATAACACTATTAATTCCATTGAGAAAATAAGTCTAGACATTTTAAGTGAACTTTTGTCCACTTTGATTTTTGTCAAAGAAGAAGAACATCCATTATCTCCATTTTTCCTCACCAGTGTGAGGATGTGCCATCAGTCTGTCTTCATCTTCACACAGAGTCACAAAACTTGAAGACAGCTATCTGTCAGGAGTCACTACAATACATGGGTGCATGCCATTCCATAGCTGACCCTATTGGAGCAGGACATTGGTCTAGATAACCTGTTTATCCTATGATCCTAGGTGAAGAAGTATACAATTTAGAAATCACTAAGCATAACATCTCCTACTCTCTTCCAGTAGTCCCTGAATTATTCTTAAATTCCCCATCCTCGAACCAAGTGACCTAGGACTGCTCCACTGTTCCTCCACATTGCCCACAAGCCTTGGCTCTTTACAATGTTTCTCCCGTCTCCAAGAATGATTCAAACCCATCCCAGCAAGATCAGTGAACCAATGGTTGCACTAGGAAATCCATCTTTGCATTTCCCAATTTCTGTAATTGCCTCCTCTTCCCATTACTAATGAGAGATTTCATTATTGCTGCCAAGGTTCCCCAGCTGAGTGGGAAACCTAGGCTATCCTTTCACATAATAAACTAACTGAAGCCCTACCTTTCAAAGTTAGCTGCTGCACTGCTGAACAACCTTCACCATGGTGCATAGCATTTTGTTCAACAATTGACTGATCCACAACACAAATTACAAAGCGAAAGTATGAAAGACTGCAAAACTTCCAGGACTTTGTTGACGTTTATATGTTGTATATATATAATTCATATATATGAACAATTCATATATGTTCATATATATATGAATTGCTCATAATATTGTTCAAAAAGATTGTTCATATATTTTATATTTTCATATTCATATAAATATCATATTTAGAAATTACAAGACAACCTTTACTAAAGGTTATTTCCCAGGGATCTGTGAGAAGGTCACTGAGAACTGTGGTTACTGCCTCTGGAAAAAGTAAATTTTTAGAGGAAAAACATCTGAAGAAAATAAGCACAGTTTTCTGTGATTTCACACACTGTTCATAGGGTTAACTCTGGGCACACATTCTAGTGCTATTGCCCCTGTTCCTTATCTCTGACTGGGGAATGCTGCCTCACCACACACACAGGCATTCATATAGTAACAAAGCTTCTAGTTGCTTGGCACCAGTTCTTCAGTAACTTCTGCATCTGTACTTTTTTGTAATATAACAACACATAGCAACTCATCTAACTGGAGGAGATAAAAAAAAGACAGAAAATTCTGGACTGATATGCTTACACTACTTTGCTATCCTTAGTAAAAATCACACTCTATGTACCACCACCACCACAGAAGAGCAGGGAGGATGGAGAGGCATAGACTGCTGGCAGAATTTGCTTCTGAGTTTCTGCACATCCTGTCCCACAGCAGCCAGCAGCACAACACTGAATGCAGCATGAGGAAGTGAGACAAATTAGAAGAACTGAGTCCCAGTGGTCAGTCTTCGCTGAAGGACAGGCTACAGTTTCTGCCTGCAACTGACACCAAGTTCTTTGTAGCACCTGCAATTACAGCACTTCACAAACTGAAGGGGAAAGCCTTGACCATATGTCAGTTAGTTCTGTAAAAATTTTAAGAGTTCAGAAAACACAAAATACTTCATTATTAAAGATGCAAATGTCTACATGAAAAAAATATGTTTGTTCAAAATTCAGTGCATTTAAAGATAACGTGAATTATTTTGCTTACATTTCATTGTATATAGCCTTGAAATACAGACTTCTGTGGCTCCAGTAAATTTAGCTCACATATTTTTGGTATAGCTAAAGATGTGCACGCATCTCACATTGCTGCTTCTGTTTGTCATCTCTGATTGGGAAATGATACCTTACTACAAGCAAAGTTGCTCTTGGGGCATTTACAACCATTCTGCCTTTGAGTGTATGTACAACAAAGCTCACCTGAAGATAAGGAGAATGGTCTTGTAAGGGACTTCTTTCCCAAAGGAGTAATTTTTCCAGAAAGGTACCTCTTGATACAGGATTTCCTCAAGTTGAGCTTCCTGAGCATAGAAACCCACTATTTAGAGTAAAAGCAGCAAAGGAGAGCAATTTCCTCCAGATCATGATTTACCAAATTGGCTAAAGGAGCCTAAGGGAAGTGCTGCAGATTAACAAGGAAACAAGAGACAGAACACAAAACAGTCAGGACAATGTCCAACACTCCCTTTCCATCGACTTTTCTGCTGCTCCTTCACCTTCCTCTCTGTCATCCAACCTCTGCTGATGTTGAATACCTGCCCAATCCACACATGACATGCTTTGAAATCCACCACTCTCTACCATTTAACCACAGTCACTTTATTTAAAACTGAATGACTGATGTACCATTTCAGAAGTCTCAACTGGGCACAGCAACTGAGAACAAACAGAAGCTTAGACACAGCTTTAAAACTGCAGGATATATTTGTGGACCAATTGCATATTCAATAAATGTACCCTAGGCCTTCAAATACCTCATGAAGCCAGACGGGGAGCCAGGAGGGGCAGGGTTTCTGTGGTTCTCTTGGCTGAAGAGGCTCATGTTTCTAGCACTCAGCACTTCCACCACAGTGTGGAGACACCAGAAGGAAAACTGCTTAGGTAAGGAGTAAAAAAAAGATCAGGAGACAATCATATTCTCAAACCTTGTGGCTACAGCAATCACTTCAGTTTCTGAGAAATCTGCTGTAAAACATGATACCAGCAACAAGGTTTGCAACTCCAAGTAATGTTGGCTGGCTGTGGAAAGTTCACAAAATTTATAGTTGGTCATGTAAGCAGTAATACTGAAATTAAAGTGGATAAATCTTCACCTGACCAATGAAGACACATGGTTTTAGTTACATCACTTGATTTGACAAAAAGATTTGCTTTTGCAGACTTTTCTAATCATTATACATAGAAGTGGGCAAATACACGCAAGAAACAAACTAAGTAGAAGAGCAAGAGCTTTCATGCATTATAAAAGGCTCATACCTTTCTGTGTTCTTTGGGATGCTTATGGGTTTAAACACGTGCCTCCAGGCTTTGGTTTAAAGTGGTCATACAATCACTGAATCAGATGTTTTGCATATATTGCCACAGACTCGGAATGCTTCTCTTTGCAAGGTTTTACATACTCGGTAGGGTTTGATAGTTAAGGTTTTACTTCCTCTTGCACAAAGAGCGATAAACAGTTTTTGACAGACAGCAGTGCACTTGAGACAGACTGACTGTAGCTATCCTTAAGAGGACACAAAAAGCGTGGCTTGTAACTCTGTTAATTTTAGCCATACAGTACAGGGGTTGGAGCGAGCGCTGTCCAAATAAGGTGACATGGAGCATGGGCTGTATGCTAATTCCCCCAGAACCGCTTCTGTCCTCCAGAAATAACGCTAATAGTATGTACACGTTTACCATTTCCGTCAAAAACCTCCTCTAAGCTGATCACCTTCAGACCCGTTTAATTATCACATAACACTCCTCCAAACACTCTGGAAGTAAGGTAGTTTAGGTAAGTTTTCCATTAATTTTCCTCTTTTTTTTTGTGCTAGGGAGCCCAGGACTGGATGCCTTTTCAAAGGCAGAGAGAAACGAATCAACCTAATTCGCCAATATCTAGAAACTAAGACAAACGCTGGTCTCCTAACAACACTGCACATATCGACAAGTTGCTGACTACACTATGCCTGAACAGAAACTAGTATTTTTGCAGGCCAAACTCTGTCTTTTAGTAGCCTAATTTCAGATGTCTAGCATTCAAGTCCTGACTTTAGTGTGAATGCTGTGAATGACTAAAATTACATAACCAAAACCAAGGACATTCTAGCATAACCACCTTAAACCATCAAAGACAGGAGCTGATGATAGCAAAGTGACACACCGTAAGAAAAAATAGAGGATCTGATCCTTCAGATCACTATACTTCAGGTCACTATTATTATTTACAACTACCACATTTATTTTAAGTTTTATTTGTTAATCACCTGATAAAGGTTTCTGTTGCACTGTCCTGTATCCAATCTAAGCACTGCTGAGGACAACAATTCCATTACAAAAAAACAAAAAAATCTACTGACAAGTCCAGTTCTTTAGGAGACTCCCTGCCTCCAACCTACCAGTAAGAGCCAGTTGCTCCAAACCAAGTACTGTCAAGTCTAACTATCCACTGTCTCACGTACAGTTCACACACCACCATGCTCTGGAAACACAACACATTCAATACCCAGATTCATACATTTCTGAGCTGCAGAATGAGGTGGTCTGGGTGATGCCGGTATCCGAAGCATAAAATAGAAACAAAGACCCACAGGCTGAACTGGAGAGTGGTGCTCAGGAATTGTTAATCCTGTCCCTAACTGTGCTCCTTATTCACTGTATGAACTCAGGAAAATAATGTCATCCTCCTCCATGTTTCCCCTACCCATATAGGGCAAAACGAAGCTGCGCCAGACTTTTCTAATTTATCATTCATAAGGATGCTTGAGGAGTACTTTATAAATGCATTTATAAAGGATTTTATAAAGCACCCTATTCTGAGGTAAGAAGGATGAATTCACAGTAATTGATTTTAATTAAGTTAGTTTTGTAGCCACTTCAGAAACCATAACTAGCTTCCTGCTTCTCATGAGCCTCCAGAAAACTTGCAAACAATATTAATCTGTTATGACCTTTGAAGAAAACACAATCTTATGACAAAGTTTTCTATACATTCAGTATTTCTTTTTCCCAATGTTAATGTATTGTTGAGAAATAATATTACAAAGGAACAAATAGATATAACAACCTGCCATAAACTCACTACCCAAAACACTGTCTAGAAGGAAAACATTATAACATTTATCACACTGAAATCAAAATCAGTCACTGTACACATAGGCATGACTACTACTTGCCACACTGGAGCAAGGGCAGAGAGTGACTATGAAGGAGCAGCAGAGACAAAGCATTAGGGACTGACCACAGCCCCCATTCCCTGTTCCCCTGCACTGCTTGGGGGGAGGAGGTAAAAGAGAGCGGATTGGGGGGAAAGTGATTTGAGTTTGCTTTTGGTTTCTCACTGCTCGAGTCTGTTAGCAATAGGCAATAAGTTATATTAATCTCCCTAAACTGAAGCTGTTTTGCCTGCAAAAATTGCTGAGTGATCTCCCTGTCTTCATCTCAACCCTTGAGCCCTCTACATCATATTCTCTTCCCCACTTTGAGGAGAGGGAGCGAGAGCGCGGTCGTGGTGGAGCTCAGCAGCCCCGCTGGGTAAAACCACCACACATGCACTAGTGAGTCTTAAAAACTCCTGAAGTATTTTTTGCACAGCACAGAATTTATCTGTCTTCTCACTACCACATTAGATACTTTGTGGCCTAACAAATGACTTAGACTACCTAGTTAGGACTACTCAAAAATAACCCTCCTCACTCGTTTACTGACCACAAGCACCAAGAAGTCGACCCTGTATGCACCATTTTACAGCAAAAAGCAAGCCACGGTAATGTCTCTGACCCTCTCTGTGCTCGGATAGCATATACAAGGATTAGGAGAAAGTAACAGGTCAGCTATAAAAACAAGATAGCTTCTTTGGCTTTGCAACCAGAATTTTTCAGTCTGTATCCGTGGTGGAAAAAGTTGTGTAGCTCTTCTCAGAGCTGTTCCATCAGTCCTGTTACACAACTGCTAGGCTTGAACATTTTTGCAATCTTCACTGTCATATGGCACGCAAATAAAGATACCCATTTATAGCCAAGTCTTTCTTTTAAAGCACTGGAGCTTAGGAATAACATTCTCAGTCTACATGGAAGTCTACATTTTAAGTCTACAACTTAAAAAGGAAATTATGAGGAATCTCTCAGTGTTTCCTACCATTCACATAGCATTATTCAAGGAATCTAATCTTCACAAGCATCCTCCTGTCCAGAAAATTAAAAAAAAATAAAGTGCACCATATCAATAATTAAATAAACTTCACTTAAAAAGTCAGCATTAATATCATTACTAGTGCCATCATATTAATTTCAGGACTGATAGACATGCAACTAAAGTTAATGGCATAGGTATTACATGTCAGGAAGGGATGATACACTGGAAATCACAAAGAAAGTTTAGATGGCGTGCAGTAGAGAAAATGAATGAGCTGTTTGTAGTGTGCCACCTTTCCAACCAAGCAAAGCATCCTTCCAAACACACGTTTTCCTGACAGGTAAGGATCATACTAGACAGCCTGGCTTACAGAGCACTGGAGGGGACAAAACTAAATTTCTATGTTCATGAATGATGGCAAGCAGGACTAAATCAGCCAAGATATGATTTTCAAAGTTAACATGAAAGACAACACAAAGAGAGACTTTAAGTTACACATCCTGTGGCCAAGACTGAGACCATAGTTCTGAAGGTGAACTGAACACAGTCTGCTGAGTTAGCTTACCATAGCAGTATCAAAATGATCTCCATCTTACTTGTTGTTTTAAGGAAGTTAATAGTTGAGGATGAGTGGTAAATTTGCACCAAAAATTTCCTTGCACAACATCTTTTGGGATGCATCATATACTTACCTCTATTCTTTAAAATAATGCATACTAACAGGGACCATGCTTGTAGGGAAAACCTCCAACCTGTAACTGCTTGAAATAAGACTGTGAATGTAATTTCCACCACCTCTGACCCTATATCCCTTAAGAAAATTGAGTTTCTGTTCAAGAGATTGCTAAACTGTTGGTAGTTCCAGAATAATGCACCAGATGAAAATCCAGATGATCCAAGTAAAGTGGGAGACAGTAAACCAATTGCTGAGATGCCCAGTTTCCTTCACAGAAACAGCGATGACTAATTATTTGGTGGAAGTTATCTGTATATATAGCGAAAATATGTAGTTCTCAGTTCAGCATTCATATTAATGTTCTCCTGTACACGTGCATACACACTCTTGAGCAGACAGAACTGAAAGAACGCTTTCTGGGTCACACATCAGAAAGGAACTACCCCCAGCAACTCAACATCATCTTTGGTTTCTTCAAGAGCTCTGTTCATAAAGTAGCTTATTACAGAGACTAAGACCATTCCCAATCCCATGGTATCTTCACAAACAGCAAAGCTTAGTTCCATGTTTAGAAGCACTCTAAACATGAGACATCCCACTTGGGATCCCACAGCAGAGAAATGAGGCTGGCAAAGTGGGCAGTTTACGGTCACAGCTTATGATCCTGGACAAGGCAGCAAAGCACAAATTCAGAGGCAGTGGTGTTTTTAAAAGAACAATTAAGGAGTAAACAAGATTGAGACAGTGCTAACCTAATGAAAGCACTAGCTCACATATGTACTGTCATTTAGCTTAATACATGGACTTACCTTTACACTTCTTTTACAGAAGAGAGCACTTCACTTTGGCCCTCATACACAGTTACACTACTTGCGTTGATCACACCTGTAAAGGAAGGAAGGGAGGCCAAAGCACAGGGAGACCCATTTTGTTTCCTATCAGAAGCACAGCTGCAGTCAGTCAGTCCCATCTACCCAAGCAAGGTGAAAACTATACCTTCATACCAAGGGAGCCCATTGCAGCAAGATAGGAAGTGTTAAGCATCTTGAAACAACGCTTAGTTCCTCTGACTAGATGCAAACTGATGACATTCAGATACTGATTTGAATCTGGACAAGGGTTTATTTGCCAAAACCAAAAGAAGCCATGCAAGGACAACTCACCAAAACAGAGAACAGTCAGATATAGTCTACCACCTTCCCTTGCGTGATGTACACAACACCAGCACTTAAGACCACACATGACAGCATGGCAAGACAAGGGTTTTTTCAACTAGAGAAGCCAAATCTCCTCCACAAGAGAGGCCTACAATACAAGCATCCATCAAGGTTTGCTCACCTGGGCTCATTCAACAACATTTAAAGCAGAGCATCAATGCAGAGATGTTGGACATGGTTATCTTTCTAACGTATCACCAAGACTAACAAAATCTGCTATTTTAAGAAAGCTTGTCTGCCAGTTTCTGCCATGGCATTTCTGCCATTTCTGTCAGCAGATCTGCTGTATGTGAAGAGTGATTGTTTCTTGGCACAGTGTACCTTTACTAAAAAAACACAAAAAAAAACCACAAAAAAAAAACCACCATTTTCAACATCCTCCTGCAGATGTCCGCTCATCTTCTCACAGTCAGAGAAGATTATTTTTCATTTTCAGGTTACATGGTAAAATTGATAGTTTTAGAGATTTAAAGCACTTAATAGTTATGCTAACATGACACAGATGATAGCTATATATCTTTTCTTCACAGCCTTGAAGGTGATTTGCATGCATACAACTGTTCATGGTCTCTAAAGAGCAGAGAAATTTATATGAAACACTGCTAGTCTCAATTACAATGCTTATTATAGATCACAAATAGCTTTTCTCCAGAGAAAACCTGAACAGACGGTAGGGGTCAGCAAAGCCAAGCTAACAGTATTTCTTTTCTCATCTTTTTGCTTAACAGTACAGAAGCAAAAATTCCAACCTGAACCCCACTGTAATGCCCTCTTTACTGAACAGTTGCCCTGCCTTTGTCCACAACATTTTATCTACCCTGTTCACAACACAAAGCTTCGGACCTGCCTTGGGAAGACAAAAGTAGTGAAGGACAAGGCAGCTCTCACATTTGCAGTTACCACCTTCTCAGCACAGCCCTGCTCCCCACTTTATGGCCACAAAAGCCCTGGGGTCCTGATAGCAAGGTCACCTTGTGTTCAGATAGATACCTGGATCACACATATTCTTTAGAGAACAGCTTTTGCACAAGCACAAAAAGCTAGCTGTAGTACCTAAAGTCTAGCTTTTTTCTCACTCCCCTCTCTTCCGTGCAGCATTTTGCCCTTTTTTGAGTATATTAACACAAGGGTACCACCAGCGTGGCCGCAGGGCTCGGCCGTACCCTGCGGTGGGGCAATGGGAGCCAGGTGGAACCAGTCATGTCCTGCACGGGGCAGCCACCAGACTCTTCCCACAGAGGGCACACCCACTAGCAAAAACTTGCCACCTACACCCAATACACACAGCAAGAAGAACTCAACAAGTAAGAGCTGACAAAGGGTTGTTTTAAAAGCAAAGCATCTTTAGCTTCCAGCTTTCTTTCCATAATTGGAAAACATTTCATTAGAACATCTGCTGCAACAAAGAGCAATAACAACATTCACAATGCACATCATCCGCAGCGTGGGACATTAAGGAACCCACTTCCACACTGCTCCATCTCACACAAAGTTTTGGAGGAAAAAAGGAAAAGAATGCATAAAGTTGGTGGGGGAGAACCAGAAACGTAGAGAAAGCAATGTGAATTCAAAAGTTACCTTGAATCCAGGAGAAACTCACTCAGAAGGACTGGGGTCACAGAATCACCAAATGGGTGAGGTTGGAAGGGGCCTCTGGAGACGCTCTAGTCCAACCCTCCTGTGCTCAAGCAGGGTCACCTACAGCACGTTGCACAGGACCATGTACAGGTGGGTTTTCAGCCTCTCTGAGCAACCTGTTCCAGTGCTCTGTCACCCTCACAGTGAAGAAGTTTTTCCTCATATTCAGATGGAACTTCCTGTGTTTCACTTTGTGCCCGCTGCTGAGTCCGTTGCTGAGGCCTCATCATTTTTACGTCCTCAAGATATTTATATACATTGATAAGATCCCCCTCTCAGCCTTCTCTTCTCCAGGTTAGACAGGCCCAGCTCCCTCAGACCTTCCTCATAAGAGAGAAGCTCCAATCCCCGAATTGTCTTCGTAGCCCTCTGCTGGACTCTCTCCAGGAGCTCCAGGCTTGCGCTGGGGAGCCCAGAACTGGACCCAGTACTCCAGGTGTGGCCTCGCCAGGGCTGAGTGGAGGGGGAGGATCACCTTCATCGACCTTGACCTGCTGGCAACACTCTTCCTAATGCACCCCACGATCCCACTGGCCTTCTTGGCCACAAGGACACACTGCTGGCTTATGGTTCATGTGTTGCCCACCAGGACTCCCAGGTCCCTCTCTGCAGAGCTGCTTTCCAGCAGGTCAGTCCCCAGCCTGTCGTGATGCTTGGGGTTATTCCTCCCTAGGTGCAGGACCCTGCACTTGTCTTTGTTGAACTTTTTGAGGTTCCCCTCTGCCAACTCTACAGCTTGTCCAGATCCCAGATCCCTCTGAATGGCAGCACAGCCTTCTGGTCTGTCAGCCATTCCTCCCAGTGTTGTATCATCAGCAAACTTGCTGAGGGTGCACTCTGTCCCTTCTTCCTGGTCACTGATTGTACAGGACCAGACAGTACTGACCCCCAGGGACACCGCTAGCTACAGGCCTCCATCTAGACCCTGTGCAACTGATCACAGCCCTCTGAGCTCTGCCATCCAGTCAGTTCTCAATCTGCCTCACTGACCACTCACCTAACCCACACTTGCTGAGCTTACTTATCTATGAGGATATCATGGGAGATGGTATCAAAATCCTTGCCGAAGCTGAGGTAGACAACATCCACTGCTCTCCCCTCCTCTACCCAGCCAGTCATTCCACTATAGAAGCTAATCAGATTGGTTAAACAGGACTTACACTCAGTAAATAACCACTGACTCCTCCTGATCACTTTCTTTTCCTCTACATGCTTAGAGATAACAACCAGGATGAGCTGTTCCATCACCTTTCCAGGGATGGAGGTGAGGCTCTCTGGCCTGTGCTTTCCTGGGTCCTCCTTCTTGCCCTTTTGGAAGACTGGAGTGACATCGGCTTTCTTCCAGTCCTCAGGCATCTTCCCTGTTCTCCACGACCTTTCAAAGATGGTAGAGAGTGCCTTAGCAATAGCATCTGACAGCTCCCTCAGCACTCATGGCCTCATCCTACTCAGGCCCCTGGATTTGTGGGCTTTGATTTTGCCTTCAGCATGAGGGCACCCACACTACTCAGCAGCTGGCCTACATTTTCCCTGGTCTTCCTCCACAGCTGATCTTCTCTGAAGAGAAGACACATTTGAAGAAACTTGGTCTTCTTGACAGCCCTTCACAGATTTAATTCCAAACAGACCTTGGCCTTCCTTCTCACATCCCTGAATACTCTGACAGTGTTCCTATATTCCTCCCAAGGGGCTCGTCCCTTTTTCCACGTTCCATATATTCCTTCTGTTTCAGGATGAGGAAGCTCCTTCCTCATCCAAACAGGCCTCCTGTCCCCTTTGCTTCACTTCTAACTCAGACCGATGCACACATCCTGAGCTTGGAGGAAGCGACGCTTGAATAGTAACCAGCTCTCCCAGACCCCGCTTCCTTCTAGAGCCTTAACCGATGGGATTCCCCCAACTTGGTCCATCCTGCTCAATCCTACTCATTGCCCTGCTTTCTCCATGCAGGACCCTGAACTCCTCCACTCACAGGTGTTGCAGCTAAAGCTGATGCCAACCTTTACATCTCCAACCAGTCCTCTTTTGTTTGACCCATAAATACTGCCATGGTCTTCCTTGACAGTCTCCTCCAAAACAAAGCATGGGGCTAACTCATAAAAAAATGAGTACTTCAACCACTACCAATAAATCACTACAGATAATGAAGAATTTGGAAACTTCTTTTCAAGCAATTTTACCTCAAATATCGTGATTTTTATAAGAAAGCATATAGACAGATGACTGCTTCACATGCTACTACTATAATTCCAATTAATACAGACTTAAAGTGGAGCACAGCAAATAACAAAGCTCCTGCTGCCTGCCGAAAGTGGATACTTTGGTCAAAAAAAAAAAAAGAAAAAGACACCAAAGTTGCGGTATCCAGTGAGCGCTGTGCCCTTCAAAGGAACCATTCCACCTCCTTCAGTAGGTCATGACACTGCCAGAGCTGGCAGGAGCACAGGGATGGGTGGCCAACAGCTGTAGTAGTGAAGTTCTCGTGTGCAGTGTGCGGATATTAATGGCAAATAGTGATTGTGTAAATGATTCTCTGGCTGGCTGGCTAGGGGACAGAGTCTCTGGCTGGGCACTGGGAAGGTGACAGGCTTTGGGACTACTCTGTCTGGTTGACTGGGATTTTTTACAACATGGAATTAATGTAAGAATAGAATAATTAGAATACATTTTCAAAATAACAAATGGAATAATTCTACAAAAAAAAATCCTACTGAAGGTTGAATCAATGTTGAGCCTTTGGTGTCTTTTTTTTTTTTTTTTGGAAATGAGGAGAAATTTCTTGTCAGAAAGAGTAGTCAGGCATTGGAAAGGGTTGCCCAGGGAGGTGGTGGACTTACCGTCCCTGTGGGTGTTTAACAAAAGGTTGGACCTGGTGCTTAGGGACATGGTTTAGTGACATTGGTGGTTGGGGATGGTTGGACCAGATAATCTTGGAGGTCTTTTCCAATCTTAAAGATTCTGTGTTGCTTCTCAGTGTGTCTATGTCTCTACTCACTGCGTTCTGGCAAATAAACTTTGAGTACTGTGTGCAGTTCTGGGCACCACAGTACAAAAAGGATGTGAAACTATTGGAGAGTGTCCAGAGAAGGACTATGAAGATGGTGAAGGGCCTAGAGGGGAAAATGTATGAGCAGTGGCTGAGGTCACTTGGCCTGCTGAGCCTGGAAAAGAGGAGGCTGAGGGAGGACCTCATCGCGGCCTACAGCTTCTTCACGAGGGGGAGTGGAGGGGCAGGCGCCGATCTATTCTCTTTAGTGACCAGCGATAGGACTCCAGGAAATGGTGTCAAGCTGTGACAGGGGAGGTTCAGGCTGGATATCAGGTAGAGGTTCTTCACTGAGAGGGTGGTCGCGCACTGGAACAGGCTCCCCAGGGATGTAGTCACAGCACCAAGCCTGTCAGAGTTTAAGAAGTGTTTGAACTGTGCTTTTAGTCATATGGTCTGAATTTTTGGGTAGATCTGTGTGGTGCCAGGAGTTGGACTCGATGATCCTTGTGGGTCCCTTCCAACTCGGGACATTCTATGATTCTATAAACAGCTGAATCACCTTCTTGGTCTTCTATCAGCACCCATCAGGAATTTTAAGAGGACTTACACCATCAAAACTCAAACTCACACCATAGGCTGGAAGGCAAACCTCAGGTTTTGAACCAAGTGGTTGCTCTGATAAGCCTGAATGCGAGCTAACAGGTGAGCCTCTCAAAAAAAATAATAATAACAATCTAACACCTCCTTTCTGAATGCAGTAAGAAGGGTAAGAGTTGTAAAGACAGGCAGTTATCCTGATAGCTGCAATAGTAAAACTGCACTCAGTTGTGAGAAACCCAGGTGAAGAAGGTTGTGGACAGATTGGGTGCACTCTCCACAGCAAAGAACGACCCTCTGAGAACAAGATGAAAAGGGCTTGTTCTGCTTCCCAAGGAAGAGCGGAAGTGGGACTGTAATCATGACCGTATCTTTGCTCTAAAGAGACACCACCAAATTATCTCTGTTTATTCTAGGGTTAGAATACAAAGTTGTAGATTCTGTCCACATACAGGGCATTAGGATGTACTTACTCAGTCAGTCACGTTATATGAACAATCCCAGTTCATAGCAACACTCAGCAACAGCTCTTCAGTTATAAGAGAAAATACTTTTATTTGGCATTCTATAAGGAAAGATACTTCATGAAACCTACAAGCAGCACCTCATACCTGTAATACAAAAACCATCCACAAAAATTACTACACGCCATTTGAGATGCAATTTAATACAGGTATTGAAGAAAACACATCTAATTGCTGTTAATGAACAGCATTGGTAATTACAGATATGGCTATACCCCTTTGCTAGCAAGGTTCTGGTTTCTCTGCGTTCTTTCTTTCCTTCTAAAAAAAAAACAAACAGTTCCTTAATGTGCTGTCTAGCAAACGCTATAGTGAAATCATGTCCAAGTCTACTGAGTTACGCTGCAGCTTTCGTATCATCATACACCAGATGAAGGCTTTGGCAAGCTGCCCATGTCCGACAAGCTGTTAGGGTGTTCATCCTCTTCCCTGTGCATTTACACAGGTGCATGGATCATACAACAAATGGGGACTGAGGTCTGGGGCCTGACTTGGCCTCCAGACATCCCCAAGGTCCTGCTTTTCTTCGTTGGAGCCTTTTAGCAGAAGCAAAGAGGCAGAGGCTCAGCTCAACTCCTCTCACAGTTAGTTACCATGCCTCTTTTCCAAGGGGTTCCTAAGGGGTCCTCCTGGAAGACCTTCAGAAACACAAAGGGTAGAGAAGGGCTTATCCCTGGAAAACAAGCTAATCCCCAGAGACACTTCTCTTCAGGCTTCTAGCCAATTCTTCTAAGCATGTGAAGTAGCAGATTCATCTGAGCAACAGCAGAACTGCAATGTTAGCTCAAAGCCAGCTGAGAGAGAAGGGAAGAATCCAAACTTCAGTCCAATACTGTCAACATGTTTCCTGGCAAGTCTGATAGTAAGAACTCCATTCCGAATCTCCAGACTTGTCGTCTGCGCACTCCGTTTTGATCAAAGCATACGTAGAGGGTTCGCCTCCTTCACTGCATTTCCAGGACACTTTGCACCTTGAAGATGCATGGTATGCATTGTCCATAACAACACCCTCTTTGTCATTCAAGTCCTCAAACCCTGGAGGAAGGAACTCCTCAAATTCTGCAGGAGCACTGTCAAACACCGGGGGAGCGGGATAATCAAAGTTTGACGGAATGCAGTCCTCAAATGCTGGACGGATGTTGTTCTCAACGCTGGGGACAACACACACTTCACTAACTGAAGCAGGAAGCTCTGCAGCTTTCCTGCCTTTCAGCTCTGGCAACTTGGGTTTTTCTTCAGCTGGAGGAAAAAGCCAGTTGAACAGAAATCTCCTCAATGCCAACGACTAGAAAAGACAGTGAAGACAACACAGGAAAGAGACAGGGCCACAAGTAGCAAAGGCTGGCACTGGTGGTAGAAGCAGTCAAAGAGTACGTGTGAACATGATCCCCTTAAACTAAAAGGCTGTCTTACTGATTTTCTTTACGTGATTTGTAACCAAGTGACCAGCTGCCAGCTGAGACACCATGACACCCCGAGCCAGAGCTCACAGTGCACGCTCCCTTGCAGCTTCACAGGGGCACCCACAAGCACAGACTGACCCCACCGCAGTGGACTCCGCTACCTGGACAGGTAAGGGCCTTGGGACACCACAGTCCTGTTGCCTTCCTGGGGTGCCTACTCTCCTCGCCCTGCAAACAAACCCTGGCTCAGTTTGTACCTCTGCTTTCTGATGGCACTGGCCCCAGCTCTGGACTTTCTTACACCCAGCGATGACACATGGAGACCCAGAACATCCCAGTCATGCCTGAGGCAGCAACATGCAAATGGATCTTTCCCTCCATACTGAGCTGGTGGGAGCAGGGCTGCTGGCCAACAGCAAATTGAAAGGATCGCTGCAGTTAAGACAGGAGAAAAACCTGCCCTACATGATCCGAACAAGCCCCTCTGCCCAGAAAGTGTCATGCCTATGTCACAAATGTGCCATGTCACAAATGGGCCATTTGTGCCCATGTCATAAATGTGCAGGGCGAGTGGAAGAACAGGCGAAAGCACCAGCAGTCCCCAGGCAGTGAGTAGCTACCAGGAACCACAAGCCTGCACAGCATTGAAGAGAACCCTGCTGTGCTGGGGCAAGAAGGATCTGAGACTGCAGAAAGAACTCATTATCTAGATAGTCCCTTGTTATCTAGATAGTCTTAGTGCAGCACACATGTGATTATCTTAGTATTAATGCCATCGGCAGCTCAAAGTGCTGTCTTTGGATCTTTCAAATTTCAGATGTTTCAATGTTAGAAAAAGTTCCCCTTGATTACAGTACTCCGCTTGCCTAAGACAATCATGCCTCACTAAACCAAACTCAGACAAGCCACATCACGCTCTTAGATCCCTGTCTGCGACCCATAGGAAGGCACATAATGAAACATACTCACCATTTTCAGACAAGTCATGTTGCTCAGGATAGTCTCCGTCATCTGTTAGTCTCAAGCTTGAATGCCGTAAGACTGGTACTCCTAACCAGGAGTTAAGCCAAGTCAAGTGAAAAGCAGATAAATATACTTAAGTGTTTGCAGGAAGCCGTCAAAGAATTCATACTCTGCATATTGCTCAATTCCCTATAGCTTATCACTTGCTAGAGATTAGAGGATAGGAGGAAATTCTTCACTCAAAGGGTGGTGAGGTGCTGGAACAGGTTGCCCAGAGATGTGTTCAAGACCAGGTTAGTTGAGGCCCTGAACAACCTGGTCTAGTGGGTGGTGTCCCTGCCCATGGCAGGGTGTTGGAACTGGATGATCCTTAAGGTCCCTTCCAACGCAAGCCATGTTATGATTCTGTGAAGTCCTCCCCCTCTGTTCAGCTTTTAAGCCTTTCAAGTAACTACCTACTCCTTCTTACCAGACAAGACAAACTACCTTATGTCTTCATTACCTATGTGCTGGACCAACTTTGAGTTTCAACTGCAAAGCACCACGGGGCAATAACAGCTTCTTGTCAGAAGACCACCCTTTTCCACCCTCTCCTACCATTAGGCATTGCAGCAGGGAAAGGAGATTCTCCATCCCATCTTGCCCACATTTGGGGGTGAGCTACTTGGAACTAAGAAACCAAAAGATCTTCAGGTAGAGGTAAAAACTCACACAGGCCTCAGAGCTAACAGGGCTCTGGAGCAGCAATCAGCTTCATCCATACTGTGCAACACTGCCAGGCACTTGGGAAGGTTGCCTTGGTTTCAGCCCCGGCTCACCAGCTCAGGAGGAAACACAGGTCCCTCCCCTTGCCTGCACTCACCAACTCTGTGCTCCTGGAAGTGACCAAACCCAGGGGAGTTCAGCAGGGCACAGGTCCCACAAGCAGAGATACGAGGCCCTATCCTACCAATGTCCCACCACAGGAGAAAAATAAATAAATAAAAACACAGCTCTCAGCAGACCACACACCACACAAACAGGAGAACGGCAGCTGCCGCAACCTCCTAAGGCCTTGCCACAAATCCACCCTGCAGGCACCGGACCAGCCTGGACACTCCCAGCACGCGACCTTGGCAAGGAGGGCTGAAAATCGTCCCATCAGTGTGGAAAGGCCTCGGGCAGTCAGTCCCTACAGCAGAGCCACGTGCTGTCACCAGCACTGACAGCAGCCTGCTCCTCTGGACCAAACTCATACCAAAAACCACAGTCAGATATCTCCTGAATACAGAGAACTGGATCTATGCATCAATTGCTATTTAAATAGGCTATTTAGGTGTTGAAGGAGATTTCTTACCTGTCCTGTGCCCAGGCTTCTGAAAATCCCATATCAGTGCAACCAAGAAAATAGTAACTACAACAGCTGCTGATATTATGAGAACATAGAGAGAAGGATTTCTTCCAAGCACCTCCTTTTGCTCTACAATGAAAATTTATTTGTCAAAACACTTACAGTACAGCAGGTTGAAGCTCCACCATTAGCTTTTGTGATATTAATCATTATTCTTATGTCCTGTAAGTAAAATATCAGAAAGCTGACTTCTAAAATTAGAGGTTGTCCTACTGATTTTCCTTAAGTGATCTGCAACCAAGCAGTCGCTTTTCACAAGGTGTCACCTCTAACCCAAGGCATTAGGACAGACCTCAGCCAACCTGCCACCAGCTGCTCTTTGTCTCATGCCACCAACTGAGAAACTGATAAGGTGTAGTGGTAATAATAGCTAGTATGCTATTTTCACATGCTAGGCAATTTGCTGTCGCAACACACCTCGCTTAAACTTGTGAGTCTCCCTGTATCCCTCTGGTTCGGTTTCTCCATCACAAAAGCTGTGTAGTTTAGAACAAAACCATCATCATAAGCAGCATTGCATTGAGAGTTTCCTGCTTTCCCCACCACAGGAACCCTTGCGGATGTGCCGGTGAATCTGTTCTCAAGTTGGGGAACAGTCATAAACTCAAATTCACCAGAAAGCCCTTCTGATACATCTAAACCAGCAATCATTTAAAGATACAGCATTTACTGGCCCCCCAAAAGCCATTCTTCTATCACAGCTCATAGTATTTCCTACATACAGTGGAGTAACAAAGTAGAACTCAAATGACACCTTCTGCCACTCTGGGTGAAGTAGGCACTGGCAGAAGAACGCCCAGCTTTACCCAGCAAGGCTTACCCCAGGAAGTCTGTGCTTCATCTCTCTGCTAATTACATGACTGCTCGTCCATTTGGGGCCGTCTCCTACATAATCCAGTAGATAATCCAGTACACAATCTCTTACATAACCCAATACACAGACAGGTTTCTGTCTCTAGTCTGGACCCAAGAAAGCTTTTCATTTTTTAGCAATACTCACCAACATTCACATTAGTGATGCCTTCATACACAACTCTGCCATCTCTGTCTTTCACTTCTATAGAATACCTGCCACGGTCACTTGTCTCAATCCTGTCTAGTCTAAGGCTGTGACTAGACACAATCTCAGACCTGTTACCGTATTCTCCATGGTACCAAAACCAAGAACCATTTGTCCGAGCTACTTCCGTGTTTTCCTTTTTCCAGGCTATCTGGAAGAAGTGTTCCGGCATCATCTCTGTTAGATTCAGGAATATGGACCCGCCGATAAATTCTGTGATTTCTTGAAGTGTTTCCACTTCTGAGGGGAGAAAAACATCAGCTCATTACTACAGGATTTTATACGCCATACAGTGACCACAAGCAGGAATATTCCTCGCATTTCTTGTTAAGTGGAAGTGTGCTTTGCTATAATTGATGTATCAGCCCAAAATCAATACACATATATTTGTTTTGAGACTGCTCTGATAACTTAACTTGTAATCAGGTAGCTTCTCTTCTATTATACTAATGCTTCTTCCCCACCACCACCTCCTTCCCGACAAGGGAGAAAGACAGTAAATGAAGGGTATTGCGAGTGCTGGAAAGAGCAAAGGGAACATGAGGAAGTACATATGGAATGAGAGCTAGAGCACGCCTCAACAAAGCCAGGCATGCTTGCCTTCAGGATTTGGTTTTACATCACACCCAAGAGCCAGGTCTCCTGCACTTCGGAGAAGGCTTGAAATGCAGTAGGACTTCCCAAAATTATCATCTGAAAAGCTGGTCTGAAAGTGACAAGAACCACCCTCGGGCACATGACTGTCCCAAGCACTCATTCCAGACATTAAGCTGTGCCTATAGAGACCCTCTCCCCGCAGGCAAACTGTTCTGTGGCACAGGACTCACAAGCGGGGATAGCAGCCTGGCTTCTTGTTACGAGATGCAATTTGAGGTTGATACAAACATGAGGTAAACCACAGGAATGTGGACCCTGGTTGGACCCTCTCCCAATTCAATGTTTTATGGAGATTGCTTGCACTTCTCTTTTTCTTCATACTGGCAAGGAAACCATGAGCATATGCTGGCTCAGGGGGAAAGCAACTGGTCTTGGGCCACCATTTTGTTGAATTTCATGAAATAAGATACCTTTGGAAAACAGGCTCTGGAAAAGGAAACTTGCCAGAGTAGCGTACACCATCTACATGTTATTTTCAGAACTTGCCATAGAAATAAGTGCATCTCCTTTCTCTGATAGCCCCAACCAACCTACACATTTAGACTTGAACCCTACAACACAGCTACACTCAGAGGAGGGAAGGGAAGAAATGCGCAAACGTTTTTCCAGATATTTCATTTGTCTACAACATGCATCATTTGGGAAAAGACTCATCTAATCATTTTGTAACCCAAAGTGAGGCATGCAAACGCAGAAAGGACACCTGAAAATACATACATTTAACGCACGTGTATAGCATGCTCAGACTTACTCTTCAGTTCCAGGTGAAAAATCTGATGCAAATGCAAGCCATCCTGATCGTACACTTCTGCCACATACTCTCCCTGATCTCTCCATTCCGCGGGGCAAAGACTGAGGCTGCCATTGTGGAACACACGGGCCCTCTTGCAGTAGACCTCTGACGCGTTTACCGATTGCCTTCTGATCTGCGCCACTCGCTGTCTGTCTTTCTTCCAGATGGCATGGATGTACCCAGCTGACTGCAGGCAGGCCAGGTGAAAAGCAACACAGTCACCTACAATCCCTCTGACAAGGTATCCTGTTGAAACACGTGCACGTGAATATTTACTTCAGGAAGATACAGGATATCTTGTACTTTTGCTTTTTGAAACTTTTTACTACCTTGGAAGCATTTCCACACAGGCTTACAAGTAATCTACCAGGACCTAGCATGCCGACAGAGCTTACTTTTAAGAAAAGGCAGATAATGAATTAAGTCCCTGAACAGTTCCCTAAGAACCCTAAGAAAGTCCACTGCCTCGTCATGCTGAGGAAGCAGTTTACTTGGATTAGATTTAAGAAGGGAGAATCCTACGGGGAGGTCACAAGATATATCAAGAGCATATTATGAATCGGCATCCATCATATATATTAATGCCTAGGGACACATCTAGAATATTGTCTTTGACACTGACCAAAACCCAGAGAGTAAGTTTTCACAGTTTCCCTACAAAATTGGATCCTGGCATTTACAACAGCTGCTGTGTCAGAAGTAAACGGAAACAATAAGCCTTATGTCTTTTGTCATAAGTGGAATTCAGCATGTCTAAGTTATAAAATTACTATAGTCTCTATGTCTGAATGAAAATAATTCCCATGCTAATGATAATTGCTTGTTTCCAAAAAGCTAATCACTTCTGGGCAAAGATTATTTTGCCCTGACAAGCAAGGATTTTGCTTATCTGTACTTAATTCTTTCATCCCCAAACTCTCAAATCAGTCAATATCGTACTAGAGCCAGAAGAAAAAAAAAATCTTCAGAATGCAGCATCTAATTTATGCAACCCAAAGTAACAACTGCCGTGCAACAATAAGCAGAGGGTGGTGTTAACGACATGGAAAGCAGGAAAGCAGAACAGAGCAAAATCCTGACTAATCTTCAAGCAGTGGAGAAGATGACAGCAAAATCAAGATCTGAAATAAAGTCATAGCTACATTTAAAAGTCTAACTGTAGCATCTTGCTTCTAGACCTGTGGCACAAGTGTAGATACTAATCATGAGCACAACAAATGTTTAATCAAAATCATGGCATGCAAGTGTTCTCACGAGGTTAATACGTGAACTCAAGAACGAAAAGGTAGAAGATGCCAGCCAGGAACACACAACCTATACATCGTAATGCAAACTAGCGTCTGATCCAGGCATCCCTACATAGTAAGGGAAGGTTGAAGTGATAACTTGCACCCACCATGTACATGTAACTGAAATGTTCTTTGGTGGAGGCAATGCTGAGAGCTGGCGCAGACCTTAGCCGTGTACTGTCCTGCATCCTCCTTTCCAACAACGCGGAGCCCCAGTGTTCCATTATGAAAGACACGAATCCGCTGGCCGTACCCAGTGCTGCCATGTGTCCCCTGCTTTAAGAGCACGTCTCCCTTGTACCATCTGATCTGAGAACGATGCTCCAACTGGGCAAAGCCAGGGTCAAAAATAACATAGTCGCACGCATTTCCATTTATCGTTGTCACATCACCAAGAGCTGAAAATACAACACATAGAACGAGGTCATTGCAAACAATTTTCTTACCGTGTAACCCTCAAATATCACCCTAATCCTGCAATTAACAAACCCAGCAGCACAAACCTCTTGGAACACATCCACACCAAAACACATTTTCAATCACAGTTCAGTGTAAAAGCGCATAATGGCTACAGAATTAGGAATCAAATTAAAAAAAAAAAATCTTACCTTCAAGAATAACAAGTGCACACAATGCAGCCTGGAAGGTGAAAATAGGTAACATTTTAGAAATGATCATTTCTTTGCTATTATGTATACATTTCTGCATGGGCTTGTTCACCAAGAAATCATTAAATCCTACTAGCTTAGGTCACTAATGAATGATGTGACTTGAAGTAGGCGAGGAGAAATGTTTAAAGGATGCTTTTATGCTAACCGCTTCCTTACTGAAAAAGTGCATGAAATTCTCAGACAAACAGAATAGCTATTTTAAAAAAACACACACTGTGGTTTCAGCCTCTGTGTCAGAGACGCATCAGCTATGAACCTGTGAGTAACCTTCCCTTTTTTCTTTCTTTTTTTTTTTCATCATGCCACAATTGCTATCAGACTACTTTTCACAGCAAAGTCCATCGAAAATATGTTTGCCATTGCTACTGTGTGCAGAACCTTAGCGCAAATCATGACCTGGAGGTCAGCTGCGTTGCAGCTGGGACAGAGTTAATTTTCTTCCTAGTAGCTGGTATGGTGCTGTGTTTTGGATTTAGGATGAGAATGTTGATAACACAACGATGTTTTAGTTGTTACGGAGCAGTGCTTACAAAAGACCAAGAACATTTCTGCTCCTGGTGCTGCCCTGCCAGCGAGGAGGCTGGGGTTGCAGCAGGAGCTGGGAGGGGACACAGCCAGGACAGCTGGCCCGGGCTGCCCAAAGGGATGTCCCATGCCATACAGTGTTCTGCTCAACCCTAAAACCAGGGAGTTGTCTGCAGGGGCTGCTGCTGCTTGAGGACTGGCTGGGCATCAGTCATCTGGTGCTGAGCAATTACATTGTGCATTGCTTTATTCTGAGTAATCTTTTCTTCTTCTTTTTTTTTTTTTTTTCCCCCATGCCTTTTCTTTCCTTTTGAACTGTCTATCTCAATCCACAAGTTTTACTTTTTCCCCCCTCAATCCTCTCCCCCATCCCACTGGGTGGGAAGTGAGCAAGCAGCTCTGTGCTGCTTTGCTGCCAGTCAGGTTAAACCACAATAGGTGCATAGTTTTATAATCACAAGTGTAAGGATGTCTACAAAAAAACTGTATCACTTATCTGCAATACTGGAACTTCCCCCAAGGAAACAATTTATGTGAAAGAGTGTCACACTATACAGCAGCCCAAAATAGTGTCACACATCCCATTCAGCTTCCAGTTTTGCATGAATGTGCACATGACACTAATAAAGCGAGCCATGGGAGACGATGCAAAGTGCTTCTTGATAGGCCAAAGGAACTTCTGCAAGTCTCCAGAGAGGCCTGTGGTGCCAACACATCTGTCAGCTGGGTAGTCAGCTCAGCAAGTGAATTTATTTCTGGAGTGCACACCATCTGATTTCTCATTCTCAAGCCATAAATTAGGGTGAATTTGCCTTTGCATTGCATGCACACCACCACAACTGCAATTTGTGCACTAAATTATTGATTGAACTTATCTTTGCTGTCTCCTGGTTGCCCCAGAAATGACTGTTTCCACTTGAACAAGAAAGAAGCAAAACTGCACATAGGGCAGAGCTGCATTGGAGGCCCAAGATGAACAACAAAATGGACAGGATTTCTGGGGAGGAAAGCACGTTGTCTCTCTTTCTGCTTGTGAAGCGATGCCTCATATCCAAGTAGAGCAAGTACAGGGCCATAGAAAGGCATGCATCTGAGAGCCGGAAGATGAAACGAATGTCAGCTGACTAGCACTGACAATCCAAAATAACAGCTTATGTGGTTCACACTCATATAGGAAACAAGAGACGTCCAAAGCATGCGTCCTAAAGACCACAGCCCAACTGAAAATGTACGCCGCCATACAGGTAATCAACAAGTCAACCACTTCTGCTACGTAAACTTGATCAGAGAGTCTCCATAACCTTCACTGCTACCTTCTTCACTGCATGTGTGTTTAACCATGAAATACGGCTTTGCGGATCATTTCACTGCCTTGTTTCAGCAAACGCAAACACTGTGGAAACTACGGCACTCTGAAGACTTAAGAAGCGGTGATTGCACATTCAGAAGAAAAGGAGAACTGCAAACTAGTTTCTTTCAACACAAAAGCATTCAAACAAATATTAAGAAACGAGCACAAAAAGCCATCAAATACAAGTCTAAACAGTCCCATCTCAACTCGGAGTTATGAATGAGCAGGGTGATTTAATGAAGCCAGAGAGGTAGCCATAGGTCTGTCAGTGCCATCTGAAGCCATCATTCAGCTTCAAAAGCCCTCTGAAGGAGAGCAGCTGCAACAACAATTAGCATCTTTCACCATAACAAAGATGACCAACATGCTGCTTCAGACGTGCCCTCCCATTATCAGTCTTGGCATGGTAGTCTATGCCTGGACCAGCTAAACAAGCTCCACAAACGGTGCAGGCCCAAAAGGCATCCATCCAACCTACTGTTTATTTGCTGGTGATGGCACAGGCACTCTTCCTTCCTGCGCGTCTAAACCTGTGATATTCCTTGTTAGATAGAAGGAGGGGATCACTTTTACCAGGTGGTCAGTAATTCATTGAGTCTTTACACAGCCAAAAATGGCAGCAAGACTTACTAAACAGCGGCAGTCAGCTTTTTAGATGTAGTTTCATGCCAGGCTCACAGTGGAAAGATGTTGACTTGCACCTTTAGTCACACTGGTCTTGTTAACTTCAGTGTGCCCTTCGCAATTCTCATGCTATATGAAGAGTTATGTGCATGCATGTGTGTATGTGCATGTGTCCATGTGCAGCTATACTTGAGTTTTTTTGTTTTAAGCTTTGCCTTGCTTGTTCAGCCCTCAGGCAGTCATCATAAATAGAAAAGGCTAACAGAAACCAGCTGAGTGGCTCCAGCCCACCTCTGACAGGCTTGCATACAGAGCCTTCCCTGGGTACTAGCCTCCAGCATTCTCATAATCACCTCAAATGCTAAAAAAGTCTCCTTCGTTAACCACTTCTTCTCAGGGCCCACCCACAGACCACTGAAGCCCAAATAATTTGCATACCATTACCTTCAGGCAGATAAGGCATGTGTGTGCAATTTTGGGTACACAGTTTCACTTGTAACTTGTAAAGCAATCAATTCCAGTTGAAATTATGCTGCCACGGGACCTGAGGCTGCTATCTTTTACTTTGCATAACACAATTACCCTGATGAGGGCTACAAAATACATATTTAAACAAATAACCAAGTTAATATAGTTCAATTCGTGTATCAGCGTTCACCTAAAATTAAATAATTCAACACCATGCTGCCTGAGGGAAGAAACAGGGTAAGACTGCCCCCTCCTGTACACAAATATGTAATTCTCTGGATAGTTGAAAGCAAAAATCTTGCTTTCTTAGTATACCTTGGAATATTGATCTAATTGGAAATATATATATATATAAAGCATACTTAAAGCTGTACAAAGAAGTTTCTGTCACTGTTTCTAACAAACAAAAAATAATGAGAGTACTGACTCACTGGTCAAATACGTACAATTCCAAAATAGGCCTGGCTATTAAAAACACATGAACAAAAGCCAAGCTTCAGTAATACAAGGCTCAAAACACTATGTAGTGCACAACCTATTTTTTTTTTCCTTGAGTGTATTTCCTCCACATCACTTAATCAAGCCTTTTTTCTTCCCCCAGACTGAAGTGTCACTGGAGACTGCATTATACTTCTTGCAGTCTGAAACACCTCAACAACACGAAGAACAGCAGCTGGCATTTTAGGGGCAATTCCCCTTGTAGGCATCCCCTGGGATCACCTTCTCACCTTAATTAAAACAGTAGCACTGTTTACAGACCCAGAATACCCAGAGAGTAAGGCATTTACTGAAACAACACGCTGACACCTGCGAAGAAGGGAGGACAGAAAAACATGTTTAACCATAATGCAAGCTCTACCTGAAGCAGCCACCCCTGGCCTAAGCCCCCTCAGGGTTTAGGCCAGACCTCAGGGTTTAGACCCAAACGCTAAGGGCTGGGGTTAGCTGTGGGGAAATATGTATTTTTAGTCTTCTCGTTGGTGAGAAATGTTGTTTCACCTGGCTGACAAGTGGTTTATAACAGTTCCTTGGAAATTGATGGGTTTTCCTAGATATTTGAGGGCAGATATCCCTAATCTTTCATTTACAGACACATTAAGGGAAGGCTGAACAAAACAGGGGAGGACTTGGGGCAGACATGAAATGGACTAAAGTGATCAAATGAATCCTTGGAGAGCACTGTACTACCACAGAGAAGCATCACCTGCCACCAGCGCAGGAAAGGGAGCCTTCCTTTCCTCTGGAACAGGGAAATGGGATGCACAGGGAAGTAAGACAATTTAGACTGTTTAATGAGCAAACTACATAAATTGGGTGTCTTCTAACATGCCATTCAGAACCTGCAGAAAGACTCCTCCATGTAGTTTCTTTGGCCCTACTTGGTTTCGTAAGAGCATTGCCAAACCAATAAATCTAGGTAATGGGCAATGAAGTAATCAGCAACTGAGATAAAGCAATTCCTTTAGCACACAAGTTTTATTGGGTACACAAGTTTTATTGGGTAAATACCTGACTGCATAAAGCATAACCTCCATTAACAAGCTTTCACCAGTCCATTGGCCATCTGTCTCAGTAGTCCTGGGAGTTTGAGGATTTTCTCCAATGAATTCATCCAGAGATTTACATAGTTGTGTTTGCTTTTTCTTTGTTCTAGTCCTCTTGTATATTTTTTCCATTTACTTGACGCTCAGAATGCCTCTGCTTATACAGTGGTTGATTTTCTTCCCTCAGATATTACCTTCCTTTCTACATTTGTTTTTGATTGGTTGGTTGTTTTTGGTTTAGTTTGTTTGTTTGTTTGTTTTGTTGTTTGTTTTTTTCCCCCTTATCTCTTTCTGTTTTACTTAAGGATTCTTAAAATTATTACACGATGACAGCTGCTCTCTGTTTGGATGAGGTAGAAGCCAGTCACAGGTTGCTTACGCTAACCATCATTCATGGCTACAGATTGCTGGTCTACAAGAGTGTACCTGGGCAAACCCCCAATCACTACTTTGCTTTACAGGGTGTTTAAACACCAAGTCTCCTCAGCTATAGGTCACTTGCTGAATTATGCAGTGCATCTCATATGTAATTGGCCAAACACATTCAAGTTAATGATTTCTTCAAAAAGGAGGTGTTACCTATTGCAAATAAAGTAAGACCTTAAAAATAACAGATGTATGGACATGAACTTTTTTTTTTTTTTTAATTCCTATTTGGAAAATCTGTAAATTATTCAGCAATTTAGGCACACTTGAATCAAACCTAGCAAGAACTTTGTTACAACAATGGGTTGCTGCTATTCCTGGGCAGCCCTGACCTGATATGTATTATTAGCATGTCTGATATATAATAGCTTTGATGGTCATTTTAGTCCCAGTCGGTCAAAGGTGTCCTTGAAGCTTCTAGCAGAAAGTTTTCTGCATTCATTTTCAAGACTGCTAGCAGATTTGATTCAATGCAAGATGCTCAAAGCAGCAGTTACTAACAAATACAATATGAATACCTCAACCTGGAATCCTTCCAGAGAACTGGAACATATTGTAGTCTAAAGAATGTATGTCTTTGAAACACAATTAAGCTGTTCTGAAATACTAAAAAATGGAACATGATACAGTGATGCTGCTACGGTTTAGAAGTTGGCTTGCTTGTTTATTTGTGAGCACATGCCTAGATTCAGGTAGTTGCATTTTTGCACTAATAAAGCAATTGCTTGCTTTCCAATTTTTTAATCAATCTGGTAGTAGTTTGATTCCTGTCTTTTTCTTTTTTTTCTCCTGTGAAATGTAACACAGATGTAATGGAGATGTATTGATATTCAGAACCTGATTGGATGTGATCCTGGGCAGCCTTCCTTAGGTGACTCTGCTTGAGGAAGAGGTTGCACTAGATGATCTCCAGGGGTGCCTTCCAACTTCAGCCATTCGGAGATTCTGTAATTCCCATGTCAGAAACACCTGGGAAAAAAAAATATGCTTCTGTACTTCAAATCCAAACCTGAGGATATCATTATCCTCTTGGAAGGCACTACACTTAACTTTTTGCAGCGTAAACAAGCAATCTTACCTAGGCTGTGGAAAATTGCCTGTGTCACTGGTTTAAAGCTAAAATACTTACAGGAGTGTTTTCTGTCAAATGAAGAAGAAGACAGCAAACTGCTCTCATTGTTTATTTCTCTTTCAGCAGCTGTGCAGAATGTCAGTGCTCTACATATGAGTGATTAATGTATCACTCTGCACAGAAAGCTCTTTCAGTGCAGGTGAAAATGGTTGATCAATAGGTAAGTTTAAGAATCAATCTTCAGTGGGCAGCCACAATCTTTCAAATGTCTTTAAAACTTTCCTCCATTCTATTCAGATAGCAGTTTAGCTGATTGTAAAATAATTATTATAAAGACTGTTGGGTAGATACAGCATTCTTCAATATCCAGAGAATGGTAATGCTGAAGGTTAGCTAGAGCTAACAGCAAAGTGGAAAAATGGTTATTCCCCTGTGTAGTGCTTCTCCTTTTCTACTGTAATTCTCATTGGGATTTTTTCATTGCTTTGCTCCAACAAAATCTTCATTAGACATGGGGTTTTGGTCATTTCAGCTGTTGAAGCGTTGTTGCTTTTTTTAACAACAAAAAAGTACTTTTAACACTAAATGCATAGAACCTTTTAAAGCTGATACATCAGCTTTGTCAGAACAGAAAGAGGTACTTCCAAATCATTAGCCAACTGAAGCTCAAAATCACCAAACACTGAAGTTGCTCTGAAGCAGTAAAAAATGGAGCCAAGGCTTGACACAGTGGTGTTTTTGAACTAATACAGCCATTTTGAAATGCAAGAAATTTTTGAGAGCATATGTCAGGTTTCAGGCAGTTACATTTAATAGTGACCTAGTAAATGCCAGTTTACCATTTTTATCAACCTGGAGACACTTTGTTTCTTTTTCTCTTCCTTGAAATATGATTGCATTACCCATTTTGAGCACTTTATTGCTTTATGCATTTTTTAAGACAGCTAAACTTTCCTGGGAGGATTTCTCCCAAATTACTGACTTGTAATTAATGAATGGTCTGCAGGATGATACATGTATTGTGTCATGTAATTGCTGACATCTTGCTCATGGAATCACAGAAAAGGGTCCTCCAGAGTCCAACCTCCTGCTCAAAGCAGAGCTGTCACCAGCACCAGATCCGGTCAGCCACGGCTTTGTCTAGCCAAGTTTGAAAAACCTCCAAGAATGAGATCCAGCAACCTCTTTAAGGTAGCCTGTTCCTCTCACACACTACCCTCATAATGAAGATTTTCTCAATATCCAGCCTAAATTTTCCAAACCACATTTGCCTTTGTTTTATCATCTCCCACTAAGCAGAACAGTTTGATCCATCACCTTTGTACATCCTTTCAAGTAGTTGTTCGAGCATCCTCTTTGCAAGAACAAACAGCCCCAACTCCCTCAGTTTCTGCTCACTGGTTGTGTGCCCTAGGCTCCTAACCACCTCAGGAGCCCTCTCCAGTTTTTCCACATCCTTTTTGAACTGAAGGGCCCAAAACTGGGCACAGTATTACAGGTGTGGCCTCAGCAGCTCTGAACAAAGAGGGATGATAACCTCTCTTGATCTGCCAGATGTGCTTTTCTGGATGTAGCCCATTAAGCAGGTTGCCTGAATTGAGCCTACTGGGCCGTTTTCTGCTTGGCCTAGGACCTTGGTGCAGATCCTCTTCAGCACAGCTCTTGCTCAAGCAGCCACTCCCAGCCTGTGCTAATGCACATACTCTGACATGCGTGAGGAACTTTGCCCTTCTCCTTGTTAAGCTATGTCAGGTTTGTTGGCCCAATTCATGAGTTTCTCAGGTTTCCTTGGAACCGAATCTTTGCTGTATGAGTATCTCAGCTCCCATTCCACTTCAGTATCACCTGCTAACTGGCCACGGATGCGTTCTTTCTCATCACCCAAGTTGCTCGTAAAAAAAAGTCATTACTAACCACTGGCTGTTACGGGTCATGAACTAGACATCAAAATGTTGGCTGAGCCTGGAGGAGCAGTAAGTTTTCAGCCTCTCAGCTTCCAAAGCAGATGCAGTAACCCATCAGGAGCCTTATTAGAAATAAGGTATATTACATCCCCTGTTCTCTTTTCATCCCTATCACCAGTCATGTCTTGATAGAAGGGAATCAGGGTGGTCAGTTGGGGTTTGTCCATGGTAGACCCATTCTGAGGTTTTCCAATCACCTCTTTTTCAATACGTATTTGGAAATGAATTTAGCAGTTTTCTTCACCAATCCTGGACAGCAGGCTGATGCCTGAGCCTGCAGTGTCCCCTTGTATCAGTGTCAAAGCCATGGGCATTACTTTAGTTTCATGTGCAGGACTACTTTCCTCTTTCATTCGTCTCTATACATTTGTACTTTGGCTGTGAACATATTGGTCCTCAACCCTCCATATTTCTAAGCAGATGTGCTATGCTGCAAACATGACTGCGATGCAGCAATGTGCCTGACAGTCGTACTGTTTTACCAATTGATGGGGCTATGTTTTCCCTTTCATTCTATTTCGGTATTCCCAGCTTATTTTGTTGATGGCCATTTCTCCATCTGTCCAGACCCAGTGAAATTACAGACTGCAAGCTTAACAAGCCCGTATCAGACAGACTTCTCCAACAGAAAGTCTTTAATGCAAATTGATGCTTAAACCTAACAAACAAAGCCTCAGCATGACAAAACAACCTTGCTCATTTCGCTCTTAATTGCAATTCCCGTATTGTTTAGGGCACACAGTCACTAAGGTTTCTGACTAATTCAAATCACTTTTGTGTCTTGCTAACAATAGCTTTAAGTGAAAAGGAAATTTGAGTGGCTTTGGGGGTGGTTTTTATGCTTTGTTTCTAGGAAAGAGTTTGAGATTCCTTGAAAACCGCTCGCTCCTGTGCTGAGCCAGTCAGTCTTTGTGTACCACCACTAAGCACACGCTGTGTGTTTGGGCGTTTCAGCTCCTAAAAAAACCGTGTGGTTTTCTATAGTATGACACTGGAGCGGTGTAGCAGCGATCCAGGCCCACGGTAAGGCGGCCGGGAAACCCAAATGTCACCACGGCGAGAAAACAACCGCTCCCAGGCCACCACGGCAAGAAAGAGGGCGTCCCTGACACACACGAGGGAAGAACTCGTTCACGAGGGAAGACCGGGCCACCTCCTCCCACAGCCGCCCCCCTCGGCCTGAGCTGCTGCCTGGCTTAGGGGGGGCACGGCTGGGAGCCGCCCCCCGCCCCCCTACCGTGCCGGCCCCAGAACTGCCCGGCCCGGCCCGGCCCGGCCCGGCCGCTCCGCCCAGGAAGCAGCGCCCTTTGCCCGCGGAGCAGGAAGCGGCTGCCGCCCGCAGCGGGGCCGGCGCCGGGCGCCCTGCAGGTAGGCGCGGCACGGCTCGGCTGCGGGGAGGGGGGCTCCCGTCGCACCCAGCACTAAACCAGCGTGTGCTGGGTAAAAATTGTACAGCTGCGCCATTAATTGCTTTTTTTTTTGTGATGAAATCGTCCTCACTTTGATCTCAGCAGTGTGTATCCCCGATACTAGTTAGGGAGGGGAAGCCTTGAACGCCTTCTTCTGAATGGCAGGTCCGCGCCCTTGTGCCTGGGGTGACCATGCGGAGAACGCAGCGGCAGCGCTTCGGGAGCCGGCGGCAGGAGCCCGAGGAGCCCGAGGAGCCGGAGGTGTGGAGCTCCGCGCTGCGATGGTTCCCGGAGGCGGTACGGCCTGCCACGGCTGCAGGAGGGCTGCGGGGCTGAGTGGCCAGAGGAAAAGGTGAATAGATGCCTGCAAGGAGCCGAGGTAAAGAAAATAAGTCGTTGGACCCAGCCACAAAATCTGCTGTTGTGATATATGCCGTTACTATACTGAAGTCAAGGACCCCAGAGTGGCGCGGTGTGTTTGCTGGAGGTCCAGATCAGACACTCTTCCCACCTCATTTTAGTAAAGCTATGAATGTTGCATACGGTAACCTCCCAAACCTACATAGACAGATGTTCTTACTGTCTTGGCTTTCACGTTCAAAGAATAACACCCCAGGATGTGCTTCTGCAGGGTCAGGAGGGAACTAACTCTTCCTTCTACCTTGTCCACTTGCTTAGAGGCTTACCCAAGTGGTTGTGGTTGGACATTTATCACGATGATAGTCCCTCTGAAATGTGGAGGGATCTGCTTCTCTGAAGCTCCTGCTTGTTGACAGCCTTCACAGAGAAACCCTGCTGTTTGTGGTTAGCTGCCTCGAGGGAGGTCTGCGTGGACGAGGTTTTGTCTCCTCCTGCTTTAGAGTGAGGGCAAGCCATCTGGTACACACTGCAGCATGTAAATAGCTCGGTTGGCTTGTACCATCAACCCGTTGCAGCAGAGATTCTTGGTAGTGGCAAAGTCCTGAGAGCTGTAAGGCTGCAGATAGCAACCTACTTTGGAACAGCTTGAAATGATGCATCTGCAGGGGTGGTCCCCTTCAGCATTCAGGGAATATTTAAAGTAGGCACTCAGATTATTCTAACTTGTAAGGTTTCTTTTTTTTCACGTCTGTTTTTTGTTGTTTTCTTTCTTCAAGGTTCTGTAGTTCAAGAAGTCTCTCTTTTGTTTTCTCCCTTTCTTTCTGTCCAAATGTGTCACCTGGGATCAAAGACTTCAAGACTGGTGTTTTTGTAATCACTGGTATCTGAGGTCCAAAACCATTCCCATCACCTGAGCTGTCTCCTTGATTCTGGCATTATCTAATCCCTTATTAACAATTACCTTTCGGTAAATAACTGCTGGTGATGAAGTGGACCACAACCTGGCGCCCATCACTCTATGGTGTTTGCACCAGAGCCCATCTGTCCAGTTAGTCAATTGCATTTGGAGCTTGAACAGTTGTCCAGAGGTGTATTTTTACTTTGGCTCAGCCATAAATAAACAAGAAGGATTGGTAGCTTGAAGCACAGTTCAGGGAATATGTTTCTGAAGTGATGCCTGTTCCCATATTCAGCAGGGGCAGTAGATTTTAAGGTATATTGTGTGATGCACTCTTGTTGAATATTCAATTAAGCTTAATTTTGCTTGCTTTTGTAAGGATTCCTGATTGCTGAACCTGACGTAAATGCCCAGATGGACCAAGGAGAGGAACAAGATCATGAGGTGCTGGAAGAGATGCATATGGGTGAGAAATAAATCAGATAAGTTTACAAATAGAGCAAGCAAATTGTTCTTTGAGCTTCCTCAAAGTTATTTAAGCTGCTTCATTTCATCCAGCTCATATTGAGATCTGCTCTTTCCTCCCCAGGGCAGGCAGACCACCTGCTCTTGTCAGTGTGCTGTTAAAAGATGTATGGGAAGATGTAGTATTAAGAAAAAATATGAAGGTTTCCTGGGGGCAAGGAAAGACCCATCCCTGGAGGTGTTCAAAGTCAAGCAGGATGGGGCCTCGGCCAACGTGATCTAGTGGGTGGCATCCCTGCCTATAGCAGGGGGGTTGGAGTTAGATGATTTTTAAGGCCCCTTCCAACCCGAGCTATTCCATGATTCTATCAAAGATCTATAGCATCCTGCTGTTTGTGGCACACATGCTCCGGGTCACATGGTGAGGCTACGCTCCTATGGATAGTTTTCCCTTTGCTCCCAGTCCTTCCCTTTACTGCTTCTCCTACACAGTGCAGGCCAGGCTCCCTGGGAGAAGAGCTTGCCCATTCTCTGCCACACCATCTCCAAGCAATAATCACAATTATTTGTGCATTTTTTCCAGGTGGCGAGGTAGGTCGCCTTCGGGACCGCTTTGCAAGCGCAGATCAGCAGGACATGTTGGCAGTGGTGGCGAGAGGAGGAGAGCAACAGTTGGGTGATGGCCACGGAAGTCAGCACGTCTCCTCAGAGGCACAGCGAGGTGACTATAGGGCGGCAGAGGAGGCTAAGCTGCCTTGCTCTGCCATCAGCCTGGTGAAAAGACAGGAGGGAGGGGTGGCAGCAGCCTCACGGCGGGCCCATCGCGCAGAGCGGCCCACCATCTGCTCCGAGTGTGGCAAGGGCTTCAGCCGGAGCATCCACCTCATCCAGCACCAGCGAATGCACACCGGGGAGCGCCCGTTCCTGTGTGGGGAGTGCGGCAAGGGCTTCAGCCAGAGCTCCCATCTCATCCAGCACCGGCGGGTCCACACGGGCCAGAAGCCTTACACCTGCACGGAGTGTGGAAAGAGCTTCAGCCAGAGCTCCAACCTCCTGAAGCACCAGCGCATCCACACCGGGCTCAAACCCTACGTGTGCAGCGAGTGTGGGAAGATCTTCAGCGACAGCTCCACCTGCATCAAGCACCAGCGCATGCACACAGGCGAGCGGCCCTACAAGTGCCCAGCCTGCGGGAAATGCTTCAGCCAACACTCCCACCTCCTCCAGCACCAGCGAGCCCACGACGGCATCCGGCCTTACTCCTGCGGGCAGTGTGGCAAACGTTTTGGGCAGAGCTCTGACCTCATTAATCACGCTCGGACCCACACGGGTGAGAAGCCTTACAAATGCAGCCAGTGTGGCCGGGGCTTCAGCGGCAACTCCAACCTCATCAAGCATACCCGCATCCACACGGGCGAGCAGCCGTACCGCTGCACCCAGTGCGGGGAATGCTTTCGTTTCCAGCCCCAGCTGGTGCGCCACCAGAAACACCACACGGAGTAGTTGGCCCTGGGGACCACGGGCAGCAGCTACCTGGTGCTGCAAAGACACCTGGACACCTCATGTGGGGCATGAATTTGGGGGGAGGGAGCCCTCAGAGCCTGTCCCCTTTTCTTCTGGGTAGGCCTGTTTGCGAGCACTGCCCAGGTGCACAAGAAAAGAGGGAAGCCACTGCCAAATGAACTAGTGCACGTTCACTGCAGTGAGGTGGCTGTGCCCAGCCCCTCTTTCAGGGACGAGGAAAAAAAAAATGGTGCTTACGGTATGGTACGTTCAAGGCCAAGAGGGGAGAACATAGAACCGTTCCAAGGATCAGTGCCTTCTGCTTTTTTTTCTATGGGGTGTGATTTTTGCCCAGGTAAAAACCAGCTGAAATCTGTTTTCTCTACAAGCTGCCTGGATTTTGCCCTAGGGGTAAGGCCACAGCCTTACACGATCTCTCCCCTTAGAATCCACATCTCCCACTTGGCAGTTTTCATGGTTTTAGGTGGTGTTAGCAGCTATTTATTTTAAACCCCCACAATATGTTGTAGGCCCAGCCGATACTCTGTGGAGGCCCTGCCTATGGGATTGTGTTTTTGCTGGGTTGTATGGTTGTTAAATTGACAGTCCCACAAATCGTGCTGCTGTTTGACAGCTTAATCCTCAGCAGCAATTAAGTAAATTAACATCCTAATAGGTATTTCTCCCAGGTTCTTGTTTAGGCGCTTTTGTGGGTGGCACTTTATGAATGTTTTTATAAGGCTTTTAAAAGTATTTAGGATGACTTTTTAAATTGTGATCTTCTAATTGTCAGTTGATGAAAAGGAAGAGACTGATGTTAATGATGTTTGAAAAATAAGCTATGTCAAACTTTGACTTTATATTAAATGTTAAACATTTTTTCTTGCATAAAACTTTTTAACTCAAACACTGGTTTTGAGTTGTTAATGATTACAAGGAGGTGATTATGACAATGATTTCTAGAATTTCTGTGCATTTCTGCAAGCGGTTTTGATGTCGTCTTTAGTATTGACTTTCTAAGGAATATGGGGGAAGCAGAATTCTGAGAAAGCAGAATGAGCTGACCTCTGAAGAGACGATCTTCACTTTGAGGAGGAAAATACTACTACTGGGAATCTGTCCTTAAAAGGAATTCTAGCTCAGACGACCACTTGGTACGGGGGAGGAGAGAACTGGCAGTAATAACAAAGATGTTAATATCTCTAGCACGGAAGAACTCCTTGTAATGAACGTGGCAGTGTATACTGAAATGCCTGTTCCACCCACGGAGCCAAACAGGGGAAGAAATCACCGTGTGCTTCAGGCAAGAAAATGAAGTGATTGAATCTGTTGTGCTATAGAATTTTTATTTTCAGCATTGCTTATGGGCCTAATGCTAACAGTGAGCTTTCAGGTGGAGATGAGCTCCCAAATAGCAGTTATCACTAAGGGCCAGGAGAAGGCCCATCTCAAAGAGCGCAGGATCCTGGGGAAAACAACAAGCTGTGAGCAAAAGCAATGTGACTAGAATTACTGGCTGAGTACTGCGGGCACATCTACACCTCCCTTAACCTCCAGCTGGTGTCGTGGAGGGCTCAGCTTCATGCTCCGCTGGCAGTAGAGATGGTTTAAGTCATTTGGTTTCATTCTACTCCCACCTTCTCCCCCAGAGCCTGAATTAATGTAACTGTGCGGACTAACTGTTCACATGGCAGTGCCCTAAATCAAATCCATGAAGTGATCCACATTTTTAAAATGAAAGACTTCAGAGAGTTCATTTTAAACTGCACGAGTTCAGTCTAGACCACAGCCTCACGAGCAGTAGGGTGCATACCACTGAGAGGCTTGGTGACAGAGAAAAATGGATGAGCCAACAAGCAAATAAATAACATAGCCAGTACTGTTGTTAGTTCCCAAACAAGACATCATTTAAGATGTTTCCTTGTTACAGGTTTGGGTTTGTCTGTTTTTTTCATCAATGTTTCTAGGGAAGATTAGACCTCAGACCTGGAAAGGCCTGACACATTGCCTTTATTGTTTCTGCATTCCCCCAGCCACAGTGGGAGGACGTGTACCCCCAGTGCCACAGCATGATGGAAACTACAATTCATTTCTGGTGCCCTTAGTGCATGTCCTGTTATCCAAAAGGTTATTGATTCTAAGTGGCAGTTGCTTTTCTCCCCCATAAACTGGCTGAAAACCTCTCTTGCCTCTGAGTTGAAATGTCAGCATATTAAGAAAAAACAGCTGAGGACATTTTCTCTCCTGCACCTTTCATATATATACTCTTAGTCATGCATTCAGCAGGTACAGCAGGCAGGAAGGGCAGTAGGCCATTTTGGGGCCAGCCTCCTTCCAGGAAAGACAATTAAAATGCTGTGAGGAGTTGCCTGTAACTGCAGCATGATTTCGGAGAGCTGGTTCTCACATTACCTAAGTGCCAGGTTGCCACCTAGCTAGACAGGGCACTGCCCACATGTTGCTCTTGGTAGATTTGTTCCCTGTGCTCCAAGACATATCCTGCAGGATATCCTAGCGGACTGCCCTGCTCAACTGGTGGTCCTTTAGGAGCAATTAAGAACTACTGCTTGTGGGCTGTTGCAATTTCACTCTGCAATACAGCACAGAAGTGCACAAATCTGTTATGCAGAGCAGATGATCAGGGACTGGGCACCTGCATTCACTCCCTGGGACTATATTATACACCGGTACAGACATAACCCGAGTAATCAGCTAAGATTATCGACGTTCATGCAGCATTTCTCAGTTCCTTGCATTGTCACTTGATGTGTTGAAGTACACCAGCGTACACATCCCATTTTACTCCTGTGCTTGCTTTTAGTGCTTATCTGAAGTCAGCTGCTTTCCTGTCCTCCTCCAGGCTCTCACCACCAGCTGCTTCACAGTGTCCTCCCTCAGCAGCTTAAACAGTTTATCTAATATTTTGACCATGGTTTGCTATTAATTGGAACAAAATTAATCATGAAATCAGAGTAATTGAGATGCTTAAACAGGAACCAGTTAAGCTTAGCTGCAAAGGCTGTGGGTGTTTTTTTATTTAATTAAGTATTATTATTGATTTGCCTACAAGTGAAGTTGAGCGTTTCACAGAAGGGCCCAGATCTCAGGTCTGCCAGGCAATACTACCTGCACTTCTCCTTTCAAAGATCTTCGCAGTAATAAAAAATTATGCTAATGCTTTTCAGATTTGTTTTGAAAATTGTGCTGCACATGCCCACATGTCGAAACTTTTAGACTTCTAACTTGTTTGAAGGCCTCTAATACCGCATGCTGTTGGTAGCGCTGTAACTCCACTCCTTGTTATGATGAGGGAAGTTGAGACACTTTTCTTTCAGCTACAATATGGTATCTTATCTTGATTAAGAAGTGTTTCATATCAGGAGAGCAGGCCATTCATGGAGACCTCTTGATTACAGAGCTCTGCTGCAATAACTTTCCTTTTACAGCTATTTACAAGAACCAGCCTGAGTTGCATGCTATGGAAACTGGGGAGTCACATTTCCTATTCAGGCACCATATTGGGCTGAACAGAAGGCAGCCTCTGATCTCTCTGCTTAGAAACTAAACACAAAAATGACTATATATAAAAACATGTTTCTAGAGAAAAAAACAACAACATATTTCGCTCCTCCAGCACTACTTAAAGTGTACCTTAGTCTCCAAGTCTGCTACCCACACATGTTCTGTCACACCAGTCAT
Organism: Anser anser; assembly: GCF_964211835.1. NCBI lineage: Eukaryota > Metazoa > Chordata > Aves > Anseriformes > Anatidae > Anser > Anser anser. Next base: position 87,613,910 of record NC_139720.1, read on the forward strand.
AGGTGAAAGCATATTTGTACACGGGACAAATCGCTCTCCTCTTGGTCTTGGCAGCCTAGTTGTTCAGCAGAGATGCAGGTCCCGCATTGCATCATTTGGCGCTGCACAATGCAGTCTCTGTAAATAGTCTGCACCGAGATGCTTGCAGGTTGCTTCTGCTAATTTGAGTTGTTTCACTTCCTCACAAATCCTGGGCACTTGACTCTGCTGATGGTTTCAGCACTAGGTGGCAGAACTCCAAGTGCTAAAGAAAACTGTTCCAGGTAGCAGGCCCATACATCCCTTCAGCACACGCTTAGTCACAGTAACCAGGTACACAAAAAGACTTTTAAAGTCCTGCATTTTAGGTAGGTATTTCTCAAACTTAACTGTACAGGCCTATCCTTCAAAGTCTAAAATTGCCAAAAACTTTAAAGATAAACCAGGAAGAGCTTATATAGCTAAGCTCATCCTCCTTGCAGAATGTTACCGGTCTGAAGACGAGAGGCAGGTGCTCCTTGTCAAGGTGCTGGCAGGGGGCTGCTCCCTAAGGGGAGTCTATGGCAAGTAGCAGCAAGCCAGGTGGGGCCATGCCAGTCCCATAGCACCAGAGGCCTCTGGGCAGTGCTTGTTGGCTGACTTGCTTTAGCCATGCCTTACATCCTCCAGTCAGGAGGGATGCTGTTTGCAAGGACCACCAGTGTCTTTTCTGTGGTTGTACATCGATTTACTGATGACAAATAGGTGCAGCTGTCCATAGGTAGGGCACAACAGTATATCTGTAAGAGGTAAAGCCTTTAGCATTTTAAATTTTACCTGATCTCCACCTTCCTGGAGGTTAAAGTCCTTGCCAAAACTTGTAAGTCCAAGGTGAGCAGGACTGAGGCCTGTAGAAACAGGTTCTGCCTTTACCAGGATATGGGGGTACTTCAAGGCACTCATCCTTGCCCATGCGGAAGCCCAGCAGGGGGTTGGAACTGGATGGTATTTAAGGTCCCTTCCAACCCAAGCCGTGCTATAGTTCTGTGATACTAAATAAATTAAGCAGGCTCTCAAGTATAAAATGCATCCAGTTGGAGCTCAGACTCTCGCTACCCTGGAGTACCTATTGAGAGGTAAATATGCTGACAAATCTGTTGCTCACAGAGAAGATGTTATAAAAGGGAAACAAAAAAATCACCAACAGCTGCTCTGGAGAGGGGCTGGTGGAAGCGAACTTGGGAGGTAACCAGGAAGGATTTCTACCACGCACTGAGGACTGACTGAAAGCACACGCCTCTTGTAATAAGTGGTCCTTTGCCATGTGAGGCTTTTTTTTTTTCATGCTCATTTCTCTAATTTAGAAATGGGCCTGAAACAGCAACCCACACCTAGAGCGGAGCGCGCAGGCCCAACTGGATCTGAACACAGAGCAGCCTCATATGTACGGGGTGTGGGGGGGGGGTGGCTGGAAGACACCAGCAGAGCTGTCAGAGCCTCTGAGCCCTTGGCCTGGACCACGGACAGGGCCACTACCACATGGCCTCTGGGTGCCTGTCCCCATCGTCAGCAGTGGAGCAGCAGGGTCCAGGCCTGAGCCACCCCACAGTGTGTGAGGGGGCGTCCAAAAGCAAAGTGGGTGACCAGGCCGGCAGGCAGCTGCGGGTCAAGTGTGGACAGAATCGAGTCCCCCCCCCCCAAGTCCTCTCCCCAGCACAGAGGGGTCAGGGGCAGCATTGGGCAGGGGTGTGTCCCCTCAGCACTGTGCTCTAAGCTGGGGGGCCTGGTGGGTCTCCAAGGATGGAGCTCGCTTACAGGTGTCTGTAGGCCGGGGGACACAGCTGTTGGCTTGGTAGGGTATGAATGTGAGGATTGAGCCTGTGTCTGGATCCACGTTTGCCAAGGAAAGAAGCCGTGGCATGGGCTCAGTGCATAGCGGGGCCGCTGGTTACGCAGCCCAGCACTTGTGAGTGGCAGCAGGAGTGGGACAGGGCTCGCCAGGGCCTGGCCGGCACTGCCCTAGGGAGCAGGCGGCTCTGCATTGCTTCCCCCTTCACAGGAGGCAACTGAAGAGCGGGGAGATGACGGTCCTTGCACCGTCGGTGCTGCACGCTCTTCTTTCTCCTGCACCTGTCTGCTGGCACTGCCTGGCAGATAGGGATCTGAACACATAAATGCTGTTCAGATTACACCCACAAACTGTGAGAATCCACATCCGTTATTTACAACAGGGAGACAGGGGTTGAATGAAGGTACTTGCTTATGAGAGAGAACCATCAATCCACAGTATTGCAGACATAAGGACAAAAAGGTCAAACTGCCAAAATGAGAGAACGTGTCTGTAGAAAAACAAGGTAAAGTTTCTCAATAAAATCTGCAGGGAAGAAGCTTTTAGGTCTGCAAAACCAGGGAAGAATCCAGTGAAGCCCCATAGGGTACTTCAAGGCATTTCATGTATGAAGGGAGGGTTGGCAGAACGTGCTCCTTTACGTTATGCCATGAGCTAGGATATTTATGAAGGGCTGTGCTGCTCCACTGGAAAATTCTTATTGTATCATCCATTAATCAAAAAAGGTTGAAAACCACTCATGTCAACTGCTCATTTCTTAGCAAAAAATGGGCAAATTGTTTTGCCTGCAGGATAATAAAAAGGCAGATTAGTGGTAGCTTTTCCTGCTTTTATTCGCCATGGTGACAACTCAAAAGCAACAACTGTGAAACTGCAAGCATGGTAAATGTATAATGCTTGGTAACTGGGGATGAGGATGTGTCCCAAAAAGCTATAAAAGTGTTGTAATTTCATTGTACAGAGCATTGTTAGGTCTTTCTTACCACCATCCCCCATTTTGAAGATTAATTACAGGAGAGAAAGGAAATCTAAGGAAAATAGCAAAAGCTGACTACAACAAAGAAAGCCACTCACTCACTGCATAATGGGGGAAAAATAGTTGGTGCAGATAAGCAACCACAATAAAAAATAGAAAACAAAACAAACATAGCTCTTTGATAAACAGCAAGAAGACTATATCCCTGGCTGGGGATTTCAACAGGGTCTGTGAAAAGCCCATGGCAGCGGGGCACCTGGCTCCCACCCAGCACCCCACACTGCACGGTTTGTACAGCAGAGCCACGGCCGCCTGTTGGGATGCGTGATGGGGGCAGCGCTGGTGCTCCACGGGTGTGACGGGGACTGGGTGCAAAGAGCCTCCTGTCACCTGCACACTCATTTGGTGCTTCGTGCACAGAGGGCACGTGGTTCTCAGGGCACAAGTAAAGGCTTTGCAGGGGAAAAAAAATAAAAAGGTTTTTCTCTCAGAGTGAGCAGGTGTGGCAGAGATCCAGCAAGAGGCGCTGGAGATGAAAACCCTGCCGTTTCCTTGACCTGAATTTTGTTTTTTAAATGAGCCTGTCAACTTTTAATTCATGCTTTTAAACTCAAATGTAACTAATAGCATCTTGGAATCCCATTTGCTTTCTATGACTCATGAAACACTGCTTCCCTCTGCCACTGCTCTCACCAAGGACAATGAAATCTGAAGGGATTTGCTTCTATTGTTTGCACTCCAGAGCTTACTGCAGCTGCCCTGGGGTTGAAAACAATATTTACTTGTTTTGAAATTGTGTTCAGCTAGAATTTTTAAAATATTCCCAGTAACATCCTTGCTTGGGCTTAGAAAATATATAGCAGGTTTGGGGTTTCCTTTTGTGTTTTCTGTACTTTTGCCTTTATAGTGTTTTGTTTCTATTTCTTTGGTGGTGTTTGTTGTTGTGGGTTTTTGTTTTGTTTTGTTTTGTTTTCAAAGTGCCACTTGGTCCACATCTAAACTGACTGGAACCTTTAGGTGTGAAGCTGAAGGTTATCTGAAAATAGTCAAGGCAAGCAGAGTGGTCAGAGAGGGATTACAAGCATGACACAAAATGACACGCAGAAAGGGAGAGGAGGCAAAGGTCCCTGCACAGGCTGGGGCGAATGTCCAAAAGCAATTATAAAGATCACAAGAGAACTCGAATGGGAGTCATGGCAGATTCCTTCCTTTAGAAGCAGATAACTTTATTCTTAAGATTGTTCTGTGTCTGATGCTGGTAATTCAGCTGGCATTTTTGAGGTGGTATCAAGACTGATAGCCGACACATCTCATTATGTACAGGGATGTCTTTCCTGATCTCCCAGGCAATGGGAAAGTGGCTTCATGAGCCCTAAGTGAAGATGAGGATGAATTCAGCGGCACAGCTGCTGCAGAAAGCGCCTATGCCGGTGCTGTACCGCAGGTTTCAGGAGCCGGGGTCAGTTCTGCAGCACCTGGCTTATGCCAAAGGCCTCTTTGCTCCTAGAACCAGTCAAGGAATGAGCTATATCCACTTCAGCTTTCATTTCCACATGTCCCAAACCTGTATTTAGTGACACAGAGCAGATCCTCCCCCACAACTTCATGTCAAAGGCCCCTAGAGAAAAAAGAAGGTAGACCTACGCATTTCCTCAGTGGAACAGTCTCCATGACGTTGTATTTATTTTCAGAATAGTCCAGGCATGATAAACACTGTGTCCATGTGCCTATAAAAGTTTGTGGCTATGTTTGGCTTGCAAAATCTTTTGTGAGTGCTCCTTCTTAGGGATCCCTATCTGTACAGCCCAGGGTCTGCCCTGCATCTCTTCAGAGAAGCAGCTTTGGAGGCGACCTTGAGCTAAATGAGACATACAGACCCCTCCGAGTACATGCAGAGGGAGCAGTCACTGCGCTCAAGGCAACCTGCAACCGTAGGAGTAGGCTGGCAACTTGGCCGAGAAAAGCTCTTCTGAGCAATGCCAGGAGGCTGGTCACATGCCAGTGGTGCCATCCATGTGTGGTTAACTCTCCTAAAACTCCTCGAAAAAAAAAATCTGAGAATGAGAATTTTCCATTTTTAGAAGGCCAGTTTCATCTTAAGGTGCCTGATCCAGATACTTTCTTTGCTGCTCCCTCCCACAAATTTCTCTGGCCAGTTTTAGGTGACTCTTTGAAGAAGATTCATATGTTAAAGTCTTCATTGGCTGCAAAACCATTCGTCTCATTTCTGTTGCAGGAGAACTGGTATTACCCACCTAGAGTGGGCTTGTCAGAAAAAAAGGCCAGGGAAGGAGGGTAACTGCTGGTCCTTGGCAGTGGTACCCACAGAGTCAAAAGCCAGAGCCAAAGCCACGATGCAGTGAGCTGCTGAGGGGCCCTCGCATCGAAGCAGGAGCAGAAACCTTCCAGGGAAACAGCACACACTTCACAAAAGGTGAGCCGGGCCTGGGTCACGTTGCTGATGTCTGTCTCTGACTTAATAACTCGGTCTATGATGTTTACAGTTTCAGTTCTTTCCCCTATATTGTATGCTAACACAAAGAATAATGCTGGCTGGCTGGCTGAGCTGATGTATGTTGGAGTTCCTCCGAGTTTCTAAGTAGTCAAGGTGCTAGTTTTGTTAATTTTCCATTTCAGTGGAAGCGGAGTGGTCTGAGGATATTTGCACTAAACCCACCACACGGAAATTTTACAATGTACCTTAAAGGAATAATGGGATTATTGAGAAGTCATCACCATTGGCATTTATTTTCCCATCCCATTACGTCAAAATTTTTTCAGTAGCCCAGATAACATTTTCGACAGCACAGCCAGATTTACTGCTGATGCTTGATCCTGCTGTTGCTCTGAGGGCTCATAATTTTTTTACAGGATTCACTCATCATCTTAGTTGTCTTCTTAGCTAGTCACTGTTGTGATGCTTCATTTTAAGGCCACAAAACCATCTGCATCCTTGACATGACTCAGACACCCATATCCTGTATGAAAAGGATTTTAATTTTATGCCAGCAATAAAAATTGATCACTGGAAAATTTATAATTTGAGACCCGGGTACACCCACGTCAGATTAAGTGCAGTAATTAGGCTCATTATTTTCCAATGCCTGCATTCTGCAGGTGCTCTGAACGATGGTGCAGGCACAAAGCTACCGTTACCTCCACTCTGAAACAAGTGACTCCTCACGGCCCCTCCATCAGCTTCTGGCTCGCCGTTCCTCTCCGTTGCCTACCCAAGAGTCACAAGTCATTAGGGCTATGTAGCTATGGAGATGAAAGCCCTGCTCTACGTCACCCCTTGCTTTCTGATATGGTCCATTTGGTGCCAATGCAGACACATTTCCTGTGGGAAAAATAAAGATGGCTTCAGGACAGACACCATCAGTAACTGAGAATTCCTTCAGATTTGTGTAGGGAGATATGAATTGGTTGCTAACGTATTTGGAAAATGTAAAATTTTAGAGCAAAGGCACAGCCAAATGATGGGTGCTGCCCAGATCTGAATTTAGGGAATTAAGACCTGCTCTTTTTTTTTTTGAGGCTGAATTTTTTATCATCTGGTAAAACTTGTAGAATCCCTAATCATAAAATCTTCAATACTACTCCAGGTACTTGGGTTCAAAAGCAATGTTGGACAGTTCTTACGAACAGTTGTTTCTACGGTTAAAATTGTTCTCTTAAGAGAATTAGCTTATAACTACTTTTCTACATGCTAGGTAAATAAAATGGCAACTTCCTAAACACAGTGTGCAAATACACTAAAGTACCAGGCATCAAGCAAACAAAAGTGATTCAGATAAATGAGGGGAAGGATTGCATTTTTAATATACACAACTCATTCCTGAGGGCTTGATCAAATCAACTACAGTGACTGAGATAAGGGACAGACACAAATGAAATGAGATTTTGAAAGCTCTGGCTTTCAGAGTGATTTAAAAGATACAAGTAGTCAGAGAATGTTAAATTGCTGTTTTGCCCCCTTTCTGACACAATTATTGTTGCAGACACACATTCAAATCTCCACGTAAAATGCTTCCTGGGTCTGCTGGATGTCTGATGAAAGGACAGCAGGATAAACTCCCCTAAAATCGTAACATAGGGGCTCCCAAGGTTTTTTGTTCCAACAAAACATTAAGTTTTGCTGGCTGTATCAGCATATGTCAGAGGTGAAATATTTAATTTTAAATGGCACGTAATGTAGCTCTGTATGCTTCTCGAGGCATTGGAGACCTCAGATGGAAACCACCTGCCAGCCTTTTGTTAACCATCCTGTGGTTTTCCTAGGAACGTACATTAAAGATGAGAAAAGATCAAAATACTTACAGTTTAGTCTCTCCAGCCATAATGCAAAGCAGAGACAGGTATAGTACGCCCCTACAGGCTAATCCTTCTTTGGCCTGGAAGACCCAGGACTAGAATTTACAAATCTGCACTCACCACTAGAGAAGTGTGGAGAAGAAAGACATCCTTGTATCATTCACCTAGTGTGAAAAACTGGAATGTCAAGACAGCTGTGGAGATCATTCATCCTCTCCTCTGACCATTCCTGATGAACTCATATGGCGAAAGAGTAGTACAGAAAGCAATCTGCAATTTTTATGGAGAACTGCAGTGATGTTCATTAATCCAGTGTTCAAAAACGTATTGCTAGAGTGAGCACCTAACAAACTTGAGGCCAGGTAGCTACCAAATTTCCAGAGTTAAGAGAGAGATGGTATTTCAGAGGCTGACAATGTCCATAACACAATATGGCACTAATTCGTTTCTAGGCCTGACAGTGGTCAAGATACTGGACCTTAGAATATTCCCACCATTTTCCCTCACATTATGATTTTAGCAGCTAAAAATTTAAAAAAATGACTGCATTATACCCTACAAAATCCAGACTGTAAGGCTTCCAGATGGTGCGAAGCACTCACTTCCAAATTCAGCTGTTCCTGAGGCAACAGCCACTAACATCATGTCACAACTGTAGTGACTGAAACGACTGTAATTGAAAAAGGTGACTTTCAAAGCTTGTGTTCATCCACAGCGTTAATTCTTTCTCCGTTGTTCTTACTGCTCTGTTCAGCGCCTGAGAACAATGACCAGAAAGGACTGATACCAATAGCATAGAATGAAGATCTGCAGCCTTCTCACTGCAATCTTTTCCCTTTTGCTTCTTTAAAACAAAAAGGCCGCTATGCAGAGAGGTCTGGTGATGCTGGAAGCAGAACGCCAGCAAAGCTAGAGCACTGCTTCTGATATGGTGGTGTAGATGTTCTAGCTTGAAGCTCTACAGGGCCATAGCTCAGCTGCAAGGAAATGCAACTTTATCAAAACAAATCACAGTTGGGGATGGGGGAGAAAAACACATCATGCTCTCATCACAAGAAAAGCTACTTTGATCCACTTTCAAAACAATACATCAATCTCACTTGCAACTCTCATCACAAAATGAACATAACTAAATATACTGAACAAACCAGCCCATACTTGTCTCTCTCTCCCTCTCTCTCTCTCTCTCTCTCTCTGTTCAGCCCTTGCCAAAGAAACACCTCATCAGTCCCTGCTCTATGGTGTCTGAAACGATGTAGATTTTCTTTCATAATTTAGGGCCTGATCAACTGGAGGCAGTCTGCAGCTGTAAGAACGAGGCCTCCTCCCAGCATGGGGATGATGCTGAATAGGCTCCAAGTACAAGCACGGGATGATATTGATCCAGAGAAGAGAGGAGACAGAGAGAGCAAGAGGTATGTATGCACACGGGCCTCTCCCTGCACGTGAGACAGGGCAAGAGGCACAAAGGCAGCCTCGTTCGTAGTTCAGGGCAGCAGGGGCAGTAGGGACGTGGCTGCCTTCCAGCGCAGAATGGAGGGTGCCAGAGAGAGCCCTGGCCTCATTTTCTTTGCAGACTCCCAGAGCCTCTGAGATCAGGCGCTGTTCGTGGGAGTCTGTCTCTTAGGAAAGCCTCTGCTCCCCTGATGAAACAAATGATTCAAACTAAGTCCCAGGCTGGTGGCTGCAAAGGTTCACGGGGGCCTGTTTTGCTTGTTGCTCTGTATCTTTTCCACCACAGTCACCTCGTGGTATCCAGCCCATCAACATGACATGTCCACAACTTCACACCACGAGGGACATCCTTGTTGGGAAATCGTTCTGAGAGGAAAGAGAGGAGACAAGTGTCAATAGGAAACCACCCACAGAACGGACAAAGAGACAGGTGTTGCTTTGACAGAGACACAACCGGAGAGTGACAACTTTTTCAGGCTCACGCCCCTGTTCTTTCTTGCACAGGCCGCTTTGCTCAGGGCCAAGACCCGAGCTCTTGGCTTCCCCTCCCCAGCAGCCACAGTCTCATCAGCCCTCACTAGCCCGGACTGGGGCAGGATGTTTCGCACTTGCTGGTATCCTGGGTGACAGATGCCTCTGGTGTGCATGGCACACGTGCACGCGGCCGTGCGCACACACCCACAGGCATCTGTCACCTCACCCCTTTCATAATAATCCCGCTGAGGTCTCTCGCAGGGTTCCTCATGCTATCTGGGGTTCCCCACACTCCGACTCCATCCATGCTCTGCCATCTCCTGGAGAGCCCCCTGCTCCTAAACTCTGCTTTGTGACCCCCGCCTGGCGGCTCACGCCTCAGCGTATTTGGATCAGGATCACCAGACATGGCCTCACTGTTTTCTTGGGCTCCTTTTTCCTCTTCTTGTCAGAGGCGTTGAGGTAGGCCTGCTCCCTGGCCCGGTACGAAGGGCCTCGGCTCAGCTCCCTCTCACTGTAGGGAGGCAGGGTGTCCTCCCCATCCTCCTCCTGGTCAGACGACGGCGGCTGCTGCGACTGCTGCTGCGACGGCTCGGGCTTGTAGGTAGAGGGTGGCGACCAGGCGTAATACGTTCCCCCTCCTCTCTGGCTGGGCTGCGAGCTCAGCTTTGAGGGGGTTTCACAACGGTCACCGCTTTCATCGTAGCTCCGGGATTTCCTCTCCAGGACGCTGCTGAGGTAGGAGTGATCGTATTTCTGGCTCCCTCCGGGCGTCCGGCTCACCAGCCGGGGCAGGTGCTTCTCCTCGTGGGCCCGTCTCCGGGGCGGGCTGTACGACCAGCCCCGATCCGAGTCCGTCAGCGGCTCTCGGTTCCCCCTGCTGCGCTTGGTGTAGTACTCCTCCAGGGAGCTGTCCTGGTGGTGCAGCCCTCCGCCACGCGACTCCGAGCGCTCGAAACGCCGAGTCTCCTGGCTGTCCGCCCGCCGGGCCCGCTGGCTGTAGGACTCCGCAAAGGCTGCCAGCTCGTCCATGGAGACGGCCGGCACTCCCACAGAGAAGCTCTTACGGGACAGCATCTCGGACTTGGATCTCTGCTGGCTGGAGGAGGGAAAAGGTAGGGTTAGAGACCAGGATTCAGCTGCACTCATCCCCTCGGCAGCCTTCAGAGACCATGGAAGGAAACAGGCGCTCCTGGGGCATGAATCATCTGACCTGTTTTCATCCCCTTCCGTAGGAAGAGATGTATCACATCCTAGAAAAGCCTACTTCTCTCTGCTGACTGTAAGGGCGGCCTGGTGTGGATAGCTCAGATTCTACATGCTTGACATTACCAGAGATTAACCCCGGGATGCACCTTCCTTGTTCTCCGCTGTGCAGGGCTGAACTTTCTTCCCTTAGCCCCAGCACTTGTGGGTGTATGTCCTGCAGGGAAAACCCAAGAACCTGGCTACAGAAGCTCACAGGAGGGTACTTTTGAAGCAGGTTTAAAGGGAGTGAACTGGCACAACAGCTCAGTACTGATGGAAGTAAATCCCTGCCATCGCTTTTGAGGGACTAGGCTGCTGGTATGAGGGAAGAAGCACATGACATCTCTTCTAGGTGCCAAAGTGCCAGTCCTTCAGACCTGGAATACAGGTCTTGGTGCACCAAAGCACCAGGGTGTGACTCCTAACACAGTGCACCAGCACTGAGAAGTGCCTGAGGGATCAGGTACAGATCTCAAGGGAGCACTATGGGAAGGTGACTTTGTTTCCTATTTATCTCACTTTTACATCCTACCTGGAATGGTGTCAGTACCTAGCACTGCCCAGCTGGGGAGGCTTCAGCAGACCAGTAGGAATCAGATCGATTCTGTCCTCATCTAAGCCACCTTCCATCTGAACCTTTCTCTCCAGCTGCAACCCCTCCGTCCTACTAGGCTAGACCAAAGCAGCAGGAAATGGAGAAGAGCTACCAGTACATCTGTCCCTTCTCCTTAACTTACTGCTTTGGCAGATACAGTAGCCTCCAAAACACAGCACTCCTCACCTGTGCCGGAAACTGTCCCTCTCATCTCTGTAATCAGAGACAGCCTGTGATCTCGACGTGCTGCCCCCGCCGATCACTCCTGCCCAGTACTCAGCATCCCCATCCAGGTCTCCTGCCGGAGGCAGAGGTTTCCTCCGCGCCTGGCGGTAGGGCTGTCGGAAGTTCAAGTCGTCCTCATGCAAAGAGCTGAGTTCAGAGATGGTGTTGTTATCTGAAGGGGAGGTTGCAGAAAAGAAATGAGATAGGCATTACCTAGTAGCATATGGGAGAGGAGAAGAGAGGACAGGAAGGCTGTGGAAAGCCTGCAGATTTCTCAGACAGAAGCTGAGCTGTCCTCCATTAGAAAAAAAAAATCAAAATGGAACCCAAGGTCCAAACCCTTGTGTGACTCCTGTGGCTCAGTTTGGACACAGAGCTGGTGTTGGACCTACAGGTCTTCTGAACTGGTTAACCAGTAGCCAGATGGGATATTCTAAGGGTATCTCAACTGGCATCAGATGCTTGTGTTCAGACAACGAAGTTCAGCCTTTGTGCAGAAACCCCCCTCAGCCCTGCTTCGCTAGCATTTGTGAGCTCTCCACCCTCACGAGGTGGGCGCTGTGCTTGGTGGTGCATCATCCCAGCAATTGTGCCACCTCCCCCTTTCCTGGTGTGAGACAAGCTGGCTCTGGATTTGGCCTGACTTGCTCAGTTAAAACAAAAACAACCCCCTCAAAAAAAAAAAAGAAAAAAGAATTAAAAAAAAAAGTAGGAGACTGTCTGAATCACTGTCAGTCTCTACCCCGTCAAGCACATTGACATCTGGAGGCCTGACATACCAATCTGGAGAGGTCTTTTTATAGTAAATCTTGTGGGTGGAGAAGACAGTGTGCTCAGCAATGACTGTTTTAGAAGTACATATAATTTGTTAGTTATGCCTAATCTGTACAGAGCCTTGATGTAATGTCATTCCCTAAAGCCCCTACCTTCATTGATTTGCAGGATCTCACGTGTCTGTTTTAAAAGAGCCTCTGCCAGTGCCTAATATGGGTTAGCTCTGCATCAGTCGGATGCTGCACGGAGGAACCAAGCCCCCCAGCCTGCTGTTGTCCTCAGAACAGCTAGAGAACAAACACCAGCACTGCAGGCCCTCCTCGTGCACATAACCTGTCCCACCACTGCACCTCTCTCTCCTAATGCAGAAAGATCCTCAGATCCTCACTAGGGTTTGTGCTGACACCCATTGAACACCCCTTCAGTCTTTATTTAGGAAAACAAAGCCTGCAATAGGAAGGCAGTGAGGAGTTCCCTGCAGAAGCTCCCTTCTGAGCTTGCATCATGCCCCTCCCTTTCACCTGCAGTGTCTGACTGCCAAGCCACCAGTGCTGCTGCACATAGCGCCTCTGATCTTACGTTGGCCAGTGTCACCAAACCTCCTGGCAATCCCCTTGCTTCCTGAATCTTTCTTGTAGTCCCTTTTGCAGGGCAAAACCCACTCCAAACTACCTTTATGCATCATTCAAACCATACTGTGGGCACCGCAGCACACAAAACAGACCTGGCTTTTCAGACCATGATGATCCAAAAGCTCAATTACCCGAGCAGCCAATTTTCATGATAGTTTGAGTCTCCCACACTTTGTTTAGTCTAATGAAGGATGATTATTAAGTGAGCAGTACCTCTTTAAAATCAGAACATATCCATAGATTCCTAAGATCCGGACTTTATCCATCCCAAGATTAATATCCTAGAGGCTAGCTTTAAGACAAAGCCAGTGAACTTTAGCTATGAATTTGCAGAGTATTTTTCAGGTCAGTGAAAAACAAAATCAAAACCATTCTTGTTCCTCACATCGTTCTCGCATCCTCCTAGCTGGGTCAAACTGAGCCAGTTCTTTCTCGACGTAGTACAGCACCTTCATGGAGTCCCTTTCCTTGTCAGTCTGTATCCTGTACCCTTTGCGCACTGCTGGGGAGAAAATAAAAGAATTTAGAGGAAAACACATTTAAGTTTGAGGAGACTTTCAGACAACATTGCTTCTACAGTTGAGCTCACATTTGCAGGCAGGTAGGCTGCATCTTCCAAAACAGTGAGTCAGTCCTTGCTTCAGAAGAAATTTGTCTCTAAGGTGGGATGTGAAGTGAGCAGCTGCATCGTTTAGAAAGTTTGCAGCAACAGCAAAAAATGTCTTGGAAATACCCGATCTGTACAGCCAAATGCATCAAGTGGTGACATTGCCACAGTGATTCCACCTCCTACAGAGGATGGCAAGGAGGAAGGTAGCAGTCGCTTCCCCTTCCTTAGCACTACCGAAAGGATTTGTCATGGTATGGGAGAAGCAGTGCCAGAAGATCAGGCTTCCTCTATGCAGCAGAGGTAGTGAGCTCCCAGGCTGCAGGGGAAGCAGGTGGCTGAGCATGTGGGAGCTGTCACTCTGCAGGAGCACTCCACACTCCCCAGCCCTACGAATTCTGCTCACACAGGTTGAAAAGCATGTGGTAGGAGATGCTCCAGAACACGGAAGGAAACACAGAAAGTCCCATAAAGCACATCGCGCTGAGATCTATACCAAATCCAATAATGGGGCCAATCAGGTCACTGGGTAACTGTGAAACTGCTTGCTCTGGAATTCTTTATGTGCAGTATTTTACAGAAAAGGTAGGTTTCACACGGGCATTAGGTGCTTGACTCCACTTGCAGGGGAAGCCTGGACAGCTTTTTTGGCTTTGCCACTTTCCTGTGCATAGAAAAGAAGCTCCTACACATCCAGAGCCACAGCAGCTCTAACTCTGGCAGGCTGGCTCCATGCACGCTTTACGTGCTAAGCCTATGAATACCCTGGCTACCTCAAGGCCAGCCTACAGTCAGCAAGCAAAGAACTCCACCTATTAGGGCTTTGAAGAAAATAAGGCCGTCTGCTTCTATAGCAGATTGTTTAAGAAACGTCTCAGCCTGGGGCTATTCGAAGATTGACAGAAACACAGGTCTCAGTCCCAAGGAGCTAACCCTGAAATTCAGCCTCATCAGAGCACTGCTGTAAGGATGAGTCGCTTATCAGTACAAAACGAACCTGTCTGCCTTGCACGGGGCTAGTGTGTTCCCTTGTGTGAACACTGCAGCATTGCATGAGCCCTCCTCTTGACGCGCTATTTTAAAAAAATACTTGGACGGTGGTAGTGAGCCAACCTCTTCCTTCTGTTTTATCCCATACACCGATATATCAGTATCTAGCATATGGGTTTGATAGTACGTTGCATAGTATGCAGTGTGGGCTGAACAAGGACTTGGCAGAGGTATTCTTAGGCACCTTCTGTCCTAAGCTGCTGTGCTTGTGTCTGTGCACTATGAAATAACCATGCTCTGCCTCAGAAATGGCTGTGCCATAGGAACTGGTGGAACAATTCCTGTAATAATCCTGCAAATTGCTTCAGGAGGAAGTGCTTTACTATGGATTTTAACTGTGTGTATGTAAAGTGAATTTCTAGATTTGAAACATTGCCTAGTGTATTTGTATTTGGGAAAGGTATTAGGTGTTAAAATGTAGTACGGGTCTATCGCAGTCCTGCTTTCAATGTGTCTCCAGGACAAACCCAGATAGCTCAGCTGATGGCAGTCTGGAGTTTCACAGTTTTATCATCACCACAAATATGCATACAATAAGTGTAAATGCACACCGTGACTTACAGAACAGAAGGAACCCTGCCTCTGCCTTCCAAAGTGGAAGACCAGCATGTCTCTGCAGGTGAGTTGGACTGACTGGCCTCAGACGTGGTGACTCCTGCTGCACTGACAGAGCTGGCACAGCATAAGCAACAGCAGTGCAAGTTCTCTGCTTTGCCTCACCATCACAGTTGACCTCTGGTCTGATACACTGCCAGGAAAGAGTCCTCTCGCTGTTCTTCCTTCCAGAGCATCTCCTAGGAGCTCAGCTGAGCTACCACCTCATTTTCACACAGGCCAACAACCAAGCATTAGCTGGAAATGACTCTGACCTACTGATAGCCTTTGGGGAACTTGAGCAGGCAGCTTCCAGATTCTGTCACACAAGAACCACTCATCATGCTGAGGCTGTGCCAAATATCTATTTGGGCAACATCTTTAGCTCCTGGAACTGATGGGAGAATTAGCTAGGCTTCATGCTAGCTTCATGCTTGACTTGCTATTGCAGCTATGTATCAAAAGGAAAGTGACTTTCTTGGGTAATTCTGTAAGCATCCAGAAATTAACTTGGGAATTAAATCTGCAAAGATGACTGTGAGCAGCCCATAAAAAGGATTTTCCATTACAGATAAGGCATATTTTGTGTCTACATTTATTTATTAAATACTTCCGGCAATGATATTGAATGTTCAACTTATTAAATCTCTTTATTATTCCTTTGTGTGAGATTCAAAGATATTATTGCTTCTTCCTCATACCCTTCTTCATCCATAAATTGCCAAAATCCTTTAAAAAGGTCTGCATATTTTTAGACCCATCTCAATTATAAGGAAATGAAGATGCAAAGATGTTAAGCACTTGTCCAGAACCATTCCATTAAAGTCAAAGGGAATGGAACATTCTTCCCTGCTAGAGCATATTTTCTTCTCCTGAACAGTTCATACATTTCTAATGCTTAATTTGTTTAACTATGGACACTTTTTTTATTCTTCTGTGGGTGGAACCAAGTCAGACAAAACTGTAAACTGTTTCCCTCCCCAGAAAGGACAGCACTACTATTTTTTTCAGGCAAGTGTGGTTAGGAAGTAAGTGATTTCTCATCCTTTTCTATTTCTTTTCACATTCTATATTGGAGGTCTGGAGTTCAGCTCTCGAATTAAAAGATTCCCTATGTGCATGGTTTAGAGAATCTATGCCACAGTCTCCAGGTAACCACTACATTTAAAATAGAGAGCATACATCCTAACTTCTGTGTTCCCAGCATTTCTAACTACGAGAACTGAACGTTCGTTTTTATTTCCTGTTCAGCCCTAAGTTCAGGACCGAGTTCCTAAGCTTCACTGGAGCTTTGTCACATGGCATTTATGTAACTGTAAGCAAATTTTTTAAATATTCTCGTGCCTTAGTTTGCTCACTAGATCACCTCACAGAGGTCAGCTACAAGCACAGAAGCTAACTAGGGCAAAGGCTGCACTTTTTAGACTGGCAGCCAGGATTACAGAATCCTCCAGTTTCCATCCCCTAGCACTTCTGATCCTATTGACCATTTTTAAATGAACTAGACAGAAGTTTTTGGTATTTAAGATACCAAGTTTTTACAAGTTTCAGATCAGACCTACAATAGCTGTGTGGAGGATGCAGAGACCATAATTAGTGCTCCTTCTGAGCAAAGACCTTCATTACCCATTCAACTATTATCTGTTTTGTTTAGCTTGCCGTCTGGCCAACCAGCAAATAAGCAGCTTGGAAGAGCCATGTAACGTGTTCTCTCTTCTACAGCATGTAATTAGGGGATATTCTGGAATGATAACGGAGCTTAAGAGACAAGGAAGGGAGTGCAGGGAATCAACCTGCCTTAGCTGCTCAGTTCAAGGAACACCTTCTTTGTGCGTCCCCCTGCACAACAGGAGCATGATCCAGGCTAAGGGCTTGTCCATATTAATAAAATAAATATTAATTTTAAAATAATAAATAAATAAAAAGCTTAAGAACCTGTCGTCTCTCCACAACAGTTAAAACTCACTACAGTAATAGTTTAATTTGCACTATGTAGTATTGCCTGTCAAATATTGAGTTGAAGATTTAAGCCTTGACAGTTTGATTCAGATTATATAATAAATGCATTTTTCTGTGTAATAACCATGGATGCTAAAAGCCATTCCATTTGGTTTCTAAACACATCCACAGTATATTATTCAGCATTTGTGCTCTGCTAGTAAAGCACAGCAGAGACAAGCACTGGGTCTGTGATTTGACTCTTAAAAAATCCCTGAGGTTCCCACAGCCAACACCGTGTTCTACAAGCAGTGACATTTTGCACAAGAGGAAAAAAAAAAAAGCACTGTGGCTGTCATTCATCATTTTCTGACAAAGATTTTTGAACTGGATACATTCTGCTTTGGATCAGTGACTGATTTATTTCCTATTTCAAAATGCACCATTCCAGAGCTCTGTTTTGATTTTGGTGGGGAAAAAAATGTATGACTGTTGAATGAAAATACGTCTAGTAATTCTGGGAAGGTTAATATATTGACTGGGGCAGGGGAAGAATGTGGAAGGTTATTCCAAAAGCTTAATTATTTGAGTAGGCTACTTGACTGTGGAACTTTTTGGAACTGTCTTATCAACACACTGTCACGAGTAAATTTAACAATTTATAATTAGTGTAGAGCTTTCAAATCAGACATGTGGCTGGATCAATGGCAAACATACTCTGTCAGTATGGTGACTATCTTGGTAAGTCACTTCTGCTGCTGCAGTATGTTTGAGTTCAGGCAGCCACTCTGGTCTTGAAATGCTGCTAGGATGTGGCTAAATAGCCATCCTCTTCTTCCTTGAAGGCAACTTCCTTTACAGCAGAATTGACCCTCACTGAGATAGAAGCACCATACCCATATTCTCTCTGTCTGACATCGATCTATAACTCCCTTCTAGTTAGAAGCCTTTTATCACACACATTTCATAAATGGAAAGGCTGAACAAGCCAAGTGACCTACTGACTTCTGTCAGGTATGGGAGGGGATCCAGCCGCAAATGCTCTTGGGCAGAAATGACAAGGGAGCACGTACCTGTGCTCAAATTGCTATAGGGACAGTAAAACAAGCTGCAGCAAAAACTGCTGCCAGAGGGGATGCAGCGCTCTACACAGAGCAGCAAAAGCAGTTTACCAAGACAGAGCAGCTTGCAAGGCATTGGCTTTAAGGGGAAAACAGCCACTGCCTCCGCTCCCCTGCAACCACCTTCATTCATCCTTTTCTCTCCTGCAAGCAAAGGTTTAGAAAGGGGCCCAGAGCACGAACCTGGCCTCCCATTCCCTGCTGGCCTAATTCAGTACCCCCAGACAGACACTTTGCTGATGGCACTAGACAAGTCTGAGCACATGGCCCTAAGGGATGCAAATGTCATTGCCAGCACCAGGATTAAAATGCGGTTTGTCTGCGTTTATCCTGTTCATAGCACTCTATCAGCAACGCTTACCCCTCCCTTTCCCAGCCCTGCTCCCAGGAAGAGAACCGAATGCTGTGCTTGGCACTGCAAATTACCATTTTGGCTTCCTCCGCTGGTGTCACTTGGGGCTAAGGGAGGTGGGTGCGACTTATCCATCAGCACAGCAGGAGACGGGACACCAGCTACAGGAACACTGGGGATGTAGTATGGACCTGGCATGGAGGAGACCGCAGGAGGGTACCCGGCCTTTGCTGCCTTGCCTGCTACGTACACTGAAAAAGAAAAAGAACAGCAGTCAGCATCACGCCAGCCTCCCCCAGACCCACATGGCTTGTGGCAGAAACCTGCACATCGCTGACGTTGGTGACAACCCGGCAGGAGACAACTGGACAAGTAAAATGACAGGGGCCGATATGAATTTCTCTAAGCCTCAAATAGCACTGAGGGGAGTTTAAAAAGTGCTCACGGCATGTCATGTGAACACTCCAAGATGCCCAGCGTCTGGAAGATACCCGGCGTGTTAGAGCCAGCATTACTGCTGCCACAACTTAGCGGCAGCTCAGCTTTAAAAACAACTTATGTCTCAAGCTGCAGGGATGAGGCTCATGAAACTTGACAGATCTGCCTGAGCCTGACCAGGAACCTTGCTGGGTTGCAAGGATTTTGCAGTGTTGTAGAGGGCAGCTGCTTTGCACTGTCGGGAAGAAACCTCCCAGGATGCTTTTAGCTCTGCCCCCGCAACACTTGCTGACATGACAGCAACTTTGGAAGGGGAGCATGACACTTTGGAGAAGGAGACGCAGCTGCCAAGGCAGGGAGGCCTCAGAGAATTACATTTGTAATTAACTTTGAGCGCTCAAGCATTGAGCAATAGGTCAGATGCTTCACTCCCCAAGAACTAGTTCTTGAGTCAAGCAAAGTGCTCAGGGCAAAGGAAGCAACATTAGCACATTCTCCTCCTGTTCTGCCAGGGAGCAGAGGAGGTAAAGAAGATCCGTGCCAGGCCTGGACAGGGTCACTCACGCGCCCGGGGACAGCAGCAGGACTCAGGACAGCAGGGGCAGCGGACGTAACAACAGCAGCTGTGTGGGCAGCACTGGCACCAGCAGATCCCCACCAGGAGGAAGAACAGGAACGCGCCCAGGATCACCAGGCCCACAAAGACCCACTCTGGAAAACACGGGGAGAAAAAGAGATACTTACAGGATTGCACATCGCTGGGGAAGCTAACAGCAGCAACATCATCCCTGGGCAGAGCACAGGGGCAGAATAGACGGGTGGGGCTTTTAATAGAAATGGACTCCCTCCTGGTTTAGGACCATGTCAAAGCAGAAATGGCACATGGCAGTGAGAAACAGAGCTACCAAAATGTGATCCCTTGTCAGCCTCTCTGGCTGGCTGAGAGGCAAGCAGCATGGAGGCAAGAGCTCTGGTTCCCCACACGGAAACCCTTCATCCTGTGGCAGACCTGTACAAATGCTGCAGGACATGCCCTATTAGCATTTGGGTCTCATTAAAGACTCATTCTTCTCAGCCATGTTCATGCCCTGCTTATGTGTTTGTTCCCTACCCATATTCCAGTTTTAATGGGACAAGCGACGGTGAAAAGCAGGCTATAAATAGCCCAGTAAATGAGCCAGGCCTGCCCCTTCACAACTAGGCCCACGCACACAATTATTCTTTTGAATGTGCTGAACGAACATCCTATTCAGGCGCTGCAGCCCGCCAGGAAACCTAACAACCACTTTTTTTTTTTTAATTTTCACTGAAGCCTCAGATGAAGTCTGTACAAGTGACAGGTCAGAAGGGACGGTCCACAAAAAGCGTGATGGAGCTGTAATGGGCTCTATTTACATTACATGGGAAGGGGAGCAAGAAAAGGTCCCTAAAACTCTGCTGCCAGGAAATCTGTAGCAGCAGCAGCAGCAGCCATGCTGAGGGGAGGTGCCCAGCCTGCCATGGGGCAGCTCTCAGCCCTTCACTTCACCGGGGATGGTGCGCACAAGGCTGCGCATACTGCCACATGGCAATTCCCTGGATCAAGGGAATGGTCACCAAACCCATGTGGACCAAGAAATTTCAAGTCTTTGAATGTAGAGGAAGCCTGGAGTTGGTTTTATATCAGAAATATGTAAATATGCACCAGCCTATCTGGAACTAAGACCGCTGGTGAGGGAAAACCTGTGGGGAAAGACACCAGAGGTTCCCAGGTGGTTGCTCAACCACCTTGGAAAGCTGGCAAGAAGGCAAAGAAAAGAAGTGGCGGGGCTGCTCAGCAGTGGGGTGGGGTTTATACCACGAGAAGAAAAAACAGCAGGCCACTCTTTCTGAACTGAAGTCAAGCATTCTCTACAGGGCCTCCTGGCACAATGGTATTTGGGCTGCAGAAGGGTTGATACAAGGACTGCAATGCAAGGACGGAATAACACTGAGCCAAGTGTGATGAAAAGTCGAGGAAAAGGTTGTTCGGCTTGGAACAACCAAAACACAAGTTCTTTCTAGTTCTTAATAAAATGCAAAAATGAGAGGTCTCATTTTTGATTCATCCAGAGTTCTGTTTGAGCAGAAGTAAAATCCTTTTCTTTGTTGGCATTTTCCTTCACTCTTCTACAAATAATTGCCTTTTTTAAATGCAATTTTTAATTTCAAACTTACGAATGTCAGTGAAAGATCTGGCATTTACAAATCAAAACACTTCATTTCAGAAGTGTAAAGTGAAACATTTTATGTTTTTTGAATATTTTATTTCTCTCTTGGCTGAAACAGATGAATTTCATTTAAACTTGCAGATAATTTTGGTCCTTGTGGAATATTTTTTGGTGAAGTTACTCTATGTTGAGAAAAACTCAGCTAATGAATAAGGAAATAGCTGGAGGGAAGCATTCATGAATGGAAAAGTAACAGCTGATAGGAAATTGTTAATACAGTTCCTCAGGTACCAGTTCTAGGAGCCATCTTATTCAATGTTTGCATGAATGACCTTGACACAGAAAATAAGAATACATTAATGCAACTTAAGGGTAAGAGGTAGGGAAGCATTACCAACAAAGATGAATACTGGAATATCTTACAGAAAGGGCAAGTTGTCCTTGGGCAGGCCTACAATAAGAAACATGTAACACAGCAATATGCTGAAATTCAAGGTGTGCAGCAATACTTTCAGGGTCACGCGTTCAAGGATCAAGAATAGTTTCTGCTGTGAACAGGACTTCATTTCTTGAAAGCAACCAAAAATAAAGGACACACTATATTATTCCATCACAGGACAACTGTAACCACTTAGGCTATACAGCCATGAAAAAATGTAATTGTAATCTTGTGCCCCATAGAGGAGGAATTTCCAGTAGTAGTGTTAAGGAATGCCTTCATAAAAGGCCTCCAAGTAACTTCATCTGAAGTTACTGACATTATACAACTCGGATCATCATTGTACAAGAAAAGATGGATTCAGGCTGGAGCTCATGCAAAGCGAGGATTCAAGAGTGAAGAACAGATTCGACAGCCTGCCTTGCACAGAAAGAGCAGAAGCTTGCTGCATTAGCCTGTCATAAAGAAGGCTGCAAGCAGACATAGTTGCTGCCAGGAAATATGCTAGGAGGATGAATGCTAGGGGAAAAAGCAGTTATTATGGTTAAGGGTCCTAAATAAATGAGCATAAACAGGCTATGAGTAATGTCGGTGGAAGCTAGAAGCAGCACATCAAAGAAGGTGATGCAATGTGAGAGAAAGGCCAAAACCAGGCTACTTTTAAGTTTTTTAAGTTTTTTTAAGTTTGCTAAGTTTATGAAAAGCATGAAATAACATGGTGCTCAGGATAGCAAGTGAGACAGTAAGCCAGACTTCTTTCCAGCCCTGTACTTCCTAGTCTATGCCACTCTGAGCAGGGCAGAAGCTTTCTTCTGTCAAGTTCTTGTCATGAAATATTACTGCCTGACAGAAGTGGCCAGCCACAGCTATGCAATGAAGCTCAGGTGTCAGATCTCCAGAGCTGTTAGTGAACTGTTCACTAATAAAGGATAAAAGCCTGGTGGAGGAAAAAAACAAACAGCAAGTCCACTGTAAGTGTACTTGTGGTCCTCCTGAAAATGTTCTAGGAGTATAAAAAGAGATCAGATTAGTATGTATGTTTCGTGTTACTCAGCACCAGGAGAAAACATTTGAAATCCATACCCCAGTCACAGGAAGGATTTGATCTCACAGAGTTAGACCATTTGCTTCTGTGATAAGGTTAAGAAAACAGCAGAACAGCTCGCTGGCTCCTCCGTAATGCACAAAACTGGGAGTTCAACCAGTTTTACCTGCAATTGCCTAATCCTCACCCTGCTACAACAGCCATTACCTTCTCTCACTGCCCTTCCAGATACACCTGTGTAACCCTGAGGTGTAAACATTTACCAAGCTGAAATGCTATGAACCTCACTGTCTGAAAACTACCGGTTTGTGCTTGCAAGAGTATCTGATTTTGTTAATTCAGGTTAACAGGTAACGCAGATGATGTGTGGTCTGTTACTGCCTTTTATACTTTCTTGTTTTTTTAAGTATGCAGTGGGGTACCAGAAAGCTACCTGGTCAACATACAGGAATTGTACACCCATCCAGTAGGACTGTAAATAGTGGGGAAAAAAAAGCATTAGGCAACAGAGAATCAACCTCTGCCTATGCTGAACAGGCCAATCCCTCTCCTGCCATGCTGAGCTTCCAGGGAGCTCTGGGTTTCACTGGAGGTGGAGGAGTGTCTGCCTTCTCTCCATTTGCATCTCTGGGACAGCTTTGAAAATAGCTTCACACATTTATATGGAGATGTATTTCTGCAGAGAAGTGTGAAAGAATGCCTTCCTGGGCACTGTCAGGGGATGATCATGACTCTAGGGCTAAATGTTCCCACAGCTCTTCCCTTTCAAGGACAACGTGTTGCAGTCTGTTTCCTCTTTAAGGAGTGCCCCAGTTGGTGGCTCTCGTTAGTTTGGCTAGCAAGGGAGTTGTCACAGGCAGAGATCCCTCATAGCCGGTCCAGCCACCTGGAGTTACCTAGGATAATGCCCAGGACACACGGCACGAGAGGGCCCGTGCCACCGCCGGGTTGCTAGCCAGTGCTCTATTTCTAGCACTTCCTGCGCTGCCATCTGGGGCGATGGCTGTAACAGTGCCTGCAGCACAGAGCCCAGGGAGGGGAAGTTACTGGTGCAGGAGAGAGGATGACGTACGGGGCCATATGGGCACACGAGGCTGCTGAGGTCTCCACAGGCTGGAGCAGCGTTGCCTTTGTTCTCGCTGAGAGCTTGATACGAAACTTCTTCTGAACAGCGCTGGCATTTCTGCTCTCACGCTGACCCTGGCATGGCATTAACCATTTCTGTAAGTCGCCTCCCAGCATGGCCACTCCTCCCCCAGTCCCAGCATCAGCTCTCAGTTCTCAACCCAACGTGCATTTCCAGTAAGCAATAGGCTTTTTTCTTTTCTTCACCAGATAAAGTACACATAAGAGTAAAACGTACACCACATAAAAGATGCTGCAGAGGGATAAACAGACAAGATGACAGACGACTGCATAATTAAAGGATGAAATGGCTGAATACCTGGCATAATCTCCACAGCAAAACTGGGCAAGAGATCAGCAAGCAGCCCTGTCCTGCCTAGAAAAGACAGAAGGAGGAGAAGAAGGAGAGAGGTTACTGCAAGAAAAACACACTTCCCAGCCCCTGCCTTAGCTTCCAGTCCCCTTCCTCATCAGCCCACTCGCACTCCTGGCAACCACAGATCTCATCATGCTCAATGACTGGTGTCTGCCTCAGCACCTCTGCCATTTCTCTGTCCTTGCATTTTATCAATTTCTCTCTTCCTCAGCAGAGCTTGGGGGGAACAGAGCTTCTCTGATTTAGGCACAAAATGACAAGTAGAGGGGGGTCCCCTTAGCGTGATTAAAAGGTAGTATCTTTCTGGAGTTATGCTCTACACATGCAAAAAAACTCCTGGAAACACACAACATCCCTCCAATAGAAGGATTTGGTTTACTTTAAAAACGTACTGATGTAGTTTGAAAGGATGTGCAACATCTTTAACCCAAGGCCCTTGACAGCCACATGCATTGAACAGCCACAGGTCGTGCCCTCCACGTGGGGCTCTGCAGCTCCAGAGACAGCCCCAGGAAAGCACAACTGTGAGTATGTGCCACTTCTTTCCAGATGCACGAGCAGCTTGGTGAGACTGTATGATATAAAGCCAACTTTCAAGTGAAGCAAACCAACCAGGGAAGGGCTCATGTACAATTTCACAGAATCATTTTGCAAAAGGAAAAGAAAAAAAAAACATAAACAAGAATTTGACTTTTAATTTAGAACTGAATACAAACAAAATCCAAGCTCAAAGGCAGCTTGGTGCCTATTTGTTTTGGCACTGTGTGTCTGGGATAATTCTAATACACAGCAAACATCCTACACAGTGTTCAGCTATAATTCACATGCACTTGTGCATTGGCAGAACAGGACTGTGTGCAGTTGTGCTTTGTGCTCTTTTCAATAGCACTGGGATCGTGCTCAGTTTTTTTAGGACGCACTATAAGGTAGGAGAGCTGTGCTCTAGGGAGGCATGCATTGTGGCTGGACCTTAGCTGATGCAGCTGAGGGTTAGCCAGTGTAAACGGCAGTTGAAAGCTACCCCACGTGTCCTCCAGGTCCTGCACCGAGCAGAGCTCAGACACAATGATGAATTGGGCCCCAATTTCCTCAGCCTCAAGCCTGTCCTTGAAGTGTGTTATAATAAAAGAGATTGCCACTCTGTTTTTCTCAGTGCTTCAGCTGAGCTTCTGCAGAGATCAAAAATCCACCAGGATGCCTGCTGGAGCCATAATGAACATCCTCTGAATACAGGCAGTGCTTTGCAACCAGTTGCAACTCATCAAAGCTGTCTAGTGCTCACTGTAACACCACCAAAAGGTGCTCCCGAAGCCTTAGCAAATGACACAGTTCAGGTAATTGTTCTTCATTTACTACTTTGAGATAGGACTCCTGCCATCCGTCTACTGCAATATTTTCATCTGCATATACAAAGAGTTTCACGACATTGGTAGTCCATTTGCTGGAAGGATCAAGTGTCTAAATGCTTGTTCAATGAAAACACACGTACTCTCTGCTCTCTAGATATGGGCATGCACATAACACGCACAGGGTAAGTCTTGGGTGTCACAAGTGGGCTCCAAATGTACGCCTTGTGTCAAGATATACCAGATTTACATTATGTTCCATATGCACATTAAATATAATCTCTATTTTCTCAGCATGCACAAACAATATGCAATTCTTGCATAGGCCTTCGTGCCTGCCTGTGAAGAGTGCACGTGTGGGCCACACGCTCACAGAGCATACAGGCAGACACGGGCACGCAGCCTGTCTCCCACATATTACACCTCCACGCAAGCTTGTGTGCAGTCCTTGCCCGACAGCAGATGTCAGTGGCCAAACAGCTGGAGGTAAAGAGCTAATGGGGTTTGGGATGGCAGAGGTGAGGCAGTGACAGCCATGCAGAGCAGAATCTCCACCCTGCTAGTCCAAGAAGCTGCCTGCTTTGTTATGAACCTACCCGAAAAGCCTCGACCCTTGCATGTGCTGAGGCCTCATGATCCCCAGGAGGAACCGAACGTTCAAGGGGTAAGCAGCAGCATCCCTCAAAAACAGCAGTGCTGTGACAATTTTGATTACAAAGACAACTGGGGGCTCTGTCCCCATCCCTGTCCCAAATTAATTCCCCATTAATCCTTCTCCCTGCTGCCAGGTCCAGGCAGGTGAGGCCAGGCCTGACCACAGGGACGAGGCGGGAGGCTCCATCAGGTGTCATGTGCAGAGGCCCACCTTCCTCCTCCACCAGCATAGACAAGTGGAGCCGAAACACCCAGGAGCAGACTGTGGTGCCGAGCTGCAGCGCTGCCCCCCATCCGCAAGGGCTCCGTGTCCTCTGCGCAAGCTCCCGCCCTTGAGCCCCCAAAGGGATTCAAGAGGGAATAGAGGATATAGAGGATGGCCCCATTTACCAGGGTCATCCAGGAAGCTCTGATCGAGCCAGGAGCATGTCCTCGTCCCAGCACGGATCTGGGACACGTTCCCATCTCTATTCCCACCACACTTGAGGCTGCGCTCCCCCACAGCAGGCACCCCTCGTGCCCCAGGCCTTGGCCAAACCCGAGGTGGGAGGCAGCCCCCCAGCCCCTGGGCTGCGGTGGAGGAGCACAGTG
Source organism: Anser anser (assembly GCF_964211835.1). Taxonomy (NCBI): domain Eukaryota; kingdom Metazoa; phylum Chordata; class Aves; order Anseriformes; family Anatidae; genus Anser; species Anser anser. Next base: position 87,640,275 of record NC_139720.1, read on the forward strand.
GAAAAGGTGGAGGAGAAAGGGGTGAAGGAAGAGCTGAGGGGGTGCAGAGCAGGTCCCGATGGTGTGGAGATACAGGGGGGCACGCGGGGAGAGAAGTCGATACACAAGAGGAAGGCGGGTGGCAGCGCGAGGGCACAAACAGCAGCGGCTCAAGGAGAAGCAGGAATCAAGCAGCTACTTAGCAAGAGTCTGCAGAGAAAAGACACGAAAATAATTAGGGTAAGTGGTACAGCTGAAAAAGAAGCTACGGCAGGAATAAAGTAGGTGCAGGTGCAGTCAGGAACATAGCAATTGGGTAAATACAGGAACATGGTAAACACTGGCGACTGCATTAAATGCCATAAATATTGGGTAAATACAGGAATAACTGTTGAATTGGTGTCCCTGTTGGAAACCACCTGCAGCAGCAGGGCCCATGGGAGGCAGCAGCTACAGAGGGAACAATTTCTTCCTCAGAGGTGGAGAAATGTGCCAAGCCATGCCTCGGCCAGAGGCCGCTGGCACGGGACGCTGCCCCGAGGGGAGGCTGGGAAACACCGGGGAGGAAGCGTGGCGGCTGTAAACCCGCCGCTTTTCCAGGGAAGCTGCTGCGAGATTTATTGGGAGAGCAGGGCTCCACAGCGAGTAGGGCCCTGTAAACTTTATCCTTTCTTCCCATCCTTCTCTTCCCTCTTTCAGTCGGAGGGAGAAACAGCAGCAGCCCTTCTCGGAGATCAAAGTTTTAGCAGGCAACAAAGACCTCCGAGGAGGCTGTTGCCATGGCTGCCTTGGTAACGGAGGTCTTCTAATCACGCCAGCCTCCTTTGTGAGCAGCGTGTGGCTGTCGCTGGCAAATACTGAGGAAAAGAGGGGTAAAAAAAAAAACAAAAAAAAAAACCTTGGCAACAAGTAGCACTTGTAAGTGGCGTGAAATAAAGAGCCAGGAGCGGCCTGGCCTGGGACGAGCGGGATTGGACCACGACGACAAAGGAGGCAGCGCAGCGGTGCGGGGCAGGGCAGCAGAGCAGTCAACACAGGACGCCCAAGGAGGACGGAGGACGACGGAGGACGTGCGTGCCGGGGCTGGGGGGAGGCCAGCGGCCTTCCTGGCCTCCAGGCCTCTGCCAGATTTCTCGGCGGAGGCTCCCACGCCCGTCGCTTCCTTCACCCGCTGGCGCTACCCGCCTTCGGTTGCGGAGGCGCAGCTCAAGGTCGGAGAGCCCTCGCTGGGACGCTGCTCGCGGACACGTCCCGGCAGAGATCTGGCCCTCTCGTCCCCAGCACGTGGCCGACAGCGCTGCCATCCCCGCCACCCGCTGCGACCAAGTGCTGGCTCCGATGCTGCTGGCAGCCTCTCAGCAAAACGCAGCGAATCCCAAAATTGTCATCTTGGACGGGAAGATTTTGCCAAGAACTTTCCCATCTCTGAAACCACATCAACTTTTATAATGCAGTCTCTCCTGGCAAGCAGGAGACTCCGAACCTCCCTTTATTTATCCCATGTATTGAGTCATTTTGCTGAGTAAGAGCCATCTTATTAGCACTCCTTGCCATACACACGTCCCAGGAGAGACTTATCCTCTCTGAAAGCCAACGCACGTCTCCATTAGTACATTAGTTACTGTACAATGTGCTGTGTGTACGTGTGTCTGCCTTCATTCCTACCTATGGGTATTACACTTGAAAAATTTGGGGTTTAGACTTGTATCAATATTGGCTAGTAATATAAATTACCGAAGATCTTGGTTTACCTATCAGGTAAGTGTCAGTTTCAGAAATTAAGAAAAACCAATGTGCTAATTGTTGTTGTTTAAAACACAATAACGATAGAAACTGAAGCATCTGAAAGATTACTTATAATATTTCACTAATACATCATTTATGGAGTATTGGCTGCCGAATCGGATGGAGAAAAAGTAGGCAAGAGCTGTCTGGCAAAGCACATGGCTCACTAACCAAAGCATGAAACCAACAACCAGGATTAGTAGATCACTTTCCTGCCTCATCCAGGATTAGCAGATCACTTTCCTGCCTCATCCAGGAACTCGACATGTTCTTGGGAATGAAGCCACTGTGTCTTGAAGCATGTCTAAGCAATGCACGATCCTGTCAAGCAAACGTTCCTGAGCCTGCACAGACCTATGCGTTTCAGGGTAGCCATCTGTGCCTGCCTACACCTATAGCCATTGCCCTCCAGATGTTAACAGCCTCGGAAGGGAGTGGTATAGCTGCTTTCACAGGACCCCGCAGCTGATTAGCAAACTCTGGCTTCCAGAAAGGCTTACTGGGTTATACGCAATGCTGTGCAATTAAGCTAGACAGCTTCTCAGTGTGAGCTGGGTCACATGAAGCTAGGACAGGGTATCTCCTGACACCGCCCTGCACTCCTGATTCAATGGTTACTCCAGGTACCCTGCATCCACTGCGCTGATGCACTCGCAGTTTCCTTCAACGATGAAGGAAATGCGGCACTGAATGACTTTATTAAAGCCCACGGATGTTCTCATACAAAAAGCATTCATAGGCGCTATGAATAACAATTTGATTAATAGCACTGTGTGTGTGTTTCTAGAACCAGGTCACTCCGCTGCTACCTACTAAGATATAAATGTAGACTTTCTTAAATTTAGGATTCAGCCTTTTTGGTTCAATCATACATCAGTTCTAAAAAAAAAAAAAAAACAAGTATGAAGTTGCAAATGGATTCACTAGCCCAGATGTCATGCCAGCAAAGAGTTCTAAAATTCTAGTAAAATACAAGTGTAGCAAGCCTCAGATGATTCCTGTTGTGCAATTTCTAAGCCCTGCATTAACCCTGATGCAGCAGAAGTGGAGTTCATACATTTTCTAGCATGCTAGACCCTGTTAAGAGATGCCAAATCAGAACACAAATATTTGATAAAAATGTAATAATATTTTTAAATTGAAATTCTCTCCTTTCCTTTTCTGGATTCACTCTCTTTCTGTGCTTCCGAGGCACAGAGGTTACCATCTCTCTTCCCTTGCCTGCACCGATTTCCTTAGCAAGGGTTAAAGACCCTGATAAGCAAAACCTACTGAAGGGTCTCTTCAGCAAAACACATGGTTAACATCAGGTATGCTTTATAAATCCTGTCAGCTTTGCTGGGCATGAATGGATGTACATAAATGCTTATGTGCTTTTCTGAAATAGGCCTGAAATAAAGACAACACGTGAAATTCTCTGCAGCTACCTGCAGTTGCCCAGTCTCTGTGTGTGCTAATGTGACACACTGAGGCAACAAAACTCAACATGTAATCCCACCATGACCTAGGCAGACTGGCTACTTAGACCCCATCGGTAAACTGCAAATAGAGCCAGAAGTCTCTGTGATTATTTCCCTAAGAAAACAAAAAAGGAACACTGTAATTTATTTCAAGTTGTGACAAAGCAGCTTTTGACCACAATGTTAATGTTGTGATTCACTGTGCAAAAGCAGGATCCTCTACTTTCAGCTAAGTAAGTTTCTGTTCATGTATTGACACTACTAGGCACCTACCATTTTTGCCTCTCAGACCTTCCAAGGTTTCTAAGTGACACTAAGCTGTCCTGAGAAGCAGCATCTTTCTCTAACCTAAATACAGCTTTATATCTTGGCATTAATATGCAGCAGCCCCAAAACAAGCAATGTAAATTGCATCTGAAAGACAGCACAGAGCAAACAGCAATGTGCCGTGGGAATGGCAGTATCTCTTGCAGACACTCTCTCTCTGATGCTCCAACCCCTCTCACAAGGAACCTGGGTTCCACTCAAAGAGCAGCAAACAGCAATCTCTTACCATGTGTCCCCTAGGACTGCTGAAGTGCTCAGATCTACATTTGTATTCAGTGTCTCCCTGCAAGTCACTAATATCTGGGAGAACGATGATATGAAATAAAAAATGTCCCAGAAGATGCCAGAATATTAAGAAATGGTATTTTCACCAATGGCTGCCTCCTCCTCCTCCTCCCCTGCCTCCTCTAGCCATCACTGGGAGAGGTAAAGAGAGAAAAAATACCAGCACAGGCAGAAGGAGAAGTCTTAGGTGGGAAGAGGAAGAAAGGAAGGAAGATGATTAGGTAACCTGGACTCACTCCAAAAGCTGGAATGTTGCCTCTGTACACATTACCCAGGAAAAGAAATACACACAAGCTGCACCAAACAGCATGAGGCAGAACAAAGTATGCCCACGATAAGTATGTTTTCATGCTGCTGCCAAACTTAGCGGAGCACTGCACAAAGTGCAAGGTCAGACCCACGGGCTGTAGTGAACAGAAAAGCAGATGTGGTCAAGATAACACAGCCTAAGTGATGTTTCCTCCCGACATGACCACCACAAACCAGGGCCAGGAGCATCACCAAGCCAGCTTCAGAGGAGGGGATTTCTTTTTTTTCCCCCACGTAGTCCTCTGTACACGCTGAAAACCAGATTCTCCCTGTTACCATGGCACTGTATCATCACTGGTGCCTGAGTGCAGTTGTAGATACAGATACGAGAAGACACCAAATCATGGCAAGGAAGGTGAGGAAAGGACAAAATTCAGCAGTACACGACCACAGAGTCAGTCAGCTCCTCTGAGGCTACCTAACAGCTACAGCTCCACAGGGCAGAGAGAGAACCTCACTTGAACTAAACACAGGTCAACCTTGGGCCTGTTTTTAACCAGCACATGATGATACAAAGGCATGCTGTGGATTTAGACAAGGGTATGACACTGCTTTTTGGAGGGACCCATTCTCCAATTGTCTGCCACCTGACTGATACCTGAAGGAACGAGTAGAGGAGATGGCACTGTCCCTAACCCGTGCCACTCCATCTGATTTATTTTGTGATGACATCTCCAAATAAAAATGTCAAATAAATTTTCACCTGAGCCTTGAGACCAAGGGCACTTGACAGACAGGTTCTACTGTATGCCTCCAGGTATCACTACACACTACAGACCCAAGGTTTTTTTTAACATCACAGGATGTACAGAATCTGTACACTCAAAAACCATGCAAACACACTGACCAGGCAAACACTGGTGTCAGCAGGTCTTACAGTAAGTTAGAAAAGCCTCAATATACCCTTCTAGAGCAGTACGGTACTACAGTTGGGTTAAGGTAAACTCAACAAATGCCCCTGAAAGCTCAATTCCACTCTGTTTTCTCTTGTAGCTGGGATGGGTAATTTTTTGACCTATGGAGAGAGGCAGACTGTGGAAGCCAGGGCTGAAAGCTAATCCCACGACTAGGCAAGACTACACTGCACGAGGAAGCCTAACAGACACACACACACAGAGCCAAGAGTGCATACTGCAGAGAGGACAGGTCCTTGTAGTGGCAGCACCAGCTGAGACCCGACTGAGATCATGGAACTGTAACTCTAAGTGTACAAGTACAATTAGGCAGGCAGAAAAATATCCCAAATTGACACATTCAAGCAGATAAACACAGTGCTTCTTGACATCCCCACAGGTCAGAAAAGTAGAGCCAAGGGAAGGTTAAAAAACTGCAAAAAGCACATGATTTGATGTCTTCTGAGTGTCTATTTTTGCAAGACTCTATCTCAAGTGTTCACTTTGCTGCAAGTTTATTGTTTTACGCCTTAAAAACAAGGGTTCTGACTTTCCCCAGCCCTGCACTTTCTGTAGTCATTTACGCCTGTTTAATGTGTGAGCAGCGTGGGTGTAAACATTACTATTCTGGTTTGGCAGCATTTGCCACCCACTTTGCCTAGGTGTGAATGACTGCACAAGGTGCAAGGCAATGGTGAAGGTACTGCGGGGACTGTTTTACATAGATTTTACACCCATAGTAATATGGTGCGCGGTTATGCAGAGAGAGAGAGAGAGAGCGGAAGGAAAGATACATCAGCTATCGACCCGAGACTCAATCTGGCAAGAGGGCTTACCAAGTACAAGCAGCTCCACCGATTCTTCATTCTTGCCCTCCACGTCATCTGGTGTGATAATAAGGCAGTAATAGAGCCCACTGTCCCCCCACATCAGCTTCCCAATCTGAAGGTCTGCATCTGAAAGGCAAAAAAGAAAAATCAGGGGTTCCCTCCAACACCAGTCGGTAGAGTGAGTCTGTCTCCAAGCCCCAAATCCAATTAATTTCCTTATGAAGATGAGTGGTTAACCTTATTCTGAATACCAAGAAATTCACGAAAAAAAATATACAGATGTGGGACTCTGGCTGTAAATGGGAAGACAAGTAATGCCACAGAGGAAGCTCACTCTGCAAGTACTGAAAGCAGAAGGGATAACTAACATTACTCTGCCTTCCCATCACCACATTTGTGCCATTCACGAAGGGATTAAGCAGTACCTCCTCTGCAGCACTTCAGTCACCTGCCAAAGAGATCATATGGAGACAAAGGAAAACACTCACCCTCGCCAAGGCTGATCACACGCTTGCCTCACCAAGGAGCCCTGGACTGCCCCCACTTCTGGCTAGGTGGTCGCCTGGGCTGAGCAGAAGCCTTGCACATGTGACAGGGCAAGGTTTCTCACACAGACTCGGACCAGAGCAAACGTTTAAGGACCCGCCACCCTCCGTCTCCACCCAAGTTGGCTTCACCCCGTGGAAATCTCTTCCACACTGCCCAAAGCTGCATAGAGTTTAGGTTCACAATGGGATGAGCTGGTGAAGTCCAGAGCTAAATAAATATGAGGTGTAGGATAATTCTCTTATTTTGGAAAAATCAGTGGAGTTTGTAAGAAGAAAAACATGGCTCATAGAGACTGAAATTATACCTCTCATGCTGGTGCCCCTGTGTTAAGGAAAATCTATATACAGAGCAATATGCAGAAGCCAGGAATAAAAAGCTTCCTTTTCATCAAAGGGAAAATAACACTGTAGCAGGGTTAGAAACCTACATACAGCAGCATGAAGTGCGGCACCAAAGGAAATGACCTTTGGGCCCAGGGTTGGTTGGTTGAATCCTAAACATCTGTCATAGGAAAGTCTGCTGGAGGGGAGGCAACTCTTATAAGGGAGTTAACTGAACAATTACTGCCAGCCTCCAGTACCCCAAATTGCCAAAGGTCAGTTCCAGGCCCCATCACACATCACAGGGGTAGGAGAGTTACCGTGGACAATGCTGACGTCTCGTTCCTTATAGAAGTCCCCTATAGTGATGGCAGAACCTTGCTTGGAGGCCACGACGCGGACCGTCCTCCTGCTGTCCACACAGTCCAGGTAGGGATCCCAGTCCAGGTTCCTCTTGCTCATTGTCTGTACACCAGAAGTCGCCATACCCAAAGCTTCTCCCATCCGGTCCTGGCAGTACGATTTATACCTCCATTGTACCACAGCTGGTTGGGTGGAAGAAGTAGAGAAATGGCAGCGAAGCAGAGCAGGCTGAAACAACATGGCCACCTTCTTCTTCTCAGGCACGGTGACTTGCAACCCTTCCACCTCAGCTAAAAGACAAAAACATGAGCATCATATACCTTGGCGTTGCTTGAAGAGGAGATTATGGCACTTTATCATAGCATCACCCTCCCCACGTGGATAAAATTATAGCATCACATCTCCTCTTTGAAGGTCAGGCAGCACGCAGCGCCAGCCCTGCCCACTGCACCCTGTTGCCCAGCCACTGCTGCTTGCTCTGCCAAACTAGAGATGCAAGAAAGAGTAGATCCAAATCGCATAGCTCCTGCTGTGGCTGGCATGTAGCGCTGAGAAAAATTGCTCCATGTGGGAGGTGTGGAGAAAAATGGCCCAAACACTCAAGCTTTTCGCATTCCCACGGAGGATATGGACCTCGACACGTAGTGTTTATCTACCAGCTGACGGGAAAGCTGCAGCCTGGAGCTGATGTATTAAGGCTTCTGAGAAGATACATGGGAATGAAATAAATACAGGACTGCTGCCACATCCTTGTGTAGCTTCGGGAGAAGCCAAGAGATGGTAAGCAATGCCAGCAGCGAGCACTCGGGGGAGTGAGGTACTCCACCTACACGCAGCTCAATGTCCGAAGCCTCCCACACATGCCCCTCATTGCTTCCTGCACTGCAGGCAGCACTTACACAACGCTGCAAACACACACAGACACTTTCCCAAGCCTGGATGTGCCGGCCTGTGGAGGCACAGAAACAGCCCAGGAGCAAAGTGGGGCATCTGAGAGGGAATAAGTTTGTAAATGGGGTCTGCTCGCTGCTGCTGAGGAACATCGGGGCCCGACAGCAACAGTTCACATGGGAAAAGGGAACCAGTATGGCAGCAGCTCCCTACGCACAGCTATGATACACCCCAAGGCCCAGAGCTCTGCACACTGAAAAAGAGGACAAGATGCAAGGAAATATTAAAGAGAAGAAAGCAAAAGAGGACATTTACGCTGCATCATGAGAGACTGCTGGGCTTAGGTGAGGCTTAGGGAGGAATGCAAGATTGAGGACAAAGCATGGCTTTGGGGGAAAGCAGTAGGAGAGAAGGACAAATATCAGAAAAGAATAAAACATAGTAAAGTATTAGTGTAAGTATAAGAAGCAGAAGTAGACAGATGATAACCAAGGAACCACCTGGAAAAAGCCGAAGGTGTCTTAGTCTAGGTCAAAATAATTTCAAAGGGCTGGAGCCAGGTTGCAGGAGATGAAGAAATGATGCAGAGAAGAAACAGTCTGATGATGCAGTCAGCAGAAAATAAACCACCCATTCCAGAAGCTGGAGATGAGAAGGAGATGGAAGCTAGCAAAAGAAGCTGAAATGGCAGGGGAAGTCTTTAGGATGGGGGGAAAAAGGGCAGAGAGACAAAGCAGTGGAGCTTAACGCAGAGAGAACAGTAAGTACACCAACAGTACGACAACAGCGGGCATGAAGGGACAGGGTCAAGACGGAGACAGCCACAGACCTGAAAAGCAAAAGCAGGCAAAGGTCTCATGAGAAGGAGTCAGAACCACAGCAAAGTGAGAAGCTTAGACCAACGCTGAACATTCATGTCAACAAGTTATCAATGTCCACAGCATAAATCACAACAAAGCCTACAACCACCAGTCAGGCAATAAATACACCGTACGGACAGCAGCTAGGAGGAAAGCTTATTTCAGAGAGATAAGCTAGTCACTGATAGCAACAAAGAGTTACTGATCGAGGCACAATCTGACCCTGGGGACTACTAAGCGAAGGCTCGCAGTGCACAAGGGTGCTATGGCATTTGCAAGAGGAATGCTATATTATGCATATAATGAATGCATGGCATTATGCATATAGCACTTATACTATATGGAAATTGCACGGGGGGCGTCACGAGTTTTGATAGAAGTGCCTGGACCCAAATCCAAACGCTGATGTTCTCCAGAGTGCCATGAAAGGCAACTGAGGTCCCAGCAAGATGCTGCCACAGGAGAGGCAGCTCCTGAGGTGCAGGCAGAGACAACTCGAGCAGCACCAGCTGGGACGTTTCTGCCGGGCCTCCTGCTCCCGGGGCCAAAGGGGCAGAAGCAGGGGGAGCGCACAGCACTGGGAGAACGTCACCACTCGGTTCTCCTGGTGACGTTGTCTTATCCCCTCCTCCCCAGAGGGCCGTGCCTCCCGGGCTGCATCTGAGCCTGAGAGGCATACCAAACACTTTGAAAAATGAAGGGGTCCCGGTCAGACCTACATCTGGCAGCTCTGCCTGACCCCACGCAGTCTGCGGCCAAAGTCGACGCATGACGTGAGCTGACCAAGTGACTCACCACGTTACTTCAGCTTCGGGGACAAAACAGTGACACGGGGAATATTTAAAGCTTTCCCCGGTGAGCGAAGTACGCCGCTCAGTAAACACAGTGCTTTCGGCTGTCTGTGCGCTGTAGCCCTCCTTCCCTGTTAATGAGATTAATGAGTTTGGCAAGCCGGGCACCGCTTTAATAAATGATTAGCTGAGCTTTAGCAAATTCTCAGCTGACAAACTTTCCCCACCCCACTCCCATGTGAATGTCTATATTGAGAAAAGAAACTTGTAAGCAGCTTTTGGGAAAACACAGGACTTTTTTCCAAAAGCATTTGGGAGACGCACAGAAAATTATCTGGCATCTTTTATATCCCATCCCAAGGTCTTTATTAACTTTTAAAATATTCTTTTCGGACCTTTCCCGGAAATAACATTTGAGAACAACCCAGTGCCTCAGACAGAGACTGGAGCAGTGGAAACTCTCAATCTATTTAAGTCAAATTGTATATAATTATATGTGGCTGACCTGGGAAATTATACACCTGTTATTTCCACTGCCAAAAAAAAATAAAAGTCAGAATCTATTCGTGTCAGGTGTCACTGCTGTAACAATGGCCATCCAAAAGGCCAGGAGGATGCTAGGCTGCCTGAAGACAAGATGGTGGCTTTACACCTACCAGTTATGTCTATGCACATGAATTACAGAGGTCTCCTTAGGACCTCCTCTAGTTCCAGAAGAAACCGCTGAACTCAGAAATCTTCGAGAGACTAGCCAAAAGACCAGAAGCCTCTGGACAGAAATCTGCATTGTTTATATCACGGAGCCAAAAAACAGTAAAAGATCTGAAAAAGGACGACAAGCTTAGTGACAGCAGACGTGGTTGCTCCTTGTCTAGTTTAATACAAGCAGGACCAAAAAGAAACTGAATTGTGCTCTGCTATGTTTTGACTAACATGGACAGAGTAAGATTAGCCCTTATTTCGAAATCACCACGGAAATGTAACTCTTGCACTTTGGAGAATCAACCTGTTTATTGTGAATTTCAAAATGTCTGAACTTTCACAAGAAGTCTAGCTCGTGGGAGTCATACGATGTGACAATTTTACTTTTTTTTCTTGTTCTCCTAAATCCCCAGGGGAAAAAAAAAGTCTGCAAATATTAATCAAGAACATCTTAAAAGCACAAATATCCTCACTCTCAGAAAGTAAAAGGAATCTGTATTTTTGTACGTGAGTGCATAAGCACACATAAAGAGCTTAAAAAATATCACCCTTCAGAAACACACGTATGCTTCTTGTCTATTTCTCACGTGCAATGTGTATTTGCCTTTTTTCTCTGAATCTTCCCCTAAACTATTCTCAGATTATGCATGCAAACTATGCAATCAACATTACACACAAACTATCCCTAATACATTTTAGCTGTGATTAAAGAAAATTCCAGGGAGTGATCATAGAGGGCTGTATTCATATGGGCACATTGGAACCTTGTGAGACTGATCTTCCTGAGTACCTTCCACGAATATAAAAAAAAAAAAACAAAAAAAAAAACAGAAAGGGCAACTGAGAGGTGCTAATTTAGGTTCTTGATTTCCAGTTGTCCTTCAGACACAGGAGAAGCCCATGCCTCCCTGAGGCTAGATGAATCTCAGGAAGATTTAGCTTCCCTACGCAGCCTTAAGCTAGCCTTTATGAATAGAATAAAGTTGATCTGAAGCACTAATCCCTATAAATAACAACAAAGCCAAACACTGTAGTTCAATGTACTAGGTCTTAAACTGCATCCTTCTACTGCATAAGATAAGAGTCCAAGAGAAGGCAGTACACATTATTCTTCAGGTCAGCATGGGCGTCCTTATCTGTGCATGCATCATCACACTTGTTTCTTTGCTATTATTTGGCCCACATCACCATTTGCCTGAGACAGCATGGCTGATGCTATGCAACTACTGAAATTACACCCCTGAATTTTATGCATCTTTACTGGTATGAGTGCCAGATATGCATATGGGAGAACAGAAAGTCCTTACGCCCTGAACCCCTAGCCTACACTTAAGGGCTTTGGCAGAAAAACTTATGTTCATAGGTAAAAGGCAGGGGACTCCTAGGGGAGTCTCTATCACTTCTCCAAACAAAATAAACTCATGAGTAAAAGGATGCTGTATCTGTTTTTATTGTGCCTTGGCTACTGCACATCAATTTTAAGTATTCTTCCTCCCTCCTCCCCTGAATACAGGCGCTCGGTCCGCATTTTCAAATGTGGATCAAGCCTAACCTAGGACGTTGAAGGGCTGGGCTTTGAGACTGGAAATCTGAGATGATATGCAGAGGTGCAAGCAAGTGAATGAAGATCCAGTGGGATCACTGAGATAGCGTTGTACAGATTCTTGCCTACTCAGGCTGGGTTACACCCAGTCCATGCAATTAACCAGCAAAAGCCATCACCAGCAGACTGAGTAGTTTATGGGAAATTAATTACGTGTCTTGGTCTAGTTGCTACCAGACTTGTGTTCTTAGCTCCATAGCCACTAATTGTCAACTTTTTTAGCCAGCAGGAAACCAATGCCTAAATAGGTCAGCTGCAGCTGAGGTGGAAGGACGGCACTGCTTTATACAGCTCCAAAGCAAAACAGAGAATTTCGGCTCCTAAACTGCTTAACTTGGGCAGGTGCAAAACCAAAGCAGTCGCAGGAAAGCACAGTGTTGCACACACAGCACAGAACCTCGACACAAAAACTCTCCATTAAGGTACAGCTCAGACTCTGCAAACCAACTGCAGTAGACTTGGACTTTCTTGCTCTTCCAGAATGATCACTCAGCAACCGGTCACCACCAGAAGCCTGAGAACTAAGGCAAGAGATGGAAAGAGTCTCTCCAAGCCTTATAACGGTGAGCCATGACACTTGTTCTTGAGATGGCATTCGGATTTCCATCACTACCAGTCCTCCTGCAGGGTGATCTCCCAGGAACAAAAAGTAATGAAAATGTAAAGTTTCTTCCCAGCTACACTAAGCTTATGCTGGGTGCAGCAAGTTGAGGGAAGTCAGATGAATAGCTTAAATCAAGATAGATAAAACAGACCATCCATTTTCCTGCCTTCCCAGGGAATCTGCTCAGTCAGCCAGGGGACACACACATGGAGCACTCCATTGTGCCCCTTCTGCCTGCCCTTCCAAACTGTAGATGGGACAGCAGGGTAGTCAATCTACCCACCTTTGTATTACACCATGGCATTGCAGTGGCTCTTCTGCACAGAGAATGCAAACAAGCACTGACTGCTAAATTACTGGAGGAAAATGACTTCACAGGGAGAGGTCACATTTTAATGTGGACGGTCTCCTAACCATAATCTTTCCAGGCTTAGGCTGAGTCCTAAAAGGAAAAGAAAATTTGCTCTGCCTGTTCTGCGGGTAAAACCAGAGTTCAGTCTCCAGTGCAACGCTTCCCTCTAGTTTTAAATGCGTTAGGAATTACTGCATTAATAAGAATGACAGTAAACATGAGGGGAGAACTCTTCCCAGAGTCAAGCAGCACCTGGTAGTTTATGAGAACCAGCTTTACAGAGGGGCCTAAAGATACTTGACAAATTGTACTTTCTTTTTCTAGACGGAGTCAAATAGTCCTGCACATATCCCAACCCACACCACTTGACGCGAAGGAATAAAGGATGACCTGCTCTTCATCCTTTTGCTGCTGTTATTAAAACACGAGCTTTAGGCAAGTGGGAGAGCAGGGCAGAAGAGAAGCTGAAACAAACCCATCATACTTCACACGGGATTTTTTTGAATTTGCAGTAAGAAGTCACAATGCAAAACCAAACAAAAGATAATGCAAGAGCCAAAAATTAAAGACAAACAAAGGACAGAGAGGCATTATTGCTGGGAGGAAAGGAACTGCAAGTGCTGATTAGAAATTTCTCAGCCCACCTAGAGGAGGGAGGAGGGGAGAGCAGGGGGCGAGAGCCTCCCTCTCTTTCTTGCTCCCTTTTGTCTCCCTGCTTCCTCCCTGTCTTGCAGGCTCAGTCTCCTACCCTGGCCCCTCTACCTCCCAGCCCCCACTCCTCTTTCCCAGAGCAGAGCGCTGCTCCGGCAGGATTAGGGCTCCTTACCTTGATACAGACCTTTCATTCCTTTGCACAGCCACTGGGGAGAGAAAATCTTGAACCCATGTTTGCCAGCCTCTCTCCCTTTTCCGCGCACACTCTCACACTCACTCATTCACACGCACACACCTTTGCTTATTTGCTTTCTCTTGGCCACGAAAAAGGCCGGCGGCGCCTGCTCCTTCCCTGGGTGGCAGCAGCTGGAGGGGAGCAAGCTGACACCGGCTGCCTCCATCTCTCAGCGCACGGCTAACCTGTTGCCTGCCAGAAGCCTCTGCCTGCCTGCGGTCGACACCAGCAGCAGCAGCAGGCAGTCCTGTCGCCAAAGCCCAGGACTAGAGGAGACTGGAAGGTCTTCCTACCGCAGCGATACCTCGCTCCGCACAGACCCTGCACGCTCTGAAGGGCGGACGCTGCCAGTAATCACGAGCTGCCTCTAATGGAGGGAGAAAGGTGTCAACAGCCCAGCCTTTTAGCTTGATGCAAAAGTCCTGATTTAGCCAGACACGTCCAGATAACGAAGCTCTTTAAAAAGAAGGAGGAATGTAATGTGTTTATCTACACCTTGCGCTCCCTTACCAGTCCCTGGATGCTATTTATCGGCACGCTACTACAGCGAGTAGGGAAGGAGCGGTAGCTGTGGGTGCGCTGGCACTCCAGACCAACTCGCAGAAGTGGGATACATTCGGAAGCAGCCAAATGGCAGGGAGGGAGGCGGGGAGGGAGGCAAGATGAGCCGGGAGCTGCCGAAGCCCCAGATGAGGCCGTGAAACCCTGGAAGGGAGCAGTAGGCAGGCACCAGCGCTGAAGATGACTCAGAGTGAAAAAGCAAGGAAAGGGGTGGGTGGGTGGGTGGTGGGAGAGAGGTGTTATGACTAAAAGCCGAATTTACTGCTTGTGAATCCTAAATCTGAAGAGGAAGAGGGAAGAGCCTGAGGTCTTTTTTTTGTGGGATACATCGGTGGCGGTGTGAAATCCAACTGCTTCTGCTTCTTCCCCGAGCCTGTAGCCAGCCTCCCCGGCTAAGCCAGCCTGCTGCAGCCTTTTCCACAGCCTCCTGCGCCCGGCTGCTGCACCGGCCGGGGGGCACAACCATCCCCTGCTGCCCCTGCCCTCCCCTCTCCTCTCCTCGCTGCCCTCAGCTCAGCCCCTGCCCTTCCCCATCCCGGAGCCCCGCCGTGCTCCCCCTGCCCGGGGGGCCCCGGGAGCAGCGCTGGGGGGGCCGGCCCCGTCCGGGGCTCACAAAGGGCCGGGCACCGCTGCTCTACAGGCCGGGTCCTGACCCCAACGCCGACCCCAAGCCCACCAAGCCCGGGCATGGCAGCCCCCTCCCCTCGCTCCTGCACTGTGCAGCCGGGACAGCGGCGGACAAGTTCCCCCGATCGCTCCCGACCCGGTGGCGGAGGAGACCCCCCAGTCTCCCCCTCCTCGAGCCCCCCCCCCCCCAAAACCCTCCGGGAGCCCTTCGGGACGCCTACCTGCGAGCCACAGGAGGACGATCCAGCCCAGGACGTGCCCCTCCATCTTCTGGCGGGCCGGCGGCCACCATGCCGCGGGGCGGCGGGAGAGGCCCGGGGGGCGCCCGGGGAGCCGCTGCCCGGGCCGGCTCCGTGCGGCTGGGCTCTGCACGGCTCGGATCGGCTCAGCACGGCTCGGATCGGCTCCCCTCGGCTCCTCCCCCGCCGCCGGGGCCGCCCCCGCCGCTGGCCGGGAGGCGGGCGGGGGGCCGCGGCCGTAATTGCCGTCATTTTCGATGGAGCGGAGCTGAGGAGGAGGTGTCGGGTGGGGGGGGGTGTGTTAGGTTTTCAGGCCAGCGCGGGGTTGGAAAGGGATGGAAGTTGTCCCGAGGGAGCCGCCGAGTAGATGTGCTGCTGTGGAAGATCGTTTTGTAACGGGACGGGTGGTGCTCTGAAAGTAAACCATCACGGCCCCACATGTATACGCAGTGTGCTTAAAACTTCTGAACTCCATGCGAGAGTAAAAGAAGGCGGTGGGAGTCTGTGGAAACTGCTCAGAGCTGACTGAACAGCGACTTGTTTTCACAGAATCACGGAACCATTAAGGTTGGAAAAGACCTCCAAGATCATCTGGTCCAACCATCACCCTACTGCCAACGTCACCCGCTAAACTTTTGGTGGGTCAGCACCAAAGAGAAGCACCTTCCAACACGGCACTCGCCAGCACAGCTTCCCTTTGTGTGCTTCTCATCCTGAAGGCATTTTCTTTCAGGGGCTTGGCTTGCATTTGTAACCGAAGCGTGGATTCTGCAGATGTCAGTGACCCACATGGGAGAAGGGAGTAGTCTTCAACCTCTTCTCATCCGAAATCTGCCAAAGAACATAAACAATCCTGATTTTCTAACACCAAGTTGGGCCCCAGAGGGAGCAGTACGAGGTGTGTCCCTCTGCTAAAGGCACCCTGCAAGTGATGCCTGCAGTAAAACTTTATAAACTATTTGCATTCTAGCAGGTATTTTCCAGTTGCCTGTAGATTCCTTATAATTTTGCCTTTCAGACTGAACTTCTCTACAGGCAAAATAAGCTTTTTTCAAACGAGTGAGCAAAAATAGATCAATAATTTCCAAGTGAAAAAGCAAAACAGCATGTTTGCTGTGATAAAAGATGTGTTGAAACATTTTGGTTGTTTTTGAACAGTTGTAGTTCCTCTGCTAATGTAGTTATAGTGGAAGTGGGGAAGGAGACAATCCCAAGGCAGCCAGTCTGTTTTTAAGCGTTTTATTCCAAGCTATTCAATGTTATTTAAAAATACTTTTCACATAGAAGTTTATTTTTATTCAGCATTACTTAAAAAGAAATACACACCCATCCCCAAATAGTCTCCTGACCCTTTGGGGCTCAGAAGGTTCCTCTGACCCAATATATTAGTTTAATTGTTTTGCAGTACCAGCTAAAAGCCACAATTACGAACTAAGACCCCGCTATGTAAATAGCGTATGCACAGAGCAGTTCTCCTTCAGCTCGCAGTGATCTGACACCTGACTGCCTTCGTGCATACTCACAGCTGAAAGGCAAAGTAGAAACTCTTATTAGGGCTGCAACTTCAGCCTCAGGAAATACATGGAGTTCCAGAAAACTCATGGTGCCACGACACTTCAGAACATCTGAGTGCTTGCCTCACCATGATTAAACATCTATAGCGTATAATCCATGAAGGTTTGTATGCACTGAACTAAGATTCCTAAAAAGAGGACACAAAGCTATTTTTTCTCTCCCTCCCTCAATCATTTTTCTTAACAACCCTCAAAAATCCAAGTGAAATCCCTGTGCCTTGCCTTTCTGTAACTTAATTGGGCAGGAGGCTGATCCAGTTTCCTGAGACAATGTTGATGTGATCTCATATGTTAAAGGTTGGGAGTAGGACAATCCCTTATGTATCACTATTGTTAGCTACTCCTAGCTTTTTTTTTTTTTAATCTACTCCAGCTTTTGCAAATAAATTTGGCATACAACAGTTTTGCTAAACTTTTGACTCACAACAAAGGAAGGAAAGATTTTCAATACGTGGAAGCACCATTGTTTTGCATGTAACGTTGGATTTATAGCTGCTTTCAAATTTTCATATACTCAAACTCAGTGTACGGTTCTTTTTCACGTAAAGTGAGCTGTCATTTGTATATATGCATGTATGATGGATTAATAGATGTCTGAGCCTTGAATAGATGTTCCAGATCTCTGTAGACCTTTGATCTGAATATTGCAACATCTGTGCTGACTTAATAGCTAACATAGGGATGTTGGCTTTCATTTTAGCCAAGTCTTGAAGACAGGAAGGTGCACTACCACACTTAGCCCCATTTCACCTTCAGAAAGTGGTTGAATTCCTAACCAATTACTCAGATCACTTCAACCTGCAGTCCAGCAGGGATTCTTTGTCCCCTGAAAAACAATTCCCCGTGGCTGTCCTGAATAATTTAGCCCCAGACTGAACCGGAAGAATACCACTCTACAACACTGCTTGATGTAAGTGATACCTCAACACTAGCTGGGAGCAGTTCTCTAAGCAATGGGATCATGCAAAATTCAGTTGAGCAATATGGAAACAAACTCACTTCTTGTTACTCATACTGTAGTAACTGATGGCTTTTTTCTCTTCTTGCAAACTACTTCATTCCTCCCTTCCTTCTTTGATCTTCCAGTACCAGTCTTTTGTGGTCATTTCCTCTGTTGATAAGCAGAGGCAGCTTTTTAATATGTTTCCAGCATCTGGAATGATATACACCAGCACCTCACTCAAAATGATCCATCTTGGCAACATCCCCAAAAACGTGACATGTCGCATGAAAATATTTCTCTTCATGAGTACTTTTGTACATCCATTCAGCCCCCTGAATTTCCTTGGTAGAAATTTCCATACAAACAGTGTTTTCAACAGCTTTCTGGGATGTCATACTAGATTCAGCCATTAGGCACTATTCTCTTGATTTAGTACTGAGACCAGCACATTATAGAAGCTATTAAGTGACACATCATCAAATCACAGTGTTTAGCGAGTCTCTTCAGAATAGCTACTAACTAAAACTTTTCCTCATTTGCTTTGTTACCCTGGAATCTCTTATTAATCTTCAATAGCTTCACAGCAAGACATTGCAGAAATATACGCATTCTCTCTGTATATGCTATTTTTTCTCAGCCGCCTGGCTACATTTGATCACACAATGATATGGAGCTTTTACTTCCCATTAACGTCAGGAGTGGGTGATATGGATATATAAACTGCTTTTGTTCTTAACCATGTCGTTTGTAACAACTAACATTTAGCATGTTTAATAGAGAAACTTGATTTTCTCATTCCAATGAGAACATAGTATATTGTGTATCTGTAATATAAATTCAATACTATAAAAAAAAGAGAGAACAGCATCTTTCTACAATATTCACTCCTCCATATAAATTTCCCATGCTGCTCCTGATTCTTTCTTAGACACCAAAAATCATAGTTTCTATTTGCTATGCTTTGAGATGGGACCTAAAAATTTGCACTTAAATAAAATACTAAGTGCATATCAGCAGTAATGTTTTGTGAGGTTAGTATACAGGTACACATTCAAAAGTGAATCCTCCCAGCTCGTAATCTTTTATGTGTCACTGTACTCAAAAAATACACAGAATAGGAACAAGACAAATATCTACATCTTGCATATCTACAGTTAGCCAAGGATATAACAAGTTGTTAAATTGTCTGTGATTGCTGGCTGTAGAGAAACTGTGGCAACACAAATGCCTTCTGGGAACCGGGATTCAGCTGTGATAGTCTTATCCAGCTTTCTTAATGAAACAAATCACATCACTTTGCCACACTACATCCTGTTTGAACCACAGCATATCTGTCAGAAAAAGAACCACAGAGTACTTTGAGTTGGAAGAGACATCACCCTGCGCCTAATTTCATCCAACTTCAACTTCTAGTACTGGCTAGCCAGATGGAAAGGTCTTCTTAGGGGATTTCTGAACAGAGGCAATGACTGTGATCAAAGCACCCTTCAACGTTTTCTTTGGAAGTTCAACAGACTTTTGTTATTTTGCTATATTCTGGAGCTAACACCAGATCTGGAGAGAGGATCCCAGGCACAGCTGCTAAAAGTATGAAAGCAGATGTACTACATTATCGTCTCTGCTGCTGATACTTAGTTTTCCTTCCAGGGATGACACCGTTAGTCCTTTTGACATAGCATCACATGGGGAGATCCCATTTGGTGGATATCCCACTCTGTCACACTCATTACTAACTATTCCCTCCATCTTTGGATCATTTGCAAGCATCCGTGACAACTGCATGTTTGTTTCAAAGGTATTAAATATTTAGTAGCATGCAGCCAAGAAATGGCATAAGAGGGATCCTGCTGAAAACGTGCAATAACAATTCCTCATGTAAAATTACATTTTGAGACATCCTAAGCTAATGTTTTAATGCATTTACTGGCGACCACATTGTCTCTGTGTCATTCTGTTTCCTTGATTTAGTGTTGCGTGGTCGAGTCATATGCCTCGCATGTGTCTGAATGCATTACCTTTAGGAACCACACTTAATATCTCTTTGATGCAATTACAAACTAATGTGACAGAATCTATTTTTCTGCAAACCCAGGCTGATTGACATTAATTATGTTAGTTTTCTTTAATTCATTACTGAAGCAACTCCTATATCAGTGATTCTATTCTCATGCCTGGGATCCTCATCAGTCTGACAGGTCTATAATCACACAGGTCATCCTATTTAGGGCCAGATCCAAAACAAAGACTTTGGAAATTTTTCAGTACCAAACTGTAGAACTGCAATCTAAAAACCCCTCATTCAGCAGCAATTTGAGACATTTACCAAAGTTGACTGACTATACACTTACAGTTTTGCTTCCCTGCTTGCCCAGACCATTTTGGGCATGTAAGACATTAAACAAGCACCCAAGACTTACATACACGTGGGTTGTCCTGGCCAGCTCCAAGCTTTCCACCTGAAAACTTAGTTGAGGTCTTACCAAATATTAAGGATTTCTAGTATTTGTCCAGGAGACTGGAACAATGTGGCAGCTTCATTGGAGCCACGGCGTTAAAGATATTTGGAATACATAGCATAGATGGGATGCAGCTGCACCCCACACAGGCAGCTGGTTGACATGTACCTTGTAACATGTTGAGTGCTTCAGGGACATGCTGATCAGCAGAGATAAAGCCCATGCCCAGCAAGCCCCATGCATCCCACAGCCACATCACCTGCTGCACTGCAATTCCCAGCACAAAAGCTAGTATTTCTGAAGAGCAGACAGAAGCATAGCGGCACCCACTCAAGTCCCTCTTGAAACCTGGAAGAAAGATGCAAATGTCACCTGTGAAGCCTGATCCAAGACATTCAC
This sequence comes from Anser anser, assembly GCF_964211835.1. Taxonomy (NCBI): domain Eukaryota; kingdom Metazoa; phylum Chordata; class Aves; order Anseriformes; family Anatidae; genus Anser; species Anser anser. The sequence continues at coordinate 87,660,866 of NC_139720.1, forward strand.
AAGATGTCCAACACTCAACAAAGCCCTGCGAAGGCAGGCAAGGGAACAAGGCAGGGCCATATGGCTTACCTTTTGTAAAAAGACCTTCTGACTCTTAGGTGTCCAAAGTTACATCCTCAGTCACACAACTGAGGTGAACGGCATTCTCCACTCCCATTGCAGTTGTGACACCGTTCAGAAAGGAACCCAAGATTCATTAGATCAGGGGTGAGACCAAGAGAAAAGCTGACTGCTAATAGCTTACTGCTTAAATCATTTGCCTGTGGGAGGGAAAGCCTGAAGATTCTGATTCCTGAAATGCTTATGCAGTACATATAAACCAGTAATAACTACTGGACTGGAAAGCCAAAGTTCCCATTTTATATCACTCTCCTGGGAAACTGCCATAGGTCTAAAAGCTCCTTTACCAGGCTTAGAAAGATATAAACTGCAAAAATGTGTGGTAAAAACTCATCTTCACACCCACAAAGGAGTGCAGGGAGACAATGACATGGGGGTAGCCCGAATAATACCCCACCCTGGCTCCTCCCTGGCCCATCACAAAAGCCATCAGCCCATCAAAGGCCCACCTCCGCTAGTCCAGAGAAGCACAGGAACAAAAGGGCAGGCAGGATCCCAAATTCAGGACTGAGGGGAAGGAAGGGCTTGTCTGGGCCCCTCCCAGGGCTGTTCCGGAACAGCCCCAGCCCCAGGGTTCAGGCGTGAAACCCATCAACACCACAGCAACTTTGGGACTGCAGCCTAGGAATATAGGACACATTATGGGATGCAGGGGAATAGCAGTTCAGGATTGCACAGGACTTCTTACAGGATGTTTAGGGGAGGAATCAAAAGTAGAGAAAGGGAGGGAGCTAGGTGATTTGGGAAGGAACAAGTGTGGGGAAAGGGAGGGATGAGGGAATAAGAAGAGCTGGTTGCATGTCAACAGTTTGCTGTTTGATGTGCTTGCCTGGCCATGCTCTGCGCCTGCTCAGCACAGGCTGTTCTATCTTCTAATTAAATTCATTTCTAGCTCTTTTCCTGGGTGAGGGACTGTATTTTGTGTGTATGTGCATGTATAAGGGGTCTGAGCACCAGTGATGAGACTCCGACCATGGGTCAGAGGACCTGTGTGCCTTGGTGCCAGTGACCGGAGAGACACAAGTGGACAAAACCAAGTGACCCACTGGGGTGGGCCAGGGCCACAGGAGAAGCTGGCTACTGGATCTCACCCGAATTCCCTAATGTGAGCACCAAATATTTCCCACTCTGTGGGACAGGGCTCTAGCCTCAGAGCAGTAGATCACTGGGTAGCAGCGGATGTAGCTGCCAAGTTATTTCAGAATATCTCTGCTTGATCTTTCTAAGGAACAACTGTAAGACACATCTTGGAAAGAAGATGATAGCCATGAATCCTGAGTGAATGAAAATGCATTACTGGCAGAAAAATTCCAAATAGGTTTTCTCTTTCAATGTACGTAGACCCTATTTTGAGACATCTAACGAACTACGTGCATTGATGGGAAAGCACAGGTCCCCAGCTGTGGAGCTGGGTTTCCAAGGCCAGCTATTAAAGAGTTAGGTGTTGGCATATCAAGTCGTTTAATTGAATTACGTACTTTAAAAAATAATACTTAAACACTGGCACAACCCTTGCTTTTATTCCCTGGAATGGCCCCAGTGTGACTCACAAATCAGCATAAATGGTCTAGAGAACTCCTTTCCCAGCTATGTTAAACAGCAGACAATCAAACAGTTAAAACATGAGTTTCCAGTTAAAACACATGGCGCTCCCCAGGGTCCCAGCCAAGAATACTGATGACATGGTGCTCCAAAGATGACCTTTTCCCTCTTTTTTCTCTCCCCCAACTCCACGTATGAAAATCCTTTCTCTCTTCACTGCTTATGAATTTTATTTTCCAACCACACCTCTAGCCCTAGGAGAGCTATTAGTGGAGCCTTGTCTTCTTTAAAGAGTTGATGCACACATTATCTAATTTTTTTAAGAGGATGGGCTGTTAAAGGGTGGGTCACAAAACTGCACACAAGAAAAGAACATGGTGTGAAGGAAAATAAAGCAACTGTGCACAGATGTACTCCTAGCAACAACTCATACAGTAACACAACAGCAATATTCGCCTTTCAGGCTAAAAAAATAGACTCTGCAGAAGTTTGTATTTAAAAGATATAAGTTATTTCTTGCAGTCTCTCTTCAGAGATTTAAACTAACATATCAAGAACTAGTCCTGGATATAAGTAAATTTCCACAAGAATGACAGTGACTTTAAACATGCTCATCTATTCTCATTGAGTTTACGTCGTGATTTTATATGTTTTTAACAATGTGATTGGCTCCTCCTGTAAATTTAACAGCAAATTCAGTAAGCGGTTCGTAAACAGCATAAAACAAATTGTTTCATTGGATTTGAGCAAGACTCCAAAAGACTAAACTGCACCAGCATTTTTTAACCCTCAGAGGAAACCAGCCACCAGTAAGATGGAAGAGCAATGTGATCTGACCTTACCTGCCAGTGGTTCCAGCACCAACAAACATAATTAGCTGAGCCAAAGATCTAAGCCTACACAGCAGCTACCTCCTTTGGAGATAAACAGACTCACAGTTACCTAACCAGAAGATAAAGAAAGCAGACAGACTGAAGGGAAAAGTTTTCCAATGAAACGCATTGAAGTTTTCATCACTTTTATATCCTCATGTCCAAATTTACAGTAAATTCAAAAGGACTCTGGAATAGAGGATGGGAAAAGAATCTTCCAAGTCAAGGCTGTACTGTCCATCTTTATTGAGATTGCTGGGGTAACTTCACTGAAGTCAGCTCCACAAGCGTAGTGTGCTGGCTCCTGTTCTGCTACACCATGCAGGCTCTGCAGGAACTGCAATCACATACTGAAGAAGGTCCCCCCATCAAGATGGCCCCCAAAGACAAAAGGAACAGTGAGTAATGTGGGAGATACCACATATTTGCAGCAAGAAAACCCTGGCCAAAATTTAATCAGAGCCTTTGCTGACACTGACACATTGGCAACTCTGCTTCAGGTTAAATTTTGGTTTCTCTACTGCAGGCAAACACATTCCACAATCCCTTCTGTAAACTGATTAAACTTTCTACTATGGCCAGTTGTGGATATATATATATATATTTTAACACACTATGACAAGTCACGATCACTTACTTTTTGAGAGAGATTGATAGAAAGCTTAAGGAGGGAAGCAACTCATCCTGCCTATCAAGATGATGCAGATCAGGTTGTTTCCAGCCTTTATTTTATGTGAACTGTGGCTCAGTATGCAAACTTTCAGTGAAGGAAATGTCAATTATGTCAATGAGATAGATGAAAGTCTGGACAGCTTTCCCAGTTTTGCAAAATATGAGGTCCCAAAGTATTCTTTAATAACCAAGTGCAAGTCTGCCTTTCCAAGCATATATGCATGCCCTCTCACCTCCTCCACTCTTCTGCTACATATCTCAAAACTAAACCCGGGCCTCTGGTGTGAAGCTGGTCTTCACTTTTCCCCGACTCCCTCCTGTATCCCTCCTGTGAGGACCTCTACTCCTGTTATCTGTCACCCTGCATTCTCACCCAGAAATCTGGGTCCTGGCAGCACTTTGAGCACTACTGGATGTGTCAGAGCAGGCACATCATCCTGACCCTGTCTCATGGAGCACCAGCTCCTCCCGAGGTCACTGTCAGGGAGCACCAAGAGCCAGGCTGCTCCAGAAGGAAAGGCAAGCCAGGAGCTCAGGGCAGTCACGCAGGCTGCAGGGCAAGCACCTTGTCAGCAGCGCCCATCCCTACAGGACAAGCTGGTGTGCAATGGCAGCAATAGCTTGCACCAAGTTCTTCCAGACGTTCGAAAGGCAGGCTCCCCACCCTCACAAAGTGGCAATACACTGATTTTTCAAATGAAAAAGTTCATACTCCCCTATACCCTCCCACTCTGAATAATGTTACATATTAAATTTAGTACAATCCTTACAAGAGTCACTACGCTCATTTATGAATATAGGTATGTTTGTACATGTATAAATAGAAATAAAAGAAACAGAACAAGAAGACTTGAATTACATATCCACAATGCATGGCACCAGGAGATGTATTTGGGACTTAGAATATGCAGAGATCATTACTTACTACCGGTTGCAGGTACTTCCCCCAGGCCACAACAGGCCCCTTACTGCACCGCGCTGCCAGGGAGCAGCAAGAGTACGGCTCCTCCAGGGGAGTTTGAGCCAAGAGCTGGGGGTGACCCCAGCCCAGGCAGAGCAAAGTGCATCACGGGGAAGCCTTCATTTCCACACAGGAACGCAGTGCCATGACCAGACGAGGACCACATGTGGTCACTGGCAATAACAGACTGCGTTTTTATTGTGTTTCCGCCTCGGCAGATGCCGGAAGACCTACTGAACCGGACATGAGGGAGAGGAACGCTCGCAACCCCAAACAATGCAGCAGAAAACATAACAACACAAAACGCCACCTGCCACGCTCTCCTGCTGTGGCAAGGCACTAACACCCGTGGCCGCTCCTCGCCCCGCTGCCGGCTATCCCGGCGCTGTCACCGCCTCCCGGGGGAGCGGCTGGCCATGACGGCCACCTCCCCTGCCCACCGCCCCCAGGCGACGCCCACCGCCCCTATAAAACGCGTGTTAGGAAGCCATCCCCCTGCCCCAGCAAACGCCGGTTGCCAGCGGTAAGGGGGAGGCCAGGAGGACAAGGCCAGGCAGGTGGCGGCGGCCATGTCGTGCCCCAGGCGCTTCCGCAGCCCCTACTACTTGTTTGCCCGTGACCAGCTGCCCGAGCTGCAGCAGCGCGGGCTGCCCGTGGCACGCGTGGCCGACGCCATCCCACACTGCGCCGAGGACTGGGCGGTGAGGGCAAGGGAGCCGGGCTGAGCCCTGCTTCTGGGGGAGAAGGGCTTTGGGTTAACGCTGCTTTGTTGGAAGGGGGTCAGAGGGAGGCCCACTGCCTGAGTTTTGCCCCAGCACCTCTTGCTGGTGGCAGACTGGCAGCCAGGAGTTGGTGGTGGCACGTGTGGTGGTGAAACTCAAGAATGGTACTTCTGAGAGGGGGAGTTAGCTGGTGTCTCAGCTGCTGTCTGCTTAGCACAGCCTTACCTTTTCAGATGGGTGCCTTGAGCAGCTCTATCTGATTTCATTTAAGAGTTACTCCCACCCTGTCTTCTGCAGCTGCAGAGGAGGACATCTGGCTTGTGAGGTGGTGGCACCCCTGGCTGGTGAGAGGAGCTTCGGGAGACCAGTCTGTGCTGTGACAGAGCCAGCTTGCCCTCTTCTGAAGGTGCTCTAGGTGCATGTGCTCACCAGGTGTTCTGAATCAAAGCTTAATGGCTTTGTAAGTGAATAAGCTGCCCAAAATCACAGAATCATCTAGGTTGGAGGAGACCTCCAAGATCACCAAGTCCAACCTCTGGTCTAACACGAACAAGGCCTTCACTAAACCATATCACTAAGCTCAAAATGCTCGATTTGATGATACCAGTTAGCAATTTTTACTAAGTATTGATAGCTTCCTTTTGAAAAATGGTGTAAAACATTTGATTTGTGGAACTACTAGAAGGAAGTAGTAAAAACTTCTTAATAATTTGCTTTCTTTCAAGTTGCTGACAGAAGAGGAAAAGATGGCATATAATGAGAAGGCTCAAAAGTGGAAGAAAAAGAAATCACAGAAGACAATAAAGGAGGTAAATGCTCAGAAATTAACACCTTTTGGGAGTAAAGTGGTGCTTGGGTTTGGCAAGGTGGGACAGTATAGGAGATAACCTGTACTCCTAGCCTCAGACTTTTGGAAATTATGGCTGATGTGGTAGCCCATACTGTTATGAAATTTAAACAGAAAATTGTTCTGGTGTGATTTGCTAGTGAGAGTACTCTGTATCTCTTTAAATAATCACAGCTTGTTCTTCTGTACTCTTTTAGCTACTAAAATGTTGTTCTCTAACAGCTTAGTTTTATGTTTAGCAGTATTTTGCACTGTCTGATTTAAAATGTGTTTTATTTATAATATGGTAAATTAGCATGGCTTTTAGTCACAGGTTCGTGTTACCTTTGCTTTGTGGATGTCCCCAACTCAGGTCATTCTTGTCTGATGGCCTGAAAGTAAGTACATTTTACGAGCAGCTGATTTGGTGTTCTTGAGGGGCTCAGTGGTGGACCAGGTCAATGAAATGTTGCAGCCTGCACACACACAAAAAAGTTGCTTGCCTTTAGTTTTAGATTGGGTTGATTATGGAGAAAATAGTGGTGAAGGACAAAGTCTCAGTGTAGGAGTTAGTAGTTTTCTGACTACAACAACGTTCAGTTTATAGTGCTCTCCCAGCAGGTCCCTGAAGTTTTCCTTGAAGTTTGAATTATGTGAGGTGTCAGAAAGCTTATTTTATTCCTGTCTTGGTTGTCAGCATAAAAACTTGTATGTCAAAGCAAAGAGCCTGATTCAGTATGTGGATAATACTGCATTTACTTCTTTCCGTATTACTTTATACAGGCCATGAATGGTGAGGGTAAATCTTAGGACATGAAAGTGTTACTCTGACAGTAGAGAGAACGGTAGGATGACGGTAGTTTGGAGTAACTAATAAATCTAGATTAGCTGAGTTAGTTAATTTGGACTAGTAAGAACATGTTAGGTAACGTCTTCTGATTTGGGGGCCTGTGTGTATAGGAGAGGACTTAAAACATGATCATCATGTTATTTTTAGCAGGCGAGGGGTGTATAATTAATGATGTTCAATGTTCATATATAATGGAGAGCAACACGAAACATCTAAGTCATAAACAGAGACTTGTGTATTTCATTCCACAAGAGGTAGCATTTTAGAAAGCTTTAATCAGGAATGGAATAATTGCTTTACTAAAATAAATCACATCATCCTCATTGCCTGCCAGTGGAAATACAGGACTGTGCATTTGAAATTGTGATCTCATTTTATTCCTTGCACTTGGGTACACAGGAAACTACAGTTATTTTGCATAGTGAAAGGTCTTGGTCAACTTTTGGAGATGACCAAAGCTTACATGGGTGGGACTAATTCCTGCTTTTAAATAGTTTAAACTGATAACTATGAGAGCTTGTCAGGCAAAGATGATTATCTGGAATTTGTGTACCTAGATGTGGATGTTATTCACAATTTGGGCCTTGAATGATTGAATCCTGTAAGCCTGTCATGTATCTGGGCAGATGCCCAAATCTCCCTGCCTTCTTAAAAGCTTATTGTTCATGCATGAATGTGCAATATTTTACTTAACAAGCCTGTGAGCCCCTCTTACTTGCTCTGTACCAGAGCAGTCTGATGAATTGAGGCTTTACCGAGTTTTCATGAATGACATTCCTAGTCAAAGACAAATAATGTACGTGGCAAACTTTTTCATCAAGTTTATGTATTGTTCGAAATTCCAGTTGGAATACTTCCTCCTGTGCAACAAGTAGTTCAACCTAACAGAATTATAATTTTTATATTTGTATTACATTTTAATGAAATAGCTGTGGTTCTTTCCAGTTGTGAGTTAGCCAAGGTACTAAGACAACTATCCTTTGTTGGAAGAGAAATCTTGTTGTCCCAGTCTGCAAGTACACAGGCACTTGTACATAAATGGCAGACTTGTTCCACCTAGCCATAACTAGTAATGGACATCAGATGTTCCTCTAACAGAAGGAGGTGAAGGATTTTATTGGGAGTTAGTAGACTGATTTTTAATTCTTTCATCTTTTCCAGATGCCTAATCTGGATCATCCAGCACCTGGTTGTCTGACCACTGTGATGCACAGAGTTACTTCTTTTCCTGATGTCTCTGCTATGTCGTGGAAGAGTGATCAGGGTATACTAATCTTACAGTAGTTGATTCTGTTAGATAAAAGCTTGCTTTTGATAGATATTCTGTGTGGTACCTATACAAAGGACATTTCCATTTTTTTCAATAGCTCTCTGTGTCAAGTGTGTGTTTTTAAAGTAATGGTGTAGGCCTGCAGAAAAAATAAAAAACTTATGCATTGCATTGAGAGAAGTCAGTGCAAATGTACTTCTGCCTTGCCTGAAATAATTTTGTCCTCTGGTGTTTTTTTCTTTAGCTTAATGGGTGTATATCTACTATTACATTCTTTACAATTCTTTCAAGGCTTTTAAGAAAAAGATACTCTGACATATTCTTCTACTCTGACATTTGTGATTTACAAGGCTAATCCAAGTTCAGAATAAAAGAATGCTTCTACCAAGTTCAAAGAGCAAGGAGTTGTTAGATAGCAAAGCTCAAACTTTGTATAGGTGTTAGAGAAAATGATGACCTGGCCTCTTTGGGAGAATAGGAGTGGATATGTACTTGGTCAATGCTTTTATAACATCCTGGCTTATTGAAAGAACTCCTGAAACCTAAACTTTTCCTATCTTTACCTTGTCTTCAAGTGGATGTTCTGATTTAGAATTGAGTAATGAACACATCTGTAATGTTTCCCCAACAAAGAATATTTTTTTCTGAAAAATGATAAATGGTAGTGCTTACAAGGTAAGTTAATCAGCCACTTAATGCAAGCTATTTCTGTACTGCTCACTTATGTCTCTGCTCAAGCTTTTTACTTAAGAAGCCTCTTGAACCGTTCTCAATATTTTCATGGTTATAGAGGGTCAGGAAAGAGTAGCTCAGTTTAAAATGTGTAATACCTGTTAGTTTCCTCTCTGCCAGAATCCATGCTCCCCTGTCACTGTAATGCAAATCTGAACAGGTTCGTCACGGTGACTTGGACTGACAACTGATTATAACTGCTCTTATTCAGTTGAAAGATAGGGGACAACTGAGATGCATTTTATGATGCTGCTCCTTAAATATTTCTCAGTAAAAGTCCTGTATGGTTGCCCATACCTATATCCATTTTTGTCATAAAGAAAGCAGTTGCACCTAAGAGGTATCTCTCCTGGAACTTGTAGAGATTAAGACCCATGCAAGAGAGCACCAGAATTCAAACTTAGGACAGATGGTGTTGCATGTCATAAAATCTGGCCCACAACATCATTTCTGTGTTAAAAACACAGATACCTCACTATATAGTTCTCCCTATATAGTAGAAAAAGTAACCTTTTTTTGGTAAGGGGCAGAACATAAGCGTAGGGATTAAATAGATATTTTAAACTTCAGTGGGAATGTTACGTGGCATTCATTGAAGATTAAGCTTTAAGGTGTATTGTATCTTTCACAGTAGATGATAAATTTTTTCTTATGCATTCCTTGGGTATTCTTACCTTCTTTGGGAGCTCATTCAGTGAGGAGAAGTGATCCTTAGTATTCTTCCCATCTCCTCGTACTGTAGGTTAGCACCAGCTCACTTAACTGATCTAACTTAATGAATTGAGCTTGCAATGCTGCTTTCCAGTTAGCAACATATTTTTAGGTCTCTTCACCCTGTAGGAAAATAAGACTATCATAAAAAGGAATAGACTACCGATATGTCCGACTCTTGCGTAAGTATTAGTTACCTTGTCATCTCACATGTCTTTCTCCATCTGTGTGCTTCACTTGGTCATTACTCTACTTTACTCAGTTCTATGACAAAGTGCACAAAAGCTTTCACTGGATGAGGTGAGGCCAGGATGGCTTGCTGTAACCTCTAGTGATTCTTCTGAAAATGTTTGTTTTTTTTCCTATCAGCTGTGGTTGCAGACATCTTCTATTTCCTGAACATTTACAGTCATGGCAAGCTGCCATCCCACTGTGAACAGCGCTTCCTTCCTTGTGAGATTGGGTGTGTCAAGTACTCCCTGCAGGACGGCATAATGGCTGACTTCCATCACTTCATAGATCCAGGTGATTTCCAAGGAAGGGTAGACAACAAGTAGTTCATCTTCTGCGTTAAGAGGGAGGCTTTCTAATGTCAGTTGCTGCTGCCCAGATTAGATTTCTGGTATTAAGACAGGTTTATTTCTTTGACTATAAGTGATTGGACTTCTACTCACAGTATCTGAGCAGTGCTGTTTCCTGTTTCTGAAGATGTACTTAAGTGCTAGGACTGCATGAAGCTTCAAGGAGGGTAGAATAAATCCAGAAGGCACTTCTGATGTTTGTGCTTTATATTTCATGCAAGGAACATTTGTTTTGGACCTAAACATAAGTGCTATACAATATACTTTTTTCTCAGATACATGCAACTGCAAATAATTTTTTCAAAAATAGTTGTGGTACTTGTACAAGGCCACAGGGGAAGATGAAGCTGTTCCGTTCTCTAAATCAAAATGTGGTGCGTAGTTCGGAGTTAAGGATCTGTCATTGTGGTGCTGGATGATGGTTGTTCTTTTTCTCCCCTCCCTCACGCTTTTCTGCAGAAGTGCCACCACGTGGTTTTCGGTATCACTGCCAGACTGCTAGTGAGTATCAACGGAAAAAAAGCGGTATGCAAGGGTGTACAGTTTGAGACTTGGCTTATCTGATCTGTGTCTACATGTTTTGTACATCCCTCCTTCTGGGAGGTCCTCTTTCCAGTTTTCTCTTTCTGGGAACCTCATCTCAAGTTTTGACGAGAAAGGGGTGATAGAACAGCTTGTTGCAGTCATTTTGCATGTTTCTTGTATCCACAAATGGCAGAGCTCTTGACTGCCTTGTTTCCCTTGTGACTCTTAAGCAGTGTTTATACATTCCAGCTTGTTTCTGTTAGTACACTTCCTCCCCTTTTGTGCAGAAGGAACAAACTTGGCCCATGTTATCCTATGTCAAATATTTAGATAATGGCCTTTTAAGAGGGAGTAAGTGTGCGTGTCTGCTCACAGCCCAGACCAACTAGTCTTTTGCTGTCGGAAGCAAGGTTTTGATAGTTTAATCACGGATGCTGCCTGTAGAGAAGAGGTGTGTGTGTTTGTGTGTATATGTGTATATATAAAAAAAGATACAAAGGGAGGTTGGGTGGGGCTGTATCACTTAAAGAATGATTTCTCATAACTTCCCCCCCCCTTCTGCCTTCATTAGGCGATGCCACTCATAAGATCCCTATATCTGGATTCCATCTTTCACGTACCTGTTACCCGGTTGTCTTACGTGAACTTCTCGAGTTTGCCCAGCCAGACGGAGGTGGTTGGCCTCGCTTTTTCTGCAGGGTATGGTCAAGGTCAAAGTAAGGCACTCTAAATCGAAACCTCTAAATTCTCTTCCACTGGATAATCAAGGGAGAGACTTCATTCTAAACCGTAATCAGCGTGCTGTGGTGGGGAGGGGGATTTGAGTTCTAGTATAGGAAGAAACAGTCCCATTTAAGAAGTTGAGTGACTTTTAACTTTGTTAGTGATTACAGCTTTTTTCATTAACAAAAAGCAATAGGGAGCCTGAATAAGCAAAATCCCACTTTTTTTTCCTCCCACACCCACCCACTCACACGTACTCCCACCCTGTTTAGGAAAAGAAGCTAATGCTTTTATAAATCAGACACTGAGTTTTTTGCCTTGTTGTTCTGTCTGGCTCTAGTCTATTGATGAATATTTACCACTGTCTCTGATAACTGTTTTGACTTAGATAAGGATTTTTAAGACTGTACTTAAATTGATTGTGCTGAATAATAGTCAAATAATCTGGCTTTTCTATGGCTGTTTTCACATTTTAATGCCTTTTTTTTGCCATGAGAATACCATAAATCTTACTTTACTTGTTTCACTGAGTTGCCAGTGAGTGAAACAAAACATTGGGGTTCAGAGGAGTTTAAGCTTCATGATGATTATTTTTTATTCTATTCAAGCCTGATCTTAATTCATAACAGGAGGAGAGGATCGAGATCTTGGGTTTCATCCATAAATACAGGACTCTGAAGAAGTGTGTGTGGAAAAAATACTATACAGCAGTTAGTGGAAATAGCTGTAGCATGGGTTAACTGTTAACTTGTTCCCAGACATCGGTCAAATTTCTCCTGAGGTTTGGTTGCAAGTCTGCCTTGGTATTAGATTCCAGTTCAAGGGAATTTTCAGAAAGGTTGTACAAAAACACGGTCTTTTGTTTTGGAGGCGACTTCTTAAGATGCAGCCAGAAGTCTTCAGATGTCAAAATTCTATACTGTAATTGTATGTAGTTCTTGAATGTGACTGAAATTTTCTTTTCTCTAGTCTGATGACAGATTCCGAATAACCTGGTGTCTTGAACGAATGGCTACTGTAGCAGGTGGGAAATCAATCCTTTTGGGCCTTATCATTATGTAATCATGGATTAGTCAGGAGTTTGAGTCTCAGTTTTCATAAAAGCTGGTACTGATAGCTAGAACTACTTGGTGTGCTACTCCCTCTTCTTTTCCTCCAAATAACTGCTGTGTGGTCAGTCAGCTCACTGGGTAATGAGCACATCCACAGAACAACACACACTATTCCTTGCTCAGCCAGTTAAAGGAGCAGCAGAGACAGTGAGATTACTGTGAAGATGTGCGTGGTAGTAGATAGGAAAACTAACAGCTTCTGAGGAAAGATGGCCTGTAGGCCATGTAATTATTGAGGAAGAGAAAATTGTGGGAATACAGGACCTGCTTTGCTAGGAAGCCAAATGTTAGTAATACCACTGGTGGAATGAATAATTCATTGGGGTTTACATGAGCTTTGAGGTTCAGAGAAGAGGCTGAACAGTGAACAAGGACTAGCTGAAAAGTGGGTGAATGTTCTTCTCAGCTGACTTTTCTGTTCCGACCTGGATCTTCTCTGAGCTATAGGCATTGAGAGCCATCTGGAGCTTCTTACTGTAGAAGACCTGGTAATAAAACTGTACCAGAAGAAATATCAAAAGGAGCCATCCAAGACTTGGGTGTGTAGAGAGCTAGATGCTGTCTTGTGGGATTTTTCCAGTAATACCAGGTATGTTGGCTTTTTTTGTGGAAACGGGTATTATCCTGACATGTCTTGGTGTCCTACGTACAGCTTATGCACTACTAGGCTAAAATCTTCAGCAAACTTCTAATCAGAAATGCTTCTTATCACAGCGTGACTACAATAGGAAATGTGAAATTCTGTCTTTCAAAAAAAAAAGTGTGAAGATTGATGGCTTTTAAATGCTGAGTCTGGGGCCTAATTTAAAGGAGGGTTAAAAAAGGGAATTAAATATATTGTGATACTTAACTGGAAATCATATAAGTGAGAAGATTCAGAATCTAAGTTGTAATTAGGATGGGAAGCAGGCTGTTAGTATGTACCTCATGCTGCAGCTGTGATGAAGGCCTAGGTATGCGTGCTAGCAGCAGTAATCAAATTCTTAAGTGTAAGAGTTAAGCTAGATTTTTCTTCCTGAAGGAATGCTCTTTATACAGCTCTGGAATGCACTTACTTTGTCAGACTGGTGTTTTGTTTCATTCCCTACGTGTGTCTTGAACAGTAAAATTTTCTGCTTTCAGATCCTTGTGTTTCTATGAAGAAATGATACGTAGTTAGTGGTGTTGCAGGGGAATATTTAGCACTGATGTAGTTTACTTAGAAACATACCTTAACATTTTCCTCTCTTACTGTTTTAAGTAAGAACTAGTAATGTGATCTCATTTTTTTAAATCTACTGAAACCTATCCCTAGTCTGCTTACACTGTGGATTTTGAGATCACTTGTCGTAAATCAGTGTCACTCTTTACATTTGTATAGTCAGGCAGTTTTCCATTTGCATGAGTATCTTCATAGTAGTGAGAGACCTTTTCAAGGATGGAAGAGTGTACTTTAAAACACACATTTGCAGAAGGAGGTGGGGTCGCTTATACTAAAAGGAGCTATTCCACTTTAATGGGAAGCTTCTAATTGTTATCTTTTAATTCCATTTATCTCATAGGATTCTCTTTTCCTTTTCCCTCCCACCCCAGTGTAAAAAAAAAAAGCCACTTAAGCACTTCTTGACTTTACATAAACCACTTAGATCTTTGTTAACGAATGCTGATCCTATGTGAAATTTAAAATGTAGTATATTTTCACTGAGACAAAAGATAACATCTTGAATGTTGGCTCCTGTTCCTTCTAACCATACCAACTATTTGCATTGATTAAAGGTACTTTTGTAATAGACCTGAACTTCATTTTTATGTAGGTGCAAGTGGCATGAAGAAAATGGTATACTTTGCTGTGCTTTGGCATCTTGTAAGAAAATTGCGTGAGTATCGTACAGGAGTTACCTACGGTATGACAACTCTTCATTTTGTTATAGACATGTGCTGCTTGGCTCTGGCTTTTCTGACTGCTTTGAGCACCGTGGTTCTAAATCTCGAGCTTTATTTAATCCTTCTGCCTCCAGGTCTTTTCTATTTGTAGCTTTAATTTTTGTTTGTATGTTTTAGTAGTATGCTGTATTAGCACTTAAATGTAGTGTAATTTCTGTGATAGTAATGTCCATCACTTGGTTTGTATTCGTCCTATTGCTACCTCCACTTACTACCAGAGAATTGAGAGAAATGCTATTTATGTTAAAACTTGCTACTTTTCTTCAGAGGTTTAATAAACTTCTGTTTGGTGGGAAATTCTGAGTTTGTTTTAGTCCATCTCTACTTTGGATATTTTCATACTGTTCTAAATATAATGTATCTGCATAAGCTTACCTAATCTCGAAGGGGGGGAGGAGGGAAGAGCAAGTAAGTAGTTGTGGAAACAAATGCAATTAAAAATCTTGGTCAATAGTAGTAACACTATTTGAGAGAAATAGTAATGAATAGTTTTTCATTTAAAAAAAACTCCTGTTACATATTGCTATGCCTTGCCAGAAACTTTCTTTTCATATTAAGTGGCCACATTAGATAGCGTAGGGAAACTGTTGTGTTAATTTCAGGTGTAGTTGTAGAATAGGCTGGTGGTCTTGTAAGGATGCAGGGTCACTATCTAGGTGCTGTGACAATACTCTACCTTCTGTCATCTCCATGGATCACAGTCTGTGGCTGCTTTTGTTCATTGAAGAACTCAGAATGCTGCGCTTCTCTAAGCGTTACACCCCTCTTAACAAAACTTCTCTTGATTTATTTTCTTGGTTAAGTTATGGCATCAGTAAATCTTTAGCTGGTGTGTATGGAGTTTCACTGACAGGTGCTCACCTACCTCTTCAAGACTGTGATTCCAGTGGAAATAGAAGTATCAGTTGGGTAATACTGGATGCTGGACGTTTTCAGGTCAGTTTCCTTAAATTAGTTTCCTGTGTTATTTCTAGTTAACTTGGGTGTTTTAGACAGAACAAACTTGCTGATTTCAAAAGATCCGTTTTCATTTTGGATGGTGTCTTCTGGGAGGTATACTAGGCAGCCTGAGAAAAAATCTGTGGGTGGGCTATTTTTTTGTGGTCAATTTTGACTTAACTCCTAGGTATCATGAGTAGTCGGGCATATTTCATTTCGGAAGACTCATCTATTATTTTGCATGTTTATTTCTTCATACAGAAAATGAAGGCTGAGAGTTCTGGGTATGACAGATATGCAGCTTCTCCAAGTCAGGATCAAGAACACGTCCCTTCTAGTTGTGAGTGTGAGATTTCTCCGTTTATAAAGGGAAGGGGTATTTAAACTTAATCCAGTTGCTGCTTTTTCAAATTTCTGGATAGAAAAGATGTCTGTCAGTGACGTAAAGGTTATTCAGCTCTGTATGAGCTGAGTTTATTTCTGTCTACAGTTACAGATTTCATTCAACTTCTGAAGATGAGAGAACTGCCCTTTTCTTATTGGACAGAAACTTATGGTCAGAAAGTCTATCCAAACTTAGTTTTATTTAAAAAATGTTGCTATCTGACTTACAACCTCTCATTTTCCTGTTATGTGAAGTCCCTTCTTGCATGCTTAGGTGCTTTGAGGTAGGGCATCTTTAAAATGCTGTCTCTTGCTCTTAAGTCATACGTGCAAATTCAGCTGGTATCTGTTGCAAGTATTCTGTTACAACAGGGCTTTTAAAAACTGCTCATTTAAGTTCATCTTTTTGGCTAAGTTTCTAATAAAAAGCATGTGCACTCAGTTCATTTGAGCAATTCGTGGTTAATCTTCAGAGGGGAACAGAATAAAGTTTTCAAGACAAGTAAGAATTCTGAGTTTGCAGCTTATTTTCTGCATAGAAAATGCATGCTGAATTAAATGCTGAAACTGTTCCAATTATAAATTGAAATCATGTTTTTGGAGGACAGAATCCCTGTCTAATTTCTTGTATTAGGACTCTTGAATACATTCAGCTTTACACCATAAGAGGGACAATTCCATTAGTTCATGCAAGCTTTGAGGGCTTATTTAATTTGTAAGCTTTATTTAATTTAATAGGTGATTCTTCATGTGACATGAAGACTTCTTTTTATGGAACAAGTACCATGCGAGGCAGAGGAGTTACTCGATTACTGGAAAGTACATCTGATCTATACAAGTCCTTCAACAATTGAAAATCTTCTTTACATCCAGGACAGCTGCACATTGTTTTTTTCTTGTTTCCCTAAGACAACCAGCAGTTTCTCCAGACTGCAGTTAGTCATCTTATGTGCAACCCTTGACGGTTCGTGTTCTTGTTAGAATGATAAAACTTTTATTGAATTTATTTTAAAAAGATCTTGTTTATTATATCCAACAAGACATTCTGAAAGAACCTGGTAGTTTCATCCTCTAAAAATAAATGCCATGCTAGTTCTGTTTCTTAATGGATGGAGTGCAAAGTCAAGATTAAATACAGTGTCATTGGGTTAGAAGAACTCTGTAGTGGCGAGTGTGACTTGCTTTTTCTTCTTAAATAACCTCCTTCCCCTCTTCTGTATGTGGAAGATAAAGTTTTAGTGTATAACAGTCCCTCTTCAAAATATGGTGGAGGGAGCAATGGAGGTATGACAGGATGCTCTAAGGGAATTAAATGTAATGGTCTCAAAGGATTGTTCATAATCCGTCTCTTCCGCCCATTAAGAATTTGAGTGGTCATTCAAGCCAAAACAAAAGCAGATTTTCTATGAAATGTCTTGGAAAAAGTATGGTGGCAATTCTGTTGATCTGATAGTTCTTTTGTAGGCACAGTCTATATATCAGGAACATGCCTATTTTCCCCTTTGCATTGGTTTTCAGCAGTTAAAAAAATGTCCCTTAAACTCAGGAGGAGTGTAGGTGTTAACAGTTGGGTTTAGTGGGTTTCTTTTTTGTGTGCGTGCACAATTTTGTTTGATTTTTAGGGATGTCAAAATCAAACGTACATTGATCTGTGGATGTAATCTTGCAAGTTTAATAGGGCTGGGACAGATACCAGTCACAATTATTTGAAGGGACACAAAAACTGGGAGACTCTGACATATCATTGGGAAGTTAAATGTCCCATTTCATGGAGATGCAAGTCTTGGACAAGCCCCTAAAAAGTTGTCTACTACCTTTAAGCAACTGATTCTCAAAAATAAAAGCTTATATTCTGAGTTGTTTTTACATCTTATTCCAGTGGAGGTCCAGTTGTGAAATACTACTTCCACAGCAACTAACTGTAAGAGGAAATGATTTCATTCCTTGTAGGAACTGAAAATTAGTAGTTCATCTTTTTGGATGATAGGCAAAAAAAAGTGATCAATACATTTATCAATAAGCTTAAGCATGCTGATCAGTATGTTAAAAAGGCCAATTGCTGTTTGGAAACCTGTTAAAGTTGCTGTAAGGCCACTTGAGGGCTGCCTTCCAGTATTACAGGATCACTGAGCCATTTTCATGTCCCCTACTTAAGAGTTGGTTGTATCATTGAATTTTCTTGTATGATTCTGTATTTCCCTGCTTTGAGGCCATTGTTCTACCTGCCAAACTTCAGCAAATTAAGGACAATAAACCTTGAAGACAGATTTACCAGTCTTAGAGGCATCTGGAAGCCTTGTACCAGGGTCATAGTGTCTGCTTATTAGTGGTAAAGGCTTCTCTGCAGGGGAATATGGTTGAGTTTAAGTTTCATAATTGACAGCCATTCCTGCATTGACACGTCAAAATGTACAAAACCGTAATTTGGGGATTATTTTCAGAAGTCAGTGTTGCAATAAAAGTTTCCTGTTTCATTTCTTAAGAAGAGAATCTTAAAATACTTGTTCAGTATCGTACCAGTACATAGACCTATAAAAGCTTTTGCTACTGTGCTTCAAGACTGAGATGATGAATCTTTCCAGAAATGGAGAAAAGGTCTGTGGGTTCCGTGGTGTCTATACTTTATCACCTGTAACATAAAATAATATGCATGTTAGATGATTGTTACATACTGTAGACAATGGTCTATAACTAGGGCAGTAACTGTATTATTGTAATAACCAACAATCTGTGATGGTTTTTGTAATGAAAACTAAAATCTGCATAATGATTTATTTACTATCATCTTTCTGTGTATATTGAGGGGAACCCTAATAGCTACTGGAGAATGATGGCAAGTTCTTTCATTTTGGAATTCTATTTCTATGGCTGTTGAACAATTTGAAACTTCATCTTTGTTTTCTTGAAAAATAAAAACTGTTTAATAAACACAGTGCAGTAATACTTCTTTAATAGGAAAGTAAAGATTAGGGAAAGATGATGATTTAAACCTTAGCATGCTCCTTATGTCAGACATAGTTGATTCCA
Organism: Anser anser; assembly: GCF_964211835.1. NCBI lineage: Eukaryota > Metazoa > Chordata > Aves > Anseriformes > Anatidae > Anser > Anser anser. The sequence continues at coordinate 87,679,358 of NC_139720.1, forward strand.
GCTGGCTCCAACAGCCCTACTGCAGGGCACAGCTGTGCCTCTGGGAAAACATACTCAAAAAGGCAAAATGTTGCACAGCAGATGAGTGTCAGGGGAAGTGCGAGAAACAACCCTGCAGCCACCAAGGTCAGAAAAGGAGGAGGGCGAGAAGGTGTCTGAGGCACTGGAAGAGAGGTGCCCTGCCAGCTTGTAGAGAAGGCCATGGTGAAGCAAGCTTGTTGAAGGTGTGCTCCAGCCCAGTGTCTAGATTGTAAATGAAGAGGTAAATAGTATTGGAGTCAGTAGGAACCCTCTATGGATTGGCCTTCAGCTGGACTTGGTGCCTGTGAGCCTGGCAGTTCAGTTAGTTTTCTGTCCACATTGTGGTCCACTTATCTGCTCTGTACTTCATCCGTTTGTCTGTGAAGATGTAAGGACAGTGTTGAAGGCCTCACTAAAGATAAACATCCACTGCTTTCCCCTTATCCACCAAATTCTTAATACCACTGTAGAAGGGAAGGCTGCCAGGTTGGTCAGATGAGATTTTCACTTTGTAAATCTATGGTAACTACTCCTAGTTACCTTCCTGCCTTTCACATGTTTGGAAGCGGTTTCCAGGTTTACTTGCTTGATCGCTTTCTCAGGGATCAAGGTGAAGCTGACCAGCCTGCAGTTCCCCCCATCTTCCTTCTTTCTCTTCCTGAAGATGGGAACAATACTTGCTTTCTTCCAGTTGTCAAGAAGCTCTCTTGATCACAACAGCCTTTCAAAGGTGATTGAGTGGCTTTGCAACATTAGCCATCTCCTTCAGTACTTGTGGGTGCATCCCATCCACTTTGTTTAATTGTACCCTACCATGAACCTCCTCCACTGAAGGTAAGTCTTCCTTTATCCAGACTCTTGCACTGTTTCACAGACCTGGGATTGCTGGAGTTGTCTTACCAGTAAACATCAAGGCAAAGGTGTCCAATACCTTGTCCTTTATGACCAGATCCCCTTTTCCATTCAAGTGTACCAACAGAAGCCCTTCTTGTTGCCCTTTGTGTCCTTCAGCAGATTTAGCTTTGGGTGGGCTTTGGTTTACCTAACCACATTCCTGTATGTTCAGACAACGTGTATATTTTTTTCCCAAATTATGTCTCTGCTTCTACTTCTTCTATGTTGTTTGTGTGTGTTTGGTTGGTTGGTTTTTTGTCAGGGTCTCTTTGGCCAACCTTTGTTTTCCTGTTCATCTTGGAGGAGGTAATACTTGAAAAATCAACAAGCTTACCTGGACTGCTCATCTCTCCAGGGCTATCTACTATAGGATTCTTCCAAGCTTATCCCTGAGTATGCTGAAGTCTGCTCTCCTGAGATCCAGGTTTGCGATCCCACTTTTTTCTTCCTCTTAGGATCCTGAACTCTGTAATCATGGTTACAAGTTTTCCCCCAGAGTTTGCATTCCTGGCCAGTTCTTTCTTGTTTGTAAGTATGGTCCAGCAGGGAGTGCCTCTCCTCCTTGGCCCCTCAGTCACTTGTAGCATGAGGCCTTTTCCAGTTGTCTGAAGGAGGCCTAATCTACTTCTTCCTGATCAAACTCTTCACAGCAGGCACCCACTAGAATGTCAACCATGTTGGTTTGCCCTCTAATCCTAAACCAGGAGCTCCCAGCTGGCTTATTGTCCATCCCAAGACAAAGCTCCATGCATTCTAGTTGCTCTCCCACATAAAAGGCAACTCTTCCTTGCCTTTGAAGTGAGAAAACACTAGGCAATAAGAGATGTGTAGATTCAACACTTGTGCCCGTTTCAGCGTCTACATTATAACTAGTTATGTTATCAAAGAGAGTGTAAGTAAGATTGCTCTTTATTATACCTTTAGCAATATGTCAGTCTTCAAAATCTTAAAAGGTAGAAGGAGGGTTGTAATTTGGTGTGGACTGTCTGGGTGGAGAGTCTGTCAAGTATCAGGTATTGGCTTTTGCTCTTCAGGCAGATGTCAGACTGGAGGAAGCAATGCTGAAATCCTTGTTCAAATGCCACGGTTCATAATAATTCCATGGGGCACATTTTCTATCAGCTACCTAGAGTAAGGACCATACTAAGACATACACGAATTGAAAACTTGCATGCATTGCCAGGACTCTAGTTCTTGAGCCATCGCAATCAAATGGAGTTGTGCCAAAGGCCAGACTCTTGCAAATAAAAACTTGTGTTGGGTGAATGAAAACCTGCATTCAAAGAAGCCTTGTCTGTGTTTTTTTGCAAACTGGCTGTAGTTGTCTGTTCCTGATTTTTTTTTTAATGAAGAATTAATATGGAGAGTGTTTTTGACATCTTAGCTGAATTTAAAAATGCTAATCCTTTTCCCCATCAAGAATTACAAATTTTTCCAAAAATATAAGTGACTAAAGTAAATATGTGAAACTGAGTGCTTAGTTCCTGGCTGATAGAGGTAGATGAAGCTGACTGTGAAAGCTTTAACAGTATCTTTCTATTTGGCAGAGTAAATGTAATACAGTGGGACAGGGGAATAACAAGTTTGCTATCTAGTTTCTGCCCTCTTAGTGTCTTCTGTAGGTTTACTGTCCTTTACTTCTACCCTATAATGAGCTGCTGATTAATTTTTATTGCAGTGACTCAAGTAAAATGAAGAAATCAGCAAACACTGTTATTAGTCTAACCCTGTATTATCTCTGTTCCCTCATTTTTTTCCATGGTTCTGTCTTAGAAGCTCCCACAAGCTTCTCTAATTACAATTTTCAAATAATTCCCCATATTCCCTAGTGAACAGGTGAAAGGCAGGAGAGAGAAGTTACAAATTCCCTTATGTTGGGCTATAATAAATTTAGTACTAGTCCCAACGCATCCAAAATTAATCTTGACGGTTTGCTCATTGTACTGTGAACTTCTTCAGATAGAAGACTGCCTCAGTGTCTTTCCTGGAACCGATGATACAAATAAATAGAAATGAAGTGCTGTTACTCTAGCAACAAGAATTGTGAGATAAGTAACTCTTGTCTATCTGATCAGTTCTGGGTTGTGCACCATTCTGAATCTTGTAATAGGCAGTGGCAGCCTCTGCTTTTGTGACCATGTAATACTGGAGTTCAAGATCTTGAGAAGAGTGAGGAAGGCAGTGAGAGGTATGCAGGAAATGGGTAGGTGGAATCCCTGGGAGACAGCTCTAAAGAATAAAGGAGTCTAGGAAGACTGGCAGATCACTGAGGATAGCATCTTCCAAATGCAAGAACAGCTCAAGAATATGTACTTTAGCAAGGCTCTCAATATGGTATGTTTGCGTCCAAGTTGGGATGTTACATATTGGTGGACAACAGATGACTAAAAATCTGTTTGGGCTCTGAAGGTGGCGGTTAAGAGGTTGTACTCTATGGGGAGGCCAGTAACGAGTTTGGTACTGCAGGAGTCTATACAGAAGCCTGTTTAATGTCTTTAGCAGTGACCTGGGGGAGGTGATGGAGTGCACTCTTACCTGTCGAAGACACCAAACTGGGAAAAACAGCTGATATGCTCAAGGGCAGGACTGCCATACAGAGGGACCTAAACAGGCTGAAGGAACGGGCTAATAAGGAACCTTGTGAAATGCATCGAAGTCCAGCACCCAGGAAGGAAGAACCCCTTGCAACAGTGTAGTCAGGACTCCTAGGAGAGCATCTCTGCTGAGAAGAATGCCCAAAACTGAGGGGAACAAAAAAAAAAAGGTGTTTGGAAGGTGAAAGGGAAATAGGAACAAGGGTGTTGATGAGAATACTTGCCTTGCAGGGTGTATCAAAGAACTGGGAATATTGATTCCTTATCTCCATGCTTCTGCTGTGTTGTGGTCATCTGTGTCTCCTGTCAGATCACTTAACTTTTGTCCCATCTCTTTGTCACTCATAAATCATAGCATTTTGCTTGCCACATTTAGTAGACCTTTGAGTTACTTGGAGCAGTTCTATTAAGCAGTAGCAGTTTTCTGAGACAGTACTCACTTTTAAAAGAGAAAATGTGATAAAGTTCTGGTTAGTTTAATTGCTCCGGGAAGTGCAGGGTGATCCAATTTTTCAAATTGCATATGAGATTTCTCTCCTACCTACTTTTCATTGCATTGCTAGACTGTTGGAGTGGACTTGTTTGCTCCCTTCACACACCCCATTATACAGAAATGGTTTGTTGCAGATTGCTGAGTTAATGTCAGGAGGAAAAAAAAATATAACTTTTAGATATCTTCTTAGTATGCTTGCTGAAATAAATCTTGCTAAGCAATGATGTATCAAAATCTTACTGTGGCTGTTCTTCCCACTTGGGGTAACAGATCTCAGCAGTCCTGAAGATGGGAGAATGATTGGGGAGTACTTAAATCCTTGTCTTTTGTTGTGTTTGTGTTTTTTTTTTTCATGATAAAGCATATACATTCATATTCTTCCATGTGCAAACTGAACACAAATAAATAGTGATATACTATAGACTGTGTAGATTGTCACTCTTTTTCTGCCCAATTCCCAACTTTTGAGGGATGTCACTGTCAAAGTTGAGTATGCATACATTAATTCTTGGGAATTCATTAAATGCTGATCACTTTCCAAATCTTCTCCATAAACATGTTAGCGCTGCTTTAGTTTTAAGTTCTGGGTATACTAGAGGATCTTAGAGCTATTCCTGCTTCAAAAGACATGTAAGTCACAGAAAACCTTGGAGTAAATTAGGAATTTGAGTATGTGTATATTTGGCTGACTGAATTTAACAAATCAGTAGCATTCTGATAAATACACAACTTTCAAGATATTAGTCTTTATAAAAAATGTCTGAGAAGCAGTGAAATATCTTAGCCCTCTCTCTCTATGTGCTCTTAGTTTATTTGTCAGGGAAGAACTGAGCTTAACATTGCATAACATAAGTAGCTCTGCTTTAATGGTTGTCATGGTTAACTCTCTCACTTTTTCATTGCTGATTCTTATGGAACCTACTTAGGATTGAATTCATGTTTTTGGGGGGTCTTCTTACATTTATTCTGTATTTTGCAACTTTATTTTTCTAAATAGCTTAATGCAGGTTTGTTAATCTGCATTTTTCTTTACATTGAAAATGATCAATGTGCAAACGTTATTTCAAGACAATTAACCTTAACATACCCTGAGAGTGAAAAATATGGGATAGGTAACAGTGTTAAAATGTTCTAGAGGCCAGAGCCAGTTTCTGGCTACAAATACTATTGACAACTGTCATGTCTGTTTGCTGGACTTCCCAGTTAAGATGCTTGATGAGAATCCATGCTATTATCCCTCAGTAGAAGTCTTCTTCAGCTCAAGGATATAGGTGTTTGTGAGGGAACACAGGGTGGTGACTAATGTCTGTAACAACTATAAAAGAAATAGCTTTTGTTTCACAGTAAAAACCTGTTACAATGCTAATTAGATTATTCATACTATACTTTCTCATTGTAAAACAGAATAAAATATGTATCGTTGTTTTTTATTTGTTCCTCTATTTCTGAGCTATGCACCTTGATTTTTTTACCTGCCTCCAGCTTCTGTGTGCAAAATTTGTTGGGTTTCTTTGGTAATCCGTATTTGTAATGTTCAGTCATAATTTACACTGAGCACAGGAAAAAGTTCTCAGAATGTTTTGCTGAGTTGTGCTTCAGATTGTTCATTGCCAGAGAGATTTGGGTTTGTATGTACTTTGTAAAGAAGACACTTTCCATATACATGTTCTCACATTAACAGTTTTTTCAGAAGAAGCCACAGGCACAATAGACCACTTGACACACAAATACAACAGTCAGGAGGAAAGGGTGATGTGATGAGAATTAATATTTAGGAATTGTCTGAGCTGGAATTTATAAGTTCAAAAATTTGAAAGTATGCAGGCTCATAGACTGTTTCCAGATCTTTTCAGCTGCCTGTTCTAAATCCACCTAACTTTTTTGAAACTCAGCAGCTTATTTCTGTTACCTTATCCATGCCATTAGTATATATTGTTGCTTCGAACAGACTTTGATCGGTCATCTGTTTTTTCCCCATATTTTTATTCATATGTGGGTGTATAATATATACAAAGAACACACTTAATAAAATGTCTTCAAAAATCAGCTTGCTTCAATCTCACATAAAATCATTCCTATACCAGACAATGCTGCAAGCTGTGAAACTTACATAACAGCATAAACAAGACTACCCTTTCTTGATAACTTGCAATTAGTGACCTTGAAGCCTTCTGTGGCTCTAGGGATAAAGCAGCAACTCTGTATCCAAATAGACTTAACGGGCTTCCTTTACAGAAAGGGGTAAGTCAAGAAAACTGGTGATTTTTGCATGAGTGGGTGAAGCAGTTCTTCATATGCATTATTCTGCTATGAGGTTATATATTATTACCCATGGTATTTTAAATACTCCTTTCCAGGGAGACAAGGATATTCTCTCCCAGGAACTAGAAGACAAAGCCATTAGCTTTTACTTAATTATTCTAAAAAAAAAAAACTTCTTGCAGTAAGAGAGGGATTTGCTTGCTTTTCTACAGTGATGTCTGTGCCTCAGAAAAAAATGAAGATGGCATCGGCCTCCCTCTTCTTTCTTCATTCATCTTCATTATCATCTTTTGCTCTCTGATTCTCCGTAGGATTCCTCTGGGAGAATTCATTTGCATCTTTTGTCTCCCTAAAATATTATTCAGTAATAGAGATGTTAGTTAAAGGCAGCCAGAAATTTTACTGAAGAGATTTTGCATTAAAATGGTTTTAGATTGCTCTAAGCTGATCTAGAAGCGTAACAAACCAAACTCCATAAATTGTCTTGCTGATGATGCAAAAGGTGTGTGAGCTACTTTTTTTTTTTTCCATAAAATATATATATAGAAAGGGTGACTGGTGTATCTTTTCTCATGCCACTCTTCTTACAGCAGTCTTACGCTTAAAAAGGAAAAGTTTCTATCTTGGAGTGATATTTCTGAATACAGAGCATGATGGTGATTTAGGCTAGCAATGACAGAAACGGCTATAGGCACTAGGAGAAATGAGAATCATGATTTTGTTTACCAAGTGGCTGTGCATGCCAAGGTTTGGATGTTTGAATTCTACCCCAGAGACCACAAAGGCATCTGGTGATAAGGGCATATTCTGTGAGAAAAGATGGGAATCACTAGGGTAGAAACAGAAAGGAGGAAAGTATTGCATACTTTCCTTGGTGACTTCATTTCTACTGTGCTCTCCACTCCATAGGCTGATAATAGAGTGAGAACATGTACCCTTTGTATGTTCCCTTCACTTTTCTAGTGAAAGGTACTTACGTCATCTCATAGTCGGTGTTCTTGTCCCCCCGACAGCAGCAGCAATAGGCTATAATACCAATAACTACAATTGCAGCAACAGCTCCTCCAATGATGCCAGCGTAAAGGGCAATGTTCATGGATGCTGTAAAGGAGGAGAAATAGAATCACTGAATAGCCTGAGTTGGAAGGACCCACAAGGATCATTGAGTCCAATTCCTCTCTAGACAGGTCTACCCAAAAATCAAACCCTATGTCTGAGAGCATTGTCCAAACACTTCTTGAACTCTGGCAGGCTTGGGGCTGTGACCACTGCCCTGGGGAGCCTGTTCATTGCCTGACCACCCTCTGGGTGCAGAACCTTTCCCTAACACCCAGCCTGACCCTCCCCTGTCCCAGCCCCATGCCGTTCCCTCGGGTCCTGTCGCTGTCCCCAGAGAGCAGAGCTCAGCGCCTGCCCCTCCGCTCCCCTCGTGAGGGAGCTGCAGGCCGCCATGAGGCCTCCCCTCAGCCTGCTCTGCTCTGGGCTGAACAAACCCAGTGACCTCGGCCACTCCTCCTATGTCTTGTCCTCTAGACCCTTCACCATCTTTGTAACCTTTTCTGGACACTCTCTAATAGTTTTATGTCCTCCTTATATTGTGGTGCCTGAAACTGCATGCAGTACTTGAGGTGAGGCCACGCCAGCGCAGAGCAGAGCAGGACAATCCCTTCCTTTGACTGGCTAGCAAGGCTGTGCCTGATGCACCCCAGGGTATGGCTGGCCCTTTTGGCTGCCAGGGCACACTGCTGGCTTCTGTTCAACTTGTTGTTAACCAGAACCTCCAGATGCCTCTCCGTGGGGCTTTGTCTCCAGCCTCTCGTCCCCCAGTCTGTATGTATAATCATGGGTTGCCCCTTCCAGGTGCAGGATCCCGCGCTTGCTCTTGTTAAACTTGTTACATGATGTAACCCCATTTACTATAAACCTTTGAGTCCAACTTGTCAGTCAATTGCTCACCCATCACATCATGTATTTGTCTGGCTGTATGCTGGATATTTTGCCCACAAGGATACTGTGAGAAACAGCATGGAAAGCTTTGCTGAAATCCCAGAAGAATACATCAGTGGGCTTCTCTCAGTCAGCTAGGTGGATAACCTTATCATAGAAGGAAATTAAGTTAATTAAACAAGACTTTCCCCTAATGAACCCATGCTGGCTGTGACCAATGACTGCATTGTCCTTCAGGTGTTTTTCAGTAACTCCCAGAACAATCTTCTCCATAATTTTATAAGGCACTGAAGTGAGACTAACAGGTCTGTAATTATCAGGGCCTTCTTTCTTGACCTTCTTGAAAACTGGAACAGCTTTAGCCAGCTTCAAGTTGATTGGGACCTTGCCAGATTCCCCAGACCACTGAAAAATAGTTGATAGAGGTTTCACAGTGTCATCAGCCAGCCCTCTGAGTGCCCTGGGATGAATCCCATCAGGTCCCATAGACTTAAATGCATCTAGTTGCAGCAGCAAATCCTGCACAGATTCAGGGTTGGTTGGGAGTTTATCATTACCACAGTCACAGTTCTCCAACTCAGGCCTTTGGGGGTCCCAGGGCCCATCATCAGTGGTGAAGACAGAGGTGAAGAAGGCATTAAACATCTCTGCTTTGTCTGTGTTCCTATTTGTGAGGTGACCATCCTCATCAGGTAACAGACCAGTGTTATCTCTGGTCCTCCTTTTGCTTTTAACGTATTAAAAAAAAAATGTTCCCCACAGCACTGGCCAGCTTCAACTATAATTGGGCTTTGGCTGCACAGATTTTCTCCCTACAATGGCAAACAGCATCTCTGTAGTCCTCCTGTGTTGCCTGACCTTGCTTCTAGCATCCATACGCTTTCTTTTTCCACCTAATCTCTAGAAGAAGATCCAGGCTTAGCCAAGCCAACCTTCTGCCCCACCTGCTTGATGTTTTAGAATTGCCTGCACCTGTGCTCTTAAGAGGTGGTACTTTAAAACTGACCAGCACTGATGGACACAGCACTTTCAAGAGCAGTTTTCCAGGGGATCTTACCAAGTTCCCTGAGCAGATTGAATTATGCTGTCCCCAAATCCAGGGTTGAAGTTTTGGTGGCAGTTCTCCTCCTACCACCAAAGGTTTTAAATTTGACTACCTCATGGTCACTGTGGCCAAGACAGCCACCAATCACCATTCCACCCTTGAGAGCCTCTCTGTTTACAAGCAACGAATCTAGAAGGACACCTTTCCTAGTCAGCTCCCTTAGTACCTGTACCAAGAAGTTATCACCAATGTGTTTTAGAAATCTCCTGTACCTGTTTGCATCAGCTGTGTGGTATTCCCAGTTTACGCTTCGCAAGTTGAAGTCACGCATAAGGACGGACAAGGGTGGCTGATCTAGAGGTAGCTCTTAATTCCTTAAAGAGTAATTCATTGGCATCCTCATCCTGGCTAGGTGGTCTATAGTAGGCTCCCACAATGACACCCCCTTTATTTGCTTGTTCCTTAATCCTTACTCAAAGGCTTTCAACCATGTCATTGCCAACTGCAAGCTCCATACAGCCCAGCCTCTCCATTATATACAGCACCACCACCCCGCCTCGCCTCGCCTGCCCTGCCCGTCCCTTGTGAAGAGCCTGTAACCGTCCTTTATTAACACCCCAGTCACAGAACTCTTCCCACCAGATTTTGCTTATGCCAATGATGTCGTAGTTCTGGGACTGGGCCAAGGTTTCTGGCTCCTCTTGCTTGCTCCTCATTCTGCGTGCATTGGTATAGAACCAATTGGTGTTTCCCCCTTCAAATCTAGTTTAAAGCTCTGTCAGTAAGCCCAGTTAGCCCACCCTGGTCATTAGCACTCCCTTAGGGGATGCCTTTTAGGATCTCCCCTTAAGAAAGCAGAATTTTATAATTTTGTTTACACTGTCTCTGCTAAAGCTTTCACATTTAGATTGGCTACATCCTCTGGTACTATTCTTCCAATAAGCAACCTAGTCTCTTACGTGGCACAACGCTGACCGTCATGTTGCAAGATTCCTTTCCCACAATGTTTGTTGAAGTGCAGATGTAAAAGCCAGATGTATCCGCCGAGATGTTCTTCAGAGTTATTTGCTCCCCTGTTGCAAAACACAAACCCAGTCAGGAAAAGAATTACAACAGGGAAGGAAATGGGAACAGCAACCCTTCAATTCTAGCCCAGGAAGGTAGGAGCGATGAGAAGTTATTAAAGCTGATGGATTGCTCCATCTTGCTCAGGAGTTTCCATGATAGTCTCTAGGTTTTAGTGTGATTTGTGGAAGGACAAAGTGTGCTGTTCTGATTACAGGGAATGTGGCATTTGAATGTTGTTTTTAGAAAGAAAACTGTAGGTGGAGGGGAAAGAAGTATGTATGCTTAGTGAAAGCTTTTTTTTCAGTGGGTAGATGGCCAGGAGCCCTCTTTGCCTACAAACATAAGATTGCACAGACCAGTTGTCTCAGACCAGTGTCTGAGAAGTGGCCACCTGATGAATTAACTTGTAAAACAGCAAAAAATTATTCAATCCTCCAGCTCTTAGGATTTCTGATTTAAATTATCTAGCAGTTTTCTAGTCTGAGAGAAGACATTCAGGCTGTGAAAATAAATGAAGAAGTATGGTGACATGGAAATGCTGTGATGTTAGACATTTCCTATCCAACCTAACAGAGCACAGAACCATATATTAAAGCTTAGCTCTGTCTGTCAGAGCAGTCAGTTTTTGCTTGTTACATCTCTAGCTGACACTTGTGCAAAGAGTCCGTGCTTTTTCCTTGGGATCTACTGATAAAGGTCCAGATTCCTCCTCTAAAACCTAAAGGCTCCAAAAACTTTTGAGGGGCTTTCCTGTTATTTTCTCTGTAATCCTCGGTTCTTTCCAGCTCATGGGTGGGACTGGGATTCTGTTTAGTCTTTGCTGACGCCTAGTGCCAGATAGTAAAAGAGCATGCAAACCCAGAAATAACAGACACCACGTGCTTCATTTCTTAGAGTCTCAGCTTGCTGCCGAGCTTGCATCACTTTTTTTTTTTCAGTGTGATGTTTATAGCTCTCAGAATTGCAGTCTATTACTGGGCTGTAAATCTTCTTATATTAAATCACAAGTAATTGACTGGTGAGTTGAATTTGAAAAATGCATGTCAGATACTGTCAATTTTGGAGTGGCTCCTGAGGGAATTCTGCACAGTGTGCAGCACTAGGACTTCCATAGCACAAAGTCTTAGCATATTGTTTGTAGTGACAGTAGGGCATCCAGCCATCGGGGGGCAGGAGACAGCAGGCAGGCTTACTGGACAGCAGTGCTCTGATGAAAACAGAAATAGTGTGGAAATGGCTCAGAACAGGCTCCTGCCCCAGGAAAGCACAGAATGAATGCAAGAGTAGGCAGACAGCTGTTGCTTTGAGAAGGCAAATCATGGTGTGGTCAGGGCTGTGCATGATGCATTGGCACCGCTTAGTGGCCAGTCAAGTGAATACGTTTCATATTTTGCATAATTTATGCAAGAATCACCTAGTGGGAGTTGAATAGCCTATAGTCTGATTGTATTTAGTTTACCTCCTTAGCAGTGCTACAATAACTAAAACCAGGAATGGTAGGTTCAGACACATACTCTGTCTTTCTGGCATTGTACATATCAGGAAGAAAGGAAGTGGCTTGAATTAATAAATCTGAGTCCTGTGACACTGCTACACTTTAAAGGCTATTAAGCTCTTATTTCTGTATGAATAGATCTACCAAAGGTCCTGTTATGGAAATTCATATACTTTTTTCCAGATTCTGACTTAAACCAAAAGCAAATAAAACATTAGGGCTTGTGTGACAGTCCTAAAGACTTGGAAGCCTCTTTTATTCTCAAAGCAGAAATGGTGCAACTGTTTCTTATACCCCCTTCCTCTACGTGAGGAGTCATCTCTGGAAGGAAAGCAGCTTCCAGAGCAAATTTTTATTTGCCTTCACACTAGAAAGTGATCTGGTCATTGTCAAGAGAGAGGAGATATAAACACCAGTTAGAAAACTGTTTGTTATTTCTCATGCTATCCCACCCTTACATCCAGCAATTGAGAAGTAATTATTTCTGTTCAGTTCCAAAATGAGCTGTCTTTCTTGCCAGGTAAGAGCTGAAATGAAAATCTTAGTGACTGCTGTTATTTCAAGTAACAGTCCTTTTTGCCCTGCTAAGTTACTTAGGAGTATATGCTGCCAAATGGACAACTTTTTAAAATCCTGGTCAGAGAACTTCCTAGAAAACGAATTGAAGTGTGGTTTTTTTTATTTGCATTTCAAAGTCTTTCCAGTCCTGAACTACAGAGGGCTCAAAGACTTGGCGACTTAGAAATTCCCGTACCTTTTGTTGTTTGTAGTACACGGGGTTCATGTTGTACATCGAAGCTTTGCCAGCTGTATGTGGGTTTTGGGGAGCCCTCATGAGAAATGCAGGTTAGATTGATCGTCTGTCCATATTCTGCTGTGCCCACAATCTTGCATTCTGGCTTGGATGGTGCAACTGAAGGAAGGAAAAAGCAGGAATATTGTTACTCAGATGCAGTATTTTGTTTCAACCCATCTCCTGCATCTTTTTTTTTTTTTTCTTGATGATCAGAAGCTGGCCATGCACCTACCACCTTCTCAAAGGAACTGAAGTGAACTCTTGTCCCTAATTTTTTTGTCCCTTCTTGACACTTGTCGGCCAAGAAGAAATTGTAAGATGCTTTCTGAGATATCTCTAATAATGTTGGGCAATTCACCCTTTGATAACTTGAGTGTGACAAGCCACAGGGGGAGTGAGGAATGACCTGTAATGAGGCAAGGGTTATTAGGAAAGTGAACTATGTAACTCTAAAAACTGTATTTTCTGCTGTCAAGTATCTAAGGTAGTCAGGTGCTTTAAGCCTTCCAACCCACTACTGTAGTAGTAGGATAAGACCAAAGAGAATTGCAGATTATGATTTACTGGGAAAGGTTTTTTCTGTTAGAAAATCTGTGGTCTAAGAAACAATAAGGACATTAGGAGAAGGATAATGGATTATCTAATGGATCTGTTTTGCCTCCATCATGCTTACTGAGGACGAAAAGACTCGTGACTGCAGACTGCCGAGGAGGGTCATTCCGTAGACGAACACTGCATGCATATGTCCCATTGTCTTCCATGGTTACTTCATTGATGGTGATGCTGATGTCCCCGCTCTCTAATTTACCAGTAAATCGTATTCGGTCTTCATAGCCCTTGCCATACTGTACAAGTCCATCAAAATACCTAGTGACAGCATCATCCTGTCAGAGAGGGAGGGAAGGTAGTCAACATTAGTTTCTTCTGTGCAAGTCTACAGCCTAACTCCATGGATTAGCCTGCTCTTAAGATAAGAACAACTTGGAAAAGAGCGCCTTAAAACTGCCCCAGGCCAAGAGAACCTTAGAAGTTCAAACGAGTCGAGCTTCCTGTCTGGAATCGCCTTCTACCTTATCCGGTCAGAAACAACTGATTTCTTTTGCTGGGTCATATTTACTTTCCTCTCCATGACAGGACACCATGAGACTTTTCTGACATCCATATGTCAATCAAATTCCCCTACGATTACATATACTCCCTTGCTTTCTTCCAGCAAGGATCTTTGGTGAAGAAACCCTTAGCAGTTACTGCAAGGAGAGCTCCAAGTGCTGCTTCTCCTCTCACTAATTCCCAAGAAGCTGAGGAGAACTTTAGAGGTGTTTTTATCTTCAAATACTCCCTGTGAAAGTAAAAGATCAAGGATCTCTCCATGTACTATTATCAATAAAAATATTTATACAATATCAAAGATATATATGTATGTATACTACACATGCAAAAATATACATAGCTTTCTCTGTAGCATCTGAGCATTTCATCTATGTTAATAGATGTAAACCCAAGGTATATACAGTGATGTATCCTCCATATACAGTTGCAAAACAAAGAGAGAGGGAAAAGAAAGGTATGGGTTTGCCTAATATCACACAATAGATTTGTATTAAATTGAATCAAGATTCAGAGTTTCTAATTGCATAGTGCTGAGATTAAAAAGTCTTGAAGGAATCCTTTTCTTCCAACACACATTCCCACAGTCCTGTTTCCATCTCTTCTCCCACCCCCTTATTAGATGCTCTATCATATGTTTCTTTATACAACTTGATTTACCACACTATTGATTTTCCTCCAGACAACAAAATCTCCTGAGGTGACGGCAGCATCAGTATTAAACTGACAGCGGAGAGTAGCATTGCTCCCTCTTGCCACCTGTAGTTCCTTGGCAGGTGTTTCCACAGTAAGGGTATGAGCAGCCACCAGAACTAGGAAGAGAATACATACTTTAGTCAGCAAAATTAATGGCATCCGATTTTCATGTTTTGTCTCTTCGGCTTTCTTACACGCCACAGTAACCCACAACCTCCCCTCTGACACCCATGACATTCCCCACTGAGCAGGAGGCAACATATGCTGAGGCTGATTGACTATAGGAAGCTGCCTCACAGGATGGCTAAGAGCTAAACTCTGCTTTCTTTTTCTCACTTCCCTCTTCTTTACCTGTGGAGTTATAAAGATGTAATTTTTTATGAGCCAACTTTCAGCGTGACTGACATGGTTTGACAGGTCCTAAATGTACAGAGGGAAACAGATAAACAGATAATACAAGTGCATCAGCACTCTTAAGGATTCAGGCTAAACTAACAAATTGATACTGTCAAACTTCAGGGAGCAGGAAAACTGTCAAATGACTTCCACCAAACCAAGTCCATAGAGAAGTGACATTTTGTGCTAAAGAACCAGAACACGTTCATGAAATGCCCTGAAACAAAACAAAGCAAAACCCAAGAAAGCAAAGAGAACTTGAAAGAAAAAAAAAAAAAAGGAGAAAAAAAAAAAGGAAGATTAGTTATTTGTGTTTAAAAATGAGTAGGGTGATAGCCACCTTTCTCCAAAAACCATAGCTCCTGCCTGTGGAGTACAGGAATAGCAGAGTTGCGTAGAACAGAAATCCCTCTGGGCCCTGGTGAAGCATGCAGGGCACAGTCTAGGTGTTTCTTGAATGCTGTATTCCTTTTGCCTTGATGCTTAATTCATCATACCTGCGTGTTGCGTAGTGTCAGCTCTTAGCTATTCTCAGAACTTCGCCAGAGGTTTTCCTCTGCCCTGGCCTAGATGACCTTCATGTCTGTGGGAACGTATGTTTAAAAACACCTGCTTTGTCCTCACAGTTTGCTTTTTTTTTTTTTTTGTGGGGCACTAAAATGAATCATCTGAAAACTCTAAGCCTGAAACTAGTTAGAGAGGGGGGACGACGGAAAGGGAACACTACTCAGAGGCACTCCCATGACAAGGAGGAGCAAGGTCCAGTAGGGAGGAACGTGGAGGAGGGCAGAGACATATGCTCCCCTGAGAGGGGCATGCTGTGGTGATGATGGTTCACTTCTGGAAGAACCAGGCTGAGTCAGTGTTCCCCAGAGAGGATGTGACTGAAAAGTCACCAGCAAGCCTTGGGTCTACTCAGCCGTGTCTCCGTCCAGATTAGATCCATGAGGAAACGTGTGTGAGGGAGAGAACAAAGGACGTCTGGATTCCACTTTTAGTTGTCCATGGATTGTAAACACGTGCTTTTTTACAAGAAGTGATCACAGACATGCCTTAGGTCAACAGCAGCAAGCCATCAGCAAATTCAGCACTACAGATCCTTGAATACAGCAGCAGTGAACTATAGTGTCCATTAAAAAATAACAGTGTAAGCACCCCAAAGATTTTGTTATCACTGTTCTAGAGCAACATAGGACAGATGGCACTGGGACCTGCTCCCCCTTGGAAGGGCAAGAGCTTCTGTGACAGCTACCTGGATCCAGTCTGTTCCCCATGGCAAATGGCCCTTCAAGGCCCCTCTTAGAAGTGGCCTATCCTCTCAGCACTGCTGCACCTTCCCTCTCCTGAGGCAGGGTGGAGGGGAATTACCACAGCAGCCAAACTCAGTGGTGCTCTGGTAAGAAAAGATCTGGCCACTCGACCAGGATACCTCTAGCTGAAGTTGTCACCTTTTTTGTGTTCTCAGCTCTCTAATTGAGTTGTTCTGTGGGTTCATGCAGTTAATTATTAAATGTTCATTTTAGTTTCTTCCTCTGTGACATGGCAGAAGTGGTTTCTGCTCTCTCAGGGACTGATTCATCTATAGTTGTTGACAGCTATAGAGGAGAACTAACAGGGCAAAGTATTTCTAATGTTCCTTTATTGCCGCCACTCCCAGGTTCTCCTCTGCTCTGGAGCAGCCAGTACAAGGGCCATGTTTCCATAGCCCCAGGGCTTTTTCTGACTGTTTCTAGTGATTCCCTCTGCATGAGAGACCTCTGCATAAAAGTCATCTTGTCGCCTGTCGCGACTGGATAGAGATGTTTTCCTGCATTTAGATGGAAAGTATCATAGCCTGTACTATGAGATGGAGCAAAACCAATTTTCTGATCCTTTTGTCACTACCTGACTCCAGTAGGCTAGGGTTCACTGACAGGTCATTAACTCAGCCCTGAGGCAGAGAAGAAACTGCCCAGCCCTAAGGCTTCAGTCAGAAGTGCTTTGCCTTTGTCAAGTTGGATGACGGAAATCCTACAATAAATTAGATTTGGTTGGTTTTGTTTGTTTTTATCCCCAAACATCTTCAGTGCAGAGTCAGGGAACATCGATGTACTAGAGAAGCAGCTGGTAACAAGCAAGATGACTTATTTGTGTGTTGCTGTCATCCTCGTGCCTGACATCTTCTGATGCTCTCCCATTTTTCATCCATTACATCTCTTTCTTGCTCCCATGTTGCCTTTGTTACATCTCCTTTTGGCTCTCAAGGAAGCTTCACGGTTTCATTCTGGAGTGCCATTTACTCGCACTGATTTCTCTCCATACCCCTTCTCACCACATTTTATTCCTTCACAAAGTCACCAACAGCCAGCTAGTTATAGTTAGCGTATCTAAAAATTGGGGTTTATTTATCAAAGTTTGATTTTTTTTTTCCTGAGCTAAAACAGAATCTATTCAGAATACAGCTGAAGGAACACGATGGTCAATTCTGAAAGAACTTCAGGAAAGGAGAGGGGACCAATAACCAATATATTGTTAGATGAATGGCATCGTCTAGATTTAAGATGAATTACTTTTTACTGTTATTTATTAGTATGTTTATAAAACTTCTCAATTCTTTAAAATGTTATTTCCCTCTGCTCAACTTAAAACATTAGTATTAGTGCAAAGGAAGAAGACAATCAAAGCAACATGTTTACTTTCACATTTGTTGTTGAATAAATATTAATACATAGTATAAAAATATACTGAAGAGCAATCAGTAGAGCTGAAAACAATTAAAGGGATATTTTGTTTGCTGAAAAAATTGAGGTTCTAACCAAACAAACTTGTTATCACTGAGTTGCCTTGATTGATTAGACTAGTGAGGAACTTAGGAAAAACTGAAATGTGTTAATTCACTTTTAAGAGGAAATGCTCTGAATTTTGATTTCCACTGAGAAACTTAGCTGGAATTTAACTCCAAAGTGGGAGAGTAGAAACCTCTTAAATGTGAAATTTGCAGTAAAATTAAGTATTTTGTTTGATTCAAAATGACCGTTTGGGATTTTTCATCCAGCAAGAAGGACACAGTATCAGTTATTCACACAATCGCAGTGAGAAGTTCAGCAGAAGTCAGCCTGCACTGAGAGCTTGACATAGGTCATTCAAGGCAGCTCTTGCATCCCAACACTGCACTGCAAAGTGCTGTGTAGTTTCTCTGCTCTGTTCCACTGCAAGAATCTACTATACCTTCTCCAAAAAATTTTCACAGGCCAGTATTTTAACAGTAAATTATCGTTTGAGTCCTGCCCAAACAGGCAAGAAGAGCCTCACACAACATACATATTTTTGCACCAAAAAGTTTACCATCTGTAGTTTAGATAGCATGAAAGATGAGAATAATTAAAAAGGAGAATGAATACCAATGGTGTTATGCAATTTACATATTGATCGCCAAATTATTACTCGTCATGTTTGTTATATATGGAACACAGCCACCTTTTCTAATTACGTTAAACCTCATGAATTTCTTTCTTGTGGGTTTATTTGTTGAAGCATGGTTTTCAGGATTTTTGATTTTCATGTGAGTAGCTTTTTTTTAAGTCTGAAAGATGGTGTATAAGCATTTGTATGAGAAGACAACAGGTCAAAAGCAGTGGAACTTAGAGCGCAGGTTCTGCAAGGCAGGATGAGAAAGAGCAAGTCTGATGAAGGCCAAGGGCGAGCTGACTGATTTACATGCATAGGTAGGGGTTGTCATGAATCCCCTTGACATGTATAATATATAGAGATCACAAGTCATATCAGAGTATATATAAACAGTAGGATTTAAACTTATGGAGGCATATATTACATGCAGATTTACATAGAAAAAAAATAAAACCCAAGGCCTTTTCCACTTCCGGTTGAGGAAGTGCCTTCTTCAGAAAGAAATGCTGTACTTAACTGAAGCAATTAAAATTGGTTTCAAAAACATGTTTTCCAGCCTCCTGAAGAACAGCATTCTTTTCGTGTTCCTGGAATTATCTTGCAGCTTTAAGAGATGCCTGTGAGTCTGGACATTCAGTATAGAGAAAGTAAATAGACCCGCCTAATCATAAACATGCAGAAACTTTTACTAAACAAAGCCCAGTCCCCAACGCTGCTCAGACTTTGTGGTGCTGTTTCCTTTTACCCAACCCTTGCAGACATAACCAAATTAGTACTCACCTGCACTGAAAACAAACAGCTGAAGCCCTTTCATTGCTCTCCTCCTCGTCCTCCTTTCCCCTTTGTTTCACCTCAAGGTGCTCTTCCTTCTAACTTGCAGGTGGCTAGAGAAGCAGTTGGCTTTAGCTGAAGGCTCCTTCACAGTGGCATCATAGGTTTGCTTCCTCTGTCTCTTGTAAAGTGCTATTCTACTACGCCACTCCTCCTGGCCAGACTGACAAGGCAGATTGCCAGTAGGCTTTGACATCTGTTGCTGCTCTCTGCCCCTTCCCCTCTTGCGAATGTCTTTCCTCAATTAAACTGCCTTTATGAGCCTCTCCTATCACGTAGATGCATAAAGCGAGAGAGGAGGCAACCCAAAGGGTGCGATTATTGGGAGTGTACAACACAACTGAAGTCATGCATGTTTTGACATGGGGGACAATAAGCCTTGTTCAGCTTAAATAATTATGCATAGGTAGCATAATGCTAACACTAGCTCTTGTTTAAGAAGACAGAGGAAGAACCATCAAGACCCCATCTCTCCCACCTAAGAGGGCAGCACCCGGCCATGTTCAGTTTGAGTGCATCTACGAATGGGTGTATTAATCTCCAATGATAGATGCCAAACCTCTTACAGCTTGTTACTTTTTGCTATGTTTGCATGTACATACACTCATTAGCAAAGATTTCTAGTATCCTTGTCTCTTTTCTGCATGGCCACCGTAATCCCATAAACCAACAACTTGTAGCAAATAGTAAGGAACAGCTTCCAGGCTGCATGTTGTTTGTGTGTTCTCCACAAGTCTGTAACTTAGGCAGGTCCTATCTGCATGTCTACATGGGAATAGTTGTGGTGGATTTTCGGGTCTGGCCATAATCCCCTGTTGCAGTTGTATCCTAACGAATCATGAACAGGATTTTCAGAAGTAATTCAGTGACTTAAAAGCACCACTTTTTATTGGGTGTCAATGGGGTATGTGCTCCTGCAACATTTAGGTCCTTTAAAAGCTCTGTTCTCCAATAATATGGAAGTCCATAAGCAAACGTGTTCAGATCACTTCCTGCCTCATTTAGCAATAATTAACAAGAACACATGTGATACTGCTTTTGAGAAGTGGCTAACAATTGCATTGCCCAGAGAAGACAGCTGTAGGATCAATACAGTTCATCCTCTTTTGGTACATGAAACTATGAGGATCTGTTCAAACCTGTAATCCGAAATCCATTTTCCCCTTGGTGTGACATGGAAGATTCAATCTATCACTTTTTCTTGTTCTTGCTTGCCCGCCCCAGTAACTGTTTAAAGACAAGTCTGGGCTATGAGTACACAAAGACCTGAGTTCCTGTTTCATGGCTTTTCCCTGTCATGATGTGGCATCCCTGCAGATGTGGCCCCATCCCCATGTAGGGATGCACCACTCAAGTAAGAAGCAAGGAGGAGAGGCACATGATGCAGCAGCAGAGGCATCTGTGGTTTGAGGTAGATCCGTGTCTTTTTCTACATCCTTTCTTCTTTGCTTGTTTGTTTGCAAAATGAATCAACACTGGGATGTCACTGCATGACTCAGAACTGGAGCCACCAGTACAAGTAAATAACACTTCAGCTTTCATCATGTTCTGCCCCAGCTGAGCCTGGCCCACAAGCTTTGCTGGGGAGTCAACGAGTTGGAAGGGGAGGTTTCTTCTTGAATCGGCATCAAGGGAAGATGCAGTGTACCCAAGTCCTTGCCCTTCCAAAATGGAAATTCCACTTGCTTCCAGTGAGCCTGGAGTGGTTCACCCTGCACTGCGTTTCCCAAGGACATCAGAGGTCGTACCAGCCTCTCAGGTTGTGCTCGGCAAGGTCCCAGTTGCGTGGAGGCTCCCTGAAGGCAGAGACCTGGCCTCACTGGCTCCGTGCTCTTTCTCTGTGTGCCTCCTGTAAGGAGGAAACGTGGGGGGACCCGTCCCACAGCAGGGAAGGAGTTAAACACTTGACCAGCTGCTGTCTGTGAGGCACTGAATTCTTTCTCCGTGCAGTCCAGCAGCCAGTGCTGGGACAAGGCTATATTTAGAGAGCTGATAAAGGTTTGGTGCCGACAGTTGTCCTGCCCCTTATTGAAGAAGCCACAGAGAGAGAGGGGGCAGCTGGTTTCTCTCTCCCTCGTACTATTCCCTGCCAGGTTCCCTGCCCTACTCTCTGGGCTCCTTCGCCGTGCCCCTAACCAGGACCTGTCCCTTCATCCAGGCACAGACGGTAAGTGCCATTTCCTCACTCCCAGCCTCCCCGCTTGCTGCCCTGTGAGCAGCAGCTGCTCACACCCAGGGGGGTGGCAGTGGCTCCATTTTCATGCCCCCGGCCAAGCAATGGGCCCCGGGTGGACATGGCAGCCTCCTAGCTACAAGGACAAAGTCCTGAGGGTTAAAGCTGGCCGAAGCCGTGGCGTTGGCCTGGAGCTTGAGGAGTGTTTCGTGCTGGGGAGGTGAGGTCTCATGTTTCTTTCCCCCGACACACTTTGCGGTCCCGGTCTGGCAGTGTACAGCTCTGTCCAGAGACCGTGCACAGGGGGGATAGAGTTTCTGCCCCGCCACCCCTTCCCTCCCGGCCTCCCTGCGTGCTTAGTCACGGGCAAGAAGGGCTCCGGCACTCGCTGGGCACCAGCCAGGGAGCCGCATGAGGACATGGGATCAGCAGGCGCCCTGGCAGAGAAGTCATTATGGTCATCTCGTGGAAAGGGCTTCTCATACCGTCTCCTTGCTCGGAAAGAGCCGTGAGCCACCCCTGCTCGCCCCTGTGGCCAGGGGATGCCGCCAGCCTCGTGCCGCCCGTAACGGTGCCACATTTCGTTGTGACCCCTTCCAGCAGATCTTCCCTCAGCTGCCATGGCCAGCGGTGGAGACTCGGACAGCGAGCAGGTGGTGCCCGATGAGGAGGAGGAGGGCCCGGACGTGAAGGCAGTGCAGGCCCACTATCTCCGCAGCCCCTCGCCCAGCCGGTGAGTGTGTGTGGTGGCGGGTTGCCTGCCTTTCTGCTCCCCACAGAGGCACTCGGGTCAAGCATGTAGTCTGTCTTTCTGCCCGTTGTAAGGACCTGTGGGTGTTTTATGTCCATGTTGGGCCTTCCCTGCCCCAGAAAGTCTGAGGGTCTTGGGATCTGTCTTTGGTTCAGAGCCATCTTTAGCTACAGGCTTTGGGCACTGAACGGGAGGCTGTCACCGCATGAGCAGGAATAGAGTTGCTGCAAGCAAAACAAGCATGATTAGATGCGTTTTCTTCTAATATGAGGAAAGAAATCATCCCTTTGTACCCCTTTCCTAAAGCAAAATGCTCTGTAGGGCTTTCTGTACAAATTGAGATGCTTTAGCTGAAGGCAGGGAATAGGGATCTGTTTGAAAAGAACTCACCTCAGTGGCCTCACCAAGCAGGAGGCTGCAAAATATTTCCTATTAGTAACTGTGGGACACTGCAGGAAAATGAAGACAAAATCCTTATTTCATTTAACTACACATATTAAAAATTGTTTAGGAAGTTCACTGAGCTCACATAAAGTAAAATTAGTTGTTGATCCTCATAAATCACTCTCCTCCTGCTGACCAGTCACTCAAAATGAGCAGAAGCACCTCTTCGATTTATTGCTCTCCCTTCCCTTCCCTTCCCTTCCCTTCCCTTCCCTTCCCTTCCCTTCCCTTCCCTTCCCTTCCCTTCCCTTCCCTTCCCTTCCCTTCCCTTCCCTTCCCTTCCCTTCCCTTCCCTTCCCTTCCCTTCCCTTCCCTTCCCTTCCCTTCCCTTCCCTTCCCTTCCCTTCCCTTCCCTTCCCTTCCCTTCCCTTCCCTTCCCTTCCCTTCCCTTCCCTTCCCTTCCCTTCCCTTCCCTTCCCTTCCCTTCCCTTCCCTTCCCTTCCCTTCCCTTCCCTTCCCTTCCCTTCCCTTTCTCCCCCCTTTTTTTTCCTTGCTGTTAGTACCAAATACAGTGATGAAAATGCCAAGGTCTTCTCCAAAGTGAAACCATTGAAGCATCCAGCTGTTTTGCAGCCCCATGGATGCTTCAGGCAGCTACTGGTAAAATCTGTGGCTGTGGTGGCAGATTATCGCTGACTGTTATCTTTTTATTGAGCTTTGAAGAACCCTTTATAGTAAATGAAAATGAGCGCTGCAAATTTGTCTCAGCTCCTGTAGACGAGACTCCCCTTGCTCATCTCATAAACTGCCTAGAAGAGGTAGGAAAGGACTACTTTCAGTCACGGTTGACAAGTGCTGGAACCCAACGAGCCAACATGGATGAGCCCACTGAGCGGTTTCCAGTGCCGCTGTCTTCCATTTTGAGTATGCAGAATGAAAGCAGTTTAGCTGTCTTGCTGCATCCTGATTGCACATTAATCATCCTCCCTCTCCTGCATTAATTAAATGCAAACAGTGCATTGCAAGTACTGAAAGGCTGCGTTTCCAGATAGCTTCTCTTAGGGCAGCAACCTTGTACTAACGAACAATATAATCTTTGTGAAAGAAAATGTAGAGGGTGTACATCAGGGAAAAAGCTGGGCAAAATATTTTGTTAAGATGGTCTAAATAAGAGCAGAAGGTTTGCTTGGGCTGTATAGGTGGACCCAGATGGGAACATAGGTGTTTTCAAGACTGTGGCCCATTTTTTCCTTAACAAAAAGTTGTGTAAATCACTCTGTGTGCCAAAAAAAATATCCTCAAAGGTATTTGTGGGTTTCATAGTTGTTTTTGACCTGCAGTTAGGCAACACTGTGTGACTGGAGAGACTTAGCACAGATTCATGCTGTGAAGTAACCAGTGTACTAAGTAACTCAGGTAGAGATTCACAGATTTCAATCAGACTGCTTGTACTGCAGTTCATGATAACTCAAAGGGTGCTTGCAGACAGTTAGATAACAGAAAAAATGCCATTTTCATATCATAATTAGTTTTGAATTGCTTAATAAATTCTAGTTAGGACAATGTTTATATCTGGCTGTCAAGGTGGGAGCTACCTGTGAGATTATTCCCTATGATCCATCCCTCTCCGTCTCGAAACCAGACATTGATCCTCTCTACCCAAAACCTTCTCCACCAGCCTATTCACTTGCACCCTCTGCCCACTGCAGCTCCTCTCACCTGAGACCTGTCTCTACATCCTGCAAACACTGGATGACAGGGCATATTTAAAGCCTATAGCACCCCTCTAGAGAGCAGTGTGAGGGCTGGGAGAAAAGCTGGGGCTCCCCTTCTATCATCAGTGGATACTCTCTGCTCCAGTTCCCTCTTGCTCTCCTCTGGAATGGGTAAAAGGACTAAAGTCATAGAGATGGGATCCCAGTGGAGGGCATTTACCTAATAGGAAGTGTGGTCGGTTGGCAGGTATTCAATAATATCGGACACTGATACAGAGAGCATCTTCATGGATCCTATCCATCTGTCATCTGCTGTGGCTGCCAAACAAATAATCAATGAAGGTAAGAGGAGGAAGTGTGAAAGAAAGAAGTAAGTAATAGAGACTTGAGTTGAAGTTGTTTTGCCTTTTTCATCCAGAGACCTCAAAATGACAAAAAAATAACGCCTTTATGAGCAAAATCATGCTTGAGGCAGAGGTGAAAACCACAAAGAAACGGCAATATACAGAAAGGTTTGGTAATTTCCTTTGACGTTGTGCACTGAATCTGTGGCAGAATCGTGTACTATGGTGGTGAATACAATTTAAATGCTAGTTGCTTGCTGCAACAAGCTGTCCGCTTCCCTTCTTTTGGGGCTAGAATGAGCGTGCACTTAACTCCCAGGTCTTTGGCCAGTGTGGGTCTTTGGACTGAGAGGAGAGTGAACTATGCTCTTCCCATAACTAGCTATCTTGAGGCTATTGGATAAGCATGCACATGCATACATTGCAGACAGGACGGTGTAATGTCATTGGGAAAAAAAAGAAATCTCCAAGGGTTGTTCTGGAAACAAAGAATGTCAGGTCATACATTTGCTTTGTTTTTACATGGTTTTAGTTACATTGTCAATTTATTCCAGAACTGAAGACAAAGGACATCAAGGTAGATGCAGTGTGTCCCAGGATGTTAGAGTCTGCACAGCAGTTGATGGTGGAAGACCTGTACAACCGAGTTAAGGAAAAGATTGATGACACCAGCTTGTTTAACACACCATGTGTGATGGACTTGCAGAGGGCACTTGTGAAGGACAGGCTGGAGACCCCCAGAGACGCTGTGGATGAAGTTTGGCCTAATGTCTTCATAGCAGAAAAGTGAGCATCAGTTTTTGTCATCCTGTTGCATGAGATTCCCAGTGAAGGGTCAGATGGAACCACTGAAGGCGTAACATATATTAGATGCATCCAATACCTTTCATCCCCAGACAGCCCCAAAATGTTTTTAAAAATATGCTCACAAAGATCTGAGTGCTGGAAAGTAAATACTTGTAGAATACAATTCAGCAGCTTTCCTATGCTAGTTCGATGCTTCAGACAATTTAGGAAAGCAAAAGGGAAATGAGCCCAAATTAAATTCTTCTGATTGGAATTTGGCCCTGAAATTGAGACTAAAGTCCTTCTTATGTAAAAGAGAGTTAAAAAAGAAATTCCATAGCAAATACTGAGTGGAAATGGCTAGGTATCCTGTACCATGGCTCAGCTGGCTGAGATACTTGTGCAAGTGACCAGCACAGAATTAGATGGGGATATAGTTTAAAACATCAATAAAAATGGAGAAATAAGTAAACAACCTGAACCTAAGATGGCAGGATAATTTTAAAATCAAGCTGGAGTTGAAACTGCGCATGCTGTGAGTTAGTGCGATACTGGTGAGAGCAGGTTTTTCATTTTCTTTTCCTGGTGAGTATTGGAGAGAAATATCTGCAGAACTCTCAAAGGACCTTAAGGTCTGAGAGGAGCCGCGTATTAGATGAGTGACGCAGATTGGGAATTGGGAAGCACTTGTAGCAGACAGCTTCTTTCCCGCCTGAAATAGGTGCGCTGATATCTAACAATTTTTTTTTTCTTTTCTGAAGAAGTGTCGCAGTGAACAAAAGCCGTTTGAAGAGACTGGGGATCACACATGTCTTGAATGCAGCTCATGGTACAGGTGTATACACAGGACCAGGCTTCTACAACGGTCTGAATATCCAATACATGGGCATTGAAGTGGATGATTTTCCGGATATGGATATCTCCAAACACTTCCGTCCAGCTGCAGAGTTCCTGGATGAAGCACTGCTGACTTACAGGGGTAAGAGAAAAAGATTAAACTGGTTCAGAGTGCTTGGGAATTAATGTGTGGAAGTATTACTCAGATAAACAGCTGATGCCACATCTGTAATTGGGTAGAGGGCAGATTGATTGTTCTTTGCATACAGTTACGGTGAACGCTTCTTGCCCATTTCTGCCATGCCTCATACAAAACAGAAAGGGGGCAGACTAGTGAGAGGAGGCAGCTTGGCAATCCCTGCTGCAAGCCCCTTTTCTTTGGAATCAAACTGGGTGCAAGCCACTTGCCTCAGCTGCTTTGAAATCACCCTGCTATTGCAATGAGATGAAGCACTGCTCCAAGTTGTTATATTACTGTACGCTGTGAGTCTCAATTTTGCAAGGATGCTTCCTACAAAAAGAACAGGCTGGCTTACTAGAACAATCCAAAAAAACTGGGTTGAACCCCTGGGTGTCTGCACCCAGGCTGTTTTATAATTTGCTGGACTCCAGTTCCGTGGCAAATACTTCTGTGGGCCTCCAGTGTAGACTGGTCATTTTGTAGCATCTTCAGCAGACAATTAGAAAAATCTTTATTAAACCGAATATGAGAATGAACACCAGAATCGGTGATACTACTGTTGATTTTTTTATATGTATTAAATGCATTTAATTTCTGTAGAGAACAACAGGTTCTCTCCTAGTAGAAGTGGCAAGAAAAAAAAATGAGAAGTTTTGTTAGTTAAATTAGGATGGAGATGCGTAAGACAAGTTGAGCCAATTTTTATAGCTCACCACTACCAACAAGGGGAGGGACGCTCTACTCTTCTGTGTTCTTACTCATAACTCCCATTTCTTCTCTGGGCATATTACTGATGCTTACTTTGTGCCACTGCTGACATTCATCAACCATTCAACTCACTAATGCAGCAAAACCAACTGCCCAGCAGGGAACAGAGAGTTTCTACTGGGCTAGTGAGCTTAACCGGATCATCAAAGGGCCCAGTGAGTACCAGAGACAACACAGGGGAGGGTGCAGGGTGAAAGAAAAGTGTAGAAAGAAAGCAGAAGAATGAGATCTCCCCCTTTTGGTGAGCTGTTAGATAGGCTTTACCGGCTGTTAAAACACTGGGGAGGCATCTAGGGCTTTTGGTAT
Organism: Anser anser; assembly: GCF_964211835.1. Classification (NCBI taxonomy): domain Eukaryota; kingdom Metazoa; phylum Chordata; class Aves; order Anseriformes; family Anatidae; genus Anser; species Anser anser. Next base: position 87,706,635 of record NC_139720.1, read on the forward strand.
GAAGAAAGGTACAAAAGATGTTGGGATTGTCGGAATAGGTACATTAAGTAAATACTTACGGTAACACATCATCAGTCAGGAAGTGGTGTTTAAACTGGCTTCATTAAGCTTCTGTGCAAACAGCACGTTGATAAATTGGTGTTTATCACACATCTGGGAACAGTAATTTCAGTTATCTGCAGTCTAGCAAAGCCTCATTTATGCTCTCTTCATATTTACAAGCTTTTCTTTAACTTCAGTTCGCTGTAAAACTAACTTTAAAAGACAATTCTTTTGTGCCGAAGCTTAGTTTTCCACAAGAGATGATTTCTGTGTAAATGGCCATGAAATACAGCAGATCCTCAGCTTTGATTCTAGCTCTTGCAGTCACTGTTTACAGAACAGTGGGTCCCAAAAATACGGAGCATCTGTATCGCTTTGTCAGAGTCAAAATCAGCTCTTCTGCTAGTTGTTTGGTCATCCTATTCCAAGATATGTTCTGGCCTCCAGCCAGTCTACATGTAACTGTCTGAGTGTACCTTCCAAACAGCAGATCAGGGCTCTGGAAAAAATATGATTAATTTAATATAAAATTGTATTTAAGTCCTATAATGTGCCTTATAGATACTAACTTATTTGCTTATCCTCCCAGTACCTTCCTGGAGGCTAGTGCTAATATCTCCTTTTTCACATATAGAGAAACTAAAGCATGGAAAGCTTAAATGTCTTGCCCCAAGTCAGCCAGGAAGTCAAGAGTTCTGCATTGCTTGTCTTTCTAATACCCGTTATAAGATTTAGATTATTTGGGGAAGTGTATAGGTGAAAATATGAATATTGTTTAGCTTGTTTTAAAATCTGCATGCCTTCTTTTGAGACTAATATTTTTTGTTCACATGTATGCAGATTTCTACTGAGATAAAACTAACAATAAATACTTACTATTGGTTTCAATCAACAAAACATATAATCTGTCTCATTTTTAACAGTATTCAGAGAATGTGTTTGTGCTGCATAACAGAACAAGCTCTCTCTATTACTGGAAATAGTTAATTAATTCTATATTCAATGTCTGTAGGAAAAATCCTTGTCAGCAGTGAAATGGGAATCAGTCGCTCAGCTGTGCTGGTGGCTGCTTACCTGATGATCTACCACCATATGACCATTCTGGAAGCTCTGATGACTCTGAGAAAGAAGCGTGCCATTTACCCGAACGATGGCTTTCTCAAACAGCTAAGGGAGCTCAATGAGCAGTTGTTGGAAGAACGAGAGTTGGATCATACCGGAGATGAAGATGTCACTCCTAGTCAAAGTCCTGTTGCCCACGCAGGGACGTCTTCCCGGCTGTCTGGAGTTGGGGACTCAGAAAGTGTCATAGGAGCCAAAGCCCACTCCATCACAGTAGAAGAAGAGGACACCAGCAGCATGCTAGGTAGTCTTAGGAGCTCTTCATCAGTGGGAAAAACCAGCTGGGCTTCGAAACACTCCACCTTCATCAGTGAGGAGGAAGAGGAACAGTTGTATGAGGAATGGAGGAAGAAAGAAGGCCTGTCTGTAAAGGAATCAACAATTAACCATGGAAGAAGAACATCTCCAGTGTTTCTGGCTCAGGAAGGGGAACAATCTGAGGAGGATGTAGAACAGAGAATCCACGACTGGCAGTGCAGAAATGAGAAATACCAAATGGGGGGTCCACCCAGGGAGGAGGATGGAGATTCCAGAATGGGAGGAAGACCTTCCCCATCGGGTGAATTTAGTGATGTTGAGAGTGTGAGCAGTTTTGAGATCCGAACCCTAAAACAACAGCTGGAAGCCAGTAGCTTTAGCAGGATGAGGAGGAGCCGCACAGACTCTGTGTCTTCCGAGAGCACCTGGGACATGTGGAACCAGAGGCTCCTGGAGATTGAGAAGGAAGCTGCTCAAAGGTATCATTCTAAGAATAAAAATACTGGGGAGAGGCGATCCTCAGAAACAGGAAGGGAGGAGAGGGATGTGGATGAGGAAAGTGTGTTTTCAGACAGTAGTTCCTTTTATAATTTCTGCCAAAAGAACAAAGACAAGTTGACTCCTCTAGAAAGGTGGAAAGTCAAGAGGATCCAGTTTGGCTTTCACAAGAAGGATTTAGAATCATCCTCATCTTCTGCACCATCTCCAGCTGAAGATGGCAGACAGGCAGATGGAGAGGAGACTGAAGGAAAGAGTTTGTCAGATATTAACCTGAGTGCTTACCAAGCTTGGAAAATGAAGCGGCAGAAGAAGGTGGGCAGTGAAAGCAAGGAGGAATTTGTGGAGTTTGCCAAAAGTGAAGATTCTGCTTCAGCTAAAAAGAAGCAGAGGCGTATAGAGCTACTTGAACGTTCAAAGAAAATCTTAGAAGAAAGCCAGTCCATGTGCAGCTGGGAGACAGACAGTACAATGAGTGGGAATATCCCACTGTCAGCTTTCTGGAGCTCAGCACCTTCTGCAAATGGTGCTGAGGATTCAGCTTCTACACTGAGCATGCAGACAAATCATTCATCTTTATCCCAGACCAGGAGCAGCACCGGGGCAATGCAGCCGAGTACACCCCTTCCCAATCTCCAAGTTGGCCCAGGTGGCACAATATCCATGGCAAGCATTCAGAACTGGATTGCTAATGTGGTCAGTGAAACCATTGCTCAAAAGCAAAATGAAATAATGATGCTGTCCCGTCCATCGTCTGCAATGGCCTCCAGCATAATGTCAGGAGACCTTGGCAGGCGTACAGATGATGATAAGGTTTCCCTTCTCAGCGCTCAGAGTGGCTCATCTCTTGCTGCCTCTCAGCTCCGCCAGCAGGACATGCAGAGGGCTGAGTCTCAGTCTGTCCTGTCTTGCAATTCCTCAGCAAGTACAAGGACAGACGGGACTGGTTCAAACATGAAGACTGTGCAAACAAGCAAACCACTGTACAGCCTCTTTGCCGATGATGTTGACCTGAAGAAGATCAGGAGGAAGGAGAAGGAGATGCAAATGGAAATGAGAGAGAAAATGTCAGATTATCAAATTGAAAAGGTGGTCAGAGACAATAAACGCAGCACTTTGTTTAAAAAAAAGGTGACCAAAGGAGAGGAAAATGAAATAGAAGATGACACAGAGAGTACAAGAAATAGCCACAGGCACCCTTTGCAAGCAGATCTTGACAGAAATGATACAATCTTTGCTCTGTCCAGTCAATCTGCAAACATAGGTGCACAAAAGTCAGAACTAGAGACTGATATTACAAAGTGGCTCAGTGGCCTGAAAGCAGAGAAAGAATCATCATATCATGATCAAAGTGAGAAGTCTAGAGAGAAATATAGCAGGTCATCCAAAGTTAGAGAGATGGATTCTGAAACATCCAGTTACAGATTCTCAAGATCCCAAAAAGAAGAGCTAGACAGCTGTTCCTCCTATGAGTCAAAAGGAGATTCACTGAGAACCATGTCAAGATTTTCCTCTGCTTCTGCAAAAGAGGACAAAAAGATGTATACATTCACAAGGTCAAGGGTCAGCGAGACAAGTTCTGGAGAAAAGAGCCCAGAGCTGCATGGTTTCAGCCAAACACCTGAACCCTCCTTTGACTCTGAATCCCCTGAACCATCTACACAGAGTCGAGTCAGATCTCATCACGTGGAGGCGTGTGAAGAGGAGGCCAGGTCAGACGTGTCAGAATTTGGAGCTAAGAGAAAGTTCACCCAGAGCTTTTCAAAATCTGAAGAGGATGGAAAGAAAGAGGCAAAAGTGGAACTAAGTGAAGAAAGATTTGCATCTAGACAGTTCTCTCAGTACAGGAGAAACATGCGGAAAGAAGAGGAAGAAGAAATGGATGATGATGCTATTATTGCTGCTTGGAGAAGCCGACTAGAAGAAACTACTGCAAAGCTCCGGCGGAGAAAGGAAGAGTGACCAAGAATCAGATTAGAGGAACACAAGCAGAGTCCCAGAGTCCCAGAATCACTCATCATTATATTTCTGATAATCCTTTGTGGTTTGTAGGGCATTTCCTGCAGATAGTTCTCTTCTTAATCAAAAGCGATAAAGGGAAGAGGTCAAGTTTTGGAAGTGTTTGTGGTTTTCAGAAAGAAGATGCTAGTATTAAATGATCAATGTAGGTAGGAACACAATGTTAGAAGCCATTAGGAGCCAGACGATGTTTCAGCAGTAAAGTCATGGTAGCATCTCAATTCAAAAGACCAATCAAATCCCATTTTGATTATTTCAATTTCCTAGTCTCGTTACAGATGGACATATTTTTTTTTTCTAGGATTTTTTTGATCATAAAAAGTAGAAGCCAGCAGCTTTTTCTAGGAACTTGAAGAATGTTCCTCTCTTAATCAGTTTTACTTTATACTGCTGAGAAGATATTGCTAGGTAGGCTCCATTTTCTACACCAGTCTTATGAATGTCTACAGAAATAAGATTGTTCTGGGGAATACATGTACTGTTTTCTTTAACTGAGTAGCTGAAGCAAAGTGAAATACTAGAAAAAAGAAAATGCCTCCTTCTTTTCAGAAGTTCAGTGCAGTAATGAATGTATTCCTGTGGTACCATCGTTCTCATTAGATGGAGTCATCTTTGCTCCAGTATGATTGGTTCCTGCTAATAACTTTGGGTCAACAAAGCAAAAATGAAGTAGTACTACCATCTGTCTAACAATTATGTTCTGATCTTGTTCAAGATTCAGAGTTAGGGCTAGGACTAGTGTTGGGTTAGGCTGGGTTTCTGGAGTACTGGCTTCAGTTTGTTGTATGTATGCAGCTTAGCCGAGTCTGTGCTTTTATATGTCTATAGTCAGATTGTCATGCCTTGATTTTCAACACGTTTGCCTTAAAAGAAGAGAGAGATACCCAAACTGACCTCATAATAAAATGATGCATAGCTGAAGTGTTGGTTGAAGGCACTGCGCAAAGACTTACCTAAGGACGAAATGTATGCCTAGAGAATGTGGTACTTTGAAGCCTGCTTTTAGGAGGTGGTAGGTTTAATTGCCGTGTGACAGTTAATGTGCTGTTTGTGAGCTAGAGACCATTTTTCAGAGTGAGAGAAGGGAGCGCAGCCTCCACGTTAACTGAATAGGCTGCAGGAATGGCCTCGGGTCTTCCGTGCCCTGCAGAGCCTTGTGCATGTGATACGTGATGGCCCTGCCGGGGCTGCCACAGCGTCACTTGCGGGGCTCATATCAAGACTCTCTGTCTTTGACACATCAAAGTACCCAATTCTTTGTCACCAATCAACTTCCTCCACCTCTCTCTTAAAAACACCTAAGCCAGTTTCTCCTCTGGAGATATTTGTTTGCTCTTCTGTACAGACCGTGCTTGTAAATAACAAAACCCTCCAGCGGAGCTGAATATAAAACAACAATGGAGGGATGATGCTACAGCGCAGCATTGCTCTCTCACGGGTAGTTTTGTCTTTCGCTTTCTCGTCATCTCTTCTCCCCCTCACTGTGAAGCTCAGAGCTCACTATTAGCATTATGCTAGCACCTCTCACTGGTTTAATTGTGTAATATAGACAGTAATCTCCACAGGGCAAGGGTCTGGTCTTTATCCTTCTCTATATGATGCCATGCACATCAGCAATGCTATCTAAATAATGGTTACTGATAACAAAATGCAGCTACCAATTTTCCTAAACTTAGAATCGTTTCTCTCAACTATAACTCACTGATTGGACATTATCCCTGCTTCTCTAAAGATAAAGATGACTTTCTGACAGCCAGGACTAGGCAAATGATAGCTGATTATTGTCAGGTGAAAGGAGTCTCGAAATCAGGTGATTGAACAATAACAGGGCTAGAAAAATAAGAAAAAGAACATATTTTACTCGTGTCAGGATTTTTTTGAGTAAACTCAGATTACATTTTTGAAGTACATAAGGAACACTGTCTTGTTAATGTTTCAGGCATCCAGGGGTGCTGCAAGGCTTATAATGCACTTCTACTACAATATAATATATAATACAATATATCCCTTACTTCTGCATACTTCCGTGAGGTTTTTCTTTAAAGTAGTGACATTTCAGGCTTTGATCCACATTCTGAGATTTTATATTGAATTTCTGCAATGTGCTAGGATAGGCATTTTCTGCTTTTCTTTACCTCTGGTAAATTTGTTCTGTGCAAAACAATTTAATGCTTATGCATAACTGGAGCTTGCTTTAATTTCAGTCTAGAAAAGGTCTTAAGCGTAAGCACGTGATCCGTCCTCTGTCTTCTCATAACAGTAAGCAGTTACTTAAGTTTTGACAGATCAAAGTGAAAGTGCGCAATACCTTCTGGCAGTGAATTTACTTTTTTATCAAAGGCTGGTTCCCTCTGAAAATCTCTCTCCCGCTTCCTAAGGCTGGCTGCTGCTCTCAACAGAAACGTCTGTCCTCTGCAGGTACTGTAGGGGGCATCTCACACTGTAAAAGATGAGCATCATATGATGTAGTAATTGGTTTCATTTTGCACTGCACAGCACAGCCTTTGTTTGGGTAGCATTTTGATTTAAACAGTAATCCAGGTCTGCTGCACAAATAAATTATTCAAGACCAAAGGGCAGAATATGGTTCTATAACAAGGCTGAGCCAAACCATCCTGATAGCGAGCTTTGACCCTTCTGGGAAAGGGTTAAGTGGGTTCTGCTGACTCACTGAGGTAGGTGGCTTATTAGTTCACTTGTCTAAAAGGGAGATAAAAATGGTTTGCCGGGGAGAAGCCATCTAGGATGCTGGCTGAGCAGTCATGAGGGAGAAGCCTTAGAAACAGCTGAACTTTATTTTCTTATTGCTTATATCCTTGTTAATAAAGCCAAACCCCCAAAGCAATAAGGGGGTGGGGATAATTTTGGACTCCATTCAGTGTATGGCCTGTGCTTGAAAGCGAGTTGGGAAAGGCTCCAGCTCACAGGTATAAATTACATGAAACAGTGACATAAAGACCTTGCATGGTGAAAATATTAAAGCATTCAGTCATAAGACCAATAACCAGGAGAGACAGAAATGAAGAGGTTGAAGGCAGGCTAGAAAGTCAGGTTTTAAGATGAGACTTTAGAAGGAGGTAGGGAATCACTGAAAGAGGAGAGGTCTGCACAGACTGTTTCAGGTGACCAGAGCTGCAGAGGGAATGGTTTTTCAGCAATGACACTGGTCTAACATTAGACTAAAAGAGTAGGTAAGTATCCAAATTTATCTGGGAAGAATTTTTCAGAAAAGATGCACTAGGACTGATATTTTTGCTCAGCCTTGCTTTGCTGCTGTAGGCAGGAGGGTGTTTTTGTGTGTGTGTGTGTGGTTCTTTTGGCATTGTATAGTGGAAGGTGAAAGTGCAAGGAGCATCCATACAGTCAGTTAAGAATATAAACACAGGAACATCAGAAAGGCTATATGGGGTCAGACCAAAGGTCCATCTGGCTCAATATCCTGTGTCTGGTGGAGACCAACAGTGAATACCTAGGGAAGAATATAAGAGCAGTGATATAAGTGATATTTCCCCAGGATGATCGCCCAGCTTACAATCATTTGCAACTCAAGGACTTCCTGAGCCAGATGTGATATTTTTGTATTTAATAGCCCTTGATAGATTTTCCTTCCATGGAGGCGCCTAATCATTTTTGAGTTATAGCCTAATAGCCTTGTACCTGTTAGCCTCCATGATCTCTCGTGGCAAGAAGTCCTGTACTTACTATGCACTGAATGCTAAACCATCTGCTTTTTTCTTTCTGTTCTGAACTTGCCACCCACCAGCCTCCTTCAATGCCAAGATACTAATCCCTGTTTAGTACCTACATGCTCCACAAGACTTTACCCACCTCTATCATTATGCCCCATCCTTACCTTACCCACCTCCATCATTACGCCCTATCCAACCCATCCCTAGCTGTCTGTTTTTCAGCCTAATCGAGCTTCTCATTCCTCATTTGAGAGCTGGTCTATGTCTCTGATTACCCTGACCACTCTCCTTTGAACCCTTTCCAGTTCTACTTTATCTTACTTGAGATGAGGGACCAAGTCCTCACACAGTATTCATGGTGCAGGTGCAGCAGGGATTTATCCTGTGGCATAATTGCCTTCTTTATTTTTCTCTTTGTTCCTTCCCTATTAACCCCTAACACTTTGCATGTTTTTTGGCCATTACTGAGCACCAAGGTGACATTTTCACGGAACTATTTATTATATCCACAAAATCTTGTTGCAGGGTGGCAATGGTCAGCTCTGAGATCAAATTTTGATCTGAGGCTAAGTTTTCTTATGTGCAATGCCTTACTTTTATTAACCTTGAACTTCATCTGCCATTTTAGTGCTCAGTCTCCTAGTCTCATTAAGTCCTGCATTTTTTCACACCTGGCCTCTCATTTATAGTATTCTGTTTCCCTAATGTCCTTTGAACAATGTAGGAAGTATTTGGGAAGCAAAGAAGTTAAGGAGGGATAGAGAGAGAAACACATTTGATGTTGGTCCGAGAGAAGTAAGAAGTAAGGAAATGATGAAAGCCGGAGAGCTTGGAGATATGAAGTATCAGAAAAGAGATGTAAAGACAATAGGCAAATTAAGGAGCAGATCTACAGTGGATGGAGAAAGCAAGATATGTATGGAAGCCCAAGAGGCTAATGCAAAATATTCATTTGTTTAGATGTGTAAAAATTTAGGGGGAAAGGTTATGGGGCAACCTGTTTGGGAAGGAAGGAGATGGTAGGATTTACAGAAACTATAAATTTGTGGGAAATGGGAAGAGGACTGTGAGAAATGGTGACAGACATCGGTGGGACTCAAATGATAAAATGACATCTGCACTAGGTTGGGAATTCAAGTGTGGAAGAAGCAAGTTTGGAAGGAGTGGAAATGTTGCCGGAAAGAATTATTCCAAATGTATCAGCTGCATTCTTCATGGTAGTACTGATAGGGGTAGGGCCATGGCCCATTTTCCCCCCTCCACTCTAGGAGTTTCAGGGCAATTTGATTTATTGCATGTGGCATTAGTATAGACTGGGTGATTTTAAAAGGCGTTTAGCACCATTTTCTTTTTATACAGCTCCTTGCGAAATGCTTACACATTAGTGTAAGCTGTAGTGGAGAGCTAGCTGAATTAATAAGACAAAAAGTTTTAGCTGGGCATGGTTATGTTGCATTGTCTGCCTTTCCTTAAAGCATTTAGCTGGAATATATTGGATATATACATTATAACATGAAAACATAGTATCCATGACCTTCCTAAATTTATAGACAAGCCAGCAGAGATGCAGAAAGCATGGGACTAATATGGTTTAGGGCTTGGAAACAGAAATTGTATGCTCATATGTTCCTGCAAAATCTCTTTGAGAGCTACCTACCTATTCTATGGAATTTCACTTGTCATTTAGAAAAGTAAAAATGTGTTAAATTTCTGGCTGTTTTAGTTGTGAAGGAACCTTCAAAAATGTGAACGATGTGTAACAAATAAACAGTTCTCTAGAGAGATGGGATCATAGCTCTGAATGGTGTGTGAATTGCCCCAGTCATCTCACCAAGGCGTTAAGTTGTTTGCCTGGGAGTAATAAGTTAAATGCCAACAAGTTTTGTTATATTGTTCTTCATGTAAAAAGTGGAGAGAGGTTTAAAGTAGGTTGTACTGAGGTTGTTCATTAGGCAACTAGCATTGCCAGTACAAGCATAATCAACCTAAATGAACACCCTCTCACTTTGCCTAACCCTATGAATGTAAATTTTTTGGACACGGAAGAATTGTATCTTTTTTTTTTTTTCTTCAGGACTGCCTTTTGCTCTTCGGTACATTTTATTGTATTCAAGAGCTGATTTCATGTCACTTCCATCTATCCCTCTGTTACAACCTTTTACTAGCTTCTGAGCTCACTGTTTTTCTGTGACTGCTGTTCCTCTACCAAAGGGTGCACACACACGCACACACACATGTATACATACACACACAGACACAAAGGGAAAACATCATTTGTGAGTCACAAAAGCAGGTAACAATATGGTTTCAGTCCTTCACAGGACCAACAAGTTAAAGAAGATTTTGGAATGTCTATGGCTCAGTATCTAGGTGTAGTGGTGCAAAAATCACCTTAGGGTTAGGAGAAGGTACAGCCTGTCTGTGCTTTGAACCTTCCCCTATGAATTGTGTTTCAAGGGGTTCTATTCGCATGGATAAAAAATGGACACAAAAAATTCGCATGGACAATCTGCAAAAATTCGCATGGACACAAAAAATGTAGCTGTTCCCACAGATGATTCATACCTAGGAAATTTCAGACAGAATGGTTAACTTTTAGTTGTGATCTGGAAGACACAAATGAGTATAATGGAAAACTAGCTTCATTGTTAACTGTGGAGAGAACAATGTCTCTCCATAATCAATCAATCAATCACTTAGTTTTTTCCAGTGCACCCTTCATGCCAACATGCCTGAATGCTTTACGGTCATTAAATTAAATCAAAGAACACACCACAAAACGGACAAGGCTAGATCAATAAATCTTAAAACCTGATTCAAACTTACCAAGGACTCTGAACAAGTAACCATGAAAGGAAGAATGATTCCATTCAGAAGGGCATGTGTGCGGGTGTAAAACTGAACCAAGACGTAGGTGATGCTAGTCAGAAAACAAAAACATTTAAAGGAACTGATCATTCTTACAGCATCACCCAACTACCACAGGATCTACCCAGAGCACACGGTCTTAGAGTCTTTTTGGACTTCTGAATGACATTGCAGAATAACTGTGGTGGTGAGGACTGTTTACAACTGACCAGACAGCTATATGCTTCAGGTTACGTACTGCCTAACTTCAAATATTCACCTGTTCATGTTCTCTGCATTTGATTCTTGCAGGGCACCGTACCAAAGAAAGATGCAGCACACACCATCTGGTATTAAACATTGTGTGACTCCACACATCTTCCTGGACCATCCTAACAATTTGATCTTTGTAATGTGTCTGTACTGAATGCAGATCCAGGCCAAGGCCTTCAGCTAGTTTGGCAGAACATCTCTTTCTCCTTGTTTGGGAGGAGAGCTTTATGAAACCACGACAGCCTTTATGAAACTACCAATTAATGTACATTTGTACATTATGTACTTTGTACATTTTGCGTGTAGAAATTTCTCACTAGCTGCCACAAGCTATGAAGGTTCATTCACAGAGCAGATAAAATGACCACAGGCCTAACTACGTCCCAAACCAAACGCAAAACCCAATTCTTCAACTTAAACTTGCCTCCCTCAATAATTTTGCAAGGCATGTGCTCCTTAGTCTGTGAATTGGATCAAAAGTATTGCCTAGAGGCAAAGGGTCAGAGGAGATTCCACACATGAAAAGCAGGAGGCCCTCAAGAGGGTGCAACCTCAGTTGCTGAACAGACACCACAAATAGGATGGATAAAAGCCCACATGAGACTCTGGTATGTGAGCAAGCAGAAGCTGACAGTTGCCCCTCAGGAATACAGTATAAAGCTCTCACTTCTGCAGGAGACGTGATCTGAAAGTCTGCTTCCTGGGAGCAAGCAGACCTGACCTGTTGCATGGTGCTGCAGTTGCATAATTTAGTAGTTGTCACGATTCATCCCAAGGTGAGTGTTCTTGGTCGGCGGTAGTAGACATATAAAATTTGTAAGTCATTAGGGATAAAAGGGCCTATGCAAGAAGAGGTCAGACATTATCCTCGTGACTGGCAGAAGGGGTCCATATTAAAACAAAGAAGGTATTTGATTTTCTTTTGAACGTGGGCAGATGATTCCGACCCACCTGCCCTTCACATGCTCTGTCTCTCCCCTTCCCATCTCCTATCTTTTGAAACAGATTTAAGTCCATCTACTTTTATATTTTCAAACAAAACTCATAAAAGGGCCATAAATATCATGACTCGCTAAAATGAAAGCTGTTTTCTTCTCTTCCCAGGAGACTCCTGCCTGAGAGAGAGACAGAAAGAGTTCACCTCTTTGAAAATTCCCCCCTCAGTTGAAGTAAAGCTGGTATCTAAGAGCAGTCTTCAAGGCTTTGTTCTTATCATCTTGACCCGGCTTTGTACCAGCTTCTCTCTGTGTTGCTGGTGGAAGTGTGAAGGACGGGGTGAGGGGAAGGAATTTTGGCCATCACTGGCAGAGCAAGGGTCATGCTTGGAGAGGGATCTCATTGTGGCTTCAGAAAGTGTTATAAACTCAGTGCACCGGCAGAAAGAATGAAGAAACTCATTCCCCTGCTGGATCAGACCAGCAATCCACCCCTTCTCTCTCTGATGTTGGCCAGAACCAGATGCATCTTAGAAGGTATAAAGAAAGCTTAAGTGGGCAATTATGGGATAACCTGCCCTGAGTCAAATTTTCTCCCCGCCTGGCCCAAAGCCCTCCTTCATCTCTCTGCCTTGGTTAGAGTTCAAGTTTCTGCCCTGAAGCATGACGGCTTCTCTCCCTTCCAAACTGCTTTTCATCCTGGCCTGTCTAATGCAACTTCCCATGACAGTGTTGTGATGGGATGTATAGGTCTTGTCCATTGAGAGTCCGTGACAGATCACAGCCTTATTGGAAAGAGAGGCAGAGAGGTGAAGAGAAGGCAAGGGAGGAGAGCATAAACTCAGATGAAATATCCATCAGGAAGATGGAAAGAAGAGTGAGTGGCTGAGAAACTAATTGCTGCCTGCTGACCTGGGCTGTGGAGATAGCTTGCAAGTGAGCATTTTTGCTTTTCAGAAATTTCAGCCTGGAGCGCACTAGGAAATTCAGCTCTTGGTTGAAGCTAGTGTTCATCAATACTTCCCCTTTTATATATATTTTTTATTACAGCTGTAGAAGTATTAGAGTAGTGCTGAGAAAACTATTCTGTTACATTCTGAGGGAGCTTTTTCCTCCACTGCAGTTCATTATTCATTTCTAAAAAGGAGTATTGGAGTAATTGGGAGCTACTAGACATTGAACACCAATGAAAAACAGGTTGTTTTTCTACTGCCTGAAAAGGATTTAGGAACCTAAAGCCAGGCATTCCTCTGTAGGACCTCATCCCCTTCGTATGAACAGGGATGGCTGCTCATATACCCCAGGTAGAGCTGAAAGCTTATCTGATGGGCCAGGGTCTCAAACAAAAAAAAAAAAAAAAAGAAATAGCAGGGTTATTAGTAAAATAATCTAAGCCAATGTGTATTTTCTCATTCAAGCTCATTTCTTCTTCACAACAAAAAGGAATCCCAATTGTGAGATAGCATCATATTGTAAACAATAGAAAAAAAAAGCAGTCTCTTGGAAAGCGTCTCCTTTGCTAAATCCTAGGGATCAGCTTAGTAAACTGTTCATTTTTGTTTGTTTGTTTGTTTTTGTATTCATCCTTCTTAACACTGGGAGCAATATTATTTTTCCCATAGGCTCACTGGAGAGGTGTCTGGGACGATTCTTTCCAGAAGTAGACCTCTGGCAGAGCTTTGCATTTTCTGCTCCCTCGGGTGACCCATGCCCAGGCTTTCTCAGTGCTAGTTAAAAGATTTCCCCCCCACTGGCTACAAGGGATGCTAGAAATGCAGGATTTTATTGCTGGCCATTTCTCATGCCAGATTTTCTCTGCTGAGCAGATACGTGGGTGAGGCTTTTACTTGAACAATCTAACAGGCAATCTGTAGCACGACAGAGCTGTTACCCTTTTAAGCTGCCATTTACAAGTTCAAACAACTAAGTATTTTCTTCTAATCCCGTAACACAGTGCCACTGCCTGGTATGGATGGGGTGATAGGAATATTATTTCTCTGGACTGATCTCATACATGTGTCCACAGCTCGGTCTGATGACAGCTATATACCATAAAATAACCCCTCACGTCATCTGCAATCTCTCTCCTCTATCCACAACTAAGTCCCCTTTATAACTCCATTTCTGCCATGATGACAACAATGTAGCTATTTCAAGTGCATAGAAATTGTGAATAACTTGCCTATTATTCTTCCTAGTCACCTTTCTCCTCATCTCTCCTTCAGTTATGAATGCCTTGGAGAAGAGAGCATCCTTGCTTAGTACCTGGAAATTCCTTAGCTCTTTGGGGGAGCTGCAGTAAATAAAAAATGATGCTAGATTCTATTTTGACTCAAAAAAAAAAAGGAAAAAAAAAGAAAAGAAAAAAAAAAAGAGCCGTGTTATGACCTGATTCAGTGTGATTATACTGTAAACAGGCCATAAACAGTCAAAGGGAAAATAACCCATAGTATTCACACCATTTAGAGACTGTGTATTGGTAATCAGTTTTCCTCCCTGCTGTTCAAAATATTTTCCAAGTGTCCCTGAAACTGCATTGGCAGCAAAATGTGGCCCAATTCAAGGGCTTTAATGCTATTGCTAAGTGGAAATGATTTTTCTCCTAGAAATTTTCAGTGAAATAGTCTCTGTTTTGCAAAAAGGAAATCATAGCTATTCCACTACAAAAGCATTAGAAAAAGGCAGAGACCATCAAAAGTATTTCCAAGAAGTCAGACCCATGTTTCCAAAAAATTTGTCCAATTAAGAAAAAAGTACTTATGTTGAATTTCAAAGACAGAGTGGCATTTCTTATGTGAAGATGTCAAATATTTTTTTTTTCAGTGTTGGTTGCTGAAGTTAATAGGGAATATACCCGTCATTTTATACATGGGGGAACAGGAACAGGTGTTTTTTTTTTTTGCTTCTAGCTCATTTTCCCCCCTTTTTTCAATAAATGTTTTACTTTCTTTGCCACGCAGAAAATGAGCATTTTAAACCAGCGGTTAACTTTACCCTTACAACCACAAACCTTCTTCATGAAGAAAACTGGGCCACCTCTGCCTATCGTGATGACCATTTCTAGCCTTGATGCAGACAGACTTATCCCTTTTGTGGGGAAGGTCTTTTTTTTTCCTGATATCCATGCTCAGCACTTCCAGATATTTCCCCTTTACGACCTCTTTTAATGTCTCGGCATCCTTTTGGACATTTCTATGTGACAGAGTAACAGCTAAGGATGTTGTTATGTACTGTTCCTCCATTAGCATCCAGAGGTTTTCACCAGGACCCGGGCTCCATTGTAATAATATTGCACACAACACAATTCAAGATGTTCTCACCCTAAAAGAGCTACAAATTAAATGAACGAAATGGGCCCAGGCTGGGAGAAAGAGGTGCATCTGAGAGTATTTGAGACCCAGAAGCTGAGCCCAACGTTGTGCAAGAATAGAGGAAGTCTGTTGGAAAAGTTCAAAGGATTGAAAATTCATCTCACTAACAAAGTCATTCTCCCTGAGCAATCACTCAGCTGTATGTGGCACAATTAAATACTCGCTGGCCTCAAGAGAGCACAAGCGTGACTCTAAACTAGTGATTAAGGCGTTCGCCGGAGAGGGGGAGACATATGTTCCAGGCCTTTTTCCAGAGAATATACAATGTGAGAGAGTTAAGGGTTCATTAGTGCAGGCTTATCCCCTCCCATGTGAGCGCTCCTGACCGCCAACCGCCAAGCCGCGCTTCATCTTTCTGGCCCAAAGACCACTGAAATAATCCATTCCAAGGGAAATAGTTGATGTGGGACTCGCTAGCAGCACCCCAGAACAGCTGATGGTGAAGGAAAAGAGCCTTCCGCGTCCACACGGACACAGATTCAGCTTCTCCTGGCATGTTAAAGCTCCATCTGCCATCTTCTGAGATGCCTGAATCCTGAGCGGGAAAAGCGCCTGCCGCCAGCTGTTGCTCACAGGCCGTGTCCTGTCTGTGGGAAAGGGTTGGAGTCAGAACCTCAGGTAGAGGTCAGGGCTGTGGGATCAGGCTGGAAAGAAGCAGTCTCATGTTTAGAACTAATCCAGGATAACGTCAGGAAGCGGCAGTGGCACCCCCTCACCGTGCCCTCCCCAGCCTCCAGGCAGCACGCAGACGTCGTATCTCTGACATCACATCTAGCAGCGACGTGGGCATGGGGCATGTCAGATCAGCTTGTTGATTTGACAGAAAATTAATCTTTTAGTAGAGGTGGGGGCATGGTGTTAGTGACCATACTGGCCACCCAAATCACTGTCTCCACGATGAAGGAGTCATCCGGACTCTGCCTTGGGTGAACCCTCAGATGCACCAGCGTAAAACTCCACCGTAAGACTGGAGCTGACTCAGTCTTTTCTTTTTGCTTTGTCCTGTTTTCACAAAAAGCCTGCTAATGCCTCTGGAGTACCAAACCTCCAAGCCTAATGTAGATTGCCTTCTATTTCCCTCAGCCCTGAGCGTGGCAGCCGCAGGGCGGGGATGAGTGCTCCCCCTCTAGAACATTTAAAACCAGGCTCTAGTACTAATTCTGCCACTTTTCAACTTGGGCAGCGACAGGACAGGATAGGCACAGCACATGGCAGTGGACACGTGAAGGCTCTTCCTATTCCCTTATACTACTACACGGACTGAGTTACACACCATAAAAAAAAACATGTTCCTTGCCAGAAGAGCAGAATAAGAAACTGTTTGGCTTAAATCTAGCCTGCTTGTGAATGTAAGTTAAATCTGTTCTACGTCATATTTCTTTTGTTCTGTTGCTTTTATCTCGGTGGAAACTTTCCCTGGTGACTCCTCCGGTGTTCATCAGGCCCTGACTGGTGAAAATCACAAGTTCTTCTCATGTCACATGTCCTTGGTATCCTGCTGTCTCAAGCAGGGGCAGCATGGATTTAGAGAACCCCAACTAGAGCACACTGGTCCAGTGTTTTTTCCCTGTCCTCTCCTGCACACTTATTTTGGGGAAATCTACTACTCTAGACCAGAGAAACTACAATAACAACACCCACTGTTTAAGCTTTCCACTCAGATCTTTTCCTTGCAGTGGGGACTCACACACTGTCAACGTTGACAGCGCTACGCCGGTTTATTGCACCAGAAGACCTGGCCTTTTCTTCCCTCCCATCTCCTGAGCTCGGCTGCTCCCATTATACGAGCCCTGGTTCACGACTGTCCTTAATAAAATCTCTGTGCTCCATATGCTCCCTCAGCCTCACTTTGATTAGCGCTCCCGCAGTCTTCCTCATGGCTGACGTCGGGTGCGTGCACAGCTCTGCAATTTCCCGACAGCCCTTTTCAAACGCTGGCTTTTAATCAGGGTCTGTTTTACCAGCACTTCCTTCTTTCACAGTGCCTTTGAAGCGGTGCCGCCGTTAGTGGTGGTGTTCCTTCTCCACTGCCCTTTTTTGTTGTTTCCACGCAGAATTTCTTAGCTTTTCAGATGGTCTTTTTTTTTCTTTTTTTTTATTATTATTATTTTTTTTTCTGTGTCATGATCCTAATTTCCTTCAGGATTTCTCCTTCCTCTCCTGGGAAATTTGTCTCTATTTCTGGCATCTGTCCTTCCTAACCCTTCCCACTTTTTTTTTTTTTTTTCCTTTCCAAAGACAGGGGAAAAGAATCCATTTAATATTTTTCTGTAGTAACGTCTATCTCATCTGTCAATAAATTACCCTTTGCCATCTCTGGGAGACCCCTTTGTCTCCCTTCACTGACCTTATTCTGTACCTTGCCTGTTTTTTTCTTTTTTTTTAAGGGAGGATGCAATATCCCTGGGCTGTCATTCCATGAAGAACAGCTGTCATTCCTCCCATAGTGCCTGCGTGTGCGTCTGAGGAGGGAGGGGAAAGGGAGGAGGGAATTAGGGGAAGACAGGGAGCTGCCACTGGGAAATATGTTGGCCCTGGTCACAGTGGTGAATGTTTTTTCATTCATGATATTCAGCTGGCAATTCTGTCTCTTTCTTCTAGCGGCTTTAGACATTGGTTTTCTGATTAACAGAAAACAGTCGTATATCTGAAACACAGGGTATTTATTAAAGTATTTATTAAACACAATTTAAAAAGTCATTATGCGTATAATTAATATGCTTATAATCGCTTTACACTCTCTGCAACTATGAATGCTCCATCATTGTCAGAATTGCAGTCTGCTGCTACAGAGTAGGATTCAGGAAGCGTATCCATGTGGCTAAGACACACGTGACTTTCCCAAGCGTTTTCAGCATTACAAACCCAAATGCTCGCTGATAGGGTTAAAGAGCATGGTGTACTCCCGCATGCAACTAGCTAGCTGTGCAGACCTGCATGAGGAAGGGACGGATCCTTCAGTGCAGCAGTTCCTGCCCTTTCCTTGCCCCTTGCGCTGTGTGAAGCACTGCAGGCTCCCAGGGAGGTCATCACGCATGCTGGACACATGAAGCATGGATGCAAGTTGCCGTCTTTCTGCCCCTGCTCCCCTGCACAACCTAACCATAAACTAGAACAAGCTGGAAAAGCAAATTCTGGCGTTGATCAAAACAATCTTTTTACCCATATCTTTAAAGAAACAAAAGAACTGAAAGAAACGTATTGAAGATGCCCTCATCTCTGTAGCATCTTGTAATTAGACTGCTAAATGCATTTATTCTCACAATATCTACGTGAAATAAGGAAATGCAGTTATTACCATTATGCAGGCATCCAGTAGAGTCTCAGAAGCTCTGTCCAAAGTGACCTGAAGGCACAAAACACACCACACGGCCCTCACCCTCCAAGCATCTGAGCCAAAAGCCTGGCGTAATGCACCGTGACTCTTGTTTGATCCACCCCTGAGGTTTCCTTTGTTTGGAAACCAGCACACAGGCACCGAGTGTGTGTCACAGGAACATGGTTGGGCCAAATCCAGGCACGGACAGGTACCCTGCGGATCTGCGAGCCCACAGGTGGTCCCAGGCCCCACAGTAACCACAGCTAGAGCGAGACTGCCGAACTCACACTAAACCAGAAAGGTGTGATGTACACAGCAAACTTGCCATTTCCTTGTCCTGTGCAAGCAGGACATCAGAAGAACATCTTTTCTCTTAAAAGCACTACACTACTTGTTTTACAGCTGCTTGGTGAGTGCTGTCTGCTCTGGCCCTTTCTCTCCGTCTGACAGCTCTGACTAACAGTCTGTTGGATTTAGCTGCCCTAGCTGGCAAGGTAACCCATCTCCCCAGCTGGGGGCAATAAACTCTTTATTCTCCACAGTGAAATATGTTGATATGATCCTGGATTAAATCACTCCTTTCTGCATTTCTCGGTCCAGGATATCGGAGTAAAGTGGTACCAGTGGTGGTTTACATTGGTGCATCAGGCTATGAGCTGAAATGGTTAGCAGTGGACACATTGTTTGTCCAGCCACCTCTTCTTTGAGTTAACTCCCTCCGGCACCTCAGCAAGGCGGGTTGAAGACAGCAGTGTCTTCAACTTTTCCAGGGTGAGTCACTAGGGCTTGGGAACCAGAGCTCTCACTTTCCCGGGACATAAGATCACAGTGCTGGAAACAGTCTCAAGCCTTCAGGAAATGAATGAAGCCCTTCAGGAGCTAAGGCTGTGATTTTCAAATGTGTCCTCCTGCTGGTAACACCAACCCTGCTCCAGCATCACAATGTTGGGAAGCTGATGAAGAATGGTTCCCAGCTGCTGCCATCTTCAGGACTATACCGTGTAATTATTCAGTTCTTTTGTAAAATGACACCTGTGGCAACTGGCAGAGCACCTGCACAAACATTGCCGGCCCTCGGGCTGAGAAATTTTTAAATACTCTTAGTATTGTAATACTAAAACCTTGATGATGAGAGAGCGTGGGTGGAATAATTGTCTGCTCCGAACAAGGCGGCTTTTTTTCATTCTAAGCCTGTAGCTGAATCCTTATCTCCTGGATAAATAAAAACAAACCTCCGGGGTTATTATTGTTCTCCTTCACCTTTTGACTCTTGATTAGATTTACCGCAGACACTTCCCTTTGGCAACGAAAGTGGAGCCCACGCGTTTGTGATGGGCGCCTGTGAAGCCTTCACCCTGCTCCACCTCAGACCCTGCAGCTCCTGGGTGCTGCTCATTACCTGTCCCTGCAGCTCGAACCGAGACACACCTCTCCTAGTGATCGCTGGCTCTGACCAACATGCTCCGTACCGCTTCGAATCTTTATCTCATTTTTCACCCTCACCACTTGGAGGCAAATCTGATGCCCTTCCAAAGAGAGAAACTCGTGGTGATAGCTGCCCCACTCAGGCTGCTCCTCCCTTCTATATTTGTTAGCGTTTTCCCTGATGAGGCCCCAGGATTATTGCAAACCAGTCCCGGGAAGAAATGCTGCTCAATTAGGCGAAAAGAAACTCGAAGGAAAAAAGGAGTAGAGCCAGCAAATTGCTTGAGATAACAATCTCCCCCCACCCGTGTGTCTCTGTAACTAAGAGGATTAGCTGAACTTTCTGTGTCACACCAAAACTGACAATAAGCAACAGTGACTTCCCCCCGCTGGCACTTGTACCTTCACATGTTTCATTTTCTTGCCCATACTACTGCCTTGCCCCTTGCTGATTGTATGACAAACTTGGGGATGAACGTGATGGCTCTTTCCTTTCCTTTAAGATTTATGACTCAAAGCCAAACAAAACCCAACTCTAGTTATTACATGCTCTGTTTCCTCCTAACAACAACTCACTTTTAACAGTATAAGCTAACCAAGGAAACATGGAAATATGGTCTACTTGATCTCACCCGATCTACCTGCTGCTTGCCAGAGACACAAACAGCAGCCTCAGGTCTGCTGCCATGGGAGTAGGCGTAAAGGCTTCCCTCGGGAGCAGGACCAAATCTGCAGTATATATGAAGCCGAAGTCCCATCAAAAGTCAAAGCGACAGAGGTTCATGTAGATACAGCACTGCCAGCAAGGACCTGCATGAAATAATTCCCGTTTCTCCAGTAAACCCACTGCATTTTGCTGAGCTGCCTATAAAGGTTTTAAAGCAGGTAAGCGGCTCCTTGTCATGAGCCCGCCGCAGAACTTGTACTTAGAGAGGAAGTTTGTTCCAAAGGCAGACAGACTGATCGAGGAGGATTCTCCCATCAAAACAAGCTGCCTCCCCTTCTCCCTCTTCCCCACGAGCTTCCACAGAAGACCACAGCAGGAGGCGGTGGAAATATGCAGGGTGAATCTCTCTGATACCTGAAGGGCAGCATGCGGGCACACCGACAAAGCAGCTATGCCACAGTAAGGAGGGAAGAGGAAAGCAAGAGGAGACAGGAGGAGCAGAAATATTTTCACATTGATGTAAAACGCCGTGATGAAACAAATCGGGATGTTTGCACCAGGGTTGGGAGTGAGGGAAAATGCTGGCAGAGCAAAATCTGCAAGAGATATTGGGGTTGGGTCATAAAATGCTTGGGATTTGCCCGCTTTGGAAAGTGTTTTACTGAATTAGGCATCTGTGCTGCCTACCCTTTTGTTGCTACACAGCTCCCTGAACCTAAATTAATTCACTATGGCATTTCTGCCGTGTTAAATGGTGTAAGCAGGTACTCTCAGGCCACATAAATTCAGCAAAGTAGTGTTTTGGGGGGTCCCCGTACAGCTTTATTTGAGATCAAAGGGTATGCGTTGTGGGGGAGAAATACCTCCAGACAGACTTTTACTCCAAAAATTTGTTCAGACTGAGGCATTGTGAAAAACACCCGATGTATTGCCACGGGGTAAGACTGCCTTGTCACTCTACAGCAAGCCCTGTCTCGCCTATATGGAGCAGCAGTTTCAGTTCAAAGGGATCTAGGTCCATTCTCTTTCTCCATATACGTGAAATGGGACCAGAGCGGAGCGTGGCAGCCTTTTAACAGTGCCCCACAGCACTGCGAGAGTTCAGACTAGAGAGTGAAGGACACCGTGTCCAATTGAAATTACAGAGGAATTTGGGGTAGGCAGAATATAATTACACAACTGGAATTTAAACTGTGAAATTAAAAGGAAATATTCAAGGATGAAGGGGCAGAGAGAATCCCTAATCTCCAGCCAGGCTAGGCTGTGTGCCAGAAAAGTCCTTTCTGAAGAGGGAATAAGCAAAGCGCCTGTCCTGGAAGAAAGGGAGGTAGAGAATAAAGACAATGTTTTCAAAAGCACCCCAACTCCAGCTGTGTGTTTGTCTCGCGGGCTGTGTCTATTCGACAGAAAACCTTGTGGTTGCTAAAAGGTGTCAGATGCATCCCTCTTGGCCCCCTCTTCGCTGAGGTCAAAAACAATTTGGTTCCTCGTGTAAGCAGCACCAAAGCATTCCCGAGGGCTGCTGCAGAAAGCGCGCTCTGGGGCTGGCTGGAACAAGTGCAGCCCACTTTTTCATAGAGGTGCAACATGCAGTTTGTCCTTCCGTTACTGTAAAAGTCGGTCAAAGAAACTCTCACTTCAGAGTTTTAGAAAGCAGGCATTCTTTAATTGCGGCGCCGGACGCACAGGGGATCACTGTACCTAGTGTGTGTGCGGAATTGTTCAAGCTACAGGGATTATATACAATCAAACCATACGTATTCATTGGGTTTCCACGAAATAATTCACTTATTCACACTATTTCCCGGAACTCATTAAAGTATGTAAATACCCCTGACTATTCACGTTTCTAATGGTGGTCTTTCGGGGTCTTCCGGTGGTCTGGTCGTCAATAGCCAACTCAGGCATGCATACTAAGCTAAGTCATTTACACGTCCAAGGGCATATGCATACCATGAGTTCCTCACCTGATCTTTTCAGACACATCCTCCAGGCCCGGGTCACTATTTACACATACAAAGTTTCTAAACTCCCCTCTGTCTAACTTAGCATAGTAAAGGTTTGGCCTATCTGTTCATAAAACATTTCAGATTTTGGTCCTATTATTCTATCAGGGAGAGAACCACACCTCCTTCTGACATGGTATCACTTCTATATGGGGTCTGCCAGGCTGCAGCCTTGCTAATATATCACTGTGATCTCTGAGCACTTCCCAAGGGTTAATTAAAAACTTGAAAAATTTTCAAGTGCTCCTTCGCAGTGAGGTGGGGGGGCAGAAAAAAGCACTGAAAAGCGTGGCGGTTTTGAGCAGCAGCGTGGATCGGGCAAATGAAAATCCCACTCCCCAGGAGCTCTGAATCAAGCTGCAGGACCCCATCCCTGTCCCTCTGCGGGCAGAGGGACAAGTTGTGGATCTCAGCAAGCTGAATAGGGTCCTTCCGTCACTGCAGAGCAGGGAGAGACGGGGGCTCCTCTTGTGCTGCCCTGCCACACAGGTGGCTGAGGACATGCTCCTGGATCCCCTGCCCTGGTCTAGCGTTGATAAAAAGGCACAGTGATAATTTCCTGAACCTTCGGAGTTGGTGATTTGTAAGATGTAATTGATGGAAACTGGAGGGCACTCAGAGGCTGCATTGATGTCAGACACTGAAATGCATAAAAAAATCAAGCCAGAGAAAGTAAATGCAGCCAAAGCAGCAGAGTGGGAGAAACGGATTGAAAAACCCACCTGAAAAGATAAGTGACCTCCTAGTGATTACCTCTCCCTTTCCTGAGGATGTGTGAAGGTTCTGAATTATTATTTTTTTTTAATATGAAAATGAAAACCACGTTTCTTTTTGTCTGTGCCCCAATTCTTCTCTCCAAAAAAGCAGTTAGCTAGCACCTGGGAGGGGCAGAGGTTTATGAGATACCACAACTTCTCTGCTAGTTTCATTAGCTGGGAGGTTCACAGGACCAGCCACAGCTCTCAGCAGTGAGAGATTCGGAGTCATCCTTTCTCCAATCCAGAGGCAACAAAAGAAGGACAGAAACATAGCTAGAAAGCAGTTTGCTCGGAGGAAGCCTGAGGAGTGCGCAGGGGAAAATGAGAGCCTGCACGTGCAATGGACAGTCCACACCCCTCTGCTGCTCTTGATGCTCATCACACAGGAGCGGGCAGAGACTGGTGGGACTCTCCCCTCCGTGCTGAGGAACAGGACGGGGACGGGGAGCAACACAGGGGAGAAAGGCCAACAGCTTTGTGGTGGAAGGACTGCACCACATAGCCCCAAGTGCACCTTGGCTGAGGTCCCAGTCCCACCAGTGTCTGTGCTGTGACAACGGAGAAACCGTGCGTGATCTCTGCATTCTCCTTCTCAACTAAGGAGCTACTGATCCTATTTTTCCCTCATTCTCTGCTTGCCATCTCTCCAAATTGCAGGCTTTTTGAGACACAGGCTGCCTTTTGCTGTATGTCTCTGCATTGTGTTAAAAGTGAGACTGTGTCCTCTGTAACTGCAAGAGAGACTGCAGCAGAG
Organism: Anser anser; assembly: GCF_964211835.1. Taxonomy (NCBI): domain Eukaryota; kingdom Metazoa; phylum Chordata; class Aves; order Anseriformes; family Anatidae; genus Anser; species Anser anser. The sequence goes on from NC_139720.1 coordinate 87,730,618, forward strand.
AGGCTGTCGGCTCTCTGTAAGGATGTGTATTACACACAAAAAGCGGTAAAAAGAGGCATGCAGACAGGTTTAATTGAAGGTGAGACAATCTGAGACGTCTGGAAGCGAAAGGAATGGGGAGGTTTGGGGTAGGTATGCTTGAACACGTGTGGGGCAAAGAAAGGCTGTTTTAAGGCAGAGGACTCTGCTGCAGTGTAGAGAAGGAACATGGAGAGCAGAAGAGAAAGCTGCAGCCAACATCATTCTAGAAACTGAAGCGCCTTGAGAAAGAGAGAAATCTGATGTGAAGAAAAAATGATGGAGAGAAGGGACATTGTGTGAGAAATGCAGCGTCAGGGATTCAGATTGGAGTGGTGTAGTGGAGCTGGAGCAGAGCAGATAAGTTTGTTCTTAATTTCTCTATGCATTAGAGCTGTGTGGTGAAAAGGCTCCTTTCCTTCCCAGTCTGCTTTCTGCTTAAATCGTAGGATTCTTTTGTCCCTGTCTCCCCACCTTAATCTGTCTTTCTTTTGTCCCCTGCATCCACACCTTAATAAAAATATATATATATTTGTCTCTGAAACAGTACTGAATTAATTCTGGCAGGAGATTTGCAATTGAGGAGGCAATATAGCCATCATGGAAAATCTGGGGTTATAGGCACAAGTAGAGCAGGCCAAGAAGGGCTATGAATTAGGAGATATCTGAATCAAAATCAAAACAACAGACACTGATTTATTGCTGAGCTTTAAAAGATCCCGAAATACTATTTCTTCCCTTTGCAGGTGTATTAATTTTGAACGCTGTATTGTTTTTCACTGCCAGGAAGTATTTCTAAAGCAAAATCCCTGAAGGAAATCATTTTATGGAGCAGACAACTCCAGTCAGAAAACAGAAACAGGGTGTCCTGCAAGATGCTCACCGCTTCAGGCCCTGCTTCAGCAAAGCATGTAAGCATGTGCGTAACTGCAGACTCACTGTGGCCAAACGACTCCAAGTTTTGCACCTCAGTCTTTCTGTGAAATGAATCTGGAGTGCTCAGCTTCTCATAGGAGTAATCTTCTTATTATTTTTGTGTTTAGTTGTCTCAAACATTTCCAGAAATTAGCCCATGAATAAGCCGCTGGTTGGGCATTATGGCAAATACCGTCAAATAATACGTCTGTAGAAATCACAAGCTGTTTGCAGGTAACTCACAATTGAAATAGAGGTGAAATTTACCTGACTGATAATTCATCACAGATGATTTGCCAGCTTTCTTCGATATATAGACACATGGATGTATGACATGTTGGGGAAGGCATCAGGTAGAGATGCATTTGAACCAAACTGGAGAAGATGCAGATGGAGACCCGGAGCCACTTTCAAACAGAGAGGGCGAGCAGACCTGTGGCCAAATAGAACAAAGTTCTCCTTAGAGCCAATTAGAAAACACAGAGCAGGTTAGCAGCTACTGGAAAAACCAGTAACTATTTGTTTTCAGACAGCATTTTTTCGGTGGCTGTGGGTTCTAGCTAAGCATGCAGAAGCTGTGGGAGGGCAAGGACTAAACCAGATGTGGTACTGGGAGCAAACGCTCCTGAAGAGAAGCTCCTGCAGGTGACTCGGAAGCAGCGTGCAGGACTGAGAAGAGTCTGTGGGTGAGATGGGAAGATACGGGAGAATAAGTGGCGTAGGCAGGATTAGAGCTGTGCAGAGGCTTAATCTAGCCGGCCCTTTCTCTACACCTTTATCTGGCACAGTGCAGCCACTGTGTGCTGCAGTGCTGGTATAACCTGGCCATAAAACTGGATTAACTGGCCCAGGAGGATCATGGCTGAGCGGAAGAAGGGCATGACAATATGCCTTTGTTTACATTTTCACTCCTGTGAGTTAAGCATAGATCTTCTGCATGACAAAGTGCTTAATTACCGGTAGGGAATATCATCTAATGAATGTGCAAGTGTAGAATTACAGCGTTAGGGCAAGGGTTTTGCTGTTTCATAGCACAGTCCATTTCCATTCCTGCTTTCGGCAGTATTGAGAGGTTATTTTATAATAGAAACAAACAAACAAACAAAAATAAAACAAAAGGAAAACCACAAAAAGTATTGCCAGAGGAACTTAATTTTAAATTAAAATGCCAAGATTACCTCTTTGATTCGGATCTCCCAGAGAAACCATGCTGTGTCCCTCCCTCAGCCTTTCCTTTTGGGCTCTTCCCTGCAATGAAAAATTCCAGCAACCGCCTCTGATACAGTTCATAATTTCTTCAGCAACAGCCCGCAAGAATGGATTCTTGCTGGTTGATCTTATTCCACGACATCTTGAGCCCCAGCAGAAAATTCAGCTTGGACTCTGACCCGGTGAAGTTAATGACCCTTGGAAAACGTTAAGACCCGGTCCTCAATGAACACTATCGCACCTTCTGTTTGCTCTTCTTATGAATGCACGTGACAAAGCTTGGCGATAGCGTATATGAGGTGCAATATTACGGCTAGGAATATTAGCAAGTTTTATTTTTGCTCTGCCAGATCTGTCAAGAGCCAGCAAAGTTCTGTCACTCAGCCTGCTTGGCTTATTGCTTGTTGGAATTTGGAAGTTCTGAATCTAAACCTGATTTGATTTGAGTGTCTCTCTAGCCTCTTGTTGTTTATGCTTCTTAAATGATGGGGGCACAAAGCCTGATTCCTTTTTCCTTTGGGTTTAGTGAAATTTGAGGTGGAAGAGGGCAAAATGCACATTGGTGAAATACGCCCTGTGAGCGTGGCAGTGCCCACGTTGTGAGGTGTGTTGTGAGGGGTTCCTTGGAGACTGGTTTCCTTGTGTAATTGCTCTTTTCTGATGGAGTAACAGACTGCCACTCACACGCAGGACCGACGGCTATTATTTCATTTTCCTTGTATTCAATTCCTTTTTATTCATAGGGGATTAATTTCGCCAGGAGCTCGGGGCGCACCTGTCTCATGGAGGTGGTTCCACTAATTTCCACCCCGCCACCTGCACAGACAGGTCTTTCGGAAACGCCTCCTCAGCCTAAAGCCTTTATTCCATACAGTTTTTATTCCAAGACTCCTGCATTTCGTCCCTACACCGGGCCAACCGCTCCCTGGGGCGGCAAAACGGCCAACGGGTGGCAACAGCTCCCGCCGGCCGTTAACGGGCGGCAGCCTCCGTCCCCTCAGCACCCCGGGGGGGGTAGGAAGATCAGGTCAACCCGTCCCCCGGGAGGGAGACCAGGTCAACCCACTCGCGGCAGCACAAGGGAGGCGGGGGGGGGGTCAGCTGAAAGGCGGCTCACGCCTTAACGACGCCAGGGCCGGAGGTGAAGGGACGGCGGCCGCGCGCCTGCGCGGGGGCGCACACGGAGGGGGGGGTGAGGAGAGACGGGGCGCCGCGCGCATGCGCAGAGCAACGGGGGAGGGGGAGAGAAGAAGGGAGGGGGCAGGGGGAGGGAGGCTCGCGCAGGCGCAGAGCGAGGCGGCGGCGCCGTGGCTTGGCGGCTGCGCAGTGTGGGCGCGGAGGGGAGGAGGGGAAGGGAGCGGGGGGGGGGGCCGCGCGCGGCGGGGGGAGGGGAGGGGAGGAGGGCGGGGGGCGGGGGAGGGCCCGCCGGGCGGCCGATTTTGGTTAAAATATTCAAAATGGCGGACGGAGGAGCAGCGAGTCAAGATGAGAGTTCGGCGGCGGCGGTGGCGGCAGCGGCAGGTAATCATTACTGCGTTTTACATATTCATATTCATACTCGCACACGCGGCCCCCCCGCCGCCCGCCCGCCCCGCTTAGCATAATTTATTAGTACTCCGGATTATTATAATTAACGGCGCAGGAGGGAGCGGGAGGGGGGGCGCGGGGGGGAGAAGGAAAGCAGCCTCCCCGTGCGGGCAGGCACACACACACACACGCTCGCACACACACGCACACACACACGGGCACACACGCACACGCCGCCCGCCTGCCTGCCTCCCTCCATCCCTCCCTCTCCTGCCTCCCTTCCTCGCACCGAGCCGGGCTCGCAGCCGCCCCGCACCGCCGGGGCAGCGGGGACACGGGGGGCGGCGGCGCCGCCGGTGGGGTCGGGGAGGGGGGGGGGGGGGCAGCCAGCAGGAGGAGGAGGAGGGAGGGAGGGAGGAAGGCCGGGGGGGGGGTGTCCCCGCTCCCCCAACCCGCCTGGGTTCCCCCAGCCCTCCTGGGTTCACCCCCTTTTTCCCCGCACGCCCCCCCCCTCTAAAAGCCGCTTGGCCCCGGGGGTGCCCCGAGCGGGGCAGGAGCAGCACGGGGGGGCCGGGGGTGCTCGGCCCCTGGGGGGGCTGGCGGAGGGAGGAGGGCCGGGGAGAGCCCCCCCTCCCCCCCCTCGGCCGGGGTTATTTCCCCCAGGGCCTGCAGGCGGGGGGTGGTTGGGTGCGGATGGCCTCGAGGAGGGGGGAGGGCGGCGGCGTGCTTCGCCTTTATTATTATTATTTTTTTTATTATTATTTAAAGCCGCCCCCCCCCCCCCCCCCAAAGGGCAGGCTCGGCGCGGGGTGACTGCTCTTTTTGGGGTGGGGGGGTGCGCGGAGTTTCTCCGTGCCCCCCTCCGCCGCCCCCCAGCCGCTCTTTACCCCATTTCCCCTCTTCTCCCTGTTCCCCCCGCAGCCCCCGCACCCCTTCCTTTCCCCCCTTTTTCCCCTTCTTGCCCCATTTTCCCCCATCCCCTCCCTGCGTGGTGCCGGCAGCAGCGGTGGGCTGGCGCTGGGGGTGCGGGTCCCGGCTCCCCCCCCTGCTTCCCCTTCCCGTTCTCATTTGAATAATGTCTAATTCGGGGAGGTTTATATTATTGAAATGGCCGCCCGGCTTTCCCCGCCTCTCATGTTTAGTAATTCAGACCTTTAATAACAGCCACTCAGAGCCCAACGCCGTGTTTATATTTTACATTCGCCCCATGTGCTTTTGTGGTTCAATATGATTCTTCTTTCTCGCTCTCTCGCTTTTTAAAAATTTTCTTGGCAACCCACAGGGCCCCGAGATCAAACCCAGGCTGTGCGAGGAGAGGAGGGGGGAGAGCTAGGCCCTGGCTCCTCTGGCAGGCGCCTAGGCCTCACTCTCTGCTGCTTGATTTATTTACTAATAACCAAAATGACCCCCCCCCCCCCCCATCTCCTCTCCACCCCTGCCAGCAAAAACAAAACCCTCCTGGGGCTCGAGCAGCATCAGATCTGCTCATAGATTCTCAAACACTCATGTCTTTTAAATAAGAAGCTTATTTTTAATTTATAGCAACTCAAGACTGTAAAGCTGTTCCTTTCATATCTGCTTTTCAGAGGCTTGGGCATTTTTGGTCCCTTTGTCCTTGATTCTTTTCCTTAAAGGAGAGTTGCTTCTAATTTACGTTTCCTGGCACTGAGGGAGCTGTGGAAGACACACTCAAAATCTAAACAGCTTTCCTCCTCCCTCTGAACACAAACAGAATTGAATACATTGGGGATAATCTTATTCACCTTTTTGCTTAGTGTGGATTCAGTTTAACAGTGCTGTGTGTCAGATGCTTTTGTCGCTGCTTGTATCTCTGACTGCTCTGGTTGGTTGTTTTTTTTTTTTTTTTCCCCATTTAGATTTGGCTTTCAAGACAGAAGATGCTACTAGGCAGTACAGGGTCTAGAAAGGAAGATAAGTTTGCTGTGATTGTGCCCTAAGACCACCAAGTGAAAATTGAAATTAATCCTCTTAAATTATCTGGAGTAATTCAGTGTTAAACCAGATATTAGGCTACTTAGAAAACAAATGGACTACTTTATTAGGAAGAAGCAGTAATTCTTATTCATGCAGGTATGGGTTTCAGATTTGAGAGAAAAAAAAAAGGTTTTCATTCATGACCATTGTTTTTTCCCCATGGAGAAAAAGACCCATCAGCAGGGTTCTTCAAAGTAACTGAGCCAGATTAGCATGTAAACATTTCTGAAACATGCCCAGGGAGAGTTCACGTACAAATGCAGGCAGTGTGTTTTGCAGTCTGGTACTAAATTTAATTTGTATCAAAATACTAAGCTGCAGCTAATGAAAAGCATTTTGGTTTCAAAAAATAATAGCTCAGATTATTTATCCTTTTTCTTCACCCTTGGTGAAGACAGGCCTTGAATACTACAGGAAAAAAATAATCTGCGGAAGCGGTAATGAGACTGTTCAGGTGACTGACTGTTTCACAGACCAAGAGCACAAGGCTGGCTGGACAAAAAGCAGTAATATGATTTCATGCCTTAAATAGCATATGTTTTTGCACTCGCTTCACAAGATGTGGTCAAGCCGATGATGTCATTGGCCAGAGGACAAGGTGCAGTTAATTTGATTTATTGACCTGGGGTGAGGTGTAGCACTGAAACCTTCTCATAGGGAAACCATTTATCTGAGGACAATTTCCTTTATAGCAGCAATTTAACCACTGCTGAGACTGTAGATATTTTATCCAGGATGATAAAAATGTACATTGCATCTTGCAAACAAAATTTCTTTGTCCCTGACGTTTTAGTAATTTTTATAGAACGGAATACTGGACAGTGGCCTTGTGCAGTCTTACAGCTGAGCTGGGGTTTATGACTCCAAATTCAGTTATTTACATGCCAAAATATGAATGCATTTCTCTCCAACATACGTTTGTGTGCCTGTGTCGTAGCTTAAAATTTCACTTCACCATCCCAGTTGATGCAGATAGAAAGGTGTCTTCAGCAGCGAAGCCTATAGGCAGCGTGCTAGTGCGAAGTCCCTTTTCTCAAACCCTGGCCTCATCTTTGCTTGTTGGAAGCTGCTACGGCCAGTGTCGGGGTACTGCTCCTCAGTCTTGAGCAAGGACTTCTATGTTACTTTCCTGCTGATGTGTGTCGGATTTTAAGCTGCTTCTTGGGTCTTCTCTGTCACTGGTAGGAGAATAAAAGAAATATTTTTTTCTTCCCTACGGACTACCTGGCTGTGGTGAGGGTGGAGGGTCGCACTGCTGGTTCAGTGCTTGCTAATTTTTGCAAGGGGGGTATGTTCTGGTACTTTGGCTGTCTCTTAAGCTTTTGTTTTATCAGGGACAGAAGCAGGAAGGCTCATCCTCCCCATTAAGTAGTTCTACTGGCTGATTGCCTCTGCTTAGTTATTCAGGTGGTTCTGCCTCTTTGTTTTCGCCTCAAAACTGACCATGACCGACCAGTCTAGCAGCCGGTTGGAAGAAAAGGTTAAGCTGTGTCAGTAGCCATGCTGCCACATGAAAAGCAGAACTGGGAAGATGTGTGGATGTGTGTCAGTGTGGTAACCCCATCAGCTGCGGGAGCTGGAGCTTAACTCCTCCCTTCTGAGAAGGAAAAGGAGAGAACCTGAGCTTCCCACCCTGTCATCTTGAGGGAAAAATCTCAGTTTTGCTGTCACTAGCAATTTCTCAGAGATTACCCTGCAGTAATAATTCAAGCAAATAAGTGTTATACTGACTTCCTGATGTTGAACGTGGATAGCTTCTGAATGCTTGTCTTAGCAAGTAATGGTGACGATGTCTGGAGTTGCCTCAGTTGACGGAATCAGTGAGGTAACCTTCAGCTCCGTCTGTCCATTAGGCCTGTGAAGCACCGGCATATTCTCTGTTAGGAGCCCCTTCGGCTGTGTGAGGAACTGTCCTTCCTACTTGTGGTCAATCCCAATAATACCCTGAAAAATGAGATCCTGACCGCTACTGTCACTTAAATAATTATCGTCAAAGTTTAAATGGTAAATCCCACATTTAAAGCAGCCTGTTTTTGCTGTTTTCGTTCTGTTCAAATATGCAAGGATGCATAGAACATCCTGTCCAGAATGCTGTTGATTGATCTGCCATCCAGCCTCTTTCTTTTAAATAGTGTTTTTTTTTTTTCCAGAGACACGTTTATTTTATCTCCCGATTCCGATTCTCTGGAAAAATTGCAGTACTTGCTTGTGGTATGAGATAATATATTCATTTGCCTTCCTCAAATTTTAGAGTTCAAGACTTCAAAACATTTGCAGCATTTTTAATGTGTATATATCTAGTCAGCTTATTTTTGTACTTTCTTTTTTTTCCCCAGCAGTACTCTCAATTCCCCTCAAAGTGTTGTTGCCAATAAGACAATCTTGATATCGATGTTTTTTATACAGCTGACAATTAGGCAGTTACTTACAGTTATGGCTTTATTATTTTTATCTTGAGAGAATCAGTGGCAGTTCTGGCAAATGACTGTTTCATGACACATTTTCAATCTCTGTGACAAAGTTGTTGTCAAAAGAAGGGGTTGAGTAAAATTAAGCATGACTTCAAACGTGATATGCGTGGTTTGGGTGCTTAAGCTAGTATGTGAATGAGAGGCCAGCTCATGTTGCTGGATAGACTTACAGTGCTGGCTGGCTGCTGCTGCAGAGATTTGCTTCTCTGTTGACAAATTTTCCCACCCCTTTTCCTTTTGTGCTGCATTGCAATACAGGCGAGTTAAGCGTGGGTTTTGCTGGACTGAGTGTGGGAGGGCTGATAAAATTAAGGGAAGATACCAGTCTTGGTTAGTGTATATTGAGCAATTGCTCTTTTTTGCTTGAAATTGTTTGACAATTGTTAATTGAGGAAAAAAAATGCACACAAATACATTTTCCTTTCTATAGTTCTTTGTGTTAAATTTCTTGAGTTTTATGAATTGACCCTCACGATGCTTCATGTGTGCTTATTTTTCTCCCCAGAAGTAGAAATAATTACTTACAATTTCAGTGTTATTCCTTTCTCTAGCTTCTTATTCCACAACTGCCTAGCAAATACCTGCTGTTGCTAACATAACTGTGTCAGAAACTGACCTTTGTGGTGCATTGCAAAGTCTTTGCAAAAGGGTTTTTTTATTAGACTGCTGCTGGCTAATTGAATCAGTTTGGGGTTAACAAACAGCACAGCTGAGTGACGGGGTGGTGGTTTGGTATAGAGGATTTAGTGGGTTCCAATCCCGAGTTTGCCACCAGCTTTGCTTGCTTTGCAGTCCTGGGCTAAATCCGTGTAATGGGAACGATAGCGAACGTTTTCACAGGGGTGTTACCAGGGGAATAATTAGCTAGTGTTTTATAGCGCTTCCGAAGATAAGAGGACTGTGATTCTTCTGTCTGCGCGTGTGATTGTGTGAGCTTGTGCCCAGGTTAAACTTTGCTCAGGATGTTTCGGTGCCGACACGTTCGTGTCCCCTCATCGGCGGCGGAGGACTCCTGTTGTAAAGGCACAGATTACTGTCAGTTCTAACTACGCCGTGATGTAGATCTGCTGTAGGGTATGCAGTTCGGTGACAATTTAAATCAGCCTGAGTCTGGCCTCCTCTCCCTGTGTGTTCCTGCCCCCTTCTCTGCGCTGGTGCAGATGCTTGCCTGACTCCTTTGCTGAGCGAGTTCAGGGAATTAAATTGGCAGAAAACAAGCCTTGCCAAAAATAATGAATAGGTTTTTTGTTGGTTTAGCTCTCTGAACTGGCTTACAATGCGATTAGACAAATAGCAGGGCCAATGAAGGAAGGGGACAAGAAGCACATATGTTGACTCGAGTCTTCTCGTAATTTCATTCTATCTGATGGCTTTCCTGTTGGCAGAAACGGGGAGTCATGCTCTCAGCAGCATGATCATACCTCTTACTTGGCACCGGTCCTGGCACCTACTGATTTCCAGGATGCTCAAGTTTAACTTGCTAACCTGGTGGAAAACTAGCCTGAGATAATTTTAGATCTTTGCTTTTGTGGATTGAAATCAGCTCAACAAACACCTAAAGCTGTGTTAAGGCCAGTGCAGGAGGGAGTGTGGGTGAAAGTGGAGGAAGAAGGGGAAAGAAGGAAGAGAAGTGAAATGTCCTCTTTTCAGAAGCAGCAGCGAGTATTTTGGTTAGCTTAGTTGTATAGCTTCACCTTTAGGTTGATGTAAACCACTGCGAAACCTCAGCTGATGAGCTCAAGGTGATCTCCAGCGGTGCTGACCCAAGGGAAGCAATGGGGTGTAGGGCCACGGGTGCTGTGCAGCACCTCCTGTTCTAGGAGCAGGCTGTACAGAGGTGTCCGAAACTGGTAATGAAACTGCACTTAAGCAAAAGAGTGGCTTAGAGACTAACAGATGCTGACAATTTGGCATGGCTTATGCTGTCACAGGTATGATTGCATTAATGGTAGTCATGGCAGAAACGCTCAAATAAAAATTGTGAATGAGACCTCAAAGTGGCTCTCGTTGTTTTAGTGCTGCTTGCAGTGAGACAACCCTAAAAAGACTGTGGCTCAAAAGGACATACCAACAAAAGTACCTGGGAAGTTACACACACTGTTACTTTTGCTAAATTTCTGACTGATATCCCTGCTTCAGCCATTTAACATGATCAGTCTGAGACATGATCTTTCCTATAAATTGTGACATTGTGACAACGAACCTTTTGCTCGTCATCCTTTTTTTTCCCCCTTCTTCCCAGAAATTAGATTTGGCTGTATAGAAATGAAGTAGCATATGGTAGTCTCTGTAAAATGACAGTGTTTGACACTGTATGACATGGCACAAAGTTTTGGAAAATGAAGATGTGAATAGCTAAATTACTAAAATAGTAAATACTGTAGAAGACTTAAAAAATATATGCACAAAAACCTGTTGAATGATGGAGATGTAGCTTGTTTCTTTTTTCCCTTCTCCTTTTCTTTAAGGCTCAAGGGCTGTTGGGAAGCCACCATCCCTTTTGCAGTGAGCTCCTTTGCTGTTTGTTCTCTTTGTCCTTCTGATGATTCAGTTTTATTTGAAAAATACCATGTGACTTAGTAATTTGTGCCTGACCATACCAGTGTGAAGTTGTAGCTTTATACTGCTTGGATATAGCCCAAGGGGAGGAGTATACAGTGAATAAAGGTAGAAATGACTCAGACATTTGATGAATCACTCATTTCTATATTATTAGTTAATATGGTCTACTGAATGAGAAATGCGCTTTAAGTTTCTTTCAGGAGTCCTGTTGCAAAGATGCCTTTCTGTTTATCCATAATTCTGTTTCTTACCTGCTGATCTTTAGTACAGCAGGTTATCTCTTCTGTTTCAATTTTCAAAGGTACATTTAAACAGGTAATTGAATTTGATTATTTCTAAGGCTGCGGAGATACAGCAATGTCAGGAAATGCTGCCCCTCTCCCTCCCAACCCACACAAGCGTTTCCCACCCTGTCCTCCAGCACACATACACGCACCCATGCTTGTAGATGCTTTGGAAAATGTATGGGAAAGCTTGGGCTGCGGACAGTTTCTTCTAGCTCTAATTGTAGCAGGAAAGTCATCATTGCTTCTGACTGCTGGAGTTTGTTGTTCCCTTGCATCTGTTGGTGGGGCTGCCCGTGTGGGTGCCGTCTAATCCATTTGGGTTAAAATTAGCTGGGTTAGCAGGGACTGTGGTCGAAGCTGCCTGGAGTCACCCAGATAATTCTGATTGAAATCTGTGAGTGAGGGATCGGCTGAGTTGCTTTGTCATCATACCTGAGGGTACAGTTCATGTTACACTTAATCCAATTTAAGGGTGGGTTGCTGCCAAAAAGAAGTGGGAACAGAGGCAGGAAGAGTAGGGGGCTGTCATTTTTGGACTATTGTTTGTTTCAATAAAGCCTATGTAAAACTGGCAGAAACAGGGTGGGATCCTGGGGAGAAACGGGCGGTAGGGGGGATAAGGGGGCAATAACTTTCTGTTTGTAATGTTTGTTCCAAGGGCTGGAAGTATGTGGCTTTCCAATGGTACTTTTTAATTGACTTTTTGTTGATCTGAACTACAGAATGTAAATTATGAATGTGTCCAATACCTCAAGCAAAACGTGGGGCTTACTAGTTTCCCTTAAACAGGCTTTGTCATAAAGTTATCTTTACTTGCTGTTCCACTTCAGTCAGAATGTAGTTTAGGAAAGCTTTTGGCAACAAAGCTGGTTGAACATGGGACCTCAGGAGTACCTTTCAGAACAGCTGAGAACCTACTCTTTTGTATGTTTGCTTAGGCCAGGTCTAGCAGCTTCTGACTTCAAATCAGTCACACGTGGCAAGTTGCTCGAATCACATCATTGCTAACCTTTATCAGACTATTATTTTACTGCCAACACAGCTACTCCTTGGTTAGGCTGGATGTGCCACAGTAAGGAAGAAGCCTTCGGCTGCCAGGGTGCACCACTTCCTACCAGATTTAGCCAAGCACTGCCCTCGAAGACTGTGGTGAAGTAGCAGCAGTTGTAGGGCAGACTTCTGTGAGTTATCAAAAGAGGAGACATCCACTGGAAAAGCGTAAACTAGAAACCTTATAATTTTCCAATGTTGTCTTTACTCAGTTTTGAAAAAAACAAGGATTTCCTAAGGCTACAGATTTTTTTTTAACATCTCAGTTCTAAACTGTTTTCAAACCTCAGCTGCTTACATGTTTCTGTCTGTGCACGGTACTACAAAGACGGGCTAAGCAGACAGTTGCATGTTGTTCTTCACCTCTGGCTCAGGTGAGCACAGAGCTGCAAATTCTTGTCATTTGGGAGCTTAACCAAAGGCACTATCCCTGTGCTTGCCCTGCTTTTACACCTGTACCCGGCTGTTTGCTGTTGACTGCTTTTGGAGAAGGGTCAGATAGATCTTCGGTCCATGGTGATTTTGGTATTTTATTCTTTCAGACAAATAGAAGACACTTTCCTACTAATTCTCAGTTCATTTTAGGTTTTGTGGGTGGTTCTCTTCCTATCCTGAAGTGCTCATCAGCATCACAAAAGAGTTGTGGAAAGATGATGTTCTGTGCATGCTCTGCATGTTTCCAGCTCTGTGGAGCAATCTGGGGTTGCCCCTGGGTCTTCCCTACAAATTGCTTGCATGGGAACCAAAGAACTGGAATCTCTTTTTGATGTCCCATACTTTGTGAAGATATGGGAGAGAAAAGAGGGTGGGTGTTAAACATTCAGCCTTTGTTACTACTGCATGGAAAGGATCCACAGCTGAGCAGATTCTCAGCTCTGTGAGACCCACTGAGGGTCTTGAGCATATTCTAGAGCTAGCCTATGGGCAGAGACTTCAGAAATCTGCAGAATTTTGGAACTTGTTTTACTTGGAGATTACCTCTTTTCTCATTATAGCAGGAGACAATGGCATTGTAAAGAATATCTCAGAGTTCTGAGAGGTAGAAATGCTGTGCTCTATCATGATAGGATTTAATTTGTTTGGGAACCTACTTGCAGCACAGTTGCACCTTATATGGTTCTGTTCTGTGGTGCAGCAGGGACTCGCTCAAAATCTGCTGAGGACTGACTAAGGCCCACTGTCACAAAACTTCCAGAGAATGCGACTGAGCTGTGCCTGTGCTGAAAAACTACTTCGTTAATATTGTTTCCAACGTAGTTAAAATAGAAAATGGATCCAGGAATATTTTGTAACACTTTTAACAGCATCTGTAGCAAACACAACTATGTATTAACAGCAAAGTTTAAAGTATATAGCAAAGAATTTGAATGCTTATCATTTTTTCTGTGTTTTTAGATGATGAACTCTGCAGCAGTAGAAAGGATTTGCTGTGTGGAAGTTTGAATAAAGGCATAAAGAGTTAAGAACAGTTGTCTTGCATCTTAAAGCTGCTAGAGCTTTTCAGCTTGGTTTGCTGGAGAGAAAGGAGGGACAGGTAGAGTTTCTTTGCATTGTGGTGTCTCTGTCAGGATTGCAGGTGGTGTGGGCGTCTCTAAAGATCTTAAAAATAAATAAATCAGTTGGTGCTTCTCTTAACAGTATTGACAAGTGAATAATATGAGGAAAAATACCACATACAAAGATGTGCCAGCAGTTCTGTCTCATTCCCCATTTGTAGGGTTAATGTAAGCAAATGTTAGGCTTGACAGGAGGGGTAAACCTCATTCCACAAGCTCATTTAAAAGTTGCATAAAAAGCTCTCCGAAGTCTTGAGACAATCCGTAATTTTTTGTGTGCACTCAGAGAAGACACATTCGTTTTTAGTTGCTCAAGGGATCAGTTAATCTGTCAATCTCTCAAAAAGCAAAATTAACTGTGGGCAGAGTGGTATCTTTTCATTATTTACTGAGGTAGTGATTTCATATGATGTGGGGCTGAGCTAGAAACACTCTATTTACAAATGAGGAAGGGAATTCACTGCCATTTGTCGTGTATTCACATCGCAAGTAGGTCTGTAAATTGTATAGCACAGACACTTCAAGAAATTTAGGATTATAGAGAAGCTGAGAAATCTGAACGCGTTTCTGGCGTAACTTGCTTAGGTTTTATCAACTTGCTGCTTTCAGTTTTCCAAGGTTGTGGCAGTTGTATTAACTGTACTTGGTGTATTAGGATTTATGCCTGTGTACACCAGTGATTATCACCAGTGGTAGCATCTGTTCCTAAGGCTTTTAAAAACATTTGGAAGGCATGCTCATTTCTTTGCTCATTTCTGTGCTGGACAGTTTTTGTGTAATATATAGTCAAGTGTGGGTAGTTGTTTCCTGAGCACACTTCATGCTGTGGACGGGTAGTTAAACCAGGGATCTTCCTGCCGCACTCGTTCTGGTAGCGGCCATCATTCTTGGTTATGTGTGATTGTAGTAGCAGAACACGAAGATAAACACGTGGGATACAGCTGTCTGCTAATCGTCTGTTTCTGAAACTCCTCGCTTTGTTTGCGTTCCCTGCTGTCTCTAATGCTCATTTGTTGAGACGAGCTTTATAAAGAGCGGGGACTGCAGAGGCAGATTACCTCCGTACTTCTGTCCTTCGCTTTTGGTGTCATCAGGGTGCTTGATAGCAAGAGAGGAAGGGTTCAACAAAGGCATGAAGCCGGGACAGAAACGTGGTGCTGTTGTTTAGTTGGTAACCTGGACAGTTTTGTTTTCTTAAAGCTGACAGAAAACATCAGTGCATACTGAAACGGTGCCGACGGGTTGACTAATTACATACGGTTGTGTGGAAGTGTTCTCGGGTCCAGCAGAAATTTATAGATTGCTCTTTAAGAACCATTGAGGTAGCAAATAAATGTACTTTGTACTTCACTATATATTGTGGTCTGTTCGTTAAAATTCCTTTTGAAACGATTGCTTTGGTGCTAATCAACTCTCCTCAAGGTTGAACTACACAATGTTGTACGTGGTATTACTGACCTGAGTATGTGATGTTATAGCTCCTAGATTTGTATTCAGCGAGTTATTAGGAAGAAGTTAATGTGCTGTTCTAATGCTGAGAGATTTATTTTAATAAATGCCACAACTGATGCTGCAATCTCAAATACTTGTGCCTTTAATACTTAACCGTAAGTCAGAAAGCTAAGCGTGACCTGATAAATCGTTGTATCGACTGCCTAGCTTTTTTGGAAAAGATTTAATTTCTGAAGCTTTTACATTTGTTTGCAAACAGTGGTGGACTGGGTATGGCAGCCATTCCTCATGGAAAAGGGCTGTTTAGAGGAAAGGGGTGAAGTTTTTATTTGCAAGATGACTGCTCTGCGGCTGCTTGTAGAAGCCTGCGGATTTGATGCACTGCATTTAGCGAGCGCGTGAACAACACCCAACTGGTGTTTGAAGGCTCTGCTGGGGCAGCCCTTAAACAAAGGAGCTGTGGGCTCCCTGCCTTAGATTTTTTTTTTCCCCCTTGGAGTCTTTCTTTACCCCGTGTTTCCTATTGGAACAGAGGTTTGTAGTATATGCCTGCAGACGCGTGCGTAGGGGAGGAAAGCACAAATAGAAAAATTGCTCCGCGCTGGAAAAACCGATGAGCGCTGCGGAAGAAACCCGTCAGTTTTTCAATTAGACCCTTTTCATCACGTGTATACTTTACCGGGCCTCTTTATATGTGCCTGAGCGTTTAAAAAGTCTCACGCCAGGTGAATGAGACATGAGGTATTGAAAAGGCCATTTACTCACAGCAATATCTGATTGCCTGTGCCGCTGAATCGCTGTGTGTTGGAGTAAGCGCGTTGCTTTGTGGCAGCCCAGGTGCTCCCGGCTTCTGCAGGGGAGGCAGGACCGGGCTGGAGACTGGCCAGTTGCCATGGCAACTAGTATGATGTCATGAATTCAGAGCGGTGACTTCACTGCGGTCTGCTTTATCTTCATCCCCAGCTTCATTGCTGGGTGATGCTCCGGCTGGGTTATTAAATGTAATGGCCACTAACGTTATCCAGGCCACTCCAATTAAACCTGATTGCCGCTTACCCCCAAGTCTGGGAAACTGACAGCTTGCATTTGTGTTTTTCTCAACTCCTTTAGCTCTATTAGCCTGAAAGATTTGCTGATATGCTAAAAATGAGGAGGAGATTCAAACCTTTAAAACCTGAAAACGCAACGTAACAGTGGCCTGTTGTCTCTTCTCCCCGAAGACTTTGTTCAATTCTGGCTTGCCTTTCTTTGTCCTGTTCTTTTCTGAAGCAGGTGAAGTATTTTCCTAGTCTCGTTTCAAGGATTTGTTGACCTGCAAATTGCACCAGGAAACTTCCTGCCCATCAGCCTTTGGAAATGGTCAGCTGCTTTCTGCTCCGCGAGCACTCCCATTTATCACTGGGCTGCGCACCTCCATTTCCCAGGTAGCAGGGCTGGCTGTTCGCTGCCTGCTCTCGCCCATCCTCCATTGCTTTCTGAGAGCCGAAGGAGTATTTAGCATTTTTCCTGTATTTGTAAAGAGATATCATTTCCACATTTAGTCCCAATAAAATGTGAATAAAAACATCGAGCTTAACTAGGTGCATTTATTTTGTTGACATAACTGTGTATCTGTTTAGAGCTGGCTTAATGGCTTAACTCAAAGGCTGCCTGAGACTTCGAGGCCGTCTGACTTCTTACATTATCAGTGAATAGCACAAAGCGTATTAGAGTGGCATGCCAGGTATTTTTTTTTTTACAGCCTTTTTGCATTGGCAAGGAAGAGATTCTTCACCTTTGGCTTAGTTTGACAAAGGTGGTTTCTGTGTATAGATAGGGCCTGAGTTTGTTGTTATTAGAAAGGCTTTCAGCACTTCTAACAACAGAAAATGTAGGATGTGTGGATTTCTGCTTGTGGCTTACTACTGCAGTTATTTGCATTAAATTGTGTTGAGCATATATCCATTTAGGTGAGGTTAGAATTAAATGACCTCTTCACATTTTTCTTCCTCTGAAGAAAGATGGAGACTTGAAACACATCCACTAGCAAATGGGAGGATGTCACGGACAGCCTGTAAGGAAGATGAAAAACATATCAGGAAAATTAAAGTTGCAGTTGTCTCCCTGCAGATGAGAAAAAAGATATCCTGTGTAGCCTGTCATTTCTGATGAGCATATCATGGAAGTTGAATTCTGGCATGCTGCAACTGAAGTTAAAAATGTGATTGAGATGTTTTTGTAATGAGCTCCTAATACAGAGCAGGCTGCAAAATGCTGTTGCAGGTGCTGTTGTTCCCATTATCTAAGTGCAGAGGTCCTGTGCTTGAAGATTTGCTGGTTTATGTTGGTAACAGTTGTGCTTAGTAGCTTTTTTCTTTAATCACCATAAATGTGCTATTGCTAGGATAGCTTGTGTTAAAATCTCTAAATACTTTTTGAAAAACGCAAACATTTTTATCTTGTTATAATGCCTGTGCACATGGAGGGTTTTATTAATTTGAGAGTACTGGTATGATTTGATTGCTAAAGCTTTTGGTCTTTAGGCTAGGTTTATATGATTCTCAGAGTAGCATTTTGTAATTTAGCTGTTAATTTTTTTCTTTCTATTCATTTCTAAACACTAAACCACTGGAAGGAATACAGCTTCTTAATGACACACTGACATAACCAACTATGCATGAAAAATTGCTAACTCAAAACTCAAACTTTTTAGTCACATGGAGATTAGATCATTCAGTTCCCAGCAGTGTATGCATGAACTAGTGTTACATTTAGAAATAGTATTGTGGCAGTTAAAGCTAGACTGAATAAATATATGGATATATATTTATGTGTGTGGAATTTATTATTTAATTATTTTTAATTTATTTAATTATTTTTAAATTTTTTAAATATATTATTTATTATATTTATATGCGTGTGGAATTTAAAGCTCTGGACTGCAGGTGTCTTGGTGATGGAAATTCTTCTGAAGTGAAAGGGGAGCGTAGGAAGTTCTTCTGGAATGCTTGGGAAAAATGATCACCTTAAACTGAAGTCTGAAAAAGAATGACAACTTGGAATGGAAAAAAAAAATCAGCTTTACTGTGCAAGTCTTTTTACTGTCCTTAATGTCCAGGCTTATGGCCTGTCTGCAATATATAGACCAGAAAGGAACCTGCTGCTGTTTCTTTCAAACTTAACTTCTAAGAGAACAGGATTATGAGAGTCATGGTGGGGAGGAAGCAACAACAACCTCGCCCGTGTGTGTGTGTGTTTTTGTTGTTTTTGTAAACTAATAAATTAAACAACATAAACTGTCGATGCTCTTTATTCCACTACAGATTATTCTATGAGGGCCAGTTATGTTCTGTTTATTTAGAAAATAAATAAGCTAGTTGGAATGACCTCAGTTCTGTGCTGTTGCTTCTATGTGAACATACAGTATAAAAACGAAGCAGTACATTAGTACTTAGTCACATTAGAGACTCCTACATGCTGGGCTTATACGGAGTCTAGAATCCATCTTGCAGTTTACTGCTAGTGCTGGAATTGCATGAGAGTGGTAATGTTGGTGGAAGTATGTCGAAGTAATTAGCTTGCATTTCATGATACAGTGGCTAAAAGTGGCTTGAGTTTGCCTTTGTTCAGGGGTTGGGGCTAATGGTGGTGGTTTGGTACTTCTGGCTGCAGCTTTGAAGGCTGTTTCCCCCAGGTCAGCAGCTACAAAAGGATTTGGATGAAAAGAGCTAACGTGCTTGTTGTGTAGGTCACTTGGCCTGTTGCACAGCCCGGAACCAAGCATGCTTCAGAATCAGGATGTGTGAAAGAGGAGTTAACAGAGGAAAGCAAAGACTTGACTGAGGGAGGCCGCTCGCTACTGCAGAAAGGTTAGGAGGCTGCAGGTATCAGGGAGGTGTTCGGGGACGCTGCTCGGTAGAAAGCTGAGCTTCTAAACTTGATCCTGCTTAGGGGTCCTGCCCGACCTATCAACAGGTCCCTCTGTCATGATTCTGCATATCAGGAGACGTTACCCACCAGTCCTGTGCCGCTTCTGGATGCGATGGACAACATCATAGGTAGAAGGACACCTCTTTAAAGGTGTCCTGTCCTCTAATAATAAAATCTGTCTTTAGAGGACAGGGTTTTATTGGCTTCATAAATTGCTACGTGTCTTGCAAAGACCTATATAGAAAATTCTATATATCACCTTATGATGCAGTCAGGGCTTGAAACTTAATGTTTTGCAAGCAATCAAGAGAGTCTTCCTCAGTGCAGGGAGGCTGGCCTTACCGAGGTTTTTCAAAGTTCTCATAGATTTTTTTTTTTTTGTAAAACACATGCAGCATTAATTGGGAGCTTTGCAGGAACGTCCATGACGAGCTCGTGAATGGAGGCGTGGGATTCTCCCCCGCACCTAGGTCTGCGACTGGGAGTGCTGTGGGGTGCCGGGGTGACACGGTTATCTCGGCCTCAGCAGGCTGCCTGGCTCACTCTTTCTGCAGCTCTCATTCAGATTACCCGGCAGCCCTTGTGCTTCGCTATGATCAAACGATACAGCGCTCGCGGAAAAATGTGCTGCTCAAAGCTCTGTGTGGCTCCTGTAGCCAACTTGATCTATACAATGGGAAATAGGAAAGCCTTTTTTATCTGATTAAACAGCCAACTTTGGCATGAAATCTCCTTTTTAATATCAACTTGCTGGAAGTGCTATGACAATAAAAATACTTTTTTTCATTGTTGGGAAAGCAAAAAAAATAACACTTCCTCGTTTCATGTATTACTGCCAGAGTTTTCTTTGACTTTCTTTAGGTTTAATCATCAGATGTGATAGCATGGTTGTACTTTTTGACTTGCTATTAACTGCCAGCATCCATGCTACGTGCGGATGCTTTCCTGGTGACCTCAGCTATTGTTTCTTCTTGCTCGCTATATTGATGTTAAATTAATTGATAATGAAATCATACATGTTTCAGCAGTAATCATTAAATTACAGATATTGAATCATCAGTTTAGGAAATTACTGTGTCTGTTTTAACAGCGAGACTCCCCTGTATCCCTGTTTTTTTTTCTAGTTTTCCGTGTGCAAGGTGTGTTTGCTGGAGGAAAAAAAAAGGCATTATTTTTCAGTAGTTCGTTAATACAGAGCTCATCTGTCCTTTTGACATTAAGCCATGATTTTACTGAAACAAACGTACCATTAGCAGTTGAAGTGCTGTGTTCCCATGCATCTTATTTTGTCCCAAAGCACAGTAGAAGGTACTGTATTCAAGGCACAAACCTGAGCAAACAAGCTATTGTAATAACACACTCAGAAAGAAAGGGTGATGGTTTGCTATAGCCCTTCAGGGATTTCCAGACCATTACATAAATGGTCTTAGGACAAATAAAGTTCCGAGTCCAGAACTTCCCTTTAAAAATGAATGTAAATCTTGGGAAATAGCTTGCTCACTGACACACATGTGAATGATATTTTAAAAGCAAAAATATACATGGTTGACAGGGTAAAGTTTGATAAAGCTATCTGTATACACCTGAAAATATAGGCACAGTTAACTTGCTTGTATTTATTTTAAGAGTTTTGTGTTCCTAACTAATTTGAACGTCCTGAGATTCAGCTCCCGAGGCTCCCTCAACAGTCAGTGTAGCTGATGGCTCCAAGCTGTAGCCCTGAAGCAGCACACCCTGTGTATCTAGGTCCTCACGCACAACAGGCACGTCAGAACAAACCTCCCAAGATTGGTCTGTAATCTGTATTATTGCCAATGAGAACCAGTGGTGATGGCCTCGCACAAGGTGACTCTGTTTAATGATGTCAGGTGATCCGATTTTTTAAGAACACTGAATTTGCTGTAAAATGTAGGCTGCCTCTGTAGTAAATGGAAAGAAGGAAAGGTTAATTTTGGTAACCTAATGATGGCTTTTATGATTAAGCTTGTGGGTTTGTATGGTTTTGCTTTTTCTAGACAAACCTTTTTTTTGGGGGGGGCGGGTGGGGGAAGTGATATTCTTACACCCTTTTTCTTTTTAATGTCTTGCGTCATGTTCCTCACCTTGCTCACAACACGCATACATGCTTACTTCTGCAGTGCTATGGTGGAGGAAAAAACTGGGGGAGAGGGGGAAGCATGAAGATAGGGGAGTAAGCTATCAAAAAGTGCAAAAACTAAAGAAACAGGAGAAAGAAGCAGGAAAAGAACAGCTCTGGAGGAAAATAATACTCCACATGCACTTCAGTCTGTGAGCAGTGCAGCATGTGGGTGAACTTCGCGTCTATGCCTATGGTGTAGTAGGTATGAAGAGACACTTGCCTGGTTGTAATTGCAAAGTGTTGTTGGAGTAAATGCTTCTTGAGAGAAAAGTCTCCAAGTGAAGAAGAAATCTTAGGATCGGTGGACTTGCTCTTTTTTTTCATTCAATTACCTATTAGTGCGTGCATTTAAAAAGAGCAATTGGAGTCAGTGCAGCGTTTAAGTAAAGCAACCTCGAGATTTCAGGCAGGGACTAGTATTTTTTTGGCTCTGAGTTTGTGGTATTTGCATTGGCTTCCACTTCTCATTTGTTAGCTTCTCAGATAGCATTAAATGTGTGGGGAAAAAAAGAGGATGTTTACAATAAACACTTATCTTTCATTTGTAGACAGCAAACATTAATTGTGGGATGGGAATAATAAACAGACGAGGCGGATATCTAGTCAGACTGGAGAGGAGTACCCTCGAAGTGTTCTACTTAAAAAGGTTGCCCACAGCCTGTACTGCAGAGATGTCAGCATTTAGGGGAACCTTGTAGGGCTCTGAGAGGATTGCAGGGTTTCCTATGTGACTTGTAGGGATGATTTCAGTTCTGAGAGTATGCAGAGCATTGTGCATGTGGCGGATCTCTTTTGAGATAGAGGATTTCCCTTTGCCATGTTTTACTGGATGCACGTACATTATAATAGTTCAGTTCTTTATTCTAGAATGAAATTAAATCTAGAGACTCCTCATCTCAACTGGTTGAACTCAGTGGTGTTTTGTTTTGAATTTGTGCAAGGTCTGCACCAGGGAGGAAACACACAGACCTGTTGGGAAGAACATGGATGTCTGATATTTTCAGTTCCAGAACCTTTGCCTGAGAAGCTGTGTTGAATTTATTTCCTTTTTATATTAAAAAAAGACAGCCTGAGCACTTGATTGTTTAAATACTGGGATGATGTGCCACTGCAGAGGCGTTTTCTTTTCATACTGCTTTCATTCAATAAGATGCGCATTTTTTCTGGATAAATGAACTCATATTCAGTAGTGCAATTGATGAATTCTCTTCTTTTCTTCCTTCTGTAACACTGGCAAGCAGTTCAGTTCATCCAGGTGTCAGTGCTTTTAGTTGTGTGATCAGAATTTTCTAATGAGGGGAGGACCCTGCAAGAACTGGTTTCAAATCACTTTTCAAGTTCCAAAAAAGAAAAAAAGAAGCGGAGCCATCTTAAAATTAACAGCTGGAGTATTATTTTCTTTATGGCACTTCAAAAGGGAAAGAATAGAGATGGATTTTTTTTTTTTGCTTGTGTGAGTGAAAGCTTACACAGCTTTCCTCCCATTTTTCTCTGGTGTTCACCCCCCATCTTTACCATAGAAATGTAATTCCCCCTCTGACTTTCCTCTGAGGTTTGTTCTCTGTGACGCAAGCTTAGTTTGGTGGTCACAATCTGATTCTGTTCCTTTCAGTTTTGCTCACTTTTCCAGTGTCTCACCTTATTTTTGGGAACACTGCCACTGTTGATTAGTTTTAATGACCTTTTCAGCGAGATTCTTTGCTGTGTGTGTGTGAAGCCGAAGCAAGCTGAATGCAGAAATAAAGCCGTGTGTAGCGGCTGCAGGGTGCTTAGGGCAGAGTGGTGCCTGCACAATAGCACTCCGCCCCAGCCCACGGAGAAAAAGCTCAAGTGGGATCGGCATTGCTAGATTGCAGTTCTTGTTTTCTTTTAGCAATGGGGAGGAGATGGATCGATCACATTTAAATAATCATTTAAATGTTTAGCTGTGGGCTCCTTTTTTTTATTTTTCTGTGAAAACGTTGCTACTAGGAGTGCCGGGAAAATTTTCCCCCTCTTTTCTCCTTCCCCAAGCCCCCAAGAAAGAAATGACAGCAGTTAACCATCCAGGCTTGCAGGTTCATGGAGTAAAAACTCCGTATCTGAAGTGACTGGCTCCTGACCTTGCTCATTATCTCTAAGAGTCATGTCTATTTTACCTATGATCGTGGAGAGAAAGAAGCAGTGCTAGATCAGAACACCTGGACAAATCTGTTGCTTGAAATGCATTGTTTTCTCTCAAAAGTACGCAGAGGCTGTATTTCCAGCCACAGGATAGTTGTATGACATTCAGAGTGAAATGGTGGGCATTAATAAGGTGCGCTTGGACTGCAGCATTGGGATATGGTGTTTCCATTTGACAAGTCTGATTTTTACCTAGTGAGGCATTGAGTGGTTAAGGCAGGTGATGGACTGCTGTGTATATATAACTATTTTACTAAATATAGTGCTTTCATGACTTCAACACATCAGTGTTGCTGCTCTACTTAACCGAGAGAGTAAAAAGCATTTCGAAATGTGAACTGGGACAGGAAGCTACATAATACCTTGTGTCACTTCTAGACAGACAGAAGTTCTCCTGACAAGGCTGGTCAGGGATACCCGGTAGTGTTACAGAGACATGATGACACAAGAAACCATACAAGCCAGACTGCTCAGGGCACTGATGCTTTTGTTTCTGCTCACTGGTAGTTCGGTGTGTAAAGACTTATGACTTGAAGAGGTAGTCCAAGTTTACAGTAATAAAAGCCTGTTTTGTATTTATAGTGTCCTAGTGAGAAAGTTTTTGCCCTTCCAAAGTCTCTGTAGGAATAGAGTCTGTAAATGCATTACAAATTGAGATTGTAAACCAGCAGCACAGTGCAGAACTGTAGTCGAGTGACAGAACTTAAATTTGCAGTAGAAACAGATTCTCATGCGCCTTTGCTGCGAAATGGGGCATTTGGTATTTAAAACAGTGGTAGGGAACAGCCTTCCCTGGGTTTTCGGATGAAGGCAGTTAAATTGCCTTTCAATTGAGTAGCAATTCAAAGACAACCTCTACCTTCCCGAAGCCTTGAATGTGAGGTTAATTCTGGAAGAACACGCTCTTCTCATTAGAGGCGTCTGACCAGTATGGAGAAATGACAGGGTGCTTGCGAGCTTTCTTCCTGAGAAGCTTGGTACCTGCTGCTGTGTACCAAGGCTACCCTAACAGTTAATTCTCAAGTGCAAAGGAGAAGAAATGAACATTCTTGCTGAACTCATGCAGCTTGATGGAGTGCCAGCCCTTCTGTAGAAATTGCTTGATGTTATAAAATAAATATTGTATTTAATGTGTTATTTAACGTCAACCAAGGGGAAATTATATCGCAAGGTAATAAACTGTTCTTTTATGAAGTTGCTGTAGTTCTGATTACATTCTTTGCAGAATGGGGAACCTGTCATTATAAAGCTTGGACAGCTTCAGCTTCCTTCAGCACTTGGAAGCAAGCAGGTCTAATCCAGCAGCAACACTAAGTTCCCAGTTGCTTTTCACCTGAAAAAGATTATGTATATTCAGCTGTGATATTTCAAATCAGTTTAATGACTTTACCAAAGTAACAGATGGTCTAGGAATGCTATTACAATTAATTAATAGTAAAAAAACCTTATTTTTGCATGTAGATCTTGGGGCTCTAGCATGCGTGGTCACCAGGATTCTGATGAAATGTGGCAATAAATATGAGTGAAAGAACAAAAGCTGGTACTTGGATGAATAGGGATGGTTGAAAATTTCCTGTGTACCACTGTAGAACATACTAGCCGTGGCAAGAGGTGGGATTTTATCTTTTCCGAATCAGGAGTTTGATGTGCTGGGGAAATTTGCTGAAAGCCGGAAGGTTCAGCCTTTCAAAGTGGCACAATAAACCAACGGTCTTGGTGTTGTCTTCCTGCTTTCCAAGTCAGAGGCTTCAAGGTCTCTGAGCTTTGATCTTGGAGCCAGCGCCTGAGAGGCACTGCCTATTGCAGGAGTATTGCAGCTCTTGGCATCTAGCCATCATCACCAAATTTTAATTTTATTGTTGTTTAGGGATGATTTTGTCTCAACTGAAATTCCTTGAGGGGGTTTGTTTCATAAGCACGAGCAGGATTTTTTCCTTCTCCCTTGAACAAAATTCCACCCCGAGGTGTTGCTGTTTCTTGGCTCCATTAAGGTTGCATGCATTTACTTTGCGCATATTCAGCTACAGCTATTTCATATACATAATGCAGTTGCTGTGTAAGGTTTTGGATATTGTTGGTAAGTGAGCTAGGAAGTGAGAAAACCAATTCAGCGTGGTAAATACCAGGCCGTTAACTGGAAAGCAAAGAAATAAGATACAAGATACGTAATAAATTGAACAGTAATACTGTTTTGGCAACTAAACTGTGTACTGACACAGCAAGAAAAAATTTGAGATACTAGGTTCTGTAACAAGGCAAAACAAAATGGAAAAAGTCTGGAAAATAAGGGTTGATTACCAAGTAAAATATTAGTATGCTGCTGTTAAATATGATAATCACAGTAGCTTCAGAGATATGAGGTTAGAAATTCATAGATTTTCACCAGTCTGTACTGCCTCTGAATAGAGTCTTATGCAGGTTTCCAGGTTGACATGTTTCTCAGGGTGTGGGGCTTTGGTTTGTTTTCACTTTTCCCAGTTAGAAACGAACAAAAACCCACCCAAAACACCCCCACCTACCCACTCACACACACTTCCTTGTCTTGTTGGGTGCTTGAGGTTTTAATGTTTGGGAAGTATTTTGTGATCATTAGATAAAATACACTGAATAAATATACAGTGATAGATAATGAATTTTTCCCTTCTTCCCCCAGTATTTCAACTAACGTTAAGTATTGCTTGAATAAGTAATCCTTATCTTTTACTACTGGGACACTGTTATTTTTAACTGCATATGGCTCCACACATGAAGGTATGTTCCTTTACTTTTCCTGCCCAAGAAATAGCAAGTGTCTTGAATTTAGTTTTGAGATTCTGATTTTTTTCTGAATCCCCAGTCTGTTTTGTGTTACTCAGTATTCAATTTGTCATTTTCAGGGAGCATTATTCAAGCTACAATAAGCCTTTGCAGCATTTGGCTTCTGTTGCACTATCTGCTCAGCTTTCGGCTTTCTGATTGCTGTCAAATATCTGCACTATGATATTCAGTTAGCTTTTGATAGTTTTTTTGGATATTCTGGAGCTGATAGCACTTAGTAGTAACCCAGCGCTGACGACAGGAATCTTTTGTTTTGAATTCTCAATAATAACTAGTAAAAATAGAAAAAGTATGGCTACCAAGAAAGCTTTGACTCTATATTACGTCAGCTTCCTGAAAAAGAAATGACATCCAGATAGTGAAACTGTTGTACCAGTAGGCTTTTTTGACTGAATTAGTAGTGAATGCTCTTAAAACTGTCCTTCATTATTAACCCAAACCAGTTACTAAGACATGAGGGTAGGTAAGTGAGGAGCCACTAACAGTGCATTGCAAAAGGTAATTAATCAGATGTCAGGAGGACTTGGTGCGCTCTTCCCAAGTGACATTCATAGGCTGCCTGGTGTGAGCTGCTGCTTCTGTGGAGCGGTAGTCACGTATCTGCGATATCTTAATCGGTTGCTGTTAAAATGAAGGTGATGTCAAATGTTCACTCTTGCCATTTCACTACAGTAAGACAAGATTGAATAAATTGAGAGGAAATGAGTCAGTCTTTGTTTAAATACCCATTAGTGAATGGTGCACAAAGCCTTGCCGTGAGCAAAGTTGTTCCCTGTACTCTAGTTTCTTTTTAGTCTCCTGGCCACTCTAAAGTAAACACAAAGGGAGTTTTTAGATGCTGTGGAAGTTGCATCATGTCAAGACAAGAGGTAGATAGACTCTTATGTGATTTTAAAGGAGGTATCAGGGAGATAAGAGTTCTCTTGGTTCAAAAAATAAAAAAAAAGTGTTATCAATACATGGTAAAACAATGTATAGTTTTTACAGTACCATTTAACTGAAGCTTCTGGATTACACTGAAGCCATAGGTCTCAAGGCTGCCGTTCTCATAAGCTTGATTTGACAGTTTGTGATAAGGACGTGGTTCCTTGTTTTTCTGCTTTATCGGATTTGGAAAGCTTAAGTAAACTCCCTGGCTGAGTTTGAGACTACTTGACAGTCTGTCCTCTATATGTACCAAACCTCCCCTCATTTGTGGGACGGAAGTGCTATCTAATCCTGTGTTTCTATAAGCAGTAGTGTACCCAGCTCTGTCATTCAAACAGTAGCCTTTCTTTTTCCAGCAGCAGCAGTTGGTGTGAGAGAGGGATGGAGAGGCCAAAAAAGGGAGGGCTTCTAGCCCACAAACCTCGAGTTGGTGGCCCTTATAGCATAGGAAGAACTGATACAGCGATTCCCCTCTGTTCTTCTGCTTCCTTCATGTCCGTAGCAAGTCTATCTCTCTATGAGAATGTGCATGTAAGAAAAGCTGCTTAGGCAGCATTTCCTTCTGTAAGAGCCATTCTTATCTTCTGGAAAAGGTTGCAAAGGTGGGAATAGCTGTTGGCTGCTTGTTGGGCCACACTGTTTTTATACTGACTTTTGAATGGACAAATCTTAGAAGAAGAAATAAAGAAGCAATATGGTAAAGTATCTTTGGCATGAGAAGATATTTGGCTTAATTGCTTCCAGTTCTGTTTTCATTTCTGTAGGCACTAGAAAGTCTAGAGTTCTTACTTTGGTTTGACTGGGAAAGGATATCAGAAACTTAAAAAGAGGGTGAGAATTTAGAGGGCTCTTATGATTGCGATGTGGATGGTTTTTCTTTTTTTTTTTCCTTCGTATACCTAGTATAGCCTTTAAGTCTGATGTATCTTAAACCCCAAATACCAGAGCAATTACCTGGTTTTGGTAGCAACATTTCTGGAGGCGTTCTTTGAAGTTTCCCTGAAGTATTCCCAGCGGACGTTCACAATTAAGAGAAGTAAATAGTTGGAGACAGAATACATAATCTACATAGTGACTTTGAGAATAGGAAGTCTCTGAGTAGAAAGGTGATTGCTGTGCACATCACAGGAGGAAGAAGACTCTACAAGAGTTATTTATACAATATATGCATTCCCTTTCTGAAAGCGTATGCCTGGAAGCTGCACTAACAAAGTAAACAGATGAGATTTCTTTTTAACTTTAAAATAATAACACTGCTGCCTCCAGTCAGTGTCATGATGAATGAATTTTTTTTACGATCTGTATGCTGGATTAATGCAGTGTGCTTTATTTGGGTTGCTTTATAAACTATTTTTCTGATGACTGGTTCAAGTATGGTATATGACTATACTCTGCTTGTTGCCCTAAATGTTAAGTATTAGCTTTGTTCTAGAAGTGTCTTTTCTTCAGAAGATGTGCTTAGCACCTTGTTCTCCAGTATGCACGTGATAAAATAACTTAGGACCAGTCTGCTAAGGAGTTAGTTTGTGACTGTTCTGCCACTCAGTACCGTCATGATAGATATTAGTTGTCTTTGGTGTCTTCTATCCGTATACTTGAAACGTTCTTCATCCTGCTTTTAGCTGAGATTGTCAAAATATGGTTGTTGGGACTGTTTGGTTTAAGCAAGAGGAAATGTTCTATAGGAATTGAAACATGAAATGTATTACATGAAAGAATTTTTTAACTTTGTTTCTTTAGTGGAGTGTCTTTGTTTCCAGGCCCCTGATTAATTTTCTAAAATCTTGGTTGATTTCAACCAATTTGACAGAAAAGCAGAAGTATTTAGAAAATTTTCTGCGATTTCCATGAAACCGAGTAAGGGAAGGAGAGGGATCCTAGGGGTGGAAGACAGTAAGATGGACTCATGACAGGCATTCAAGAGTTAACATTATTAAAGTTGTCCTTAAAAATGAGGACAAGAAAAGACTCAGTCAAATATAACATGAAAACTTAGCAGACAAGCTAGGGTTCACAGAATGATGCATTTAAGTTGGTCAAGATTCTGGGTTTGTGTAGAATAAAAGTAATTTTAACATATTTATGTATAGTTTGTTTTTAATAGGGTAGGAGGATTCTCAGAAACAGAAGTCTCTGTAATCATTAATGTATTTTCTTTGCCAACTGTGAGATCTTAAATGCTTTCCAGCATCAAGTCAGATACTGCAGTTGTCTTCAGGTAAGAGCTTTGGGTGGCAAAGGTAAACTTCCTTTTGCGAAGAAACAAGTGTGGGAGCAAACCAGATCCTATAGAAGGCAGTAGAAATTCTGGATTCAGTGCTTCTACTCTTCCCCAAAGTTTTAGTTTTAGTCTCAGATATTTTAGATTTCTATAATTAGTACGCTGTAAATATCCTAGTGCTGTCTGCTTCATATGGGTGTAACACTGTCAGTATTCAAAGTGTTTTATAAATGTAATTAATACTCAAAGGCACTCGCGCTGCACAAAACAGATTTGATTTTTATCTTCAATTGCTTAAATTGCTCTTTAAGCTCTTTACTTCCATCTATTTTTGCTTCTACTTAGTATCCATAATCTGAAATACATTATCTAGCTTGTAAAGTTGACATAATAGGTACAGATTCTGCAACTCTGTAGTGGAATTTCCCCCAAAATTATTTTTTTAAAGCAGAATGACTTCAGAAAACACAGTTCTTAATTGTACAAAGCAAGCTTCTGTTAAAGAAACAACATTTCTACAGGCTTTATTTCACGATGATTCCCAGGTTACCTTATGGGTGGTGTAGTAGGCTATCAGTCATTTTAGACTTAAGTTCCATGCATAAAGGAAAACCTACAAAAGTAGGAAGCCTCTTTTCTTTTTCCAGACAAAGGGACAAAATATATGATCTTAAAAAAGGGACTTGGGGTTAAAAACCCTTAACTCAGCATGCCTTTTGGCTTAGTTCTTAAGTTTGATAACTGTGAACGAGTCTCGTATTTTTTGTACATGAGGCAAAACAGTTCTTAATAGATGCCTGATCTTGTGAGGAATTTGTACAGGTTCGAAAGCGGTAACATGAATTCCTGCCTTTAACAATAAAAATGGTGGCAACGTGAGAGGGAATCTCTTAGAGCACAGCGATAGCTAAACTCCGCTGTGTCCGTGGCTGCACTGGCAGTCTGCTAGAGCTGTACTTGTTTGTGAGTTAGTGTATAAATGTGCATGTTTGTATAACTTGCATAGTCTAATTGCACATTTGGATTTTGAAATAAGATTAGCATTGTGCAAGCTCATCAAAATACATATCCTTAAAAAGTAGACACTTCATAGTGCTATTTGAAAAAAGAAAGAAAAGTGGTGTAAGCTGTACCCAAACTCCAAATCTTTAAATTAATCCCACCTTTTTTTGTTCAGATAGAGAAGCGATCTGTTCTCAAATTAGAGTAGTGAAGTAACGAGAAGAGCATTATCAAGTAGGTACATTGCATTATGGATGCTACTTTCTGCACTCTGGAAATAGTGTTCTGTAGGTAGACATTTATGTTGTCAGAATATGTAAATCAGTAAGGAGACAGGGTAATTGTCAGTAAGGGACAACTTAAGATCCCTATGCATTAGAGGTCTCTTATGGAATTAACTTAATGATTAACTATTAATAATTTATTGTGATATTGACACACGACTGTCTGTACGCTTTGCAATCTCATTTTATTACAAATATTATTGGCAAGCATTTTCAGTATATACATCACAGATAAAAATCCACAAAGGAATATCTAAATTGCATGCATGTAGTTGCTGCACAGTACTGAGGGGAGGTGGTGGTCTAGAGAGAACAAAAAAGATGCTTGAGAAAAGTGCAGTCTGCAGTTATGAATTATTTCATATAAGTATTGCCTATGGCATGGATATTTAAAGAGGGTGAAAAGCCGAATATATTACGAGCGCTAATATTAACTGCTGTTGGTGAGCTAGTGGAGCATGCTCAACCAATTTAAAGCGGAGGAGACCAAACTTGGGAGTCTGTCTCAGATGCACACTGATTTTTTTTTTTTAACTGAGTTCTAGGCGCTTTGTGTTTTGAAGAATTAATGTGGTGATTCTTACTGTAAGTAACGATAAACCATTTGGGGGGAGCTGGTGCTTTGGAGCAGTTTGCGTGGAGTGGTCTTGCTTTCTGCTGGAGGGATGCAGGCGGTATTCGGCTGTGAGCTCGCCCCGCAGATGGCGCTGGTTATTTTGATGCGCTCTCGCTGCTGTCCGAGCAGGAATCGCTGTGCTGGGAATTCTGATTGGGCTGTGTATAAAATGTATGCTTTTCAGGTGACTACTGGAAGCCAGATGTTTTTTGATAAGATTCTGATAAATGTATTGGGATCCACTGAGAATAAGATTTAACATGAAAATAAATAAAAAGCACCCCGGGGAATAATTCTATTGTGTTTATATTCCTTAGTTCAGAGACTTATTTATTTATATATTTTTTGTTCTGTTCCTTCCTTCTACCTCTCCTTAATAAGAGCACTGGACAATTTATCCCCATGATGAAATTATATGAAATGTTTTCTGCCCTTTTTTGAATCCAAAACCTTCAGCAATGCATATAGCACAAGTGAATTTTCAAAGGAAAACTCTTTGAAGTCCTTTTTTCTTTTTTCTTTCTTTGTGTCTGTCTCCCCCTTTCTCCATCTCTCCCCCCTCCTTCTCTCTGTCTGTCAAGTTCAAGAGCAGCTCAGATGCCATGAATTAAGTGAAGCACAAAAGGGGAAAAGGAGACCCTTTTGAAGAACAAAGGCCTCCCATTAGGCTGCCGTGTTCTTTCTCTGACCAAAATTGCTCCCTACATGGTTTTTATTGCTGTCCACATGCTTGGCACATAAGGTAAATACAGTAGGACCCTCGTTACCTCACACTCTCTCTTCCTCTTCCCTCTTCAATAAATGTTTTGTCTCTTTGATGTCCCTAGTAATTCTTATACTGATTGTTCCCACCCTCATAAAAGCCCCAGGGGTAGTCATGGTGGTGGATAGCATTAGATACTGTGTAAATGCTTCCAGAAAAGAAGACAAACTGCGGGCAAAGAATTTATTTCAGGTGGAAGAGAATGGGAAGGAAATACAGATGTTTTCTTTTCTTCTTAACATGTTGTCTCTATGTCCCTGCTACACTTGCATATCTCATTGAAGTTCATAATTTCTTCCTGTTTATTTCAAAAAGGAACAAGAAAATAGGACTAAATCAGAGTTATGAGGAAATGCATGCCACAAGACTTTCAAGGTATAGAAATCTTTTCTTAAGCCTTACTGATTTATCTTTTCTTTAAGATTTGGACAGCAATTTGTTCCATAGTTTTGGTGAAAAGTACCAGCAAAGGTTCAGACTTGGACAGGTTTAAAATTTGAACTTAATCAAGTGACACTTAAAAATAGCATTGAAAAGTATCACCCATATGCAAAAACTTTAGTATAAAACACTGTACCTTAAGCCTAAAACAGCCACTAAACTTTCTAGTACTTCAATGACAATATTCCCTAGTAGTTCCTAAGACACCTTTGGGGAGCTGATTTTTTTCATCTTTCAAAAACTCTGCCATAAATAATTTGTATGGGATAGCATAATTCATGCCGAAGTTGTATGCTTTACAATTTCCAGGCAAGTATTTCCTGGAATTTGTAATTTATGTTCTCCCAACTTCTGCTTCTTCACAAATAAATCATTTTCTAGTATATTTATTTGGTTTGATATTTGTCTGCTTTCATCTCTTAATTCTGCATTTTCACTGACAAAGTATTTTTAGTAGTTTGTATAACACAGTTAAATATGTAACGATTAAAACAAAATACCATAGCATTTTTATTTTGTTTTTGGCACTGCTGTTTAATGCTACCACCTCACCTCACGGAGTATATGCTTTTATGAGTATATACTCTGGTAATTCCAGACAAAATGTCAACAAGGCCACTTAAAGAAGCAACAATGACTTTAATTGATTTATTTTGTAGATTACAAAGCAAGGAAAATCCACCTTGAAATCTGAATTTTATGGCAAGTTTGATTTTTTTTTTCCTGTTGATCAAGTAGCATAAGAAATCTTGTAATAAGTCATATCGATTGTAATTAGTGAAACTTCTCTCCACCCTGTATGGGAGTAAGGTTTTACACATCCATACAAGCACACAGCCCGCATCCCTGCAAAGGAATTGAATTCACTTCCCTGTCCACTTATAATTGGCCCATTTAGCTTTCTGCCCTGTATGTGTCAGGGGGA
This sequence comes from Anser anser, assembly GCF_964211835.1. NCBI lineage: Eukaryota > Metazoa > Chordata > Aves > Anseriformes > Anatidae > Anser > Anser anser. The sequence continues at coordinate 87,763,868 of NC_139720.1, forward strand.
AGCGAGGCTGGCATTTAATGTACTTGCACTACAGAATTGGCTTATTTTGATTCATATTTTATGCAAAATGCATAACTTCAGATGTTCTGGTAGAATACTGTGTAGGTAGCAGTAGTACCTCTTGTGATAAGTATGGATGCTGTGATTAATAGCGGTGGCTATAGCTGTCTGAGACTGGAAGATGAACCTTTGTTTTGTCTGTTTTCTCCCACTTGCCGTGCACCATTTGTCACTAATTTAAAACCTTGTGCTTTCAAATTCCATCAGATTATATCACTGTCTTTTTTTCTGTAAGAACACATAACATACATGTGAAAAGCCTGCTTAATTGTTCTGTTGGAGCTCTGCTTCTCTACTGAATATTTAAACTCCAGAAGGGACCACTATGTTTTTTTAATGATATGTCTGTATGAAACAGGCCTATGGCCTGAATTTTATGAGTTTTATCTGGTAACTTCTGTACAAAACCCAGTAACACATAGTAGAAGTAGGGACTTTGCCTGTTGAAGCCTTCTTGAAATAAGTGATGAAATAACATACTATCAAGAGGCTTAGTTTTAATTACTCAAAACAGAGTTCGTTACTTACATGAACTCCAAATTTTCAACTACAGTGTCCAGTGCCTTGAGGTAGAACCTAACAGTGGAAAAGACTCCTTCTATTGCTGTTCTTGAAATAAGCTGAATGTTTTTAAGAAACGGTGATGTCTTCAGGAGGTTTTCGTGTCGCCATGCTGATGCTTGTAAAACGAGATTTCAGCTGAGATCCGTGCCTTAGCTTCAAAAAGCACTGAATATGATGTGGAGATAGGAATCTTTCAACCAACTGAAATACAGCTATATCTCCTATTGTGACAGCTGGGGCACAGGACTGGTGGAACTGTGGGTTTTCCGATAATAATTCAGGTGGATTTGAACCTAACACTGCTCTGACTGCTTCAAGAGAGATGCTGCTCTTCTCTGCCACCAGTTGTGTACTTCTGCCTGTTCTGTTATCTGCTGCTGCTGACCTGATAAGGCTGAAATGTATCCTCCAAGAAAAGAAGAATCTTACTCAGTCAGAGCAGCAATCTCTGCTATCCTCTTGACAGCATGCGTCTCTGAAGTTGATAGGGAGCTGCAGAGATGGAGGGGGAAAAGGTTTTTTGGCAGCCCCCCATGCCTGAGCCAATGGTGCAATCACAGGGTGCCGTAAGCAGGTGGCCATCCCGTCACCAAGCGCCTTTCTAGCCTCCATGCTGTTTTCTTGGTTGTTTTTGACCTAAACTCCTGTAACTCCCAGAAAGAGACTTTTAAAAGAGGTTTTCGGGTTATGTTCTTTTTACAAGGGCTGTGTTGACATTAAGATTGTCACTTTGCCGTTACATTTTCAAGATCTCAGCTTTCTTGCATGTCTGTGGTGTCCTGAATGCTCCTTAGTACTAGTGCCAAGCTGCCATATGTGAGTCAGCCCTACAGATTGGATGTTTGGTACTGAGATTAAAAGGGCTTTCTATATCTATAACTCTCTCCCACAGTGTGAAAATGGAATTTATTTCTTTCGTGTTGGTGCCACCAGAAGTTTCTCAGGTTTCTCTTCGTTTTGAACTCTTAGTCATTCAGGAAAGGCTTGCTTATCACAGCTCTGAAATGTGAGGTTGGTTATTCTAGTCATTGAGATTCTCACGGGGTCAGTCCAGGATAAATGGTCCATTACGTCATCTACTCCTTCCCAAAGGGCTAATATTTCTTATTAGATTCCTGGTAGAGCTTTGAAGCTGTTTAACTACTCTGATCCTCATCACGCAAAATGTAAAATTTATTGAGTTAAAACAAATAAAATTTTCTGCTGCTTATTCTTTGGTTTGCAGACAACAATAAGCAAGACTCCACGCACTGTGAACTGTAAGAAGCTTTCTGAATTCTCTGCCACTTTAACAGACTCTTCTTTACTAGCTTGCTCTAAGTTACAGTATGGAGATTTGTTTAACTTGTTTATTCTACTTAGCTTTTTTTTTTTTTTTCAGACAGCAACATGAAATAGGAACTTTTGAGAAGTTTCAGAGTTGCTTGGTGGATTTTGAATGTTGAATAAAACTTGCTAGGTTTATTACTACTCTGCTCTGAGTTGTGTACCTTACACTTGAGGTTTTTGTTGCTATGGGCAAGATAAAATGTGAAAACAATTAGAAATAGGTGTAGCAACAGTTCAGCCACATTCGGTAGTCCCCCTCTGGTGATTTTTTTGTGCTCTAGTGCTTTAGGAAAGGACTACCTGTGTGTTCTGCCATGATAGTGTGGACTTCTTGACTAAGCATTAGAAGAGAGGAGACTTTGGACTTGGCATCCAAACAGATTACCTCGTGGTAACCACTTACTCTGAAGGACATACAGTAACCGTCTGCACACAAGTACTTGGTCAACATTGTTTTGACTGCAGTCTGCTTTTATGGAGGACAAAACTAGTCTGAGCTATTCTACACAGCTGTAGGCACACAGCTGTTTAGCACAAGCTATTGACATACTATAACTTGTGGTACTGGAGACCTGGCTTTCTTTTACATGCCATCCTCCATCAGATCAAAGGAATCATCTTCTGTGTACTTCTGTTTCTGGAGTCATCAGGAATATTAAGACAGGTTCATCGCCTTGACTTCTGGGAATGGCAGTGCTGGCTTCTGTCCCTTGCTATGGTGGCTTTTTTTCCCTCTCTGTGACTTTGGTATTGCTGTTTTGCTATAGCATCCTTTTCTCCTTTTTATCCCTCATACATTTATTGTTTGAAATGGAGACAGTGGCATCAAGTCCTGGAGCTTTTAGATATAACTGATAAAACTAGTCCTGACTTAATCTTGTCAGTTTGAGTTCTTTGTCTCTAGTCACTTGAATGTCTGTTCTCAACAGTTTTTGGCTTTTTTTTTCCAGGTCTGAGGAGTCTCCAAAATAAAGTCAATGTATAATCAACCATCTTAATTCAGATTACTGGTGTCAAATCCAGTGAGCTATATTTTGAAGATTGCATGTTTTGTTTTAAAGTGAAACCTAGTTGTTACTTCTCACCAATACGAAAACAACAAAACCCCACACCAACTGTGATTTTTAATCTTTTATGTTTATTTTCCTATCTACTCTCATTGACCCAGTCTAGGCTATTCTTGCTCTTTCTGATCTATTTGATCTCACTATCATTCCACTTTCTGGTGCTGCACATCTGAATGTGGAAATTTTTAAAGACTTTATGCTCAGAACTATTTCTAGCTGATTTTCTCTGTTCTGGGATTGGAATCAAGCCATATATCTCTGTTTTAGATCATTGTCACTGCAGTATCTGAGAGCCTCGTGATCTTTCCTCACAATATCCTGTGAGGCAGGAAGGATTTTTACAGATAATAACTGAGGCACTAAGGGCAAGTCCATAAAGGTATTTAGATATAGCACTTCTCTTGTGTGGAATTACTCTGTTAAAAGTACCATCAGGATAAAATTGGTGCCTAATTATCTCCTGCGGATTTTCTCGTGACTTGTCCGCACATTAGAAGTGGGGAGGTCTGAAACCAGGTCTCCTATGCCCGAAGTTAATATGGTGAGCATTATATTTCTTTCTTCATAGATGAGGATTTTCCACTTCTAGGAATATTAGCCCTTACATTACAATTTCATGCTAAAAGCAGCAACAGTAGCAAAGAAAGCCATGAAACCTATATTCTAATCAGATCTGTTCCTCCTTCTGCTTACCATGACAGAGCAGTCTATACAGAGAAGATAGGGCTACTGTCATAATCTTAACTCCTTTAAGTTAGATCCTTTCTTCTGTCTATGCATCTACCTGTCTAAACCTCATTTTAGTCCCAGGAAAGTCTGTTGCACTGACTTTTGGATGTGTATACGTATGTAGTGATTAAAAGTTGGAGAGATCTGTTCTCAATAGAAGTCTTTAGATGTGGAGTACTTCTTATAGTCCTAACCTGTCACCTAGAGAGCCGTAAACTGTCTCCACTTAGCAGTTCTCTGATTTACTTTTAGGGAAGATCCCCCAACCTCAGCTTCCTCCCTTGATTCCTTTTCTAAATTACTTATGTATTTGAGTATATATTGTAATGCTATGTTGAAGTAACTGACTATTTGTGGTGAAGTCAGGGGTATTGTATAGATGGCTTGCACTTCGGCATTGCTGCCTGGAATTTGCGGTCTGTAAGCAAGTACTGGGTCTTCCTCATCCATTTCTGGGCATGGTATCCACACTGGAAGAGAGCAGTCCTGCAGAATGTAATTTTACATTGAAGCCCCGTGGATACTTTTGATATCACAGAATGGCTGAGGTTGGCAGAGACCTCTGAAGATCATCTTGTCCAGCCGCCTGCCGAGCAGGATCACCTAGAGCACGTTGTGCAGGATGGCATCCAGGAGGGTTTTGATTTGAATATCTTCAGAGGAGGAAACTCCGCAACCTCTCTGGACATATCTGTACTTGGATAGCTTAATTAACAGAATGAATTACTATTTCAAATAGATCTACATTTCCTGCTGTGTATTAACATACAATGTAAGAAAGTAGAAAGGAAATGAAGCTATCATGTTTGTGGCTGCTTATCAACTGTTATATGTAAGCGCTCAGCTCTCCAAGGGGAGGCATGGGCACGGCCCAACAGTTCCTTTCCCCAGCAGATGTAATTTTCTCAGCAGAGAGAACACAGGTTTCCTAAACAGAGAACCACTGCTGACAACCTACTTCAAAAATAAAAATTACAGTTAGTAAAAACCCCTGTCTCCTGGCTCACCGGTGTGCACTGAACACTTGTGTGATCCGAGGTACTGAGAAGTAGCGTTCACGGTTGTGCTTGTCATTAGGAGCGATGCGTATGCTTTCTCCGTGAGGCCCTTCCGAGAGGCCGTTCTGCTTTTTCCTTTTGCTTGTCTTGTAGCCACAGTGTGGCTTTGCTTTGTCTCAGCTCAGAAAATTGCTACTGCTGTCGGCTGCGTGGGTTTGTTCTGCGAGCGCAGGCTGGAAGTCTCAGGAGGAGAGCAAGGCTCGCAGTTCTAATCTCTCCCTGCGTTGCCTCTGGTCAGGCAGTGGATTGTTTTTCTGGTTTTGTTCCTCCGGGTGGCATCTGTCTTCAGGAAAAATTTCCTTACAGCGAAGCGTAGACTGATGCTGAACTGTGGGTGTCTCAGTATTGCTGTTTCTGACTGCTAGGCTGAATTAATTATGTGAGCAGTTATACTGTAGGTGCTTGAGATGAGATGTTCGTGGCTGTGCAAAATGGAAGGGTTGCTCTTAAATTAACTTTTTCCCGTCCTCTGCAGTCTGTTATTTTTTGTTTCATTGTTTTTACTTTTTTTACTTTTTTCCTGAATAATAACATTTTATATTTCAAATGTATAGAATTGTTTTTGTGCCACTTGGGATACCTTTTGTGTCTGCTAATGCCTTTTGTGATCTTTTTGTCAATATTAGAAATGTTTCATGTGCCTACACACCACTTCACTTCAGTCTTTACCTCGCTGTGACTTTCTAGTTGGATATTTTTGTTATAAACTAATCAACTGTTTCTTTCTTATTCAAAATGATATATTTAAACTCTGTAAGTGTTTTGGTATTTTTGAAGGTTTCTCTTAAGTTCCTGTTTTAAAGAACTGATAAACACTTATTTAAAAGATTAGGTTGAAGCTCCTTGATGCACAAAATTAAAAATGTGAACAATATAGCCATACACAGCCAGATGTTGCAAGATCAGCACAAACCTGACAAAGCCTAGAAGGGATTCTGCTCTCGCTAGGTAAAGACTTGAACAAATACATGCGACTTGCAGTGCTCCCAAAGGCCAAAAGAAATGAATTCTCTCAAATCAAAGTGTGATTTCTCTGGAAAAGTTTGCTCCACTGAGAACACCTTCTCAGCATCTCCAGGGACTTAAAACCATAAAGGTCTTTGCTTTAAAGCAAGCTGGAGTTTGCACAGGGCAAGGGTGGAGAAAAAATTAATCCAATGAAGACTGCAGAGCCATGTGTATTTTGTTTCTTGGAGAAAACGTGCATATCTGGTTGTGTTCTGTGATAGTAGAGGTATCTTGTTTTCTGTTGAAAGGTACTGGTGATAGTAGTAAAGGGAGAGCTTTAAATGCTCACTTTATTGTTTAATTTTAAGAAATCAAGGCTTTCTGGGCTGGAATAGTGATGTATGCCGTTCATACCTGTAAAATCTGTTATTCATAGTAAAAGAGACCCAACTCATGCAACTTTGAGCAATTTTCCAAATATAAAACAAGTATATATTGTATACAGTGTTTGTATTGCTTTGCCTGAAGTAAGCTGCTCAGCAATTTTATTAGGCAGTTGCAGAGCAAAGTTAATAGGACTTCAGGTAGTCAGAACCTATGTAGATATTAAGCAAAAAACTTAAAATGTTCCGTTTTTGCTCATAGGGAAATCAGGACTAATGATGCAGGTTGGAAGTATGCTGTGTACAAATGGGCTAAATGCTATTAAAGTAACAGAAATGCTACTTAGTGTTTACTGGTGCATGAAACAATGCATAATGTATATATACTATATGAAACGTAATGTAGCCTGCCTTCCTCATAGGTGGTAACAACAGTATTTTTTCAGGTGGAGAAAGTTGCACAGAACCAAACTGTTGCGAGGCAGATACTTACAGCATTACTGGGACAGCTTTGCCTCCTCCACTCCTGCTACGTTTGTTTATGCAAGCTGTACTGGAGTCCAGGCTTTTTGGAAACGTGTGTGTTGAAGTTGCAGACATTGTTTCTTCAAATGCATTTTGAGCTTGTTTGATGTGCACAGAAGTTCAAAGTGGCAGTGCTGCTTTAAAATTAAAATGATTTTTTTTTTTTGCATTTCAGCATGTGCTACTTAAAAAGGTGTGTTGCTGCTCCATGTAACAGATGGCAGCTCTCTTATTCGATCTGAGAGAATTTCCTGAGGAGGAACCTGGAAAAGTTCTGCTTGTGGAAATTTCCTCCTTCATGGGGAAAGGTGGGGAAGTAGTGAAGAATGGAAGTTAGGACTTGAAAATAGTTATTTCCCTGTCTAATCAAACTACTTTTCAGATCACCAGAGCTGTGGAGTCAACTGCTGCGTCCAGCAGATTTTGATTAAATTTGAGTACAGCATTTCCCTTTGTACAAAGCTGGATCTCTGAGGCTTGTCCTAGAGCACATGCTGTTTCAGTCCTAATTTCAAGCATTTGCATTCTTTGCATCTACTTTGAGATCAAGATTTTTCTTGCACCTTAACCTTGGTTTACAGAGCATTTATGATGCAAACAAGGTAGATTTAAGAGTGGCCTGTCCCTCAAGTTGAGGTTGAGTGGCTATGGAATACATGTGCAGTATGTTACAGAGTGGGAGAAAATAGGAGATTTAAAAGCAGGGTGAGTACGCCTTTACATAGTTTCCAGGTGGCAGGGAAAAATGATGTATTAACAAGAGATTTTCTTTCTTTGGGAATATATTTTTGTTGTAAACCTGTTTACAAGCTCTAATTTAAATATGATACTGAAACCCTATAAGCTTTATTAAACCTCAGTTTGACAGGATTTTTTGGCGGGGTTATCTTTACGCTTGATTTCCAAAGAAAGTTGGGATCGACAGTCAGCATGATCAAATAATCTCGTCTCATAACTTTTTCCATCCCTTGTCCACTAGTTTACATTTGACAGGGGCATGGATGCCTCAAGGAGGCAACTGGTTTCTTAAGCATTGTCTAGTAGGTGGTCAAATAGAAGAAATTCTGCTACTACTCCCATGAAGGGAAGGAATTCAGTAAGAATGGAAGTCGCATCAATTATCAGAACATTAATGCAGGGAAGAGGTGTCTTATAAACATGCTTATTGCAGCAGAAGCTCATGAAATCAGAACCTCATCCTTAATCTATAGTGAGTATTTATAGAACATGCCCTTAGGGTAGACAACTCTTCTGTATGGTGAACTGTACAGTTACTTTCAACCTGGATCAATTCTTTAATCCTGCTCCTGGGAGGCAGTACAAGCAATCACACAGGCACAACCGAGGGAGTAGAGCAGGGGTGGAAGCAAGTGCAGGGGCATGGAACGTGTTGCAGAAGACACGGCTGCCAAAAGAAACACTTGCCAAAAAGATGGCTTCTCTGCCACATGGATTCTTGTTCTGGGGTGATGCAGATTTAAACTTTCCTGGAAATGAGGACACGTAGAACAGCTTTTTTGTAGGTGGAGTCCCTGATGTACCAAAAGGGACAAGCTCTTACTTCAGTCATAATCTGGTTAGAGAAAAAACTGCAAGAGGCAAGTACTTTAGAGAAGAACCTTTGCTAGTTTGATTGCCCACTGAATTACATTGCTACTGCCTGTGTTTTCTTAACGCTTCTGTCTTGCATCGTTTCAAGGGGGGAAAAAGCTTTGTATAACTTGAGCAAAATGTGAGAACGATATTTAGCCACCTATATTTTCTTGAAGGATTTCTTTGTTAAAGTGCAAATAGACTGAGAGTTTAAGGAAAACTCTGAAGTTGAGCAGTGCTGTGCCAACTTTTTTCAGCTTTCTCCATTAGAACATTACATGTATCAGATCTCGGTTCAACCCACGGTAAATATTTCTATGGCTTGGGCTCTGTCATCTTGTTCCTCATTACCATGGTAGGTAGTAGAAACAACACAGAAAAAAGTGGAGTTCCAGGATGTTTTTTCATTCTCCGTTGGTGGAAAGAGTTGACAGAACTCAACCTTGTGTGTTTTTTTCCTGCAGTCAGAGCAGTATATCAACTGATCTTGAACATGCTTATCTTTCAGCTGTTGATCGATAAAATCTAACTAGTAATTCTAAGAGATGAACACTGCTTCAACTGTCCTGAGTCAGTGTTGACAAAATGTGTTGATGTGGCTGTGGCTTTCTCTTGGCGTTGTTTGATGCATTGGTTTTTGCACATTGCCTTGTAGGTGAAGGAAGCTGAGAACATAAGACTGCAAGTGTGTTTTGCAGTGTGAGACTTCTGGGTGATCACAGTCCAGTGCTTTACTTGAGAGGAAAGCTAACTTTATAATGTACTGCTGCTAATGTGCCAAAGAAGGTAGCAATTGGCTACCAGCAGCAGCTGCTCTGAACTATGGATGTGTGATGGTGACCTGAGCGGTGACTCCTTTGTATGTCTGATTACAACACCATTCTTTACAGACCTTACAGTATAACCATACACTGCTGTTTCAGAAGGAGGAGTCTGTGTACTGAATTGTGGTTCTACACATAGTTAAGTCAACGTAAGAGCTCTCCGAAGCTGAACTGGGGAGTAACATCTACCCTTACTCCTTGCCTCTAGACTCTTCATCTTGCATTTCCTTGTTTCCCCTTAGAAATTCTTCTGCCTTTCTGGCAAGTTGTGTACCCTTCTGGAAGGGTCTCACTACTGCAAGCCAGCAGAACATAGCTACATGCGGTGGCAGATCCAAATGGGGAGCATGGCCTCCTTATAACAGTGGTAAGCCATCACCCTGCGGAAGCTGCTCTCTTCACCTTCATGCAGAAGTTATAAAATAATCTTTGTAAGTTTGATGCCACTGAAGGGACAGACCACTTCTGTGTCCTTTGTGTCTGTTTTCACGTTGACTTAACATGTTTCTGATTTAATTTGAAAGAAAGTAATTTTCTTTTAGCTTTTTATCAAGTTAATTTTCTTCTGGATCACCAGGTCAAATTGTTTGTCCTTCTGGTTAGATAGGCACCAAGGCCACTGTGAGGGCAGTGGTAGAGCCATTGTGTTGTGACTGGGGGAAGGAAGGAAGGAAAAGGAGAACTTTCTGTTCCGGTGGTGGATGCTATTAGATTGAATTAGCTATAAAATCTAAACGTAATGTGAGGCTGTGATTTAAACAACAACTCAAACCAAACTAGATTTTGTGTTCAGTCCTACGCTCAGTAGCATTTGCTCCATTGCACTTGTCTGACACCAGAGTCATCCAGGTTAGGGGGCTGAGCAGGCAGAAATTGTTTTTCAGGAGGGTTAAGCTTCTGCTGCGCAGTTTTCTGAACTCATGAAACTTGCTAACTGTGGGGTCACTTGAGTGCTGGTATCACCCTAAAGAAGGTATAGCCAGGGAAAGAGGGGATGCAGCTACGGCTTTGTCAATTTAGAGTGTTTCCAATGTCACACCAATAAAAGGCTTCCGGTACTTCTGCATTCACATAAATTATGTAGATGAGGTAATTGACAACCATAATGCTATCAAGCAGGAAATATTACATGAGTCAGAATAAGATGGTGTTTCTTCAGTCCTTGGGAAGAGTGAGCTACAGTGGAAATAATCAGGAGTTTGTGAAAAATATGAATCAACAAAAGAGATAAAGGAGGCTCTAATGGATAGAAGGTACTTGACTGGGGCTTCTGGGAGTCAATATGAGATGTTGTGCTTGGTGTGTTCCTGGCAATCATGTTCCCATGGTGATAGGAAAGCACTCAGTTATCTGCCTCTTGTGCCGGACTTGTATTGGACAGATGGAAATCAAAATACAGATCTTATACTTCTTGCATAATTAACATTTGCATCTCACTGCTGTGAGATGTAACTGAGGCCAAAAGATTAACAGGATCAGGAAAGAAAGGGGATTATTCATTTACAGTACATTATGTTAGGTTAAATGAAAGCTTTGTAAAGCCTTTGTAAAGAATTGAAAAACCATTATACAACAGGGAACAAATAACGTGCTAACTAAAGGGGATTAGGAAGAAACTTCTCTAATAAGTAGGCTATTCCATGGGTGTCCACTGTGAGGTTTCTTGTACCTAGTATTAATCAGGCAAGTTTTAAGGTGGGTGAGCCATCTCTTTGCAACAGGTTCTTATGACTGTTTAAACAGATGTTACCTGTTGATTTGAATATAAGTGTGTAGCTGGAAAGACCGCTTAAGGAAGCGAAGTTTAAATTTTGCTATGCGCAAAATCTCTTTCCAGACGAGAGAGCCTCTGGAGAAAGGATAGGGTCTGCTGTAATCAAAGTGGAACCAGAAACCTGACAAAGAAATAGCAAGGATGATTACTTGCAGCAGGGGTGTATGATGAAAATTGTAAGTGAGGAGGAGCACATGAAAGGCAAAATCAATGCTGGGGAGGTCGGTGCTGTTAACATTACCACTTAGAGAATTTTAACAGCACAGCTAAAATAGCAGGTGCATGAGTTGGAAGTGAACATACCTCTCATTTCAAGTGTGGTCGTTATCTTAAAAGATTAGTAAAAAATCTCTATTGAAAAACAGTAAGGTGAGCTAATCACCAATTAAAGGGGCCCTTAATATGATGTGCATGTTTCTGTAGTTGGACAGGACAAAAAGAGAATTTTAGTAGTCAAACTTATTATTTATTGCACAGGTAGGACAAATTAGTTGTAAGCTGAAGTAATGCCATAAGGTTCCAACTTGCACCATGAAGTAAAATTTAAAAGAGGAATTACAAGGGACACTGTTCAAAGGAGCTTTCAGCCTGGAACCTAGCTGTTGACTATTTCAGCCAAGCAGTCTGAGAGGTGCAGAACTCAGTGAAATACGCAAATACTGATGGCTGATATTTTTAATAATGTAAAAATAGGGGAAATCGAGAATAAGCTCAGAGGTGCTGGCTCATTAAAGGTGTTCCTCTGCTACCTGGTATATACTTTACATCAACAGGACTTGCTTGACAGACAGCTGCCCGTACACTGCTATTTAAAGGGAAGCTATAGATTTGAAAAAAAAAAAAAAACAATGAAAAATAAAAGATAGTAAATTCTTTACGTGGCTTCCTCCCCCTTTTCCCGTGGATGAGGCAGAGAAGTCCAGCCGGGGGTCTGGTTTTCAGTTATCTTTCTGGTGGTTTGGGAGACCGAGTCCCAGCTACAGCTTCATCAGTTTGCTATCTGCTGTCCTGTGGAAGCAGCAGCCTGTGTTCTCTCTCCAAAGGGGTCATGTCCTGGTTGGCAACTAAGGAGGACAGGCGTGGTTTGGAGTACGTTGTCTGATGCGGTCAAACAGAATTACAATGTCTGCCTTTCTCGAGCTATCAGGATACAAGTGCATAAAGAATTGTTTGGAATAATACCCTAATCTGCTTTTCCTGCTTGTATTTAGTAAGCTGATAAAGCTCGAGCAATGCCAGTAAATGCCTCTTGCAGAATTTACATATAACCCTCAGTTGGGTGTCACTGATAAAGGATGAATATTGCTGCAGATAGGATTTCACAAGGCAAAGTGAACCACCACAGGAGCTTGCTGTTGAAAGGAGCAGCACTTCTCCCCCTGCCTTCAAACACCAGAATAACCCAACTGACCAAAACCAAACAAAAACAAGTTGGAAAGAAAAAATAAAAAAGGAAATAGTGAGGCTTCTTATTCCCCCCCACCGGTGGTAGTGAGCTGTTAGGTTGACTGACCAGCCTGTGGAGCTGCAGGCACTTGCTGAAACGTGTGAGGGTGAGCCTGCATTATACCTCAGATAGCTGGCAATTTGCAGACTTCTAAACCTGTTTTCTGAAGAGATTTCCCCCCTCTCCCCATTAAGCTTGCTGATTGGAGCTGGCATGACTGAAAACTACCGTGTTTGCTGATAAGGAAAAGGTCATACAGGTTCTTAACTCTGTAACGTCAGGGTCACGAGAGAGAATGCAGTCTTTGAGCGTTGTTGGATACCTACCTGCCTCTGAGTGGCCTTAAGTGTTTCCTAAAAATGGAGATAAAATGCTGTTCTCAAAGTAAATGAATACAGAGAGAGAGAGAGGAATGTTTCAGGCTATATCTGAGCTGGATTTCTAAAATCTGCAGCATGAGTCAGTTTGCATTTAGCAATTTACAATGACTGGAAAGAAATCTCTCTAATTTGTTGATCTTACATTTCAGTAAATCTTAAATTGTCGAGGAAGCTGCAGAGAGGTGGTGGGAAAAACGAGTGGGTCAATAATGTGAAAAATGTGCAGGTTCATTTCAAAGACTAGAAGCCAGTTGCACTTACTTGAGAGACTAGATTATTTTTATTGATCAAAAATTATCTCATGTCAATTTATATGATTTTTTCTGGGGTAGGAGAGAAGGTCTTGTCAGATGAATTTGCTGTAAGCTTTTTCATTTCTTGTTAAGATTAAAGCTTTGTTTTGTAATTATATTGATAAAATACACTCTTTTATAATACATTTGATTTAGAATGGCTTGCTGTATTGATTAACAAATTAAAGTGATACAAAATCAATAGGAACACGTACTAAAAGGATTAAGGACAGGATAACTGAAAAATCCAATGTAGTTGTTAATGGAGAGTCAGAATCTACTAGCTCTGTCTTTTTCTTGGGTAAGTACTCTTCTGTATGTGCCAGTGATCAGGAAGAAATATGGAAACAGTCAAGTTTTTCAGAGGATGCGAAGACCGCTGGGTGGAGTTGCAAATGTCGGATCAGTTGCTACAATGATATCCAAGATTGACCAGTCTTTCTGGGAAACAAACCAGGTATTTTCATTTAGCCACAATAGTGCCTGCTAAACATATAGTGGAAGACATGTAGATTCCACTTTTGGAAGAGCCTGTGCTCTGAGTCGTGTGGACTCTAAATATGAATCGAGTTGTGATAAATTAATTTGGGAATGTTTAGACTGGTATACCACCACTTAGGTTGGTAATAGGAGATTTGTAGTATTAGAAAAGTTGCTAGCAAAATGAAAGATGCTTCTGAGAAGAGTTTTGATGTGTTCAGAGTTTGATAAGCTTATTAAACTGAATTTAAAATTCAGAATATTTGATTAACCCAAGTTAGAGCAAGTGACTTGCTCACAATAAGTGAGGAGACTTCAGTTTAAGGAAGCCTCATTAACCAGCCGAAGGTGTATGACAAGACCCAGTTGCTGGAAGCTGATTCTGGGTGATTTTAGTCTTGACACATGCCTTGTATTTATAAAAAAAGGGACCTCAAGTTTGTAGCTGAAGCTAAGAAAACAGAGCTCCATCTCTTGGAGTGTTTTACAGAGGGTACACTGTCATTCATGTATTCCTATCACCTGGAAGTTGAGGCCTAAGTTACACAGGAGAGCTTAACGTCACAAAAATGTTGTGCTCATCTCCAAGATGCTTTACAAGTCAAAGCCTTCAATCCACCCTCTTACCTCCTTCAGAACCCTGTCTACCCCCTCACCTGGAGTTGTTTATAAGTAAGTGCTGATCTGGCTAAATGACACTAATCATATATGGGCAATTTCATTGCAAGTTTATCCTCAGCATGCATCAACTTTCATGAATAGAAACCTGCAGCAGAGATAAGAGCTGTAGAGAACAGAATTGATGTGTGCTTAAATATTTCGTGGTTTTGAGATTTCCAAAACCTGCCTCTTTGTTGCAGAAAAGATGTCTGAGTCAGATTGTGTATTTGTGTGTGTGTGCATACCTGTAACTTCATTTGGAGTGTCTCCTCCTTAACAGCTGACATTAAATATTTTTGTTATACTAGTATTAGCTGGTACTATATTTTTTTTAAATGCCGTTTCTGCTTCCAGTGCAGAATCTATTGAGTTTTCACATTCGCAAATTCCAGACTCTGCCATCTTTAAGCCCATCTCAGTTCTCTCTGTAAAATGTATATACCTGTTGTTTGCAATACAGACCAAAAGACTTCAGGTTTTAATTCTTTGCCTTTTATTAATCTAAGATGGACTGTTAACATTAATACAGTGTTTGGTTCTAGAAGTGCAAACTGTGCCAGGCCTATATGGGAATAGAAATACAAATCCCACCCCCAGTGAATCATAATTTCTTTCAATTGAGTGGGCTTGCAGTCATTTTTAACACTAAATGGCATGTTTCACTTGCTCAGTGGTTGTACCCTGTTAAAGCTTTGTGTGTTTCCCTGGTCATTTTAATGCCACCAGCTCAGCTGTTCCTTTGAAGTGTTCCTGATTAGTCTGAAAAGAAATTTGGAAGGGAATGCAGAAAGGGTAGAGAAGGAAAACTCAAACTACTTAAGCAAATGAGCAGCTTTCAGGATTGATGGATGAAGGATAGTTCCCACAGGTGAAGTAACAGGTGAAGTTCACAGCTTTCCAGTGTTTTATGTATGTTGATGGATGAATAAAATGTATAGCTAACTTCCAGGATACACATTAAACTATTTCTGTTTGCTTATTTCCCTTTTACACATAAATGCCTAATCTTATATAAGACAGGTAGCATAACAGTGGCCTCTCGTATGTTTACAAGCTGGATGTTCCTGGGTGAGCTTGCCTTTATCTTCTTGAAAAAGAGATCTCTTGTAGATAGAGGGTTAAACAAGGTACAAGGACAGGTGTTCTGAAAAGTCAGCACAAACAGAATTGACTGATACTGAGTCTATTTCTATTAACAGCCTACTCTTTGGAAAGAAATAAGCATCATGTTGTTATTTTTATATTTAGCCAGATTTCCTAAGGAAAGAGAGGCTTGTGTCATTTCTGTCCAACTGTTTCGTTCAGCTCTCCCTCAAGGAATTGGCCAATTGGAACCAAATTAAACAAACGATATTTCAACGATACCAAGCTCCTGTAGCTTTCATGAAAGTGATGAAAAAGTCAGAGAGAGGATCCTAAGTATGGTAGGATAAGCGCTCTTACCACTCCAGGTGCAAAATCTTTCATACTGTGATTTCTCATGGAAATACCTGCTATATTTTTGTGCTCAACAGTAGTCAAAAAACAAATTGAATGCCAGGACTTCACCAGGAAAAGAACAAAGTGCAGAGCAAAATTAGAAAAAATAGTGTTGTGTCATGGTCTGTTGATGCTATGTTGTTCTGGGTAGCTCTTCTCCCCCTACATGAAAAAAATGCAGAAAGCAGCATTGGGGATCGTTGTGAGGAGGCCATTTCCACTTTTATAGATGTCTGTGTAGGCTAGAGATTGTCAGCTTTGTGCAAGAACTAGGGGAATGGAGTAATGCTGCAGAAGAAGACATTAAAAAAATAACAGAGGAAGGTCTTCAGTGTGCGCTTAAGCTGTGGGACTCATTGCTGCAGGATGGCTCCTAAAAGTTTACGTGGTCTCAAAGAAATGTTGAAAAGGTTCATGGGGGAGAAAAATCCCTTGAGGGTTGCTTAGTGTTGATAAACATTCACTGCCCCAATGAGTCTGAATTGTAATCTGTGGGAGAAAGAAAGCTGGGTTGGGAGGAAGATGTCTTATGTGCCTTCTGTGTTTTTGCACTTTCACCTAAGGATGAGCTTTTTGCGACAGACCGAGTAGCAGGGAGATGTCCTGTGCATGGCGATGTTAAAGACAAAGCACAGAGTGCAGTCCTTAACTGTTCCGATGTCTGCTCAGCCGACCAGCAAGTAGGTATGTACATATGGCCAGTCAGCCCCCTGCAGCTTCAGGTGAGCCCCTGGCCTTCTACCCCTGGGTTAGCCCATGGGGACATGGTGAAAGGCCACGGGAAGCAGCCAGGAGCAGAAGCGTGTGCTTGGGCGTAGGCAGGAGCAGTGAGCTACACGTGCAGGACACAGGAAGGAGGGCGATGAGCAGAAGATGGGATACGTGCTTGTAGGTAAGGAATGCGGTTCGTTGCTTACAAGTCTTATGCTCTCTCTTGCCTGTCAGTCGCAGGAGAGCTGTATCTGTAGACGGGGACTTAGCAAGCTGAGACAGAAAGAATACAATTAAAACTGGAAATACTAAGAAGTACTTAAGAGAGCCGCCGTCTCGTGGAGGACCTGTAACTTGACCTGCAGGAGTTGTATTTATCTCTCTTCTCTCTTTCTGCTGCGTTTTCTTGATTACGATTTACAAGATGACAGGCGTTTTCTGAGTGGTGTAGTGTTTCTTAAACTTCAGTACCTTGCAGCAGAAGAGAAAAGCTATTTCCTTTGCAGACATTGCCTCCTGTTCTGTAAATAACAGATATTCATTTTGCATGCTGAGTGGCTGCTGAACTTCGGAGCATATCCATGCTTTTATTTTCCTGTATTAATCAGGGCAAAATGGATGTGCTTTTTAGTAGATGTTTCCTTTACAGGATGCCATAATTGGTGTTTCACTTGCTGAGTGTTTAAACTGTAGCCAAAATGAAGCAGATACAACCTCTTTCTCATGGCCAGCTGTGCAAGTTGCTATGGGAACTCGGTGGGGACTATCTGCAGATTACTGCTCTGGGGACCACACCTGGCTTATTTGCATTCAATTTAAGTTGGGGAAAATTCAAAAGAAGAAAAGAGGAGTGTAGGCTAGCCAGTAGGCAGGCAGAAAGGGCTTGTCATTTTGAGACTGACACTTTGGACAGCAAAGCTGCTCTTATTCGTGGTTCTTGCAGACTCATGCAGGGTTCTGAATTTCGAAGCCATTCGTGTGTTTTGTTGTGAGGCTTGTTGGAAATGTAATGGCACACGGGCCTTTTGGTGTTATTGCCTCTAACTTAGTTAAATCTCAGTGAATTTGCAAACTTTCTTTGCATGTGTAATGAATAATTTCTCAGTGACAGTGAGGGATTGGGAAGGCAAAATGCAATACAGGTCATTCTTTTAAGCTGGCATGTTAGTTCAGGTCAGTGCGATATTAAAATGTCAGTGTAATATCATGTTGCTGGAGAGCTTAGCCTGACTTTTTTTTCCCTGAACACTGAAATCGCTCTTCTCCCAGCGATGACTGTGACGACTTCCTAAAAAGGCTGCGGAACAATTTTCATTCAAGTCAGCAGCAGTGGTCAGCTAGCAGCTTTCAGGCTGTTTGTAGCTGGATTTCTGTGGATTATGACGTCCTGGCACATAAGTACTTTGCTTCTTTCTTGTTCATTCTTGCTACATCAACTTGCCTCTTGACCAAGAGCGGACAAAGTGATTAAAACAGCACTGTATGCTGACGTGCTCTTTGTGCTATTTCCTCTGCTGGTTTCAGTTTTCACCTGCTCTTGTTTTCGTACCACAGAGCTGGCAGACTGCCTTGGTACCTTGCTGCAGGAATGCCTTACTGGAGCATGTAAACTGTTTGAAGAACAGCGGCCTTGGAAGCTTTGAGAAATCTGGGAGAACCTCAATGCTTAAAAATAAATTAATAATAAAAATCTGAGGGTTAATGGGTGGCTGCCTGCCTGTAAATGGTCTGTTCTTAGATCAGGTGACATCAGCATAGATCAGATCACTTCCATTGTCCCTTGAAGATTCAGGTTTTCAGCCTGTACTGATGCTGTAGATAGTTAATTAGTATCTTTCAAAATTCGTCAAAGCAATTTCTTGTATTTGGGGTTTAGCATTCTAAGCAAAGTCTAGCTACAAAGTCTTGCTGGTGTAATTGTAGATGTTACTCTGCTTCTTTCTCTTAGTTACCCGTCAGCGCTCCCCATTTTCTCAACTTTTAAACCTTTTAGTTCAAACGTTTTCTGCAACACTTCTGATGGAAACAAATGATTAAGTAGTTAAGTCTTAGTGTACTAATCGAGTTTCTGTTTTTGAGCATGGAAGTGGTGTATGTGGGGAGACCAGAAATCAAGAACATGTACTGAAGAGTGGAATTGGAAGGGTGCGTGCATGTGTGAGTACACTAATGGGTTGAGTTGTCAGCATTAGGGCTGAGAGTCAGTGTCCCAAAGAGGAAATGTTAGCTTTTTTTAGTTGTGAGATGTTGATTTCTTACGTTTGTCATGTAAGTTGTGTGATAAAGCTTGTAAACCAAAAATGTAACATACAAGTGGATTTAAGCTGTGGCCAGTGAAAGTTTTAAGCTAATACTGCTGCTGCTGCAGCAGTCCTGCCTGATCCCTGGTTGTTTGTTCCTGCCTCCATGCTGCCTTTGCACTTCACCAGGGTAAACATTTCTCCCCACGGATTAAGAAGCTGAGCTGGGTTAGTGTTTTCTCCTTATGGTTGGATTAGTTTTAACACAGATCAATTCTCTTGTGTAGTTCCCTGCATGGCAGCACGAGAGAGGAGGCAGCAGAGCAGTGGGGATGAGAGGGGCTGCAGCTGCTTCTGCTGACTCAGCACTCGTGTCCCATAACCCTATATAGTGCCTGCCGACATTTACACGAGATCCTAAATTTAGTGTCCTATTCTTAATTTTTGGTGCTTGTATGGAGTGTATTTTTATTGAGGAAAAAATGAATCTTTTGGGTATCAATGTTTAAGTTTTGTTGTTGTTTCTTTTGACTTAATTTTTTTCAGTTGACTTTTTACCCTGTAATTTGGGACTAGATCATGAATTTCTTTGGAGAGGATTTTGTATCTGTCAATGAATGATTCTAATCAAAACCAGGTTACAGAAACTGGGACAGTTAAGAAAAGTTTTTCTGCTACAGTTTGCTCTAGAAATAAATACCCCATTCCTCTCTTCAGTTGTGTCTGTGTGCATGTAAAGAAAACGTGCATGTCTTCCCAGCAAATCCTCTGCAAACGCAGCCAGAGGTGGTAGTGCTACTGCATGCCCTGCAGCATTACTGCTAGTAAAACTGTTCTTGTGGTTATTTCCTGGAAAAGCTAATCAATGCCTTATCTGCTTTAGCATAGCTGCTAAAACTGGCAAAATTGTACCTGTGAATGTTTCCTGGAAGAGCTGATGTAGATAATACTCTGTATGTGTAGTTATGTTGAGGTTTTCGCTTTCTACTGTTCCTAAAATATAAATTAAAGACCCAGGTGCCTGGGAAATTTTTTTTGATGGATAGCAAATTGAATCTTATGCTACCTCTGACCAGCCAAAATGATAGATGCTCAGTAGGTTTGCGGGTGGATGGAATCAGTGTCTGCAGTGTGAATAGCTCTGTTGCTTCCTTTGGACCTTGCATCTTGCAGGTTTTTGTTGAATTTGTAAGATACAAAGCAACTTGTCTGCAATTTGGCCTTTTCCTCTTTAAGATCAAATAATTTAAGCTTCAGAAAGTAGCATTCTCATGACATATCTTGTAGTTCCTACTACAGGTGTTAATAGTGTCTGGATTAGTGTGTTGAGGGCACTAAGGCAATATCCTGCTTCAGATTTGAGATAACTATTAAGGAAAAGAGAGCAAAAGCAGCTTCTGCAAAAGATGGTAATAACGGTGGTGCAACTTCAGTTCATACCATGATCTGCAGAGATTTTGCATGGGCTTTTTTCTATTAATTTGTTTGGCAAACACTCCGAATGCTAACTAGAGCTAAATACCACCTCTGCAGCTGATCTTGATATATCCGCTTGGCTCCAGCAGCAATCATAAGAAACTTAAACTGGTGACTTTGATTTATGTATTTTGAGAGTGAACTGTAGTGTATTTAATGACAGGTAGTGTGGAGGCTCTGGGATTTGAATTGAGCTGAATTGTATGGTTAAGTTATATATTGAATTAGTCTATTCTTTGTAGAGCCCCTATTCATCAAGCTACACTAGTAATTGCTACTTTATCAAAGCGGAGAACAGAGAAACAGCATGTTTGTATAATGCATTATATTTTGATTTACAGGTGAGTTTAAAAATAATGTGTTTCAGTTCTAAGTGCCTGTCCCTGCTATGTGTGGGCATGGGGAGGCAAATGTAATGCTTTTGGAATGCGCATGCAGTGATATTTCAGAAATGTAACAGGTCAGAGGACTGCTAAGACAAATATTACAGTTCAGTAGTTGGGCTTAGCATAAGCAGTGTTCGTACAGTGCCAGACAAATCAATTGTGTTGTGATTTACGTATTCCAGTATTTTACTCAAATGCTTGTATTTTTTTAATGTGTATTGGCATAACATTTGATATTGTGAATTGTTACGCTGTCTTCCTTGCTTGGGGTGTAGGAGGGGTGCAGGGCAGAATAGTAAGGGTGCCCTGACACAGCATGAGCTGTGTTTACATTGTCCATTCAAACACATGCACAGTGGTTTCAGCAGCCACTGCACGTGTGGCAGATGCATTCCCATAAATGTCATCCCAGCACGTGGCTAGTGTAGAAACGACCACTGTGGGGTGTGGTCTGGAAGCTGTTGTGATCCCCAGGAGATACGTGAGCATGGGCTGGCTTTCCCAGCAAGGTAAGCCAAGTCACCCCGCTCCTCACACTGCCGGGGTGGGAGTGCTCCAGGTTCTCCAGATTGCACAAGCTGCAGCATCCATCCCGTAAAACCATGCAAGCTTTCAAAAGCATGCAAGGCTGTTATTTTTCCTTAGTTTCAGTACTGCTGTTATGCACATCTGTGCGCTTGGATTGTTTCCTTTTTTTATTCATTAAATTTGTTTTACGTAGTTTTACGGATAGTGTTCTTCAGCCCTCCCTTGTGTTTTGTTCATGTAACTTCACATCAGTCTTCATTTCAGTCTTCCTCTACTTGGCGTCCTGTAGTACTTTTCTGAAAAGCAATGTAGGGTGTGAAAATCTTGTAAATGTAATGAAATAATAAAAATGTTCACTAGTTAAACAATGTGCACCTGCTCTGGGTGTTTTAATATTTGTCAGTGTGAAGTATTTCAAATTGGACAAAACAGGAATTTTAAAGGAAGGCGAGACCTACATATATGTGAGTAAAAACTCAAACAGGTGTCTCCCTTCAAATATTTACATTTAGAAAATGGTTTGACAGACTTTAAAGATTCCTGCATAACTTTGGAATGCTACTTTCCATGTGCAAGTGTAGTAGAGGAATGAACATCAGTTTTAATATTATGGATCCACACCAAGTGTGGCAGAATCAAAGCATGATTTGCTCATATTTTTAGTTAAATTAAGAGTATCTTCCTGCAACTATTCAAAAGTGCAACTGTGCAACAGTTCTATGGCAAATGCAGCGTGTGCTGGTTAAATAACACAAATTTGTTCTCAAATGTGTGATAGGGCACGCTTTTTTTTTGAATTAAGATCCTGGAGCCAGTGGTTATGATGTAGTGCTCAGTATAAAAATAAATAAAACTGTCTGAAGCCGTTATGTGATAGTGATGAAAACCTTGAAAGCATGATATGAGTGAAACATGAGTTCTTAAATCAGAAAACGCGAAGATCTAATGTTTGCTGTTCTTCAAAATGTTCCATGATTTTGAAGAAAATGTTATGACTTGTGGATCGAAGGTGTGGTTTTGAACACAAAGGGTTGTCTGTACTACGGAGTTATTAAACTTGCACTGAATTTATATCCTTTGCTTCTGAAAAGAAAACAATCAGAATGAAAGAGAAACTTGTATGTAAATATTATATGGATCCTTTTTGTAAGCTATGGCTTAAGAGGAGGGCGACACTGTTCAGATGATGCACTGGGATGATAGTATTAGACATGGGTTTCAAATAAGGCATAGTTTGATTGCGAAAGCTATAATACTGTGACTTTTGAATAAGAGTGTTTAATTTCTCTCTTCCGCCTCTATGACTATTCCCCCTGTTTTTTTCCCCTCCCCATATGGTGGTACTGTACTGTGAGTTTCTCATGACCACAGTTATCTTATCATAAAAATGACTTAAACCATTATAGCTACTATCATCTGAGGACAAAAATAAGTGAGATTTTTAAACGCACAAATGAAACCCTTTATATTAATGTGTCAGGTGCTTACGAATGTCTGTTACGAGTGTCCTGCACTGATAAGATGAATTAGCATTTATGGTTTGCTGTCTCTGTACTTAATCGTCTTCAAAAAAGGTATGCAAGAGAATTATGAAAGACACTTTGCAATGGAAAGTTTGAAAGGATAGTTATGATTTGAGTTTGAGAGAGAGAAGCCAAATTAGATGTAGACTGAAATTCCAGTTCATAGTAATTGTATAATGACCTGTAATTCTAAAACAGGCCAATTTTATTAGACTTTTCCAGAAAACTGCTCTTTGGCTTTCAGAGCAAACAGCACTTTTCAGATAAAATCAATTTTGTTAGCCAAAGTCAAAGGTGGTGGCTAAAATTAGAGCTTGGTTTGCAGCTCTAACTATGAACAGGCTTCTGTCTGTCTGTCTGTAATTACCCTAAGAGGATTGTGCCAACTTTAATCACAGTTTATTTTTGAAGTACGTGATTTTTTATTTTTTTAATAGCACATTGGAGTTGTTTGAAACTTTTATTAGGTTTTATTTAGTTTGTGGAATGGAGACTTGGAAATGTCTTGAGTTAAAATGTAGTAGCTCTGTGTAATGTCAGTCTAGAGGTAGCTGTATCTACTGGTCTTGGCTGGCAGGACACACAGAAGGCAGCCATGCTCCATGTGTATCCACTGTGTGTTGGAGTGCTAAGTCATGCACCATTGTGAAAGCTTTTGTTACCAGTCTTCTTCAGTGGTTCTTCATAATAAAATACACTAGACACTGATGCAGTAATGAAGGCAGAATGCTAATATGTTGTGATTAATACCATGTTTTGTTCCAAGTACACTGTACAACAGTGTAATAATGTGCTGTTGGTTTATTGGGTAATCTTGCCATGTTCTATCAGAAATCATGTTGGGAAGTTTACAAAGGTCACGCTTGTCACAGAGCTGCCTAGTGGCAGAAATTTCCTAGCTGTCATTGGGAGCATGTAATAAATGACATTTTACTAATATACGGAAGCATGCCTATATAAAAATGGAGGTGCCTTTTCTCCATAACTGTGTTACAGTGAAAGAATGTTGTAATAGCTTTGCCTTTTATCCCTTTAATTCTGCATTGTTTCTGTAGCCCCCCTGCCTTCCCCCCCAAAAAACAACACCCCAAACCTGAAGATAGGGGTTTAAATATCCTTATCCCCCAGTTTGTAACAACTTTCCCTATTTATATCATTTATTTATAATATGTTACCTTGGGGAATAATTTTGTGGAATTTACAGTTACAGTGAATTGGGCGTAATAAATGGAAGAAGCAGGAGGAGGAATAAAAGAAAAAACGCAAAAGCAGGTCTAACCAAGAGCTGCATAAGCTGCAGTGGGAAATGAGATACCCTTTCCAAAAAGTAAGGTATAAAGTATGAAGTACAATCATTAGGACTCTGTAAATAAAGTGACAAATTGGTGGTGACAGTGAAGCAAAAACACTTAAAGTGGGAAGGTATGGAAGATGCACAGAAAGCGAAGAGAAGAAGAGAATAGGGTAGAAAGTCTGCTGAAGCCTTTCTGCAGTGTTTTGATTGAAGAATATCTGCGTTTGCCATACCTGACTCCATCAGTGGCTTTAGTTCTTTTGCTTTTATGAAAAAATACAAACAGAACTGGGGGCAGGGAGGAATCATGAATATCACAATTGTAGAATTGCTTGAAGAGCATGGGAAATGGAGACGGTTTTTCTTCTCCACAGATGATCGCAAGGTGTGCACCATTCTCTTTCTGGAGGTACCTTTGGAGGAAAAGTGAAGCTTTTTGTGCATAACCAGTGATGGTATTTTGCTTAAATGCAGGTACCACAGGTGTGACTTTGGTTCAAGGTATTAAGTAACTTTTAATGTAAGAGTTCACCACAGAACAATAGTCAATGACATGGCAGAACCTAAACAGAAAATTAAATAAGCATGCTCTGCCATTGGTTTTGAGGCCAGGTGATCCACACTGTTCTTCCCCGAGCACTTTTCTACTTAGGTCTTCAGGCCTCCTTCCGAGGCCTATCAGATAAGTTGTTGGAGTAGTGTGGCCTAGATGGAACAACAGGTTTCTTTGGCCAAAAATTCAGAATTTACCTAAAATGCAAGATAATCTTGTGAAGAATGAAGTGGTCACTGGAAGTACTGTTTTTTTTTTTTTGGGTCAAGTTTAGTTTGAATATTCAAAGTATGTGGCTTTATTTCAATTAGCAGGTCAACGGGAGTTACATTGAAATGTGCGTGTGTTTGTCTGAGGGGGTATGTTAAGGAATATTGGTCAGCACAATCAGGAGCGGGACAAAAAACCTGGTCGTCTTTTCCTTGTTAGCTGTCAGCACACCGTTGGTAGCGTGGTTGCTGACCTGCACAAGGATATGCCAGGGCACTTGCCAGCCCTACTTGGGGCACATCCTTCCCTGGCCTTTGCCCACTGTTTTACTGTCGTGCTGTTAGCCACACGCCGCGTGTCACTACACACATGCCTGCCTTTAACGGTCGCTTCCTGCACTTGCACGCTTCTGGTGCTGCACCTGTGTGGGACCAACTCCTCCTGTTCGAGGGGGGTCCCGGGGACGGCACTGCTGACCTCTTGCTGGCTGCCTGGGCTCAGCCAGTGCTTGAGCTGGCACCTGCTCTGTCCAGTGTCACTGTTCGTGTCCCGGCTCCTCCGATGAAGCAAGCGGATTATCTCGCAGCGTGATCCAAAAGCATGTGTGGATGAACGTGGTTTAGTGAAGGTCTGTGAACAGCGATGCGCCTCAGAGGTCTTGATGGGACACATGACTCTGTAGAAAACAGAGTTGGAAACCAGGTATTAGGAAGACCTGTTTTGTACACGCAATTGTTTCCCTGTGGTTGGGAACATGTTCCCTTCTTGCAACCTTTTTCAAGTGTAGATCACTCATGTTAAATATATAGTGGGGAACATCTTCTGTTAAGTAGAGATATGAACCTGAACAGAAGAAGAGGTCAAGCATGGAAATAAATTCCAGTCAGTAGCAGATGACTGAGAAGTCCCTTTTCTCTCGCACTCTCTCGTTTGGAGAGGCGGTGCTTGAATTCACTTCAGAAATGAGGAGAAGAAAAGTACAGCTAGCTTAAAAAAAAAAATATCTTTAAATTCACATTAACATCTGGCCCAACACTGTAGTCACCAGCACTGATCATCACACTTCTTTTCCTGATCAGAACATGGCATACTATATGTTGGGATGTCCACATTACGCTTTGATGTAAATGTTCTTGCTGTTTTGGACACTTGTATTTGAATGGTAATCAAACTATTTGCAATGGTTCAATGTAGCATTAGAGTTCTTTGGTACATTTAATTCTGTGGAGCGCTTCTGGAAAAGAGGATCGACTCCTCCGTAGACCGAAGCCTCTTCCCTATTTCCCAGTCCTTCAGCGTATTATGGGCACAGCAGCAAGTGTGCTCTGATTATCGTTGGGTGGTTCAAAGCTGCAAGTCTGGTGTAAAATGTCCCTTTCAAAAATTGTAGCTCCACAGTAAGCTTTGTTTAGCTATATTGTGTTTGCTTGGGGAAGGGATTAATAATAGCTTTTTTTTTCTTCCTTGGAAGTCATTGGAAAGCAAAAAACTAAATCTATTTTGATTTCACTTGGGATAGATTAGTGGGTGTCAAATGTTACACAATACTTGACATATCCACTGCTGTTAACTTGGCCGTTGCAAAGGGATTACCAGATAATGAATCACCAAGCTCTTTAGTCATTTAAAAAGAATTGTGCTGCTTCCTTGCCCTGGTGTTCCTCTTTCCTGCCCAGGACCTTCTTGTGACAGTCCGTGTTACGATGTGGAAAACGCCACACAGATGTGCAAGCACCAGTTTGACAGCTCTGTGTTCGGCTTCTACCTTGCTAATTGTTTTCATGGGATTATTTGGATTGTGTAGAAAGCTTTTTCCAAATCCCCTTTATTACTGAAGTTATTGTTGCCAGCAGGAATAAGATTAAAGGTGCTTAAGTCTGTAGAGTTGTTTCTAATTTGTACGTGTCATTTCAGTGGCATTTTAACAGAACTCTGTCTCTCTCCCCTCCCTGCTCCCCTGTGGTACTGTGCTCGAGTTAGGGCTGAGAAGCCAAGCTATTGGAAGAAATTTCATTTTGTTCCCTAATTATTATGCTGGCACTCAGGAGATAATTTTTCCCTTCATGCACTGCCAATTAATATGCAAATGAGCTGATAAATATTTATACCGTGATTTAAATTATGCAGGGAGCGCTTTCAGTGTACTCTGCAAATGAATTGTTCATGGACTTCAAAGTGCTGGCTGCTGTGCTAACGAGGGGAGATTTGCATAAGGCCCTAATCAGGCGCATACTGATTAAGCTTCATTATGGAAACTGCCAGCTGCAATCTTTGTTTCTATTTTATTACAAAAAGGGGAACTTTTCACGCTTCAGTCGCCTTGACAATGTCAGACACAGCTAGTAGGAGAGACTAAAACTCCACAGAGCAACTGAAGTTTCCCTGTTCAGTTGAAGATTGCTATGGTGTAACTGAAGTTGTATTTCTTCCCCCACCTCCCCACTCCCTTTCTTGTGCCGTTGAGAGCAGTAGTGTAGATTTGATAGAAATTGCCATTCTCCCTTTCCTTGGACTGTCTGAACCTGTAGAGGATACCACAGCAATGCTGGACTGCAGTGACTACGTTCTAGGTGGGTACCAGCTCAGCTCTTTCTTATAAGCGTTTAATATGGAAATAGAGGGTGTGAGGTTGACTATGCATAGAGGCTTAATCACATATGCAGAGAGTAGAGAAGGTGCTTGCAAGGCTGAAGCTCACCAGTGAATCGGCAGCAAGTAGCTGCATGATATGTATATATTGTATGTATCTATACCAGGGAAATGTGTTGTTTTTTTCCACTTTCCCTCGATCCAGGAGAATTCTTTTCCTCTGCACTGAAGCAATATGCTGCTAAGCTTGGGCTTGGATGATATTAATACAGACCTTTTGCTTTTCAGATTTCAATCTGAGAAGCATTTAGCCTTTAACAGACATTGAGACTTAAGACTTGACTTGCATATCTGTGTATCTTAAATTTCAGAGCATTAAAATAAGAAAGAGGGGGGTCTCAGTCTCAAAGAATTTACTAGCTGCAGTGAGGCATTCCCAACAGAATGTATGTTATATCTGTGTGTTTTTAATGTAATAGCAGGGTTCTTCAAGCGTAAGAGAAAATAAGGTGGAGTCCACAGTGGTTGCCATTGATACCGTTGCAAGCTGTGCCTAAGGTTACTGGGATAATGTATTTCCTGAGCTGAGATTCCATCAGGACTACAGAACAGGCATGCCATAATTTCTTCTAAATGTATTTTTAAGTTATTTTCAAAAAACTGATCATCCTAGTTTTTCAATAGATTTTGTTTTCAAGGCTCTTTCCGTGAAGTTCACTGTACAGATTTTTTAAATTGCATTACATATGTTCATAAATAGTACATTTTTTGGATGGTAAATTTTAAAGCAGACACCTGAATATTTGTTTCTGAACATGAAATGGTTTTCTGAAAATGAATTTCTACTCTAAATAAATCTACTCTAAACCTTCAGTTGAGTTCTCTGTGTGTGTTCACTCACATTGAACTTCGTTTTATTTCCATGTGCATCAGTGAAACATTTTTGCTGGCTGTGATGGAGTATTAGCCAGTTTCACTCTAATGGATGAAAGGATACAGTGAAATTCTGTGTCAGGATTTTGTTTTGCTAGGCATATACAGTTCCTAATACTCCACGTTGGTCCGGTGTCTGCTTCTTTCTACCGAATGCCTTCTGAAATGTTACTGAGGGTCTGAGAAAGCGTGGCTCAGCACTGCTAGCAGAGCAGCAGTACTGACTGGAATCACTCCTGAGAGTTTGATTTCAATCATGCACCTGCTGCTTTCGATCCTTCCTTCTGTGGAGTTTACTTTGAGATGATGTTGGCTAAGCTGTAGCCCAGGGCCTTTATTTGAAACCCAAGAAAGGTCTAAAGTAAGAAGAAAAGGTGAGGGCATTATGATTTCTTTTATATTTATGTATATTATATATAAATATATATACACACACATATATGTGTATATATATATATTAAAAATTAGCCCACTTCATTTCTTTATTCTTTTAACTTTAAAGCAGCAATGAGTATATATAAAGCAAATAATCTTTGTTGTTGTTGATGTAATAAATCTGTAGGTTTAGTATCCTGCAGAAATATGTCTTTTCTGCTGGTGGCAGTTCTGTGCTTCAGATGTATGCCATACCATTTGCAATGGAAATAGCGGCATTGTTCTTGATGCTTTACATGCAGAAGGCCCACAGACTGAACAACTAGCAGTCAGCTGGTGAAATAATGGATGCTATCCTTCGTTTGAACATGAGCAGTACTAGAAAGATGTTTCTTCATCTAACTTGCTGCTTTTTCACAATAACGGCTTTTGAGGTCTTTGTCAGGGATAAATCCTTACAATAAATTATTTGTCATTTATACACACTTTGGCTACTTGAGTAAACTTTATATGTATGTCTAGTACCAGCAAACACTGGAACCCCTTTTTTAAAGGATTTATTTTACACTGTAGCCTGGCAGAAAAACATGTCTCACCTTGTGGAAAGGGGCCTGTAAAATTCTGCCTTTGTCCTGAACCAACCTGCTTGTCATGCAGGAAGGTGTGTTGTGTGAGCATCTTTGTGTAGAGGGAAGAGTCAGTGCAGAGCTTGGCTTGGCTTCCTGCTCATGGGACAGACCTGTCCCCTTCCAAGTGCTGTTGGTTGATGCTACCATGGGTATCCTGCCTGGTGGCTGTAGTGCTTTGGTTTCTGCTACAAAGTAGTAGCATAGGGTGCCCTATGCTTTTCTTTTCCAAGAGCTTTACAAAGGTGTTCAGCGAGTGGATCCTATGTTGTTGAAAGGTGATTCCCCAGCCTGTGCTCTTCCCTTCTGTGATCAGTGTTATCATGAGCTCAGACTCTCCTGCTGTGGGCTTAAAAGAGATCTTACATCCAACAGCCCCATAAGTTAGCCTGCTTTCCACAGCAGGGTATATTGGGCTTTTAAGCTCATGTTCCTGCTGGATGAGCACTCTTCATGTTTGTGTCCAAAGAGAAGAGTCCTGTTCAAGTGTTCTGTGAACCCAAAAACATTTCAGTAGCCACCTGTGTGTCAAGGAACAAATTAATGCTATCAAATGAAAGTTGCCTGTAATAATTTTAAATAAGCATACTGTTACCACAACAATAAACTCAATTTAAGGTACACATAGCTACTAAATATAAAACATAACTTATTTCTTTTACACTCAGATCCATCAGCAGGGAGTGGCACATCAGAGAATCACAGAATGGTTTGGGTTGGAAGGGACCTTAAAGAGACTGCTCAGTTCCAGTTCCCTGCCATGGGCAGGGACACCTCCCACCAGACCAGGTTGCTCAAAGCTCCATCTAAGCTGTCAACCAACATGAAAAAAGCTTATTTCCTGCGTAGTCAGTGGAACTGTATTCTCTGCTTCTGGAGTATGTATGATGCTATCCAAATGTGTAAAATGACAACGCAAGGAGCTGGGAAGTAGCAGATTCTGTACCTGCAGCCTTAGCAGAGCTCTGTTCTAGGCTGCAAACTTGTACCTTGAATGTGCTACTCAAAGGTTGTGAAAATCAGGGCAAAACTTCAGCCTTTTGCTGAAATGTGGGCCAGGAGCTTTCAGCTGGAATGGTTCTCCCCACTTGCTCCCCATTCCAAAAGGCAGTTTAATGCGTTTGCCTTTGTACTAAGAGTAACATTTAAAAAGGAGCATGTCTGAGGCCAGCTGAGGTATCAAGTATACACACAGCTGACATTTAAAAGATGTGATCCATAGCCCTAGGAACTCTCTAAGAAGAGCTGAGACTGGAGAGGCTGAAATAACTTGGGGCAGGTTCCTTTTCGTTATGATCCTCTGGGTTTTCTAGGCCCCACTTGGTTCCACTGCAGCAGTTGTTTACATGGAAAATTACATTAGGTTTAAAAATGCTCAAGTTTTTTAAGACTCCAATACGTACTGGAGTCTTTCCAAATGTAAGAGAGAAAAAGGTAGAAGATGTTACATGTTGCATTTCTAACTAGTTCCCCCATCTAGTTAACCAATATGCCCAGGCAAGCTTCAATGTGACTCCTGTTTTCAT
Organism: Anser anser; assembly: GCF_964211835.1. Taxonomy (NCBI): domain Eukaryota; kingdom Metazoa; phylum Chordata; class Aves; order Anseriformes; family Anatidae; genus Anser; species Anser anser. The sequence goes on from NC_139720.1 coordinate 87,794,431, forward strand.
TCAGACACTGCCCAAGTGTCTTCTGTTTGGTTCATACGTGTGTCCCTCCTCTGCCCTTGCCTCTGGCTCTGGTATCCCGAGGAGGGCACTGGCTTCCTCTGGGCAGCAGCAGGTGGTATTGTAGCACATGGCAATAGTCTGGCTTCTCATCTCCAACTCTCCTAGACTGCCGAGCAATGAAGAGTCTGGGCTTTCTTGGAAATACCTGGGGAAAGATACAGGAGTTTATGCTGTTACTGTATTCCTCTTCAGCCCACTGGTATTTTGGAAATCACTGCTTTGATGAAAGAGGTAACCTTTTTAAGCACCTAGCAAGAGAAATCTTGAGGTTAAAGACTTCATTTTGAGGTCATTTGATCTTGTATTTAACGGGTTATGGGAATGGAAGAATGTGCTTAAGGATTTGCTTATGCTTCATTTCATGAGCTAGTCTGTCTTGAGATTCTTTTTATAGATTTGGTTTGCAATAATGTGACACACTACGGTTGGTAGCTAGGAAAGGAGGGGGTGATAAGCTGTAGAGCTGATGCTGTACACAGAACATCTGTGTGGATTCCTGTGTATGGAAACTGTAGCCTCTGTCTGCCATCTGGAGAGGCCCTCTCTGTTGCCCTGTACTCAGCTGACAAGCTTTCAGGTCCAGAGCAGACTTTTCAATAGGTTCATCTAGAGGGAGAAGGAAGAGAAATATCTCATATTTGTAAGGTTTTTGCATGAATATATAGGGAATCTCAAATAATATTGGTGACATTCCTGTAAAATAAAAACGAAGAATTACATAAATGGTATCTATTTGATTATAATGACTGAATTTTCTTTTTCTTGTGGAGGGTTTAAGGAGAATGTAGGCCTTGGTGGTCAGACCTAGTGTTTTTGAATCTGTTTATAGTTTTCTTCCTTTTTAATTATTTTTCCTTCTTGCTTTTCAGTTCCACTGAACTTAAAATAAAGTTCTACCTATCCTTGGCTTCCAACATGCAGTCTTTTATTCCTTCAATTTCATGCTTTCTCCTATGTGAACAATGACACAAAATGTTGAAACAGTATTTGGAAGTTGCACTATTGCGTTCTGCTTCTGTTCGTTTCTTATTATAAAATAAGCTGAATTAGGGTAAACTACCTACCAAATCCCAGATGTTCTGTATGTCTCCTGGACAAGGAAGCATGGATAGGTTTGTGTGTGTTTTTTTTTTCTCCTGTTACTTCATCTTTGTTTCTATTTCAATGCAGACTCAAGAATGAACAATCCGTCAGAAACCAGTAAACCATCGATGGAGAGTGGAGATGGGAACACAGGTAAGAAATGCTGAATTGGTGCACAGATATTTTCTGATGGAATTAAATAGATATGAAATGAAAGGCAAAATTTCGTTACCGGTTTACAGGAACAACAACACACCCCAGAAAAATCCTGCACCTACTGTTTTTAGAGACTTGAGAATGCTGCTTGTCTCTATGCTGAAAACAAATCATTAGTCCTTGCTGTATGCAGGGCACTACTCACATGTTATACTACTCACATGTTATCAATATTCGTATACGATCCCCCCTTCCTTCTTCCTCTTATTTGTAATGCTTCTGATGTTACAGAAAGTCTCGCGGCACTGTTCTCCATAAGTCATCCCATCCTTTCCTGTCAGAACGTATCTTTGGCACCTCTAACCTCCGTTTATTTTGGGGCTGAAATTTTCCCTGGCAGATGTGGGCTATTGACTAATCTTGTTTCCATTTTTAGACTTCATTCAAGTGACGGCAGTTCTCAGGAACAGGGCAAAGGGAGAAGGCATAACTTCTCAACATTAAAAAACTGTTAGTGGTCTTCTCTGTAATGTTGTCATGTGTTAGAACAGAACCTTGAAATTTGGCTGGGACAAGAGTAGCTTTTGTATTGGGGCCATTGTACCTCCTGGCACATCATTACGATGTGGCCAATTTGTAAGCTGTTGAAGAAGTTTAAGTCACCATAACTCAGTCATCTCATGCCTGAATTCCTTTCTGCAGGTAATTTAAGGTTCATTTTAGACATGAGAAATGACAATTCTGAATGGACAGTAAATAGTTCTATCAAACTCAGGATCTTCTCTGAGCTCAGGGTAGCATTTGGGGAGAGAATTGTAATGGGAAGGAACATGTTCTTGAGTTGAGAGAAGTTTAGTTACCTTATAAAAGGAGAATTATTTTCCTCCTTTTTGCTCAGTAAGTTTTATTTCAAACTCTGAAGATGTGCTGAAATTAGCAATTTACTTTAAGCTGGTGTTTCCTCATTCTTTGTACGAGATTTTAATATGGCTAACAGTAACAGTGACTGAATGTTCCTGATACTGATCTGAGAGGCTGGATGTTTTCTGTCATGGATGGGGTCAGTCAAAAGGAACTCAGCTCACTTATCAATATATTTTTTTTATTGGCATCTCCATTTTTATACTTGCAGTTGTATTTGTAATGGGGGAAGCATCAAACCTTATTGTGTACAAAAATGTATTATCTATTTAATACTCTTTAGCATGATTTATAACATTATTTCAAAATTGTACGGGCTTGAAATATTTTATAATCGTAACATCAAGAGAATAATGGTCTTAAATATCCATTTTTATTGAACCGTGGTATCTGATGGGTTTGTATAAACCTCTGAGAAAACTCAGACTTGCTGCTATGTCTGACCTCAGTTCCCTGTGTATGCTTTCTCAAGAGTTTAGATTTAAGTGCATCTTTAACTAGCATTTTTGCCTCAACTGAGCTGTTAAAGAGGAGGACTTGTTTTTTTTGGAGGTGGTCCCTTATCACAGAAGTGTTCCACCTGTTTTAAGCAAAACCCTGGCTCTGCTGACCTTGGCACATACTTATCAGTATAAGGATGGTGGTCATGGTATAAAGAAAGGATGAATAGTAAAGCTGCACATAGATGTTTTCGTTACAAAAGGGATTACGATGTAATTTTCATATTATAATACTAAGGTAACTTTATTACCAAAGTTTGACTCTTACTGGTGTTTGGACCTTTTGCAAACCTTGCTTCTGTAACTTAAACGTTCCCAGTCATTCATTTCATATATTTCATGACTTTTAGTGATCTATTTTTCTAAAGTTATCCAGACTACAACAATATTGGAATTTTGAGGGCCCTTTGTTCTGTGGTCATTGTTTTGTTTTCAAGCATATAGTGCTCATAAACCACTGGAGGTAGTTATTAATAACTTGTGTGATGTTCTCTGGGGGCTCCAGTATCAGCTGCGTTATCCAGCTGACAGACGTTAAACCCTTAAAGCAATACTCATGGAAAGTAATTTTAGGCTTCTGATCAGGGTTTTCTGATTTTGGTTCTGGGCTCTGTGCATACTTACTGAGAATTCAAGTCAGATGGTAAGGAATGGGGCATGCCATTGATTGTCTAAGGAGCATAGGCTCTGAAGTCACATGCATGAAGATTATTTTTATGGATTATGGACTCTCAGAGTTCTGATTCTTGTGACTTTTCAGTAATTGTCTATTTCCTGGTGACACTTGTAAATCACTTGAGTCTGTGTAAGCACTGCTCGTCTATCTTTTGATCCTCAGTGGCTGTTTGTTTAGGTCATTCCTGCAGAAAACACAGAAGTTTGCTGAAATTAGTCACAATAAAATGCCTGAAACAGATTTTATCTTTATGTGCGTGCTAATTTGACTTCTCTTGTAAGCATCTGAAAAAATAACCCATATTTCAGATGAATTAAAAACAACAAAGTCTCAATGAGTACAAGAGTTGTTGGACAGCTGTTTTCACAAGAACATGAATTAACAAACTGTTCTTCAGAACTGCAGAACTACACAACTGTTTTCCAACCTTGAGCAGTGGCTGGATAGGCCATCTAGTATCCACTGGAAAAAAAAAAAGAGAAAGTAAGACTTTGTCATAAAGAAAACTGGTAACCTTTTTTGATTCCTTTTTGTACGAAAATTTTCCAGAACAATTCAGCCTTTTTTTTTTCTTGTTTAATGCATATTCTTTTTAAAATGCTGTGTGAATGCAGTAGTATGAAAGCCAAAGTTATAATGTCTCTGAAAACTGTAGCCTTGGGGCATGCATTGACATAGCAGCAAAATAATAAAATGTAAGTGTAGTATTTGAAATAAGGTTTCTAAGTATTCTTGTTTGCATTGCCTCATTTCTGGAAATTGAATTTCCAGTTTCCAGAAGAAGAAAGTCTATGAGAGAGGGACTGTGAAATATTCTTGAACTGCTAGAATGCTGCGTGTACATCACTACTAAACTTTTCATTAGTAATGTGGATAGGGAATCAACAATTTTTCATGCTGGGGATCTGTCTTGCTCGTAGTATGGATGGGGAAATGTTATGCCAGTGCTGGAAGATGTCTCCCAGAGCACAGTGCAGATAGATACCCACTAAAGTTAGTTTGGAAATCTTCCTTCTCCCTGTTTGCTGTCCCTTCATAAGAGCTTTCTTGCACCGTATTCCACATCTCCCCAGACTTGTAGTCCTTCTCTCCTCTTGCTTTCTTGGGCAGTTTGTGAGATCGGGCTAAATTCTGATGATTGTGGTCTTAGGATTTCGAAAGCATATTTTTCTCCTGATTGCTGACACAGTGCTTCCTTCCTGCTCTGTTTAGTCCTGTGTCTATCCTCTGGAGGTATGGTTCTAAGACAGTACAAAGTAATCCAAGCTCAGACTGCCCCAGTAGTTCATGTTCTGTTCCTCTCCCCGGAGTGGCACTGAGTGAGATGGTTCAAAGATATGATTCATCTGAAAATTAATTGCACTTACTACATTAGTCTTCATCCAAATCAGCTCCCTGAAGTAGCTAACCTCATGGCTGAATTTATTCCAGAATATAAAGGTGCTTAAGTTGCATTGGACTTGGGCTATAAGGGTGAAATTTCATCCTAGTGCTTGGTGCAACTCAGCAACTTTCTGAGATGGGGGGAGGCTTGTTTCCCTACTGTCATCTCTCCGCCCTCCCCTTGTTTGCATCATCTACTGCTTATCAGGCCCTAAGCTAAGATGGTTTTCTGCCAGTTCAGTGAGATATGAATTAACTTGTCCAAAAGAGAAAAGGAACAATTCACCTGAATAGTTTTCTACTCAGTTAACAATGTGAATTGACTTACTGCTGTGTCCATGAACTATCAGAAGGGGTAGGACAGGGACAATGTATCTGGAAACAAGAAGAGAGGGGAGACTGAGATTTTCCACTCCCACTTTTTTTGGTGTTGATGAGCTGTTAGATCAGCTCTGGCAGTTATATGAGAGCTAGGAAGGAGATGGAAAAGATGTAAATGCTTGTATTATAATCGCAGTACTTGTGATTGCATCTGCCATGTTTTTAATTATTTTTTTTTACATTTAACTCATCTTGAGCAAAGTGGCACTCTGGTTTTTCCATGTCCTTGCACTGTGTTGGCCTTCTGATTCTGACAGCTTCATTTTCCAGACTCCTTACCAGATTTCTTGGATTCCACAGGCGTGTTGTCACATCCTTGGGAGCACCTTAAGAGCAAAGCCTCTTGTATCCTGGTCTCAAAGTTCATTTTCCCTGCTGTTCTTCAAAAGATGTAGGCATCCTGTGATAAATGCGAGCAACCTTGGCAGCGTTCCTTCTAAAACTAAGGCTGCATCCAAAGGGGAAAGGGACGCTGTACTTCCAGATATGAAAGAAAGCATAGGGTGCAAGTAGAACAGAGTATGAACAGGTGGGGTTTAGTTTTCTTTTTTGTTGCTTGGAGTTGCGATTTGGGAGGTGTGGGGAGAAGGAGTTATAGTACTTCAAGGACTGACTTAAAGAAAATGTTAATTTCTCTCAGTACCTGTCTAAACTGCTTTTTGGGACCAATGAATATTTTAAGGATCAGCCTTTTAACTTGCTTTGTTCGAAACTGTCAACCCTATGGGGATTGTTTCAAGTCTCCATATCAAGAGTTAGCAGAAGTGCCAGCTTGGAGCATCTCTATGCACACGTGTAGCAGTGCTTTTTTAATATGGTGGTATGATTTGAAGCTCTTTTTGTAAGACAGTTAACTAGAACAACTTCACCTGTTTATTTAAGGTGAGGGTTCCAGCTAGTTTTCTCAGAAATGGGTAATTTTTTTTTGAAACCTGCAAGTTTCCAATTGGAATGAAGAACACCTGTCTTACACTAGATTTTCTTCATTTTTTCCCTACTTTTGGTGATTCCTTAGTGCAGATTGGAAACAGCTGATTCAAAGCATCTGCTTAAATTAGGAGGTTGTAGATTGATTTCTTTGAATTATAGCAGCTGTTCATCAGAGGTTAATTTTATATATTGACCTAGTCATTTTCCCATTGAGAGAATCCCACTTTTGCCTTGAGAGAATTCTGCATCTTACTCCAAAGAGTGGAAATAGATAGGACTCTTCTAGCTCTTCCAACAGATATTCTTACCTAACTTTCTTTGGCAAAATGCAACTAACTCATATTCATGATTAGTTCAGGCCAGTGATAGTCCTTCTATGCGCTTTGAATTGGATTTATAGATTCACTAAGCAAAATCATTTGTAGTTAAAATTTTCAGTATTTTTAACTCGTCTGTGGATCTTTGGCTGCAATAGACTTCTTTAAGTCTGTAAAACCTGGTCCAAAGCACAGAGTTAAACACAGTTCATCAATTCTTCCCTCACACCACCTCCACCAAAAAAAATACATCAAATGGCCACCTTAGGTACACCTTACATGGGTGCTTGACTGTATACATTATATCTGGATTTAGTTGAACAGTGACCCCATCTTTGAAATTTTATTTCTGTAAGCTGTCTGTAGGTCAAGACTGCAATGTAAAATATTGGATAGTATATTTTCGTAATTAAGTTTTATGCCTCTTTGCTTTTTGCAGATGTTTCTAAGGGATAGCAAACCCCTGTTGTTACTTAACAACTGTGACTCTTTTGCATAGTAGGTAAGCTAGATTTTTGTGGAGGAAAAAATGTAGTTGATGAAAGAGTTCTGAAGTAGGAATTAGTTGAACACCTGTCCATAAGCAATGAACAAGATCTGTTGTGAAGATACGAGCATGCAAGTCTAAAGCTGTTTGTACTTCGTTTTAGTCACTCGATTTTAAGATTGCATCATCTGTTTTAGAAATTCCATACAGCCTGACAAACTTGCTTTTCCTTATTGTTGTTAGCTGTGGTAGGTAGTAATACCCAACATAAAGAACCGGTAGTCCCTAACACTGATTTTTATCATCTCCCCACAGAATGATTCTTTGAAGTTTATAGTTGTATAGTTTATAGTTCTCCTCTTTGTAGAAGAGAATTCTGTGATAATTTCTTGTGGAAAAAGTGCGCAGTTGCCTTCCTCGCAACCAGGTTATCTGGTAATAGTTTGTGGACATGTCTTCCAAGCTCTCTTGGAAGAAGACAACAAAAACGTAGGAAAATAATCAGTTTGTAGTTGCATGAAAGTGGATGAGCAGAAGTAAGCACAGTCAGTTATGTCATAAGAGCTCTGCACAAATATTCATGAAAATGGGGAGAGATCTTTTATCAAAAGAGTAAAACTGTGGCCCATAACTGCTATGTACATCGTACTTCTGTTTGCTTCAAGTGTTGTTTTTCTGTTTTCAATGAAAGGTGACTATCTCTGAACCTTGTTCCTGCCATTGTCTGAACTTAAAAGATTGTATTCAGGTACTGAATAGAGAGTGTATGCAGAACTGAAACATATTTCAACTGTATCAGCATGCAGTCATTTGATTCTCAAACCGTGGTAAAGAATGATGGGGATGACGGTGTACACGAGGTAGGTAAGGTGACAGAATTTAAAGTATGGAGCTGATTCAGTTCAGATGAGGAAAGCTATATTATCAAAATCTGTAAGTGACAGCTTTTTTCAGTTAAGCTTAAATTCTTGTTATTCTTTGGAGTGGTTTTTTTAATTACACTTAAATATTTGTAAGTCTCAGTACAATCATATTCTCTTCCAGTAAGTCATAGGTAATAGTTCATAATCTCTCTTTTCCTCCAGGCACGCAAACAAATGGCCTGGACTTTCAAAAGCAGCCTGTGCCTGTCGGAGGAGCAATCTCTACAGCCCAGGCCCAGGCCTTCCTTGGGCACCTTCATCAGGTAAGAGAAAACCCATTTCAAAGTCAGGGAGACTCAGGCAAGTACAAATGCAACTTCTCTTGTGTTCTCTCTTTGTGTGAATAATGGGTAGTCATGTAAAGGAATATGTGGGCACACCACATGCTTAAGTAGCTTAGCTGGGGAAAAGTTTTTACTGTGGCACTCACTTTATTGCATTAGGCTGTGTCAGGGTGAGAGCTACTGGGGAGAATCAGAAAGCATCTATTTGGGACTTGTAACTGCCTAAATTTAAAAAAAAAAAAAAAAAAAATTAATGGGCATACCGAGTTGAAATGTAAGGTCAAATTTAGCCTTTCTGCTAAAGGATTGCGTTAGCCCAGCAGCTGCCAAGATTCTGAAACTGTCACTGCCTAGCGAGGGAAACAAAAATGGTGTTGAAGGGTAGTCAGCACTATGTTCCAACCTTCTGAGCTCTTACATAGTAACTAAAAATATGAAATGATGGTACTTACTAAGCATATATGGTTCTGTGAGGTTTTTGGAATGTTTTTTTAAAGAAAAAGTACCTGTGTATAGGACAATATTGAGGCTTCTACTGCCATTCCTCCGTTCTGCTGCTACTGTGTTTAGGAAATCAAAGCGGATCTTCGGATATAGGCTGAAGCAAAATGAGGCATTCTTAGGTGAAGAGGAGCATAAGGGGCGTATTTGTAGTCTTTTAACCTGATCACACTTTATATATATGAAAACAAATGCCCTAATTTCTTTCCCTTCCTTGACATCAAGTTTGAAGTTTAAAAATACTGCAGTTAATTGGCTGACCTTGAATGCTTGGGGTCTGGGGTTGCACAGTTGTTGTGGTATAATTGAGCTACTGAAGCTTTTATGCCCTCCTAAAAGAGCATACCCTGGCCTTGCATTTCATGCCTATGGAAAAGCAGGAAAAATGTTGGTGGAAACAAGTGTGATTGGGCTGATGTTGGGAACTTGCTTTAGTTTCTATGTTGTCATTTGTGGGTTGTCAGTATGTGTTTAACATGGAGACAGAGCTGTCCTGAAGAGTTTTTTGGGGGCTCGTTGTTGGTTGGTTGGTTTTTAGGCTTCGTTTTGTTGATACAGGGCAGTAATTTTATTTAGTGCAATGCTTTATTTTGCTCTGGAAATGTATTTAGTTAAATGGTTGTAAGGACCTTTGTAACTTCATGTTTGGTAAAGTGATTAATTTCTTGAAACCCTAGTTCAAAGAAAAATCTCAGCTTTTTTTTATGAACCTGTTGGTGTGTGGTACCGTACTTTAAAAGTGGCTATCCTCTTTTAGTATGACTGCTCTTTATGGGATGTTATTCAGCCTTAACACATGCTGCTTTCCTCCAGACTAATACAAAATATTGGGATGTAGGCAACATTCAGGAGCAATTTAATTCCTGATTAGAAAATGTCTGTGTGTGGAAGGGGTGTCCAAACTGCACTCAAAGATTTTCAAGAATATTCTGGCTGTACCTGAGTGCGATACACTTAGTCTTTTATGGTCTTTTATCATTATGTAATTGATTAAAAAAAAGTCTGTCTGTTCTTTTGGACAATAGGATATTATTATTTAGATTATTCTCTGCTCTTAATTCATGTTAAAAGTTCAGATTACATTAATTGGAAACTGGTACTTTCCTTGTGGTTGAGGAGGAGCTTTTCTGAGAGTGTTTGCTTACATATAGAATGTGCTTAGGAAGTCTAGTAGGACTTCATCTAGAGCAGTAGGAAATACTTCCAGAGTGACTCTTAAGGGTTACTTGTTCAAACACTCAAGTTATTAATTTAACATACTTCAATTTAAATTAAAACTCTCCTTCCTGTGCTTACAGATATGTTGACACATTTGTGATGTACGTTATGTGGGGACATCTTTTTATAGAGGCCAGAGTGGTGGATTTTGATTCGTTTTTATTTTTTTCTTGCATTGTCTGGTTTTCCAGTGAGCTGTGGTTTTCAAACATGGTTAGAGATGGACTTCACTACAGGCTGTTAATCTGACCTTTGAAAGTGTTGGTAATTAATTAATAGAATTCCTTATTTGTAGCAGGAGTGGTGGTAGAAACAAGGAGAGACTGATTAAAACAGTCTTCAGTAAATAAAAACTTAGCATTTGTTATACAGAGAAAATCCTTCTTTTAGATAAGATGACAGTGTTTAAAAATCTATTTCTGAAACATCAGATTCTTTTTGCTGGTAATGCAAGATCTATTTTGGACCTGTCTGTTAATCACAAACGTTGAATTCAAGTTTTGAGTATACCTAAATCAATACCACCTTTGTGAAGCGTTTCCAGTCCTCTGTTTTGAGACAGTCTTTTCAGTGGCTGAGGACTGCAAATACTTGTTTGGGTTGATCTGTGGAAGAGTTTTATGCTGTGGGTTTTGTGCTATGCAGGTGATTGCTCCTCTGTCGTATAAGGAAGCGGGTGAATGCAGTGTGCATATTCGGGGTAAGACCCATTCTGAAATACTAGCAGGATGATGAGTAGAGCTCAGCACCCTCCCCTGAACTGTGGATTTTTATACAGTAAGCAGAACGGTTAGGCTGTCCACACCCAAAATGCTCTGTTTCTACTCAATTTCACTTTAATATCTGGGTCCCTAGGCAGGAATACCTTCCACAAGAGGTAGACAAATAACACTGAGTCATACAGATACAAGTCTAATTTTTTTCTGGTCTGGAGCTCATCCCCTATACTTTAGTGATTCAAGTGTTAGAGGGGCAGGCATTGCTCTCAGGGTAGTTTTTTGTGGGGTGGGCACTTCCTTCTTACACTGTTTTCTGTGGATTCAACACTACTTCACTTCCATTTTTGCACTGTGTTGTAGGTCCAGCTCGCTGGAACAAGTTTACAGGCTGCTGCTCAGTCCTTAAATGTACAGGTAAAGACTGCTTCCTTCTGCTGTTCGTCCTTCTCTCATTCTGCTTTCTAAACAACGTGTTGGTCCTGTCGGAGATACCTTTGAACCCCCGATATGTTACTCTGTTTTCTCATTTTGACCAGTTTTGCAAGTGATAGGTGTAGGGGATAGTGGTTTCACAACTCTAAATCGGGATTAGGGTTGTAAGGATTCAGAACCTGAGGTAGTTAGAACATCCAGTGGTCTTCATTTTGTTCTGATGTTCAGTCAGGTGTTGTAATGTATCGTGAAAACTGTACAACTCCAGGGGTATTTCATGTTCTTCCACTTCACTTCCTTTAAACATAGCAAGTATTACTTCATAAACTGTCCCTATTTCTGGTAGCTGAATATAGGAATATAATGTGACATTAGCTGTGTAATATGGCTAGCATAGATTGCTTGTGTAAACAACATACAGTAACTTCAAAATAAGTCAGAGTAATTGCTTAATAATGTACGTGAGACAACAAAGCTTTCAAACTTTTTATGATGCTGAACACTTCAGCGTATCGGTTAACGTGCCACTTCTTCCCAGTACTATATTAAGGGGCAAGGGACATAGTTTTATTGAAAACTGGTTTCAGTATTGCTTGTTATTAAAGGACGTAGGTAGTGCATTACATGAAATGCAATAGAATGTGGTCCCACTTATACATAATAACAATTTGGAAAGAAGAGGAGGTATAGTGACCTTCCTTTCTGAGAGGAAGGAGGCAGAAAATTGCCTTGGTTGCCATGGTAAACTTCCATCCCTGAGAGAGATGTTGGCAAACAGGCTGTATCTCCAGTGCAGAATGTTTACAGTCCTGCGCTGTAATTATCGCTCAATGACTGGCAGAATTAATCAGAGCCTTTATGTTAATTAGCCTGCTCTGCAGTCCCCAAAACAGGTGGTGGAAAATATGCAAATCTATGCTGAATTTTAATGTTCTGCATAACCAGTTTTAATTATCATAAAACTCTCTCCCCCTCTTCATGCACTTGCATTTCCTCCCTCATGTCTTCGCAATTTCTTCTGTTTAAAAAAAAAAACCACAACAAACCTTTCAAAATAAAGCAGCATTCAATTAAATGCTAAACCTTGATTATTTAGAAGCACTGTATGTACTGTGCATTCTGCTGTAAGTGGATAAACCTGCGAGGATTTCTCAAACGAGTTCTCTATAAGCCAAACAATATGATGACTTAGAGGTGCAGGATGCAAATACAGAAAATGGAAACACAATCTCCTTTCCCATGTTCCATTGTTGAGGATTTTAGGCAATGAATAATTTTAACAACCTTTTCTTTCTTTATGGTGCCAAGGTAGTGTCAGCTTCAGTTGCATTGCATAAAATGGAATGAGATCTGAAAATAATGTCAGAGTCACAGAAGACCTGAGAGTCTTTTTGTTTTGTTCAAACTGCATTACCTACAGACATATTTGAGCAATCATAGCTGAGATGGTGGGCACATAGAGCCATTGCTTAAACCCACTCTTAAAATAAACCCAAGGGCTTTTTGTATGCAGATGAAAGATTTTTATTGTGCAGTGTTGAGATAGCAGTGTTATACATTAACATCTGTTTTGCACTATAAAGAGTTGTATTTTTTCTTCCTAGTCTAAATCTAATGAAGAATCTGGGGACTCTCAGCAGCCAAGCCAGCCTTCCCAGCAGCCTTCAGTGCAGGCGGCCATACCCCAAACCCAGCTCATGCTGGCCGGAGGACAGATCACCGGGGTAAGATTTACCCACGAGTACTGTAGTAAAGCCTCCTGTCCAGCAAATGATGGCACTGTTGCTGTCCCCGTAGAACTGTCAGTGAAGGTTACTGCCATTTCCTTTAACACAGGAAGAAGCTGGAGTGAAACAGGGACTATAAAATATTTTCCTGTTAAAGAAACCACACTTAAGTCATCTGTTTTTGTTGCAAACTGTTTACATCCCCCAAAATAAAATTCTGCAATAAAACTGATGTGTGCAAATCAGGAAGTCACTGATGTCTTGAAGAGGATTTTTACTTTATTGCAAGATTAAAATGAGGCATGCAAGCATGAGACTAAATCATACTGGATACCTGAGTTAGGATAATGAACAGAAATGATGGAACTGCTGTCACTAATTTTCTCTTCTCATATAAATTTCTTTTTAAGTAACTTATGATGGTCTGTGCCTTAAGCTTATTCAATCCTTCTATTTCAACCTACCAATTTTGAGTTTTTTAATTGCAAGGTTTTTGGAGGAATTATAGGATAGCTGTTTAATTGGTGCTTCTAAATAGTTCTAAATGTTTTCAGTGAGTTTAAATACATCATCAACAACAAAAAACAGTAAGTTTTGTGAATAGACTGGTTTGGTTAGAGAGCTTGCTTCCATGTAATCAGCTTTGCAGCTTTAAGAGTTTACATGTTAATAAGGAATTTAGGGCAGTTCTAGCAACATACTTATAATTTGAAGTGTTAAGTTAGGTCATCTCTACAGCTGAATGAAATATCTTAATTTCATGTTCAATTGTTAAATCTTCTAGTAAGCTAGATTGCAAGCAATGTCCTAAGTAGTTTCTGCTTAATTATATTTGAAAGTTTTAAAAGTGAGACTGTTGTAATAGAGTATGTGGGGTTTAATAACTTCAAGACTTTTTGAGAATGAGACAAATGTTGGTTTTGTTCTATGAATGTCTGCAGTAGTGGAACATAGGACTCCAGGACTAGGCAGATATGGATTGTAGTAAATACGGGCATCAAGATTCATTTACATGTAAAGGAGAGACTGCTGCCACCTGTTTCACAGAGATAATGCGTGTTTGGGAAACGAAAGGGATGTAAAGTTGCCAACTCTATTCTATTTAATAACAATGAAAAAAAAAGGCGGATGGGGAGACTTGGAGAGAAACAAACGGATCTCATGTTCTTTACTTATATCTTAGGGCATAATGGAAATGATGGAATATGGCAGGGATTCATGATAATGTGAAGCAGCTGGGGCGTTATCAGTTTGTTCAGTAGCCATAGCCAGCATTCCTGCCTCTCATTCATCTGGCTAATCACTTGCTGTTCTGCTGGGTGTAAATTTCCTTTCAAGTCGTGGCATTACCGATTCTTTTCTTTTGCTTGCTACTTAATTACCTTTCCTGAACCTCTTGGTAGAGTTATGGAGAAAACTTAGAAGTAAATTTAGGTTCAGTGGGTTCCACTAAGTGCCAATGTTTCCGTTCGTGTGGTTTGGTTTATGTCAGTTCTGTGGTAGGTTGATTCATACAGCATGTTTGAGTAGCCAGCTGTCCTTATTGAAGGCCAAAGTCATTGGGTAGTTAATGGCTGAACTGTAGTAATAGTTCTAAGAATGTCTGGTTAATATAACTAGTAATGGGCTAGTTAATGTAGCTAAAGTGGCTGTTCCCGATATTAATGGCTGTTTTCTAATTATTTATAGCTCACGTTGACGCCAGCCCAGCAACAGTTATTGCTACAACAGGCGCAGGCACAGTTGCTGGCAGCTGCAGTGCAGCATTCAGCCAGTCAGCAGCACAGCGCTGCTGGTGCCACCATCTCGGCCTCCGCTGCAACGCCGATGACGCAGATCCCTCTATCTCAGCCAATACAGATTGCACAGGTGAGCCTTGAGGCTTGAGAGGGTGGAAAATGAAGGAGTTTGACAAATTGCATCATTGAAGTAATATTTTTATTCCTTATTCAATGAGTTTCCAGAATCCTTGAGGGTACTCTTAGTCTTTCCTTGCTCATCCTTATCTGTGAGGTTGATAGCTATAGCTGAGAATGTAAACCAGTTGCTTAGCAGTTCCACTGGACTTCTGAATTAGTTCCAGAATCTGAGCAGATGCAGTATTTTCAGTATTTCGCTCCTTGTAGTTAGCTTGAAGGGGAGAAAAATGGATAGAGAAAGAGGCCCATAGAAATGCCACTTGTTGAGACTTAGATATGGGAAGAAATATCCACATACCATGAAAGATAATTCTTGGGTCCAAACAATAAAATGACAGCTGAAAAAAGGCAGCTTGACTCGACAGATGTGTGTGCTAACTTGGCTTGGTGCTTAATGCTCAGAGTTCAGTGACGAAGAATATTAGCATTCCTGTTTGTCTAGGGAAAATCTTGCCAGAATGAGTCGTGTCAGAATTTGTCCAGTTTTATGGCCTGCTGCTAAAGACCTGTTAATTCTTACCTCTGAAGGACTGCTTGCCAAGGAAATTCTACTTACTAGGAGCAGCAAAGATCCTCCTGAATCTTCCAGTATTGGCTTTATTTAGTGTTGAGAATGAGTCACCACTGACTCAACAATTAGCATGAGTAGTGTTGAAACTGCTTAGACTTCTGGACAAGAGTAACCAAATGTAGAGGACAGGCATCATGAATACTATTTACAGGTGATTGTGTTGCTAATGTTGGGGTCCATTTCTCCATAGAGTATAGTTCTTGGTATGTAATATTTCAGTATGATTAGTCTACATACCCAACGTACTTTGTACAGCTAATCTCCAAGGTCACTGCTTCTTACCATGAGCAACTTTTAAAGGCTTTCTAATGCTTTCTATTCAGACTGTTTTCACTTACATTCAATCGGGGTGAAGTGTCTAAGAAGTGAAGATGAGGACTGATTAAGAATGGAAATGTCACAGCTGTTTGTGAAGCCTGTTGTGGAGCCTGGTTCTGTTACTGTTTTTTTTTTTTACTTTTTAGCTGAAACCAAGCTCTGTGGTGTTGGTCTAAAAGTTCTGACCTCTGACAGTCCCTGCAGAGGTCACTGTCATACCATAGCAGAAGCCCAAATTCAAAGGCCAGTACTGACCTTGTCTGCTGAGACTCTTGGTGCACTGTCACACTTGACTCACGTGACCAAATGTGACTGCTTTTAGCAAAAGATCCCAATTCACTGTCACGATCTGGAGATGACTCTAGGATACAACATTTAAGGAAACTGAGTTACCAAGACCATCTCTTAATTTTGTTAAGCCTTCATATATAGCCATAAGACAGATATTATTTCAACAAAAGGATAGAAAATGTCCATGTCAAGGAATTTGATGGTTAGTTTCTTGCATCTCTCTGTGCATCTGTTCTCATCTGCTATTATGCATCCTTTTGACCTAAATGTAAGTGATCCATAGTCGTGTGCTTCTTATCCTCTGGGTGTACAACTTAAGGATAGTGAGGTCTGCTTTACTGAAAAGCTGAGTGTTAAAATTTCATATTAAATCTGTACCTTGAGCTTTCTGGCTTTACCTTTACCTGGCCGGCATGGTCGATGCTTTCGGTGTCATTTTTATTCATGTGTGAGATGTTGCTATCCTGTTCTTCCTCTTCAGTGGGAGGCTATGAGAATGTGTGCGCTTACGATGACTTATTTAGCACTGGGTTTTTCTCTAGAACTTGCAAAGCCTTCTGAGAAGGCTTTGTGTAGAGTTGAAATGTTTAAGCGTATGCCATCAAACAGGAGCTTCTGAAGTGAACATTGTCTATTTTGTGCGCTTGAATGAGGCTCTATGGAAAAATAGCATGTGATCATGTAGTTGCCACTATATAATGTGTATTTGTAGTGCAAGTGGAACAAATTAACATTTCATTTGTTTTCTTGGGCTCCTGATTTCTTGAATTTATGATTTAACAATCTCTTTTAGGATAGGCTATTCTGGTATATAAGTGTAGATTGGTTGATTTGTTTTAGCTTCCTCTTACAATAAAAGTGCAGGGCATAACTTTTGCAGCTGCTGGACATAGTTTACGATACGTTATGGAGAACTTCTACCGTATAAGTTTGTAGTTGGATATCAGTATGTTTTTTGACCTGTCTCAACATGGTTTTATGAGCAGTGCTCTGCATTGTGTTGCTATTGTAAACACATAGCTGATTATACAAATAGCTGAGTGTTTATTTTATTTGATGATTTTTGAATAATTGATTAACTGGCAGGTCTCTGCAGCAGGGGGATTACCATATTTATTTTAATTAACTAATGGCACAAGCATGACTTCTTTAATGTGCACTGTAGTTAACGTAAGGTATCTGCTGCGGAAATCTGGTAAGATGTTAGTGCTGCTGCTGGGCTGATGCTAAATCATCACTAAACAGTTGTACCAAATTTTGGAGTTCTTTGTAAACTTGTTTTCAGATCCATCATAAGCGTTTATATGGTGTAAACCTCAAAATGGCAGAGATACTGAAATTTAGCGAAGATCTAACTTGAAATAATGGCATCAAATTTAGAACGTTAGCTTGAATAAAGAAGTCCTCATATCAAGATATTCCACTTCTCTTGGTGGATTATTTTGCTGAGATAGGAACTGGATTGCATTTATCTTGCTAACTTCTTGGGAAGCACCAGAAGACATTTCCACAAAAGTCTGTCCATCTCTTTCTACATACTTGCAATAGTATTATACAGTTTACAATTCAGAAAACAAAGAACATCCTAGGAAAACCATGTCAGGAGTTGTTTGCATGGTTGCTATCGGGGGATTTATTGTAGTGCAACAATTAATGAAATAATAAAACTTTCCCAAGGTAGAAATAAAGTTGGATTTCAAATGAATCTGAGGCACCAGTAGGGCTATTTGGGCGATTAGCTTTGGAGGCATCACTTCCATTCTACATTACATAATTATATTTCTGTATTTAAACAAGACTCAGCTAAGATACCATTTACCGAGACAGATGCAGAAAATACGATTGCTTATATCAGTTATCCTGAGGCCTTGAGTTAAAAACAGCTTTCTCATATTAAAGTATAAGAATCTGATGATAAGAGCTGCAATGTTTTAGCTGAGTACTGTTAAGAATATTTTGGTCTTGAACAAAAAGCTCTCCTTTTCTTTGATCTTAGGAATACACTACTCTATACCCTGTCCTGTTATTTGTACTCTTTCTTGTACATAACTCTTATCTTCTGTGGTGTTTTTTCAAATCATGTGAGATCTACTGGGTCATCTGGGGACTTTACGTTTGTTTTCTTTAGTGTTGGGAAGCCCTCAACCTATATATTTCTGGCCATACTCTTTTCTTCAAAACTTTCTTCCTAACTCTACCTTTTGGATTTATACTTTTATTTTTTCTTATCCACCTGTATTTTCATCCTTCAGCCTCTCTTCATTTGTCTCTTTCCATACAAGTTTCGCCTTAGTCACCTTGCCCTACTCTCTTTTTTTCTTCCTCTACATCTAGTACTCACATCCAATTCAGTGTGAGGCCCTCTGTGCTGGAGAGTCTGCTTAGTTTGCAAAGATAACCAGTAGAGTATTGAATATCAATGAATAAATGAGTGGAGGTCTGTGTCACACTGGGCTCAAGAAGTAGGAGGAGTTTTTTTTTAGTAGCAGTTCTGTCCAATATAACTTTGACGTGAAGCCAGAAGAAACATAGAATGTTCCTGGGGAAAAAAAAAAATGGAGCAAGTCTTTTTTTTTTTTTAATGAAAGAAATTGACCTTGATTTCATAGGAGTGGTTGCAGTACTTCTCAATTTTTCTGAAAGCAAACTTAAAAAACACTCTCTTGTGCTGGGGGCACTTTTAAATTATTTTACCGTTTTCTTGTAAAATAGAAGTTTCCATTTCTTAAAGGGCATTGTTTGGTCAATGCCATCTGGTGTCTGTCTACCATATTATTACACTGCATGCTTTTGACTTAATGTGACGAAGTTGCCTCAGTGATTGATGGCCAGTGTCTTTATAATGCAGGTTAAGTAGTCATTTTCTTGTAATGCATGTTTGTGGTCTCATAAATCAAGGGACTCTTCAACCCCTTAGTCTTCCTTTCCACCCACTGATGCTCCTGTCCCCCTTTCCCAGAAAAAGATTGTTGCAGCTTTTAAGTCTTAGTTTAACATCTTTAAAATACCATAAGGGGATGTGCAGGTAGATATATTCTGCAAATGGTTGTATTTAATGTTGGTTAAATAAAAAGTTATCCTTGTCAGTATGTCTTGACTTTTCATCACCATCTCTGTTGCTGGCAGTTGATGGCCTGTCACATCTGATGGCAGAGCTGCTTGTGTGAGAGCTCACTAACTTGTGTCAGTCAAAATGTATGGGGGGGTTAGTTTATAAGCCTTAAGAAGCAGGTCTTCGTTAGTCTGGCTCACTTTAATTGAAGTACATTAGGAGGTATGTTAACATGAGCAGCTCCGTTCAAGCAATCGGACTGAGCAAGGGTTTAGGAGTAGGCTGGCATTGTTAATGTTTTCTGACACAGGTGGACCCAGCAGAGGGTATCTGTCAACAAACAGATACTCAGGTATCTGAGTGACTTATTTGAAAGAAAGTTTTGGGAAGTGCCTTGTTTGTTGAATTGGAGATTGTAAGAATGGAAGATATTTCTGACTTTGGTCACCAGCTTGGCAGGGAGCAGCTATTTTGAAATAGCTGCTTCTGGGGAAGACTGAAAGATTCTGCATATGTATATGGATAACTCTCATATTGACTGTTCAGTTGGCTGTTTTTACGCTGTGCTTTAATTTCCTTCAATTATCGTCCTTTCTGGAAAAGATAACAGGGCTAGTTTTAAGGGATTTTCTTAAAAAGTCTTTCGTTTTCATTCTCCAGCTAAACAGCAAGTTGAACTGCGATGATTCAGTTTCTCAGAGATTAGCGTTTACATCAAGACCAATCATTTAATTATAGAAAATTAACAGTTCTGAATGGTTTAAATACATAAAAGCAGGGTTCTACAATAGTGCAATGTTTGGGGTTATTCCTTTTGACCATAGCTGTAGCTGTGTCTACTAAGCTTATTGTAATTTCATTCAAAAGTAATCAAATACGATTGTATACTATTTGGGTTAGCTGCTTCCCAAATTTTGACCTGAACAACCAGAGTGCATAATAAGAATCTGTAATTTTTTGCTTTCCTGTTGCTAATTAAAATGGTAATTGCAGATTGTTGTTATAAACAAAAATAGCTCCTAGCTAATGTGATTGATTTGCCAACAATGAATGTTGTAGCAGAGTTGCATCTGCAAAAAACAAGTCTGAGAAATGCAAGTGCTGACAGTATTTGTATGCTAAAGTATTTGAAAACTTACACACTTTGAGGGGGGGAACTGATTATTTTTTAAAAGCAGAACAGCGTTAGAAAGGCTTTGATGGGTTATTTAGTAAGCATTTTTTTTTAAGGACAGTGAAATTCATATTGTCAGTCTAAAAGATATTTAGTAGCAGAACTGCTGTGTTTGACATCCACTTTTTATCTCTGAATGGTATAATGTAACTGGTTGGGAAATGTAGTTAAATTGGGATTCATGGATGACTTAAATGTCTAACACACAGCTCTCTTCCCCCCTCCCCCCCTTTTTTCCCCTTTTTTTTTTTTCCCCCCCTCTCCTGTTTCCTTAAGGATTTGCAGCACTTGCAGCAGCTTCAGCAGCAGAATCTCAACCTGCAACAGTTTGTGTTGGTGCATCCAACAACCAACTTGCAGCCAGCACAGTTCATCATCTCACAAACACCGCAGGGGCAGCAGGGTAAGTGCTCCTTGCCAGAAGAAAAACAAACAAACAAAACATAGCTTCTTGGAGGAAAAGCTGAAACTGAGGAGGTTTATATGCCTTCATTAGCTGTTGATATTCCCTTGGAGAAATAACAGTATTGCAATTAGGAGACTCTTTAACAGGTTGGCCCTTTCTTGGTGTTAGACCTCAGCCTCATCAAAGCTTGTGTATCTGACTTCTCTACAAGGATCAATCCAGAGATTATGTCATGGGAACATTAGTTAGCAGGGACTCTTGGGAAATAACACGGCATGTGAATTTCTGGGCCAGGGTCTAGAGAAGGAAGCTTACTAGGAAGACTGCTTTCCAGAACTCAGTCATAATCCTAGGAGGTAGATGCCTGGAGGGAGTCCGGGCTTTTTGGATTAGATCCATGCTAAAAGGGTTACAGAATTCTCAGACTGGAAAAGGGTTACAAAATCTAGCGTTCTTGTGGGAGACTAAAAAAGTCCTTAAGCCTAAAGAGAGTACAGGTAATGTTGTCATAAACTGAAATAATTACTATACCTTGGGGAAAACAGCTAGAATGCTTGATTTCATATAACAGCACTTGTAAAGAATATTTTGGCAATAGACTGGGTATGGCTTGCAAGTTAAATGCAAATTGAGTGGTAAGTAGTA
Organism: Anser anser; assembly: GCF_964211835.1. Lineage (NCBI taxonomy): Eukaryota > Metazoa > Chordata > Aves > Anseriformes > Anatidae > Anser > Anser anser. The sequence continues at coordinate 87,815,505 of NC_139720.1, forward strand.
GTGCTAGACCAGTTAAGATGCTGTATAGGAGCATCACTCAAAGAACTAATGCATTCAAGTTTAAATACATCACAGTACTGGTTACACCATTTCTTGATACCCTCAGACAACTGTATTTGGCCATGGCTGATATACTCCAATGCTGATAGAATGCAGTGGCCTTTTTTTCTTGTCTCTTCTACATGAATTCCACTTAGTTGTTCAGGTCCAAAATAATAATAGTAATCCAAAGGTTCTTGTTCAGAAGGCATATCCTGTTATGGATGAAGAGTCTTCCAGAGCTGGGCTGTCCTGTAAAGCAGCTCTTTGCACCTCATTTTCTTCTATTCCTTTCAATTTTGTTCCATGCATCATTTTTTCTTACACACTATGACTTGGATAGAACTGGCTTTCCATTGTGCTGAAGCTCTCTTACCATTTGAATAAAGGGCTAGTCAAAATTAACCTTCTTTTAACAGTTCTTGATTTAGGAGAGCTTTTATACCAACACTGGTAGAAAATGATTAAAAGACTGAGGCATTTAGTGATGTACTAGTTTCTTAAAATGAAGCAGAACGTAAAAGCTTTACTTTTTTTTTAGAAGACATGAAACTTCACCAAAGTCTTGTTCAAGGATATTCAGGATTGTTCAAATTTTAAAATACTCTTTTAAGCTAACAGCAGGCAAAAAAAAAGCATTGTTTTGAAAAACTCAATAATCAGCATTCATGTCTGCCTACAGTTCTCAGGGAATTTCTCCTGGGTTTTCTAAATATCTGTAATATCTGTATGTCTAAAAAGTCTCTGAAGATGCTTCACAAAGAAGGAAACTAACAGAAGTGTATTATATTCATCTCTCAAAATGAGTTGTTTGCATTGTAGAAAGGAAGGAGGGCTTTTTGTTTTAAGTCTTCTGAAATAGAATAACTACCAGAAGAGGCTTTTATAGTATATTTTCCAGGGGCCTGCTCTGAAAATGATTTCTTGACTACAGTTAAGACCTGCATATCGCTGTCTTCAGTGACACAGTGTGTATGGAAACACCATGTTTTACTGCTAATGCGCAGCCTGGACAACTGAATAGCTCAAAAATGTAGGAAGATTTATATTCTGTATTCTGACCATCAGCCACTAGTGTGACAACCTTCCAAACTGGAATGCTTGAATGGATCTAATTTTCTTCATGAGCACTCAGTGGTAAAGCAACATGTATGTCATAATAGTCCTTATCTTACTTTCTGGGTATGGCTTTCTGCAGTATTTCGTGGTTATTGTTAGAAGATCTCAAACAGCATGTTATCGTTTATGAGAAAGATTGAGAAAGTGTGTATTTTTTGTCTCTGCTGTTGAGCTGACTTTTCCTTGTTCTTGTCCTATTGCTGCATTAGTCAACTTCATAAAATAAATAATCTGAAGAAACTAGCATAAAAGTTTCTTTTAAAAAAAAAAAGACATTCAGTTTTTTTGGATGCGTTATTGGTGTTGCATACAGCTTTATATATATGCACCCGTTTAGTAATTAAATAAAAATTCAGAATTATTCATCAATTATCTATTCTGGAAGAAATCTGTTGCTTTACATACCATACTACATATTTTGTGTCATGTCATGTATGTGAGACATTATTTTTGATACAAGAGAACAGTATTGAAGGAAATGAGTAAAGAATAGTATTCCTAAGCCACATCATAGAAGACATGCAAACATTTGGTAGAGAAACTTCTCTTACTTGAAAAGATGATGGGGGCCGAGCAACATGATCATCATCAGCCTTATATAGATTCTTAGAAGGGGTTGAATCCCATGGCTTAACCCCTTAAGATCCCACTTCCGCAAAATTCTAGGAAATCCAATACTAAAAATATTAGTTTGTTATTCTGCATTCTTCAACACACAGATCATGGCAGCAGATGTGAATTTTTCCCCATAAATCTACTGCCACACGTCCAATTACATTTCCACAAATTCTACTTATTCAGTGTTAAGTTTAAAAAAAAAAAGGAAAAAAGTTTGGTTTTTTGTAACTTTTAATAGGTAACGTCATACCTGAAGGAATTGTTTCAAGCCTCAGCAGATAAGCAGAAGATTACGTGGAAATAGAAATTTGGAACAATTTCTTATTTAGAGCAATTATGTCCTTGCCTATAGCAGGGGGATTGGAATTATATGATCTTTAAGGTCCCTTCAAATTCAAACCATTATATGGTTATTGTTAAAGTAGCATGCAAGAAGGTAGCATGTTATGCTCTCTTTATACCTCTTGTATCTGTTTTGTGAAGTGATAGGTATGTCTCTAGAATCATCAGTTCAACATCATTTACTGTAATTGTACTTTTTAAAAATATGCTCAGATGACCATTCACCTTTCTATGTGGAAGATATTGCCAATAAAAATTATATTGATAAAAATCTGAATGGGGGGGGAATGGTGCTGCATTTCATTTAAATTCATCTTGCAAACAGAAGTTAAGATGTGAGAAAAGACTGCATTGTTGTCAAGGAGTGAGAACTGGTTTAGAAACAACTTAAGGTACTTATAAGGAAAGTATTTAGAAAAGCAAATAAGGAAGATAAGCTCATGTTTAGCTTTAACCATTAAATCTGGTCCTACCTCTTCAAGTTATCACTGTTTATTATTAAAGGTGTTGTATGATATCCATTTTTTATTGTAAAAATACCTGAGATGATGGCAGCAAGCCCAATCCAGCCCTGTTCTTAGATACTTTGTAGTTGTACTACAGATTAAAAGAAAAAGTTGCCTCTTTCTTCTCAGATGCATCAGATTTGTAACACAAATGTTGGTATCATTTATGACTGTGCACCTGTACTGCCCTTCCAGGATTCATCATTCTGTTGATAATACGCTGTGTGAACCAGGTGTAAGGGCTTTGGTGCCATCAGAACACAGATGAGGATGCTCTGTTCTTCATTCTCAAGAGAATCTTAATGACAGTGTATTTGGTGACGCAACTACATTTTATTCAACTACTGACCCAAATTTGTGCCCCAGATGAGGGAAAATCTTAAAGCGGGATGAGAAAAAACTTGGACAAAGTAACTTAAAGGATGACTTCCCCCTGGGCTGCAAATACTCATTACCAAGTTATGAATTTAATTGTTAATGTTTACTGCACACTCTGAAATCAAGTCTTTGTTTCTAACCATCCAAGTGGCATCAGTAGGTAAAAAAGTTGATTTTTCATTCGTAGTAGTGTGGCAGCACCTTTGCATGGATCACTGAAGCGATAGTCTTCAAAACTGCATGGCATATTTGCATCATGTTCTTGAACTGACGTTAAAGGGTGCCTGGATACTGCAAAAGGGGCAGCAGTTTAATATCTCAGTGCAACACATTTGTAGGAATCCATAAATCAGTACTTTCTCTACGGTGTTCACTCCCAGTATGATTTCAGTTCTGAGTCCCCACTTTGGAAGAACTGGGTTAGATGAAACAAGGTACACCCAAGTGCCCTGGAGTTTTTTTGCATCAACAGCTATCAACAAAGTTGATCAAATGACACAATGTAATGTGTAGTGTGATACCCTTCCTTCTTCCCTTACTCTTTTTTTCAGTTAATCAAATTAAGACATTGTAGTGGTTTAGCTTTGTATGCCCACTTCCAGGATATGTTAGTGAGAAGATGAACGTATTTGGCGGAGAAAAAGCAGTCAGGTTTTTCTTCAATTAAAAATTTCACTCTCTTAGGGAGATCAGTTAGAGATGAATTATGTATTGTGTGTCTGGGCCAACTTTTAAAAAATGGCACTTGAATGTTAGTTTTATCTGTGGTGTCATTTTTGACGGTAACGGCTGAAGCCCAGGTCAGTCCTTAGGGACTGTTGGCTGGCAGGAGGATTTTTTTTTGGCTTTGGGTCATTATTCACACTGTTTGTAGATATTAAAGGAAAAAGCCTGGGTGATGGTAGATGGATTTATTTTAACTATTTTAAACAAAAGTAGATACTTCTAAAATATGATACTTCTATTACATATATCTTTATGTCCACATGGCCATTCTTTTGGAGCTTCACACAGCTGTTTTATTTGCTATTTTTACTGCAGTAATACTACTGGGCTCTTGCTATTTCTGACCCCCCTGCTTTGGGTTCTACCTCTGTAAAGTTAAGTATGCAAGTACGGTAGTTCTTACAGATTCAAAAAAAAAATGATGTAGGTTGGAAGAGACCTCTAGATGTCATGTAGTGTTGGTTACACCCCTTGTAGTTACAGTAGGGTATTCAGTGGCATGTGTAATTGAGATTTGAACATCTTCAAGGCTAGAGATTCTGCAACCTCTTCAGGTACCTGCCTCAATAAGAAAAAACATAACCGCCTAACAACAATAGCCCTCCTTCCTTGAAGAGGAAAAGTTCTAGTTGAAGTTTTTCATGTTCTGGTTTGAATCTGTAGCTGCTTACTACTTGCGTGCACTCTCAAGAAGACTCCGTTTTTATCCTTGAGGACAGCAATAGCTGAACAATCCAGCACTCGTACCCATTCTTGCCCATTCCTTGTATGGATGTTCCAGCCTGTTAGCCATCCTAGTGGGCCCTGAATGTGTGTAATCATGGATGCCAGTGTGTCTTATACTGGGAAGGCCAAGGCTCAACACAGTGCTCTAGCTGTGGTCTCACAAGTGCCAAGTGGAGGGGCAGAATCACAGCCCTTAACCTCCTGGTTGTGCTCTTACTAATACAGCCCAGGAGGTGGTTAGCCTCCTCCAGGGTAAAGGCACAGTGGTGACTTATGTTCATTGTGTTTTCCCCCGGCATCACCTGGTCATTTTTTGCAAAACTGCTTTTTAGGCTAACAGTACTCGGCCTGTATTGCTGTACAGGGTAATTCCAGCTCATAACCAGGACTTTGCATTTTCTTTCATTGACCTTCACGAGGTACCATTTGTCCAATTAGTCTAGACCCTGGCTTCCAACATATTCTACTGTCCGCAAAATAGCTGAGAATTTGTTCTGCCCCATCATTTTTGTAGTAAAGACATTAATCAGCATTGGCACCCGTATCAGTCCCTGAGGAAACGAAAAAGTCTGCGACGCAAATATCACAGCAGTTACCTAAAAGGTGCAGTTTTGAATTTACACTATATTTAAAGGCAGTGCTATGTGCCCTGTATATTGTCACTGAAGTTATCTTGGACCAAAGTGGGGACTGATAGTCTCTTCTCAGAGAAGACGAAGGTGAAGTTTAGGCTAATCTAAGTCATGTCTGAAAAAAAAAGCTAAACTGCAGCTGCCCACTCAGGGAAGCCAATAGGAGCCCAAAGTATACGCATGATATGCTTTGCCAAAACAGTTCAGCTGCTTTCCCAATTATTACTTCAGTCAGCTAGCGGTTCAGCTTCAACTAACTTGTTTTCTCCCGTTTCTACCTGAGAGACCTTGTATGGGTATTTCTTAAGTAGGATAAAATGATGTAAAAACTGAGTGTATGGAACAGGTTCAGAATATTTTATTCTGTCCTTCAGTGAAAATTAATTCAGAATGTACAAGGGAGAAGAAAATGAGGAAAAGTGTAGTCATCTCATGCTCTTCAGCAGAAGTGTTGTTGCCAGAAAAATATCCTCTGGGATTTCTTTGAGGACAAAAAATCACAAAAGGACAATCCTAATTACTCTGATTACAGTCACAAGATGAGTCAGTAACTTGTGATCGATTGTGTTAGCAGGTGGATTACGGGTCAAATGTGGTCACTGTCAGCTGCCTGTTTTTTGTTTCGTTGTTGGTCAGCTGCTCTATAGCATTGTTGTGATGGCTTGTCCCTTTCTGTTTCAAGTTAGTTAAAATTTACAGTCACTAAATAAAGGTCAAAAACTCTTTATGTAGAGATGACCGTTCACTGATTAATAATTAGATTTGGGTAGCTGAGATCATCTTTCAAGTGAGCAGATATTTGCCTTGCAAAAAGTATTGTATAGCTACCAGTATGTAGTGATCTTGGAAATTCCTTGAAGTGATCTATTCCCACCCTGAGGCCTTTCAAAAACAGCTGAAACACGTTGATTACATGACACAAAGAAAATTTATGTAGTTGTCTATGCTGCCATATTATGTTGCATAAGCAGCCAGCTTTATTCTGTAGGTCTTGAGTATTTTAACAGTAATGCATTGTATCTAAAAACAAATGTTCAACATTTTGTTGCTTTTTGTAATGATAAGATCAGAAGACAGTTCTGTAGTTCAGTATCCCTCTTTGAAGTTACATTTTCTCCTTCCTACTCCATGATAGTCCTAGCTTTTGTCTCCTGTGGCCTTAACCCCTCATAAAACATCCAGTTTTCCACTCGCTATTTATCAAGTCCTGAATTCCTGTGTCCCCTGTCTGTATTCTGGTAAGAGGTAGCTGGTCGTGAGTGGTGCACATGATGGATTGGCCAGCCGATGTGCCAAAACAGGCCATGTTAAACTCAAATTGCACAGTTTTCCTTATGTGATACTTATTTGGTGTTCTGTCCTCTGAGCAGCCATAGTGTCCACCTGTTGTTGTCGTGTCACCCCTGTTTTTAGGAACTTGGTATATTGAAGATGTTCGCTAAACGTAGATTTAATTAGTCAGGCTCTAAAATTATTATAGGGGAAGTTGATAGACGTAGTCAGGAGTTACATACAGAGTACAGTATTATTCATAATAAAATTAAGGGAGTTGACTAACTGTAGGTCTATCTTTGTCACGATTCTTACCCTTTAAAATATATTTTAGTAATGCAGAAAAAAAACAGATAACTCCTGGTTAAATTATGTAGATTCAAGCATATACCTCAATTTTAGAGAGATTTGATAAACTGTGCAAATAGCAGACTGAAAGAGTTTATTTTTAGAGTGACAGCATATTGTGTATGTTGGTTGATCAGTCTCACTTGTTCTTTAATGTTGTCATTTCATAATAGTGGGGGTTTTCATATATTAAGTGCAATGTTTATTCTATTTGTGCAATTCAAACAATGTTCTGTATCTTGTTACTTTTGTAAAAGATCCCTTCTTTATTTCAGCCAGGAGGAGGTAATCTGGGCTTGTTTTGTCTTCTGGCATGATTTGTTTTGCCAGAGAAATTTGCCTTCTTGTTAGGCGGTTGGCATGGGGTAACATGGAGAGGGTGAAGAATGATTAAAGAGCCCAGTCCATGTATTTGATTAATATTCAGTTGCTGAAGTCCTTTTTGCTCCCCGACTCTTGGTCAGCTTTGATTACGGAAAGAAATTTACCTGTAGCATCTGTAAGCTGAAAGGGGCAATAAATGATTCCTGCACACAGAACTGGGAGAACTTAGGTCATTACAGTTTCTACAGAGCAGAGTGGCATAGGCTACTTCATTTCACCTGTCTGTCACCATAAATGCTACAGGAAAATACAAGGGGATTTTGGACTGAAAAGTCCAGAGTCTGGAAGTACCTCTACAGGGATAAAAATAAAGGCTTCCTTCTCAAATTTCTTATAACTTTAATTATTTGGCAAGAGCCTTGTTTCACCTCATGTCATGTCCTAGTCATTGCTGTACAGATCATTGCTGTACAGACGAACCAAAACCACCCTTTCTTCTTTCTAGGTCTCCTGCAAGCGCAGAATCTCTTAACGCAACTACCTCAGCAAAGCCAAGCCAACCTCCTGCAGTCTCAGCCAAGCATCACCCTTGCCTCGCAGGTCAGGCTTATTTCTACAGTTTGTAAGTTGCTGTGGGGGGCCGTGAATTATTACAAGTGAGGGGACTCTTTGTATTGGTTATGGGAGTAAATGCTGCTATATTATAGCTGCAAATACAGCGATAACAGTGAGTTTGCCTTTCTGGATAGATTCAGTATAGAACTGAAGTATCAGTAACTTCAGTTTTACAGGTTTCTACTCCAATATGCTTTTTTTCCCGCACACTTAATGCTCTTAATTCTTATTTTTAGCTGAAATTTTTCATGTTTGATATTTTGAGTTAATGGAACTACAGCAACATTTGATCTCTTGTAAGGTTTTCTTGAACAATATATAAATTTCTTAAATTCAGAGGAACAAAGTGTGGGCTACCCAAAAACCTCAAAAAGAAGATTACAGAGTAGTATCTTTTTATTATTTTTTTTATTTTCAAAAAAGATTGCAGTGGTAATCTGTTTCTATTCTACCCTAGTTGTTCTGCTATTATTGCCAAGTCATTGCCAATCTTAGTAGTTACCTTCTCTGAAGGCAAAGGTATTGTCAGAAATGCATTAAAATATTCTGTTAGATATATGTTAAAATATTAAAGCTCTGATTAAGCTTTCAGACTGTAAGAAAAGCAATTTTAAGGTTGCACGTGCCTGCAAATTTAATTTTGCTTCACTCTGGATTTTACTATGCAGTTTAGTTACATGACTGCATGCTGTTTCTAAAATAGTGTGTAATATCATCCAGTATCTCCTTGCCAACCTGGTTACATGTAAGAAATTTTTAGTCTGTAATAAGACACCTGAGTCTGAGTCTTGGAAAACTATATTTTCTGTTATATCACCTATAGTATTTTTCATGTACCATGCGGAAAATGGAATTTGTCTCACCTCTGTAGTTCGTACTTTGGTTAGCAGCATGATTCCCTGCTAAAGATTATGCTTGGATTAAAAGAAGAATCAAAACCACAAAGAGAAAACAAATTATATAATGGGGATGAAGCCAATAAAGACACTGCAGTAATTATCCAGTATGTTTAATGTAAATTTAAAAACTCTAAAAACCCCTATAGCATGACACACATATCTGCAATCCTAGAAAGATCATATATGATCACATTATTTCTCAAGTAATGGAATTATAGATGCTGACCTTCCTCTACCATCTGCTGTGCACTGCACAATACTGCTGTACTAAGTCAGGAGAAAAACAACATACGGAGCTACGTAAAGACTCTGCTATGTATGGGGAATTTCTTTTAGAACAGCCATTTCTGGATATTTGCAAGCTATTCTGGTGTTGCATAGACTTGAGGCTGTTCTTAATTGTGCTGGAGGAGCCTGTAGTTTCAGATCAGGGCATAATAAAAGCTATTCAACTGAACTGAATAGAATTTAACTAGAGTGAAAGATTTGTCTCTGCATTTCAGGTCATCTATTGCACATAAAAAGTAGAGTTATACTCAAAGCATATTTCCAGTGTTTCTGTTGCACATAAAACATGCACTGTGCAATACCAGACCTTAATATATATTGTTCACCTGTGAATATTTTCCATCATGCTCAGTTTTGTTTTTTTACAGATTCTTCTTATTGCTGCATAGCAAAATATTAGCAGTATGCTAATATTCAGGAATATTGAACCTTGTGCTGACTTCCTGGAAAATGAGCCTTTTATGCAGGGGGGAAAAAAAAGATCTAAAAGGAATTATTTTCTCTAGGTTGCTTTTGTTTAATTTCTCATATCACCAGGGCATCTACCCTTATTGTTGCAAGTCTAAATGGAAGGGTTAGAGAGAGATCTGTTTTTTCTTACTGGAAGAGTTAAGTCAGTCCCAAGAGATGGCATTAGAGGAAACTTGCTATGTTTGCTGTCCCTGTAGGTGCTTTTGCTGTTCCAAGATTCAATAGGAGAGTTGAATCTTCGGGGCTGATGACAATCTGCCACCACACACAAGCAGTAAATTCAATTTAAAAATGATTAAAAGGGGATGAATGCCAAGCAGTCTATAAATGATAGAACTGTATGAAGTAGGAGTGTTCAGCCTTTCTTTGAGCAGCTTCTGTAGCAAGTGAAAGTTGTTGGTTATCTCCTGTGCTGAACATCTCTTATTTTTCTTTAATTGGTTCTGACAGAGCCTTTAAAAGACCGTCATACTAATACAGTTTTCTGGATTGTGACTGCTTGTTCTTGAGAGGAATGTAAATAAATTGGAAGAACTTTCAGATTGTTGGAAATGCCAAATTCATTGATCTTTCTCATAGAAACCTTACGTACCTTTTCTAAATCTAATTTTTGCTTATTATTCTTTTAAGTCTGATTTTCATCTTTTACTTGCTCTCTATCTTAATAGCCAGCAACCCCAACACGCACAATAGCAGCGACCCCCATTCAGCCACTTCCACAGAGCCAGTCAACACCAAAGCGAATTGACACTCCCAGCTTGGAGGAGCCCAGTGACCTTGAGGAGCTTGAGCAGTTTGCCAAGACTTTCAAACAAAGACGGATCAAACTTGGATTCACTCAGGTGAGACTGTGTACCTTAGTGCCTGCCAGTGTGGAATCTGAGGTCTCATCTTTCAAGTCTGGAGGGAGACTACAATTCCACCTTTTCCTAGCAGTACCTTCTTAAATAGGGTTATGCTCTGGCCTTTATGTAGGGGATTTCTAAGAACTAGCAGAAAAAGCCATACATCCATCTTACATCCCTGTTGGTTTTAAAGCATAGCTGTTTTCCCAGCAGGTCCATGCATTTACCAGCTCCAGATGTCATTGCATGTGCTCTATTCATTCTATAGGATTTAAAATGAATGGGACAAAGCACTTTAAAGCTGCCTTCAGAAGTACAAAGTTCCAGAAAATCATACAGCACAATTAACTGCTCTGTGTGTTTAAAAAGTATGTCACAACTGTGAATTTGCTTTGGATGTCAAAGGGTTTTATCTTTCAAGCGTATTTTGCTATTAAACATCAATGATTTCTGTATTTAATGCTTTTGCTAAGGTTCCTAAACAAAACCTGAAAGGGCTGTTACCTTTGAAGTTCACTGCTTACAGAGGTGAACTGGAGTTGTGGTTTGTTTTGTTTTATTTAAAAGCTCAGAAATACCAATAGAGATGAAGAAAACTAATTTGAACATATTGAAAACGATCGAATGAGGAGTACAATTAAAAGTACAATGTGCAGTTATGTGTTCTGTTATTCTGTTGAAGGGAAATGCTGCTTGTATACAAGAGTCCTTTCTTATTAATATAAAAATTATATGTTCTTCTACAAAATAATCTGTCCAGGTAAACAATTCCTTTTGGCAGGAGCCTATGTGAAGCACAGGCTTGTTTTGCCAGAAGGAATACCAAACAAAAATCAAAGTAGGTATTTAAAAGCCTGAGCTCAGCAGTCAACCCAGTATATGTGATTTGTCCACCCTTGGAATAAGTAAACCTACTCTAGTCGAAAGTTTGTGCTGAAGTCAGATTTATTTTTCTGGTAAAGTTCTAAATGTTTGAAAAGTCAGGGTTCATAATCAAAGTTCCTGGCAGCATCTTAATTACAACTGAAGAACAGAATGTTGCTAGTAAAATTAGGTGTGTTTTGTTGGCATGTGTGCCTTTTTCCCTTCTTTCCTTCCACTAGAGGGAGGTACAGAAATATAGCAGTGATGGACACACATGAAAACCAGAATAAAGCAGAACAGAGTAGAGTAAAATATAAAAGCTTCCTTATAGCCTGATTGAGGAGGTTCATGTAGATCTTTAGTTATTATGTTTAATCTGCCCTACTGTGAGGTGATTTTAAAGCCTCAACTTGAGTTTTTAAGCTATGGGGTAACCCTTCCTTATTGACCCTGTTGTGAGTTTTCATGGTAAAGAAAAATGAACATATCTGCTCAGGCTTGCATTTTAGGTTTTTTTTTTTTTTTTTGAGCTTAAAAAAGGTAAACCTAGAGAAAGCGATCAAATGGCATTCAATCATTCCTATCCTGCATTGAGTGTGTACCTATATAACTAGGCAACTCTAATAACTTCTATTTAATTGCATAGTTGGATAATTAGAAATCCCTGTTTCTTTGGTTTCTTATATCTGGATAAATAGATTGCCTTTCAGAGGATAATACTTTTTATTTTCCAGTAGTATTGTAAGCTTTTTCAAACTCACCCCACCTCTGCCTTTCAAAGATTTAAGTTTGTATTGCAAACTAACCCCTTAGTTTATCTGCATAGAGCAATATAAAAGGTTTTCGAATTTGAGCAGTGTCTTTTCCTTCTGCCCCCAAAATTCTCCAGAGCAGATGTATTTAAATCCTTTTGTTTAGCTGTTTTTCCTTAAAAATGTCTCTTATGTTTGACATACAGAGATACAATGAACACATTGCATCTTAGTGTTATTGCAGATATGTAACTGTTTGGTCAGGACAGATTGAAGCCATGCGAACGTACATTTTAGACGATGTAATTGTTGCTCTCTACAAGATATTGCCTCTGCTAGTCCATCCAAGCTTCCTAGCAGAGCAACATATACAAGAGTGATGTACCTTATAATCAGTTTTATTTCATTACCAGAGTGTCATTCAATCTGTTCTGTAGATCAGACATCTGTAAGGTACCTTCATCCTCTGTTCCACCCATCCTTTCAGTGGCCCATCCCAAAATATAAGATTATCATCCTAATATATAAATTGCTTTGCCTACAGCTGAAATGCTGCCACCTTTCGGCATTGAAAACTATTGACAAAGAAATGGTTAACTATTCATTTTAAATCAGATGGCAAATGTTAGTAAGAACAACATAAATACCAGAATTAAATTTGGTCGGGGGACTGGAGCAAATTTCATAAGTCTTTCCTGCCAAGATATAAATCAGCTTATCTCTAAAATGGTTTACATAGCCAGGTTTTCTTCTTCATAAACTCACTAGAGCATCCATGTTACTTACTTCTCTTGGAATGATTTATGAGGCTTGAAATGTGCAGAATCCTGGGATATGGGTGGAGGTACAAATGTGTTTCCACACGTTTCGTCTTCTGTTTGAAAGGCTTACAAACCAATTGTTCTGGTCCCCTTCTAGGAAGGAATTTTTCTTTATGCAACCTGCACAATTTGCTAGGCTTAGCAAAGGTTTTCTTCCTTGCTTGGATGTGGCCACTCTGCATGCTGTTAGTATACTTGTGTCAAGCGGTGGTTGTGGATCTGACCTAAAGGAAAGAAAGCAAGCTTTATGCACCATACAACTAACTCAATTGCAATTAAGCTCCACTAACTACGCTCAAGCTCTTCAGTCTTTTCTTCTAGACTTTTCATTGCTTCTTGTGTTTAAAGATCTAAATTAATCTAATTTAGAACATATAGCAAAAAATTACTAAGTTTTCAGAAAGGGCAGGACCTTCATGCTTTAAAACAAAACCAGAGAACATTATGGTGTTTTTTAGTGGCCATGATCAAGAATGGATTTTTTTTTTTTAAATGAGACTATCCAAGTGTAAACTATGTAGAAGTGTATTAGCTATGAGCAGAATGTCTGAAAGCTAGCTAAAACTGAGTTTTGAAAAGAAATAACAGATGTAAAGATGTGATCATCTGTCTGTATAGCATAAAAGCTATTGTGGATAGCTTTTAGCAGATGGGTAAAGGTAGCTAAGACTACAGTTAATCAGTATTTGATATGGTTCAACTTCTTGTCTGCTTTGAAATGCATATCTGTGGGGAAAAGTTTGATTTGAACATCACAGAAGATACTAAAAGTTCAGATAAGAGTATTTTTAGATTTATTTAAATGTGATGTAAGTTTGTAGACAAACCTCATTCATCTCTTCAGGAGTGTTTTCCTACTAATTCAAGGACATGAATTCACGGCATTTCTTATTTGAACTTTTCTTCTTCAGTGTGAAATATGTAGATACGTAAATCTGCTCCCAAAGAGCATCTGGCCTTTAATTTTTTTTAAAGAACTAAGAGAAAAATTACAAGTTAATATTCAGTGGAATGTTCTGCTTAGTGATAATGCTAAAAAGACAGCATGAGGGAATTTCTGCGAAGAGTTACATGGTTAAACTGCCTGTAGTTTGAAAATATGACGTTTCTTTATCATTATTTGCTTTAGCATGAATCTTGTTAGTGCCAAGCAAGTTTCTGTGAAACTGAATCCCACCCAACAGTGGAGTCACTAGGAACACAAGGGTGTGGCAGGATTCCTTGCTTTGGAAGTACCTGTGTTAGTGAATCCCTTTTTTCTCTTTCTTTGTCCAGGGTGATGTTGGGCTCGCTATGGGCAAACTCTATGGAAATGACTTCAGCCAAACTACCATCTCTCGCTTTGAAGCCTTGAACCTCAGCTTTAAGAACATGTGCAAGTTAAAGCCACTTCTGGAAAAGTGGCTCAATGATGCAGGTGAATGAGTCTGTGTATTTCTTCACCAGCCTACCAAAATCAGTAGGATTTTGAAAAACTGAAAAACTGCTTCGTTGGTGCCCTTACGGTTTTATGAAGCCACCAATCTTTGTAACTGTCCATGGGACAAACAAGGGTATAGGAATAAGTGTCCGTATTTCCCTATTTGTGTGCCCATATACATCTGAAAGAGTTCTACTGTGAACTTCTAGAACTGTGTTCTGCAGTCAGCTGAATAATTGCATGGGGTGAGGTATAATGTGTGTCATGGTTTTCCTCCTTCGTGTATGTTAATGCATATAACTTCTAATCCTCTTCTAGCTTTCTTTTTCAGATGTGTAATAGAGAGAGTTGCATGGTTTGTTGTTTCAGTAAGCAGAGCTTATTGCATTCATCTCCTCCCACGTCCCCTGTGTGCATTCTTTTCATCTCTCTCCAAGGGTCCTTATAAGTGCTCTCTTTCTCCCCATAGGAAGAGTTCTTTATGGCTTAGGGTTTTTTTTCCTTCCAGAATTATTTTTTTTCCTGAGAGAAAAGTTATTCATGATGACAGTGTTGTAGAGCTTTGGTTTTTTTTTTTTTTCTTTTGTGCCAGCAACAGGAGCTTGGATGGTGGTGCTAGGTGTTAGGACAGAAAATGTTTAAGAGTGCTGTCAGCCGTTTCTTTCTTCGAAGTATACAACTGTACATAGTATAAAACTGCTGATGGATCTGCTAAACAGATGGCAGAGACAGTGTGTGCCCTCCTATTTTTATCAAAATGAAGAGGGCTTAATGCTGAATCCTACAGTATTCCCTGAAATTTTGAAATTAATTGGATGCAATGTTTAAAATTGGTCCTACATTGAAAGAAGGAAGTGTCATTTCTGTTGTGCTGATGGGCTATCCTTAGGTAATGTGGGATCTATGATAGAAAACATAGAAAGATCTTTGCAGCAAATGCTCTAGTCCACAGGACAGTGGTCCCCAAACCTTCCAGCAACACTGAGCAAGTCCAGTGCTGCAACAAGTGTCATAATTTGCTTTTCCTTCTAACCTGAAGAAATACTTGGATTTGTAAAGTGAAGTTAAGGACTGTAAACAATGATGGGGTCCTTCACAGCCTGGAAGTTAGGAACCATTGTCTTTGGCTCTCATTCAGTTTCTTGAAAATCTTTGGAAGAAAGATTCAGGTGACCATAAAGGCCATTCATCTACTTTTAGGTAAGAGCAGGCAGCAGAAGCATACCAATGATGCTTTCCATTATGTTACATCAGAGTGTTGGAGAATTTACTGTTATAGAACTCAGCTTGTTCTGTGGGATTTTCACAAGGGAGAAGAGTTCCAGCAGATTTATGGGTGCTATTACTAAAAAAAAAAGTAATCTAGAAAATAATGTGGTGAACGTACTTGCCCATTTGAGCCTACCAGAGTGGTCTAAGGGATTGTGAACTTCGGCATCTACTTATCATGCACAAACCACTGTGCAGAGAGGGGTCTGCAGTGTTATGCAGCCATAATTAGTCATTTTGATTAAATTTCCTGTTGGAACCTGGCTGTCGGTTATTTTGCACTTTCGTATACAGAGTGGATTAAAGTGCGTCCTCTCTTCAGTCTTCCGTGGAGCCAGAAAGACAGGATTAGGGGTTGACAGATAGAGACCTTCTGAAGCTAAGGAGAGGGGGAGCTGCTGGCTGGGTAGGCTGTCTAGCAGAGCTGCATAGCACAGAGTATCTGCTAGGATCTCCAGAGAAAAGAGGTTGAACACTGTGAAGCTGGCTGTGAGCTTTCTTCTTCCTCTACTGTATTGCAGAGTAGGTGAGAGAAATTTCAGGCTGCTCAGATTTTTTTCAGTCTGTGGCTTATAGCTATGGCTTCTGGATATCAGCTACTGCATTTTTCTTTAAACTGTGATTGCAGTGAGTGTGAGTTGGAATGAGATAAGGGAGAAGGAAACTTTGTATAGATATAATAAAAGGAGTACTGTGGTAGAATACAGGAGCAAAGACAGCACCCTCTGGACTGACTTGTAGCTTATAAGTTTCAAGTATATGTTGTAATTTTGAAGTACAGCAATTAATACATGTGATCTTCAGAAATCTCAATGTGTCCGGAGTAGATACAGAGTGGGTTATAGCATGCCTTGCACAATTGAGGAACACTTGCATGAGATTGCAGTGTATTCAAATAAAATCTCCTTATTTGTGTTAACTTTATTTTTTTCAGAAAACCTCTCATCTGATTCAACACTCTCCAGCCCAAGTGCCCTGAATTCTCCAGGGCTGGGGGGCGAAGGCTTGAACCGTAGGAGGAAGAAACGCACCAGCATAGAGACCAACATACGTGTGGCCTTAGAGAAGAGTTTCCTGGAGGTCAGTGATCACTTTTGTTCAACTCAGCCTATACAGCAATGAAGAAATTTTGTTTAACGTTGCATCTGCTATTACTATACCATTTAGGAAAATGCTTGTACTAAAGAAGTTGAATACAAAGACTGTTCCAAGGAGCACACAATCAGTGCCTACTTTATTTTAATTAAAACAAACAACCATACAACCACCCCACCAAAATCTCATCGGTTCTTGCAGTTTGTTGACTGAGTGATACTGAGCAATAGCTCAAAGCTTGTTACTATGCACATCAAAAACAAGAAAAAAGGATCACCTTTTCTGAGGTTGGATGAATGATGTGACAGTCTAAACATACATAATATGAAGTTCTTAGCTGGCATTATATTACTTTTGTTAGGCACTTTGTGCAGCTGTATGTGCAGGTAGCCTCTGTAGGTAGCCCATTCAATCTATCTTTTATTATAAGTTGTGATTGAGGTTCGTTTGGCTAGTGCTGTAGTTAATCTTTTCAATTACTTTTTAGAAGATGCTAAAAGAAAGATTTCCTTATCATATCTAGAATTCCTTGAAGGATTTATTCACAAGTCAGATCCCTTCTCTCAAAAAGAAGCATATTGGTTTAGTCTTCATCATCCATCCATGAGGAACACAGCTTACCATTGGTAGAAATTTTCCTGCAACTTCAAAAATGTAGGGCAGAAGTATCTATTATGGTCTCTCTCTAGAGAGTGTACCACAGATTCTGGGTATAAATGGCCCATCCACATTTCTGCGTAGTGAAGGAAAAGCTATAATGCAAAACTTCAGAAAGTAATTTCACAGCTTTTCAAGTACCCGTTTACTTTTCTCAGAACCAAAAGCCTACCTCGGAGGAGATCACCATGATAGCTGACCAGCTAAACATGGAGAAGGAGGTGATCCGCGTTTGGTTCTGTAACCGGCGCCAGAAGGAGAAAAGGATCAACCCACCCAGCAGTGGTGGAACCAGCAGCTCGCCCATCAAAGCAATTTTCCCTTGCCCAACCTCACTGGTAAGAGTCAAGAATCTGTTGACAAAGATCACTGGAAGAGATAGTTCTACTGTGCTCACTGTGGAAGTTGCACGTACTACACCTTCTTTGTACAGCAAACTTGTTCTCACAAGTCTATGTTTTACTGGCATTTTAAATATCCTTCTTGCATACTACAAAAGAGAGGGAATGCTTACAAAGCAGTCTTCAGTTCAAGTATTTTATTTAGCCAGCTCATGACTAAGTATTCTGGCTAGCAAATTTGCAGTTGGGTTATTGCTTTGTAAATTTGCCAGGTAGTAACTCTGGTTTATTTCTGGATTTTCTCTCTTGACCAAACCTTTTAAAATAAAATAATAGTAATAAAAATTGCTCAACAGTTCTACCCCTCCTATCTTACTTTGTTTGCAGTGATACGTAGATGAGCATCAGTAAAACATCTTTTGGAGACTTTAGTCACACAAGTCCAGTGTTATTGTTGTTGTCACTTTTGATCAGGGATGGTTTACATCTAAAAAAGGGCATGGAACAAAGGAAAAAAATAGCTAATGCTCATGTGATTAATTTCCCAAACTTGTATTTGCCTCAGGTAAACACAAACTTCATGAAAATAAGAGTAACAAAACACTTGCATCAAGGTTCCTTCAGCTCCTTTGCTACCAATGTCCATGGAGGTCTGTTTTCATAAATTGAAACAGTAGCTGGTAGATTTCATAGTAGCTATGCTAATAGGACTGTGGTGGAATTGATGTAGCCTGTAGATGTCCTTTTGTAGTATTTATTCCACCTTCATCATTGTAGTAGCTAATATCTTCCACTACTTCATTAAATCATTAATTTTGGTGATGTGTCATTCTTTCCCCTCATCCTTGTCTCAGGATGTGTGCATGCAACTTTTTGTTTGAGGGGAAGGGATGTGTTGACTGTACTTAGTACTTTTTTTTCCCCACAATTGGAAAGCAAGGTTACATGCCTTGCTACCAAAGTGATATTTGTGATAGTGTATTTTAGTAATCATGCAAGCGTACTTGGACTGCAACTTAAGAAAGCTTCCCTACATAAATTCCTCTTTTATTATAAACTGCCATTGTATATGAGAAGTTGAAATGTTAACCACAGTCTCAATTATTTCAGTGATGTTTCCCTAAGCATTTTCACTCATTATGAGCTTCCTTTAAGACTGTGCTACCGCTCAAATGGACATTCTAGCCCTGCCACCCCCAGCCTTTGCTGGCTGTGCTCTGTTGATTCTTTGTGTCAGGTCTGGAGACTATGTGTCTATAGGATGATTGGGCTCAGTTTACCAGCTTGACTGCAAGTTAACCATGTGAAGAACAATGATTAATTTTCAGCAGTATGTCTGGGTAACCAATTTAACTTGCACCCTGACTGCACAAGTACTAGAGCTATGAGACAGGATTGGAGGTGAATGCTCCTTTAGATGGCAACCTCCTTTTGTATTGGCTTAAGTCAGTCATCGTAACCACAAGGGTTAGCTGTATTAATTTTAGGTCATTTACTGCCCTGAAATATTGATTGTGACCTTGGCCTTAACTGTTTGGTGGACAGATGACAGATGTGATGTGTAGGCTGCGTTAGTGGGAAGTACATTGTATATCTAGCGCTTCTTTATTTCATGGGCTATTTGAGATGAACAGAAAGCTCTTAGACCTGTCCCAGTTGCCCCAGCCTTGTTTAAAATGCATAAAGCATTTGACTTCCTATAAGAGGATATTCAGCATGAGGGAGATTTCTCTGATAATAAACTTAGGTAAGAGATGGGAAAGGAGGAAGGTTTTAGCCTATATTTTTGCTATGTTCTCTTGGGAAATTTTAAAGTATTTGTTTCTCTCATTGATGTATAACAGCTTTCAAATATTACTGTTGGACACCATTTTTGTCCATAAAAAGTCCTTTTTTCTCCTTATATTTAATTTTTGCTTATAAGCTAGTTCCTCCAGCCTTGAATCTTAGGATGTTTTTCTCCGCATTATCTTGTTTATTTGTAGCTTGCTTGTTCTAAGCTATCCATGAGTAAAATAAGCTAATGACATCTGAACTTTTTTAAATTTATAGATCATTCCTCACACACAAGGAAACTTACCAAGATAGAGCTCATAGTTTGGTTGAGTAAAAGCGAAATGTTACACTGTTTTTCCATGTAAACACATTACTCTAAATACCTTTGGTAATGCTGTGATGTTTAAATCATTCTATCAGAGAAAGAGATTTGGAGCTGAAAAGATATTTAAACAAGAAAACACCATAAATAAATAATATGTTTTGTAAATCTTTCTGGAAGAGTGACTTTGTTAAAGCAAGATTCTGTCACTGGGGGGAGGGATAGGTGGAGGGCCGACTTAGAGTCAGTCCTGAAACAGTGTGGGTATAATGGATGCTTCATTCAAATGCTGAATGATTAGGAATAAATATTGTTGGTAATTAGAGAAGGTACTCTAGCTGGCCCACTGAGTACTAAAGTAATGGATTTACAAAACTGTTAGTGTATATGTAGTGTTTTCCCTGGTAATTTCCTCAGCTGAGGATAAGAAGAAAGAAATCCAAGTCTAGTAGCTAACTGCTTTTGTCTTTTCCTTAACAGTTTAGCAGTTGTATTCTTTTTTGACCTCCAGGTGGCAACCACGCCAAGCCTTGTGACTAGCAGTGCAGCTACTACCCTGACTGTCAATCCTGTGCTCCCTCTGACCAGTCCTGCTGTAACTAGTCTGTCAGTCACAGGTAAGGTGCATGCCATGACCGTTTCTTCACAATTCACTTGTTTTTAGTTGTCAAGTAAATTACTATGTCAAACAAGTAATTGAGATTTTATGAAGGTAAAGATTTTATTGGATTTCTAATGTCCTTTCTTCTAGTTTATTATTCAGGAGAAATTTACAACTCTCTGGGTTCTATTGCCCAAATTTCACATAAAATAGGTTTTTGATTTTGCTTTATTGCTGTGCATAATGTGAAGATGTCTCAGACATTCATAATCTGCTTTGCTGCAACTGGAAAACAGGAAAGAAAAATGTTTTTATGACAGATAAAGAATCTTTGAGATATCGTACATTTGGCTTTTGTATGTTGGTTCCAAGTGTTCCTCTTCTCTCAATTTAAAAAAAAAAAAAAGGCTCCTGGGCTGATTTTCCTTGTCCCCACATTAACCTCTGCCATTTTCCCCTTAATATTCTTTAGAAAGTCTTCCTTTATCTCAGTACTGGTCATTCGAGTATCCCAGGACATTCTTGTAATTGCTCCTTGTTACTCCACTATGAAAGTTCAGTCTTTGTGACCATTTGGTTGACTTTCCTGGGGATAAAATCAAAGGTGATAGTGAAGTGAAAGATGTTAACCTTCCATTGCTAGCTTCTAGAGCTCCTCAGCCTCTTCTTGCAGTGTCATTTCATCGTAGTCTGAGCACCAAACTCAGTAGTCCTTTTCATTTGGACTCAGGGTGCTTCTTGGACCTACATGAATGTGTATTTGTCTCCTTTTCAGTTGGACATACAGATTCAAGTGGGTAGTGGTTTCAGCTCAATTATATCTGGTTTTTGTACCGATCTAACCAGACTCAATCTTCTAGGCACAACAGAAACCAACTCCAACAACACAGCAACAGTGATTTCAACAGCACCTCCAGCTTCTTCAGCAGTGACATCACCCTCCCTGAGTCCTTCCCCTTCTGCCTCAGCCTCCACTTCAGAGGCATCCAGTGCCAGTGAGACCAGCACAACACAGACAACCTCCGCTCCCTTGTCCTCCCCTCTTGGGACCAGCCAGGTGATGGTAACAGCATCAGGGTTGCAAACAGCGGCAGCAGCCGCATTACAAGGAGCTGCACAGTTGCCTGCAAATGCAAGTCTCGCTGCCATGGCTGCTGCAGCAGGACTAAACCCAGGCTTGATGGCATCCTCGCAGTTTGCAGCTGGGTAAGGATGAATTTTTCACACTCTAGCAAGTTAAGTGACAGGAGAGGAAAGGAGAATTCTTGGAATAATTTGCATGGGCTTTTATGTATTGCTGTTTTCTGGTAGCTCACTCGGCAATTCTAGTGTCTTTTACCTGAAATTCTGAAGGTTTACTTACAGATAGACTTTGCCATTCCCGTCGAAGTACACAAATACTGTTTTCGTTTTACAGATGAAAAAGCTGTGTTGCAGCAACGTTGTGATTTGCTAAGTCATCCATCCCACTGCAGAGCTTGACTTAAGAGCTGCAACTTACCGATGAATCATAAAATCAACTATAGTGGAGAGCTAGCCTAGATCCACTTCTCACCTCTGTATTCATTTCTCCATCATGATCAAGAAGCTGTAAAAGATATATAAGATGTATTGGTGAAGTTTTAGTTTTAAAAAGCATTGCTGTGAAAGATGACTCTTTGTTTCTTCATTTCTTCTTGACTGACGTCGTTTTTATCTGAATCTGGGAGGTGATGATAGCTCTCTAACAAGTTGCAGTTTCCCCAGAATACCTTACAAGAATATTTTACAGCTACAATCAAAACAACTCATGTAGTTTCAGTGCCTGTACTTCAGGCATATTGCTAACCACACAGCTGAAAGGCCATATCTACTCAAGACATCATCAAGGAAGAACTAAAATAAAGACTAGAATTAGGCCTTAATCTTTGACACCCCCCCCCCCCCCTTTTTTTTTTAACATGATGGTGTACTTCTGAACAATGGACACTTTTTTTTAAAAGTAATGCTTTGTCTTTGTTTCTTCTTCTATGATCTTGCTTCCTGCAGAGGTGCCTTACTCAGTCTCAATCCAGGGACATTAGGTGGTGCTCTCAGCCCAGCCCTGATGAGCAACAGTACACTGGCAACTATTCAAGGTCAGTAGTATTCTTTTTAATGCATCTCCATCGTATGACTTGAATTTGTGCTTTATTATTCTCTACCGAAAAAGAGCACTGGGCATAAGTGTTATAAGAGTAAAGGTTTTTCAAAATTCAAATGCCCAAATACATTTTATGTATCACAGATTCAAGAGCAGGTACAACTTCAGAAAGCGGGTTAGAACCATGTATGATCTTGTAGAGATCCACAGGAAGCCTTTAAGATGCCGCATGTGATCTGGAATTTATTTTGTTATCCTCCCCGCGTAGGCATAGAGACACACGTGTTTCCAGCAGGTTAGAGATTTGTGTTTTACAGCTGTTCTAATGTAAACTTGAGTAGAGTTATGCTGTTTTGAGGTCTGTAGGAGGGCAGTTTTGAGCAAGACTTGATCCTAAATTCTAGTCCCCATATGTCTTTTAAACAAACAAACAAGGAAAAAATATCCTACCTCCCTAAAGTCCTTATGTAGAATTTTAAATCCATAAATGCGTATTCAGAAGAGTAAAGAGTTTTGGAAGTGCCATGCAGCGTAATGTTTCCACTGACTTTAACAAGAGTTGTTCTCAGTTCGTAGTTTGTCATCTGTAAAAACTAGATGGTGCAAGTGCCTAAACAGCTAGCTAACCTCGTGTATTCATATATTTTCTAAACTAGCTTAACAAATTTTATTTGCAGGGTACAAGAAAAAAAACATTTCATAAAGTGTCACACTTAAATCTAGACCATAATGTAAGGCAGTGAACCCTGTAGCCTTGTGAGAGTGAGTTGTAACCATGGTTATATGTCAGCGTTTAAAAAGTTATGCTCAAGGTTACGTGACTTTGCGTTCATCTTTTGATACCTGTCATTTCATGTGAACACACATCTCAACCCTTTCCATCACAGGTTACCTGAGCGTACAGGTTTTCTTTGGCAGAAAACGTAGACCAGTGTTCTGCCTAAAGAACTGAAGAAAAACATGATGGAATTAAGAGCAGATGACAGAAGCATCTTAGTATCTGCAAGGTCTCATCCCCTCTTCATAAAAAGTTGTTGTTTCAAAAAAATAAATAAATAAATCAGGTACCTGTGATGACTGTCATTAGTAGTAGAGAGCACTCCCATCAGAGAAATCAAATGCAGAGACCTGTTGCTTTTAGGCACATTTTGCATTATTGCTTACTACTAATGTTATCTCCTCCCTGCTTAATGTTTCCCTTTTTTAGCTCTTGCATCTGGTGGCTCTCTTCCAATAACATCACTGGATGCAACTGGAAACTTGGTGTTTGCCAATGCTGGAGGTACTCCTAACATCGTAACTGCCCCCCTGTTCCTGAACCCTCAGAACCTTTCTCTGCTCACCAGCAACCCGGTTAGCTTGGTCTCTGCAGCTGCAGCCTCCGCAGGGGCCTCTGGACCAGTCGCCAGCCTTCACGCCACCTCCACCTCAGCCGAGTCCATCCAGAACTCTCTCCTCACGGTGGCCTCTGCAAGTGGGGCCACGTCCACCACCACTACTGCCTCCAAGGCACAGTGAGCCGGGCTGAGCTGTGCTGCCAGCAGCCTGCTTCACTGTGCGGTGGGATTGGCTGCCAGCGGGGTTTATAAACTGAAAAATGTGATGGGCATCCTCTCGCCGTGTTGCTGGGGACAAGGGAGAGAAAGAAAAAGATAAAAAACAAAAGCAAAACAGGAAGGATTTAAAGCTGGGACAGACATTTGCCTAATTTTATAATAAACACTGTCTTTTCAGGATCGCTTCATGGATCGGAGAACTTTCTAACCAAAAATGTAAAAAAAAAACAAAAAACAAAAAAACACAAAAAAATGAAAAAAAAAAACACAAAAAAAGTGAAAGGACTACTTATCATTTCCAGCAGTCACAATGACAAGTTAAGGTGGGTTATCAACTCAAACATAGGAAGGGGATTTCTTGTTTCTTTTTGGTCTAAATATCTTTCTTTTTTAATTATCATTTTATTGGTCTGTTGTACAGGCCATTATGTCATACAAGGTGTTTATAATCGTATCAATCGTGTTGGGGGTTCCTTTCTTAACTGGTACAATTTAGGCAGGCCTGTATTACTGGTGTATCTCTATTATTATTATGATTATTATTATTATTATTATTTTTATATATATAGTTTGGACGCGTTTGTCTTCTGCTCCTGGATTATTTTCAGCGAGCTCCCACACCGGGGGGGAGGGCGGGAGGGTGGAGAGGAAGAATGGAGCACAAATAGACTGTCCTAATCTTCTGGGAATGTTCTGAACAGTTTCCTCATCCTTGAATTTGTCTAATGGCTACTTAAAGGGGTCAGAAGAGTTAATTTCTATCACTTGTGCAGGAAGCTCAGTGTAGCCATAGAGATCATGGTGTGCAAACTTCCAGGCTGGTCTATGCTTTTAAGCAGAGGTAGGAATTAGTTCTGAACTGCAGTTCTCCTTCTCTCAATTATTAGACGAAATGGCCAAATTTTGCTCTTAGCTTTGTGTGCATGTTCTCTCTTTCCTTCGGAGAGTGGGATTTGACCTCCTGAGTCTAGATTGTGTGGTATACTGATGGCTCTTTTGTTCTGTTGAATTGATTTTGCTGTTAAGAACACACACAAATATTTAAAAATGTCGAGTTACTCAAGCTGATTGGCAGTATATAAAGCAGCCTTTACAGTCCTAGATTTCTGACAGATGAAATGGTGCAGGATTTCAAAATGTCAGACTCTCACTAAAAATAGCAGTATTCCTCTCCATTTACTTCTCATGTTTCCAGCGTTGCATTTAGGAGAAATTTCTAGTAAAAAGCGCTTCTGGCTGCAAAACACAGCAGCAGAAACCATCGGAACAGAAGCTGCCATCTTTGATGCTAACACAGTAGAGTTGACTCTGGGGCTTTGCACATACCTTGGTGATCTCATGGAGCGTCTGAGCTGTGATGCTGCGAACTACGTAAACATACGGCAATAAGCATCTCTGACCGGAGCGTCAGGACTTACCTGCCACCATAACTACCTTTTTGAGGTTGATTCTGCTCCATGTAGCAAAGAATATCTGCATGGATGAGGAAGAATAATGAACTGTACAGAAGTTAGATCTGTATATTCTTAAATATACAATCTAGTATCTTAACCAAAAAAAATAATTTTAAAAGAGAAGACTGGATCACTGCAATGCAGTTCACTTTGAACTTTCCATTCCTGATGGATTTAAAGGTTTCTGCCATGTGTATAAAACTAAATTTCTTTTAGCTAGCAAGGTTATTAGAAGAGTCCCTTCCTCCCACCTGCTTTTCTGTTGTCACTAGAGTGTTCAAAAATAATGAGCTAATGCAGCTACGTTCATTTTGTTGATGATTCAGGGGGATCCTGGAGCTTCTCGTCCAAGATCCAGAAGGCAGCAACTTTAAACTACATATGCTTTGGTTTGCAACCTGAGCGTTGTGGGATTTGTGTTTGCACTCAAGTGGCAGAATCCCTTATCTCTCCCCCCCCACCGCCATGGTTTTGCTGTTCATCTCTAAATCTCCACCTTCCTGTTTTACTGAATATTTAAACCAAGTACCCCAAAAAACTTCAGAACTAGTGAACTGCAAGCAGGGAAACTAACAAATGTCCGTCCACCGTTTCTAATGTGTTTTTGATTTTTTTATGTTTTATTTTTTTAAAACTAAGCTTGAACCAAAGTCAATTTCTAGCAAGCTGCTGTACTAATGGACTAGTTTGTATAAGTGCAGTTCAGATGCAGAGAGGCGATAGATGCTACTGACAATTTCTTTTTCATTTGTCTTTTGTTTTTATTAATTTTATATAAAAGTTGCTGCTTGTTTTTAATCTTTTTTTTTTTTTGGTTGGTAATTTGTATTATCCTTGGGGCAGACTCTTAACTTGATTTGAATTTGTTTTCTTTTGTTTGATGTGTAAATAGAATGGCAATGTCAGGGGTTTGTTAATCCAACAGGTCCCACCCTCATCCCACCAGTATGGATAAATCTAAATATTTTTGATGTGTCTGATGTCTTTATGACTTCAGGTTGCACAGAAGACTTTTAGGGCTATGAATAATACTGCATACATGTAAATTTCCCACAGTAATAGCTTCAGAGCAGAAAAAGGTATAGCTGGGTGAGCTTCAGGGAGGTAGGGAAGAAGTGGAAGAGGAGATGCTGGTACCCACTATATTGGTCTGGAGGCCGTAGCGTGGGCTAGTTTCTACCAAAGGAATGCAAGTCCCATGGGGCTTGAGTTCAGTGAAGTAAGAGGATGGGGAAGACTGCAGCTATAGATGTTCATTCCTGAGTCTGAAAGTTCCCACTTACTTTCACACCTGTGCAAAAATAGGATTTATCAGGAAGCTTTTTTTGTTAAAGAGAGATACTGTCGGTCTTTTCTCCGATGTATCTTCTATTCCCTAGTGATTTTGTGGCAGGGTGGGGGCATGGCCCTTGCATATATCTAGGAAACTCAAAGAAGGGTGGGCCTTAATCAGCATAAAATCCTCTCTCCACAGTTCAGAGAGACTGTGCCATTAGCTGTCTAAATGAGTTTTCATGTCCCATTCTTGCTGGTTTGTGGCTGGGAGAGGGTCTTGTTGAGTACATATCTGGAACACTAATGCAGCTTGGATGGATTATTTATTATAAAAATCTGCTTTTTTTTTTCCTGACTACCTTTGCATTGGTCACATGGCTTTGGTGTGAGCACCTTAATATATCCCCTTGCCCTCTTCCTCTCTACCCCGTCACCCTCTCTGGGGCCCAGATTCCAGGGAATTTCTTAGCAAGTCTTTTTCTGAGAGAAACTGGAAACTCAGAATAGCCACATATCCGGAAAGGGCTTGATTTTGCTTGCGGAAGCTGACATAAAACGCAAACAGCACATATCCCCTGGCATCAGTCACCAGTGTGCTTTGGTTAAACCCCAATGTGCTCTGGTTCATTTTCCTAACACATCCTAGTGACTGACTTTTGATCCTGGAGCCTGCTTCTCATCCCTAGCAGTGTTTTGTCTCACGGGTGCTGGCAACCTCCAGTCTTTGGGTGAAAGACAGAAATCAGGTGTACGTCTCTGTCTGGTTAGAACAGGACGCATACGCGACTTCAGAGCACAAAAGGAATGTGAATGAGATCAAGTACTAGAATTAAAGCTTCTTTTTAAAATTATTATCATGCTAACAGCAGAAATTGATGCATCTGAAAAGAGATTTTCTGTGCACAGACCTAGCAAATAGGATCTTTGTCTGAGTTTACCAGTGTTTAAAATGGAGAATTATTGTCCCAGTAGACAGTACAGGAATGAGTCAAGGACTTGTATTGTTGCAAACTGGCTGACAGTCACAGGGCATACATTTTGCAAACAGAATCAGTTTTTTGCTCCAGTGAGGCAAAGTAGTGTCTCTGATTGCAGTGTCAGTGGGTTCATATGTTGAACAGAAGTGATTTTCTGTTACGTGGTCACAGTCATAAATTCTTACCTTTGTTAGGGGAAGATTTTCTCTGAGAACGTTAGTTTCTAGGGCGGTTTTTTAGCTGCATGCTGGTACCTTTGCTCCTGTATTGACTTGTCAGCCAGGATCACAAGAAATTTTGGAGTGTGTTAGAAAAGGATAATAGCATCTCTCTTTCTGAGCTCTGTGCGTCCGTGTTTACAGGTGTGAAGGTTATTTTTCATATTTGCAATGCCAAAGGATACTTGCAGGAAAAGAGAGGTTGAAAAACTCTCTCATTTATAGCCAAGGACAGTTAGCTCAAAAAGCGAGAGATTTACAGAGCCACAGATACCCTGGAGGTCTGGAAGAAAAAAGAACAGGCAACGGCTTCAGGGTGAGGTGTTGTAGGCTGGTGATGAAATTCTTTCTGTTAGGAAAATTTATTCCAGTTTGTCTTCAGCACAGTTGAACTCCTCAGAAGCTGCCCTCTGTAGTCACTGTAGAATGATTGGTGAACAGATCATTAAAAGTACACAGAGATAGTGCTGCTTACAAGAGTCATATCTGTCTAAATCTCCTTAAGAGGATTTCTTTTGTTTCTGAGCTATTAATATGTATTTGTCTGAATAGATTTTAATTTTACCATGTAGCTTTGAAGTGGTGTGTATGTGCATGCACTCAGAAAAATTGCTGGGATGACAGCATGCTTGTTACATGCAGAAGCACCTGGTTTTTAAGGGATTTTTATTTTGTCCAGCCAAGTGGCTCGTGTCACTTCAACTCACTGTTCAGTTTTTATTTGGGTAACTTGTGATGACTCATCATTGCAGCACGACTTCTTCAGATCCTCTGCTTCAGTAAATAGTTGTCAAAAATACAAGTTAAATTGGATTGAAAAAGTAATTTTGCCAAGAATGAGAAATCTGTGCTCTGGTGAACCTTCAAGGAGAACATACTTGAAAGTTAGTTGGATCTCCATGTAGGAGTGTGCTGCTGCTATTGCTCAGCGGTTGTCTGAGTGCTACTGAGGTTTGCCTTGCAAGGGAAAACTAAAATGCCAGAATATTAGGAGGAAGACAAACGTTCTGATGGCTTGAAGTGTGGTCCTTTTAGAACATCAGAAGCTTCAAGTTTGCATTTTATCTTTAAGTGAACAGGCTGACAAAGATTTTCAGCAAAAACAGTGTAGATCCTGAAGTATTTCCAGCTACAGCTTGTGATTTGTTGTACCTTCTAGGGTTAATAAGGAGGATGCCAACACTGAGCAAAGTAGCTATCTGCTGGTCTTAACACACAACAACATATGTTCTTGCATAGTATGATAGCTTTTCATTTGGTCAAGAGCAGTCCCTTTCCTCTATTTTACTCCTTTTCTTATTTTAATTTAATTTAATTTTAATTCCGTAGTGAGCAGTAGATGTAGACAAAAAATGAATACATCTGATCTTCTAAAAATCTTTTATGAAAATTAATTCCTTTAAAAACAAACAGAAACCAAAAAGCAAAAAAATAAACACTTATGCTCAGGGGGCAGTAAGAGAATGGCTGTTACTGAAACGCATTGGAGAAAATTCTCCATGTGCATCCATTGCAACAATTTATTTTAAAGTTTTTATGCTTTTTTAACTTCTCTTGCAACTACATCCTGATGTTTTAGTTTGTTCTAATGTCACCTCTGTAAGCCTTGCAGTATGCTTTGGCTCATCACGCGTTTCTCCAGCTGTTACTGAAGGAGACAGCAGTGTTAATTCCTTAACTCTGTGCATGTTCCTATGGAGCAGCTTTCTTTAAACAGAAGTTCCCTCTTTCTTTAGTATAAATGGAGCATAGTATCTGTTACAGCTGCAACCATACCATAGATACTCAACCAAAGCATCCGATTTACCTTAAATACCAATTGATACCTTAGATAAAATTTTACTTTATGATATTCTTAGAGAGATGAGTAGCTTCTCGTGGCCATTAGGTTGTCTTGGGCCAGACAAAATAGCCTGTCTGGCCCAAACGTTCAATGATACTTGGTTTTAAACCAGAAGTTTAAAACGTAGGTCAGTGTATTGCCAGGTTAGCTGTATTAAAGGTCACTATTCTTATTCTGCCTGAAACGGTTACATGATATTTATCCACAGGGCATGGGTACGCCTGTTGGATTCACATCTGCATATTGGCTAGGGTGGAGTGTTACCAAAGGAGCAAGCTAACCTGCTGCTCCCCACTGGACTTATGGTTGCCAATCCTCACATAGCCAACTCAGAATATTTTGTATTTTTGTAACAATACCTCTTCTTACTTCTCCCTCCATTTCCAAAATACTATAGCAATACAGGATTCAAGATGGGTAGTTGCAGAGGTTCTGCTCTTTTCAGTCGTCCAATCCAACTCCTGTTGCTGCTTGTGAACCTTTCTCTTTATCCAGCGGGGAGACTGCTAGAACAGATTTTTGACAGCGACTTTGTCATAAAGGGTGCTGCAGCCCATGCCTTTGGGTTTTGTTTTTAATGAGAGTGGAGATTATGTAGAGAGATGTCACTGGGCTGCAGAATCACATGCTCTGCAAAGCAATGCAGAGCTGGTAGTGGACTCGTGGCTTGCAGTTTCTTAAAATGCTCATATCTTCCGCTACACGTTCCAAGCAGTACGGGGCTCCATGCATGCCAGCAAAAGTCCTTCCAGTGCGTTTGGAACGACAAAAAGAGGAGATTCCTGTACTTACATATCTTTGCAGACAAACTAACACAAGACAGTGCTTGGTCTTCTTTCGGCATACGTATCTTCATCCAGCTCTCCCGCTTCTCCTAGTAGGCTCTGAGTGGGTATCTTCTTACAGCTGTTGCCCCCTGGGATGCTGTTAGCAGGGTGTTAGGAAGATTGCACTGGACTTACAGATAGTTTTACTGTGGGAGAAGGGAAGAGACACCTTTTAGTGGAGTAGACAGATACGGTCAGGATATATCAGGTACTTCTTTTCTGACCAAATTCCCAGTAACGGAGCAACCACTGGGGCTGCTTTCTGTTCAGTCTGCGCTGCTAAGAACCGTCCTGCATTGGAAAAATCTGGGCCCCCTCCCATCCCCCCCTTCCCTTCTTGTTCCTCCCCCATCTGTCCTCTGTGGAAGGTAGCACCATACAGCTCTGAGAACAATACACGTGGGTAGCAGCTGGCTTCTGGCACCTTCATAAAATACCTCAGCATAGCTTAGCATTGTCGCAGAACTGGTTTTAAACTGAAAAATCAGAAGAGAAAAGCAAACTTTATAAATAGTGGAGATAATTTTAGCTGTAGAGTTTAGTTGAACTGATGTTTATTATGACTGATAAACATGATTATGCTGTATGTATTTGAGATCCTGTTTATAGGTTACAACTTTATAGGGTCGGGTGGGTGCGGGTGGATGTCGGGGCAGAGCGCGGGGTTGACTGTGTTAGAAGGAAAATGTTTGCTCATGAATTTTTTTCCTTGTATCTGTCTTGCCAAAGGAAACATTTTGTCGCTCCTGGGTTTGGGATTGTTGTTCGGTTGGTTTATCTGTGGTCTAATCTGCAGCACGGCACGTGGTGGCATGCAGGTTACTGGTTGGGTTGCTGTTCAGGGTCCTTTCGAGTGTGCGCACACTTCCCTCCCTCTTGGCCTTCCCTTACCCTTTGCTGGGATCTAAAGATTAGGCAATGTGTGTTCGGGAGGCTCGGGGGAAAGAAGATGGCTATACTGGGTTAGACCCCACCCAGGTGTAAATCTGTTTCAATTAGTTGAGTTGCACCAGAGCTGAATTGGGTCCATTGTGTTTAACTCCGGGGAGGGCGAAGAATAGTTGTCGCATCTTAATCTATCTGGGAGAGCAAAAGTGAAACAGGTTCCTTTTATCCCCCGTGTCTTGTTACTGAATGTAGGGCTTGTAGTGCTTGAGAATAGGTGGAAAACTTTTTAAACACTTCCTTTTCTAATAGCAATGCTAATCCTGTCTAGACCAAAAACTATGAAAGAAAAACCAAACTGAGAAGTGAAAGCTAACCTACTCCTGACACCTGGCTGGTGTGCCTGAACGGGTTGAAATACTGTGAGACTGTTGTGGGAGGGGAGCTCTGAGGGTTGTTTCGAGAGGGAGTGGGTCGTTCTCCTGGCGTGTCTTGGCGTTGCGGTGGGAGCAGCAGAAGAGCGAGTGATGCTGCCTTGGTAGGGCTTTGTGGCCCTGCTGTTCGGACCCCAAGGCTCCCTTCTCATTTCCCTTCAAGGCTTATGGCACGGGGGAGAGGGGGGCGCATGTCTGTGTGTGTGTGTGTGTGTGTGTGTGCAAGTGCGTGTGTGTGCCAGCGTGCGTACCCCTGTGTGGCGACGTAGAGAGGAGCTCGACTCCGCTGGGGCGGGAGAATTCCCAGTGGCCTCGTAGGGAACCAAAGGCACTGATAACGTTGTCAGCTCTGCTGTTTTCAGAGCGGGTAAGAGGAAAAGCTGGGTGGTTTGTTGTTTTGTTTTGTTTTGTTTTTTGAGCTTTGGGTCAGTGTCCCTTTCTGTAAGGACCTCATCTCTTGTGGGTACTCCCACCTTTTCTGCATAGAGTTGCTTTGGCTCTGTGAAGACAAACTGCGTGTGGGGCTTGCCCAGTGCTGCAGGTCTTGGGCTGATGTTGGGATACAGTCAGGGAAAACTGTTTCTTTCCTTCGTGTGTGGAAGCAGTGTAGTCTGAGGTCAGAGTCTGTTCAACAGCTTTTGCAAAGGGTCCTCCCCTTAATGGGGAGGGCCTCAAAGACTCCTTTCTTTGCTCCCCAAAGTAGCCTTGTACATGTTCATGTATCATGCTATTGGGCTGAGTTGTTTTATCAGTGAACTTGGTGAGCTCTTGTGAAGAAAGGGAGGGAGGAAGGGGGAGAGGCGGATTGTCCAGCTACTCTTCCTCCGGACACCAATCGGGTTGCAGAACTTCACTGAAAGCTTTACTAATAGAATTGTTGTTCTGACATTATGTAAAAGTGGTATTAATATTGTGTGACTTTTCAAAGAGCTAGTTAGATTTATAGGTAGGTAATAGGGATATTGAAGAAATGACTTCTCAAAGAAAAGAGCACTTGGAACAAAAGAAGTGGAAAACAAGGTGTGCTTTAAGGAAAACAAATCTGAGGAAGGAAATGAAACAGCTTGTGGGAGGCGAGGGAAGATGAGACCCTTTGGCGTTCTGGGGGCTCAGCCCCAGAACTGGAACATCCCCCCTCTGCCTTATCTTATCTCTCTACCAAACAGGACATTGTCAAGTAGCTCAGACCAAAATATGCTGATCTGTCTTAAAACTGTTCCTGTCTGCTGGTGGGTATCTCCCTGCAGACCTTTACATAAAATCATGAAATACTTGATTTATCAAGGTAGCTTCCCCTTTCCTCCCAAAATTCTTTCATCTATGGTAGGCCCCGCTTCAGGATTCATATCGCCTTTGCTGAATTTTGTAGCAGCAGCTACATAAGCCCTATTCTCTGAATGTGGTAATGTTGAGTGTGGATGAAGCTGGCATGTTGCGGTGCTATAGAAATCTAAAATTATCGAGCAGTAGGAATCCTAAGACATTGGAAACTGTGTGCCAAGGGGCAAGCGGTGGCGATCCCACAGCCCCCTTGAGAAATAATCAAGGATGAGAGCACCAATGACAGTGTCCTGAGAACAAGGCAGTTGAGACAAAACCTTGAGTTCTTCCCCCATCCACTCTCCACGTGTCGGCCGCAGTGATCCTGGTGCTGCCTGCACCGAGCGAGTCCGAGGGAGCAACGCCGCAAGGAAGAGGCGGCGTTGGGCTCCACTCCCCGCGAATTCACAGGGAGCTGGACCGGGCCTTCCTTCGAAGCAGGGAAGGGAAGGAAGGGATGGCTGCAGAGCTGCCCGCGGGGGCTTTGAAGGGGGCTGGGGCCGCGCTGGCTCCTGCCTCGTGTGCCAGTGGCCGTGGGGAGCACCCACGCGGTAGCTTCTTCGTCCCCGCCAGCGCCGTTGTTCCATTTCCTTCCTCTGTGGTAGTGTCTAAGGCTAGGTGTGAGTAGGTGTGGGGTGTTTATCCACCACAGGTACAGGAGCTGTCGTATACCTCATTTCTAACTCGTAACTGAGTAACTTGCTTTAACTTTCTCCAAACCCTACAGAGTTGCCAAGTCTGCCCTCCCTCCTCTGATGAACACTGAACTCTGGCCTATAGCACCCCGTGACCTGCAGCCCGGGGAGCGACCCCCTTACGCCTCTGAATGTCGCTGCTTAAAAGCTACTGCAAAGTGAGGGCAAATTGCAATCGTATCTTATTTCCTTTGGTTACAAGGGGTCCTCTTGATCAGTCTGTGAATATCCGCCCCCCTCCCCTCCCCGCGGGACAGGGCCACGCCGCCCTTCCCCAGTCCGCGGGCGGTCCCCCAGCCCCCCGCTGCAGACACGCTACTCGCTTTCCGACACGACCAAAAAAACCCCGAACCCAAGAAAAATCTCCAAATATTTAATTTTCTTCTTTATTATTTGACAATCCTGTATCCCTTCCCCACTGCCCAGCCTGGCCAGAAGCTGCCTCCTGAACCCGTTCCATCTTTATTTGAATGTAGTTCCCCTGCCCCCTGGGAGAGAGAAGCTTTGTCAGGTCACGGTGGCTGCTATAAGTCGGGAGGGGGCGGTTTCTTTGTTTTGTTTTGTTCTTTTAAAATTTCCAGCCAAAACCAAAGATTTCCTAATGATTGTATAAACTCAAAACAAACAAACAAACCAAAGACAAAGGGCGTCTTCAGCACCAAGCCCACCTGCGAGGCCGGCCGGTCGCTGGGGGGCACCTCCCGAGGCCTCGCTGGGAGGGGGCTTCGCAGGTGGGTTGAGGAGCTGAAGGCTTGGGTGCAGGATTGGCTGCTCTGCTGGGTGCTTTAACCCTCTGGGGGCTGGGTGACGTTGATTAATACACGCTGAGGTGCACTTCTGAGCTTCCCCCCTCCCCCCGTCACTGCTTGGAAGAGGCTGTCCTGTTGTGAGAAATCCCTGAAAGAAGAAGAAGAAGCTTTTCGTTTTCTCCTCTAGCTCCTTTTTTCTAGATTTCTTTTATTTTTGCAGCACCACTGTGCAACTATGCATTGTATTTCTCAACCTTTTATGCTAGGTAGATGCCTGTGACTTTTTAACTTTTTGGGGGGGGTTGCAAATGGAGGAACTTTTTACATGGATCTTTTTAATCTCAGTTGATTGGGGGGTGTTTGGTTCTAGGGTCATACAAGCTCTATCCCAAAGCAAAATCCAAATGTTAATATTATTAGCCTGATGCAGATACCAAAGATAATTTCTTTCCTGCAGAACCTTAGACTTGTGTATTAAGTACGATTACCCAGCACTTGCATTAGTCTAACCTCAGTAATTCCAAAGCTTAGATGTATATTTTGGTATATTTCTGGGATATTAAAAAATTGTCGTTTAAATTCTTGTTTGTTTCAGTGTAATGCTCTTAAAGTCATAGCATGGAGATAACTGAACTTGTCCTATTCTTAGTAGTTTGAAATAATAGTATTTTTGTATGTTTTGGGTGTGTCTATGTATGTATTAACATAACAGTTTTCACTGCCTAGGTGTTCATAAATAATAAAAGAAAAAACTAAGGGTTTTTAAACTGTACATAATATTCCATGAAGAATTTCCACCAGACCGCCAATTCGGATTGCATTTTCACTGACGGCCGCTCCCAACTGGGATTCTTTCTTTCTTTTTAAAGAGACAGCATATTCTTTTAATTATTTTCCCATGGACCTGAGGTTCTTTCTCAGAGTAAAGGGTTCTTCAGTGTTTCTAAGGGATGGGCCAAAGAGCAAGTAGCTTAAATTTTGTTTTTCAAAAAAATGTTTAACGCGTTAGTTTGAAAACTAACCCTCTGTATGAAGAATCGGGAGTCGAAGAACAAGCCCTTTCCTCTAAATCTGGCAGTAGTTTTCAGAGAGACGATGTGAGAATGACTGTAGTGTCTGGGCAGTCCCTTTTCGCTTCTTTTCGAACTAAGACATTTTCAGTCTTACTTGTGTAACTGCTCTGTGCAACCGCCTGCTTACTCTAGCTTGGAGTTTTTTCTGTTGCCCTTCCTCATGTACTGCATTTGTACCTTCAGGTCAGCAGAACACTTGAAATTGAGGGCCATGTGGGAGCACCCGTACCCAAACGCAACCCAAGCTTTTCTTGAGACTGAAATGTGAGAGTCCCGCACATTTCAAAACCTTGCTGATCACACTAGGGGTGAGGAGGAAGGTGAAATGCTGTCTCTTTAAAGATGTCCTTTATTATTATTATTATTATTATTATTTTCCCAGTGGTTGCCTGCAGATAGCTGTAGGCATTGAGAGATTGTGTAGATTACAGTAAATCAGAATGAAAAGGTAGATTTTGTGTAGATGCATTTGTCTGCTGTAATTTTTTATATATATTAAACTTACTGTAATTGTACAGTTCATTTCTGTTGTAAACATCATTAAACCATTTTCCAAGTGTTTTAACATGTATGCACTTGTTCGTGTTCTTTAAATGTGTCAGGGAAGGCTAGTTCCCCTTCCCCCTGGTGCACCAAACTGGGCCAGGAGGTCTTTCATGCGCTCTGTCTTGTCAAAATGTAGGTGAGTCCAGGTTTTTGCACTCTGCTTGAAGCTGTTTTCTGCTTCTGTATTACGAGTTCTCTCCTAAAAGAAAAACAGCTTCAGTTGCTTCCTGAACGCAAAGAGAAGACTCAGCTGACACCTGCGGTGAGTGTCCCCAGAACAAGCGCTGGATGTGTTTTGAGATCAAGATCCCTTTAAAAGAGCATAAAGGTGGTGGTGTTTTTTTTTTCCCTAAGAATTTATTCCCCTATGATGAGTGGTTGGCATTTTAAGACTGTTGAAACTCTCAGCTTCTATATCTTGCAAATATGGTAACATGATTTAAAAAAAAAAAAAAACAAA
Organism: Anser anser; assembly: GCF_964211835.1. Lineage (NCBI taxonomy): Eukaryota > Metazoa > Chordata > Aves > Anseriformes > Anatidae > Anser > Anser anser. The sequence continues at coordinate 87,852,005 of NC_139720.1, forward strand.
AAAACAAGAAAAAGACATTTTCAGTACTCATTGTTCTTGCATCAAGAACAAGAGTGCTTTGCAATAGCAAATTTACCAGCTCAGTTGTCTTAGATTTTTCTTGTCACTGCAGAAAAAGAACAGTAAGGAATCTCAGAACTTCTTTGTGAGACATTCATTGCCAGGCATGTGATGTTTACTTCTTTTTCTTTTTTTTTTTTGCACTAATTTACAGTCTCTGAAACATTATTCAAGCGATACAAGCACTGAATGCAGATACAGTTTCAATGCTTAAGAAGTTAGGCACAGCCTTGTAATTTGTATTACAGCAATTTCAGCAAGTCTTCGTGCTTCTAGCCTAGTCTTGTAAGAAGTGGACGTGTAACCTCACCTAGGCAGCTCCTGTTCCCCCAGTTTTGCTTTAGCTCTTCTCCCTCTGTCTGGGCTGATGACCTATGTTTAAATAACCTTTATTTTGCAGGGCTATTTTTCTCCTTGCTGAGTTGCTTACAGGCGTTCATCACGCAGTCTTGTAAGTCAGTCACTGGCAAAACCAAGGATGCAGCAAGAGGTGAATGTCGCTTTTATACTTGGGCGTAAAGCATTTTTCCAACATGACTTCCCACCACCTCCCAGGATGCGTGTAGACGCTCCTGTTGGAACACCGTCCTCAGCAGCCTGCCTGGAGCCTGTCCTGCTGCTACTTGGTGCAGGCAGCCTGAATGGGTCAGCTAACGAGCTCGTACCATTCCCGCAGCTGTTTGCTGCATGCATGCACACACAGGTCTTTGACACTAACTTTATTAGTTCATCACAAATGCATTACATTATTGAATTGTTACCATTTTGGAATGATACCTGCATCTTTTACAAGTAACCTGATGATTTCAACTGGTTTTAAAACTGCATTTACATTGGCTTTTGTACAGAGAATCTGTTGCCCAGACATGAGTTGTTTTGTTTTTCTGACATTAGCATCAGCACACAAATTCTTACAAGGGGAGACTTCTGCAGAGATGTTTGTAGGTGTTGTGAATGTGAAGGGGCAGGAGTTAGGCAGACGCGTGCTCCAGCCAGATGGAATTCTATAGGGTGAGGTTTCCTGGTTTTCCCAGTATTGCTTTTTTTATCAGAGTCCATCCTCCTTGTTTTCACTGCAGCAGGGAAATCGCTCACAGGTCACCTGGCTCTGTTTACCTCTAGGTGCTGCCTGAGTGGTGATGCCACAACCTGATTTTTTGTGGGAGCGTAGCACTGATTTTCTTCATACTGAAGAGCTGGCACTGAGCCTCTGTCCTTCACTACAGTAACACTGCGTCACTTTTCACAGTTAAAGAAAAAAAATTGTCCCCCCACTGCAGCAGTTTTTGAGTGGTAAATTTAAAGCAGAAAGTTTAGCTGGCCATTGTCAAATGTTCTTAAGATAAATACTGCAGGAAATAACTACAGCCTTATCTTTACAAGGGTCTTTAAATGCCTTGAAACTGCAATTACATGACTTGATAGCCCTGGAAGGTAAGTAAGAGCTACAGAAAGAGCTGCATTAGGTATGGTAGGGTCCTACAACACAAATCTTACAAAAATCAGCCTAATAGCTACTATTATTGGAAATAATTTTACAGATATGTACATTTTAATAGCTAAAGCTTGCAGTTGCATGATTCAAGAGGGAAGGGAGAAGGAACTGACCAAGTCCAGACATACTCCCTCTGTGCACCAGCCAAAGTAGATCGCTGCACTAGGAAAATACATGGTGCTTGTTTTGGATGAAAAAGGCCTTCACTCATCTCCTCCCCCAGAGCATGTGGGCATCTCTCACTCTTGCCCATCCCCTCTGTGACCCCTGCTTAGCGGGGCGGCAAAGGCTGCATTTGGAGAGCGTCATAGGTGTCCTTGGTCGCTGTACTGAGCCCCTGAAAAAGAGAAAAACAGGTGAGGTGAGTGTTTTGTTCCCCCTAGATGACTCCCTAGTCAGGAACAAGGTGGCAGGGGCTCAGTAGCATACTTTGGATTTTTTTCTTTTCCCTACAGAGGTTTTTTTATTCATGAGTGTTTCCTTTGTCTTGGTATGGTGTCAGTGACCATCACTTACCCAAAGGCAAGATGCATCCTAAGTATCTGTTATGAATGTTTGACTACAGCAACTCATTTTAACAGGTTATGCAGATCTTTACAGTACATTTTAATTGCACATTATTGACTACTAAGTGCTAACTAACTGATGCTAGAGTGAACTTTGCCAACTAAATGAACAGACATCACATCATGAAAGTTTTTCTCAGGACTTCTCTGTAATAATTTGGAAGGGCAGCTGCAGCTCTGGGTAAGTTGGCTATGGGGCTTCAGCTGGCTGTGAACCCTGAGGAACGCATCCCATCGCCCCGCTTCCTGCGCTGCAGCAGTCCCTCTTCTGACAGCCTGCTCCTGGTGCTGGTAAGTCAGCTACGAAGCGTGCGAGTTCCGCGTGTGTATCCCTGCTGCCTCTGTGGCACGTACTGCTCCAAGAGTGGAGCAGTCAAAAATGGGGCAGCCACAGGTCAGCCCAAAAGGCTGCCAGAGCCAAGGTAACTGGGACTCTCAAGACTGAAGATATAGCAAGAGGTATGGCGATTGCTTTTAAAACTTCTAGCTACCCTTCCCGCCTTTGCTATGAATATTTAGCTCTGCTCACAAATATGATGAATATTTGTTGAGTACATCAATAAGATAGTGCTCCTTATCTTAGTAGTACCTGTGACTATCTCAGGAGAGCAGGTTTTGAAGAGAGGTACCACTAGTTACAAATGCACTGCATTAACAGGAAAACTCCCTGGCGTGTGCTGCATCAGGACTTTTTTTTTTTAATGTTTTATTTTTGTAATGTGATGTCAGTGGCAACATACAGGCTTCTACAGGATGTGAAATGCATTTTGGAACAATTTTGCATGATGTCACAAATAAGGTGTCGTGGTGGGCTCCTTGCCTTCTGTTACGTGTGGGCAACGCAATGCCCCCAGTGCACTAAGGGTTGATCAGTTTGTGCTCTGCACGCTGTAGTGAGATGGGCTGAACCACTGACACTTGGAGTTACAGCAGCTGTTTGGCAACCTGAAGGTTTCCACTTAAGCAATAAGCAATTCAGAGCCCAGACCACATGCATCACCTGCCATAGTCCAAGGTGATTCTCCAAGCTGCAGGACTGTGGAGATGGTTCCTGACAGTATTCCTAAATGAGTTTTCCTGCCAGTTGTATTTAGAACATGCAGCCAATTTTGACAAAGTCACAACAGTGTGGTCTTTGCTCTGAACCTAAGTAAATATCCTCAGAAAGCCGCTTCAAAAGCTCTGCCTCATCATGCACTGTGAACCGTGTGGTTAGTATCTGGAGGCTACAATTAAGCTGTGAAGATAGATGATGGGAGCAACTGCTGGATGTGTTGCCTACCTGGTAAACAGCATCGTTCCCTTTCCCTCGCCGTCTCTGATGCTTTGGGAAAGAAAAACAAGCACAGATTAATGGGTGCTTTTCCTATTACACAAAAGTAAAGAAAACTGACTGTCCCCATCCTACGCTGAGGGTCGGCAGCTGCGCTTGGCCAGGTCACCAGCCTCTGCGCAGGAGGGAAAACTTGCTGGCAAGCACCTTCTAGCCTGAAGCAGCCCAGACATGCTGCCTGTCGGCATTTGCTGCAAGGGCTGTGGAAGGTAAAAATGGTGATGACTAGAAACAAAAGGGAAACAAGGTTTGACATATTTTCCTGCCATCCTGTTATAATGCTGCTATTCCTTTGATTTGCTGTAGGTACGTAGATTTGGCAGCATTCCCACAGACACCTGTTGTTCTATGAGCTGAGGGCACACCCGAAGGAAAGGGCTCTGTATTTTTTGTTGCTACGTCAGCTGGTGTCTGAGTGACTCTGCCCTCTCTTGGACAGGCAGGGGGAGTAAATTAAATTCTCTGTCACGTGTTCTGTGAGCGGTGAAGTTCATTGCAAGCGCAGGTAACTCTGCCTGAGGCCAGTCACAGTGGATTCAGTACAGGAGGTACAGGGGCCGTCATGGTACAAGCAGATCGCACCAACAAAGTGCAATCTTGGCAAGCTTTTTGTTCCCCTCCCCACCTTGCAAGTAATAGAAACGTTTCTAAACAAGAACATGGTGAGACTTCATAAACTCATAGCTCAAACTGAGCTTGAATATGGCAGATGGGCATTTCATAGAATCATAGTATTATGATGTATATTCAAATATATAATAAAGAACACATATACAATTCCATAAGGAATTATGATATATATTCATATCATTCAAATCATATTAATTTAGAATAATAAGGAGGGGATTAAATGTCAGCATTGCTTCTCCATTTTTCAATAGTAAACTTTCCTGTGAAATCCCCTTTTTTCACTTTTCAGCAGGAAATGAAAGGTTATATACAAGACACTTTGACTCAAAATATAACCTGTATAGGTCACAGCAATTTTTCATTTTGCCATAAACAGCATCCCAAGATAGTTTCTTTTCAACACAAGCACTTTGTCTACTAAACTAAAGCTATGGCTTCGTTGCTACCTTTAGATGTGTTCCTTTATAAAAGTTCAGGAAAGGATGTGGGGGAAGGGGAATGTTCCCCCAGTTGCTTGTCTGAAGACGAACAAGAAGGTGCCTGCACATTCTGACTTGTGGTTGTAAGGCAGACCACTCTCAGTAGCCCGTAGGAGAAACCATGAAACCCCAGCTCTGAGCTGTCCTAGAGGAAAGTACTCAACTGATGTGGGCTGCTGGGCCACAAGCTTTGCGGCCCTTGAAATCAGGCATTTCCTTCAAATATTCCTCATTCCTTTTAGAGGATAACTGCAGTAACTTAGATGTTTTTCTGTCAAAAGTTGCAGTGTTTCCCCTTGATATTATTCATTCTGCTCAGGGACGCTGCTGCTTGCCTATGGGCTGTGCTTCTAACCCTGAGGGCCATGAACCTTACTGTCCGATCTCTACCTCGTTTCATGGCTGCTATAACTCTGTAGTTACATATCTAATTTACTGCTGCATCTGACACGCTGGTTGCTACAGGAAATAGATAACTGTGCTCCTCGGTAGGTGCTGTGTAACACTGGAGCTTCCTTGTGCAACCAGCTACAAGCAGCCTGGCCTACCAGTCTGCAAGGGAGCAGCAGTGAAAATGCCTCCTCCCAAGCTTTCATCAAAAAGGACAAGAGTACTCACGTCTCCTTTCTTTCCAATTTCACTGTATGCCTCGCCCATCTTGTCCTTCTGCAGTGCCTGGAAGCATAGAAGAGGAGAGAGTCAGTGTTACTGGAAAAGCCAAGCCAGCCCCCGGCTGCCTGTACCCCACTCCTGCACTTGTGGGGTGGCCTTGCCTTGTCCCAACCCCAGTTCAGAAGTTCCACGTTTCCAGTGAAGGAACAGTGGCAGATCTCGACTGATGTGCATTGAAGTATACGCCATGCACGACCAAATCTGCTTAGCAACACCACGGGATCTCAAGACTTTTAAATGAATATAACCCTGCACTAGAACAAGTCATTTATCCACATCAGTGCCGCATGCTACACCAAAGCTCTCCAAAGAAAATCTTTAAGCAACATTTGCTCGGGAGGCAAAACCAAACGTGCCTCTCAGGCCTAGGGAAAAGGGGAGTCTGTAACGTGGCAGGGTGAAGGTTAAGAGGAGCTCTTTCTTCATCCATCCAGGGAAGCAGTGCCCAGCTCTTAGGACCAGCAGTGATCAGAGCTCCTCATTCAGTAACGATGAAGGCCGGACTTCGAAATGAACTCATTTCTCAGCAAGCACTCAGAAAGACCCCGAGTGAGACATGAGTATCCATGTTTCTATCCTTTGGAGCACAGACCAACATGTTCAGCCGGCATTAAATCTATTAAATTAAGATGCTCCTAAGCAGCCGCTCTTAGCAGCACTGGCATTTGCCCTGTGTTAGAGAGCAGCCAGAGAGGGTGGAGAACAAACAGATAAAATACTGCATCATCATTCATATGGGACAAAGCTTGGTTAATTAAGCCCTACTAATGGTTAACAAAGGAGTCAGCAGGTATGTTGATCCAAATTCTTTCCCCCATCTGCCCAGGCAGCCCACATTTTTTTTTCTTGGCGTTGAGAAAGGCGCAGAAATTTTCAAGCATTCTGAGAAAAAAGAATATCTTTGAAAGGGGCTGTTAAGTTGAACCTAAGCTGAAACAAGGCAGGGAGAAAAAAAGTCTTCTGTGAATTAAAAACTCCTCTTTCCAGCCATCCCCACCCTCTACCCCCACCCCTTAGCTCTCTCTACTCACACTATAGAGGGTGTCCTGGGGGTTCTTTCTTCTCTGCTGTAAAAGAAAGGAAGAAGGTTGCTTGTGTGTGCCTGTGCATTTGCTCTAAGGCATGGCTACAGCTCTGTGAACAAGTGACAAGTACAGCCCATCCTGCCTCCACCCATAAGGCTCCGTTAAGACAACACATTCTCCAGAAAATTGACTTTACTAATTGGTAAAAACTTAGCTCTTCTCTGTTTGATACAGCTGCCACCTGCAGGCAAGCCCTATGTGCCGATGCAGAAGGGTTCCCCTCCCTCTTCCTTTGAAGCTGTCAGGCTCTGCAGCAGCAGCAGCAGTTGTTTTGGCAGCTGCTCGACGTTGCTGGCACTCGTTTGGCGGCGTCACGTGCGGAGCGCTCTCGTGAAACACCGGCTCCCGCCTCGCCTGCTCCGCATCCGCCCCAGGCTGGGTGTCACTTCCAGTCTGGGTGTCTGCAGGCTCTCAGCGACGTGATGGGGGCACCAGGGGCACAGATCAAAGGGAGAGGGGAGGTTTTACTTCTGTCCCTGCCACGCTGCCTGCGTTACTACACAGGTTGTGCCAGTCCCTCTCAAGGAGGGCACTGGTGCTTTGCAAGAGGGTGCTGAACGCCGGTGCGCCTCAACGGCGGTTAGATGTGAGGAGAAAGGAACCAGATTAAAAGAACTAAGGGGCGTGTGTGGGAGGAAGTTACCTCATGTCTCCCGCCCATCTCAGGGTCTGCACCTCGCTTTGCTCCCAGAACATCATATTCATCTCTGTGCCCACGAGACAGTTTCTGAAACAAGAAAGCAAGCAGCAGTGATGGACATTAAGATCATAAGAAAACAGATTTGACTTAAGAAAAGAAAGTATGCCCAGCTTGAAGTCCAACTTCATGACTATTGTAAGTGAGCTGGAAATTGGTTTTACCCCTCAATTTTTGCCCTTCTGTCAACAAAATTGTTTGCAATGAAGCTATGGAAGCCTCTAAGAGTGGTCTGTGAAGTACAAAACTGCAAGCCATCACCTCAAGAACCTTTCCTAAGCAGAACAGAGCTGAAAATGGGAGTGAGAGAGACAGATTCTGATTGCCATGCTTTCTCTCCCACTGGTGATTGAAGACACAAGAGTTTAATTACTTATTGCAAAAAGGCAAAGGTGAGATTTTTGGGTCAGAATAGCACATTTCTTCTGTACACAGAGCGCGTACGCCAGTATTCAGTGCTATTGAAAAGGTGACACTTTAAACTGAAAACAGAACATTAGTTTTCATACATTACAGAGTTAAACAGTGGCACTCATCACAGGATGTGGCTATGGTCAAGAGCGTGAGAGAAAAAAAACAAAATCAAGGCAACCAGACACATAGCCAGCATTTAATGCTACCATGAGTGAGCTGTTTAGCTAGAACGAGAGTCAGGATCTTGTCTCCATCCTCTGTCGCTGCAGGGACAGCCTTCCATTGCTGGCTACAATTAGGGCATGGCAGATGGGGTGTGCCTCCATTTCGGCCTCACACAGCAGCTCTCGTGCTGTGGGGCAGCAGGAAAGCTCAGGGACAGAGGCAGCAGGGCTCTGGTGACTCAGCCTCCGTGCTTCAGGTGATACAAGAGCTGCAGTTGCCCAGGCCTGCAATGCAGCTGTCCTGAGCATCTGCCTTCTCCCCAGCCCTCATCAAATAGCACCAGAAACACTGGTGGTGGCAACACCAGCTGCTGCTAAGGCATATTCCTTAGGAAGGGTGATCAGAGAGCAACAACCACCCGCAGAGGAACAGGCACGAAGACCGGAGTGTGCACATCATACATAACAGTCTGCACACACAGCTCCTGTTGGCGTTACATACCGCAGTGCAGCCTCCAACACTGTCTGGGGTCTTGGTATACCTCCAGGTTGGTGGACAACATCAGGAACCTACAGCCCATACAACTAGCATCCAGCCAGACAAGCGACAAGAGGAGCTACGCCCTTGTCTGGTTTTGTTTTTGCTCCTCCCAGCTGCTGTGCTGCCTGCTTGGGTGTAGTGCTTTCATTAGCTGGTTGATCCACTGTTTCTCAGGTCCATATACCATTCACTACATATAAGTGCCCCAAAAGGTCTGTCTGGATAGAATGATTTGGAAACAAACACACACAAAACAGTTGTTACTTACATTGTACACATCATCCTGGCCAGGCAGCTGCTGTGGTTCCTGGGCCTGGGTAAGCTGGAAGAGAGACCGTACTGTGAGCAGAGACAGCGGCTCCGTTCAGTCCTTTTGTTCATAGGATCACAGAATCATTAAGGCTGGAAAAGACCTCCAAGATCATCAGGTCCAACCATCACCCTACTGCCAATGTCACCCACTAAACCATGTCCCTAAGCACCACATCCAACCTTTCCTTGTTCGTCCTCTCCTACAAGTTACTCTCATCAGAAACTGGGCAACCCACACCCAGCCAGCCCACGGCACTGACAGGGCTACAGGCAATAGAGGTCATTGCTGCACTGGCACTCCTCTCTGCATGCCAGGCTGCTCCCAGAAGACAGGCCCTTTTACTTGCAGGTCACAGCAGCTCGCAGCTCTGCAGACTTACATTAGCCCAGGATTCTGATGGGCACAGTGAACTGGTGTGAAGTCTTATTGAAAGACTTATTTTTTTTAAATTAAATTTTGTAGTAATTACAGTTTACCTACTCCACACCTTTTCCAATGAAAGTGCCGCTCTTTTCACTGAACCCTTGGCAGGGCCAGTAACGTACCAAGCATCTAACCCATGTTGCTTGTAACAGAGCCTAACTGTTCACACACATTGGCCACGTAGTCCAGAAATAAAAAAAACGTAACAAGGTTGCACCCTTGGCAGAGGCCACAACAAACAACTCCCTGGGCCAGGAAGCGAGGTGAGAGATTCCACAGCTTCGAAGATTTATAAGAAGTTCTAGGTTTGGGTCAAGACAGGGCCCTCCCCAGAAAATGCCCCACCGGCCTTCCGGTGCTGTAAGACGATGGCATTTCAGCTACAACGCCTCTGCTGCTTTTGACTGAGAGACCCCAGCGTAACCACAGATGTGGCTTTCCTCCCTCGTTCTGCTTCCTTCCCTCCTGCAACAGCTCACTTTGCTACAGCTCGACGCTACGCGCCGTATCAGCAAACAGCTGAACGCACCAGGGCAGCGACCATGCCCGGGGCTGAATGAGCTGGGGGTGAGAGCGCTGCTGCTGCAGCAGCTCACTGCTCCACGTTCACACTTCTGGTTCTGTGGAAGCTTTGCTGAGCCCTCCTGAACATCGCCACGGGCAAGGTGCGGAGCTCCTGCCGCCAGGCACTGTGCGCACGCTGTGTGCCCGAGTGGCTTTTCCCTCCAGCAGCCTCAGAAAGACTTCCAGCCCCAGAGCAGTGTTTTCACCCGTGCTCAGGATTTATACTGGCAACAAAAGAGCTGCTCCTTCACCAGCACTGAGTTCTGCCCATTTCCGCCACACATCCTTCCCTCTGAGGTCAGTACTGGCTTTGCAGGCCTGAGAAACGATCCCACTGCAGGGCAGGTCGGGCGCTAGCCCAGCATCACCCTGTCTCAGCCACAGCAGTCGCTGGATGGGAACAGCCCATCGGGCATGTCCATCCCATCCCCCAGCTCCTCTCCTGTGGTCCTTGAGGTTCTACCAATCATTTGCATCATCACATTCGTGCTATCAGACATGTCTGACTTCTTGAGATGTTTTAATACTTCCTTCCTGAGTTTGGCATTTATATATCCTGAGTTTTCTGTATGTCCTCTGCCCTATTTCCAATGGCAAAGCCACATCGCCACATCGCTCTTAACAAACCATTTCCTAGCTACCATATCCAGAATCTCTGACTGCATCCATAATTGTGGCATCAAATACTCTTACGTAGTATGTACACTTCCCCTCCATTCCTGAACCCTCAGAAAGAACTCACCCAAATTACCCAGGCTGGCACCAGAAAAGGAGAGGGGGAAGAAAAAAAAAAAAAAAGGAAAATCAAAATGTCTTATTCTAAGACATACGCTTCTTTCTCCACCTCCATTTTCCAGCTCAGCCCAATATGCTTGGGCCACAAAAGCCAAATACGTCACTGTTTGGTTAGACTGACCTTAGCTTTCACAAAAAGGGCCGTCACGATGACTGCATAAATGAAGAGGAATCCATCCAGTATGTAGCAGAGCCTGGGGTCCGTCAGTCCAAGAACTGTTACAGCATCTGCACAGAAAGACCACAAACATCACCAAAACAAGGCCGTTTGTATCAGTGTGGCAGTGCTCCTTAGCACTTTGTAAAAACACAGCCAGTATGAGGCCAAGCCTGTCTGCTTGTGAAGGAGCTGGAAACCTGAGTGAGAGTCAGAGCATAAACGAGCTTGGAGGGGACCGGCAGAGGTCCAAACCCCTCTCTGAACAGGGTCCGTCAGCCCAGGCTGCCCAGGAGCTCATCCAGCTGAGTCAGGGCACTTCTAAGGGTAGAGATACTCGCAGCCTCCCTGGGCACCTGCTCCATGGTCGGACCTCTCAGCCAGCACAGGACGTTTCCCCACGTGTAGAGCCCAGGCACAGAGAGCAAACACAAGCTCTGCAAGGAGATAACCGAGGTCACACCACAGGCACTGCAAGAAAGCCTCACACAGAGCCTTTGCTGCCTGGGTAAACCCCACGGCATCTCCTGCAGGGGCTCGCTTCTGGGGCTGCTTGGGGATTCCTTCGTCAACTGAGAAGTGGGTGCATGGGAAAATACGTCAGCTCTCGTTTTGGGGATGCTGGAGACCTTTAAATGTGAGAGGGGAACTGTGGGCAGGAAGGATAGACTTTTCACCCCAGATATCAGGATATGTCCATGAGCCACTGTGATTCGCTTTCTGACTGAGAGGTTTTAAACCTGAATTCTCTGCACAGGAACCTCAGCTAGCAGCCTCTTGTAGGATGGGTCTCTCTCAGTAGATTTAAAAAAAAAAAAAAAAAGAAATAATTTTACTAGTGCCCTAATGGAGAGCTCAACAAAATTGTTACTCAGCAGATGTTGATGTTAATTTCCTTGTCCACGTTGCATGACATGTTTATACCCTGACTGCATCAAGCTGAGCACAGTAATAGTGTTGGTTTTCAGCAGCTAGAACTGATTAAATTGTTCCTCTATCAGTAAACGTGTAGGAAGCTCAGAAATGTAGCTGAAAAATAAAAACAATCCAGGTCAAGAAGCCTAAGTAAACATGGATCTAATATGCAGTTCCAGGACCACTGCCAAAGGAAATGTTGTATTGCACAGCTATTAAAAAAAAATCACTTAAAAATGAATCCAAAGTGTGCTTTGTACAGAGAATTGGAGGGAGTTCAAAAGAGGAAGATGAGAATGATCAAGAGCCTGTGAAACCCTTCTAGGAAGATAAATTGAAAAGTATTTGTATGATTCATCTCCTTCCTCAGGTGAACAAAGTATGGCAATTCTTATTAACCACATGTGATGGATAGTTGTTGAACCACTTAATGTACTACTTCAAGGTGCTCGGTTACTCCAGCGATGAGAGCAGGGCCGTTCTGCACGCTGGGCTTTCTCCCCAGCCCATCAGGCCACGCTGAAGATTTCATTAAATTTGCAGATGCCATTCAGGCACTACACACTCAGCACCACGAGGAAGTCTCCTTTGCAGAAATAAAGCTAACGACGGTGGTCTGTAGCACTGCTCAAGTATGTGATTTGTATAAAGCGTGACTGAAAATCCATGCCTGGAAACCCGGTAATGTAATTGTAAATTCTGAAGTAGATGATGATACAATCACTGCTCCCACTGAGAGGCTAACACAGCCAGATAAAGAAAAAACACATTTTCCAAACGCTAGATTTGTTTACTTGTCTGAACTAAGAGTCCATATTCAATTCTTTAAAATCGTATTTAGAGACAAATCCATGGAAGTAAAACAAGATTAAGATCCCAGACTGTTTTCCTTCTTCCCTTCCTATTCCTATGGTTTTTAGAACAGGGTTCAAAGCACTCTATAAACAATAACTTTCACCACATTATTTTCAGGATTATCAAACCTCATACACACGGAGTAAATGGAAACAGAGGGATTAAGTTATTTGCCTGACATCGTGCATTAAACCAACAAACAAGCTGAGAATAGCTTCCTAGAGTTTTTCTTCCAAACAGTCGCAGGACAGCACTGTATGCCAGCACTGGTTCAACACAAAACTAGCCTGAATCCCGTTGGACTCAGTCGCTAAAATGCAGCATCAGGCGCTGCAGCTGCACAGCCTCAGAGGCATTTGGCTTCTAGCAGCCGTCCAGCTGCTTTCACCCAGCACAGCAGTCTGCCTCAGCGTACCCTGCCATCAAGCTGGACGTGTCCAGGAGCAGCTCAGGGCTGCTCAGAGCTTCACCCAGACCTGAAATACAATGCAAGGCACCCAAAAAGCCCAGCACTAAGCCAGGAAGCCTGGCGATATCTCAGGTGCTGCTGAAGAAACCTCTGGGGGATCCCGGCCCTGTTCCCGTACTGAGGCGGGACACGTTCACACCATGATCTCAAGCCCAGTGTTTCTCCAGGGCTGATAACCTCCCCAGACCAGGAGGAGCTGGAGCAGGAGATGTAGAGGGGTACACAGGAGGAGTTAAGAGTGCACGGTACTTAGCTGTAGCTCCGTGTCAGCTGTGCTGGACCTTGGCTGACGCTGTGCCTATGCTCAAGGGCCTATGTGGTGCTTATCTGGGGCAGCCTGGCCTCCAGGACCACAGGTAATGGACTAAAGCTGTTCAGAAAGGGAAATTCTGCTTGGCATAGCCTGGCTGCGACGGTCCTGTAAAAATACCTATTCAGACAATGATGAAATCCGACATTTAGAAACAAACCATGAAAATTAATTAGTTCACGTCTTCACCTTCCTTGAAGTGCTTGATATCTGAGTTCTTTCAAATAAAAGTACAAAGCACTTTCTAAATAATAACCTTTGCAACAGCTTTCCGGATTAGAAAGCACGAGAGAGAAAGATAAAAGATGCAGAGTGCATTGAAACAGAGCTCAGATGAGATACAAAGCACAACGGCCAAGTAGCAGTTAAGACAGTTAGCATCCATTCACGTGAACAGGATCAGTTCTGATTTTTAAAGCACTAGAGGCGGCGTTACCACCCTTCAGTATCTGCACAGCGTGTGCAAAGCGGAGCCCGGTCCCTCGTCAGCCTGAGCTGCGGTTTGGGGGGCCGAGGCCAAGGCTGCGCGGCTGCAGCGGGTGAGCTGCAGGAAGGTGCCGGGCGCTGCACGGAGCCCAGCCTGGGCGAGAGCTCCCACCCCAGCTCCCTCACACAGCACACAGCGCAAGTAACCAACGTTTAGCTGGTAGTTCCTGCTCTGTTAACCTTACAGTGCCCACCACGAGTTGCACCACAGCTTTTCAGTTACCAGCGTTTTACCAGCCCGAGTTTCAGCAGACGGGTAAAGCACAGGAGGGTCTCAAGGCAAGGCGTCCAAATGCAGGCATGCGGCACAGCTTACGGCACGTCACAAACACGGCAGGCAGGAAAGCTGGGCTTTTAAAGGTTACCAACACTCAGTAACAGGTTATAAATGAAGGCTTTTATCTGTCTTCGACTTCACATGCAGCTATTTAAAGCTTTATTTAAAGGAAGACGTCTGCCCTGTTGTGGCAGGCAGCTCCCCAAGCAGCCCTGAACTTTGGGGGGGGGGGAAGCTGGCGTTGATCTGAGAAACTCACAACCACGGTGCTCGGTTCAGCCCGGTTCAATCCCATTGCTTATACCCCAAAATGTTGTCTGAGGTGTGTGTTTCCAGGCACACACCCCCCAGGACACACTTGTGTGTCTCTTTGCCAAAGCCCAGCGCCTGATCCCTGCTGAACCTGCGAGGGCTGCCGCGGGCCTGGACCTGCACAGGGGCCCAGACCAAACGCCTAGGAATCAGCCTCCTAGCGTTACAGATCAGCCTGTTCATGAAGAATCTCTCTCTACATATCCTGCATTTTATTTATTTCTGTATTCTTGTTCATAGATATATATGAATAAATAAACAAACCTGGGACAAGCTGAGCCTGAAGAAGCGGAGGCCAAATACTCCTTCCCTCACAGAAGGAAGGGGCTCTTCCATGCTGCTGTATGAGCACTCTGAAGGAAAAATCAGTGAGGAAACAACAGAGGGAGGAACAGGCCTGGATTACACCACACGTGGTACATTACCAGGCCTGACACGCACGGTATCCAGTTAACAGAAATGAGCAAAGGGAAAGGCATGGCCTGCACCAAACGGAGCGCATGAAATCAGCAGGCTTCTCCCTTTGCGTGGAGACTAAAGATAATCCCATTGGCCATCACATTGTATCAGGATTACAGGGCTAATTAGCATTTGTTATGCAAACACTTCAGCACAAAATTTCCTCACTACCACGTCTGTTAAATTAAGTCACCTAATGAAGGCCAGCAGTCTCTTATGGCAGGAGAATAGGACAACCCACCGCAGGAAAACACCACTGAGCTTGCTTCCTGAAGGACTTCCAGGTTTGTCCTTTCATACCAACCACTTTCCTTGGCCAAAAAAAAAAAAAAGTTAAAAGCTGTTAATATTATTATATTTTTTTCCTTCACCAGCAGTCCTTTTAGCACTGAAGACGACTTTTGTGGTTTGCATCAGTACATCATCACCTGTTTCTGAAACACTGCATGGCCAAAGCACAGCTGGTGTCCATGAAATTCAACGTTATGGTTTGCTGTTAGCCTCAGCTTTAAAATCAAGGAGCGAGCCACTGATATTACCGGGATTCATGTTACAATACCAGATTTTAGGCAGCCAGAATAAATTAAATTTAGAAAGAAAAAAAATAGGAAAAAAAGGGGAAAATAGAAGGTATTTCAGGTCATTAATTTCCACTTTCTTATGCCACAAGATGTCAGTGTTATGGAAACATGAGGTCAAGTTAAGATGCTTGAGGAACTTGGTGAGCCCTTCATACTTCTGCTAGGATCTCTTTCAGGGAGGCACTAGCACAAAGTTCAAATAGTGAAAGTTTCCTTTTGATTCATTTGGGAAGACACACATTCAAAAGATGGAAAAGATTATAGTGCCACAGAGGGCCAAACACTTTCTAGCACACGATGGAATAAAAAGTCCAAGGCACTGTAACAGGCGCAAGACAGGAAGATCTCCAACAGCTGATTTGTTGAAAGAGACCAAGCGTGTGCAAAAAACCCAACAACCCAACAATAAGTGATCTGCCTTTTCAGTCTGAAGGCAAAGTTTAACTTTTCACATGCTTTTAACAAGGCAATCTTTCCGCCCTCAGAACTTTTCCAGAGCCTTGTCAGAAAGGGAACGGAGGGGAGCGCCTTGCTCATCTCTGGAAGGGGAGTCCTCACTTCATCAAAACAGTCAGTCATTCTCAGAAAAAGCAGCTGCTTTCACTTCTCGCTTTTGCAAGGACTTGGTGCAAAGGGCTTTCCTGGAGCAAACCCTGTGATGCCTCCTAGAGACAGCAAACTGCGTACAGCAATTGCAGAACCCGGATACCCAACAAGCTCAGGTAACAGATACAAGCTGTGTAACTCTTTCAGCTTTTGTAGGGTTTTTATGTTAGACATCTTTTATGAGACCCTTATTTATCAGGGACAGCAGAAGTTCAATCTAGCTTATCCAAAAGATGTCTCCCGCTGTAAATTTTCTATTGTCTAATCCAATCTTGTGTTAAGTGCCCCGAGAGGCAAGACTTACCACTCAGGTGGCTGTTTCTATCTTGCTTAATCCTTCCCTTACTGATTTCTGCCTGGATATCCCACAACATAACTTACTCCAGCCTGACTTTCTATTAGGTGGCCTTGTTGCTGCCGTAGTGGCCTCTCTTTTAGAGCTCAGATCTAAAACCAAATGCACATTATGGAGCACTTCTTAAAATAATTCAATCTCCACAACTTGGCTCAGTGGGAATCCCAAAGAGTCTATACGCAGCAAGGTTGAAGACAGAGACACTAAATCAGGCAACAAGATGCTCTTGATCACAATCAGATGCATTTCTTTGCTCAGGGAGCACCTCATGTTTGCAGTAGAGGCTCCCCTAGCAGTTTAAAGTAGAACTTTAAAGTTAGACTTTACAAAAAGCAGGGGAAGAACGAGTATACTAAACAGCTTGCAGCTAGCACATTGCCGATGGCTCCAGGAATCAAATATATTGATAATATGAAGAACGGCTCCCAGCTGGGAGATTTACAAGGCACCCCCCCCCGCTCCCTGTTATCCCAATTTCAGACTTCCAAAATTCATTAAGCTTACATTAACTATCACTATTGTCAATGAGTGCCATTCTACCAGCTGGGCAATAAACGAATAGAAATAGCTGTACACAAAATATTCAGAGTCAGTAGGCAAGCGCAGACTCATCAGCGCACCTTTCTTGTCTCAGTGCTAGTGCAGGGAAGGGCTGCTCTGTTTTCACAGCTCGTGTCAGAATCAGTGCAGAGATGCACAAACACAACAAAAGATTTAATGGGGCTGGTCTGTCTCAGGCTGAGCTCAAATCCAACTCTCTTGATCAGCTACAAGTAGAGGAGAAAAGAAGGGAACTTTTCTATCACAACACACCAAAATGGAGGTTTGAGGTACCGGAATGAAACCAGCTTTTCTTTCCTTTCCCTTCTCCAGGATTGATTTCCATCTGAGCTCACTGACAGCACAAGATCCAACCCATGCCAAAAGAGCAAGTGACAGGAAGGACACCAAACCCCCAGTAACAATAACCATCTGCTTTTTTCAGTTAAGCTTATAGCAACCTTTTGCAAAACCCAGGTGGCCTAGCTTTCAACACTGCAGAAAGTTTGTAAGATTTGCTTTAGGACATCCAGCAGGACAACTGGGGGAAGACAGTCTTAAGACTTCCAAAGTCTCAAGATGTTTTCACCACAGTCCCTGTATAGACCTCCACTTGCAAAAAGGCTTCTGAGTTGCTGAAGGCGTAGAAATTACTAGCAAAGCTTGGTGACAGGCAGAGAAATAGTTAAGTCATCTTACAGAGGCAGTGCTGGCACTGGGTTATGGGGCAGGAAGGAGGTTATACCGGCCCCAGCGGCTGAGGCTCCATACCTTGCAGCCACACACCTCAGGGCGGGAGAGGTTTCAGTGGGGGCCTTGCCATCGCACTCAGCCCCCTGCTACTGACCCACTTAACAAAGAGCCATTTGTGTCACGTCCTGCCTCTGCTAGAAGATGCAGACAACATACATGCAACAGTGGTTACGTACAGAGTAGAAAGCAAGGTTGCTTATTTAGTTAGATATTGACTCCCTGCATGTTCTTTTTTTGTCATTGCTTGCCAAAGCTCAGCCTTTTTCTCTGAAAACAACGCTGAACAGTAAGCATTTCAGGGGTCTCATAACAAAGAGCCAATGGAAGAGCAACCACAAAATGCAGACATTGCAACAAATCATGCCTGGGTCCTCTGCGGAGCCCTTCGCTAAAGGGTTTCAGGACAATGACAAATACTAACTCCATAGCCCCTTCCAAATTCCCCTTTGGAAAAGAAGATATCACTTCTTCCCCCTTTGAAGTGTTTTTCCTCTAATTTGGGTGCGTTCACATTTTAATAGCACACAGCACATTTAAAACATTACGGCAAAGTAAAACATTGCTAAAGGGAATGGGCATGAGTCACGGACCAACTAGCGGGGCACGGGGCATGGCTTTATGACCCCATTAACACTTAACTGGTGAGGTCTGCACTCCGCTGCCAAGTGATATCATTGTGGTTAAGCCTCCCATCACTACGTTTTGTTATAATACATCCTAGAGAGCATACCCAATTATAGAATATCTTATTTCAGCTTGCATGACAGCGTAAGAAAAAAATGGCTGTATTTTGAGATGTACCTCTTCATACGTAGGCAGGAAATAGCAAATTTGAAGAGAATATGTAGAGATTTTGACTGAATTAAGGACTGTTAAAAAGCAATGCATTTCTGCGTGGAAAAAACACCAGAAGGAAAGAACATCCTTATCACTAATGGCCTTAAGCAATGCCTTTATTTTGCCATCCCTAAGATAAAGATAACAAAAGTAATATTGTAACTGTCGGAAGTGTTGAGGTGTTCTCAAACACTACAAGTTTTTATCTTCTTAATTGCTTCTCTATGGAGAGAGAAAATTATGGAAAAATCAAAAGAAGCAAAAAAAAAGTATCCCTAAGCTCTCATCAAAAGTAATCCTGTATATTTACAATAAGTTTAAACCTTTCTACCTCAGTATTTGTGACTGAAATGTAAGAAACTATCATGCTTTACCCATATCTACAGTGCATGCAACTAATATTAAAATTTATCAGGTTAATTCCAGTATCCAATATACCCATTAAAGTATATCTCTACATCACCACTAATAAACGATAACGTTAGCAGAGGTGTTTGTTAGCCATCAGGCTGCTTCTGTAAATATTAAATAAGGAACAGATATCTGCTCTGTCAGTTCATTTCTACCGTGTTAACTGTATTTTTTTTCTAATTGTTTGTTGGTCATAACAACTTCTGTGCTGAAATTGAATATGATTGCTTCCAAGCAAAGCTATCTAAAGAACACCAAATTTACAAACATAATGATGCAGAATTGGGAAAAAATGAAATCAGATTTTCTGATGTTGAAGATTAATACAGGTACTAATTATTATTATTATTATTTTAAACAAACTTTTTGGCATTGTAGGCTTTCTGTAAGAGCATTCATGTGTTGCAGTTTTAATTTTTTCAATGTTATCTGTTGCTGACAGTGCAGGTATACACACTGTATTTAGGCTTACCTCACAGACCTATTAAAAACATGAAATCCTTTTCCAAAAGAGGCTCATCTTCAGAGACCACTTACTAGCGGTAATTACAGACAACATTGCACAAAGCTGTAGTGACCCATAGCAATGCTCTGGGTCAAGCTTCTCTGAAAAGCATGGGCCAAATTCTGCATTCCTTCTGCCCAGGAAATCTCCATTGATCCCTGCAAACGTTTCACAGCAAAACAACCGTTTCACGTTCTCTATGCGGAAAAAAGGATGGGATGATGACAGGAATGCTGTTTACTGCAGTTTACCCTGTACAGTTCTTGAATGTGTTGGCTTCAGAGGGGCAGAAAGTATCTGAAAATGTAATGCATTGGGATTATTACAGTTGTTTGTCTTTTAAAGGAAAAGAAAATTGCAACATTTTACAGTAACAGTCAAGCTACCAGAATGAGTACTAGAATTTAGTAACAGCCCACCAAAACAAACATGTCAGGATCTACTATTTTTATACCATGAAGCATATAGGATAATAGTAATGGGATTTCAGGGGTTGATCTGTATTTGCATTAAACCAAGAGCAAGCTGAATTATAGACATAAAAAGTCAGCAGAAACGGGGCGGGGGGAAACTGATGAAATGACACACAATAATAATTTACAAATAATCTCTGCTTCACCCCTTTCCCCTGGTTTTATTCCTACTCTAGAAAAAACGCCTGTCCAGCATCTCTGAACACGCCTTAAGCCGTCTCCTGCCCTTCACCTAACTCCAGCCGGGCCCAGAGGTGCCGCTCACTGTGCATCTCCAGCCACCGCAACCAAGCAGGTCTCTGCTGAGCTTGTGCGGCCACCACGCAGGCACTGAGAGGAATTTCTCCCTCCGTCCAGCCACCCTCAGTCCTCACACAACCTGAAGAAACCTAGTTGTCTGTTGGCACCCTGTTGTCTCCTCTTAAATTTGGTGGAAACAGCCAATTGATAAAGACAGAGATTGCATGAGGTTGACCTCAGTAGGAAACAGGGCTTCTAAGAAGGCACACACTGCTGTACGCTACATTGCTGGTCTTATTTGTGAAGTGCAGTGCGTGCACGATGCACTTTGTAAAGCATGTAGAAAGAGAGGATCCCTGATCTGAAGAGCTCTCTGCCTCATCCACGTACATCAGTATGAGCAACAACTGTTGGTACCTGGAAGGGTGAGCTATCATCTGCGATCTAAACTAATTTCACCTACGGCACTGAATTTACCCTGTTAGTTTTCCATCGCAGCTTTTCAGGAAAAGATAGTTTTCCAGAAACACTGCCCACAGAAACCCTGCCTTGTTGTTTATGACTAGATTTTGGGTGTATGTTTTGTTTTTCCTGGAGGAATGTCCTAGCTGTTTGTGGAGCATCTAGGTTCCTCGTATTTTTTCCTTGCGTCTAAATGCAGAGGAGAAGCTCTCAGCCGGTGACTGGACCAGATGCAGTTTACAGAACAATGCTGTTCAAACCTTAGAGTTTTCTGAAAACTTGTACAATTTTCTGAAACAGCCACCTAAGATGGGATATTATCTTTACTCTCATTTTGTAAGCGTTGAATTATTCAATACACTATCACTGTACCTAAACAAATGCTTGCTGATCTCATGAAACATGTTTTTTAAAGGTCTTTCAAGCTGCTTCTAAAATTGATGAAAAATTTCACATTTTATTTACTCTAAACACCCCCTCTCTCCCCACAAAAAATCTTATCAGGAAACCTCTGAGATAAGCTGGCAGATAAAAAGACTGCCTGGAAACAGCATTTGTTTGCTTTCTGTGTGCAACCAAGATGGAATCAGAGTGCAAAGGAAATTTACACTACCTCAATTTTTCATAATACTCAGAGCTTAATTAAGCTTTAGTCAAAGCGCAGCACTGGAAAGGGCAGTTACGGAGCTGTTGGAAGGGGTGTAAGACTGCCCAATGCTCAAATGCCCACAGGTGATACATTTTCTACTAAACATGAAAAGGCTCCTTAGCATTATATTTGCTTTTGCTATGTACTCTCTGTGAAAATCGTTCTGCTGCTATTACCCATTAAAATTTCTTCCTGCCACAGAGCTGTCTGCTATATATTATTGTACAAGCTGTATGCTATACATATTGTACTACTTAAAATACATAACCCAAAGGTCGGCTGTCCAGGTGAAGCACTGGCTTGTATAAAACGAGAGTATTCTCCCTTAATTATTTAATTTTGAGATTGGCTGTGACTAATCTGTCCTTTAATCACACCTGGACATAGTGTGTATTCCCTATTTGATACGGAGGGAGAGGGAAGGCGCTAGGTACAAACACTACGCTGAGCTGCTATGCAGTAGCCTCATTTGTGCCTCTGGGAGTTTCTTGTATACGCTACGATGGAATGAATCGCATTAAGCACAAGTGTTATTGCACTGAATTAGCTGTTGGATGTGCATTAATTATTTCAATCTATATAATGAAAACTGTTTGAAGAAGCTACCCTGTTTTTAGAGACGAAAATGTTAGGAGTACAGCTATCCAAACTGTTGGCGCTTAGGAGGATTATATTCAGGTTTATCACTTCCAAATGGAAGAAGAAACATGAGTGAATGTAAATTAATGGCCCAGTTCTCTTCCCACTAAAGACCAGATTCTGTCATAGGGTCAATTCACTCTCCACACCATTAATTTCAACGGAAGTTAGCACAGGCCATTTAACTCGGTGAGAATAGGTTTAATCCCAAAGCAGACATGTACGTTCCTTCAAGGACATGCAAGAAACATGCAGTGATAAGCAAAAATAATGAAAGGAGACACAGATGTTTATTTCTAGCACCATATTCATCATACAAGAATCTACTTTCTGTAACTAATTTAAGTTTGGGAAGCTATGATGCTGTGATATTGTTTCTGGAAAATATTAAACTTTTCATTATTATTTTCTTTAGAATTTCAGTATTCTGCCCTGCTTTCAGAGTAACTTCAAAATTTGTTCTTCTGCAATTCATTTTCACACGCCTACTCATCAGAGGTCAGCAAATAAGAGTGGTCTCTGAAGTTCTCACTTTAAACAACATAATTTTTATATTTTATGTATTTTATATTTTTATGCATCAAGAAAAAAATAGCAATGGTTTAGCCAAAGTCCATTACAAGAGCTACATTAGTGCAATTTATTATAAGGCAAAAGAAGCAGGAAGGAACAGATGGTTTAATTCATTGCAGAGGACCAAATACGTGTATCTAACTCTCCAAACAACTTTTTTGAGGAGGAACACAGCATATGCAGAGGATACAAAGACTGAGATATAGATGAGAGAAAAGCCCACGTGAATCAAGCAAAAAGAACTGGATTTGCTGCTTGGGAGCAAAGTGCACTGTTCGATGTTGTTTAGACTATAAAATTGAAATTAAAAATGATGGGGAAAAATTCACCGTGTATTTGTCCATTTAGTCAATTTGCAGCATAGACTTGAGACAGAGTCACTAGCCAACAGACTTCACGTAGCCACCTGAAATTTCTAGAATATAATTGCAACCACTGTCACATTGTATTTTTGTATCTCAAACTACATACACATCTAAGCTATAGCTATAGATGTCAATGAGAAAACATTGTTTTAAATCAAAAAGACTGGAGAAAACGCTGTGAAGAAAATTTTAATATAAAAATAATAGGCAAAACTGCATAGACCGAAAACAATTTTATTTTACCAAACTAACACTGTAAACCTCCTAAAGCTGAATTTTCCTGCTACAAGCCTCGTTCTCCTCCAGCGCCCCACTGCCATGCATCTCAGTGTCATAACGTTATGATCAAAATAGGTGAAGTGTCTCAAAAAAGTCATACCGATTGGGAAAGAAAAGGCATCTGCTCAGGTATTTTATTACCATGCTGACAATCTGGGATGTGAACCGTACAGTTTTAAGACAATTTCCCAGCTTGGAAGCAATATTCCTTCTTTCTTCTCTATCACATTTCTAGCACTATTATAAGATCAGAACATATAAAGCAAAAAAAATCCTTAACAAATCCCAGGCCAAATTATTAAGTACTCTGTAGGAACAGTAAGCAGATGACAGTTTTACAGTGGGATTTATAAGCTACGTAGCGCTAAGTAAAGTACCGCACTGAATATCCTGCTTCACCTAAAATTCTCAGCTGACTATGGCTTAGAAATATCCCCTAGATAGGCTGCTCAGAGCTTAGCATTTCTGCAGCTTTTAAGAGATTACATTAATTTTGCTGAGGGTTATGCTCTCTGCAGAATAACCCAATAGCAGATATCATGCAGGATTAGAGTTCATGCACAACCAATTTGTAATTCAAGGCATAACTGAGTAATTAAGATAAAAAGAATCTTATTTCAGACTTAGTTGTACTTTCTGTTTTTTATGCAGTGTCAGTAAGTTACATTTTAAAAACAAAAGAAATTCTGCTATTTGAATGTATCTCAGCAGATTAGTGTAATTACAGTGAACGGATTACATTTGTCTCCACACAGACTTGCTTCTAATCAAGATCGCGCTCCTCTTCTGCGACTACCTTCTGCAAACTCAGGGTAGATGAACAATCAGGTTCTACGAGTACGCAAGCAATTTAAATTTCACCATCCATGCAGTTGCCTATAAGTGCTGAAATCAGCAATAAAATTGCTAATCAAAGTTATGAACACCTGGGGGGAAAACTGTAAACTCATTTCCCTTCCAGAAACCCCGACCAACTCTTCTAATTAGAATGTCTTGTGCTTATTCTTGTGTGCCTGATGACGCTACCATTTTCATGGAAAAAATGCATAGCTGTTTTAATTTCTATAATTACTCATTTCCAACTAACGGAGGAAGATTTATATATATATATATATATATACATATATATATATCAGTCAGGAATAATATTTTATTTTTATTATTGAGCAGAAGCGTAAAAGTGAAAAAAGCCTGGTCTGTGTTCTGCTTGCAGTGTTACAGCGAATTTGGCATTACTCTCTCAGTCATTTGCAGCTGAGCTCCTCAAACCACAGATGCACACTCCAAGTCAAAAGAGAAGAATCCTAGCACCTTCAGAAAAACCATGTGTGAGTTTCTTTAAAGATGTAGCTTATAACCTTGCTAGGTGACACAGGAATGGAAATCTATAGAACACGCACAGAGGCGATTGCGATGTTTTAAAATCAGAATGATCCTACCCAAACAACTGATGCACAAACTTCCAAAGTCCTTGTCAAAAGGCCAAGAAAGTATGCTTTATGCAGAGAATTTTCATGGTGAAACAGGACAGAAAACCATAAAAATGACCTCATTAAATTATTTTCCATAGTTATTTGCAGACCGTTCAGTGTTCCTACTGTTCTTTCAAATTACTCTGTGCTGTAAAAAGTTAGACAAAATTGGACTCCTAAGCATGAAAACACCTGCAGTTGAACAATATTCTCAGTGCTGATCAGGACAGTTCAGAAAGGAACACAAAACAGCCGTAAAATCAGCCTGGGGCACTGTTTTGTGCTTGCTGTCCCCTGTGGGCACTGCCTGCCAGACATTTCCCAGGCTGATTTTAATAACAACTTTATAGACCGTTATGTGGAAAATTACTACGTTATTATCCTTTTAGACAGCTAAATCACAATTGTGATACCTATCCAGCTCGTTCACCTCTGTTACAGCTTTCCTTCCTGATCACTAATCATCCTTTTTAGTAAATCGGATTTCACATTTCTCCCTGCAGATACGGTACAACTTCTCTTTGCCCTCCTGTTACACACTAGATATGCTGCACTTTGATCAGAAAGGATCAGATCGGTGTTTCTGTATGGACCATACAAATCAGCGCTCGACACGACGCTTTTAGAAAGGCAAACGCCTTTCCTTGCTCCAGCCCCTTGCTGCTCCATCCCAGTACAGCCTCAGAAAATCCTCCACCACGTCCAGTGGAGAGAAGCTCCTCCCGGCATGCCACACCACACCAGCATCGGGCTGGCCGTGCCACCTGGGGAATATCTCGGGAACTTGGTTTCCCAGCCGACTGCTGGAGCTTTTTCTGTTTGCTTTCTCCTGCCAACAGGCAGGAAATGGGGTCACTGGGGGCTGGCTCCCTGCATCTGCTCACCTCCACCACTGTGCAGCCCGCTGCGCTGCACGCCGCTCCCACTGCATAAGCCGGCTTCTTCTTTTAGAAATCTCCGTCCTCTTTGTCTCTTGGGATAGATTTATACCAGTAAGGTCAACTTTATTTTTTCTATTCCATTTCTCCAACTTTTCTTCCTTGTTCAAGACCACCGATTTCTGGCAGCCTGAACGGTATTACTAAAAAAACAGTTGTGGAGCTGACTGTGAAAGAGCTCAAACACCCTTTCCACACACATTTTCTCCCATCCTCTAAGAGGCTCAAAAGGGGCCACCTTCACTTATCAGGCAGCAATCGCAGTATCCATGCCCACCAAGCCCCTTTCACCTCTAACTGCGGCGGCTGAGCGGGACTCACGGTCCCTCACTCACGCACACCCCAGCCCCTTTGAAGCCTCAGAGCGAGACATTACGCTTCCCTGAGACTGATACGAATCTACCCCCTACACACCCGCCCCAGCAAACACACATCTGAGACTTTTGTTAGCAAAGACAGGCAATACCAGGTGCATCTGAAAAAGCACTTGCTCAAGGTTGCTGAAGGCTGCTGTAACCAAGCTAGAAATCGTTGCCTCAAAGCGAGTGTAGGAGAGCTCTTTGTGATTTCAGGGTTCTTCAGTCTCTCTTTTTACAGGAGGGAACACAAAAAGAAGCACTCGGCTAGAACAGGGCAACACCAACGTTGTGTTTTCCTCAAGTCTGAGGCACAGACATCCTTTGCCCAAACCCATGACTTGAAGCAGATTGGATCCAGCAAGCAGCCCCCTGAGAAAAGCCGTGAGTTATCTGACGGCTCACCCCCCCGAATCAGCAGGAACTTGTGATCTGCACCTCACCTCTGATGGGTGCCAGACGCTAGAGGAAGGCTGCACAGCTTTCCAACCAAATTAACACAGGTGTAGCACCAGCCCCACTACAGAGCATGGCACAGCATACACAGGGACTAGTTTTCCTTTGAAGTACCTGGCTCCAAAGGAAGCCCTTTCAACACCCCAAAGGCAATACATATATGACGCAATTTTACACACCAACGCATTTTTTTTTTTTTTTAAACAGCAAGCTGGTGATGGCGAGGGGTTGTTTGTTTGCTTGCAAAACATGGCTGTCTCGGCAGGAGTTGTTGCATTCGTCCATGAAATGAGCTATCCCTGGACAGCCCCACAGACGGAAGTGGAAGCAATGCTCTGACGTCCAACATCATGGACTCTGCTGCCTGAGCCGAGGAAATCGGCTCTCAGCAGCTCCCGGGAGAATTGGAAAGAAAACCACGCTAAACGGTGCTGTGCTGCACAGCCGGGCGCAGGGTGCAGCAGGGCAGCCCCAGCGCAAGCGCTGCCTGAAAGGCTGAGGCAGAAAGGGAAGGCCATGGGTCTCAATTTGCTCTGCTTTGCTTTGGTTTTTCTAGAAGGCAAAATATAGATCTCGTCAGAAGGCAGCTTTGACTCTGGAATTGAAAAATGAAATTGCCAGAGGGAAAAACAAATTCATATCCGCAAAGAGTAACCACCGATACACAAATTCTCTCTCCCTCTCTTTCATAAGCTGCACCCAGAATAGAAGCATGAGTTCTCTGAATATTTCTTGCCAACTCCCACTCCTTCAGAATGAGCAACTGGAAAGTTTCAATCTGAATAACTGACTTTAAGAGATTTAGGGAAAAATAAGTCAAGTTACTATGTCAAAGGGCAAGAAAGCCCTGGTTGTGCTCTTGGGAATATACGGTATTGGCTTCCATGAGCAAGCAACAATTGTTAAGATGCAGAAATGAAACATGGCAAATTAAACATTTCATGCACTGTCATATAGAAGTCAGAAAAAACATCAAAAAGGTTAAATTATTGTCTTATGAGGCTAGGCCATAACGTTCTCATAGAAATGGAGGTAACCACAAAATGTAACGCTGCCCATAGAGCTGTGGTGTTTTAGAACTGCGGGTCCTAGCTGCAGTTAGAAATGCAGAGGCACCACACAACGTTTGTAAGAAAGGGCTTGAAGGTCTTTTGCATGATCAAAAAGATTAAGCCACCTAAATGCAAACATGTGGCAGATTTTAAATAATCCAAATAAAAACCTATACTGAATTTTTGACAAATGTCTGCAAAGCAACATCTTTCGCTTTTCCCCATTCCTTTGCATTTATGTAGCCTCAGAGTATTCTGTTCCTGGAACTACGGATAAGTCAGTGACAGACATATGGAAAGAAATACAGAGTTATAACAGATTCTCCTCTGACACCGTCTTCCAAAACTGTAGGACTGAGTTAAATCAATGATCCTATCCAGTCTAAATGAGCTCCTCGAACATTTTGGTTCATCCATTGCCATTTTCCTTTCACATATGTGCAACATGATTGTATCTGTGCAGGTGCACATAGAGAGATGTCTGTGTATGTGCGCCCCAGCCATTCCTTCATTTCCATGGTGGGTTACGGAAGAGAGTGAGGAGGATGCTCAGCAGCACAAACCACTCTAGTATCAGCAGAGACCTTCAGCCAGGCAGACACAGGCGCACAAGGGGAAGAAAAGCTCAGTGAGAAAGGGAGGCACCTGCCCTGCTTTGCCTTGCTGCAGGAAAGCCTCCCTGCCTTCCCCCCCGAGCAGGAGGGTGCCGGGGACCGCAGCACGGAGGAAGTTGCACCACCTTTGAAATGAGTCTCAGCCCAGCGCTCCCACCTCCAGAGTGGTTTCCTTCTGCAGAGTCCCTTCCCTCCGCTCCAGTCCCTGACTGGCGAGAAACCACCTTCATGGGCTGCTGCTGTGTCGCTCCTGCCTTCTTGCACATCAGCGTCTGGCAGGAGAGCAGTGGAAGGAGTTTGGGGAGTGGTGATAAAAAGCTGGATAACAGCACGAGAAAGTGTCAGAAAGAGCAGCTACAGAACAGAAGGGTGAGCAGGTTTAAACAGATCCAACAAAAGCAGATGATAATGTATTTTCCGCTTGAGTGGAGAGGGGCCTGCAGATTCATTTATAATTTGCCTCCTGTATTTAAAAGAGTAGACCTAAACACTACAAAAAAAAAAAAGAAAAAAGAAAAAAAAGAAAATTAAGCTACTTCATCTGCACAGCATTTTCTGTCCTGTCCTTGCAGCGGTGATGTCTCCCACCAGCAGACAAGCACCCTGAAGCGTGCCCATATCACCAGAAGGCAGCTGAGCCCATGGCTCACTGCAAGGACTCCTCTGCACAGAGGTGCTGGGCTGCTCTCCCTGGCCAAAACCAGACATTCGCTGGCAGAACAAGAGAAGTTTTCTTGTCTACGGTACAGGCTTTGCTGATACTCCTAGAGGAGTCGCCAGACTTTACAAGGGACAACACTATTGCTTAAAAAAAACATGCATGTGCTAGTACTGACACCTGTGTGCTAGCCCTGTTTAATCCACTATTAAACATTTTAACCCTGATACTTGTATAACCATAAGCAAGCGAAAAGGCCAAAAACTCCATTCATACCTTCTTTCATGACACCAAGATCATGACAGAAAAAGATTAGCATCCTCTGTTTTCTTCCTAACCAGTCTTTGCCATCCATGCTCTCAAGTTTTTCCTGGCATTGAAAAATTTATTTACACACTTATACACATATGTATATACACACACATATGTCTATGTATTTTTCTGAAGAAAAAAACAACCTTAAAAACGCGAGCAATCACATGAACCATGGCAGCCAAGGTCAGAAATTTATTCTTCAGAGGTTAAAAAAAAAAAAATCAGGTCAATAAATGAAGTCAGCAGATTGTATCTTGGGCTGCTAGAGAGACTGCGGTGCTTTACACCAAGTTGCGTCTAATATCTTAACTGCATGGAGAAAAGACCTATAAAATCAGCTGTTTTCTTCCTTCCCAGAGTTTATTATAACATTCCTGGTTGTGTAGCTATTAAGCCTGATCACCGCAGCCACAGACGCTGACAAGTTAATCAATAAGCCGAAACCAAAGCCTCAGCGGGAGATCATGCTGCGTCTCTCCTTTAAAATACTGCCCTAATCTAGCCCAAAGCTGCCTTGTCAGTTGGCGGATGCTCAGACACTGAAAGCTGCTTACAGGGCACCCGAGAAAGAGAAGATGAATTGCACAGACTACATAACGTACCGCCTGCTAGCGCTTGTAATGGAGAGGGCTAACTTGTTAACAGGGGAGTAGACAAAAAGTCCTCGACGATATCAGGTTGTATTTAAGAGCTTATTTGCACTTTATTCCTCCGCTCTCTTTCGATCTTCAGCTGTTAGCACATACTACATTGTACTCGGTATTTATACCACTTTACTACTGGGACATTCTTCTTTGCAGAAATAAATTGTTAAAGTTGATACCTGATCTGTTCATTTATGCTAAAAGAGAAGGAACTGCCCAGGGTCCAGACTACGTCCTCCCTGAAGCAGCAAACTCAGCTGCCTTCACTTCTAAGCGTGAGCTGCTGCGCTCATTGCTCTCGTGAATGTTCTTTTCAGCTTTATGATGAACCTGATAACTCAGCCAAAAAAAAGCTGATTTTGCCCCAGTCCACTTCGAGGAAAACAGTGTGTGCGCTCTGCAGTCACTCTAGTGATGGAAAATCAAACCTTCTGGTTTCTGAGACTGTTAGCTGAGTTTGCATGCTGAAAAGTTCAAGCTGCGTTTGTTAAAGTGCTATAAACAAAAATCATTTTTCATTGCTAATGCCACAGTTTCTTTTGTTTGAAGAACCAAGATGTTCTGGCATGAGAAAAAGTGGCAAAAAGACGGTTTTAATACTTCATGCTGCAAACTTGTATACATGTAAGTATCACAATAGCGCTAAGAAAAAAAGTTTAGTCTTTGCTTAAATGCTCACAGAGCACAACAAAGCTCAGAGTGCCAGTTTCGTGGAGATTACAGCTTATACATATTCTCATTTTGTAAAATTAGAACCAAAATATTTGGGTCATTACCACTTTTGGTTTGGTTTCCTGACATGTCAGAAGTAGAAATAAAATCATATACCTTTTCATGTAATATTTCATTTTTAATAGTCATAATCTTTTTTTTTTTTTTTTTAATTAATAGCAAACACCAAGTCTTCTAAATCGAAGAATCTTCTGGCTGTGTCATAGGGACACTTTTGACAAAAAAATGAAAACAGATAAAAGATTTACAACTAACTCCAGAAAAGAATACTAAGTCTCAATATTTTGGGATTTCTTGTTCTGGCATAACTCAATAACATATCTTTGCTAAATTGATCTTTTATTACTAGTATAATTCACTACAATTATTAATGAAACTTTTAACAGACCGAATTTTAAATTTAGTCAATGCAGTTTCAGATGGAGAAATTTCAACCACTGAACGCCAAGATCATTTTGACTTAAAAAATTCTCTGGTTTAGTCCACAATGACCTTCTCTGGGATGCAGGCCACCTTCATCTTTACTGCAGAGACCTGTAAACACTAGCCTTTAATCAAAAACACACACAAGAGCCCTATCAGGCTGCAGACCTGGCCCGACTGGTTCACTGAAAAGGTCAAACCCGTGGTTTCTGTGGCTCCCTTCCGCCTGGCAAGTACCAGCTCAGCTGTGTGCTACCATTTACGATAAAAGGCAGCAGCAGACCCCACGGGAGTCAGCCTGACACGCGGAAACACAGGCGTTCACAGAAGTCGCTGTCTTTCTGACTCTACGTGGGTTTTTCTTCTGCTTGTTTTTAATCTCGGCGGTGCCGCTACTGCACATGTTCCATTGCCCAAGCTGCACCCCAGTCACAACGCAATGATGCTCCGACACTTGAAGATGTTTACTGAGCGGCTCTCACCGCCACGACTTTCTTCCACGCAAGTCTTAAAGCCAACCTGTTTGGCAGTATACCCCTTCCCGCTGCAGAAAAGCTTTCCAGCTCATCAGCATCTCTGCAAATTTCAGAGCGAAACCACAGGATGCAATGAGGGCAAGAGATGACAGTGCAGGTGACCATTGCTAACCATTCAGCAGCTCCTCAAGCCGTGCACACAGCCAGGGATCGTGCACACTCTACAGAAGGGCAGAAGACATCTGTAGAGGGAGGCAGGCACAGCGTTACTGACGGGGTACAAGCAAATTCAGATAGGAAGTGGTGGAAAGAGTAGAACATCTGAACCGCCCACCCCACATGCTTAAAAAAAAAAGCAGGATTATATAAATAATTAGATCGCATTCAAAAGCTTTAAGGAAACACAAACAAAATCACTTGCCAAAAATATCCCGTATTGACAGTTCTGTAACAAACAGAACCGGGTAAATGTGTTTTGCAAGACTGAGTTCAGTCATGCTGGCATCGAGGCTGGGATTATGTCAATGTCAGGCACTCTGACAGAAAGCCAAGCTGCCACCTTTCACCCTCCTTCCAAGAGCCACGTTTTCCTGCAAACTTATTACACCTTCAGCACTGAGAAGAAACACAGGAAAAAAAAGAATCCCACGCGCTGGTTTTGACTAAGGGTCAGTCCTGCTCCCTCTGAATTTAGCAGCATGCCCTAGGAACAGGGTCCAGCGTTGCTGTATTAATGGTACTTGACTGTTTCAGGTCTGGTACCATTAATGAGCCCCTTTGTCTATGCATTAAGGCACCTCAGAAGTAAATGAACGCTTGAGGTGCACAATCAAAATCACTGGGGGAAACACTGACAAAGGCACAGAAATCAAGGCTAAACATGGCAGTAGGTTTGAAGTGGGGGAAACTCTAAGAATTCACTTCCCCATAAGAAAAAAAAAGCAATCAACTCCTCTGTATGCCAAGGCAGAAGAAAGACCATTCAAGCAACAAGCATGAGGTTTCTGACATACCTGGCTGACACCGATCTGAATGCCTCACCACTGAACAAACTGTGGTTAAACATACCAGGCACTGCAACACTTGCAGTCAATTCAAATAAGTTTAAAAAAAGACAACTTCACGCAGTAGTAGTTCCTTAACCATCATTAGAGTTGTTACAAGCTTTTTTCTGAACTTCAGATAACAATTTACATCTAATTCTTCCTCGTACATCTTACAGGAGAGAAGGGGAACCATGAGCTTCTCGATTTACAGATGTTTTGTTAATTATAAAGGCATAATTTGCAGGGGAATAAGTTGGCAATGTTCTGGGATTTCTCAGCAAAGATAAATGTGACTCCTTGGATGCGTTATTATAGATGTAACCCAAGAATGCCTTCCTATCATGCCATCCCAGAGCTGCACGAGCACTGTTCATGCCCCATTCTACGATTACTAGCG
This sequence comes from Anser anser, assembly GCF_964211835.1. Lineage (NCBI taxonomy): Eukaryota > Metazoa > Chordata > Aves > Anseriformes > Anatidae > Anser > Anser anser. The sequence goes on from NC_139720.1 coordinate 87,884,323, forward strand.
GCACACTTCAGCAGGCAAATTTCCCTGCTCATGCTGGCAGCTTGTTCCAGAACCTGAGCTGCTCTAAGGGACACAAATGCTCTAATTTCCATCTACAATTAATTTAATATTAATTTTACTCTAATTTGGTTTGCTCCAATTTTTTTTTTAATGTAAATATATGAAAGTACAGTTCCCCATATCTTCTTCTGAATGGGAATGCTATCTAAATAACAGATAACATGCCTACACTCCGTACTATTACATTTCATCTTATTTCTACCAGTCCATGAAACAGTCTGATATTAGTCTGATTTTGTGTTGAAGACGTTCTGGTCTTGCATCATCAGCAGATCTTCTTCACATACTCCTACTTTTTCTGGCTCTGTTATTAGCTATGAAATTAAACAGTAATATCCAGATAAGTTATTAAAGATTCCCACTAATCATTTCTTTGGCCCCAATTTTCTTCTGCGGCATGTCTTAATGACACTTTCCGGCTAGTCACTTCACTGTGCCCTTTACAATATCTACTCTAAACTGCCTTCTCTGCTCCATGTAGCACCATGAAAAATGATAAGGATAAATCTTACCATCCATTCATATGTGAACATATGCAATAATCCCTTATGCAGTAATCAGTTTAGTTGCCCTCATAATCAACCTCTGGTAAAGCTGCTTTGCATTTTCTGTTACTTCACGTACACCTTACCTGTCCCTTATGCTTTTTCCATAGAATTTACCCAGAAGCATTTCAACCCACTGTGATAAAAGACTAACCAACTTGTAACTGATCACTGTTCTTCTGTTGCTGAAGTATTAGGAGCATGTTTGTTGTTCTTCTGTCATATGGAAAACTGACCCTGTAGCGGTTCAATCTCAATTTTAGCTGGCCAGTTAGTGAAGGAGTAGGAAGGATTATTTACAGACAACCAATGCATGAGAAGCTGAAATATCTGAGGATAGAAAATGTTAAAGGGAGAAAAACAAGGAATGGCAAGGACAGTTCAGGCGGACAACGTAGATGTTTATCCAAACCTACGTACTTACCTGCAAGAAAGACACTGCTATCACAACTTAATGCTGTGAGCACAATCTTTTATTAGATGACTCCAGAGTTCTCTCCCGGATTCTGTGCTCATCCCTATCTATGTAAGCAAAACTTTAGGAAGGTCATTTCTACCTTTGCCTTAGAGGTCACGATCAAAGCAGTGTTTGAATTGCATCTTTTCTCTGAACCACAGCTTGGCTTCCCAGAATCATTTCTAACATGAAGAAGGCGATACAAAGGTGAGTTACTGGGCCATCAAATCTACAATTTTCCCCTTAATCTTCTGCTTTGCTGCTTATCCTCTGATCCACTAACTGATGCTTTCCCTTTTGTTCCCACCTGGGCTGTCTCTGCAAGTAGTTTAACCTTTTACAGAATATTTGCCTCATTCCCTCCTCCCCTTTTTTTCATCTTTGCCTTCCTCCCCTTCCATATACATCTTACAGAAAAGCTCTCCGATTTTAAATCGTCCTGTAAGAAATTACAATCAAAATGGGGCATCAGTGACCAAATAATCCCATGTAACCGCAGAAGGCTCGATTCTGCATGACCATGGAGGTCCGTCCCACTGCTCTTATTCATCTCAGTGGAAGTTCTAGCTCCAAGCCCCTCACAGCATCAAGCTAAAAGATTCACCTGCCACCACCTTATAAATAATTTAATGTTTGTCTGATGACATCCATTGTGTCTCAGAGCTCTCCTGCCTCCACGAACATGAGGTGGCTTCTGCTTCCCTTTTCTTTACAATCAGAGAAGGGAAACTTCACAGGACTCTATTCTGATCCCTCATTTATTTGGTCTTAGTGTGACTTAGTCATTGAGAGAAGGCTCTGAATTGAGGATCTAAAAACTGAAATTGAACTCAGACATGGAACAGTCTCTTTCAAATCATGCAATTATTTTCACTCATATCAGTCCGTATGATGTATGGATTTACACTTCAAAGACTACTACATAAGGAAAAGATTAGTGCCAATGATATGATTTGGTAGGAAAGGGGGAGGATAACAAAGAATAGAGAAAGAATAAAGGAAGGAAAAGGAAGGGACTACAAATTCTTTGGAGTTATTCAGTTCTCCTTTGCCTCTTCCCTAATAGCACTCATAAATTGTCTCCTGGTAAAAGAGAGGGAATGTAATGATTTTTCTTTGTACTTTGCACTCCACAGTCCCTCTGCAGGTACCCTGGACTTATTTTCTTGCTGGATGCCTGCACAGAAGCTGTGTCCCACAGCGTAAATTTGCCCTTTTCCTGAAGCCCCCAAGAGGTCTGCGTATTGTGGAGAAAGAAGGTACAAGCATCGTGCTGGAAACATAATGATACCGAGTGCTGCATCTGCAGAAGTGCATGACAGCTCATCTCAGATGAGCAGCTCTAAAGCCTCTCTGCCCGGGCTGCCGTGACACAACAGGGTCTGAATAAAGCAGGTACCCGACAGGAAAATATTAGGAAGTTCCTCATTCTACTCTTTGCTGGTATGAGTCCCGTTGTTCAGAGCTCCCAGGGCTTTCCCCAGGAAAAAACAAAACAAAACAAAACAAAAAAAAACATCAGATGACCAATGTTGCGTTTCCATCTAAAAAAAAGCCATTCTTTTGATGGCCATCACCATAAAGATGCCCCAGAGCACAGCTTTGTGATGCATGCTGTGTTTTCTTGAAAAGCATTTACAATATTAGAATACACCTATTTTCCACATGCAGAGTACTGAGATATCATCTCTTAAATGTTTCCTTTATCAACATGGAATTGGCAAAACTAGGAGGAAATAAGGAAACACCCCATAACTAGTTATGTTATTTTAAAACCTGGGTCACTGAAATTGCTCAGGATGCTTTTTGAGTCATCAAAAGCTATCCATTAGCAACAAACAGTTGGTAGTACTGCCAGCATGTAGGTGAGGTAGGTTATAAAAAATATGTGCTCGCAATATCTTGCTCTTGAACATACTATGAAAATTCACCTTTAGTGCAACTTTAGTGCTTCACCTGTAGTAAGTTCTTTACGGGATGAAAAAGTCTCCTGTAGGGTATTTATTCAATATAACTCAAATACAACCATTTTATTTCCAGTGTCTGGGGGAGCATAACTAACTACCTGATTATTCCTTTCTCCCTCAGCTTCCTAGGATCCTTAGTTGTGCTATATGTGTAGCTGGACTTCTTACTTCAAACCCCAAATTAATACTGTTAGCTTATTCCTTTATTTTTTGTTCTGCACTGCGTTCTCTGATGCATTAACACCAACTGTCAGATAGTGTTTATATTTAAAAAAGAAAAAGGAAAAAAAGAGCAAGACACTGTTTTGTCACTTCTCCGAAACAGCCTAAAATAACATGGACACAGCTGATGTTTTTTGATTGCCTATATAAAATATCATATCATCGTGGTCAGTCCGAAACCTTATCCAGCTAATATTCTTCGCAGTACAATCTAACAACAGATGTTTAAGAAATAATATAGAAAACATGACACAGGTGGAGTGATCTTTCCCTTATATATCCACTCAGCTTTTGACAATGGGTTGTTCAGGAAATTACTAATGTATATTTCACGAGCAAAGTCACGTATGACGGTGAAGGTATTAACATAGCTATTCTTATTTGCACGTGTCATAGCACTTACTAAAAAAATAAATAAATCTGTATTTCCACTTAGCTGTAGGGTAAGTCAGAGGCAAAGCAAGTCAGATTCAAAACACTTCCAACAGATAAGGCACCGAACAGTTTTTCCCTAACAGTACAGAGATGGGATGAAGAAAAATAAGTTTACAATCCAGACACAGTTAACACATTGAGAAGTAACATGGCAAAGTTAAAAATAAAAGGCATTTTGGAGGTGTGCTGTTACAATGCGAGACTGATTATACCAGCTGGGTCTGCATCATCTTTTCTTACACATTTGAGTTTTTACACAAAAACCAGCACAAGAATTGTTAGTGAGTTTTGCTGAATATAGTCCAATTAAAACAGCAAAGCCTCCTAGCAAAAACAACCCAAAAAGCGGTTTGATGTGGGAGAAGGGAACAAGAGGAACATAGAAAAACAGATGGGAGACGTAGAGTATATAGGAGGTAGGAGGTGATGAGAACTGCTATATAATTTCTTTTAAACAAACTCCTAATTCTACAAAACACATTATCCTCCTGAGCTGCACACCCAGTAATTCACGTCCCCCTTTGTTTTCCCTTTCAGCTGAATCCCCAGCTCCTAGAATGAAGCTGTCACTTCAGCCAGCAGGTGCTTTCGTTCCCTCCTCCAACCTACAACAGTTATGACAAGAGATTAAGAAAAACAGCTACCCCGGGCAGCCCAAGCTGGTGTGTAATAAACGGTTTAACCCTGGATAAATCAAATGACAAGTGTGGGTGGCTTTGATTGAAATGACAAGGCAGTTTGTCACCCATTGTTCTGTCACAGAGATCGGCAGTACTAACATTTTCTGCTGAGTTGAGGGGAAAGCAGCCTGAAACTTGTGCGTTTTGGAGGCTCTGCACAAAAGGCATTGAAAACAAAAGGGGTCAGCCTCAGCACTGAAGTGCCTCTCTTGCCCTAAACAAGTCAGCAGTGGAAGAGACATAGTTTCTAGACTGCTCTTCCAAGAAACCACCACTGTCTTTGGAGACAAACAGAAACTAAAAACAAAACAAAACAAGAAACATCTCGAGCTCTCTTGCTTTTAATTACCTGTAGACTTTTGTCAGAGGTGCTCAGCTACTCCTTTACCATAGGGGCTGCGTTTTACTCATTGATGAGTGTTCAGTGCCATAAATTAACAGCAACTCGATTGCTGCTGTATATCGTTAACTAATCTTGAGTGCCCCAGGTGGCTCAGTTGACACTGTTTCAGCTGTTACAGGTATACGTGCTTAAATATAGCAACTGACCCCAAAAGATGGCATGCACCTCAGTCCTGCAAAGACGTGTGTTTCTGTTTAATCTTAACTTCCATTTGTGCATTAATTTCTGGAACACATACAGTGGTACACAATCAGAACCCAAATAAACATCTTACAGAGGCTGGTAAGGGGAACAGGCACAGAAAGAGGCAGCGGCTGTTTGAAGCTCACATGGCAAATCAGTGAGAGCCCCAGATCCAAAAGCACTGCAAATGGAAAAGGAGCGTGACAGCTTCAGGTGACTCCCAGCAGCACAAGGGGCACGGTGGCTTTCCTTGATAAGAGGAATTAACATCACAACTTCAGACCCTGTGACATTACCGAACTTATTCATTGTAGGAATTTGAAGGCTGTGGCCTTACTGTGTTTTCATTTTCTACACCCACACCGAGCCGTCGTGAAAGCCCCTCTGGTTGTAGCCATAGCCTTAGCCTGGCACTTCTAATGGGGAAGACATTCAAAACATTTTCAGCCTCTAAGCCTGAAGAAAACTTCTGGTGGCTCCTCTGCCTCCCACTCTCCCCACTCCTTTTCAACACCTTGGAAAACCCCTGCTGTTTTAAATTTACATACCTCTTCAGTTACAGCTGCCAGCGTTTTGGGTTAGTCAGATGTTCATCATCCTGCTTCTTTGCCAAGACCAGGAGCAGGCCCTGCTGAGAGTTTGCTACCCAGCACTAATCCACGGACAGCTGGGTAGACCCAGACACATTGACCAGTCTCACAGCAAGCCCCTGGGAACTTACAACCTTACTACTGCCCTTCACACATATTTCGCTTGAAACAAACAGAAAATGCTGTTCTCTATTAAAACGTTGCCAGAAATGAGAGAATAAACCAAGGAAGTGAATTGATGCCCTTTCTTTCCACTAAAGCCTTTAACTTAACACAGCAGTTGCAATATCGCCTTTTCAAAAGAAAAACAAAGTCAAAACAAAGATTTCCCTTCTGGCAGTAACACAATAATCTGTCATTTTTCTACAGAAGAGCGTGTTCATGTTTTTGGTAGTCATTTCCATCTTGACCTTCTTCTAACGTCAGCTGTTGATGTCCCGTTCTCTCAAGGAAAAGTCAACTTTGCCATTTCTGTCCTAGGGACAGTTGCTTAAGAAAAATACTGTGGCCTTACTCTTGCAGTTTCCCATGTCATTAGTGTTCCCAGTAATAATTAGGGCAGTATCATAGAAAGATTCTACATTTTTAAAGTCCATTCTCATATTTTTTATCTGTTATCGGATGACTTCCCCCACCCCAATGCCCTTTGTATCTAAACCGAAATGCTAACTGATAATGTCGTTCACTCCTCAACTCCATGTTTCTTTACGCTTATCATTTGAACAAGTCTGTAGAGTAACTTTTGCTTGTTCTCTTGCTCTTATCTTCTGCGTGCACCCAAGACTCAAAGTGACCCTCTAACAACTCTAGAAGAGCCAGTCTTCAACGCAGCTCCTATGACCAACCCATACCCAGCGTCAGACCTGAAGTTCATGTTTGACAGCCTGTCTTTGACAGAGATCAGTAATAGGTGTCCAAGAACAAGATAATCTGAGTTTTAGGATCTTTCTGAACCACATAAACATATTAACTGATTTTTTATTCTTTTATGATATAATACCTTTTAACTGCATAACCTTTCAGCATCCTGTTGTGAAGCACTGAATAGAATTTAACGATGTTCTGTGTAATACTGGTAAGCTTGTGAAAAGGTTTCAAAGATGCCATTTCAACAAACCGTACTGTTTTCCTCTCTAATCTTGATATGAACCATTACTATTCTGAATTTTGCTAGCTCTCCTCCACTGAACTAGCTAGTGCAAATTGTCCCATAAGGATGTCTGCTACGTCTTTATACGCATTCTCCTTTCTCCTCCATCTCTCTTTCAGAAAGTTTGCTCTCTTCAAAATACTGTGCCCTCTTTTACATGCAGTTATCACTCCACTCTCCCCTCTCTTCCCTCCACCTTATTTTCCTTCTCCCTCTCTCTCAAATTCAAAACAGTTGATACAGGAAGATTCAGAGCAGCTTAACTTACACATGGTGAGTTCTTGGCACTCCTGAGACACAAGGCCATTTAAGATTCTGCTATTTGGACTCTTAAAACCTTCAGTCAGTTTTGAAGTTTCATCCTTAATGCAAATCATCATAAATATGTGCACAAATTTAATTATAACTTTGTCGATAGATCTTGCAGTGATCACTGGTGTTTCAGCTATGCTCTGCTGTTTTTCTACCTGTTATTTCTTGATACTGCTCATCATCCCAGCTGTACCACTGTACCCAGTACATCTCACTTCAGCCCAGTTGTACAGAAGGTCTGGCCTCTGCACGCTGGATGTGGCACTTATTTTCTGACAGTCAGGTTTTGCTTTGCCTGATGATTTTATTTTTTGTTAAATTGGTGATAGCAAAGATATAGTATCTTACAATTTATCTACTACTTGCTTCAGCACTTCATTTATCTGCCAGTCCTTTTTATTCTCGATGCAACAGCCTATATGGAGACACCTCTCTTATCTTAACACAGGTTTCTATTTATATTGCTGTTTTTGTTCATAAATAGCAACAAGAAACAACTTCCTCTTGCTTTGGCAGAAAACTCATAACCGAGGGTCCTGAAAAAAAACGTTTTAAATAAATAGTTTCTTACCAGTTCTACTCTAGTCTTCCATTCTAATAGTCCATCATGAGTTTAGGCTATAATGTAGCTAACAGGTAAAGCAGTTAGCATTTCTATTCCTGGCTTCGCCAGAGACTTTCTGAACAGCAGTTAAATATTTTGTGCCCTGATTTACCACATTATAAGAGAAAAGACAGGAACATACTATATCAGAAGAATAGTGTGAGAACCTTCATGCTTACAAAGTACTGCAAATTTCTAAGAAATAATGAAATTAATGAATGTAATGTGGTTAGCAGCAAGTGCTGATGCAGTAAAAGATAAAAAAATTCTACACAGGGAGAGTAGAATGTGCTCATGAGATGATAATTGCTAAACCCTGCTAAGAACACAGTTTATTCTGCAGCATAGGTGGTGTCAAGCCACATTCCCAAATCATGTTACAGCCCAAACAGAATCAAAGGCTACCACATAATTCAGGGACAAGGTTAAGACACAATTCATTGTCCTGTCTGCCCTACAGGACCAAAATGCGTTTTAGACACAGTGTAATTGCAACTATCAAGAAGTGATTTTACTGCACAGCTTGACTGATTTTGCACAGGGGCTTCTTTCTGTTTGCATTCACAAAAGAGTCCATTTACACTGAGGCTTTTAGGGGATTCCTATTCATATTGCAGCACTGATACTTCCTGAGATGCTAGTAATGGTTAAAAGCCTGGTGTAGCCAGCCTGTACTGTTTTCTTAAGCTGGGTGTAACACTCACACAGTTAGCTCCCAATACACGATGCTGGGTATGAATGCAACGTGTCACCCATTAAACACTCTGATAGTGATAGGTCTCTGTTGTTTCATGACCTGACACGATCCTCCCACCAACAGTGGTCCTCTTGGAGGAGGAGGAGGTGACTGTAGGAATAGCCTACACCTTTGGGTTTGCAATGTGAACAGAACACTGATCTTAAAGACATATCAAGGGTGTATTTCTTTATGGCAGAGCAGCACCGTTCTCCTACCTCATCACACGGCACAAGCAATTAGACCTGTCTCGCTCCTTTTAGCCCAGGATGTCTCAGCCTCACACATACAGCCAAGTCTGATAACATAACAAATCTCAGGTGCATCACTGATGGGAAGGTGAATAACGAGAAAGATATCCTTCTACCTCTTGCTTTTAAAAGACAAAATCCGGGTAGTACTTCAGAAAGAGAGAGGAACTAGGGTAGAAACAGAGGAGGTCCCAGAAGCAGTACCACTCCCTGTCTTTGAAATAGTAATTTCAAGCTGAAAGTAAATTTTTTATTATTCCTCACACTAGCCGAGAAAACATTCTTGCCTCTCCACTTTGAACTGCATGTATGTAAGAGCAAAACTTCACTTTCCCACATAAAAACAAACCAGAAAACAACAACAAAACAACAAAAAAAACCTGCTGTGAATTTGATAAAAGATGAAAGAATATAAATAGATTTTGTAATTTTAATATGTACATAAATAGCGGCAAACAAACACTTGCTAAAGATCATCTTTGTTCCTTATTAAATTTACATTTTAAAATGCCCTTAATAATGGAAGCCAAACACATTTGAATGCTAACCTACCAAGTAGCACACATGAACTGAATGGGCTTGCACAGACCTGCTTGCGGTGTATCCTTACAAAGCCATTCACACATTTTTGTATTGCTGTCTGCACATACACTTGTGCAATGACAATAGCATCTGTGTTTTTCTCTGGCCCTTGACTTATGAAGCACAAAATTTGCCTCTAATATGCTTGATTAAACACTGTGTATTCTTGCATACCCTTCAAACATGTAAACAAGAACAAAGGACTGTGGAAGATCTCCTTGGCAAACTGTCTCTTGCTCCTACATAGGGCCATATGATAAAATCCGTTCCATAAACTCAGCAAGCTCTTCCTGAAAAAGATAGCAATTTCTACTTCCCTTGCCCCGAGAATAATCTACACCCAAACTACTCACACAGTGCAAAACCTTCTATCCCCCTAAAGTAATTCAGCGAGCAGTTTAAAGCTATTTGTTCTAACGTGCACTCTCATTTTTATTTCATCTTCTCTACTCCCAGTGTATTTTAGACAGCAGTCATCATCTCTCTCAAATCCTCTGCACAAATACACAAGTGAGTGCTCTTTTACGCTCTACCTACAGATGTTGAAGAGGCAATGTTTTGATGAGCTATATGTAAATTCCATTCAAAGTGCCCCTTGCCTTTAGGGCTCTATTTCAAAATATTTCATGCTTCTCCCCCCCTTGTCATCCCTCAGCTCAAGGCCCCAAGATTGAAAGGCTCAATAGAGTGACAGCTCTGGAAATAAATAAATAAATAAATAAATAAATAGACATCCCAAGTAGGTTTCAAGCAAGCTCACACCCCTCTGGTTCTCGAATACTGCCCAGATAATAGGTAAGTGCCATGCACCAAGCGTTTTCCAAGCCACATTATAGATATTACCCTGTATAAACCAGCACACCCTGAACAAAAGCTTTGCTGAAGTATAGCTCCCCTTAGGCAACTTTGCTTCTCAGAAGCCGAAGACCAGGGAGTTCAAGACCGAGGTGCTCTATTTTGTGCCTGAGGCAAAAGAGACTACATACATTGAGCAAATAAACTGCAGCCAATCCCCAAGGGAAGTCCTTGCTTTGATGTCTGGTTAATAGTTAATGCGCAGGGCAAGTCCTCAGTAGCCAGAAGCTACCTATGAGAAAAGAAGCAGGCAGTCATAGGAAGACAGACAGCTGAGAGCTGCACTTGAACATCTACTGAAATAGCAAGGACTATTTCCATTAAAAATAATGTATGTTTGAATTAGTCTAAATGAGATATTTGTGGTATCGCAATCATCCTGTCCCAGCATAGGTATCCTCATGGGAGGGATAGGTGGCTGGAATAATTGTGCACATATATTTGCAATCCCAATTCTGCAGTCTCTAAACAGTAACACTCAGACACCAGACAGGTTAAACACCACCACGCTAAGAGCTGCACCAACATTCAGAGTGGTGGCATGCATGTGTTGGGCTCCTCGGTGGGCAGCACGGGGAGTGGTAAATATTTTCATCTCCAGAGCACATTTTCTAAAGATCTCAAGATGCCTTCTAAGCGTGAAATACCATATAGGCTGCAAGGAACGTTATTTTCTACTCTCTCTCCACTTTGGGAAGACTAATAGTGAGCCCACAGATGAACAATTACTTTTTTGTTTCATTGGTTCAATTGAATCTGGAAAGGTAAAGGTTTTTTTAAAGAGAGGGAGGGACAGAGGTTGGCCATTCTCCCAATGCAAGCAAAGGCTGTCCTGTAAGCAGTAAGGGCCACTTACTGAATGTAGCAGCAAATTCAACACAGACGCTGTTTTCATTTCCTATATATAAAATAGACTACACTAGAGGATCTAAAGCATAGTTCATAGGTCTCAGTCTTCAAAACACCATTGAAATATGCAAATAAAACTCTTTTTGTTTAATCAAATAGCATATCTTCTTCAGGATCATGGGTGTTGATACTTTCTAAGTGTTATCAACAACTTGAGAAGCAATTAAAAGTTAGTTAAAGAATATGTATGTGTGTATATATATATATATATATATCAAATAAGCTAACACAGCAGCCCACCTTAAATAAATTTGGACACTGGCTTATTGGAAAGACCACACATATTGCAGTGGCTTTCTAAATGTCACTCAGTGAATCAGCCACTATTAAAAGCACAAAACTTCTGTCCCCATTTTCCCATTTTCTTGCTCTATCTAAAAAAGCATTATTTCACTACGGGGAGAACAAATCTGTGAAGCAGTGAGGATGACAGGAATTGTCAGAATTACCTCCAGATGTCTCTGACGAGACCCCAAGGTTCAAAATTCCTGATTTAAAGTTTACATTTCATTCATTTTAATTTTGCTTACTGTCTTAACAGCAACCTTCCTAATCTGATAAAATTAAATATATATATTCAGAACTACAACAGAACGAGATAATGTGGAGTTGAATGAAATACGTTGAAAATAAAAACCTCAAAACAAAGCACTGCTTCAGGAATACAACATCTAACTGCAGACACCAATAAAACCATTTTGTAAAATCATTTATGCAGGCAAATTGAAAAATAAATGCTAGATAGCTACTTAGAAGCACTCTTTTTCCTGGGTGTAATGCACTTTCTAATCTGAACACTACTATGTTTTTACTGTAATATGACCCTGAAGTTTCAAGAGGTGAAGACCCCACTGGATCTGAAGGAATAGAATGAGAAACGTGTCCTTTCCAAAACTTTTGTATGTACTGCAGTCATTATGGAGGCAGCAGCAGCTCACAGAAACATAGCTAAATTGATTTTACACTAGCCGATAACAGCACATTTCCTTCCAGCACAGATCTTTGTGTAAACTGCAAAAATCTGGCTGAGCGCTTTGGTAAAAGCCCAGCCAGTTAGCCCGAAGTAAAATCTGTACTGCTGTCATTGGAGAGCTGCCGAAACAAGAACACTAATTTAAAGCTAGGTTAGGTATATTCAAATAAGCACCATTTTCTAACACACTAACATGTCCCAGTTAGAAGGGGAAAGTTTGATAGAAATTAAGTATTGTACCCACTTTACTGTTACAGCATATAGACAGCATATTTAGAGGTAAGGCTTCCAAATCTTTTTAAATGCCTGAAGCCCTCCTTTATTGCTCCAGACAGCTCAGTGAACATACTGGGCTTTCTCAGGTTGCCTCTTCCCGATTATATTCCATGTTGCTGACTCCTTCAGGTCCCTACATACCTTAAAGATTTGGCAGCCTAGGACCTTCTTCTAAATCTGACAGTCCTGCATAGGTATATGTGGTTTCAGAATTGGCAAGATCATCAATATATAAGCAGATGTTATTGATACTCATAATTACGTTATTTTTATGTACCTGGGGATAAGAGAATACCACCTCTGTGCCCTGTATTGCAGACAAACTCGCACACAGGAGCTTGCTTAGGGTTATGCTGTTGCTGAAATAGAGTCACTTCTAGAGAAAACACACAAAATTTTGTAAGAGTGGATGGGGAAACTCCCAGGTACACCCTCCCTCACGTAGCATTGACCCTAATTATAAGGCTTCTCAAAACAGGCAAGGAGAACACCAAGTCTTCTTCAGAGCAAAAATACATCTACTCCATTGAGTTCTTTTGTTTTGTTTTAAAACACGTAGGTTTAAGTAGGTAACACCAGTTCATCAGAAACACTTTGCATTACAAATTCTGATGACACGTTAGTTAGGGAATGTTTTTAGACTCGCATCAGAATTTCTCATCAAAACCGACGGGTGTCTCTTGACTAGCTCAGCACGTGGGAGTCCCAGCCAAACTCCTACTCTGAGTCAGACAGACCAAGGACTTGAAACTGGGTTTCCCTCTTCCCAAACACAGAACAGTAATTGCTCAGAGACTGCTTTGTGTCTCACAAAAAAATACTTTGGAAGGGTTTCATCTACCCTAATAGAAAATAGTGAAAAAAAAAAAACAACCTTGGAAACTTTAGCAGAATCAGAAAATCATTTCCCTCTAAGCTTGATTTTAAACTTGGTATTTGGTCTACTAAAACCATCATGTCTAACAAATAGACATTTGGCTCAAGATGTAAAAAGAACAGCAAGAGAGAAAGAGAAAGGGGGCAAACCTGTTAGCTACTTCTTTGCAGCTGAGAAAGAAAATCAGATAAAAACATCTTGGAAAAGATGTTACAATAAGATAGGGCTGAAGGTTCGTAGCTGTAACTTCAAGAGAGTTACAAAAACAAACAAAAAAAAAAAGTCTCAAGCCTGAAAATCTGCTGCTTTTCTATCAGAAGAGACATACCTAACAGCAACAACAAATGCATTATAGCACTGCCGGATTTTGGGGTAAGTAGTAAAATAACATGTGAGTTATTAGAAGAGATTAATTTATCTGCATGAAAAGACAGGACAGGGAAAATTCCAGTTCTGTCTAGTTTGCATTAATACTACAGGCATCTGAAATTTAAGAGAATTCCAAACAAGGTAAATTAAAACTGCTTCTTTTAGAGAGAAATAATTTAATGAGAACCTCCATTTTTTTAACATTTGAATCATGGAGAAAAATCAAAGATGGGATCAAAAATACATCCTCAGAAAAAAGATCAAGTAATGAACCCAGCATGCAGAACTTCTTGTCTCATTATATTTCAGGCACAACTCTTAAAATAAATAAATAAACAAACAAACCACACTCTTGATGATCTGTAGTTAGTTTCAAACTTTTGGGGATGGATTACATTTTGAAGTTACAAGCAGTCTTCATCAGAACTTCAGATTCCATCTGAGAAAGCATTGCTAATCATCTGGGAAACAGTCACCTTAAATTACTCCTTTAAGCTCTCTCACAAACTTTACATATAAAGAAAATGGGTTTTCAATAAAATTATTCGTTATTTGCAAGGGAAAAAGAAATCCACACGTTCAGCAAGCAAGCTGTAATTGAGCTTGATGCAGAAATTAGAGTCTATCTGTTAAAACGGGGGATGAAAAAACAACCTGAGAAGCTAAATTCCGTAGGACTTTTATAGTATGTGTTAGATGTTCATTTTTTTTAAAGTAACGGGAATGACGTTTGACCCTCAGCTAGAAATCCAGATTGGTTAACCTTGCTTATCTTCTCTGGTCTGCTGGGTGTGGCTACTCTCATAATACACAACTGCTTGGTTTTACATGTAGAAGATCAATAGTTTCAAGAAGTTAAAAACTAGACAATTTGCAATTGGATGTTACTCCCTTTTCTTCTCAGGAAAAGGAAAGTAAGGGATTGATGTTAAAAAAACGTGGGTTTAATTTCATTTACTTTCACCAAAACTCTCTAAGATCACCACCTGCAAAGATTTCATTCAGCTACTTTATTCATCAGAGTAGTCCCCAGCAAAATTTACGCAGAGAAGTTAAATTTCCAGGGAGAGATTAAAAGAATCATAAACCCATTACTAAAGAAGAATATGTTGCAGGTAAGAGGAGAAAAAATCGCAGGTAACAAACATGAGGTCAAATCTATTGCTACTGTAAGCCTCCAAAGTCAGTCAGTTATCACATGGATTACTTCGGTTGTGTTGCATTTGTAAGTCTTCAAATCGCAACAGATTATAAAGTGCGAAACTAATACAGATAGCAAGGATTTTGGCATTTCCTGAGAAATATGGAAAAAAAAATACATAAAAAATCAGAAAGGAAAATGCGTGCTTACGTTACTTCATACAATACCATTCCCATACACCTCTCCTGAAAATCTGTTAAATTCCCTAAACAAGTTCTAGTCTATAACGACTAAGACTCCAAGAATGAGTTCACCCGTGCACACTAACTTGGCCAAGTATCATGCCTTTAGGTAATAAACCATAAAAATAACAACTGAAAATTAGTAGTAAGAAGAAATCTGTAGAATTTGAATAACATTCTTAAAAAAAATCAAAAGAAACTGATCTGTTTTACAAGACCTTTCATGAACAGAGGAACTGTACGCAGAGTAATTCACAGAATTGTTTGCTTGTTTCTTAGAAACCAGCTGTAGACAGACTTTTTTTACAAGGTATCAATTATATAAGTATTTCTCTCTCTCTCTCTGTAACCTGTATTCCTTCCTTCAGAAAATGGGTTGTAATGAAACTCACAGGACTTCATTCTGCTTTTCCTCATAAATGCCTCCTCATGCTTGCAAAAAGTGCTGCTGAAATCACCTTACTTACATAAAAGCCCAAAGCAATGATACTCTGTGAATTCACATCATGGAGAGAGAAACACAGATAAAGAGAGCAATTACTCCAGATAGTTCTGGTAAGGCTTCTTTATTGCAACAGTTTTACATGGCCAGATGGGAAATGATGTAAATTGCAACAACAGATACCAGGTAGAGACAGAAATGAGTTTTCCTACCAAAGACTTGATGTAGGGTTCTCTGAAAAAATGAACTAACACTTAGTGATTATAAGGCTCTAATGTATAAGATGATACGAGTCAAAATTTTTCTTTTTAAAGGTTTAAAAATCTGCTGTATTAACTGCCAACTGTAAGATCCCAACCCAGCCGCACAATTTATTTATAGCTTTAAAAGTCATCACTCAGACCATTCAGCTCTTTCTGAATGACAAAACAAACATTTGAAGACTAGGAATGTGCAGTATCTAACTATAGGAAGTTGATTTCTTTCACTTAACTGATATTTGATAAGAATATTTCAAAAGGGATTCTGTCACACTGTTCAAGACTCTTGCTTCAAATCGATGCGATAAAGTAATAAATTATAGTACGTTAATTTTTAGTTTGAGCTGAATTTCTGTATTAGAGAATTCAGAATTAGTATTTTTAACCGAAGTATCTCATCAGTTCAGGCTCTGCCCCCATACATCAATGCCTGCACTAAGAAAATCTTGATCTACTTGCAGGATCCATGTAAGTACAAGGGCTTGCTCTCATCCATCTAATTACCAACTGGACATTTCTCTTTTTTTTCCCCATTCTGAGCCTCAGTTTACTTTGTGACGAGATGCATGCCGTGAGGAATTTGAATGAATTTGTAACACGTACTTATGCATTAAATATTTGTGAAGCATTTTAATATATATTTAGCTTTGTTTATTTAAGGTTTGGCTGTCACGGGGATGACAGCAACATTTTAAGTGAAATGAATGTAAAACACTCATGCTTCTAGCTGGAATAAACTGATCATAAAATCTGAATGAACAATCAGGAGAAGTTTTTTTTTTTTTTTTTCAATCACATAGCTCTTTCCTTTATTCAATAGCCACTAAAAAGAAATAGCACACCACCAAAATTAGTGTTCTCTTATTAATTTCCTGGATATTGCATCTTACCCCATTAGAAAAGTGTTTCAGTTCATTACTCACTGACTTTATTATATATATATATATATTTGTTTTTGAGATTCAAATTTTGGGGCACTTAAGAAAGCTTTTAAAGTGTTCTCAGGTTCTACAAGTTAGATTTGCTTTTTGACCAGACGACTATTTTCAGTGCTTGCCAACCACAAGCACTGTGGCAGGCTGGCCTATCGCTCCCCAGAAATAGCAATTGCCTTAAAAAAAAAAAAAAAGTGACAGGTTATATAGCTGTTTCACTCTTTTTCTGTTTCTGAACCATGCAGGTTTGTAAAGGAAAACTTGTGATAGTTTATACTATAATTTGCTGACAATTTTTCAACCTTTTTTCCTCATCAGCTTCCATCTAATTCTAATTTATCTCACTTCTGTATTATCTGAGCTTTCAAAGAGTTAAGTGTTAACTTTATGGCTTCTCCATCATTTAGAAATAAAATAAATTAAAAAAAAATGTTCTGCTACTAAGAAAGAGGCAGGATGGAGATGAACATCAGTCAGGATATAGAGATGAAGTTTTCACCACGATGCCATTCCATGACAGAAGTAGGCTAAATAGTCTGAGCATTTCATCGGACTCAGCAATGTGTTTGCTAGAAGTGCTGTGTTTAACACACTCTCACATATGGAAAGCATGCAGAGATGGAAAACTCCCATCTTTCTCAAATCTTCTCTCCTTCATTCTGTGTGTCTGTCCTAACTGATTGTCTCCATTTCCAATTGGTAAGACCGAACAGAGGGAGACTGTAAAAACTTGACTATAATAAAGTATTAGGAAGAAAATACATAAAGGGCTTCTAAAAGTCGATAGTTTATTCCTAAGAAACTTATAGGGATTCAAATATTTCCAGTGTATATGGCTCAAAAATTAACATAATTTCTACTCCTTAAACACAACTGGCATAGATACCAATGCTTGTGACCTTTGAGGCTTAGGAGCTAGATGTTTTCACTCCTATTTTTAATACCTAAATCGTCAAGAGCGAAAGACCTACACATCCGTAAGTCTAACCTTCACAGAGATGGACATACCCACTGTACTTGGCTAAATACATGCATTTCCACTGTCTCCCAAGATTTGTGCACTTGAGCGAGTAGACGGAAGAACTGCAAACTAAGTTTCTCATTTGCGCGCATATTTTATCTAACTTACATATGCAGTTACTAACCAGTTGCATAGGACAATGTGGAGTTAAATATCTCCATTGCTTTGCTGAAGACATTGGATTTGGACTGCCATGTTTTAAAAACTAAAAATATGACATTTTTTGAAGGAGTAGAACTTAATTAACAGAACAATATTCAAAACCAGTCTCAAAATATTACATTATACACAGGTGGAAATTGGAAAAATTTGTAAAACTTCAGCTTCTTAAAGACTCTGGACTGGCATAAATTGTTTTCTTAATGCTAAAAAAAAAAAAAGCAACATCAAGACTTTAATTTAGCTGTTGACTGTCAGAACACCGAAAATCAACAATATACATACAAGTACGCATGCAATCAAAGTAGATCCTTTTAGCAAGATAAATGTTTTATAAGTACTTTTAACAAGTTGTATCTTCCATTCATGCCACTCTAGCAATGTACTGTATTTTCTTGCCAGCACAGCGATTGCATTTGACAGTCCTACATAACATATAGTCATTCGATTATATGACGAATTGAAGGGGGTATTTGGTGTTCATCTGCAGTTGTGCAAGTAAGTCTTTTTTCTTTACTTTATAAAGGGAGTTCGGTTACAGTTTGGAAATTGTGAAGAAAAAGAATTTGTTTTCTTTCTCTTTTTTCATTTTTAAATAGGTTTATGCGTGGTGATTGTCACAATTCAAATTTGCGTGAATAACGGAAAATGACTGTCAAAAGCATTCCTCGCATGAATGTCCATTCATAAATTAAGTTCTTGTCCCCTTTAAGCTGCCAGGAAACTTCTTATTTTTTCCCCCACTTTGTGTTTTTATACACATATTCTTAAGGATACACACAAGAGAAATACAAACATATTTTCAGACAGCTTTCTCTATTTTGTGTATATTTCCCATCTAGCATACGTGAAAAACAACAAAACGAACACAATCATTAACTTCTTACTTCATTTATTAGGAATTTTGCTTGGAAGGGTTCAGAAAGCTCTTACTCTATAACAAGCATTGGAGAATTGAATATAATACTGCAAGTGCTCGACAAATGACCCTTTAAAAAGAAAGGCTACATTTGCCTACATTTTGTTCAGTTTGCTAATGTGCTAGTCCACAGTGTTGCCTTTTTTTCATGAATTATTAATGAATCATTGTGAATGGAAAAGAGAAAAAGGAAATAAAACACGTAAAATTAAGCCTTTATATTTTTTTCCTGGTCTAGCAAGAATTCAGCTAGGAGAACTTAAGAGACTGGGCATAAGGACATGGAGATAGTAGCCAAAGTTGTCTGGTTTTATTTGCTTGGGTTTTCTGGATAGTCTTGTAAACAACTTTAAGTTTACAAGTCTTATAGTTTGCAGATCTGCTAAGTCATCTCATAAAAAGGAAGGAACAAATGAACCCTAAGACCCGTGATCTGTCCATTTTATCTTCCTGTCCATGAACCGACTAAAAAAACAGCTCCTGGTATCATGACGCCCAATGGGCAGAAGCCACAGTTACGCAGACCAGCAAAATCTTATGAAAATAAGCTGTGCTAGTAATCTCCGTCAAAGGCTCTGGTTTCCGCAGAGTTAGCAAAAAAAAGAAGTGCACTGTCCAATTCTGAAAAACGTGATTTTGTAAAGAAGTGAAAAATAGGGAAAGACTCTCCTTGAAGAACTCTGACATATATATTTGTATACATATGAGTGCATTATATATTTACATAAATCAAAATGTCATCAGCTTTTTTTTTTTTTTAAAAAAAGGGAGCAATTCTACAACATCGCCCACAATACTGACTTACTGCTATTAAAGCCTGCCATACTTCAGACTAAAAGCACTGTAAACTATACAAAGATTTTTGCTATTTTGATTGCAATATTTGTGTAGGTCTTTTAATATTCTTCTTACGTAACAAAGATAATTAAAAAAAAAAAATCTGCTCAGAAGTTCGAGACTTATTTCTAGATACTTTTCAATAGAAGGATTATAGGAAGACCTGAGCTAGGCTTCCAGAGCTACAATTTTGTACCTTTGAAGCAGGCCACACAGAAAACTAAACAAGCATATGATTAAACCTTTTCTCCGTAACTGCTCAAAGGTCAGGATTGAGCATTCTGAAATTTGTGGTCTAATGTCAGTAATTCAAAATCAGCATCAGAATTTGTGGCCCATCTCTAGAATTATTTATTTTAAAACAAGACATTTCTCATGCCTGACGTATTGGCGTCACTACTCAAAAGACCAAAAGGACAGTCTTTACAAGTTCATCAGTCCCAGTCTTGGTAGCATCTTTAGACTGGCTGCTTGGAAAGTAAGCACAAATGCCTTACAGTGAGGTAGAATAAAGTCGGTCTAAGGTGGTATGCAGCTTACTGAACTCTCTATCCACTCTGAGCTTGTTTTATGAAAACTTTATAAAAGTTTACTTTATGCTAAGAAAGCTTGAAAACACTCCAGGAAGCAGCAGCTCTTTGCCTCTGTTCTGTTTGAGCTGAAAGGCCTCACCTGTTTGGTCTCGTCTTCAAGCTAAGTTCATGGTGATCTTACAGGTTTGTTATTGTGTATTTTGTATCAATAACACAGCAACAATTCCACAAATTTGGTGTTACCTTTCTTTTATACTACCTGTACTCTTACATTAAATACTACTAGTCTTTGAACTATTGCAGCTATCCAGTGAAAAATACTTCCCCTCAAATTCACAGGCAACCACTTCAAATCAATGGCAACTGTAACTTACTCAAAATTTGAACCCATGTACTCTTTGCCAGTGTGCATACTCCAAGAGCTGTGCACAAAAGACCCTCATAGGGCTGCCCCTAGCCTTCTGCAAACTATTACATATTTTTCAATAAAAGCTTTCTCCCCCAAAAGTACAAATAGGAGCCTGAAATATCAATATCGTGGACAAAATAAAAGGAGAAAACGCAAAAAGGTATTTTCAGATACTATTTGAGCTAAAGTAATTTCCTGAACTTCATAGCCCTATAAAATATTTTTTTCTTGAGAAATCTTAAGGCTGTATACACTTCAAAACTGTTTCTCAAAGATCGAGGAAAAGGAGTTTCTATTCTTTGTTTACACCTTGGACCCACATCTATGCATACAAAACAACGTACAAAATGCATTTAACTATCAGAAAGGGACACAGGCTTGTTAAATGCTGCACAAACAGAAGGCATACTTACCAGAGAGAATGCGACTGTACTTAAAATCTTCCTCAAACAATGTCCACAGATTGCTAGAAACGGTGCCAAAGCGGCTGCAAAATCTTTCTCTGATTTCCAAAAAAATTGTAAGTAAAAAGTCCTTTGCAGTCACCAAAGCTCTTTAGCGTACGGATGTTGTGTTTGTTAAGCACTTGTACTGTATACGTTGGTGAAACTCTTCCAGTGGATTTTGTTTTAACGCATGATCGAATGCGGCCTACCCATACCTCATAATTGCTGACTTCCCCAAACTCAGGTTTTAGCCTAGGCCTTCCCTGGGTGTACATTCAGTTTTCTTGCTCTTTTGATCTCCTAAGCTATGAAGAAGTACATTCCTCCCCCCAAAATTAATGTGACTTCTGAAGATTTGTGCATGCTAAAGCTGCCTCACTTTCTGTCCAAGCAGGGCCAATGTATATACCACCACAAATCAATATATAAAGGTAAAGGCGTTTTCATTTTACTCTGTGTCCAGCAGAGACAAGCATGGAGGTAAAGATACAAAGGGAAGGATCCTATCCACTTTTATCAGACATATGCTCTTCTATACCCAGCCTGCTGGCATGCATTGCCACCAACCACCCACTGTATGTAGCATGGCTGTAGCTTTACCTAAATAGATTGAGAACCTCTCTTATGCTGATTACGTTTTCATTCTGGTATCAAACTTCTTTTAAATCCCAGGGAAGACCACCCAGCTGAAGGCTAAAACCTTATTTAACGACTAATTTTTTCCGGGCTACAGTGCTCTCTCTGACACAAGAAGAACTTGCCTCACCACCTGCAGCAGCCGGCCTCACGGCCCACCACAGGACATTGTTACAGCACGGGAGTTCATATTTCACCAGTCCTGCAAACCCAGCTCCGAACCAGCCCATAGCTAACTGCAATTAGGGGGATGCATGTGGCTGAAGATCATGTGCAGGTTCTCTCCTGTGACCCAAGGGCTGGAGATTCCACCATGGAGCACAGTGCTCTTCCCTCACCTCAAGAGTCTTAAAATAGCACCTCACAAAATAAAAGCCTGCCTTACCTGTAACATGGAGCTGTGCCTGCAGGGTGACAAAGACGGTGATCCTCTTCCACTTCATCTCACTCCGGCAAGCGGTGCTGGGGTGAGCGGCGTGGGGCGATGGGGAGGAAAGCACCTCTACAGGCTCTGCTCTTCTGGCTGCCTCCACAGGAAGCACTGCTTCTATAAGGGCTTTTGGAGTCCACCTGCTGGCAGCCACCCCAAAACACACGTGCCTTCCTCTGCTTCGCAGCTTCTGAGGTCTGGGTTTTACGTTCCTGGTATTGATGCTTATGGTTTCCTTTTGTATTTTTATTTTCTCTTTACAAGATATTCTTCTCTCTCTCTCTCTCTCTTTTTTTTTTTTTTTTTTTAAACTTTGATGGTTCCTAGGACATCCCAATTCAGTAGCTCTAAGAGGGGCCTAGAAAATGTATCTGGTATCAAATTCAGCATGACTTCAAAAGGGATGTAACTATGTCCATGTCTAAATAGAAGTCTAAAATTATAAGTGATAGCTGCTTGTTCAAGAGTGGCTAGCTACACTGGTAAAGATATCAAGTGTAGCTTTATTTCTAAAGCTCTGACTGAAATACGGAGTTAACATTAGCACCTGAAAGTTGCTGTACTCCCCGGGCTACGTGTCAGCCTTCATCACGGGAAGTTGGACTCCATCTGTCTCTGCAGTTTCCACAGGACGTAAAACACCAGCACAACTGGCACTACCTGGCTCCTTTCATTCGTACGTAACTCTGAACTGGAGGTGCCTTTTGATGTGAACATACCACATCTTTGTATTTCCAAAAACTCTGTGCGTGCAGCGCTCTGGAGCCATTTTGTCCTCAGAGCCAGCGCAGCCCATACAGAGGAGAGCCCGTGTCATCTCTGTGGGAGAGCACAGTGTGCATCTCCTCCGCGCTAGGCTTGAAACAGGAAGCTGGGCAGCCTCGAGCTACGTATGCCACACCTACTGACTGAGCAGGCCATGGCATTCAACCTTCCTGCTGCTTGAAGCTGGCCTCTAGTGAGATGCTGCGGTAGATCGGCAGGGTCCGGAGGAAGGAAGCGCGGTTTGAACCTGGCTGTGTCCCAGGAATTTACAGGACTTTTCAGCCACACAGTCTAGGCTCTTCCGTTAGCACAGCACTCAGAGCAACACAAAACAGGGCAGGTGCGCCCAGCTGCAGTGCTCACAAAGCCTCATTTCCTGCAGGTCCACCTTCTCCCTCCAGCACAGTCACTGTGGCACCTGCCACACTCCCCTAAGCCCCTTCTGCCCTCTTGGCCATCCTGTACCCTCAGCTCTCCCTCCCTCTGTGGGGCCAGGCACCCCGCTGCGGGTAATGTAACTGATCTGAAGCGCATGTGCGTGCGTGTGTGCTGACTAACCCAGCAGCCCCCTGTGAAAGTGAAAATGCCCTGTTTTTTCTGCTGCTCTGAGGGCACTAATAAGATCTCTACAGCTACCTACACAAAACTACAAGTAGGAGCAGGTTATGTTCGAGTCTCCTTTGTTTAGCCGGATTGATGTTGACCCCCCAGGTCAAAAGTTGTTGTGGTGGTGGTGAGAGGCAGACTGAGTCAGGAGAATCACAATGCTTGTTTCCTTACAAAGCCAAGCTAGTGATCAAATCTGGCGGTATTAAAGCAACACTCAGTAGGCAGCAGTGGAAACTACACAGGCAACAGAAAAAGCACACTTGAACAGTAACCCAGCAAATGTCACTCTGGAGAATGTGTTGCACTACGAGGTGAAAAAAACAAAAAAGCGACTTGTATTAACAGTATTCTATCATTTCATCATGCCTTCACTTGAGGACCTCGATGTACTTTTGAAATTCGTGTTATAAAACCAGGGCAGTTAAGCTTTTACAGATAAAAGGAGGAGCAATCCAGCATAACAAAATGAAATTAAGAAAGGTGAAATTTGGAGTTTTAGAAAAGTCTTATTGAGAAGGAGACATATAAGAAAGAAGTAATTTCTCTGGTGAAGTGTAAAGGCACTTATAAGAAAATAAGATAAAATACTAATCGACATAGTGATGCCAGCTCTCACTTTGTAAAACAAACAAACAAAAAAACCCTCACATGATCTTTTTCAAATGTGAATAAACATGTTCACTTTTTTAACCAAAATAAAGAGTAAATTCAGACAACTGTGAATTAGAAAAGCCATAAAACATGACTTAAATTCACCTTAAAACCAAAAGCTCAAACTTTCCACCATCAGAATACAATTGGCTCAACATAAGATTGCTGAACATTTATAATAGTAATACTACTAATATATTTCAGGATGAGAGCTTAAGTTGGGAGTGAACAGAAGTATCTTAAGGAATAGTGTTTTTTTTCCTTTTTTTTTTTTTTTTTTTTCCCCAATTCTAATTCTTAGAAATGAGGGAGGAAGAGAAATGTGCATCCCCAGCAGATACGGGAACAGCATTGGTGATAACTATTTCCCAGTAGTCCAAAGATGACTGGCAAGGTGAGAGTTATGGGCATATAAGAAGTAAGGATTTATAGTCTTTCAAAAGCAAAGTCAATTGAAATTCTTGGAAGACAGAGATCGAGAAATTCATCACCTTGCCATCTGAAGTAATGAAGGCTAATACATTGATAATTCAGTATAATCCTTTTGTTTAATAATTATTATATATGGTACTAGTCAATATCAAAATAATTAAGACGCTTGTGTTACTACAGTGCCCCAAATCCAGTGCTGCATGCCATTCTGCAATACCTCGACACTACTGCTGAGCCTCTGCCCTCCCCTAGCCTCAGGGAGAGTTTCCTGTGTGGCTTTTCTACCCCAAAAGTTGCAAGAGGCTGGAGATGGGCTCTGACTCACTGTCAGGCAGTGAGCAAAGCACAGCCCACAAGACCTGCCACACACTGGAGCTGGAAGTCCCAGATCCGGCTGCGCTCAGGTACCTGGTCTGTACTCCAAGGCGAGCCAGATAAAGCCCTTTCTGTCCACCTTGCTATGTAACAGGTGATTGACTGAAATAAGGAATTAGTGAGAGGAAAAAGAGCCCTGCTCCCACTGCAGGCTGCCTAAATCTCACTGATGCCTTATTCAAAAGCTAAAATAATATCATACAAGTTATTGATATTTTTGGGTAACAGTCTCTTCAGAGGAGCAAATGGCACTGCTCATCACTATTCTGCTGACCCCTGTCTCCTCCTGTTATTGATCACAGCTTCTCCCTCAGGCAGAAAGCCAGCAAATTATCACTTTGAATAAAGAGTTGAGGCCAAAGGTAAGGAAAAGGAATGAAGAGCTGTGTAAGAAAGCAAGATTAATGGCCACAGTAGGCACACTGGGAGAACAGCAGTTGGGCCAGTGTGTTTTGATGTCTAGATAGGGAAAGGTCAGAGAAATGGAGTATATGGACTTCATTTAGAAGTGTGGGCAGAGTCAGAAAAAGGCTTTGCATGATAGCGCCCCTAGAAATTCTCTCCTCCCAATCCCTCATCTTTTGCAAAGAGGCAAGCTTATCATCATAACTGAAATACAATGAAATTATTCAAAAGAGCAATCACACTTGTACTATGAGTTATTCTCATAACAAACACAACATTGGAGATGCAAATCACATACAGGTGAGGGTTGCAGAAAAAAGGGAAGTGGTCTCTGCTCTAGGAAAAAGCTGTTCTGTCTTCATTTGTCTTGCAATTGCACTATAAAGGATTTTCTTATAGTGCCACCTTCTTTTCAGCTTATTTGGTCTTTGCATCTCTAGGAACTACATAGCACAATTAAAACTTTGGCAGCTCCTACCTACGTTGTGCATTAGGCAATCTCATACGTGCATTTTTACCAACAGTTTAAATGAAACAGTGTTTTAGTTTGCTTATTTCAGTCAGGCTTTAGGAACCTTGATAACACTGGCCTAGAGACTAATGCCAACACTAGTTCAGCTGAACCAACAGCTATTTTTCTCAATACAGACAAGGCCACAGTAGAGACATAAAACCCTCCCTGCTGGGTTAAGAAAAGCTCTTAGCTAACCTGACTCTTTATCTAAACATATGGGTGGAGGAACACACATTTCAAGAATTACCTGTGCTGGGAAGACTGCAAGATTTTATATATGGCTCCTGAAACAGAATGGGTCAGGAAATTGAACTGGTCCCCAAGTACAGTACAACTCAGTTGTGTTTAATGCAGGTTAAGGTGCAGCTCATTATCTGCAAGGTGTAACATCTTTCACAAAATAGACAAGACATGTATTCAGTTGGTTCTGTGCATCAATATACCATTCTATCTCTGGGCACAAGAAACCCTGGAACAGCTCTAATGCAAGGGTCTGATTCATCCCCAGAAGCATCCCCTTTTCATACTTACTGGTTATGCTTTGACTGAACTACTAAAAAAAAAAAAGCAGCAGGGTTTGCAGTTTTAACAGGAAATAAATGAAAACTAAAAAACAAACCCACACTGCAGTCGAGGTGAGGAATAAAAAAAAAATAAATACACACTGCCCTCTGGCTCATGTGTTGCAACCACAGAGAGCTTGCCTGTAATCATCATCGCACACTGCTGAGACTGAGAACAGGTCCGTTAGCAAAAGTTCTCTTAAGCCAATTTGACACAGTTAGTACTTGCAGGCAAAATTAATACCTGCATCACCTGATGGCGGAGCTGGCTGACCTGATGGAGAAGACAGGAGAATCCAGTCTGCAGAGTCTTGCCCCCGATCCAGCAGGGAATCACAGTTGAAGTGCCAGAACTAACTCAACAAGTATCAAAATCGGTTTTGGAGATGTTCACACAAAGATAATGGGTCTTAAATAAGCAACAATTTTCTCTGGTGAGAAAGCTGTAGCCCCTAGCAAGGCATGCCATTCATATGCTAGACTAATACACTGAAAAGAAAAAAAAAAAAGCTGTTTACAGTGTGTAAGCCCACAATTTTTACTGACAAAATGTTGCAGAGTGACAGTCCTATATTGCTTCACTGCATTTCAATGCACCATAGTGCCTTACAGTGAAGCTTTGCTATAATTGGGCTCAACTGTGCTAATCCCCTTGGAATGCAGCAATTAATACTTATTTAGTGATAATTGCTGCATTCCAAGGGGATTAGTCCCTGCCCTGCACTTTTGCCAGCACTGCATACAGAAAGCTGGAAAAAAGACAGTGTCTGACTACAGGTCTTGCTTTGCAGCTCCCAACAGGGAGACAACAGAAGTTAGTCTCACTACAACTGCTCCCCTCTGTGTGTGAAAATACTGCTTTTCCAAGGGAAAAAAAACCCTCGACTGTGACTACTCCTTGCAGCTGCATTGTGCAAATAGAAACCCTGCCACATCTAAAGGGAAAAAATAAAAAGAAAACAGACACCTGTGCAGTACCATAAAGACAAACACAGTCATGAGCGTATGTTTCCTACGGGAGATGATAAAGAGGCCCTGATGCCATGTAAGAACGAATTCCTATTCATTATTTTGTTTCTTGTGACTAGTAGTTCCTCGTTCCTGCTATGGTCCTAAAATTTTTCAATGCAAAATTGGTTTTGGAAACCCATATAGTAGATGTTAGTAGAAACCTGGAATGCACCCCTCTCTGAAAACTCACTAGTTTTGAGACTACTGAATATATAATGCCTGATTCTTTCATTCTCAGTGAAGCCTTTATGATCTACTCTGGATTTCTCTTTTAATGCACGCAAGAGAGCACTACTTATGTTGTATCTTAAGAAGGAAGCACAATGCTTCTCTTACTTTAAGCTAGTCATGCTACTTTTTCACATCATTATTTCTTTCACCTGTTAATTCCAGATGAATTTCCCTGACTAAATTACAGTATATTTAAAAAAAGAAATACCACTAAACCCACATTATGGAAATGGTACTTTTAATTATACACCACCCTCAGTATTTTCTTGCATGGCTGTACAGACTGCAACTGATCAGTAAGGTTGTGTCTTCCATGAATGTAAAGGTAGTGGAAGCCAGATACTAGGATCAGAAATAAGTAACTTTATTTCCCCTGTTTTTTCCCCCTCTTTGCCCCAGCACATACCTCTTCTGGATTTTTCCCCCCAGATGAACATCTGAAAACAGTTAAATGAATTGAGATTCATTTAAAACAAATCAAAAATCCAATTCATGCTTGATTAGGCAACTGTTTTTGGCTAAATGCCAACATGAAAGAGCTATGCAAGGTTCTTACAGTCATGCTGCCTGTTTTGTGCAATTATGTCTCTATTTCTCATCCCTAAGTGATTGAGTTTGATCTAGAAACAGTAACTTTTTTATACTGGATGATTTTTAATAGGTTGCATTGGCATAAATAATACAGAAATACAAAGCATCTCCAATTTCTTCACATAAATACACATGCTTACGTATGCAATTACATACATACTACCTAGTATCTCTTGAAAGTTTGTATTTCTCCATGATTGTACACATATTTACATATACCCTCTACATGGCTTTCTCAAGTTACATTGTGTTTGTAGCAATCAGGATAGGTGCAAAACGGGAAAGGTTACAACCTGGAGTTGTAGAACAGACAACGTAAAGTAGCTGTATGCCTGTATGGTACACTGACCATTATTAAAGTTAAGGGAAAGCATGCTCTCTCTTGACAAGGCCTGCAGGATGTGTTGGATTTGCTACCATGTGACATCTCTTTGTTTAAACTGGAAAAATTATACGCAAAAGTAAGTCTAACAGCTGCTGGAGTCAGAAGCAAAGAGTAAATAAGGAATTGTTAGGGCTTTTCTATCTAGGATATGAAGATCTAGGAGAAAAACACAAACCTAAAACAATTCAGAACCATCACCACAGTTAACAAATCCTTTGAATAAAAAAGAAAATATCCACTAAATTATATGACATTTCATCGCTTCAAAAACTAACTGCATGCCTGGACTCAAACAACCATAAGGCTCCAGACAGCTCTGCAACTAGCACAACCAGTGATAATCAAATTTTTAAAAAGTGGGGTTTTTGTACCTTTAATATATCCACCATAGTCCCTTTTATATACCCGGTGTCCCTTTTCCTCACAACACTGAACACCCCGTCACATCGTCTGTCTGGGTAGGCAGAGTTAGCTATACTTTCAGGAGCTGACTAGCCAGCTGCCTTCCACTGTGGAAAGAGAGCTGAGTCGTGACTGTCCTTTCCTGAGCAAAACCTGACGGGTTTTGTTTCCTTTACTGAGCTCTCAACTGTCATGACATATGTTGGAGGTTCCTGGCTTCAAGCTCATACCTGTTCCAAATCTGTATACAGCTGAGGGGAAAAAAAAAAAAAAAAAAGGACAAGTGTCTGGACAGCATGGTTACATAAGTTTCCACAGAAAACCAGGCAACCAAGAACGTTAGCTACTATAGCCAGGATGACTGGAACTTACATTCTAACCTTTTTATACTGTAATACTCAACACAAACTCTGAGAAAGGCTCTGGACAGAAGAGTTCCCACATCAAAAATCCCCAGGAGCAATTCCAAGAGTTCTGCATGCAAAGCTCAAAGGCTGAGCTTTCAGCAGGGCAATCAGGACTGTCAGGGATACCCAGGGCCAGCTGCTTCACCAGAGCAGGTGAGCTGAGAGTGTCAGTGGCCTCACCACCAAGCACCCAGGCCCACAGTACCTGAACTGGAAGAGTAGAGCAGGTTGGGTGACAGCAACCAGGGCCAACCACAGCAAAGGCAGCACTGAGGCCAAGCCAGTGGGACCAGGCAACTGGCAAGGGCCTGAACTCCAGCCCAGCTCTCAGGAGAAGCTTTGGAGCCGTTTTTCCCATCTCTCTCACCACCCAAATATCTGCACAAAGGCAGAGCTGGTCTCCAGTACAGGCAGCCCAAACTGCTGGGGCACACCCAGGGCCTTGGCAATAATTTAAGATGGCAGTCTTGACTAACTGGGTCTTATTCTGAGCATTGAACGCTATTGCCCTCCTAATCAAAGGCTGTGCTACTGGCTCAAACAAGCCAAGTTCAACAGTATCAACTAGCTGTTGAATATTCGTTTCTTATGAATCACAAATGGGTGTTTCAGCTAACAGCCAAAGCAACATCATGCTAGTGAACAACCTTGATTTGAATTGCTAGAATTAATAAGCACTGAGAGAAATAAAAGATATCAAGTCTGAAGGTAGCTGCTCCCAGTTGATGTTCCAAGGTGTTCTATGCCTATCTCAATTTCCTTTACTAGAGGTTTTTAATTTAATAACCTGTAAATCACTTTCATGGACGTTACTTCTAAGCACTTCATAGCACAAAATGATTACAAAACACGCACAAAAAAGATGAATGCTTCTTTTTTAGCAGCTAGCAGGCTGTTGTGTTTATGGAGGAAAGCATTCATAATGTAAAGCAATGTAGGAAAAATAATTTCTTAGTATCATGCCCTCTGTCGTATTCTTTCCCAGCACATTTGAGTTATGAAGAATTCAGTAACCAATTTTAAGTATTAAAGATAGCAATCAACTTGAATGCAAGCCTATGGCACCCTCTTGTGTTCAGCAATAATATAACAGTTGACTCAATTTTGAATCTAAATTCGATGTGTTATTCAGGAAAAAGCTGTTGCAAACATCAAGTTATGATTAATACTTTTTATATTAATCTAATACTCTGATTAATCTTATTTTATTCTGAAGATCACAGATACAATATTAAAAGCCTAAAAAAATAAATCCAGATAGAACTGAATGAGGGATTAAACTGACATCTGATATACATAGGCTCAGTTCTATAATGATATAGCATGTCTCAACACTCCGGACACAAGTGGTACATTACAACATAATAAAGAAAATAGAAATTAAGAGGTATAAACACAAACAGGTCAATAAGCAAGATCAGTAGGCAAAGGAAAAATGTTACTGTATTGTTAGAGTGCCGGGCTGAGATTATCCTAATTAGATTCCTGGCTAACAAACATCCTATGACTTAGTGAGTTACCTAAGGTCATCCTATGCCACGGGCTCTTATCTATGAACAGAAATACTTAGCTTCCTGGATACAGACAGTGACTACATTACTATTTAGAATAAGCTCAGATATGTCAAGCATGCCATGGTAGAGGACACACATGATCAGAAGTCAAAATATTGATACACTTATAGTGGTATTAATTTATTATATTCAGCCTCTTCTATTCTAAACCACAATGTTATTTCTAGATATTAGGAAAAAAAGAAAACACACTCTAAAGTGAATCCTAATACAATGAAGGTAAGCACTGGGAGAAGAAAGAAGAGGAAAAATAGGACAAAAATCTGATGACTTTCTTGAGCTAACATCTTCAGTGATGTTAACATTTACAAACCTATTTCTAAGAGGTAAAAACAGATAGACATTTAGTATGATTTATACCTTAGTCTGCCCTACATTCCACTTCTACTTATAATTTTTTTTTTTAGCCAAGTGTTCAAGGAGATACATAGATATAACAACTCCAGATAGTATTTTTCCAATTAACTCTCAAATCCAACTCTGTACACCTAGCTTAACCATTTTGTTTTATGTTACTTTCCAAAAGAAGGATCTGGCTGGAGTCTTTTCAAGTTTCAAATGCAAGGAGATTTGGATGATCTAAAAATCGATCCAACAAAACTCAGGAGTTATAAAACTATTTCAGACTAATTGTTACCAAAAAAAACAACAAACAAAAACCTGCTGTCCAAATCAGAAAATACAGGGGAACTTGTACAAATGGGAACTTCAAATCTGAAAAGATAATCAACACAGGAGGAAAAAAAAAAAGATACATACCAAACCCTTAATTAAATTAAAGTGATTCTTTTAACAGTGTGAATACAGTTTTGCATTAGACAGTGATCTGTTTTTGTTAGCAATTAAAAGAACAGTGAAAAGCCTAATTTGAAAACAGTACCCTAAGTTTTGAATTACAAGAAACAAGTTTGTAGCATACCTTGTACTAACACATGTATATAGTAACAAGACCTATTTATGTTTGTATAAAGCAGAAGATAAAAAAGAACAGCTTTAAGTTAGATCAGATTTGAGAAAAAGAAAATATTGGTAAAAAGCTAACCGATGCAGTCATTCACAAAATAGAAGCCTTAGCCAAAGAAATAGTCAAATAAGACTTCCTTGTCTTCATTTTCACAAAATCCACTGTTATTATTTTATGATTTATTTCACAGTACTAGATGCAAAAAAGAAAAGTGAAACAAAGATGCTTATTTCAACCAAGAAAGGAAAGCCAGGCATACTCTAGCAAGCATAAAAGACTTCAGAACGACCATAAAGCAAGAACCCAAAAGTGTGCGCTTGTGTGAAAGAGAGTGTGAAGGAGAGAAATATTCTTGAATGTGCAATAAATAAAACCAACACCATTTGTCATAAAAATAGTTTAATTTCGCCAAAAGCCCAGTATCATCAATCTCGTACATCAGAATTTATGGAGTTACAGGTAATACACGCCGGTGTCCCCATGGAAAGGATCAAGTCCATACCATAGGATCACTTGAGTTTCCACACTTTTCATTAATAAAAATAACCTTATATAAAAATATTTCCAATATCTTATTTAATTTCAGTGTTACCTATTCAACATAAATTGTTTCCATATTCTAATTTTGAACTATTCTAAATAGTAGCACAGAATGTGTTCAATATAGTAAAAAGTACCTTTTTTCCCCTTGCAGAGAAGGAAAACTTTGTAAGCTCTTTCAAAAAGGCTTTCATAAATCTTTCCAGTACTTGAGATAAGTAGCAGTATAATGATGACATTAAGATGTAGAGATGATTTGATCTGTCAAAATCCACTGTTCTACAATGTGGATCTGCCTTTAAGGACGCTAAGTTTTCACATTCTTTACTCTGTCAAGTAGATGATTTTACCACAGGCAAATCTAACTTAATTGTTCATAATTGCTTTTGGATATTTGTGAACTTAGCACTTGGGAGATGTGACAGAACATAAAGAGGCGTTAATTTTTTTTTCATGGTTGTGTGGGGCTTATTTTAAGAAACAGAGAATTAATTTTCCACACCTTTCATTAATTTTCATTCTCTGCAGCTGCTGAATCATCTGTGTTATACTGTACTAGTTTCCTTCTCACTTCTGGGTTACAGACTTAAAATTGTTGCATAAGGCTTCCAAAGAAACAAAATCTGCTCAGTTCTACTGCTGAAGGTAGTAAAAGCTGTTATACTGCCATTTGATCAGATTAAGAAAGCTGAAGATTTCAAAATCCAAATCAGTAACCAATTTCTTTTTACATCAATCTCATTGAACTTACAAGCCACTACTCTTGATATACTGAAGTCAGATATTTTCATTATCTCTACTACTAACACTTCTTTTAAAGTCAGGGCACATAACCACTACCAGCCAAAGACTTACCAAGAACTTATCAAAAGCCTGAGGTACGTGTTCTGTTGGCATAAACGCAATCATATTTGATAGCACTTTCAATACAAGTAGCAAAACAGAAAAGTGGCTCAAATTGTGAGTGTATATGTGCACGAAAAAAAATTCTTACAGAATTCAGAACTCAACGTATCATTAATCACTGCAACACAAACAATGCTTTCCTTTCCACAGTCAGCTGAGCCATCCTGTAGTACTTTGCCATAAAGATCTAAAATAAACTGGTATTAAAAATAGAATAAAACTGGAGAGTGCCTGCAAACAGATATGATTTAACTAAGGCACTGGAAGCATAAAACTGGACTAATTCTTTAGTTTGCAGTAAACACAGCCTTTCTAAATGCAGACCGTCAAGAGACGGATAAGAACTTCCCAGATTCATGTCTAATGAATACAATTTACTTACAGCTTATGCACAAAGGATTTTGAGTATGACATGATTCAACCTGTGCTAGATAGGGCGAATTCACATTTGCTTCAGAAGGGTTACGCAAGCTCATTAACAATGCAAG
Organism: Anser anser; assembly: GCF_964211835.1. NCBI lineage: Eukaryota > Metazoa > Chordata > Aves > Anseriformes > Anatidae > Anser > Anser anser. Next base: position 87,917,982 of record NC_139720.1, read on the forward strand.
GTGTTTGATTTTTTGCATTATTAATTCAGCTCTGCAACACGTAGGAAAAAGAAGTATCTCATGAAACAGTCATCCAAAGTACTTCATTTGTACTATCACCATCACCAAGGATCTTCCTCTACCTACAAGGAGTAAGAATAAGAATGAAATTGTATGTGTGTTTGTAGACCATGCTAAGATATATCTGAAAGCTTTGAAGACTTAGTTTTATGTGGACAATAAAACAGAATTTCTTTATGCTTCAGTATCATGATGAAAGATTCAAAAGCAATTTTTGGGGAAAAAAATATTACATAACATTGCTGCAATCCCATTGATTATATTTGTATAAAGCAGAAGATAACAAAAGAACAGCTTTAAGTTAGATCAGACTCTTCATAAATACTGAAGTCTCGCTATGTTTAACTATTAGACCAAAACATAATCTGCAATTAATCCAAATAAAGGACAACAATTGTTCTCACTCTGCAGGAGTCCTTCCTCCCAAGAAACTGTATTTTAGCTGAAGTACAAGATAGTTATCCATAGAGATTTACTTATAGATATTATACTTTATATCGTTAAGTAGGTGGGTCCCCTATTCAAACTTATTTTGTGATTTCAGATACTGCATCCAGTAGACTACTTAGGGAAAAAGACATAAACGTATGTAAAAAACAGAGACAGGTAATATACACTGTTAATAATAAGGAAAAGTTTTACAGCTTCCAAATATAATGAGTTAAGCATGCAAAACATACGTACTTACTAAGGCTTGACGCTGTAATACTCTTCTGGTGTCACAATTTTCAATCCACCAAAGTAGTCCAGTACCCAAATATTGGTGATGTTGAATTTGGCAAAGAACCAATTGTGATCCTTAGGCCAACTTTCCATTTCAGGGTGCCGACTGAATAACGCTTTTTTCGCTATGGCCGCTTCTGAATCATTCACCTGAACAATAGCCAGCAAAATACTACATTAAGATACAGTCATATGGAAGACAAATGTTAACTAAAACACACTGCTGACTGCAGTGTGCTCTTTTCAGTTCAGCCACACTTTACCCCAAAGGGCTCGTTACTGTGGCAGAGTCCACTTATCTTCAGAGTGCTGTACAACTGTACATGAGAGAGGCAAACACTCCAAGGTAGTTGCTTTTAATATTAAATCAAAAGGGTGCTTTTAAAGTAAAAGCACGAGGAAGAAAGTACTTCATCAACATAAGAAAAAGTCTTCTGTTCTCTGTTTAGAGAGAGAGATGCAGGCTGGCAGCTTTAGAAGCAGCATTGATTCTGTTCTAATACAAAAACTAGATCCAACCTGACATTGACTTGTTTGAAGAAGACTGGATAAAACTACACCTTACGCTGATGATGAAAAAATTCTTCATTGTACAGATTAAAATTATCCAAGTCCACAGAACATGTATTAAAGGATCTTAGATACTTGAAGCTAGAGGGACAATGAGTAAACAGCAGAATAATGAGGAACAAAGCTTCGCTTTTAATTATTAACAGACGCACAAAATTATTTTGGCATGTGTAAGATGTCAGGTTTTTCAGTGGGAAAGCAAATAATGATGCTAACTATCCAATTATGGAGACTGAAACCTTCATTTGGAATTGTTTCTTGAAATGTCTTTTGAATTCAAACTTCCATACATAACTTGGAATTGTATTCTTGGAGGTGATTTTTTTCCCATTTTCCATATTCTTCAACATTAAAGTGTGCACAACTTGATCAGACAAACAAAAGCCAAGGAAAAAAAATGGCTTTGTTGTTATTACTTAGGCAGGAATGGTATCCAATTAAGAATAAAAACTGAGTAACAGCCTAAAGCCATGGCTAGAAAATGTTTTGTGCTAGATCCTAATACTGGTAGATTTAACTTGATATGTTTATATTCCATTGTAAGTTTGATTCTTCACATCAGTAAGCAGCAAAAACATACAGCATGATCTTGGATGCTATTTGGAAAAGCACAAAAGGGAGAAGTATGGATTCTTGCTGCATTTTTTTTTAGGTGTAATTTTGCCTCCTCTGCCCCTGCTTCGCAAAGAGACACTAACAAATCAAATAGTGTTCATGTGCATTTAAACATATATACATGCATGTAAAATGAAATAACAGAATCTACAAGAGAATGGGATCTGAAATGTGTGACTACTTAATATACTATGTGCAAATTTTTAAAGGGTTAAATCAACTAGTTAAGAGTTCTGGACATGGTACAACAGGAACTAATTAAAATAATTTCAGTACTGATGATAAACTCATGAAAGCAATTAAAGGATTGACGGAGTGTAATGTACAAATACAGGAGGTGTGAAAACACCGAGTAAGAATTCAGGCTATCATATAAGAGAAAATAATGATAATTAGTCCTCATCCTCAATAATGGGATTAAGATCTTCAACAAACAACACATGCAGTTCTAAATTCCTTCTATGGGACACCAAGGTACCGGTGCAAGAAAGAATACTGCCGTGGCAGCAACATTGCCAGGTGATACAATAAACTTTTTCTATGTCTAATGCCTGTAACTTTATAGCGTGGATTAATATTAACTTCAATAAAATTTTGGACATGCATATGTCAGACTGGATGGGCCGAATAACTTAACTGAGCAAGATATGAAAAAGCCTTCACGCTTCACTCACAAGAGAATTGTCTTGGACTTTTCAGTTTCAAAACGGGTCTAGGAGAAGTAGGATGATTTTCTTCATTGCAATATTGTCCTCTCAAGATCATTGCTAAAGACATGCCAACACTGCTCCTGCAGATACCAACTGGTTACTTGGCTTTCCTCACACAAACTATGAGATAGCCTTCTGGTATCATGGCACATGACATCCCTTCATAATCTTCCGCACGGAAATGCTAAGAGCTCTTCTCCATCCACTATGCAACCCTGTTCAATGCGCAGTCTTGCCCAGCATCAACTTTCAGCTGCTTACCTTTACAACACTCCCACAGAAGATTATGTGGGCACAGAGGGGGTTCTGGGGATCGTATTTGTGCTTCTTGCAGTAAGGAGTCTGTGCCAAAGACACAGTTAAGGAGGCATTTGAATTGACCTGAAATACAAATGATAAGAGATTTATGTACCTTTGCGAGGAAAAAAAGTTATACCATGTTTTCAGCTTTTGGTGCTTCATTCAATTCAGAATTACTGGTAAAAAGAACAAAGCTGTGATCATCTTTTCCTAGTTATATCTGAAAGCTGACTTAGATGAACATTTTAGAAGTCTGCTGACATCTGTTAGCATAAAATGGAAATCTCACAGAACAGCACTCCTTAAAACTCTGAATTCCGTTTATGATCCAACGGACATAACAGGACAGTACACAGAAGACAAGATGATACAACGAAATTCATTAAGTGGAAGGACAAATGGTTACTGAAAGGTAACCAAATGGTTTTCACAGCTGTTGCTGAAATCCATTACAACCAAATTTTAAAAGAAAACACAAGCCCCCTGGCTGACCCCAAACTGGTCAGCTCTTTTGAAGTTTAAGGTGAATATTAAAAATTAGGTTTAAAAAACCCTCAGTATTTAAGTAAGACACCTAACTCGAAGAATTAAGGAACCTGTATCTGACTGTTTTTCTAAAATGAATGTAGTGAGGACAGCTAGAAAAGTTGTGCAAAACAGGATTGCCTACTGCAGAATACCACGTGGTAAAGTTCATTTTGTCCCAGCAAAGACAGTTTGCATGCTTTGGGAAATTTCATTATAAGATCTCATCTCAAAAACAAACAAAACAAGCAGACAAAGCCCACACCGCAGAACGTCACTTAAGTGCTATGCAGTGCATGACCGAACTTAGGAAACAGGAGCCACCACCTGACTCACAGCACAGATAGGAAGTTGCTCAATGACAAAAACTGCTGATTCATGATTATTCAGCACTATCTCTTATCAGATGTCTCCCTCCGCGTGACAGTCGAAGCCAAATCTTTCTGCCCTACAGCCACTGAATAAAAGATCTGTTGGGGAACTTTCTGAAGGAAATGGTTCATTAACAGTTTATGTCATCATTTTCAAGTTCCTCTGAAACCTAAGGGTTGTAGGTATGGCAGAGGAGATACTGTGCAAGAGAAAAATATGTTTTCTACACCACTTAATTACATAATTAAACTACTTTAATGTGCCAAAGTAACGAGAGGGACAGGAAACAAACAAAAAAAGTTAAGGGAAAAACAAAGTCTGAAATGTTCTTACCATTTAAGTTTTGTGTTTGTTTTACTAATGCTGTAACAGTTACTAGAACAAAAAGGTTCTCTTTATTAAAGGATTCTTATGGTCACTGTTTCTGAGCCTTTTCAGTCAGCTCTCTCTTGGCCACAGCCCAGCAGAAGAGTTGCAACAAGGCCAATTACGCACACGCAGAACCTTGGCATGGCAGCGTGTTGTCTTCTGGTGTGCACTTGACCTTCCAGTGATTACTATTCTTTCAGCACTCTGTGCAGGAGTCCACTTTGCTCAAGACCCACACAGCCAACTTGCTGTTCTCCAGACATTTTTACATTGTTTTGTTAATTTCTCCTTCTCTAAGTGCTCTGTGGCCCCTCATCTCTCCACTCAGCACTTCCTGAAGCATCAGCTTCCTCCTCTGCCAGGGCTCTGCTTCGATATCGTCCAGACCATGATCAGCAGGGACTCTGCAGGACTATGGGGTGTCTACACAGAATGGCTGAGGTTGGAAAGGACCTCTGAGGATCACCTAGTGCAACGTCCTGCCAAGCACGATCACCTAGAGCATGCTGCGCAGGATGGCATCCAGGCAGGTTTTCAATATCTCCAGAGAAGAGACTCCATAGCCTCTCCGGGCAGCCTGTCCCAGTGCTCTGTCACCCTCACAGTACTGGGGTACTGTACCTTACTTTGGGACTGCCTTGACCCTAGAACTGCTCCTCCTGGCCCTCTCACCCAAGTTCCTTAAATCCTCTTCTTTTCACCTCCAAATATGCTCTGATCGAGTTTTTCACTGTGAAACCTCACCATGAAAGAAGAGTCATTGGGAACCCAGGTCCCATTCCCATTTTACTGCTGCACAGAAAGCCACCTGCGCTCATCCCCTGAACAAAGTGAAGGCCCCGTGCCGCCAGCTGGAGGCCGGCGCCTGGCCCTACCGCGGCGCACCGCTTTAGGGTCCAGTGTTCAAGGGCTTAGAGCCGTCCTCACAGAAGAGGCAGGGAACACCCATCTAGCACACGGCACTGCTTTCAGAAAACGCTGAAATAACCCTGAGTCTTACTGAAGAGAATCCAACTGCTGCCTGCCACTGAGATGAACAGGATTTTGGAGGTGAACCTTGAAAAAATGGGCACTGCATTGGCAGCTTGTGTGCCTGAAAACTTCATTTTTAGGGGGCCTAAATATATATATGAGCCTATATACATATATTCACATACATGAACCTATATATTCACATACATGAACCTACATATATACTTACATACACGAACATGTATATTTACATACATGAACCTATATATGAACCTCTCTATATATTTACATATATGAACCTATATATATATTTTTTATATTACTTTTATTGGGCTACCTATGTGTATATACACATAGCCGCTCACCCGCAGGTCCCTGACGGAGATCTCCATGTCGGTGAGGTAGAGGTAGGGGACGCCGCTGCCGCCGCCGGGCCCGCGCACGCCGTCGCTGAGGGAGAAGACGTTGGCGAAGGGGTGGCCGCGCAGCCCGTCCTGCGCCGACAGCGTGGCCAGCGCGCCCCAGTCGCAGCTGTGCAGCACCACGCGCGCCACGCGCGCCGCCTCCTCCGGCGGCGGCAGCGCCCCGCGGGCCGCCAGCGCGGCCGCGCACAGCAGCAGCAGCAGCACCGCCACCATCGCCGCAACCCGCCCCGACCGTCCCGCAGCCGCCGCTGGCCGGGCGCTGCAGCCCTCCGGGCCTCACGCCCCGCTCTGCTCTCCGCCAATCGGAGGCGAGCCGTAAGATCTTCAGCCAATGAGGGCTGCCGGGAGGCGGGGATAAGCCCAGCGGGGTGCGGGGGTTGTAAACAGCTCTGACAGCCCCGGCTCGCCGTCCAGGAGGAGAGGCGGCGGGGGGCGGGGCCGCTGGGAAGCGGGCAGCCAATGAGAGGCCTCTCCGGGAAACTCTCTGCCAATCACGTCTCACCGCTGGCGGGAGGGGAGGGAAGCCGTTCCCGCCCATCACGTGACGGGCGGGTGAGAGGCTCGCGCCCGGCTCGGCCGTTGGGCGGTGACTGGAGCCAACGGCTGCCGTGAGGCGGCTGAGGCAGGGCGGCGCTGCCCGGCCCCGCCACACAGCCACGGACAGGGCTCAGCGCCCCGGCTCCGGGCATGGCGGCAGCCAGCCTAAGGTGCTGCCCCTCGGTCTGGCCCGGGGCGCCCGGTCAGGTCCAGAGGGTGTTCGTCTGTCCTGCCGTCCCCGGGCACAGGTAACTTCACGTCAGGAGCTGGTGCAGTGTGGCGACAAATGTCTGTGCCCTGCCTTCCTTCAGGAAAAAAACATGTTTAAGTACACTAAGGGAGGGCTCTCTGAAACTAGCTCGGACTGTAGAGCTTGTGGGAGCATTTGTGTTGCTCACATGAATAAATAGTGAGGTACGCCTCATTTTATTTGTTATCTTGTGCTCAGTCACAAGATAAAGGTTTGTATAAAGAAATAATTGGGATAATAATAAGACATGATTCAACTTTTCCTGAAAGATGGGAGATTGCCATCTGACAGCTTGATGGGTCAGTTGCTAGCTCAATATCCAGCTGCATGCAAAGGTGAATTTCAGTCTAAAAACATTCAGGTCACAAAATATTCTATGCTGATGGAATTTATTAAAGAACAGCCTTATGTAAGAGAGAGGCAGAGCCCTCCTGCAAAGACTGCGGAAGCTTCACCTTTGAAAAGGATTTTCTCCAAGATTTATGTCTGCGATATGATCAACACCCGAAAGTTCTTCTAGTCAAACCCCCAAAAGCCATATTGAAATAGGCAGACTTTTGATTTCCCAGGAGATATGCCAAGAGTTTTACTTCATCTTTACTTGTTTTAATGGAAATGCTCATACGTTACAGAGGTAGAGTCCCCCATGGCCCTTCTGGAGTCCTTTTTCTTTGCCTGATAAACGTCCAGGTCCAGACCATGATGGTACTCAACCCTTCATCTGGGGCAGGTTACATGCTTACAAGAGGCACTTCAGGGCTCTAACCATGGCTTCTTTCCCATCACACAACCAGTGCTTCTCAGGTGACATCTGTCCCCAGGTGCCCCATCATACAGCACGTGCATATCGTGGCATTGGCCAAGGCTGTGAGGCTCTTGAGAAAAAGGATCCGGCCATGGTCTGCCAGGTGGATTCAACTGAAAGGCCTCTGGGAGTGCCAGGCTGTGTGCCACGAGTCATTTTGTTGGGCCGAATTCAGGAAAGCCATCTCTTCTCGAGGAAAAATACACCATGGACCCATTCTCTACCGTTTATGTACCGTCCTGTAGTTGTGTACAGGCAGACTGAAATTTCCTACAATATTCCGCTTGTTTCCGGAGAGCAGGAACAGAGCCTGGCTTTCCCTCTGGGGCCACCAAAACACAGCCTTCCACTGCTGCCCTCTCCTGGCAATGCTCGGGAGAAACCTGCTTTGTTTCAACTGAAAGGCAAAAAAAAACAACAAACCACCAAAACCGGTTGCACTCAACCCGTTATGTGCAGCCACGTAGCTTGGGTAGGTAGCTGACCTTGCAGGGAGCATCTGCTCCAGCAGCACCGGTAGTAAAAGCGTGCTTGCCTGTGATATAGGACAAGTTACATCTCGGGGCAAAGTTATCTCTCAGGAGAAAATAGGCCAGGAAAAGGAGTGAGGTGTGAGAGAAAAAGAGGCCGTGTGAAAAGTTGCCTTTATATATATAGGTTTATGGACTATATCGAGGTGAGGGGCAGGAGTGGAAAGTGTTGAAGGGAAACAGGCAGCAACTGTTGTGCAGAAGTGAAAAGAGTAAGGAAGAGAGGGGCAAAGTTGGTCTAGAAGAAAAGTTGGTCTAGAAGAAATGGTTTAGGAACAAGAAGGGTTTGAGGAAGACAAACTGCAACAAACTTTTCATTTTGATAGCTGAAACAGACATTGCTTCCTCTTTCCTCTCCCCAGCATACACGTATGCATACACAGAAACACTTCTTTCTCTTCATTTTCACAGCAGTCCTGCCCTCGGAACCAGGGGGAGCAGGGCAGTATTTTCCAGCTGCAGCCAAAGGGACGGGCGGTGGGGTGAGGATGGTGCATGGGGGATCTTACTGGGGAGCAGGAGAGTGTGATACGGAGCAGATAGGAGGTGGTTGGTGGGGTCAGTACAGGAGAGAAGGGATGCCATGGAAGTAAGAAGGGATAGAAAGGAAAGAATATGAAGGAGATGAGGGAAAGAGAAATGTCAGTTCCTTTTTTTTTCAGTTCCCCTTTTTTTTTTTTTTTTTTAAAGCGGGAACAGTCAACACAGAAAGGGGGAACGCTTTTAAGTTAAGGAGTTTAAATTCATTAGCTGGAGGTATTTACTGAACGTGGCTATCTGTCCTTCACCAGGAAGGGTGCGTATGACCGGATTTGTGATTTTGTTACCCAAACAATACCACCACATCTGCAATTTCTTCCTCTCCACCCTCTCCCTCTGCGGCCTTGCAGCGCTCCCGCAGCCTTCCCCGGCAGCAGCCGCCAAGGGGTGCTGCTGCCCAGCCTTGCTCCCGGCGGCTGCAGGAGCCTCCCGGAGCACACCTGCTCGCAGTACTCTTGGAGGATTTGGGCTGAGCCCAGTGGGAGTTCAGCGCTGAACAGGATTTATTGAGGCAAATACCATCGGCTCTCTGATAAAAGAGAGCAGATTTGTTGAGTACTCTCCACTGTGGGCAGTGCACACAGGCATCTAGGCTGTCTCACACACTGCGCTGAATGAAGGGGCTTGTACTGGCCCTGTTCTTGCATGAGTAGTGCTGGGCCAACCTGCAGGGTGAGGGATACAGACTTTAATCCTTTCAGCTTGCTCTGAAGCAGTGTGTTATCTGAAGTAAATCTCCAGGCCCCTCTCACTTCCCCAGCTAGATCTCAGAGAAAGGAGAAGGATTCTTTCTGTTGTGGTGCAATGAGTCTAGGGGTTTCCAGGATCCTTGCATAACAAGGCCAGGAAAGTATTGCTAGCCACTAGTTCTCCTTTTCAACTTATGTTTTATTTACATTGCCAAAACAATAAACATACAGTAACATCTTACCGTAGATTGAGCCTGTTTACTCCCTCCAGGTGTTGGCCAGTTAGTGGAACGATCTCAATTTCAGTGTAGCTTAGCTTGGAGACTGAATTTGGGGGCCATATCTCTGGAGAAGGTGTATTTTAGCCAGAAAGTCAGCAAGGTCTCCATCCTGTCTGGTGTGTCATCATGCTCTGGCTGCCCTCTTCATAGTTGCTTTTGCCCCAAGCCAGCTCTCTTCAGATAGCGTGGTTCTTTGTTGGGCTGGGCAGGTTTTCTCTTCAGACACACAGTCTAGCTGCGAGCTGGGCCAGGCTTCCTGTCTAGATCCTGCAGTCTGTCCATGAACAGAAACCTTCCTTTGTCCAGATAACGCTTGTGGGCTATGCAGTCTGGCTCTGCACAGTGCTTGATTTGTGAGCCAGGCCAGCTCTCCGCACCCAAATGACAGCCAGAGTGATTAAAGTCACTCGCCGCCGCTTTTGACAGAAGGGGCTGACCTCTGAATCAGCTCTGGCAAAAGCTGAAGTGCTCAGGGCTTTGGAGTGCCAACACTGGGTGCCACATGAGACCCACCATGCAAATTGCTTCTAAAACTGGAGGTTAGTTATCAGCTTGAGGAGATACCAGCCCTGTCAAGCAATGCAGTACAACTACTATTAAGAAACTTCACACAACACAGAACGTTGCTGAACGTTAGAAGGTGTTGCGTGCTTGCGCATGATGCATTTATTTGTTCTTCTCCTCAAAGTTCCCAAATTAAGTTGCTTGGGAATTTAGTTTCTGCCCCGTTCATCTATAGATTTTTTTAAAAGAAAGGTGAAATGGATGTAGAACAGGCCTGGGATTCAGCTAAAAGTCAGTTTACATTTTTACAACCACCACAGACAATGGCAGAGTAAGCTTCCTCTGCACATAACCTGTTAGGGAGCAGAAATGTTCATTGTTCAGTCAGAAGATCTTGCTGCTCAGTCAGGGCTTGGGCTGCATGCTGAGGAAGCTGTTGAGAGGGCCAGCTGCGACACTGCTTTCTGCGATGCTTGGGGATGTGTAGGACTGGCCTGGGAAAGATGTAGTCAAAACCGTGGCTGTATCCAGCACGGCTCCCAGGGACTGTGTCCACAACCACACTCCGATCGTAACCTTGTGTTTCTGTTAGGTCTTGTTGCACATTAAAACTAGGAACTGGTAGAGGAGCCCTTCAGGCTAGAGACTGGCAGCGGCTGATGCTGATGATGTTTGTCACGGTATTAATATAAAGGGGGTGCAGCCATGCCTCACAGTACCCCAGTTCACTTTGTTCTCCGAAGTCAAGTGGATCAGCCATGAAAGCAGAGCTCTCCCAAGAAATTCAAGTGCTGCTAGAGGTGACTCTAGCTACCTGTACACCACCCGCCAGTCCTAGGTGGCCTGGTATAAATGAGGGTGGTGTACCTCACTGTGGTCGTGTTCCTAAGAGCACAGCCACTGTAGCAAGGCCTAGTAGGTGAAATGCTCCCTGTATAATACAGTATTTTTTTTAAGTTTCCTCTGTTTAGGTGAAGAAGCCTGGTTAATCTGCACAGAACCATGGCGCTAGCACACAGACGCAGCCTGGCAATCAGGAACATGTGAAATGATTCAACTGTTTCAGTTAGTGTCAATCAGCTACTTTTTTATGTGGCCAGTGCACAGCACACACACAGTCTTGCGCTCCCTGCCTAGTACAGCTTAGCAAGAAATCTGTAGAGCCACGTCCCTTCGTGTAATTCAAGCATCTTTGGTAATGGGGCTTGCCCAGTCACATCAGTTCCCAGGCGAGCCCGGTGCCTGGCACGTGAGCCTTTGTGTGTGCGCGCGTGGTCGCACGTGAGCGTGTGTGTGTGTGTTCTCAGATGTGCTTCACTGCAGCTGCAGAACTAGAGCAAAAAATGTCGATAGTACAAAGCGTTCCAACTGACTTCATTTCCTGCTGATAACTCCCTGAAGAGGAGGGTGAGGCTGAGCGTTTGGAGCGTTAGCTTAATGCTGAGGGGCGAGGGGAGGGTAAGCAGGAGCAGATACTTCAGAATGCAGTTAGCAGAACAACGGGGTTCAAAAAGCAAGTTTCCCAGAGAAAATGTTGTTCACGTTCACTTTCTGCAAGCTTGCCTCTGTCAGAGGAGCTGATGTATAAACCCAGCCCAAAACAGGATGCTGGCTGTTAGAGTTGATTGCTCTTTGAAATGCAAGTGCTTTTTTCTGTGATCATCCTATCCCCTTTTTTTCAGTTAAAAATTAAATTACTTGAAGGGGGTCAGGAAAGGTTGAGACCCCATTTTTGGGAGGGTCAAAAACTCAACCTGGTAACAGCTGCTGGTTAATAATAAAAATTCTGGAAAATGATGCAGGCATCACCAGCCAAATATGGACACAGAGATGGACAGAACAATCTCGGATACTGGTACTGACAGGCAAGCTCTAATAACCTCTAACCAAACACCTCAACAAAGCACAGAGATCCAATCTGTCTCGCGGGGACCCACAGCTCCCTCCACCCTTCACTAATCCACCACCCCCACAAACATACCATCCCAGATTCAGCACCCACACGGACACACCCGAAGCGCTAGCTGTGGGGACACAACTATCTGAGTCAAAGTTTCAGATGCCCTCACAGGCTTTCTTTCCTGAGTCGTCTCTGAACAAAGAACTGCTCTGTCCCCCCATCTCCTTTCTATTGGTCTGGTATCATGGAGAAGCCCCTTTCACCGTAATTCATTGCCAAAGTGCAAGAGGCTAGCAAAGATTGCACGAGGCATTGCTGAGCGTGGCAGAACTACTTATGCCTCCTCTTCAGGCGTGCCAGGATGAATGACTGCCTTGCACCTCTCCCCCAGCATGCTGCATGGAGCAGGAGCTCCAGTTGTTTGGCCTGAAGCAAACTCGTTCTTTTGGCCTCACACGTATCGAAGAGAACCAGCTGGGAAGCCGCAAAATCCGGGGGTCCTCAATCACAGCATTTTCTCACTCAAATGAAATTTCCCCCTACAGTCTGTTTTAATGTCACTTATGAGGGCTGGATTTTTTCTTTTTTATCTCCTGAGAATAACAGATGTAGAAATATTTGTTTGCATATACCAGCAAGTTAGTCTCATAGACGCTGCTATATCCCAGAAGGTCTGTCAACAGAGATGCACACAGAGATGCAGAGAGTCATGCTCCAGAATATCTCACATTCATACTTGCACGTACACATCATGTAAAACACCCAGTTCCCGAGTATAACCTCCCTTAATAACATTTGTCACAAGGTTCCTGCAGTTAAAGCATGTGGGTTGGTTGTTGCAGATTTTGGCAGTTTCCAGACAAGAAACAAGAAAACCTAGAGAAAATCCACACCTCATGTCTTCCTGTGTGGAGGAAAACATGCACCCTATTTCTGGAAGAAAGAAGAAAGAAGAACTTTAATAAACTGACAATTGTGTACCATACTCAGAGCAATGGCACTGAGAATTCTGCTGGCAGAAAAGATTTACTTTACGGTGAGATACTTTGGAGCATAAATAAATAGAGTGAAGAAGCGTGGTGGGGCAGCTGTAACTCCCTTTGCTTTATTAGTGCGGGTAAAGTGATACTATCTCTGCCTAGCAGTTTCCTTTTCTGGAGGCCTAAGCAGACAGTTTCCTCCACAGGGTAAAACCCCTGAAAGCAGAAAGAAAATACTGAAACACACCCTGAGCAGAACGAAGCAACCATCAGAGGTATCTGATTTTGACGGTCTGTTACACGGCAGACATCTTGACAATGACACTTGTGACCAACACTGACAGTGAAATCCCTGAGCATGAAATTCTCCTTCTGCCCCTACAGCAGGCAAGGCATGGGCAGCCAAAGCATCCTGCCTTCCCCACCTCACCCTGCTTCTCAGCGCTGCAGTTCCTGTCCCTTCTCCCAGTGCACCATTATCATGACTTTAAGGAATCAGTAGGATTTCCAGTTAAGGAGGAGTTTCATTTTTATATTCCTTTTAGATTCTTCATCTTTATTTTCTTAGATTTCTAGTTGCATGCAGCATCTGCTGGTTGCTTACAGCAGAGGGGATTCAACTAATCCAGTGGTTCAACAAAAGAAGATTAATTAGTCCTATTGCCTAACTTGGAGATTGCGGCAATTCAGCATATCATTCTTTTGGCTAAGGATGGAGTAACCGCTGTATATTGAACTTGGGAGATAAGGAGATCATGATTTAAATATACTAATTCCTGTATTTTCTAAAGAACCACAGGAGCCCTACAGCATGCGGTGCAGCAAAAGTTAACTGTACTGTAAGAACAACTATGTTGAGATGATTTATTGGTAACAATAATCTGGGATATGATGATGGTCACAGTTAAATTCATTCTGGAGTGTTTTCCTCCGCAGCCAGCAGGGACTTGTGAAACACTGTGAAGGAAAAGTATGCATCCCTTTCAGAAAAGATGCTTTAACCCTCTTCTGCCCCCAAGGTATCATCCCAAGATGATGACATGAAATTGTGTCACTTTGCAGCTGCATGCAAAGCAAGGGAGCCAGCAGAAGACAAAGGGAGTGTTTCCAAATTCCTCTGCACCACCCTGTTCTCAGGAGGTGGGGACTGAAATTCTTGAGAAGGAGCATGTGCAAACAGTTGCTAAAACAGGAACGAGATGTATAGTTTCCAACACTGTGGTCTGAATGGAAGAGGAAACCGTAGCAAAACATTCCTGAGGCTTAGTTTTTCCCATCTGAGCTTTTGTAGCACCACGGAAGCTTCTCATTTCCAGTGTCCAAGTCTGCCCTTCCCTGCAAAAGGAGGGAAGAGTGATCTGCAGCTTCTGACCTGGTAGCGTGAGAAACGAATTCAGAGCAGAAAGAGCTAGTTCTGCTTTAGAGCTAGCCCGTGACACCTTGCCTGGGGACCCTCTGCTTCTGCCGGCATTTGTGCCTCACCTTCCCAAGTGAAGCCCTAGTCTCTCATTTGGGAATTGCCCAACAGCACATCAGGACTGCTGATACTGTGCCTGGGAGTCCCAGCCATGGCCCAGAGCACCAAAGCCTTATGTTCTGTTCAAATGCAATCACCATCTGCTTTCTGCTCCTCTTCTGCCCCTCTAACCACTCTGAAGACAGTCTACTGTGAAGGAAATTACAGAAAAGTGTGGAGGAAGAGAGAAGAGAAGCTAGAGTTAAAGGAAAAGAGATCTTTAACAACGAGGACGAGACGCTGCAGGCTTGGAGAAAAGAGTGGACAAGGGAAAGACCCAGGCAGAGATGTGGGGGGAGCAGCTACAAGCAAAAGAAGCAAATATAAAAAAATAGAGGCAAAACGGGGCAGGGGAGGAAAAAAAAAAAAAGAAAGAGAGAATGATGAGGTGCTAGAAATACGAAGGGTAGATAGAAAGGGAGGGAGAAAATACACATACAGTGTCCCCAAGTTTGGGCACAGCACCAAAGTTTGCTGCTTGTTGTCTCATGAGCCCAGCGCTCCGGGAAGGACAGTATCTGTTTAGATTTGTGTCTAAATTTAAACCCTGATTGCCTTGCCTCCCCCTCCTCTCCCCTCCCTCCCTTCCTCTCACCCACCCGCCCTTCTTCCTTGTTCGTAGTGCAGGGCAGCTCACTGGGCTCTGTCAGTTTTCAAGCTGAGCAGGAGCGTGGATATTACATACTCTCCACAGCAGCACGATTTTGCTCTGGCTTGGCTGAAGTTTTCCCACAGATAAGAGGGAAAGGGGTGGGGAAGAAAGATTGCCCTGAGGACACCTCTCTGGCAGGACATGGAGGTAAAGAAAACTTTTATTTCCACTTGCTTATGGCTGACTCGCAGATCTGCACTAGCTGCACCTTGCAAAGCAATTTCTTACTAAGGCAGCTCAAAATACCTTTCCGCTGAGGTTCAGATAAAAGCCTCTCACCACCACTCCACCTCACAATATTTTGCAGGGTTTAGTCCAGATTTGGAGGAGGGGGTCAGTGTGGGGAGAAATTCCATCTGCGAAAGGGGAATGAAGAAGGACTGCCATTTACTTTTTTAGTCTCTGAGGTGGGAAAAAAAAGTAACGTTTTAAATGGGATCATTTTTTAATCATTTAAAAAATCAGTGAAATTGGGTGCATAAGGAGAAGAGAGCAAACCGTACAGGATTAGTGGACACCTTGGGGTTGATTCCTGCCCAACCCACACAGCAGCAGCTGTGATTTAGACCCTCTTGTCGCCCCTGTTCCACGTGGATCGTGCAGTCTCACTTTCATTATCAGCAGCATTTTGGTCCAGGAAAGAGAACCTGAGAGTCATTGCTTCAGCGGGGTGAATGGCTAGCATACCCACAGAACGGTTCCTGTGCCTCTCTTCGTGCTGTGTGCCTTGTGCCTCGAGGGAGTAGGAGCTCTTGTCTCTTGATGGGCACTGCTGATGGACGGGGTGTGGAAGCAGGAGTGAGGATGCCCTGGCGTTCCAAGTCCAAGCCTTGTCCTGTGTAGCAGCCTCTGAGGCAAGGCAGTTTGCCTCTCCTTGCCTCCTTTCCCATTCATACAAAATGAGAGTGAAAGTGCTTGCTTTGCTCATGTGAGGTTGGATTCACTAGCTTTTCAAATGGTTTTTAGATTGCAGAGGAAAAAAATACTTTTTTTTTTTTTTTGGAGGGGCACAGGAGGTAGAAAGGTGATTGCAACATTGGCAAAACCTCAAATGACGAAAGAGGACTTTGGGTATTTCTTTCAGCTAAACACAGATCTTACTAAACACTTTATATTATCTTCACAGAGAAGGCTTTTTTTGTGTTGATGTGGCACCAACAGCCAGGGACATGCCACAAAGCCAGGGAGCAGTGTGCTTGAGGCACCACTGTAATTTTTCTTTGAAGATTTACAGCACATAGCTCAGCGGGGCAGTTCTGATAACACACAGGTGTTAACATCACAGTCCTTGCTACCTGTGCTAGCCTGCCCTACAGGCGAGGGTTAAAGATCAGCCATGTTCATTACAAGAAAAGTCCTCAACAGACTGAAAAATTTTGATGTGGAGAAGGACCAAGCACTGCTCAAACCAATGCAGCGTAGCTGATACGCAGCATGACAAATACGTAGCTTTGGTAAGGGGTTTTAGACTGGACAGAGCCTGCATCAGGAACCATTAATGCTTGTTTTATTCCTTTTCACTATGTAGTGTCCTGTGATGTCTCAGAGGGGGAGTTGAACTCTTTGTTGTAACTGCTGTGCACAGGAAGCCACATATGGAACAAAGAATAAATGAGGACTAAAACAGAAATTCTGTCGTGCTGAGGACACTGCCCCATCTCCTCTCCTCTGCACACACAGGGGACTGCACCCCTCAAGTATTTTCTGTTGTCTGCTGCAGGGGTGTTTTAGAGCAGTAAGGCATGGGCCTTCATTTCCTTTTGGGAGACACGTGTCACACGCACGGCAGGTCTGACTGTCAGGAAGCTTCTCTGAAGTATTTAGCCTATGACTCCTCCTTTTGATTCTGCCCCTTTACCTCTATTTCCCACTCATTTGCTGTGTTACCTTGTTTTCTGATCAGCTGTAGATTTCGGCATCTGTTCTTACTTTTAAAAACATCTCAACTCCCAGAACATTTTTAAAGTAGCACACTTGGTCTTCCCCCCTTGTCCCAACCCTTCAAAAAGGTGGTTAATGTCCCAAAATTAAGAATATGTTAGACCAAAATAGAGCAAAGAGCAAAAACTTGAGCTCCCACCTGCCAATTCTGTGCTCTGTTTCCTCCTGATAGCTTTTCACAGACAGCGTGAGCAGGACACAGAGGCTCATTACCGTCTTTTGCTTTAAAAATACATTTAATGCTCCTGTGCAACAGGAACGAGAAGTTCTGTCATTTCCCCATTTGCTTCATTGGTAGCATGCAGAGCTCTTCTGTGCTTTGCTGCTGGCATAACTGGCAAGCTCTTTGCTCTAGTGGGACACATGAGGATTACGAGCATTAGGAAAAAAGAAGGGCAGAGGGCTGACCTAGCCAGCTGATTTCCATCACGTCTCTGGCAGGAAGACCCTGTTTTTGGAAAACCTACAGAAGCAAGATAGTTGGGCTCGCTTTCTTAGAGAGGTTAGTGTAGTTTTGGGGCTCTTTAGGGGAGAGTTCCTACAGCCTTAGACATTCTGCTGTCAGGAATGTACCACGTTGAAACCAGTACCTGTAGCCATTTCATGTCCCCAGGAGAGAGAAAATAGCAGCCAAACCCCACTGTTGCCAGTTCATATAATTTTGTGAGTCTGCTGATGTTTGTTTTTTTTCTAATTTGTTTGTTTTTGTGAAGACCCAGTTCATTGACGCAACATGGTTTTGAGAATCGGTTTTCATTCCACTGTTATGACCAATCAAAAGAACTACAGAAAAAAGACTATGACTACCAAAAGAACTACAGTTCTACCACAGACAGACTGCTAACGTCAGGAGTTTGTATTTAAAACGTGTGAAATTAGTGAAAGCTAAGCTACTTGTAAAAGAAGCAGCCACTAAATCTTTGAACTCACAGTACAAAAAGGATTGGGAATCGTTAGTTTACACCTTCAGAGTTGGTCCAAGCTGTCTCATTCTCATAGCTGTACTAAACCTTGCTGAAAATGTTGTGGGTGAAGGCATCCACTGAAAGTTCTTGTGGCTTTCTGCAGCCCGTATTCAACAGCAGTCATGGCATTCCTCTTTCCAGCCTCTCTGTAGGAGCTTGGGAGCATGGAGACATTTGAACTTTACTCACAAAACAAAGGGAAGCAATCCAAGATGGTTTCAGTTTGATGGCTCCCTGTGGTGCAGTGGGTTCCCCAAGCTGTGAAGGTGCAGCAAGCAGCTTTAGTTTGGGCAGATTCCTCTCTCCTTTGTGCCTACCAAGAGATTTCATGTCTTTCTTTGATGTCTCCATTCCCATCTCTTTTCTGCAGCTAGCTCCTGCTGGATCTTCATTTTGCTTGCTGCTACACCAGCTCAGCAGAGGAAGAGCATTTCCAGGCCTGAGAGCAGTTCTCTGCTCACTTTTCCACTTCCCTTCTGTGCACCCTTCTGGACATAGCTCCAGCCCCCAGCCCTGTGCTCTCCCCACACCACATGTGCTCCTCTGGGATGTTTGGGGAGCACTGCGTCCACTGCTCTTTTCAGTAGCCTCGTCCTGTGTCGGGTGAAGATCCCACAAAGAGGCCCTGGGTCCTGCCCCACTCTATCTAGCAACAGAGCAGCTCAGAGAAAATTCCTCTGACTCCTCTGTTCCACATCCCACCTGTGGAAACCTCTTGGGTTTCAAACACATCCCCTCCCTCAGCTCTCTCATACAGGAGAAGTCAGAAGCCATTTCTTCTTTTTTGCTGTGGTCAACCAGACATTACAACAGAGCACATTTCCAGGTCTAGTATCGCTAATTGCTGCATCCTTCCAGGAGCTACGGGGAATAACGCTGTCTCCCAAACTGCAGGGCAACTGTCTTTCTGCAGAGCTGCTTACCATGACCCTAGGAAAACTGCATGAAGGGTGTATCACCTGAGAGGATTGAAGTGGAGGGGAAGAAAGAAAGGGTACTTACTGTGTAGCCGAGAGGGCTGAAATTTGGGTGCGTTATGGCCCTCAGAGCAGCAGGACAGTAATCCATGCAGAGGTGAGCTGGGTTGAGTGAGTTCTCTGCCCACCTTTGCAGCTGTGGATCAAGATAAGTACAGGCAGTATGCCATGGTTAGCTCTGCCAGGAAACAATTTACCTTTCTCAGGAAGCTCTTCTGGTTTTCGTGCTTTCAAGCTTCATTCTCATTCCAAAAGTTAAAACCTTCCTTTTTCACTTTTTTTTTCTCCATTTTTCATTTTGCTTAACAACATTTTCACCTCAAATGCACTGATTTTCAATGTTTTCCCCCAAACTCATCAAAGTGACACAGGATGTCTGTCTAACTAAAGGAAAGCGTATTGACAAGTAGTAGGAGAGTTACCGTATGACCCCATTTTACTCCTCAGGTTTAGGACCTGTCTGACAGTAAATAGCATGTCTGCAGCAGAGCTGGACTTCCAAAGTCCAGAGACTGGACGAGACCCCCTGTTGAGGGACAGAAGGGAACAAAACCAAACCCCATGGGCTGTGCTTTGACCCTTACTTGTACCTAGAGGAGACCCAGAGTAAATGGTGTGCTCTTAAGGAATTAAGAATTAAAGCTTTTCCTGTGCCAGTAAAGAAGGGATGATTCTTTATAACCCTTCCTCTCCTTTGCTCCTCATTTTAACTTTTGGGTGTCCGAGTATCCCAGGTCATGCTGCTAGCTTTTTGGAAAAGCCTTCTTTCCTGTACTCTACAGTCTAACTGGCAGGACACATTACTGCTGAGCAGCATATTATGCACACCTTCTCTACTGCATTCCCAGGATCTGCTTATCTGAAGACCAGGGGAAAACATCAGCATTGCTTTACAGATAGCTGCCATAGGTGCTGCTAGGAAGCTCTGCTGGTTTTCCTCATGGGATTGACCAAACCCATAGAAACGAGGGATGATTTTCCTCTCTGTTTCCTTGTGGTTGGTTAACAGTTCTAGAGGGCTGGATGCTCCTTTTCCTGAAATACCAACTGTGCAGCCTCAGACGGGTATCTGAGATAACAGCTGTACCCAGCAGCAAAAGAACCTGTTGGGAGGACTTGGCTATTTTGCAGGTGAAGCGTTCTTGCTACTTGTAGCTGCCCTGATACCTACTGCAGAGACACAGCCTATTTTGGTGTCTTACAGACAATTATATGTCTTCATCAGCTTGCAGTACAGCATGCGTTAGGATGAATTTGGTCTAGAGACAGGAGATCTGTTGTGTAAGGAGAAGTTACTTTACATACTCACTGCATGGTTGCTTCACACCTAGGTCTTGTCAGAGGCATGGGCACTTTGTTCTTAGGGTGCCTCAGGTAGGCGTCTCGCTTCATCCAAGGCACAGTGTATCCAATTATGGTCTTCTGCCAGCAATGCTATTACATTCACATCCACTATGAGGCATATCTTGGTGATATCTTACCCTCAGTACATGGGTTCCGGTAATGTACTGACAGAGAGAGGCTTATCTGCCCCAGTAGTGCCAAATGAAGCTTTCACCTCTGAGAAAGAGAGATTAGACCAAATTCCTGTCAGATATGAACACGTTGCTTGCTAAAAGGTTCTTCTCAAAGTCTTCTTCAGATAAAGACACAGGCCTCACTTGCTAA
Source organism: Anser anser (assembly GCF_964211835.1). NCBI lineage: Eukaryota > Metazoa > Chordata > Aves > Anseriformes > Anatidae > Anser > Anser anser. The sequence continues at coordinate 87,938,358 of NC_139720.1, forward strand.
ACTGACAGCTGATACAGATGCATGACATTTTTCTTCGTCAGCATCAAGTTTTCAAAGAGCTTGAACCCCATACAACAGGCAATGAGGTGGTAAGCTTTTTTTTGTATCCTGGTGTCCATGTGCAAGTAAACCTGTTCACCCGTTGTAATGAGATACACGCTGTTTTAGCCCATGTGGATGACTAGTGGCCAGTCTGCAAGGGATATTGATTTACCACTGCCAGCTTCAACAAAGCCACTGTTCATCTCTGGCTTCTGAAATGCATGCTCTTAGCATGATAGGACCACAGCTCAAATTGTGCTGTTGTGCAGGTTGGTAGCTATGGCTCGCAGTGGTACTTTTCTGAGTGCCTTGAAGTACTTCCCAAAATAGAATACCTTTACCTGATGCTTTATCACTGAACCAGGCTGCATACTGCTTCTCAATGCAAGAAATTTATTGCTTATATAGATCACAGCTTTTCAAGGACAATGAATAATGTGCGCAGTTTGGAAAGCCTCAGCATCTAGAGGATGGAGACTGTTTGCTTGTTCAGAGTTTTGTGTCTTTACACAAAAATGCAAAGGAGAGGGAAAGCTGACTTGGAAAATTGGAGTTAAACAAGTCAGGGTGGCTTTGCAGTCAGACAGAGGACAGCAGTCTAAACCTTTTAATACAGAGGAAACAGAATCATTTAGTGCCTGGGAATAATGGGATCAAATTAAAAGGAAGATATATGTCTCACCAAATAGCAGGAAGGATTTCTAGCAGTGAGATCTAGTAGGGTTTGGAATAATTATTGAAATGTACAGGAAACCTCTTTTCTATGAGTGATTTAACTCATGAAAGAACATTAAAAAGACAATGTCAGGAGCTACCTTCTGTTGAATCCAAGCAGTATTGATGGGGCCACCAGAGGGACAGGACAATACTGTTCTTGCAGTCCTTGCATACGTGGAACTGCTAGCAGGAGTTAGTGGCTATTCAGCATCAGGACCCGAAAGCATTTATGATTCCTTCCTGCTACATCACATCATTCAAGCCCTACAAAATTCTACCCATGGGAAATTTAAGTCAAAATAAACTGACATATTACTTGCAAGACTCTGGGAAGTGTTCTACTACTGCCTTTGTATAATTCAAAACCAATGCTACTTTAGATTCTTGCTTCCTGTTTTAAGGATGGATTTCTTTATCCTCTGAAATTGTGTGCTGCAACAGCAATCATGGATTATTCAAGCCAATCCTCTTCAAATACCTTTCTGATGAGTGCTGTCTTCCACTGTTGTAAGTTCAGATGAAAAAGGTCCTCTTTATTCCTCCCCTCTTTTTTCATATACACACACTTGAGCTTGTGTGCCAGGTTTCCTAGGAATTTCAGCGCTTGGGCCCTGCAGCTAGAGTCCGTTTAACTTGTGAGATGTGTGCAGTTTAATTTGGTTTCCTTGTTAGTCTTTACAAAGAGCACGGAGTTATGAATGCTGTCCCTCCATGAAAACCCAGTGTTTTCATTGCCAATTGCAAGATACTCATTTCGTTAGAGGCACAGGAGCTGTCAGTGCAAACAAGTACACACATGCACACCGATCCTTGAGATAACAGGTGTCTGTGAACAGAGCGGAGTGGAAGAAAAGGGGTGGATTGCTGAATACGTGGGAGTATGAGGTAACAGGGCACACACATGTAACAAGTCGGGCAAGGCACCCTTACAGAAAGAAAACAGTTTTAGCACTGTCACTTTCATCTCCCTTCTCAGCACAGCTGTCTTTTTCACTAGTGCCAGGACTATTAATCTTATGTAATATCGAGTCGGGCTCTGTATAGCTCTTTCATCTCCCAGATCAACATCTTCTCCTTTAATATCAGTACTTCTAATCTCATGTAATATCAAGCCCTACTCTGTATAACTCAAGAAACCTTTATGCACAGTCACCACAGGATTTCTTCTTGGCCTCTCTCCTCCTGCACCATCTTTGACTCCGACTTCCCGCCCCAGTCTCCTGCCCTTGAAACTGGCGTCTCCACTTCTGGCCTTGGGCACCTGCAGTGAGTGACCACTGGCAACGCTCTCCACGAGACCCTGCAGGGCATTGCCCAGAAGCACGGAGCTCAAGGTCCAGTCTTACAGGGCCCATTCCTGCAGCACCTTCACGCCCTGACCCAGCAAACTGAGGTCTGCATCATCTGTAGCAGCTCTTTGAGCCTTTGTAGCAAGTATCAGTTTAGGCTGTAGATTCTCAAAGGCCAAAGCTGGAAGCCTTTTCTTTTTGTAGCCTGTGGGAAAGAAACCTATCAAGTAATGCAGCTGTTATATGTATTGCTTCTGCATCTGCTCTGCAACTTAAGTGTTGCTGGATCATTCTCTTGTAAATTGAATATCATTTTTCTTCTCAGAACCTTTCATTTTAAGGTTGGCGAATCCAGAGACATGCTGGCCAGATTTCCTAGTGTTGATTTAACTCACTGAGTGGCATGCAGGCAGTGAGCCTACACTTCCTGTACACCTGGTTCCGGTGCCCCACCTGCAGAAACTGTGTCTGAGGTTGAAGGAGCTTAGTCCCTCTTCTTGTCACAGAAAGAACGTGCAAGAGTTTCAGTCCGCCATTGAGAAAAAGAAATAGAGCATTGGAATAGGTAGGGTATTACAAAGATCCTACAAGCATTGTGTTTCTCTTTAATGGGGTTGTTGGGATAATTTTATAAGCAGGTCAACTCAGAAACAGAGATAATTATCTCACAGATCACGTAAAAAATCCATGTCAAAGGCTAAGCTGTAGCTCAGGAATTGCTTGTCCGCATTCTCCTTAGGGTGTATGATAGAGCCATTTACTTATGGAAATCACTAATTTCCTAATGCCTCATTACAGCTGATCTGGACTCAGCTTGAAAATTCAGAAGGACATTTTCAAATATAACTGTAAGCTACAGCTGCCCGGATTCGTCAGCCCAGCCTAGGCCCGGCTTTTCAGAGGTCTCACAACCTAGAAGCTCCAGGCAGAGCCAAAGGGAAGGCAGCTGCTGAGAAAGCCATTGCACAGACCCAGCTCCTAAATGCAACAGGGGCTGCTGAGCCTTCCAGGGTCACACTAAAAAGACATCTCTGTGGATGTAGCTTAGCGTTCACACCTCAAGTTGGCCGCTAGCTGCATACTTACTATCGCTTTCCTCCCTTACGTATCTGCATATCTTTTTAGACTAAATTCCTGGCCTAGATAAAGACGAACCTCCTTCTCTGCCCTGGTTGTATCCAGCGTAGACCTAATTTAATAGCAATGTGTTACAAAGATAGCACAGTCCTAACTGATGAGTCCTGGAAGCTGCAGCAGTTGGGAGCTCTGTGTAGGCTCATTTACCCTTTTGATTTTCTGTTCCCAGCACGATAAATTGAGAAGAGTTGAATCTCTGTGCTGCTGCAACCAGACTTTATCTAGTATCAAGTTTAAATTGGGAGGTATCACAATCTACTTAAAGCATTTAACCAAAGTATTTTGAACTGTTCTTGCTTCTCACATTCTCCGTGTCTGTTTTTTGACAGTTCAGTGACTTTGATTTCTAATTTGGCCTTCTGAACAGCTTCGGATTAGGTAATTAGTGCAGTTTGCATATGCACATGCTTAAAGGTCATCTTCTTTAACTGCTCTGTCAGTCCAGGAGCTGTCCTTCCTCATCCTACCCGAAGCACCTTGTGTCTGAGCCTCCTCCGGTCAAAGTTCATCTTATTTCAGACCTCCGCTACAAGCAGGGCTTTTTTCCTCGCCCCACACGAGGCAAGCAAGGGAGAAGCCAAACCGAATAGCAGTTGAAAGGTGATTCATAGAGCCGAGCTGTTTCCTGCACGGGCTGTTCCATTAGGTCAGCTCATTTCCTTCAGAGCAGCTACCCAAGTGTGTCAATTTGTGTAGGTGTGAGCAGAGTGTAGCCTCACGTGGTGTCTACAGCTGCAATGCTGTGAAAGTCACTCAAAGCCACGCTATGATTCGAGTGATTTAAAATCATGATTTTTTGCAAGGCACATTTCAATTACCAGAAAGCTGTTTGTCTCAGAGGCCTGTATCAGATAACCGTGGTTCATGCATTGTATTCCCCACTTTCAAATAGTGTGCACGCACCCCCTGCCTTCCCAGCTGTCTCCCCTGAGCCTAAGTTGAGGAGAAATTGGGCTAGTGTGAGACTGGATACACTTGCCTCACGGACTGCCTCACTTGCCCACTCTCTGGGAGGTTTTGCAGGTTGTTCTTGTGTTAGTTCCCCGCTCATCCTTCTAGAGCAGCAAGAGGTCCCGAGACCAGGCCTGGAAATACACACAGAGAGGCACCACCAGTTAATCTGGGGCAACTGACAGGCTGTGTGCAGTTCCCAGACCAGCAGAACCAGCAGTCAGAAGTCTGAGAGGGAAACATCTGGAAGCCAAGGAGGATCCTGGCAAAATCCCAGGCCAGGAATGAAGCTCTGTACAAGGAGCTGATGGAAAAGTATGCTAGGTAAGTGGGTAATGTCTTAGAGTGGCTACTGCTCTTCTTCAGAACCACCATCTCACCCCTCCGCCCATGGAGGCATTTGCTAGTAGCATGACTTTCAAGGACAGATCCTAGATATTGGTTGTACAAGCTGCTAAGGACACATGGGAAGCCATGTGCTCCAGTCCAGCCAGGCTGCAGCCTTGGTCACAGCTGTTGTCAGCTGTAGATTAGGACATCAGCATCACTGTACCAGGAGGAGAGATCAGCCCTTGGCTCTGAAGGAGCTGTTCCAGATCTGGAGTGTCTCTGGATTTCTAAACAACACAACCTCAGTGACTTACCTATTCAAAGGATAATTTCTGAGAAATAACCCCTCTCCTTCCCCCCACATGCCTTTCATCTGCATTTTAGTTATCTGCAGTAGCTCATGTCTGGTTGTATCAACAAAGTTTTCAGAGAGCATTTGTTGCTAGAGGGCTCCCATCAGATAGAGAGAAGGTGTTGATGACAGGACAATATATCCTGCTTGACACACAAGAAAAGCCAGAGTTTCTCCTGAACTAAGGAACTAAAGGAACTAAGGAACTCCTGAACTAAAGCTGTGTGGGTGTTCGTTTAGAGAAGATTAAGTTTGGAAATTAAAAGTGGTGCTGTTTGAAAGAGAGCAGGGATCTTCAGTGATTTAGGACAGTGGTACACTGGCTCTCTGATGATACAGCAATCTTGCTGCCAAAGTAATGCCAATTAGTTTCCGTCATTGTGACTTTGAGGCAGTAAGAGACCTCATTTTCAGCATCCCAGTCCACGTTTTGGTATTCTTGAGTAACAGCAATGCTCAGTGTTATCTGCTGCAAGACTCTGGCTCACTGACAGCACTCGTTTTAGAGACACAAAATATTTCCCCCCAAACACTTAGCACTATTGTAAACTTGATGGAAAAGGACTGCAGATGTGTCACTGGTGTTCACTTGGATCAAGAGCTCTGCAACATCGAAACTGTTCTTTTAAGGCCAAAAGCTCATTTATAATGACCAGCAATTTCTTGAAACTGTTTGTTCCAGATAAATACAGCCAGTAATTTTAAACAGACATTAAGTCAAAGGAAATGGCAGGGCATTGAGTTCCCAGGCCTTCATAAAAAGAGGACACTTTCATCTGGTCTTCTAATATAGTCAAACTTAGTAATTGAAGAGATCTTTAAATTAGTTGCATCTTTATATGTCAGTGCTGAAGGTTACTGATGGCTCAGCTCCCATTTGCAGTGTGCAGGGCACCACTGGGTAGCAGTTAGATGGTTTGAAATACATTACCATTTATAATGTAGCATTACCCTAAACTACCAACCTGTGAATCTCTCTGTATTTTTTTTTTTTTTTTTTTTTTAAGCTGTTACACCTGGAATATCTCAGCCTCTTTTAAAGGGACGTGTTGTCCTCATCACAACCGAATAAGTCTGGAATAGGGACACTAGTACACCCCAAAGAACATGGAAAGGAGAACCTCATGTGGTATATCTGGGCTTAAAACCCAGCACTGACGAGTTTTTGAAGATGGTGCTGTTTCAGATTATAGGAAAGCCCATCTTGAACAGGGCTGCTCCAGAGAATGGCTGTTGTACTGCGTGTATGGACAGAGCCTCTGTGCCTTTCATTGTTTCTCCACTTGCATGGCTTGATGTGACTGGATTTAGCCAGATATCAACTTTATCCACAATCCTTTTCCTGCTGCCTGAAATTATTTCCATGTTGGCTGCTTGGCCTGCGTGCAAGCGGCTGTCGGGCTGGTAATGAGGCAATTATATAAGCACAGCCCTTTTACAGGAAAGGCTGAGCCCATTTCTTTTTGAATGGATTGGATACCTTAATGAGGCTTATCTGCTTGCCCCGCGTTCTCAGTCACCTTGTCAGTAGGCATCTGGCCTTGTTGGCAGTGTAGATCTTTGCCTCTCCACCTAGTCCTTCTACCCTTTCCTCTTCATTGTCCCCAAGCAAATGTTGTCATTTTTCTTAAAAATCTAGTGATCTTGATGATTACGGTCTCTTCTTACTGCACATGGCACTGCTTCTCCCCTCTGTAGTCGCTCACTGATACTTAACAGTATGATAATACCTTTTATTATACTTCCTACCTCTCATCTGGGCTTCCTGTGTGCCCACTGCAATAGGAGTCATCTTGCCCTTTCAGTATCTTCTGACCCCTTATTCTTGCATGTTCTTCCTTCTGAATCTTATTTCAACTGTTTCATTTTTACTACTTTCAACATCTTCTTTGAGCTCCTCCTTCCTCTTACATTGTTGACTTAAAGGTCTAGGGAACCCATAGTCTGACTCTACTTGTTGACTGTGCATGCAGACAATTGTTATAGTACAGCTGTGCAGCTACAGACAGGAAGGGTAAGCTCAACAAACAGACCAATAAAAACAAGGGATGCACGTGACCAAGACATGAAATCTGATGTTTAGCAAAACGTCCTTAAGACACCCTTATAGTCTCGCTGCATATTACAAATTTTTAAAAAATCAGTTCAGTTAGAAACCAGACTGAAATTCCATTAAAAAGGTGGTTTTCTGGGAGGGAATCAGTTCTTTGTAGGTGCTGGACTTTCTCAGGACTTGCTTAGGAAAAGTTTTATGGCAACAGGGCATCTCAATATGTGCCCAAGGTACTCTGTATCACACAAAATCCGGATGGTGACATCCCACGGATACAGATGTGAAATGCAAATACCTGATCTGGGTGCGTGTTCATGCTGTGTCTGAGCTAATGATTCCCTTGGCGTGAGCACAGCATCAGATGCATGCATCCAGTTTGATACCATCACAAGAAGTTGTGCAACACTGTGTGACTGTGGGGCTCTGATCCCTTGCTACAGGAAATCTTAGACTGCTCTGCTTCGCACAGTGCAGTCATCCCCAGATGCGTGTGTTGTGGAGAACCAGTGTGCCACGGAGGACCGAGCGTCAGGGTGGAACTCATGCAGCCCTGGACTAAAGTTCTGTCCTGGGTTTTGAGCAGCTGAGGGCAAGTTATTCTGTGCAGGATCAACAGTACTATTTGTGCAGAACTGAAACACTGTAATCCATGTCTTTGGCCTGGAAAAACACCCTTGCAATCATTGCCTGACTCTGCTGGCTCCTTTGCTTCACAAGGCATTTGCCTGCTTGACATAGAAATCAGCCAGTGCCTGGAGTTCTGCTCCTGAACAAGCCTGGAGCTGCCCCTCTGACCTGGCCAAGGGTGGCATTAGAAATTAGGCATTTCCCTGTTACATCTCCCCTGCCCCACATCCTCATCTTTATTGTCCACTCCTTTCCTCAGGAGAACACTCTCAGCACGATGAACACAAACAGGATCGGGCATCTCACAAAACGCGCTTCTCACAGGAAAGGAAACGGTGACACTCACATGCTGCTGGAGGTTTCCGCAGTTGCCTCAGTCAAGGAGTCCCAAAACACTCCACGTACACAGAAAATAATAAATTTACTTTTCAAATGGTCTGCCACCTCCTTCCCGGAGCAGCGCGTCTTGGCTGGCCAGCCAGATGTCTCGTCTTGTACCGGGCAGAGCCAAGAGCTGCTCCGGTCTCCACAGGGGACAGGCTGAGCTTCCGTACTTGCTGGCCCCTGCACAGCCTAGCAGAGACCAGGTGCTGCAGATCACTGCCTCTTTTGGTAGTGATGGCACTTGATCAAACCCTTCTTGGCAGCCTTTGACAGATGTGATAAGATACTTGCTCAGGAAGTGGACAGCCTGGGCTCAGTTATGTTCTCAAGGGGTGCAGGCTAGGGACTGTTTGGTCTGTCTAGCAAGAGATGATTTTTAACCCGGTGCTTAGGGCAGGGCTAGGGCAAGCACTCGCCACCATGCCTGTTCAAGCTGTGCCAACACGTAGCAAAGAATCTGCGGTTCTCTGGGGCAGCGGAAAGCACGCACCTATGTCCTAGTGGTCCGAGTGCTCTCCTGACAGATAAAACCCCGACCTCCCTCAGGACGGTCTCCGTGCTGTATGCGGCAGTTCTTAGGTACGGGTGCAAATGCACAAACCAGCATGTTGCCCTCTCAGTGGAGGCTCCTACCCATGAAGGTTTGAAGTGAGGCTGTGGTAGCAAAATGACTTGTACTGTGTTGGGAACGTGTAGGCACTATGCAATTTCTAAATGCTGTCATTACCAAAAGAGAGACTCGAGGTCTAACTTGTATCTTTCGCAGTGGTACTTGCTGGTTTTGCTAAGCTCACCAGGCACTGTTTAGAAAGCAGAGGCCAGGCCAGGCACTCCTGAGAATTACATAACACGGCATGAAGAAAAGAACAACTTGTCATAAATCTAGCCTCAAAACTTTCCAACACCAGCCAAAGACTAGTACAAGGTGGCTGTCATACTCTTGCTATATAAGGGCCTTTCCAGACCAGACTGTTGATATTAGGACATGGTACTAACGAACTCCATGTAGGCAAACAGGAGGCTGCTTTCTTCACCTTGGCTCCCCGAGGCTGCGAGGAGAGCCCAGAAGTCCCACCTAATCAAGTTAAACTGAGACTTCATGCACTTACACTGATGAAAAGAGGTGCTTTTTGGAAAAGGTGGCAAAAGCTGGCATTGTGTACTGACCTTCCATCAACCGTGAAAACCAGAACTACGTAACATTAGCATTGCACTCACTCTGCTAGGAGGAATGCGTCAATAGCAAAGGGAGGGACTTCTCAGAGGGTAGGTTAAAATAACCCTTATCTCACTTTATTTTCATTGTAGTCACTCTCTGAAATGGAAAGCAGACAGGGTATTTGCCACTTCTGATTTCCTGATGGCTACAGATGTTTCCTACAATTCTGTTTCAAAGGACACAGCTTCTCGCTTACATGTCAGGCATACCACACCACCTAACTCCAGCCACCTACTTAGTGGTGTCTGCTGCCCAGTGCAATTAGAGTGTTGTGGTTTTTTAATTATTATTATTTTTATTGATGATAACCATTTGTTTTGATGTTCACAATCTTAAGGCAATTCCAATACTTGGAGGAAAGTACTAGAGAAGGACCCTGAGCAAGCTTCTGATCCAAACAGGCAACAAAGCTTTCTTCAGAAAAACCACACTCCAACCACTGTGCTATTTACCCAGGCCCTTTTACATGTAGGCATAGGTAGAGCTCAAGCCACTGAAAAAGGATAACCAGCAGGAGTTTCCCATCTACTTTTAGTAAGTAAGGTGCAAGTACATCAACCATTTTGTTACGGTATAATGGACAAGTTATACTTGTCCATTCCTTTCAAAAGCATTTTTCCATTTACTATTTTCTGTCTACAGGTATCTCCCACCCCAACCCAGTTCCCTAGTCTTGCTTATGTGAACCTTTAAATCTGGTAGATCTGAGTCCCAGTAGTTCTGAAACATCTGCACTGTATTTGGGAGTTGCTTGCTGTCTTCTGGAGGAAGGCTGCTCGTCACTCCTGAGTTGAAACATCCTCCCATTACCCTTTGTGCAGTGCTTGACCCTGAGTGCCAAGATGGCAGCAGTTCACAAGGGAACTCTCAGAGGGGAAAATCAAGACCAGACCACTGTAAGTCTTGAGAAAAAATGTTTTCCTAAAGTAAACTCTTCCCAAACAAAGGAAAATTTTACATATTATTACATATTTTACGTAAAGTAAGATTTTCCTGCCCTTTCCCCTAAAAACAAACATACAAGCCTCCTTTGAAGTCCCTATTCCTCACACTATTCTGCTCTGTGTTACAGTCAGAGAGCTCTTTCCTCTTTATCACCATCATTATGGCCATGTAACGTCCTTGCAGCTGAGTTCAGACACGCACTCAACCTACATTAATTCATCTGTGGCGGGATAAGTGTTGACCTGAATACCATTTCTGAGGAGGGTTGTTGTACCTCTGGGAGTTATTCTTGTGGCTAACTTATTTGCAGATTTCAAGAGATAGGCTGCAGTGGTTTGAACTCGGACAAGAAGCTTGCTCTCCACTGAAAAAGTTACAAAAAGGAAGCAGTTAAGATGAGACCTGACATTTGTGAAACGGGGGTGTTTAGCTTCTGATAAAGGCTGATCAAAGAAAACACAACAGAAGGAGAGAAGTAGAAAATTACTATTTCTTTTCCAGCACGGAGTATATACCTGACTGATCTGCAAGGTATTCAGGTCCTGTTCTCACCTGGAAAGTAACTGCAATAAAGCTCTTGTCTGCCAAGTTCACAGAGATGTGGCTCACAGAAACTTTTGCTGTGGTGGAGCACAGCACAGTTACTGTCATTCCTGTTCTGTAATGAATAGTGGGAAATGCAGGTAGGAGCCTTGGACCTGAATCCCAGGGTGCTACAGGCCACGCCAGCACAGTGATGGACAGGACTGGCTCCAAGGTATCATAGCAAGCACAGCTGCAGCCACTTCTAGCTGGGGCTTCTGCCAATAGTTAAAATTTACCATGACCAGACAAGGAGCAGCAGCATTGCCAGATAAGAGGCCAAGTGAATAAATAAACCACATAAATCCCTCCTGAAACAGAGAGCTGGAAGGTCTCCAATTAGAATAATTTGTGAAGAAGGGTAAAGAGAGAGACGGGAAGAAAGATGCTTCTCTAGGATGTAGAGGGGTCAGCATAGCAAGAAGAGGCTTGTTTATTCAAGGCTTACATCTTGGGATGTGTTGCTTCTTGAGCCAGGGGCCCAGTATACTGCTGAGCTCCAGTCGGAACAGTCACTGTGAGATTTCCTTCTAGGGATTTAAAAAATGGGCCACGCAAGTGTGAGCCCTCCCACTTCCTGGGTAATCTACGCTCAGGCCTCAGTGATACTTTCATGGATCATGTGAAGAATTAACAGGCTCTGATTGTGTGTGGACTCTATCGATTTTTGCTGCTCAGTTCCTCATGATATGACTTGGTTATTTTCCCACCCTCTTGCTTTTCAGTTTGCTCCTTTGGGGGAGTTTGTGTTCTGAACCTGCCCTTCTAACTTATTTCTCCTATTGCAGTCCTAACAATGTTCCCCTTTCAGTATAATCTTGATGCCACAGATGTGCTCACATGGACCTAGATAAACAATCAGGTCAAATCATGTTGGCATGGGGGTGAAAACTGGGATTCATCTAAATTGGATATGCAGGGAGATGGCTTTAAATGAAACTACAAACTACATATTAGAGAGATTTTTCTATAGGTAATTTGGGTCAAGCTGTAATTAAAAACTATTTTGTGCTTTCTTTAGTTCATTTAAAGAGGAATTCCTTACAAGCTGTCTGTCTAATCTTATCTGCACTTACATGAGAGACGAAATAACTGGTGCCTGTAAGAAGAGGTTGAAAATGAAAATCTAGTTTCCTAGTTCCTGCCATTGAACAAAATGAAAAGAGTGCCACATTTGCCCAGGTGAACCCAAAGTTGCCCATTCTGCATTATTTTCTGCTTTAGGGCTAAGATGCACACCCAGGGATCCATTCCAGGTTTCTTTGTATTCTCTTCCTTGAACAGTAAATGAACCTAGGTGTAGAAAAGGATGGTTTGGTAGGTTGGCCTCTTTGGACACACCTTTAGAACAGGTAATCCAAGGGTCCTCCTAACTGAAGGAAAGATTTTATCAATTCACTTCATGCAGACACATATTAATATGTTTTGCATCAATATTGAATATTATTGGAGCCTTTAACCACACAGTAATGGTCTCACACAATGCATGCATTGATGCTGTATTCTCCAGCACAAAAGTTCACATCCTCTCCGGATGGACAGGAACAGTACCTTAGATGGTGCGACCTGTGAATACACAGTGACTTACGACAAACGTGACTTATATGGAATACAATTTTTGCCACAAGTCCAATAAAAATTTGGCCAGGGAGAAGGGATTAGCTCATACCTGTAGATATGGACACCCCAAGTCACTGGGGCAACGTGGGAGGTGCTGTCACTGTCACCACTTCTCAGATGCTTGATGTGCAAGCGAGTAGGATGTCTGTAATCCATCAACCCACCTGCACAGGGGAGTCCTTCCAGGGGGGAAGCTGCAGCACCCCCACACTCCCACCCCCAGGGGAGCCCCACAAAAGGGCACACCCCCTGCTCCGGCACAACACAGCATGCCCAAAACGTTGTCTTCTGTGTCAGAAACAGGTACCAGAGACGTTTGAGAATGGGTCTTTTGAGGCCAGCCGGTTGTGAAGGAGTTCAGTTACGCTGAAAACAGGCCCCTCTATCAGATGAGGGTTGCATTGCTCCCCGTGCAAGCTGAGCTAGCTCCCCCAGGGTACGCGGTGTAAGCTTTCCCAAGCAAACAAGCTCTACGGCCGGCTGGCTCCTTCAGTCCTGTCGCTACCTTACTGAAAAACGAGAGGGGTACGCGTGGTGTCTGGGAAAGCTGTGGGCAGAAAGCACGAGTCTGCCTTGGGAGTGCTGCTTTGCTGGGCCAGCTCCCTCCTGAATTCACTTTAATTTCAAAGGAAACCACAGCATTGCTTCCCAGTGTTTCTCGCTGGACCCCAGGCAGAGTGTAGTGACGTTTATTTTGGCAGGAGCACGGACTGAAGTAGTTTCCTTCCCCCAGATGCCTCCCCCATCCCTTCCTCAGCTGAGCAGGTACTATAGGTGTGGAGCTGCTCCTCCTCGTGCCACACCACAGGCATCAGCACTCCGGGTGCCCACCTTGCCCCCTCCGCTGTGCCAGCGCTGCTCTGTGGGACGGCATGGAGGAGCAGATCAGGAAACTGTCCTGAATGTTTTTAACTCAGGTTGGTTCTAAACCTTCCTTTTTATTTTTAGCTGGGTGATTTTTAGTCTGAATTACATCTGCAGCCTGGTTCAGGGCACAGTCCTGCAAGCAATTTCATCAGCACAGCTGAGGGAGGACAAGGATGGGAGCTGCTGAAAACAGCACTGTGTCTAGAGAGAAGTTCAAAATACACCCTCAGTGCTGAACTAACAAAAGCACACCTCCTAAAACCAGGTACCCGCTTAATCAGTGAGTGGGAGGGCGTGAAGAAAATTCACTGAGAGAAAGCAAAAATTGTGTCAGCACTTTGTCAGCAAAGCATGAATGGGGCAGGGCCATGCACAGCAGCTCCTCACTGAAACGGGGCTTTTGGGGATCACCCCCATGGTATTTGTAGGGCTTTTGTGAAACGCTTGGTCGAAACTTCTAGCAAATCGTTCAGCTATACCAGAGGTGTGCAAAAAAAATTATTTTTCTGTCACATAGGGCCTGTGAGCAGGAGGACACGTAGGGACGGCTCTTCCTCAGGCTCTGGTGGTCGGCGGGAAGGTCTGGGCCCTCAGCTGCGGTCTGCTCCTGCTGTCCCTCCGCCCCCTCCCGCGATGGAAGTGCAAGCACTTGTCGGACTGTGCCATCAACTTGGTTACTGAGATGATCAGGGTTAAAAATAACCTTGTAAAGAGTTAGGGGAGGTATTTTTAGCCCAGATCATTTCAGTGATCTGGTTTACAGCACAGCCCCACAAACTCACACTGGCACAAGGGAGGGGGAAGGAAAGGTCAAGGGAGAGAGAACAGTCGGAAACATAAGCTCCCTGCCAGAACCAGGATTTTATGAAACTGCACCCCAAAGGCACTGACCCACTCTTCTTTGCAGCTAGCTTATTGACCACTCTTTTCTCATGGCACAGCGCAGAGAGCTGGCTGCTGAGGGTCACTATTTCTGGATCTTGTTTCTGAGAGCAAGGCACTAGCCCTGAGCCTCTTCTGCCTTATTGTGTCTGCCCCTGCATTCGTCATTATTTTTGCCACATTTGCTTTCTGTTGGGTAGATGGTGCAGCAATGAAAAACCCCATAAGAGTCATGAGGGATCTGTGCAGAGCTCGTGCGAGCATAGGGTACAGGAAAACAGCTGGCACGACGGCCTCGTGTGAAGACCAGCTGCAAGGAATGGCTCTTGAGAAACTCTTCAAAGCAGGGGAGGGATGCAGAGGTCAGGGCTTGACCTCAAAACCATGTCTAGATGCAGCTGCATGAAAACAAGGCTGGAAAGTGCACAGGACTTGTACAAACAGTCATGTAGCAGTCACTGGTTTCATAGCCACAAAACACTCCGGCCTTGCAAAGCGCTGCTAAGGGCACCTGTATCTGCACTCCATGCAGCCAAAGTGTTGTAACTGCAAAAGCAGGTACGGCAGAGGATGCCTGGGGGAGAGAAGCAGAGCAGGGCAGTACGAATCTCTGCTGTTACTCAGCCAGTATTTAGGTGCTGCGCGAGCCTAAATGCTCTGCTGTACAGCAGCTAATAGGCCTTTGCTCTTTTCATCAGCCAGAGCAGATGCACAAATCCAAACGTGAGCTCTCTCGATGTCCACTTCTGACCCCCACTGGTACCCTTTCTGACTAGCAATGCCAGTAGCATACTACAGCCAGTGACAAAACTGCTGGGGTACCAGTCCCGTGACATGGGGTTATGACAGTTTTCGACTGCAAGGGGCTGGGTCATGACCAAAACTGCTGGCTGAGGGCTTGTGGGAGCCGGTTTTGCACCGCTCTCAGCAGGACATTCAAATTCATCCCCAAAGCCTCTTCTAGCTTTCCAGTTTTCTCCAGGACTTTGCAGTTCTGATTTCATACGAAACTCACTGTGGTGATACTCCCTACCTGTAGCTGAAATGCAGGGAAGTCCAGCTCGTTGTGAGCACCCAAACAGTATGCACAGGGAATAACTGCAACCTCTACACCTCTTTTCTCCCTTGCACCTTTTCTAGCCCTAGTATCTTCTGGCATATTAAACTGTCTGTGCAATTCAGGTGAACTGTAACAGGTTCAGTTTTAAAAGCAGATGAAGAAACATGAGACTGAAAAAAGACTTTTCAAATTTACCCAAATTTATATACTCATTTGGAAGAGGAAAGCGAAACCCCTTACAGAGAACTTGTTAGTTGCACTTCCTCTTTTGCAGACAGTGTCATGCTTACATTGATGGTACAATTGCATTCCTGTTTTGCTGCTCCGTCTGACATTTTTTAGAACGTGCAATGCTTAGCCACTTGTTTTTATTGAAGAGTGAACGACCTCAGAGTAGCAGTCACCAAATTACTGATAGAGAAAGTCTCATACCCTAGCTCACTGTTTTTAGCCCATGCGGGCTGACCACATTTCTAAAAGCTAAAAGAGCCTGCAGCTGGCTGGTAAAGGTGCGAAAATCAGGCCTGAGTAATTTTTCCAAACAAGCGCAGAGCTTCTCCTCTTCTCCGACTTCTTCATTCAGAAAGTCGGCAGGTTATGTCACCAAGAGGGGGAAAATCACCAGGAATGGGAGAGAACGCATTAGTGTCACGGCGCAGGAGAGAGCCAGCACCGAGCTCTGGGGTGAGAGGAGCAAATGTGTCTCGGTGGTGGTGGAGGAGGCTGAGGGCTGGTGCTTGCTCCGCAGAGAGGCTGAGAAAGTGAAGCTTCCCACCTTCCTTGCAGCGGTGGGGAGACTGCCCGTGTGGCCCCTGGAAGTCAGGGACAGCGTTCTTCCCATGCAAGGGAGGGAAATTTCTGCATCCAAGTGCCCCAGTACAGCGAGCCCCTTGGCTAGAAGGCATACAGCGTGGCACACCAGCTGGGGGGGGGGGGGGGGGGGGGGCGGGGAAAGCTGTAGAAAAAGCTGGATGCAGGACGGCAGTGCAATTGCCAGAAAGGATCTGAGAAAGGACTTTTCCTGTTGCTAAAGGCATAGCGTAATCGGAGAGCCTGCAGCTGGCAGTTTGGGGAGGACACAGCCCGTGGGCTACTCGTTCTAATCTTAGAATGGCATGCTCGCTGCTTCCTGTGTGCCGGACGCAGGCTCCACACGCTTGAGAGCCGCGCTGCAATGTCTGCTACCAGCAAAACAAGAAATGCGTGGAATGACTCCAGCTTTATGGCTTTGATCAAATCCAGAGAAAGGGAGCCGTGTTTGTGGACTGGAGCTCTAAAAACTGAAGGAGAACAACCACACAGCCACGCCAAGATAAGAGGTCAGGGAGGCCAAGAGGAAATGCCCTGCCTTTTCTGGGTAAAGGCAGAGGGCTGTGGAGGAAGCGCTGATACCAGAGGAAAAGGGTCTACCAGGGAGGCAAACCTCGCACACGGACACCGGGCACCTGCACCTCCTCAGCCTTAACCAAATCCCTGCTTCAAGCATCAGCTCTGCTGTCTCCAAGTATCCTGGGCTGTGGCATGCTGAGTCGAGCCCCCAGACTCATCCTCCCTTCCCCAGCTTCATCCTTCTTTCCCTCCTACTTCCAGCCAGCCCTTCCTGCCCAGCGTGGAGCTTGCCTGCAGCTGGAAACTGCTCAGCCGTCATTTTTCGTGTGCTGCAAGTTGCCCTGCTGATCTGCCTGCTTCACTGTTTCTTCATTTCCCCATATCTGCCACTTCCCCTGCCTCTAATTGCTGTCATGAAGGCTGAGAAGAACTGGGGGGAGAGGTGCCAGAAGTTACTGGTAGAAACAGCTCGATATGGCTTTGTGGATGGATGCAGGAAAGCTGGTCAGAAGTGTACAGGAAGTTTTTAAGGAGGGAGATGTAGTCAGGATCCTGGAAACAGGGAATAGCAAACATTGACTCAAGGGAGTCAGCGAACAACAAGTCACACAAGAATTGTGGTGCCGGTTGTGCGTTAATGGTGGTGGTATAGGGAGGGGAGGCGTGAGGCTCCTTTCTGATGGCTCGTAGCCTGGTTTGTTGTTCTGAGGTCTCAGTCTCCAACAAAACAGGGATTGTTGGTTAGATATTCGCAGTTCCTCTGGTTTAGTTTTCACTGCATCAGATATCCAAGAAAAAGAACAAAGATTTCCTTTCATCAGCTTTGATTTCTAGGCTTTGGGCTCCTCTTGCTTGATACAGACATAGCGAAGAAAACACGGTAAATGTGGGATGAGCAGGGATGTGTGCTGTGGGAAGAGCTGCACCATCCAGTCTCCAGCAACCCTCCCACTTCTCAGCCTGTTCTTGGTCCAGGAGAGGGGAAGCTTCTCTCAGCCCTGGTATTTCCTTCCTCCCGCCCACCCGCCTGAGTATTTCACTGCCATAAAAAGCAGAGCAGCACAGGGACATCCCCAAGCAGATGCTGACTTGCTGCGAGGACAGGGAATGGCTTCTCCCAGCAGAACCACTGGAAAAGGAAAGGCACTTGTCACTGGGGCAGCAAAAAGAGGTGGGAGGGCTGAGAAGGTGCGTGGGGATGCCATTTATTGCCCTATTCCATCTGTCCACTGCTAGGCAAAGACAGAGAACAGATACTTGGCCTGGAATACTTAGTCTACTTCCAGTGAAAAATACCGAGTGCGGGATTTTCAGCCAGAGATGAAAGGTGCTGCATGAATTACTAGTTTTCTGTGATTCTATTGACCACCTTGGATATTTAAACATGCTGCTATGTCCTGGATTCCCAAACCTTTTGCTCTCAGACTGGATGATTGATGCCAGATGTGAGAAACTCTGCTTTAAGTCCTTGCTTACTCTTGAACTTTGTAACACATATGCAGGCTACTCTCTAGCCTGGTTGCTTTTCCCAGCCTTTGCTCATAACATATTGTTCTTGATTTGTCAGAACAGGCCAACAGAGACCAATTCAGAGGTGGACACGTCAGCATCACCCTCAGTGGCTCAGCTAGCAGGGAAATTCAAAGAGCAAGCAGCCAATATCACTGGAAAAGAGGTAAGGAGCTCTGCAGCCACCGGCAGGTAATGGAGTGGGAAATGAGGCACTTGCCTCTGCCTATAGAAGTGAGAGCCTCAGTGACCTAAGCATAAATCCACATTGATTTTGAAACCCCCCAAAAGCTTTGTCTTGTAGTGCAATGCAAGCTGTGGTAGTATCTTCCATGCGTTGCTGACTTGTGCGTGAATATTTTGGTAGAGCCATACGTTCACACTGTAACAGAGATGCTGCAAAGCCAGGTAGGATATGCACATATCCCTAACAGTAGCAGACTGCGAGGCATGTGCTATCTGGGCTGGCTTTTGTGGGCAGGAGACAGCAATGAAGAAATCAAATAGCTAATTTTGAACCATGGCAAAAGAAGGCAAACACGTAGTATAAAAGCCAGTGGCAGGTCAGTACAGTTCCAAGACAGAAAGCTGTCTCCTTACTTGCCCTGGTTACCTCTTTGCATGACAACATTTCAGACTCTCTGCCTATCTATGTTATGCCAAAGCTTTATTTTACTGAAAGCCCACTATGCCAAGCATCCAACTCACAAGCTGTCTTTCACCAGATAAGCGAAACACTTGAATACCTCTCTTAGGAAGACAGGAAAGTCAAAGTGTTTATGAATGGATGCTGACATTTTAGGAGAGTCCCCTGTATCACCACACACTTTTTTAGAAGCATAAATGCTTACTGACAGCCCTGTGAAGCCAATGGGTTTAAAACCCCTTTAAAACCAAGCTGTTTCCTTTTTTTGCTCAGCTGATTTCAGTATTGTCGCGGGCTGGGCCTACGGGGATCCTCCCTGTCACCAGGCCTGTCCTTGGCTGGATGCAGTGGTGACCTCTGTCCTGCAGCGCTGGCATGCCACAGCTTATCAGAGGTCAGCACTCGCGTAGCTGGGCCACAGGCTGGGAGTAGCCAATCTCTGCCCAAGCACTATTTTCTTCTTCCCTCCAGTCACCAGCGCACTGCTCCATCCATCCAGTTACAGTCATTTCCTCTTCTTAAGGTACGGGATTTAATTGCACCAAGTCCCTCACTCTTTAGAAGGCAGCAAGTTCCCAGACCTCTCTTGTGTTATCTACAGACCTCTGCTGTTCCCAAGCCCAGGCAGGGTGGAGGGGCCTCACAGTGGGGGAAAAACTCATTTTCTCCAGGGACTGAGGAGGACAAAGTTTCCTGTCTTTTCTCTCCAAGCCATCTGTCACTTCCCCACACGCTTTCTCAGGCTGGCCTCAGATTAATGGCTGCCTGGATGGTCCTTAACCCTTGCTTGACCCGTGCCAGCAAAGGGGAACCTCTGACACATTGCTGTGGCACAATGCAACATTGCATGGTTGCAAAATGGTAGGGTTTCAATAAAACATGATATTACTGCTTCCTCGTGTGATGTAAGGGGAAGGGCAGGGCTGCTTTTGGCTACTTAGAGATGGAACATTGCCATAGCTGGGTGTAGCACCAGCAGATGTTCAGTGAAATCAACTCTACTGGTCCCCCAAAACAGTCAGCTCTAAAGGGCAGATGCCATAATCTGATTTTTCATGTGCCTGCCTGTTAGAAGGTAACAAAATTATCCAAATATCATGTTCCTTGATATCCACAATAGTATCCAAAAATGTATGTTAACAAATAAAAAGTGTGTTAGCAGCTTGGCAGGAGTCTACAAATGTGGCATAATAAAACAGAGACACCTTGTCTTCAAGACCAAGGTAATAGTTATGAAGAAGCAACTGTACAGGTGCTGTGCTACGTGTCCCTTCCTAGTGGGATCTCTCTACTTCTGAGAGCCCAAGGACATTCAGAAGGAAACAGTGTCCCTGCAGTTTAGTTGCTTTGTTCCTTCTGCCCTGGAGAATCTGTTTCTTTAGTCAAATATTACAGCTGACACCTTGTCTCTGTGAGCTGCTCTTCTTCATTAGAGAGAATAAACGTGGCTGTAGGGCATGCTGAAAAAGTCAGAATTCCCCTTTTTGCACCTATAATATGTCAGACTTGGAACAGAATGGTCATGAACCAGGTAGGAAGCTGAGATTCATTAAAAACAAGTCTCAGTAATAAGACAGGAAAGAGAACAATGCCAAGCTGTTCCAGTGTGAGGGGGTTTCCAGCAGGGTGCTTTGAAGGTGAAGTTTCTGGGAAGACTTCCCCACCCTCTGCAGTTCAGAAGAGTATCCTGTGCACAAAGCCTGCAGTCTTGTGGTTCACGCTGTGGAAAGAGATATAGAATACTTTTCCAACACTAGGATTGGGCTTAAGATGCTGTGAGCACAGCTATCGTGCTGGACACATGCCCATATGTTAATGTCATGTGGTGCCTTTAGATGTTTCCTTGATGTAAGCTGCGCCCTGCCATCCAAACAGGTCGCTTACAGAGCATGCTCTTCAGTGCTTGAGTTTCACTTCCTTTTTAAAAAAACTAATTTTCCTGCTGCTAAGTCAGTTGCTTTCTTCTCTTAGGTACCACCACATAAGCCAACTCGGAGGAAACCACCATGCTCCCTTCCTCTGTATTCCAACAAAACTGAGACAAGCCTCAACAATGAGCAAGTAAGTATCGATTTAGCAGGGGGCAAAGTCTCTGTTCTCTGCAACCTGTTCTCTACTGGGACATGAGCTTGCAGGTAGCGCAGACATCAGGCTGTGCAGCAGAAGACGTCAGTTGTTCATCATCAAACCTTCCCACAGGTTCTGACTCAGTCAGCTGCAAGCTGCTTCCCACTCCTGTAGCAGGGATATACATCCCATTTCTACTGCTTTTGTTTTTATCCTTAGAGCACTGATGGATCCACCCAGTTGCCACCTTTCCTGCATTTTACAGCAGGAACTGCTAGCATTTATTGGCTTTGAACAGCACTTAGCACAGGGGGCTTCTAGTCTGGTTTCTGCTATCAGATGAACACTACAGGTTTGAATGTAATGGTGTAATAGTTCTGCTCTTCATAAAAAAGGATTCATTCATCTAAAGTGAATAGGATTTTTTTCAGCAATACCTGCAGAATATTGTCTTGAGGTGTCATACATACAGCAACCTCGAATGAGTGGGTCCCAAGAAGCTGGCTGCTGCTCCCCAGGGTTTATGCTCAGACACTTTACAGTCATTTCAGTTGTTCTGTATTTCAAGGTATGAGGTTTAGCCACCAAATTTCACATCATCACCTGCCCTTAACAAGGGGATGATTCTTGGTCCTTATTTTCCGATAGCTACAGGCTCTTGTCTCCATGTCAAAGGAGCACAGGCTCTGAAGTCTTAGACTCCATCATTTTCCTTTGGATCTGAAAAGACCAATATACTTCTCAAAGCAATGGTCTCAGTTTCTCACACTGTGTTCAGCTTTTCAGAGCTCTACCTTTCTGGCCACTTAGATTTTTTCTATCCAGACTAATTGGATACCCTTTAACTCTGTCAGTCAAATGGAAGCAGAAAGCCTTTACCACCACAAAAAGTTTGCAATGTTTACCAGAGAGGCAGAATTTTAATCTGTCTAGTCCTTAAATAAAACAGAAAGCACCATAGCAGCAGAGCCACAGTGCACCACCTAACTCAGATACTTCAGCCAGAAGGCTCTCTGTTTTCTGAAAAGCAGGATACCTATATGTAGAGCCCTAGGGTGTCTAGAAAACAAAAGGGGAGTATGGTTAGAAAAGCAGAGGGCAAACTTTTGTGTGAAGACCCTATATGAGGCTTCATTTGCTCCCCTACAAGCACTTGCCACTCATCTCTTCTTAAGTTTTGTGCCTTAGTTGTGTTTCCTTTTTTTCACCTACTTTGCTGTGATCATTTCATGTTTCATTTTGTTTTGCAGAAGCCATCTCCAAATGCTTGCCCCATTCCCAAGGTCAAGGTGAAAAGCTCCCCCATGATTGAAAAGCTGCAGGTAAGTCCTGTGAGAGTCCTCATGGCTATCCCAGCAAATCCAAACTTCTTGGCATTTACCAGGGCTACTTCCCTTGTGAGGCAGCACAAAGGAAGGTGATCCAGGAGCCAAGGGTTAGGTAGGCAGGGCTGCAGCCTCACTGACGAGGGCCCAGTCCCACAATGCACAAACAAGGGGGCAGAGCAGGTCTGGAAATGGTAGACACTCTCAGAAACAGTCCAGCTGTCCTCAGGCGCGGCCACCGGCAGTTCAGTGCGTAGAGCAGGCTCACTTGGACCACGTGTGGTGCATGTGGCCAGGCGTGGGCATGGCTGCAGCGCAGCTCAGGGAGCAAGGGCAGCAGCCTCAGTTTAAATGCAGCTCGCAAGCGAAGGTGAGGGAAGCTGTGGCTGAGGCTTCCTCCAGCTCTTTCTCCACAGCAGTTTAAACAGGTCACTTGCACATCTTGGGGAACTGACCTGGAGCACAGGCAGCTAAAATCCTGGGAGTGGGTGAGCACCCCTGGGGCTCTGGCATTCCCTACCTGTGCCTCGAAGCTCTCTGCTTTCCTTGTCTCGACTCCCCAAGTTATGCACAAGCACACCCCGTGCTTCTTGCCCTTTCTGTGACTCTTAGTAGCACCTGATTCATGCCACTGAGGACAGCTCAGCACTTGATAGCCCATAGATGTGGTGCCCCATCACTGCCAGCTGCCTCTCCTGGCAGCATGTGCGACTTCTGAGCATAATGCCTCCTGGGCACCCTGACACAACGTAAGCCTATTCATAGCAGTGTCCCTGTTAATGCACCCAAGGACATTTGTCTAGAGAACTTAATGACAGGCTAGCACAAAGTGCCTTGCCACAGTTAATCACAAACTTGTTTCTTTCCATGGTCTTCTCACTCCTCGTGGTTGTATGGCTCATTCAGAAGACCCGCAGACCAGGCTTGAAAATGTGAGGTCTGCTTGGGCACAAACAGGGATGGTTTAAATCTCAAGGTGATTGCTGGCTGCTTGTTCATACCCTGGCTCAGCCACTGCAGGCTATACTGGCTTGGCTGGGTCACTGGAAAATCCCAAAAGACCTCAGGATGACAAAAGAACTCGTCCTGAGATCCAGCTGTTGGGGAAGGGCAAATGTCCAGTCATAACTGCTCTGCCCGGACTTGTTTGTTGACAGTGTCACCAGGAGAGACCCCTAACCAGAAGCTATGTGGGTTGTAACAGCTGAGATGTGGTAGCTCCCGTAGCGAGAGCAAGGGTTCCCCCACGTGGTTAATGCATGTATTACACACCGGCGTCACACACACCACTGACGGGGATTTTTCTTTGCAGGCCAACCTGGCTTTTGCCCCAGCTGCTCTGCTGCCGGGAGCATCTCCCAAAAGCCCTGGTCTGAAAGTCATGGTTTCTCCGTTCAGCACCCCTCCCTCAACCCCCAGCAGCCCGGGCACTCAGCCGCAGCCCGGTGAAGCAAGCGAGACGCCGGTCAGCTTTGATCAACCCCCCGAAGGCACTCAGCTGCAGTTCTATAACAAGGTAGGGAGTGCACTAGGTCTCCAGCACGGCAGGATAAAGCTTGCTTATCGCCTGGGGATGAGGAGGAAGAGGAGGCCTCAGCCCTCGGTCCTGCTGTAACAGCGTTCATTTGTAGCCAAGGGAGGAGATCTAAGCGCTGGGTTTGGGACAGCCTTTTGGGGTAGTTCTGTGGGTCTTCGCCTACCTGTCCACAGAATTTTGTGGACCAGTGGCTGCAGCAGCCTTCCTGGCCCCGTGACTGTAGGGAAGGGGTGAAGTGGAAGCACTCATTTGCCTTGGCTCGGCAGTAATTGAGTGGCGGGTAGCTGGGCAGGGAGCACTGTGAGGAGATTTCGCCATATGCCAGCAAGTGTCGGAGGTGGCTGAGGTGCTGTTTATACAGCCACGGAGAGCAGGACAGTTTGCCAGGTGTTCCACAGAGTGCACAGCACTTAGATGAGGAACTGTAGCCTGCATTCCTCAGCCTCATCTGGAGTGCAGACTCCTTCCTCAGCCACCGAACTGCCAGAAGTTGAAGACTCTGAGACGTCCCATGTCAGCAACAGCTGCATAATGAAATCAGCATCTTTGCTTTAGGGTCTAACTTAGACAAGGAGTCACAGTTTAAACTGGGACAATGATCTCCAGCACCAGGTTTACAGAGGGAAAGGAGGTATATTTTAGGGAGCTGCTGAACCTACTAAGTAGTGAACAGGAAAAATGAGGCAACCATTACAGCAATCAAGTTTCCCCTGGTATTTTCCTCTGTTGTGCTTTCCTGCTTTCCAGTACTGGTCTTTGACTGCTTCAATGTCTGGTTTTCCTGCCTTCAAGGTGCGGACGCGGGGATCAATAAAGCGTCGGCCTCCCTCCAGGAGGTTCCGAAGATCTCTGTCTGACTACGGAGACGGGGAAGATATAGGGCTCAACATCTCCTCTCCAGAAAACGGTGCTAAAGAAGATGGGGATGAGGTGTTTGGGAATAAGGGCAAGACAGAAGAGGATGAAACAGGGAACAAAGAGCTAAAGAAACAGGTGGGGTCTGATGAGAAGCCCCCATCAAGGAGAGGATCCAGCAGATCAGAAAATGAAGAAAAAGTGGAAAAACAGGCAGAAGAAACGACTCCTTGCAAGAGTAATGCGGGGGATACAGAGGAGAAGGAGGTGTCGCATGGTGCCCCAGGGGAGGAAAACTCACCCCAGCCTCCCTCTGGAGACAAGGAGGAGAAGGTGTGCGAGGGTCCCCAGGGACAAGAGGAGGAAGGCAGTGCCTGTGAACAGGAAAAGGAGGACAAGGAGAAAGAAGGAACCGAAGCGAAAGAGACCAGTGAGAGCACACACACACAGAAAACGTCAGACACTGAAGAAACACCACTGGCACCTGAACCGCAGCAGGACGCAGTGGGTTTAGAGACTGCAAGTGAGCCTTCAGCATCCCCCACACAGGACCAGGGCACAGAGTAATCATGACACATGTTAGGTAAGTCTGGTCAGCATGAGGACAGCTCCTAAACTACCAGAGGTTTTTGCTTACTAATGAAAAAGGCAAGCGTGGCAGAACATACCAACATTTCTGCTGCTCCCCACACCTCAAGAGCATCAGACCTCAGGCCTGCAGGGTCTTTAAGTCAGGGCATTTAAACAACCAGCCCTCTGGGCTGATGTTACAGAGAGAGGAGATGGAGAAGAGGCAAAGATGAAACAAATGATTCTGACTTCAGTGAAATGGAGAGGCTCTCTGATACCAGGTACCCTGCTCAACCGTTGTTTTGAAAGCAATTTGAAAGCAGAAAACATGTATGCCCCATCCCTGGAGGTGTTGCAGGCCAGGTTGGATGGGGCTTTGGGCAACCTGGTGGGAGGTGTCCCTGCCTATGGCCGCGGGGTTGGAATCAGATGATCTTTCAGGTCCCTTCCAACCCAAACCATTCTGTGATTCTGTGATATACTAGCTCTGCCATGTATGTACTAGCTCAACAAACCTCTCCCTATATATGTATTTATATGTGTGCATGCACACATTGGATATATACATGCATACATATATGTACACTTTATATACACATATATATATGTTTTTAGCCTATTAGCTGTGTCAGCAAAAATAGCGTTTACACACACACACCAGCTTGATGATCAGCCCTGGAAGGAGCCTCTGCAGGCCTCCACCACTTGAAATACAAGAGGATTTCCACTGCCTAAAGCAGGGCTTGTTCCATATAGTTTTGCACTTATTCTCTAGCTACTAATCCTGTAGCCACAGAGGCCTGAGGAAATACCTCGGTTCACCTCAATGGCTGCCTGTCCTCTCTTCAAATGCCTCCTTGGTTGGGCAAGGAGTGACTGAAGGAAGCAATCTAGCATGGAACCTACCAAAGCACCCCCAAGACTCCCCACACCCGTATTTACTAAGAACTCTGGTTATTTTTCATAATTTCCTTACTTTTTCCTTCTCAAAAGGACATACCCAATCAGGACACAGAAGATGATGTGTGAACAGGAGCCATCTAACCCAATCAAGGTTGAAGCCACTGGAAAACCTTCGGTGGCAGGAGACGAGTAGAATATGGATATCCCCCAAGGTCCAGACTGATCCC
This sequence comes from Anser anser, assembly GCF_964211835.1. NCBI lineage: Eukaryota > Metazoa > Chordata > Aves > Anseriformes > Anatidae > Anser > Anser anser. The sequence goes on from NC_139720.1 coordinate 87,964,383, forward strand.
AGCGCTGAGTGGCTGCTCGCTGGCCCTGTGCTTTGCACCATTGTGACAGTCAGAACAAGAGACTGGCTTACAATTGCTTCAGAAGTCAAAACTGAGGTGCTGGCTGATGTCCCTGGGTGACTGCTGGGGACTGAGAGACCTGATGTGTCCTGTCCTGGACCCAACGGCCACCGCCACTCCTGGGCCCTCTCTTATTCCTGCTGAGCTCCAAAATGTCATTTTCTTCTCCCCTGCATTGGTCTTGGATGAAGTTCATCAGCTACATACATATGTGTATGGTGCCTTTTAAGTAGCTTCTTTTGAAATATTTTGGGTTTTCAAACTTCAGTAAATAATGTTTTAACAGTAGGAAAAAAAAAAGTATGTTTTCTCCATGTATGCTGTATGGCAGACAATGTGAATCCTAAATATGGGGAAAACTCTTAGGAAATTGTTCGTAAAGCATAAAATGCTTTCAAAGTGGGGGTTGAGCTGGCTAATCTGTGAAACGCGCAGTCATGGTAGGCAATTTTTGTGTGCTTCAACTTTGGGGTATTTTTAATGCTGGTGGAAAGTAACAACTGACAGATTTGAGGCACAGAAAAGATGTGCTGTGTAGGCCAGTAGGGCATGTTCTCTTACCCAACTGTGTGCTCCAGTCCTGATTTAGAAAGGCTGCCTGTCTGTCCGTCTGTTTTGCTTCCAGGCCCTGTCCCAACTTTTGATTCTCTTTTGAAACTTTGAGCGTGTAACCACTTAGTGCCATTTGTGACAGAAAGCATCCTGGCTTACTAGAACCAGCCAGTTAATTTTATTTAATCAAAGAGGAGACCTTAGATGGCTGAGCTGGTTCAAGTCATGTGGCCAGTCTGTATATGAATGGGTGGGGGACAGACAGCCAGTCCCTCATGAGAACGTCAGATTGGCATCGTATTGGATTTCTGTTCACTCTTGGAGTGCTAGTTAAGTCATGGGACTAACGTTTGTTAAGGTAAAAAAGCTTCTACACTGAGAGAACATGAAATCAGGGAAAGAAAACAGGCCTTTACCCACCTGGCTTCCTGACTAGTGCCTGAAGCTGTGTCTGTATTACTGAATACAAAGCTGCTGTGCCTCAGGGCTGTGGGGCTCATGTCCACAGAGCTTAGGCGTAGCCCCTCTGCAGCAGCCTGCCCTGGGGACAGCTGGCCAGCAGTGCCCAAGGCCGAGGCACGGAGTCAGCCAGCTGTCAGGGCTGTGAGCAGTTTGGGGCCGGTCACCCAGAATTCAGCAGCACGGACACAGCTGTAGAGACGAAAGACAAGAGTCAGGAAGCTCCTCTTCATCTTTCACAAAGCTCCTCCTAGCAAACGTCAAGCTGAGCAGAGTTGGAGGCTTGTGTTGTCCCTGTCCCTATGAGCAGGCACAAGCATTTTACACAACACAGCCCGCATCCTTCCTAGACTGGGCTCTGAAGCATGGCACTGTTACAAAACCCATGGTTTTGGGGGATATCCCCTTTCTGTTCACCAGCTCTACAGTCACAAAGAGAAGCCTCTATGCCCTGCCTTTTTTCTTCCCAGGTCAGAGCGCCCGTTGAGAGCCAGCAGTGTTGCCTCTGACGCGTAGAACAGACTTGTTGGCAAACATGACCCCCACATCCTTTTGAGCCATGTTGTGGAGTATTGTTGCCTTTGGATCTCTTTTAATCTGTTTGTTAAAGCTTGTGTTCCAGGGCAGGCTGCAATCATTCGCTGTAACCTGTTTCCTCTCTCAGCAGAGTGTCCCACCTGGATGTGAGTGATTGTGCCTTACTGTATATATCGATACATGTGTGCCTGTTTAGAGAATGTGTCCCTAGCAAGGGAGTGGAAATCTGAGGGAGAAACAGAAGAAATAAACGGTGGAATAAAAACAAAACAAAATCTCTGTGTTTCCTCCTGGGGAATGTAGGAGCCTGAGGAAGGATGAGGAGAGCTGGCAACAGCAGATAAAAGAGAGGAGGGATTCCCACTGCCATTGTAGCAGTTTAACATTAAATTTTTAATTTAATTTGTGGTATTTTTACTTCTGGGGAACAGCAATAACTAACGTGCTTAATCCACAAAGGAGGATGTCCTCTGGGGGAGCAGTAACACTGGAGACTGCCACACTCTCTGTCCCAGCTCCACAGACATCTAGGAGCAGAAGAAAGCAAATGCCATTTCTCCAACAGCATTGTAGTTCAGGGGAAGCACAAAAAAAACCCACAAGGCAACATACAGTGATCCTTCCTGTGAGATTTCCAAGCTTCTGGCAATCGACAGAATAGACTTTCTGTGCCAGAAGTTGCTTCACCATCTTCATTCTTGACAGCTTCACAAGCTGCTGGAAAAAAAAGACACCCGTTTCTCAGCTGGAGGCATCCACGTGTGCTTCTAGCGGTGATGTTAACACAGGCTGCACACAAACCTCACCCCTGTACGAGCCAAATGAGAGCAATTTTAGAAAAAAAAAAAAAAAAAAGACAACTCTTTGGCCAGTACCATGACATTGCAAAGCAGAAGGTGCCTGTAGACAAGTGTCCCTGCCCCATCCCTACCGCCAGGAAATGTGGGCTTGGGCCCATAAATGGCAGCGCTGTCCTGTCCACAAGGTGTAGAGTCAGAAAGCTTTGAAACGGAGACCAGAGCGCGGCTCAGCGCGCCGAGCGGGGACACCTCTTCAGACCCAGAGACACCTGCCAAATTCCTCGGGCAGGAATATTTAATGCCAGTGGTAGGGACAGTAATGGTTGAATACACAAAATGCTGACATATTTTCTTTAATTCCTCTGGTGTAGACTAAAAGAAAGTAAAAGCACAAACTTTCCTGGCCAGAAGACCTGTAAACTGTGGGTGTAGAAATGGAAAATAGAGCAGAAATGAACAAAAAAGTGGAGAAAGGAAAGAAGCACAACAGCGAGGAGACCGCCGCAGCTGTGGTGTCATTTTTATGGTTATTCTGTGACCGGACTACGCTTAAACCACAGCACGGCCCTGAGGAAAGAGCGGGTGCGCTGCCGCCACGACCCCCCGCCCTACGCAGCGGGGCGAGGGGCGACGCCGCCTGTCCGTCCGTCCGTCCGTCCGTCCGCCTGCCGCTCCGCCCGGCCGCCTGAGGAGAGCGCAAGCCGCCCCCCCGCGCCGGGAAATGGCGCAGTCCGCCCAACGGCTCGGCGGCGGCCGGCGGGTTGGAACCACAGCCGTTCGGGGGCGGCGCGGGCAGGCAGGCGGGGACGTGCCGCGTTTCCCCCTCCCTTCCGCGGGGAACGAGCCGCGCAGTGGCCGCCTCCGCAGCGACGGTGCGGGGGGAACAGAAGCGAGCCGAGCCGAGCCGAGCCGAGCCGAGCCGAGCCGTCACGGCGGCGGCTGCTCGTAGGGGCAGCCATCGGCAGGCGGGCTGGGCGGGAAGAGTGAAGTGCGGAGCTGGGGGAGAGGCAATGGAGAGCGGCTCGTTGGTCTAGGGGTATGATTCTCGCTTCGGGTGCGAGAGGTCCCGGGTTCAAATCCCGGACGAGCCCTCGGAGGAAGGCGGCTGTAAGGCCCCGTTCCGTTTTGCTGCCGCCGCCCGCAGCTTTTGCTGCCGCCGTGGGTTCGGCGGCGGGGGGCGGCGGGGAGAAGAGGAGGGGGCGAGAGGGACGCCCCCGCCTCGCTGCCGCTCGTCCCTGCCGCGGCAGGGGGACGCGGCTCGCCTCGTCACCGCCGGTTTGCGAGCCGCCTGCCGCCGCCCGTCCGAGCAAGAGGCGGTTAGGCACCGAGGGAGTGAAATATAAAGGCAAATGTGAAGCAAAAGGCGGGCTCGTCCGGGATTTGAACCCGGGACCTCTCGCACCCTAAGCGAGAATCATACCCCTAGACCAACGAGCCGATGTAAGCTTTTCTCCTCGTTCCACACGAAGCCGCGCGGTGGAGGCGCCGCGGCCGTTCAGCGGCCGCCTCAGGCGCCCTCCCGCGCCCGGCTCCCCGGAGCCCCCCGGGGTGCCCGTGAGGGGACGGGTGTCACTGCCGGGCTCGTGGGGCTCACGGAGCGTGCTGCTCCACACGCGAGGCACGTCCCTCGTTACCGGGACCTTGTTTCCGTACAGTAACAGGCTCTAACCAGACTCCAGGCTTCAAGTTTTTCTGTTACAGGAGACTGGGAGAAAGCTAGGAACGAGAGACAGGAAAAATAATTGCTTTCATCTTACAGACTTTGCGTACCAAGGTTATTGGGCATACTTGTGGTTCAGGTTGTTCCTTCACATCAGTTCGGCACCGCAATAGCTAATCAGCAGCACCTTTTTCCTCTGTGTTTTTCTCACAACACTTAGCCTCACACAGCGGGTGATATAAACCGTTCTTAATTGAACGACAGAAAAATACTTTTCAAGTATCATACGTAATTACCATGCTGCTGCCAGCTCTTGAGTCTTGAATGAACCACTACATTTCTATCTAATCAGAGAAAACAAATGTAGCACGAGCTGCCAGCCACAATTTCTGCCTTCAACTTGCAGAGGAAAAGGAATCCTGTGAGAGACACCCGATACTAGCTTCTACAAATAGAGCCTGTTCCCTCTGTCCCTCATTTTGTTACTCTGTTGCTGTTTCAAAATCACTGTGTTGGGTGGTTTTTTAATTGGATATATAAAACTTGTATTTGTTATAGAAAATCAGTCTGAATATATCTGCTCTTTCTCCTAGAAGATATCCTTTTTTTTTTTTTTGGTATGATAATCCTGTTTGTTGTCTGTCAAGTAAATTAGGGCATCCTCCGAAATATCAGGATAAGGAGGGACTGAGTTTTTAACCTAAAAAGTAACCATGAAAGAAAATGATTTAACCTCTTCCCAATGATAAAAATTTTTAATTTATTATTATTATTATTTTAGATCTTCCTTTTGTGACAAGCAGGAACAAACAAGACAAAAAATATTTTCTGTCTGTAGTGGAACTGAATGCTGGCTTTACAGCATGTGAGAAAGCTGAGAAACCAACAGGGCAACCCTGCAGCAGCCTGCCAGGAGTTTGCTGCCTGTGCTGACCCCTGTCTGGGCAGCCCTGCTCTGTCACCGCTGCCTGGCTGACCTTGCAGGGAACGGATGCAGCGGGAAGAAGGATAACACACAGACACACATACAGACAGAGAAAATGAGTTTGTTGCCAGCTAAATGAGCTGAATTACTGAGAAATTTGATAAACACCAATGTTATCAATGGACAGGGAGTGGAATTGCATAGCCAGAGGGAAAGAGGACTGCAGCACTTACACCTTTAATTGGGTTATTGTGTCGTGGAGATTAAGTGCTGAGGAATTGTGTAATTCTTGCTTCAGTGCGGAGCTTGTAGGCCTATATTGAACAGTTTACACTGAGAAGTGCTCCCGGTTCTTTTTGTCACAACCTTAACAGTAACATGTCACAACCTTAATAGTCTTGTCACGGCGAATGCAATACGTGCTCCTCAGGACAAACCAAGCTTCCTCTAGCACCTCAATTTTTCTCCTTAAAATAGCAGAAGACATTATTTCAGTCATTACGGTCTGGAAAAAAAAAAATCTTCAGATTAGCTGGCTTGGAAAAACGCCTAGACAGGCCAAGGTTGGGCTGTTTAGGGGACCGTGTATATACATATATATATATATACACACACACACACACACATGTATATATGCATACATATATATATACATATATATTTAGCTGTGAAGGTAAGGAGTGAACTTTGGGTGCCTGGCTCTGCCGCAGCCCCCCGCCGTGCCACACAGCAGCCCCCTCCGCGGGCAGGTGCCGGCCGGCGGCAGGGAGCGCTGCCCCCTCAGCGGCTCGGGCCGCCCTGACCAGCCTCGGGGGGCGGGACCGCGCGGCGCCTCTCCGGATAGGGCGCCCAAGCTTTGACGGACCGCCCCGCCGACCAATCCCCGCGGGAGGAGCCGATGGGGCCGCGGGAGGTGTGCGCGAGTGGCAGCGGCGCGGCCCTATCCCGGCGACGGGAGGGGGCGGTGAGGCGGCAGGGGGCGGGGCGGCGGGCCGGGGGCGGACAATGGGGGCGCGGGGAGGTGGCAGGAGGAAAATGGCAGCGGGCTGGCTGCTGGCCGCCGCCGCGCTGGCCGCCGGTGAGTGCCCGAGATGGCGGCCGGGGGGCGACGGGGGGGGGAGGGCGAGGGCGAGGTCCCGGTCCCGCGGGGGTCGCGCTGCGGAGCGGGGCAGGGGCTGAGCGGGCGGCGGCGGCGGGGCGAGCCTCGGGCACGCGGGGGGCTGGAGCCGGGGCTGCCCCGGGGGCAGGCTGCGGGCACGCAGCGCGGGCGGGGCGCGGTGCCCGCGTGTGGGGGCAGCCGGCCGCCGCCCCCGCCCTGTGCGCCGGGGGGCTCGGAGCGGGGCGCGGCGGGGAGGCCGCGGGGCCTCTTCGTCGGGGGGAGACCGGCGGCTGGGGGCTGCGGCTGGGGTGGCCGGCGGGGAGAGCGCCCCGCGGTGGGTCGGGGGGGTGTGCGGGTGGGGGAGCGGGCGCTTCGTTGGGGCTGGTGCGGTTGTGCCTTGTGGGAAGGGAGAGCGGGGGCCGGGCTGGTATTGGAGGAGTAGGGCGGCAGGAGTGCGGACTTACCTCGCTTTGGCGTGCCCTGCTGTAGGGCGAGCGGTTCCACGTCTGCCACGTAATTCTGGGATGGAAGTACACAACTTTCCCCGGGTAGCCCTGTGTCTGTGTCTGTGCGTGTGTGTGAAGGTGCCAGGCAGGGACTGGCGGTGCGTGTGTCACTTGGACGTGGCTCTGTCGGGCAACACCTGCCTTGCACAGCAAGCTAATAGCAACCATTACAGAAGCCTGATGGCTTCTCAGTTCGTATCTCGGGGTAAGTCTGTCTGGGAACAGCTATAATAAGGACCTTTGCCCAGTGGTGTATGAAACTTCAAACTTCTTGTTTCCAAATAGCATTGTTCTTTGAATTACTTTAAACTTCTGTATTTTGCAGTAAGCATAAGTAGAGATTGCTGTTTACCTTTGGAGGCAGCTGAATGTTTAGAATGAAGTGGGTGAATAAGGCGTATGCGTAGCTTACCGTAAAACTAAGTTTTTTGAAAGTAAACATGGAGACAAGAGAAAGAAGGGTGCATACTTCCCCGACCACAACAAAAGGTGTGACTACAGTCATGCTGTGGTAAGCTAGGAGTAGAAGATTGCTCTGCAGTGCACCAAATACGTGTTACAGTGTAACCAAACACAGTTTCTTAAAAACAAGCAAAGCTAGGAGACTCTTTTGAAAGAGACCCTCCCTAGGGTGGCTGATGCAAGATTACAATTTAAAGGAATAAATGGGTGGTAAAAGCACTATTTTATCTGTGTTGAACTGTGGCTCTGTTCCCATCCCTAAAACTGCTGAATTTTTTGAACTCCAAATCAGAAGTTGCTCCCATGTTGGCTTTTTCTTTCCATGCTTACACTACACACGTTTAATCCTCCTATCTTCTTTGGAAAGGCCCCCCCCCCCTTTTTTTTTCTGTGTATGTGGATTTGGCACAAGGCTTACGTCTTTACATGGGAATAAGCAACTACAGTGCAGGCTCTTCACTCTGCTTGCAAGTGCAAGGTAACTTGGTGACCAGTAAGGAAAAGGTGGCTTTCTCTAGAGTTTAAGGTTGTAAGCAGTCATCTGTAACGCTCTGCCTTTCAACTTGTATGCGTTGTTTCAATTCCTCCCGTTTTTCAAGGTTCCCCGTTTTGTTCCCCCTTCCTTGTGCTGGAGTTTCATCTAACAAGAAGATGAGAAATGAAAAACTGCCAAGCACGTGGAAAGGCAGAAGCAGCGTTTTTGGAGGGCCGTTGCCACTCAGTTGCTCAGATGTGATGTGTGGTTGGGTAATGTGCTGCATAGTTTAGCTGCTGTGGTTTGTGGCTCTTCTGCTTTTTGATGGCCTTGATGGCAGACCCATTTGCTGTGGCCAGTAATCTGCAGCGAGACAGAAATGTTACTAAGTGGGATGTGTTGTGCAGGCCTGGTTTAACCATCACTCTTTTGTCAAGCCATGCAGGTAATCGTTGCTCTGTAGCCTAAAATCTGTTACCTGTGTTTAGCTTATTTCCTTGTGCACGACTGCACGCATGCATTAGGAGTTTGTCTTGCTTACGCTCAGTCATCTGAAGACCTGAGTGCTCCGTTTACTTGTAAGCATGAAGAATCATTCCCAAATGCAATACTTGTGATCCTGTGGATGTTTGTGCCATGAGTAGTTAATTTAGGTTCTCTCATATGGTGGGTGAGCCCTGAGCAGCTAGTTACAGTATCAGGAAAAGAGATTATCTGAGTTGGTAAGCCATGTAAGTAATCACTTAGTGAGATTGCATCTGTCTTTAACACAAGGGTGGTGCCTGATTGCTTCCAAAAGTTTTAAAGAATGTCTAGACATAACCAAAAAGGATATTATTGATGTTTCTACTCATCTTTCTGTTGCCAACCAAGCTGACCTTCTTTTTCCCTGTATCTTATTACCCTGTTTTACCCACTCACGCACGTACACAGATGCACATACACACAGGTCAGTGTAACAAGCAGAGAAGTATTGGGATGTTAAATACTTCAAGCGTGTGTTACCGTTCTCAGTTTACCTGCACGTTTCGGTTGCTGCTTGAAATGTTTCATGAAAATAACATTTTGAGTCAGGGTTGCAGTGCTCCCTTCGTGTTTGTGCCAGGTTTAGTCAGGATTGCCGTGCTCACCCAGTCAGAAGCAGTTAGTTCTCTTAAACTGGTGCTGTAGGTAGGAAGACTTCCTTGCCTGCAGCACTTCAGTGGTTTCTGCAGAGGGAAGAGATAAGGTAGATAAACTCTTCCCTCTACCAGTTGGGCCAGGGTGGGACTGCTGCTCAGGTTACCTTTTAGCCGCAGCGAGTTCTTGAGTAAGTTGAAAAGAATGTGGCTTAATAGTTTGGTGATAAAATACGGCTGGTAAAATGCCTAGGTCCTTCCTGAGCCCAGCCTCCCAACAGTCCTGTACCTCTGGGTAAGAAGTGAAGCTGTGCGTGCTGTCTGAGCCGCAGTGGATCGAGGAATGCGTTCAGCAGCTATTCCGCTTGTGGCCTTGTCTCATCCTGACTGCGAGTAGTAGGCTGCGAGCGTCCTGTGCACCGTGCGGGGTACTGGCAGTCTGCGTGGGAGACCGGAGGAGTGAAACCTGGTTTTACAAGCCAGGCGTCCTGTCGTGTTTAACTTGAAAGAATTTTCGAGTAGTTTCTGAAGAATTATTGTCTGACTAGAGAGCTACTGTATAGGTCATCGTGAAGTCATCTGTAGCACCCATAGTGGGGGTGCTCTGAGTGATTTGATATGTGATGTGGTTTGATCACATAAGATGTGTGTGACTCTTTCCACCACCTACATTAACTGATAAAAATGTAAACAGTCTTGTATGCAAAAATTAATAATAATTAAAAAAAATCCTTTTTGAATTATTGAATGCTAGCTCAAGGTACCCTAGGAATAAATGAAAGCAGGAAGCTCTGATTATGAAAACGTTTACGTCATTATAGTTGGCTTTGAGGTTTTTGCTTATCTTCATTACTTGGCTGATCTGGGTTCAGTATGACCCTGCATATTAGTGATTAATGTGATGGAAAGGACGCTGAAGACTTGTGTAGGAGACAGCTGTGGCAGGAAAGGACAAGACGTTCTGAACTGATGGGGCAAATCTAGTTGCAGTGATTTGCTCTTATCTCAAGACAACAGTTATTTAAAAGAGCAAGTGTTTACTCAGAATACAGTTTAGCAGCAAGCTATAACCATAGCACAAGTGCTGTGGATGTGCATTTCAGGGCAGGGTTAACATCAGTGCTGTTTTCTGAGCTAGTTGACAGATGACCCTGCACTCCTGCAATTCCCCTTATTTCCACTGATTCTTCCTCACCCCCATGGCTTTGAAGTGGCCGGATCGTTCTGATCCTTGTCCTGAAGATGCCACTTTCTGTAGATGGTTACGTCAAGGAACTTGTGTATTGTTCCCTGTTGCTCCTGTGTCTTTCAGTTCCTGCATTTGTGTTTAACTGTTGAGATGGATGTTTCCAGCTTGTGCTGGCTGCTAGGTTTTGGCTTGAAGTGAGTAAGGAAAACAGGAAGGCTGGTTGTCTTGTGAACTTTTACTTCAAATCCTGCACAAATTGCTTTGCAGTATGCTTGCGATGCTTAATACACATAATATTAAGGGGACTTCAGGGAGCTTGCTCCAAAATGTTGGTTATAGCCTTCCTCCAGTGTTTGGAAGCAGATTAAGGGGCTGATCCTTGAGTGGGGTAAAGCACTGGGCTGTGCAGCACTTGCGTGGGAGGTGGCACTTTACTAAGTACTTGCACTTCAGGATACGGGGGCAAATGAGGGTAGTTTTATTTCAGGTAGGCAACATAGCCAGTGGAGGAGATCTTATCTTCAGTTGTCCATTTGCCATCTGTTACAACTTCTAGTAATTTGTTCTTGTAATGTGCTTAAGTGAAAGATGGCAAACAAGGCTCCTGCTTGGTAATAAATTCTGTAAAGCTGTACGAGCACCAGGACTGTTAAGATCCAACTCATGAACGTGTCTTGGAGTTTCTGATTGCTTGACTCTTCCAGTGTGGAAGCTGAAGAGATGATGGCTGCGTGGAGATGCCGCATACACTGCTGCCTGACACAGTGAGCATGGGCGTGGGCGCTGCCCTAATTGGCAGGAGTGTCTGTAGAAATGAGCTGAGCTTGCTGTAGAGTTTGCCACAAGGAAGGCCATCGATGCTTCTTCAGAACGAGAAGCCTGCCTGGGAAGAGATGGCTGAGCAGCTGCTAGTCACTCATTCCTGACCTTGCGCAGTTGTTGCCCAAATGTGGGGTACAGTGGATTGGGCTAGGCTGTTGGTCTGGTTTTAAAAAAAACAATAATGGAAGAGGTGTGTGCTCTTTTGAACGTGGTTTAGTTCCTGGTCAGATTCATCTGGTTATGTTGTAAGTGGGCATGGGAGCTATTTCAATTGGCACCACCACTGACAAATTCTTGTGAGCAAGAATTACTTTGAAATACATTACATGGGCTCTCCCTTTTGGTTTTGTGGCTGCGCTGCTGCATGTTATAGCTAGTTATGAGCTGACTGAGTTTGCTACCAGGTCTGGTTAGCAAGTAAATGAAAGATCACTGAGAACAAGCATCAGTGAAGCAGTAAGGGATACAGTCCTCAAAGAGCTTCACACTTGCTTGAGCTGCTGAAATAAGTCTCTGGTCACACCAGAACAGATTGGCCTTGTGACCCCTCTAGCTGAGGAGGGTAATCATTTGGATAATTTAACTTTACCTGTATGTATCTCATACTCACTCTGTTAAGGGATGGAATTTTATTTAATGGCTTTAATCTCATCCCTCTGTATGCCAGCGGGAAAAACAACAACGCTGTTTGTCTTTGAGGCTGGTGAAAACACCGATGACTAGTATTAAAATGTTACTAATACTTCGAATGGTTCAAAGTATCTTCTGCAAATGTTTTTGGTGTCTTATAGACCTGTTGTCACTGAGCTGATTGCAACTTTGTGGGTTGATATTTGTAAGAATAATAAAAACACTCAGCTTCTTGGGTCTGGTTGATATGGAGCCTTTGCACTGTGTCTTCTTGTAAAATCTGCATATCCACATCCCTGAATTTTTTGTCTCCAGCTTCTGACCCTTAATACTCTAATTTCTTTAGTAGACTTTGTGACAGTTTTAGTGGATTGCTGTGATCATCCCAGGAAATGTTTATGATGGTGGGATGTTTTCTTCAATACCTGTGCCACATGTTGAGCATATGTGCTCAGCTTCTCTCAGCTGAGTTAAACAAGCTTAAAGATATTCTTCAATGTAGGAGAAAACTGCTGTTTCAAGGAGACTCTTTTAAGGTGTGCTCCCTGTCGTCACCCTGCTTTAGTCGTAATTCTTATTTTCATGAATCTTTCCCTGTGCCCAGGAGTAATCTGCCGTGCTTGCTGGTAGCTGTGTCAGTATCCCATGATTAGAGGTAAATCAGTTGTTATCAGCAATTCCAGCTACCCTTTGCTCTTTGAGTGAGTTTACTTGTCACTTTGGGCTTTTAATTGTTTCAGTTTGACTTTGTCAACAAGAACTGTTTACATGAATTTGAACTCTTGTAAACTTGGTCGTGGAAGGAAAACCACTTAAGGCTGTGGAATGGAAAAGTGTCTGGTTTGGAAAGTACCTGAGCTGCTGATTGGTGTCCCGGTCTCCGGCATAGGCAAGGAAGTATGGCCTTGTGATCCCTGGGGAAAAAGCATTTAGAACAGTGCTAGATGTTATCAGCTTCTAGACTAAATAAGCATCTGCCCAAACCTGACATATGACTGATTCTCTAAGTGGGGCATGAGGCAACAATAACGCTTGTTCGTGGATCTCTGTGCCTTCACAAGTGTCGCAGTTTTATGCTTTCCAGGTTGAGGGACAGATACACCAGTTAAATGTTTCCCTCAGGATAGAACACGAAAGCCATGGCCTAGCTTGCTGGGGAGCTCCGGCGTTCTCTGCTGTTTCTCGTGTGTGCTCCTCACTGCTTGTTAAAAGCACTGACCAGGGATGTAAACCTCACGCAAGTTCTGCAGTACCTCGGCAGAACAACGGGCAGCCTTGCCTAATGTGGAGAAGAGTACGCGAAAAACCGACTCTCTGGCATGGGAGTTGAAGCTGGCACCGGCGCTTAGGGACTCTGAAAGCTTGCTGTCTGTAAGTTCTGTCAAAGTAGGTGCGCAGGGATATACGGGGCTAAGGTGCACTGATGTTACTGACTGCTTTGACAGCTTTACCACAGCCTGCTTAAGGATTCACAGTGAAACTGGTTTACTTTCACTTGAGGTGACAAAATGCTGTGTTTTTTTTTCCGCATCGCTGAGTCAGGGCAGGGCTCAGCTGAATGTGCAAAGAGGCCAACAGCAAGCAAATGTTGTGTTAGCAGCTGCTCTTCTGAGCTTGTATCTGCACAAGGACGAGCAGCAAGGTGGTACTTGTGGGCTAGGAGTCAGCAGTTCAGTTTCTTAGCACAAGTAGGGTGCTGCAGGACTGGCTGTGTTCCTGAAGAGTGGAAGACTTTCCTTCAGTGGTCTGAAATACTCGAAATATCTGGGGTATTTCAAGCAAAATGCTGTTCTGGCGCTCGGTGACTGAGAGCGAAACTAAGCCACTCCGGCCTCCTCTGCAGAACTTAGCTTCTGTTGCTTTGAAATTGAGGTGTCAAATTGAATGTCAATTGAGGCACCAGGGAAGAGCGGATATCCAGGCTGTGGCCCACGGAGGAGTCCATGCAGAAGCAGGTTCTCCTGAAGAATTGCAGCCCATGGGAAGGACCCATGCAGAAGCAGGGGAGAAGTGTGAGGAGGGAAGAGCAGCAGAGAGGAGCTGTTATGGACTGATCGTAAGCTCCCGTGTACCCCCGGCTGCCTGGCCAGGGAAAGGAGGCAGAGGAGTTGGGAATGAAGGAGTGAAGGTGAGATTGGGGGAGTGGGAATACAAGGAGGGAGGGTGGGAAGGCATTTTAGTTTGTCTTTTTTTCTTACAACCCAACTCTAATTTTTATTGCAAATTAAAATAACTTTCCCCATGTCAAGTGTGTTTTGCCTGTGATAGTAACTAGAAGTGAACACCGTGTCCTTATCTCAACCGATGAGCTTTCTCATCTTATTTTCTCATCGTATTTCCCTGTTTGGGAAGGAGGAGTGAGAGGGCAGCTGGGTGGGTGTCTGTCAGCCAGCCAAAGTCAAGCTACTGCAGTGACGTACAAGAATACATACGTAGGAATATACACATGTATACGTGCATTTTTATACCTATACACCTAATAGGACTTGAGATAACACCATGATGGATTTCTGGTGTAGAGGTGGTCAGCCACGGCCTATTCTTTCTTAGGCTGAGGTATGTGGCCCTTAATACTTGTGCGCTCTTATGAAACACAGCATCTTTTGTTACTGGGTGGAATGGCATATGGAAGGATGGAATGGAGGATTTTGCTTGTGTATCAAGGTAAAATTGCATCTTTGTGTGGAAGTTTGATCCCACGTTTGGATGCTTAAACAGATCTTAGTGGAATTTCAGAGGAATGATTTGGGCCTGTCTTCTCCTAGCTATTAAGACCATCAAAGACAGGATTTTTCCACCGGATGTTTTGTTTACAGTGAGAGAATAATGGCATGTAGAGACATAGGTGGCTGTATTGTGAGAGGAGAACTTTGTAACTTTGTGCTGCTTTTCTAAAATAAGATCTTTTGTAAAGAGTTGACTGCTGTTGTTTCTTGAGGGATGTATGGGGAAACTTTAGGTGGGGGAAATAGCTAAATGTCATGTGACTGTAGTTTGAGAGAGATGTCAACAGTGGGCTTTGTTTCACAATGCACTTGCTTTCAGTAACAAATACCCAATATCGCTGTTTCGCAAGTGTGGATTGTTTTTGTGACTTATGAAGCTTAGTCACTAGAAAATCCCACATCCTCTTTTCTCCTGGAAACTTCTGGGCTGCTAGGGAAACCACAGTGAACATACAGGTATGTCGACTTTAAAGGTCTCGACAAAACCACAGAAATGTAAGCTGCTGAGACTGTTGTATTAATGCATCTATTTCCATCTTCCTGATCTGCGACTCTGTCGTCAGCTTGTTACCTGTAGCAGCCTGTCTGAATCTTTTCATCTTTCTTTCATCAGACTTTTTGATTATTTCCTGATCTTTCATCCATACGAGGCTATTTATAAATGATATAAATGACTGTATTTCCAGACATCTTTAAGATAAATGAAGCAAGTTGTTTGTATTAATTAGTGAACTGATGACTAGTCATTTTAAGAGGACGGCAGTGCAGCAGGGAACTGCAGCCACCGTAAGCATGCAGTACTTAGTGATCTGATAGAAGTTTCCACTTAAGCTGTGTTAGTGCTTGTGGAAATAAGATGCCTGTGATTACAGCTTTAATTTGCATTCTAGTTTTGTTAGGACTCCTAGTGATCAAGCTGAGGTGGATCCAGAGGAATCAAGTTTATTTTGGGGTGTTCATAGCCTTAATTAACAGAACTTTTTAATTGGGTCCATGATCTCAGTGTGGACACTATGATCTGCAAAGGACTTTTAACTATTGGTGTAATTAATTAGTGTAAAGCTTCAGTGCCAAGAAAGGATTTCCTCGTATGTGCTTCCAAGCCCCATTTTCAACCTTTCCTAGGTAGTGCGTGCTCTATTTCTAAATACGAAAATGTAGAATAAAACCATTTCTTGCCCAGAAGGTTTTCATTAACCGGTATGAAAAGAGTGGAAGCAACCAGGGGATACAAGTGAAAGGTGAGAAAATACTTCAGCTGGAGTGGGCATCGATCTGTAAGCGCTGCCAGCTTAGGCACTCTTGGATTTATACAGATGGTGTTGCCAAAAGTTTTGGAGGCATTTCAAGAGATTAGAAGAAATTTCTTTACTGAAAGGGTTGTGCGGCATTGCAGGCTGCCCAGGGAAGTGGTTGAGTCACCATCCCTGGAGGTATTCGTGAAATGTGTAGATTTAGAACTTAGTAGCACGATTTAGTGGGAACTTCAGTACTAGGTTAAAGGTTGGACTCGATGATCTTAGAGATTTTTTTCCAACCTCAATGCTTCTATGATTGTAAGAGACTTTGAAGGAACTGAAATAAGTTTGCACTGTTTGAGCAGACCCTCCAAAGGGTGAGGGACAATGTCTAGGAGAAAAAGTAAGAATGAGTATAGCTTTGGATATCACCAGTTAGTGGTAGTGGACAAGGGGAGGTATCCAGATGTTGACCTGTTAGATAGCCAGTCACATATGCAATGTCTCCTCTACAGATTAAGTTGCTAGCTCGTTTCGCTTAGTCTCAGCTGACCTGGCCAAAGATCCCTCTGAGGGACCTGCAAGGAGGACTCCTCTCAGCGCCCTGAAGGCAGCGGTTAGCCATCTTCTCTAAGAGTTGTTCTGTGGAGGTGTGCCCCGTGTCAAAGATACTGGAAAGTAAACTTCACCAGTGTAATACTACAACCTTTTTGTGTTACTGTTGAAAACTGTGAGCTTGATTGCTCTTAATCCCACTGAAAGCTGAAGAGTTAACCAAAATTTGTTTAACTAACCATATGCAAACTCTTGTGGTTATGGTTGCCTGTCTGCTACCCGTTCGGACTGACTCTATCTTCCCATACTTTGCTGCTGGGTAATTACAAAGGCTTCCTCCACATAGGTGCTTTCAAAGCAATATCTTGTTGCCACTCAGAAGAACTGCTGAGGTATGGATGCCAGGGGGCTGTGAACTGGGTCAGGGTCAAACTAGCTGAAAACATGCAACTTTTTCACTAGTTTTGTGCATCCTGGCAAACACGCCAGGGTTTTTTACAATGGAAGCGATAAGCTCTGGATCTTCAGGTCTGCTTTAGCTACTGTAGAACTGCACCTTTGGAGTTAGGAAGGTCTTGTTCATTCACAACAGGTAAATGGAAACAATATGACATCAGTAAAGTTGGCTAGGTGGAGATGCTGGGTAGTGGATCATGCTTGTTCTGGACATGTGTATGGTGAATACTGCATCTTCCCTCATCAATTCACAGAGGAAAGCAATGATCTTACATATATGATGTCGTCTTCTTACTAATGTTACCCTTGGAGCAGTGAATATTGCAGCTCCTAGTAACTGCCTTAATGCCTGTCTTTTTCAAGAGAGCAAAAAAGCATTTGGGATGTTGCTCTCAGTCCTGAGACTCTCCAGCTGTGCTTGTCGCATATTGGGTGATACATGTCTGGCAGATACTCTGCTTCTATTTTACAACTGCATATCTTTTTTTTTTCCCCCTCCAATCTTTTATTCTATATGTAGAATACATACAGAATAAATAACCTATATGTAGGTTGTTCAATCACTAGATATAGACAGTGCCTTAGACGTTTTAACTGCCTGGATGTCAGCCAGCTGGTGTTGAGGCTGGTGTTTGGGGAAAATGAATGATGATTGCTCTTTATGGTAACCTCAGCTCATGTTCAAAGAGCAGGACATCAGCAGTAACTTCCTGTTTTGGAAGCTGAGCGTTCAGCTTTTAAGCTCTGGTACGTGGTAAATGTTTTTAACTTCGTCCATACTGTGGAAAAGAGGCTAGCCAAGGTCGGTCCTTCCTTTTTGTGCTTCTGCGGATTCGGTGACTCGAGGCAAAAATTGAACAATGGTTTTAATTCTCTCTGTGCACCCAAGAAACTCATCAGCAAAGCTGGGTGTCTTTCTGATGACCACCTAGTTATGAATTCAAATGACTTGAGAGCCTTCTGCTGCTTGTGAAGTAGTTTTTACTTTGTCAGATGTCTTCATTTCTTGTCCAGCTGAAGTATCAAGGGTGACTGTCTGCTTTGACTAACCTGATAGAGGAGGTGTGATCTGTGCGAAGTACTGTTAACCCTTTTACCCATATGAGAGTTGCTTTCTGTCATGCAGTTAATATAAAACTATTATGACTAAAGACTGGTTGTGCTTTTACTGAAACTTGTATGCTTCCAGGTTGCAGTGAGCTGGCATTTTGACCTGACTGTTTAGGGCTAGCGCCTGAAATCTGCGAAGTCCTGTGCTTCAGGATTTGGGCTGCAGCACGGAAACCTGAGCAATAATTTCTGTGACCATGGCTTTCAAAGCATTGTTTGTATATGTTGGAGGACAAAGCGTAGGCTAGACAAGTGTGATGTATAACTTGATGGTGGGTCTGCAGGTGGTCTGCAGTGCCTGGGCTTGCTGGGGGCTGGAAACAGGCTTCGCGGGGTGGGCAACTGAAGTATACTGCCAAAGCGTGCGGGCACCCCAAAAATGTACGGGTCTCCCAGGATGCTCAGCTATATATAAATGTCAAGAAGATAACTTGCCTCAGAAGCCTGATAGCTACGGTTGAGGAAATGGATTGTATAAAGGAGAAATGAGATACCACGCAGCTGACAATGCCTGGTGACTTCAGCAGGTGGCTGAGCTTGTCATAACAGCTTGCCTTTTTTTTTTTTTTAGATAGTAAATATTTAAAAGAGAATCTTTTAGGAGAAATGTGGCATATAGGTGTTCCTATAAAGTCATGGGAGGTGGGGACGCAGCAGATGTGCTGTGTTTCTTTTTTTTTTAAAGTAATGATAGCCCTTACTGCCCACTTGTTAGCTGTTGCAGATGATGTTGAACTGATCCTGAATAAGAACTGCTAGGAAATAGGCCATGAGACGCTTGCTGTGAAAGGCAGATGGCTTTTATTTTTGTAAAATGGAAAAAGGGGAGAGATGCAGAGCAGCTTGGAATTGAAATGACTTTAAGAAAAGAATCGTATGTATTGACAGAAGCCCAGAAATACCCCTCAAATCCAGAGAAAAATATCCATTAATGAAGAGTAAGATACAAAAGGGAGTTTTTAGACTACTGTCAGCTGTGCAGGTGGCTAGAAACTGAAAGAGACTGCAAGGTCCAGCTGTACCCTCAAACTGGAGAGAGTTCAAAGTGAAAAACGCTACACAGGCTGAGCTGGACATGGCACTGGTCTGTGGTGATAAACGTGGTGGTGGAAGGCACAGGGGGAAGAAATGAGCCCTGTTTTAGTTCCATTTAGCGTGAGCTGGCAGCTTCACACTGACAAAGGTGTCAGACTGAGACTTTCCTTTGAACAGAAGGAGACAGACCCTGAGCAGAGAGACAGATCTGAGCAGTCAGTGCAGCGATGGCAGCTGAACTTGTTCTGCAGATGAGATCCCAGAGACAAGATACCGAGGGAAGAGAGAAAACAGAGAGCCTTGGTGAAGGATGAAGATCCACTAGAGGAAGAAAAGATAGGATGAAGTGAGAGTGTCTAGTCCTACCTGAAGAATAGGAGGGTTGTCTGAGAAGGAAGGTAAGGATGGAGCACTGGTCCTGAGGCTTGGTAGGGGATGAGTCATTGGACTTGTGATTCGGAGCGTTTTCACTGGAGCGTGGGGGCTGAAAATACAACTTGTGAAAGATTGATGTAGTTGGAGTAAAACAAATCCAACTACATTAGAGATGGAAAAAGAAATGACTGGAGAGGCACATTTTGACGGTAGGTGAAAAGAAAAGCATTTTTCTCTTGAAAAGAATTAAAGTGATTGAAGGCTAGAAGAGGTGTTCGGATGGAAATACTGGGACTTGGCAGTTGGACAAGGTGGTGGGATAAGTGAGGATCGATGGGAGAAGAGCAAATAAATGTTTATCTTTGCCATACCTAGCCTGCAGACCTTCCCTTCCTAAAGCTGCATTCTCTCTGACAGTCTCCTGATAGTTTTTTTCTTCTTTAGTGGAGTTAAGGCCGAGAAAGCTTGAGGAGTGGACCCGTGGATAAGTGGAACTAGAATATGAGTCCAAATTCAGCTTTCTCCAACTGAAGTATTTAAATAGATGGAGCTGGAAGAAGGATGTCACTCTAGCAAAAGTGGAAAGAGAAAACCCACGTGGATTATTTTTTTTTATGGTAGAGGAGGCTAAAGATTTCAGGGTAGTGGGAACTGCCACTGTATCAGTGAAAGTATGGGAGCAGAGAGCTAAAGAAAAACAAATGTCAAATGTTGTGGCTCCTCTACCACTTCCAAGTCATTTTGTCTCATGCTGTAAGACAGCAGAGGGGAAGAAGCTCAAGCTGTGCATGCTGAAAGAGCGAATAGCGAGTGACCTTTTTATTTAACTGGGGGCAGGGAGGGAAGAAGCAAAGGAAGACATGAAGTCGAGACAGCAAGTAGGAAGTGAAAATTAAACTGTAAACATCTGTACAGGACACTATATAGTTCCTGCCTTCCTAGACTGAAGGAAGAACTGGGATTTTCTTGCTTCGCTACATTTCTTTCACAAGTTGCTAGTAAGTTAGAACAGGGATTTCTTTGGAAGCAGATCTCTGCTACCCACTCCCTGTTTGTGGCAAGGGGTTCTCTGTACCACGTACAAGCAGACAGTGTCTGCGCAGACTATTTTCTTCCTACACAAATGCTGAGGGCATCTTGCTTGTTTTATGCTTGAAAGGCAGACTTGTTCTGTGCCTTGGACTCAAAACAATGGATTAGTTTTTTTCTTCTCCACTCCATTAGCTGGAAAAATTACATAAAGCACAGCAGCTCTGAGTTCATTTAATTGAATTGCTAGAAGCCTTTGTGTGTTCCAAACAAATATTTGGTAATTGTTTTACAAAAGAATATTTTTTGGCCTGCAGTCAAGGGTTCATACAAGAGAAAAGAAGCTCTGATAGAACCTCCTGATGAAAATCCCCCTCTCTTAGGGTGCTGTTTCACTTGTTTGCAGCGAGAGCAATGGTGACAGGGTAGGCTGGGGAACTGGGGATAACCTGACGGGACTGTCGAGAGAGTGAGGTTGAGGAGCGAACAGCGTGACCTTCGAAAAGCAGAGGCAATGAATGGTGGCTTCTTCTGGTTTTGGTTACTGTAATTAAACTGGCTTGCTTAATTCTTCCACCCTTGCAGTGCTTGCATGGGCCTTCCGTGTCCCCTGGGCACGTGCTCTGCCTTGCCCTTGTTTGCCAGGCTGGCTGAGTGAGAGGGACAGCAGACCCTACGTGGCCGTGCACGCACCCAGTGCCTGGCTTACCCGGCGTGCTTTCCTCGTTCCTAGCTCGCTTGTCTCACCGACGGACCTACCACTTGCAGGGCTGGCTGCTGGTACCCGCTGTGCTCGTGGCCCTGGTTGCCGAGGTGGTTGCTGTCATTGACTGAAAGCGTAAAGCCCATCATTTAAGGACTAACTTGGGTGTTGTTTTTATTTTTTTTAACTGTCTTTAACTGTAGTGTTTATCTTCAGTTTGCCTACTTTGAGAACTAGTTTATTCAAAGTGAAGAAGTAAATCAAGATACCGAGGAAACAGAAAGGCTTGCTCTCCTCTTCTAATAAGGGAGTAAATCCTGAAAATATAAGATATTGTAGCCCAAAAACAGAATCACAGGATCAGAAGCAGCTTACTAGTACTGGCTCTGTGCTGTAAGTCTTGACCTTATTAAAACGTGGTTTTCATTTGAGTTACTGGGGGCATGTGTCATGTGTGCCCCCAGCTGTAGAGATATTTTTCCAAGACTTTTGCTTTCATATGAATGTGACACAGACAATGAGAGAAATTATTTTGTGGTGTTACAAGGTCACTCTCCTTTTTTTTAAACTAAACTTGAATAAATCTATGGGTATATCTTTGTTTAAATCTGGATAGTGTCTTTGCGGTTTAAAAAGTCAGATAAAGAATATATTCATCTTTTTTTTTTTCCAAATCCTGATGAATTTCACTTACCCTGTAGGCATACTACTGGTGCAATCACAAAGTTAACCCTGATTACTTAATAGCTGCGGGGTGTTTGTGGTCTGTTTGTTGCTTTGACCATGCATAAGCCTCATGGTGGGGGGGGGGGGGGAAAAACTACTCTCATGCTTCTAAACTGTATCTGAGTGACTACTTATGAGGTCTTAGACATGAAGACCTTGAACCATGCCAAAGAGTAGAAGCTGATAGCATGGCTGGGACCCAGAGAGGTTTAATCCTCAGCTTAGTAAAGGTGAGTTCTTTTTCCAGCTACAGCTGAGAAAAGCTGAAGAAATGGGAAACAAGATGTGAGCTCTAGAGGAAATTGAGTAATAGCTGGATCCAAGATGTTAGTTCCTCCAGTGGGGCTTATTTATTACAGTCTCTGCTGGCAGCTAGAAGGGAAGAGTGTAAGCTCATCCTTTGCACTATAGAATTGACTTCCACAAAGTGCTGTAGAGGAAACATCTGTGGAAGGAAAACATCCTGTAACAGATAATACAAGGAAAGAGTAGTGAACTGACCTGCTGTATACTTGTTTATGTTATGGGTATAATGCAATGCCTGTACACACACTTGCTGTAGGAGTTGTTGTTGCCGCTTCTTAATTTTCCCTTAAAAGCAATGCAATATGAACTGTTACCACTGCAACTTCCTGACTCTCAAAGCAGCACCGATGCCTCTTCTTTTCCTTCTTTCTTCTCTTTGCCTTTTTCATACAGTTGAAGTATCCGCAGTAGAGGTCAGCACTCCAGAAGAAATGTTTGTGGAGAATGGGACAGATGCAAAGCTTCCATGCACGTTTACATCTGTGGAAGTGATCAGCAGTGCAGCATCTGTTTCTTGGAGTTTTCAACCAGAGGGAGCAGCAACTCGTATCTCAGTAAGGAACAGCTATAGAGGAACCTACCTGGGGTGGAAGTCTGTGATAAGTATTCAGAGATCTTTTAGTTGGTTCTGAGGTCAAGTAAATGTGGATTGGAGCCTTCTTCTGTGTGTTTTGTCTCCACCACTCTCAGTTTAGTTTTTTTTTTTAAGAGTTATTTAAATGTATTGCAATATGTTAGATCTCAGCAAAGGCTGGAGTGTGCAGCAGCTGGAAAATATACTAGTAGTTTTAGTCAGAGGAGAGGTATGTTGGTGTGGTAGCTCTGTGTAAGAAGTAGATGAGCAGCTAAGAATCTTCTAAATTCTTTATCTTATACTTGAAAACGAGCTGTGGAGCTGCTCGTGGAATCTGAATTATCACCACTACAGTGTAACATTGTGCAAGTTGCTTATTTTCTCTTTGTGTACTGTTTAGTCTACCTTTGAAGGTATTTGTAATAAGATCAATCTCCTTAGTTTCAGAGCAGACAACCCTCAGGTCAAGGGTAGGACCAGGTAAGGTAATGGGAGATGACCTGAATGGAAGAGGACTGGCTTGTAAACAGTCTCTTCTGTGCCACAGAGACTGCTTTGTAAAGAAGACTGTAGAAAGAGGAAGCTAGAATATAGTCTTAAATTTCTTTAACCATGCTCTGGAGGCTGAACTGAAGAAAACTTGGGTTGAGTCTTGGTTAAGATTAATTCTTTATTTCACAATGTACTTCTGTTTTACAGCCTTGATCTGTCTCTTACGATTATGACCAGTGCTTAAACATCCAATGTGTCTGAAAGTGGGCTTTTGTCCTGTGCAGCTGTATGCACTTCTACTGCTGTATATTCTAAATTTGGTCAGGTATAGTGAGGAATGGTGCAGTTTTAGTACAGTTTTCAAAGACAGTACTAAAGAGGTTCTTTCTTCAAGGATTTTTGGTCAGGTCTAGGGAATACAGAGCCATGTGCGACTTAATCATCTGGAAGTCAGGAAACAATTATATTTATTTACCTTAGAGGTTTCTGGAACACAGCTAGATGTGCTCTAAATTGCTAGTGGGACTTCTTGAGGGGTGCAGGTAAGGAACCTATTGCATGTTAATTAAGCTATACCGTAGTTGCAAGTCACATGCAGCAACACACAAGATAGGAAGCTTGGTAACTGTTTCCTGCTAGGATGCAGAAGGCTTCCTCTACCTGAAAGACAGATGGCTGTGATCTGGAAGAAGTTCAATTCTTTAATTATTCCCAGGTTACCAGCCTTGTTCTCTTTTCCCCACCTTCTGGTCCATCAAACCCTGCACCCCCCAAAAAAGTGGTGGGGGGGGGGGGGGGGGGGGGGAAGAAAGCAACAGCAGAAAATCAAAACTTGGAGTCTATTGAGGTAGTATGATTGAGGTATAAGCCATAGCATGGTTATGTGATCAAGACATAACAAGCCAGACTAAGGTGGTGAGGTGGGAGGGGGGAAAAAAAACAAAACACAACACACAAATGTCTAATGCTAGCTGTGTATTATACAGTGAACTCTAGGAGAATGCTGTAATAGTGAGAGAAGTATGGCAGCTCTATAATCTCTAATTGGATTGTTCTTATATCCTCTTTTCCTTGACTACAGTTTTTCTATTACTTTAATGGAAGGTCATACCCTGGAAAGGACTTACCATTTAAAGACAGGATCACTTGGACTGGAGACCTTAACAAGAAAGATGCTTCTATCAGTATATCAAACATGCAGTTCCGGGACAACGGCACTTACATCTGTGATGTCAAGAACCCACCTGATATTGTTGTCAAACCAGGAGAAATCCGAGTTAGAGTTGTGGAGAAAGGTATTCACCCTGTGTGATTTTTTTTTTTAATTTTATTTTCCCTTTCTTCATCTCCCCTCTTCCATGTCTATATTACTTTTCATGGGGGTGGGAGAGTGGCCTGGAGGGAACAACCATCTCTTTAATTCTCGTCTTCTAGGTCCTGATAGTCTGACAGCTGTTTTAAAAAAAAATGAATGTCATGTACTTTTTCTCTATTTCCATCAATTCCTAAACTTCTAACAAGTATTAGCAAAAGCTGATGGAAACTGCTGAAAACTCATCTTATTTAAGATTCCTGTGAACGTGTTTTTTTCTGTATTATGCTACATCAAAGGTTAGGATGACCTATGAAATTAGGAGAGCAAGTGGCAGGCTCTTTTTTTTTTGAATACATACTATATATATATACTGGAAAACAAAACTAATAATCTGGCCTGAGCACCTGCTGACAGTGAGATGCTACTATCTTCCATGCAAAGGTTATTGGATGTCCACTTATCTCTTTTACACAGCCATTCTTAAAGTATTCGTAGTGACCCTTGTAAGCTGCAAGGGCTGGCTACTTCCAGTTATTTAAAGCTTCTGATTAGTATTTGGGAATGGTGATTACAGTTCAAGAGTGCTTGTGTTCCATATGTCAGTTTGGCTGTTTATTTTCCCCAGCCACCCAAAACGTTTGATTGTTCTAGGTAAGCTGGGGTTCAGCCAAAATGTGACGGTTCATGCAAAGAAACAGTTCTCACAGTGATCAGATTTCCAAATTTGTATTTAATAAAACAAGAGTAAATGTTGGACTCATAAATGACAATGCTGATACAACTATTCCACTAGTTTTTAATGTGTTAGAGGAGATTACCCATGCGTATACTCTAATTAGAATGCTGCTGCTGCTACAAGTATACCCTTGCTCATGAGATCATTCCATGTACTGTAGGCAAGGTCTATACCCATGTCTTTTCACAGAATAGCTCAAGTTGGATGGGACCTTTTGGAGGTCACTTAGTTTTCCATTTCTTGGAAGAAGTTTGCAATCTATATAAAATAGGTCAGTTTATTTTTCTTTTACTCTATTGGTAGTCTCTATGAAGAAGCAGTAAAGCAACCACTGGTTTGTCTTGGCAAAGCCTCTTCAGATTTTAACCCAAATTAAACAAATGAAGACATTTCAGTATGCTAATTCAGCTGATATTTTTCAACAGACTTGCGTGTTGGCTTCAGCAAGACAAGAACTCAATATTAAATGAATTATCTTGGAAAAGCAAAGCCTGAGGATTATCTGCAGATAATAAAATGGAATTTAGTATGTACAACTGACTCTGCATTTCCCTAAAATAAAGGATCGTGATGTATGGAAGGAAATGTCTGTACCTATTTCTCTTCTGTGCTACTTCACTTAACTGCCTCTTGCAACAGAGGTGATACTTTAATTTGCATATTTTGGGGGGTTGACCATGGGTCGGATGCCCACTCAACTGCTCTCTTACTTCCCCTTTGGAAACAAGACAGAAAATACCTTGACGTACAAGCTTTGTCATTTTAAAAGTAGGGAGATCACTTACCAGTTACTGTCACAGGGGAAACCTTCCCCTCTGCAGCTCCCCACCTTTTCCCAGGCTCAACCTGAATCTACTTCCCCTGCCTTGAGTGGTGTGTGGAATATGGGAAATGAGAGGTTTGGTTCAGTCCATAACAGCTTCTCTCTGCCAGCCCTTTCTCCACAAACATTTCCTCTGTTCCAGTATGGGTTCCCTCCTTCCATGTCCTGCAGGATAAACCTGCTCCAGGCTGGGCTACAGCTTTCTTCCTGCCAAAGCAGGTAGATACTTCCTGGGGTCCTCCACAGGCTGCAGCGTGGATATCTCTGCAGCTCCACACTGATCTTCTCTGTGGGCTGGAGGGAGATAACATACTTCGTGGTCTTTTCCACAGGCTGCAGGCTCTGGTGCCTGGAGCACCTCTCCTCCATCTTTCTCTGACCTTGATGCGCATGGGTCCATGTCCCTCCTTTCTTCCTTTTTTCCTTTTTTTTTCCCTCCTCACTGCTGTGCAACATTTTGTTCTCTTAAATATGCTTTCCCAGAGGTGCCATCAGCTTGGCTCATGGGCTCAGTTGTATCCTGCCTGTGGAAAGGAACTCCTGGGTCTCTTGAAGCTGGCTGTGAAAGCAGCTCATGCAGTTCCCCTGACACCTTACTGTGTAAACCCAATACGCCTATGGAAAAGAAAGTTCCTGATTTCTTTTTTTTTTTTCCATGTCTGTCCTGAAGCTTGAAAGAGAGCTATAACCAATTTGCTGTGTGGGAAACAGCAAGATAAAAAGGTGTGGATTGGAGGATCAGTTAGAAATAGCTCTGAAGATATAGTTCTAGGAAATAATGTGCCTTCAGATAACATCCTGCTTTTGCAAAAGCTGTATGGGCTGAAACAAATGCTGCTGGATGGTTCAACTGTTAGGATCTTTTCATCAGACCAAACAACAATGAGAACTTGAACTATTTTTTTCTCATCATTCATTTAGGAAAAGTAACTGGTGTTCCAGTTTGACTGCTGCAAGAGTTTGAGTTGTACTTCTGCTTACTGGTTCCTAACAAGCCTAAAATCAAAGAAATTAAAGGGTGTCTAGTGTAGCATTTCCCCATAGGCAGAGCACCGGGACAAGAGAATCTCACCCCCTTCTGAAAGGAACTCTGTGTTTGGCAGTACTTTGTACCACAGGGAAAATTCTACAACAGTTGTCTTCAGATCTCTTGGAACACCTTGAAAACGGGCTTTCAGGCTATATATACGATAATAGCTGTAGCTGTAATACTGTCTTGTAGTACTTCCAGTTAAAGGCAGAATACTTTTGTAATAGCATGTAATCCATCCTCATCTTAGCTGATCTTGACTCTTGTGCGTGTTTTATTTTTTTTAACTAGGTATAAATTTAATTATTCTAAGTCATGTGGCTGGTGTTTTAAATTATCCAAAGGCACAGTTGTGGTTTGATCCTGATAAGCAGTTTAGTGCAACACAGCTGCTTGCTCACTCCCTGCCAGCTGGATAGGGAGAAGAGAAGTGGGAGGGCAAAAGTTGGAAAACTTGTGGATTGAGATAAAATTTCGTGAGAAAGAAGAAGGAAAGAAAAAGCAAAGAAGGAAAAAACCAACTCCCTAGACCCCAAAGGAAAAAATAAAAGTGATGCAAAATGCAGTTACTCACCACTAGCTAACAGATGCTCTGTGCAATGGCAGCCCTCAGCCAACTCCTTCTACTTCTATTATTGAGAACAACATCACGTGGTACAGAATATCCTTTGGGCAGTTTGGGTCAGGAGTTTTGCTAGTTCCTTGCTAACAGGGCAGTATGAGAAATGGAGAAAACCATGACTGTGTAAGCACTGTACAGCAACAACTAAGACGATGGTTTGTTATCAGCACTATTTTCATTACAAATCCAAAACATAGCGCCATAGCAGCTATTACAAAGAAAATTGACTCTATCCCAACCAAAATGAGGACATTATCCACCCCTTTTTCTATACTATTTACGTCATGCCCAGGTCCCATGCTTTTCAGTACATCCTTATTAGTCATCAACTGTCGGTTAATACAGATATAATTCCCTTAGTCCATTGACTGCCCCTGTGAAATGTCCATAAAATGGTCATTTAGTCTGTAATTTTGGTTCTGTCTGTTATGGTGGTGGTTCAGGACAGGAGAGGAAGTGTGTTACGTAGGGTTAATGGATGCCAAAGCCAATTCAGGTGGGGCCACTGCTGCACTTGCACCACTTCTTGTGAGGATCATCCTCAGTTGGTTAGAGTGGTTCTTGCTGTGGTGCTTCCCATAACATGCAATTCAGATGACGGGTTACAACAGTTTAAATGCATAATCCGCTGCAATCTCCACTGCTGCAGGTTTAACATTGTAGTGAACTCCTCCCCTCTCCTCTACTGCGGCTTGGGATTGTCTGTTGGTCACAGTCCCTTAGAGGTGTACCTGCTCTGGCATTGTGTTACCTGTGAGCCACAGTCCCTTTAGAGGTCCACCTGTTGTGTCATGGACTTATCCACAGCCACAGTTGCTTCAAGGTGTACCTGTTCTGGCACAGCCTTTTCGTTGGCCACGGTCCCTCCAGAGGACCCTTCAGACACCTGCTGGAGTGGACTTACCTATGGCCACAGGTACTTTGGGGTGTACATGGTCCCACGTGGACTCATCCACAGGTCCCAGTCCCTCTGACTCAAGTTCACTCTGGAGTTGCAGCCCGTCCAGTTCAGCAGCATAGGAAGAGCAGCACCACACAGCTGCTTGCTCACTCCTCCTCTTCCCTGCCCAGCTGGATGCGGGGAAGCGAATTGGGAATTGGGAGGGCAAAATTAGAAAACTTGTAGATTGAGATAAAAAACATTTATTAAGAACAAAATGACAAGTAATGCACAAAGCAATTGCTCAGTACCAGCTGACTGATGTCCAGCTAGTCCCCAAGCAAGGGCATCATCGCCTGGCCAACTCCCCACAATTTTAGTGCTGAGTCTGATGCCGTATGGCATGGAATATTCCTTTGGTCAATTTGGGTCAGCTGCCCTTTAAAGGTTCAATGTGGACACCATACTTTACACTTTTAAATGGTCTTGATCACAGATGCTTGGTTAGCCTTACATTTTGGATTAAACATTTAATAAGTTGCTGTGTTGACTTCGCTGTTCAGAATTGCCAGGCTAACTCAGCTGTTTTTCATTGAAATGTCTACGCAGTGTTTGCACAAAACAATACTTCAAGTACATTGGAAAAATCCTGTTAGTGGGGATGAAAGCAAGGCTGATGTTTCACTGGAGTATCTGAATCTGGAAAGGACTACTCTTCAGAGCATAAATGATGGAAATTTGTAGGGAATCCCAAGTCCTTTATGGTAGGCTTCCCCTACCTGTAATAAGAAGCTTCTTAACACACTGTGTTAAAGACAGCTGGTGTTATCTGGAGGTAGTCCCTCTTTGATCTGAACTTTCATGAGGGGAAAAACTAGAATTGTCTTATGGAAATCTTTCTACTTACCAGCATTGGAAAACTTCAGCTTTATGAAATGGGAAACAAATTCTAGCACATTTCCAGAGAAAATGGAAGATGCTCTGAATTACTGTGATACTTAGTGAAAAATGTTCCTTGAAAGGCTTGAGTTTTGGCTCATGTTAAACTATGAACTTAAACACCAGCTTTGAAAGCTAACATTTGGTTATGTTGTTGGGGCTGTCTGTTACAATGAAATCACTGTATGCTATGCAAATATTTATGAGGAATTCATATAACAGTGCAATACTGAAGAACATAAGAAAAGGGGTGGGAGACATAATTCTTTAGCTGAACTATGCAGTCATAAAATTGTGTAGGCTTTTCTGTAGTCTGTTGGTTTGTGTTTTGAGAGGTAGTAAAGCCTCTGGTTTCATGTGCAAACAGTTGTGTTCTTGTAGCCTGTTAAAAACTCTGTCAACAGAGCATAATTTGTTCTTGACCCAAATCCAGTCAACCAAAAATCTCATCTGAATCAAAGAAATAACAAATATATCAGATTAGCTGTTGTCATCTTCTTTAATATCAGTTTTTTAGCAGACATGACACTGTAGTTTTGGATTGCCACTTTCTTGTTCTGAAAGTGTTGCTTATTTTTTTCCCTTGAGTACAAGGTGGGAGGTGGTCTGCTAGCAGAAGTGCATGTTTGTTTTGATGCTTTAACAGACAGTCGTTCCTACACCTGTAAAGAAACTTCGGAACTCCTACTTCTTAAATGCCTCAAAAGAAATCCACTTTTCTTTGCGTGGGGCTCAAAGGCAATCTTTGTCTTCTGTACCTGAAAAGTACTATTGTTCATAAGATTCTCCTTAATGACAGATGTTGCCAAACGTTGTTGAAAACAGGATGTCTCCTTTTAAATTGTGGCACTAATGTCTTCATCTTTAATTTCTTACTAAGACTAAGAATTGCGGAGTTGTTATGAATTGGCATCAAACACTGAAAAGCTAGGAAAGCTGCTGATATGGTATTCAGTCAAATGAGGGTATGAACAGTGAAATGGCTAGAGATCGTGCAGCCCTTCTCCTGGAAGTCATTAAACTCAAAATGAACAATACTAAATGTTGTGTTAGTATGATGCCCCTGCATCAGCAGGGCACTGTGTTGTGCTATTCCCTCCTATATAAGTGTGTCAAAATGGGCTCGACTGTAGACTTGTTGGGAATGCTGTATGTAAGCATGGTCCATGGTCCTTGCTGGGAGAAATCCAGCAAAAGGGTACTAAGATAATTAAGGGACTAGGCCACCTTTCATAGGGATTGTTTAGCCTGCAAAAGAGACGAAAGACTCAGAGAGATCTCATCAGTAATTATATTTAAGATATCAATATTTATAATCATAAATATCTGAGGAGAGAGAGAGAGCATCTAAAGAAGACTGAGCCAAGTTCTTTAGTGGTGCCCATCAACAAGAGAAGTAGCGTTGGGCACACATTCAAACACAAGAAATTTCATCTCAGTATAAGAAAACACATTTTTCCTGTGAGCATGGTTGAACACTGGAATAGATTGCTAGAGAGTTTGTGGAGTCTCCATCCTTGGAGACAGCAAAAACCCAACTGGACAGAGTTCTGAGCAGGCTGCGCAAGCTGACACTGCTTGAGCAGGGGGTTTGGACTAGATGATGTCAAGATGTCCCGTCCAAACTCAACAATTCTGTGGTGGTCAGATGCAGTTATCTGAGAATGATTTTCTATATAAGGTGTTCTACCTGTTGCATCTTATGCTGATTTACTTGTGTTTGGTGGAAGGAACTATCGTACCATGGATTCTTGTTGAAGATGATTTTTCTGGTTGAAGATGTTCCTTGTACTAAACAAGATGAGAGGGGGAATGTTGTTTGCTACTGCAAAAAGATATAATGGTGGATTGTGTATTCTTTCTCCTGTAAGTCTTTTGTACTCATTCTCTGATTGGCTTTTATTTCTGGCTGCTCTTTCTTGGCCTCTCCTTCCCCCAAATTGTACTGGGGAAAATGTGAGTAAAGCAATACTGTGTTCCTGTAAGCATATTGCTAATACCTTTTGATGATCCTGACTTAAGAAGGGGAAGAATGACGCTATGAAAATGTATAGAGATGTATTTTGAGACACCAGAAGCATGTATAAATTCTCTTAGAGTGATTGTGGGTAGTAACTGGGCTGTTTGCTGCATGCTACCCAGAGAACACCCAGCCTTCAGCGCTCTTCGTTGATTAGCCATGTGTTAAGTTCAAATCTGCTTTCAAGTGTGCCTGCCTTTTCCTGTTGACCTCACTGGGAATTGCAAGGTGAACGTAACTTTTTTTCTCAGACACAAAATGAGATAGGGTTGTTGTCATTATCACTTGTGTTCTTTGACATGTAAAAAATTCTTAGTTCAATATAAAGCCTTTTCTGAAGGATGGTGACTTAAAGAACGCTCTTGGTGTCTGCTCTGTTCATACATTATTCTGCTAGCTGCCTGCAATCGCTACCATTTAGGCTGCATGTTTTAATTCCTGGATATTACATTAGTGCTTCTGCTCTAAAAGAATCCAAGGTCAAGAACATTTGTGGTTTGCACTTCTGTTAATCAGGGAATGCAGAAGAGTTGAATGTTTTCTCCCTTCTCTCCCCAGACAGCCTGCCTGCGTTCCCCATTGCCATGGTGGCAGGGATAGTCATCGGTACGGTTACAGGTCTCACACCGCTCATCTCTATTGTCGTGTGTCTTGTCATCAGAAAGAACAACTCTAAAAAACGTTACTCTGGGTAAGAGATCTCCCTCCTCACCTGTGTATGATGTGAGGAACAGCAGTAGGATCAGAGGGAGGGCTTAGAGGGGGGTAGGAGTTGTTTCAGCCAAGTCTTGGCAACCATAACTACAGGTAGGGTAAGGCCATGTGGAAGACTGGCCATCTGCCCATAATGATTATTTCTCTGCTGTGCTTGAAAAGACCTGCTGACCATGAGTTGCACCTGATAATCACTAAACGTTACAGCTGATCCCCTGCCACAAGCTTATGTGCCGTATGAACATCTAACCTAAGATCCCCTAGCTCTGTTCTGTTCCCCTTCCCATCCCTACTCCCTTGTTCCCTTAGCCTCCCCCTTCCCAAAGAAAAAGTGCCACATGTGCAGTTTTAGGGAATGCTCTGTTGAGATGAAGACTGATTTTTTCAGTTACCAGTGTCGTGCTCCTGAGCCAGTAGTACACTGGCCAAAATCCATTTCATCACCACTCTTTAAAGTAAGGAAGGAGTAACCACTCCACATCCATCCTCATTCAACTGTCTGGTTTTAGTTAACTGTTACCATCCCTACAAGTTTGGTTTTTTTTTTTGTGTTAGGAGGATATTTCCTAAATAAAGCACAGTTCTTTGAGTGGGGATGTGAGAATGCAACAAGACCTAACAAAAGCAAACTTGAATCCTGTGGTGATGGAGCTTGTTGGTGGTGGGGGAAGTGCTTTCTCTTTTCTCTTTCTCTCTAATTTAGATGGTCATTTGCTTCGGTAAGAAAGAATGAAAATTATGTCTGTAATCTTAGAAACAAAATCAAGATTTATAACCTTCTTCTGTTCTTTCCCCAACAAATATTCCTGCTTCCTGCAGGTTTTCTTGGTTGCCTGTCAGATAAAAGAAAACAACTCCATAAATAAACTTGTGGGGATTTCTAAATTGAACTTTGCCCTGTCCTTTTCCCAGTTGGAGAGCTTAGAGAAAGTGAGTTGGCTATTCCCAATGGTAAGGCTGAGTGCAGTGAAGGCAGCTGCATGTGCTCAAAATTGTGCAGAAAGTCTGCTTCCCCCTTTCTGCATGTGTCCTTCTGCTAAAAACTGAGAAGAAACCTGCAGAGTCACGCACCAGGAGTGTGCATGTGATGGTCCACATGCTTTGCTTCTGAGTGACCTGCTGTCCACTGTCTTCCTGCTGAAGGACATGTGCTGGAGCTGAGCCTGGAGCAGGAGTTCACGTGCAGTAATTTCGTATAATAGATTTAACTGCTCTCCCAGGAAAGTAAACTCTGAAGTTTGAATACTGCTTTTGCTGACCGTGGCAGCTCTGCATGACATGCTAAGAGAAACCAAATGTGCTGTGACCCCCTTCAAACTTATGGACTTTCTTCTCCATGACACTAACCTAGTGTGTGGTGGTAGCGGTGAGATGTACTTACTCTTAGATAACAACTCTGCCTTGAACTGAGGTGGGCTGGGGCGCTGCGCGGCATCTGGAACCCTGCATGGCCACAATTTCCGTTCATGATCTGACTTTGGTGTTTTTTTGTTTTTTGTTTTCCTTTCTGCCTTGGTGTGCTGGGATCGGATCCTGCTTATCTTCCTCTCCTTACAGAGATCCTGATATAGACGCCAGATTGGGAATGTAACAGGGCTGGGTCTTCTCTTCCAGTCCCACTAGACACCATGGTAACTAATCAAGTTGGTGGTTGCTGTTAATACCTGTGTGTATGTGTACACATTTCCTCTTCTTTTGCTGACTAACCGGCTAGCTCTGTGCTAACATAACTTCACTGTAATTTGTGCTGGAATCTGTTGGCAAAGGGACAATGCATTTCACTGGGTGCTTGGGTTTCATTGTCTCGTGTCTGGCTGGGGTGGTATTGCTGCTTATCCCAGATGGTGTCCCTCCATCTCTTCCAGCAGTGAACTTGCCAATGCATTGACTAGAGCACAGGAAATTCAGAGTTCTTTCCATGACAGAAGGAAAACACACTCCCTGTAAGTGTTCTTCTGGCTCGGACAGCTCTGCCATTTGGAAACTTACAAATGCAGTCATCTAAGTGCATGAGCTGCTTAAAAAGGAATTATGACTTTTAGGTAATGTGGATCTTAGGAATTTTGTGAATAAAGAAAACAATTCATGGTTATGTCATTTTGGTCACAGAAGGGCTGCTCTGTCTCTGAGACAGAGCGGAAACCCCTTGCTGGGTCTGCAGTATTTCTATTTTTTTTAATCTGTGGCATGTTTGTAGAGCTAAATCTTCTATGGTTAGACTTCCCAAAGGTTAAAAAATGATTGCCTGTGAGGAGGTGGTCTGCTTGATGTCACTGTCCTTATTTGTTTGTTTCTGTACTTGCTTTGTACACTGTCTTTTTAAAAAGACTGTGGGGAAAGGATGCTCAGCGATCAGAGGGTAGCAAAGGGAACTCCTGTGTTTGTTGTGGAGGAGGTGGCCCGTTTTCTTTCCGGGTGCGTGGGTTAAGAGGAGATAGACTGAACATGTAGAGACCCATTACTGCACTGCCCAGAAGCTGCCAAGGTTAAGTCTGAAGACATCTGCTCATATACTTAGCTCAGTAGTATTCATTTCTCTGTCATTGGCTTGTTTTCTTTTCAGTCCTGCTCTAAGCGGATGGGAAGAAGCAAGCAATGAATGAAAACTGGCAACCTTCTTTCAGAGGTGTTAGTTCTCACCACCAGACAGTTTTCTGAGTTTTCAAACAAGATTTGCCTATTTAGATATTCACGTAGCTGTATCTGGGCACATAGCTTACACGTCACTTATGACTCTTAAAGTAATCACTCCAGAGACTAGTGTCTGTTGTGAGTGGGCAGAATTATTTTGGAATCATAGCCCAAACAAAAAGCAAGGGAATTAATGTGGACTTTGCTAGGAAGTACCTTTGTAGTGTGGAGAGCTAGTGGCTCTTGCAAGCATTCACTTTAATTGTAGCAGTGGTATAACACTTGCTTCAGTGACTGGGGCTACTTAGCTTGTAGTTAGAAGTTAAATGAGTCTGAAGCGTCAGTGAAGAAAACACATTTGTGGGTTTGTAAAGTTTTAGACTGGTTGGGTTAGATGGGAATATCTAGGGAACAAGAATTTTGAAGGAGCTGCTGTCGCATGTTAAAGTTGTTCCTTCACGTTGCTCACCAGTGAGACTCTAGGAGGAAGGACAGAGAAATGACATGGGAGAGATGGAGTATTATATGTGTTTATTCCAGAATCCATTATGTTCACTTTTACTTTGGCATAATCTGCCACCAATTTCATCTCGCCATCACTCGTTTTTTGTTTTTGTTCCTTTTTTTTTTTTTGTGTGTGTGTGCGTTTGTGCCTCTTGAACATTGTCGTGCAAACTCTGCTCTGCCACCTCGTCAGCTGCGGTACATCTGAGAGCTTGATGTCACCGGTTAAGCAGGCTCCGCAGAAGTCACCCTCCGACACAGAGGGTCTGGTAAACAGCGTACCCGCCAGATCACACCAGGTAAACTGCTTCCTGCTTCTTTCCGAAGCAGGATCCTCCCGGAGCGTGGGGGAGATGGTATGGAAAAGCTAAAGGCAGGGTGGGACACGTGAATTAGGTGCTGTCTGTTAAGGTGATGAGGGTGGGGGGGGTGTTTGATCTGAACAAGGGATGGGCAGTAATCCCTCAAAGATGTAGTGCATGTGAAAGAATAGCATTTTGATATTAGCTGAGGTAGAGTTTTATGTCCTTTTTGTACTTACGTACAAAAAAGATGGCTCTGATCTTGTGCGTTAACATAGACAGATGTTAGTGAAGTACAAGTGTGAGATCCTGAAGAAGATGAGGAATTGGTAGTGGGTAGCTGCTGGAGATACATGGAGATAACATTATGTACTAGATGTGTAACACTCTACAAAACTGCCTAGGCTGTTCTGGGATTGTGCTGGGGAGGAATTTTACTTAATCTCTCATTGATGTGAAGGTGTATGCTCTAAGTGGCACGCAGTGCCTTTACGTGAAAATGAGCCAGTGCAATGCAAACACTGACCAGTGATGGTTAGTCTGAAGTTACTCTTGCTGCCCAGAGTGCTTTTCTGCTGAGCCACCTAGCTTTTGTGGGCTTGAAATTATGAAACTTTGTCTTGTTCTTGCTGCTGTTGGCAAAGTTCTGCTGACTTTGAAGGACCAAGGTGGCTCTTACTCAGACTAGTCATCTCATGGGAAATTAGTCAGAGGGCAGAGAGCATGCATCAAACAGGGATTCTGTGCAATATACAATTATCGACCAACGATGTGCAGGATTTCCATATCGGTAAGGTGTTTCTTACCTCTTGATTTGTGCATGCTCAGCAATTTTCCCATGGAGGCATGGGTCCTGAGTGAGTTTAAGTCCAAAAGGGACTAATTCTTAACAAGTCACCTTTTAGGAAGTGTGTGGACTCTGAGAGGTTTCTAAATCAGAGTTGACACCTGCTTTCTTCATTTCTCTTGAAGAGGTAATGGAGATATGTGTTAATACTACAGGAAAAAAAATACAGTGCTGAGTGAGGTGGATAAAGTCAAGGTCCTTGCTCTGTTGGGGGCTTACAGTCTGCTTTTGAAGTACATCTTGTTCTTGACATGTGCAGTACTTCCAGAAGACAAAGTTCTAGTATGTAGGCCCACATTGTTGCCTGATGACTTCAGAGAACAGTTATTCTCTGAACATAAAAGCAATATAATCAACTGATAAGGTTTTAAAATAGTTCTGATTTTGACTGGAGTGGGTCTGTTAATAGCAGTCTGCCTTTAAGACCTAGATAAAGCTTGCCTGATTCTATGAATGTTCAGCTGAGTGACTCAACAACATTTGTTTTCACTGTTTCTTCTTAGCAGATACGTTCTGTCCTGTCATATTTGTATATGGTGTTTCTTTTCCATGCCATCATTCTGCAGTGACTTGTATTCTACTATTACTGTTACTTGGATGAGAGAGAAATACATTTCTGTTGAAGGCAGGAACTAAATGCATTTCCCGGCTGGGTGTCCTTGTTTAGCTAACAATCTGGGTTGCAACAGGCAAACTGGGAGGCAGAGTGTGTTGTCCCAAGAAATGCTCACTCCAAGGTGGCTGTCATTTGTATTTGTGCTTTGTGAGTTGTTGATTACTCATTTCTGGGCAGGCTGAAATACTGTTCATCTTAAAGTGTTGCTTCTTCAGAAGTACATTTATGATGTACAGAGCAGTATGGCACAGAGATCCCAAGTGGGTAGGTCTGTCAGTGTAGAAGCTGGGAGCGCTAAAGCTACATTAACTTCAATGTAGACCTCAGGCTTTTGGTCTTTAGGAATACCTGAACAAGCTTAGTTTGTGCTCTGTTCTGAGCTTTGGGCTGGACACCAGGACCCTGGGAGGGAGCAGTTCATGGTGCAGGGAATCCTGACTTAAATTTCAGATAAATTTCCTGGGGCTGGAATCTGTGGTAGTTCCAACATCTTCCAGAATCTAAAGAACTTGAGAATACTGTAGACCACATGGCATGGTGGTCTAACTTCATGACTCCTTTCTCTTTGCTGTAACTTACAATTCATGACTCTGCTGACAGACTTTTAGCAAGGTATGGGTATACCTGCTCCTCTTTTTCCGTTGGTTTGAATGAAAAAAATCACAAGACTTCAGGAAATGCAGGTTATTTTATGGCAGTGCTGCGCTTTCTTTTAGTTTTGAAGAGTCAGAATGATCTTAGTTGGACTTCGGTGAAAGTTCTGAATTGTTTAGACTTTTCTGAAGTTTTTACCTATGTAAGAAGTCTTCACTAAGATTCAGCTGGCAATAAATCAAATAGGTGAGGCTTTATAGCAAATTCTTGCTCCTCCTTTTCTCTGTGTCAGCTGATCTACCATTTGTTTAGGTGATAGTGAACATATCCAGACAACGATAGCTTGATTTGGATCAGGTGACCACAGCAAGTCAGCCTCTCCATCACCACTTGATGTGCAGGATAACTATATTTAACCAGGCATAAAATTAGAATAGTGATAAAACTGATCCCGAGTAGTGAACTCCTGTGGTAGAAAACTGACCCATCAGAATTTCTTGAGCAAACTTGAAATGTCATAGTGAGTATTTTATGAAGCTGTAGATTTTTTTGAACTGATACAAAGTGCTGTAGAGCTGAATTTACCATATCCTTAAACTATGGTTTCAGGCAAATGAGAATTCCTAAATTACTTACAAATAAACTTTAGGCTCACTTTGTCTTTACCTTTTTGTAGACTGAGCTCTGATTGCAATTATTGCAATTAGATTGCAATTAGCTCTAATTGCAATCCAGATACAGTGTTGGAGATCAGAACAATGTGAGAATCAACAGTGGGGTAAAAAAAGGTGGTTTGAATGAGACTCTAAATCCCAGCTTTTCTAGGACATCTATATATACTTTTTTTCAGCATTTCTACAGTCTGTTATTTCTATTCAGCATTTTATATCTGCTTGTAAGTTTCCATCCTTCTTTCCATCCCCTTCCTCTACTCTTTTTCTTTATAACTTGGGAAGTGTTTTACCTGGAAGGAAGAAAGTTTGGGTTTAAACTGCTTCTCAAGGAGAATGAGTTATACGGCAGGTGCATGCTTTGCCTTTGTGTTGGAAGGAAAACCGCTGTACAGAAGTGTACCTATGGTCCTTCGAAGATTTCCTTTTCATCTTTGGCTAGTTGCTTTGGAAGATAGATGGAAAGCTTTCTGTGTCAATTCCGTAGAGATGCTTTCTAATTTGGCAGCATACCAAAAGTACTGGAGAGAAGAGAGTGGGAGAAATATCTGTGAAGGCTTCTTCTCCCTTGGACCTAAGGGAAACAGAAATGGAGTTAAATGGGTGAAATGGTTTCGAGGCAAAAGCCTCGAACAAGAAGAACTGAACAAGAAGATCTGTTCTCGCAATTTTCCCCCTCTTCCCTCCACCTAACAGAACAGTCCCTTTCTCTCCTGTGCAGGTCATGTTTGTGTGTGGTCTCTCCCCAGAGATCTCCTGGTAGGTGGTCACAGCCTTCTGCCCTGTGCTTGTCAGTTGTGGTGTGCAGAACTGGAGCTGCGGGTCAGCCCTTTCCGTAAAGGTCCCACCTTTGTTTTGTCAGGCACTTGCTCTTTATAGGCTTCAGTCCTGCCCTCAGCCCATCTGGAACAGCTGCAGCTTGCTTTCCTGTGGGCTGTGTTTTGGAGGACACGGTCCTTTAGGAAAGTGCTGGGGTGTTTGCATGCCCTGCTGAAAGACGGTGGTCCTCCACTTCACTCCAGCAGATATAACAGAGGCGTGTGGCTGTGTTGCAGTCTTTTCAAGGGAAAACCTGGCAATATCTGTCAGTGCTGGGCAGTGCTGAACAGACCGGCCCGAGAAGGTGCCAAGCATACCCGATGTGTGGAGGTCTGGTGTGATGGTTTTGGGCAGTTCTCTTGTTTGCAGATCTGCACCATACCTTGGACTGGTTGGTAGCAAAAGAGAGCCTTGATGGCCTAGCTGACCAAGGATTTAGTTTTACACTTTTTTTTTTTTTTTTAAATCTGTGCAGTGTTGGCTCAAAAGTGACTCAAAAGCTCAAAAGACTCTGCGTTACTGCACCATTTTAGTATTTTCTGGCTTGCTACTGTGTGAGCCTTGATCCCATCATTTGCTTGGGCAGTGACTGTGGTGTCCTGAGGTGGCTGCAGGTTTATTTTATCCCTCAGTTATATCCAAGTGGTACAGATGTGCTGAGATTTACAGGACTTGAATGGTAGTAAGTGCATGAAGTACACTCTGCTGTCTACTGGTAAAGATGTAGCGTAGTTTATCTTGTAAAATATTAAATCTGGCATGCATATGACTAAGCCTTGTATCTTTCTCTGCACCACAACATCTAAGAATTGCTGCTTTTCAGAACAAAGGATTCTGTATTTTGCTGATGGTGAGAAGGCAAGCAGCCTTAGCATTATTAAAGGGAGGAAATCCTGCTGTTTGGCATGCTCCCAACAGGAGCAAGGTGGCAGACTAGAGCTCATTTATAGGTGAGGGCTCATTCCACTTGCTTTTAAGTGTCACTAGCAGTCATAAGAGCTGTGTGGTCTTGTTTTAGCTTTGGTCTTGCTGTAGCCCTTGCAGAAGGGAGGGGCTGTATGACCTATTCTGAGCAATACTGATTGTGCTTTTTTTATTCTGTTTCCAGGGCCCAGTCATTTACGCGCAGCTAGATCACTCCGGAGGACAGCACAGCGACAAGATTAACAAGTCAGAGTCTGTGGTCTATGCTGATATTCGGAAGAACTGAGATGAGATCCTAACCTATCCAATGCAAAACACGCATTCAGACTGGAATTGCTTAAACAAAATTTGACCCAGAGAACTCACATGTGGCCTTTGATGCCTAGGCTAGGACCAATGCATGTGCATACAGAGGGAAAGATATATATGAATTGTGTGTAAATAGTCTATTTAATCGTACAGAAGTGAGACCAATGTTGCATGTTGAAATGCGGTAAGAATTCTGCTTATAAATTGCCAATATTCTTTTTTGTATCTTGTATGACGAGAGAGAAAGTGGAAATTCACATCACAGTTTTTAAATATTTTTATCTTGATTATTAACGGAGAAACTGGAAGATAACTGAGATTCTAGGTTGACCTCGAGATTCTTTTTTTTGCTTATGGGGCCTATTTTTAGTTGTTGTTGTTGAGGTGAATATAAAGGTAACTTTCACAGGGTATTCATATTTCCTTGGTCAGATTCTCAGTACAAGCTGCCTTCTTGCATGAGGTAGACATTCTCACTTGGTTTTGCAAGCCACATTGTGACTCCTAGCTATCAGAAATGGTTATCTTACCACTGCAAGTGAAGGAAATGCTTAGGCCTACCTGACCTGTATAACACAGGTCGCAGAATCGTTTACTTCCGTATCAAACCCATATATTCAAGCTTAGTCCTTTAAGGTACAGGGATAGTGCTGACCTAATGACTTTTGTGCAATTGTAGTTTACCTGTGAAAATTTAAGAGCTAGTGAGCTAGAGGGATAAGAAGCAGTAACTCTAGGTGGTTGAAAAGTTCACTGAAAGTCTGAGGCAATGAAATGTTTCTTCCTCATAACTGTGTCACTTCATATAAGCACAACAAAATGGGCTCCAAGGGCTCTGGAAGTTGTAGTATTCCCTCATCTCTCCCTTGTCACTCCATTATACCTTTTTTACTTCCTAAGAGATGCTTTATCAGTTCTCAAAAGCCTCTAATGGAGGCTGAATGACCTCTGGAAGAAATTTAGAGCTTCACTTTTGTTTTATTGCTGTTTTTTTTTTTGTCGTTGTTGTTATTGTTGTTTGTTTGTGTGTTTTCATAATCTTTATTTGCACAGAGGATGCGGAGGGCAGTTTATTTCCTTCCTCTCTGCAAGTCTACTACTTGAATACAATTTCCCAGCTTCTTGTTTTGAGATTATACTGCTCATAGATTGATAGGGATCTCAAATCATCCTTTTCTGCTAAAGAGGATCTTTCTTTAGCTGACCCATTTGTATCCTGAAATCCAGTGTTCAGGACTTGAAGTGGCACTCCAGCTGAGGTCTTTTCAGACTAGCATATAGTAAGAAGGGTTTCTGTTTTGTACATCCTAATGTGGTGTAGGCTTTTCCATACCAGTAGGTAATTTTCGGTTTGATCTACCATAACCCCTTCTCTCTGATTTTTAGCCATTTCCTAATTCGATCTATTTCACAAAATCAGTCACAGAATGGTTGAAGTTGGAAGGGATCTCTGGAGATCATCTGGTCCAACCATCCCTGTTCAGCTAGAGCAGGTGCCCAGGACCATGTCCAGTTGGGTTTTGAGTATCTCCACAGATGGAAACTCTTCAACCTCCCTGGGCAACCTGTTTGGCCACTTAAAGTAAAAAAGCGTTTCCATGTGTTCAGATGGAATATCCGGGTTTTAAACTTTTGTCAGAAGTTGCCTCTTGTCCTGTCCGCGAACATTAGTGAGAAGAGTCTGGCTTCCTCTTCAGTCATTTTTCACAACAAAGTTGGGTACACAGACTTTCATTGGGATCACGCTTGGCTGGTTTCCTGACAACACTTGCCTTTGTAAGGAGCATCACTAAAATCAGGGTGAACCCTACTGCTGCTTTCCCTATGAACCAAGCTGTTTCTCCCCAGTATTTGTTTTACACTTACCAAGAAACAAAGCTTTTGACATGGTTGATGGGGAAACTTGATTTTTATCTGCCTGTGCTTATCCCTGTGCATTACATCTTTCTCCCTAGACATTTTAGAGTAAAAGGGAGAAGGGTGATTAATTTAACTATCAAAATCTCAGTGCTGTGAGAAAATACGGCTGTCTGTCCTTGGCTCTGATTTTTTTTTTATTTTTTATTTTTTATTTTTTATTTTCTTTCTGGAATATACTGGAGAAGCTGAGCAGAATCCTGTTACTTCTGGTGCTAACTATAGGAAATATGTCATTGTTTTTGTTTAGTTACAGGTATGTTCATATAGCCTCTACTGAGGAGTCTCATTGTAAAGCTGCTTGGATCCTCTGTGTGAAGGCAGATTGAATTTTGAAGTATTTTTTATTATTTTTATTTTATTTTTTATTTTAAAGAAAGAAACAAACTCCGTTATCCCCAAGAACAGTAGTACAAATTGGTCTGAATCCCTCTCCATTGTGAAGGCTGTTGATTTATTTATTTTTTTTGGTCATGGAAACATGAGCAAAGTTGCTTAGCTGGAATGGACAGCTTCTACAATGTAGCTGCTAAACAACTTATTCAGGCTGAAGTCAACAGAACTTGAGGCAGTATGAGACAAAACTCTTTTGAACTTTCTGTCAGTCAGGTTGTCTTAGCTTGTTTAATGAGGTGTGGTAACCTGTGCTGATGAAAGGGACTGATGCTTAGCTGGCTTACTTGTCTCAGGTGACAGAGGACTTCCAATTTCCTTGATGGGTAGCAAGCAAAGATTAAAGTCAGTCAAGGTCATCAGATCCTGATGTAATAGTGACCAGAAATTCAATTCTATGTCCCCTGCTGGTATTCTCTTAATTCTCTGAGGCTGTTTTGCAGGTGGAAATGAACAGCATGTATTCCTAGGAAAATGAAGCGTGTTGTTCTTGACCAGTTCCAGTACTGCTGCTAGTACTTTTTAGGTCCATCTATTTTGAAAAGAAGTGCTGTGTGGCTTGGATGGAGCTGGGGAAGGTCTGTGTGATGTAAAAGTTGTCTCCAACAGTTTAATGTCCTTTTTTGTACTGTGGTGCCCAGAACTGCACACAGTACTCGAGGTGAGGCCGCACCAGCGCAGAGTAGAGCGGGACAATCACTTCCCTCGACCGACTAGCAATGCCGTGCTTGATGCACCCCAGGGTACGGTTGGCCCTCCTGGCTGCCAGGGCACACTGCTGGCTCATATTCAACTTGCTGTCAACCACAACCCCCAGATCCCTCTCTGTGGGGCTGCTTTCCAGCGTCTCATCACCCAGTCTGTACGTATAGCCAGGGTTGCCCCGTCCCAGGTGCAGGACCCGGCATTTGCTCTCGTTAAACTTCGTGTGGTTGGTGATTGTCCAGCTCTCCCATCTGTCCAGATCTCTCTGCAAGGCCTTTCCACCCTTTGACAGAGTCAACAGCTCCTCCCAGTTTAGTATTATCAGCAAACTTACTCAAAACACCTAGTCCTACATCCAAATCATTTATAAAAACATTGAAGAGAACTGGCCCTAAAATGGAGCCCTGGAGGACCCCACTGGTGACTGGCCGCCAGCCTGATGTAACCCCATTTACCATAACCTTTTGAGCCCTACCCGTCAGTCAATAGTTCACCTATTGTGTTATGTTTTTATCTAGCTGTATGCTGGACATTTTGTCCAAGTAGCATTCTGTGAGAAACCATATCAAAAGCTGTACTGAAATCTGAAAAAAATACATCGACTGACTTCCCTTTTACATGTAAAAGTGACCTTGTACTTATTGTAGAGCAGTTTTGGAGCGCAAGCCTGGGCTCTAGCTGCTAAGACAGGTTGCACCCTCTAGAGACAAGAATATGAATGGCATGTCATCTTTTTCTCATCCCCAGTTTTGAACAGAACAGCAAAGTGAGGGTTTTGCCCATACTAACAATGAATATTTTCTTCCTTATTACTGATCAGCAGAAAGGGATTTTGAAGATGATTACGTATAAAATATCAATCTAAGTAAACTAGTAGTTGTACTCAGTACATCAAATCTCCATCGCTCTGTTTGATTTTAGCAGTTGTTCTGTGAGGGAGATGGTCAGCATGTTCATTGAATGGCATTAAGAGCCATTACAGGCTGGCACATATTTCCCTATAATTAATTGCATGATGTGTCATCGATAACTGGAGAACTGTAGGGTTTTGTTTTCTCAGAGCTTTAGTGCCATTTCAGTTTGTGACTAGAAAAGCTGGAATTAGGTTTTTAACTTTTTTAAACCTGTGAGAACTGCTTAGGTAACCATCTGTCTTGTAACTGCAGTACATGT
This sequence comes from Anser anser, assembly GCF_964211835.1. Taxonomy (NCBI): domain Eukaryota; kingdom Metazoa; phylum Chordata; class Aves; order Anseriformes; family Anatidae; genus Anser; species Anser anser. Next base: position 88,008,486 of record NC_139720.1, read on the forward strand.
ATATGTGCAACTTAGAAGCTGCATTGCCTTAGAGTGGATTCATTGAGGTAAAGTGTGGGCCGTTTGATTTATAACCAAAATACTTTCAGTCTGTTTCAAAATCTTGTCTTGGAATTTTGCATTATTAATGTATCTACCTAAGACCTCAAATACAAAACATTCTTACTGTATAGTAGGTGATGGAATTGTTTTCTCTGTAAACTGACAAAGATGTGAAGGTGGGTAAGACTTCTGGGCTGTGGCCATACCGCTGTGGTGCTAATATTTAGGTAACATTTTACATGGGAGACTACAAAATCATATTAACGATGCTCAGCATTTGTACTCTTCTTGAGGCTTCTCCTCTCCTTCTCTTCACTGCCCTAAAGCTACTAAGCCCTTTCATTTAAACGTGGTTTTGCACTCTAAAATGACGTTCAATGCCTTTTGTTATCAGCGTGCTGCGCAATCTCTTCTATCTCCCTACAATGCCAGCTCTTTTTATGTGGTAAATATAATTGGTAACATAGACTGGATACTTTTCATAAACCTCCATCTTGGAGGTATGCAAGAGAACAAACACCTGTAAGACAGGTGTATAATCTGTGTGAGGGAGCTAGATATGAAATGCATGTCCCGATTACATGAAAAGCCAGGGTATCAACTGGTAGTGGTTTTGCTTTTACAGACTCATCTGGAAACAGTTATCTTGGATATTTTTTCTTGAGTGGACTTTCATGTTTTCTATTGTAATCTTGTGAATATTTTAATACACTTTTTTTTTCCCATTACTGGTTTGTTGGATGAGTCTCATCTGGTCAGGAACTGGGAAGGGTCGGGGGGCTGAAATAGACTACCTTTCTTCCTGGCAATGATGTTCTTCAGTCACTGCAGTCTGTCAGCTCAGCAGACACCACACAGCTGGAGAGTTCACCATTTGAGATGATGCCCTGTATTACCACTTCAGCTAAGAGAACTAAGATATGCAAGTAAAAATGTTTGAGGGGACAGCACAGGTCTCTAGCAGAATACAGCTAGGAGAGAAGCACCTCCATGGCGGGACAGCCTCTGGAAAAGGGGATCTGACTGAGTATCAGGCAGAAGGGAATATGCTGCCCTGCACAATTACTTTACAATTACTGGCTAATACTTTATACATAAGAAAGGCAAGGACTTTAGTGTCACAGCGAGGTGCTGTAGCTGTTAACTATTGAACAGTTTCCTCCCCTCTCCACCCTTCCCAGGTTGAAGTGGTACCTCGAATAGGATTGGGAAAAGTAGGGCAGAGGACAGACTTAATCAGAGGCCGTTGCCAAACTCCAGTATTTCAAAGCATTCACTTTACTGAAACCTGAATTCTGAAGAAGCTACTCTGTCTCAGTTATCTTCTTTCCCCTGGATATTGACTCCTAGCTTTGGCAGAAGAGGTCTCTGACCTCTGATCTCAGGGGAAGCCAATAGATGCCATGTTTTGAGCACGACTGCCTTATGCTTCTCAGCAACAGATGGGATTTTGCAGCATAACGTATAGCCTTTGCTCTGAAGCTGTCTCACAGTGGCGCATTTTTCTCTTTACAGGAAATTAAATAGGGAGAGAGGTTGACTTTCAGACATTTCATTCATAAACATGCCCCAGATGGGAGCAGACCACTTCCTCCAAATTTTTGGAGGATTGACACGTACAAGTTTCCTGACTGCACAACTTCACAGAAATCTGTATGTACTTAAGGAGGGCACAGAAAGCGAGTAACAGATGTTTTGGCTGTTTATTTTTCACATTCCCAGGAAGCAGGTACTTAAATGTGCCCATCTAGTTGTGCCCTCTAGTTGTACAGGATGACAGAAGCTTAAAAACAAACAAAAAACCACCACCAAAAACAAACCAAAACCACACTACTGGCATGTAAAGGCTTGCCCTCCTTTTGATAAAGGTGGTGGTGGCTGGGAAATGAATCAAGATATAGATAACTTGAATCTGAAAAGAATATCCTTAAACTACCAAGGAAGAATATCAGAGAATAAAATGCAGATGCCACTGTCACTGACTTCTGAACATATGGTAAAACCCTCACACAGGGTCTCAGCATGACATTTGAAAAGAATGCTTCCGTCTGGGACTTTGGCTGACAGTTGCCGATACCATGTCACTCCTGCACATGTTCAGCAGAGTCAGATAAGGTGGGGCCCAACAAACAATTCAAGGCACAATCCACAACCAGTTTCTTTTAAAGAGACAAAGTGAGTTCCCTAACATAAGACATAGGATTTTACTTAAATTTAAAAGGTTGCACTTTATTTAAGTGAATGGAGATACTTTGTTATTTGCACTTAGAAAACGCTTGCTTTGAAGACATTTAGATTTCCCCATCCATTTTCTCAGAGGAAAAAAGGTTAAAATTAGTGAAGCTAGGTCCCATGGGGAAGGGTTTGTGCGTTGCTGGATTTGACCTGTACGGTTAAGCATCTTTTTGCAGCAGCTGATCTTGTTGTTTTGCTTTTAGCTCCTGATTATACCTGTAGTAAAGAAAAGCACAGACTGAGGATAGAGCTCCAGTTACAGTAACAGCATCTTCATAACCTATTCAGCAAAGGAGGTTTAAAATTCCTATCCTGAGTTTCTACCCTCAAGTCCATGTGTAGCTCAGCTTAGGTAAGAAGCTACTAATTAGTTGCTAAGTTAGTTGGCGTTATTTCTGTCCAGTAGTGAAGGAGCCAGAGAACTCCAAGTTTTCCCCTCAAGAAATAACTTTTGAAAAATAAAAAAAATCAAAATGCTGCTCTACTTAAGAACCCTTTGATCTGGCTGGAACTGATCAGATTCATCAGTGAAAGCTGACAGAAGCACAAAGCTTACAAGGTAGTCTAGGCTTTTTGTTGGTCAGACCTACAGCTTTTAAAGAATGCCTTAAACCTAGAAACTTTACATAGGTCTTTCCTTAAAATGTGCTCTAGCTATAACGAAAATATTTAGAAGTGTTCCCCCTACTCATCTGGAAAACTGAAAATGTAGCAAAAAAGTTCTGCTGTGTTTAATTAATTGTTCAGTTCTTCTTTCCTACTGTACTGACATGAAGGCTGGTGGAATTTATGAATTCATGGTTAAGATTAGGTGGCATGAGTGCTTAATTACAATGCATAGAGAAGTCCTTCTTAATACATACCTCCATATTCGGAAGAGTTGAGAGCCACCGGCACAGCCAACAAAGAAGTTCACAGCAAACAGGCTCCAATTTTTAGGAATAATAACCAGTGAGTACCTTGACCAAATAAGGCCTGTTGAATGAAAAGAAAAGTTTAAACGACATTACATCTTTGTAGGTAAATATGCAGGCGTTCCCCTAACCTTGAGGACAGACTCATGGGCCAGTTTAAGTACACAAAAGTTTTACAACTCATGTTGGACAACTGTTTTTCTTCTAATTAGCTGTTTCTCAGTTAGAAGCACAACAAATGCCAGTGGGAAAGCTATGGGTATGTATTGCATTTTTCCAGAATAACATAGCCAGACAATAACATAAATCAGTCTAAGTATCAAATCAAGATCCCCTATACTCTACAGCAGTATAAACTTTAATATGCTGGCACAGTTCTAGGGAAGTGGCATTTTGCTGTAGTATATCTAGTTTGCTGCACCCATTTAGAGATTATAGAAACCACCAGTCAAGAAGGATTTACATATCATGCAAAGCACATAGCATTGAGTCATGTGTCAAAACAAAGTCCAGCGAAGGAAGAAGGTGGCAGCCTTAGTTTTGATTTTCAGCTTTATCTGTCACAAGTCTAACCCCGACAAGATCTGGTAGAACAACTTGAGTATGGAATACTGGTTTTGGCAGTGTGAAAATTCATGGCAAACAGCAGTGCAGTAGTCTGTATACCACTCCAAGTTCTCATAGCACATAGAAGTTCTTCCCAGTTACGTTAGTATAATTACTCTAGCATTGTTTAAGCCCTTCGAGTCTGTTCTAAAAAAGCCACTGTGTTCTGTTCTGGACTGATGTCAAAATTTCTTGACCTGAAGCAGAGGAGGTCCCTTACTGGAACGAGTAGTATCATTGTAACTCAAGGGATCAAATTTGTATCCTAACTCAAAAAACTCACTTTGGACAATTCCAAATTAAGACACTCGTATAAAACAGTAAGTACTCACAGGACTCTTACAGATTTAATAATAAGTATAGGTCTGTCTTACAGTTATCATGTAAAAGCAACGGTGAGATCTGGCATGTTATAGCTGAGCCTTTTCTAAAGAAGTGGCTTAGTGCTTACAATTCAAAAAGGAATGAATACAGTTCAGATGGTGCTTTGTAAAATTATGGTGTACGCTGGCTTTACCTGTGGCCATCAACACTGCAGACTGCGCTGTGCTGAGCTTTTCTGCCGGTCTGGTCATATCAGCCATTCCAGCACATACCAAGCCCTGTAAAGAGAAATTCATTGAGCATAAATCCAGCACCAGGACATACCATGACATATCAGATGCTTCACAAAGGGAATCTTCCTGAGTACAAGAGAGAGACAGAGACCCTGGAACGAGCCCAGCGAAGGCCTACTAAGATGATTAAGGGACTGGAGCATCTCTCGTATGAGCAAAGGCTGAGGGAGCTGGGCCTGTTCAGCCTGGAAGAGAGGAGGCTCAGGGGGATCTGATTAACGCGTGTAGGTTTCTGAAAGGAGGGTGTCAAGGTGACAGGGCCAGACTCTTCTTGGTGGTGCCCAGCGATAGGATGAGACAGCGGGCACAATGTGAAACACAGGAAGTTCCTTATGAAAAATGAGGAAAACCTTCTTTACTGTGACGATGACAGAGCACTGGAACAGGTTGCCCAGAGAGGCTGTGGAGTCTCCCTCTGTTGTGATATTCAAAACCCACCTGGATGTGGTCCTGTGCAATGTGATGTAGCTGGCCCTGCTTGAGCACAGGAGGGTTGGACTAGATGGTCTCCAGAGACCCCTGCCAACCTCAATCATTCAGTGACTTTTGTGAAGTTACCTTAAAGCTCAGTGTTTATTCTGTGTGCATTATGCAGGAGATGGGATGCATTGCATGAGCAGAGTAATTACTCTTTGACACCCAGTATGCTTCTAGTCCCTTGTGGTGGAAATAAGAACACAGTTACGGGGGGTGCAACTGGCTTGCAGTAAAATCCCAGGCAGTGACAACTTTGTATGAGTTTAAGAACAAGGTTAACATAAGCATAGCTGCTTTAAGCACTAATTGGTTTTCATGCAGCAAGTAGAACCTTGTCTAAATAAGACCCTTCGTACTAAAGCTCAGGCTAAGATATTGTTGGTACACACGTACGTGTGATACCATGCAGTCTTCGCTCAACTTCATCTGAAGAGGTAAAAGTGAATATCTTTTTTTAATATAATTTCAGTGGAAAACTTCCCAGTGAAGTGACAAATAGCTCGACTGACCTATTTGAGAATGTTGCTAGCAAATACATTGTTTGATTTATTTTGTTGTGTTATTGCCATCTACTGGAAATGCAATTTGTTGTTCTGTTACAGGGGTTCACCAAAATAAATGAACAAAAAAGCCCTAAAGCTTTTATCTCACTGCCACTAAGGGCTACTTTGTACTCTAATCAAGAGAACAGTTTTTAAGGGTAGAGATTTCCTGTGCTGCCTCACTTACAGGGTTGATGTTGCTGCAGTGGTGTCACAGAGGTACAGATTTTCAAGCCACTTGTGTAACAGCAGTCAACTTGCCTTTGCCATATAGGGGAAAAGTCATTTTAATTTCTCAATGAAGAACTTCACTGTGAGCTTAGAGAGGCCTTCCTGCACTTTTGGAGAAGAAGAAACCACCTGTGTATTAGCTCTTGTGATACAGCAGCAGACAGCAAACCTGCTCAAAAGAGTTGCCTCTGTGCTCAGGAGCACACTGCCTGGGAGACCCTCTGAAAAAGGGGAAGGTTAACCACACAGTTACCGCAGCAGCGGATCAGACTGACAACGAAAACCAGCTACAGCTTGGAGCACAACGTGTTGCCCATGGCCTATACAGAGCTGGGTTTTCACAACAGCATGCTTACAAACCAGCTGGCAATAGGAAAAGAAGGTTATATCCTTGCTTGTTATCAAACAAGGAGACTGAGCAGCTTTATGATTTTAGAGCTCATTTACTTCATCTGTACAAATACAATAACCAGGAGGAGGAAAGCAGTGAATTAGGACTAGCCATATACCTCACACATGCACAAACACAGGACAGGTGGGGCAATGAACTGGGAAGCAGAACCACACAAGAAGCAGAGAGCTACTGCTGCCCAAAATACATGCTTTCAGAGTTTTGAATTATGCCAGTTCACGCCTACCTTGAACAACAGCGAGTGTTTCGCAAAATAAAGCTTTTGTGAAAATTTCAATATAGAGCACAGTTTTTCCACAAAGCCTTGTTTCTTTTTTTCCCCTTATACCCATGGCATGTTGCACCACATGTTCTTAAGGCTAATATTGTTCCTCCACATATATTAAAAATTAGAGCCTTGGCATTAAACCTTTCTGGAGGCTCAGATACCTGCTGGGAAACTATTGCTTGCCCAATGGGTAATTTCAGATTGCCCTCTGATCAACATCCAGACATAAGTTGGCATCTTATACTTACCCATTTCATAATAGGCGCCCAGAAAAACACTGTTTTGGGACCTGAGGGAGAAAAGAGAGTTAAATTACTCAGTGAGATTTGGTTGTTACAATGCCCACAGTAAGTTTTGAGTTGTTAGGGTTTTTTTTCCTTTTTGATAAAGAATTAAACTAATACACACATGCATATATTAAAACAGCTTCTACCACTGTACAGGCTGTATCACCTAATACTCACATTTCATCAACTCAGTGCATCAACCTTCAGTTACATAATCAGTCCATGTGATTTTGCAATAGATGTTCTGTTGCAAAAAAAGGACTTTCAAGCAAACAAGGGTACAACAGCAAACAAGATGCATTTATAACGGAAAAGTTAGGATCAGGCCCAGGAAGAATGAAGCCAGTTTCTATATAATGATTAAAAAACTACTCTGTAACTGGACTAATGGAATTAGCATTTGAAATCTTTGCAAATTGAATCTTGTAAAATAAAACCCCAAAATATTTTATTACTGGTATCGTAACAAGTCAGTCCAAATCTCAACCCATCTCTTAATGCTACAGAAGACATCCTGCACAGCAGCATTAGACATTTAAAGAGAGTACAAATTGCAAATACAGGTATCAGGGTGTTCTCGTGGACCTCTAACACGCACCTCTGAATAACCACGTTTGTCTAGCAGAAACAATACTTCCCACCCCAGTATTCTACCAATAGTCAAAGGAGGATTACGGGAGAAGAGGAACAAGTGTATGGAAAGAAAGGGAGAAAAATAAACCGAATGGGATCTGGAGGGTAAAATCTCTCTCTCAGTGGTGCTAAAATGGCAACTGGTTGGTTAACACGAAGCACCGCAATGCCACACCTATAACGCGCAGACCATCAGCTGCGCCGGACATCGTTAACCTAGGACTACTGCTCCAAGTCTTCAAAAGAGGGACCACAACCCAAGATATCAACCTGTTGCACTGGGGTACAGTCAAGGCACTGCTTCTGATTTCATCAAACCACATTCAGTTTTAGGTCTTGTAGGCCACTGTTCAGCACTCGGATGACACGCGAGATGAAGCCAAGTTTTTGCTTTAATACGTTACATATTACGGTTCAAAGCTTTTAAGTATGCATTATAAACACTAGGACTTTGGTTGTTTGCTTTTTACATGTGCTAATTTTTTACTAACAATTCAGCCTAATAAAAGGCCTTACAGTAACTCTTTATACTGTGCTTTTTAAAACAGGTTTGAAACCGTAACTTGGAGAAATTAACTGTCAGGTTTCTGCAGCAAGCACCCGTGAAGCCACTTGCAATTTGCAGGATAAGGCTTATTGTTATGAATATCAGTTGCTCCATAACCTTAAAGCCAACTAAGCCCTGTAGAAGGGCAGCACAACTGCAACAAAAATGGGCTTGGCAGCTTTGCATAAAGCCCTCTAAGACCCACGAGGCTCGTGACAGCGATCAAGTTTAAAGCAGCAGTTAACAGCTACTAGCAGATCACTTTTTGCGTTAAGAACAGAACGTTTCTCCCTACACATGGATTTTTTTTCCAGGATGAAAATTTCAGTCATTGTTTTCTTTCAGGCAGCTACTTACTATTTCTGTATCAGGCTGCAAATACAGCTCTTTATAAATCCAACTTACAGAGGTTCCACAAAAGTAGATTTAATTGCTATCATCTATTTTCTTCTGAAGCACAAGTTCAAATTTGGAGTACCAGAGAACTGGGGGGATGGTGTACAAGTGATCGAATCGACATTCCCTAAACAAGCAGTAAGATTTTCAAGACATCTGATGTTATTTTTTATTAACATTAGGTAACTTGAAAGTTCAAAACTACGGACTGCAAAAGTCAGAAGCAGTTGGTGCCAAGCCAAGCCTTTTATGAGGGAGGACTGTTGAGTGCTGTCAGGGGGATACCTCTCCCAGAGGCATGCCAGTAAACAAGATTTGCCAGGCAGCGCGAGCTTGTCCTAGATCCTGACACACAGAAATTTTCAAGGATGAATTTGACAGCAGCACATCGGAGTAAGGACATTACCAGAGGATATCATGTGTGTAAATAAATTATAAAAAAAAAAAGTTATAATAAATGTAAGAAGTCTTTGTTCCGGAGAGTTTAGTTTGATCGGGAAAAGTGAACTTAGGAGGCCAAAGGGGAGGGAGCTCAGCCCACACTTCTCTGGGGCTGCAAAGAGCAATGTTTCCTGCTCTGCAGCAGCCAGGGAGTTGGCGTGCTGTACCCCTTGCCCTCTGCTGTCCTCCAGCAACCTCAGCCTGTGTGGTGTCAGCTAAACAAACAGCTTTTCAGAGGACCAGGTGTTTTCCTGGAAGCTTTCTTTGTGCCAGAAAAGAAGCAAGCATTGTCCTTCGCTTGCTACAAGTGATTTATAATTTAATGAGAATGGCACTTGGAGGAGTCAGTCCTAAATTAGTGCAGAAACCTGGTTATCCCGAAGAGAAACACAAGCCTTTCATCTTTAACCTGCGCGTTTGCAGTCGGCGTGACATCTGCCTCATGGCTTTCTCAAGGACCCACCTGCGAGGCATTCAGGGCTGAAACCTAGCGGCAGGGGTTCGGTTCTGACACCTGCTTGTCCCGTGGCTTTTCTTACAGAAGTCGTCGGTGCGGATCATGGCTGCTGCTCTCACCGAGACGCCTATATACGTACACGGTCCCTAAAGCTGGGCCCGCTCTGCTTCCCCGGGGGGTGACAGGCCAAGGTCGGCGCCCCCCCGGCTCACACCGCCGACCCCCAGCCTGCGGGGCGGAGGTCCCTAAAAGCGGTGCAGCCCCAGCCCCAGCCCCAGCCCCAGCCCCAGCCCCAGCCCCGCTCCCCCCGCTCCCAAGGTGACCCCTCGGGCCGTTACCCGCCGGGTGGTTGTAGAAGGGCCGCAGGCGCGGCGGCAGCACCAGCTCGATGCGGTCGAGCAGGCGGTGGTACGAGGCGCGCAGCCCCGCCGCGGCGGCCGCCATTTTGTGCACGGCGGGGGCCCGCCGCTCGCTCCGCTCCCGTTGCGCCGCTCGAGCCGCTCGGTACAGCACGCCGGGTCAGCCGCCGCCCCGCCCACCGCCGGCCACGACCGCGCTGATTGGTGGAGCCATCGGGGGGCGGAGGGAGGGGCCCGGCGCGATTGGCTGCGGCCGCCCCGCCCGCCTCGCGCTGCCGGGAGGAGTCGTCCCGGCCTTCCGCGGGAAGGGCGAGAGCGCCGGCCCGCTCCCGCCTCAAAGATGGCGGCCCGCCAAGATGGCGGGCGCCCAACCCCAAGATGGCCGCCCGCTGCGCGGCTTCACCCCGCTCGTCACTTCCCGGGCGGGGCAGCGCTCCCTGGGGGCGTAGCTTCACCGGCGGGGGCGTGGCTTCCCACGGGGGGCGTGGCTCGGAGCGGCGGCCGGCCCCGCCCCTCTCTCTCTCTCCCCCTCTCTCTCTCCGTCTGTCTCTCCCTCTCCCTCTCGGAGCCGCGGGGCGGGGAGGGGCGGGGGGGGCCGAGGGCCGGCCGGTTTCCATGGTGATCGCGCGGGGCGGCCGGCGGCAGCGGAGCGCCCGGCAGCCCCCCCCCGGCGGGGGCCATGTCCCGCGGCCGCTGCCCCCACCTGCTGTGGGACGTGAGGAAGCGGAGCCTGGGGCTGGAGGAGCCCGGCCTGCTGCGGAGGCACTACCTGGGTAAGGGGGGGGGGGCGGGTAGAGGGGGGGGGCGGCCGTTGGAACCGTTGGAACCGTCGGTGGGGGGCAGCGAGCCCCCCGAGATGGCGGCGGGGACGCGGGAGGGCGCCCCGGGAGGGTTCCCCCTGCGGGAGCGCCCCGTGCCCGGGAGGGACCTGACCCGAGGGCGGCGGGAGCCGCGCTGTGGGGTCAGCCCGCCGCCCGCAGCCCTCCTCCGGCAAAATGGCGTTGGTGGCCCTCGCGCACCGGGCGCCGGGCCGGGCGTTGTGCCGCCTGGCGGGCGGGTCCCTGCCCGGCCGGGCTCCGGCTGGCGGGGCTCCCCCGGACCTCCGCCTCTGGGACCTGGCTGAAGTCAGGCAGGTGGCACCGCCTGTCGGGCCTCGCTCAGCTCCTCGGAGCTGGAAGGCAAGTTGCTACCTGTTGCACCGGCTCAGCCGCCACAACAAATGGAAGCCGAGCGTTTTGTTTGCTCTCAGCAGTAGCATCAGGACACCTGGCCGTCATTCGTGCTTTTTTTCCCCTTTTTTGGGGGGGTAAACTTGTCAAAACCCTCATGAGCACCAGTACAAAATAAAGCAGGTTATACGTCTGTATGCTCTTTTGCAGCCAGCAAGGCAAAAGAGAGCTCTCACAGCAAGTACACCACTAACAACGCACTTCAGAGTGTGTTGGCAGATGTGTGCCACACATCTGATACCTCTATGCTGACCCATCCACCTGGGTAATGTTCTTATACTAAAATATAACATACAGGGAATGCCGGAGGTGCCCGGGTATTGGACAAATGCACCTAAGAACTCACTGCCGTTTCTTATTTGCTCTGTGTTTGAGTTTCATGTGGTCTGGCAATCAGGTGGCACTCTATTTATAGCCTCTTCTAGCCTTCAAAAACAGCTGCTCCGAGAGCGATCTGCACATCGTGTCGTACCTTCCCAGGCAGATAGCTCACTCCGGGAATTTATGTCCTTGCAAAACTCTGTCTGGTTTTGCAAGATCTCTAAATAACTGCCCTGAAACCTTGTCAGTTCAGGACAAAGTTCCAAAGGAAAGTCTAGTGCAGATTGGGCACTAAGTGCATGCCTGGGACATGTCCTTTGGATCGTTATCATTCCTTAAGAGCGATTTCCCCATGTGGTGACAGAAGGAAAAAGTGGGTCTTATCAGTGTATCTGTGTTAGCTATGTTTTCCTCAGCATTTGTGGGCTAATTAGTCTCGATTTCAGACAGTGCTTGTATTTGAAGTCTCCAGAGAAAGCCAAGCTGCTCTAGGAGGCTGTCAGTAGCACTCTGCTTTCATTCACTTGGGGCAGTGGCTTAGCCTAATGCTAGTGGGAAGAATCCTGCTGCTGGGCCGTGGGTGGAAGCTGAGCTTCCTGCTACTTCCAGTTGAACATCATAGTGCTTTTATGGTGAAAAACATTGGCAGCAAACCTTAGTATCCAACTTAAATTCTGCCTTGAAACTGGCAAATGAATTTAGGAGGGCAAATGTAATTACTCAGAGACGGGCTAGTTTCCCCAGAATCCCAAAATCTTTGCTGCAGTTTTTTTGTCATTGTGCAATGTTTCCGTGACTAATGAACACATCGGTTCTGATAGAAGGCGAAGGGTTTGGTGTTGCCAAAATGAGGACCCACGTACAAATGAACTATGGTAATAATTTATCTAGAGGGGTAGCAGCCTGGGTTTATTGCAAGAAGGAAGTGGATCCATAATTCCTTTGAAGTATTTAATGTGACAGCTTTATTTGCTTTTCTGTGAAGGGTCGTGCCGCTAAGGATGGCTCCGTGTAGCTGTGAAGAAGACTGAAGGCTTTTTTTTTTTTTTAAATTAACTGGCGTAGTAGGTTATCCACAGAAACTCCATTAGTCTAAAATAGTTTGCAGAGAGTAATCAAGTCCAAGGTTTTCAGAATGATTGTCAGGAATTGTGCTTGGTACAATAAAAGTGAGTTTCAAAATGTAAATTCTCCATAGCTTCTGGTACTCTTGTTTGCATGGTTTTCTATCATCATCTTTCCTTGCAGTATGACATTTTTGAGCTTTCTAAATTTGTTAGACACAGTGTTGTGATGCTGTCTGCTGAGTTTCCCTCCCACCTTGATAAAGAAAACTTTCATGTTCTAGGGCAGTTTTTGTCAGGGAAGCATATCTAATAATATGGCTTTCTCATCCTGTTTTGTAAGATTTAGAAAAGGTTTGAAGTCTATACATTTAAGGAAAGAAACTACCGATTTTCTTACAGTAAGGCTCGTTTTGGTCAAATTGTGTAAAGCTTCAGCTGCTGTTGCTACAGGGAGAACTGCAAATACATTATTATATAGGTAGAAAATGGGAGAACTTACTAAACAAACCAAGCGCCATTCGCTCCCCCTCTGTCCCAGGATGAACCATCGCACAAACCAAAACTAATTACAAATTTAAAGCAAGTTAGTTGCACTGTTCATAGGCAGGGATGAAGAACAGGATAGGCCACATCAGCTGGTAGGTGTGTGGCCAACCATGTAGCTTTGATATCAGCCGTGTTCCAGCTCGTTAAGTTATGAGTTTATAAACAACTAATAACATAAAACTAGTAGCAGCTTACCGGATCCGCAGGGGTAGGATTGGGCGTTGCTGTTGAACGTCTCATTCGTCCTGAAATAAGCTGCCCAGGGAGTGAATTTCCTAAAGTACCGTAAGCTCTCATTCTCTCTGTTGCTTTTTCTTGGACCAAACAAAACCAAAAAACCAAACAAACCACCACCCAAAACAAACAAAAACAAACAAATAAAAAACCCCACCCCAAAACAGCAGAGATGAAAACCTGAATGTTAGGGAAAACAGCTAGAACACAGATATGTTATTTTCCCCAGCTTTCACTACAGTTGTATTTCAACATGTGGCATCTTAGTCTTTGTAAGTACCACAGAGTAATAAGGGCCAGGCAGCATTACAGTTACCATCTTTGTACTTGGAGATGGGCACAGAGTATTTATTCAGCCCTTCATCTTTAATTCTTTGCATAATGCTTTTGATGTTTGGTTATTTTCAGGTGCGCTGTTACATTTCACGTCCTAAACCTCTTGCATGAGTTTTCTTCTCCAGCATCAATTAAAGAGACTGCATCTGTCACAGCTAAAAACCATAATTAAGGGAGGTGTTTTATGCTGATTTTCCTTCTACATGTCTAGCAAATTAACTGCTGCTTGAAAACGGAGCCCTGTAAATTTGCCTGATTGTCCGATCGCAAGGGCTCGAATGACTGCTCTCTTCACGTGAGTCGTTTAGCTTCCTGACGCACATCTTCCATTGCGCCTCGGTGTGTGTGTGCCCAGCAGACCAGCTCTGTATCGATGTGTGCTTGCGCACACCAAATGCTTTGTGAAGCTGAAGATTTTTGGAAGATGCAGCTGTACTCCCCAGATTTGCTTCGTTAGTGATGCTTTCTGAATAACAGAAAATAGCGGAGTCAGAATTGAAGTTGGCAGTATGATGAATGAGTGAGAGGAAAATATTTCTTTGAAACAATACCAAACACCTTTAATGTGCTCAGTCTATTACGTGTATGGCTGCTGGATTTTCAGTGGTTGTATAGAGAAGTTTAAGATGTGTAAGAGCATTTACAGGAAAAGAATGCTGCTTTTTAATTGTTAAAACACCAGAGAGTAGAGTGAGTAGGTATTGCCTCAAATTGGCTGTGGATTTTTTTTTCTTTTTCTTTTTTTTTTCTGTTAGTAAAAAGACTATACTTGGTGAGCTTACAGATGGGCAATTGAGAGAGTGGTGTGTCACTGAGACCTGTTGGTAACAAATTCGGTTTGGGGAAGTTTAATGAAGAGACCAAGTCTGAAGCAAATTCCCTAGTACAATCTCATTTAAGCTGGTACCAAAGAATAGACAGGCACAATGCATATGTATAAAACCACTTTTTTAAAATGTTGGGGTGATCCTACCCCATAAAGATTAATGATTTTTTTTCTAGTTCCAAATAAATCGACTGAGATAATCAAGGCAGCCACTTTAAAGGTTTTAATAGAGTGATTTGTGGAAAGCAGCGTGCTGTTGATAAAGCAAAATAAAAAGTGAATCATCTGGAGAAGGCAACAAATAAAGAGAAGCTGGCTGGCTATAACTCGATACGTACCAGAGAACCAAAAAGGGATGTGAGCGAGGAGGCAGGACTGAGGCTGGTTCGGTATTTCTGGTGTCTGAGTGTTGAATGCTCAGTTCTCGTTACGCTGTAACCGGCTGTCTCTTATTACCCCTGTGATTATTTCACTTGTAGGTGAATTGAGTTTGGAAGGGGAGGTGCAGGAGCCAGTTGTGCCTGGAAGTAGCGTTGCCATGTGGCATCGCACAGTGGAAATTTGCCAGCCTCTTTTGCTGCTGCCCAGGGGGTCTTTGTTTGTGGTTGGCGATGCCATTGACCTGACCTCACCTCGGTTACGTCTTCCTTGTGTGCTACTGTGGTTTGATTGTTACGGTTTGTGTTACTGCTTCTGTCTCCTAAGTTTTGTCCCACCTTGTTCCTACTTAAAGTAGGACTTCTAAAGTGATTGCCAACACCTTATTACATTTGCTGTTAAAAAGAAAATTGGTACAAAGGATATGGGATTACTCGCTGCTTTCTGTCGCTTTCTTTTGAAATAAGAGAGTGAGATTGGTAGGAATTCAGCTTCTGTTTTTATGTATTAACATCAATTTGTGGAAAAAATTATTTTCTGTCCTTCAGAAATTCAAGAGGCCTTTTGAGCAGTTGTCACTTTTGCATGACATGGGCTAAACTATTTTACCTTTTAAAAAGGGATTAACCTTTTGTGTAATATACATAAATAATATGTAATATATATAAATAATGTGTAATATATAAATAGTGTACTATAGTCCCAAGACTTAGAATATATATGCAGATATCTGCATATATATATATATATATATGTCCATTCATATAATCAGTGTTAGGATGCAAATATATTTACTTCATATCCTTTGGAGTCTTAGGCAGCTGGAGACCGTAGATCTGTGTGTGCTCTAAATATCTTTTCATTCTTTGATTGCAATATTTTCATTGAATTTACACTGTATGCTTTTAAAGACGCTCTTTGTACAAAAAAATGTATTTGCCTTGTAAGTGACTGCCTGTGTCTTGATCCTGAGTGGTTCAGACAGCTTCATCATTAAGTTGCACCTTGATCTTGTAATAATGAGCCCAGGATACATGAAAGCTGTCTCTTGCTGCAGAAACAAATCGTGTACTGGATTTGTATTTCAAGATGAGGCAGTGATGTGGGAGATCCCTTTGATATCTTTTTTTTTCTTTCTTTTCCTTTCTTTCCTTCCCTGCAGTCTTCCTCCAGTTGGATTGTTTCCATTAAGTGCATTAGGATAAACACTGAGTACATTCGTGTTTAGTCACTTCTAAACTGTTGCACTGCAATACGACGAGTTCTTGTGACTTCACTTGTGGTTCCTGATCTTCTATGCTTTGAATGTCCCCAAAATAGTCCAGTAGGGTATAACTGATCATGTATCAAGAAGTAGTTGATACTTGAGACCAGCCCTGTCCTGGCAATGCGGAAGAAGATCAGTCCGTGTATAAAGTATGCCAGTCTTGAAAGCAAGCTGGATTTTTCGGTAATGAAATGCAAGTCTCAGCTTCTTCTTGTCCATCTTTGAGGCTCAGTGAGTCACTGAATCAGACGTGTCCCAGATGCTTTGGTATAGGTTGCCTCATTAAATATTGAGCATAAATATCATGAGATGGAATCTGAGTAACATCTGTGAATTTTAATATTATTCTTCGGTGATGTGCAAGCTTTCCTCAGGAGAACTGAACGCGTAAATGCTGCTGCTCTCTATTTTGCAGGAGGAAGATGAGGATCATGCTTCCCTTCCTGTGAACTGAATGTGGTCTGAGCTGTCAGCAATGTTTGTCCAGCCTCTGTTCAACTACTGAAACTTCACCACTCTAGAAAACTATTACACAAAACCAGAAAAATCCCTCCTTTTTTAGGTTACATTGCTTTGAGGTTATTTTTCCAGTAGTTCCCATTATTTACCTTTCCTAGGAAAGAAGGAAAAATTAGGTTCCTTTTTCATTTGTTTTTATTCTAGAAACACTGTTACATCTTGAAATCTCTCTTCAGTAAAAATTGACTCTCTGGAGTTAAACAACCAGTTAGGCTGGTTGTTTTTGTCATTTGCATATAACTTATTGCACCAAGCAACTTTTAAAAGTAAGCTTTTTTTTTTTTTTCTCATTAGCTTTTGAATCCCCACTTCTAATCTAATTTACGTCACAGTGTTGCTTGAATAGTCATCTACTAGCAAGGCTTTGATTTCTACTTTAGCTCAACTTCTGACGTTGTCTGTTTTTAAACTCTAATCCTGGGCAATTTCCAAGCGCTTACGCTTGTAATCTCACAGCGATATGTAGCTCTATCTGCTATGGAGTGTGTATATCTATGTCTACTTCACGTCTTCCCCCAAATATGACAGTTTACAATTCCCATCCTGCCTAGGATTAGACAGCATTTTTTAATTAGGTAAGTGTGCAGAATGGTATAAGCTTTGATTTGGTCCCAGCCTGCCCAAATTCTTGCTTTTGCTGAGACATCTTTGTGGGAAAGGCAGACTGCTTTTTTTGCCAGAAGGCACGTCTCTCTAGATATGCCAGTAAGCTCCTATATAATCACTTCCTAATCTGTTTAGAAGTGTGGGTTGAGTTAGCTTAGGCAACTTTAAATAGGAGACTTTTATTTACCCCAGAGCCTTGGTCCAAACCCGGCAAGGGAGTAACCACGTGGTGGTTAGTTGTGCTGGCTGCTGAAGAGGCAGCAGCCGCTGATGGGCACCGAAAGGTGAATGCGAGGACTGGCAGCAGCCTTCAGCCTGCTTGGATGTGCTTAAGAGCAGATTCCCCTAACTTTTTCTTTGCTTCCATTTTCCATGCTCTGGTACTCATCTGAAATGCGTGGAGGTGGCAGAAGCTCGTGGTTCTGCTGCCAGCCATCCTCACTTCTGCGCTGGGGCAGTCATATCCCCACTTCTGCTTCACAGACATCCTCTGCTCCTGCTGCAATACTGAGCTCCTCGTTAGCCTTGGGTGCTACAAGAAGCACTTGAGAAAACGACACCGAGTACCTGATGTCATGAAGTGTGTTTCCTGAAGTTCTGTGAGCAAGGCCCATGTTACTCCGTTCATACCACGTTAATATTGTGGTATGTTAAGACATCTAAACTTGCAATAGCACCGTTTCCTCCAGCTTGCAACATCCTGCACACTGTTGCTTTTTGCCTTCAGTTAGTGGAAACCTCTTGACGAGAAGAAAACAGGGCCCAAGTGCATTTTTCTTTATCTGATGACTATTCAGTTTCATACTGGTATCTGTTTTAGAATTTCGGGTCGTTTATGTGAGAGACGTGTTTTAGTGCTTGTGGAGAAAACAGAAAGTGGTTTTGCATTGGGTTAATCATATATCCGGTTCATCACACAAGCTATTTCAGATAGGTTTGTGTTGAGAAAAGTCTGTTGGTACCTGTTATCTTTTTGCCTTTGGCTGTCTGTTGCATAGATACAGCTTCTCTTTGTATTATTGCATAATTTCTTGTCCTCAGCTCTGTAGAAATTAGAAATATTCATCACATGATATACAAATTTCCAATGCCTTTTATCTCACCGAGTAGCTTGCGTATGATCACTGGGTTACTTTAAGTACCTGAATGAATATCAAACCTGCTGAAAACTGCACATTTTCCTTTCTCCTGTTGCAGAATCACACTGATTTATCTTCTGCTCAGCTACAATCTGGTGTGAGAGCAATACAAAAGACTTTGCTGTGGACAGCGTGAGTGGGACAGGATAGCTGTCAGAATATGGTGTACTTGTGAATGAAATCCACTTAGTACTTGCCACTGTGGCATGCTCACTCACAAGCCAGTACTTACAATATGCTGATAAATGCCACCTCTAAGACAGGTAGATTTACAGCACACTTGTGCCACTGCGAACACCTTAAAAATTGACATTAATGCAAATGAATTTTATATATTAAGTACCTTTCAAGCATAAAATGTGGTAGATATAAAACAGCAAATAAACAAGATATCCATGACTATTTTCTCTGCTTTAAAGCTTAAATGCTTGTGGCCTTATCAGTGGTGGAGCCCAGTGGAAGCTTATATTCAGAAGCAGACACTTTCAGAATCTGAAATACGTGTAAAAGTCAACTACAGACACTTCTACTGATGCAAACAACTCTCATCTGCGTCATTACCTGTACTAACTTACTCTTGCAGTTTTGGTAGAAGAAAACCAAAATGGAAGTATTTTTCAGAATGGTTATTAATTACCCTAAAATATATAACGTTACCGAGCCGATTAATTTCAGTGCATCTAATTTTGTGTTTCTTTTGCTATACAATTCTGTATCTAAATGCTCACCAAGAGACTTTATAGGCCTGCTGGATTGTAGATCAGGGCACGTTGTCCTGTCTTACGTAGTTTCAGTCTTAGTGCTAATATGTGAAATTTCTGCGTTTCTTTATACATGAAGCTTATTCTGAAATATGTCTTGGGTTTTAAGCGCAAGCTTGATTAACACTAAGTCACCTGGTGCTGCGTGTTCTGTAACAAAGCTCTTGCAGATTAAAATGGCAAGTAGATATCTTCATAGAAGTTAAAAATATTTTGTGTTTCCATACAGCGTTCAGACCTTTAGGTTTGCTAAATTATCATTAAAAGCAGAGAATAATTTAGGTTGTCTGTTTTGAACTTAAATCATAAAGAAGTAGTTGTCCATTGTAACTTGAAAGTTGCTTTTATCAACCTTTAAAAAATTAAGAGTTATCATATTTTTTGGCATTTATACAGTAGCACAGAACAATTAGGAAATATAATAGGAGGGCTCGATCAAAGGGCTGTGGGGTCACGCTAATGGATGTGGTTTCTGGCAGTACTGGTAATTCACTCTCTCCTTTGATAAGCTGCTTTCATTTCGTGTGTCACAATCTGTGTCTGTAAAATGGGGCCACTCTCAGTCAATGCAGCTAATAAATGTTTTTTGAGATTTCAGTTCATGTTCAAGGATTTTAATGTTTCTCGATGAAAGTTAATTTAGTGCTTATTGTTTGTAGTCCTGTTAACTGCATGGGGTAGTTCAGTTTGGTGTGTGGAACATTCAAAGACATTTGCTAAGGAAAATCGGTGTGTTGAGACACAGATCGAAAGTTATCCTCAGTCATTGTGCGGAGTTTGACATAGCCCAGCGAGATAACCCGTTTACAAATTACCTGGACTGGCCATCTTTTCGTGAGTTGGCTTTGCCAACACGTAAACTCTATGCTGGAAAATCAAGAGTGGTTCTGAAATGCTCCTGGAGTGCAAGATAACATGTGCTCTGCATTGGGAACAGACGCTGACGCTGTTTCAGTTTTAAAGTAGGGCATTTCAAATGTCACAGCAAGCGAGCACCGAGGGACTTGGCCTCGGGAAGAGCCAGCTTGACATAAACGCGCGTTCATTTGACAAACAGGATCTATTACTGCTTTTTGGAATAAGGCTTGTCTTCAGTTGCTCATGCTGTGGTAGCGCAGCTTCGGATCAAAGTTTGGTTATATTGCTGTATAGCACAAACACACTTTCAAGTCTAGATCTCCTTCGTGAAATGATCTCGACTTTTTCAATAGGAAATTCTGGAGTACAATTTCAAACATACAAAGATCTTACGTGCTTGAAGAGTTAAACTTCGCTGCTGTCACCTGTTCTGAACTACCACTGACTAAATCACTTACAAAAGAGAGGTACACGTATTCTTGCCAAAATATCAATGTAGAAAACACCTGACCAGCAATTGGTAAACTGAGGATTGTAGCTGAAATGATGTCATAACTGTTACACGTGGGGAATGTGAGGGACACTGTGGTATTTTAGTATTTCTCCCAGAAGTGAGACTGGACCTGTGTATACGTGCTCAAACCCCAGAGTTAGGTCATTCTCCAGAGAGGCATGTGTGGCAAGGCATCGTTTGGTTTGAAGCTGTGTGCAGGGGAGCACCCTGAAGAAATACTTTAAAAGTGTGCAGTTTCTCTTTTGCCTGCTTTCCCGTATGTGAATTCGCATACTGAGTGTCTCAGGGTGGGGCTTCTTCCATGCACAGAATGTGGCCATGGAAATGGTCCTATAGTCCCTAGCTTAAAAAAACTCAAAAACGTAGTGAGGTACTGCATGGAGGGTGGCACTGTGCCTTGAGTCTTCAATAGTGTTTCATGTTTGGTGAAAAAGGGTGGATGGACAAAAACTGAAAGTCTTACTGATGGCTGCACTGAAAGGGATGCTATCCCTTGAAGCTTCAACAGTGCATCACGTGTGTTGAAAATGGGTGCGAGCAGTGCTAGCTTGAGAGCTTTCCAAATTTAGATGTGTAAACACATCACACGGAGGTCACTGTTGCCATTTGAAACTTCACAGTGCTTTGTTGATTGTCAGTTGTTTCTCAATAGGTTCACCTAAAGGGTTTCAAAGGAAACCTCTTGCATGTTCTGCTGTCCAGTGAGGTGGTCTGTGCTGGTCCCTATCATAAACAGGCCTTACTCAAATAGGGGAAATTGGGTATTGAAGCATCCTCTCACGTTTGAATTTTTCATTTTCTGGTGGCACATAGTTGAGGAGAAAAGAAACATTTTCTGGCTCTTACAGAGCCCGTACATAGTGTTGGGGGTAAAAAAAAAAAAGGGGGGGGGGGGGGGGGAAAGACAAACCAAAATGATAGAGGTCTTGATGCCAGAAAGAAGTACTCTAGGGGCTTTTGTCAAAAGACTATCTGCCCTATCTTGTTAGCTGGAGGGAGAGACAGGAGGGCTGCCTTCAGTGGGAGATGGAGGGAACGGGTAGCCACTGTGTTACGTGAATGAGAATTAAGAATTTGCCAAGTGTCTTGTCACCCTGGAGAGCAGAGCCCTTGCTAAGCGGAATTTGACTTTTAGAAAGTATAACGAATAAGAGTTGTGATGCACCTGGAGTGAAATGGGGATGCAGTCTTATTAATCATTTATTAGCAAGATAAATGGTATTGTGTTTTTAATGGTATTGTGTTTTTAATGATGAAAATGTGGAAGTTGCAAAAATATTCAGGTGACAAATGAGAGAAAACCCTAGTATTTATTTATGGCTGAAATTTTTTATCAAACCAATAATTTTAAGGAAGTTATTGCTGCAGTACAAGGAAGATTTCACTAACTGCTAACTCAGCTTTTAAAAACAGCAAATGCAGAGATGATATCTTCAGATCTCTTTCTTCATGTAGTTCTGTTTTTATTTTAGGGAAAAAAACATTTGGGATCTGTTGGTTCCAGTTTTGAGTGATAAGATAAACTAGAAATAATCCATTCTGTTGTCTTATTATTGAGTTGAGTACTTTATCACATAGAAAGGCTTTGGGAAGCAACACATTTTAACATTTCTTCAGTGCCCCTTACTTGTGTTTTTTTTTCTGTACTCTCTCTGTTGAATGCTCATTGCACCACCTGATTTATCTGTAGATAACAGCCCACCAACAATACAGAGAGGGTGTTGGAAAGAAGTTTAACTCTACCTCTTCTCTAACTCATACCTCATGCTCCCGGTCAGGTGCTTGGGATTGAGGGACCAGGCACAGATATCAGGTGGTCTTTTCCAGTTCAGGATTGTATCTGGGGCAAGTAAAAGACACAATGAGGAAATGAGTAGATAAAGGAGAAATTATGGCCCCGAATTTCTGCTGGAGTGCCAGAGGCAACAACACTGGGCGCTGAGATGGGGTCTCCTTGGAGCTGGACCAAAACAAGTCATGAGATGTAGGGTCTTCAGGTGCAGGGAATTTCTCTCCCTGTCTCCTTAGTTTCCTCGAAGGAAAGTTAATTTTGAATGAATTCAGTAGGTTTGGTATTCAAAAACAGTACAGCCTAGCATCTTTACCTAGAGGTTTGTTCTCAGAGCTATACAAATACAGGAAAAAATAAGATAACGTCCTTTGAGCTTAAGAGGCTGTAGGATTTTAGTAAAAAGATCGAGCTTATCAGTGTTTTCCTTTTCTGAACGTCTTTTCCCAGGATTAAGTTCATTATAACCTGTTCTCATGAAACACAAGCATTCTAACCTAATATCTCAAATTTTCATTTAATTTAAGCACTCAGCTTAGGAAGAGGTCATGTTGTTTTCAATACACTGTTTTACTTGCTGCTTGAGACCTGAACACGTTCTCCGTCGTATGCCTTATATGATAGGTCATACTTCTAAAACTGTTATACTTGCTGTCTTCAGCTAAGTTGACCAAAAAACCCAGAGGGTTATTTTCAGCATTCTAGCTATTATTTTCAGGAGAAGTGTCAACCTGTGAACCGTGCACGTCACCATTTCTACACTCTTCTCAAAGGCGATAGAAAAGCTAGCAAATGCGATGCTTGTCATATTCATTTCATTCTCATTTCATAAATGTTTCTTTCAAGACTTAGATTTATATTCCAGTTCTTTCTTGTTCAGGTTTTTACCCATTAGTGCCCATTGGTAGGGTCTTAATTAGTTTCCTCAGTGTTACCGTTTTAATAGAGTACGTAATTAGTATTTTTCTTCACAGGGAGAAGAGAATTTATCCAAAGATTAAAACTTGAAGCAACCTTGAATGTGCACGATGGATGTGTAAGTGACTTGTTGCTTTTTTTCTTTGTTTGATAAAAGATGTTAAATTATGACTTCGTTACCACAATAATAGTTCCTTGACTTGGGAATGCAAATTCCATGTATTAAGGCGGAGCTGGAAACCTCTGTGTATTGAGACCTACATATGAATTCTGTAGGTATTTGTTTCTTCTTAAGCATTTGCCAATTTATCTTTGAAGAAAAACAAAATCCCATTTCTATACTTTAATACCCATCCTGCTATGGAATGAGTTAAGCATGTGTTTTCCTGACATAGGAATTTATCTTTTCAGTTAGAACTAACCTTAAACTTTAGAGTGGAATCTGTAGCAATTTTTGTGCTATGTTGTTATGTGTTTTTGTTGTTGTTGTTGTTGTTTGTTTGTTTCGTTTGTTTTTGTTTTTTACTTAAATCTCTATTAGTGTTTTAAGTGATTTGTTTTCCACACTTAAAAAGCAAATGATTAAGTGCTGCACATTTATTTAAAGAGACAAAGAAAAAAATAAGCCTCCCCTGAAAGGCAAAAACATAGCTAGAAATATTGCTTATTTAAATACTTAATTTTTGAAAGTGCTACGAATATTATAAACCATATTCTTAAAAAAAAAAAGTCAAACTAGGCACACGGCAGAGAGATTCCTTTTAACATCCAGTGGCTGCATGCTCTAGCAGAAACACTGTTTCTCATTTATCAGTGACAGAAAACAAGCTGGGAATACTTGCCTACATACAGAATTACTGGTGTAATGAATACCCTTAGCTCTATCCTCTGAACAAAGAAATTACAGCTATTGTGGTAGAATTCTTTGCTATATTACCTTTGACAAATGGAGCAGAAATTCAGGATTGTTAAAGCATTGTCTTTGTTGTAGAAAATATCAGAAAAGTGAAGGGTATAAAACGTGAAAACACAAGTGTAAATTTATTTAAAATATTGTTCAAATGTAAAATTTCTTTATGTTTTAAATTAAATAGTGTTACAATTGTTAACTTCAGTCACTAGTAATTTTAAAGAACACGTTAAATAAAATCTCACCTTCTGGTTGGAGTTCAGAAGTAGGATCTTAACTTATGTGCATTTTTGAGAGACGCAAAAGACTGGGACAGGCAAGGATTAGAATTGCTGTACCTAAAAAGTAGGCTACTCTTGCTGTACTGACTGCTGTTGTAACCTTAATGTTCTGCTGCAGGTGATGCTGGCTTAAATACCAAATGCATTAATTTCTCTCCTTCCCCTCCTGACCAGAAATGTTTTATGAATCACACTGTGTAGAAAGTTACTTACCAGTTTTTGTAGTTAAGACTGTAGCAGTGATTTTTATTTTGAAGATTCTTTTCTAGTAGTTTTTCATCTCAAATGTACTCCTCAAAATGCTTTTCCTGAAGTGTTGTTTAGTTTGGTTGTTGTTGTTTTCTTTGCTTCCTTGTAAAAATAGCCATTTGCCCCTATAAAATGGGGAAAACAGTAATACTTTGCTACTTGTAAAAAAAATAAAAAATAAAAAATTGAGTGACTAATCTGTATTTTAGTTAAGTACCTTGGTGTCATGCAACAGAAATTTCAAATTTGGTGGTGCCTGGATCTACCTGGTGGATATGTATTTGAAAATGCAGTTTGAGTTTATTATGTTAGCATTTAACATATGCTTTATAACATGTGCCTAACTTAATTATTTTGCTGGTGGAAAGTGTTTTAATTCTGAATTTATAGCATTATATACAGGTGTTTAAGATATTGTTACAATTTGAAAAAAGGTCTTTAGAAGTTAAATTTACAAAGCACTCAGTATAGTATAATTTACAAACCATTCAATATAATTTCTTACTGCTTGCTTTAAGAAAAACCTGCAAAATAAAAGTAAATGCAGAAGTAAAGTAGCAATTGCAATACGTATTCTTGCAGCATTAATATTGCCATAGCACCTTTTTGTTTGGGATACGAGTATTTCTATCTCAGAGTTTAGGTACTTTAGTCTTTGAAACAGTGCAGTTTTCCACTCCTCTCATCTCTTACATTTGTTCTTTAACTTCACTGGAACAGACCTCTAGCAGTAATAGGTGAAGTAATTAAATTAGTCTACCTAGCCACCAATGTCTGCTGGGAACCTTATCACCCTTCCAGGGTGTAAATTTGCCTCTTTCAACGCGATTCACATTTTCTGAATGAGGTCACATGTACCCCAGAAGTTGCTGTTTCTGGGGTTATGTCTAAAGGGAGCTTAAGGTGGCAAGGAGCTCAGCTGCAAATGTGTAAAACTAGGTGAGATGCTTTCTGTATGAGGTGGCCAAATCTGACGGAGAAATGTTGAGAGTCAATTTAGACCAGCAGCAACCAAGGGCGAGGAAAGCAGAGAAAACAGTGATTTTAAAACATATTGAATGGGAAAAAATAAATGTAGATAGATGGTGCATCCTTTGATATGAGGAAATACTACATTTTAAATTAGAGAGAAGAGGATCACCTGAAAGAGTAATTTCTCATTTCTAAGCATATTCAGTTCAGTATCAAGTGTTAGTTGTTGATCTCTTTCAGCACAGCATTTCTGAGCAAGTCGCTTTTAAACGTGGTCCTTAAAGCTATGCTTAAATGACTTTAGGAAGTGTGTTTAACATGTGGTTAGAATGTGTAGTTTTCACTTCTTCCTCCATAGTTAACAAGTAATGCCTTTTCGCCCCTTTCTTTAGTTGGGAGATCTTTCTGATTTTCTGGGTCTCTAAAGACATTCTTACTTTCTTATTTCCTTTTTCCTTTTCCTATGCTGTTGATCTATCCTGCTTACAGAAGAAGGATAGGAGTGAGGAGTTTGCTTTTTCAGTCTCAAGGATTGGCTGCACTGCCTCTTGCATTGTCTTTGAGGAAAACCCAAAGATAGTAAACTTCTTAACTATTCGATTAATGAATTAAAAGTGCTTGCTGCTTCCTTTCAAGGCTAGCCAAGAAGCAAACAAAATTAGATACAGATGATAGCGTGGAATACCTAATAGAAAAAACAAACAAACAAAAAAAGCACTAATTACACACCCTCTGACCTTTTCATCTTATTGGTAATTTTCTGTCATTTGTGTTTGCCATATCCTCTGCTTTGGCCCTAGCAGGGAGAATTTCAAACTCTTTGTGTAGTAACTGTAATGTTATGCTTTTAGTTTGGCATTGAGTGGCCTGAAGGTAATAGATATGTAGCTTTTCTACACTGTTTGGAGATACAAACCAGTTTTCTAGCTACTTCTCATTTATGATGTATTTTACTAGTGGGTTTTCTACCTTAGAATGGGACATGAGGACTTTTTTCTTTAATCTGCCCTCATTGACCATCTGGTTTCATTGTCCATATACATATTTATTGGGGTTATTATTCACTGTTGGTCAATAGGATCTACTGAAGACTGAGAAGTGTTCTGTATTAACTGATCAGTTATTGGAAGGGAGTACTCACAGGGGGTAGGGGAAGGAGTCAAGCTCATTCCACTGAAAGGCTTCAGTGATTTTGCCAGTAATGCTGACAAGGTGTTCTGGTACAGATTAAAAAGGCAGTATGGTTTGCAGACTTCTAGCACAGATTTGGTTATCTCACTTAACGTTTTTTTCTGAACCAAGTTTGGCTTGGGTAGGGAATGCTGAAATTGCTCAACCCTGAATGAAATCAGAATTTAGAAGGAAAATATTGATGTCTTGTTTAGGCTTGCGGAACTGCAACTCAGATAATTGTTGTGCCTCCCATTTGCATCTTCCTATATTCTCTTTGCTTTCCTTTCCATCTTTTTTTTCTGGGGGGGGGGGGGGACATCTCCTCTCATTTGCTTAGTTAGGCACTTATGATCACCCTAGTCATTCTTCTTCATAACTTCTCATTTCAAATGGACATTAGTAGAAATTGAGAATACGGGAGCGGGATGTAAACCAAAACTGCAGTGTGGATGCAGATCTGCTGTGCTTGGATTTATACGCTGACAGAATGATGTTTGCTTTTCTGTTCATTTCTTAATGGTTCTTAACATTGACTGCTGCTGTGCATTGTGCCAAGCCTGCTATAGGCATGTCTGTTGTAACGTTAAGGTCTCTTTTCTGATTTTTTTTGAGTGCCTATTAGAGTTAATGTACAGCTCCCCCATGAATATGTCAAGTTCTGGTAATTCCTTTTGCTTGCCCATGTGCCCACATGATCCATCCATGTGAGCACCTAATTCTCATTTTGCAACTTTGCTTAATTAAGGACCCCAGCTAAGCTTCTGCTTAAAATAGTGACTAAAACGGGTATTTCTATTTTAAGCAAAAAGATTTGTGTCTTTCGGGCTCAGATTAAGAATGAGACATTTGAATGAAAAAGGAAGCATAAGAAAAGGACGTAGAAAAAGTGAAGGGTGGTTTGACTGATGATATGGTCCACTCTGATACATCACAGTACAAGAGTTATCCTGCTGACAGGAAAGAGCCAGCGGAAAGTGTTGATGGCTGCTGTTTGACAGCTAAAGCTATTTTAGAGGCTATTTGAGATAAGAATGGCCATGCATGCAGTCTCTGGTGCTTGCGCATGAGCTGCTGCTTGAAGGCAAACCTGCCCACTCTAAGGATACTTTCTGAGCTTCCTGGATTTTGAGTGCATTTACAGCTTTGTTTCATTAACACAGCATTAAACGCAGTCTCGTGAAAAAGAAAATTGGTTGGGAAATATATTGTAAATTTTCCCCCAAATGATCTGCACCTCAGTGGAGGATTTGGATTTCCCAGCATGCTCACACGCCTCAGAGGGGGATCTGGGGTGGGTTCTACATTGCTTTTCACAAGATCCCTGGGAAGGTGTGGTGACCAGGAAGCAATGGATGCTCAGAATTTGGATGATGTGAAGATATAATGATGGGAGTGTTTTGATGTCCTCTAGTTCAAATTCAGAGAAATGTGTGGAGTATATTTGCTACATGAAAACACTGAATATGTAAAATTGTGGGACATGAGGCCTTTGTGTGAAGGTATAATTTTCCTGATGGACTCTTCAGGAGCAAAGGGAGCAACTGAGTTGCAAATGAAGAGGCCATAGGTAAAGCAGGTGATTCCCTTATCAGTTTATTTTAAAAGTACTTTGTGTGTGCTAGCTGCTTAGAAATGAAGTCATTTAAATTGCATTTGTTAACTCCTTTTCTTTGTGGTGTTGGATAAGTATATTATTTTGATGTTTTAATATTCTGAAAATTGTAATGCAAGTCTAAAAAGATTTTTGTTAATTCATGCAGGTGAATACAATTTGCTGGAATGATACAGGAGAATATATTTTATCTGGTTCTGATGACACCAATCTGGTAATTAGTAATCCTTACAGCAGAAAGGTAGGTTTGTTTCTGAATACTTATATTTTTCAAATATGTTTTAAGTTGTTATTTTTCAACAGCAACTAATTATTATCTGACAAAGATAATATCAGGCACTTTATAGTGTTTTATAAATGAGAATAAAACTTCATGCTGCTTAAAAAACTTAGTATTCTAATCCCTTGTGACTTTGGTATTATCCCATTTTACGGTAGGTGGTCTGACACAAAAGGAACAAGGTCTCACAACAGATTAGTGTCAAAATTAGCAATAGTATTCAGTAATTGTGAAATCTTTTAGTCAGATGACTTGTCTTCATTTTAGCTTTAAAATATTATACTAGCTTCTGCTGTGTAATATACCAAGTTGTCTTTTTGTGTAACATTGTTGAAATGAAGTGTCAACCTTTATTAAAAAGTTATTACCATTTGAAACGACATTGCTTTGTGTGTACGCGTATGAGGATGGAGAAAAATTTGTGCTGAAGTAGGGGAAGCAGGTTTGTGAAGGTAAGTGCTGTAAAAATCTCTGCTTTTCCACTTCTGCACTGACATGAGTTAAGATCCAGTCAAGTGACTTCCAGTAATATCAGCTACTTGTGTCCATCACATGGTAGCAATGTTCCATACTTCGCTCTTGAAGGAACTGCAGGTAGTTTGCAGGAACAGTTACTCTGCATGTATCCTTCAGTCCTGGGGATCCTATGCAGCAATGTTCAGGTGAAGTCTGCTCTTCCATGCTTACTCAGAACTTTTTGAGAAATAAACCCGGAAGAGGCGCTGAAAAATTAAATACAGAGGTAGAACCAAAATATGTGGTTGGTATGATGGAAGAGAGTTTTAATAGGAGGTTGTGGAGGCAGCACTGCGGAGCTGTGATGGAAAAACAGTAGTGATTTGGAGTGATGCCTACAGGTAAGGCCCTTTTCCTTACTTCCCCAAATGAACCATAGCTTCCAAACTTGATCTCGTCATTTCAACTGTTGGTGCCAATCTGACAAAGTCCAGATCAGTGTCATTAGACCAGAGAAGAAGAGGTGTCTGAGACCATTAGGAAGAGGATGAAGGATATAATTCAAAGTGTATGTTATCGGAGGGACTTCAATATATCACTGTCTGGCAACTGTTTAATTATCTTATTATGTAATAATATTCTAACACTTTAATATATGCAGCAACTTAAGCTTCATGCTTCCATGTGAAGATTTTGTCCCCCTCACCCCACACTGTGTACTACTGCACCACTTAAGAGAAATGAGAAATGTAGGAGATTCTTTGTTTTCCTGTTTTTAATTCAGCGGAGTTATTTTGCTTTTAAGTGCATTTTGCATAACAGCAGAGCAGATAGATTTTCCATATATGCAAATGCAATTATAAAACAGCAGGTACTAGCAAAAAGACCTAATAACCAGTGTTGTTCCTGAAATGTAGTAGAGGTATGATTTTTTATTATTATTATAGTAATTTTATTTTTAAATGACTGTTACAATTGTGTTAGCTTATTTTCTCTGGCGTAAATAACAGAATCAATAGAGAACAAATTGGAGTTGGTACCAGAACTCTGCTGTAATTCTGTCATTTTGGCTGATATCATTACCACCGTATTTTCTGCTATGAGCTAGCTGGATTAGCTGAAATAGACATCAGCCATCAATATCGTCTTCTGTGTTAGTAAAATATTCTGTTTAATAAGGAAGCATTTATTCTTGTTTACTTGTCATTTGCACCAGTGTTGAGTACATAAGTCCAGTTTTTGTTGTGTATGGTCAGAGAGAGGTATTAATTGTTACTACGTGCCTCAAAAGGAGAAATTTTCCAAATAATATTTCTCAAGTTTGAATAGGTTTTATATTTGTGTTGTTTGTGCATCTGAGGAGGAATGTATTACTGTGATTTCTACTAGTAATTGCAAGTCTAAATCAAAAGAGAAGTGCTTTGTTATACCTTGAGATGGCTGAGAATAATTCCTTTTGTGGATCTTTTCTTTCTCATTTGATTTCACTCCACCCACTATAGCCTACTTACCTCCATCAAAATAAATGTTTTAGGCATCTCAATGTATGTCCCATCCCTGTCCCTGTGGGGTGTCCGTCCGTCCGTCCCCCCCCCCCCCAAAAAAAAAAAAAAAAAAGAAAAAAAGAATTGGCTGGAGCTAAAGCTCTTTATGCCACAAGTACAGAAAGATGGGAATTTGTGTATTTACGTCAGGTTGAGCGCACAATTTTCAAAGCCTTTAAATGTGGCCCAAGACTTCTCTCAGCTAAGACTGTGTTTACACAGGACTCTTACCTGTAGTTACGCTCAGGATTTTTGAATCTGTAGGTTTGCCTTCAGAGAGGGAAAGGGTCCAGCTTGTGAGAAAGTGTTTTAGAGGCTTTGGAGTGTGCTTAGTGGGACTGAGAGTTTACATCTTTTCCAGAGTTCGAATTACTACTTTTCACCTGAGGATGAGGGGCTTTGAAAGGGACAAAGAAAATACTGTTGAAGTGGCTGGATTGTAAATGATTCTGTGCTAAGTATCTTGAATGGGATCTGTAACTACGTCCTGGAAGACTTAGGAAACCACTGATATTTGACTTGCATTTGTTTCAACAGGCCTCTTCAAAAAGTGAGCTAAAGTGGAAGATAAGTAAAACCACTTTTTAAAAAAATGTTTTTTTTTTTAATGGGACTTTAAGACTTCTGTTTTGTTCATTATGGTAAAAAGGAAAATAAAGTCACCATAAAGAGTTTCCACCTGGCTATGGAACTTAAACATTTCAAGTTTAAAAAAGACAGCCTGGTAGCTGCCACAAGTTCTAAAAGTGCATGATCAAACAGGCAATTTCATAGCTTAGTCCTTTTATAAGAAAAAGGCCAAACAGCAACGTTGTGGGAAAAAAAAAAAAAGAACAACAAAAAAACACAACTACAAAGAACAACTTTTTACTTCTTCATTTACTTTGCCAAAATGTGCTCATCTTGTGTAGTGTTTCTTGGAGCAAAATATGTGTTGTTAGGGAAGTAGTAAGCCTCTGGGATTGCTACACAAGTAAGTAATCATGTCCCTAAGATGTACTCTTTGCTCTTAAGAGATGCAATTTGAAATCTTGAATTTGTTGCCTCTTCAATTGATTTTCTGTGTAATATATTACTTAAGCAATTGCAAAAGTTGTGAAGATATTTGAATTATAGCTAATCAAGCCTTGAAACATGTTTAATTTTTTTGTTAATCTTTCCCCCTGTTTTTACTTGGTTGTTAATTGTTGGTAGCCTATTGTATATTGGTAGTAAAATGCCCCAATGGAGTAAGACAGTGGCATTTACACTGTGTAGCTAATGCTAGGCTTTTGGGGGTTGGCTGTCTGCATTTAATTTTCTCATCTGTTTTACAGCCAAAGGACAAGCAACTTTTTTGTAACAGGTGCCTCTCTTTTTCCCCGCCTCCAAGGCGGTGTAATAACCAGAGCAGAAAGGGATGTATAGTGCAAGTCGAGAAGGGCATGGAAAATCTGCAGATAATAAACGCTGTAATACTTTAATACTCTTTATTGCAATACTACGCAACATAGTCAGGATCTCGAGGGACAGGCAAGATTGGGCCGGGTCTGCCTGTGACAAAACTCTTTCCTTTCCTGAGAACATGTCACCACATATACATTTCTGAATGCTCTTTCAGTTTACTATGGAGGAGAGAAGAAGAGAGGGAAAGAAAAATCTAAGTTTATCTGAGCTTGAGGGTAATCATCAAATGTAGGTCTCCACCACATCTACATTGAGATATGCATATGGGGGAAACTGAAGCAGCAGATTAAAATAGATTAGCTATTGACTGAATGAAAAGCAAAGGCATTAGCTTGGGGTTTG
The DNA here is from genome assembly GCF_964211835.1 of Anser anser. Lineage (NCBI taxonomy): Eukaryota > Metazoa > Chordata > Aves > Anseriformes > Anatidae > Anser > Anser anser. The sequence goes on from NC_139720.1 coordinate 88,040,523, forward strand.
TGAGGAATAAAGGTGAAGTTTCAGGAAACACGTGTAACTTGATGAGAGAAGGATAAAAAGAAGAAGGCTGCCTTGCCTGCTTATATTCAGTGATAGGGAGGAAGCAGCGGAGAACTGGAAAGGAAATCTAATATGGTATAGTTTAGGCTTTTACTAGGGAGATCAAAAAGGATTTCTTGTCAGGTCAAAAATATTTCTTTCACAGTAGCAATGACTGAAATCAGAGGTGGGATTGTCAGATGACACCTCTTTAAGCCGTGAACTAGGGTACCTTATGGACTCCTTGTTCTAAGTTACTTCTTTGAAACGAGTTCCTCATTTCTTTTGAATATCTAGGTTTTTAAGGTTTGCAGTTAAATGGAGAAGTCTGAACAAATCTAAACTGAGGCACATTTATTGAAATAAAATGAATTGATTGTATCTCCTGATTTTTTTTTTCCAATAATGAGCTTTGTTTATCTTAAAATATGCAGATACACAATCTTTTTTTGTGTTTATGTGCAAATTGTTTAAAAGCCATGAAATACTGTAAATACTTGTAAACCTGTAAAATATTGCGCACCAGCTATTGCTGACAGAGCAACTACATTTGCATAATGTTTTCTTTGATTACGCTAACTGAGTGGAAATTTGGAAGTGATTTTGTTACTGTAAACAACTTGGTATGTATCGTTAGTAGTGGTAAAAAAAAATTGGTTTAAACGCTACAGATAGGCAAAATAATGTAAGTACAGAATGTTCTCCAGTGTACAGGAAAGCACATGAATGATTTTTTAATGTTCTAATAGCCTAATCAAAATTATGTTAGGAAACATAAAGAGTCATCACAAAATGCTTAAAACCAACTGGAAAGTAAATTATATGCTTCTCTGCTGTACTGTAGATGGATGACATTCATTGAGACTGAATTAAACTTTTAGTTTACTGCCTGGTAGTCATGTTCTTAGATTTTTATTTGACTGGTTTCAAAATATCCTTTCTTATAAGCTTTAGATCTCATTTTAAAGTGGATTAATTTTAAGGATAGTATCAAATTTTAAAGTCTATAAAGTTGGCTTGGATTAGAATGCCTTATTCTTCTTTACCCACAGTATTCCGGATCTTTTAAGTCTCTCCTCACTGCCATGCAGGGTGGCTGCATTATCCTGCACTGATGTTTTACTTTGAGAAACCTGATGTGATACATAGCTAGCATTTTAAAAAGAAAAGGTGGAAGGTGTGTTCCAGTTCTTTCATTTTGCAGAGTACTTTGGGCAAGTGCGTAAGTGAATGTCTCTTGTGGAACCAATTTGTTCTTAGAAGAAACTTGGTGTAAAGACAGCTTTTCTGTTCTATTGGCGTTAAACTATTCATCACTGGCAGACTGTACGTAACTGATGTTTTATAGTACCAGAGTCTGTATTCTTTTGCCATTCTTTATTTGCTTTAAAAAGGTTAACCTGATACAGCCTATCTTTTTCTTTCATAGGTTTTAACAACCATTCGCTCAGGACATCGGGCCAATATTTTTAGTGCAAAATTTTTACCATGCACCAATGACAAACAGATTGTATCTTGTTCTGGAGATGGGGTCATCTTTTATACTAATGTTGAGCAGGATGCAGAGACCAACAGACAATGCCAGTATACGTGCCACTATGGAACCACCTATGAGGTACCTTACAAAAGTATACAATAATTTTAAAAGAGCTAGAATACATGTTTTCTTTTATTGTTTCACAAGGTTTTAATCAGGTGATGAAAGCTTTATTTCAGTAAGAATTAAAGAACCTTCCTTATACCTTTTTTGATTTTTTTCCTTACAGAGTAGGCTTTAAAAGAGACCTATTTTATCTAAATGGAGGTTTTTCCAAAAGGGAGTGTCATTAAGACCACCTTCTATAAAAATACATTAGCTGAATGAACCTTCACTAAATTAATTCTCTGCAGAGCAAAAATGGCTTAAATAGTGCTGTGAAGTTCTTTCTGAAGTTGGTGATAGGGAAAGGGGTGATGGCTATGTTTCACTTCTTTATTTTTATTCCCCTCCCCCCCCCCCCAAAAAAATAACCAACAACAACAAAAACAACTCTTCACCAGTTTAAACCTTTTTCACAATTATAATCCTAAGAAACTGCTATTTAAAAATGTATGTAAATAACTTAATCTGAAAATGTATTTAAAGTTTTAGGCAATTTCTCTATTTTGTCATATATTAACAGTTTATTTGTAAATTTAGATCCAGTGTTTTCAATCTTCACTTGGAAGTTTTGGTCATATAAATAGGCAAATGAAGAAGCAAAGTGTTACTTCAGTTAGCAAAATAATTAATTTACGTACTTATTTAAATTACAGTAAAATCTGCTGCTTGTAAAACTTATTTTTAAAATAGGTGAAATTATGCTATTTTCTTCTTATGTCATGAATGTTCCATAAAAAAAATTAAGTTCCAAATCCATTGCTTTTGTTACCATTTAGCTCAGATTTCACTGGAAGTTTTTACATCCTTTTCTTTTTTGTATGTTAAGTGAACAAAGTATTTAAAAAATTCTGTTAGGTTATGACTGAATTTGGGTTGTATGAAGAGGTTGTATGAGCAAACAAGATGGCTGAAGCACTGCTAGGATTCATTTTTGATCATGTAACAAGTGTCCTTGCAGTTGATATTAAGTGTTCAATTAAAGGATTTGTCAAGAAACATTTCCTGCCTGCCAGTGGCCTTATAGGTCAGTCAGTCCAGCAAACCCCGTGGTATTCACTGAGTAGATGTTTATGGGGTCGTAGGTGTTTTGTTTGTTTTATGTTTGTTTTTGCCTGGGTTTAATTCAAAATTGTAGTCTAAGTACTAAATTTCAGTTTTGCAAAACTGCATCCCAGGCTCACATTGTCTGCTTTTAGTTTTGAGATTGCTTTGACTGAGGAACTGCCATTCCCTTTGAATAGCATCAGTCCTGTGGCCCTCAGCCAGAAGCTTAAACTGCCTCAGTTGCCGCTAGAGCTGACTATATATAGCAGCGTGTATTAGTCTTCGGGTTCTGCAGATTGATTGGATGTGCTCTGTGCCTCAAATAAAGCCTGCCTTTTCATAAGAACATCTGGAGACAAAGATGCTGTTTCTTAAAGATGAAATGTCCTCAGTTGAGGATGGGTCAGTGTTCTGGCTTCTTGGGGAAGTAAGAGCCTCCTTGCTGGCTGGCTGGCTACAGAGTTGAGGAGCAGCCAGTTACTGGCTCCGCTGGTACCTCTGTTTCCTGGGGTATGGTATAAAACAGCTTTTGGGCTTGGAAATAGGAGAACAGTTATGGACACTGGGCTGAGGAGACAAGTGGGTGGTGGCAGAAGTGTCATTAGAACAGTGGGTCGGGGTGCTTGGAGTTTCAGGGTCACGGGTAAGCTGCTATGAGTACTGTAAATGGAAGTGCTGGTGGCAGCATAAGTATCGCCAGGAGAAGTCACTGTGGCAGTCCCAAGTTTTGGTTTGCCTGAACTTGGGTTGACCGACAGTTTGGTTGATTACATGAAGTGACTGAAACCAGCAAATAATGTGAAAAAGAGGGCATTACTGTTGTTTTGAATGACAGCATAGGATACTGTTTTGGTTGTCGTTAGTTACAGTTAATGGAAGGTATGTCCAATTCCCCTACATGACACGTATTTTAACAATTGCCTTTTTGACATTAATTTTCTTGGTCTGTTTTGCACCACGGTTTAACATAACAAAAAGTTAATACTTTGAGCTATCTTCAAAAAGTTTTGATGCATAGGTTTATAAAACATTTTGTCAGGAAAAGGTACTTTTATGAAGACTGTAAGTTCTGTTACTGTGTCTTAAACCTGTTTGATACTTGAACATTAAATGCCTGTGTTATTGTGTGGCATAGCAGACCTTTTTTGCTTGAGCCTTGACATGTGAAAGTACAATGGAGTAAATAGCAGTTATTTTGAAACAAATGACTGACGTGCAGCTTCAGCTTCTGGCATAATGCAACTTCGTTGCTCGGAGCTTTCTGGAGTGGGAAAATCATTTAAAATTTTGTGATGTTACAGTTCAGCTGTATATAACCACATCATCGTATTAAATATAGAACTTTGACTCACTGGATTCTCTAAATAACAAAAGCTAACATAATCTGGCCTGGAGGTACTAATTCTAAATTTGAATGTGATTTGGATTTATGTTGCACTTTAAACTTGGAGCTTCAGACATTACAAAAGCATCCGTTGAAAGAGAATAATTTGTGTAGATCATTATGAACTGTGAGATAATTGGACAATTGTTTTTAATTCCGAGGAGAATAGAGTAAGTAGAGAAGGAGAGAGAAGTTCTTGAAACATGTTTCTGGAGAATTTGTTGTTTATACAAGGCTATTGCAAGTTTATTTTTATTCAGCCGAGTGCTTTTCTTTAATACTGCTCCTGTTAATTCCATTTTAGGAGAAGAAAGTACAACTCTTAACTTCACATTTTCTACACAGTAAAATCATCACATCACTATATTTTTTTTCAAGTTATTGGAATAGGCAGGAAAAGATTTTTTTATGATGTTTGAACTTAAATATGTTAACAGTGACTCTTAATTATTGGGGTCTGTACCTCTCTGTTTCTTTATTTTAGTGCTTATAAATCAATTAGGATGTTCTTAAGCACCATGCATAAAAACTGGCACCTGCAGGTGTAGGTATATACCACATTTTTACATGTATACTGTGAAATAGTATAATTGGGAACAAACATAAACGATGGCTACTAGAAAAAAGAGTTTGCTGTGTTATACCGCATTCAACAACATTCTTGGGACAAAGTAAATGTTTTTAAGGCAAGTTTTGCACCACAGCACATCAAAAATGCCGGAAGGATTTGATGGACTGAAGAGCAATTCCTGTCTTTCATAACTATACCAATAAAATTGGTAACATGAGTAAATGTGGAGTGAAAAATGCTCTTTTCAGTATGTTATGCTCACATATTGAAGAATCATAGTCATATCTCAGAATTTTATTGTTCCATTGTTATTAAACCTTTGGCTTTGTTCTGTTTGTTAAATTTCTTATTTGTCAGCAGTATAATTTGCCACAGCGTGCATTGTTTTAGTTAACATACTGAGCATTACAAGATGAACAGTTGAATCCTGCAGAGATTACATTTGTAATCACATTTTATGTAGAGAGATTTACAGATATCCATAGGTTATTTTTATTAAGAGTTTGAAGAAAATCATTGCATAAAAAGCATCAAAGAATCAATCTTTTGCTCTGTGTTGAATTAGTGTATTACACTGTTATTGATTTTGTAGCTCTATGAAGCATTCTTGAAACGTGTTATCCCTTAAATACCAAACAAATTATGTTGCAGAAACTGGCGGAATCTATGTTTACCTACAATACTGCTACTATCAGTAACTTCATAGAAGTTCAATGATATTTCATGTGTGTTCATCAGCCTGTGTTCAGCTTTAACATGTTTGCTTGCCTTTTTATTTTTTCTTAAGAGAGCTTCTTGAATGAAGCCATAGACAAGAGATGCCAGCTGAGTCTTCCCTAGTTTGAGCAGGGCCAAAATCAGGAAAACGGTGCAGTACAGTGCTCTTTTATAACAACAATAAAATGCAGCGAGGGTAGGTTAGTAACAGCCTTTAATGCATAGTTGCTTCAGGGGATTATTGTGAATGTAAATGAATGAATCAATGGAAATAAAAGCAATTTAGTACTTTCATGTCATTCAGACTTCTGAGGGTTTTGTTTTTTATTGCCTTCTATTACTCGATGGAAATTAAACTGAGCTTCTGATGAACTATTGCAGCAAATCGATTCTTTATCTGAAAACTAATAGTAATAAATCTATGTTGCTTGTTAAAAAATAATAGAAATAAATATAAGATTCAGCCTATACATTTTTCACATTGTGCATCATACCACACAGTTTATTTTCAGTAGTTCAGATCTTTTATTGAAAATGAAGATATCAGCATTTTTTCAATTTTCTTCTTTGTGTCAGTAGAATTCATGACTTGAGTTGTAACTGCTTCAGTCTGCTCAAAATGTTGATGTTTTTCTTTTGAAATTAATGGTATTTTCAGAAGTATTAATACTTTTTTTTTTTTCCTGATCAGATTATGACAGTACCAAATGATCCCTATACTTTCCTCTCTTGTGGTGAAGATGGCACTGTAAGATGGTTTGATACTCGAATCAAAACAAGTTGCACAAAGGAAGATTGTAAAGATGTAAGAGTGAAATCTTTTAATAAAGATGACCTAAATGTAGAGCTGTACATCATACAAACATAGGATTTGAATTCTGGTAAGGCTTTTAGAAATAATAGATTTCAGGGTCGTTGGTGGAGATGACAACATATTTCCCAAGAAACAAAATAAAAAGTTTGTTTGGGCATTTTTTTTAGTATTTTTTTAGTATCACTTTAGGATCTTTTTAGTTTATGAACTTTGGTGTGATGATTCAGATGTGGTAGAAACGATTCTACCTTGAAACTGAATCTGTTGGTTTTGATTACATCAGTTACAGTAGAGTGCAGAGTTGGAGGCAAAAAATTATCTTGGAAAATCAGCTGCACCCTTGTGTTTTTGACCATCTTTTGTCCCTCCATAAGGAAAGATTTGATAACAATTTATACTAGATCAAATTAGTCATGGGTAATACTCTCCAGAAGGTAAGGTATTAGTTGTGTCTGCTGTGTTTTGAATTCAGAAGCAGCGTTGAATTGAAGAAAAACTTACACTGAAGTGTCATTTCCTGGTTTTAGGGGTTTCTTTGAATCCCAATCATATTAAAATAAAATTCTTTATCCAACTATCTGCCCATAGGTGAAACTTATTCTAATTCTTAGACTCTTTCTGTGTGGTCCTCTTCCAGCTAAATCATTATCTGTGTTTGCATAGGAAAATGTAACGTGCAAGCTAGTTTATAATTCTATATCTGTTACGCTTATCTGTTCTCAAATGTTTGTTCCTGTGGTTTGTTTTTTGTTTGTTTTGTTTTGTTTTTTTCTTTTTCGTTTGATCTCATGATATATTTCTTTCTCTGATAGCTTTCCTTCTCTGTAGTGAATTTTCTGTTTGGCATGTTTACAGTCTTATCTACACAAGGCCAGATCTGTTTTTCTCAAAAACTCCTTGACTAATGAGCCTGTGTCTTGAAGTAAAAAATAAAATTATACTTCAAATGCTCGAATCTATTGTCTGAACACTGTATTTTTGTTTGTTCCAGGATATTTTAATAAACTGTCGGCGTGCTGCCACTTCTGTTGCTATCTGTCCACCAATCCCGTACTATCTTGCTGTGGGTTGTTCTGATAGCTCAGTAAGAATATATGATCGACGAATGCTTGGTACAAGAGCAACAGGTGGGAAACATACAATATAGTAAGCTTTTCTAACTATTTGCAGTTCCAATTTCAGGTTCTTTTTGTTTGTTTGTTTGCTTCCAAAATAGGTGGTGAATGACTGAAGTGTAATACTGATTGAAGTATAGGTTTGTTCTCCGAGAACTGTGCTTTTCAGTAGTGGAGTCATTTCACTTTAATATTTGGTAATATAGAAATCTTCAAATAAGTAATCAATCTCTTTATCCATTTTAGAATACGTTATATACTGAATGCAGAAAAGGCCATTCTGTCACGTCTCTTCCTTTGTCTTGAAACATGTGATTTCAAGATTCCAAAAAGCAAATGATTGCAGTCTTCTCTGATCTACTCAAATTTTAATTAAAGTCTTCCCTTCTTATATTCTGCTGTGCTGCAGTGTGTTGTTCCTTACAGGAAGGGTTCTTATGAACTCCATAATGTCATTCAATATGTTTAGCTTTGCAGTTATTGTTGCTATATCGAACATAATTTTACTGAAAAGCTGCAAATTCTTGAAATGGAAGCATGCATCAGATGCTTATCTAAAAGGTTTTTATAAAAAATTTAAAGCGGCAAGCCACAGTGAATATGCAATTCTAATGTATCTCTTACTCATAATGTATGATTATGTTTGGACATATGTGCGAATTAATATACATGGCTGTGTATACACATTCATAAAAGTAATCAGTGTCACAATCTGTCATTTCTTGCAGCATTTCCTGCTGATTATTGTGATGGAGGAGAAAGGAAACAGTAAAGATCACTTAATAAACATTAAACAATCTTCTCAGCTGGCTAATGTTCTTACAAGATTTCTCCCTTATATCATAGTGGTCAGCAAAATTCTGTGAGAACTGCCTGAGGAACAGATTCTGGGGAGGTTGATTAAAAGGTACTACGTAAATGTTAGATTTTACTTTTCCCCTGAAGTTTTGTTTAAAAACAAAACAACAAAATCAAAACAAAACCAAAACCACCAGAACTTTCTCATTTTTATACCTACTTTTGTAACAATACAAAAGTAAGATGAATTTGGGTATGCAGGCCTATAGGGGAAAGTAGAGAGAAGACAAAATTTTGAAGACTAGTTTTTCTGGTTCTATTGGTGTAGAGTTTAGTGCTTTGCTGTTGTTTGCTTTTTTGTATCTTTTTCTTTTTTAAAGGATGAGATATTCCATGATAATTGCTAGTAAGCAAGCTACTGATTTACCTTTTAAACTTTCAGTTTTAGTCCTTATGCAGTGTGAGATGATAAACTCCAAACTTGTCAAGGACAGACTTTTGCACATGCTGAGCCAAAACAGACAGGCTGTGCAGGAAAGTTTTGTGGCAAATGTGTTTTGGGAACAGTTTGTTTTTCTCTGTTAGTTGTCTTATAGGTAATTTTAATCTGCTTGCAAGTTTCTAATTCTAGAATTGAAGATTGTTTTAGTGTATAGAATGGAGGTGAGTTATCATGTAAGTCTGATATATCATGTAGTTCTGCAGTCTCAAAGGGATAAGTGTTATGTCTCAAGGAAAAACTGGAAATTTTTAGATCATTTGGGGGAGTAAAGAGGAGACAGATGTCCTTAAATTTTCAAAGTTCTGTAGAATGAATTCCTAATTTGTGTGGTGATACATAGTTGCATTATTGCTGTGTAAATGTTTTCATATATTTCAAAATTTCCATTTGTATTAAATTTTACAGATAGTATCCACACACCATCATGTGATGGGTGATATATGAACATGCTTGTGTGTATAAATTTTCATCTTTCTCTATAATTTACATACAGAGTTTGTAAACAAAAATTAAAATATACTGGAAAGATCTGATATGTTAGTATTCAGAACCAAATTAATGCAAAAGCTACAGATTGCCTAGGTTTTCTCTGGTCATCTTTCTTTGGATGTTAACTAAGGAGTATATAGAAACTGCTGGTTGAAAGTTTGCAATAGTAAATGTATTCTCTCTTTCTCTCTCTCCTACAGGGAATTATGCCGGTAGGGGCACTGTTGGAATGGTGGCACGTTTTGTTCCTCCTCATCTCAATAACAAATCCTGCAGAGTAACGTCTCTATGTTATAGTGAAGATGGTCAAGAGATCCTTGTTAGTTATTCTTCAGATTACATCTACTTGTTCGATCCCAAGGATGACACAGCACGAGAACTTAAAGTTCCTTCTGCTGAGGAGAGGCGAGAAGAGGCAAGTGATTAAGAAGACCTGTTCTCATGTTTTGTCTCACAACTACCACCACCTTGGGGCACACCTATTAGTTGTATTTCCCTTGAAATGAATCATTTCATTCTCAAGCATTGTTTTAAAAATAGTTGTAGAACTAGTTGTAGAATAGTTGTAGAACGTCTACACAGACAGGTTTGGGGGGCTGGGGAGTTGTGTGTGTGTTGTTGTTGTTTTTTGGTCCAGTATATTTTGATAAGAGAACAACAAAGAAGCAGGTCTTGGTTGTACCAATGATTAGCAAATACAGACTGTTTCCTTTATGCTGGAAGTCCAGCAGAGGCTGATATGAACAGAAGTTGGTACCCTGACTGTTCGGTGTCTTGCATAAAATAGGCTGACCGTAGAGGAATACCTGCTGTTTGCAGCAGGAAGCACATAAAATTATCTCTGAATTCTTCCCAGTTTCACGTTTTCTACAAATAAGTGAGTGCTGCAGAGATTCACAGTTAGCTATAATCTTTCTGTAACTAGATCCAGACACACAAGATGGGATGTAAGTTATCTTGTGGATGCTGACCGTTTAGTGCCTTTTTTGCAAATGGATTCTGGGACCGTTTCACTTTATTAGAAAATTATAGCATCTTCTCAGGGTTGATTAGAGTTTGGAGTACCTGTGTTGAAATGAGAACCACAGATCACTTCTTAGCTTTATTTCTGTGATAATTTAGAGTTTCTTACCATAGAATCATGTAGGTTAGAAAAGACCTCTAAGATCATCAAGTCCAACCATAATCCTACTAATATAGTAGGTCAGGGGAATTTTAAAGGAAACTTTGCTATTCCTAACTTACAGAGGCTTTCAGTGGAAGTTTAACACTAAATGTTGCTGAAAGAAGAGTTATGTTATAGGGGTTTTGACACGGAGCACTTTGACTTGCTTCATCCCCGTGGACAAAGAGGGTCTCAGTTATTGTACCCCTGTAATTCAATCATATAAAACAACAGAACTATATTAAATTCAAGATATAATATATTCTGAGATTCTGAAAACTTAGCCAAAATGCCTTAAAGCACACTTGATATATATCAGCAGCTTTTAAGGGAGAATATCTTTTGAAATAACAATGAAATTGTGCAGTGCGATTTTCTGAACATACTTATTAAAAAAACACAAAAGGTTGAAGACTTGTGAACTAAAGCAGAAAGAGAATCGTAGTTAAAAGCAGAATGTAGCTTTTGCCATATGTATGAAATGGAAAAGGAACTTTTTTTCCCTCTTTTCAGTAGTAGGCTGAGGTCAAGGAAAGTCTATTCGCAGATTGAAATGTGCCAATTACACGGTGTGACAAAATTTATGTACTCTGTATCTAATGTACGGGGTCAACCACTTTGACACAAAATGCCTGGTATTGCCTACCATTATATGGGCATTCAGTTTACAGTTATTTGTTACCTGCTCTTCAGTACGTTGTGAATTCACAGCACCTATTGATGATGGACTTAGTAACTGGCTTTTCTTAATACATATTTACTGTAGATATGCACTCTTTCAGACAGTTACAAGCAAATTGCAATTCTGGCTACAATGAGCTTTTGCTTAGAGGAAAGTCTTGTCTTTTGTGATAGTCTTCAGGATGTTTTCATTTTAGCAACTTAATGAGTTGCGGAATTTAAAAATAAGTATGTGGAGCAGAGTATTGTGTTAGTCTGCACACATGTTCACTTACCTGTGTGAGGCATCAGGCACTGTAGACAGAGGTTTGTCTGGTTTTCCTCTTCTAAAGATGAGAAGGCATCTATGTGACATCAGGATATAAGACCAGCAAATGTGGCAAGTCACTCTTTAGGTGTATTCTCTGTTTTCCACATCACCAAAAGTATATTCCTTGAAATCAAGTATAAACTTTCTTTAGTAAAAGTTGTCATTTAATGGCAGAAATGAGGGGAGACAAAATGTTTAGACCAATGAGGTGATCCACTGCTACAGAGCCGAATTAAAAGATTCAGCAGTGTAAACAAACTGCAAGCAGTTATTTATTATCAGTTCAGTTACAGTGATGCTGACCCTTCCAGCCTAAATTTTCTAATCAATTTAAAACCCATCTCTTTACCTACAGTTAAATTATATAATTCTCTCCCCCTGCACCCAACCCCAACCATCCACTCAATTTTTCTGGCATTATGTTCACCCTTTCACAAGCTCCTTAGGGTCCAGGGATCTTTATCTTTAGTCTGAAACAGGAGCCTCAAGGGAGTTCACAGCAAGTCAGCATCCTGCTGTCTTCACTGGGACGACAGTTATTAGTCTGCCAATGTGGCGTGTTTTTTTGCTTTTATATACTTGTTGTTACCCCCTGAAACTGTTTTCATTGTGGCACAACCTTTACAGTACATTAAAGAACCATTGATGAGCTGCTGAGAAGGTGCCTCTGGTGTCCTCCCATGCGTCCACACATGCAAGATCTCTTGCCCTCATTCCATGCCTGTACTTCTTAATGCTGCATTTATGCTCGTTACCCATGGGCATAGTTGATTCTTTTTATGCAATTTAAGCAGCTGGCAGCCTCCTGTATATGTCAAAGCTGCTAATAACAGGTTGCACACCATGCATTTATGCAACTCTAAGGAAAACTACAGCAAATTAGGTAATAATCAACCAGTCACTAGACAATTGCTGTTGCAGCTAAATGAGCTACACGAAAGCTCCAAGCAAGTAAAGTCCACACAAAGCCCGGTGAGCCAGCAGTACGTGCTGTTGTTAGCTTCATATTAAGTCTGTGGCCTGTTAGCAAAGACAGTGATGTATTTAATGAGCAATAGTCACCTATTACTATTACAAATACTGTTGACCATAACTGGGTGTAGATTCATAGGACTGAGGAAGAATGTCCAGCTGAGTTAGACTGTTACCTGATAGAGACAGGAAAAAAAGCAAAGAAAACCACAGAAAAATGACTGTCACAAATGAATGGTTCTGCATTTTACCCTTTCTCCTATGTAACGGCAATCTGATATGAAATAATTCAGTAGAGAACTCATTGCTTGCCTTATACAGAGAGAGAAGATTGTGACCACCTGTTAGCAGATTTTATGTATTCTTTTCATCTTTAGGCACAGAATATGTCCTGTATTCTTTTCTTGCCAGATAATATTACTTAAATTCTATTTTTATTTCAGTTTGGTTTTAAGTTCTACAGAGTAGAAGGAATGTAAAGCTTTTTTCTGAATCTGCAGGCTCCTGAAAGTTAATACTTTAATATGCTTTCACTGCAGTGGTGGTTTCACATTTAATCCCAAGTTGACAGCACAACAGTTCAATACTGTTGTTTTTGTTTGGTTTTCTTTGTATAAGCCATATATATCCAGCCAGTGCTCTTAATTTCAAACTCTGAACTGCCTTCTTGAATGTGCAAAGCTGTTTCTTTTCAAGTTAGCAAAAGTCGCACCACATATATAGTACTTGTTTTGTACTCCTTGCTGAAAAAACAACACTGTTATCAAAAAATAAATAAATTACAGGGTAGAAAAGAAATTTAAGTTTCTGTTCATAAAAATTTCTGCATGAATTTCTGTATGGTGAATATTTCTGTGGAATTCAGGCTGAATTTGTTGTTCAGTATGGAATGTCGCAATTAATACGGTAAAGGTAATACTGAGTAAAATAGAAGCTGCAGTACTTCTAAGAGTTGATTTAGACTGCTGAAATTCTGTATAGCTAAAACTATTGCCAGTATATATATATACAGTGTTGTGCTTATTCATAGCTGATCTGAGCATATGGCTGATACTAATTTTTTTGTGTGACAGACAAATTTACGTAACTTAAGAAAATGGAGGTATGGCATTTATTTTTAAACTCAGAATTCTGTACTGTTCAATATGAATAACTATATAATACCTTTCTTTCTTTTTTTTTTTTTTCCTAGTTACGGCAACCTCCTGTTAAACGTTTGAGGCTAAGAGGAGATTGGTCAGATACTGGACCAAGAGCAAGGCCTGAGAGTGAACGTGAGAGAGATGGTAATGTATCTGCTGCTGGGAGCTGCCTTTGTCTTCTCTTCTGTTGGTGCTCTTTTGTTTGTTTGTTTGTTTTTTCCAGTTTTTCTTAAGTATTCCTGAAATATGGAAATGCTTCAGATAAAAAACTGTCCACATGTTTTAAGAATCAGCCAGGTCTTAAGAGTGTTTACTTATAACTTAACAGAGAACTGCTGTTCTGTAGTGATTTTTTAAATTGTCTAAATTGAAAATCTTCTCTCCAGAAAAATTACATTGCTTCTGTTAGGTTGCTGTAAATCAAGGGGAGCTTGCTTCATTATTGCTGGTTATGAGGTAAAACAAATGCATATTTCCCTTTTTGTAGTTAAGCTGCGTCTACAATCAAAGTTGCAAATGAAATGCTCTGTAGGGGACTGGGATTCAAAGCAATAGGTTTCTAATATTTTTTCTTTCACTTTTATAAAACACTTATATGTAGTGACAAAATTTTTATGCTCATATATTCATGTTTGTAATGTATAATATAATATATATGTTTGTAAATATATTACACAATTACTTGAGGTTTCAGAAGGTGGAACATTTCAAAAGTTATGCTTTAGTGTCAAAAAATGAGATACTGAAGCAGGGCAGAGGATGCTTTATCACTGTTATGTCTAATAACACCTTTCTGTTTAGCTCAGAAAGGTTGTGAGGATACTAATAATTCCCTTAAATTTTCCTCTGTTTTTCTGCCTATCATTTCCCTTTCCAGATCATCTTTGTTGGTTTTCTCATCTTCTTGATTGCTGAAACTGGAATAGATGTGTCCAGCTGGGACAGACCAATGGTCCATGTAGACTAGGGTTCTGTATCCAACACTGACAATAGGTGATGCCATCTGGGGAGAGATTGCAAGCCTGTCCTCTTACTTTAGTCTGTTGTCTTTGCTGCTCTGCCACTGTTTGCAGTTACTGGATTAGAAACTTCAGAGGGTACATTTCCTATCTGTTCCTTTAGGCTCTCCTTATGGTTCTATTGCCTGTGAATTTCTGTAGTCCCTTCTTGAACCTGTCTATAGTATTTCCTATGGCAAACAAAAATCCAGAATTTCACTGCTTACTGTTTAGATTATTTCTTTCTTTCATGTCTTTTAAATTTAGTTTCTGTTAGCTTTATCATGTGACCCCTTGTTCTAATATCACAGGATTTGATTGTTAGCAGTTTTGCATTCTGCTCACTTGGTGCTTTCATGATTCCACAGCAGCTTTGTCTCTGCTCAAAATTACTTGTTATATGAGTTCTTTTTTAGTTAAATACCTTAAGTGTCCTTCTAGCTGTTATTTCCCCATGCTATCAAGTAAATCTTCCAGGGAGAGAATTAAACATGAGAAAAGGACTCTTCCAGTACAGACACTAGCTAGATTTTCCTTTGTCACAACAAACTTTCCGTATCTTTACTGTGTGTTGCTTGATAGAATAGTGACTGATGTGTTCAGGAGAATACCTGTATTGCATTAGTTAGGCAGGCAGTGACCTGTGACTTATTTTTCTGTTAACTGTTCATTATCTCCCTCTTCCCATCATTAGCCGGCTTTTGCCTGTTTTCTTTGGCTGTTGCGTTCCATTTGTTGTTTTAAGCTTTTGAGGCCAAAACTCTTCTACCTGGGGTATAGATAGAGAGGGAGTGGGGGATCCCAGGGGAGGGTCAGACCCACAGTATGAAAATGAGGATAGATGTGGACACTGGAATGAGAACGAGGGGCATTGTTTCTTGGGGGTTAGGTTGGTGTTTCCCCTTCCCTTCTCCCTTCCCAACAATGTCTCTTAAACTCAACTGTGAAGGAAGTAATCTAAAGATAAGGTCTGGTGATGATATATTCAAGGTATATCCTAGCTGTGAAATTTATATGCAGCCCTGACAGATAACCAGTTGTTCCAGATACTTGGTCAGTCTGGCAGCTTTTATAGCATCTATGTGGTTAGCAGAATTGATGCTTAGGAGAGGCATTTTCTCATTGTACATGTTTTTCCTGAGTATGCTCTGGAATCTTTCAATGTTAGCTTTAGTATGCAGGGTATTAAAATATCTTTTCCATATATGTTTTGATAAGTAATTGTACTTCACAATGATTTCATTTCTTAAGGTCTTTGAATACAAAATTTTTAAAAGTTGTTTAAAAGTTACATATTTCAAAAGAGGCTGAGGGACCAGCAGAAGTTATTTTACAGCAGTATGAATGGAATGGTCAGGTCCAGTGGAATCATTTTCTATTGGAAGCTATCAGTGTGTTCAAGAAGATAAATAAGCATTTTATAGAATACAAAACACGTTTAAAGATTCAAACTTTCCATTTCAGCCCTTTACAAATGGAATCTTCTTTCCTGGAAAAAAAAAAATTGTATGTAATAAAATCAGAAATAAAATGAGAAGGAAATACTTTCGGTTGTGTTAAAAGAAAATGCATGCAAAGATTTTGCTGCTTAAGAGTCTTTGCAATCCAAATGTAAAAATTAAATACCCTAAAAGAGCTCTGCTGTTTTACTAAATTGTGTTCATGAGGTAAAAGTAAATCACAAAGCATTCTGGAAATGTTAAAAGCATCATGTCTTTTTTTATGATAAAATTTGTTGTTTTATAATTAGCTGTAAAGAACATAACAATCTGGGCTTTCTTATTTAACCAGCATTTAAAACTGAATGACATATATTTTTGCAATGTCATGTTTACAAAAGTTATTTGTAAAGTAGAGAGTAATTAAAAGCTTTAGGAGTTTTTTTTGTTTTTTTTTTTTTGTTTTTTTTTTTTTTTGTAATGCCATGCTCAGCTGGCAATTTTTGCACTGTTGTTGTATGGAAAAGTAGCATTGGTTCAGAGGATTACTAGTTATGTAATTATGTAGTATGTAGTGCATTCTTTTTTTCAGTGGAAGAGGTAATGGGGGGAGGAATGAATGGAAGAGAAGAATGCTTTTGTCAAACTTTAGCATTACTATTTTTACAGGGGAGCAAAGTCCTAATGTCTCTCTAATGCAGAGGATGTCAGACATGCTGTCAAGATGGTTTGAAGAAGCTAGTGAAGTTGCACAAAGCAATCGGGGGCGAGGAAGATCGCGGTCCAGAGGTGATTTCCTTTTTTTATTTTCAAGAATAATAATTACGATAAGAAGTATGCTTATGCTGAATGTAAAGGCCTTGAATATCAGTCTTTCTGAGGTATAAACTAAATTTTTAGTGTATTCTGAAGAAATGAGTACATCTGGATGCCATGTGAATGATAGTGCAAAGGGGTCTTTAGAGACAGAGTGAGTTTACCTTTGAGCCTTTGTTGTTTGCTTTTTTCTATTTTTTAAACAAAGGTGGGACTAATCGGGCGGATGCTCCTGCTACTAATAACGTGCCACATAGTACAGAATCAGAAACTGCAATGGAAGTAGATGGTTCTGAACAACTTCAATCATCTTCATCTTCTACAATGTCAGCCCAAGCTCCTTCAACATCATCTTCAACAGGAAGTCCCCCTTCAACTTCATTATTGTCTTCTCCTGATAATGAACAAAGGCCTTCTTTGGGGGCCTCAGCTCAACCTGTGCTCCATCAGTCTGGTGAGAAGTAATTCATCTTGTCACTGTTTATGAAAACCCCTTCCAATAAGAAAGAATTTTATTTTAGGGTATTTGGAGTAATTGATCTAAATCTGTTGTTTTTTTTCACATGAACATCTTTAGTGAGACTAGGTATTTCATAGTTACAAAGTGACTACAGCTTCAGTTTAAAGAAAGCGTAAAACTCAACTGTGTTCGTTTGTCTGAAGAAAGGGGTAAGCATTATTGTCCTCTGAAATAGAAACGTATATAAAAAAAAAAAAAGGTTTAATTTTTCCTTATCTCATTGTTCTCTTCCTGACGTATAATTAACGTCATGCCTTCTTCAACTGTGATTTGGCTGTAGCAGTGTCAGCGCAATGAACAGCAGAATCTATGCCTGTTGTTAATCAGAGGTAATACACACGTCAGCAATGTTACTGGTTTCTTCTCAAAAGTATCTGGGTAGACAGGACTCACTTTGCATGAGAGTCCATTATTGGTTGATAATTTGTACTACATATTGCTTTTTAAGTTTGTCAATCTTGAAGAAGCTCATCTGTTTTAAATACAGACTTTGTTCTTCTGGTGGGGTAAGAGGATGGGGGAAGAAAATATATTTCACCGTCTATGTCAGAAACTTACTTGAGCAGAAGTAAAAGAGCACCTTATGCTTTGACCTTCTTTTTTGCACCTCCATGCAGGAAAAAATGCCACAGCCACTAGAGTTGCATAAGATTTTTTTAAAATTTTTTTTTACTTTTTTAAAGTGAGTTTCTAGACTTCAAAACTGTGGGAGATAGGCTGATGTGAACATCTAGAGGCTCAAATCTGATTTTTTTTAAAATCACACTTTTTTGGTATAAATTCACCTTTTATCTTATACCAGTTCTGTTGGGGAAATGAAAAACAAACATGCCACATTGTTGTAATTAGAAAAGATGACTGAAAGCATCTTCAGGCCCTAAGTGGATGTAGGGGAGTGAGTATAGCAGAGTTTGGGATTTCACAGAAAAAATTTTGCCTTTCAGTGTACTGTGGCTGCTGCAGCCAAAAATCTCTGAGACAGTTGAGAAATGACCAGGTATATAGTATTTTAAACATGGGGAAGCTAAAGGCATAAGTTGAAATTCATTAAATGAGTCATTCTTTCAAACCTTGCAGTTATTCTGATACTTCTTATTTAAAGAAAATAAACAGTGAGGAGAAGCATAACAATGCAAACAATCTAGATACTATTTCCATAAGTGAATGCTAGAAAACTTGTTTAGTAGCTGAGGCTTTTAGTCACCTATGTTTTTTATTACTGTTTATGTAGGCTTGCTGCAATATCAAGCTTTTCACAACACACAGAAAATTAGGAGTCTGCTCCAATTCATTGTAACCCAGTTTAGCAGCTGCTATCTTTGGAACTAGAATAGCCACCAAAGACCACATACACCATTACCAAGGGTTCATTTTGGTCCATTTAGTTGTGTTTCTTTTTTTTTTTTTTTTTTTAAGGTAGTTGGTATATTCTGGAGCATTGACCAGCATTGAGTATGTCCCACATTAAAAGTAATTACTTCAAGATACATCACTGAAAATTTGTGGGTTGCATAATGATAATGCACTAAATAACATTTCTGGAATTACTCATTTTCTATCCTGCCTTTTAAAGAATGCATGACACCTTTATCATGTATTTTCTTCTTTGTCTCAGAATGTCCAAATTTCTAAGTAAAAGTTTATTGTGCTAGCATGCAGCTGAAATTGTTATTGTTCACTTCAGCTCTTATGTAGAGCATTTCCTCTTTCCCAATGTTGCTTTAGACTTAAGACTCTCCTTGTATTCAGATTTGGAAGGGGTAGTGGTAGTGGTGGTTGTTTTGCTTTGTTGACAGACAGTGGAAACTTTCTAGTTTAATCTAGTATAATGTTTGATAGGTTCTTTGACTACACCTACACAGGGTGTCAGATGGGCTGCTGCTGCTTAAAAAAAAAAGTCCCTATGTCTGTATTCCTTATTACCATATGCGGATTTAGTTAGGATCAAGTATCATCTTCCAGTAGTCTACAGGACTCCTGCAGGAGTAAATTTAATAGTATTAAGTATTAAATTTAAATTAATTTAAACATGCCAAAGTAAGCATTTTGTACTGCTTTTAAAAAACACTTACGTTGTAGAAGTCTTCTTTGGGTAACATGGACAAATTCAGAGAGAGGGGAAGTTCTTGGGCAGAGTAGCAGTAATGGAGTTATGAATGGGTACACTTCAATGTAGATTTTCCTTGTGCAATGTTTGTGTACTTACATAACCCATGATGGTGCTCAGTCAGGAGAGTTTCTTTTCTTGCAGCCCCCAGTTTATAATATGAAAACACTGAACTCTGTGTCAAGAACAGGATTTCCCTGAGTTTGTGTAGCTGCACTTAGCTGTGGATAAAACCTGCTGCTTTTGGGGGTGACAGGACAGGGAAAGTGATGACAGGCATGTTAGTTTAAATATAGTGGGGTTGAGTAAGAAGACCAGATAGAGGTGTGTTGTAAAAGATGGATGACTGGAGAAACAGTTTGCAAAATGGAAGAAGAAAAGTGAGAGGCTTTCTAAGTAGTGGCAGATAAAAGCTTGAATGTCATAGCAAAGTGTTAGCAAGTGAGGAATATGATCTAGGGTAATGACTTTTTTAGAATTGTGGCATACCATGGAACAGGCTTACAAACAGCTTTTCATAACTCATTTCTACAGATTTCTGTACTGAATAGAGATGCTGATAGTAAGCCTGTGTTTGAAATAGCAATACCTTTACACATTTAATTCAAATATATTGTTAGTGTGGTCTTCCAGAAAATATACCATGTGATGAGCATTTGAGCTTCTGCATGTGCGTTACTTCATCCCTTAATGTGGTGGTGGTAGTGGTTGTTGTTGTTTTTAGGAAAAAAAAGTATGTATTCAAAAAATAGTCGGAGCTTCAATCAGTGCTGGAGCTTGTTGGGAAAAGTCTCTTTATAAGAATGTATATTCTAGAGGAACACAGTTGAAGCATTTGAATAAGTTACAAATAATCAACAAGATCATTGAGGCACATCTCAGTAGCCTGCTCTTGTCAGTACATTTGAATAATTTTTTTTCTATAATGAGATGGTATGATTGCTGGAGACTTTCATGCTTGTCATGAAGGTAAAAAATAATTTAATGTCTTTCTGATATAAAGTAGATTTGCGTATAAATTTTGAATGGGAAAGGGGTAACAGCTTCAGTTTTTTGTTTTTTTTTTTTTTTTCCTTTCAGTTTCTCTTTCCTCAGTCCATTTGCTGGCAAAATAAACATTTGCTTAGAGATTCTGAAATGTGTTAAAAGATGCTGTAATTAAACTTATTCCAGATAGTAGTTATATCTTTACATTTTGAATTGCAGTTCTTATTAAGTCTTAAATTGTAACCGTCTCTGGAAGTGAGTGGAGATAAATCAGCAGCAAGTACTGACAACCATTGAGACACCATTGATACTTCCATAAAGTACTTCCTCTTTTTTTTTTTTTTTTAATTTCCATAAACGTTCACATCACATGAAAATTATTCATAGCAAATTTCTTTCATACCATATTCCTCTTAGGAATTATATCTTTTTCCTTCTTGTTATATGTCATCAACCATAAACGGGCAGGTTGTATTTTCCAGAAGTGGTATTATGGCGAAGACATTAAAGCTTAAGACAGTGGGTATTAACCAGTGCCTGCCACTAAATTGTTGAATGATTGGATTATTGCTTTGTGTTTGTTTCTTTTCGTGAAACAAAATTTTAAATTTGCATGCTTCATTAAGTGAACGAGGGTTACAGAATATGTGTAAAGCTTAGTTTTTGCTTGGGTGAAAAGTGATATGCCAATGTAATGCTCTTTAGTACTTGAAGATTTCATAGTGCTGATGTTTTTCTTTGCAGATTTCCTTATGTCTGCAAAGTACTCCAGGGTGTCCTTGATAAAAATGCTTTCAGGATAGATCTGGGCTACCAGTTGGTAGCAAAACTAGCTAGAGTACTTGATGTGAATATATGAGTCTAAATCAGCTTCTTGACCCTCCTTTATTATAGGTGAGAGTAGTTAGCAGCAGTTCAGTTCAACGTTGTGCTTCAGCTATTGCTAATAATGAGACAGTCTGTATTGTATGAACAGAAGCACTTGCTGTACAGTGCTTGTGTAAGTGGAGGAAATCTGCAAAGAGCATAGAAAGAATGAAAAATGACTTAGACACCTGTTTTATAGTAGTTTGCAAGATAAATAAATACTGATAATCAGACAGTAGACTGGTCCATGCCAAAATGCTATAACTTAAAAATGAATAAAGACAAAATGACGAACACATTGAAGTCCCTAAAGATTGATCTGCAAGAATAGTATGTTAAGAGAATAATACTAAGAAATCTTTATGATCCAATAAATTGATTTCTCTGGTGGACCAATTAACAGTGCTTCTAAACTTTGAGTCCTCACCCATTGGAAATGTCTGAGGTGAACATGAGTTCATGGTAAAATGTATTTTTTTTTCATTAGATGCTGTTCTGTCACCTCTTTCCATAATCCACATTTTATTTTTTGCACAGGTTTGTTTTGACCAAAATTGTATTTTTTTTTTTCACATCAGAAAGCCATCACATTGATTTTGAAAATCTACCTGTATATCACAGCTGCATAATTTTCCACTACAAATGCTCTGATTTGTTCTGTGTGCTAGGAACCTGAGAATGCATACTTCTGTCATTTGCTTTGTTTTGTATCAGTCAGGATCTTTTCTTTTTTCTTTTCTTTCTATCTTGTCTTGTTTTCCTCATAATTATTTGATAAATGTTTTAAGTGTTATAGATGGGGAGGGGTGCATTGTATGATGTGAATTTTGAACTTTATGAACTTTAAAATCCTATGATTTGTGCATTTAAGAAGAGAAGAGCAATTAAAATATTTAATTTTATCATTTCTAGATGTCAGTAGACTGATTTGTAAAGTTTTTATCACTTTAATTACACTTAGTATCTGTTGCTTCTCTCTTTGGTCAGTCCCCTGTTCCACCCCCGCTTCTGTATATTGTATGTTTGATGCTTCTTTCTTTTACATACTTTTTTTTTTCTTCTTCCATTTGTCAGAGTTAATGGGACCCGAGTTAGCTATAATCCGTAGGGGTCTACAGCGGCTGAGGCTTAAGAAGGAACAACAGAGACAGCGAGAGCTAGCTGAGGGTTCAGCACCACAGTCCTCCTCTGATCAGTCATCCTCTAAGGGCTCCTCACAGGACCCTCAGGCATCAGGTTGTCATTTGTCAAGGTTTCTTAAGCAGCTAACGTAGTTATAGTTTGTGCTGCTATTGTTTGCTGAGATGCTTCACTTCCAGAACAAGACAGCTAATGCATTTGCTGCTCGTCTTACTTTTGCATGTGGTGGTGTTTATCATCACATGGTTAGGAAAAGAGTAATAATAACAGATTTCATTTATCTAACATTTTTGGATTATATAGTTCAATGATAATATATGGAAAAAGTTTCCTGGGTGCACACAATCAAGTATGTGCAGTGTTTGTTAGAGCAGCTAACCAAGAAATTGCTATGTCCTGAATAGGGCAATCTATTTACACACTTGTTACTGAATTGCAGTTAATTGTATCTGGTAGTAACATTTAAGATGGCTTTGATTTAGCATGTGTTCTAAATCAAGGTAACAATTCAGTAAAACAGAAGCTTGACACTCTTAAATGCTATGTTTTTGCAGTAAATATACGGGAAAGTACTTGTAGTAAGCCTAAGTCCCCAAATATGCTTTGTTTTTTAAAATATGACTTTTCCTTTCTTCATTCTTGTCTTAGATTAAAAATGATTATAAGAAAGCTTTGGAGATTTTTATAATAAAACATATTTGAAAAAGTTCTAAGTTGGAATAGAAGCATGTTTATGAATAAAGAGTTAAACCTAAGACATGAACTTGAAGCAAAATTTGTCATGGCACTATGTAGAAATGAACAGGGTGCATGCTGTAAGTGTGAAAAATCAGTATATTTAGTGTTAAAGTAAACATAAGGGCAACATATCTAGCAGCTTTTTTCTGTGGATAAATTTTGTGGTAGTTGGGGTAAGGCTTGTAAGGACTGACATACATTCACAGGTTGGCTTGCTATGGTTTAATATATTCATTTATCTGGAGCCTTGTGGAACAATTTGATATAACAGTGGCTAGTGTTCTAGTTACAATATGTATTTACTGAACTTTGAAACTTTGAATTATTTCCTGCAGCAGGAAGTTTTACAGAGTTTTCAGATTGTTTGAAAACCATTAATCCTGGAGGGCTGTCATGTTGATTATAGGTGCCTGTTTACTTGCAGGAGGAGAACAAGAAAACTGATGTTGGCAGTGTTTTTGTAGGTGGCATCAGTTTCCTGGCAGGAAAAGCTAATATAATAATAATCGAATCTGAAATTACAAACCTACAAATCTTATTTTAGCAAACTGAACATCAGAATTTATTAACTCAAAGATATGTACTGATAGAGGCAAAACCTTTGCAGTAAGTAGATCTTGATCTCCAATTTTCATTTTGGATTGTAAAATTGAAATTAAGGTGGAAAAAAGTTAGGTTATAACCGTATCTGTAGAATGTTCAGCTGGAATTAAGTCTGTGGATATTTTATTGCCTATCTGAAGTATGCACTGGTCTGAGTATCACTCGATACTGTCTTGCCCATCTCTTTCCTTATGCTCCTTCAAAGATGCACGGTGATCCTTACTCCTGGTGTTGCTTGTGGATCTGCATACTGTAGAATCCCTTATGACACAACCTTGAAGCTTTAAGTTAAGTGATTGTTTTGAGTAGAGGAGTCAGAAATGTACTGTAGTTAGTTTGGATCCTACCTCTGCCTCTTGGAGTTGTGATTTGCAATGTCCTTTAAATGTTAGGGTAATTAATGGGAAGGTCTGATTGTTTTGTTTAGTATCACTGAGGAGCAAAAGAGCACATACACAGACTTAGATGGAACTAGTACTCAAATATTTATGTCATTCTTCATGTAACAATGAATTTGCAAATTTAACCATTCTACTTATTAAACGATTGCCTTGAAAGGTAGATTTCATAGAATTACTGAACATCCTAAGTTGGAAGAGAGCCACAAGGGTCATTGAGTCCAACTCCTGGCCCCACACAGGACCACCCAAAAATCAAACCATGTGTCTGAGAGTGTTGTCCAAATGCTTCTTGAACTCCGTCAGGCTTGGTGCTGTGACCACTGCCCTGGGGAGCCTGTCCCAGTGCCCGACCACCCTCAGGGTGCAGAACCTTTCCCTAACACCCAGCCTGACCCTCCCCTGTCCCAGCTCCATGCCGTTCCCTCGGGTCCTGTCGCTGTCCCCAGAGAGCAGAGCTCAGCGCCTGCCCCTCCGCTCCCCTCGTGAGGGAGCTGCAGGCCGCCATGAGGCCTCCCCTCAGCCTGCTCTGCTCTGGGCTGAACAAACCAAGGGACCTCAGCTGCTCCTCATACATCCTCCGCTCCAGACCCTTCACCATCTTTTTACTAGTTGTAAATTTTCAAACAGAAATTACACCCTAAAATGCATCTGCCACCATATGAAATGAAGTCATAGCTTTCATTTGGCCCAGGGCTGCAAATTCTCAATCTCTACCTTGATATAATTTATACTTGCTATGTTCTTGGGTAGCCAGTGTAAGACTAAGGTCATTTCTTCTGCCCTGTATTTCATTCTCAGTCTTTGTCTTTGCACTTACAGCAGCTCAGTTATCATAGCCATAGACATGGGGAGAAAAATACTTCAGTCATGTAAGAAATTAACAGTAGAAAATGTCAAGTGCTGAAAGCTCTTACTGGCTTAATAGGAAAGGTTGCCATGCTATTAGACTGTATGGTAGTTATTCAGTCTCCTCCTAGCCTAAGGACTTGTAGTGGTTACATGAAGATTTGTAAACTTCCTGTAATAGTCAGCCCTCACTATTGAGAGGACTGATAGAGTATACTATTTAGAGGAGTGTGAGAAGTATGTTCAAAAGCTTATGATGCTGTTGGATACAAAGATGAGTTAACTAAGTAATGATTCACAGTGGGCTGATTTGATGCTGGAGAAGAATATACTTCATTCTCAGATGGCAAAGAGACTATGTTTCAGTGGATACTTTGCATAAAGTATTGTGTAAACTTGGCAGGGTTTCAGAAGCTGATTATGCTATATGTATCAGGTCTGTTTTGTCTTCAAGCCTTTTCTTAGCTGTTGAACAGATGTGGACTTTTTTTGGTAGCCACTTTATTTAAGAGGAAACTACGATAAATTTTTTATTTTATATTTTCTCCAGTAAAGTCTAGACTTGGCTTTCATTTTTGAGGCATTTCATAACATTTACATCCTACACAGAATTTAAATAACTGTGTATGTGCTATATGCAAACGACAAAGAAATTAAACCTTTATAACCTGTAGTTACTGCTCCTCTGCCACATGCTGATATGCCACGTATATATCACCGTTAACTAGTAATGGGTCATAAACTGAAGCAAGGCATTGAAGAGATCTTTGTTTCTCTTGTTGAGAACTTCAAGTGAATAAAATACAATACAAGAAGTTACAGAAATATGAACCAGCTGATCCTGAAGTAAAAGAAACAGAGTTGGTATTACAAGTCAGTGTGTACAGGACATGTTTCTGTAGCTGTGTGTAGTGTGCACGTATCTTACATAATCTGAGTAATAAGAATGCAGTTTTTATTACTAGATTCTTCGCAATTTTTAAATGCTGAAGTTTGGAAATGCATTTATTTTAAGTTCAAAATATTTAACAGAGAGCTTAGTCATTGCACAAAGCAGTTACTCATAATTATTAAAACAAGTGTTTAATTTCTTGGATTAATGTTCAATTTAGTGGATTAATTCCACTAAAATTGTAAGAAGATACCAAAATAAGAGTGAAATGTGGGACACTTAAGCCTATGTTAGCATTATTACCTAGAAATTGTTTCATTTTTACTGAGCGATTGAACGATACATATGGCAAAACAAAGCTTCTGTTTACTTACTGCTTTATAACTTAAAGCCAATAAAATTTGGAAGTACTGGTAAGGGTAGTAAATGTAATTTCTTATGCTTATAATTATACTGTGTTTATTTAGTCATGTTTATTCTATTTGTGTTGGCCTGAATTAAAGAGCTGATGAGATTAGCATTTCCAGCCAAGTAAAATGATAGGCGGCATGATATGTCTCTTAAACAGTACATATAAGCACGTGGAAAGAATTGGACTGTAAGAACAGGGCTCAACTGAGAATCACTGTCTTCTGTGATTTAGTCTTCTCAGCTTGCTATACAAGACCTCCTTTGCCTTTAGCACTTCGCTAGAAGTTAATCCCAGCCGTGGGCTCATAGCTGTGAATGTGATTCAACCCAGTCCACCCTTGGGAGATGCATACCAATTCCTGTGCTGAGTCAGCTGAAATAGAAGCAGATCATTGTATGACATGGTGCATCTTTACACCAGATATTTACATTCTTAAAAGTGTGTTACTACTCCATTGATAATGCTCTCCTATAAGCACTTCCCTTCTAAATTAGAAATTACATTTAAAGTACACTTCAGTTTTGGAAAGTGAAATATATTAATGTTACAGGTCTCGTACTTAAGAGCTAAGCCCCATCTAAATCCGGAGGACAAATTTTGTGGTCTGGCTTGGGTTTCTTGGGTGCAAGGCAGGGGTAGGGCTGAACAAAGATGAAGACAAATTAAGGCCAATTTCTATTCCCTAATTATGGAAGTAGTGTATGAGCCCAGCTACCAAAACAAGCCAGCCTCCAAAACACATGGAACTTGCCTCAGACTCCCTTAGTCTTCACTGCTTCTCCCCTCCCACGCAATGCTAGGTATTAGTGTAATGAAGAAACAAGCTGTAATTCTTGCACCGGTAGCTGAAGTCTCATTTGAGGATGTATCTTTAAATTAGCTTTGTTAATTTAGCAGGTTATATGTCTATTCTACAAAATGGGTCATGCTGTTTATTCTGGCCCAAACCTCAAAGTGAACCTCCTGTAGGAGAGAATGTATTATTTCATTGCTTTCCCTATATAGAATTTAAATTAATGTTAAAATTATTTCAGCATGCTGTGATTTTTTTTTGCACACTATGGCTGTATTTATAATACAGGATATTAAAGCCATTTAGTTTAGCATGAATTTGTTTATAACAGAATATCAACAAGTGGAACTCAGATATGGTAGCCTAGCCAATATTATGTTTGAAATACTGCACTAATTTATGTACATCAGCCCGTTTTACAACAATATGGAAGTAAGGTCTGGTCTTCAGAGACGACAAGGAAAATAGACTTCACAGACGATGTTGAACTTAGCATCTGTCATTTGTTTGCACAATGAATGCAGTGCTGGTGATGGTTATTAACTGGTAGTATCCAGTGGGAAAATGCATTTAACTGCTGCTTTTTTTCCTCCATTTTTTTTTCTGTGATTAGGTGAGAATTTTTATAAGACTGGTTGATGTGGTACTGTGTTAAACTCATGAAAAAATTTTCAATCATCAGATGCTACAGAGGTATAGCATCTAAGAATGCTATTGAATTGAACTGTCATCTGAGTGGGATCTATTTTGGTGCTTTAATGTTACAAAAACAGTTTATATGCTGTTATATCTGCAAATCCTCTCATCTTTTACGTTTTATGTTTATAGGTATAAATATTGAAGATACTGGTATGCCATGAGTATTTTATGTTGAAGTATAAGTACTCTGAAAGTTACATTTAGCACACAGTTTGAAGTACTAGTGTCATCTAATACATTTGAAAGCTGGTAAAGGCTTTGAAGTCATAACTCTTCAGTGTTCTTTGTGACATTTTAGAAATTTGAACAACATGCCAAAAGCCTTGGTAACGGACAAGCATTTTCAATATCAATGTCAGCAAGCTTCAGGCTCTTCAGCCTGAACAGCCTGTTCAGGTAAAACAGCCTGTTTTACCTAAAGAAATACGTAGTGATTTGAAACAAGTGGCTTTGCTTCTGTCATGCCTAGAAAATGCAATATGGCTGGCTGCTCATAAAGCAAACCCAAAGCTTCCTTATGTTGCTGCTTTTTATTTTTTATTTTAAACTAACATGTGAACGTGACATTGCTGTGCAGTTCTCTGCTGCTTATGTTTTAAGTTGAAATCTCATTTTTGTTTCAGATTCTCCTTCTTCTGTGGTTAACAAACAGCTTGGATCCATGTCACTTGATGAGCAACAGGGTGCGTGACAGGAAATGCGCTATACCCAGCCATAGTTGATTGCAATGCTTCTTTTTTAAAATTGCCTTTCATGATGATAAACAGTCCAAAATGCTGTTCATCTGCATAAAGTAGCATTCTGTAAGCAGATCTGCTGGAAACTCATTAATTATTTAATTCTCAATACCAGTATCAGAGTAAGGTTAATTGTTGTTTTCAAAAGCCATCCTATGCTCAATTCTAAATGCATTTGATGTAGGTACAATAAATGTCTTACGCAGTCTACAGACATTTAGATTTTTTTTTTTTTAAATGTAAATCAAAATTTAATTCTTTAAGCAGTCTTTTTCTGGATGGTTCTTCTTCGATCAGAGTGCAACTGTCAACATTGAAGTAACTTGTAATCATGTAATGCCAAAGTAGTTTATTTTATGCAAGAGATATATGCAGCATTGTTGTACTTCCACGGTTTGAGTAACTCAAGAGCATCTATAGCATTCACATGCATCTTACCTTTGTAATCCTTTGTCCTGTACCCCTTCTGCTAGACAAGTACTACTGTTTCTCTGTAGATTTCTCATGGGCTGGTGGTAGAAAGCAAGCTCGTGAGTTTTCCCTAGGCCCATTATTCATCAGTCTAACTTGTGAGCAGTGAACTAGGCCAAAGGACACCCTTTTCCAGCTGAGCCAACATCATCTATGGTGAATATTTATGCCTGAATAATTAATAAATGATAGAGGGTAATTTAAAAATAGATTTCCATACACTCTACATTATGTTTACTTCCATATGAAAGCCTCAGTACAGCTTTAGTATCTCAAATATCAAAAAAGAGCTGGCTCTTTCCTCTTGTTTCATATTCTAAACTAGAATGCTGTTTTGAAGTCCCATTTCTGAAAGATGCTCTGTTTGGCAACTGTTGAGATATGTTTAATTTTAGGATGCCAGACCATGGGGGAAAAAATCAAGCTGTGCTTTTTATTGACATAATAAATTCATGTTGTGGAACTACATTTTGCGATGAAATATTGTTTTAAATCTAACTATGTACATTTGCTAGTTATTCATGGTTCAATAGTCAACACCACTATTCACGTTTAGCTGGAAAACTTTTTTTATTATGAGTGGCCAAATTATGCTCTCTTTTATGAACTCAGAAGAAGCATTATTTTATGGTAGTAGAATAAGCTAGAATTAACATATGTAGTCTATATGTTTATTGGAGTTCCTTCAACAGAAAAAAATTGGAAAAATAGTTATTGATAAAATAGCTTGTTTGTTGAGGTTGAGAATTAAACCCATACAACAACAAAAATAAAAGCAGAAGTTATGGTCCCAGAAATCAGTTCCCAAGTCTGCATCAGAGTCCTCTTCAAGCAGGATTGGTTGCCTTGAAAACTGGTTTGTCCAGTACTATTGTTAATTGCTTAGTTGTAATAGACTCTTCATTTTTTTTCTAATAATTTTTCCTGCATTAAGAAATAAGTTAAATTAATGTGAAGAGGTTTCTTCTTGTAAAAGAACTCTCTTTTAATATGGAAAAAAAAAATCCCAAAATGTATTTATCTGAATTGAGTTGGTAAACCTGTTGTCTGAAATTTTTAAGGTAATATTTTTCTTTTGTGGTGGTAAGGATCACCTGAACAGAGACAGTGTAAATTTTAGCTTCAAAAAATAAGAATTTGGAAACAGAAGTCATATATTAGGATATTTTTTCCTGAAAAAGAGAAAAGAAAAAAAAAACTTGCTGAGATCCAGGGTAGATTTTTGAAGTTAAACTGCATTATTTTCACTTGATACTTTTCTGAGATTTCTGTTCAAGTATAAGGGAGTTCTGTCAGTTCTTATTGTATAGAAATTCTTTATTGTTCTTACTCCTTTTTTCTTAATTTTGTACTGAATTAGTTGGCTTTCTGTTGGACCAGTCTCTTGTTGGCATTTATGTTTTATAACTGTTTCTGGGTTTAAATATCTTTTGATACTTACTACAAAAATATATTTACAATGCCATGTTTCTGACATTCCAGCAGAAGCTGTAAGTTCTTCCCATCTGTACAAAATAGGTTTCGAATGGATTGTAATGATCAACGCTGGAGGTTTAGTTTGACTGTGATTGTAATAATGAAGGGTGACTCTAAGAGTTGTTCCAGTGCAAAGGCAATAGTATGTCTTCTAGGAACTTCCTGAATTGATATGAGTAGAGGGAACCTGAAGGCAGAGCACTAGTTTGGTAACTTTGAAGTGCAAATGAGTATATGCATGCCATACCATATTAATGCTTCTTCCTACATAGACAGATGCCGTATTGAGCGGTGATATTTGTAGGTATTTGCACGTTAGTTCTAGGTTTTATGGGACATCAACATGACGGTGTGATGTCCATGCCAGATTGTTCAGTGCCACTTGACAGATATGTGAGCTGGCTCTGAACAAGCAGGTGTGTCAACTACAGCACAGTTAATTCTTCATTTCTTTGTACCTTAAGTCCTGGAAAATGTCAGCATGTGTTGTGTCCCAGCTGATTGGCTCTACCTCAGACAGACAAATTTCTTGGGCATTGGTATGCCTACAGAGCTTTCCAGATCCAAAAATCTTCAGCTTATACCTGCAGAGCTCACTTTAGAACTGTGCCTCTTGCATGGTACAGCATGCTACTGTACTGCTTTGTTCTGTAAAACACAGTACAAAGTGTAATTAGAAGGGGAATCAACCAGACAAAGAAATTGTAGAATGTACAAAGAATGTACAAAGCTTATTGTCTTATGAGGAGATCGTGATTAGTGCTGGATGGGAATTATTTTGGAAGTTTTTAATGAAAAGACATCTGTCTTCTTCACATGTGTTTATTAATGTATCAGTGAAGAGGCCAGCATTTGAGATGTGGGAAACAAGCTTAAAGTTCCTTATAATGTTAGTTTAGCTAGATAATATAGTCTAGAAACCTGTCTTTATGCTCTTACCAGTTCATAGGTAAGAATCCAAATCTTTGTGAAGTTACACTTGCACAGGTTCATTTTCTAAGAGAAAAAAGCATGGGGCGTTGCCTTCAGTTTTTATTTTTCATAAGGTTATGAATGAAATTTGGTCTTCAGTTGTAAGGGTTGATGTTAAAAAGTACCTTCCTCATATAGGACCCTTGAGAATAGACTGTTTCGTGGGAGTATGTCTTCTGTGACAGGACTGAATATGAAATAAGACTAAGTTGTTGATAGTATCTTTAAAGTATAATGTATTTGGCTGTAAAATCGAAGTTAAGTTTCAAGGTATTTTTGAGGAATATGAAATAGAGCTTAGTAAGGTCTATAGCTTTCTGTTGGAGCAGTTTTTACTTCACTAGGATTTGTAAGTAGATTAATAGTTTTAGGAATAGCTGGCCCCTAAATCACAGAAGCTATGCAACTTTTCTTCTTCCTTTCCCTGTTAGGCTCTCAATGTGAAATAGATTTGGTCTGATGAGATTAAGCTTTTAAAAGAGAACATTGCTTTCTTCTGATCTATTCAGTCTTTGGCAGTCACTCTGTGCTTGAAAACAGAATTCACAACTTCTGGATTTTTATGTGGCTTTTCTAAAAGGTTGTTCAATTTTGCACTAGGCAAAGCTTATTAGCCTTTTCCACATACACACCCATTCAGCTTCCCATTAGCAGTGAGCTTAGTATAATTTAGTTGAACTACACAACTAATTCTCTCCAGTTTATTATCACATTCCTGTCTGATCTTTTAAAGTTTCTTGTTCCTATTAGTGTCAATTTCATGTCCTAAAGAAAGATTAAAGAAGAAACTGACCCAATCCAAATCATAGCTCATTTTTGTAGGTACAAGAAAAAATGATTACACAGTATGGTTTAAGAGCTGTCTTTCTCCAGGAATTTATAAAAGTCATTTCTCAGTTATTTCTGTAAGCATATGAGCAAAGAGGGCAATTCTTCCAATATTTTGAGTCTGAATAAATACAGGCATTGCTTCCATAGTAAGTCAGAAGACAGTCTTTCAGCATCCTGCTTTAGTTTTTTTAAGACAGGATTTTAAGACAGGAAAGCACTCTTACGAGTTCATAAGCATTCAATTAGATTCATTATAGTTTAATGATATTCAGTTACTTTGGTAATATTAACTAGTTTTGTGATGAAGCAAATGTTGCATAGTAGCATCAGGTTATAGCATTACCATTGTTTGATGGCTGTCTTGGACTATTCAAGGTGGTAAATTGTCTGTCTTCTAATTATCTGAGTTCCTGATTTAAAGATATGTCTTGACTCTACCTGTGACAAAGAAGATAATCCCTCAACTATATTATCTTTTACTCTAATAGTGTCCAGCTACTGATAACATATGCAGTATCCTGGAACAATCAGTATTTGTACTTGTTTAGGAAGGGATGCCCAAATATCAATGCTCTTTCACATAAAAGATTCTCTTCAGAATAGAAATACATAGTTAAAGTTCTTCAGAGCACTGATTACTGCTCTGTGACACTTTGAGTGGATTTCTCTCGCCAGCAGTTCACAAATGAGCATTAATTGTTAGGTTAAATTCTTATGTGCTGTTTCATGGTTCCTACAAGTTAATCGTGTTTGTTTTTGTTTTTCTTTTTAAAATAAATATCCTGTGGCAATATTGAAGCCATTGCTGTTCTGCATGGGGAATTTGTATGCTTGTGCTTATTCAGTGTTAGCTTTCAGTTGTTGCTTACCCAAAGATGATCTGAAGTTTTTACTTTATTATAAGTGCCAGTCTGCAAGTACTGTAGGTATACTTTTAGTCAAATTTCTGTACTCTATAAAACAAAGAAAATTTGATAAGCTTTTGTCCAAACAGTCCTGAAATAAAAAGCTCAGGTTTTGTGCAAAGAGAAATTATGTAGGTTACTTTCAGGTCGTTTGAGTGGTGCCTAATACTAAGCAAACTCTATCATCTGAATTTTGAGAGAATGGCACCTCTGTAGTGAGGCTTGATATGATGGGACTTTACGTTAACTTTTTAGTGTTGCCCACGGCCAGCCTAAGCATTAATGGAAATTGGGCCATGCATGTAGGTAGTGTGACTGGATTTTATTCAAGGTCAATGTTATTTAGCAGTTCCGTTTTGAAAGTGCCCACTGAACAGTCCTCCAAACTATATATTCAGCTGAAGTTTGCTAGAGTTGCAATGGTTTTCAATGTGATTGACTTCTTTTGCTTTTGGATGTCATGAATATTTACAGCTTAGAGTTATTGTAATGTGATATATTATAGCTCGTCATCTTTCTTCATGTGTATTTACATGAGACAGAGAGGATTGAACACCCCTTCTAAAGCACTGTATGTTCTTATTAAGATACTTGATAGAAAAGAGATCTGCTCATGAAGGATCATATTGTGTATACACATACTTAGCTGACAATTTTATTCACCTGCATGTTGAAGGGTAGCATTTTCTTTGTTTGCTCTTGTAAATACAAATAATTTTAGGCTATTGTTAAAGCATTGCAAAGTATAAATTTGGTGTGTTTTCTTTGAAACTTCTTAACTTTTTGCTTGGGCTGTAACCAATCTTACATAGATGTTGTACATGTTACTATCATATTTGACCTTTTATAAGATAATTAAATGGATTTTCAGAAATATAACATCTTTATGTACATTGCTGTTGCTCATCCAAACTTTATCAACCCCATGTTTACAGAGAGCGACAAGCCACGAACGGGAACAGGTGAACCAGTTTTAAGTTTGCACTACAGTACAGAAGGAACAACTACGAGCACAATAAAACTGGACTTCACTGATGAGTGGTAAGACAATTTTGCTTTTGACTTGTTAATGACAACTGTATTTCACTGACACTGATCTAGCATAGATGCAAATAGTTTTTCCATATGATATATGTAT
Source organism: Anser anser (assembly GCF_964211835.1). Classification (NCBI taxonomy): domain Eukaryota; kingdom Metazoa; phylum Chordata; class Aves; order Anseriformes; family Anatidae; genus Anser; species Anser anser. The sequence continues at coordinate 88,074,696 of NC_139720.1, forward strand.
GTTTTCCAGTAGGTATATATGCAATTTGAAATGGCTGGAGTCTTTAGCGCATATAGAATGTAAACGACAGTCATACTTTGATGTGGAATTTATGCAAGAGTTTGTTTATGATATTTTGCTATAGGTTTCCCACTATGTTAACATTAAAAAGACTTACCTATTGCCATCAAAACTGAGAATCATTTTCACATCCACTAATCTTATTAAAGCAAGGTAGTACGGTGATGGAAAGGTCGTCCAGAAGTTAGCAATCAAGTTTTGATTCTCTGCTTTACCAGACTTCTTATACAGTATTCAGCAAGTAAGTGTTTCTGTGGCACAGTTCCTGAGTTGTAAAACAATGGAGTTATTATTTCTGTGATTGAGGAGTGTTGATGAATATGCATTCATCCAGGTAATTCGTATAGTTAAAATATCAACTTCATGGATTGCTAAGATATTACAGTGATGGCATCCTTTTTAAATAATAAAGAAACCCATACTGTCTAACTGGCCTGACTTACTTGGTTTTGTATGGATGTCTATCATTAGAACATCTCAGTACCTACCAAAACAACCACAGTCCTTATTTCATCTCCTCTTAATTCTATTCCTTTACCCATGTTTTTAAAATTATTGTAAGGAAAGTAAATAAAAATGCTCACTAGCATTTCTTACTTAGAGAAAAAAAAAGCAACAAAACATAAAAATAAATGTTTATAGCTACTCTTAAATGCTATGGCTTTAAACATAAAATAAATATGGACAATTCTGTCCATAGCAGTTTGAAAAGTTCAAACAGTGATCTGTGTGCTTTCACAGCATGAACACTTTGTCTATAATGAACTTGAAATATTGCGACAGTTCTGTTAGAGCAGTCTCTCAGACTGTATTTCTATTTAGAGTCCAAATCTAGCAAGCTTTGAAAGAATTACTTTTGTTGTAATGCTTTTAAATAATTCTGTGTTTAGATTTGTCATCATTTTTGTTTACTATTTTTAGGATAGGCTCTTTTTCCAAGAGGAACAGAGCGTTAACAAATGTTTTGTATGTTTTTTCTTGATAGTGTTTTTTATTATAATGAAGTACTAGCTATCACTGCATCACAGAAAACAGTTTTTTTAAACATCATCAACATTTTGTTTGTGTTTATTTTTAATATAAAATTTGAAAAATGAATTTTATACTTCAAACACCTAATGATTTTGAAGACAGCAAATTTCAATGAACTGCTGCATCAAAACCAATATTAAGAAAAAGTAGTGTGTACAGGAGATGGAGATGAGGGACAGGAAAACTACTCATTACAAAAATATGTAATTGAAGAATTAAAGGCTAAGTGAAAACTACTAAACCTTAACTTCGGTTAAACTTTTCAAAGAGTAATAAAACAGATGGGATAAAGGTCTTTTAATGATTTAATCTTATTGAAGCAAGGGTGGAATGGCAGTTAAGAAATACTGAGAGTAAGTAAAAAGTAAATAAATACTGTATATTATTTACTAGTAAAGTTGAGTATGTTGATGAAAAGGTCACAGGAGCTGGATGCAACTCAAGTGAAAGTAGGAGTTGGAATTTAATTCAGGAAAATTGGAGGTTCTTCATCTAAGAAATTTGGAAAAAGAAAATGGTACTTACATTGTGTCTTGTAGCTAGTATTTTAACAAATCTCTTGCACCAACAGTTAACACCATGTGAATGAGAAAGAAACATCAAATATAGTGTCAAAGGAGAATGAAGGGCTAAACATCATGATCTGTTAAGATTAATGATATCAATATTGAAGGCTGTAGAACAGTCCTGTTAAAAAGGCATTAAAAGAAGCAGTACATGGGAAATGAACCAAAATTATGGGAACTGGAATTTGCAGGATGCAGTACTGTTTTCCAACAGAATAATGGGTTCTAGAACCATAAATGGTGTACTATTGAGAGCCTGTCTGGACTTCCAAGAACGTATTTGATGTTTTGCTGTGTTGAACTTCTGTTCAAGGTGTGGTAGGTAAATTAATAAAGAAACTGCATGTAAGAGTGAGCTGACTTAATGGAGCTTTTGCAGTGGGTTGTGTTAAGAGGAAGTGTTTCCTAGTGTGACGAAACTGCAAGGCACTGTCAGTCCAGAGGCTAAATAAAAACCCGTGTAGAATGAAATAGTAGAGGTAGGGTGAAATCCTGTGTAAAAAATAAATAAATAAAAATCATGCAGTTGAGGACAAGTAACAGAAACATGATCTAGAATTTGGGAGTGCCGTGAGAATGAAATAGAGGGCCTTCCGAAACTTGGGGAAACAGAAAACTTGCTATGGAAGCAGGTAGTAAGGCTTAATTAATGTAAAGGAAGCATAGGGTGTTGTTTTATTCTCTACAAAACACCCTCTACACCTCTGCTGGTGTGAAAAATACCACTGAAGTAAAAATTAAAGCAGAGTAATAGGTGAGTGTAAATTCACTGAAAAGTAGATTTCTAAGAGTAAAAAAATAAAACAAAAATCTTAATCACTTCTATGGTGGAGTGTGATTACATTCATAAAAGTGGTTATATCATATGAGGCATGACTTAGAAAAAAAACTCAGCTTGGTATCCAAAAGGTCCCTTCCTGTCTGTCCAAAAACAATGCTGAAAAATACTGATTTAGAAGAAGTAATGCAAGGGCTAAGAAAAATTTTCCGCATACTTCAAATCCAGTACAACAGTAAATTGACTATGGCTTATCAAGATGAGTAAAAACTTTCATATTTAATGTAAAAAATAAAAACATTGAAGCCTAGGTTAGATTCTCAAGAATCTAGGCAAAGCATGATTCGTGCTGCTTCTAACAATGTAACTTGTAGAATAGTTTAGTACTAATGTACACAGGTAAGAAAATACTTGTCTACGTTCTCAAGAATCATGCTTATAACTCTTATAACTCATCTTTGTATCTGTTTTTGTCTAGTGAATTGCCTCACTTTTAGAGGCCAAAATGAAGATGAGGACAGGGAAAGAATAAGAGAGATCAGGAAAAAGGCTTTTCATTTTCTAAAATAAGGTGTTTTTTAGGGAGTCCAAAAACATTAGTTTTGACAATATTTGCAAAAACAGTGTTATGTTTCCTGAGGAATTTTTCTCTGAAAGAAAAACTTGTGCTCAACAGTAATTATCTAATCTAAAGTACCAGCTTAGAGTAAACCTTGAAAAATAACAAAACGTTGAGGACTAAAAGCCAACATCAGAAGTCCGTGGCTCAGAAGGTAGCGAAACAATAGTTAACAGTGAAGAAAATAGAAAATGTTATCTAAAGTAGTTTTTGAATTAGATGTGAGAAGAGCATGTATGTAATTAGTGCTCAGTTGACAGCTTGTAATACCCCTAATAAGGTCTCTTTTCTGATCATTTATATGTACCGAAACTGTGTAAATAATGAAAGAGAGAAAATCCTGTTGAGTTCTCACAGAGAAATGTGATAAGCAATAAGGAAATCCTTTATCCTTTATTCTTCAAAAAACAAACTAGTGTGTGCATGTGTGTGGAAGGAGAGAACAATAGGGTTGAGTAATGCAGAGGAAGACTCTGGAATGAGTGACAATGGACATAAGAGAAAATTTCGAAATTACTGTGAAGGTTGTTAGTTGCCAGTGAGACTGCAGTGAGAAAGATGATGAAGGCTGTGCTCTTGCATTGATTTTCTTATTAATTTACATTATTTCTAAGTTTTGTGGGGATTTGGTTTGTTTATTTTTTTGTTTTTTACGTGTTACATTGCCAGGAGCAGCACAAATTCAAGCTCTAGAGGGAGTGGAAGTCATTGCAAAACTGAAGGCCAAGAAGATTCTGTAAAAACAAAAGCCTCAGAAGAGTCAGGACCTGAAGATGAAGAAACAAGTAAGATACATCATTACTTCTGTAATGGTAAGGTAAAAATTCTGCTCTCATATGTTCATGACTACCACTGAACACAATGGGAGTCTCATACACATGCATGTGAAGGCAGAATATAGCCATAAGAGAACATGGTTTGGTTTGTTTTCCTTTCGTTTTGGAAGGAAAAAGATACTGACCTGAGATAGATGCAAATAAACGTAAACAAAATTAGCTTTTCTGGTTCTTAGTTCTAAAACCCTCATTCTTTTTTCTTAAGGGCACTTTGGCCCTAATTTTTATTGAAAAATAGTAGCACTTCTGTGTGCAGTCATAATGAGTGCTAAGTATTTTGTTATGTGAGGATGTCTTGCAGCAATTCATTGCTAAAAGGGCAGTCAAGTCAAATTACTGGTTCTAGTGAATTGTGGGTTGTTTTTTTTAAATCTCTTTTAATGGAGGGATAACTTAATTTCTGTCTTCAAGAATAATAGCTTTCAGTAAGTGATCTTTTTGTTTCAAGACTACTAGTGCTATTTTTGCAGCTAAATTCTCATCCATAGGATATAAATTTATTAAGGAACAAGATACACTTTTTTCTTTGTTAATGTATTGACCTGAGCAACTAGATAGTTTTTTATATACTGACTTTCATGTGATTAGTATCCAAAAATTCAGTAAAGTGAGATGTAGAATGTGGAGGGCATTGTTTTGATTGGTTTGATCTAGGACTGCTAGTACTATGTAGATTTTCTTACACTATAGATGCATATCTAAGTGAAATCATGCAATTAATATTAAGTTGTTATTCAGGAGTTCCTGGTGAATCTCACAAGGAAGACACAAGTAATGAAGAATTGAAAACTACAGATGAAACTATAGAGACGACAGGAGCAAGTATGTGTCTGTACTCTTTTCAGTATTGTTATATGAAGAAGTAGGGAATGGAAAACTAAATTTCTAATATAAACTCAATATGTATAATTTAATTCCTATGACCATTTATAATGTCTTCTAAAATAAGCAATAATAATTGATGAAGTGGATTATTTTCACTAATATTTTCTATTAGCTGTATCAGATCAACCTGTTACTGAGCATCCTGGAATCCAACCAGAAGAAAATAGCCCCAGTGTTGACACTGGCTCCAGAAATATAGAGGAAGAAACCTCCTGTGAAAAAAGTGCACATCAAGATGTTTCAAGTCAGCAAAGTACTGAATCCACTGCCAACTTGCTTGCTGCAAACGATGAACCTCAGTCACACCCAGAATCCTCAGGGCTTGCAACTCCAGAAGAGTCTTCTACCAGGACCTCAGCTCTTCAGGAAACTGATGATAGTGATGATGATCCTGTTCTGATCCCAGGGGCAAGATATCGAGGAGGACCAGGACACAGGTTAGAGGAGTATTTGTCTCTGTTACTGCTTGGCAAAATGCCTTTTTTTTTTTTTTTTTGAGTGGAAGTACTAGAGGCCAGTGCTTTATGTACTTATCACACAGTATCACAGATTTCTAGGTTGGAAGAGACCTCAAGATCATCGAGTCCAACCTCCGACCTAACACTAAGTACTCCACTAAACCATATCGCTAAATTAAATTATTGCTTAATTAAAGAAGTTGTTCTTTTGACAGCTAGACAAGCTTAATGACTGAGTTTTATTTTGCCTATATATAAGATATGTATAGCTGTATTTTCCCTCCTAGCCAGGCAAGCTCCCACGGACCTAATACCTGCTTTTGCTTATTTTGTGCCTGCTGAGCACCCCAAGGCTAAACATTTGCAGTTCATTTTTGAATATTCTCACTCAAGTCATAATTATCAAAAGCTCATAAAATTGCATATAGGGCACAGGGGCCTAAATTTTCTCTTTAAACTGTATTTTGCATATTCTGTCTTTGACAAAGCAAGAGCTATTCTCTGTTGTTGTTCATTAATGTTTTGTTTTTCTGTATTACATACATTAAGACTTATGTGATCAATCATTCTTTTTATTATCTGAAGGAGAAACTCTGTAATCCTTTCTCTCAGTTATTGAATATCTATGTATAGCAGTCCAAAAAAAAAGGTAGTTTACTAAAGGTTGTCATCACTAATAAAAGGTGCATTTGGTACACTTTGTATATTTTTTCAGTGTAAAATGTAGACATATGTTCATTATTGTTTGATCATTCAGTAAACTTAGCCTCCAGTTCAGTATTGCTGTTTTTAATACTTTTGTTCACTAAATTCAGTTGTTGGACTTTTTAAAAGTTATAGTAATTATTTAAGCAACCTCGTTATTGCTAGAGTTAAGAAAATATCTTTCACATATTTCAGATGTTTATGTAACCCATTGTCAGGTGCCTTAGCTTTACTCCTGTCCTCTTCAAAGGCAGTGTTCTCTTGCTATTAATTTCTTATGCTAGCAATGCAAATTCTTTACTGGAAGCATTACAATATGTTTTCATTAGGCAATCAGAAGAAATTTAATAATTGAGTATAGAAGAAGTTTTAAATAATTTGCAGTTTAAAAAAAAATACAATTATAAGCCACCGCATTGTTAGCAGTGACAAAAAGGCCGGTGGTTTCTTATTACACAGCATAAATAATTCTGCTCACTAAATGATATTTTTTATGAAAAAGTCATCTTGTACAGGTTCTGTCTGAATCCATTAATTGTCCATGCAGTAGTAAGTAGACTGTAATTGCAGGTATATATCTAATGGCTGAAATAGTTTCTACTGCAAAGCCAATGTTCGTTGTGTGGCTGAAGCGGTCAAAGAGCAAGCTGTGAAAAGCTCTGCAATTTTAATCCCATTTCTGCTTTCAAGTAGGATTCTTAGCTTCTCTTCATGCACTTTGTTGTCTCTATTATGTAATAATTCTTGGAGTAATGTAATAAGAATGACAATTCTTGGTATCATATAGCCTCGCCCACTAGCTTCCCACTAGTGTGGAAATCTTAAATGAAGTTGTACTTTTGTCTGGCACTGTTTTTCTCCTCCTTTGCATATAGTAAGATTTCTTCCTGTAGGAGTTTAAATCAGTCATATAAGAAAAATCATTCAACTAAATTAATAATGCAGTTAAAATTCTTTATGCAGCCCCCTCCTTCCTTATTCTTCCCCCAGATAAAATCTGACAAAAGCTTCTGTTTAGTCAGTACTGGTTTAGCATTGCTTCCATGCTTTCATTACTCAGGTTTAATGCCTGACCACATCATTTTGTTGTCGTCTTTGTTTGTGCAAGTAGTGAAATTTAATTTCAAGTGACTCAGATATATGTTTACTTTTTTTCCTCCTATTCTTCTGGTTTCAGGCATTTCTAAATGCCCACTGATATACTGAAGAAAAGTGAGACCAGCTATGCGTGCCCAAAGCAATTTGGACTTCCAGAGAGAAAAAGCAGGCATTGGTGGTCTTGAAGGCTAGCTATAAGCCATCTTAGTATATATATATCTCATGAAAAGGAGTGAAAGGAACTGGAAGTCCTCTCTACTGTTAAGACAGATGATACAATCTATAATCTTTTTCAGAAACTGACCAAATTTCCATAAAATCCCCCCAGCACCTTAGCAAGTGTGAAGTTGCGTTTAAACATTCCTATAGTTAGTCATTTTGGTTTGTGCTAACATCGTACTTTGATTGAAATAATAGTTTTTCGATGCCCAATGCTTATCATTTGAATGATGGTCATGCTGTTCATTATCAGCTTTTATTTTGCTAGCGTGCTGAGATTTTCTGTACTCTTAGCAGTAAAAACTTGTGGTGTTCTTCCACTATCCTACTGGTTCCTACCTTTGCTCTTCCTAGTTCTACTTTCTTGAAGCTGGAGACCAGAATTATGCACACTGTGCTGTTTGGATTTTGCTAGGAATAATAGTATGATTGCTCTTTGTCTAGACAAAATTCTCAGAAGCACCAATAGTTACATCCCTTCCCTCTCTCACCTATGGCTGTCTCATAGTAGTGGCTTTTGCTGAGACATAAGATCAGTCAAATTACTGAACTCTTTCCTACTTCCTCATTTCCAGCTAATGTGTTCCCATCTTTCACCAGAAGGAAGCATGGAAGTACATAACCATCAATTTTATACTACTGAATTTATTCCCAGCTCTTTTTCCCAAGGTCCTAAAGTCCCCTCTATATTCATAAAATTAACAAACTTTGTGTCTTCAATGCACAGCATGAGTACATTCCTACATTTTGCTCAAAGATCATTAGCAATATATTAAATAAAATTGCCTGTAAGACTGGTGCTTAACTCTACCAGAATGTTTCCTATAGGCTTACATTTTCTCTTTTCTCACTTAGTAAATTGTTACCTAACACTTCCTTTACTAAATCTCATCTTCCCAGGTTTACTTAATAATTGTGTTTCCCATGTGTCATCTCTATGAGATAATTAATGGCATTAATACAGAAGTAATATAGGAGATTTCATCTCTCTAGAATATGTGGGAGGAGTTGTTTGTGGCTTTTTTTCTTTCCAGAGAAGGTTATAAAATTAGAGTGCAATAATCTACTTTTTTTATGAGCCTATTTTATACAGTGGCAAACAAACAAAATCTCTCTAGGACAAAATAATAGGCTGTAGCCTTCTGAAACAATGCTAAAAGTTGTTTGACTAATAAGCCTTTTCCAGTATATAACATCAGTATTTTTCTTATCTGCAGTAAATTCTAGGGCTTTTTTTTTTTCTAATACATAATAAATACATATTGCTTATGTAGAGGAGAAACTCGATAGTTGGGGAATTAAAGATAAAGAAAACTGTCTTAGAGTCAGCTTTTTACTGTAAAGTGCAGCTTCTTCCACTGAGAAAGGGAGGGTATACTTCTGAGTCTCTGAAATCGTGATCTTAAACTTCTTAAGGAAAAGAAATGGCCAAAGCACCCCTTTGATATCTGTTTTGTCAGTACTTGCAGTTAAATAGATGAATTTCCTGCTGATTCAACTTTGCTGGTTTTGTGCATTTTTTTTAGTAAGATAGATGTAGATTTCAGATTTGTGAATAGATTTTTTTTTTGTCCACTTGCAAACCTCATGTTTACAGAACCTTCATTATTTGAATTGTGCTTAGGTTAGGAAATCCAAATTTTAATGTGTTCAAACCAAGAACTGGGTCTTTATATTTCACTTACATGATCTAAGTATTGATACAAGGGACATAAACTCTTATTGTAGATGCTTAAAAATTTCAAGACATAATGAGGGTAGATAGTTTCTTCCTAACTAACCTGAAACTGAACTGTCAGGAAAGACTGTTCAACACCTACATTAATAATTGGAAAGGGGCCTAGAGGGCCTAGCAGCCCTACATTAATAATGGCCCCTAAAAGGACCTAGCAGCAAAATAAGTAGAAATATCACAGTCCTTTGTGGGTTGATAAATTGGGTAAGTCAACTGAATGTTGACTACAAATCATCTAGGAATAGTTTTTCTTTGAAAGAAATAATTGGGAATGTGCCATCTCTTTTTTTTCTGTAGCATTTCTGCAACCCCTGAGCATCACTATAGGGATGGTGAAGACCAGTGACAGAAAGAAGCTAAATAGTTACTTACATTTTTACGTTGATAATGGGCTAGTCAATACATGCTCTTTTTAACAGAATTGTAGAAGGAACTGCTCAGAGTATATTTCAATTAAAAAAAAAAAAAAAGCCCGTTTTGCACTGCAGAGCATTTAGCTAGATACTCAACAGAGAAAATAACCTCTTGGGTGTTTTAGGGAATCCATAGGAAATGATCCCTTATCTTACAAACATGAGGAGATAAGCAGGTTTTTAAGTCTTGAAGTATGCCCATAGCATATCTTCTTTAAATCTTACTAAGTTCAGTAAATTTAGTTGGAACAGATAGATAACATGGCTTACCTTAACACTGTACATTGTAACCTGTGTGAGGCAGGGCTGGGGGGCAATCTAAGCAAGATATGCGTGCTTCATGTAGACAGAGTGCAGCTTTTTTTAACTGACTGAACTTATTTTTCACATTAGTCAAAATAACTGTTTCAGGGCTGTTTTCCTACTTAAATGACTGACTTAATTTTATCTGGACTTTGACAGAAGCTGATCTATGAGCAGATGCTAAGCCTGGAAAATTTTAAACTACTAGGTTAAAATTTGAAACAAATGCAAATGTAAAATGGAAATGATTATGCAGCTGCTTCCATTTCTGCTATAATCTATGAAGAATTACTGCATTTTATAAAATCAACTTTGTGTACTAATATGTAATCTGTCTATTATTTTTGCTGATATCAAAATAGTCTCATATACTAACGCATCAAGGAAAACAAATCTCGGAAGAAGTAGAACTCATTTTGTAATAGATGCTAACCTTTAAAAACATGATATCCAGCAATTTTGAATGACTTCAGTTGTTGTTCCCTTTACTAGATATAATATCAGAGGAACAGCGATAGGTGATAGAATAATGAGGTAATTCATTATTTTCTTCCTCCCCTCCTCTTTTTTATTTCTGTATAATGGATTTATCAGGTTCATGTTTTTCATGTCTAACTGGTATTTTAAGAATTGCTGTACTTTAAATGCTATGAATTACAGAACATATTGCTTGAGTTATATTTAGCTGCATGTATTGCATGGAAATTGAAAAGAAATGGCAATATAAACATTTAACAACATATTAACCTTTTTATTGTGTGTCACAGAAATTAATGGAATTTGAAAAATGTGTAGTTTGTGAAAAGCAAATACCTTCTTTTTTTTTTTCATTCAGCAGCTGAGGAACGTGTCATATTTGCATGTGCCACTGCTGATCTGCTTTGTCTCACAGTGCAGAACACCCAGTTCTGGAAAAGATATAAGAATACACATCTCAAAGACCATTCTATACATATATTTTTTCTTTTGCTTGAACAAGGTGTAATTATCAAAGTTATATTTGATAATACATATTTAGCAAAAGGAGCTTTAAATCTTACAGAATATTTCTGTTAATGAAGTTAAGTGAAATAGTCACTTGATCTCATATTCCTCACTGAAATACTTGAGTGAATTAGTTGTTAAGAATGTATAAAGTAATTTGGGCAACTGTGTTTGGCCATGTGCGATAAGAGGGAGAAACAATCTACAGTGATTTAATGTCAAAGGCTATAGATAAGGGAAATGGGAAAACAAATGAGTAAAAATAATTCTAATGATGAAAATTAACATATTGCTTTTGCGTGGCCAGAAAGGAAAAGGCATAGGATGTGGTGTTATAGAAAACTTAACCTGAATCCTGCATTTTAAATGCTTTGAGGAAAATACCACAGACACATTTCATCGTTTTGCATTCCAAACTTAGTTGGAATTGAAGAATTTCCTCCTAGCATCTAATCTAAATCTCCCATCTTTTCGTTTAAAAACATTCCCCCTTGTCCTATCACTGTCTGCCTGTGTAAAAAGTCGCTGTGTTACAACATATGCTTGGAATTTCTTGGACGAGAACATGGTAGCTGGCAGGTGGATTCCTCTCTGCAGTCAATGAAGAAATGACCATAAGGCATTAGAGAAACAGCTTTTAAGTTAATGGTAATGTGTCCTGGGTTCCCTGCAGTTGTTTTGGATAGGAAAAATAGTTGAAATGAGAAGATGACAACAAGGAAAAAAGACTAATTTCAAAGAGCAGAAGAGAAGAGAGCAGGGTTCCTGGTACTTAGCAGAAAGAGATGTTTGGCTGTGTAAGTGAATTTGGAAACTTTAGAAGACACAGACCCTTAGTATTGGATGAATCAATATTGTTTTAGTTGAGTAATCAGAGCTGAGACAAGGGGTGCAAAAAGGAAGCAACTACACATGAGCTCTACAACTATCTGCTGCAGCTCAAGAGGTGATCAGTTTGGAATAACGGTGTTTGGAAGAAGCAGCGTTATCAAGGGTACCAGATTGATTTTGTCACAGCCACTGCATCAGGCCTCCACTGGATCAGTTTGTAGCTGAATTCCCATAGATTGTTTACAGATTCAGCTGATGGATAATTGTGATGTTCAGTTTTCCTTCTTCTGAAAAACGTATCATTAATTTTGACTATCACTCTTTTAACTAATAGATAAGCATAGTTGTTTTAAAACAAGCAGGGCTAGTTAGCCAGAAATTGTTGAGTAACATACATGGGGAACTGAGGTCTGCAGCTCTCAAAAATATATTTTTAAGAGAAATCTTGTGTTTTACTTTCAAGAAAAATATTGTACTATAATAAACAAACTGTTTTAATTGTGTTAATTGCATAGCTTTTCTTAAAGTGATTCTATATTAGATGTCACAATTTCTGAACACACAGAAAATGTCCTATGTGACAAAAAGTTTTTTGACTTAGCTTGTATGTTTAAATTTTTTTCCATTTTTCTGGCTATTAACTGAAAGAATATAATGGTTTCACTTCTGAATGCCTATTCCACTCATGTAGGGTTTAATTTAAATGCTCTTTTGATCTTTAATGTTTATAACAACTGATTTCAAAGTCTTCAATCTGGCTGATTGTAAGGAACAAAGTTGTACTCTACTCCATGCCCGTGTCCTTATTTTTAGAAATAATATTTTCTATCTTACCTCAAGGTACATTCCACTGAGATGGTGGAAGTACTGTATATTGTCGTGGGTGCAGTCTCATCAAGACTGTACACACCAACTTTATTGTAAGATATTACATGAGGTAGCACAAAATTTGGCAAAACGTTCTTTAGCTTTATACATTCAGAGGGGACAGTAGTACTGAATTATTCTAAAGTCAGAGAACTACCCACAGTAGTTTCTTTGGCAATACAAGACATAACATTTTCTGTTCTGTAAAATTAATAACAATAATATTAATCTATATCCTACATTTCTCAGGCATCTTCATTATTTGATGCCTGAATATGGATAAATAATGTTCAGTTTCATCAGTTGATGGAGTTGCCTGAAGAATGCCAACACAATGTGTGCTGATATTCAGATAATTAAATTTACTACAAAGGGTGTGGAGTTTGGAGAGGAAACAGCAGCTCGTAGTCAGGCTTAGCTTTGGCCAAACTTTGGAAGAGGAAAGAATTGCACAGCATGCTTCTGTATCTACAGATGATGCAAATGCTTAGGCTACTGCCTAAGTTCATGTCATGGACAGGAATTACTTATCACAAATATAAGTGTAAATTAAAAAGCCATTAAAACAAATGCCATCTTTTTTTTCTTCAAGTTTCTTAAAAATGTACAGAAAATCTTTAGTTATGGAGAAACCAAACCTCTAAGAGAGGTTCTTAGTTCTGAAATAGCATTAGATTAGGCTCATATATATCTTTACTGCAGAAGGCTTGCTTCTGCCAGGCTCCTGCTTTTAGCAGTGTGTTACTAGAATGCCTGATAACAGCATCACAGTTATAGTCACATGTGCTTGGCTACATTCTCACTGTGGAAGGTAGTCATTGACTGTAAAAGAGAACTAAATATCAGCCCATTCATGCCATTCAAAAATAAGAGCCAAAATTATTATTTTTTTTAACTTAGAACTGAATCTAGTTGAAAGACAGTGTTTTTATCAAAAGTTGCTTTTGTGCTTCTGCTTTTATTTAAAAATGCATGATTCTCAGTGCTGAATATCCTTGACTTTTTTTGTAATGTGTGCGTTAGACGAATTTAGAGGGAGACATTAACTTTTATAGAGATGCTATAACCAAAAATTATTCAAGAAACTACTCAGGGATACTAGTTAGTTACTTTTAACACCATCTTCTAATCCCAAGACCTTTTTAGCTGCTATCTAGCAAGTAACCCTTCTAAAAGAGCTAGACAAGTTTACTGCTTTGTCAGACCTAATGATTAACTTCTCAACTTTTCCACTACACATATTTTTGATAATTAATGTGGATAAGTACACTCCATCCCAAAATCCAAATGGGAATAATAGTAAGCAGTAGCTGTAAGGCTAGCAGGCATTGTCTTGAAACCAAAAGGGTCTCACTGTGCTGAACAGCTGTGTGTTGTTTCCAAAACCATGATCATTGATGTGGTTGGTAACAGAATAATTATTAAATGATTATTGCTTTTACTTTCTCACAGAAACAATATCTTTTTTTTTCCAACAAAACCAAATGTGTATGAATAATTGCTTAAAATTTTTGCAAGTATTTTATATACGTGGTCTATCATATACGTGCCACCCATCATTTTCCTTCACATGGAAGTAAACCAGTAAGGAAAATAATTTGATGATCTTTAAAGCATAATAGATGTAGAACATGAGGTTTTTTTTGTTTTCTTTCCTCTTCAGTGTATAAGGACTTTGAAGATCTTTGTTCTTAAATCTGCTGAAAATTACAGTTGAGACTCCATATATTGTACGGACTAAATAACAAACTCAGTATATTTATTTAGTGTAGTATAGGAAGGAGGAACCAGAAAATTGCCTAGATATGAAATTGCTGGGGGAGTGGGTGTAGAAAAGTCTCACAATGTTAATAGTAGTAGTCCTTTTTCTGGGATTGTTTGCTAGACAAATTTTCAGGAAATGTATTAGCCCACTATTAAGTGGATTTATCGGCTAACATTTACAAATCTCTTCTAATTTCTGTAAAAACAATAGTATTAAAATATATTTTAAAAGTTCAGCTGTATTAGAAGACCTGTCTTAGTATGACAGTTTTGTATAAGATATATATATATCTTCTGTATTAATAACTCATTGCTTGCATTCATTTTCCATCTTTGTTTAGCTTGTAGGATAACACGTGTTTTATCTTCTTTTTGTCCAAATTTCTCCTATGACAAAAATGAAACAAACATATGTACAGATCACTGGTAGAGGAAATTAAGAGAGAGAACTAGTGGTTTTTTTGGGGGGAAAGAAGACTCTCATGTTGCAAGAGTCTCTAGAATCAGCAATTAAAATACTACCATATTGCTTAAGGACTACTTCAGGTTATTAGCCTTCTCATAGCAGTGTACTGAGGTTACAAATGTATTCAGTTCTGGCTCAGATTAGTTTTTGGGATTCTATAAATTCCTGTTATAGCTTGATTACTTGCTTTCTGCAAAAATGAGTACCTGCTTCTTCTGGGAATGACATTCCCCATGGACTGTGTTCTGGACCTCAAGCCTAATAGGAACCTTGACACAGAATAAAAGAAGAAAAAGAGCTGGATGCAGGTGGTGGGTCATGGCAGTTTGTTTATAACTGGAATTTTGAGAATCTGAAAACTAAGAGCTTAACATGAAAAACACAACACCAAGAGGCTTTTCACAGATTGATCAAAAAGTAGTTTCCTGGAACTAAACAGTCACAAAACAGAATATAGTATTTAGCTATTTTTTTTCTATTATTCTAGGAAGTCTTCTGCTGTAGGCCCAGTGCTAATATACAGATAGTTTCTACTATAAATGATTTCAAGTCATTTCTGTCTGTAGTGGAAACTTTTTAAAGCTGTCTAAGCCTTGAGCCTTGTCATAAGGAAATAGCAAGGAGGAATGCATTTCATGAAATTTGGAAAAAACAACAACAAAACACTAGAAGACACACTAGATCCTTCAACTTTTTTAAATTGAAAAAAAATTGTTTGGGCATAAGTTTTTCACTTCAGAATTTAGGAGTATATCTCTAGCACTGAACAATAAAACAGCACGTTAATTTTATAATAATAAAATTAAAATAACATCTGAAGTTTATACTTAAGATAGGCAATAAAATGTTGCATCACTTGACAGTCCACTGTCTTGCATGCTATTCTTGCTCTAAGCCAGGATGGAAAAATTTAAAGTCTGTAATTTTACATTTGGGATAATGTTGATGTTTGTACCAAACTTATGAAGAGTGTGTTTGAGTGCCTAATTGTTATTTGATAGCCCTGTTTTGACAGCTCATTTCAGTGTTTGGAGATGGCCTTTCAGTAGCGTTCTCTTTGTGTGCTATTTGTAGACGATCTGCTGTTGCCCGCATTCAGGAGCTCTTCAGAAGGAGGAAAGAAAGAAAAGAAATGGAAGAACTGGAGACTTTGAATATTAGACGTCCTTTAATAAAGATGGTTTATAAAGGTCATCGGAACTCCCGGACAATGGTACAAACTTTGTTTGCTTTTGGAACTGTAGATTTTTTTGGCGATTTTTTGTAGATTTTTTATGGCGTGAATTAGTATGCCTGCCAAAACAGACATTGTCAGCACTTCTACTTGTATATTCAGTTGGAAGCCGTATAATTTGCTCTAAATGAAAATTAAAATTAGCATGACTTGTGTATCACCGTGTTAAGCATGTAAGTTTTTGGGAGTTTGACCGTCTCCTTAACTTCCTTTTAAATCTTGTGTGTTTCTCTTAACTTCTTTTTCATTTTGTCTGTCAGCTTAAGTGGTATAAAATGTGACTACCTTCAAAATTATTATTGAATCCTCACTTTTCCTTCCAAGCTCTTCAAATTCTTATTTAATCATTACTTTCTATTTAAAGAGCTTCAAATATACTTCAATAGTAATTCTGAAGAGCTTTGACATACTTAAATTTTAAAAAGGCAGATACTGTTAGTTATTAGTTTTTAATATCTGTACTATATACCCTGTCTTTTTCATATAAAATGCTATATTTTAAGAAAAATACAGTTACTGTTTGTAAAGCAGTAGTGCATTTTTTCCTTCATATTTCTTTTTGTCCTTTTTACAGTACTGTGAAGATGTCAAGTTTTCAATATTAGGTGGTATTTTGTAGAAGTAGCGGGTGTATGATTTTGCAGCTGATCTGAGAGTAGTTCTTCTTCCTCCAAAACCAGTTTTCTAGAGTTTGTATGAATGGCTTTTATTACACTTGGGAAAATGATTCAGTAAAAGCATGTTTCAATATGCATAAGCACTTAGAATAAAATTGATTAATGACAAGATTTTGCACTGATTTCACAAATTAATATTAAATACTCAAAAAAAACCCCAAACATTAGTTTGTTAAAAGTTAGTTAAAAACTAGTTATGACTAGTTAAAAGTCATAGCATTAAACAGTTAGTAGATAGGAGATATTAAAGCTAAGCTTGCCTCAGTGTTTTCAATTCAGTCTCCATTTGTGTATGTGTTGTTATTATGGATTATTTCATGCGTTTTGTTTAGTTTCTTCAGCATTTGATTTTGTGTTTCAGCTTTTGTTTTGTGTGAGCACCTCTGACAAGGAATGTATGCAGTGGAAGAAGAGGGTGTAATTTCCCACTTAGGTTTCTATGGTGGCAAAATTCATTTTAATCTTTTTTTGTTTTTATTTTTTGATGGACACCCTCTTTTCTGCAAGAAGAGAGATGATTTTCATTTGGAATTTAGGAAGGAGACAGGTTAGAGAGGTCTTGCATCCTATACACCTGAGCTATCCAGGGTTGAAATTGTCTTGTCAATTACATGAACATCAATTATTTTAATATATAGTAAAAATATAATAATATCATATTATATTAATAATTCTGGTACTTCCTTACTTCTGAGAGTTTAATTTGTCAATCTTACAAAAAAAATTAATAGCATATTTTGAGGGTAATTCTTATATTTGTCAGAAAGTGACAGATTTTTGCAAAAAATAAAAACAGTAGCATTATGTTGATGTTTGCTTGCCCCATTTGCAGGCCTGGAACTTTTTATGTCCAGCACACACATCCCTGCCACATATCCCCTTGAGTAATGTCACCAGGAGAGTGGATATTACCATTCTTCCATGAAACAGACCATAAAGTGCAATGGCAGCAGGGTGTGCAATGGTAGTGGAATGCTGAGGAGTGGGATTTCTTCTTTCTTTTTACCTCTAGGAAAAAAAGAATGTTCTTTTGAGCCCAGACTGTCCTTTCTCTTCAAAATTTGTCTTCTGCCTTATACCTTCAGTTCTTTTGTTGTCTCTTCCATAGTATTTTTCTCTCCTGTCCTAGTTGTATCTTCTTTCATACATTTGCCATTCTTCCTCTCAATCCACTCACCCCAAGTTCCCATTTTAAAATGTTAGCTTTAAAGAAACTTTTTTCTTTAATAGAGCACTTGTATGGAACTAATAAGCAGATAGGTTATGTATGCATACAGTAAAAATGTGTATATAAATTTGAAAACACAAAATATTTTAATGTGAATCTGAAATCTGTTGATTTTATGTGACACTAAAATTAAGTTCTGTAAGTATTAGAAATGTAAAATAAACAGTTGCTTAAGGGAATATAAAGAAAGCAGAAAGAAGGCACAATTGAGAATTAAAATATAAGATTATTTATTATTGGACATACTAAGGATGCACTTCTATTTGAAAAACAAAAATAGAACTGTAAGAGAAAAATATTGGAAATGTGTCTTGCACTACAGAATCCAGGAATGCTATTTGTCTGGCTTATTTTTAGTCTTAAAGATGACTTGATTGCACTGACTGTATCACTGGTACATATTCTGTAGACAAAGGTCTAGCAAGATCCCAAGCCTGAAATTTGAAACTGGACATACTTATGCTGGAAATGCAGCACATATTTTTAACAGTGGTAATGGTTCAGCTTACTAATATGATTGTTTTATCATGGCAATTTTTAAAGTAAGATAGTTGGGGCAAAGTGCAGAGCAAGACTATGTGTCTGTCCTTTTTGCCTGTGCATTTTCTGAGAAGACTATGCAAAAAGCAAGGATGCAGGCATTACCCTCTTTAGAGTTTTATTGTGATGTGCTACTTGGAAAATAATTCCATAGTAGAATTCTGTGCAGATGGTCTTTTGCCCTCTCTGAAGGTCAAGTTTCTGTCTCTTACATATGAGACATTCTTAAATACCATAAATTATGAAATTATTTTATGCTAAACTTCAAACATTGAAATCATCTGTGTGAACTTTGCTGTATAGGATACTTCTGTTTATATAGGCATCTCTTCTGCCCAGCATATGTCAATTTGAAAAAAATAATAAGAGGTACTTAACAACTTTTTAAAGTGTAATATTTTGTGTAGATTTACATTTTTGACTTCCCAACACTTTTCTCTCACCCAAACATTGGATTATTTTGAAGCTTTCAGCTGATACCTTGTTTGTGACTGAGTTTTGAATGTTCTTCTTCTGCCATCATTCTTTGACTGTTACTCCTTTTGCCATACCATCTAACCTCTGACCCTGTGTGTGGATGGTGTAGAAGATAGAGTGAGAAAGATACTGCTGCCTAGCCTTTTCTCACTTCAAATAGTTGAGCAGTGGTTACTTTACTGTTTAACTTTGAGTAAATACAGAAATGACTTCTGAAGGTGACTATAACATTTAGTGAAGGAAGTAACCCATTCTTGTTTGCTCAGACTAGTCATTGACGTCTTTTGACTAGTTTGACGTCATTTGGGTTACAGATGTGAAGGCAAGAGAGGCCTTGGGATGGGAAGATTACTTTACATTTAACAGCATAATTGTTGTTTCTTGAAAATTAGTCTAAGTTTCTTTTTTTGGCACAGAAATTAAACAAGTCACAGTCTTTTAGGCTGTAGTCATAAGACTATCATGAATGTAACAGGTGTGTAATAATGTGTTATATCTCAAGAAAATTGATACCTGATAATCCTGCCAGTTTCTTCTGGCCTGTGATTTCTCTGTTGTTTACATGATCATATGCATTGTAATACTACTCTGTTTTGTAGGACTGCTTCAGCCGTGTTAGTTCCAGAACTCATTAGATTGCAGTTCTGTGAGACACTCAGTGAGTCAGGATTTTCCCACTGATCAGTAAATCTATAATAAATAAATAAATACTTGTATAGTAAATACTAAATTATAAGTAAATAGTATTTAAGAAATAAAATAATATTAGTCTAATAAAAATAATTATATGAGTCAATGCAATATAAATACAAATAATATAAGAATAATGTTTCATCTAGTAATTATAAGCCCGTGACAATACCATATATTCAGGGAAGGGATGGGGAAAAAGAGAAGAAAACAGTTTAGATCTGGCTCCTCACTTGTCTCCCAGAATATTTTGCAAGTCAAATACAGGTCAAGTTAGTTACCTTGGAATTGGCTATATTTGCTATTTTCTTTAATCCTCAGAATCAAGGACAAGACAGTCTAGCCATTCTGAAGTCTCTTAGCAGGAGGCTGTGACTTCATGACGAAAGCATTCACAGCGTTGTTAGCAAATAATATCTGGAACAATGATACTGATGAGACTATGAATGTTTAAGGAGTTTAAGACATAAATACCTACTGAATTATAGCACTTGATGCAAGGAAAAGGGAATGGAAGATGTAGTAAATCCCTGTATAGTATACTAGCCTAACAACATGAGTATGTTGTTCCCTAAGACCCCTTCTCCTTTTACTAAGAGGGTGTTTTGTTTCATGGGATGGAGAGAACAAGCAGATACCAGAGGCTGATTGTGAGGGAAGAGGCTGAATGAGAGAGGAAGCCTTTTCCATCTCTATTGAGATGGTCCCTCTGCTCCAAAGGAAGCTGTCCATCATCTTCCCTTAGCATTCAGATCTTCCTGAAGAAGCTGCCAGAAGAGTAGAGCCCAATGCATGTTGTCTGCATCATTTCACTGATTGCAGAACTTCACAACGAACTATACATTTACAGTGAAAAGTGGCTGTCTTTCCGGAAGCTTTCTCTGGACCTTGGATCCTTCTGTCATATGCTTCAGTCAGTGGCACATCCAGTCCACCTGTGTTCACTCACAAAAAAATGCGCGCTCTTTAGTCACAATGCTGTATTTGTGAATTTTCTCATAGTTTTTCTGGTTTATGAAAAAAAAAATCTTGGTATTTTTTGCATCTTTCAAGTAAAATTATCATTGTCTTATTCTCAGGGGTGAATTTCCTCCTACAAATGTGTAGTTCTCCAGTGAACACCGAAGAAATCTTCCTTGACTGTTTTAGCTACAGCCAATTACTATCCAGGGTCAAACTAACTTGTTATCAATGAAGTTGCAGAGGAGTTGGCTGTAGGCTGAAAACGGAGATGATCCAATTTTTATTTTTGATGAATAAGTGATTTAATACTGAATATAGTTTGTGTGATATTAGTCCGGTCACTGTAAAGTAAAATTCCCTAAATTGGTCCAAGACAGAATGACCTTCAGTATGAACTGTAGGTCCTCACAGAACATGCCACCTGTAAACTTAGTAAAGCATCGTCTGTGTTTAAAATTAAAATATATATATATATATAATAAAATCAATTTGGCCCTTATTACAAGTATTCTTCACTGGTAGAATGAGAAAACTACAGATGTGTCAAATGTTAGCCATATCACTTCAAACATTTCACAAAGGTGCTTGGATATCCTAACAAAACAAAGGTAGGAGCAACCATATATAGTAGAATGTGTCATCACTGTGTCAAAACAAACAAAAACAATAATAAATAAATTAAAAACAAACAGTAAAACTATAATATTACTGGTTGCACTTGCAGGGAGGCATGCTTCTACTTTCATCTACTTAAGTACTGCTGTAATAGCTTAGGACTCACTTCTACTTGAATGTCTTCCTTTTCCAAGGCTTCTAACTCTAATTTTGGACTTGAACCAGAAAGTCTTAGTTCTTATCTGATAGATTATAGAGAAAAATAAACTAAAATATTTGATTCCATGACCCCTTTTTATCTGTCAGAGACAGTTAATTCCCACCCCCCAGTTTTCGTAAGCTTCTGTCTCCTCTTATTCTGTAAATGGAAAATCCACACTATTTATTAGCCTGTCACTCACTTTAGTTTACCAAACTCTTCCCAAAAAGTGTTTTGTGTACCCCTGTCTCCAGTATCCATCTCATCACTCTGGAAAGTAACATATCTGCTGTCATTATCTGTAGAACTTCAGGTACAATATAATTTCTCTTATTTCCAAATTGCTGTGTCTGTCCCAGCTCCTCTCCATTTTTCTGTTAGCAGTCAATTTGCACTGAAGATCTTTAACCTTCTGAATTTTCTTTTTTTTAATTGTTTTTCTTTAAATGTTTCTTTCAGATTTCTTTAAGTGGTCTTTCTCCATTTGCAGAGCTCTTAATTCAGATGCAATGTTATTATAGAAATGGGAGTATGCTCTTCAATGTTTCCCAAGCTGGTGTTATAAAGTAAGTTTTATTTGTGTTCTTACTGCAGATAAAAGAAGCCAATTTTTGGGGATCTAACTTTGTCATGAGTGGTTCAGATTGTGGCCATATTTTTATATGGGATCGACATACTGCCGAACATCTCATGCTGCTGGAAGCTGATAATCATGTGGTGAACTGTCTTCAGCCTCATCCATTTGACCCAAGTAAGATGATCATTTTTCACAGGCTGCGTTCAGGTTATCTATAGTAAAAGTCTCAAAACTCAATCTTCAATTCTGTGTAGCTCAATAGAGCATTGTAATGGTAGCTTTTCATCAAACTCCTTTTTGTTCTTCCAATATAAATTAGATAATACTGCTTATGATTTGGTCTTTTACTAATGACTTTTCAACCCTTGAAAGCCTCCTTACTCAATAACTTCTTGGAATGAAAATGTTACTGACATAGTATTTATAGAAAGTTAAGATGCAGTAAAAAGAATATCAATTTCTTGCTCCCTCCAGTACATTAAATGTTTTCCATGACACAGTGAGGGAAATATGGGGTCACTGAGATGCCAGCAACACTGTGGGAATTGATACTTGAATCAGGTCTCTACTTTCTCTGTTTGAAAATTGAGTGAAGTGTGTCTCAGACTCGCCGTCTTTGTGAGATTAAAAGAAATAAAATTCATAGAAATTTTATCAGTTTGTATTTCAGGAGAAATATTTATAGAAAAGATGAACAGAAGTAGTAGAAGGAATCAGATGTCATCTGACATGCGGATGGAATATCTGAACGATACTACAGTTTCTGACACAAAGAAAGCATTCATGTTATTTCTTTTTTCTTCATAGCCTACATGGCTCTAGAATAACAGTCAACTGTAAACAAATAAAGTTATAATAATACCAGATGAGGATAAGATTGTTAAACTTGTACAGTTTTCAAGTTACTGAGATGCTTCTATGGAAGTCTTATCTCCATAGTGTTTTTGTGCAATGATCTAGAAAATGGAATTTTGTTTTGTGTATTGTAGAATTGTTTATGAGAGCGTCCATTGCTTTTGTATATTTGAATGTCAAAGAAATTTACATGAAGGACATCAAAATTATCAAATATAAAACTGTATTTGAAAATTTCTTGCTTCTGTCTTTGTAACTGAATTCAGAAGTCCTAAGGCTTTGTTACTAATGTGTATAATTATCAGATCACCATCAGAAATATATTAGTAGCTGAGTTTGTTCTTACTTTCTGCTCCAATGTTATGGTGGTTTCTTTTTTGTTTATTTTAAAGGTCTCTTGAAGTTTGCATATGTCTTCTTTCTCAGGTCCCATAGGGAGAATTATGTAGTTGTGTGTTCAGCATAGAGCTGACTTTTGCAATTAAATGTTTCTAGTAGTACAGTAAGTGAAGTTATTTTTCTTCAACTCCACTTAAGTGCAGAAAATACTGGTAAAGACATATTTAATTAGAATTATTAATATTACTTATTTCTAGTTCTGGCCTCTTCCGGTATTGACTATGATATAAAAATTTGGTCACCATTGGAAGAATCCAGGATTTTTAACAGAAAACTTGCAGATGAGGTAAGAACCTTCCCTCCTTTTCCACAGTAATGTTGCATCTTCCAGTTCTACAAAAGTCTTCATTGCAAATCATTGATATTAAACTAACAGTTATTTAATATTAAACAAATGAGCTACAAATAAAAAGCTGTCCTTTATGACAGCTAACTTTCCTATAATTGGCAGCACACGGAGGCACTTTGTATTTCATTAACTCCTAGAAATTATAGGTACGAAATACAGTAATAAGTTATGTATGGAGGAAAGTTGGAAAAGGTATGAACAGTCACATAAGGAAGAAAAACTGGCAGGAGTCAGAAATCAAGGCACTAGTTGTCTTTAAACAAACTAACATAAATGTGTGCTAAAAGTAATTATCATATTGAGAATTTTGTTACTTGATTTTTAGTAATTTTGAATTTTAGTAGCTTTTTCAATTAAAAATTGACTTGCAGTAAATTTGACAACAGTATATTTTGTGATTTTACATGGGTTTTGATTTGTTTGTTTGTTTAATTTGATCCTAGTATCGAAATATCTATGTAGAGAACAAGAGAACCTGATAGAAACAGAGTTTTTACCACATTAATTTTGGCTACAATAAGTATCTAAAATAGCTGAACTAACTTCTTCATAGCCATGGAAAGGCAAGAGAGGAGGAAGAATTACATTTGGGGAGTGTTTACTATAGATATAGAACCACATTTAAAATTAAAAGAGGACATGACCTTAGGGAGTAGGAAAAAATGGCAACAATGGGAACAAATCTCTGGACACAGAAAAAGCCTCAGAAGGAGCTGAAAAGATGAACAGGCTGTCAAAAAGGTGTTACTGATGATGCATTGGAGAAATAGAAGATGAAAGAGGAAAAATGGCAGCGTGCTATCTTCTCACTTTGCTTCTTTTTGGGAGTGATCAGCTGTGAAAAGTGCTTGATAAGTAGATGAAAATAACAGAAAAGAGGAGCTTTGATTTGGCTGGGAACAGCACACTGCAGACATCTGCAAGAACATTTTCCTCAGAAGATGAACAGGCTTGAGAATGAGTCTCAAGAAAAAAAGAAATGCTTTATTTACCTGCCTTACAGCATATGGTCTTCGAGGAAGGACCGTATTAAGGTCCGAACGTGTCTCCACCTAAAGAAATGTTTATGCTTTGTGATAACCAAAAAAACCATGGTTTGAGAGGCAAGTGAAGGTGTGGGATTAGAACTTAATGGCAAAGCAAGAGGGTTGGCAAGGAACTACCTTGAGGAAGGAAAGAGGCAAAAGAGCTTAAAGGTATTTGTTAGTGGGCTTCTCTTCCTTGAAACTAAGGCAGTAAGAGATGGCTATTTCAAGTAATTTAGAGGTAAGCTGTAGACATGTTCAGAAAGAATTATGGAGCTGAAGAATGTTCCTGAACTGGGATAGAATAATTGCTTGTGTTCCTTGGATTTTCTCCAAAAGTTTTAAGCAGCATGAAGGTAGGAGTTTAGGATAACCTCATCTCTTTTCCTTCCTACATTCTTGGCCAGTGCTAGTGCTAGATCTTTGCTGTCTGCAACAGTTGCCATCTGGAACAGCACATTCTCTCATCAGTCGTCCTTATTTCTTGCAAGGTCTAATTTACAAAAGTTTTTTCTCAGCTGCCTGTCTCAGTATCTACCATGGACACAGACAACAGAATGATGATCTTACTAGAATACTCTTTAGTTAGACAACTAGACAGTGAACTCTGCCTGCAGATAGCTTACTTTTCATACCACATACAAATACTGTAATTTTGGGTTCTGTAAATGCATAGAAACTAGAAACTTTGTATTGTCAAACTAATACTGATGCACTACGATTTTGTATTCATTTTTACACTGTTTTTTTTTTCCCCCTTCCCTGCTGCCAGGTTATAACACGTAATGAATTAATGCTGGAAGAAACCAGAAACACTATTACTGTTCCAGCTTCTTTTATGTTACGAATGTTGGCATCTTTGAATCATATAAGAGCAGGTGAGAGACTTCTTTAGAACTTGACCACCACGTTGATCTATGAAATAGCAGATGGACTGGGGAACCATCAAGATCTTCAGCTGTATGTGGCTATGTTGGGGTTTGTGAGAGGTTTCAGTGGTTCTTCATGAGTCTCTT
Organism: Anser anser; assembly: GCF_964211835.1. NCBI lineage: Eukaryota > Metazoa > Chordata > Aves > Anseriformes > Anatidae > Anser > Anser anser. The sequence continues at coordinate 88,100,159 of NC_139720.1, forward strand.
AATAGAAGTACTTAGGAATAGCTTCTGTACGGTGAGACTTGCAGCATTTTGCAGCTGGTTGTTCTTTTTTTGTGTTTGTTCGATTGTTTTATCTCAAAACAAAGAACAAGAAAAATGCACAATATATTTTAGATGTTCCCATACTATCCACCCTGTAATAGTTTGTTAGTAATGTGTTTATTAGTAATGTAGTACTAATTCTATGCTGAAACATATTCAGTAAGAAAAGATCTCTAGGAGATGAGGGCTGTGATGGAAAAAGTGTTGGGGTGACTGGAATGAGTCATAAGAAACTGACACTCGTTGTGGACTTGGGATTGCCTGGGAATGAAGGAAGGTGTGAAGATCCAGGACTGTGTAATGAGCAAACCTTTTGCTGCAGGTACTAGCATTCCTTGTTCACTAGGGTCTGAAACTGGTGATAGGAGGGGTTGCATGGATAATAGTCACTGGAAACTCATGTTCCTGGGTGTTAGTGCTTAAGCTGACTGCAGTGGGTTGAAACTGAAGAAGTAGGACAATGGAGGCATGGTACTGGGTAAGAAGCAGAGAGGGGAAATTTTGGGGGGCTGATATGACACAAGGCATAGAAACCTAGTAGATGAGGGTGATGATGGTGTTAAATACTGAATGTGAGGAGTCCAGCACTTGCTGAGCAGAACAGTGGGCTTGTACAGTGGGGCAGGAGGGAAACTGCCTGGCAGCAGCTGCTGCTCCTCTTTCACCTCCCACTGATCTATTAGGAGCAGACGGACAGGAAAGGAAGAGCAAAGCCACTGTATCCAGCTCAGTGGCGTGCCTCACCTCTGCTGTCAATGAATACATTAGCTGGTGTTTTTCTTCATTTATTATGTTTTCTGTGTTCCTGCTGGGTGAACTTTTTCTTAACCTAACAGTGCATGTTTGAGTGATACATCTTGAGCCAGTCATGTTCCCACACACATTTCTGTATTTGCCTTTCTCTAAATATTTACATCAAAAAGTACTGTTTTTTTTTTTCCTCATGTATACAGTGACAAATAGCAGTTCCCCTGTTTTCTGGAGTATACAGATTTTCTAATCGCAGCTATTCTAGTTTTAGCTCTTCAGAAAATTATTCTCAGTCTCTTGGATTCACTGTCTCTTTTTAATATCATGCTTGCATTCATCTTTCCTGTGCTGACAGCCAGTCAGCACCTACAAGGTTTCTCCTTTTGTACACAAAATTCGCTTTTATGCCTGGAAGTCCTTTAGAGCTTTTGCTGTCACTGTTCTTTCTTGTTACAATATATCTACCCAATCTCTGCTGTCAGTCCAGTTTCAGATTCTTTCATGGTTCTGTTACTGTATAACCCACAGCCACTGTGCATTGTGTAATAGCCCAGAGGGATACTAAATTATAAAAATTGCCAATACCCCAAAACTTCAGAAGTTCTCTTCACTAAATCTTCTCTGTGCCTTACAGACCGATTGGAAGGTGACAGATCAGAAGGATCTGGTCAGGAGAATGAAAATGAAGATGAAGAGTAACTGGCAGTTGTGTGCAAGCACCTAGACGTTAATGGAATTTGTATAAGACATTAATTATATTTTTCCTTACAGAGCTTTAGTGCAATTCTAAGGTATTGCTTTTGGATAACCTAACCTTTTGTTTTTGAATGACTGTGTGCATGACTTTGGGAGAGTGTGCAAGTAAAATAAGCAAAAATGTTTTTAAAATGTTTTGCCATGTATGAGGGGTGCTAGAAGATGCAAAGTGCAATATTTTCCTTAACCTGCAAATGTGGGAGCTTGGATCAATGTTTTCAAGTAACTTTCATTATAGTAAAAACGTTGGTTCAAATAAATTTCTATACCTGCTGTTTGCATGTTTGTTGCTTTCTAATTAAAAGATTTGGTTGTTTTAAGTAGTGCCGTGTTTTCTCTTTGTTCAACCATTGATTTATCACCTTGTAATTATATCCTCATTATCCCCATTGTACCCACACATACATACACAAAACTGTCTCTCTGTGAGTCTTAGTATAGTGCCACTTCATACTCTCCATGCTTGAGTCGGTAGTGCTGGTGAAATAGTTCTGTTTCACTGATAGGTCTGAGCACGCATTCTTTGCAACAATGGCAGATTTACCTTAATGGCCATTGGATATAGAACAGAGAAAATGTAGTATAGATTATCTAGAGGAATGTGAATTTGAAAATTCCTCTGTTACTTCCTGGGAGTAGTTGTTTGGGATGCAAGGTAGTTCAGTCACAAAGGTACCAGACCATAACCATCCTCCATATGCTTTAGATGGCAATGGAGAAGAGGAAGTGAAGGAAGAAAAAAGAACGTGGAACAGAGCAGCTCTGCTTAATGGCTGTTGTTGCCAAGGATGCAGGTGCCAAGAGGCTCCATCAGGAGGAATTGGGGAATGCCAAGAAGGATTGTAAATCAGATGGGTGAGGGCACCAGAGTGGGAGACTTTGCACCCTGAGTCTTACAGCGCAGGCATGCTAAAAAGGCATGGAGAAAGGATATAAATTACAGAAATGGAGGGAAATAGGAAAACTAAGAGTTTGAGTGGGAGAGAGAGAGATTTGTGAGGCAAAATAAATGGGAATTACATGGAACCCAAGTGGTAGCAAAAGGGTGAGGGAAAAACAACATGAGGAGAGAGGAGAAGAGCAAGGAGATGGATAGGGATTTTTTTAACTTTTTGTATTTTTAAAGGAATTAAACTAATTGAGAAGAAAAGTTGGTCCAGGGAATACATGAAATTAGTGAGGAAGAGCAAAGTATAAAAGCTTTAAAAGCAATCCAAAGTGAAACTAGAAAATTAAGAAATATTTGGGGGGGGGGGGGAATATTTTGGAGGCAGAGGGTGCTGAGAAAACTGGATGTTACAGAACACTGGAGAGTTGTGGAAAATGGGAAACTTCACACCCAGAGGAGGTGAGTGCAACAGGGGATGCGAATTTGGTGAGCATTTTGAGAGTGTATCTACCCATGAGCAAGGCAGAGTGAGAGAAATCAAGGTAAGTTGTTTTGTTTAAGGCATGGAGTGAAAGTAATCTCTGGTATGGGTGTTTCTCTTTACTGGTGACAAAAGGAGAAAGATTGTCTAAGTGGCCTTGGTGTTGGAGAAAGGAACAAAACATGAGTTTCTCCTCATGATGTATTGCTTTGGGCAACCATTTTTAGACCAGCAAGAAAAGGAAGAATATTCCATGATTTTTTTTATATGCCCCCTCCCTTTTTTTTTTTTTAATGGTTGTGGTGGTAACACAGTGGTCTAGAACTGTGCACATCTTACTGCTCGTAGCACTGAGGAATATTTTTACTATCAAATATAAATTAGCATAGAACACAGCACTCATTTCATTTGATTTAAAGAACTATACAGTAGGTATATATAGCATACCTGGTGTGTATATTAGTGGGGTTGTCTGCTCTGGTCTAGCTGCTAGCTGTGAGAGGAACAGAGCTGTGTTTCTGTTCTGCGTGGCATCTGTCGCCGTGGTGGACATCTTCCACAGCAAGGGGTCCGGAGCATTTCTGTGAAGGAAGCACAACAGCACAGTGTTTGGTGTAGTTGTTAGGCCTTCTATAGGTGAGCCTCTGAAGACAATACTTGAGATCTATCTTCTTCCAAAATGATTGACCGTGGTGTTCCTACTGAAGCTTGAGGTTCTTCTTAGAAATTAATAACTTCTGCCTTTTGAAAACAAGCTAACGCAGAAGTTGCAAACGGCAGACCTTGGTTTTAATTTCTAAAACACTTCCCCTGCTGTGCTGCATTTTCTTCTTCTTTCCTCACAGATTGAAAATTCTGTGGGGCTTTTTCAAATTCAGTGTCTTTCCTCAGGGAGAATTTTTTGTGGCCCTTCTTGGTCCATTGCCTTGTAAAGATGTATTGTAAAAATCTGTCAGTTCTTTAACCAGTTAATTGTGTATAGAATCCAAACCATCTCTTTGAAATGAGTATACATATTACATATAATTCAGTTTTTTTGTTTTTCTCAAGTAAATGCATGGAAATGACAGCTTTTGTCTTTACAAGAGAGGTTTTATAAATCATCGCTTTGGATGTCTTTGTTTCTAAAAATAGAAAAGCTGCTTCTGCTGCTTTTGCTTTAGTCTTAGCAATTGCCAGTGAAGACCGTACGAAACAGAACAAAAGCAAAAATTTTGTATTTTTTCCAGAGATCTCCAATAAGCATGTTATTGTCAGAAGGTCTCTTGTTTATTCAAAGGCTAATTATTATTTTACAGATGCTTAGATGTAGGTTTACTAATTAAAAGGAGGGTTGAACCTCAATAAGCGCAAAAGTTTAATACTTGAAACATTTTTCAAACTTCAGTGAAGCTTTTCAAGCAGTTTTTCTTAAACTAAGATATCCATTGCGTTTGTTTTCTTTTTCATAACCCTTTAGGCAAATTGGTCTGGGTCTCCATTCCTAGAAGCATGCAATAATGGTTGGGGGAGGCCTCATGGCGGCCTGCAGCTCCCTCATGAGGGGAGCAGAGGGGCAGGCATTGAGTTCTGCTCTCTGGGGACAGCGACAGGGAACGGCATGAAGCTGTGAGACTGTGGGGTCAGGCTGGGTGTTAGGAAAAGGTTCTGCACCCAGAGGGTGGTCGGGCACTGGGACAGGCTCCCCAGGGAACTGGTCACAGCACCGAGCCTGCCGGAGTTCAAGAAGCGTTTGGACAGTGCTCTCAGGCACAGGGTTTGACTTTTGGGTGGTCCTGTGAGTTGGACCAGGAGTTGAACTCAATGATCCTTGCAGCTCCCTTCCAACTTGGGATATTCAGTGATTCTATGAATAATAGGACTTGGGGGCAGGAGCTGGAGGGACGGTGGCAAATTTCTAATGTTTGTAGCAACAAAGGAAAAACTTGAAAATATTATTCAAGCGTACACAGAAGCAATCAAACAAGAATGAAAACATCAAACCATCCCACAATCCCCAACCTCACAACTCTGGAGGCAACCTGTTGGTCTGGGTCTGGTTTTGGACCCGGGCCTTTGAGGTCGGTGATGTCGCTGGAGCTCCCCCTAGCGCTGCCACTCGAGCCGCATCTGTACGGGTACAACCACTCGTTTGCGTGTAGAAAGGAAAATCGGTGGATGTCTACTTCACGCCAATTTGGTAACCACCATGGCGATACAATGCCTGGGACCATCGTTCTTCCTTTCAGTTAATCCAATGAGAGGAACAGACCCACCAGTAGCAGACCATAATGCTCTTGTTACACATCAGCTGACCAGTTCTTTTAGCTGGATGCCGAAAGATGCATAATAAAAATTTCTAGTTTCTAATTCCCATATTAACAGCCCACATTTGATGGATAGGATGGTGAGTGAGAATTTGGGGTGCATCTTATTTTCCTGCTAAGTGAACTGAAGATTGTCAGTCTGCTCAAGCTGCTTTTCCCCTGTTCTGCTGCCTTTCTGTCCTGCAATAGCTTGCTGTAATTCTTTACATCCCAGGAAGAAAATTGATTAAAACAAAGAGCCATTATCTAAAGCCAAGGTTCAGACGTAATTGAACTCACTTTTATATCATATAGAATTCTAGATATATGGAATGTATCTAAGAAGGATATTTCTTAGGATTGTTGCAAGCATCAAAAGCGACTCCTTTGCTGTGCTGCGATGATTCCTGGCAAATAATTTGGTGTCTTGAAGCTTGGGCAGATGGTCGCTGTAGGAAGCATTCTCTTGATTAAATGTCGGAGATGCTGAGTCTGTTGAAACAGTTATCTGCCTAAACTCCTTCCCTTTATGCCTTCTTCCCCTGGTGGAGGCAGGATGAGGTTCACTAAGGACATCGTCCTGCCTTACCTTTAATAGTAAAATCTTTGTAAGCAGTAGATAAATGTTGTTTCCATAAAACCTTAAGGTAGAATACTGTATATGTCTTAAACACTTTGAGAACACCCTAGAGGATGATTTTGAGGAGGAAATTCCAGAAATAAGCGTTTAAAATAGATATCATTGGAGGTGTGTGCGCTTGTGTGCAAGGGATGGGAGAATCTGCTCAGAGACACTGTCTTGGAAAGCTGAGCAGTGATGTCTGCAAAGTTGCTTCTGTATGGAAAGATACCACCGAGTCAGTTTCAGTCTGTGAGGCTGGGGCCTATTATTCATGGTCACTGAACCTAATGCAAAGACCACCAAATCCTTGGGAATCCTCTCTCTGTGCTTCACTGTTTCATGTCACTGCTCGACAGCGCTGTCAAAAAACAAGGTGCCCGTTAGCACGGCTTAGGTCAGAGCCCGCATTCCTCCCGGTCTGGTCACGTCGCTTTGAGAGACCTCAGCCAAAGTACAGGGAACGGCACAGAGGGCAGGCACGAGGTGATCTGCTCAGCCTAAATACAGATTGATTTTGTCTTCAAAACCCAGGACTAAATCGATTTTAAATTATTTTCATGAATTATAGCCTGCCTGAACGCTTTTATCTGTGAAAGCATCCAGTTTCTCTTCGGTGGCATCCTCTACTGTTGAGTTTGAGTTATTTTTTTAAATTTATTTATCTGTGTTTTAAATGTTCTTTTTATTATTTGTAATTGCTCTTTTCTTTTGATGAAAAGGTACCGTCTGTCTTCTCTGTGACTTTTAAGAACTTTCTGCCAATGCTCCCCCACTTGATCCATTTCCATTTGCTGATAGAGCCAATTAAATCCAAAAACTTACTAAGAATGTGCGCAATGAGATGTTTTGATTTGAAAAGTAGGCACGTGCTACTCTCAAAGCAAGATCTTTTCATTTGATCATGACTCAACCTGTTACCAGGCTTCCCTTATTTTGCGGGAGGAGGGCTGTGCGCAAATCCATGGGATCTGACAGATTTGTTCCAAGTCAGGCCTGACGGCTACTAATTTAGGCAGTTTCCATTTCAGTGAAAAGCTCCCTAACTAGAGTTTGTTAATGGGCTTGTTACTAATTAGAAAACAAATCCCAGGGGACCTGCAGCTGCTCTCAAACAGTTCTGCAGGTCTTCTCCTTCCCCTCGGGTACGACGCAAGGTTCAGATCCTGTTTCCAGTTTTTCCTCCTGCCTGACCTGCCCTTAACCCCAAGCAATCTGGCACTTAGCTACTATTTTTTTCTCCTGGTGAGCAGTGAAAGATGGAGAGCTGGGAGGAAAGAAGAAACTGGCTGTGGGAGAGCTATAAGAGCTGTGGCTGTAAATTTTTAGCGGCACCAAGCAGTTCAGTGCTCCAGTCCTTTCCAGGACACCTCTGCTGCACCGACAAATACAAGTGAGCAGCCCATTTGGTAGCTGCCGGGGAGATTTATGTGTGCGCTTCAGGTGCACTCATCTTCACGCTCCATCGCTTCCCTCTCAGATGCAATACCCTGATGTCCCCTCTGTGTCCAGCATGAATGTACTATAATTCATGCCCTATGATTAGTATATTAATTTTTAATGGGCCTTTTTGTTCTCCAGCTCTCATCTGTTTACAGAGATGCATCTGTCACTGAGCAAGATGTACCAGTGCTGAGTCTGGTGCTCCAAACGTATGTTATATATGGTACTTCTTGCATATCTGCTCCTCATTTTTTATATTGGATCCCCATGCATAGCTAAAGAAATTTGATTTAAAACAAAATACATTGAAAATCAACCTGCAACTGTTAAATCATCTAAAAGAAATATAATTAATACAAGATACTATTTGCAGTGAGCTGAAAATCACACCTGCTCAAATGCTGGACCGGGCTTCTGTTCATCAGAATGTGATGGCCATTCAGTAGTATGTGCAAGATGGGTTAGTGCTCTCATTTAAATTCTTACTGGATTAATTAGTGTTGTCGTGGTCCTCAGCAGTTAGCTCTAAGGGCATGAGAAGCTGATTCGGCACGTTTGTACATATAAAATATATATACATGGGACTGTTATCTGTCTCATTTCATGAGCATTTCAAAGAGAAAATGCTGTGCTTTAAAGTAATTTATGGTTATTTTACCTAGGATTATAAACAGCAAGGAAGGTTTCTGTAACTCTTTAAGCACATACATCCTTTCAGCTAAGCCCTGTGTGTGTTAGGTGCCATGACAAAACCATTTGGCTTCGATTTTGGCACACAGTGGGGTCACAGTCAGTGCCTCCATCGGGCCCCCCATGGGGCAGGAGCCCCTCGCCCTGTCCCAGCCCCACCTGCTCCTGCTCCCCACTGGTGTGCGGGTGTTGTGCGCTTTCCCCCACCTCACTGAAAATCTGTCTGATTGCTCCAAAACCCAGCTGCTTCATTCCCGTCACGGGAGTGTCACATTGCTCTTTTGAATGGGTTTGATTGCTGCCTGCAGGCTCTAAATGTGGCTCGTGACATACTCCCACAGAGGAGAGATGGGCAAACAATACAGAAATGGGAAACTGAACGAGCGTGATCCTTTCATTTGAAAAATGATTTCTCTCGCCCTGCTTTTCACAATCTCTATCCTGGCAGTGTGGCTCGGTGGGGGGATGAAGGACACAGAAGACCCTGAGCCCAAGATGCAGTGGGTGGCTGGAGCCCTGCCCCTGGGGGCTTTGTGTGGCCATGAGCACGAGGGTGGAGAGCAGGGGGAGCCCTTGGTGATCACACAGCAACAGAACCGCCTGCTCGCAAGGCTCTTTCTCAATACAGTAAGTGTGAAAAGGTTAGGTTAAATTCGTGATTCCTTGTGATTGCTGTGGGAATAACAGCTCTGGATGAGGTGGTTTGGCACAGGTAAAACTGGAGCTCTTCACTCACCATAGGGCACAAAGGCCACAAGGTGCCTCTTCAACTTGTAGCCATTAGCCCATTACCGTTGCAGCTGTGTCCTGACAGAAGCAGAGCTGTGCCAGCATTGGCATCCCACAGTCTTTCATGGGTTTCCATGGCAACTGACGAGGACGTGGTGAGGTTAAGAAAAACGCAACTTCTGGGCTAAATGCTGGGTTGGGAGAGGCAGCATCCGGGGGGTGCCCCACAGGCTCCATGCACTCCCCGAGCAAGCCCTGACAGGGATGTGTGGGCACGTAGGTCCAGAAACCTCCCTGGGCTGGCACATGGGAGGAGATCTGGTTGGAGGCAAAATATGATTCGAAACATTAATTCCTTCCCAGATCCACTCACTGAGTCTGACCTAAAACATGCAGGGCTGGTGCCGGGGGCAGCAGCCAGCTAAGGCAGGGAGGGCTGCCTGCTCCCCTGGGGTGCAAAGCGCTCCGGCAGCCACAGCCACATCCCAGGGCTTGGGATCCTGAGCAGCTCCGAATCGTGAACCTGGTGTTGTCAGTGTCACCCACACGCACCAGAGCACAGGTAATGGATTTCATTACAGAAATGTCTCCAAAATAAATTTCCCTAAAGCATTCTGTTCACAAAACAAATTAAAATGAAAAAAAAAAAAAAAAAGAAAAAAGAAAAAAAAGAAAGAAAGAAACACCTTGTTCCAGCATGGCCCAAGACCACGTTTTAATAGGAACATTTATCTTAAGGGAGAGAGACAGCGTGCTTCGTCAGCCATCTCTATCAAGCATGCAACACCTGAGTACATAGAAAGCTTCTGTACCTCAGGGCAGAAATAAGGAAAAACAAAACAGCCAGCACAAATGTTGTATAAAAAGTCAATGTAGTTACAGGCAGTTACTGCTTTTTGGTGTTGGTGGTGGTGGTGGTGTTCTCTGTGTGTTTTGTGTTTCTATTTCGTTTATTTGTTTTCTTTTGAATCACTTTTACTGTGGCTTTTATATAGTGCATGTTGTGAAGTATTTTATAATGAATATATTGTTATACTAAATTCATTTTCCAAGATTGTTTTCAGAAACATGATACGCTTTGGTATGCACAATCTACATACAATTTCTGAGTGTTTTCTTTTCCCTGCACAGCTCAGCCGTTGCTGCTTTCCACTTGCAGTATTTTTATTTTTTTTCCTATTTTGCTGTTATCTCAGGTTAGTCTGTGTGCATCAGAGTACTGTTTCTGATAATATATCATCATTAAAACATATTAAATAATTATATGTATTTAACAGAGCCAAATATACTTCCTATGCATTTACTAGGTTATGAACAATGCATTCTGCGCTTTCCAAAACATTAATAAATCTTAGTCTGATTGAGCAAATAGTTCTTACTCATATTTTCATTTTTTTGAGAAGAAAAAAAAAGAAGCAAAACCCTTCCTTCTTCTATGCTTTAGGTTTTGTTTGTTGGTTTGTTTTCCCAGGAAATGTGACATTCCTAATTATGGCATAGCAAAGGGAAATAAAATTCTACTTCCAGAGAAGGTTCCTGTTGTAAATAGTGCCTGGATTCTTCTGCCTAATCTCATTTCATTTGGGCTGTCAGATGAGCAGATAAATAACTCTCCCTATAACCTCTGTTTTGTTGTTCTTTTTTTTTTTTTTTCTGTTGCAAATAATTGACAATTCTAGTATTCGCCTGCATGTCACTAAAATATGTTCTAAATGACAAGGATAAAAGAGCCTTGGTTTAGTTGGAGATAATTTTAGCTTCTCTCTTCCAACAAAAAACGCATGGGCTAAATTTGGACACCATTTTCTTGCAGAGCTAATAATATTTGGCTTATCTTTTGTTCTGGTTTCATTTTTCTTTCATTTGTCCAACAGCCCTAATTTCATTTATTTATTTAAAATCATTTATTTAGAGAGACCAACAGCATGTATTCATTTTAACCAATGTATCTAACTATTCTGCCAAAGAACATGATAAATACTAGCTATTTCTAATCAACTTGCCTGGCTTTACAAGCACATTTTTAAAAAAAAAAATTCAGCTCCACTTGCTGAAAAAAGCAGACTATGAAGAAGTGAATTGGCTCTTTAGGAATAGCAAAATATCTATTTTGTTTCTGCAGGAAAACATCATCGTGCTTCTGCTTCTGAACCTGCACACGTTTCATCCTTTCAGTTGAATTCAGTTGTATCAACTGGGTTTCTTAGGACTTTTGGTCCTGATTTTAAGAATCATCCTAGGTTCTGGGATCCAACACAAGCCTTGAGGCAATTAAAAATGCATTTCTTCTCTAATGATGTTTTCCCAGAGACAGATTTTACCAACAAAATCTGTGCAGTTTTTTCCCTGCCTGATGTCAGGTGAGCTAGAGCTCCTGGATATGGTAAATTTGAGTATAGCTCAACAAAATAGACCAAGGTGTTATTAGGACTGCAAAACCTCAGGATAATGTTTGGTGTGGGTACCAGCTGCCAAAATGTCAGTGTGCTTATGGAGATCAGGTCAAAGATCTCTGGTGAGGCCCACTTTGAGCTATTTTTGACTCTCCTTTTATTGCTACTGCCACTATTCTCATATCATCCATTTACAACTTCAATATCACTGAGCTCAACAGTCCTCAAAGCAGAATTGCTTTAGAAATCCATGCTTAAAACCATGCAGGGCTGAGTATGGTTTCCTATTTAATTACTTTTTAGTTGTTTTTATAGGACATTTCCATTTTACTCTTTTGTCCAAAAAGACCCCACTCAGGCTTTCTGCCTCACTCTAAACATTTCACATCAGAGACCTGGTACTGTTCTAATCTGACACCTGTCCCTCGCTGTTTCATCTTTGAAGCTCTTATCAGCTGATGGATGCACTGATTTAAAGAGCATGGCTTTGAGCTGTGAGAGGCGGTGGTTTTAGACCAAGTCCATTTGCTCTGGGCTTCCTTTCATCTGGATGTGTGATACAACCTGAAAAGTCCAGGAGAAATTTTTCTGCTTTACCTATCAACAGCATTGCTTGAGGGATGAGTTCAGGGATTCTGTGTCACTGAAGCTGTAGATTAATTAATCTCTATTGAGCTTGTAGGAATTTAATTCTCTCTTTTTTTTTCCTTTTTTTTTTAATAGATTAATGTTCAATCCTTTAACCAAGATATGGGGAGGCTCTTAAAAATCATCAGTAGAAATAAGGAATCAGAATTTACCAATGTCATGTTATAGTTTGGTATATTAGGAAAAGCAAATAATACACCTTATTTGTTATTATAAAACAGAAAAAATATAATCACTGTTTGAGTGAGATAAGGATTTTTGCTCAGTTCCACTTGAAAAATTATCAGCAGTATTTTTCTAGCCAGTGGGAAATTATGCAGCCTGACATTTTTGCTAAACTGTCAGTTTTTAAAGGCACAGAATCTAAATCTGACACTTCCTCAGAACAATTTTGGATCAAAACCCAGGATTACCTTTGTAGTTTTTGTAACTAATGTTGTTCGTCTCTTGGGACTGCTGGAAGACATGCTATTCTCCTGCATAAAAAAAATCACTTGCCCTTATCCCCAGGGTATGTCAGTGAAAATAAAAGACAAACAGGTATTCTTTTAAACTGTAGTTAACACTTTATCAGTCCTGCAAGCCTTCAGTTAACCTTCAGTTATCTTCAGCTCACTGTCTTTCTAACTTGTACTGTTCACACTCTGACTAGAAATGAGAGACCATTATGGTCTATGATCTGACATGGGCAGTAGCATTTCACTACATCACAGAGATCTTAATTACTACAGCTGTGTTTTTTTCCTCTATGAAAAACACAACCAAAAACATTTCTGTAATTTCAATTTATATACAATGATTTTCAGATATACAGTGATCTATCTTAAAGTGAGATAAATTCCTAGATAAAATTTTCCTACATAAGTTTTCCTACATACATCTCCATTTACAGAACCTCTTACACCTTAGCAGCAAGCAGAGTTAAATTCTAGTCTAAAGAGATGCACATATCAGTCCATCCTTTCATTTGTGTAGATTAACGACTATGGAGCTTGTCTGCTAGGGATGTACATAATAACTGAATTCAGGGTTGTTTTTTTCTCTCTTTCACAAGATGAGCATGGTTGTTTCTTTCTGTTATAAAATACAGGAATATGGTATTTCATGCCTATGTATTTTTATTGATCTACTAATCATTATCTACATAGAAATTTCACTGTTCATTGTCTATACTGCTGATCTGCATCACAGGCATCCATGTGATACTTCTCATCAGAGATACATCTCTGTCAGCTGAATTCCCAAAGCATTTCAGATGTTGGACTTTGTTGTACCATCCACCTGGGGCCATTGCAGAGACAATAAGTGGTGGGCTTGGGTCCAAATAAAGTTTCCTAATGATTTCTTTCTGCAGAAAAAGCTGGGAAAAAACAAAGGATAATTTATGATATTGTTTCATGTTCCTTTCTTAACACTTTATTCAGCCACTCCCAAACAGAGCTGATGTATTTTTCTTTCAACGGGGTAAATTTGAGTCATAAAGTATTTCAGACTCCATCTTCAATATCTTCTTTTCCCTTGGTGAGCAGCAATGTTTCTTGTTGCTTTGTTTTGCTGCCTCGCAATGGCTGGAAGGCAAGGTTTGATGGCTGAAGCTCCACTTTCCAGGTCTGGCCTTTGATCGGAACCTCTGGAACAACATTTTGAGGTAGTTACCATGGCACAAAAGATGATGAATGGAGAAAAAAAATTACTTGTGCATAACACAGGTGATAAGTTTTCTTTTCTCATTCTAGTTTCCTCTCTTGGCTGGAATTCTTGAAAATATTTTATTGTTTTCCTAACTTGTGTATCTTTTTAAGAGATTTTAAGGTTTGAAGGTACCAGGATGATCAGCTTGTCTGATCCTCCTGCTTCAGACCCTGGAATTTCTCACCAGCTTTTAGCCATTGGATCTTGCATGCATTTTTCTACCACATACGGAGCCATGAAGAATGAAAACTCATCTCTGTGTTGGAATACTCTCACTGCAATATTTTAATGTGTTTTTATTCTTCCACCACTTTACAAGATGGAAAAGTCAGTACTCTGAACCTGGATTTAATATTCTAGTGCTGATCTCCATGAAGTGGCACCAATACAATTACATCCCTGTTACCAAGGACTAAAGGATCAACTCTAGATTTTTATAGACAATTAGCTTTTAGAATTACTATTTCATCACTAATACTGTGTAATGCATGTTTTCTTGGGACAGCTATAATAAGATTTAAGGAGAAAATGGAATGAGACAATGCAATTATCATCCATGATTACTCCTTTTGTTCTTGTCTGAGTCAATTTTTGAGGGGAGGGAGAGCTTCTTGTTTAGTGTTTCATAAATAATCTCCTGTTGTAATGGTTCTGAAGGTACATTTCATTTTATTACTCAAAGTGGTGGTGATGCCAGCAGAAAATGATAATTGTATTCCTAAAATGATGTATCAAACACAGAGGACATCAACAAATATGAATTGTAATGTGTGAGCAAAAAGCTGGTAAAAAATGACAGCTAAAGAAATGCACACGCTAAAAATAAGTTAATAATTATGTATTGAATGATGCAGATGAACACCAACTTTACAGCAGAGGAAAAGCAAGAGGACTTAAATGTGTATGGTTTATGCAAAACCATTACATACACATACCTACATTACACAGGATGGTCTCATGAGACTCTTGAGTGCCTGCAGCACTTGACTCAAGTTATCAGAAAACATACTCACACATTAGCAGTTTTGCAAATGCTGCCAATAAGCTGTGAAATGGAAACAGTCTGTGGTTAGCACTGGCCAGTGAAGAAAAGGTTCCAGACCACACCAGGATTTTTCAAGCCAGAAAGCTAATGCCAAAATCAGCAATAAACAAATAGGATTTTCTAATACTGCTCAATGTCTCTGAGCCAGCTGGTCACCTCCTCATCTTTGCTTTCATCTCAGTAGGTCCCCAGAGTTAACACAGAGCCCTTTCAGTGTTGTTATTTTTTTCCCCTAGGAAAAACATTCTCATTCCAAAAAAAAAAAAAAAATAATAATCCAAGTGGATTATATTTACAATTTAGAGACATTTTAGCATAAAATTTGTGTAAGTGCTGGTCTCAAAATACTGAACTTTCAGTGATAAACCTGTGGGGCTTGTTATAATTACTAATAAGTACTGTCTACCGGAGTCTTATGTGCCTCAGTCATTTTCCTCCAGATGAGTGAATTTAGGAGGAACTCATAAACCATAGGAAAGTGGGCTTGGGATTGGAGAATATTTAAAATTCCAAATTGTATTCTTCAAGATATATGTTGGCAGGAAAAAAAAAAAAAGTCTTATTAGAATCTTGTTAGACATTTGGAAAGATACTGGAAGGCTTTCGGTGACTACTGCCAACTACAAGTTGGTTGGGTAATAGAAAATAATCCCAAATTTAAAAAAAAAAAAAAAAAAAGTTGCCCAAATCTATTACTGAGAAGGCAAAAAACACTGTAAGAAAAGAATATTTTTTAACAAATGCAATAAGCCAGCAATTCCAAATGATATTAGTTCTTCCAAACCAAATACTGTGCAAAATGAGCTGACTTTTTTTTTTTTAATGTAAAAGAAATTATTTATCTCCAGCTTCTCTACCTACCTAGGAGGTGTGGGATATGAAGACATTTGAAGGAGATCATGACTATTTTGCACTTTACTTGTTTTGTTTTGCTTTGTTTTGTTTTGTTTTATAACAACAATCACAGGTCACAGAACTATAATTTTGATGGTGTATGGGACACAGATCGAAAAACAAAAAATAGTTGAAGGACTTGTGTGTGAATGGTGTTAATCTGTATTTTTGCTCTGCCTCATTTATGAACCCTGGTCTGCTGCAGCCCTTTGAATCTCAGTTCTGGCATGAGGTTTCCCCAGCATCGTCTTCTCAGAAAAAACGGAGCCTTTTACCCTGCCACAGGAGTCAGCCAGGGGGGAGAGAAATCACACTCAGCAGCACTTTGTCCTCCAGTGCTGAAGTCTTCTGCTGCTGGCTGTGCTGCCGTGGTGTGGCTCAGAAACCACCAGACCTTTTGGAGGAAAGGTCAGTGACGAAGCCCAGAGAACCAGCAAAGCGGAACGTGAGTGACTGACTAAATGCCAAGGCACTTTTTGGGCAGGGAGCCTGCTGGCATCGCTGATGGACCATGATGGGCCAATGCTCATGAGTGGGACGAGAGGTTCCCTTGGTGGGGGAGTTTTATGAGCTACATGATTTGTGATATAATTCTTCTACCACATATATTATGACTACCCTCCTTTTAATCGTGTCCAAGTCTCTGACCCTCCTATCCTTTTTGCTGTTGTACTCAGCTGGCTGGGATTGAGCACCCGCTGAGCAAGAATAGCTCTTCCACTAGTTTTCACAGCTGAGTCCTCAGTGTCCCACACCATGGTCTTCCCCAGCTTCAGCCAAGATTCAAGTTCCCACCTCATCTCTGCTGTGGAAGATGCAAGATTATGGCAGGATGGGAAAAAATTACTAATGTTAACCTTTACTCTGCTGTCAATTGCCAGATAACCTGTTCGCATTTTCCTTTGCAGTACACAATCTTTCACAGAATGGTTTGGGTTGGGATGGACCTTTAAGATCATGTAGGTCCACACCTCCCACCAGACCAGGTTGCTCAAAGCCCTGTTGGAGGACAGCCCTTCTCAATTTGACCTACAAAGTACTTGTTGTGAAGGTATTTTCCTGCACCACCTTAGGAGTATGGGAGATACATAAAGGGGAGAACTTTGCACCAACCATTGGAGTGTTTTGGCCGTTGTGGGAATAGTGGGTCTTTTGTTTGTAAGTAAGTGGATATTCTGGGATAAGGTGAAAGTTTTCATATAGGCATTTGCTGGTAGTGGAGTATTCCTGTGGGAAAAATTACTTGTGATGTCTTCTCTGTGAGGCATGGAAAGAAGGACCCTAGCTACATGTGATTTGATAAAAACTGCACACTTTTGTAAGGGACTGTTGAGTGCAGACCATGGGGCAAAGTTGAGGCTGCCTGCAAAATGCAATGTGATAGCAGGGAAATGTGTGGTGGGCTTTTCAAAGTGACCCAGAAGCTCCATACCTACCTGGCTTGTTCAGCGCCTTCTCTACTGCCTAGCTGGGCCATACCTCACAGAAGTACTCCCTCGTACTTTATGGACTGCTGCAACCTTGAACCTCAGTAAATTCTAGAGAAAGTGTGATAACTAGAGAAAAATATGGCCTTAACATCTGTTAAGCAGATAGCAAGATCTATGTAATACTGAGCTGTTAAGATAGTGAAACTGAAAATGTACCCTCCAGATTAAATTTGGGTAAAAGCAACACTGTGTGATTAACTTGGAAATAAACAAGGTTTACTTCATTAAATACATGATTCAATATAACATTTAATGTAATTAAATACTGTTCAGAAAGAATCCAGAGCTTGCCTTAGTTAAACAAGAAGAAATACAAAATAATTGTCAACTTAAGTGCAAATGGAAAAAGCTGTCTGTTTTGTGATCTTAGAATATTTTAATATGTTACCTACTGATGCACTGTGTATAATACAGTGTTCAAGTACATAAATTTTTCCTGTCTTTGCTGAACTGAGAAGAAATCTAGTAAGTATTGGAGTTTGTTTTGTTTTATTTTTTTTTGGTGTGTTGTGTTAAATGTGAATCACTTAGAGCTGGGAGAGAGATGGGTCTTTAAAGTGGGAGCTAGGAAAGAGCTGAGAAACTATTTGGGTCAAGGACAGAGGGTTGTGTCCTGTTTAGGAGAACTGGTAACTAAATCATAGAATCACAGAGTGATTTGGGTTGGAAGGGACCTTAAGGATCATCCAGTTCCAACTTCCCTGCCATGGGCAGGGATGCCACCCACTAGACCAAGTTGCCCAAGGCCCCATCCAACCTGGCCTTGAGCACCTCCAGGGATGGGGCATCCACAGCTTCTCTGGGCAAAGAGAACCTGGTGAGGAAGGGGAGAGCACAAGGGTTGTGCCTTTGGGATATGGAAGCTGTGTGGTTAAGAATAAGGCAGAAGGAATGCAAATATATTTTTAGTTGAAATTAGAGCCACCTTTTTAAGTCTAGGGCCAAATTATCCTGGCGCCTCTTATACAACACAACAACTATGCTAGGGACTTACCCTCTCCACCATGACAAACGTGTTCATGATTCTGTGAGAAAGCCCAATGGTGCATTGTTGAATTTGAGTGTTTTTTTGTTTGGTTGGTTTCCCTCCTACTTTTACCAGCTCCAGAAGAAGATCCAGAAGTCTTTTATTGCAAAACCGTATCAGTGGAGAAAGAAACGGTATAATATTATGTTATTTCTAGATTTCCCATGCTGAGGAGCTGTGCAGGAACGTTAATATATCTGTGGGCTGGGAATCCCAGCTTCGAGCACGGTAGCTGTTCAAATGTGATGCAGACGAGCTATTTAGGGCAGTAAGAAGCTGATAGCTGCACAGTTAGTGGCAAGGAATTTGCTGTGTGGCTGAGGGTGAAACCTACAGTGTGTGTGGAACATGCAGAATATTTCTAAGCTCTTTACAAGCAGAAATTCTGAGTGAGTTGCAACCCACTCAGAATAAAGGACATACTGGTACCTGAGGTGAGAGGTTAGAGCATCAGCACAGAGCTGCTTGTGGCTGCTTCTCCACTCAGCAGAGGAATCCTTGGGTTAGCCTGTCTCCACAGACTTTTTCCTCTTACTCAGCTGCTTGTCACTGCTACCAAAGGATGTTTAGAACAGAAATATCCTCTCCAGGAGCTGGGTATAAATGAGATTACAGTTCTCTCTCTCTCAAAAGGGGGTTGACAGCTGTACAGTCTTAGTGCAGCTGTCTTGAATCACAGAATTCCCCCAGCAATGATAAAAACCCAGCCTGCTGCCTATAAAAATCACTAGGAAAGTGTTTTTCTTTCTTCTGTTTTTGTTGTTGTTTGTTTAACTTCTGTGTAATTAGAGGATGTATTGCTCAATAGGGAGTGGGGGGACAGAACCTTTCTGGCCATGGTTTCTTTTCTAACTCTAACCCAAAAGACTTTTTCAGCCTTCACTTGGAGAAGTTATGCCTATTTCCTCCGGGCTGAGAAAATCTGATTGCTCTCCAGTGTACATTTGGACAGTGCAGATATTGTTCTCCACCAAAGTGTCCCTTGCTTTTTCTGAGCTAGTGACTAGACATTAATATTGAATTCCTGCTGTCAAATACCTCTTTGTGAAAGGTCAGTGGACAAACATATCCCCATGATTCCAGAAGTGTTCAGCTAGGGCAAGGTAGTTAACGATGTCTTACAGGCTTCCCAAGCCAAATGATTTCAGACTATAGTCCACTTGTACGCTGAGACTGGAGGAAGCTAAAGCTAATTAGAAGGTATTCTGGCAGTCTGCTCACCTTCATTTTTTTGACATCTTTCCAGGTCAGAGTATCCTAATAATAATAATAATAATAATAATAATAATAATAATAATAATAATAGTAATAGTAATAATAATAATCTTTTCAAAGTGCATATTTGACTGAACAGATGAACATTATGAATGGTGACTCTTCTACCCTTATGGCAGGTTTGCAACCAGACATGTACCTTCTTTGTGGAATAGTTAATGGATTTAAATGATGTTGGGAAATATGAGAAGCAATCATCTTGTCTGGCTTAATTAGAAAAAAAAAAACAGCAATAAGTCTAAGCACTGAGTTACGTAATCTGTTTCCTGACTGATCTGTTGAGCAACTTAAACGGAGGGAGGGAAAGCAGTGTAAAAGCTGAATTCTCTCTTGAATTTTAGCCATCACACCTGGGGAATGGAGTCTTTTTTTATTTGGAAAATAGTGCCTTTAAGTTCTCAGTGAGGCAAAGCAGGACATGAACAGGGAAATAAAGGGGTAGGGATAACTGAGGTTATGAGACATGGTGGGCAGTGGAGCTGTCTGTGAGGGGCAGGCAATGCAGAGGATGCAAAGACCGAATCTTTCAGTCCAGTTTTGTGGAGAGCTCCAGTGAGAAAATGCAACAAGGAAATGGTAGGGGAGATGCACGCACTGATGCTGCCGGCAGAAAGAAATAGATAGGTTCAAAACAGATTCATCAAGTCAGAGTAGTCTGTGAAGCAAACAGGATAAAAAGAGCGATCATTGACAGCCAGGGGAGGAAATGTGGCAGAACAATCGGGTAAAGCACCAATAGAAATGTCTCCTATAACTTAGCAGGGAGAGATCTCCGGTGAAGTACACTGGAGGAAAACCAGCAAGAGAGCTGTCAGAGAAGACAAGGTCCCATGAACAGACAGCTTGCCTGAGACCTGTGGAGGCAGCTTGAAGAGATGATCAATTTTGTTGTCATGGAGGCACCAGCTAATTTACTGAAAGTCAGAAGGGTATAGAGGGAGGAAATGCAATTTTTCCAAGAAGACAAATTGGTTGAAAATAATGAGGAGAACACTAGGATGTGAAAAGCAAAGGAAATGAAGGGATGGATTAAAGGGAGTAAAAAATGGGTTACTTTCTCTTGAGGTGTTGCAAAGACCAAGCTCTTAGCACAACTGACATCTCTCATAGAAAATAAAATCTCCTGAAAGCTGGGAGAAACATCTAGAAAATCACAAATTGCTATAAAAAAACTCTTCTACTGGTTTAAAGAATAACTAGCAATACTGTGATGTGTGGACAACAGGACGTCCAGACTGTCAGAGGGTTATATTTTACTACCCACCAACTCCCAACTCCAGTGAGACATTCAAGCCTCCATGTACTCTTCACATCAAAAAGCAAAAAACTGTAGTCTTTCATTCTGCGTTGAAAAGAAAAAAAATCTGTCTTCTTTTCAGTGATGCTGGTGGGAAGCTCTTAATTAATCAGCCTCTGATTAATCAAGAGCTGCCAACGTCAGTTTCAGGAGTTAAGCACTCCAGCCCAAAGAAGTCATTATTGCCATGAGAGAAGGTACCAAGGATAACAAGTTACTCCTGAAGGGAACATCTCATTCTGTCATATCCTCTAAATCTTTGTTATAGCGCTCCCTTTCATGTGGCTTCTAGCTGAGGTTTGCTTCTTTTTACCTTCTGCTTGTGGCACAGAATTTCTTTTAAGGTCTTGTGGGCGTCCAAATTTGTCAGAAAGTAACATGGACATTATATATAAATATATATATATATATGGGGCCTTTACTCTTTCAAGAAAGAAAGACAGAGAGAAAATTGAAGCATTACCTTTAAGCTTCATTTGCCTCACTGCAGCTAATAACAATGGTACTAAGAGGACACAAAGTGTTAACTGCAGATATGTAAAAATCCTTAGATAGTGGAAAAAGAGGGCCAATAACAGAGATGCCAGACTTTCAGTTTCACCATCTTCCTTTCCCTTGATAACTTCTCCTCTTCAGAAAGGAACATTCTCCTCTCCAGAGTGACCGGCGCTTCCACAATTCCTGAGGGGCTGCTTCATAGCCAGAGCGTTCCCCTTTGCAGTTTAAGGGTGTTCCCCCACAGCCCACATCTGCCTGGCCTGTCGATCTTGTTCCTTTTCTCTGCTGGTTTGGGAGCTGCCTTGACTGCAGCAAAGGCTGTGACTGCAGCAAGGAGGTAGGAGTGCGGAACGGCAGTACCTCCCATAGCTTTCAGAGGCTCAGAAGGATTTGTCACTCGTGCACACAAACATGTGACAGAAACATATGGCTAGGAATGAGCAATAGCTTCCTACGCTCGCTCACACTGGAGCTGGCAGGTCTGCTCGATGGAAGGTACGGAAGAAAGAGTGAGGAGGAAGTAGATTTTTATAAAACCAGGGAATAATTAAAATGTTCTCAAAGGTTATCTGTGCAAAACAGCTGCCAACTCCAACTGCTAGCTTACAGCATTTGTCTCTCTCTCAAATCCTCTGCCTCTCCTAGCCACGCTGTTGCAGGAACCAAGCAGTCATGTGCACAATTCCTCCATTGTGCTGCATCTTGCGTTTGACCTGGTCATCCCACCATGGTGCTGTGTAGCCCAGTCAATTCTGACTGCCTGCTCTCCAGATGCAGAGTCATCCAGATGCCTGTCATCCTTCTTCTGTGAGTTTTACCCAAATGTTCAGAAATTTCTGAGCCTTGCTGGGCGAGTTATCCCCAGCTGGCAGGGAAAGACAAGAGAGCTCAGGCAATATCCAGGACCAAAACTCCATTCCACTTGCTTGGATTAATCCCTGCTCTCCTTACCCCTGTTTTTATCTCAGGGGATAACAGACTAGTTTACTTTTAGGCCAAGTTTCCTACAAATGCAGAAAATGTTCAGGGCCATTTAAACTGAGATCTATGGGACACAAAGAAAACGCTAGCTAGAAGTCATGGGGAAAGTCCAGGAGCTACCCTTCCAGGAGGGTAGAAGAAGCCTCATTTGTGGCTGCTACCCTAAAGTGGTCCTTCAGAGCAGTGGCTGGGCAGGCTATTTACACCATTGCCTCTTTGCATCTCTGTAAACCAATGCCCTCTTTGTACAGTGTTGATGGTAAATGAAGGTCTGATGCTCCATGCATGTGAAATGTGAAGGTAACAGGCAAGATTCATGCAATCCCTTTATAACCTTATTAGGATTATTAGGTTACTAGGATGTAGCTTCTTCTCCCTCCTGCTGTGATGTTGAACAGAGAGTTATTGAAATAAAGTTGTTTTCAAAATAAACTGGTATTTCAGGGATTTTATGCACTCTCAACTCCTGGGTCTACCACGTCTGAAGAGACTGCATTCAGATGACTCTCGTGCCGTGTCCCCTTGAGTCTGCTGATTCTCCAGCACTGTGCATACCAGATATCAACTTGACTGTCTTGGTCTGAGGAACCACCATGCCAACATAATGAAAGAAAACAATAGAGTTAAAAACAAAAACAAAACAAACAAACAACAACAAAACAAACAACAACAACAAAAAAAACCACAACAGGATAAACAAGAATGCAGTCAAAATTAAGGCTAGCAATTAGGCAATAAGCTTTTTAGGCTGTTTTATTTAATCTTACTGATTTGGACTTTGAATTCCCGAGTACACTTATTTAAAACTTCAAACTCCAGTTTCATGTTCTGCATTTGTTGTCTATAGTCTGTTCTTGGAGGGTATTCTGTACTGACTCTTTATAAGGAAGATTATATGCCAGCCTGTTCTAAATAGCATGTGAAGTGATGAGTTTCAACACTGATAAAAGAAGAGGAATTCATACCTGCAAGACCACTAGGTAAGGTGGGCTGGGCTTACAAAGAAATGTACCATTGCATTTATATCACTAATTAAAAGCTACAATAGCACAAAGTTTCCACTTAAACATAAGGAAATAAAAGTTACGGAGAAGATATTCTGGGCAATATTGAAAGGCAGTTAAAGAACAAAGCAATTATCAGGCAAAGTCAATGAGGGTTCATGAAGGGAAAGTCCTGCCTTACTAATTTGATCTCCTTGTACAACAAGGTCACTCGCTTAGTGGATGAAGGGAAGGCCCTGGATGTAATTTTTTCCAGATTTTAGTAATGCCTTTGATACTGTCCCTCAAGGTACCCTTCTGGACAAGTTGTCCAGCTGTGAGATAAACAGGTTCACACTATGCTGGGTGATGATCTGGCTCAATGGTAGAGCTCAAAGGGCTGTAGTAAATGGAGGTATATCTGTCTGGCAGATGGTCACCAGGGGTGAGGGTGGTCAAACACTGTAACAGGCTTCCTAGAGAGGTGGTTGATGCCCCATGCCTGTCAGCGTTCAAGGGGCATCCAGGTAATGCCCTCAATAACATGCTTTAGCTTTTGGCTAGCCCTGAAGTGGTCAAGCAGTTGGACTTGATGATCTTTGTAGGTCCCCCCCTTAAAAAACACTGGACCCTAGGACCTTGCACTGGAAATTTAAATGTTGGTTTTGGGGTGCTTGAGTGACCCTTAAATCTGAAAGGCTCTAGTAAATTGTGTCCCAGACTTGTCAAAGCTCAGTAAGTATGCTGTTTTCGTAACTTCAAGAAATCCCACAGAGCTGGTGGAGAAATTGTATCTTGGCTTCAGGCAAGACTGAGTTTAAGAAAAAACTCTGAATGAAACATGGACTCTTCTGCTTTTCAGAATAACCATCAAGAGGATTTTGGCTTTTTGGAGACATGTAACCCTGACCATACTTCGCAGATGAGCAGATAGCTCTGGAGGACCAGCACCACTTTATCTGAGATGAGTAACATAAGAGAAAAATGTTGTTTTTTTTGGTGGGAGTTTATTCAACAACTCTTTTCATGGTGAAACCCCTTCATTCCAAGTTCTTCTGAGAATAGACTCAGCCCAGTTCAGACTCCAGAAAAGGCTTCTCCTTTGCGAGGAAGAATGTGTTTTCTGTCTTTAAATATAAGTAAAAGTGTCTTTCTGTAATGCTCTTTTTAATATTGCTTGAGGTATAAAATGAGATATAAGTAGAAATTTAATTAATTTCTCTCTTGGTATTAGATGGAGGCAAATAGCCATGATGTGTGTTGACTTTAGCTGTGAGCTAAGTTTAAGACATGAACCAGGATCAGAGAAATTGGTTTCCCCTTTTCAGACCACTCTAATGAATGACCAACAATTTTTGCATTGTCCTGTGTCTGTGAGATGCTGGCCCAGGAGCTGCAGCAGCGAGGGCATGGTGAGAGTGGCAAGCAGCTGAATGGCAGCTAATTTCCACTCCTTTGCCTGTGCTGAGCTCTCTTCCGGAGCTGTCAGGTTGTTCCTGGTAACCAGCCTTGCTGACAGCTCACAAAGCTCTGCATTTTGGAGTCTGCAGTATCAAAGTGCCTTTAGGCTGTCAGTCTGTAAGCTGCCAGCAGATCTATAGATGAGCGGACTGCAGGCTTCATAGATCCATAGGCAATGACACGGAGGAAATAACGTGCTGCAGGCAGTGCTATGCTTAGCTCTGCCTGTCAGCTTTAATTTTAGCTCTTTAATTTCCTGTGGCTGCAAATGATGGTGATGGGCTGTGCTATCATTTAAAGACTCTGCCTTATACAACATGTGTTTTGGAACGGAGGCCATAATTTTTTGATATCCATCCTTAGGATCTTGATCTGTTGCTTGACTAAAGTCTTTAGAAACTTTCCTATATTAAATATATATATTCTTATTAAGAAATAAATTTGTATTCAGGAGGTTTTAAGGACCCGAGGAAAATCATTTGCTGTCTTCTATCCAATGGATGTTGTGAGCTATTGCATTTTATCTCTAAAATTTGCTACTAAAGAAAAGAAATAGGAACGGGGCCCGCCGTATTTGATCATACTGGGCATATGCATATAGCTGTTTAGATGAGGTGTGTTTGCATTTGTCCTGTTTCTCCTTACCATATGTTGATCTACCCACTGAGTTATGTAAAGGGTCTTTTAGAGCATTTTACAGTCCCTTCCTGACCAGAAAGGGTAAAATGGGTTTTTGATGATCCCTTGTTTTTCCTCTGGAATTTTTACATGAATAACAATTACTCTGCCTTCCCTTAAAAAAAAATATAGTGTTTTGACACCCATTAAGCCATGTTCATGAGCTTTTACCTCGCTGTGACTATATATCCTATACATCCTGACCAACTTGAATTTGAACTGCTAGCTGCATCAAGGTGGGAATCACCCCTCTGTCTTGTGTAAGATCTTAGAAATAGAAGTATATTCCGGTGTAATGAAAATGCATTATTTTCAGTGATGACAATACCAATAATAACACTCTCACCTTATCCTGTCATGTACTTGGAAGGGTTTGCTGAGAGTTATAGCCTTTACTTGACTAGCTATGTTGTGAGCAACAGAAGATGAAAGTGAGAAATTGTCTTATAAAAACACATGGAAAGGTGTGTCCCTAAGAGAAAAATTAAGGCAAGGAGGATTTTCAAAGTGTGAACAAGAGTGTGAATTGTTGCCATTGGGTGTTAAGCTTTATGACTGCTTTTTACATCAATTTGCATACAGCTGCCTTTTCAGGCTGATTCTGAATGACTAGGTGCAATCTTTCTAAACCCTACATTTTCCTCCTGTAGATACAGCTTGGAAACAGAGCATTGCTGATCTAGTGTTTAACAAGGAAAAGTATGCAGCAGTGGTGATAGATCTGCCTACCTCACTGTTGCAGTAGCAGTATTATCTGTATTAATGTACATTTTTATATGGGTTTTATACAGGTTGGAATTAAGGTCTTGCAGGATCAGGGAACTGACATATAGAAGGGATAATAACTCCAGAAACAATGAGCAGGGGAAGTTTGCTCAATTCTTTCAACTATAAATACAATGAAAAAGACAAAGTAGATACGTTAATTTAATTTTGCAGTACAGAATATAACTTTTCAAACAGCTTTACTTACAAAATGCTGGAAACATTGCAGGCTGAAGAAGGCAGATTTAATAATTGGCCCTGCCTGTTGCACTGAATGTGCTCAAACTCTATCTTTTATACCATCTTTTTCACTATAGCTGAGTACCTTAGTGTGCAGCCTGAAGGGAAGCCTTCTGAAAAGCAGAAAGAAGAGTAATGTTTTTTCAGTAAAGCAATCAGAATCAGTTTATTTTTTTTTCCCTAGCATTTCACAAAACATGATTTCAGAGCCCTGAATTTCTTGCTTCTTGTTCCGTTTCCTCTCAATGCAGTGTGATGAAACTCTTATGATACAAACAGGGATGCTATCACATCACAGTGCAATTTTTTAAAATTCAGTGATGAAAAAAAATCCATATCACCGTTGGTGGGAAGCTATACCCAACAAGCCATCAGAGCACATAGACGTGGTGTGTTTGTGAAAGGTTAATGGGGCTGGAGCTGCTGTTGGAGGGTGTCTGTAAGTCTGTAAGTCTGGAAGCCTGGGTGTATTCAGAGTCCCTGCACTGGGACTGAGAGATATCTCCTGTCATGGGAGGATCATGCTCTTCCAGCCCGTGAGTTACACAATGGTGTGCACTGATCACAGCTGCACGTTGTCCGTTATCTGCTGAATGCAGATCCTTTGTTACAGAAAGAAAACAGAGCACAGCAAAACAAACAAGCAAACAAACAAAACACCTCAGCAATATTGGATAGAATTTTACTGCAAGTCTCGCACGCTCTGTCTCCGAGCCTGAGAAACCCAATGCCTTGCTACAGGTTTTAATCAAGTTGGTGCTTATTCACAAAGAGGTGTACATTTTGTGCCACTAAAAATTAACCCAATTCTTGACTAGGACTCAAGGTTGAGTCTTAGCTCACAATTCTGGAAATCTTTCAGCTGTGGTAGGCACGTACATTTCCCCTGTTCATACAGTATTAATCATACTCCTGCCATTGCAAGGTGTCAGAGTATCTCTGCAATTCCCAAACATATTTTTTTTTCTCTCTTCCTGTTCTCCAAGTCCACACACTATAGACTATAGACTGATTCCCACAGCTATATCTAGCAAGTTTACCACGTTCCTTTCTATTGCATTTTCCTTAATGCTGTGGATCTAGAACACACTGTAATGTAAAACTTGGCAAAAGCACGCTCCCTGTAAAACAAAACTATGTTTCTTATTCTTGTTACTGGAAAAGCTTCTAAATGTGATCATTCATGACTAACAAAGTAGAAGTCAGGCAAAACAGTGTGTTTGCTATTTAAAATCATCTACCTTCAAGTCATCCTGAATTTTTGCACTTGACAACTTTTGAAGTCTGGGGGAAAAATACCTATGACATTATTTCCCAAATTATTTCTACATCAAGTAATCTGTGGTGTTTATTTCCACTACATATTTGACACTCCTGCTAAAATTTGTGATAGACGAAGGCCATTGCTGAGGTTCTATGAATGCCTTGCGCTAAGGTGATCAGATTAAAAGTCGAAAAAAGAATGTGGGATATAAGGAGCCTCTTCCCATTCTTAAAATGTGTTACAGTCGTGCCACCTGCATCAAGTCACAGAAGTCAGTGCAGATGGCACATTACCTGGCAGGGGCCATATGACAGTAGGACACACCTATACAAGGAACCTAATGGCTCAAAAGTGTCTGTGCTGGGGCCTGTATCCCTCTACGTGCAACGTGAACTACAAGATCTCCAACATGAACGATCACCAGTAAATGAAGAACAAAAGAGGGCAGATAAACGACAAAGAACAACAATAAAAGGTGGTGGTGGTGGCAAGTTCAAGGCAAGTATGAGGAGGTATTTATCCGCATGCTGGGCAAGAACGCTGTGGAGCTCCCTGCTGCAGGCTGTTACAGATGCTGGTGCTTTGGATAAGGTCTCTGCAGACAGGAACTTAAGGAGGAACACTATTTCTGAGCAGGCTCCTCCTGTATCTTATCACTAGCTAAAATATTCTTAATCTACATAAGGTAATTAGCATATTAGCAACACTAAATTAGTTTTCTGGGTTTTGTTCATAGAAAGGTCTGCTCTTTTCTTTACTAATGAATTTCTTCGCCTTTTACAAGTATTCTTATTCCCTATATCAGTCTCACTGAAGCCCATCTGCCCACATACAACTTCAATCTTTTTTGTCATAAATTAAAAGCTGCTACCTTTATTTCAATTCTAAATGACTTCTAATGGTCTTTTGCAGTGCGTAATATACTAAGGTCTAGTAAAGGAATTGAGATCAAATTACAGTCACTGGATCTTATTGCAAAGCGGATGGAAATCAGTTTCTGTAAGAAACGTCAGGGAAGTTGCTCTGGACAAGCTGTGACAGAAGTAACTGCTAAAGAAAATCTGCACAGGCTCGTAAGCAGGGCTCCTCTTAGCCAAAGCAGGACATCTGATGAGCCTTACACCCCCTTTTTCCTGTTACTGTTCCAGACTTTTTATCAGTTTATCCATCCCTCAAATTCCCAGCTAAATCTGCCTGCTAGGCTTTGCGTCACGTCGTCCCCTGGATGAGGTGCCTCTCCATTGGGACTACCGAAGAGCCGCCCTTCTGCTCCCAGCCGACTTATTCCGCCTCGTTTTTAATTTCTTCCTCCTCCTGTTGCTCTCGCAGGTCGGTGTTGAAGCAGGGCACCCCGCTGTCCCCAGGTCCACACCGCCCATAGGCCGTTAAGAGCCGCCGGAGGCCATTTTGTCTCCCGGCTCCGGGCGGGGAGCGGCGCTGCCACCTTGCGGCCGCTGGCAGCCAGCAACCGCCATCTTGCTGCCGGCCCGCCGTATTCTTAAAAGTTGTATTTTTAATAAAAAGATGGCACGTGGCATAGCCAGGACACCCGTGTTGCAGATCACAGCCCAGACGTTTACATGGAGTTATCTTTATGTTAGCAGTGAAACAACGAACAGGAGAGCTAGAGCTAGGGAAAGACCTCAGAAACCCGATTAGATTCAATGCACATCCTTGTTGGTTTCACCTGTCAGTTGCAGGCAGCAGAAAGGGTGAAATTTTATCTCCTCTCATTGCCATCTTGGTTATTTCTACCTTCATGTCAGGATTTTTTTATCAAAGTTACGAGAAGGAGCTGTTCTTAGCCGGAACAAAGATTTTCATGCATAGAACAAATTTCACACCAACCTTCACTGCTGTTGTCCATCACTTAACATCTCTCTCCTTCAAGGTTTTCTTAATACACAAGTGTTAAAGGAGTGTGAGAGAGAGAAATGGAAGAAACCCAACAGTAGCATTACCTGTAAATTTTCCATGGAAATAGCCTGGTTGTACACTTAGGTGCATCCTCTTGGATCTATTGTTTATGCAACACACCATGATCAAGTTACTTGTTTTTAACAGCTGCTTCATTTCAAATGCTGCTCATTTCTTCTGCAGGGTGGACTGGTCAAAGAATTGGCACAGACACATACAGAAATAAAGTATGTTGAAAATAGCATTTTTTTTTTAATTCATTGCTTAGAAATGTGAATTGTTCAAATATATATATATATATATTTTGATTTAGAAATACATTCTTTTGGCAGCCACTGGGAAAACAGAAATTGCCAAACCCTGAAAAAACTAAATATGGGTACCCCCTATCAAGTGTTGAGATAAGTATATAAAACTTAAATGTGTATTTACTTAAGAATATGATTTGGTTAGTTAAAACTAGCTTCCCAGTTTGAAATGAGCACCTGCTCTGTGATGTGAACATATGTTTCTCTGGAAGTTATCAATGGGAAAGAAAAGCCTGGAAAACAGCCACACTGAATTGTGCCTGATGGCTTCTGAAGCTGTTTTATGTCCAATAGAGATCAGACTTTAATCAATAAATCTGTCTCTGTTTTGATTGTAAATCAAAAAAGTTTGTAGTGCTAAAGCTCAAAGGCACATATTTCCAATCGTTCAACAGTTTTTTTCTCCTCATGTTCACAGGTGACAGAAAAAGGAGATTAGCAGAGATGCAACACATCTCAGAAATTACTTCCCATCTGAGATATTGTTAACTCCCGGACAGCAAACTGGGCTTGTTCTGATATCCCTTTTGTAGAAGGTTCTTAATGAACATCAGGGTGGCAGCAAGAGAAGGGTAAACACAGTTGCTGAATTGTTTTGTTTAGGTCTGTGGAGGGAAATGAGCCAAAAGAGCCTCAAATAGCAGTTAGGACTAACTGGTGAGCACTGCTGAGAGACAGTGATATTTGCCAAACTGCCAAGGCAGAAAGAAAGAAAGAAAGAAAATTGACGCAGTCTATATTGCTTTCATATTGAAGCACTGTGTTCAGGCCATACAGATGGCAAACTAGCTTCCTTCTTGGGGATACACCATACTGTTGCAAGCCCTTGTTTTCTGTGAGTTGCTCAGGCTTATGGGTCATCCCCTTTCTCTTCCCTCACTAGTGAAAGGCACTAAGATTTTTAAAGAAATGTATCCTACAGACACAAAGAAGCAAACCCTGGAAACTCCTCCTGGGATGAGATGGACGTGAATGCAGGAGCACGGTAGCTGTATCCAGTGCCTGTGATCAACATGAGATAGTGGAAAGGCAAAACGGTTAAGTTATTGCCTTGTTTTCTGCCACGGAAAACAGTGAGTTTATAAGCGTAAATCTAGGATGAATGTGGCTGCCTGTTTTTTCCAGAGATATCCCTCAAGACACAGATTGTTCCTTAACAGGAGGCAGTAAAACTGATTATTTTACTTTCCAAATTGCTGGTGTAGAAGCTAAGTAAAAGGATTTAGGGATTAATTTAATTAAATGATTAGTCTGTCAAGGGCAAAATGGCAAAGGGGAAAGAATCCTCAGTTTAGAGGCTGTATAAATAGGGAATGTGAGGAATCAGAGAGGTTTAGGCAATTGTTTAGTTATCCTTTACTTTTTAATGAACTGCACTTTTTCTTAATGAGCCATAAGAACTGGATGCTCACTGATGAGAAGAAAAAGCAGAGTGCTGAAGTTAAATTTGATTTCTAGGATTTTGATCTCTCATCAGCATTTCCTGCTGACTTGGCTGTGAACAGTTTTCAGAGTACTGATTTTAAGATGGATTGACCACCCAGATGCCAGTGAAGCCAACTGGAAGCCAAATATTTTGTATTTCTCTCAGTGGCTTCTGAATTAATGTCATTTCCCAATAGCAATTCTAGAGTTTAGATTGCAGATTTGAGTTTTAGCTTTGCTATTTATGGGAGTGTTTGAGGGTTTGGAATAGTGACACCAGGTCTGTGGCTAGAGGAGGTGTCAGAACAGAGAAGTTCTTGCAAAAATGTGCTTAAGGCTGTATTTTCAATGTCCCAAAGCAGCTGTGAGGTGAGCTGAACTTCAGAGGATGTCAGAACCACGACCAGACTCCTGGGCTCAATGTGGATCCATGTGATATAGACGTGTAGAGTGTATCTGGTGACTGTGCATTTACAGTTTGGTTTACTTTGCTGTAGGCTTTGTCTGGTGCCAGGAATGCTCCCTGTGATGATATGAGAATTTCACAGAGAGTGAAATATTAAAACATATGAAACAATAAGTCTAGAACCATAATTTCACTGGAAATTTATATGCAAAAAAATTATATCACATTAAAGGGAAAAGGAAAACCAGTAGCACTTTCTTTTTACAGTAAAAATAAATAATCATTGGAAAATACTATGTGCTTTCTTCAGCATTGTTACTATTAATACTATTTTTCATATCACCTAACAGAAATTAAGGGTACAGTTTCATGGTTGGCTTAAGCCAGCCTAGCTGTATGTCACCACGGAAGGGGCAGATTCTCCCTGCCACGCTGCTGCCCGCTGCTTGAAGAAACCAGCTGAGCAGCTGCTGCTGGTGACGCAAGACTAGCTTGTGCTAGTGCCAGGCCAGTGTGCTGCAGGGATGGACAGAGGGCAGAGTTTCACCAGTAGCCTGGTAGTTCTGTCTAAGCTGGTTGTAAAACCATAGAGTTTATCTGAGTAAGCACTGTGCAAATATTTTGCACAGCTGAGCTGTCAGTTTTGCTGGCTTTTGCATGTTTTTTTTTGTTGCTGTGTTTTTTTGTTTGTTTTCTTTTGTTTCTGTTTCAGTGCTTTGCAGTCCTTAAGTGTCCAGTTTGTTACCTCAGACTACTTGGGACAGTCATGAATGTTCACTTGCCACCCCTACTAAGAGACTTCATACGAAGCGGAATCATAAGAGCTGGGTCACACTGCAAGGGTTAAGTAAAGCACTTCATCCATTTTGAGCTCTGTAAGCTGGATTCGTAATGCTCAGTCTCTGCTTTCCTCTCACTTCATCTTGTTAGGAAATGTGAATAGGCACCTTATTCTAGTGAGTTGGTTCATCACCTGTGTTGATATAAACAGGACAGAGTATCCTTAATTCTGACTTTTGTATTTTTGCAAGTGACTGCAATATAAATGGTAAGCTGTATGTGCTGGGCCTGTTACCATAGAAAAGCAAAACGCTGCTTATTCTTGCACTGCAGTATTTCATACACACTCACACAGCCACTTTTTCTATGATTTGCTAGTTGTATGGGATACCCTCTATCCCTTCTACTTTATATAACATGTATTAGAAACATGCATCTTTCAGAAGATTCTTAAGAATGCTTTTTTCCTTGTTTCATTCTCTGATTAAGAGAATCAAAAATATATTCCAGGTAAACCTACACCCTTTGTTCGACATTGCATTTCTTCTCCATCTTGCGCAGCAAATTTGCAGGTTTTTAGTACTAATGTGCGGCAGTGTTTCAGCTCCCATTGTTTAAAGTAGACTTAAGATGTGCTCAGATTTTCTGAAAAATGCAGGCCTCTGAAATGTCTCTGCATCCTTGGCATTCTTCTGCTCTCGTTTTTATAATAGCTGTTGTCAATTTGCTCTGTTTTGTGATTTGCAGTGGAGAGGGGTCTGTAGTTCCAAACTGAAGTTACCTGAAACTGTGTATTATTTTGTTTATTAAAGGGGAGGCATCTAATTTTCTGATATTAGGTGGTGTACTTACCTTTGTTTCTTTTGCTTGGTTGTTTGTAAACTGTTCTAATAAGCTCATGCACTATAACCACATACTGGATTTGTCCTTGAAAGAAGCGTTGTAAGCATTTCATGGGCTACAGAGAAAGGATAACTTTAAAGAAATATTTTAATGGTAGCAAAGAGACAATGTTTTAACTGTGTTTAAACACAAGGAGCTGTTAACAACTTGTCCGAAACAAGCAAAGTATTTTTTCTTCTGCAAAAAAAAATCCTTTCAGAATTGATTACTGATAAATGCATTGGAGATTAACCTGTTTTCTTAATGTTAATTTATAATGTTATTATAATCTGTTCTGTGTAATGCTCTCTTACCCAGAGGAAATTAAAACAGCTCTAGTATGAAGAAACCCTGTTGCTGTGGGTGACATCTAGTTGCCCTCACTGATATTACACAGCCATTACTGGAAGTGTTCACCATTTCATGCTGCAGGAGTCCCTCCCAAGGACTTCATGTGTGGGGGATAGACAGAATTAATTTCTGGGAATATTCCTTAGCTAAAGACAGAAAAATAGTACTAAGATTTGCAGTGCGCTTGCTCAAGGCTCCTCAAGGTAATATTTAGTGTTACGATACCAGTGATGTGGAGGTGGTGGAATATGCTAGTGTGTCTAGCCCTCAGTTTTGACTAAAGCAGAAACAGTGAAAGGAACACTGAGCATGCTTTGGAAATCCTCCATGGAGTACTTCTTTCAGCACCACAGCTTAGTGGTGAACTTCATGCTCCAGCCAGGAATAACAAACAGCAGGGTACTGATATCTGAATGAAAACATCAGTTACCTCTTTCTGTTAAAGACTCCCCTCTTGGCTGATGTACCTTCTGGAGGAAGGGACATCCATATGCAGCTTAGCCAGGAGCAGGCAGTCATTCTGCAAAGCCAAGTCATTTGTCTTTGCTCTTTCCCGGAGCAGGGGCTCTAAGCACTCCATTTTCCAGCCAAAGTAATTACACAAAGTAATATTTTCCTGTTTTTAATGGACTCTTTTGACTTCCTCAAAGAAAGCACACAAAGTCAACACATCTACGCATCAGCGTGATGTGATTTAGCCTCGGGTTCCTTTCAAAGAGCTTGGTGAGTAACCTCTCCTTCCCTTCTATCCTCCTTAGTGAGGATAATAGCTACCAGTTTCAGATAAGGGTGATGTTAACCTCTACAATATAGCTTTCTCCAAAGTCTCTGGAAACAATGTGGATGATTACTATTAGCAGGGAAGACGGTGTGTACATGTAGTTAATTATTTGTGGTTGAGGACAATGGTTGATAATGAGTTAACACTGAGGAGTGTGCAGATAGCTGAACATGCAGAATTGCAGTAACACCTTTGTCACACAGCCTGCAGTGTAGTTAACTCTGTATCCGATCTGCTACTGTTGGGCCTGTGCTTGGGCAGGGAAAGAGGAGGACCCAAAGGGTATTTTCTCTATTGTGATTTAATCAGGTATTCTGATACTTTGATATATGTAGGCTGGATGAGACAAGACAGCTTAACCAAACTGGCTAGGAAACAAGTAGTATCTCTACCTGGAATAAATTCTTATTAGAGTTATTATTTATTTTTCCTTTTCCCTCTAAACCGTAGTGCGAATTAATGGAACCTGTTAAAGGTCTTATATACTCTGGCATAATCAAATATATGTTTACCTTCTCCAGAAACTCCACCCTAGGAATACACTAAGACCTGCTGGAAACACTATCTGGCTAACCCTGGATCAGTCTGCAAATGATCTTCTGTGAGTTTGTTGAACAGGAAAGGACAAAACCATGAACAATGTAGAGTGAGAGGGATAATGGGGTTGGAAACCTTTGATCTAATCTAACACTGTTGCATTTTTATACTGATTGGGAAAGGATTTTTTTTTTTTCTTTTCCAGTCACAGGAAGATAGCTGTTCAACTCCTAGTGGAAAAAAATCAGCAGGAATTATTTGGTAATCTCCTCCTGGAAATAATTTGCATCCGATAGTTACTTCTTGGGCCAAATAAAGTTAGTTGAGAATCCCAAGGGACTTCTGAGGAGGCAGATGTCTACATCACAAAATGATTATCCGGTTACTCTGTGGTGTTAACAGTCTCAGCTGACAGAATAGTGGGTGTTTTGTGTTGTTTTGTTTTGTTTTTTTCCCTCCTCCCCCTCTATTTGTTTGACTCAGGAAGAAGCCTACTGCTGGGAGACCTGAATTACTTCTACTTTTGTCAGATAGGGGTTGGGGATTTCCATCTCCCTAACTTTCAATCTCATCTCTCTCATTTTGTAGATAAAGAAAAATAAACACATGCTGTCAGTTTTGGAAATTACTGAACTTGCTGATGGTTTTAAAAGGATAAATTGATTGTGTCAGCTAAGAAGGTGTGTCCAGTATTGCCCAGTTTGAAGTCCACAAGAAATCTTACCACTTTTAATAGAAGCTGGCAGTCTTAAGTTATCTCTTAAGCAACATTTTGTTAATATTTTGCAATTCAATCTGCCATTGAACAGGCAGGGCAGTCTAAACAAAATCAAGACAACATTAGGGGTGGTAGATATTAGATGTGCACATGCCTTTTATATTTAGGATAAATTAAATTATTATTATGCTGCAGAGCTTAGAAAAAAAAAAAAAGATTGTCAGTATTTCCAAATGTTAATGGGGAGTATTGAAACAAGACTTCATTTGTAGGCTGGACTTGTTTCATGGCATTATGCTTTCTGTATCTACAGACAAAATGCTTTCTACTGCAGATCACAGAATCCGAAATGATCTTAATGGTTGGGAAGACAATGCAATGTAGCCAGTTAATGAAAGAGCGTGATCTGTACAGAAAATTATTTTGAGCAGATACACACACACGTAGAAAGAAAGATTAATTTAGAGACATTTGTCATTAAAGCAGATTTTTGTATGGTTTTCTGTGGGATTTAAGGGGGATTAAATGTTTGACATCACTTTGCCTGCACAGGCTATGTTGTTGAAGAGGTTACTGAGTGAGTGATGGAGAACTCAAATATGCGCCTATGCTGAAAGAGTGGAAGCAATGGATCAGACTGCAACCTGGCAAAAAAATTTGCTCTATCTACTATATTTCTAAAAGTAAGGTGCTTCTGGTTTGACAACAGATGCCACAGGAATGTAGAGCTTAAGGAATTTTAATGATTTGCCAAAATATGAGGGGAACTCAGAGAGGGCATTGGAGCTGGGATGCCTATGTCTTCTGTCTTCAGTGATGCCTTGCTTCACATGCATCCTTTGTGTGATATGCTGTTTCTAAACAGTAAAAGCACTAAAAAGTCAGCAAAGTGGATTGGCTGATCAGGTGCATTTCTCTTTTGGAAGAGATGGTCCTGGTCATGAAGCTTCTGCTCCTCACCTGCCTGTGGCCAACAGCAGTGCTACACAGCTCTCAAAGTCAGCATCACCATCGTCATCATCGGCAACAATTCTCGTTCTTAAGAAAGCATAACAGGTAAGCAATACATTCTCTCTGTCTGTGTTCCTCTGATAAACTTTGTGCTGTCTGTCAGCAACCTTTTGATGCACCCTATTTGTTCACTGTCCTGTTTTGCCAGTTTCTGAATATATGCTATGCATAATACATGTATAGGGTGTTCCCAAAACAGAAATGGTAAACTATTAATTGACAGAGCTTTTTCATAATTAGACATTACATAATGTGATTTCATGTATGCTTCATGTATACACAGGCATGTACACACACCCCCACACAACTCTTTTAAATTGTGTGATATCAGACTACTATTGTGATGAACTGAGTATTTTTGTCCTCACTTCCCTTACAACAAGTAGAAATGCCTTCCAGAGTTTGATGCTAATGTTTGAAAGTGACTTCCATTAACTAAACAGCAGAGTAGCTACACTGTTAAGATGCAGAAGACATTTTTATGGCACTAAATGAGGTGAATTGTACTTTATTTTTAGTGATGACACAGTGT
Organism: Anser anser; assembly: GCF_964211835.1. Taxonomy (NCBI): domain Eukaryota; kingdom Metazoa; phylum Chordata; class Aves; order Anseriformes; family Anatidae; genus Anser; species Anser anser. The sequence goes on from NC_139720.1 coordinate 88,137,140, forward strand.
GCTCCCATTCTGGAATACGCCTATGCTTTTAGACATTGGAAGGGAAATTGTTCATAGTCTTTCCAAACAAGTAATTTGTTTAAAAGGAATAGTGATGCAAAGCTTTTTGTATAAATTTCTATGCAAAGTGTTTGTGCTTTTTCCCACAAATGCAATTTCATGTCTTCCATGTGAGGCCTCTGAATGTGTTTTGAGATCAGTCTCATAACATGTAAACAGACCACTGACTACCTGTGATATTTCAGGTAAAATCTCTCTTTGTTGGGAGGTAGGAAACAGTGTAATAAGTAGCTCTATTTAAGGAAGGAGAAGAGGTGCAATGGTTAAACTTTTTCCTGTCCTTGATGCCCTATTAAAATGGGCAGGGGAGCTCATTGTTTTTTCATAATAATCACCTATTGAGGAAAAGTGACATAATTGGACTCCTCTGATGCGGTTAAGCTGTTTTTAAAGTTACCTTTGTAGCAGGCATACAGCTGTTTATCTTCTGTATCACTCCTTATGTGATAATCCAGCAGTGACATATCTTTGAGTCCTTACATGTCTTGTTAAAATCATGGTTAAGCAACTCAAGGCAAGAGAAAATATCCCAGTGACACAATGGAAGTGCCTGGAGATGCTATATAGCTCAGTATTTCTGGATTTCACCTCAAGGTCATAGGATCAAGTTTAGTCTAAGCCAAAAGCTCATGAAAAGAATGCCTACTCAGCAGACTGTTTGAAACACTGATAATTTTAGAGTGAATGCTAGTGCATGATTATTTGTAACAATAAAACAAAATAAACAGAACTAGAACTAATGTCAAAATAAGGTATAATATGTTGCTTTACTAGTCTCAGGAAGCAATTGAGAATCAAATGGAAACAGAATAAAATAACTCCTTAGTGCTGTAGGGGTAAAGAAGGTCTGCGTTAAGCTGAGCTAATACATTTTTGCTAGTGGTAAAAGGGAAACGTATGCTAATATTTGCATTTATCCCGTTCTGCAATAGCTGGACATTGCTGACCTCTTGCCACAGCATGACGGTAACTATATTAGCACAGTATCCTCTACATCTTCATAGGTCTTTACTAATACCTACAAATGGATCCTTAGGACAGGCCTGTGAGACAGGCAGAAGAAATGTGTTAACAGAATAGAAACCAGGAAGAATGGCAGCACCGTGTTCTCAGCTAACACTGAATAGGGTAGCAGTTTTCTTTATACAAGGCAAAGCCTTCCATATCTTCATTTCCTAGGCCCTTGTGATTTAAAATTTGGAACTGGGAAGAAGACTGCAGAATCTGAGCCACAGAAGATCCCAAAGCTTAACAGCTGCAAATCAGCTTTTCTGTGGAAAGGATCCAAATACGTTTAATTTCTCTTTGTTTGATTCACACTCTGGTTTTATTTCTAAAGGCAGCATTATCCTCCAGTACATTGCAACAGGGTCTGACTTTCCTCTTTTTCTTTCTGGGGAAAAACCTTTCAGCCAGCCCTAGAGTTATTAGGGACACAGCTGACAGATGGCCTTGGTTAAATGGGTGGCCTTTTAGAAAGAATCCCATGTGAAAATGTTACTTAACCTACAAGTTCCACTGGTTTAATAGAGTAACCCAATTCTCCCTCCAAAGCTATTTGTCTGCATTCTCTTGTAAAGAAGATTTTAAAGCATTAACCAAAAGTACATGAGAAAGAGATTATTCTCATGGTCCATTTCCTAAAGCAAAGAACAAAGCATTTGACTATCCAAATAGTAGGCATTTTGACAGTGCATGTTGCTGATGTTACTGAACTCTTGGAAATGGAGAGAGAGAGAGAGAACTGTACAGTTTCGATGCTTACTTTTTTTCTGGGTTTCAAAATTTGATGTGTGTTTGTTTCAGAGATCACACAGTTGTATAGCTCCACATAACCTCCTGGGATTAAGATTTCCATAGTTTTTCATTTTGTTTTCCTTCTATTTGATAGTAGCTAGAGTATCTCAGGAACATAGCACTGGAAATAAACTTATGGCCGTTAAATTTAGGGTCTTTCATGGTATTCTTTTCACAAAAGGGTCCTTCAGAGTACCCTTTTCATAAACTCACCTAGTTTCATTTTGAATGTGATGAGATTTTTTTCTCCTCTACTTCCATACTGCAGTAATAAAGGAAGTGTGGTATTTCGGATACTAAAATAGTGTAACAGAAAACAAAGCCACTCCTACCTGTCCTTCCTGAGATGTGAGTTTAAGATTTTTCAAAGTCTTTGACTTTCTCATGAGCAGCAAAGAGCATTAAAACAGAACAGCTGCAAAGGATCTTACCAAATGTCCATGTATGATAGTGCCCTGTTTCCAACAGTGGCTGTAAGCACAAGTTTGGAAGAATAAGGACAGGGCAAACATAAAAGGTATTTTCCACTAATAGTCCCCCATCCTGCAGTCATCATATTTTCCTCAGAAACTTCCTGAGTTTGATGTAATTTCTGCAGATTTAGTGACTTTCTGTGGATTTCTTTTCCGTGAACTTGTCTGATTTCTCCCTGAAGCAGAATAAACTTCCAGTAACCTGGTAAGTTAGAAACAAACAAAACAAAACAAACAAGCAAACAAACAAAAAAAAACAGATGGGATACTAACCACATTGCTCTCTTGAATGCCACTGGTTATGTAACACCACTGTTGACATTATTGGGTTAAATGCTTCAGCCAGAAATGATCCAATTTCCCTGAAGCAGACCTTTCACCTTTCACTCCTTGTTACTTATTAAGGTTAGGTAGGAGCAGCTAAGTTTGCCCTTAAAAGCCTGCCATGTATTCATCTGTTGTTAAAGAATTCTGAATTAGTTCCCTTGGTTTTGTAGGCAGTGACTAGCTGCTCTTTGAGAGCTCTGCCAGACACCAAGGCATTGAGCCATGAGTCCATGTAACAGTACTGGGTAGCGAAGCATCCAAACAGTATCTCACTTGTTTTTCGTCTGAAGAGCTAGTGCTTCCATTAATTTCCTATACAAATGCCAGAAGGGGTGTCTTCCCTATGTGATCTGAAACACTTCAAATGATTTTTATGACCTCCTTTGGAATTTATAGGCTACAATTTCATTTGCATAATGTAAAATGTTGCCTGGAATACAGCTGTAGGAAGAGCTATTATAACTGGAAGCAGTAGTTTCTTGAGCATGTGCTTCACCGAGGCTGACAAGCCCATTTTTGCCATTGCCCAGATCTATGCCAATACCAAGCCACCTGTCAGATCTCCGTTTATTACTACTACCCCAGACAGGTAGAGAGAGATTTCCTTTCCTCAGATGCATGCGGGCTTTTCCTCTCAAACACCAGAGCCTGATGTCTGCCATACAATGAGGATACAGAATCAATGACTACCCTTAGACTCCTAGATTATGGTGCTCTGGCCAAAGCTGTGTGATAAGAGGCCATGGTGCCAGGCCACCAAAGTATAATCTAAGTCTTCGATGTGCTTCTGTGGGACTGAAAACTATTTCACTGGCAACTGCCACACCACTAGGGTCTTGACTGACCTTGAGAAGCTTTTCTGAGACCTACACTGGTTAGATCTGTCTCTTCTGCTTTTTAATGGAATTGGCCCCATGGGAAGGAGCACTCAAGAAAACATCTGCTGATGATTTCACAATGCTGTGGTACTGATCAATAGTTAGATATGGGTCTAGGATTTCTTGGGAGTAAACAAATACATGCATGCAATTTCCTTTGAGTCACCAGTTAAATAACTTTAATGCTGCAGTGAGGACAATTTAATACTCTAACTCTTAGCCAAGGAACAACATCTGGAATCCAGATGCTGATGTTAAAGGAATATTTGCTGGAGAACACTTCTTAGCCTTGGGTGGGAGAAGCAGGCAATGAAGAGAAAAAAAGTGAAGCAGAAGTGTATTAAAAAAAAAAAAGTAGAATGTTTTATGGGATTTTTAAAATTTTTGGTACCTTTACACGTGCAATGTTACCAGTGTCCATGAAATTAATTCCAAGTACCATGAGCACGTACCTCTGCATGTAAGCTTTTTTTCCTTTACAATTAAAAAAAAATCTGCCAAAGGAAGGTATTGAAGAAAAGATGCCACACATTTGTAATGAAAGTACATTCTGTACTGTACTTTCTCTTCTGACTCCTGCAAGATCTTGCCTTGTTTGAACAACTACTTCTGATAGCAGCTAGAAATAATTATTGTTACTCCACCATTTGTACATAAAACATCAGGTTGAAGATGCTATTCAACTAAATGGGCATAAAAGATGATTTTCACATAGGCAGCGTTTTTGTTTATTGTGTCCTCTTACAGGAGCACAGGAAGAATATCAAAATCAATAACATCTCTTTCAGAAGCTTATTAAGAAGAAATCTCTTGCCCTGGTTGCTTATATTTTGCCTCTTGATACTGCTAGGGAACATTTTCCTCTGTCACCTAGTTGTTTCCAGTAAGAAGTTATAATAAATGTAGCATAGCTTTAGCTTGCTTCTTCCAGTGAAATCGTCAGAGCCTCAGACAGGTATCTTCCTCGGCACATTTGATAACAAATAACTTACTGCTTCCAAACTGTATTAGCTGTGCCATGGCATTCTGAACATAATTCATCGTTTCCTCCTATACCAGTTCCCAAGCAGCAGAATTTCCCTGCATGCCTACTGTGGAGTACTGCAGGTGTTTGTTTCTACTGCCTGTTCTGCTCTGACACAGACAGGCTTGATTACGGCTGTTTTAATTCTCTGAACCGTGAGGTTTCGTTTTAGCATCCACATAGTTTTGTTCCAAGGGAACTAAAGTCTTTCTTTGAAATGCCTGATGGATGTTTGCCCTGTTAATTTTTTTCAGGCAACACTGCCAGAGACATTCAAGAATATGCAGGTAGATTAACTTGGTCAACCCTAACGGTTCTGAATAGACAAACAGATGGTGACACTGCAGCATCCCTGTGACACAGCATTGTAATTCCTTGACCTTCATTATTTAAAAGGGGGAGGGGGAGCCCAAGTAAATACAGCAGCTCCTTATCCTAAGGTATCTCATATCTCATCCAACTCAGTGCTTGACTACAGGGCAAATCTTTAGAACAAATTGTGATCATTCAGTCTAAAGCAACAATTACAGTCACTGGCTGCAAAGTCTCAGAGAATCATAGAGGGCATGAAAGAAAAGATCTCTAGGGAGATTCCCTTGCCTGTGGCAAAGTAGCTGTGTTTAAGACATTCATACAGATATCTGTCTAACCAATTTTTATATAGCCTGACTGAAAGGAGTCTCAAAACCTCCCCAGGCAATCTGTTCCAGCGTTTCACTGTTCTCACCAGGAGGTACCACATGCCTCCCTTGTTGCCACTGCCCATCCTGTCTGGGAGTGGATATGGAGCAAAGGGCCCTGTAAAAGCTCATTATGTGTTCTGAAGACTGTGATATGTTCCCTCAGTCTTCTTTCTACAAATTAAACAGCACTGGTTCCTTGGGATCCTCCCATACCTTTTATAAAATGGAAGCTCAAAACTAGGTGCAGTGCTCCAGCTGAGGTTTGGCTAGCTCTGCTATTACTTGGAGCCAGCCACTTAGAGCAAGTCATACAACAAGGAGTGGAGTCCGAAGGAGGCATCATAGCAGAAGCATGTAATATAACAGATTCTTTCAAAAGGCTGTGTCTCCCAGCTGCCAGATCTTGTCTGTGTTATAACCCAAATACTTTAGCATAAGACCACCCTGCTCTCTGTGGCGTACTTTCTGTGTATAGGAAAAATAAAAAAGGAGGCTGCACTGTGATGGGCAGCTGCAGTTCATTTTAGATGCAGGCCCAGCACATAAATGCCCTTCTCCGGTAGTGAAATTCCTCATGGAGTTTGGGATGTGGTGGCAGTACATTCTGCAAAGGGAAGAGAGTTAGCAGCAGTCAGTAGGAAGAACAGAATTCATGACATCCTACTGAGAGCATACAAACAGAAAGATTCATCTGTGTTGCCTCTGTGCTACCCAGAGCTAAGAGACAGGACGTCTATGATGCAAAGAAATACTGCGTGTCTGAGCAGCAAACAAGGGGTGAGCTAATGAGCAACAAACAAATGGGAAATTACATGTTAGCATATAACTTGGCCACAACCGACGGATGTTTGAGAGGACCTCAAAAAATGAGTTCCTGGATCCAGGACTGTCAGCTTCAGAGTCCCTCAGAAAAATGATTGATTCATTTGAGCTCTTAGGGAAAAAAGAAGAAGATTTATGATAAAAATTGTAATTGTCTTTGTCATATGGGTAATATATGAAGTCATTTAAAAATATGGATTCATGGTGTTATTTCCAAATCTGTGTTGAAAGAAGTTAATACCTTTTTTTTTTCTTTTTTTTTCTTTTTTTTTTCTTTTTTTTTTTTCATTTGGCTATAGTTTCTCATATAATGATAGTCTCTGAGGGGACTTCTTGTATGTAATAGGTGTTCGTCATGAACCTGGGTGCCCTCACACCTGATTTATCCACGTTTTCCAATATGTGTCTCCCCAGCTTTATTAACACAGTTGTTTCCCTTATTACTGCAGATTCAACTGTCCAGGATTCTTGAGCCCCTGCTTCATTTAGCCTTCTGTCAGGCAGGAAAAAAAATGAAGTTTCTTACTTTTTTTTTTAAACATAGCAAACGAGAAATTAAAATGAGGAAAATTGACAGCACCAAAGTACGGCCACTTAAATCTGAGCAGCTTCTTCGCATAGAGGACCATGATTTTGCACTGAGACCTGGATTTGGAGGTAAGCAGCAGGTGCCAGTGCTGTGCTGGTTAATACTTCATTCTCTATCTGAAAGTTACTTAAACTCTGTCCGGCAATGTCATTTAAAATTGAATGACAGCTTTAATTGCAGCTCACCTCTTTTATACTCCAGAAACCAAAGAAAAAAACTAGAAATAATTGAAGGTGAGGCACTTTTTTTGTGTTTAGCATATCAATAGGAGAAACCATTCAAACTGACTCCTTCTCAGAAGTAATTAAAAAAAGCAATATTATTAGAATACTACTCTTTGAGCACAGTGATTAAGGTATCCCTGGAAACTGCATAGTCTAGTAGCAATTAGCAAATTACTTAGTCATCAGATTTGTTTTGAGAGATTGAAATGAGCTATGAATTCCTAAATCTGTTTGCTCTGTACAAAATTTAATAGCTAACCACAGGCCTTCAGTTTATTACCATGTAGTTTCTGTGTTGTTGGGCACTATGATGATTATTTCTTCATTTAACTAAATTGCATGTGGATAACATCCCAATCAATGGGATGTTCCCAGTTTAGATTTGATTTTGACTCTCCTTCATGGAAGGTAAAATGAGAAAGCTGCCCTACTCTTAAGCTTTGCCTGCGTCTTTGCATCACCAGTTCAGTGTTCATAATTCATAGAAATAGACTGAACTGCACTGGATTATGAAGCCAAAATAAAATATATGAGGAGCAATAATCAGCTGTGTAAAAAGGCATAAATCTAGGAGGCTAGATGAAGCCTGTGGAGCTATTCTTATTGACACCAGGTGCTGGGCCCTGGCAAGCATGCCAGGAGGGAGAAATCTGAAGTAAGAAAAACCTCTCTGGATGCATTGGTTGAATGTGAAAGAATTTCTCATTACGCTAGAAATTTTGGCTTGTCAGGGAGCAAAAATCTTTCCTGACTTTTAACAGTAGTTGAGTTATATCTGTATCTTGGCAGCAAAAGTTAGGATTGCGTCTTACCTAAAACCTGTCTACCCTAATATCTGTCACTCTTGACATCTTCCTGTTATTACCTGCTTTGTCACACAAGGAATTTAAACTTTTGAGAGTATCATCTCGGAGAGGAAGCAGTATTTCCATGAAAGAAGCAACAGTTCAGGATGTACTTTATCACTGGATCATCACAGAAAGCAATACTTCTGATGTACATAAAAGCAGCTTTCAGAATATACCCTGTGATCTGGCAGCTGTAATTTTCCACAGGCAGCGAGGATTTTTCTGCGCCCAGCAAATCTGGACCAGGCTTTTTCCCCTTGTCCTTTTATTTTCAGATGACTAGTCATAGAGCCCTTTCAATTCCCATTGAAGACAGCTGTGGTTTTTCCACTGACTTCATTGTACGGGCCTCCTAATAATCAGATTGCCATGGGTACGATTTCAGCTGCACTCCTGTCTTTCAGAAATAGCTTTCAGCAGAACTGTGCATCAGCTTTGCTGCTCTTGTATTATACACATGCTGTAGTGGCATAGGTGGCAATTCTAAAAGCCATGTCCAATAGTTCACACGCATTCACATTTTCAGGACTCTCTTAATAAATGGAATACTTACGTATCAATCTCTCTAAGACTATAACATGGATCCATTAACATTTTTACAGCACGCAATGAAAAGTCTTGGGGAAATGAGTATTGATCCTAAATTTACACTGCATTATTCCTGTCTTACCATTGATTTCAATGTTGTTACAGCAGTAAAGAATGGCTTGTTTTTCAGAAGAGACAGGTTAATAAGGCATAACAGAGAGTTAGCACACAAATGTAACCTCATCAAAGGACAAAACCATCTGAAACATGAATCTGAGTAACATACCCAAAATTATTGTCTGACAGCAGAGTACGTGTTTGTCTAAAAGACACTGATGAATAAGTGTGCAATAGAAGGAAACCTAGCTAGAGAAGATGAAATTAGACGTATCCCTGCTGCCCAGGTACTGACTGGAAGGAGTCACATATACCCTTCTCACGAGGTGGGCACTGCCACCAGCAACACTCACAGCATGTTCGGAACAGCTTATGCCCTAGGGCTGGCACAGCTAGGGGACAAGGACTTTGCTTACTTTCCTCTTCTTCACGCTGCACCCACTGCCATAACATGGCTCTGAATTGCATTAAGACTTACAATACTGTGGCCTTATGTATTTAAACAGATGAGATTTGGGGTTCGTTTTTATCAAATATAAAATAGCATCTCAGTACTGTGATTCTTTGAGGGCTTGGATCTGTCACATGTCACAGTGCATGATTTATTTAGCTCAGCACAATGCATGATTTTATGATACTGATGGGCGAAAAAAAAAACAGAGCTGAGTGAAAAACAAGTATTTAAAAATGATTCTTTACCTTTCAAAGAGGGACAATTTTTTTGCCCTCCTCTATATCTCATTGGGATTTCCTTGATGTGTCATTGAGTTGTAATGACAGATTTTGTTAATTTCTACTGTGCCCCTTTCCCTGAGAAGGTCAATCATCCTTTGCACCAGTTTGAGGAAAGAAGCAGCTGGAAAATCTATGCTGTTTTTAACCTGCTGGAGATTCCTCAATTCAGGCAACTCATAAATCTAAATCTAGCTTTTTTAATTTCATTTAGCCCCACACATGCAAAGTGAATGAGGAAGATAACAGGACCCAGAGATTTTAGTATTTATAATTAAATAAAAAAGGAAAGACAGAGAAAACACGTGCTGAATTTGTATTGTAAACTGAGCAAACATCTGCACAGGAAAAAATTTGGGGGAAATGAATGTAGAGCTGTTGAACACTGATGCTTCTGGCTGCAGTGTCACTGGAAATAATTGTGACCTTGCTCACATGGCTGATTGCATTCTCCTGAAAATATATCATTGCTCTTTGGAGATGAAAGGTCGTTTTTTGACCAAATGGCCACAATTCTGCTTTTATTTATTTGAGTGTAATTTGTCTTTGTTCTGTTGATTGCAATGATCTTCCAGCTGCACAAGCAGAACCTGACTATCTGCTGATTTTAAAATTTAGTCCTGACATTGTCTGTTTATTAACAGATTAGAGATCTAAGTCTGAGAAGCATACTGTGTCAGCATGAAGCAAAATCAGCAAGCTGCTAGCAAGCTGTTTCTACATTTTTGCTATAGAAATGGTCCTATGTCTGGAGCACATTACACAGTGAGGCTGAGTGAAGCAAACCTATTCAGTACATCCAAATATTATTTAAAACAAAAAAAAATATGAAAACTTATGTTGTCACATTGCATTTACTCCCTAAGCCAGGCTCTTGGGTTGTTTGTTTTGTCACGGTCCTCTTCTGTTTGGAAGTCTCTGGTAGATGGACCCAAGCAGACTGGCCTCCTGCAGACCAAGGAGAAGAAAGAGTGCTAAAGTTTTGTAGATGAGCATAGTGAAGGCTTGAGAAATTCCACCAGCAACGGTATAGTACTGGTCATCAGTTGTGGTAAGGACTGTCTGCATAAGTCCTACCAAAGGAAACAGAAGACTGCCAGTAGACTCAGAGTCAGATCTTTTCATGACTTATAAATGTCTTTGTATGCCTATTGCCTAAAGTACCTCAACTGATTTTTCAGTAGCCTGATGAACTGATAGTCTGTGAGAAGATAGCTCAAGTTTGGACTGGAGAAAAAGCAAGAAATTAAATTATGTTGACAGCACATCTCAGAATGATCATCTCCATATTTTAAACTCAATGAGAAAAGGTGAGCACAGGCCAGTATCAGACACTGCGCTGAGATTTCTAGCAGCTCACATCTGAGGAGCACCATGCAGGCTGTCTTGACAGCCAAAACCTTATACATTGAGGGAGGTGTTAGCGTGAGTCACACTTAGAAACCTTTTTAAATTACTTTATTTTCTACTATATTTATGCATCTATTTCTCTATATAATGTTATTTTCTTAACATTCTTATTTCAGTGTATTGGCAGAAGTCATTTTGAGCTCTTGGTTTCCTGAGTTCTGTCTCCATGAGCTAAAAATCAGCATTGTCATTTTAAAAATCATCATTCCTTTACTCCTCTGTCCTTCGGTTTTCTTAAAACTCTTCCACAAGCTCTCTGAACTATTTTGCCATCTAGAGATTATAGAACGAGATATTAACTGTCACTACATAAAAATAGTTCTCTCTGTGTGTATATATACATATACGAATATATATATTGAAGTATAACAGCTTTATTTTTCTTTTCCATTGTGTGTTAATGACCTGTCAGGCCCTATGCTACTGGTGGGCGAGTTAAAGAAATTTTAGAATTGGTTATTTCTGCTTTGTCAACCTGTAAAAGGTTACACATATTAGAAATATGGAAAATAATTTAGTACAATTTAGCTGGTCAAACCATAGCAGTCTTTCTAGAGAATTTTCATCCCAAACTGCAATTAAGCGTAGTCTTTAGTCCACATTTTCAGAGGATCAGAGATCACAGTAACTCCTCCCCACTTCTTGAAAGTTCAGAAACATCTTCTCGCTGTTATGGAGGAGAGTGACTGACAAAAGTGGAATAACTTTCTCCCATGTGTTACTGGAAGGAATAGCTGGGGTCCAAAACAGGAGGGAAATATTTCGGTAATTTGCAAGACCTCTGATAGACAACTTCTCCTGGATATGTTTTTGTACATTGCTAATTCTTCTATTCCAAGAGCTGGCTCTGGCTGATACCAGTCCCCCTTCATTTCCCATGTGAATAAGAAAGAAACAAAAGAGTAACGAGTAATTGCCAATAGTGCTCCTGTTTTACTTCGTTGCCAGGGGAAAGTAAATGTATCCACGCAGCTTAATTTACCTGCGGTTTGTTTGCACTTCTGTCTCTTCGGTTCTCTTCCTCTACAAGCCTACAAGCCTTTTTTAGAAAAAAGCATTTGTATGGATCTTAATCCTCCCCCAGTCTCTCTGTGTTTTACTGGGAGCCTTCTGTAGACCTAGATTTTTTCTCAGCATACCCTGTTACAAAGCTAACTGTGAAAAATCAGCGACTGATCTTTCTAAATTCAATGTCTATCTTAGGAAATTGCAGGTGCAATCTGCTGTGTGTTTAAAGGTTTGACTACTACTACTACAAAAAACAAACAAACAATTATATAATTCATTAAGCCAGTTATTACTGCAGAAATTGATCCTAGAATGCTAAAAAATATCCTTTTTTATGTAATAGCTCTTTAAAAAATGATATTGTAGGCTCTGTCTTTCCTGCTATTTATTAAAAAATTCCATGCTCATCAAGGAATTCTTTTGCTGTGTTTAAACCTTTAAAATAAAAGAGAACAGCAATGGCTTGTGTGAAGATAAATCCCTCTGAAAACAATTCTATTTTTTCTCCTGAGGAGTAATTATCTTGAAAATCTGTGGAACCTCCATTGTGAAAATCACTAATCCCTCTAAAATAATGATTTGTAGCAGTGCTCCAGCAGCAACTGAAGCTGCTCAATTTAATAACAAAATCCTCTCTGCCATCCCCAGTTTTGTCAAGCTGGGAAATAAAAAACACAGCTTTTCTCTGGTTACTTTTTTTCAAAGTGAATTTGATGTCATTGCCTGATGGTCAGCCAGAGATTGAAAATCTCAGTACATTAAAGGGAAAGCTGTGGTGCACACATAGGAGTAGAAAAATGACTCATTTTCTGGCCGTTTTAGGATGCTTATTGAAATGCTGTTTTTTAAAAAAACAATCTTGGTATAATAAACCCAAGGGATAGACAATTTTCAGTTTTCAGCAACCTGTTCACAATAGCTTATTATTACTGTTTCTAGTGGATTTTTTTTTTTTTTTTTTTTTTTAATAATCCCAGAAAGAAATGTTCCAAGAAAACTACAAAGCTAAGAAGACCTGGATGAGAGGAGGGCCAATATGATTTCTACAGGGGCGGCAGTGTTAGTGGCAGAAATATAAAAATGCTTCAGGTTGGAAAAGCGAACAGTACTCTGAAGAGAACAGGACAGCATATATATATATTATATACATAATGTTTAGTGTCTTTATCATCTGAAGTAGGGGCAGAATGGGATGAAAATACTTGTAGCTGCTATGATCTGTCAATATAAGGATATAAGGTCAGAGCTGGGTTTGGGGGACATGGTTTAATAATTGTCTGTAATGAATGCTAAGCTCAACAGTGTTTTCTCCTTAATCAGTATGAGTACACTCTTGGGCTATTTCCCATACAGAGAACAGGAATCTCTTTCTAAGGATTATGTTTTACAGTTCTAGCATTTCTACCTCATCAGGAACAAATTTCATTGCAATTGTTACCTATTTATTTAATTAACTTTAGAAACACCCACTGTAATTCTGCTGGCCATAGCTTTTGATCTCTTTTATGTTTTTCACTGTCCTCACTGATTTGGTTTTATAACAGTTCTCAACTTAGTGCAAGCTGTCCTTTCAAAGAATGAAGTACCTCTCCATGTATTTATGTGTAACAGGCACTTCAGCTTGTGCAAGTGTAACCAACATAATCATCTGTACTTAAGCTGCTACTAGTTTCTAGTTCTAAGACCAGTTTCTTTATATCTGCCCAGATAAGGTGAATTATTGACTGAAATGGTGTCCACATTTGAGTAGCGATTGTTTGGGCCAGGAAATTGTCTACAGTTTTTGCAAAGCCCAAGAAAGCGTTAGGACTACCACACTTTGAAGAGCTGTCATTCAGAAAAAATACTTTTCCCTGCTATGCATGGTATGTGTTCACTTAGAAAGCCAGTCATCCTGTTCTGTGGTATGATTTCTGGGTCCTTCCCTGCCTGCTTGAAGAATGCTGAAGGAAGACAGTTAACTTTATTTGCTTTAGACTTGTACTTGACTCAGAAACTGGTAAAAGCCTTTATTATTATTATTTTTTTTTTTTACTGTGGAGAGCAGCTCCCCTCTCCTCCCCCTTCACCAATGTAATTCTACTCAAATAGGACTAAACCCACTGATAAAAACATTCCAGTCATGCATATCAACCCCAAATTTTAGTAATACCTGTTAAGATCAAGTGTATGCTCAGATATGAGCACTTCCAGTATGTCCTGCCACTTGCAGCTGCCACAGTGCTAGGATAAGAGTTTGGAGACACCTACAATATCAAGAAGTTGAAGCTTATTGGTGAGTAGGCTTAGATAATATGCAGTTCCTCTGCCCGTCAGTCCCTCCAAGCTTCCCTGGTAAACAACTGGCATTTCTAACGCTCAAGCTACATCCAGATTAGAACTCCAGGAAGTACCTGTTACAATGAACGGAGTTTAAAGGGACCCAAGAACAATGAGGCCATATTTCATGCTGTTGGCATACTAGTCAGCTTTGTAGCAACTATGCTCCTAGGCTGGAGCACTGTGCTTCTACAGCCAGCCTGCTCCCTGACATACCCCAGCTGGCCCACAGCTAACTCAGGTATCAGCTCTGCAATGTGGGCTTATCCTATTTCACCATGCAAATGAGGAGCTTGAAAAACAACACCTCATCTTTCCGCAGTGTTTGCATTCAAATGATGTGCAAATACCACTTGTGAATGATGTTCACATCATGTATAAATCCTGCTATGACTTCCACTTAGACTAAACCTGTCTTTAGCTTCCACCATAGTTTAGACCTCAGTGGAATACTGAAAGGATGACCACTCCGACTACAAGCTGGCATTTTTGTAGCCATACTCAGTGCAAATCAGTATTTAGCATAAGTAAACTATTTATGTAGTGTGCTTGGGACTGCATGGGCAAAATAAAGATGAGAAGTGGTCAAACCTGGTTTAGGAGAGGCGTAAAATATTTTTATCAGTTTGTGTGAAGGAGCCTGGTTGGATATATACGTTGATACTCTTGTGCATCGGCCTCTCAGGTAGATGTCTCCTGCTGCCTTTAGTCTCCTAAAGAAGCAGTATTTTCCCAAGTACTGTTCAGAGTTTTACTAACGCACTAATTGACTGAATTTGTTTTTGAGCTTTGATTCTCTGGCTGATGGACTGAGCCACACATTTCTCTCAGTGGCAGAGGTGATTTCTGAGCCATGCAGCACAGCTCTTGTGAGTGCAGACATGCTTTTGTATCCCCTGCTAACTCTGGTCGTGGTTTACCTTGTTTTTCTGTGCACATCCTCATCTGTTCTATGCAGGGTCAAAACCTCCATTAAAAATACAAGTCAAATCTAGAGATTACAGAGCCAGATTTTAAAATACCTTTAAAATAGTTCAAGATCTCCAGTGGTAAGAACTGGAGGCAGCTGTGTAATCCTCGAGGGCTGCTATTTAAAGGATAATTCCAAAAAGAGACACAGTATTGTGTAGCTGGTTATCAGGAGACTGATATTTCTGGACTATTTTACTCTAATGTAAGGAAAGCACAAGAAAGAGAGAAAGACGAGTTAAAGAATGCTATCTCCTGCTGTTCAGAATTCTTTGTACCCACGTTTTGTACTGCATTATTTTAAAAGTTTACTCTTAAAGTATTTTAAATGCTTATTTTTTACAAATGTAATTGGAATTCCAAGTACAATAGTTATGATTTTAATTCCAAATGGAGAATATTCTTCAGTGTGTGTGTATGCACAAATCTCTGTCCTCTCCTTCTTCTGTAAGGAAATGCTTAGTCAATTACTTAAGTGGAATGACTTGCTTGCTGAAAATTACACAGGTACATAAGCAGTATAGACCTAGGTTTTTAATTCTAGATATTGTGTACTGAAGAGACTATAAATAATTTTATATTTTGCTGTAATTCTAATTGATTCTAATCACTTTATAACAAAAATGCAAATATGGTTTTATGATATGTTCATTCAGATCACATTATGTCATAAATTTACAGCCTTTTTCAGTGGCATGAAATAGTGGGATAGTATTTAAAAAAAATCCACCAAGTGCCATTTGGTGTGTATTGTACTTGAAAATAAATTCCTATTTATTATATTTATAAATTATTATACATTGCACACACAACACTCCATCATGGCACATACTTAGTGACTTAGTGTGTGTACAGCTTTTCCCTTATAAGGTAGTCAGAAAGAAATCCATTTTCACAAATTTGTATGCTAAAATTTAAATAGTTAAGCAACTAAAGATAATCAGGAGGCATAATATTTTTTTAATAAGAGTTGAGAGTGATAAGTTTCTCCCTACGACAGCTTCTCCCTACGACAGTTCTAAATAGTACACCAAGCAGTTAATTGGCTTTGGTACTGCAAGGAAGCTGCCACTGCTATCTAAACTGCAATGCCACCAACAACTAGTCTGGCTTCAGAGATCACTTAAGATTTTGTATTTATTTCTACAACTCTTTAGCACTGGGTTTTACTGTATTGCCATGGACTTTCTCATTCAGTGTACTATGGTGGACAGACCATAGCAAATGATGGTATGGAGTGTACTCTGCATTTGTTAATATACAGTCTTCCTTTTAAAAATACAAATTTATGTTCATCGCTCTTTCATTCTGTTGCTTTGAAGGGTCTCCAATACCTGTGGGCATTGATGTGCAGGTAGAAAGCATTGACAGCATATCTGAAGTTGACATGGTAAGTTGGTTAGTAAAACTGAAATAAAGAATTTCAGCCAAAACGCAAGGTCCTAGAAACATCCAGATGGATGATATAGAACAATACAGTTAAAGAAAGCAAACACTTAGCACAGCCTTGCCGTAAAGCATGCAAGTCATCCTCATTTAAATTAGTGTTATGTACGAGCACACGCTGAATTTCTCCCCGAGCCAGAGGAACAGAACAGAGCGGAGAGCACTCCGATTTGAAAATGTCAACCATTCAGTGAGTCCCATGGGCTTCCATGTAAGCTCTTAGTGCTCTGCACTTTTGAATATGAGGTTTAATGTCTTTTGTTTCCTTTCTTTATGCAGGTCTGAATATTCCTCATCATTTCTGACATGATGGAGCTGTGGTCATAACAAATGGAAATACAAAAATCAGCTCCAGGAATGGTCTTAGGAAGGAGACACCCTCACTACAATCAAGGACATGTAGCAGTGGAATGCAGGCTGCTCATTCCTTAGACAAAATTGTCACTAATAGTGCCACTCAGACATTGGTGCCAAGTTGCTCAGTCCTAGAATAGCAGGGCACATTAACTTGGCAAAGAGATCTCATTTGTGGTATCCATTCACACCAAGTGTAGCTCACCATGAGTGTTGACCTTGCTGTGGGTTCTGTCAGTACGAACCCCTGCATTGCTGTGCAAACCTACCCAAATCAGTGGGTTTCACGCAGGCATAAAATCACGTTAAAGGAGATTATTTTCAGAAGTATTTGTTCTAACAAGATGAGTAATGCAAAAGCTAGTTAGGTCAGCCCAGAGCAGATATTCTGTGCAGAAGCTCAGAATGGATTTCCAGCTTCCTCTCCATCTCTTTCCACAACTGTATTTGTTATATGCCACGTTATATAGCCATCTTATTCTATGTAAGATATTTATGACAATATTTCATATTAAAAAGATTGTAATTCTTGTAGAATTTAATTGTTTACTCTCATGAAATTCACCATAATGTTTCTATAAGATTCATTTCATTCATAAAATTTACTAATCTAAAAATCCTGACTGATCTTTGTACAAAATGTACAGATGAATGGATTTTACAAACTGACCTAAAGGAACTGTAAAGGAATTGTAAAGGATCTGTAGTCTGTTGTGGGAATAACTTGTGAAAATTTCCACAGGAAAACCCTCTCCCTTCACCTTAGGTTGGTTGTAGAGTTTCTTTTTCACTTTGTTGATGATCCAATCCAGCAGACCCCTGAGCTCTGTAAGAGTTTTATCTGAGTATAAATCACATATGAACAAACCCCAGACTCAGACACCAGGGACCAGGCAAGCAGCAGGTATCTCAGAGGTAGCTCCGATGTATATTTCATCTCACTGAGTGGCATTTGATTGCCACTTTGATTGAGGATCCTCCACATGATGTTTATAGCAGAAACTGATCCTTTACATGAGTTGATTACTTTGTACTGTTTTCTGTTGTGCATGAATAAAACATGGATTGTCTTCTTTTATTTTTAATTAAACAAAGGACTTCACAATGACTTTGTATCTCAGACATTACTGGAAGGATGAGAGACTTTCATTTCGTAGTACCAAAAACAAAAGCATGACTTTTGATGGAAGACTGATAAAAAAGATCTGGGTACCCGATGTGTTTTTTGTACACTCCAAAAGATCTTTCATCCATGATACAACTGTGGAAAATGTCATGCTCCGAGTATACCCTGATGGCAACGTACTCTTCAGTCTACGGTAAGAACAATACCGTTTTTATAAGGAAATACATGATGCAGTTGTGGAGCAATAGTCTGTCTAATGAGAAACTACTGGAAATACTTGAAGTTAGGATTCTGATGCTGAACTGGCATTAATCCTCTGGTGTCAAGTACTGGGAACAACTGACAACTGGAAATTTGCAGTGTACCAGTGGGAAAATAAATTTAGGATCGATAACATAAAAATAACATCTGTCATTCACATACTGTTCCCCATCACAGGATGATGGCACTTTTTCCATCTGTTGTGAATACCACTGAAGTTTTTCAAGTGTTAGTCCATTGCCAGTGGTTTTAGCAATATTGCAGTAGTTTTACTGTTGAGTGCAGTAAAGCCCTAAATTATTAGTACAGAACATTTTTTTCCCCTGAGTCTTTTAAAATTGTCTCAGCTATTTTCACCCTGGGATACCTGTAAACATAGCGCTGATATAAATCAGAGCTGCAGGTAGGCACAGAGAGCTGCAGATAATCAGTGCTGATGCCAGCAGTGTTTAACAGGCACACTGTGTGACTACTAAGAACTGGAAAGCAAAACAGCAGTTCCAGAACTGGAATAGCAATGTCATTAAACATGCCTCCCTTCTACCTATACAGTATTGCTTTTCTTTATCAAGCAGATTTGGATGATGCGGCAGAAACAGTTTTAATGGAAGAATTTTCCCCCTTGGGCAGAGGCCCTGGAGCCTGTGCATTCTCCAGTTTCTTACTAATTAGCCCTGTGCACAGATGTGATATTTCATCTGATCTGGAGAGCTGGAAGATTTATGCAAGCACTTGAGTTTTTGGTCATGTAATAATTGTTCTAACAAGTAAATGAATTCATCTGCCTTCTCATACGGCATGCAGAAAGCCTCACAGCAATTGCTGTACACCACCTTAGAATAGCGTTAGGCTTTTATGTTCAAGAATCACACTGAGCAGCAAAACACCATGAGGTAAACTATGCATTTTATTGTTATATTCACTTCTGTGCTTCACAAGAGAGAGGGATCAGAGGAAATACACCAAGGCTTACAGCAGTAGCTCTCAATATGAGAGGTATGACTCTTGAGATGGGAGACCCTGCCTTGCGTCCTACATCCCATTTGCAAGCTAGTGCCCTACTTTTACATCTTGTCCTCTTCTCTCTGCTCCCAGAGTTACCTTCCCCTAGCCCTGCATTATCTGTTGGTGGGTTCTGGGTGACTCCTTTCTCTGACAGGTGAGCCTTCATGCAGTCTCACCTTCCTATGCCAGTGAAGAGCAAAACCCCAAAGTTCCTGCTAAACCTCTGGATTTTATCCTGTGCATAAGCATGAAGAGCAGGTCCTGTCCTCTTCCTTCCTTTCTCTGTCATGTCTTAACAAACTAAGAAGAAGGGAAGGGGGTGACCTAAGGGCTGGTGAACCAAGGTTTTGAAATGATTAAGGTCATACAGCATGTTTCTAGCCTGAGTGCTGTTAATCTATATGTTCCTAAAGAACCGGATGCTCATTAAACCCTCTTTTTGTATTGCCAGATTTACATGCGATGGGTAGATTATATTCCAAATCCTTATGTGCAAGAAATCTGAATATTCCACAGTTTTTCTTCAGTACCCAGCATCCAGGACTTTACTGAAGCAAAATGGAATAAAAATCCAGATTTGGTGCTAAAATAGTCTATTTTTTTCTCCACATTTTCTTGCTGTTCCCCTGATCCTGTAGTCAACAGTTAAAAGATAGAAATAACATCCATAGCTGGAGGTCTTATGCATCTTTTTAAAGATGTATCACTCTTACCATCTCATTTCAACCCTGTAAAATCTTACATTTGTAAAAGCTTAGCAGTGATTGCTGCTGTGTGATGTGATTGCTGATCACAAGTTTCCAAAGATCACATATATATCCATTGAATCCAGTATCAGTAAAGTTCCTGTAGGATTCAATTTGGGGAAAAATGAAATCCCAAAGACATCAAATGATATACAAGCTTTGACAAGAAAGGAAAATTTGGAAGTTTTTACTACATTTCAATTGCTGCTTCTAGCCTTCCTGTTTGTTTGTTTATTGTGTTATTCAGTTAAAATGCTAGGGGTCATTTGTCTTCTAAATATTAGTGAAAAAGCAAGTGAAATTCATTGTCTAGGTTTCCTTAAGCTTTTTAGGGTATTAGGCATTTGTATGTTGTTGAAGAGCAGAATAGGCTTTCAGAAATTGCAGCTTATCTTTTTATGCAATTAAATATTATAGCCATGCTAACAGGGAATACAGCACTTGGAATAATATTTACTCTACTCTTTAATATTACCTACTTCAGTCTATCAGAAACTCAGTCAAGAAATGTGAACTTTGCTTTTTAATCTTGGCAAGTGTAACCATTCAAAGCAAAATGTGTGAAAGGCTAATCAAGGATCAGGCCAGTAAAAAGTTTATAAATTGAGTGTAATGTACTTAATAAGAAAGACTATTTATGTTTAAAAATGTATTCTCTCACTGGCTTAGTTTTCTATCACTACCTTGAGGCAATTTTAGAAGTGTCCATAACAGCAGAAAAAGTAATTCATTTGGATTCTAACCAGCAGGTTGGTCGGGGATTTCAATCAGATGTTTGCACAGCCCAGAGAAAGTGTGAAATTTTTCATTTACTTTCTGGTTTTCTGTTCCTTCCTGCAGAATAACAGTTTCTGCTATGTGTTTCATGGATTTCAGTAGGTTTCCTCTGGACACTCAGAACTGTTCGTTAGAACTGGAAAGCTGTAAGTTTAATTCATGACTGCTCCTCACATGTGCATTATTACCAGCACTTCATCTTCTTCATAACACCTTTTTCACCTGTTTTGGTGTGGGCCATGAACTCTTTGACCTGTACATATTAAACTGCTTTGTATCCAGTTTGGGATATTTCTGTAACTCAGTACACTTTGGGAAGACAGAAAAACAACCATGTGCCCCACTTTGTTTTAACTGGGTTGATGTTCCAAGGTCTCAATCCAAAATTTTTTCCTTGTCAAAAATCATGCTTCGTCTGAGGAAAAATGCAAGTTAAAAGTAAAATAAAATGTCAAGATTTGACCTCATAGAAAAATGAGAAGGAATGCTTGTGTTACAGTGAAATGTCTGTTTTCTCAGCCCTGACTCTGTGGTCTGTAGTAAAGGTAATTGTCTCTTGCAGAGAACTTTGATACCTCAGAATTTATTTTGTTTGGATTAAGAGCAAAACTGGGATGCTGGCTGGTTGTTCAGACTCCACAAAAGGGAACAGACTGCCACTGCTCGGGCAATCTGCTCAGCACAGCAGCTCCCGAGCTGTACCCCTGTTTGCCTTGGGACCCTGAGCATGCCTGTGATCCCCCTCTGTCAGGTACATGGCTGACATGGCACAAGACTCCACCTGAAAAAAGGTGCAATGTGTTTTTTTGCAATTTTTCTATGTCAACTAACTGGCAAATTGGTATTAAAAAAAATAGGTTTCCTTGGGGTTTTCCAAATTGTTGTGACTGTTATTCTATTGCTAAGAAAAGAAAACAGTAGCTTTATTCCAGCAGAGAAGGTGATTTAGTTTTTACTTTCTCACAGATGCATATAATGAAGATGATCTGATGTTATACTGGAAACATGGAAATCAGTCCCTGAGCACAGATGAACACATCTCCCTCTCCCAGTTTTTCATTGAAGAATTCAGTGCTTCCAGTGGACTTGCATTTTACAGCAGTACTGGTATAGTAAGCCCCTGTCATTAGAAGAGAAGCATGGGACATAGCCAGGCAGACTGTCTTTCACCTTCAAATTAATTGCTAATTAATTAGCAATAACAGACCTCTGAGAGGTCTGTCAGTCACACTGATCTGTTAACCTCAGCCTTAAGTTCTCTTTACATTACCAGTGTAACACTTGCTCCGTATTAGAAGAGGCCATGATAATACTTGTAACCCGACAAAAGGAACCTTAAAGAAATGCAGAACAACTAAATATATGTTGTTGTGAGCTCTTGCAAAATTGTGGGCCTCTTCTGAAAGTCTCTGGAGTATCAGGTTTACAGGAATATTTGGGTCCTGGTTATATAGAAAAAATATTGAAAATACAAACCCTAAAGGGTCAAGTACTAGAAAGCAAACAGAAGGAACACTCAACGTATTTTGTTGTCTAAAATCTCGTTTTTGGGAGCTGGAAAGTGTCATTAAAAATATACTGACTTCAAAGATTCTTCATGAGAGTGTTTATAAGCTATTAAGGTCTAATTCATGGTTTGCTTAATGTTCCATGTTTATACATAAAGTTGCAGAAAAAAAATAAATAATAATCCCTGTATGTCTGTTCTACATTGTTTACATGCAGATATCTGTGCCAGACAGGTTTTTATTCCTCACTATACATCTTGAACTACACCTTTTGGCAAACTGCACAAGGCCCTAGGAGTTTATTATGGGTTTGATTTCATGCAAAGTGGTTTTTATTTTCTCTTTATTTGTGCATGCAATTATAAATTTTGCATTATGTCTCTATGTAAGTAGTCTAAACATACTTTTCTTAACCAGTTCAAATAGAATGCTTGCTACTGTACTTTCTAGTTTGAGACAGTTCATTTCAATGGGAATATTCCCCTTTTATATGCAGGCAGATTAATGAAATAGAAATGGACAAGATTCCATACAGCGGGATGAAATGCGTAACAACTTGGAAAACAAAACAAAACAAAACAACAACAAAAAAAACTTGAAGATATATAGGAAAGCTGCAAATAGATTTATTTACTTTATTTTAGATACAGAATATCTTCATTTTCTTTAAAAAGAGTAAGAGGGATTGAAGTTTGCAGGGCTCTCATTTTAATGGCTGATATTTAATGCAGAAATTCCAGTTTAAATGATACTGCAGCCTAAGCAGTGAGGAATTCACAGCTTGATCAGTTTCTTCAGCCTTATCTCTTGCCTGTGTCTGAGCTAAGAACAGAGCTCCAGCTTTCAAGAGCCACTGTCATGTGAGAAGAGAAAGGGTGATACCTCGCTATCGTAACACTGCCTTGCAGAGAGCTACGTCAAACTTGTCCTTGTTGCAAGAAGGAGACTGGGATGGTTTCCACCAAATTGCTATCACTGTGTTGAAACTGCATTCTGGGAACCCAGGTGGCTTCTTTACCCGTGCTATTCTCATCAAAAAACACTAATGCAAGCAAATACAGCCTTGTGCACAACACTGCAACCTCATACAAGTTCTGTACCTTTACAGCACCTTCACAGCATCTTTGATTTTGCAAAAAGTAACTGCTTAACAGTAACGTGCAGATGTTTTGAAAACAAGCTAATGCAGCAGGGTAAAGATGGCAGAGTAGGCTTTTTTAAGTCACCGGTGACCACTGGGAGGTACCTCGGAATAAATGCATGTGCCTTATCTGTTAACTAGATCACTGATGTTTGTAGGCATACACTTTTCTTTGGCTTTGAGGCCCTGTGTCAGACAGGAGCTTACACTTTCTCCTTTTCTTTTTGTTTTGCTTCTTGTTGGAAGAAAGTGGTTACATGTAACATCTCCTCCCCACCAAAGGAACAGTAGGGAACTATCAGCATAACTCTAGGGGCAGCCATCTCCTCCTGAAGAGTCTCAGATGAAAAAAATGGACAAAAAATGCTGCTCACAGAGCAGACTTCTGCATTTTAGGTTGTGCATAGCTTTTCCTGTGAATCTCAGTGAACTACGCATGTACGGCGTTTAGGCTTTTGGAGTTCCCTGGCCTCCAAAGGAGCAACAATGTCACTGTCAACAATCATTTCTAAAGACAAAACCCTTCAGCATGGCTGAAATCACTTAGAGCATGTGTAATATTAAACGGGGTCACTGCTGAGATAGTCCTTTTTATAAAGTGTCTCTTTGTGATGGCATGACTGTTCAGACACAGGCTTATTTCTGGCTGCAGTTGTATAGAAAAGGCAGATTCTGCACAGACAGCTACTTTGCCTTCTTTTCACCTCAGTGTAAACTGTCTTCCTTGCACAAAGTGTAGCACACGTGCTTTGCTGCACATCCAGAGCCTGCCCCAAAAGTCACTAGATGGCACCCTTACCTCTAAAGTCAATGCTGGGCAGGCAAAATGGTCTGACCATAGGAAAAGTGCGGCTTGGTGCCTGGGCGTTTGCAGCATGAGAGACGGCAGGCTGCTTTTGAGGGGAGGTAGGGTATCGGCTTCACTGAGCTAGCTGAACTGGACTATTATATCTTATCTGTATCCCCCCAGCAGTTTCACTTGAAATCTATTTACTTTTTTTTCAGTTTCCTAACCTTAAAATTATGCAATACTCGTGATGCCTCACTGCCGAGGCAGCTGTGTATTAATGAGGTATGGATGGGTAGTCTGTAAAGCACTATATGAAAGCAGGGTGTTAGCAGTATCTCTTAGGTCTTTACCATTACTGATGTGGAAACACTGGAGGAGAGGACTGGTGAACAGAGGTTACAAATAACATAGTTCTCTTCTTTTCTCCCCCATCTTCTTCCTCTCCTTTTTCTCAATAGGCTGGTACAATCGACTTTTCATAAATTTTGCACTCCGGAGACATATTTTCTTTTTTGTGCTTCAATCCTATTTCCCAGCCATGCTGATGGTGATGTTGTCTTGGGTTTCATTCTGGATTGACAGAAGAGCCGTTCCTGCCAGGGTATCACTAGGTAAACCTTCACTGTATTCTTTTGGGATACATAGAATGGATAGGAGAGAGCTTTGGAAGTTACCTTAGCTCCTAATTTACGCAAGACATGAGCAAATATATCAGGTCATTGCCTGAACAACTTTATTATTGCCACGGTTGTCAGTAACACAAACTCCTTTAGTCAACCTCTGTGTTTGGAAATGGGATGTTTCTTCAGGCTGATTTTGCTGTACTAGCAGCTCACATGCCGCAGAAGGAAAGAGAAAATTCTTTCTGCAGATTTCCCTAGGTCGAATTTTAGTTCATTCCTTTTTCTTTCTTCTTCTTCTTCTTTTTTTTTTTTTTTCCTCGCCTCTTCCCAGGGAAGTAACAGGTAGTCAAATCCCTTCCCAGATCCATGGCTCATGAGAGATACTTCACAGGCACAGCAAAATCTATCTAAAATCTTTGTAGCTCAGCTTTCTCTCTAGAAACAGTTGATATCTTCCTACAAACCTGGAGCCACTTTTTTGACTTGTCCTAGGTAGCAAAGCCTTTCTTTGTCAGGTACTTTGAAAATGTTTGCTTCAGTGCCTTAACTGTGCAAGGCAGGCAGGCTATGTGGAAGGCAAAGAGCAAGCTGGGTGTCTTTCTGCTCTTTTGGTTTTAATTCTGAACACCACATTTTGGGATAAAAAGATTAATAACAGTTTTTGTTTTTTTCTATAACATTATTGTTTTCTCAGTGATGAATCAGTTGATACCACTTCAAGGCTACCTTTTGTTGGTAATTTAACACTAATGGACTTGGACTAGGTACAGTCTTTTTTTTTTTTTTTCAAAGATTAGCATCTCTGTGAAAATCTGATGGAAATATATTAAGATATCTAATGTATCCCTAATATATCTGAGTCCTAAAACTGTCAGTTTAAGAGTTAGTGATGAAGCTCCTGCTCTTTCTTCTCACTGATACTGGTCCCAGAAGCTGACTGTATGTTGCTGTATTTCTTAGACAAGTGAAAACTTTGAGAATCTTTAAGAAACAAACTTGCACCTACTGAGGCAGCCCTTAATGTTTATCTATAGCTATAATAATCTGCCTTTCTGTTGGCAGAGTCTAAAACTATTAATACATGAGATATAAATATATTAGTCTAAAACCAACTTATGATACCTAGTTTTATTAATGCATCTACCAATCTATTTTATTTGTAAGAAATTTAACTTCATATTGAAAAATCAAGTTTTAATTCTCAGTAGGTCATTTGTAATGTTGTCAAGATGTTTTTGCTGATCATGTTCTTTAATTTATGCGTGGGTTTCTAAAGAAAGTTATGCATCAGGAGTTTTACAAATAATGTATGTTCACTGCCAATTAGCGGTCATAGAAAAGCTGTCAGAGAAAGTATTCCTTGCACTGCTGAATCAGCAGCGTTTTGTCCCCACTGCTCAAACATGGTGTGCTGCAGCTCTAACTACGCACAATGAGTGGAGACAGTTTTCAGTATTGTATGTGATAGGTCCTTCATGGTTCACTCCACTTTTCAGAGCCTGTTCAGTGAAGTTAAAAGCAGTCTCAATCATCTGCCCTCACAGAGCTGTGCTGTCCAAGCAACTGGTGATGAGCTAATCAGAACCAGCTGGCCTGTATTATGATAACCTCCCCTTCTTCTTTGGCAGGCATAACTACAGTGCTGACAATGTCAACCATCATCACAGGAGTAAGTGCCTCAATGCCTCAAGTGTCTTACATAAAGGCTGTGGATGTGTATTTATGGATCAGCTTCCTTTTTGTCTTCCTGTCTGTCATCGAATATGCTGCAGTGAACTATCTCACCACAATTGAAGAGAGAAAACAACTCAAAAAAAGGGGCAAGGTACAATGATCTGTTTTTTGCTGCCTTCAGGAGTATCATAGAAGCCACAAAATAATCCTGATACAAAACCGTGATAATAGTACTGTAACCATCTCTGTGACTCCATTTTGTATCTCATTTTTTCTTGGCCGAAGGGGGGAAATGTATTAATCTCTCAGATCTTGAGAAGGTCTGAGCTTTCTCTCCCTTCCTTTTCTTGTAGCAGAGGTTAAGGAGCACATCTCCTGATTTTTATTATTCCCCCCACCCCTGCCCAGAGGAAAGTAATCTTTATTTTGTTTCTCAAATGCCTATTGATCAAGGGAGTGTTTTCATCTTTTTCCTTTCTCCGAAATATACACTAAAATGTAGTCACTGTGATATTTCCTCCTGTTCCCTGTGAAACAGCCTATCCTTCTCCTGCTCCCCCATTTTCAGATAGGCAGATGGGTTTAATGATTTTTTTTTTTTGTGCCAAGACCAGATGAATGACAAGGTCATTTTTTCATTTTTTTGAAAAGTGTGCCTGAAGTAGAAATGTTTATATTTCTGTAAACATTTGCTTTCTATGAAGCACTCACTTAAAAACTTTGCTTCAAGAATATCCCCATATGTGAAATCATTTGCTGGAATATCACAAAGGGAAGAATACACAAAGGATGCATATGTTGCTCACATGATTTGATAATCCTATCAAAAACCATGGAAATGTTTGAAGTCCAATAGCTCCAGCAACACAGACCTACAGGAAATGCAGAGTTTGATTTTTCTGTTTCAGAAGCAAGGGCACATGTAAGTCAGCTGGCAATAATCAGTCAGACAAGTGTGTTTTGTCACATATATCCCTTTACTTGCTCATGTCCTCCACAGGGGGCCAGGCCCCACAGGTAGCAGTATTTGGGGTAGATACACTGGGAGGTAACCACATTCTCCTTATGCTCTCAATATGGGGAACAGCGCTGAAGAGAAAGCTTTTTTAATTTTGTGTTTTATTTAATTATTAATTACTAAAATGGCTCCTGCTAGATGCAGAATAACTATTCTTTGTTGCCAGGCATCAGGAATGTACAGTATTGATGCAGTGCAAGCAATGGCTTTTGATGGCTGCTACCACGACCCGGACGTGGACATGGACCTGACTGCTTTTTCTGACCGCTGTGAAGAGAATGCAACTCGGGCACGAGCAACCAGCGTCTCCAACGTGGGCCCAGCTCGCATCAAGAGAAAGAGATCTCTGAAAGGAAATGTGGGCAGGATTATTCTGCAGAACAATCATGTCATTGACACATATTCCAGGATTATATTTCCCAGTGTGTATATCGTGTTCAACTTTTTTTACTGGGGTTTGTACATATGAACAGAAATCATTATAAGCTAGATGTTATTTTGTGTATGAGAGTAGCATTGTGCTCTAAAAATAATGCAACAGCAGTACAGAAAATGGTTGAAAGTTTCTGAAACTGGCTTCTGTGTCAAACCAAGGCAGGTTTGTTTAGCAGCAAACCTGCTCATGAAAAATTCTCATGCGCCTGTTTTTTCAGTTGGACTGTGTGGTGCTTCATTGGGACAACCGAATGCACATGCTACTGCTGCAGTAGCACAGAAGCAGTTTGCTCACTAAGGGAGCCCTTTATCACACACCTAAACAGATAGCAGCTCCTGGTCAATGTATTATTCAGTGTCTATCTGCACTATAATTATTCCTCTTTAATCAGCCTTTCTGTTTGTTCTCCACTTATTGTCCAGGTTAGTTTTCAGTCAGCACCAATCGCCTTCAAATAGCTCCTATTCCTGTTTCACCTGCTGCATTTCTGTTTTGCTAGGCAACCTATATACACCTCAGGAGCCTTTGTCCTCAGATAGTACAGAAAGCAGGAAGCAAAGTTAATGGAGCTTTGTACATGGTGCATCATCGAAGCCTCAAGAAAACCCTTCACCCTGTCAGCTGTACTTGTCTTTCCACGGGATCACTGGGAGGGACCTCTATTCTGGAGAGATCTTGATCACTAGTCCCTGAGGTATCAAAGCAATAGCATCCCAGATGCAATGCACTCAGTGTCTTACAGCCACCTCCCTGGTGAAGTATCACCTGCACAAAGTGTGCCCTTCATGTGACACCCACACACCTGTGCCTCATGTAGGCCTGCTGTAATCACCTGCTTTCTGTATTCAGAAACCTAGCCTTTGAGGAAGAGATTTTAGAATACTTTTTCAAGAAAGCAAACAAACTGTGTCTTCAGCAGAATCTGGTTCTTCCATTTTATACCGTATACATGAACTTGGGGTTTTGTCCCACCCTTGGCTTCAGAGATTGGAAGTTACAGTGAGGGGATGCTGTACATGCTTGCTTGCAGCATTTGTCCCTATCACAGCTCAAGTTACCACACCAACACCTGAGACACACAGGAAATAAAAAGAAGCAGCTGTGCCAAAACAGAGCCATATACAGGAAACCTGCTGGTCCCAGATGAGTCCTGCATGGAACCCTTAGGTTGAAGGGTTAATTCAACCTCCTTAGGTTGAATTAAAGATGTTCAGGGACACACACAAAAAGTGTTCACAGGTCCAGGAAAGAATCAAGATTACTTCTGTGACTTTCCCAAATAAGAAACATTTTCCACTTAAATTTCCTGGTTTTGTCTGTCAATTAATGAAGTGAGTTCACATTTACAAATTCAGTTCAAAATGATAATTTGTGTTAACAGAAAACGTGAAAAGGTAAATGCTTGGTCACTGCTTGGTTAAGATCAGGAAATGGGAATAAATTTGGAAGTCTGAACCACTCTTGGATTTATATGATTTTCCTACTCCAATATTGTTTGATTATAGCATGGTGATGTCTCATACTGTTTCAAAAAGCTGCATTTGTCAAGCTCTCAGTTACAGAGCTGGAAAAGCTGGCGACACATTGCATGCCGGCTGATTGAAATCTGATGGAGTGAGTGGGTACTTTGGCAGTCAAGTCACTGCCAAACAAATGATCAGAGCTAAGACAGCTTTGATACTCTTCCAGGAAATCCTGACATGGAAAGGAGAACTGTACCAGGAATGACAATGCTGGGAACGTAAAGCCAAAGGACATGCACGGTTTTGGCAACAGCAACGGCACACCAGACCTCAAGCTGAGCAGATGTGTAATATAAATATATAAAAGAAATTACCATGTCATCCTTGTTACTGCACTGCTATTATGAATGCATCCTGCACAGATGTTCCAGATTGCCTGAGAAGATCCCATCTAATTGCTCCAGATGTGTGTGCCCTAAACTTATAGCATGAACTAATGTAACACCATTGTTTTCACATAAAATTTTTATCTGCCTTATGGGAAGAAGTATTTATCCAAAAGTAAATCTTCAGCCTCTGACAGAAAAAGTACCCAAGTGCTTCTTGACCCAAAACAATTCCCTCTTCTAAATATCTTAGAGGATCTGCAGCAGCAAGGGCTCTACAGTCTAGCCTGCCCAAGTCCCGTGTAGACTGGCCAGCAAACTGACCCACACATGGAAGCGTATAGGCAAAGAGATTCATGCCTGCATTTACTTTCCCAGCACATCCTATACAGGTACCTGAAAGCAGTTTAGTTTTCTTTGATGGAGAAAACTTATTTATTTTGCAAGTGTGAATGTAACCATTGGCAAAGTGTTCTCATCATGGAAAGTGATGAGAAATTCACTATATAGCGAGTTTTATTATGATAATGACGAGGATTGCATCTTATGATGATGAAACTTACTGCAAACTTTTTTCAGCAAAGCTTATGATTTTTATCTTCTCAATGCAGTGATAGGGATGATACCAGGATCAATTATGCTTCACAGATCCTTTCTTGTAAAATAATAAAAAACAGTATTTAAATGCATTATTTTTAGAGGGCTTTCTGAGCATTAGCTGACTAAAATTCAGATGACCCTCTTTTGAAGTTTGTGTCACCTTCCGGAAGGGTATGGTAGTAAATACTTTTAGTCATTTTGTCTAGACAAACCAGCATGAGAGTCTTTATAAAAGTATTCACAAGTATTTCCCACTCCTGTTATTTGTGGCCGTTTTTGCAGCCAGTCAAATGTGGGAGTTTTAATTCCCACAGCATTTACTAAAACTTATGTAAATACATATTTGTTTGAGTGTTCACCCTAGTGGTATTCAAGCAGTTATGCTGATAATACTTTGTGGATTTTTGGAAAACAGAAATAACAGCTTGTAATTGCTCCTTTGACCAGCTGAAGCGCAGGATGTGGCCTCCCTATTTTTAGCATCTGCTGGTACACCCATCTGGATTAAGAAAACATCCTGGAAGTGTTAATGTAGGTGATTAAGCTGCAAAATTTAAGTCTGGAAAACTACTTCACACTTCAAAGCTTTATAATTTTTGAGGAAGAAGTAAGCAGAATTTCATGCCAGTGACCTGTTTTTCAGAGGGCTAGAAAAAGTTACACCTTTGAATATCCTAACTATTAGTGTTTACACTAAAATGATCTCAATTTAATACATTTTGCAAGTGTCCTGGATGCTGAGTGACGTCACGATGAACTAATAAGAGGACAGAATTAGAAAGCAGAGAATATCTTTTTTTTCTTCTAAAGTGACAGTCCAATGAAAGAAAATGCTTGAGAGAGAAATTTAAATTTTCCTGTGTAATTCATATACATATGTACATAGCTTTAGTTTCAGCCCTGGCAAAATTTATCTCCTTGTAACAAATCCACATGCTGATCGGTCTATATTTTTCATGACTGAATGGCAACAACGTCCTGGTCATCTGGAGACCAAAGTGGTCCAGGAGGTAAAGACGCAAGGACAGAATACGATGAAAAGTGTTTGTCTTTTATTCCCTTCCATCCCCTTTTTCCATGTATTATGTTTTGCCATTCTCTCTATTCAGCACATAGGAGTTTGGATGTATTAGTGAATGTGGAACCCCATGGAAACACATAACATTTATTCCAAGGGACCCAATTAGCGCCATGGAAGCAGGAGTTATTTCTACCACAAGAAGAAACAGGACTGCAGAAGAATTTTCTAAAAAGGCAGGAATCTGAGCTGCTATTTTAGATGTGATAGGTAAATGTGATATTTGGATGCTCTATTATTTCTGTTATCTTAAGGCAACATCTCCCTCCGGAGTGCTGCTAGGACACGGTCTCCTCTGTTATCTATCTTTGAGAAGTCCTTCTAGGAACTATCATGTGCCCAATACAACTTTCCACGTATATTAGCCACATACTTAGAGGCTGCTCAGGTTTCCAAATTTCACCTTTTGCTGGTAGTTCTATTTTTTGTTCTTCAGGTGATCAGTACACAAGAACACAAGTTTAGCAAAACCTACCTAACAATTTCTCTGACATCTTGCAGCCAACGTAAAATTAACCCATTAATAGACATATTTAATAAAGGCAACTAAAAATATTTCGAGAAGTTTTCACACCCTCAGTCAAAGGCCTCAGCAGAGGGACACAAGAAGGAGACTCAGGTCCAGGAAAAAACAACGCAGCTAAAGCCCAGACCATTAATTAGTTATTATACACAGTAAAACTTCGCGCAAAGAACCACAAGGTTTTGCGATGTATTTGCTATTTTAACCCATCACGCTCAGCAACACGGGCTGCCTCCGAGGCTTCCCAGTCGATCCCTTACCGCCCCCCGGCCGCCATTTTGTGGCGGCCGCCGAGCACCTCCTCCGGCCCCGCCCCGCGCAGCGGCCCCGTGCTCGGGAGGGTGAGCCCGGGGGTCCGGGGGGGGAGCGGAGCCGGCGGGGGCGGCTGATGGCGGCGGGGGGGACCGTCCAGCAGCCGCCCCGCCGGGGAGCAGGGGGACATCGGGGCAGCCCGGCGTCTTTGCCTGTCCCGGCTGCGGGGTGGGAGGCAGCGTGGGGTGCTGGGTGCCGGGGCAGGAGCAGGAGGCAGCGTGGGTGACCCCCTCGGGGGGTAGAGGGGTGCCAGGAGTCGCCCCGGTGCTCCGGGGATCGTCAGACCGCGGCCCCCGGGGGCTGCTGCCCGCTGGGCGTGCTGCAGGCGGTGCCCCTCGCGGCTGGTAGCTGCCCCCCTTGGCGTGGCCGCACGTGTGAGCGCTGGCTGGGATCCGCGGCTGGCCCTGCAGCACGGTTTTCCGTGTTTTTTTTTTTTTTCTCCTTTCTGGAAAAAGTTTAATGGTACCCACATGTGGTAGCGCGGCGGTGGGAAACAGCAGGGCTGTGTGGCCTAAGAATAGCTGTGACCAAGTGTTTCTGCCAGAGCCCCCCCCACACACCCCGTGCTGCGTAAGGGCTGCTTTACAGGCCTGCGCTCAGAAGCAGGGCTCAACTCTCAGTAAGTTTAAGCATAAACAGGTGTGTGACAGGGAAAATACTGATGTGGAATAACTCCTGTCTGAAGCAAGAAGTGGTGCGCTCTGTTGTGTTTTTCTTGCTTGTTCTAATAAGCCAATAAAACACGGCAGCACAGCATGCTGTGTAAATGGAGCCCAGTTCTGTGAGCAGTACTTACCGGGATTTAACTGTTGAAGGCTGTGCGTGAGCATGAGGCTGATAGGACGGATTTAGGTCTGGGATACAAAACGGGCAGTTTGGTCTTGGTTGGATTTGAGTTGCTGGCTTTGGGGGTGTCAGTGCAAAATCTCAATGCCTGCAGCATTGTCAGAGGTTGCTAGCAGTCGTGGGCTAACCTTCAGTCCTTTTGAGCATTCCCACTTCTTGCTGAGGGCTGTGGCTTGCTGCAGCGAGGAGTGTCCGGTGGTGATGAGCATTCCCTCTTGCTGTACTTCGGTGACTGTCAGTTACTGCTGAGGCACAGGAGCTGCTGATGAAACACTTTGCTAGGGAGTTGGTGTAGCAGTGAGGACGCATGCAGCTGTGTAGGAGAACTTCGCACTGTGCGTACACACCAGAACTAGAGTTTGTTTTGTGATAAGGATTCTGCGTAAATAAAAGCATAAGAGCGTTTACTTTGGGGAGTAAAGCTGTCATTTTCACTGCCAAATGAAAGCTGCAGCATGTTGCAACTCCTTGCGTGTTGGTTTCACAAATCCTGCTCAGACAAGCCCAGGGTTAGCTGGGCTCAGCCAGCCCAGACAGAGCAAGCAAGCTGCAGTCCTGGAGGGCTTGGTGCTGGCTCTCTGTCAGGATGCTTAACTCAGCTTCTCAGGCTGGCTTTCACCTCTGCGTGGGGCTTTGAGCCACTCGGGATGAACTGCTGGTGCTGATCTAAAGTTAACGCAACTATGTCTGTACGTACTATGGTGTTAGACTTACCGTTACTTGATTTTTGCCTTAACTTTCCTGAAAACTTGGCAGATGAGCCCTTTGTGAATTATCTTTTTTATTTTTTACATAATGATATATGAACATATTATCTACCTGGAAAAAACAAACAAACAAAAAAACCCACAAATTAAGTGACTTCCAACTTTAAAATTAAATGTGTGCAATTTGGGGAAAAAAAAAAAACCTTTTCATTCTACATAAACCACAAAGTTTGACAGCTTTACAAAGATGGAAGCAGAACCTTATAATTTTAGTTTTTGCTGTAATTACACAGCGTCAGCAGAAGGCCCTAAAAATATTCCCTCCCTTCTGTAGACTTAGTTTAGCCAGAGCTGGCCATCCAAAGCACAGTGTAGAGACCATGACAGATGTGGGCCAGTGTCGCTGTGCACTGAGGATGACTAACACCGGGCTCTGCAGCATGATAACTTCACGATGTTCCCAGGGGCTGTGGCCTCCAGCAGGTGATCCACAAACAGGGTGCTTTTCTAGGTCTTTGGAGGCTGCTTGAGGGTTTCCTGGGTCTTTGGAGGCTGGTGTAACTGCTCGCACCAACTGTATCACCCGCCCCACCGAACCTGGTGTTCCTTCATCCCTCACACCAATCCTGCCTCATTGCCCACCCGGTGCTCGTGCTTCCAGTGTGTCATACTTGTGCCAGGGGCACATACCTGTGGCTGTATGAGATATGGCTTATGTTGGGTGTAAGTGGTGTTAATGTAGTGAGGTGGTTTTATACAATGACATATTCAATTCTTTATTATATTCAAAACAGGTAGTTGTTTAAATGACTTGAGTAAAGACAATGGATTTGTGATATGTACGGCAGCTGGAAAGCTTGGTTTAACGGGTGGGATTCTGCACTTGAAATCCCATACGTCCTTCCCCATCTTGCTGCAGCTGGAAGGTGGTTGGAAAGTCTTCGCTGTGCTTCTTTCCAACATTGGTGTGTTTCACGGAAGTGTAATAGGGTCCAAATTTCTCATTCTGTCCCCTCTCCACCCCCTTTGCAAGTTATCATTAAAGCTCTTACATGTAAGGGTTTTGTTTTATTTTGTTTTTTTTAGAAAATGTAGCTACTGCTACAGAAGACCAGTCTACCAAGGGTTCTTTTTGTGGGTGGATTTCTGTATTTATAAAGATCTCATGAGTGTGGCCGTTTGGATTCATTGTGTCTGTTTTTAGTATAAACTCAGGTGTGGGATTTGAACTTCTGTGAGCCACAGCTTCCAATAGAGTCCGTTGGAGTTTGCTGAGGATCTGAGAGTGGATTGGAGACCTACTGCGGACTCTCTTTTTTCCTGCTGCTTGGAACAAATAGTGAGCATCTGAAAGCAGAGCCATTCCTGGGGTGCTCTTGTACTCCAGTGGAGAAGGCAAGAGGAGCTGCTCAGGGCCCTCAAGGTTGTGCTGCTGGTTGACTGTTCTCTCTCTCCTCTTGAACAGGAACATGCCCAAGAAAGGAGGGAGGCAAGCTGAAATGGGAAAAGAAATGCAGGTGCAGTGTAAACGAGCAAAGGTGGAAGCAGCTTGTTCGCCGCCAGTCATGAGTTTTGAGAGCCCAGACAGCCTCTTTGGAAGCCTGATCTCTCCCATCAAACCAGAAGTGTTTTTCAGGGAGTATTGGGAACAAAAGCCACTGCTTGTTCAGAGAAATGATCTCCTGCTGGCTGCTTATTACCAGTCTCTCTTCCAGCTGCCAGATTTGAAGGAACTGTGCAGCCAGGGTCTGTACTATGGGCGTGATATAAATATCTGCAGATGTGTGAATGGAAAAAAGAAAGTTTTAAATAAAGAAGGCAAAGTGAATTACATGCAGCTGAAGAAGGACTTTGACCAGAAAAAGGCAACAATACAGTTTCATCAGCCTCAGAGATTTAAGGTTGGGTCATTTCATGCATTTGAATATAATTAATACATGTTTTATAATGCAGCATATTTTGCTTGACACATACTAGACACAGCTTCGTCTCTGTCCCCAGTAAATCCTGGTGAAGCAGCTCACATCAATGACCTGCTGAAATCTATATGTGAACTGTATTAAAAGACAGTTTATACTTTTGCACTGCACACATTTCAGTGGTCTGCAGTAAGAACAAATCTGACTTACGCTGTAAAATTAAGTATTCCTTTTTAAAAATTTGCTTTACATACAAGTTCAGAAAGATCTAAGTTCACAAAATTGATGATTATCTATCTGTGCCTGCTTAAATTATTCTTTCTGCCCCATTGTTTTCTTCTGCAAATGGAGTATTTATGCCGTTTTCCTATAATAGAAGACAAGGTGTGAAATCATGTAAAAGATCTGCAGGACATTTTGCAATTCTTGACAATGGATGGGCTTTGAATTGCACCACAGATGTGAACCACTGCAATTTTGGTGATTGTCTTCTCTTTTTTGTTCTTTTTGATGCTTTTGCAATCTTCATGCATTCAGAATGAGGCAGCGGGTATCTGCACAGTTGTGTAAAGGACTTGGGTGTTTATACTTGGATTTGAGTAGTCCTTTTTTTGTCCCATGGTGTCAATGCAATTTAATTATGAAGTGGTCTGTAAGGACTCAAGTATACAGCTGCATCAGTATTGTTGGCTGATACCAGGTCAAGTGCCACTGGCATTTCCAGTGACAGGGGCATCTGCAGTTGAGATGTTGTATGATTTATGTTGAAATGTAGAGCTTGAGCTGAACGTGCATAAATTCTGGCTGAAGTTGCCCTTGGGTGGCTCGGGTAGTTTGGCATCTTTTGCTGTGAGAGTCATCCCTTTGGTGCATTACCTGTCACATGTCAGACATGGGTGAGTAAAGTTTGTTCTTTAATATGCCCACACAATTAATAAACAAACATGCTTTTGAAAGGAAGTTCAGAGAAGAAACTCTCAGAGTTAATGAGAAAAACCTGTTCTGAGAAGAAAATGAAAAACAATCAAAGTGGAGTTTGGGCAGGGAGCACTGCCAGCCTCAGCCATGGCTCACGTGCTGTACATCAGCTGGTTATTTCATACGTTAAACTCAGGAGGGGGCTGGGGCTTAGCTCCAAAGCTTTGTGCCTTCTGTACTGGGTCTATTCAAAACATTGCACCTGAGCTTCTCGTACTGAATATGTGTCTGGTTCATAGCTTAATGTTAGATCTGAGGTGCATTCTTCAAAAATCTTTGGGGAGCTCTGTTATTAAATATTTGCTTAAATCCCTTGTTGAATTGAGTAATAACCTCAAGTATTTTGCTGCAGTAAGACATGCTTGTTTATATTTTCTTCTTTTTCTTTTCCCCAGTACCTTGTACTTATCTTGACCTTCGCTATAACTGTTTGAAAATTAGATTCAAGTAACGATTTGTAAAGTGTTAGTCTCTTTATTCTTGAAAAGCCCAGAGTTGCAGCACCTTGATTCAGCTTAGCTAAAATTAGCAGATAGATGACTTAAAACTTCTGTGTGCTAGCTATTAGAGTTCCTTTGTTCCTTTTTTTTTTTTTTTTTTTAATTTAAACTGCAGCCTGTGAGCCTGTGTTAACATATATGAGTGATAACAGAGGGAGAATGAAGTCTTATCAGTCTTCTTCAGGATTTGTTTTGATGGTACCTCAGTAGCTTTGTGCTTTGAAGGTTTTTTTAAAAGCATCTCTTGGCATGAATTTGTTAAATTTTAATACATATATTTTAGTTGTGGGGGAGCAAAGTAGTTTTAATAGGTTGAAAGATACAAGAGATTCTTGCTTTGAATTATAAATCTGTGGCTTATTCCACAAACAAATCCTGATACATACACTGCAAAATCTCAGAGGCATATAAAAACAAGTCAGAGATACTTCATCTCCTTGATTGTGTACCTGCAGAGTGTTGCTTGGTTTCTGTTGCAATTGGAGGCATTGGAAACAGGTCTCTAACCTTTGTACGCTCTCTCTGATGCTGGCTAATATAATGCAAGTCATGCATGTGTTTATTGAATTCAGATGTTTTGCAGTTCATGGGATGACGGTTGGTTTCTTTTCCTCTATATCTAGCCCCTTTTTGGTTTTGCAACCTAAAGACAGCACAGGGAAGAGAGCAAACACCAGTGCTGTGTAGCATATCTGGTAGCATGTACCAATCCTTAGCTTACTGACTACCTTTATAGCAGATCTTTGCTTCTGCAGTGCTTGCTTTCTGCAGGAACACCTTTCTACCCTGGCAGCAAGTACTCATTGCTTCCACCTTCCCAGCCTCCATCTCCCAGTTATTGATGTTGGTAATTCACTAGAAGAACCTCCCAGGCAACAAGGGAGGCTACGGGCTGGGAGACAGCCCGGCTTGGCTGAACTGTTCAGTAGTAACATCATCCTTTCTCTCTAAAGGAGGAGCTCTGGAAGATTCAGGAGAAGCTGGAGTGTTACTTCGGGTCCCTGGTTGGGTCAAATGTGTACATTACTCCGCAGGGGTCACAGGGCCTTCCCCCTCACTACGACGATGTTGAGGTAGGACAGCACGACCTTGGCCGTGAAGCTCTGCAGGGGGTTTTGCTAGTGGCAGTGGATACCTCTCTCTGTTTTTTTTTTTTTTTCCTCCCCTCACATAATCTAACATTATAGAAAAATGTTTTTCCACTTATGGTAATTGATTGCAAGTGTTTCCGTGTGGTTGTTTTTTTTTTCCTCTCTGAAATTTCACTGAAAAGGTACTGAGGTATCTAATGGTACTATCCCATAAAGTATGCTTTCCAGGCCTGGTATTTTCTTTAGATGAAAATTTGTTTTGCCAGCTGCAGAAACTTTCTAGCACCTTCTTTTCATTTTCACTTCATTCAGACCCCCAAGAATCTAGAAATTCTTTTTTCCGTTACAAATTACTTGCAATTTTTCACTGGAAGCAGCCTGGTGGTCCTGGTTCCCATTTGCTGGGCCTGCTGATTTTAAGAAGTTACTGGGATAATGGAGTCCTGTGGTCCAAATGCGTTTCAGATTAGCTTCTAAAAGAAGCACTCAAATAACCACTGGATTCAAGCACATCTTGAAGTTGGGCTGTCGCACCATTTATCTTCCCCATTAACTACATTTGGAGTTTCATTTTTCTGCATGTTCTGGCATGTGTCATCAGCCCCTAGCTCACAGCATCCCCTAGGTGTTTATGACACCGTTTGCCAGTGATTGGTGGTAAGACCCGTATCGCCTAACATTTTGAATATCCGTGTGGAAGATGTTACTTTTAAGTTAGTCGTCCAACGCCTTTTTAAAATCATTGGGAGAAACAGGGATTTCCAGGTGCCTACCTTAGACAGGATAAAGCAGATCTTACTTCACAGCTCTTCTCCTCATCTCTAAGTAGAGCCTAAAAAAATATGTCAGGTGTGAATTTCTACATTGGAATTTCTACATATATACACCTAATAATTCAGCTCGTGTCCCTTCTGTTTGCTTTTTCTCTCTGATTTCTGGCATGCTTCCACAGACTTTCCAAGTAAAATGATGGCTTGACATTTCGGATTAGTTGAATGTGTGAGGGGAGGCAGGGCTTCACTGTGCATTTGGTCTTTTGCAGGTGTTCATCCTTCAGCTAGAAGGTGAGAAACACTGGCGACTCTATAAACCAACGGTGCATTTAGCTCGGGAGTATAACGTTGAATCAGAAGATAGGATTGGGAATCCCACACATGAATTTGTATTAAAGGTACTGTAATTGAATTGCTTTAACTGGTCTGAGCTGTAATTGCCTGAAAAGTAGTTATATTTAAAACGGTCCTTTTCTTAAAAACAGTACTCTCAATTCTTGTGGCTGTGAAATTGAGGGCAGGGTTGGTGCACGAAACACTCTGAGCGTAAGAAATTTAGGTTGCAGTTGTCTAACTATCCTATCCTTTCACAAAGGTATCATTTGCTTTAGTATTTAAATAATGGGCCAAGAAACCAGTTCTTTCTGGAAACTGTTTAGTGTTTTATAAGTTGGGCACCCAGAGTCCTGGTTCATGTTTGTGCAGTTCCACGTAGAAAAAGCACTGGTTTTAAGCATGGTTATGAAATGGTTTATGCTGTTACATGCTGTCTGTAATCACTCAGTCTGACCCATCTGTGCACTAAGACTTAAAGTTTACCAAAGTTTTTCACTGTTTTGGTGAATTGGATTTAAATATTATACCTGACCGATAAACAGAAGCGTGAACTAAAAAACATATTAACTTGATGTATTGTTTTTTCTTTTTCCAAACCTGAAAATCAAGTGTTTGGCTGTTTTTTGTTATTTAAAATAGAATATTTCACTAAGATTAATTAATGCAACCCTTTCGACAGCAGCATATCTTGTCCTGTTCTGTTTTACATATTTGTACTTCAGAAGTGTGTTACTTACCCAACAGGTAGGGCTGCTCTGTTTTGGAAGCCTCGTTAGTTTCTCTACCTTGTGTCCTGTCTCTGCAAGGTCCCTGCTCTTTCCTGTTTTCAGACTTGCCTTTGGAAGTAGGTAGTTTAGGAAGAGTGGTTTAGCTTGGATATGATACTGATCTTCCTGACTGTGCAGTTTGTCAGATGGTAATTTTCAGTTGTCAGGATGTATTGGTTGATGCGAAGTCTAGTAGATTACAGTTCAATGTTTTCTTTCTGGAACATGTTGGGTTGGACTTCAATGCCTTTGATTTTTATGGAATAATGCCATATTCCACAAGGCATTGTACAGGTGTTACTGCAGTGAAGATACTGGCCTCTGGCCCTGAAAAGGGCTTGAAAATGTTCCAAGTTTTTAATTTACTTTTATGTTTGGTGTTCCGTTCCTGCGTCCCTTTTCTTTTTGTTGTCTGTATGAAGGTCTCTGACAGGAATGTATAGACTGGTATTTCCTCCCTAAACATCTAAAATATTTCCCATCTCCTATTTTTTGCATTTCTGCCTGCTGTTCATGGGCAGCTTAGAACAAATTGACTGGTCAGAGGCTGTATTGGAGTTCTTCTCCCCTTCTCTGAGAAACTGGTAGCTGAATGAGCGCGAAGGCATGCTAGTTGGTGTAGGAGGTCCCAAACGGCAGTTTGTCTTGGTGACTCCTCATCAGGCCGTGGACACAGCTGGATTGTTACTGGTGTCAAGCACAGAGCTTACGTGGCCAGTGGCTATCTATCCTTCAAGAATGATTTCCCATTTACTTTGCTGATATCCCCACCTTCATCCAGTTCAGAAGAAGAAGTGATCAGAATCTCGTGTCTCTTGGGAACTGCTCTGTCCTTTTCTGGGAGTTGCGACCCAGAGTCTGTGAAGAATCTGGTCATTTTAATTGATGATTGTTGTGCTTGCTGGTTCACGTGATTTACACTGGTGAGACTACCAAGCAGATAAGAAGAACAGGAGTTGCACTGCAGTGAAAGCTGCTTTGAACAGTGATGATCCTGGATTCTTCTGGTGTGAGCAAATTTAAGAAACAGTAAAATTACAACGGAATCAGATTTCACCATTGTTGGTGTATGAATTCTTTCTTTGACTCTGCTATACAGCTATATAGATGTTTATAGGGGAAGCTATAATTAACTGATGTTTTTCCTTCTTGGAGGCAATTTGGTGTGCTGCGTACTTCTCTCTTACCTTGACTTCCTAATCTAAATTTTTATCTGTGTGGAAATTTTATTTAGATAGGTAAGAAAAAAGTTAGGGAGGGGAAATGTTGTACCTTTTTTTTTTTTTTAAGTGCTATAACTGAAAATTTCAGACAATAGTATTGCAACAGACTGCAATCTTTATAGAATATTTGGCTTTTCTTGTGGATACTGACCTTTTCCTTTGACATGATCTGACTGGATTCACATCGCACTTCTTCTCTGCTAGCCCAGTGTATTGTCAGCAGGTTCATCTCAGCTGCGGCTTTGACACCTTTATGCAGCTGAGCTGGAATGTGCATGTTCTGTACTGTTAAAAGCTTGCTTTGTTCTTTCAGACAGGTGCATAATAAATATTAGTAGTAAGTTGGGGAGTTCAAGGTATCAGACTTCCTGGCATAAGGTGCTTTATATTATTAAAATATACTATGGAGGATCTCCCTATTTTGTGATTAAAAAACCAGAAACAAACCACATTGTCAGTCAGTCTGCTCAGAGAGTATTTCCTCTATTTTGGCAACAGCACAGTAAGGTTTGACCAGGTGCCCTAAACATACCGATTCTTTTCATTTTCTTGCAGCCTGGTGACTTGCTGTACTTCCCAAGAGGGACTATTCACCAAGCTGACACTCCTCCTGGGATATCTTATTCTACACACGTGACCATCAGCACCTACCAAAACAAGTAATTATTCTTTCTTTATTTATTTTTCTAAAAAGTGGCTTTTCTGATAATGGCTTTCATCTGCCCGGCGATGTGTGTGAATACAACAGACCTGAAACTGTTGTTTCAAAGTGAGGTCTTGTTGTTAAAATAAAACCTTGTAACGAATGTTGCTTAGCTCTTTTCTGCCTTCATTCTATTTAGCCCTTGTATATTTTGTTTCCCTTTGACTAATACAGGGATAGCGCATGTTACTTTCCTCCTAGAAATATGGTGGAATGGAACATATGTGGGTACCCCACTACTATATATGTTCCCTGCAGTTAGTAACAAAATTTAAGCCAGTATTCAGGTAGCTGAATTGAAGTTTTGGAGGCTGGGGGAGGGAGAGGAGGGAAACACTTGTGTGAAGTGGCCTGTTTACGAGGTATTTGTGCAGCAAACTCAGTGCATTTAATGGGTTATTTTATTATTTACCAGCAGTAGACTTTAATGTGGAAGATAATGTTACAAAAGTAAACTCACTGTTGTGTTTAAAAATCTGTCATCAGTGGCTGAAATTATTGGGCATTTCATAAACCAGAGAAAGAGTCATGGGTTACTTCTTTCATCTTGTTCTCTCCTACATTTTGTAGTCACCCACGCCTGTTCTGATAGACTTGCAGCAAATTCTTTCTTCGCATATATTTTCTACTTATCTGTGTTTTTCATCTCCCCAGCACATGCATGCAAGTCAGGTTTCCTTTGACACACATCTAATGCTTGTGCCCACTGAAACCTTTCATCACACAGGGAAATACTGCTGTGACCTAATCAGCCTCTCTCAGATGCTGGCCTTGGAGTTATTGGCCAGAGTTAGGAATCGGGAAGGATTTCTCTTAGCCACAAAATAGGGCAGAACAAGTTTGGGCATGCTCTAGATGATCATAAGATGTTATTTTTAACCACCGTGCTGTAACCCCAGGATGTCCATACTGCCAGTAACTCTTAATGTGGCCATGGTGGAGGGAAAATTAAGGTGAAGATACTCAGAGGAATGAGTCTTCTTAAAAAAAAAAAAAAAAAAGGGTTCTTCTGATTTTAATTTACAATATTCTATTGAGAAGGCAAAAAAAAGTTATTTTCTGTAAGCACTGATGGCCACTGCAAAGAGTGTTCGAGCTCATTTATAATATAGGTGGCAGTGTAAGTGCTGAGCTGCTTTGGCTAAGTGTGATGGCACACCCAAGCTGATCAGCAGCGAGTGGCCTCCAGAAACACGTCCTCTTCTTCCATTTCCCCGCCCTTTTTGTGCCACCACTTTCCTGCGCTGACTTGGTGCTTTCCCTGATGCAGTGAACTGAATAGACAGAGGATTGACTCCAGAAGAAGTGTATTTTGGTGTGTTGATGGTAGTTGGGCTGGACGGATTTGCTGTTTTACGTTTCAGTGGGCAGGAGTGCTCCTGAATGTGCAGAACAGATCTTGTCCAGCTTGATCCATACAGAGTTCTTACGTGTCAAGCAGTGTTGGACAGACAAGTTCCTTGTAATCGGGTTGACGGTGACCTGACGGGCTTGTGTGGAGTAAATGCAGTTTCTCTGTGAAAGCACAAGCCAAATACCAGCCCGCTGAGAAGTGGTGTCCTCAGGAAGCATATTCCCTGAGCACCTGTGTAAGGATGAGGAGAGGAAAAACGAAAAGCTTGAGGAGTGCCGTTCTTCTATCTATAAAAAGTGGAATTACCATCCCGGCTGTAGGTAATGAAGTGTAAAAGCCTGTCTCTGCATCGCTTTCAACAGGCATATGTAAAGTAAGCAGCAGTCCTATTATAGGCTTGCTATGGTACCTTGATTTGGCTTGGAGAAGGAAGTATGGTCTGGAAACATTTCCCTGGAAAATTGGAAGAGCTCCTTGAAAATAGCTGTTCCTTATTGTGGAGGATGATCAGTCTCCTTGTGACTGCTGTGGAAGCAGTGTGTGTGCAGAAAGAGCCGTGAGGGGGGAGCTGCTGATGGAAGTGGTGTGTTCAGGGATCTTAGGCACTGAGACAAAAGGGACTCCACTGTGCGCTGGGGGAAGGTTTGTGCGGGCCAGATCCCAGCCTGAGGCAGGAAGAGAAGTGTGGAGGAGTTCATTATAAGCAGGGCATTTTGCCAAAGTAATGAGTAGCTGAAGATAGTTGTTGACAGATGGAGATTTGGGGGAAGAGGAGGGAAGCAGTAAGAAGTATAAGATGGCTAATTCTCTTTATCAGCCAGAATCCTTCCCTCCCAGTGTGTAGCCATTCCTGAGTGGAGAAGATCTATTTAAAAATAAATAAATAAATAATAACCCCCCCCTTAAACGAGACTATAATAAGTCATACTTTCTCAGGTAGTAATGGCACCAGACATAGGTAGGGGAAAGCATGCCTCTCTTATTTCAGTGCAGCTATTTTAGTAATTCTCTTTTTCCTTCCTGTCCTACAGCTCTTGGGGAGACTTCTTACTGGATGCAATTCCTGGCCTTGTGTTTGATACTGCAAAAGATGACGTGGCTCTGCGGACAGGCATACCAAGGCAACTGCTCATGGTAAATAGGTGGGACTCGGGGAAAAATAGTTCATCCAGCTGAAACTTTAGTACTGAAGCAAGTGTGTATCTTGCTGATCTGCTCTGAAAGCTCAGTGCAATGGCACTGTCTTGTCCTGCAGCAAAACCACTTCTTCTGAAGACTTCAGGATGACTGTTCTGAGGTTTGGTGCAGCTGAAGCAATGCATATTCTTTAATATCGCAGTGTCCTTGTATGGCTCGCTTCCTTCTCAAAGCAATGTTATTTGCTTTGGAGCTGTCAGACAGGTGTAGTTTCCATCAGGTCAGACTTCTGACTCTTTAAAAGTTAGTGGAGCTGTAAATTGTTCTGTGTCCTTTTTATGGTTGTCTAGCTGTGAAAGAGAGAACAAGTCTCTCTTTCAAGTACGCTTGCAAGCC
The DNA here is from genome assembly GCF_964211835.1 of Anser anser. Lineage (NCBI taxonomy): Eukaryota > Metazoa > Chordata > Aves > Anseriformes > Anatidae > Anser > Anser anser. The sequence continues at coordinate 88,181,945 of NC_139720.1, forward strand.
CTTTAGCATTGCAGTTAGCCCCATAGTGAGGAAAACTGAGCATCAGCTTTGGTGTGTGAACAGCTCAGCTCACATGGAATGTGTAAAATAAACAACATTTGTTGTTTTGGGAATAAATCTTGTTACCCTTTGGAAAGATAAAAGGGGACTGTCCAGATCATCACTGCACCTCCTTCTCTCTAGGATAGTCTCTGTTTAGCTTAAATTCATGTGAGAGCAACTCTGTGTGAATATTCAGCAGGTGGATATAGCAGACTCAACAAAAAAACTGAGCAGCATTTTGAGAATGCTTGCAGACCGCCTGGAAAACACCAAAGAACTGAGATCATCTGACATGAAGAAGGATTTCATTATGAACCGTTTGCCACCTTACTTGGGATGCGATTCTGATCCTTTAACTCCAGGTAGGTTTTGAGGTTTACCACCTCTTTATTCCCTTTGCTGATGTTATGGTAGAGCTGTTGCTAACTCTTCCTTTTATGATTTCTTTTGTGTATTATGGCAGGCAAAGATTGGAGTCTAGTGTGAGCTTCGTGTTTGAGAAAGATGTCGAAACATAGCTTAACAGGAAATGTAGCCACAAGAAGAAGGCTAGGAGAGTAGGGCTAATTTGCACCACTTATATGGTTTCCTTCCTTTCTAATGAAGAATTTTTTTTTTTCTTAGGTGGGAAGTTGCCGAAATTAGATAGCCAAATTAGACTGCAGTTTAGGGATCATGCAATAGTTACGGTGGAGCCCGATCAAGAGAATTCTGTAAGTATAAGGAAGGTACCCCTCTGCACTTCGGGTGTGTGGGAGTGTTGCAGAGTGTGAAACAGGGTCTTGGACTGTTGTACTGGTCTGTCTGAAAAGGTCCTGCAATTATTGCTTAGCTGGATAATACATCCTATTAGGATTTGGTAGGAGATCTTGGAGTTGCTGTCAAGCAGTAATATGGCTTGTTCTTGCCTTCTGGAAGAGATCTACAGAACTAAATTTATCCTGTGATTTTGCATGGCAGGTGCATGGTTTTCATCTGAGACTAGATGGGATAGATCATTACCACCACTAAATGAACTGTACAGCTCTTGATAATGGATTTAATTATTTATTTTATTCTTTGTGTTCAAGAGCACAAATAGGTTTCCTTAGAAAGGGGAATTCTATTGCAGCTGCTACAGGCTGTCTATGCGCTTAGTCGTCACCTCTGAGTGATCTTTATCCCTAAGCTGCTGCCAATGAAAACAAAATAGTTCCATAAAATAGATGCTGGCATCTTGGATTATGTTGTGTCCAGTCTGCTTCTTAGCTATGAAGGTTTGTGGTATGAATTTGAAAAAGTTATTGGAGAAAACTGACTGCTCTAGAATTTTAGACTTCAGACTTCTACAGAATTATTTTGTTGTCTTGTTTGTTTTCAATTAAAAAAACCAAAACCTAGGACATCTTGTACTTTTTTTTTTTCCACAAGTAAATTGTTTCCCTGTGAGAAAAAAAACATAGCGTAACTTCTGATTTTCCTCCCCCATTTTGTTTGTGTCTGTATTACCGTGAGAATATGTGGGTTTTGGAAGCTCTGTTGTTGCTGCAACTCCTTTTGATGTCATACAGATAAATCTGAATGAGATCACACAGAGAAGACTTGTGTCCTCAAATTCTCAGTGAGATCTGCCCACAGAGCACTGAACTAGCTTGCACAGCTTAACCAAGGAATGATAGACATGATTTTCAAGAGACAGACCAGTATGATGGAAACTTAACAATATGAATTCCTTCATTAAGACCTTCTAGGAGGTGCACCTTAAATGGCACGTGAGTCCAGCAGAGGCATTATTAAGGCAGAAAAGGCTTTAAAATCTTCCATAAATGTTTTGTAGACTCCCTTATTTCTGTCATAGCTAGCTGTTGGATCATTATGTTAGGAAGGTGATTTCCTTTTCTTGATACTACAGTGGACTCCAGAATTAGGCAGATAATATTGTCACTTGAGTGTGATGAATTTGAGGATGCGGGGCATATGTAACTATTTTCTTCCTGCTGTCTCTTAGGATGAAGTTCGCAAAGAGATGGTGTATGTGTATCATTCTTTAAAGAACAGGAGAGAAACTCACATGATGGGGACAGAAGACGATGATACTACCAGTGAGGAAGGTGTATCACAGGTTTGTTCCCCACTTCATTTTTATGAACACATACACACACAAAAAAGCTATGTTGTCTTGTTCGGTTTTGCTGCAGATTTCTTATGCATGCCTTGAGTTATGTCCTAGGTAATGTAGCTATATGCTGGCACATGTTCTGTAGTGGCAGGGGGTCACTGTACCTTCTGCAGGACAGTGTGTTTATGCCAGTTTGAAATGATGTTAGCCTCTGATGTTAGCCCTGTTACGTAGAGCAAGGTAAGTGTGCCTATTTTAGGGTGGTGTGGGAGGGTGGGTCAGCATCAGGAGTAATGAGTTAAATCTCTTCCTGAAGTGTAAAGAGGGAACTTCTGTTATTAATAAGGCTGCAGGTGGTTCTCCTTCATGCTTACTCAGGGTATATACAATATTCCTGAAGAGGCTGCAAGCTTTGCATCTTTTTGTTCCAATTTATGACAGTGAGATGCTATTACGTCAGGCTTGTGACCTGACCCTTGGATACAGGTGTCCACAAATATACCTTAGAGGCAAAACTCTTGTCTAAGCAGTTATATATAGCAAGGCTTTTTGCCTGTCAGTTGCTTACTTTTTAAGGTAGATTTTGCTGAACCTCTAGAGAAAACTGGTAACTGAGGTCTCATACTGGCAGCTGGACAATATATGTAAGTCTTAGAATATAGCTTTTTGCCCTTAAGGTCTCCAGCCATGGCAAGACAGGTCTTCTAGGTCTTCTGTCAAACTATTCCTAAAGATTGTGTGTAACAGAAAGAAACAAACTTACATCCTCTTCTAAAAATAATGGGTAGGGTTAGGCAAGAGTGTAAATTTGAAAAGGCATTTGCTTCCTCAGTTCAGAAGCCATAAGAGGAAGACATGTACCTTAGGTCTCTCTACATCAGTAAGAGGTGCTAGAGCATGTAAGCACAGCTTTCATATAAGAAGAGATTTCAGCTGTATTTCTATTAAGAAAATCAGCAGGATGATACTGATTTTATGCAGGATGCACTCAGAAATCCCAATGTGAAGTGGGAAAGGAGCACCTGCTGATCAGTACCTATGTCTTAAACATTGTGTAATAATAGACATGTTGTACTTGTGAACACTGAAGTGGTTTTTCGTTTCCTTTTTTTTTCTCCCAGCAGACTCATGGACTGCGTTTTCCTTTGTCATACTTGGATGCACTGAAGCAGATTTGGAGTGGCAGTACTGTTTATGTTAAAGAGCTTAAACTTACTTCTGACGCAGAGAAAGAAAACCTTGCCTTGTCACTATGGACTGAATGTCTAATTGAAGTTTTTTAATGCTTTTGTAAACTAGCTCCTCATGGAAGCAGTATTTCTGGCCATTAAGAAGTTCTTGAAAGAAAGACTCATTTTTTTTCTTTCTTTCCATCCAGCCCTTGGATTGTATTGCTGTCTAACAACACACTGCAATATGTGTGTGCATACGCAAATACATACATGCTTTGCTACTTTCTTATGCTGAATGTTCTTTTAGTTTCCTTAGTGCTTTGGGAAAGTGGTCATCGGGACAACAGGTAAGCTGCTCAGAAACACTAATAGTGGAACAGTTCATGTTACTTTTAATTGCCAGACTGTTAATACCCTTAGAAAAATTCTGTATCTCCACCAAAATTATTGATGTCTTACACTTCTTAGATAATGAAGCCCGATTTTAAGTACCTTAGTTCCTGGGGGATATTCTATGAAAAATCCCTTCATCACAGCTGTAAACAGCTCAATTTACTTTCCCCATGCTGTTGATTTTTTTAAGATGCTGTCACCTGTCGAATAAACAAATGTTTAGTATTTAACCTCTGTCCCTTCCTAATCTGAAAGTAACCCAAACCTGTACCTGGCATCTGTATCTCCAACACTCACCTGAGTGGGTTCCGGTGGCAGTATTGCAATTATTTTAATACTTTAAAATCTACATTTAATATGCAAACCGATATAATGGCAGTCACTTATTGAATGTACTTATTTCTGTTTTTTTGGCCAATTGAAAGAAAATACTTTACAGGAATACGCTTGACATCTATTAAAAACTATTATTGTGTTTTGATAAGTTTGTTTAAAAAGAAACCAACAGGCAAAAGATTCCTCCTAAAAAGTTTTATACAATTAAAATATACATGCTTAGCATTTTACATTCAAGATCTCTTAAGTACAAAAGCCTTCTTTACTTGGTTATATAACACTGGCACACCAAATATGATTTAGTTGTTCTTGATTTAAAAGACTAGACCTTTTTACACAGGCTTTAAAATTGCATATAGAAAGCAAGTCACATGTAGAACATGATATACTGACATATTAAAAAAAGCAAAACAAGTGCTTTAGTTGTAAAAATATATACATACATTTGGAAATCTGTTATTTAAACAGCAGATTTATGATAATTTTAGAATGTAAAATAGTAAGTTAAGTGCAAGTAGACTTTTTTAAATAGTTCTATATAGAATTCCATTTCATACAAAAATAGACATCCATATATTTTACTTCTGTGGCAAATAGGGTTATGGGTTTTTATTTGCTTAAGGATGAATCCTGTTTGGGTGCACTGGAATAGTTACAGCTTTTGGAAACTAAAATAGCTTTGTTTTTCACTAATCTAAACTCTTTAAATAGTTATAGAAATACATACCCTGAATATACAAATAAGGAAAAAAAATTACATATTCAATAAAGTAGATTAATTTAGTGACATGCAAAATGAAGATACCAGTGAACTAATGGACTTCTATTCCACTTGAGGGGTTAACAGCCCTACAAGTGTCTGCAGTTCCTTACGTATTTGTCCGTGTTGAGTGAGGAACATGCTTATTACAAGCCTGCAAGAACTGCAGTCCAGTAAAGTATTTTTCTCTTCCCTACCTTAAGTGACAGCAGGTGGGATGGCTGCATATTGCTGAAATTGAGGAAACTGCAAGCATGCTGGACTGGTCTTCATTAGTCTAATTCCTGCTCCTTTGGGCTAAGATGGACATGTTGATGAGCCAGAGGAACCTTAAAATACAGTTACACTGTTCTTTTGACATTAATCAAGTTGGAATGCAGGCTGCTAGCACTTGGTGAGTTACCTTCTGAAGGAAGGCATGGCTTCAAGAACAAATTATATTGTATTAAATTAGTCTATATGCATGAGAACAAGCTAGAGTAAAATCATCACTGTTCTAAATTCAGTAAGCCCTTGTAGAAATCTAGCCTGACCCAAGATAGCTGATTCTCTTGATATATGCATCTATGCCTATGTATTAAAAGTGATCTTCAGGGATTACTCACAATTTCACGGGTTGGACACAGCCCATGGATCTGCAAAACAAGTTCCTAAATCTGGAAATTTGGTCTTGCTAAAACAAATGAAGATAAAGGCCTACCAGTAACGTTAGGAAAGTAACAGTCAGATTTTCATTATTGCCCCATTTCATATACTGAGCTGGGAATTCCAGTTCAAAGTTGTCTTTATGAACAAAATAAATTGCACTTTAGCAAGAGATACGATTTGAGGTTCAGGATCGCTTAGAGCCTGAACTGTTTCCCTTGGGACATAAAAATCCAACTCAACCTCTTTCAGGCTCATTAGTGCATTCATGCTTCAGTGAGCTTTCATCAGTTTTTGAGAGAAAGGAAAAGACAACATTTCTAAAGAGTCTTTTCCATCTTATCTCTTGCAGTTCATATCCTGCAAAACTTCTGTCTAGCCTTCTGCATTTACTTTAATACTTCAGATGAAAAGTAACAGCGACTTTCATAGGAGAGGCCTCTAAAAGAATCAGCTCAGAGTACAGTCCCGGTGGAAAGACATTAATTAGCTCACCCTCACATCCTTCAGATTTGAGCAAAATCCAGTTGTTTTAGGAGTTGGTGCTTTGCACAAATGAAAGCAGAGAGGATTTGCTGCATAAGGTTCCAGTGGTGCATGACTTCAGTAGTAGGTTTTTTCCTCCAGATGTTAATAAACAACATAAGGTCCATCTGTGTGGTGGGTTTTACTCAAAATATTTCAATGTCCCATTTTTGTGAATGTTTGTCCTCTACTGGCTGATTCATAATGATGTGATTCTTGTCATAATAATTTCCTCCTTAAAAACAAAACAAATTCATAAAGGCAAACCATTAAAAAAGAAAAGCTCAGAAAAGTCTCAATAGAATCTTTAAAAATGTGACTAAGAAGAGAATTAGCTGATAGACAGACGTTCTATGAGGGACAGGCTACTGTCTGCCCTTCCATCACTGTTTGTCTCCTTCAAACTGTCATTTATCAACTTAAGCCCTGAGGAACTCTATTAATTCAGAAGCAGAGTCCACCAAAAACTTGAGTCCTCAATATACCTTTGTGCACAAAAAAAGCACCTTTAAAGAGATTTTTGCTTTTGGCAGATCCTGAGATCCTACTATGTGAGTGGATTTTTGAACTTACATGTTGCTAGAGTGAAAATACACAGAATTACAGCTATGGGGTATTTGGCATAAAATAACCATTTCAGACCCCAGATTTATGAAGTCTTTAAAATTTCTCTCCTTTGACTACATGTAGCATAGAAATAACAGTGCATTTGTACCATGCCATAAATAAAAATCCACTAAAAGAAATGCGTGTTCTAAAAAGCGATCAAATGGTATCTCCCCACTCCAGCCTTCAACATTGTGCAGTGATCTAGGCAGCACAGCTTTCAGATACTGTAAGAATTGCTATCAGTATTACCAATTGGGATTTCACTTCTCATCTAATCGCTTAGTAGTCACTATTTATCAATTAATAATGGTGCTTTAACTCCTTACTTATGGAAGCCAGAAATGCTCTATTAGTTTAAAATCACTGAGCTGAGAATTCATTATCAGCAAGTCTGAGGTGCAAAGGTCAGATCTGTAATGGCCAGCAGGACACTTACTATAAAGGTTGATAACTTCAGATGTGGGGTGTGCCATTACCCTGGTCTGTACACCCTGCAGGGGTGTTAGGCCATCAGTTAATTCACTTAGTTCTTCCATCTGAGAAGGCAGCATCATGGAGCCCCCAGCCTATAACCAGACACTGTAAGGTCACTGTCCCACCACTTTTCCTTGGGGATAAAACTTTAGCAGCAGCAGCGGGGCTGGAACGAGTTGTGCGTGAGGAACAGGCAGTCTCCAGTGAGGTTGTTCTACCATGATGGGTCAGTACGACTTGGACGTTAGCGATGAGAATTCTCACCAGCTTGAAAACATTAGGAGCAAGCACTTTTCTCTTTTAGGCACACCTATTCTGTGGTGGTGTTTTTTCCACCACTGTTGTGTCTTCTGTAACTGCCATTTCTTACTATCAGTGCTACTGAATTCCCTGAAGTAGAATAGCTGATTTGATAAAAGTAAACCTCTGGGATCAAACAGTAAGGTCCCCCCAGACTTGTCACACTGTCAAGCAACTGAACATAAAACTAGCAAGACAGGATACAGTATTTAACCATAGGTACAAAGGAGCTGGAATACTGCAACTGGCCACAATCCTAAATGCATTTAGAACATGTAAGGGTTGATTTCGTTTGTTTGTTTTTTTATATACCTTTAATATCAAGCACCAGTTGGTCGCTGAGGTATGAACTGATGGTTCCATCCTCGTTGAGTCTCCACTTTTGCCTTTCCTTCCCATGTTCTGCCCAGAGTGCGACTTTGGCTCCAGGCACGTCTCTGCCACCAATGACATCCAGACAGGCATTGTTAGCCTAAGAAGCAAGAAGAAAAGTGAGATCCAGGCCACAAAGCTTCAGTTTTGTGTCTGACTTACTTCTGTTTCAGGCCCTGAAAATATTACAGTAATCATGCTATAGTTGGTAAGTAAGGCGAGTAAGCCAGGAACAGATTATTCAACAATTGACTAGTTGCCCAATCACAGAAGGTGGTCTTTGTTACTTTAGTTATTTCTTATGTTAAGTCAACAGTTTTTTTTATATTAAAAACAGACCATCAAGGGCAGCATTAATACAAAAACACAGCCTTTCTTTGTGTATTCCTTTCCAGAGAAATTCCTAACTATTTAGAGATAATAAATGTTCTTAAATGTGAGACTTTAGACAAAAAACAGATTCCTACTTACAAGAACATCAGTGCCATTAGACAGATATTGTCCAATTTGCCAAAGCAGACAGAGTACATCTGTCTATACACAGTAGGAAGATGTAGGTTATAGAAGTTTTGGTTCAACGTGCCTAGGAGAGGCCAAAAGCTATCCAGGTGTTAATGCTAGTTTCTTTTAGAAATCCAGGTGTTACAACCCACTTCCAGCATCTGGAAACTCACCTTGGATTTGAAGAGTCCATGACAGTAGTGCCAGAGCTGGGTATTCTTGCCATTGTATGGAGACACGCACACTGATGTTGCTCTTATATCTGCTAGGCTTCCAGCAACTGTCAGGTATTTACCGTGGGCTCGGTTCTTGATTCTGAGGTACACTGCTGGCTGAAATGGTGTGAAGGAAGACAGTTAACACCACACAGATTCAAAAAGTTGATGCCAGAATGCCTCCCATCCATCCTACATTAGTTTTCTAAAGTATATGTTGCATTCCCCAGTTCCAGATGACTATGTAAAATACTTTTAGTGGAAATGAATGTGCATGTAAGGCAACACTAAATGTTTTTCACATGCAGACAGACAGCTACATGCAGCAATAGCAGTTTTTATTTAAGTGTATTTCTGTCTATAGAACTAATTCCTGTGACATGCAAATAGCTTTAGTTCACATTTCATTCACTCCAAGGCCAGTAAATGGGGTATAATGCACAAGCTTTTTACTCTCTGAACACAGAACTTGCTGAGTCACCTATCCAGCAACTTCAACACCATTAACTGGAATATTAACTGAGAAGTTTCACCATTGCTTTTGAACATACACAGACAAGAGGGTACTCAAATGGCATCTTCTTTTACTCAGCTTACTCAAAAAATAAGGAGATTCTGTAGGGCTACTACAGGATTTGTGGTTTTGCTCCATTATTCACAGATTTTGGAGCAAATAAAGGAAAGGGAACTATAAAGGGCAGCTCCCCCCACATGCCAAATTCTTCTGAGAGCTTTGAACCTCCTTTTTCTGTAATAAAACAAACCCTACATTAAGAGACAATAAAGCCTCCATCCTACCAAGCATCCATGAATTCATATAACATATTCATCCACGTATTCATATATATATTGTATATTCTTTACAGGGAAGGGATCATATTTGGAAGGTCACTGAGCAAAACTGTTGGGTCTCATCTTGCATTAGTTTCAGGTGTTTAGCTTTTCTTGCAGTACCTATTACACCAGCAGACTTGACACAGAAAGGAGGAGGAAATACAAAGTGGTAACAAGTTTGTAGTAGTATTCCAGTCTAAAAAAAAGAAAACCTAACATATTCCCACAGAAGTGTCAAGCATGACCAGCAGAGTGCACAAACTCAAGGAAGCCTTGTCTGCAGGATTTAAAATAAAAACAAAAACAAAAAGCAGCATACAAACTCCAAATGCCAAAAACCCCAGCAAAATACCTGAGGTACTACTTATAACATTGCTCACTGTTGCAATATAAAAAAGGATGCTACTGAATACAAAAGCTCTTAAGATTAGTGTCTGAAGAGAGAATTCTGTTTTTAAGATGAGCACAAATTATTTTATTGTTATTTGCAAAAACAGAGCCAAAATGGGATCCTTTGGTAGTTACCACTTCCAAGGAATTCCAGGGAACTGTCAACTTCCTAGACTAACAAATCATTTTTGTTAAAATTTCTTTCCTTTTCCAGTGGGGAAGCATATAATGCATAACTAACGGTAAAGATGATCGTGTTTTTCACTGTGACATCTCCCCAGTTGAATCTATTATTTAAAAATAAAGCAGCATTCGTCATGAAGTGGAGACAAGTTATTCTGTGAGCAGCAGAGCTACCGAAAACTCTTCTGTGGAGTTACTGCTCACATTCCCTTCCACTCTCCCTTTCCCTGTCTTCCAGGACACAGTGCTCCCACAGCTATGTGCGGCTGGGCACACAGCAGCATGTGCTTTGGCTGTTTTAGAGCTCATCTGTGTCCCTGATTACCTGACACCCCTCGGAAAGGTGAAGGGTCAGAATTAGAAATTGGCATTGCTTGGGTGTGCAGTAAGGATGGAGAACCTTGGTGGGACTGCACAAACTTTGCTTCTTTTGGAAATTCGGGCTACAGCAAACTTGTTCTTGCTTCCATTAATGTTAATTATAAAACAAGCCAATATAGAATTGGTTTTCTCATTATATGTTTATATTTTTATATTACAAAAATGTAAAAATAGCATATCTAGAGAACATGCTAATGAGCCGTTCAGAAAAGCAAAATTTGACTCCAAGAAACAAGGAATTATTTTCCTTTAGGAACCTAATATAGATCTCAGTAACTGCCAGTGGAGGAATTTTCTGCTACAGTAATCTTCTGGTATGTCCTTTTGGCTATCATCATTTGGCCTGATTTAAGGAGTACGATGTGCAGCATTATACTCAGTGGTACGACTGATACTTTCGCACTAACCCCCATCAAAGTCATAGAATCACAGCATGGTTTGGGTTGGAAGGGTCCCTTAAGGATTATTCAATTCCAACCCCCCTTTATGTTGGGGGCCCCAGAGCCGAACACAGGGCTCCAGGTGGGGTCTCACAAGAGCAGAGCAGAGGGGTGTAATCACCTCCCTTGCCCTGCTGGTCAGGCTTCTTTTGATGCAGCCCAGGACACGGTTGGCTTTCTGGGCTGCAAGTGCACATTGCCAGCTCATGTTGAGCTTCTCATCAACCAACACCCCCAGGTCCTTCCCATCAGGGCTGCTCTCACTCTCATTCTCCACCCAGCTTGTATTTGTGCTTGGGATTGCCCCTGCCCAGGTGCACAAGTCCCTATACAGTCTTACAGTACCTGCTTCACAGGACGAAGGGAGCCGATGACTTTCCAGCCACTGTATTCACGCCAGTTGGAAATTTCACTGGGCTCCAGCAGAATCTGCTTTCCTAAAAAATTACATCCTTCATATGCAATCCACCTGGATACAGAAAACAGAACGTGAAAGACTACATGTTAACTATAACAAAACTAAACTAGGGGCTTATGTTCAGGACTGTGCTCTTGAAAGCCCCCAGACCTCCCCACAGCAGGGACACTAGCAAAGCTGCATTACCATGCCCCAGAATAGCATCTGTTTTAATGGTTTAGCTGTTTTCTGTCTAAATTAAGACATGTTTGCTGTTTGCTTACCTCAGACTTGTAGGCTTCTCCCTTCTTCCCCAAGCTTCTCCCACAAATTTGAGAATCTCAAATTTGAGAACCTAGATGGGATTACTACAGGTTGCAGTGGGCGTGCATTAGGAAACCGGGAAGCCACACGTCAAGACAACAGTACTAGCAGCATTGCATGGTTGTACATAATAATTATGAGAGGATTTTGATCAGTGTTTTCTTTTATAATAACTAAAACTATAAAAAAAAATCCACTTGTCTGGAATATAAAAATACATAAAAAATATTTACTCCAAAACCCATAAATTGCTGTAGCAGACTGTACTATAGTGAACATATCTGCATGTGAACATGGCCAAAACATTTAACAGAGTTAAAGTGCCAGCACATACAGATCCTTTTTATCCGGACATCTGCTCAGTAGTTAGTGTGTTGCTGCTTACAAAGGCAGCCTCAGGATTATAGATCAGTTTTGTTTGAATCAATAGGACATTGTTGTGCAGACAGTGAACCTAAATGTTTGACTCATTAACTCATTGGAACACAAAGCAAATACTGGTTTCCCCAGTTACCTGTTCTACAGGTCAGCTGCCAAGAACTTGAGGGATGGCTGCACTCTTTGTTTGTTTTAAGTCAGTGAGAGAACATCCACAAACAGTGCTCACAGCACCTGTAATTTACTTTCCCCATTGCGCATAACTTGGAGGAGCAGCCAGCCAGCTTTTTAGGAGGCTGAGCCTCCATGGAGGAATCATCCAACAGTGATCTGTCCCTTAGTGAGACCTTACCACTGTTTCTTCAAATTAAGTCACATACCTCCTGAATAACAGGTATTCAGAGCAGCTTGACAACCACTAGGCGTTCCTTGTACTTCTAACATATTTCTGACTTTTTTCTTGTGATACTTCCTGTAAAGTCACTGAAAATTCACTGTTAATGTTTTTCTTGGGATACTGAACAGTCTCATTCGAAATCAGTTTCTGTTGTCAAAGCATATGTTTATGCTGGTATTTGCTGACACTGACAAAACTTATCTGGGCTCTCACGTGGACCAGCAAGCCCCCACTATTCCGTCTTTCTCAGACCCTGGAGCACCTCGGTCCCCAGCCCTTTTCAGCAAACCACAACCTAGGCTTGTGTCATTTCTCACTGAGGTGTTCAGTTGGCTCGGGAAGGATCCTCATACCTCAGCACAGGAGCAAGATGCCATCGCACAGACATAAATCTTACTCTGTCATTTGTTTAAAGCTGACAGTAGGCTTCAGGGCAAGGAGCCCAAACACCCTCTTAATCTGCCTCCTGAACTCTTGGTTACAGATAAGGCAAACCAACACTCTAGGACTGGAAGTCTCCCACAATCACCTGTCACACCCTTGGTCTTTAAGCTATCTATTTGCAGTGTAGGATGAGAACAGACTGTGGAGGTCTGTTTCCTGGGGAACACCGTGAGCAACTCAGAGAAAGCCCAGCCAAGCACCTTTTCATTCTGCCCTGACTCTTCACAGAGACAGGAACCAGCTAACCCAGCTGGGATGCTCAGGAACAAACAGGAAGGTGGGGAAGGGGCTGGAACCTTGCAATTACTCTCCCGTGCTTTTCTACTATGTGGTCCTGAAGCCCTCACCCTTCCTTTACAGCCACACACCTGATGAGATGGCAGAAAAAGCTCACAGAGAGATACTACCCCACAGGAAGCACTTCAGAGTGTAACACCTCTATAGAGGTATTTCCCACCTGAAATAAGTCAGGTGTTACTCTCAGCAACAGACTTTCCTCCTCCAAACTAGCATCACAGATCAATGTGGAACATGAATGCTGTTCTCAGTCTTAAACTGCAGCTGCTTGCCACTGCCATTTGGGGCACCTAAAGACAACAGCAGCAGATGATCACTCACTCTATGTATTTTCATAATGGGCTCAGGACTGAAGCGGCATAGATGCTAGGGACTAGAATGCATAGTAAATTGACAAAGCTCTGTGGTGAAAGTGAAATGGGCCCACTGCTACAGTCAATAGCTGGTGACTGTTCTTACAGAAAAGGAGGGTCAATTCTTAGCCAATGTTTCAAGAAAAAGCTTGTGTGAAATGTCTGAAAGAAAACAGTCCACACGCAGTGCTCTGGAGCATCAGCTAGGTTAGGCTTAGGCTTTGTACCAACCTCTAAGAATCAGAGGAGCATGCAGCAGTGTTAGCACATATCTATAGACAGGTTTTAACTTCTACATGGTAACAGACTCAATGAGTTTGCAAAATTCATCGCAAGAATCACAACAGAGGTGTATGTAAGCAGTGAACAAACAGTCTACATGAATTCCTTGCCTAATTAGTTCAAATTTTGCATGATTTTGTGTCATCCCATAAGACCTCTGAAGACAATTACAGCCTTGTGTATGTGAATGCCATAAGAGGTGGGAAGAAGGTTAAAAATGAACGCAGGAAGTGTGTGTCACATTTGAAGAACAGCAGTTTCCAGTCGGCCCCAGTTGCAAGACTCGGCAAGTTCTTTGTTCCTGCTGTCGAAGTGCAGGCCTGAAACTTGGCCAAGACAGAATACTTGGGAGCTTCTCCAGAAGGTGAAATGGGGAGAAGGGAAAGGTTGGAAGGTCACTTCCGCAGATGCAAGATGGTTTTCACAGAAGAGGCTGGGTGTTTAATCAGTCATGGGGGGGGGGGCGGTTAAACTAACAACAGAAGCAAATTACTGCTCCAGCTGTCCGATCTGCCCCAAGCCTCTCTCACAAGTCACTGACTCTGTGGCAGCTAAACAGCTTGTCAAGCTTCACTGAACCACTGCGGTGGTTCATGTTAAATCACTTCAGTTTACAGCAGGTATTTTACAACCAGTTAATAAAGGCAGACTGAGTTTACCTGTCCTTGTGAGTCAGGAATCAAAACTGATCTACTTTTGGCTCCTGGCTTGAACAACAGGCTCTATTGTTCATTATGCATAGGGATAAAAGGATGGTTCTTAACAGGGGAAAAATGCATCCCCTGCCCAGAGTTCTTGTTCATTTCAGGTCTTGGTACAAAAGGTGAATCCAGCATTCAACAACATTTTAGGATTTTGAAATGTCTTAAAATAACAGAATGTAAAATGCATCCTATGAAAAAAAGGCAGCAATTGTGAGAAAACACATGCTCAGTATTAGTTCCTACAATATCAAGAATATTTCTTCCATACTCACAATCCACTTCTCACCCATACAGACTGAGTGTAAAAATGAAGATCCTCATTCAAAACGGAATTGACGGGTTTGGTGAAGTGCAGCTCTCTGCCCTTGCAGCATTCCAGAGCAAACAGACTGATGGAGGGCTCAGCAAAAACCTTGGGGGAGGGTGAAAAAAGCAAAATTTTACTCATAGTTAACTTCAGTTGTTAAGTATGGTACACACATTTTGCCACTTTGATTTCATTTCTACATGCTTTTGGTTTAGATCATGCTCCCTCAGCAAATGTAGCAGCAAAGAAAAAAAAAGTGCATCTACCAACAAAGCACAAACAGCTGAAACATACTGGATTTATCAGTGGCTTTGTCATCAGAGTGTAGTTCCCCACTGACACAAGCCAGAGACTGAGTCACATAGAGATGCAGAGGAGCCTCTGTTTGCATTTGAAAAAACTCTCTATGATCTGGTCTGTATTGTCAGGCTCTTGATTGCTTTTCAAAAATCCAGTTTATTTACTGCTGGAACAGGTTATGGTAGTAGTTTTCAGGGTGATCTGCAGATTGCTTCTATAGTAGTGAGGCAAAACACAAGTCTATTGTCCCGAGACTTACATTAGCTATTCAGTGGTTTGTTCACTGAAAAAATCTTAGGGATCTGCAAATTGAAAAGGACTCAAAGCATCAAAACTACAAAGTTCTCAATGTTTTTAACAGACAGTTCTATTTTTCTTCTGACAACCATGAAAACTTAACATTATTAGTAACCGCTTCAATCTTGTTTAGAATTGCGACATTTTTCACTTTTGTCTTTCTCTACAGCTGAGAGATTTCTTATGAAAGCAAATAAAAAGATCAGTTTGCATAAAATTGTGGTACAGCTGTAAGATCAGCAGAAAAGCAGAGGGGGAAAAGATTTAATTGTAAAAAGTCTGTGCCTTAGTACAAGGAACACTTGTATGTTTTTTCAGCATTTTACAGCTGAAAAATGCTGAAATCGTAAGCACTTGCAATTTATATCTTGATGCAGCTGGCAAAGGAAGAGGGAATAGGTCTGACTAACTGCTCCAATTAGCAGCCTCTCCAGGGAAGCCACCTTGTTCTTAGAAGATGTTAACTGGAGATAGCCAGCTCAGTGCAAAAGGAAGAATTTCTTTTGCAGCAAAGGTATGGCCCCAGGTGGAATGAATGAAACAAAATCTTGAATTATAGTAGATGAAGGTGCTGAGTAATTAAGAGAACCTAACTTTCATGTTTGAAGAGGCACATGTATTGTAGTATCTCTGAAGAGCTCAGTTGTGATTCAGCACTTACAAATTTACTGGCACTGACTCAGTGCACTTGGTATGTAACTGGTTGTTCAAATCCTGCCTCAGAAAAATTGCTTTCCTCCACTGACCACTGCAGAGACAACATAAGTCATGCTACACTCCACGGACTGGGAGTTTGATGAGACATTTTAAAGAGTTTGGGATCATCCACCTGCAGAGATTTTTTAAAAGCCTATTACACTCCTACAAAACTAATGCTACAAAACAGAAGGAGATTAAAACCCATCATTGTCTTTATTTTGAAATGCCTGTTCTTCCCATATGCCTTCTGGTATATCAAATGGGTCAAATTTATGATGTGTGTTTAAAGGCTTACTTTGCAATCTAGACCAACAGATCTAGTGCAGGCAGCTACTTCTTGGTTCGCTTTGCTGAGCAAGGTGCTACCACCGCGCTCCAGTCTGCAAGAAGCCTACTCACTTGGCTCCAGCTTTCACCTGAGTGGAGACCAGAAGCCGTGTCCAGAACAGGTCCAAAAGGGAGAATTTTCACAGGTGCACCAGAAGGCATGGGAAACACCATTTGGCATCCTTGCTGCTAGACACTGCTACCGAAGTCTAACATTTATCTTGCTTTTTTCCATTACATTAGAGACTGGGATACTGTGCTAGATGAACCAGTCATCTGATCCAGCAGATCCATTTATAAACCAAGCATCTGAACAGCAAACAGGTGGAGTCAATTAAAATGACTACAGGTCTCACACAGTTGAGACCTGTTTAAACTTTGATGGGCCTGCAAAAGCCATCAGGTTTTTCAGAGTCCCAGTCTGTCAGTACGCAGCAGACATCACATCTAAGACACACACACAGACAGCTGATCACAAGGACTGATATCACCCTTTCCAGTGAGACCTAAAAGGACTTCACTGGTCTTGGTGCAGACGTGAAGCACAGAAAAAAACCCACATGCTGCTGTCTCAAGCACCGAAGCTCTCATATTTCCATAACCAAATATAGAGCAACGAGCTGATTACTCACTTTATATATACCATTTTACACCAACAGCTGGCAGCAGTGACTTGGCCTGGCTTTTTTCTCTGATTTTGTTTTCTTAGCTCCATGGAAACTATCAACAGTAAAAAACAAGGTTTTGAGGCTATGCTATTACACTTCCTACAGAGACATCTTGCTTGCCACCTTCCTTGCAGGACACTGTGGTGCATTTTCACCCATTCTCAGGCTGAAGAGCCATCACCAATAGACAAGCTGATCAGCTTACTTCACCACGGCCCAGTCCTGATGGACCACAGAAGAATGTGTATCTCCAAGGGCCAGAGGAAGGGCAACCAGGCAGAGAATACAAGAGGGGATACCTCACAGCAAGGCACTAGCTTAGATGGACTCCAGTCCCCGATTTTGAAAGGTGAGCTAAAGGCATCTACTTTCACTCACAACTGGCAACTCAGTCCCATGTCTAGGTTAGGACTACCTTGGCTTCCTTTCATAGTTATTTCAAGGAAAATACCTGAAATGACATCCTTTGGGGAAAGCTTGCCAATTGCAAGAATGATAAAGCACTAAGAAATTCATTTAATCTGATCTTTGTGTATTAAGGAGCTAACTGCCTTGCTTACACCCACACCAATAGATTTGCAGGTTTTGTTTTTGCCGTTTTTAAGGCCAGTGTCAGTGTTCAGGGAGAAACTTGAAAATATTTAATATATTCAAGAGGACAGTGATTAAAGAAGGCTGTATTTACATAGTATTTTCAAGGTAGAAGCACCCTTGTGAGCTTTTAAGAACAATGATATTCTTTACTTAACAGGTGTGGTAATCTATGGTTAATACACCCTATCGTGCAAGGAAAACGACAAATCCTTCTTCCCTCCCCACACTGTGATTTCAGAAGCTGAAAGTTAAGCCATTGAAATCAGCACAGTAAAAGTCTTTCGTTTAGTTCAGCTCGGACTTTCCCCTGCGTGACTTCCACCTTCACTTAATGGAGAGAAGCTGTGCACCACAATTTTTCACAATTCAGAACAGAATTTTATACTTTTGCAGTTCAGAAAAAAACTGCAAAAGCAGCCCTGAAGCATTTGATACTAAACAAAGATCAGTGCAAGGTGAGCTTCCTTTCAAATGCCTTTTCCTTGCAGTGTAAGGCTTAGGTGCCTGATTCATGGAAATAAAATAGTGTAGAGGTACAAAGAAGTTAACCAAAAGGTGCTACAGCTGAAAACCAAGTGCACATGGGGATTTGCACACATGCTTATAATAAAAAAAAAACTATAGTTTTAGTTAAAGATAACATACGGATAATTTTAATAATGAATTTTGTCAAAATTATTACTAATCATCCTGCTGAGAAGGGCTCACCCCCATAACATACTTTTCTTGCACTTTTGGCAAACATAGATTTTGAGAATTTGAATGTGAAAACCCAGTAAAGCCAAAGAAAGAAATCCATAGGACTAAAACATGACTGCAAGCCCGTCATGACAAGGGTTGGGACATTTCCCCATTTGCGGCCCTGCTGACCTGCTGCAAACAGCCTTTGCCAGATCTTAACTGGAGGAGCTTCAATAGCTGTATTATAACATCCTTGGAAAAATCTTTATTTTTCAGTCTTGGCTAGCTTATTATGTTCAAATGTCTTTGCTGAAGTTGTGCCTGACTGGCTACTCCCCTCGGTGTGGGAAGGACGCCTGGCTGAGGGAAACGAATGCAGTGCTGGAAGACAGGAACACCCATGGTCCAGCCCCAGCCACATCAGATGACTCATGACCTGGCCCTGGGAAACACTGATTGCTTTCTGTATCTTATTTTATTATTTACCTCACAGGAATGCTGGGAAGATAAGTTAACACCTGTATTTAACTTAAAGATAAGCAATATAGAAATACGGGAAGTATCGTGATTGATCAGAGGAAGGACAAGGAATGCCTCAGAAAAAAAAAAAAGAAAGAAAGAAAAGGCATTGCACAACCTACAACCCACATCTCATTTTTGTTTTTAGCAAACAAATTTAGAATTCTGTTTGACAAGCTATGAGACTGGTTTAACTTTAAGGATGAAGTTAACACAATCCCTGCTACCCACACAACACCAGATCAAATATTATGGGGAGTTTAATGAAATAACATGCTTGAGAAAAGGCTGAACTAAAGCTGAACTCCACTTTGTAAGAACATCCTGTAGGCATCTCCATCCCCAAAACTTTTCAAGCAACAAACACTGGACAAATGCCCCAATAAGTAACCACAGCCCTATAAATGTCCCAGCTGATTTCACCCGCTTTCTTGCTGTGCCAGGGGAGCAGCCCACACTTGGAGCCCACACTTCCTTTTCTTGAATTCATGGCAGTACAGGAGGCAAGTCCTTGTTGACGGAGGTATGGAAACCTGCACCTCTGCTGTAAATGCAGCAACCCTTAACCTGTGCTATGCTTTCACCTGCCTGCACAGTGGCTAACAACAATAAATCCAGACAATTTCATCAGTGAGCACTTCTTTAAAAGATTTTGCATTTGTAGATGAAAAGAGACAATAAGAGGCAAGCTGCATGAATTCCAACGTTCCTACTGCTGCTAAATAGATATGTATCCTCCTATTGCAAGTGGTTTTTGAAGTAACTGCCTGTTCACTTAAAGAAATGCGTTACAGTGAGATAGGCCTTTCAGCACTTTTTTCCCCATTATAAAATAGTACATGAAAAAGACTCTGGACTTTTCAGAAGCAAGCCTTTTCTGAAGAAATGAGGCCTTGTAACGTATTATTTACCTTACAATCTAGATTAATACATGGGTACTGTAACTGTTTTTCTTCATAGAATATTGAAAATAAAGGATATTGTTTTTTTCATTATCAAGCTACAGAAGTGGTTTGTTTCTTCTGTATAACTTCTTATTAACCTATACTGTTAAAAACAAACAAACCAAAATAAAAAAGCCAAAAAAAAAACCCAAAACAACACAAAACTCCCAGAAGGACAAAACAGAACAGTCTGAGCAAAATGGAACAGCAGGGAAGAAAACTAACTGGTAGGACCTCCTAAATATTTAGTTTGAGTATTATATGCCTCAGAGAAGAACCTCTTTCCCATCTTGGCCTACTGTAAACAGTTCTTGCCTTCCTCTCTGTCAGGAACAGGGAGGCAAATTCCAATTTCCCAGTTCAGTTTCGAGCATATCAAAACCACTTTTGGTTTGCAGTCAGTAAAATCAGTCCAAGCCCGACAAAAAGAAAAAATAAACTGATGACTGAAGAAGCACAGCCCTAGGACTATGGAATGCTTTCCTCACTCTCCTTATGAACCTGTGTAACTTTGCTTTGCTATTTCCTGAACAAATGGTAGAGGAAATTGTTCTCAAAGGTGTACTTACTTCCTCTATGACGCTAGTGCACAAAAGAGGATATAACCAAGGTGTAACCATGTCAATTTGAATTTCATGAGAAATGGGGGACTGTGTGTGGGAAGGGCTGGGGCCAGCATGCCATATTTATATAAGAGCTCAGTTTTTCAGGAAAGAACCAATAAGGCATCCCTCCAAGAGCAAAAAGTTAGAGCAAAAGTTAGCCAAACTAAAATACTATCACAGTAAAGAAATCAGACTATCACTAGTCTGAGCCTGTTTTCCTATCCGAATTCGTTAAACTCATTTTGTGTTGCTCTGAAAGTTTTTTTTTTTCTATTTTAATTGGGCCAACTCAGTGATTTAGAATAACGTTTTTCATTTTGTTAGGCAATTCAGCTCTTTAACAAGCAAACTATATTTCTGGTAATTTTCAAAATAAAAATCCAAAAGTTTACTTTTCTAAGAAAATACCTTTTTTTTTTCTATTTAGAACTGTTTGCTATATTTGTAAATATTCTGCTTGCATCAAAACCTCATTTTCCTGCGAACAAACTATTTATTCAAATCCTTTCCTTTCTTCGCTTGATTTAAAGAAAAAAAATTCAAGGATTTGCAGAAGTTATTACCCTGTTTCATATAGATTAAGGCTTTACTCTTACCTCATACAGTCACAAAAATACCACTGACATCTTGGAGTGTTTTCCCATCAGCTCATAAAGCTATATACTGTGAAGGAGTATGACAAATAAATAATTTCAGTCCTCAAGCCCTCCTTCCAAAATGGAGAGTTCAGGAATCTTGTGGCAGCTGACAACATCTAAAAAGGCCTCTCAAACTGTTGCATGTTTTAAGCAAAAAGTCAAGACGTTACACTTAAGGCATTTCCATGTGCTAGATGCTCCGTTTAGCTACCCAAACAGATGGAAATAGAAAGGGCACCTTGATGTAGAATCAGATGCAGAAGTCTCTGTGGATGCCCAGCCATGCTGCACACACCCTGCAGGTGTCACTGACCTATGCTAACTGCTAGGTTTCACAAATACTTTGGAGTTAGTCCCACACAAGGAACCAATATTTTTACACAAATACTGCTGATAAAGTCCCTAGGTTGGAACTTTATTCAGCTGCATAATATCAACATACCATATAGTTAATTATCATTACAAATTTGCAAATTATAAAGGGAATACCCAGATCCCTTGTCCCCATTTCACCCAGCACATCTGTCCTCCTACCCCAAAGGATGGGTTGAAACAATCTACTTCTAAAATACATAGTTGGACCAACCAGTCAATGGACATGAACTGCTCTCAAGAGCCAGTCAGGATCTCGCCTTATGAGCCCTTTGTACTGGTAAGGACATCATTTTTAATTCCTCTGCCAATGCCACGGGCCTCTATTTCTAGTTGACATCTGGGAGGCAGAAACCTCATGCGGGCTCCCCTGCAGTCTAAGAGTCCTTCCAACAGCTACGCTTGCAGTAAATGTACGTCCCTTAAAGGAGAACATTCAGGGCTTATCATTAGGGTTACGCATTCTCCTCACACGTCTGAGCTATTGAGCTCACAGAATCGTAGATACACACCTTAAGTCTCAAATTGGGCTAGTATTTAAACCCAAACAATGGAAGGGGTTCCAATGTTACAGCAGAATTCAATAATGCTATACAACAATTCCACTTGGGAATACACTTGCTGCTCTCTTGAATGAGCTAACAGAAATATTTTGTAATAAAAAGGGCTCTGTTCCAAGAACAGTGCATGGCGGACAATGCACAGAATTAACTACGGCTGTTTCTGACCACTGACCAAACCTACTGCTGCGTGCTTAACATCACGTCTGTGCTAAACAATGCCTCTGAACACTGTCCTGCACCATTAGCACACACAATGTGTTAGGGGTCCATGAGTGCATTTCTATTTGTAAAGCAGGTGTGGTTCAGTAGCATTTTACACTGTTAAATGCCTGGACTTTGAGAAACATAAGGTCTCCGATTTGCAAGAAAGGAACTGGACTAGAGGTGCAAGCTACACACAAAGCACAGGAAGATATGTGTAAGCTTCCCACACATGGCCTGCCAAGCATACTTCTCCCAGGGTTGGCCATTGACAATCAAAGGCTGCCAGTAACTTTCTACTACGCCAAGCTGCCCGCTTACTTCCCTGTGAGACTACACCTTGGGGAATTTGGATGGGACCTATCATTTCATGTCAAAACTTCATTCTGATTTAACAGAGCAGAACACAAAACTCTAACATGAAAGGGAGATCTTTAATCTGCAAAACAGGCTCTCAGCAGGTGGGAAGCTATAGCTCCACTGAAGTCAATGCAGCTTGATCTGTGTAACCTAGCAAAAGGACCAGTTCTCAGCCTTGAGCTCTACATCCTTCCCACCAAGGTTTTTGTGAACAGGTTTTAAAAAAAAAAGCACCAAACAGAAAAAAAGGACTTAAATTCACAGTTTACTTCAAGTATTGAGTAATCTTTACAGCCTACTTACATAAAAGCTACAGAAAAGGGCACCGTGCCACATGGACCGAGTTTGTACTCATTGATCAGGGAAAGAGGAAGACTCTTGGTGAAGTTGGTCAGTGCTGGAGAGCAGTGGGCGGAGCAGGTATTTGCTTCTCTTTCAGTGACAGCATTATGGCCAGCTTATCTTTTGTGCTCTTGCATAGGAGCATACTGAGAGATGGGACAAAGGCACAGACATGACAACAAGATTCCAGAGGCATATGTCCTATGGGCAGAATTACAGCAAGACCTAAAAAAGCTAAATCTATCTTGTACTGGATACATTCCTGTTCAATCTCCTGGCCATAAAGGACCTTGTATCTCAGCTTACTGCTACAATTGGTCACTTGACTTCAAGATTTTTGTTTGGGTAGTACAACCAACGTGACCTGAAGGTCACAAGAAAACTGTGTGCATGTGTAATAAGTACTTGCCTTGTGTATCAGGAGTCGCTAAGAAAGAGGATGGCCAGAACTGAGCTTTGGACTGGACTATCTGACGTGTCATACACAAATCACAGGCCACATGTGGTATATTATACCACTTTACTTACTGACCCCTAATTCGAGATGCCATTAGGAGATAAAACCCTTTTTAAAAAAAAAATAAAAAATCTGAAGAACAGTTAGTAAATTAAACAGAATAATGGCAAGTATATGCTAACATGTAATATCAGTTTTCATATCTTGTGTGTACTTTGCTTTAAGACTGAACCTTGGCTGTAGGCCTAATAAAAGCAGCCCCATATGCTTAGACAGCATGTCAAGAAGTAACATCTCACTGTGTACTAAGCTTGCTGAGCTGCATTACAAAATTCAGTCAGAAAAACACCAAACAATGCAACTTGTATGAATGACAGCAACTTTCATCCCAGAACACACAAGCATCCAAGAGTGTGTGCCTACAAGTGAATGCGTGCATGTGTGCACACAGCCTGACTTGTTCCAAACCCCCAAATCCCATAAGCCAAGAAAACAAACTTCATTCTTTTCCCTGAGTGGGAGTTTGTTTAACACAAGCACTTGCTTTAGACATCTGACTAGGAGAAGAGTTCCAAAGCATTATTATTTTCAATAACGTCCTTACGTATTCAATAGGCTTGAGGGATTTGATTGTAGCAGTTGGGCAGCCACAGGAAGTGAGGTCAACGTAGAGGCCTTCTTCCAGCACACAGTGATTGTCAGCAATTTCCCCTTGGTAATACAGGAGCCAACTGTAAGAATAATGTAGCAAAAAAAAAAGATTAGCACCTCTAGCTGCTTATTAACAGTAAGTTTTTTCAAGATTTAATATTTGCTAAGGAAGTGAGGAATTAAAAAAATTTGTTTGTTCTTGTTAAGCTTTGAATGAAGGTGGCTTGAAAGGCTATGTGACAAAGCAACCAAAGCAGCAAAAACAAATCGTGGTATAGAAATTTCAGACTCAAACAATGCTAATGGAATGCAGATACCTCTCCTGCATGGAAGTTCTTAAAGTCTGGAATAAATGCTAATGGGAGTTAAAAAAAAGTCACAGTAACTGTCAACTTGCCACAGGGAAAGCAAAAGGCATACTTCCCAAATCAATGGCAGGACGACACTTACTGAGCTACATTGCAAGACAAAGGGTCTAAGACGTGATGGAATATGATCGGAGTGTGTTACGCACTTTTGACAATTTGAAATTTGAGAGTTATGCACTTCTGATGATCTGAAATAAAGTCATGGTAGGAAAAAAAAATCATATTACTTAAAGCGGTGGCATGTAAAACAACAGACTTACCATCCCCGAAGAACCTTAAAAGAACATGGTATGAATGATGTGAAATCAGAAACTTCTGCTGTGAAATCTATGCATGCTCCTTGGAAATGTGTATTACTGAAAGCTTTGAGCTACAAGAACAAAACAAAATAAAGCCAATGACTAGAAGGGAAACAAACTCATTACCGTTAATGTAAACAAAGATAGCTGTGGTCTTATGTATCCATTTAATTCACAAAGATACAATAAATAGAATGAATTCTTAGGGAAACTTTTACATTTCCATAGCTGCTTTCTTCATTAGAAATACTGTGTTTTTATCATCTCTGTGCCTGGTTTAGAAAGCTGATGCTAATGATGTTAACACTGTTACGGTGATGTTAATGCAGAGGTATCAAACGTAAGTTCAAATGCAGTAGGAGAAGACCCAGAGAAGAGAGAAGGCTAGGACTGAAGGGTGTTATCTTCCATCTGAAGTACCCTTGAACTGCAGATAACTCTCAGTAATACAGGGTTCAAAACAGGAAAGGAAAGAATAGGTCAAAAGATACAAGGCTACTATCGACTAAGTGCCTTGAAATCTTCTGTGACCAGTGATTCGCAGTAATTTCTTGTTCAAGAACCAGCAGGAGAATTTCTGGGGACGAGTGGGTGCAGCTTGGTAGATGTACCATCAATATATGAAGTTCACCTAAGATAGTTTTACATGTCACAAAGAAGAACTTCCAGCAACATTGAGCAATACCCCACAATAAGATGTGTTCAATTCACCCTGAAAAACGATAAGGTAGAAAGTACTGCAGTTAAAAAAAAAAACATTAAAATAATGATAATTAAAAAAGTAGTATAATATAGCCTATGACTTATAGTGAAAGTCACTTAGAATTCTGTACCGTTGGATTACCACTGTGTAACTGAATCTCACTTTAAAGCCTGAAAGAGAGGCTGAAAAAGAACGCAAAATTTATCTTTATCAAGAGAACAGCTCATATTCTGTAATGGAAGAAAAACACTATGGCTGTTGCAAGAGCTAATTCCCCCTTTATGCCCCAAATTGGCCTAGCTTCCTGCCAAAGAAAAGAACTCAAATGCTCTTGCCAGTACTGAGAGAGAAGGCCAAACACAAGAATTAGCAAATGATTTTATGGAAAAGTTCAGACTATGTTTTTAAAAGAAATGAATATGTTTCTTGCTGGAAAAAAAAAAAGAAAAAAAGAAAAAAAGAAAAAAAAAACAAAACACAAGAAAGGTTTAACCTAGCCTTGCATGATAGAACTAAAAATTGAAGAAAACAGATCAGCTACAATATGATGGCTAAAGTATAACTATTTTTTTCTGTAAACATAATTGCACTGCAATATCCCAGAGCATTTATTTAAGCTGTAACTACGTACTATTTTCTATGCACTTATCTTAAAGTCTTTTATAAAGGAATATATGCACACACAGTCCTTCTTTCATAGGCCAGACGTTATGCAACACTTTAAAAAAAGATCTGTGACTCCTTTTTATACAGAATACATCTAGTCATGAATGATGGTCTTCAGTTCACAAAAGCTAAGATGAAGTACCAACTCCTCAGTGACAACACTGCATATCTGCAATTATTATCAAACGGCAGCTATCAGGATTTGACGTCACTTTATAAGGCTTTGCTTCCTAAAAAGTCAACAGCACGCTGGAAATTCAAACAAGTTATCACTGCAGTTCCCTCTGCTTCCTAAATTGTTGAAGTCAACTGTTAATGAAAGAGGCTTTGTTCTTGCTGGACGAAACAAAGTTTTCTTTTTAAAAAATAAAATGATTGGCTTTTTAGAATTGATGATTTCAGTCATTCTTGCATCATATGTACTTCGTTTATTACAGAGCCTGGCAGGAGTAAAAGGTCAGGGCAGTTACTGAAAGATTAAAGAAAATTTAGTTGTTTTTCCATTTCTGTATAACAACTAAAAACCAATGTGGAAAAAGACACTCTCTCTTAGACAGTGAACACAGTTCCCTTAACTCAGACATATGGTTATTAAAGGTGGGAGAATATATACAGAATCATTCAAAATAACTGGTGTATAGCTTATTCAAGGGTCAAATACTTAGGATGCTTAAGGATTTGCCAGCTCATACGCACCATGCTTTGAATTTCCAAACTAAGAGACTGTTGCATACATGGAAACATTTCATTAACTTTGAATAGGAAAATGCTTATATTTATTTGAAACACTGTCTATTACTTCTTCTTCTTATTGAGTTTATTTACTATTATTAAATGTTTCCTTACAAAAATTTATTCAAAATACTTCCCTTCCTAAAAGAAATGTAGCGATATGAATGACATTCTTCCTTCCCCAGTTTTAGGACAGAATCCTATGAAAATCAGGATTGTAATAAATCAGGATATCATCTTTTAAAAATGGGATTCAGAATGGTACTCGAGAACAGAACAGGCAAAGCATAATCTGGTACAGACCAGTATTTTTTGGTGATTGTGTATAAACACACACAGATGCAGATTTTTTGATACATCACTGGAAATCAGGAAGACAATAAATACAATTTACTGAGACTTCGAAAGTTTAAATTGATCTTAAAGGTCTGCAAAACTGCATTAAAGCACTTGAATACTTTTTTTGGAAATGCTGAAAAAGTAGAAGAGTTGAAGACAGAGAGAAAATTATTTTCAAGTGTTTGGATCCCACTGGTTTAATCTGAGTCTTACATTATCTTATTTTACCTAGTATCCTTTACCAAGGCCTTACTGTGAATGTACTTGCAAGTCTTTGAATTTGGCCGCAAACTGCCATATGAATAGGTCTGGCAGGAAACCAGTGTTTAAGACTAAAATAATACACCGATTATGTCTTCAGACAGGAAACATTTCCTGTAGTCCTAGGTTTATCATAAAACTGTAGAACTAAAGTACTTAGAGAAAAAGAAGGGTGTGGTCAACCTGCTAAGTAACACAATGCATGCACTTCCCACGTGTGTATGGCTATTATACTCATTGAAGGAAGAGAGAACAAAATTATGTCCACATGACAAAATACTTAAGTTTTCTAAAACTGTCATTGAGTTCTAGAGTCTCTTTCTTTTCAAAAATGTCATGTTTCCCAAAATAAAGTTTTCCAAACTTGCTTAATTAAAAGCATGTCATAAGGAGAGCAATATAACAACTTAGATAACCCATGCTAGCAACCCACTCCAGGACAGAAAAGAAGAAATCAAACCACAAATGCAGGAATGAAGGAGAGCCCTGTCAGGGAAGAACGTTGTGGGAGACACAGACCATCCTTGGTGATGAGCACAAACATTCAGAGCAGGTTTTAGACATAGAAAGATACCACAAAGGTATGTTAATGGAAAGATACCACCAAAGGTATGTTAATGGAACACAACCTTGTAAGATAAAGACCAGAAGTGCCAACCCCCAAACTAACTTGTCCTGAAAACAGAAGTGAATTATAGGGACTACTTTTTCTCTTTATAAATTGTCACTAAGGCAGATAAAACTTTCAGGGAAATTGTTAGAATGCATAATAGAAGAGAATGATCTCAATTTTGTTATAATCAAGATGTGCTCAGTGAAGGTCCTACATTACTGGGAGGAAAAGGAAAGCATGGAGTATGTGGGGCCCACTCCTACAAGAGCAGCTATACAATGCTTGGAAGACCATGACAAGCAGAGTTACCAACACGTAAGACAAAAATCCCAACTTCCCCTGTTGATCGACCTGCTGGTTTAAAGAGTGCAATTCATTTTTTTGCAGTTTGTACTTTGCTATTCTTCACCTCATACATAAGGCAAGATAGTGACAAACCACATGCAATACAAAAGAATGGAAAGAATGTATGCCACAAAGAGAAGGATGAATGCATGTGATAGCAAGTTTCCAGAAACAGGAAGGAAAGAATAGGAAAATAGCTAGCTAGAAAGATCCAAAGTCACTCAAAACCTACTGAAATGCTTGCGTTTTTAAGGACAGAACACTAAAGGGTATGATCTGGAATAAAACCAAGAACGGAACAACGGCAAACAGCCTTTACACATTTACCAGCTTCCTCAAGCAATGCTGTACTGTATGGAGATTATAATACTGAGATATTCATCTGAAGTAATGAAGCAAGAAATTCAGCATTACCTGTGTTTAATTATTAAATGTGGTTTAGTACTAGAGACTGTTATATAATGTCAGCTTACCAAATGTGGAGGTTCATTCGTTCCAAGAGGTTCCTGCAATAATAAATATATACACATGCATATGAACAAATAAAATTAACTACAATTAGTTTCCTATAACACATGTCAAGTTCCTTAAATTGTAAGCTACAAATTCAAGAGCAGAGACACACACTTCCTATGCTCTTGGCACAATTCTCTTCCTCCATCCTCTGCCATCAGATGCCTAGAAGGTCATGACTAACTGCCTGGTTGTTCAGTCCTCTTCCACATAGAGAACTTGCATCATTATTTAGTTCATGTAACTAATTAATTAGTTCACATAACATGGATTAGAGTCCATGTAAATTTCTCTGTATTTATTTTAAATGTATTTTGTGAAAAAATACAAAGTTCAAGATAATATTGGGACACCTCTTTCAACACATGCTCTTCAAAATAAGGTAAACTCTTTGTTCCTTTTCTGTTTTCAGTGCAGTACTATCATTTAGTATATACTCATTACTGAGGATTTTCTTTGTTTTGCATTAGGGCTTTGACAGTGCTGGCACTAATCCGTTTGGTCAAGTTGCCCTACCTTGGATTTAATAACGGATTACAAATTTTTCCTCCTTTTATTTGCTATATACCTTATAAATATTTCAGTGGAAAACAGAGAAAAAAAACACCACTACAGAGCTCTGTTACGCAATAATAATACAGGCCAGATAATGGATATAAAAATACTTGAGAATTTATCAGTTAGATATTATATTTTACTATGCTTTAAGGCAAATAAATATTTCCAGGTCAGGTTATTCTTTCCATGAATGCAGTCTGCCAAAGGGAGGTTCTTCTTATGAAGTTTCCCTGGCAATTTTCTCATTAACAGATAGAAAGGTCCACAATGTCCATTTCAGAAAAAGTAGGTCCAGTCTCCATCCTGAACAGATTCATTGTGTGTCATCCATAAGGGTCTTTAATTTATTTCCAAGTAAACAGATAAACTGATTAAACAGCACAACCCAAATGACAAAATTCTTGTATGCTCTGAACTCGACAGGTCTCCTTTCTTTTAAGTTTTCCCTTTAACAAGTTCTAGTAACTCACCAATTTAATAGGTCGAATTGACATAATGATTTTACTGGATCCTCCCCAGTCAAAGAAACACTTGTATTTTCCCTTCTCCAATACATATTGCTCTCCACAGAAATGTTTCTGCTGGTATGCAACCCACCTGGAAAATGGCACAAACAATAAACTGAAAACATCATATTTTCCTGTGTATTTGATGAAAATACTAGCAAGTTAAATTGAACATTTTTCCTTGGAATTTTTTTTGATAAGCTCATTTGACAGTGTAACATCAAATTCCATCTGAGGTGCTTAAGAGTCACACAGTTTATTTACTATTTTTACGTCGCAAATGTAAACAATTTGACAAAGATTCAACTTTGGGTCTCTGCTTTCTATCAAATTTATATTCAGAATAAGATCATGCCTTACTTAGAAGGCCAGAGGAAAGATACTTGATTGACAAGTTCTTCAATCTCTTTCAGCTCAATCTTTACTTGTTCCTCATCCTCCTCCAAGACACATCTTTCTTCCAACACTTCCAGTTGAATTTAAGAGAAATGGTGTAAGAAGAAAGAGAAATAAATGAGGAATTCTTGACAGGATGAGATAAAGCAAAAGCTTGCAATGGTTGCCTATTCAGACTACTTCCAGTCTGCTATCCACGTTGCAATTAAAGAAGAAAGGAACCCTGTGTGAGACCAGTGGCCCCATCTAGCCCTGCACATGTTCTTTAGTAGTTACATAAATAGGTGGAGGCAAGTTAGGGAGATGCCACTAAGCTGGCCACTTTCCTTGGTCCGTTCCTCTCTTAGTCCCCCATAAACCGAGACTGTTATATTAGGGATATTAGAGGACACCACATTCCCTAGTCTATTGTAATTACAAGCATACAATTTAGCACCATGTAAGCATTTTTTAGATTACTCTTCCCTATTTTTATTAATATACATTTTTCTACATTCCACCTGCCACCTTTTTGCCTGCTCAATTTTATGAGGTCCATCTGGAGGTCCTCACCATTAACGTGGCCCTTAACTGCCCATAAAAACTTAGTCTGTCATCTGTAGACTTGAAGAGTTCACTGCTTGCTTCCTTTCCCAGCTTACCAGGTTTTCCTGAATAAATCATTAAATATATGATTGAATAAAACCAGATTTATCACCAGTGCTTGAGAAACCAACAACTCTTCTCTATTTTTAAAAGTGCCCAATGAACCCTATACTTTGCTTCCTATACTTTAGTCAGCTTTCAGTCTGTAACAGAACTTTTCTTCCAATTCCATACAACCTTATTTCTTTAACAAACTATACACCATTCTACCATTCTCTCAAAGGCCTTTTTTCTTTTTTCTTTTTTTCTCTCTAAGTACTGTGTCTACAGGACCATCTTTAATGTATGAGCATATCCATTTTCTCATAGAATACCAGAAGTTCAGTGAAGCAGGACTTTACAGAAGCCACATTAAGTCCTTCCCTACAGACTGTGATTAACCATGCATTCCATGATCTTACAGATTTTCCCATTTTACTATGGACTGAAGCCAGATTCATTAGTCTATAGGTCCCAGGGAGCCCCTCCTAAGCCATTTTTGGAGATGGAGTTAAGCTGGCAGTCTACCAGACCTGTAGAACAGTGGCTGTTTCCAACAACGAGGTATGCACACTGGCCAGCAGTTGGTAGCCTTGCAACACTCCTCTGCTTATCCTTCATGTAA
Organism: Anser anser; assembly: GCF_964211835.1. NCBI lineage: Eukaryota > Metazoa > Chordata > Aves > Anseriformes > Anatidae > Anser > Anser anser. Next base: position 88,213,264 of record NC_139720.1, read on the forward strand.
ATCTCCGTGATGTCTGCTTGTAGTGGGTTTACGTGGCAAGGTTTTGGTAGCAGGGGGCCATAAGGGTGGCTTCTGTGAGAAGGATCTAGAAGCTGCCCCATGTTTGGTAAGGGCCCCACTGCTGACCAGAGCTGAGCCAATAAGTGATGTTTTACGCCTCTGTGAGAGCATATTTAAGACAGGGAAAAAAAAAACACTGCGCCACACACAGCAGGGAGAGTGAGAGGAGTGAGGAACAGCCTTGCAGGCGCCAAGGTCAGTGAAGAAGGAGGGGGAGAGGTGCTCCAGGCGCCGGAGCAGAAGTCCCCTGCGGCCTGCGGTGAGGACCATGGTGAAGCAGGCTGTCCCCCTGCAGCCCATGGAGTACCACGGTGGAGCAGGGTTCCACACTGCAGCCCGTGGAGGAGACCACGGTGGAGCACGGTGGACCTGCACCGAGGGAGGCTGCGGCCTGTAGAAGACCCCTGTGAGAGCAGATTCCAGGCCGGACCTGTAGCCCGTGGAGAGGAGACCACGCAGGAGCAGGTGACCTGGCAGGAGCTGCTGCCCGTGGGGGACCCAGGTTGGAGCAGTTCACTCCTGAGGGATGGACCCTGTGGTACGGACCCATATCTGGAGCAGTTCCTGAAGAGTTGCTGCCTGTGGGCAACCCACGCCGGATCAGTTCAGCAAGGACTGCATCCCGTGGGAGGGACCCCACAGCACAGGGGACGAGAGTGACTGAGAAGGAGCGGCGGAGAAGAAGTGCTGACTGTGACTGACCATAACCCCCGTTCCCCTGTGCCGCTCGGGGGGAGGACGTGGAAGAGGGTGGATGGGGGGGAAGGTGCTTTTGGTTTCTTTCCTTTGTTTCTCACTTCTCTAGCTTGTCAGTAATAGGTAATAAATCTTACTATCTCCCTATGCTGAGTCTGTTTTGCCCGTCATGATAATTACTGTGCGATCTCCCTGTCCTTATCTCAACCTTTGAGCCCTTTTCATCATATTTTCTCCCCCTTTCCCTTTGAGGAGGGGGAGTGAGAGCAGCTGTGGTGGAGCTCGGCCGCCCACCTGAGTAAAACCACCACATCAGTATCAGAGCTGCCATTTGATGCCAGGCAAGCAAGATTCCAGTTCCCCCCACAGTATTTTTTAGGCTTCTGGCACTGGGATAGAAGTACTTGTAAGCTTTGTCCTTGCTTCATCACTTAATACTTCATATACCTGTCAACAGACATTGCAGACGGTCTAATTTACCTTCCTTATTTATTGCAATTGTGCTGTTTACTTTCGTCCTAGACTTCACATAAGCACACTGAACATTAACGAAGTCCACCCTGTTGGTTTCATCAGCCTGAAACAGATACTCTTCAACCTGTTGGTTTAACTCCTAGCTTTTAATTTAAATAATTCTCTAAAAAGTATTTTAATTTTTAGTGCCCACAGCCTGACTTTATTATGATTAAGGCACAACACATCCTTTTTGTACAGACTCCACGTGTCCCATAAGGTATCCCAGTTCTTAACATACCTAAAATCCCTCTTCCATACCATAATGCTCTGTATTATTGCTGAAGTGCTTGTGTTACAAAACTACAGCATACATAGTTTCTGGAAGGTTGTCACAAGCTTTCTCTAGTAACTAGAGCGCCCAGATCCAAATCAAGGTGTCAGCAGGAGACTTAGAGAAAACATTAAGATATTTTCTTCATTTACCAAGGGAACAGAGGGAAATATTGTTCTCCCTCAACTGTTTACCACCTGTTCCATGTGAAATATATTCTGTCAAAATATGTACCCCAAAACAGCTCTGCACAAAAATACTTAATACTTCCGTTCATAGATTTCAGTAGACTTACACTCCACTTCTCACAAGAATCGACCTTGTTTCTGGGCCAAATCCAGCCTGCTCCAAATCAGAAATTTCTTCATTGATAATGTCCAGTGTTTTCCCATCTTCATCCTCAGACTGAAAAAGTGCCACTGATGACTCTATGAAATCCTAAGAGGCAACACAGGAGTTAGAAGATAGGCTGCTACAACTCAGTGACACTTCACAACATAAAACATTTTGGAAAAGAGCTGTAGCCTGAAAGACAACATTTTATAAAACAATGAAGGGGTGTATGTCCCTTATATGAATCTTTAAGGAGGATTTTGGCATTGAAGAATGTAGCTGGGAGCCTGTCAATCTGGTTTGTCCTTCAGTGGTTTCCACTTTAGAGAGGAAGAACATGCTGCCCCTGACCACCACCCTTTTCTTAACAAGAATGACTGAGTGCAAAGATGCCTGCCTGGGCAAAAGAATGCTTGGGGACCAAGCATTCATCATCCAACAGCTTCACAAATGACAACTCGAATCATTACCATCACTACAGTCTTTTACTTCAAGTTCTCCTTCCCCATCTCTTCCCATGTTCAAGGCAATAATCACGGAGAGGACAAGACTGTGCAACATCTGGGAAGGTATAGATCACCTTTTCAGCACAAAGGGTTTATGGATTTTGGAGACATTCATTGCATGACTGATCTCTACAGCAATAAAATAAATACCATACTGAATTATCATATCCTGTCCCATATAGCTGTGTGACATTGCTTTATGATTTCAGCCAGCATAGTGTCTTAACCACTCAGCAGTTCTAAGCACACAGCTCAGTCACTGCTTGTGAACATGGAAAACAACAATCACAGAATGGCCTGGGTTGGAAGGGACCTCAAAGATCACCTGCTTCCAACCCCCCCTGCCATGGGCAGGGACACCACCCACTAGATCAGGTTGCTCAGAGACTCATCTAACTTGGTCTTGAACACCTCCAGGGATGGGCATCCACAACCTCTCTGAGCAACCTGTTCCAGAGCCTCACCACCCTCTGAGTGAAGAATTTCCTCCTAACCTCTAATCTAAATCTCCCCTCTTCTCCATTCACTTACCTTAAAACTTAACAAGAACATGAACTCAATTCCATTTCAGTGTTTCTGAAACATTCTGCAATGTTGTAATAAGCTTCAAATAAGTAAGCTTTGCAAGTAAGTTTTGCAAACAGAAGAAAAGGCTGTCAAGCAAATACACTAGCCAACGCAGATTCACAAAACATATGAGGACACCCTCATAAGAATTATTAAATTAAATACTTGCTGATGTAGCACTTAAACTACCATGCGGAGAGCAGTATGCTGAAGGCTACACACTGACAAAACTAGACTTACAAGAATCAAAATAACACTTAGAAATTAAGACCAGACCAAGCATGCAGCCAGATTCATTTGGTCAGGTAAACCTGACCAAACAGACTCTTTAAAGAAGATCATGCCTTTTTGCAGGATTCAATCATAATCCGAACCAATTTTAGAATGAACACTACTTAATGTGGCACTACCTCTTTGCGTTGTTTACAGTACACTAAAAAGTGACAGAGCAACTTGTGTACTACAATTGGTTTTCCTATTATGTTGGCCACCTACTTCTTTCATTTATTTAAGAAGCTCCAAGTACTTCAGGTCTACACTAGAAATTAAAATACCATTTTTGGTAAAATCATCAACTGCAATTTCAGACTACTTTTTAGAAAAAAGAAAAATACTAGTGCAGTTTTAGTGACAACAGAAAATGGCTTACTTAACAGTCCTAAAGCAAGAATCTTCTATGAGTTCCTGAAAAGCCATTTAGATCAAACATGCGCATTTCTTTACATTTAAAATGCTGATAATATGTCCACAAGCCTAATAAAACAAACGTTTCAAATACAGTCATCATTTTTTCCTCCCTAAGTTTTCACAGCAATTTCTCATGTAGTAAGCAATATGAGAATACTTTAAAATGAACTTCCAAGACAAGGCCAATCACTTTAGACCTGAAAACATCAGTGGGAAAGTTCTGAAGGCAACATACTCTGTTTTGCTAAAAGATTCAGAAATTGGTCTTTCCCTGATCATGACAAACACAGGCATACCCCAAATTCACAGATTCTCTCATTTTACCCTGGAAAAAACAGCAAATTCAAGTGGTCCCCCATATCAGCATGCAGTACAAACTGCTGCCCTCCCTCAGGAACATGCCCTGCATTTGACTCCAGTGTCCCAATGTAGCTGCTGATAACAGAGCTGGCAGCGTGCTGGAAAATACAACTCTACACAACCTTCCTATCTCTTCTTTCAAAACACTACCCAAATCCCTACATGACAGCTTGTGACAGGTTGAAACAAATGTTTGAGACAGACCCAAACTGAAATATCTTAGAGCATATCTATGTGCATGTGCATCTTTACCAGTGGGTGGGGAGGGGTGAAATCCACAATCCCTCTTTTGTGTGCGATGAAGAAACCTTTCTGATTAGTCAGGAGATTAAACTCACGTCTCAGCTCCGCTGCAGTAGCTGGTACGAGTGGAGGCTTGGATTAATACACAGAAATATGGCTTGGATATTCCTGGTGCTAATAAGCTCTCAGGGAACCTGTCATGCTGAGTGTCATGGCACAGAAACACCTGAAGAGCTTTGCATAGCCACATTTAACAGAGCTGGCACTGACACAGGCTAATGAGGCACGCCGTACCCAGCCTGGCTGTACACAGCCATTTACGTGCTCCTGCACCATGCTCCCTGCTCTGGGAGCATAGCACCGAGACGTGTGATCCGACTCTGCCTGGAGCTGACTCAGGTACACAGGGCTCATTAGCTGGGGCTCCAGGCTGTGTGAACTGGGCTAAATTGTTTTCAGGCCTGGGCTAGCCTTAAAGCCAACACAGTCCAGGTCATCTGGTGTGATGCCTGAGGGAAAATGTCTAGCTGGATGGGCTCCTGCATGAGATGACACCGGTGAGTACCTGTGAAAAGTACGGTCAGTCCCCAGCCCCGCTCCTTGTTGTAAGCTGACCATGAATAACGCAACACAGCTACATTTCACAAATTCCTTCATCTTCTGCAGAGATTCTTGAATTCATCTGACTAAAACAGAATTTTCAGGAAAAAAGAATAAATATCTGGTATGTGGCAACAAGCCTGCTGTGTCTGAGACTGCCGTAGGCTTCACTACACTCCTCTTCACAGCACTGCTGAAATATAGAGATGAACTTGTATGCTCCTTGCGCAGCAAGGGGCCTGAGGCACAGACAGCTGTTTTTGCATTTTTGCCCAAGTCCCCTCTAAAAAGAGTTTGGTAGTAAAATGTATTTACAATCCTGACCTTAAATAGCATACACAAAGTCACAAAGGGAACATATGGCATGCCTGAACACTGACCTATGTATTGAAAGTGGAGGTCAATCTGTTGGTCAAGCAGAATAAAATGCCAATGCCATCAGTCATTTTTTTGATTCCAAATACAAACTGCCTTATTCTTTTTAAGTTATGCTACAATCTGAGGAAAAGCATTACTTATACACTGTCAATACTTATATATTGATATACATGTACATGTCTGTTTGAATGATATATGTTGATACACGGATGTGATTGATACATGTTTTCAAAATGCTATGGACTTCAGCAACCTGACTCTTTCAGGCTTGAGTCAAATTAAATCAAAGAATCACTCAATGTCCTGAGTTGGAAGGGACCCACAAGGATCATTGAGTCCAACTCCTGGCTCTGTACAGGACCACCTAAAAATCAAACGCTGTATCTGAGAGCATTGTCCAAATGCTTCTTGAACTCCAGCAGGCTCGTTGCTGTGACCACTGCCCTGGGGAGCCTGTCCCAGTGCCTGACCACCCTCTGGGTGCAGAACCTTTCCCTAACACCCAGCCTGACCCTCCCCTGTCCCAGCTCCATGCCGTTCCCTCGGGTCCTGTCGCTGTCCCCAGAGAGCAGAGCTCAGCGCCTGCCCCTCCGCTCCCCTCGTGAGGGAGCTGCAGGCCGCCATGAGGCCTCACCTCCGCCTGCTCTGCTCTAGGCCAAAAGATGAAGGAATTCCAAAATTCCTTTTTGGATTCCAAAATTCCAAAAATCCAAAGATGAAGGAAGTCCAAAATCCAAAGTGACTGTTGCATTAGTTTGCTCTAAATGCCTATCTTCAACTTTCACAAAACTCCTGGCTCAGGAATATCACATCATATCTGGAAGACTGGGTAACGTCAGAGTAAGCAATTTAATTCTCAAAAGGAGCCGCTCTTTGCAGCTGCATTTAAAGAGCAGGAACACTCACAAAGCTCCTTTTACTATCAAACAAACGACATACAAAAATCAATCAACAACCCAACAACAAAAAAAAAAATGACAAAAGACGAAACCAACCAACCAAATCAACCCCCAACTAAATGAAATAATAAGGAAGTTCTAATCCCATGTTTCTACATCACTGGAAAGTCTAACATTACTACCAGTGCTGGACTCTGATATAGTTTTTATTATTTCATCGTTGTCCCCACTAAACACATTTTAGTAGAATGGATTTTTTCCACTTGATTATTCTTGTTGCCAAAATTTTCTGGCACAAAAATCACAGAGACAGAGGGTAATGCTGTTTAAAGGCTCACAACAGCTGCTATGTTGAAAAACTATTTTATATTTTAATAAGAAACTACGCTGTACATTTACCAATGTTAAACTTATTTTTTTAAGTCTATTCTAGAGATTTGAACAGCTTAAAGTGCAGAAGTGAGATACTTTGAAAATCTTGCAGGAGAACAAGGAATTCTGCATGATACATTATTTCATGAACTTTAGAAAAGCTACTCAAAACCTGCTTCTACTTTACAACATATACAGTCCAGTCTAAATTTCAGCAAGTAAGAAAATGAGAGTGAACTTGGACAAACGATGGAATGACCAAACACATGACAGCTGTATCGTAAAGGAAGAACAACCTTCTTTATGTATAGAGCTGTGCATAATTTGTATGAAATTCATAAAAGTACTTACAGCCTGAAGAAACCGGAAAGACAGGAGGACGCTGTCATTTCCCCCCCATGAGTGCCTGTCTTGATAATCTCCCTCCTCCAGCAAATACTGACGGCCTTTGTAGCGTTCCTTATCATAAGCAACCCATCTACAGTAACCACACAACGAAAGAGAAATAACTAAAAGGAAAACAACTCCACACATGATTTTTCGTAACAAATAAAAGGGGAAATGAACATCCTAAGAACACTAAGATGAGTATCACAGACTCCGCTAACAAACAAAGCAAGATTTGTTGGAAATCACAACATGCAACCAAGCGCTCTTTGTGGATCAAAATTCCGCCATGTGATTGTTTCTCCAACAACAGTTTGTGTAATGCTACTTGATGTATCTCTCCTCAGTCAGCCATATTCTTAATACCAATATTCAGTACTAAACAGAGGCTAACACATCTAGCAGCCAAAACACCATAAGGCACCAATTGCCAATGATAAAACCCAGCAGAAGATCTCTTCCATCGTCTTCATGAACAAGAAGATCCGACCCTTGCTGGAGTTTATGATAATATTCAGGAATTTCAGCAGAGGAAGCTTTCATCCACTTACACTGTTTCCTGCTGTAGTCTACGAATAGACAAGTGAATTGAATATATACAATATATCATATATGGAACATATTTAAATACTAAGTGAATAAAACTCTTAAAAGTATTTTGAACAAAACAGATAAATCAATTAAAATAAGGTGTTTCTATATCATTTTTGAAAGTGGAACTTAATTTGAAAAAGTGCCACCCCCCCCCCTTATTTCTTTCTTGCAAGCATTTATTTCGCTAGAACTCCCTTGCAAGTATTTAGAACTGCTGTACAAATTCTGTTGGCATTGAAATTTGGCAGGCAGTTATAGCTTTACTCTTAGTACCATTTGGTTTACATTAATTCATCTGTTTAAGTTACCACAGCATTAAAAATAAAAGACACCACAACAGACAGAAGGATGATTCTTAAGAATTTGAGGCTTCCCAGATAGCTAATATGTAGTGTATTTATTTGAATAGATTGTGTATTCACAATTAAGTTTATTTTTAATTTAGTGCTTGTAAATTCTGATGACAGCCTGTATATTAGTGAGTCTTTATACTGAAGTATTGAAAACCCCTATGAAAAAAAATAAAGCTTCTGAAAGCTATTCAATTGCTAAGCTCTTTGGCAGAAGCAACCATCCTGTATGCTTTCAAACCGTCTTAAATTTTTGGGTCGTGGGAGAGGTTGAAAGAACAATCTGTGGGTTAGTAGTTCTCTAGAACAGCTGACGCTGAGCCTACCTCTTGAGTCGTTCACCTAAGTGTCTGGTTCTGTGTTTCACAGCCCTTTTAGTGTGTGTGAGAGGGAGGGAAGGACAGGCAAGGCAACAGAGTCAATCCCAGGCCTCAAAGGAGAAAATAAGGGTGGATTCTTATTTTTAGATAACATGCAACAGGTGGCAAAGTAAAACCATTAAGACAGTAAGACAGTTTATAGATTTCAGAGGCATTAAAATGTCAAACTGAAGACTGTCCACACCTATTGAAGGTCATTTACGTAAATCAAATAGAGATTATCAGAAGCATAAATCAATCTAAATTACAGCTCTGTGTGAAAGCTGTCATTAAGGAACAAAGTGGCCCAGTTTACTGGCATCTAAATGGTCAACATTGACTTCACACCCCTCACACACTTAGTTTTACCTTCCAATATTTCCTTAGATAGGTAAGCCACTCAGAGAGGTAGTTTTTTTTAAGGCTGATAACTGACAAGAGAAATGTATATTTCTTTCTTCTCAAAATATTTTACCGAGATAAATTTTAATCACGTCGTAGTTGGCACTTCCTAACATTTAGTTACAATTTTCTATTTTAAAGTACACGAATACAAAGTGTGAAATACACTTACACTCCACCGACGATGCGTATTGATCCAATTTCCTTAAAATACTCTTTGCTACCAAACAGAGCCGGGACAGAAGTGATATTTTCTGAAAATTCTTTGGACCATCCTCCAAAGTGTGTTTTCTCATATATTATCATCTAGAAAACATGATTTCAAACAATGCCTTGAACATGTCCTGAATTGTAGTTTGAATGTAACTGCACTCTGCAGCTATATGACTGTGATTTATTCTGTAATATGGTGCCTAGGCAGCAGATAATAGCCTGCAGCGAATCCTATGTTTGTCACAGCTGGATGTGCTAAGCTAACCCTTACAACTAGTCAAGAGTTTGAGAGTCAACAACAGTCCACAGCTCTGCACTTTGCTGAAGTCATTTCAGTGACTGCAGATAACATACACACCCAGCTGGTTTCTTTATCTGCCAAACCACACAGTTCAGCTATCAACAGTATTAATATTTATTAATGCTATTTATTACAAACATTTCCAAGTGTTGCATGTATTTGTATAATTAAAAGTTACCTAAACCATTAGCATTTTTGTGGAGAACCAGAAAGAGGAGGAAAGAGGAACAATAATGCTAGATTAGCTTTCTGCTCCTCAACTCACAGAAGGTTTGTGGTTTTACTCATGACCTGTAGTACTGAGCTCAGGTATAGGAAGGAAGGGTTCTGATCTCCCCCATATTTTTTTTAAACATAGTACATTAAATGGGAAAATCTCTCCTGACCCACTTCCATTACAGTGATGTGTCAGTCAGAAAACCCCATTTTATGTTGCAAAAGCTTTACAATTTTTCTACAGCAAATTCGCACTCTCTTAATATGTTAAAAACCAAACTACTACTACTTTCACATCTCAGGAAGCATTAGTAAGAAAGCAGACCTGACAGTATTAGCGAATTTTCCTTCAGCAGCAAATATCACACACCCAACAAAAAGAAAATAGCCTTGAAAAGGGTTTTGTATTTCCAGTGCTCCAGTTGTATTTTCAGCATCCTCAGTGCTTACCTTGACATTCATAGGCATTTGTACCTTTAATCCACCCTAAAAAAAGATGGAAAATAGTATCTATATAAAATTTGAAGTTATGGTTTGATACGTATTTCACATTACTATCAGATCATGAAATCTTTGTAATTATATTCACCATACTCAGTATTAGCCAAATCAAGCATTAGCTTAAATACTCTGGTAATTCATGAAGGCCAGGGATGCTATCAACCTGATCTACAAACAAAATCAGTGCATTGACAACCCTACAGGGGTGCAAGCAATGTTAAAATATTCCTTTGTTGTCTATTAGTGCTCAAAAACAAATATTTACCATGTGTTTTTTTTTTTAACTAATTTGCATTGAACATTTTTTTAAAATTAACTTTTAAAGCTGTGTTGTATGTATTTCAAGTTACTTAAGCATCAGTGATGAAACACTAAGAAACTACAAACATGAGAAGACAAAAACTATAGGCTGAAATATTCATGTCTGTGGTTAAAGAGCAAATTCAACAAATGTACTTTCCCTGGAAATGTTAGTGAATGATGTTCTGTAAGAGAATAAGACACCTACCTCCCAAGCTGTTAGGTGGGAGCTCCCAAGCTGTTATATCTTATTGACTTGAGGCTTTTAAATTCTCCTTCTGTAGACTTGCTACGTATACAGTCAAATGATGCGTTATATCCTGCCACATCTTTTTCACAATTAAACCTATATGATGTCTATCAAAATCAAAATTAGCTGCCCCTCTCAAGATTTGTATGCAATGTGAGGTGACGGGAAGACTACTGGGTATTTTTAATAGTAAACTCCTCATCTGTCTTGCACCCGCAGCAGACTCTGTCTGCACTATTAAAAAAGAAAATGAACAACTTCTCAGGAGCTGTTTTAATTAATGAATTGGTGTTGGTTGCAATACAACTACAAATCTTTCAGTTCTATCTTGTTTGATCTCCACTCCACAGCAGCAGTTTCCCAGGAACATGTCTTACTGTTGCACTGGCTATGTGTTCTTATTGGAACAGATGCAGGAGCCCGGCAAGCCCTGGAACAAGTGACTACTGTGCCATTCCAACACTACCAACATACCATGGCATGAGAGGACTGTTACACACGTAAGGATTAAACCTGAAAGGATGTCAGAACCTAGGTCACATGTCGATCAAAACCACCAAGGGTTCACAACAACCAAAAGGCAAGCACATGACTTATTAGGGAGCTGTGAAGTCCTCACCATTTTTAAGGGACGCAGAGATTTCACATCTGCTGAAGGAATTTCAGATGGTTCATTGCATTCTTCCAAAATCTTCATCTCTCCTTTGTAATTAAAGTCTGAATAACCAAGCCATCTATAACAATCGGGATAAAGGATTTATTAGTCTAATTAGATACATTACAAATATACCGATCTTAATATTATTTTTCTTTTTCTGCTTATTAGCGGTAGACAATGTGTTTTAGATACTGTCAGCACATCAAAAACAAGCTATTTAAACACACCAGCACTATCAATGCTAAAAAGATCTCAGATACTTTTACTCAGTCCCAGGCAAACATAAATGAAAGAGCAGAAAGTTACCAACTTGTTTACTTGCTTTAAGAAGCCAGTTTGTTACACCGTGAGTATACTGAACCAATACTAAAGCATCAGCATTAAGGATGAGACACATGAAATTTTACCTAGGACTGCCACATTTGGAATCGAAAGGTTTCTAACATCAAATCCTACTTATTTATTTTCAGTGGAAGTTATTAAAGTATGATTGTTTATGACACTCCTTTGGAAAGCAAGATACTTTAATTTTAATGTGAAAATCAAAAATGTTGGCACTCCTTCAGACTGCCTTAAATAAAAAAGAATACTGAACACAGAGGTTGGATGCAGGGTTAGTAAACAAAATAAGGAACGGAGGAAGAGCCATTGAGCTGTATGGACAATTACTTTCTTAAAACTACACACAGAGACTACAAGCAGTTAATAGTAAGTCAGAGTTCTGTCAAAACTATGACAAGATTCTGTTTTTAATTCCTTCATCACCTCAAGCTTCACAGACATATTACAAGATCGTGGGAAGGAAAGCTTGGCTTGCGCGGAAAGGCAAACTCAGACTCTTGTAACAGAACAGCTAATGTCATTCTGCAAAGAAGAGGCACAGAATTTCCAAACTTCAGGAAATGTGTTGGACATTTACCCAAAAAATAAGACTATTCTGCTCAAAACAGGAAATGCTGTTTCTAAACTAAAGGGGCCTATGCAATATGATAATATTGCATCACCTCGCTGCAAAAAGTCAGAATATAGCCATAAATTGAAGAATGCTTGCATGACATAATATTCATCTTCTGGTATTCAGCCACAATGTTATAGTTATAACAGGGTGGGTGGCTAGGGAGACGGCATCTATTCTCCAGTGAACGTAAAGCTAATTATAGCTGAGCTGCTCTTTCTATTTATAAAGCTACTCAAAGATGGAATTATAGAAGACCTCTGCCAGCAACTAGAAGAAAAAAATCCTTCAAAAATTTGCTTCCACTGCTAGAAGCTTGCATAGCACAATGCTGAAATGTAGAGCTATGAATATCTAGTGTATGTTAACTGATATATTGCAAAAACCTAGAATATCGTTCCTATCATTGACTTTCAGCCCAAGATGCTTTTCTACCTGCTGGCAAACTGCTGTAAAACAGGTTCAGTACTCACACTCCTGATTTGACACTTATATATGGGTTTTTTTCAACATCCAGTTCTTCTAAATTGGCAACTGCGCTTTGTATGCAGACAGGAAGTCCCCCTGTGTCAGCTCCCAGGCAGAACTCGATCTCTGGAACGCTGCAGTCCTGCAGAAACAAACCAAACGCTAAGGATTATCGATGCTCAGAAAGTCTGCCCCACTGGAGGGATGGGGAAAAAGGACAAGTAATCTTTCGTTCTTCTTTCCCGTTTTCTTACCCTTCTAACCTAACTCTGGGCTTTATGTAAAGGAAGGTTTTTGTTTTTAAATGGAAATTGTGATTTTTATAAAAGGTAAGAGAAGTAAATTTCCATCTCCTAGTAACTTTCAAAAAAAAAAAAAAGTACATTTACGCCTAGGCTGCTTTCAAAAAGCTGTTTAAATACTATTCAGGTAAAGGTTCTGACAGCATTTACTGACAGACAAACCATGAATAATATACTGTAGATTATTTATTTATTTATTTTTAAGACGTTGCTTCCGTAAGACACATGTAGATAAATATTATGCATGTATTACTAAAATTTTCTGGAAATGTCTACTACTTCATTCCTCTTCTTCCCCTCCAGCCCCCCTGGTGATAATTAGGTTCTGTTATGCATCTGACTATGCTTTCAAGACATGTGAATTCAATTTTCTGTCACATTAAATAATTTCACAGTGTCTTAGACAAAGAAAGAAAAAGAACAGTACTGGAAAGCATTTGTAAAGAAGAGAGTTTAGCAATTTTTCTGTTACTACAAAGCAACAAACTCTGTTACAATCTTGAAGGTATACGTCTATGCCAGAGAACAACTTGCTGAACACATGACCTGCTCCAGAATTTGCAGACTTTTTAGTTGAACCACATTAATTTAATAACATTTATATAAAATACATTGTCAAAACCTTTTTTTTTTCTTTTTTTTTTTTTCCCCAGCACTCAAACACATTATGAATCAATAAGGATCTCCTGTAAGATCCTGATTCAGCAGTGTATTACAGAATTGCCTTCCTGTTACAGTGAAAGGTGGCTCACACACTTATAGTTTGCTAAGCTATAGCTGAAAACCTTCAGTACTCAGTATTAACTTCATAGTACACTTTCCCTTTGGGCCCATGGGTCCTTTGCATTAGGCCAATGAACTTGAATAGCATAAAAAGACCCCAGAAGTCTTAAATGTAGCTGGATGAAGATGCCACTTAAATGTGCGCTGGAGAAGAAGGATGAGAAGCTGACCCCAAGGTTCCTTCAACAGAAGTATTGGGTTACTGGATTTGTTCCGGAACCAGACAGGGTCACAACAAAATCCCACACGCCCTGTGGCTTCTCAGAAACCCAGAAGACAAAATACATATAGCTGGCAGAGAAACCCTGCCTGAGGGCACAAAATCTCTTAAAGTTTCAGCCCCTCATCTCGTGACAATGCCAACACACTCTCCCTTTACACCTGGTTTTGAGTGAAGCTTTCAAATGAAGAAGCATCACAAATAGAAAAACAGCTCTGCTTGGTCAAAGTTCTTTCAGGAGTTATTTAACTGTCAGCAATAATTGTGGCAATTCTAATAGGTGCACTTCCGTATATTACTTCACTTTCCTCATGAGACTTAAGTACCACAGTATTCTGTTTTGGCAACTCTTTCTCTTGCACAATCATGTTTCCTTCTTATTGTACCTTGCAAACAATGAATACTATTTGTTTTCAGGAAAACAAAAAACAAGAAAAGGGCCACCATCCTTTAATACCAGAATATTAATATTCAGATGAATAAAAGCTGAAAGACTAGGGATAAAAACCTTTCTAGTACAATGCTACCTTATAGCAAGGAACATTATTCCTCAAGCTCTAAAGGTATTGCAAAACAAGATTAAAAGAAGTTTTACTGTAGTTTTATAGTCTCCTATAATACCTGACATATATGTCTGAAATCTGTGAATCCAACAGTAAAATTTGATAAGCAAGATCAGAAGTTGCACCAATAAGAATTCCACAGGTAATGATGCTAGACTCTAATGGTTTCAGATAAATTCTGAAACAAAGTACCTACAAGACTAAACAAGCAGCAAAATAAAGTATCTTTGCCTGAGGGCTCAGACAGACTAGGAGCCAGTATGTTTGATTTTCATTTGGTAGGAGGTATTTTTTTTCCATTTGAAGTTTGGAAAGAACCAGTTTGTATTCTCTTTTCAAGTTTTGCTATCCTCATTGAAGCTCAAGGCAGGCTCCACCTCAACAGGTGAAGAATGTAGCAGTTCTCCAAAGCCTACGTGAATCACAAGCATCCAGAATAAAATCTCTCCCAGTTACCACCACCTCTCTTCTGCCAGATTTTGACAGCCATAAATAAACTCTACTCATTGCAATGGTATTTTTGTGTGTACTAGATTAAATCTACGAAGTCCTGTCGTAAAGTAATAAACTGAGGTCTTCATCAAAAGCAATACCTACTTTTAAAGTTAATAACATCTTCAAGCAAGAAGTACCTTATATTTTCTAAGCATATTAAAAAAAAAAAATCAAAAATACACGTTTTGACTTAAATAGCTCAAATTACGTACATTGACTACACATAT
Source organism: Anser anser (assembly GCF_964211835.1). NCBI lineage: Eukaryota > Metazoa > Chordata > Aves > Anseriformes > Anatidae > Anser > Anser anser. Next base: position 88,228,296 of record NC_139720.1, read on the forward strand.
TAATTCACAGATTGCAAAAAAAGGATAGAATTACCTTGCTGTATAAATGAACACTATGTATTTGCAGATGTACATTCAAGTAGAATAACATTGATTTCTATAGCTTAAGCATGTAAACTTCAGCTGAGTAAACATTTGCCCTAGCATGTTCAGATTTGCCTAAATGTATTTAATTGGCATCATTACTTTCAGAAGCTTTTTTAACTTTTCTAATGAAGCCACTATCTTTAAAAACAAAATGAAAACCACACAAATATGACAGCATTCAAGTCAAGAACCAGATCCTTCAGCCCCAAACCCTTTCATTTGTAAGGCGTCAAGATTTTAGAGTAAGATAGCCACATGCAAAACTATCACAGTGTTTCTGGACAGATCCCAAACTGGAAAGTTTCCTTCCTATTCCCCCTGCCCTGCCACCCACTTCACAAGCAGTCAAAACTCATGCCACATTCATTATGCTACTGACACATCAGGCGAAAACAAAAGAAAAAGCACTGCAAACAGATTAAGTCTCCTCTGGGTAGTTGTCTTCATTACCAATGATACTACACAACTAGGAAATGCTTAGGAAGGTCACAGCCTATGGGCACTCAACTGTGGCACTCTACCCATACCTCCACCAAGTCATCCTGGAGCACCCGTGCTTCTCTCACGGTCTTCTAGGAGAAGAGATGAGGAAGCAGCAAAGACAATGCTGTCTTCTACAGTCTACAAAGTGCTTAGAAAGCATGGGGACTACTCAAGCCAGCTTGCTGAGAACAGACATTTCCAGAACTGTATCATGCCTCTTAGCAGAAAGGTTCAGGCTTCCTCTGAAGAAAGTTACAAAGCACCCTCAAGACCTTAGCATTAAATATTACTCTTGGTGGCGTCTTTGGCATTTTTCTAGTCTGTCCAAGAGCCCTATCATAAGCAAGAGACCCAGAGCCTTCAACCACCTCAAAGTGGTCTTGGCTATTTACCCTCCTTCTGGATCCAGGGTTACAGCACCAGCAGGGCTAAGCACTTTCAGTGCTGTTCTCATTGGAGCGGTAAACTTTGGTGACTGAAGTGATCAAAATAGCCTGTTTAAATGATGGTAGCCTTTTATATCAACAACAGGACAAAGCATGACTAAAGCCTGGCTTCTCAAGCAAAAAGTAAAGACGATGAGAGAAGAGAAGAGTCTTATTGAAAACCAGACCTAATTAGTTCTGGTGCTCACACAATTGCTTTTTAATTCAGTCTAGACACGCATCTTACTGTTGATACATAGTTTGTCCTTAGGACATGTCAGCTTCTGCAGCATTTTTAGAATTCTTATTCTGTCAGTACTACAGCCTTTTTTTATCCATTCAAAATCTTTTCTTCCAGTTCTGCCTTGCACCTCTCTTGCTATCACACATCATCACAAAACCAAACTACAAAACTTAACATGGCTGCAAGTAAAATAAAATATTAAAGAAATTAATGCCTATACCACCAACAACGCTTCAGGATACCTTGTGGCATTTGATTATGTAGTCACTGCTTGAATTAATATTTTCTTTTCATCCAGCAAACCACACAAACAGAACACAGCCTTCAAGTAATGTTGGGCATTGGGTGAGCATTCCCATTACAAAAAGTTTTGCTTAAGGAAACTGCACAAGGAATCCAGTTATTCCCTGCCTAAGCATCTTGCAGATAGAGATTACAAACTACTGTTTCAGACCTCTTTTCATCCTGTAAAACAGTGGTTTATAGGATTACTCCAGAATGGAAACATCGGTACCTCTTTTCAGCTCTTGTTTTTGGGAAAGCAACTGTTAGCAACCTCTTTGGGCCTCCAGAAACAAAGAGAAAAAGCCCCTTGATTCCACAGGATTTACAGCAGACCATAGAACTAACTTGGCTAAGTTGATTGCAGGAGCCGCAACAAACCTGTGTTTGCAGGTAGATTTCACTATCTTAGGCCCATGTTTACTTGCCTTAGTGGAATTCAAACTTCTCATTATTTCAAATAGGTCTTCATTTCACTACTCCCATGTTCTGTTACTTTGGGATCTTCTCCTTCTCCCCTCCCCAGCCAAGTTGCTTCAATTAAACACACATGAATTCATCTAATCCATACCCACAGTGAGTAGAGCCACAAGCTAACCAGAAAGTTAACAGAATCTTTGTTTTCTTCTGGATGCTTGAAGCCAAATCAGAGCAAGAAGCTACTGTCAGATTGTTTCTGAGTACACTAACATCTGCTAGTAAAAAATAAAAACATTAAACATACCTCCTAGAGCTTCTTTAGTAATCATCTGTTTTTCTCGTTTGTAAGCCATTTTCTTTTCAAATACTTAGCCAATGTTCGTATCTGCTAACTCAAGGCATCTGAACAGCCCCTAGACAACCACCATGAAAAGCCACTAGAAGATTCAGTCAACAAGCGTGATAAACTGGACACAGAGCCAGTATGACCAAACTAGGCAGAAGACAAGCCACTGGGCTTCTCAGGCTATGAAGAAGAGAATGGCAGTAAAACATACTGCTCATCATACACACAAGCTGCCTGAAAGAGAAATAGCTATTTGTCAATACTAAAAAAGCCTATATTATCACAAAAAAGTAAATTAAAAAGATTGAACTTTGGTAAACTACCTTCTAAAAGTAGTTCCACAGCAACTGACATAAAACTTAAAAAAGGGGATTTCACAAATCAAGATTTAGAGGACAAAACCCTGCTTAGCAAGTTCTATACCCCCACTAGCTGCATACAACACTAGGGACTAATTGCAAAAGTCCACCCATATCTACTGGAGATTTAAGTTACATGAGAAATAGTGTTTATTATTAAAATAGGGTATTACTGTAAGGAAGGCTTTCCATCTGTGTTGCATACAAATGAACCACATATGGGAAGAACAATATTAAACTTAGGTCTATTACAAACATTTTTATCAAGCATGATGGAACTAACAACAGTGTCTTTCCTGTCCAAAGGTTTTCTTAGATACCCACAATACACCGAGCTTCCCTGAGCTTCAGACCATAGTTCTACATGTTATTACTGGCTTTCTTTAATTATTTATCAGTTTTCCACATTATCAATCAATATTCATATCCCACATTGGTCAAATGTTTTTAGCATTTATTTGAGCTAAATAAATTAGCAGAACTGTTCATGTCCTCAACCAGCCTCTTCTGAATTTATTTATTTTCAAGTCTTTAAGAAAATGAAAAAGTATTTCTAATTGCTGTAATGACATTATGTCTCTGTAGTGATTACAAAAAGGTCATCAGTTTTAAAATGACTTGTATACCAGTAGAGTACAAAAACCCAGCACTTTCTCTGAAACACTTTCACATTGTGATACAAATGATAGTTCACTCACAATAAAGGGCCGTTGCACTGTGAATAAAGGGAATGTTATGCTAAACACAAAGAGCACTAATTCTTAAATCACAAGATCTGGTAAATATATTCCTCATTCACTAACCAATAATGGATGCATTATATTTAGTTTTAGGCATTTGATTCCTATCTTTTAAACAAAATGCCTTTTAAACTTCTGGCTGTATGCAGAGTCAGATGCTGTAGGTGTACCACTAGGCCACGTGGAACCCCAGGAGTCGACACAAAGCTGTGGAAGCAGCAACAGTAAATTTTGAAGGCTATGCTGTACAAATGGGATTGTTATGTGTGGGATTGTAATGTGATTATTTCCCGTCTAGACGCCTACCTGGGCATCCTGCTCTAGGGAACCTGCTTTGTCAGGGGGGTTGGACCTGATGGTCTCTTGAGATCCCTTCCAACCCCTACAATTCTGTGTGATTCTGTAATCCCAGCTACTAGCACCCAAAATAGAAACCACACTAACATAGTAGGTATTTTAAGCTTAATATAAGCATTTCTTAAAAAAATATGAACTGATTCCATTTAATTTCAATTAACTGGACAGGTAAACACCTAACCATCACTGTATCAGATAAAGGTGGTGGCAAAGAAAGATAAGCCATGTTTGCTCATTATCTTTAAGAAGAAAAGGAAATTTAGCACAAAAACTAATAGCAAAGAGTAAACACTCAGTCACTAGAGCCCTATGATTTATCTTGAAGGTAAAAAATTTGATTCACAACAAATTTGAACAAAATCACTAAACACAGCATACACACATTGTTCATTGTTAGTGATACGCCACTGTTGCCAACAGAAATTTATCATTTATGCGATAATATCGTTAACAACATCTATACCTTTGTTACATGTTTGATTGAACCCACTGTGAGGTTTCTTCGACGGTGTTTCACACCTGGAAGATCCCAAAGGTGATCCAGTATAGTCTCTCCTTCTTCTAGTACATGTTTCCGACCCTGGAACTTCGGTTTCTCATAGAAAATCCAACTGTAATAACGAAATCATGGACTGAGTTGTTGCTATTATGTAAGACTATCCTTATACAGCACATTTGCTGAAAAGCTTAGCAACAAGCTCTTCCGATCATGCCAGTTATCACCCATTTCTTACACATTCTTTCATTATTCACATATGAATGCAATACCTTCAGATACGTATGTGACCTGTGCTTTAAAAATAAAGCATGCAGTTCTTTTCCTCCAGGAGGTAGACTAAGATAACTTAAAATATTAAATGTATAAAAACATACCTCAGTAACTATGCAAATAAAAAGCCTTATTTTACCAGAACAAACACACTAACTGACATATCAAAACATATTCTGTTTAAATACATACTACGTAAGGCATAAAACATACACATACTAATGATGACATTCAATGTTTCCTTAGGATGTGAAAGAAATGCATATAAAAAAGAAAACGTGTGCCTCAAAACTGCCTAGGTGTTACATACATTGTTACTATGGACAAGAGTCAGAAACATACACTGTAAGCGCCACCAAGTAAATTCCAATGCAACAGCTGACGTGGTAACAGCCACAGGTTGCCAAGGCAAACCTATTACTTCATATTGAGCTATACCTTTACAAGTGGATTGAGAAACACTTAAAGGTACTTGTATATCCTCCTGCACACATAATCCTCTAAATACTACATTACAAACTGCAGTGGAGATTGCATGCTTTATGTTCTTTTTGCAGCACCTATTGTATAATAAAATTGAACCGGAAAAAAGCCAACAAAACAAACAAAATAAAAACATTTTCTTTGGCACACACATACTTCTCATGATGATTATCACTCTACTGTCTCAGCACTTCAGGCAAGAAGTCTAAACTTACATGTTGTTCTATTAGGAACTTTCTGTTTGAAGCTAGTTCCCAAGAGAAACATTATTTTTGCACTGCAGCATTTGAAGCCTTTTTCTATGCTTTTTTCATTGGTGTCAGTCTAATTATAAAAGAAAGAAAAAGAGTCTTGCAGATCAGATATGTGTCATAAATTAAAGAAATGTAAACACAAGAAAAAAACACACATACAGTCTTTTGAAAAGATTCTGTTTAAATATGACCTGGATTTCTTACCATCCTCTAATTATCCTAAGTAATGCTCCAATGGGAAAGATCCAGGATGTGGTATCCAGCACATCAGAATGAACTTCTTGTTTACTTTTGTCACCATGAATGTCATAAATAATAATCTGAAACAAGACACAACACATATGAATGAAGGCCCATTTCAACATACAGTGCAGACAGTTAATTTTTGCTTGGAATAAAACCTACTTCATTTTGCGCCCACTAAACTGATATCCTACACATTTTCTTGTTATATGAAGCACTCTACGGAGGACAAGGAAACACAGTAAGATTACTAGTGACAGGATTTTTGTAATACAGTCTCATTATAAGCAAGTGTAAGCATATGTTACATTAAAATACAGAAAGCTAGACTAACGTCAGGTGCTTTCCATTAAAAAATGGTATAATAAATTTTTCCATGTGTCATATTGATCTGTGTGATGCACAAATTCTGCTTACCTTTCCTGGTCTTGGATTGTATTTGAGACTTGCCCTGTCAATTAGATTCTGAAATTAAAAGGACATGGAAAACAACTATTAATATCCACAACAGTAGCACAAAGCATGGAAAGATTATTCTAGGCCCACTGTTCCAATAAATGTATGCAAGTGTAATTAGCAGAAACACCTAAGATTTTTCCCACTGTTATTCAGAATTGGTGTAACTAGTTAAACAGAATCAACCAGTCAGCAGAAAGCAGCGAACGCTAGAGAGGAAGAACTATTGTAGAATTTGTAATTTATGGAAATGTATTACACTTTCCTAGCAAACAGAAAGGCGTATGCCTCAACAGTGGTAAAACCAAACCAGACCCCTATCAAAGAATGAAACATTCCTAACATCATGAAGAGACGGGCTTCTTCAATTGCACTTTTGGTCTATGCAGCCTTTTTGATTTCTTAGTATCAGAAGAAATGTTTCCATACCCTCACCTGCCATTGCTCTAAATAAACTAAAAAAACGAATGCCAACCTACAGAAGCAGGTATATTACTTGTTGACAGAGCTACAACTTACAGAAGATTATGTGATGAAACAATCAAACAACTCAGTAAGCAGGTAATTATATTGTTTGGAAAACACAGCTCTACTAATCACAAAACGCGGAAGAAATGAAATAACAGTATTCATACAAAGGGCAGTTCCATGATTTTCAGACTGAAATATCTTTAACATGGTCAAGTCTGTTATGCTATTATACAAACTTGCCATTATGCATATTTTCCCATTATATTTTCTGTTCACACTTTCTATTTTACAATTAGAGGCTACTTTGATCTGTGTGAACCAAGAATACCATGTTTTTTCAATGATTCTATCAGAAGACTTTTTTTTTTTTTTGAGTCTCTGATCTTAAACAGCCTAATTAATCTTAAAAAGTGGGGGGCTGAAGGAGGAAGAAGCAAGACATACATTTTGAATCTGGCCTAATCACTTTGTTTATTAATATCTGACATGACATCTTACCGCTGACAATTCTCCCAGTTTTGTCATGGTGTGATCTTGGGACCAGTGAATCTTTGGCTGCAACATATCCTGGAGAACGCTTCCAAATCTGGCTCCCTTCTCAGAGTAGTAATTGGTGGCAGATTTCAAATACTGGTAATACACACTTGTAGGAGCATGCTTTAGAGCAGCATCAGCTTTCTGTGAAACTGGCTTACAATATGTTTGTCTAGGAGAAGCCTCATCTTCAACCAGTTCTGGTTGCTCCTTAGAGTCAAGTTGTTCTTTTGAAAGAAACAGTGACTGTTCAGGAAATGGATATATATTTTGGTCATTTGACTGAAGGGTTGTTTTTAAATTCCCTGTCCACTCACTGGAAAGACTTTGCTCTTCTCTCTCAACATCAAGTACATTTCCTTCATACAATGATTCTTCCTCCTCCTCATCCTCCATTCCCTCCTCCTCCTCTTTACTGAATTGAGAGGTAAACTGTAAGCGCTCAGAAACTGACTGGAGAAGGGATAGCACAGAAGCGTGATCAGTGTTATCTTTAGATATTCCACTAGGATGGCCTTCTGGTGACACGTCTGTGGACAACAGGTCTTCTTGGGGGCTGTCATCTTCATATATGGGAGACAAAGAGAAAGGGTATATTCTATAGCGCTTAGCCTCCACGCTCAGAAATGACTCTGAGCTACGGCTCTCTGTTGCTTCTTTCAACTTGATATCCTTTCCATAAAGATAGGCTGGCTCATGTTTATTTTTTGCTCTTTCACATGCTAGATGATCTGTACTATCCAAAGGCAGATGAGAAGAAGAAAGAGAGCTAGTTTCCAAATCTTCAGTTGAGACAGACTTGTTCTCAGTTTGAAGGGCACCTTCATAAATGATAGTAAAAGAACTGTTTTCCCACTGCTCAATTAGTGGAGAAGAGCCTGAAAGACCCATCGATTCCTTCATGTCTTTGCTGCAGTCCAGACCATTTTCTTCAAGCTGATCATTTCTCTGCATATCTTGATCCTTCATTTGTACCTCTTTCGGATTCTCATTGTTTTGGGCAAAGACTGTCTTGAAGCAGTGTTTCCCTTCACTGTGCTCTCCAGTAACAGGCAATTCAGATGCAATGAACTGTGTCTGTAATCCAATATTAAACAGTATTGTCTCACTTGCTCCTTCTGCTAGTTTGTCTTTATTCTCCACTACCTTTGAATCTTCTAAGGTTGCTTTTACTTGTGCAAATACTTCTGCAGCCTCTCTTCCACAGTGTTCATCCGGATTGTCCTCTGCACTGCTTTCCAGAGAACCCTGATGACTTCTTTTGTCTTTGGATTCACTCTGCATGCTGCTACTTGCTTCATCAGGCATAAAAGATAACAAATTAACATCTACAGTTGGCTGCACTGTGTACTCTGGCACATCAGTATTATTGCACGAATCTTTTAACTGCAATGGCAGAAGCATCTCCTCAGTCACAGCAGCATCTCTGGTCATTAAATGTAAAGACACATCAGACTTTCTACTAGCAGCTGATAACCCAGCGTTACCACACATCTCTGCTGCAGCCAGATGTTCATGCACCTTTTTATCATGTTCCTCTTTTGCTAGTATCATTGGGGTTGATTCTGGCTGTGCCAAACTACCAGTAGGTAGAAATCCATTTGTTTGACACGTAAATGCATTATTCAGTATCTTTTCACCTCTTTGGGGCCAATCTGCGCTGTTTTCTGTACTATTTGGAACCACAGGAAGATCTGAGCAATCTGCCTTTTCACAGTTTGTACTTATATTCTGAGTTTCCACCTTAGCTGTTGGTTCTTTGATTATGTCCTGTGTTCTGGCAGATAAATTACTATCCATGTTTAAAATCTTTGGAGTTTCAGCCTCAGTTTTAGGCTTAACCTTTTCAGAACGCCTTTTACTATCACTGCATTGCCCCTGACTGGATATTAGCTTTTGTTTGGCTGAGTTAATAACTTCATCAATTATTTCTTTTGCTTTTAATGTTAGTGCACTATGTAGGTCAATTTTATCAGGGATGTAAGACAGTGTCTTTTCATCTTGATTATTTGTATCATATGTTTCATTCCCCATTAGTGAATAGGAGCCTCCTCTACTGCTCTCGTTGAAATGTTTCAATGAATGCAGAGCTGACTGGATTTCTTCTGCTTCCAGCTGCACGGTTCCAGTTTTCTGATCATTTAGAATATCTGTATTTATTAAACTATCCTTGCTCCCACAAACGTGGCAGACACCAACAGCTTGTTTTGCTATTATTTCCTCTATAGCTAAGTGTAAAACTGAGTCCACTATTTCCTCAGCTTTCTTAAACAAAAGAGCAGCATCCTGGAACTTAGTGTATTCTCCTCCCTTCCCATAAGTATCTTTCCATACTTTCTCAAAACAGAGCTCGTTTGACTCTGTAGGTGCAGCAGCTGTTTGGTCATCTCTTTCACATAGGGATTCTGAGATACTAGACGTGTGGTTACAAAGATTCACCTTCTCCACAGTATTTCTGCACACCTTCTCAGTATGCACTGAATCAGATGCTGTTTCCAAAGTTTTCAAAGGACGTACGGGTGATGGCATTGTCTCTACCAAGACGCAGCCGTCAGCCTGCTGTGCAGAGGATACTTCCTCTGCTTCATCACCAGCTTTGAGAAGTGAGGAATTACTGTTCTCCTGAGCAATGCCCAATGTTTCCAAGGCAGAAATAGAAAGGTTTGAGGCTTCTTTGGATCCCTGAGTAGGTGAAGTGGGCCTGGGGATGCAAAAATCCCACGTATCTACTTCAGCACCAAAATGGTGGAGCACAGCTGGGGTAAACTCAGGTGCCAGAGAAACAACTGGGCATGAAGCCCTTGGGTCTTCCGAGCAAAGTGGTGTCTCGGTCATTCTGTCCTCAGGGATTATTCTCCTAGATTCGGCACCCAGAAGAACACAACCCTCCTGCTCAGAAGCAGCAGAGCATCTAGCAATCAGGCCATTTTCAAAATTAGTGGAAGGAGAATGGATTTCTCCTTGGTTGTCAGATGAAGAATAAAGCATTGTGGATGATATCCTATGCTTATTACTGTTTTCATTCCTGGAAGAAATACTAATATGCCTATCTTCAGAACTAGGTGAAGATGCAGAAATGATGTCTACATCAACATCTTTTTCAGCGATTACAGTGGAATGGTTGGTCAGAGGTCTTCCTCCATTTCTTAAGGCAGAACGAGAATCCTCCAGATTTTTTTCTTGTGATTTATAAATAGGAGAGGAAAGTTCAGAAATGTAATCCTTAGATTCAGAAGGAACAACAGTCATCTCGTTCATACCAGCCTCATTGATTTTAGAAGCAGCAGGAGTAGGATTGTCTGTCCTCTCAATGTTGACTAAAGGGCAAGGTGCAGGCTTTCCTGTGTTGTCTTCTGTAAGTATAACTAATGCTTTTGCAGGAATATCTTGCACAGTTTTAAGGGAAACAGTACCAAGGTCATGGACAGGAGCTGAATTTTCTGAGAGGCTTGTATGTACAGGCTCAAAGGATTTGCTCTTTTCACATTCATGATCAGGAAGAGAAACAGTGTCTCTCACATCTTTTAAACCGACTCCTCTTTTCACTATAGTTTTATTTTCAGACTTGCAACTAGGATGAAGAGGAGCTGAGCAACAATCTCCAGTTTCAGAAGAAGACTCAAAAGTAACAGAGAGAGGTGCTGTCAACTCATCAAAGTTAGATTTCACATTTTCACACTCATGTACGCATGCCAATACATCGGCAAAATTATCTACTGCAACCTCAGATGAAACCTTCATTTTTTCTAGACAAGGTAAACCAGGCTGTTGCGTGGCAGTATCCTTAGAATTCTCTGCAAGGATTAATTGGTGTTCATTTACTACCTGCGTTGGTTTCCCTAACTCATTCAGTTCTTCATTACTAGTCCCCTGGACAATGACTATGTCTTTATCACTTTTAATAGTTAACACTGAAGCAGTCAGATTACCTGTGACTATGCACTTTTCTCCTCTGGACTCCATGCTAAGTGAAGTGGGTATTTGTTCATTAAAAGGTAAAGGAATAGTAGCAAGAAAGCTCTGGGGATTTTGTTCTCTTTCTGCAGCTGCCACAATTTTCTGTGCATTGCTTTTTCTTGGATCACTATCTTTATTTGCACTATCTGTACGCTGATCTGCTGGCTGCTGAAGCGTAGTGGTACTGGAATGAAGCTCCTGGACATCTGATGTTAGCTCTGAGTGGTTATTCGTTTGATGATTACAGCAATATTCTCCCTTGCTTGTTTGTAGTTCTTCATTGACTGTCTTATTTGATTTGGGTGACTGTAAACAATCATCTTGTATTTTTTTTGTGGACTCCTTATTAGATTCTTTACTACAATGAATTTCTTTATCAGAGTTAGAAGTGGCATTTTTGTCCATTTGAAACAGAACTTCTGCTTCTCTCAACAGTCCACCCTCTTTTCCAATTAACTTGTCCACAGAACCCATTTTAAGGGAACTGGTAATTTGAGAAGTGGAATTGGTTAGGATCTCACCGTCTCTACTAGATGACAATAATGAATCTAGTGAATATGCCCTCTTAACTTTTGTTGCTTCTAAAGCTGGTGTATGTCTTAAGTCTACTTCATCAGATGATTCAGTAGGTGAAGCTGAGGCATTTGGAGTTATTTCATGCCTGTTGCTACCCAAGCAATGCTGAGTTTTACCAGACTTTTTCAATTCCATTTTAACTTCAGAAGAATTTACGATGACATCAACTTTATGATCTTTATCCTCAACTTCTCCATTTTCTTTTATTAAGTGTCCTAATTTTGGAGAGACAGTTGGTTGCATTTCTCCATTTTCTTTGACCATTGAAGCATTTCCATTCTCAGTACTTTCTTCTCCTTTTTCAGCTGTTTCTGATTGATTCTTCATTAGCTGCCTAATCCTTGCAGAACCTCGATATGTAGCATAAGTGACTGCGGGTGCTTGTGGTTTCTGTTGTGTCTTCCTGTAACAAGGAGCATCATTATCAACATAAGACAGAATACATAAATAGCTAGTGTGATAATAATAGAGGTTAACACAAACTGTAGATGATGTAACATTACTATTTTCCTCCAAAGACTAACATAAACTGTAGACTGCACGCAACACTACTTTCCTCCTTTTCTTGCTCTTCCTAAATATGGATTTCTGTGACAAACAATACATATACTGTCTTTTACTGAAAAAAGACAACGAACTATAAACAAGAACTAGATATTGCTATAAACAGCTTCCGTCATTTGCTTTTTACTGGACAATGGCATTATTATTTAGAAAAGAAACTGCAAGTCAACATTTGCAATGACATAAAAAGGCATACTTCTGTGAAGATGTTATATCCTACTAGAACAGGTATATACTTTAATACTGAAAAAATACTGTACTTATTATACTAATAATACTTATTAAAATATTGAATTGAAAATTGATTTTTTTTTTTTACCTAGGCTTTCAATACAGTGGTAAAGAGCAAGGCCAGGGCAAGCAAAATACATGGAGAAAAGAAAGTATACAAAAGTGGATGCTTTCTGGACCACTGGGCAGTAAGAAAAGAGAGAGAAGGCAGATCAGGTGAAAATGAAGGCTCCATAAATACTTGAAGAAATATCAATATGAGATGCCTAGAAATGTGACAAGTAATTGGTAGACCTAGTCATTTATCTTACATTTAATAGCAAGCAAACAATTATCCCCCCCCCCAAAAAAAACACAAAACAAACCACCAAAACAAACACACCACCATCAAAAAACCCTACTGTAATGCAAAAAAATAACAACAAAAAATCACCATAGAAAAACTGTGACTCTGATCTTTCACTGCCCTTTCTGATAGTCTAAGGATAAATTCAGAGCCTGTTAATTTTAATTTTCTTAAGAAGCTTCTAAAGAACTCTCTGAAGAAAGTTTTTCTTCTTTCTTAAAATTAGCTGACATAATAAATGCTTACCTTCCTTTCTAATGCTTCTCTCCTTCCCCCCTTTTTTGTTGTTTAAAGAATTCCTGCAAAAATAGGGCAGTGACGATATGTACATGAACACACCAGCTCTTCACCTTCGAGCAAAGCAGACACTCACAGACTGTTCTTAAATTCTATTTTGCTTTAGCTCCCACCTAAACTAAGAACAGAACCTTTCAAACACTTATCCAGTCTGATCCTACATCTACTAACATGCTGGCTGGAAGTGGCAGTTCACCTACCTAGGAAATTGCCATTTAGAAGAGTCTCTTGAAAAACAGAGTTAGCTAAGACTTTGATTCCTAATACGAAATAGCCAAAAAGTGTCTCAATAGCATGTTCAGAAATTCTTTGCAGCTTACCATTAGTTCATTTTTATTGAGAAGTTATTATAGCTAGAGAGTTGAAGACAAGTAATTTAAGCATGATATAGTACATGAATTCACTATGGAAAAGTGAACTACGAAATAAATAATTTTCTTTATTTGACTATCATTGAGCAACCGTAACTTCAAATATTGTCTGCATGGATTTTGAGTACGTATTCTCTCCATAGGTACAGAAGAATATAAAAAAGGAGTGGTTTTACGCATATAAAATAGAATCTCTTCTCTGTCAAGGCACCCAGATTTTTATTTCCATTATGCTTTTATTTTGAAGGGGTAACTCAGTATTATTTAAAATCACAGGCAAACTCCGTCCTTGTGCAATATTTGCACATGCAAAGAGTACAGGTAAACTCAAAGCAAAATTATTCATATTCATAAACATTAAAACAGAGTTATAAACACTCATTTATTAAGAGCTAGGTTTATTTGGGCTAATGCCAAAATACTTGAAATATGGGAATTTAGACATGGTGAGAACTGGAAAATGAAATTTCTATTGGGGATTAAATATACTATAATCCCCAATGAGGGCTACAACAGAATCTCAGTATAGAATTTACAGGAAAGTAATATATAAACACCATGTCTCCTAAGCATTTGCAAAGCTAGATGCATTTAGTCTTCTATACCACTAGTCTGGTTTCCAGAGATTCCAGCAGTGGTAGCTGCTAAACATCACACACACCATTTAAGTTGCTATTTTCAGCAATCTCATCTCTTAAAACAAGCATACATATTCCTGCTTGGAAGAAAACAAAATACATTTGGAAAAAGGGTAGTAGAGAAAAAATAAAAGATTAGGGTTTTCTTTTGTTTTGTTTTCTTTATGTATATATAAAGCTTCCTTTATATATGTATAAAGGTTTTTTTAATATATTTAAAAGTTATACTGTTTTCCATGTCCTTATAGAAAACTTTCTTGTATATTAGAAAAATATTTTTTAAAGCTCCAGATATCCTAAAAATCTTATAGGAAGGAATTGTTGAGTTCTATAGTACACTATATTTACTCAGCATCAAAACAGACATAGCCATAATAAAATAAGTTTGAAGGAAGTAAGACCGGATCATGTTCTCGCTCAGAATTAACCTTACTGTGTATCTTCTCCCATTTCAGTTAAGTTGCAATGGAGTCAAAATGCTTTAAATAACCACTATTAAACCACAAGATTAAAAAAAAAATATATATCCAACCATCGCTTCTCCCATACTTTGGTCAACCTCAAACATAAAAGTCAGTCCACAACAGTCCAGAATCCAGATAAAATTTCTTTGAAGAAAACAAACAGAACATGGGCTTGCACCAATTCTCCAAACAAGTTTTATGAATTCTTGAAAAGGAAAACCATAATGATACATATTTAAAGTGAGCTTGTTAAATGGTATTGCAAGGTACTGAAAACTCATTTCCACAACAAACACCGCATTATTTTGAATAAACTGCTCAATGACAATGAATTTTTACTGAGCGTCTTTCATTCTGCAGTTGGTATTTTGTCTGATATGCAGTGTGAAGAATTCAGAATTTATCTATAAACATAGTGCTCTGACACAAACCTGGAAAATACCTTTGTTTGTCTCTCACACCCAACTTTGCCTTCAATTTCACCCATGAACTCAACAATTCTTAAATTGAAACCATCCAGAAATGAGATGAATAGGTTAATTTTAGACAAGACTGCCTACAGAGGGATGAAAAGGAGAACCCAGCATGAAAGGGTACTATATTTTATATTGACTTGAGCTACGGATCCCAGTTAGGGGTTCTATCATCTATTCCATGTGGTCAGGCAAAACAAGTGTACACAGAACTTCCTTCTTGCCTATCACATGCCTTTTATCATTTCTCCTAATTCTTTTTGCTTTCTATTTGTCTTCTGAGGGAATTTTATGCTCTGATTGACTGAATTGTAGTTGAAGTCTGAGGAAGACTCAGAGCAATGTGCCCTACGGAGCTCCGTGTACAAACCCAATCATGACCAGCAGTGGCTACAGCACCGCTTCATCTTGCACAGCCTCATCCCGTGGTCAGCCTCTGCCAGCGTCTCCTGCCGTACAGCTCTGTTTTCCTGCAGACCTGCCCCTTCCAAGAGTTTCTGCACTGGATGTTGTTTTAAAAAGGAACCAACCTCTCCTTTGCAGACATGGCAACTTAGGGATCCCTGACCTTTCAGCGAGAGTTTGCTGCTCAGCATATTGTAACAATTTTGTCAACGGACTTTTATTCCTACTGCGTTTATTTTTAGAGCACACAGGAGCGTTTGCAATCTGAATGCTCGCATGCAACAAGATGTTTAAAAAATGAAAACCTATGCTCCTATGTGGCAGTTGCAACTCAGTTGGCTTGCTCTAAATCTTGCTTTAAGTCTTATGAAACACATTAAGAAGCAGGCTCTGTCATGCAAAATTGCTTTAAAATGCCACTAGGGACTTGTTCCACAGACATTTAAAGTAACAATTCATTTCTGATCATCAAAAGAATACATCATTTCAGAACTTACCTTAGAAACTCTTTGCAAATTGTTTTTTCCAATTCAGATGAGGGCACATATGAAAGCCTGATTATACACAAAACCTAGCCTATAGTTCTGTCACCCGTCACATACTGTGAGATTCCTTCTTTCCCTTCTTAATAGGAAGCTATTCAATTCCCTATAAAGCCAAAACTCTGTTTCACAGAAGACTCTCTGACAGCAACAAGAGAAGATGTCACCATGAGTTACGTTACATTTGTCAAAAGCAGCTGCTTGTAGAGATTTCTTCTATTATGGAAGAGAAATACTAAGTTCAAGAGGGGCTAACTCAAGGAGGGGAGGGGTACATTTTCTGGCACATCTCATATAACAGACATCTTGTGCAACTTGCCTTAAAGCGTCATTCGCTATAAAACAAGCTTGTTGGTTTTGAAACCCTGAAGCAGGAGGAATTTCACTACCCTGAATGCCTCATCTCAGTGCGTCCATATAGATTACATTGGTTGCATCTTTTTCAAGTGTATGTCATTAAATTGGTGACCCCTCATATTTGTACCATGCAACAAAGCAAAAAGCAGACACCCCTAGATTATTTTCAAACAGAGCCAGGAAGATCTCTCAGTAAGACATCGCACTACATGGATACACCGCCTCAGATCCCCAGGCAGCATAGCTTCATTTGCACAGCCTGACATCCACGCTACAAAGCCCTTGCAGCCAGCACCATGGCTGAGTTTTGGGCTCACCAGTGCTGAAGAATGAGCATATTGAAGGGGGCACAGGAAGTTCTGCACCAATATACGAAAGAACTTCTTCACAGTGAGGGTGACGGAGCACTGGAACAGGCTGCCCAGGGAGGTTGTGGAGTCTCCTTCTCTGGAGATATTCAAGGCCCATCTGGACGCCTACCTGGGCAACCTGCTCTAGGGAACCTACTTTGGCAGGGGGGTTGGACTTGATGATCTTTCAAGGTCCCTTCCAACCCCTACAATTCTGTGATTCTGCGATATTGCTGGCTGGCCTGTTTTGGCAGCACACAACACTTGGCTTTCCCAAGGCATGCAACAGCCATTTTTTCCCCCTCACACCAGATACACTCTCTCCAGTCCAGACGTCTCCCATTTTTTCAAGCTTACAAGTGCATGTTTTTCCTCATTTCCTTTCATGGACCCCTCAGAAGTAGCTCCTACACCAGAAAGATCTGCAGGCTTCAGGCTGAAATCCACTGCTCTAAATCAGTATGTCTCCCGTGGTTCCTGTCTACCCCTCCCTAATTATTTTATAATTATGCTATTGTTTATTTAAAATTTTTCCATTTATTTTTTTCTACTTCTTGCTTAACTGACTGCTTTTTAAAAATCATGTTAAGGTCCTCTGACCTTCTGGTTGACTCCAACTTATTCAGCTAGCTATTTTTACAGTCATGTCAGATCTTTATAAATGGAAAAAATAAAAATCTTATTGAAAAAAAGCCACTGTGGGCTAACTGAAAAGTTGCCATACACAACTTAGATCAAAGAAAATGATTTTTTAGCCAGAGGGGATAGCTTCATGATTTAAATCTGAAGTTTGAAACACCTAGTGTCCTGGGACTTCACATTTGTATACTCTTAAAGGTCAAAAGTTTGGTTTGAACACCGTGATTTGCACGCAGTTGATTTTGCAGGAGATTACAAAGCTAATGTTCCATAAGGACAATTAAGAGTCGAAGACAATTTAAATAAAAACAAATGTTGTCTCCGTGACCTTGGAAGGAATGTTTTTCCTTTCCCCGGCTTCTCATGGTACTGTTTCTTGCTTACCTTCCCCATCTGGGCAAGAAGCTGTACTCCACAGTCTGCAGGAAGAAAGGACAGCCCTAGGCTTACCCAACACCAGCAGCTGCAAGATCCAGAACAGCACAAAGGGTCTGGGATCACTCCCAGAACCTCACTACCCTCTTTCCCCAGTACCCATCAGTGGCAGCCTCTTCTGCCCCATAGCTGTGGGACGTATGCATGCATATATGCCTGTGTGCCACCCTTGCCCCCCACAACTCACATCGTTCAACCAGCTCCCCCTCTGCCAGGCACTCAGATACTCAGGTGCTCAAGACCTTCCTTTTCTAGGGAGCGGGGATGAGCACATCTCCAGGCACAGATCCACAGGAGAGGCTGGGAAGGGCCATAGGAGACCATCCACCTTAACGCCCACTCAGAGCAATGAGATCAGGGTGCCTGGGGCCTTGCTGTGCCGCCTCTGAGGATGTCTTGGGGATAGGAAGCCTGTGCACATACCCCATGGTATGTGACTCCCCTCATAGTAACTATGTGTTTCCCAGTACCAGTATCAGAATATTTCAAGTTCCTGTTGCCTCTCCTCCCAAGGGTGCACATCTCTGAGAGGAGTCTGCCTTCATCTCCTCTGAGGCTCCCTATGAGACAGCTGAGGACAGCAAGGTGTCCCCTTGGCCTTCTCTTCCTTGGGCTAAAGGAAGCCAGTCCTTCTAGCCTCTCCTCACACTTGATGAGGAATTAAAGGTAGGACATCCCCCAACTCTCAAGAGTGCAGCTTTGGACCTGTTTGACTTCAAGGTGCCCGACACAGAGAGATTATTCGTCCCTTTCACATACACCGATGTGAGCAGGAGTCAAGCAGATACATCAGCAGGACATTACACTAGAAACTGTCTCTGAACATCACACAGGCTCACTGTGAATAGATGACCAAAGATAACTTTGCATCCTAGCAGCCCATCTGCCTGCTTAAAGAAGAAAACTTGCAGTATCACCCCTCCGATGCTACTTGCTACCCCAACAACAGTAAAGATGAAGGTGTGAGGAATAAGCCCTTAATGGCAAATAAAGGCCAAAGCCTGAACAATTACACTGCAGGTACAAAGAACTCCCAAACTTCACGGCAAAATTTCTAAGAAACAGACTCTATTAAATTACTACATTGCAAAGCTCATTAACCATCCCCCCCCCCCCCCCAAAAAAAAAAAGAATCAGTGGAAAAAAAAAACAACGTAGAGTTAATTTTCAGCTTAATTAATTTAGCTGAATTTTGCATCGTGCATCTGTTATGAATTACTCTTAAACTAGAAGCTTTCATCCTTCAGAAAGGCACAGGTCTGTGTTTCGGTGCCAGCAGCCACCTTTCCTCTGGCCCACATCCCAGCTGTGGGCAGGGAAGCTCCCGGCAGTGAGGCCTGGGCCCGCATTTCCTCCACCGCAGAGTCCCGGCACCAACCCAGCCAGCTCCTGCAATGGGTTGCTAAACCCCAGCACAGCCCTCGTCTTCACAAGCTCACCCACAGCTCACCCACAGAGGCTTTGGCTCCCATTGAAATTCAAGAGTCTGTGGATAGCTTGGTCAACTATGGTGTGCACAGAGGTGCTTCTGGAAGAAAAGATTTAAGAAAAACGAAGCCCTCTGTTACTTCACTGAATGCTAAGTCCTTCCAGAGGAGCTTGGGTATACCCCTCCGGCCACTGCTAGAGGTCTCCCTCCACAATTGACCACCATGAGAATTAGTGGTAGGATGTCACCAGCCTGATCCTTCCCCGGGAGTCTTCTAAATCCATTTTAGGCCCCATTTGGCTGTCCTAGAAGGGCAGAGCTCTCCCACACTGTTTATTCCCCTCTTGAGGGGCAGCAAGTTGCTCTAGCAGAGACTCTCTGCCCATCTGAGCACCAGCAACCGAACAACACTGCACTTTCACCTTTGGTTTCTGAAGGCAGAAGCCAGAAAGCCATAGGAAGAGCAATTCCCATGTCCCTCTCCTCCCTCCCTCCCCATCTCCCCACCGCTACCTCTGCCCCTCACTCCTCCTTGTGCTACCCCAAGTCTCTGTGAAGCAAATTGCATCAGCGAAGTATTTGTTGATACAATGGGAACCTTTATGCAGGTACGTTAAAATAATTAGGACAGCACTCTTTTCTTCCTTTTACTGTGATCTTCCAACAAATGCTTTCAAAGATGCATGGAAACTGTCATACTGTGTGCACATTCGTGGTTTAAAATGTTCAGGTCTTGTGTGTAAAATAGGTCCTGGTTAGGCAATTACAGAGAAGGACACGGCTCTGTTCACAAGATGGATTTGATTTCAGCAAATGCCTCACTAGCTTCCCCACTCTTCTACATTATTCCTCAGGAGTTACCTGGTGAGACCATCGCTTGGAATTAAGTGATTTCATTTCTGTTCATTTACTCTTGATTCTGTGCCAAACGCATCTATTGAGAAAGATGAATGCTGCTACTACTTACTGAACCAAAACCACAATACACAATCAATCAGGCAAATTAATGGTTGTTTTTTCAGGTCACCACAAGACTGCATCTGACCAGTAATACAAAGGTGAATGACAAGCTCTGAAAGAGACATGTTAACCATTTATCAGAAGGATTTTATCATCTGCATTTCTAACAGAGCAAAATAAAAGGATAGCCTTTTTGACAGTACTAAGATGGAAACACTATGCAATTAGATGTGTATCAACTGTTTTTCTAGACTTTAAAATCCAAAAACCTCCAACCCTCACAAAACTTAATAACGTATTACCTAGTAGATCTGTACCTTGTCTCAAATTTGTCTCTCCTCATGGCTACCCCCCCTTCTCAATGAAATAGCTTGCAATGCTCTAGCTAAACTATTACGAGGACTTGGCTCCTGGTAGGGTGCAAAGTGTAAAAGCAAACTGTTTTGAACACTGCTTTTGAAATCACCCCCTCTCATCTTCTACTTACAGTTAGGAAATCTTTGCAGTTGTGGGTTGGAAATTCTTTCTCACTTCCAAGCCCACAGGGGTCGTAACAGAAGGGAGAAGTCAGAATCTTTAATACTTTGTTAAATTTGGGTATTAGCATTTTAACCAATGGTCAGGATTTTACAGTCAAAACATTTAGAGTTTTCAACAACTTTTCAGCTCATCGATCATGTTCAGCAATGCAACAAGACTTCTTACTGAACTCCAGAACAAGCCATGCGATTTCACAAGTTAAGCATTGTTAAACATCGTTAAGCATTTCACTATACACAACATCGACTTATTGTTCATCAATGCTATAAAAAAAAAGTATGAGAAGATAGGCAAATGGCAAGCAGTCAGCAGAGAAGATCTAGGCCATCAGATTTTTTTTTAATTTAATTTATTTATAGTTATTATTTTTCCCCTGGGAAAAAGAGAAATAAGTTGTTAGAGTTACGAGTTATGTTCTCAGTCACTTGTAGAGTGTACTGCCTATTACCTTGACTGCTATTCTTGAGAACATGGTACGTACCTACTGCAGGAAGTCCATTTTCAGGGGTCTTTGGGAAATAGCCTCAATTTTGAAACAAATTGCTGCTTGTTAATTAAAGGCAAGAAGATGGGAGCAAGCCCATGTTTTGCGTTATCTACATCATGAAATCTTAGACTCTCTCATAGAGACTTTCAGTGGTGAGAAATTAAGTGCATCCCCACTATTTCATTGGTTTTACTTTTAGGGCTTATTTTGTTAATTAAAGGTTGTTTTTCAACTTCATTAAGAAGGAGTGCAAAGACTAAAACTAAACATGAACTTTCCACTTTTATACTTAGCCCTCAATCACTGCAGACACTAAAGATTTTTCCACATGTAGTAGCCCATACCTTGTCTTTCTTTTTCCTACTGACAGCTATGAGCGCTATTTTAACATTGTATTTTACTGACCTCACCCCTTCATCATGAACCTTCTACAGAACAGGGCAAGCCCAATTGCTTGCTTCAGTTCTCAATGGCAAGGAAACCTTAAACCATCCCACACAACTGGAAAACTAATGGATGAAATAACTGGAGACTTAGAGAACTCAACTCCCTTCACCTATCTCCAGTGCTGCAATTATTACACTACTGTCCACAATAATTGTTGCCTAGAGACTTTGTCCAATTTATCATGGTTTTCTGCTCTATGCTTCTCCTTTACCACATGCTGCTGCCTGGATTAAAGGACCAGAAGCCCTGAAGGTACAATTACCACTGAGCCAGACAGGCAGGGTGATGGAGAAATAACACGGCCTACACGTTTCGTCCCTCACAAACACGCACTCCACAGACTGAGTTCACAAATTTCACTCTGCTTGGATCCAGGCCTGGAAACTTGAGTCTCTACCCAAGGCCAGGCCTCCCACTGAGGGCAGAAATAACCTCCGTCTACAGGTCAGAGCAGTCTGATTTCCTGGTATTTTGCAAAATAATGCTTTAAGGACATGAGGTTAATAAAGTTGTCTGGGTAGATGCTCTGAGACTACTTGGTATGCATTAAGCTCCGAAAGTTTTTTAAAAAAAAACAACCAAACACACCAAAACCAGACAACTCTCATGGGGATTATGCAATCTAACAACTGTTCCTCTTTTACTTATCGTTTGTAGCCTCCTCTCTAACCAGAGATAACCTCTAACTTAATATTTAACAGTAGTTTGGAATTAACAAATTCATTTAGAATGTTCCTTATGACAAAGGAAACAGTTATGAGATCAATAATACATGCTTGCAGTGGTCTGAAATATTTGTAAAGCCCTGCATTTCAACTTCTCACTACAATAAATGTTAAAACCACATTTTAACGTAACAATCAATGGAATCATTCATGCCTTTGAATATGTATGGCTCACTAACATATCTCATCTGCCTTTTGGGACCTGATCCTCAAGAGATTAGCAGAAGACCGTGTTCACACCACCACTTTCCTTTATGGTATCCACACACCATCCTGTTCCTTTGTGCTACATTTTTCCCCCCCATCTCTGTTCATATGCTTTTAGCACCCACATCTAGCTACTTCTTAGTACTTTCTACAAAACTATCAGGCCACCTGTAGGCAATCAGGAGTGCTTTTACAGTTTAACTATGCTAAATGAAGATTAGTTAGTTTACATTTAGTAAAGAAGCTAGTACTAAAGAGAAGAAAACCCTGCTCCACATCCTTTAAATTTCTATGAACTATAAGAAAACAAAAATGACGTAATCACCTCCATAACGTAAAACAGAGGTATTATTGATTCAAACTTTTCTAAAAGGTAAACAGTGCAAACCTCTGCTTCCATATTGTTGTTTCAATTTCTTTGCAGTAATTGCTTCAAAAACACAGTTCACATTGTGTAGTCAGGCAGAGAAAAACATACACAGAAGTTGCACAGAGATCGTCTAACTCTTTAGTATACTGAGCCGAAAAGGGCAGAATGTACACTGTACTTTTGAGAACAAGTTTAAAAGGAAAATGACTGTTTTAATGCTTTTCCAATTTTATAATGGCTACATTTAACAGTCAGTTTCTGGGAAAAACTTTGTTTTCTACATACACCAACTCACTCCTACCTTCAAACCAATAACAGACATTTTTATATTCTTGCCTGACTATGAGACACATAAACTACACAGAGAAAAACCTACACTGATTTGCCTAGCTTATCTAACACTATAGGCCAAAGTAAGATATGTTTGATTGAAAATGCCAACTGCAACTCTGATTTCAATAAAATCAGCATAACTCAAAAAATAATTGCACAAAGCAAGGTCACTTCAGTGAGCTAGTACCCATACCATCTGAACTCTTCAAGTTTTATTAATGCCATATGTATAAATCCTCATCGTTCTGAAGACTGAGACCATCTGACCCTTTCAATTGTGCATACAGACTGCCCAGCACCTCTTTACTTAGTGCTGAACATCTACTCAAATGCAGCAGTATAAAAAGAACAGAAAGCAAAACCAAATCTCAACACATTGTCACTTCCCCTGCTCCTAGTCACAGACCTGTAAGCATCGAAAAAAAAAAAAAGGAAAGTCAAACAAATCTCCTTCACACTTTGAAACACTTTGAAAAGGCAGCAGAAGCAAGAGGTCTCCACCTGGAAGGAGAGAAATGCACCAGCTCTTTATGGCATCATCCACAGGGCTGGGAGAAAAGAAAAAGACTGACTTCTTCGGAGGTGCCCATGACTGCCTCTCATCTACTCCTTCTTTGATGGCTCTCATTGCCATGTTGAGTTTACCACACTTTAGGCCTTCAGCTGAATCTCCAGTACTCATAATCATCCGAATACACAGAAGAGTCTGAAGGTAAATTACAAGAGAACAGCAGAAAAGCAGATTTGACTTTGTTGTCAAGATGTATGAGGTAAAAATGGTACAGAGTACAGATTGCCCCCATAAGGTGAATAATACAATCAATAGCTGTGTGTGGAGAGAATGAGAAAAAGAGCAAACACTGAAGAAAATACAGCAGAAAGTATGTTGCAATATGATATGGAAGAAACTACGTAGAATGAAGTAAAAAGTGAGAAAGAGCTGTTAATGTCTATTGCCTTTTTTTGACAGTGCATCTGCACAGCCCCTGGCATTATAGCGTGCAACTTCGCCTTCGGTTTCCAGAATTCACTACAAAAACAGTGAACAGCAGTGAGACTGATGAAGCAAGCCAGCCTGTTGAACACCTTTTAAGAAAAGCAGTTTGTTCAGAAACTAGACTGAATAGCATAATGCACCTGGGCCTCTTCAGATAACAAATAAAGGGAGGGGAAACTCTTATACACAGACCAGTGAAGTGGTCATGGGCTGCAACTTGCACTTTGGAAAAAGTGTCAGTACAACATATGCTAGTACATTAAGTATCCATCATAAAAACTGGTTGATTGTCACAATCATAGGATCATAAAACAGATTGGGTTGGAAGAGATCTTAAAGATCATCTAATCAATCAGATCAAAACCAAAGAGTTCTCAAGAGAACACAACCACTATTATTACAAATTATGAACAGTACTTTATTCTATGCTCAGTTCATCTGCCAGTTCTGAAATCTATGACTTACCCTTCACCAACCATAGGAGTACCGCAGTAGCGGTAATACCCCAAATCATTACTTTCGGTTTAAAATTTTAAATATGTATCCTGAGCAGTACTGAAAACCCAAGTAAAAATTAATTACAGACTCACCATCTTTGGGCAAGTTCATGTTCTAGGCACCAATCAGAAATTGGACAAGTATCACATGCACACACACATGTAACCCAAACGGAAGCTGTACTAGCCCACATATAGTCAAATATTCAACCTAACTGCTACAAATACTTTTGGAATTCTATTATCTATGTTTATACTAGAGTCAGAAAGTTTTGTAATATACAGTGTGGACCACAGCCAACATTTTAGCTTTTCTACTCACAAACACACATCAGTGCCTGTGGCACCAATTTTTTTTGGAAATTGTTTTTGGAAATATTACAGGACTGTTAAGGATGTTCTATACTTAGGCTAATTGAGTATTTTACATAACCTTCTTTTCATTACACAAAAAACCCTAAGAACAAAGGGAAGCAACATAAATAAGAAAAAAAATGCCAAGTCAAATAAACCAGGAAAGATAATTTAAAAAATGCAGAAACCTTAACTGCAGAAGTAAAAACACAGAACTAGTTAAATATAAAAATGAGAAACCTTTTAACCTTTATTTAGCCCACAATACGGATGTAAACAAGCTTGTATTTTCTTTCTTCTTTTTATTCTTTTAAATAGGTCTACAATACTGAATGTATTCCTAAATGCCACATCTTTTCTCCCTTCATGCTTAGAAGGATCTACAGTGGACTTATCATCCATGGTCAGAAGATTTCTAGAAAAACATTTTTTAAGTTGTATTTTGTAGCATTTGACGTCTCCCTATTTATTTAAGGTTGTTACTATTAGAGTTTTGCACAAAGTTGAGTCAGAGACACTCCATTCATTCTTAGAAATGACAGTCACTGGTTCTCCATTCAACAAAACTTCAGTCACTTTAGTTCTCTGCACACACACACTTTTTAATAAATTAATATTAAATTATAAAACTTACTTTTGCACAACTGTAGATTGTTTTTGACCTTTTTCCAGATCCTTTGAGCTATCTTTCCCAATGTTATTTGGGATCACGTCATCTTTATTTACAGAGTCCTCTTTCATTCTAGCTGTAGAACAGACAGGCTTTTCATTTTTTTGATGCTGTGGATGCATGTCCTCCATAGGAGTATTTGTGTTCTGCAAATCCTTTTCACATCTGTTGGGTTCATCTTGGAAAGTTGACTGTTTAGATTCTACCAAAGAAGATTTTGTTGTGAGATTAAATAAGCTTCCAAGAAACTGAAAAAAACCTTCTCGGGGTTGCTTGTCTTTATCTGCTGTTTTTATTCCAGGAGTCAAACTAGGAAGGCTATTAGCCTTTTTCAGCTCCTCTTGGATTTCAGACTTGTTAAGTTCTTCTGTGGAATGGTTCTTTTCTTCATTTTGACAAACCTAAAATAAATATGAGAAGTAGATAAAGAAGACGTTAATTTTCATTTTCCTGCATTCCCCAAATCCTTAGTTTTTATTTGCTTCTATGCCCTGTACTCTTTAAGGAGATCTGCAGTTTAAAATTCATTTTAAAATCAAAGCCCTGTGCTCTCTTTTTCTCTCTATGCACTAAAAAGCCAAAAGGGCTAAACTGGCTAGAAGATTCACAAAGCTGCTGCTGGGGAAGTAAAGCACAGAAGGACAGCTTCAACTTGCAGGGAAAAAAGCCACCAATACAACAGAGGAACAAGCAAAGAACTATTTTTCACACCCTTGTATCACAAGCAAACAGAAGAGTTTCTTAGTTAATACTACGGCACATTCAGTATTATTTACTGACATATATGTCCTGCCAGAAGGAGATTATGAGATTAGGCCTAAAACAGAACTTAAAATGAAAGAAAAGCAGGTTGCTTTCAGCATCTCTTTCTTAAAAGATCACATAAGGGAAATTACACACTGGTGTGTTAACAGACAGACAGTTGATTTTCTCATTGCTCCTAAAAGTTTCGACTCTTCTTACTGCTTGGAGTTAGGTGCCAACCATCTGCAGCAAGGACATGTTCTGGTCCTGCCGTGCGCTGAACCAGCAGAAGAAATTCCACAAACTGGCACTCACACTCTCATTCTTTCAGGTTGTACCCTGAGACCAACTCAGGTGTACCAACAAGTACTTCAGACTCCAATCTGCTCAAAAATGAAGCTTCACGAACAAAACTATATGCACTTACGAGATGAACTGTTTTCAGCTTGCAAATGCATACAAGTACATCATAGCAAAATACAAACGCAGCCGTAAACACACAAAGTCCTACATATCACTACTTCCCTGCACCTAATCCACAACAGCTGTTTAAAGCCCGCTGAAAGTAATTCATACTAACACAGGTTCTCACCTCCTTTAAACCACAGAGGCAAGGCAAGCTCTGTTCCTCACCAGTTCATACCCTTGAGTTTCCTTGGTGTCAGCTTCTCTTAGAGATCCAAGAACTGCTGCCCAAGACCATGCTATGTCTTCCAACAATGATCTGCCCAAAAAGGTGCTGCTAATTCACTGGTAGGCTTCACAAACACTGTGTTAAACCCCTTTTCAGCCTCCCAGTCTGGAAATACTTTTCCTCCTCCAAAATTTCTGGGGAGCTCCCCCCCTCCGTATTCTCCATCCTCAGCCTTCATAGAGGGTGCTAGATGCCATTGCTGCCTATTCCATCCTTACCGTATAATCCCTGTAATGTCTATCCTTTCAACCCAGTTTATTAGAACAGAATAAAGTTAGATCAAATCTATCCTGCTCAGCAGGGTGGGAAAGGAGAACATGAATAAAAAGTTCTGCACAAGTTTTAGTTGTGTCAATATCATCTTTGGATAAGATATTAAATTGGGTAATGCCTATCCATCCAAAATAAGCAGAAAGCTACTACTTTCATTAGTTTGCTAATCCTATTTCAAACTGAAAATATATTTCTCTCAAGTAATTAAACAAATATGATAATTTGTTAATGGTTCATCTATGATCATGCTAATGATGAAAAAAGTGTTTTAATGAACACCCTTTTCATGGTTGGGGGAACATTAATTTCTTTAAAAATTGCAAGCAACACTTAGTGATGCTGGGGCAGTGATCTTTAATCTTCAAGCAATATTTTGTCACCTTTTCCATCAAACAGTGGATGCACTTGCTTCATATTAAAAGGTTAGATTTGCATGTTGAAAATAGAATTGCTCACGTGAGGATAGAAATTGAAAAGCACTCATGGGTCCCTGAGAAATCCATACAACCTGTATTGTCTTCATACAGGTAAGAGAGTTAAAAAACCATGTTTAACGTTTTAGTACGCTTTCAAATGTGGGGTGAGTCAAACTCTAGCCTTTTTGTCATCCCACCTGTGACAAACCCCACCTGCTCCCACACACACTGCGCTAATCATCTACAGCTGTATCTCTCAAAGGGGATGCAGTCATCCCCGTAGCATTTAGGGAATTACCACTTCACAAGTCAAATCTACCCAGGCCCATCCCTGGAAATAAAATAGAAGACAGCTTACAAGAGTACCATAGTGTTGGCTGGTATCTTTAGTTCTAGACAAACTGACCAAGTAGCATGCAAATCTGAGATGAATCTCTTGGGCAATTAACTTTATCTCATATGAACTAAGTACTTTCAAGGAAGAAAGAAGAAAATTTAATTTCCAAAATTTGATGATACATGAATGACTTACTGTAATCAACTGCAGAGTTATACTGTCATAGTTTCTTCCTTCACTTTGATTTGTATATTAGCATTGTTCAATACCTGTTTTTGATTTAACTTTAAGTGAGGGAGGGTATTTCTCCCTTGTTCTGTGATTAACATAGTTCACATACATTTGTCAGGCTTAAAAGAGTATTTCAGTGCAAGAAGTGCATAAAAACCTTATTGTTTTTTTCTGCAGATCTAATTGTTGCAGGCTATAAACATTTTTCTTGATTACTACAATATCTATGAAATTAACAACTAAATATACTAACTACAGAAGAAAATATTACATTCAAAACTTGCCAACTATTTACTTTTTCTCTCTTTTTTTTTTGTTTTAAGATATCTGTATTCAGGAATGTTTTCTTCTATTAGGAACTGAGACTTCAAACATGGCTAAATCTCTACGTATGGAATTCTTCTCCTAGCAGCTCTGAGGCATTATGCTTGCAAAGACACTGCCTCTTACTTATAAGCATAATTCATATCCTGCATGAAAAGCTGTTTTGCAGTCTCTGTTTCCAGAAACAGAAACCTATTTAGACTTTTCTTGCTCTTTAATCTTTCTTTCCTTACTTAACTGCTGCTAAATCAAAAGAACAGGAAGTTTTAATATGAAAGGGTCCTTCTGTACCTTTAACCATAAGTGGTGTCTTGCATAATAAAGCCCCGGAGAACATTTACACTATGCTTACTTGACGATATATGTGGATATTAAATCCCAACACAGAAGCTACGCAAATCTTTCTTCCCTCCATTCAATATAATCAATCCTACTTTCCATATATTCTCCCCTCTGCTCCACTTTGCTACAGAAGAGAGCATCAGCTATTGATGCTTTATCAGTCGCACATAAAATATCAATCCAAAGTCTGAACCACTATTCAGGTATTATACAAACAAAACTGTTCCTGCCACAGATTTTAAAGTTTGTATTTTAAGATAATGGCGTATTCAAAGTAATTAGACTAAAGCACATGACCTGTAAATCCCGTAAGCCATTAACACAGCAGGAGCCTTCAGACACAAGCGCCTGAACACCACAGCAGTACAACAGCAATTGCAGAAGGCAACATCATGGTAACTTTCACTTATTATTGGCATTCTCTGAGCTTGCCCCTGACAGAAGCCACCAGCAAATGCTTAAGATAGGCAGAGAATGTGCAGGGCGTATGCAAGCAATCCTTACCCTGGTATGTCCCAGCAATTTTTAGCAGTCGAGGCTTCTACTTCACCTTAACAGAGCAGCCACATTGCATCAAAATTAAACTTGAGCAGTTTGGTATTCACAATGCTGGAAGAATCCCAGACCGTGATACTGGTTATACTTCGTTTCACCAGTTAAAAAATAAATAGACCCTCTTCCAGCATCACAGAAGTCTGAACAGTTTCTCAGGCATACCACACAAACAATAGCTTTGGGGTGAAAACCTACCTGCCAGATCTCCCTTGAGATCCTTATTGGTGCAAGGAAAGACCTAAGCTGCCCTGTCACAGCACTGTCTTTCTGGAGAGCTCCTTTCATATGCAGACTGCCATCAGTCTGCCCCTTGTCTCCCCCTTCCCATCCTCTATGAGCTTTCCTGCTTGTGACATGCTTCATAAGCCTTTAATCAACCTTTATTCCTTTAGCAACTCCTTACTTGAAGTTTCACTGGGCAAGCCCTGAGTCACCTGGCCTGACCTTGCAGCTGTAAGCAGGAGGCCAGACCAGATGACGACCTGGGGTCCCTTCAACCAGAGTTATCCTATGGTCCCGAGACCTCACACGCAACCAGGCTGGCGTGGAGGGGAAACTTAGCAGAGCGTGAAACAAGATCACGGCTTCAATCAGGTGACTGAAGAGACTGCGGTAATGACCAGAGCTGTATTTACTGTGCAGTCAGGTGGTGCAGTCTCACCTCGCTTGAGCAACCGCTGCAGAGAAGCACTAGCAGCAGGGACTTGGAAGACGAGCCCACGTTGTCGTGTCTCGAGCCTGATTGCTATCCGAGCTGATTTATTCAACAGTAGGCTAGGTATGTTTTCCAGGCTGCAGTCCACTTCTGGCTGCAGCACAGACATATGCCCCGAACCAAACTGCACGCAGGCAGCCCGGCACAGGGCTTGCTGCTGGTGCGAGCAGCTCCCCTGACGTGCAGAGCCCAGCAGCAGCCTGACCAGGGGCTGCTCTGCCAGCTTCGCCCAGCCTCTGACACACGGTGTGAGCGGCAGCCCTGGAAGCTGCCTCCTCTCGGCAGCCGAGTGGGAAAAGTTCACGTTGCCAGAGGTTTTCATTTGGCAGGGTTTGTGTCAGTCTGCCAGGAATATGATCTCTTTTATTGCCCTAACAAGTGAAATAAATGAAAACAGGGACAGCATTAAAACACAGATCTCTGCAAATAAAGGATTAGCTCCCAGCCACAACAGCCAGACATTTCGGGTTTTGCTCGCTGAGAGCAAACACTCATTACGAAGCAGCAATTCTAGACAACAGCCTGGAAATCTCCCACAGACAGCTTGTCTTACTACAGGGGAAGCTGCCAACAGAGCACACCCTGCAGACCCTATGGATGCACCTCTGTACTCTATCCACCTCACCTTTCCACAGGTACTGTTGCAAGAGGAGACAGACGGACATCAGGGTTTTAGGGTACTTACCCATTCACCCCAGGGACCCTCAGACAGTCATTTAACCCCAGCAATTTACTCATTCAAGAAATAGTCACAGAATTTCTTTTCACTAGTGTGTAGTTGTTTCAGATTAAAGTTTTGGGTGTACAAAGTAGTGTGCTAAAGCACCACTGCCTCAAATACTGGAAAATTAATGACGTTCCTCGGCTTAGCTTTGACCTTTCAACATAACCAGGATGACCACATTTAATTTCACAATTCCTGAGCATCTCATTAGATCTCTACAGTATGTAAATCTTGTATGCTAAGCAAAATCACACTGAAATAGCTTGAGTTGCTGGCAGATTAGTACATTCCCATGAGGAGCCCCTGCTGCATGTTTTTCAGCACATTTCCCTTCTCTGGGAGGGTAAAGCATCTTTGCAGTAATCTCCCACTTGTTTTACAATGAGTGGGACATGCTGAGCCACATGAAAAAGGCTTTTGTTTTTTTTTTCAGCTAGTATGAGGCAAAGAAGTTAAGCACTCTCAAACAACAGGAGGCAATACATACGGAAAGACTCTCTTTCCTACTGCAAACCTGATGAAAAAGAACTGGACATAGTGCAAAAGATTAGGAACAAGAATTCTGTAAGAAAATTATCATAGTATTAAGAGAAATTCAGGAAAAGGAACTATCAAGGCAGTATGATACATCATAAACAGAACTCCTAAGAGTCTACTGTTGCAAGCGTTCCTGAGACAAATGGATTTAAAAACCACACTGTCAAAACGTTTTTGTTTCTTTTTATTACAGCAGTAATTAAAGTGGAGAAGATGATGTAAGGCATCTCTCCACCGCTGTCAAAAACTGTTTATCTTAACTAAATAATAGCTTTAAAATAATCAGAGAAAAGAAAACAAAGAATAACAAATAAAGCATTGGGGGCTTTGGGGGTTTCAAGTTAAACGTGAGTTCTGTATTTCCACAAACAACACATGTTTTGAACCTCTGAACTCTTTGGCGTTTTCATACTGCAAAGTTTTCCTTCTACATCCTCCTTTCTCTGCTTGTTTTGACATGAAGAAAAAATCAGGTCATGACAACAGTGGAAGACGACTAACTAGAAAACTAATGAAATCACGACAGCTTCATAATCAGGTGTGTTGAACAACAGGAAGGGATTTTTAGTTAAACTGTATTGGCTTTGCATTTTTTTTTGATACACCCATTTAAATTCAATGACTATTCAACATCTGGAAAGCGAGTGGCCTTTGTTGAAAGTTCAGCACTGGGACTTTTAAAATTTGTTTATCCATTTGAATTCTTGAAACACTGAGGGGACCTTAACACATTTCATTTGTCAGACGATGAAAGAAAAGATTAAACAAACATGCTCTGAATTCACCCAAAATTTGAGCAAATACTCAGACTCACCTTCACTGACAAGTGAACAAAAAGCAAGGTGGTAAGGGGAAAGATTTCAAATGAAAACAAAGATAAAAAGGAGGAACAATTCAAAATAAAGTTTCTGCAGTGTAACCTTTATGTTGAATTGTAAACTCAGGCAAAGCCTCTAGAATGACAAAACGAACTTTACAATTTATGAAGTTCTGTTTATACAAGTAACAGTAATTTCCAAACTTCTCTCTCTGAATTTTCTCCTGAAATTACTGTAAAGCTCTGATTAAAGACTAAGAATTGGTACTCCTTTCTCAATATATAAACATCTCTTTATTACTCGGTCTAGTATAGACCCTGAGAGAATTAAATTGTCTCATTTCAGTTCTTTCCTCTATGTTCTCCCAACGTTATTCTTCTATTGCCCTTTAATGAAAATGCATTTATGAACACGAAATGGCTTCCATTCTCTTTTACTTGGTAATTCCCTGATATACAAAAATAAATTTAAAAAAGGTCAAATTCACCTTTTCAATGCAAAAAAAGTCTGCACAAGCAGGCAGTACATTGGGAAGAGAGTAAGAGTGCAATTTCCACCCATACTTAAATTCTAATGGCAGGTTTTAGCTTCTGGCATCACTCTCCTCCTCATCTGTCTCCTCAGTGATTTTATGCGCTAGACTCAGCAAGGTTTAAGCCTATTCTTTTTTCATTCATCCTGAAACAAAGTTCCCTTATCAAGATCTTCTTTGAAGAATGACTATAGTAAAAAGGGAAATATATTTCAGAATCATCTTTTTAAAAATTTTTGGTACTACAGAGGAACTTACTAGGACACTATATAGGATGATCTTGAAATGTCTTCCCAAACACATACTGCTGTAAACACCATTCATTTAACAAAGAGTCCTGTGTAAACAGAAGATTCTATGTACTTCCTCTAAAATTTCATTTCAAAGAATGTCCAAATAGTTTCCAAAGAGAAAAAGATTTGCTGTTGGGTTCCACAAGAAAAATCCTGATCACGCAAACTCCAAAAACATTTTGGTTTTGTTTTTCATTCACAGCTGTGAGCAGCAACAACTACATGTTTAGCAGTAACTTTTTTTTTTTTAAATCATGGTTGGCAGTAATATTCCACCTCCCTTGACTCCCAAAAGTCGACTAATCCTTCTCTCTCATTTCTAACTATTAAGTCTAAACCAGAGGTATTCAGCAAGCATTCGCACACATACTGAGCTGATATAACTTAACTACACACATATGAAATAAAGATAATATGAAATAAACCCATGCTACAGAAAAGTATGTGGTAAATAAAGACACTAGGCTTAATTTCAATTTCAATTTCTTTTTGTAGAACTTAAAATTAATGATAAAGTCAGAATTAGGGATACTCAGTAAGAACAGCTACATATATTCACCAAGTTCGTTCAAAGAGCTTTTTTTTAAAAAAAAAAAAACACACATGGATTACACACTAGATGGAAACTGATGGGATACAGAAATACAGAACTAATTAGGCTGAAAGGAATCTGGCTGGGGAGGTCACGTAGTCTAAGCTCCTGCTCAAAGCAGCTCCAGTTAGAGCAGGGCTTCAGCCAGCTGAGTTTTGAATATTTCCAGGGATAAAGGTCCCACAACTTTCTTGGGTAACTTTTGCCAATATTTGACCACCAATACAGTAAAACGGGAAAAAAGTAAGATAAGTTGTCAAAGCTAACTGGGATTTCCCATGTTCCAATTTACACCCGTTGCCTCTTGTCCTGCCTGTTGCAACTGCAAGAAGAATCTGGCTCCATCTTCTCACATAATTGCAGTCTTTGACATCAAATTTTAATACTTTATCTACCATTTAAATACAGCCATCTTTATATTACCTTGAAATTAAATTAATGTGAGAAAGCAGGGCTGCAGAATTATCTCTTCTCAATGTTCATAGTATACAGGAGTACTTATCACAGGCCAATTAGCAACAGGTTTAATTTGTAGCAAGCAAGCTTTAGATTGGATATTAAGAGAAGACTTTCTAATTAGAGGGCTTATGAAATTGGTGGGACAGTTGTCTGACAAAGTTGCAGAGATCTTGGAGATCCCCATCCCTGGAGGTCTTTGAGAACAAGTCAGACAAACTTCTATCAGGTATGACAGATACAGAGGTCTCACCTTGGGGCAGAGGAGTGGGCTAGATAATCTTTGCAGTACTTTCTCGCTCTGTGTCTTCTATGAAGACTGAGACTGTCTCTGGTTAATCCAGGCAACTAGTACCCAGGCTTGAGCCTTTGGGCCGAATTATAAAATATTTAAAGCTATCAAAATACTGACATCTAAATTACACACTTGGTAGATTACATTTGTACCTACCTTCTCAAACTTCTGCATTTGCCTCAGAGAGCTCACAGGGCAGTTCTTCTGCCAAGACGCTTAAGAATTCTTTCCTGATCAATTATGGGAGAATGTGCTTTTTCTTCCAGGCACCGTTACAGGAAGAATATCACGGGACGACTGTCAGGCAAGTCAATCTGCCAACACAAGCCCCAGTTGGACAAGAACCTCGGATAGGGCCAGCCTGGGATCTAAACAATTTGCTATTATTGAATCAGTCACTGCTGCTACAACTACAGTATGGTAATACAGGTAGAAGCCCAGGTTAAACTTGTGGCACAAGCACGTACAAGAGTGCTGTGTGCATTCTTCAAAACTATACTAATAAGACATTATCCAGTATGCAGCTCATTACAGTAAGCAGCATTAACTCAATCAGTAGCTGTTCCATTCAAGTCAAACAAGACCTACGTTCCACTTGTAAACCTCTGTTTTCAGGGCATTACCAAAAACTGTAAAGATGTATTCACCTGCTTTTGCA
The DNA here is from genome assembly GCF_964211835.1 of Anser anser. Classification (NCBI taxonomy): domain Eukaryota; kingdom Metazoa; phylum Chordata; class Aves; order Anseriformes; family Anatidae; genus Anser; species Anser anser. The sequence goes on from NC_139720.1 coordinate 88,263,446, forward strand.
GGAAACACTGTTGCAATATTCCTTTTAAAAACAGTCTGCTAAAAGTGAGCTTAATGATACACTAGTATGTACAGGACACCATGCAATGCAGATGCTTAGAACGGGAAACATCAAGTTCAAGAACTGTTTACATCCACACAGCCACGTGTTCAACAATCACATCATTCAAATGGGGCATTTACTCAGAAAAAGCACTGTTTGCAGCTCTAATTCAAAGAAATAGAACCCAAACAGAATCTGTAAATAAACAGTGGCAGGCTCTGGCAATGAATTAATAGACATAGCAAGTATATTTCAATAATATTTTCCTGAATGTGACCAAATGATGAGTGATAATGTCATCTTGGCACAAAAAGATAAGGTTTTGTATTTTCTTAAGGTGTTAAAGTATCATCTTCTCCCTCTGAGCTAAAGATTTCATCACAGGGAAGAAAGAAGCATGTATACAGAACTGGTAAGCAAGCCCTCAGAGCAGCTGGAGGGCTGTGGTAGCTCAGCATGTTTCTCAGCTCCACTCACCCTGTCAGTTATCATTTACATCTCCGACCTTTGCTGTTAAGACAGAGACACTGCAGTTCCCCTGCTATGTCGCCCCCGGCCTTCTGCTGAGATGGCCAATGAATATAAATACATCACAGCATGTAAGTCTATCAGAAACACGACAGATCATTAACTTGGTGGCAGACAGACACAATATGGTATCAGTTTGCAGTCACCGTCCACCTGAAATAAGTAGGAACATAGTTCAGAGATATGGGTATGTATTGAAACCTGCCCAGACCCAATCCAATAGATACACAGACTTAGAAATTCCTCACAAAGTACACTTCCTACAACTACAAAAGATTTTTTTTTCATAGTGTAGTTACCTTGATGACTCAGTGAAGGAAACTGGAGTGATTTTCCATACCATACATTATTCCTTTCACATGAGACAGAGCCCCAGTTCTCTCCAACTGTTCAGCCATATTCTAGTTATCTTTGCACAAGACAGCTTATTTTGGACAATGTCAGGCACTGAACAGTATGGTATTATAAAAAAAAAAAAGTGTGCATTGGAAGGAGTAATGCCAGGAAAAAAAAAATCTCCACCAAAAAAAAGGGGGGGGGGGTTGAGGTGGGCTACCTCTCTAAATCACTTCTTATTACCTAGTTGTAATTTAAAGGCACACAAGATAAAATTGTAGTACTAAGAGTACGCATTAGTATGCCTATGAAACTGCTGAAGCGTATCAGAAGATTTTTTGATCAGCTTAAGAAAGCAAAAAAGAAGTTGGACAGGAAGTTCTCAGTACATTTGAACAGCCAGAGCATTCTAGTCATATGAAAGCCGCACCTTTCTTATAAAGCCTATACAAAGCCAAACACCAGGTATTATTTCAAAGATAATGTAACACACAATCTTACACTGCCAAGCATAAATCAAAGACAATATAATTAAATAAAAACTTTTAATGGCAAGACAAAGAACAGAGCAGCTACTTGGAACAAAACTTTACAGCATTAATATTGGCACCAACTTTAAACATACAAAAAGTTCTGAGTAGAAGACTTGAGTGCAATGAATTTAGATTCAGTAGGAAAAAATCAAAACTTAGGTTTCTGTAAATTAAAAATGTACCAAAGGAGATTTAGTTTTTGGCAAAAACGAGACACTCTTAGATAATTTAAACCTGTTATGCTCCTTGTACTCCACCTATACATCCCGCTCGTCCACTGAAATCTAACCCTGTTCGTACTTCTGTTTAAGCAGTTCCTTGTGTTGAAGTCCTGTGCACATATGCTAAATCATTCCTCTCCCCCAGTCAAAACCTTCTTCAAAAGGAAAATGTTTTAGAAATTTTCACTGATCTAACACAGAAAAAATAAGATTTTTTAAAATGCAAAAACATTGCTTCTACTATAGTACAATCTCCTCTGGTTGAAAGAATCAATTCTGCCTGTGTTTCAAGCCATAAAAGCAATAGTCCATGATTTATGACAACGGGAAGGCATTCAGTAGCGTGGTCTGGGAGCCCAGCTCACACAGTGCTGGCTTGAATCCACAGGGCTTCCAAAAAAATGCTGCTGTGCTGTTTCTCACCTTGATGCATAATAATTACATTCAACACAGGATTGATCTTTATCTAATAACTCAGCTACTGACCTACGTCTTTGCAGAGGCAACTGCAACATTTCTTCACCTTTGGCAAAACCCCTCCAAATAGTCCCTAGATAGTGAAGATGCCACTATACAGTGACTGTCAGCCATACAGCAAAAAGACCACTTCCTTCCCCATATACTGCTAGTGCTCAGTCTAGGCAACACTATATAGAAACCTCAGATTCAGTCTGTTAAGAAGCCTACTACATCCACAAATAAATCTGGTGGACTAGTCAAGGCCCTTTCAGGGAAATTGCCACAAGATTTTCTGTAGTAGTTAAGCTACTACTAATGTAGAAAAAGAAACAAAAAATAGAAAAAGTACTTAGTGAATGAACTGCTAAAATGACTCTGTGCAGGGCATGATGTGACAGCAACTACTTGGAAGAGGGCTGTACCACTAGGCCCCATCTTGCATAGAACTATTTATGATAAATAGTGATATGATATTAGTTTATTAGTTTAGATTAGTTTTAGATTAGTTATGATAAACTAAATCTAAACACAACTTTACTGGCAGCTACCACTTCGTGTCAAATGACTCATAGGAGAAAACGTCACATAAAAGCATGTCCATTTTTTCAGTAGAATGCTTACAGGATAAGACAAGCATGATTAACAGGGATAACATTGGTGAAGAATAGCTAACATGCATAAGTATTTCAGCAGAAAGTTCTTACAGCGCTTTGGTTGGCAACCAGTGCAACTTCAGGAAAACACTTGCTGGTTAGATATTCATAAATTATATAGAAATGGCACTTTAGGTGATTGTCAAATCAGAATTTGATAAAAACACTGGCTTCATCCTTTACTAGATGACTGCATGCGGAATTGGGACTACACTCACATTTATTTAATGTAAGTAAAGATATTAACTTTGCTTCAAGAACAAGAAGTACAGATAGTCTTCCTATTTTTTGCATGTGTACCCTAGCATGATGGGCCCTGACCCAGAACATGGCAACTATGTGCTACAAGGCAATACATGAAGACCTCCAACCTCAGAACATAGCAAAAAGCTACAAGCAGATGCGGCAGGCTTAGCTCAATTCAGTATTAGTAAATAAAAATCATACCTTCAAAAGTGCAGGAAGAGTTGTGCTTTCCTTTTGGTTGTTCTTTAAATTTATGGCTTCACTCCCTTTGTGTTCAGAACTGAAAAAAAAAAAGATATTTTGCAACACTGAGGACTTGCATTATTCAATTCCACTTGAGAGCCAACACATTCAATTTAAACACAAAGGAGCATTAACTTAAAAGGACAGATGAACATGTTTTCCAAAACACAGCCCATATGCTGCATGTATTGCAACTGAAAAAGCCATGCCCCAAAAAGCTCAAATGGAAGCAAAATACCTATTTCACATCATACTGATGTTTTCAAAACTCAAGCATTCAGAAAAGGCATATAGTGTAACTAAGGCTGCTCTTCCAACTGAAAAACAAAACAAAAAAACCCACATACACACAAAACAAAACCAAAAACTTTCTGTGCATAAATAATTCTGTGTATAATTTTCTATTGGGAAAAAAATAGTGTAGTTGATGAATTGTTCACTGTAGCATTCCTTGGCATAGCAGTATCCACCTGGCAGCTAGAAGGCACCCACAGTCCTTACACCAAAGATTGCAATTGAGTGGAATGTGCTCAGGGCAGATGGAATCATTACAAATCACACCTACCAGAGTTACCAAATCTTTACTCAACACTGAAAATACCTAATGAGCATTTGCATGCAAATTCAGAAAAAATTTCGAAAGGGGACAATAGGCACGTTATCATTACCAAGGCAACACTAGCTGACCATTTTAAAACTCAGAAGTCCAAAGTCTCATATGTCCTTGCTGCCAATTCACCCTGGCCTAAACTTTCTTCAGAACCCCATCTTTGGGATGAGGGGAACCATTTTTCTCCTGATTCTTAAAACTATCCTTAAGCACAATCCAGCAGAAAACATTTTTAATTCAAACCTTTATGCTACATGCAGCTACAAAGCAAAATCACATCAAGGAAAACATTAGAGGATGTGAATGACAGATCACTTCCTGCATTGCCTATCATAAACTGAAAAAAAAAACCACTTCGTATCAGTACAGCACATAAATATCCACTTTTGCAATGAAGTGATAATCGCTTCAAAAACCCTTCTTCAACAATTTCAGAAATTTAGCTTTGCTATTTATAAATGCACAAGCCCTTATTTTTGTTCTTGTATGAAGAGATGAATTGACAGCTGTTTAAATAAAAGAAAAAATATTTATTAATTGCATTTTGGTGAATTCTGCCAGGATTTAAAGAAAAGATTGAGATGTGGGCTGGTATTCCCATTACCACTGACTGTTAAGCCACAGGTAAGCACGTCTCAGTAAGACATTTGAGAAGAAAGGTTTTTTTCCTGATTGTGGATTAGGCATTGGAGTTAAATATACATTGATATACACATCAAAAATGAAATCCAGTCTGACTAAATGTTATTTTCCCTTACAAGCTGCTTAGAGTCAAGATTCCCTGAACAAAAATGAGAACACAGCTCTCCTGCGGTTAGGGTTAAGATCCTCTAGATCTTCTTGGATGCGTCAGAACAGAAAAGAGAAAGTTCTTTTCTCTCTTTTATAGATCCTCTTCAAGTTCAAAACCATGTACTTTCAGATCACCTCAGGTAATCCTTCATAATGCATTCTGAAACACTAAGATGCTTTTTCAGGGAAAGCACACAGTCTTGGCTGTTCTTTGCCTCCCTGTAAGACATAGCAGATGAATTAATATTCTCTCCTATCAAATTCTTGTGCTGTTGATGTGTTTCATGAAGAAGATGCCACAAACACTTCTGGGCAGCCTGGCACACTAATAAAAGTGCTTCACAGCATGTAACCTATTTTCTCCCTCTTAGTTTAAAAAACAAAACACAAAAACAAACCCTTCTTAGATCTGCACAGCTTTTCCTGACGCTGAAACACTTGACCTTAGCAGGAGCTCCCTGTACTAAGAGCAGAAGAATGAGGCTGATATCCACCAGGTGTTCTTCTTGGCTTCAGGACACCAGTCCTTACGGAACTGCTCTGCAGAGCACAAATTAAATACTTGCTTTTGTTGAGTATTACCAGCACTGAATCATTTGTGGCCTCTTCTCTTGCCACTTTGTTTTGCTCATATTCTTCCCTTCAAATTCTGTTTTTATTTCCTAATCCTTTTATCGCTTACCTACTTTTTGTTTGCGTTTGAAATATATGCCTGTGTTACTTCCTTCTCGCTAGCCGGGCTCGGACAGCTTGCTATGACATTGCACAGCGTACACACCAAAACTGAAAGAATGCAGTTCGGCGGATAAACATCTTAAAATCAACCAATCGAAAAAAAAAAGTATCAAAACTTTCTTTCCAACATAAAATAAACCCAAACCTGGAAGCAATTCCCCACACCCTTTCATGGTTTATATTCTAGCGTTTCTACATTCCTGAACCTTTTGCTTTAGGGTGTAGTTCCTCCACACGCTGACTTTGTCAGCAGAACCAGCTTCAGAAATCTCCACACCTTCCTCTTCAACCTCAGCCATCCGTTCTTGCCCCTAATCCAACTCCGCAGGGCTCTCCGGTCCTAGATAAACACAAGGGGGGAGCAGAAGCTTCCAGCAGTGAGAGCTCAGCCAGCGATCCAGCTCACAGCCCGGTGATTCGTGCCAGCGCACACGAAGGGGCAGTGAGCACTGCTCAGCGGGCAGGGATGAGCGAGGGCACGCTGCTGCAGCTCGCTTCTTGTCAGCCTGTGCCTGTGGCCGAGGCTCAGGTCTGAGAGGATCTTCAAGTGACTTGCACCAAAGGGATGATGTTCACAGCACAGAAGCTCACTTTGCTGAAAGCAAGCCTCTTGGACTCCTTAAAATAAAGTTGTCTTGTTTTCTCCCAAAGTCAAGACTACCTTCTACAACCTAACCAACACGTGCACATTACTTGTGCCACGCTCTGTGCTTGGGACTGGAGCCAGGCTGGTTGTTGTCCACCGGACTCTCCCTGATGCAGCTCATCACTCCCTATTGCCAACCCCCCTGCCATTTTTAGGGCTTCCTCCCCACCCCCCCCATCATTGCATCAATCACAGAGCAGTCATTACTCATACATTTTGGAACAGCACTTTCCCCACAACTTCTCTAAAAAGGAAAAAAAAAAAAAGTGACGTTTACGGGCCTCCTCACAACCATACACTCCCATGCTTAAAAGAACCAACCACAGAGGAGCTAGTGTAATTATGCCACATGTACTTTATGTTGCAACACAGTCCCATGCTGTCCATATGAGCCTATACTCAGAGATGCAGTGAACACATTTTTAATTGTGAATGCCATAGTTTAATAATTAATTATTGGGAAATACGTTAAGACAACTAACATGTATACTAAAAATGACCTATTCTTTCAATTTTTGATATACCCCTGCTAGGCTATCATCAGTGGAAATATGTAATACTTCCAAGAACTGTACTCTAGGAGGGTTTATACATTATTTTTTTTTTTACAGAACCGTATCTGCTATTAAAAAATGTTACAAATGTTGATTTCTTAGTTACGTGTATTACACTCCTGAATTATCATGCTTTTGCTAAGAACAGAAAACAACAGACTGGTAGTACGGATAGGCTCCCCACATGCATTTGGACTGCATCTGCATTACTGAAGTTTGCCTCCACTGAGCTTCATCCTTGCCTTAAGCTTTTCTGGAGCAGTGTATTTTTGCAGAGCTTGGCCACACCAGGTACTGAGCACATTACTCCCTGTTCAGCACGTCTGAAGCTAGGTTTGTGCTTAGCTGCCCACATGGCTTTGCTAGACCAGCCAGCCAGATCTCGGACAGGGTTGCAGCACTCCCACTTCTTAACTAAGGAAGATTTATCTCGTGAGTCTTCAGTCCTACACTTCACAAGGTACTGTTGTTATATTATGTACCCAGCAACAGGACTCCACTAACCCAAGTCTAACGGCACACAAACAGAGTTCACAGATTTAAGTTTGCCAAGTATTAGCCCTAAGAACTCTTAAAACCAAAATGCCTTGAAACTTGTTGACTGGCCTCAGAGGGATTTCCTTACCCTCCCTATACAGGGATCTTCCAGCACCAGGATCACCACGGCATCCCTGAGGCAAGGAACTCCATGCACCCAGGGGACTGCTCACCCAAGCGACACCCACTACTCCGAAAGCCTCCATGGTCTGTCCGTACTCCTTGTGCAAATCAGAAGGTTTGAATCTCCTTTCTTTAGGGAAGTGAAAGAGCAGAGCATGATCCCAGGACTACAGAAAACACCTCTGCCCCTCCAATGTGCTTCCACGGACTTCTTAACTATATAGGCAGTTACTCACAGATCATCACAACTGCTTGCTTACGTATTCAGGGAGATACTACTTTTATTTTTTAAATAATAATAAAAAAGATGGCATGGAAATATTAAATAACTTGCCCAGAGTAATAAAGATGCTGTCAAAATTAAGGCTAGACATCAAGCCTTTCAGCTACTTCTCCAGTATGTAATCTACTGCCTTCCTACTGCTATTTCTGCCTGACATCCCTTTTCTCAATCATATGTTGGTGCATCTGACACAGATGGGTTAATCGTCAGTGAAGGCCGACGGATCTCTTCATCTCAGCTGTCTCACTGCTCTACCCTAGTGCCTTGCCGGCACGCCTACCCTGATTAGTATCACTCCTATCCTCCAAATAACCAAGATTAAACACAAGTTAACAACAGATCCCATTCTGTATATTCTGCATAAACTTCTCTTTGTGTGATTTTCTAACGCTTTTTGTTCTGCTGCTGAAAATCTGTTCTGACCTTTCTGTAATAGCAGGACAGGTGGTGTCTGAATCAGAAGCAGATTTTGGTCCAAGTTTTTAATCATTGCACTTGCACAGGAAAGGTCAGAGATTATTACGGGGAAGAAAAATGCTTATAGTTCTTACCGTTGCTCACACACAAAGAATAAAAAAGTAGACAAGTATAAGCAGAAATACTCGGATCCAGTTTAGTTAATATACATGAGGGATTACAGTAAAGAAAGCACCAATTCAAGGGAGCAAATTTAATTTAATGGTTTGTGAGAGCTTTTCCAAATGTCTCTAAAAACAGAACGAGACAATTATAAACAATTACATCTTCAAACGGCCCTCGCAGCACCTCCATGCAGCACGAGAAGTCTGCTTCCTCCACCTTTGTTCTTCGTAACAATCCCTGGGAACTTGCAAATTAAAAGCCCACCCCCTCTTCCTCTATTAACCAACCCCACCCATATTATGCACACAGCAGATTGTGAATGTGTTGTGTTAGATAATAAACAAGCTACTGGCACTATGCAAGTGCGATCAAGCACAAACGTGTGAGTTGAGATAAGACTGACCAAACGCAGTGCTTACCAAACTGAAGCTAACCACTGTGGCATTTTACAAGGCACCCGCTGCAGATTGCTGTTTGGGAACGGGGCAATTAATGGGCAGGCAGGCTCTTAAGAAAACAGGGACGGCTGGCTGAGGCTCAACTCAAGGGACATTGCAACACCACTTGTGGATACCAACCCTGCCTTGTCCTCCCACCTGGGAATACTCTGACTGTACAAAGCGAGGTCGCTTCCAACCTGGCAGGTCCAGAATTCACTCCTCGTGCAGCCCAGATGTTACCAGATGTTACCGCAGAAGTGAGGGCTCTACCATTTTGCTACCTCTCTTCCTCTCTCTCTTCAGGAACAGATGACTCCCCCCTGCGAAGTCAAACACTCTTTGCTACCACATTAAGCTAACATTGTTTATTTTTAACTGGGCTTCTCTTCAGATTAAGGCAGAAATGGGGGCCATTTCATGGGTTGATTTGCAACAGTAAGAGAGTAAGCAATGCCTAACCTGAAAGCTGCTGTGAGGTACCAAGTGTCCCAAAGCTCCTACATCTGACTTTACTGACATAACGCTAATAAACTAAGCTTGACCTCTCTCTCCAGGTTTAATTACATCACTTGTGACATCTCCTTTGAATATTTTTGAAACGGTTTTCCTCAAGACAATGTGTCTTTGTTTTAGCATTGTTGACATAATTCACCCTCCAGTGCAGTCCTCACTGAGGCTAATGTCATTTTTGACTTCCCTTTCTTGACAGTTTCTTCATTTCAGCATTCGGGGATGTGATTCCAGTTCCTGATCCCTGCCTTTTATTTCTCTTTGAAAAAACTAGTGCTCCTCTCTGAGAAGTTGCACTACATTTGGTCTTGATGTTATCACTTCTTTCCAACTTTACTTACTGCCAAGACGATAACATATTTAGTGGTGATCCTGCAAAGGAAGTATTTCAAACCCTGACAATCAGAGAGGTTGCTAAAGAGAATCTGATCACCTAGTACCTCACGACACAGCTGGGGGAGAGCCTCCCTAAAGAATGGGAAAGAGAAGAAACCCGAGTCAAGTAGTACTATCAAATGTAATTTTGCAAGACCAAAATTGTCATGAAGTTTCAGCAAATTTCAGGGATTCTCAAACCGTGTGAACAGACCAGTAGTAGTTACAAACACATCTGCAAAGAGCCATAGGTTAGCTAGTATTGGTTTCTTCTCTGTTTCTGCTTTTAAAAAGAAGACAGCTAAAAACGCAGACCTGTTGAGTAATATTTTTCTACATCTACCAGTTGCCAGACTTGCCACACAGACCACTATGATCACTGAAACTGGCCTGCGTAATAATCTAGATCACAAAATTTCACCAAGGGAGACCTGCATTAAGCCTGTAGCACCTGGCTGAAAGATACAGAGTTCTGATTAAAAAGTGGCAAGCAACAAAAAATCTGTCATATTTGTAAATAAGACTTTTCTGTGTTTATTACTACTAAATTCCCTGAGTCAGTACTAAAAATTAGGCTTACTGCTCAGAATATGTCAGGCTTTGTCTCTCATCTATGGGATCTACCGACGTCTACGTGGAGCAGATCACAAAGCCCTCTGGTTCAAACACCTTCTTCAAGTCACAGGTCTGTTGTGACGTGAAGCACTTAACTCTCATTTCCCCTGCAGTTATATACCTTGAGGCAGAGCCATGCCTCAAACTGTAATCCTGTCATTTGAAAACCTCCTAGACGACCTAAACACTATTGAGCTACTTAGTTTTACTCTGTGAGGCGGGTTTTCCAGACATCAGATTGTTCTGGAGCTCTTCTCAGCCATTTCCAGTTTGTCAGTACCTTTTTCATAATAAAACATGGATGCTTCAACTAGGCTCAGTACTCTAGTAACTAAAGTGCAGCCATAGATTACACGTACTTTATTTATACAACTGAGCATCGCTTTTTCCTCTGAGCCACCATTTTGCTTTGGCAGCTCATGTTCAGGTGACTGCCAATGATGACAGTTGAGTCTGCTTCTGTAAGGTTGTCATCTACATGGTGATTCCTCTATTTTTCACCCTACTTATCTGCAAACTTCACAAGCTACAATTTTTATCTTCTTTCAAATTACTTGTGGAGATACTAAATTGATTCAAAACCACTTTGTTTAAATTTTTTCACATATAAAAAGTAGAAAATTATTTTCCACATACGATTTTTTATATCCCTCAGTTTGTCCCACTGCCATTACACTTGCAAATATTTTAATTGGGGCATCAGCACCAAGCGAGATGCCTTAAAGAGTCTGAAGGTACTGTTTTAGCAGTTTGTCAACTAAAATTGTAATCTCATCAAAAAATCAAGTTTGAGAGTTCCCATCCTCCTGCAATGTTAGGATCAACATATTTATTAACTTCTCAGGTCACCTGAAAGCCTTGATAAATCAACTTTTCAATCCTTTCCCTTTAATCCAACCAAATACAATGGACTTAAAAGTGTTAATTGAAATGCCAACACCTTAACTCTAGATCCTAAAATCACACTTGTGAAGCCATTCATGCCCTGTGAAGCCCAGAGAACTGTCTAAACCTGATCTACAAAGAGAAGTTAGACATTTTTTTCAAGAGTCAAGCTTTTGGCATGTATATTGAATAACATCCGTTAAACTAATCAAAAGGAAAACATCACAGTACAGTGGCAAGAAGATGCATCTTCAGCGTCTGAGGGAAGCAGCAAAAATTCATAAAAACTGCCTTCTGCACCAAATGTCAGTCAAGATACAGCAGCATTTTTACAGAAAACAGAGATGCATTTAAACAGAAAATAGTAATGAACAAAGAGCTATTCCCCCTCCCCCAAATGACAAATTTCAACCAACTTCTCAGTAAGATTCCCAATTCCAGCACTGTTCACGGGAAACCAGCAGTGACAAAGTCTTCCCGTAATCTCTGACAAGGCTGTTAGGGCTTGTCCTGAAGAGAGGAGTGTTTGCACAGAAATCTGAATGTGAAGTTTCTGGCTCCCACTTCTGTCCTTACATGTAGGCCACACACATAGGGAGGAACAGTAAAGACATCAAGATAAACGGAAATTATAAAAACAAGTCAGTGGGTTTGAAATCGGAGGGCAAAAGGAAAGCAAAACAACTATTTAAAACGTATAAGAGAAGTAGGGGAAAGGGAGCAGAAAGCAGAGAAAAGTAGGGATGAAGAAAACAGAGGCAAAAGGAAGATGAGACAGGAACTCAGGCAAGAGAAGTATTACAATCAGCCAACTCATTTAAGTGTTGGAATAACATAAAATGTATTCTATTCAATTAAACAACCCCACTTGAAAACTGGTTTGATTACAGGCAGCATTAAGCGTGTTAGATTGTTTTAACTGAAACATTTTTTCCTCTCAGACCTGTTTATGCTGCTTGTTTACATACTGTTTTTTGCTCTGCTTGCATAGCAAAGCTAGGTCAACTTCATGCTCTGCATTAGCAGCACTGCTTCACATACACAATGTGAACTGCAGAGCGTATAAGTATAAAACTGATTTTTTTTAATCCTCTTTCAAAACGCAAAGTAAAAAAAAAAGCCATGAAAAATAAAGATGTTATAAAAGTACCAATATGCCATATTTTGCAAGGAAAAAATACATTAAAATGCAAGAAACAAACCATGCCTTGCCATCAAACATGTTCCTTTAAACCTAAAAGGCTAGAGCTCAGTGAAATAAGTATGATGGCCCATGATCGCCCTTGCTGAATAACTTAATCTGTTTTATACACAAGGGAATTCAACAGCCATACAAAAGCTAGAGAAAATAAATACAAATGTTTCTGAGTAGAGTCTACTTCAATATTGAGCAGTAGGATTATACTAGATTACATCAAGGTTTTTGCCCTGGCATCTGTCAAGCATAGTAACAAATATGAATATAGGATCTGCTCCATATTCACTAGTCTGAGAGGTTAGGTAAAGTTTTCAGCATACGTATGAAATAAATATATTTCTGGCTGCTAACACACAAACTTGGTATAACACCAGAAGCGGCTTTGTAAACTATTTACATTTAAGGTTAAAATTACTGAATTAATAGAGAATAGCTCATTATAAAACTGCTTTCAAAAGACACATATTTACAGGGTTGGGGACAAACAACAATACATACAAATGACAAGAAAATAGAAGACATTAAACCAATCCACGAAAGCTTTAAAGCAGCAGTAGATATTTTCCTCCTGATAAACAGGGTTTCACGTATTTTTTAATAGATGCCATTAAGAAAAAGCAACCGAAAAAAAAAAAACATGCAAAGGAGACTGGTGTCACCAGCAAAAGCAGCGAGCTCTTCTAGTCAGGTCGGAGCAGAAAACTATTGGTAGAGGCACACGAGGCTACAAGTTCACCACAAGAAAATACTTCTCAAACTCTCCCATTTTGTACATGCGCAGGGCAGTATCCTGCAGACACTTCCCATATTCATCAAAGTTCCCTCTCTCAAGTCCAAAGCCTGCATCTTCGATTCAACCAAAACAAATCTGATGGCTAAATTTGTTGCACTTAATTGGTGATTAAAAAAAATAAAAGGCTTTGTCACTGGATTTTCTTCTGCCTTTGCTCTTCATGTACTCCCAAGAAATACTTCCTTGCACGTTGTTCCCTGCTTTCATCAATAGGCGAAGTGCAGGCCTGCACGGCCTTCTGGACTTAGCCCGAGACCTTCAACCCATTTAAACAGATATACTGCCTTCTGTGACACATTTTAGCAATTTAAGAAACACTGGAACATTTGGAAAACCAAGACTCCATTCAAAAACATGGCAAGCCATGAAATTATAAATACAATTAGTGACTGTATTTTATCTCACAAAATTGACACGAGAAGTTAAATGACTATGGAAATTCACATTTCTGATCTGAAGAGTCTTCAAAAGTGCTACTGTAAGGTCAGTTAAAATTTTTAAAAATTATTTTAGAAATTAAAATATCAGAAAAATAGATATGTTAATTTTCCCAGAAAAGCCTACGGTGTAGCAATGTAGTGCTATGCTACTGTCTGGAAGTGCAACAGTATACACTCGCTGAAGAGTATGCAGTCCAAAAAAGCCTCAGAAAATAAAAGCAGCAGTTAGATTTTCATCTTTGTAAGAAGTTTCAATAACCAGAAATACAATCTTCACAATAACATATTTCTGAATTCCATTTTTTTTTCCTCACTTGTGAGTCTTTTATTCATCAGATGAGAAGACTGATAAGTTTTAACTGCTGCAAAACCGTTCCTTAAAACCAAGGAATCACAGATATTTTGGAAATCTCTTTGTATTAATTCTAGCACTTATGACACTTATTGGGAAGGAGAGAGTGCTGTTAACATTAACTTTTTTTTTTTGTAAAGTTGTTTTTTCTTTTAAGGAGTGCTACTGTTATAATTAATACTTTAGTAACATTTCCTTTAGGAAATGTCTCACAAGCACATGGCCAGCTGCTGGGCTTGCTCCTTTTGGGTCTCACTCCCATGAGACATTTAGGTTCACGCCTAATTCTAATCAAACAAGTAGTCCCACTATAATATACAGAATATTTCCTTACTTAATTATAGGCAATAGCTTTGGTAACCTGCTGAATAAGGGCCTTTGCAATTTTGAATTATAATTTTGAATTATCCTGCAATAAAAGTCACAATAGAAAAAAAGAGGAAACAAACAGAAAAAAAGTCCAACAAATTAACAAACAAACATAAATTTTTCATAATGCACCTTGCTTTAGTAAGTTTAATTTGAATTCTTCTAAATAACTGGAGTCTTCCCCTTGCTGGTTCTACAAACTGTTACCTCTGCTGCATTCTCACAAATGAGTTAGATTTAAAAGAAATAAAACTGAAATAATCTTCCTCTGCCCTCTGAACGGAAGAGTGTCTTTACTAGAATACAGACTTTTTTTTCCCCAGAAAACAATAGATTTCTTCTAAGACACCAACAGTATGTGAATCAAAACCAGCCAGGAGGTAGCAAGTTCAGAAGAAATAAGTTCAAAATGCATTACTCCCCTTTTAATCCATTCCCAGTAGTTCCCAAATGCATTTTTTACAGCTACAAAAATACATGTGCTTTATAAACAGGAACAATGACTGGCAAGCCCAGAGGAAGAAAGAGGCTCTCTAATCTCTCCTTAGGCAGTATAAACAAAGTTCTTCCACCTCTGAAAGCCCTTAGAAACTAATGGATGAACAGAACAATAATCTCAATTTAAAAACAAAACAAAACCTATAAGACCAAATAAAAGGTTGCTCTTCCCTGCTTGATGTCTCTGGTACTCTTCAGTAATGCAGAAACAATATCTGGACAATTCCAACAAAGGCCCACTTGCACTGGTAGCTACTTGACCAAGCAATGGCACTTGGAGGGAAAAAGATAAACCTGAAATGAACTTGCTAAACAATATAGAGAGGAACAAATTATAAAGACAGAGTTTAAAGAAAATTTTAGTGGTAGCTCTTGGTTAAAGTGATTGGTGAAGTGTCACACCCCCTTGGAGGCTTCTAAGGTGACCTACAAGGTCACGTTTACTTACAACAGGTCAATTGCTAAGGCATGGAAGCAGCATATCACTGAATGAATATGCAGTAGATTGGCTTATACTCTAAAAGCTGCATCTTCATCCAGATGGACAAAAGAAACATGTAAACATAACGATAAATAAATTAGACTGACATTAGAATAAAAAATCAATCGGATTTTTCCACACTGGAGATTTAGACTGCCAGTAACAAACAATTAATTTTGTATATTGAAAATATCAAATAGCAGAGTAGAGCACAATGACTACGTTTGATGGAAGCTGATGATAAGGAACTGGGAAGAAAAACACCAAAGACCTCGTTCAAAGCCATGCCAGCATCATGACTCTGAAGAATGCATTTACAGAGGCAAGCAGTAGGTGAAAGATAACTCACATTTAAGTTGCATGTAAAAGCAGAATGAGCCCCTAACAGATGTGCTGTACCTCGTGCCACCACAAAACTTTCAACTATTCTGCACGGGTTATTTTCCACCAGCAAGCCTCCAGCAAGTCTCATGTTCATCAGAGCTACAAACAGCTGTAAGGGCAAGTTATCAGCACATAGCTCTTTGCCACACGAGGTTCTCAGAAGAAAATCCTATGACACTGATTAACAAACAGTGCAATTCCCTCTCCCCTTCCTCCTGTTTTAAGCCCAGGTGAGAGTAGGGTTGATTTTCTTATTTATTTATTTTTTAAAGCTAAATCTGAACATGAACACGATGCCCGGAGCATGAAATGCTAAGACCTCTGTACCCTGGGCTGAAGGGGCAGCTGTGGGGCGGGGGGACGCTCTGCAATTTTCCGCGACTGGTGAGAAAGAACTAGTGATATCCACTATCTCCTTTACTAGCGCACTTATTTGCCAGCCTGTTTAAACACAAACATAGGCAGTGTCAAGAATGACCCAAAAAGATTAAAACCAGCATGTTAAAAGCTAAAAAACCTTAGTAGTATACCTGAGGAAATAAGGCCAGGACGGCTGACACCTCCTTACCACAAAATACACCCCAATTAATTCAGACCGATAACAAGACTCCATAAGAAGCAGAAGGCAACTTTATCTGTGGGTACGTACACGCAGAAACCAGCCACCAGAAAAAGAAAAAAAAAAAAAAAGCAAAGCAAAAAGGAAGAGGAAGAAACGCACGAGACGCTTGGGACGCTTGGGAACCTTCTCACCTCGCCCGCGCTCCCCGCGCACCGGCAGCCACCGGCCCGCCCCGCCCCGCGCCCCGCACCGCCACCCAGACCCCGGGGAAGGTTTTGCCGGGCGCTAGCAGCCGCCTTGCACCAGCCCGGGGGGACCCGGGGCGCGGACCCCGCACGGGGCGAGCCCCCTCCCCGCTTTCGGTTTCCGCGGAAGGGCCGCAGCCGGCGGAGCTGCGCCCCGGGGCCGGTTCCCCGCGGGACAACCCGGGCTCGGCCGAGGAGTGCGGCCGTGCCGTGCCGTGCCGTGCCCCTACCTGTGCGCTCCCGCCGGCCGGCCGGGCGCCGCCGCCTCCTGCCGCGGGGGGCTCCTGGCGAAGAAGCGGGAGAAGGCGCCGTGCCAGGAGGGGCCGGCCCGCCGCCGGCTGCCCCCGCCGGACATCGCCGGGACGGGACGGGGACGGGGACGGGACGGGAGGCGCCGCCACAGCCGCCCGGCACCGAGTCACCGAGTCCCGGCGGCGGCCGCTTCCCCCCGCCCCGCCGGGGGCGGCCCTGCCCGGCCCTGGGGCGGAGCCGCCGCGGTGCCTCCGCCCGGCGGCGGCCCCCGGGAGCGGGGACACGGGGCGGGAGGCGCGGCCATTAGCCTCGGCGCCTTAATTGGGGAAAAGGAGCTCCGGGAGGAGCCGCAGCCCGCTCTTCGCGGTGGAGGTGGGACAGGCCCCGCGTGTTTGGCCGCCCGCCCCCCCTCCCCGAGGCGCGGCCATTTCCCTGCCTCGCCTCAGGGGAGCTCCGGCCGCCCCCGCTGGGGAAGGTGAGGGACGTGGAGGAAAGGGGCTCTCCCGCCTTTCCAGGAGATTTTTTTTTCCTAGAAAGGGATTTGCGTTTACTGACATCTTCGGTTGATGGCTAGATTTGATGCTCTTATGAGTCGTCTTCAAGCCGAAGGATGCTGTGAAGGTTTTTCTCCCTCTGAGGACTGTAGCCTCCCTCAAGTTAACATCAAACTATTTTGACCAACAGGGACGACTTCACAACAACCCAGTGATGAACAGAAATATCCCTGCTTTACAGATAGAGAGATGATGCACACCACCTTAACAATTCACTGTGTGTGAATCACTTGTAAAATAAGCTAACCTCGATGTCAGGATTTTAAATACAGAACCACCCTTTCCTCTTTTTCACCTTGATGAACATCTGTTTCTTTGTGACTGCCTGCCTCACTTTCATATGGCTTTGCATCGTGCTACCTCACAGTATCACAGCACGGCTGGCTGGGACCGCTGGAGGCCATCTGGTCCAGAGCAGGCTGCCCAGGACCGCATCTTTTGAACATCTCCAAGGATGGAGTCTCCACCATCTCTCTGGCCAGCCCATGCCAGTGTTCACCTCTTTCCTGAAAGAGGTTTCTCCATTCATTCACCTCAGTTCACCCCCTCTATACCCAAGGCTTCTGGGCCAGTATTCTCCACTTTCTTTTGCCACAGTACCAGCCTGCTGGGGCAGCAGCAGCTCAGGCTGGACATGAAGCTCTACGCCCACCTGCAGAGAAGCAGCAATAAAACAGCCTGGAAATGACATACTGGCTACTTTACAGTCTACTTTCCACTGCTTTGGCTATGAGAAAGATCTTTAAAATAAATATATACATACAAATGCACAAGCAGTTCCCCTTCATATTGTCCAAGTCTCCCGTAGCTTTGATCTGGATTTTAAAAACAGACACAGGTGGATATTGAACAAGTACTTAAGTTTTTACTGGTCAGCAAATTAAGACTAGCTGGTGGTCTCACAGGTTATGAGAGGCAGCTGTCTTTCCTGTGGTAAAAGACTGTTGTCAATAACCTCACTGAGTGGACCAGCATTTACTACACAGCAAGGTCCTGCCTCATTTTCAGTGTCCAGACAAGGAGCAAACACTTTTCTCAGTGATCCAGGATGCCCCAGACCTAGCACAAATCTATGAAATGTTTCATGCCAGAAAAGTGCATATATAAATAAGACACACACCACCACATTTTAAAAGTACCTACACAGTTGCCCATTCTTGGGAAAAAGAGCATCAGAGATACAACCACAAAACGTAACAGCAACCCCTACGAAACCTTAGAGAGGACATGTTCTCTCTAACATTCAAAATAAAAGTAATTAAGGCTCAAAAATCAAATTGGAAGACTGACAATTCATTAAAAGCAATTAAATGGAACTGCACGAACAGGCTGTGGTGATGCTTCGGCTGGTAGTGACTCTTTGTTACTTGTAATTCTTTACCACGTACATCTCACAACCTACCCACCTATTGCCCAAGTGAGATCTAATCCCTAAGCTGTAGCAAACCTGAATATAATAATTAGCACTCATAAAGCACCTGGTACCTCCAAATAATTTAAGCATTAATTGATCCTCATAACCACCTCAGGATGTAGTTAAGTATGGCACGGTAAGCTCTGCACGCAGACACAGGCAGCCAAAACATGCACCTGCTCCCCAAGGGGCACCCGGGGCAGCGTGAGGCACTGCCAGTGCCATGCTTGCCCAGGAGCAAAGCACTGAAGGCATCAGAAGTGCTCATCCCAAACAGCAGCATTTTGTGCTCCAATCTGTTTTTCCTTTCTGCTTTTCAATGAGATGAAGAAAAGACAGAAACATAGCATGTGACAGCTCTGGCAGAGGCACAGAAGTAAACTATAATCAAAGTAGTAAAAGTATATTGATATAAAAAAAAATGAACACAGCCCACATAAGGTAACCCCTTTCTTTGTATGTCCCCTGCAGTAATTGAGTACCCTGTGACTTCACAGCAAATAAATCTCCCACATTTAAAAGAGTGAAATGGGAGATGCTGGCAGGTACATCAAGGGGAACCTGGTTTCAGCTGTTCACTCCTTCCACGAAGGGAGATGAACTGAGGTGGGAGCATGCATTGCGTGGCAGGTGGGCTCACCTTCAGCACCACTGCCCACACTCACAGCAGCACCCACACGGTAGCCACAGCAGACGGGGAAGCGTGCTCCCTTCTGCCTCGTAGCAGGGTGCTCACATGCAGCCCCCGCGAGGTAAAGCTGCACCACCCAGGGCAGAGGGAAACCATTATAATACAGCTGTGGAGTCAAAGATTATTGCGGCAGAGGAAAAAGTCTGGCCAGGGCTCTCCAGCTGGTGGTGAGGTGGGTTTTTTTGCAGCTTGTCCTGCCCAGGGTTTCACATGAACCAGCATCTCAATTAAGGGAGGAGGGGGTGCTGCACCTGTGCCACATCCACTCATTTTCTGCTGCAATCCAGATGATAAGGGTTGTGCACAAGGGAAGCCTCCCCCTTCTCCTTGCTGCTTTAGGGTGAGCAGAGGGTGAAATTTTAATTGTGCTTTTTGCATTCCCTTCCTTTTAAGGGTCTTTAAAATCTTGAGTGAAATATTTTGTTTTGTTTGGATACCAAAAAGGAAAAGTTTTCGTCACGCTTGTTTATGAGGAGCCCTTCTCTCACACACATCTTTAAGCATTTTCTGATATACTGAAGTGATGACTAAGAAAGAAATGTAGTCTTAAAACCACCAAGCTACACATCTTCCCTGCAAGCACATTTTAGCACAACGTATTTAATAATAATAATAAAAAACAAACCCAAAACCACAACAGTTTCAATCTATTTGCATTGTTGCACCACTACAATAAGAAGAGTTCATATGCTTTGAGATACAGCCCTCTTAAGCGGAAGCACAGTTCACTTTTCTTTTTCATACACATCTAATGCATTTGTCTATAAAAGTATTTTGGATTTTTTTTTTTTTTTAATTAATAGGCAACCCCATTTTCCAGGCTCTTACAAAACATGTCTGTATTGCACAAACCACAATAACAGGTGCTCCTTTACTTTTTTCCTTTCCAATGTATAATATTACAGCAAGCTTTCTAATAGGTTGCATGGGACCATGAATTAATATGCACAGTGGAGTCACCACATGCAATATTTCATAGTCATTTTTGAGAATATTCATCCTCCAGAGAATGAAAAAAATACTGATGACTTTAAAGTCTCCAATCTGTGCCTATTCTAAAGTGAAGACACAACAGAATTGAACATTTGTGTCTTGGATATATTATTACCCAGATGAAGTACGTTACCAAGGATTCCTAGGATATACTGTCTATCTAGCTATGACCTTTTGTTGTAAAGCACGCACTGCACAGCTTCCAGCAATCCTCATCCTTTAACTGTGAGCACACTGTTCCTCCATTTGATTTGCTGAAAATGGTTTGAAAGAAAGACACACATGGGCAGCTGCTATTGTTCAAACGCCTTGGGGTCTGGAGAAGATGGCTGGAAATGGCTTGTGGTATTAACTGTAGTTACTGAGAGCTGTAACTGTATTCTTTATAATTTTGGAGAAGACTTATTCAGTGTAGTAATTCAAAGTTTTAAGATGATTTTTCAGAAGCCCTCTTCTTTTTGTTCTCCACACTATAATTTTTGAAGTTTACATTTACCATGTAGCAGAAGTTCTAGAATAGAAAATTAATTGTAAAGAACAAAATAAAATTGACCAGCACCTACAGGAGCTCTTTTTGGGGCAGACTTTCACTGTGCCTGAGCACAGAGCAAAAAGGATTAAAAACCTCATATTTCAGTGGTACTTATGTATCCAGCTCTTCTAGATAAGAACCAAAGTCCTTTTCTGTTAATTCCATCAGAACTGGTAACTGTCAGATAATTAGAACAGCTTGTCTGGAAGGGTTTCCAGACGTTTTGGATAGCACCTCATATCAATTGCACTTGTATGAATACAAAGATGAAACTCACTTGTGCTCTTACTGGTGCTAATTATTGCAAAATACTCTACCCTAAATGGCGCTCAAAAATTCAGCATTTCATATAACAAGGTCACTGTTAAACCATCTTGTTCTGCGTAACACCTCCTTGCTAAGGCTCTCTATCCACCATCACCCCAAGAAGAAAAATTATGATGAAATGAAGTCTTCCAGCAAGCTAATTTCATCCGCTTTCTAATATATGTAGTATACATAGAAAAAAAAGCAGCACAAATAATTTAGTGCCCAGAAGACTATAAGAGCTTACACAAAGAGATGTCTGATATGCTAATAAAGGAAATCCATGAAACGCATAATCAGCAAGTTCTACACTATAGTTCATTTAGCACTTTTCTTCCTAGAATGCCTTTTGACTATCAGATTTGTGAATATAGACCTTCCTGTACAAAACTACATGCTATCAAATATCACATCACATTACTAATATTATAAAGGCTTACCCTATTTACATACATATATGTAAAAGTACATCTTTCAATTTGCAGATTACTAAGCAGTTTAGAATTCTGGTACAAGCCTATGTACAGCAAACAAGCCTGTGGACACCAGATTTGCCTTTTTTTTAGTTACCTTTCAAAGATTTCTTAAAATTAGCTGCTGGAACCTGTGACTCCATAGAACCACTGACTAAAAAGCAGTGTCAGAGATACACCAATTCTTTTGTCTATTCTGCTAGATTTTGTAACAGAATACTTTTTATCCCAATGCCCTTTATACAACATCACTCAAAATGTTTGAAAAATTAGAGTGTATACCAGAAAAGGTAAACCTTATCAAACTCACAGCAAATACAAGGAATGGGATACTCCAAAAGGAATAATCATCTTTAGTGTTTGGAGGAATACACTGCAAAGTATTCTTGAAGATTGCAAGCAAACCAGTCTCTAACAAGTAGAATCTTTACCAACTTGAGCTAAACAGGATCGCAAAAGATTTTTGGCTGCAAATATTGCAGAATCCCATCTGGCTTCATGGAACAACTTAGTTTCCTGTCTATTTCACTTCAGCTTCCAGAAAAGGGGGGGGGGGAGGACTTTTTTAATGGATTCAAAGGAGATCTACACATTACTCCAAATAGCAAATACCTCAATCTTATTACAGAACAGAAAAAGAAAAAATAGAGTCTAATTCTTGGCTGAAGACATACACAGATTCACTTAACAATAAATAGTATGCATAGCATACGGAAAACCTGTAAGACAAATGTTAAAGCCCCAGTCTGTAAGAGTGCAAGGGACCTTTAATCAGAGTATGCCAATTACTTAGTTAAATAATAGCACAAATGAACCTTCAGCTTTGTCCTCATACCCAAAAACAAGAATTCTGTATGATACGTACACTTTCTCCTACTGGTTGGGAAGGGATTTACAAGACCACCTAGAAATGCATGCATCCCCATTGCAATATTTAAGGATGTATTAAAAGTGTTTTTAACAAGCTTATGTTTAACAAGGTTATTTTTGAGCTTTCGCTCTTCTGTTCCAAACCCAAGCAAAAAAAAAGACATTACGCAGATAAGAACAGCAAGAGGGAAGAAGCTGAGATCATGTAATAAAAATGTCACTTCTAGAAGTAACAATTCAAACTTCGTTATTGGTTTACTTAACCTTCACAACACAGACAAGCCCTCTGGTTCGGACCAAGTACTCTACAGATACCTCACATGATTTCCTGCAACACAACTACAATTTCCAGTACAGGTTTTAAAAATTTAGTCAGAAGTTGAGTGCTTCACTTTCGGACTTTTGAACTATGCTACCCTTCCCTAGAAAAGGCAGGAAACCTACTTTGAGGCAGAGAAGTTTCAGAACAGTCTGCAGAAAACTCACAATAGATGCACAGGTTGGAATGAAGCTCAACTGTTACCTGTTTATACCTATTCATACCATTTTATCATACATTACTGCCTTCCAAAAAAAAGTTTGATAATTTGATTACCTAATACATTTATTCTTTCTTCCAGAGAAGTTGTATATTTTAACAGTAACTTTTTATTTGTTTATAATTGCCTGTGCTGAGCATCAGTTTAAGAAATCTCAGCAATTTTGATTCAAATCTGGTGCCATAATCACAGGTTTTCCCTTTCTTTCACTTGCCTTTCTCACATAAGACACTCAAGATATGAGGCAACTCCCTCAACACTTTCTCAATACTAATATTCTTATAGGGTTTATTCTTACAGGATTTAATAGTTTTTGTTCAAATACTTCACCCTAGAGTACAAGTACTCTAAAATTTCTTTAAAGAACACAAGACCTCCTTCCTCATCTTCATTAAATACTGGTTTGAAAAGTATACAGCATTTTTTGCCATTAAAAAGTATACCCAGTTATACACGATTCAAGGTCACATGCTGCAAATATATAGCATGCAGACAATGGGGATATAAGCCTGAAACTCAGTCTTTTCATCTGATGATGATCTTTAGAAATATTTGCTGTACATATTGTACAGCTTTAGTCCAATATGAATAATACAAGTAAAGGGGATTCCCCACAATGGAAGATAACATTTATGAGCTATAGTAATGGCATCCTATAAAATAGTAGACAGAAATATTCTTCCAAATTTTTGTTCAGGGTGTGCTGCACCACCAAAAAACATTATCTTTCTCAGCAGGAACATTCTACCCTGGAGAAAGAACCCTTCATTCATCCTTGGTCCTCTCAACCAAGAACATAACGTTTTCTTCCTTGGTTTATGCAAATAAATGTTTGCGGATAATAATAAAACAGAGACTTCCTTATGAAGCGAGATTTTAAGTAACAAAGAAAAGAAAACAAAACAAACAAAAATAAGCATTGCAAAGTTTTTCCCTAGTAACACCACGCAACCTGTATGATCACAGACACAGACAATTTCAGGAGCACTATCAACACCTGACAGCTCATAATAGTTCCTTTTACTCATGACTGCCTATTTTTTCACTTCTCATGTTATGCTATTTCCTCTGAATTGGAAGAGCTACATACCACTTAACTTACCAATGCTTATATCCTTTAATAGTGGAGCAAACTTTCTCGGTTCTAACTGGACCATGTCACAAACTATTGTATTATTACTAGATATTCTACTAGAATTATTAGCCAGAGATCTCCAGGGGCCACGTTGTCCTGGTGAGTTCTATTCTTTTACAAGATTTAAACACCATGGTTTTGTACAAAGTTTTAAAAACTTGTCTTATCTTTTAGGTCCATATAGGCAAACACACACTAGTGCTTTAGTTCAGATCAGGAGAGGTACTTTGGAGACCATCCCCGCTAACAGTGCTTTTGTTTACAACACAAAATAGGTTTGGAGTACACAAACGGAATTATTTTTGGATTAAACTAACCTGTAAAACTCAGGGCATCTAACATGTTCCAACAACGAAGAGGCACACAGTCTAGAGGGCCAGAAAAGAGCCAGGCTGAAGAGGACTCTGTAACACACGGACTGTGGACACCAGGTCCTCAGTACCAGCCATCTTGCTCTGCAAAACCAGCTCTGTAGTAAGGCTGAGCTCCTTACAAAGGAGCCTGTATTGCCAAGCATCCACTTCAGTCATTTAACACGGCTACTTCACTGAGCCTCAAGAGGCGTGGGTTTCATTGATATTCTTTAACATTAGCATGACTTGACTTCAGCCCAAACAAGCACCTTCCACACATCCCATTTTTCTCTCTCCCCTCCTTGCTGTCTTTTCCCCGTTACTGAAAACGGTGAGGTAACCCTTCTTCAAGCTCCATTTGTTCCAAAAACTAAATTGCTAGGCCTACAATCTACTTGCTGATGTCCAAAGACAAACAGGTTGTAAAAAAGACTGCCTAACAAAGTTTCTCAATTTACATTTCTTTTACTAAATGAGTTAACCTGATCTTCAAAGGTGTCCACTGAATCACAAAGAAATTACTTACGCTCTCTTGTGAGTTGATGTCTGAGTAATAAGACTGCAATACAAGTTCATCTGATAAATATTTTATAAAACAGAAGAACATTTAATGGTGAAAAGAGACATTAACAATCTAGCTTTCATTTTACAGATTTACTTTGGAAAAGGGTAGTGGGAGTGGGCTTCATGCAATCATTAGAAAAGTGGAAGAAGTAAACACAGCTGATTCTCTCGGAGAGATCCTGACATCCTCTGGAACAGAACGGTGTGATCCCATACCATCAATGTACTCCTGAGAACAAACAGAACTTCACAGGGTTGGAAGTATTCAGTCAATTAAATAGCAATCCAATTGACTGGACACTAATAAATTAATTATTTCACACCAACACAGTTGTTTCCTGATGCAACTTACTTTGACAAGAGATAGAGAGCCTCAGAACTGAAGTATAGTCACTGAATATTACTATAAACACTTGGCACTTGCACTTGTTTTAAGACAGCACTATAAATCCTGAATTCTGATTAGATTGTACCCATAACATTACCTTGGCATAGTAACAGTGCACTTTACAATTTATGCAATCAAGTAAGGGCTGTACAATAAAGATAATAAAAGATCAGGGCATATAAAAGTCAGCTTTCAAAGCAAACTTTTCCTGACCTTTCTGAAAGGGGAGAAAGGAAGTCTTTTCTCAGTAGTTCCCTCTCTTGCTTTCTCATTCCAGTCTTCTGTGACCTTCTCTCATTATGTATTTTGTTTCACAAAAGAAACAGGAAAGAGAGCTGCACATTTTCACTAGCATAGTTGACTAGTTAAAAAAAAAAAAGATTCCCTGACTCAGCCAAAGTAAAGGAGTAAGAAGCTTAGGAACTAGATTTGTAAGGATTTCTTTGCAACAGAAATAAGGCTGGCCAGAAAAATTTACTGAAATAGTATCATGAGGAACGTGGTGATTTTCAAAAAAGCAAAACAAAGTGTTTTTTCTTTTTTTTTGATCCAACTGTACTTCTTGACATAAACATTTGCTTTCAAGACAAGTATTCTGAACCAACGTTAACAAAATGTTATTTCAGTTACACCTTCTATGGGATGACCTGTTTTCTGAGAGAAACAGTAAGTCTGCTGCACAGCTGTGTTAAGGAGCACTGAAATGCAACGTTACTATGCTGTGTATTATCACATCAGAATGCCTTCCTGCAGACAACTAAGCAATGCAACTGATCTGCTATGTTCTAGTTTTTCATAGTAGACTATCTTTCTCATTAGTAAATAAAAAACAAGAACCATATTAAAGGAAGATCCATTACATTTACATCCTAACCCTTAGAACTGCCCTTGCTCAGCACAAAATTGCCCAGGAGTCTTTGGGCCATGAGAAATCTCAGCACACCTGCGAATAGCTACAGGTTTAAACACACCAAGTAGCAGAGGCAAGGCTAGAAAGAATTCGGATTCAAACATTTACCTGATAGCCTCCTACTTGTGAAGGAGAGATGTAGAAAGCAGTACTTTGTATGCAAAAGTCACCGTCTCATGTTTCAGCTGAAAATACAGTCTTATGCATGATCAGGCATATTTTAAGGAAATTCATAAATGCTTAGCAGAGTCGAGTGCTTAATGGAAGAAGCAATAGCATACCACATTGCATAGGTTGTCAAGACAGAACTGTCTCACAGGCTCTTTCAGTCACTATATTGGCTTTCAGCTTCATACTTATGAAGTCTACATATACATATGGCAACACAGTAAAAAAAAAAACAAACCCAACAGACTATTCTACAAGCACCATTTAAACCTCCAAAGGAACTTTTTTTTTTTGGAAGCTCAAACAAACTCATACATACAAATTGCCTTGGAGCATCCAGGTAAAACTCATTAATCTAATTATATTAGCATTCTAAATTAAATGGGATAAAAGCATTAAAAACAAGTTACTGGGCCCTCAGAAAAAAAAAAAAACTCCAAGCAAGCATTTTTGTACAGATGCATGAGGCTTTTCTGTTATTTATGATCCATGTACTAAATCTATTAGAGCAGCTCAAGGCTGTAGCAACTGTGCATGTTATGGAGCTGTCCCTGTGCAAGAAGATGTGAACATGCAGACATTCCTTCTGCCGTTGTGTTCCACAGAACAATCACAAATGCTCTAGAAGTAGTAGCCATGTAATGACTAAAGCAGTAACAGAAAAACAAAACTTCACTGAAGGGAATGTCCCCATTCTCACTTATTCAAAGAGAGCTCCATCCAACACAGTCTCCTGGTAGAAGAGAAACAGAAAGATCTCCTGAGGTGAAAAATAAAATAATTTTTAAAATTCCCCAAAAAAGGGGGACAGTAATCAGCATAAATAAGTAACTGCTTTTTTCAAAGGACTTACTAACTTCATTGGAAAGCACAAAGTAAAAGTTAATAGGGTACTTCCCTCAGATTTGTGGATGGAAGAAGAAAGCAGTAGGTTCAAACAGCTTCCTATGACCATAAGAAAAAAGACAGTACTTTATGTGGTCCAATATAAACAAGTCATCAGCAAGCCATTAAGGTCCATATTCAAAAATATTTTTATTCAAGAAAGGCAGAAATGCAGTTAGGTTTTATGTAAGAACTTAAACCTTGCTTTGGTAAGGAAAAATTAATGTCAGCTTAAAATTAAATATGCCATCTAAGTGAACCAAGTAATTGCAAAGTATTTGTACTCAGAAAAAGATGTCTCCAACAAGTATTATTTTTGATACCATATTATCCAATGCAAAGTAAACAAAAAAGTTGCTACACAATTCAGAGTTCGAAAAACTTCTCAATTATGTGATTTTTTCCTCCTTTGTACCTGACTGTGTACATTTTTAGCAGTTGACAGAAAGCCAAAGGTGTCACAGAAACAGACATGAAGGATAAGTATTTTCATGACAAACAGAATTGTCAGAAATATAACATCCGGTAAGATAGATTTTTACAGTAAGAGCTCCCTTGAGCAAAGCAGGTGAGTTAAAATTCAATTATTATTAAAGAGTTAAAGTACATGAAACTGTTTTATTATTTCAGGCAGTTCCCTTTGCTCCAAATATTCCTCTATTAAGTTAGCCATAAAAGGTATGCTTACAGAATATTTCTGCATTTTATACGTTAACATGGGAGAGTAAAAAAAAATTTTCCAAGACCTACATATTACATCTCCCACAGGAATCAGTAAGTGGAAGTGAAATACAGTAAAGGACCATCTTTACCACTCTCAGTAAGTGTCGTCTTGTCTATCAGACATAGGAAGAGGGATTAATGAGGAAGAGTTGGCATGACAAAAACAGAGTGCTTAGCATTGCTTTAATTTGTTACTTAGACCTTTGAAGTTAGAAAGTTTATTAAAAATCCTTCTTGAAAGTAAAATATTTTATACACAACAGAAGTATAATACATATTTCATATTAATGATCTAGTAACTAGTGAACTGCCTCTTAACTGTGTTTCCAAAACATAATTTTCAATTGTACGCTTCACAAATACCTGGAACTGCAGTCTAGCTTATCAGAAAGTATAACAAATACATGCAATTAAAAACAGAACACCTTGAGAGAACCATTTTATTACAGTATAGAATGCTATTTCCATCACAAAATGGACAAAAATTCCAAATGAAACTAACTGAAAACCAAGAACCCCTATAATGTAAAGGCAATCAATGAACACATTTATGTTAAAAAAAACGTGACGTGCTGTACATTTAAAGTTTTATTGATGGGAATGCAAACATAACCATGGCATATCACAAAAACATTTTGTAACATTTCATTATGAGCAGTTCCTTAAAAACATCTGCAATCATTTGTAACAGCTGCACTTAGTATTTGAATCCTTGTAACTTCAATCAAAATATTCTTCTAGTAGCCTATTGCAGATGGTTATTAAAAAAACCTATGTCACAATTTACAGTAAAAAATGCCAGAAATACCTACTGTTTGCAGGTGCCCTATTTTAAGTATTTCATACAGCTTTATTTCAGGAAGTGCTGATTATTCTTCCTTGGGAATATAAATTTTACCACTTGCTCAAAAGTTGTCTTCCCCAGAAAAACACAGGGGCACTTCCTGATGGCTAATTATCACCTCTAACTAAAATGAATGCAGATGCTTATTATTTACACATTTTTGGTTTTAAATATGCTCTCCAGTCATGAGATTCAATTTAATTTATGGATGTGCATACCTGAGGTACTATGTTATCTAATGCATTTTTCCTGGAAGTGATACTAAAAAGAAACAAATGAACACAGAATATTTAGCTGAACTGGCTGTATTCTTCAAGTCTTTCTTCCTTTCCAAGATCTTGTACACCTACTAACAAAGCTTGTAAGTGAGAACACCATACATCTTTTATTTATCTCTCATGTCTTCATTGCTTGGATCTGATCTGTTAATAAAAAGAGACAGCTAGTATTAAATACAAGTAAGATGAATTATTGTTTTATTTCACTTCTTGAAAACATAGTCCAGTATGTCCAGGTTATGGAACTACATCAATAGATACTTTGGTGTAGTTAAAATAGTGGGGCACAATCCAGTTTGAGTTGTTTTCAATTTGCTCTCACATCCACTTCTGAAATTCCTCCACAGCCCAGTAGTTCTCCTCAAATATAGCTAATTAAACATGAAGAACCTTCTACATAATTTTTATCCTTTACAAGCTTTAGCTAAAGGATTAAAACAAGGCCTGAGAATTGTGAAGTACACTTTTCAATTCCTTGCGCACATTTTCAGCTTCCACATAACTAAACTAGGATTAACTCCCCAACAGCAATGAACACCAAAGGATTTAAAGTTTGTTTTTGCATAATTCACATGGAAACATCCTTGCTCTCAGTAACCACACTTCTCCATACCGAGAGCCTGATTGCCACTTCTAAATTCACTTCAAAGATTTTCTTAGTTAGCATAAATATACTGCATCCCCATTACAATATGGGGAAGTCAGCACAATTTAATTAAAAGCAGTAGTAAGGAATGAGAGCTGTGTTTAGTCCAACATGAGACAGGTTAGTTTTACCCTACTGATGATACGGTGTTGCAATAGAAATCCACATTACAAAATGTGGAAATAAGCAATCTCAGCGCTTGCTGAGGAAAAAAAGGCAAAACCTGATCCCTCCCGAAACCAGGGAAGCTATGAGTCTGCAAGAGACCTACAATGGATCTGCAAAAAGTAGCTAAGAAAAGCATGGTTGTTGACAAAAAACCTACATATTCATTAACCAGGTGTCTGTTCCTCCACTTAAGTTTATGACACCTGTGATTTAGAGACTAATATAACAGTTCTTCCATTTTTTCTCCTCCAGTGCTCTAGCAATGGGCAGGAGAATCATAGCAGAAGATGAAATGAAATCTTCATTCACTGAAAGTGTAACTGCCAAACCGCACATGCTTAGGTGACAATCCAGTTTAAACCTAACCCCACTTAAGCTTTTAGGGTGCACTGAGATGGGAGTTAATAGAAATTCTTTTAGGTAAAATCCATCTGTGAAGAATTTCAACTCAGAAAATTAAGAATTTTAACTACCCATGAGAGTGAATAGCTACAAAGAGCTATACAAGTGAGTGACAGCAGAAGCACTTAATTGCAGAGATTAAAAATCTATGTATACAACTTAAATATTTCATCAGAAAATATTTAGACTAGCATTTGAGAACCTCTTTAAGTAGCTTGAAGCTATGTACAAAATCATCAACTCCAACTTTGGACTGAAACTTAGAAGTTTTAAGTGGAGACCCTGGAAATCACAGGAAGATATTACAGAATCAGAACTATACCTAAAATTAGGAAAAAGTATTATATTTGGAATCTACTCTCTGTAATGAAATACAGCAGTGAAGGAAGCTCAGTAGTAAGGTGCTGCTTCTCCACTACTGAGCTCTTTTAGATGGTGGAGGATGCATCAGTTTCTCTGCAAGGCAGTAAATCTCTTTGCAGAGACCATTTTTAGTTAGTATACCTTCACCTGAAAACATGACCAAACGTTTTTGTATTCTGTAACAATGTAGTAAAACCAACCATCTCCTTCTAATTAACAGAAAGGATTCTAAGTAGAAAGGACAGTCTGGTATCCATGGACATGAGGAGTAATGTTAATCAGGTAGAATGTCTGATAGTATTTAGCTACACCTTTCAAAGAAATTTGGTGGCACTAACTCTGGGAGATTGCTGACATCTAGTGGCTACCACAGCACAGAACACGTCAATCTAAAGTCATCTCGCACAGCATTTTGTTCTCATACTCACATTATTCTCCACTAATACACTCACAATGTAAGCAATGTACATTAGATTGAGGGTGCTAAAATTAGAACAATACCACACTTCACTATTCTAAACATTTAGCAGTACACGGGAGGACCACAGAGACCCAATCCTTACCAATACACAACATAAGGAAATTACACAGCAACCACACCAAGTTTGCAATTAAAGAATGCATATGTAATGCATCCTATAAGCCAGATCTGTTATTTTCTATGTGGTTACAAGTGTCTGCATATGCTAGGATCCTTACAATGTAAGCTGTTTTTTTTTGGCTCTATGTCAAACAAATATACTGATTTTGATTCTTTTATCTTTCTAGCCTGCTTATTCACCATTTCCAAATACTTAACAACAAGATATGGAAAACTGGGACAGGCCAGTAAGAAAAAATTAAAGAACAAACTGAGCTACCACTATACAAATTAAAGTGCACGAGCACCATGTATTATTATTGTTTAAAAGAAAGTTTTGCACTGTTTCAAGGGTATGCGTTAACATTTCATAGTACACACTTTTGACAGAGAGCTAACATGATCTTTGTGTGCACATTAAGGAGAAAAATGAAAGGTAAGCATGAGACAGAGCATCAGTACTCACTGTGTGATTTGATCTGACAGCAGAAATGGACAGAAAGAAAAAGGAAATAAAGAAAAAACCTTACAAAATGAGAAGAGTTTAACGGAATGAGAATAGAGCAAGAGAATTGCACACTGCATACCTTGGAGCCAATCCACACCATCCTGTAAACCTTCTCCTTTAAGAGCATCACTGGCACTGAAAGAAACAAATCAAATTATGAAGACATGGTAATAATAACAGTTTCAATGGACTCGTCACTATACCTGTAATTTACAGAACTGCAAAGTAGTATGTACAATTAAGTTTTCTTCACCTGAAGAAGACTGCTTCTCAAAGGATTAATTCTACAGTACCTTCCCAATATGAGAACATTTCAAGATGTGCTTTTAGTTTTGAGTAACTACTACAGTTCTGAGACAGGGGAATCATTCCTAGAACATGAGGGGCTCTTGAAGACCTCCCACATGAGGCAGCTGTATTGTTCTGCTGCAGATACACTTTGGTAACACCCTCTGCAAATGCTGTAAAACGTGTTTACTGTCTACAACAAGACCAAAGAAATAGCACCTTTCTTCCTCCCACACAGTTCCTATACAAAGCAAAGGTGTTGGAGTACTGGAGGAAACAAGTACTGTGCGTACACGTTTCTTGTAACAGCCACCCTAGGGCTGTCTGTTTATGTTAGGCCACAATGAGAACAGTGTGAATTTACCCTTTGAATCACAGGGGTACAACTGTTTAAGGCCCCTCATTCTTCAGCTTATGAAAATTAACACAGCAGTGAATCTGCACTACTTTGTGGTTATCTATAAAATTATTTCTCAAGGAGCTTGGGAATTCATCAGTGCAAAGCAACAATTCCAAAATAACGCCCAGGTAATCAAGTTAATTATTAAAAGGGCCTAAAATGAAAATTTTAGCTTTCAGCAGCACTTAGCTGCTGATATCAATTTTAGTTTACAATATATGAACTTTTGTAAGCTAAAAATATAACTTCTGTAAAGTACTTCTGAGCACAAAGGGTTTTTTCCCCAGTCAACACGGACACAATCCTTTTATTTATAGGAAAGCTCTACATCCTTCAGAAAGAAAATACAATAGTTCTTAAAACTAAAAAAAAACCCTCAGACATTATGTGGTGCAATACTGTCTCTCTGAATTCCCACAGGAACAGCTTACTAAGGGATCTTTTAACAGCAGCACCTGGAGACTGAAAGAAATCAACTCTAAAGGCTTCACTGTTGATATTATTTATCCTGCAAGACAATCCAGCAGCAACACGGATGGCAATTCCACACAATCTCCCAGCAAAAATAGGCGCAGCTACTCTTCTGATAAGAATGCTGCTTTTCAATTTCACTGAAGTTCTCTATTTCATTATTCGGGTAACAGTTCTCTCGTGAAAATTTTCTACTTACAGTCTACATGAATGCACTGTATTGTGCCTATAAAATGTATTTCATAGCAAGTATTGTAATGTTTCCACTCATTCCACATATGGCAGAACGGCATTTTATCTGGTAGATTTAGTTTGTATTATATAATACTGAGTGGTATGATAGAGCTAAAATATGAATACAAATTGTCACCAATAAAAGAGTAAAAATAAAAGGAAAGTTTACCAGATATGCCAGGGTTTGTCTTTGATGTTTTCTAATGACAATAACTGAGATACTTTCACAGATGATATCGCATCCCTGAGGTCCATCTTGTTAGCAAAGAACAGAATAGGCAGTCGACGGTGCTTAATATCTAGGCACAGGCAGAAATAGAAGAACCATGACAATATGCAACACAATCTCTGCAAGTAACAAACTACAAACAATACAAGAAGGTATTCTGCTCACCTGTAACTGCAATTCTTTGAAGGTTGTATGCTACCAAGATGCACACTGTTGGGTCACATGGCCTCTGATGCATGCTTCAAGAAAGCTCAAACTTTCTGGTAGGCTTTGGGATCTCCCCCTACCTTACACATATACTTAAAGCTGTAGGTAGGAGTTGTTGGTGAAGCTGAGGAACAGGAGCTCAAGCAATTTCTTACAAATACTATGTGTGCCTCTGTTTAGTGAAGACTGGATGTGTAAAATGAACAGAAAAATTATTTGCATTCCTTCATATCCTCCCAAAAGTAGATGCATATGAGTAGTCTGCACTATCCTTTAGCATCCTGGAGTACATCCATGACTTTCTTTAAAGTTCATAAAATAAGAAAAAAGATGCAGATGTCAGGACATCCCTTATCTGACCTTCACTTGAACAAAGACTTCTCTACCAGAAGCTCTTTGCAGTTAGTAGTGGGAACCACAGTCCCAACCAAGGACCCTGATACACTGCTAGTTTCTGGTGTATTTATGCATGCAACAGCCTCTCTGATTACCATGAAAGGCTAGAGAGTCATTGCAAGGAAACAAAGCATACATCTGCCAGGTTGGAGAGAATAAAGCTGGCAAAAAATTACTAGTATCAGTGCCAACTACAGAAATTGTTCCACATTATTTAAAGAGATTAATTCTGGGATTTGTGAAAATCTGGATTTGAATCAACCCGTCAATTTTTCATAGGAAAAGATCTTTAAAGAAACTGTGATGAAAGTTTCCATAGAGGCGCTTCTTAGAATAGTAAAGAGAAGAGGTTGCTTCCCATAGGAAACAAGCTAAGGATTTGTATGGAACCTTCAAACATAAGCCAACTGACCCTGCTGGGAAGGGTGGCAGAACCCCCTTAAAAAACCGACTCTCCTAATGCTGAAATGAATCGAAATTCTTAATTATGCTCTTTTCAAACCTTTTACTGAACCTTCCCACAAATCCAGTGGAGATACTACTACTACAACCATACTCAGAGATCATGAGTGCTCAACAAAATGCTGACGTTTTCACAGTTGTTTACCCTATCTGGAACTACTTTTTCCTCTGATATCCTCTAATGTGAATCAAAAGGCCTTAAAATAGTAGCACAGAAAGAATATAATTAAATTTCTGTTCTGATTCCACAGTTGAATAGCTCTTGTGTCTCCCAACTGATACTCTTACACTAACGTAAAGTACAGTTAAATGAACTCTCGCACCCACAGGTTGCAGTTTACAGATATATTAGAACCACAGAAGTTTGTTAACATCACATAGGCAGATAGCCAAATTTACCAAGGAATTCTCACTGTAGTTTCTTTTTTGTTTGTTTGTTAAGCACCTGAAAACGGGTACAACCTACCCACATATACTCATAAATGCACACTTAAAGATGTTTGCTAAATAAACTGATAAACAGACACATTTTTTCCTACCTTATTATTTCCTACTATGCTATACCCTATTCTTCCTAACACATTAAAAAAAGACAAACACTAGAGACATGCGATGTGTAATTTTATACGAAGCATTTCAAATGTACAGAAATTTCATTTTATTTTAGAAGCATGTGCTGGAGGTCAAGTGACCCAAGAGTCAATGTCTGACTAGGTAATCCAATGACTGTGACCTTGCAAAATGCTGAAGTAATAACATAACAATGATCATTAAACAAGCTGTTATTTGTAGAGTTCACAGTCCACTATCACAAGTAGTAGTTTTGATCTTCAAAACAATCCCAGCTAGTACAACTTCTACCACCATTAATGCTTCACATTTCACATTCCCTCTCACCTGACCACTTCAGGCAAAGCCTGTTTTACTGAAGGATTGCTAAGATTTTCAGGGACAGGAATCTATTCAAGGTTATTACCCAGCGTCCACTTAAAGTGTAAGCATGTACATTCAAACCATTTAAACCAGGGGGTTCACAGAGGCAGAAGCACAGAAGGGGAGTAACTAGGGCATATAGAAGAAGGGTAGAACAACAGTAATGCAAATAAAAATATTGCTGTAGTAAAACAGCTATAGATTGATTCAGTTAATAGTTAATTTTTATCAAACATTATTCTCTTTGGTCCTCTTGGATTAAGACCTATCAAAATCCCAAAGGATAGGAACGCTATGGCTGCATTTTACCTGAGCTGCCCCAAGGCAAAAATACAGTAGTGCCCTTCCTTGGTGCTAGGGAATACACCAGGTGGCCACAGCCACGATCTTTGAGAATGAAAAAACGTAAGCGTATCAAAAGCTGAAGACTGCTGACCTACTAGATCAGTGTTAGTAACCTGTTAATACCTAAATACGATACCCAAAGTTGCAAATCCTCAGTCTTAACACTTTTTACTCTTTTGTGTTATAATAAAGCAGTACATACTGCAGTTGTGTCTACCTCCTATCCTTAGTCTTATGTGGCTTCCCTTTTATCAACAGAATCACCTTTTTACCAGTGTGGTTAATACCTGCTTTGTTAGAGTTCCCTGACCCTTATGTAATCCACCTGCAGCCCTTGGTTCACCTCCGCCCTCCCCTTGAACTTTGCGAGCCTGTCCTTTCAGCGTCTGCACTTGAAGTGGCCCATTCCTCTGAACATGAAATGAAGAGGGCCCAGTCAGCTCACTTATGCTCAGCTACAGCATCCTTGCTGATGAGCTCATGTATTACATGCAGCCTGCATGGAAAAGGAAACCACAGCAATATGATTGGCTCCTATCTCACAATACTATTCTTGGTTAGAAATACGGAAGTATTTCTCTTTTCTCACGTCTAGTACTGTAACCCCACAAGTTAAGGCTCTACCAGCTTAATAAATACAAAATTGCAGTATGATTTCACTTTTAAATTTCCTGCATGTAGTTTTACACCCTGGCTACTCACAACAATACTACAGTGCTGAAAGTCAATCAAAATTGCATATTGCTTATAAATACATAATTTGATTCCAATAGTGTTGGCCATATGGAAAGGCAAAGAAGGAAAGAGTTGATTGATCTCAAAACTTATCTAAGAGAACACAGCCCCATAGAAAAAAAATAAAGTAAAAGCCCCTAAAACTAAATGCCTCACCATGAATCTTCTCATATTCTGTCCTGCCCCACATATCCTTTTATAGGCAATTGAAACTGACTGGTATAACTACCCTGGTATCCTTATTTTTTAGCTATCTTGCAATAATAATAATAAAAAAGATCATGAAGATAAAAAAAATGAAAATTTGCATTAAAGGAACTAGTCTTCACAGAAGAATTTAGACAAGGGAATTTTGTGTATGTTAGTCACTGTATACAGGCTCTCCAGCTTCCAGAAGATCAAAATCTATTATTCAAACTAGCACAACTTTTGTTCTATGTTGATTAAGAATGAAGTCCAAGAAGAAGCAATCCAACACAATGTAGCCAGCTGGCAAATGACCAGTTTGTAAGTCAGAACAGGTACATAAAAAACCCTTATCCAGGGCTATTATTCTAGTATTCACGAATGTCTAAAATATTTATAAAATATTCAGAATGCAGAATGTGTCAGGTAAGAAGATTTTTTCTTACAACAACATAACAAATATGGAGACAGAAGGGGAAAAAAGCCTCCTCACCTGGATGATTCAGAAGGGTGTCAAGTTCTTCTTTGGCCACAACCATTCTTAATTTGTCACTGCTATCAATGACAAAAATAATGGCTTGGCCTTCTCTGCATAACATAAAAAGAGCAAAGAGGCAAATTATAGGTTCTCTTAAACTGTGATTAAGAAAAGGCTTTAGAAGAAACACCAAAAAAAAAATCAAACCTGTGTTTTCCTCTAATTTCTGCTATTTGCCATTAAGATTTGAATCCAGTCCTATTTCTGAAATTCAACCGTTTGACAACCTGCATACATTTTTTGAGACTTGAGATTGTTAGCTGCATGACTCTTACAAGGTTCAGTCTACACAACAGGCTCTTCAGAAATCTTGATTTCACCACCGACACTGAAAAATGAACTCTGAAAATGTAACCGACTGCTATGCTGACAACGTGCTCACAAAGTAAACCTGTAGAGAGCTTTCTGTAAAAGTCCTTTATTTCCTACACTAAAACAATTTTATTTAGAATTTTTCTGTTTAAACTGAACTTGATTTTATTTCTAAAGAAAAACTGCGTGTCTACAGCTGTTTAAACAACCAGGCACATGCAGATTAACTTTCACAAAAGTCTGCATAAATAGTTTTGTTTTTCTTTTAACAACAGGTAAAAATTTTCTACTATTTCAAATCATCAAAGACATTTTGCTGGCAAAATGACCACAGACAAAATGTATATATATGCCCATTAACTCCTGATTTCAACATATTATTTATATTTCATGTTTCATTTATTGAAACTTATTTGAAAGCAAAATAAAGTCTGATCAATTCAGAAGAACAGCTATAGGAGAGCCACAAAAAGTATTCTTAATTTACCTGTTAATGTAATAGTTATTTGTCCTTTGTTTTACATTTCTCTGAGAGACAATTAGAGGTACTTCTTCACCCCCCCCAACCCTACCCCTCAGTACTATCTTTGTCCCAGACCAAAAAAACCACAAAACAAAACACACACAAAAACCAGTCCCTACTGATAAAAAGAAATATCTTGACCAGTCTAAGACTGCAGGAGAATGTCCATTATTTTGAGGAATACGGCAGAACTTGAATAGTAAATAAAAAAATACTTTGACTGTTTCAGCTAATATTCAAAACTTAGAGTGTACAACATTTATCTATGGGAAACAGAGTCCTAATGTGTATTTACTAACACAAAATAACTTCACAAACAGGTAGCACAACGTAAATTTACAAATAATAAAGACACTTGTCCTTTGAGGACAACCTAGAAGATAGGTTCAAGGCAAATAAATGAGCAATCTTTAAGTACTTTGAGGCAACTACTTCAACGCAGACATTTGATCAGAATTGACTGGCATTTTGCTGTTCTTATAAAATTAAATCTAGCTTAACTTTATAAACTAAACAGTACATAATTATTTTCTATTATTTTTTAGCAGAAGTTAATCTTCAGTATTTGACTACTGCACTGGATCAGGAACAGAAGTGGATACAAGTGTACATTTCACTGTCAGCATTAACTAAGAAACTCCCTTCCCGTTTACACTAACAAAAGCAGTTTATGCCACATAAGGAGTAATTTACTGCATTAAAATACATCAGTCAGAAAAATCATTTGCTTATGAAACACTCAGCTAGCATTTTGAGAGCAGCCTAGGGGCATCAGCCATTGAAATCCAAAAGTTTTGGGAAACAGACATCTAACACTCTTGAAAGTGATGCCCACACAAGTCTTCAAATTGTTAACACAATTTTGACATGGAAAGAAGATGAAGTGTTAATCCTCAATTAAAGAATACTTTCAAGACTATCACATTTAATATTAATAAAATATTTAAATTTTATTATAATCTCCAGAATGGGGAACACAAGCTGTTTCTGTGTGATATAATAATGTTCAACTTCTGTTGATCAGCAACAGGTATTACAGAATGCCAGTGAAACAACAGAAATAAATCTTCAAGTTTCATCAGAAGCTACAAAAATACACCATAGTTTCTATTACCAGTAAGTCAATATTTGGAGCAGTGCATCCAGCTCTGGGGCCCCTAGTACAAGAGATGTGGACCTACTAGAGCAGGTCCAGGGGGTGTCCACGAAAATGCTCAGAGGGCTAAAGCACCTCTTCTGTGAGGACAGGCTGGGGTTTAGCCTAGAGAAGGCTCCAGGGAAACCTTAGAGCAGCCTTCCAGTATTTAAAGGGGGCCTACGGGAAAGGTGAGTAGATACTTTATACCAGGGTATGTAGTGATAGGACAAGGGGTAACTGCTTTAAACTAGAATACTAGTTAAACTAGATTTAGATTAGCTATAAGGAAGAAATTCTTCACTCAGAGAAGGGGTGAGGCCCTGACACAGGTTGCCCACAGAAGCTGTGGTTGTCCCATCCCTGGAGGCGTTCAAGGCTGGATGGGGCTTTGGGCAACCTGGTCTGGTGGGAGGTGTCCCTGTCCATAGCAGGAGGGTTGTAACTGAATGGATCTTTAAGGAGCCTTCCTATCCAAACCATTCTGTGATTCTATGAATGCCATAATATTATAAAATACAGTAAATATCCTACTTCATAAGTAACATATAAGAATACTTGATCAAATTCTTAGTTTACATGTGCCACCTCATCCTCTGAGGCTCCTCACATATTTTAAAAAAAAAAGCAACCCTCAGCCACCAGCCAATATCTTTTGGCTTTTAAAGTCTCTTACTCACAGAGGAACAGAAAAGTAAGAGACCTAATTTATCTTGGTGCTTTCTTACAGGATTGTTTTTTTGTTTTTGTTTTTAGAATTTAAATCTCATCTTTAGCACGCTCCCCCAATCTTTGAGATAAGATGTCCCCAAAAGTATGATAATTAACAGCATATCAATTCTTCTTAAAATAGTTGTACTTATTCAGACCAACCTCCTGTCGAACACCAGGCACGATTCTTTAACTCATTTCTAAGCGCTAGATATTATTAGACTTCCATCTGTACAACGTACATGCTAATATGAACAGCAATGCTTTAAAACAAATAATAGGCTTACTTGTAGTAATGT
The DNA here is from genome assembly GCF_964211835.1 of Anser anser. NCBI lineage: Eukaryota > Metazoa > Chordata > Aves > Anseriformes > Anatidae > Anser > Anser anser. The sequence goes on from NC_139720.1 coordinate 88,303,659, forward strand.
TCCCAGAGGTTTCTGTATCTGCCTTGGCCTGACATATCAAACACTGTGAAAGACAAACTGTAAAGAAAAGAAAATCAGGCACAAAGAACAAAACCAAAACCAAACTATTTACTTTGCTACCCTGACAGAAAGAGCCCGATCAACTTGAATCCCAATTATCTGTAAAAGATTCCAAAAGGAACTTTGGCTGCTGTATCTGCCTTCAAACTATCCTACTCAGCTTTGTGGTCTTATCATAGAAATACTTCACAACAGAAAAAAAATGTTTATTCTCTGCAAAAAGAACTATATCAATTACAAAAAGTTGTACTGAATACAAAATAAGCTCCCATTCAGCCTCTCTTTTGATCACATTATCATTGAATGTTGTTTACAACACCGAGTATATAAAATTTGGAAGAGCCATGACTTAAAATGCACACCCTGTCTTAAATTCTGTTCTTAGACAGGCATCAACAGCATCAAAAAGATTCTGTAGGCAGAAATAGCTTTAAAAAAAACAACAACTAAAAACAAACAAACAAACCACACACCACTCTCCCTTCTGAGAAGCATCACATTCTGGCAATAACAGGTTTCTGCAGGTGAGCAAGCTACAAAGGACAGTCTCTGCAACTTTGAGATATCACACAAATGCTAAACACAAGGTCAACTTCCAGAACATGACAAGAAAACTCTGATCCACTTCTGAAACGTCTACAGAGGCAACACTGAAAGCAATACTAGGTTTTCCTATTTTGGGTAGTCCCACACAGCTTTCAGAGTGGAAGCAGTATCAAAATGAGGAGGTCTCAAAACATTCTTTCCAGTCTATGTCCGGACATTACCAGATTCTAGACCAGCTGCCCTGCCAAATAAAAAGTTCTTAACAACTCCAAAACAATGTTTTGATTGTAATACCAGAACTTTTTTTTTTTGGTTAAACATTCTACATTGTATAATCGCAGGTCACTTCTGTTACAGGACCAGAATAAAAGAAAGTAATATAAATGGATTTACATTCTCACACACCCAAACCTGTCTTACGTGCTTTACTGAGACAGAATACAGCTGTGAGCCTCCAGTAGAAACAGGAAACCCATCAATCCCACATGTCAGCTCAAGGAGGAAACAATTGTCTTGCAGACTGACTGCACCCATTAAAAATACACAGTGAAGGTTACAAAATAATAAACTAATATCTAATGTTACCTCTTTGAAACATTTTTGCCTTGCCATATCCCTTACATACATCCTAGCTTTCCTAATAGCTTGGCCTTCACTCAGCCAATAATTTGTTCCTTTCCTGACCTTTGCCCCTGACATCTTCCCATTGCTAAGGCTGTAACCACCATTTTTCATTTAATGAGATTAGACTGCAATCTCCTCAGAGTCTCTCCAGTGAGAGTGCTTATCGGAATACAGGTTGCCACCTAAGTAACTGCCTGTCCTCAAGGCTGTAACAGCGTCCCAGTCTGAAATGGTTAAGAAAGAAATCACTCACACCACTGCAAAGCTTTTATTAAAAAAAAATAAAATAAAAATAACTTTACATACATAGTTTTATAGCAGCGCAAAACATGGAATATATTCTAACACTGTCAGTCCAGAATTGCAGCTAGGACTCCTGGATACTACAACACTGCAGCAGGCTACGTGACATTTCAATACACCAGCACGCCATTACGCTCAGTTACATTATACTGAAAGTGTGATCCAAGTCCAGCTGATGTACATTGATTATTACAGTTAAAAGGGAGAAAATTAAAGAAACTGCTACCTGGATGTCTTGAATTTCTCTATACTGAATCCTATTGTTGGAACGATGTCCTGAGTTTGAGCCTATAAGAGAAAGAAAGTACAAATTTTTAAATAAAATTAGGAAACACTTAATATTGAAATATATTGGTAACATGAATACATCACACATCTGTTTTTCCCAATACAAAATACAATTTGCAAAATACACAATGCAATACATGAGATTTTTATAAATCCAGATACTGTTACTAAATAAGTTCCCTGAAAAGCATAATAATTCACAATCAAGGTTTTTAATTTTCTAGGAAAAACAGTAGATACAATTGGACAAGAGCACTGAAGACATTTCATCCTTAAAAGTGAGATTACATTAGACTGTGTGTGTACATGTGGATGTTACCTAAGAAATAAACATGAGATATGTTAATGTGGAAGATGACAGCTTGAAGACGATGACTGAGGTCAAAGTTCAAAATACTCATGCACTCTTATGACCACAAGGTCAGCACAAACAAGCCTGCACAACGTCCAAAGCCTCTTTGAGGAAAGAGGGTATACTTCTGTCAACACGTCAGACGAGCCATACTCAACTTGTACTACCAGCTTGGAAGAGTCTGTCTGAGGCTGAGAAGTGTACTGCAGACACTACACAATGGCCTGATCGCAGCTCTACTCAAACTACCTGATCACTGGAGGAATGGCCAAAATGTAAAGCGTTACTGATAGACCTGACTGGTAACCAGATTTACTGCTGGGCTAGTGAAGTAACCTCTCAGCTAAATCGGTACAACAGAATAATAGCTCCTTTAGGAAGCAGAAATACTGAGCAGGGAGAAAGGTTACATTTAGATTACAGATCACATTTAGATTACAAAGATCCTCAGATTATAGAGCTGAGAAAGTGATACACAATCCTTTCACAAACTTCCTAAAGCCCCTTATTAAAAACACTATTAAAGTAGTTACTCTTCCCATGCAACTGAAACAAGCTTAGTTTATCCATCTACATCTAGTTTTATTGCGAAAATGGTATTTCACCATCCTAAACAGTTTAGTCAGCAGCTCCTGTCAACCAGGGAAAATCTGTGCAAAATAAATGTTAAAGAAATAATATCATCTCCTCTAGTTCAAATGTATTTATGAGGCCCAACAGATACAACCGCAGACACGCAGAGAAACACTTCTAATTGCCAGACAAATGATATATTGTTCCTACAGCAAAGCAGCACTTGTTCTTGAGAAGACTGCACTGCTCTTAAGAATATCCATAGCTGAAAATCATCTGTTGACTGAACTTACTAAAACCAATTTCATGAAATCTGATCTAATGATATTTGTTGCACATTAGAGAATTTGCCATGTCTTGCTAGGATAGGACTTATGGAAGTTGAATGCAAAGCCACCCTCCTAACATACCACATTAAAAGAAAACAGTAAATTCTCATTATATGACTTACAGTAAAGCAACGGAGAAATAAATTCTATTTGATCAAGTAACTCCCTCAGGACCTTCTCTTATATCTACCCCTGTGCTAAATCTTGAAATCAGTATTCAGCTCTAGTTAGGACACCTTTACTAAGGTGATCCTGACATCAAAACCCTGCTACAAGGAAGGTCTCAAAAATTGTGCGTGTATATAGATATATATATTCACATATATATGTATCGTTATAGATATTACATACATATACATAATTTTCCTGTTACAAATTGCAGCAATTCCCCCAAATGATTGGCAACAGACAGTAAGCGATTTTATAGTTTTCATTTATCAATTTATTTCATTCGCATTAGAAGACTAATTCCAAAGAATAGAATTGTACCAGGCTCTTTTACTGAGTTATATTTTTAAACAATGTGCAGTGGTACTCTTCAAAAAAATATAAATCAATGGAATTAAAAAACCAAAATCTGTGTCCTGATAATAAGCAACAAAAAAGCCACTATATTCCAAATGCACATAACCAAGATGCACAAGCCTCATCTCAGCCATCATAAACCCTTCCTTACTGAGTGATCGTAGAAGATGTGCCATGTTAACACTGGTTTTGGTAAACGTTTTCATAATATGCACATGGTTGCTGACATTTAGTTTTAGTTGGTTTGAAATTTGTAAAATACATCTGTACTGCTGTACTAAATCAAAAAATTCTTCACATCTTTTTCATGATCACAATCAGTATAGCAGCATGCAGAAACAGCTTAAACAGACATCAACTCCGGAGTAAAACATCAACAGTAAACTAAGTAGGCTACTTACATTTGAAGGTTTAAGTTTATTTATGATCGTTGTTTTGCCACTATTGTCCAAACCAAGGCACAGAACATGAACCTCCTTCTTCTTCAGCCCAAGCCATCCTGCTAGCTTGTCAAACAGTCCCATGATTATGGCTCAAATACACAGCGATCACCTGTTGTTCAGAAAATCAGAGACGGGAAGAGCCGTTGGAAAAGGGTTACATATACAGCAGCACTAGCACAGTAGGTGGGCATGTGGATAAGAAGTCCTTAAACTTTTAGAAGGACGGCATGAGTAAGATGCTGCACAAACAGTACCGCAGCAGGTTTGCTCGGTGCAATAAGCAAATGGTGTGTAAGCTGATTATGGTGAAGAAGCCCTGATGCTAAAGGAGATTGGCTGTTTATAGCCCTGCCGATGTAACGTGGCGTCCTCGATTCACTGGGCAGCCACGCTGCTGGTTTCCCAAGCGCTCCAATAGAAGCACGAGGGCAACACCTCCTTACCTTCCGCTGAACGGACAGAAAGGAGGTAAAGTAGATTTTACTTCAGGCTGCCAATAGTCCTGTCAGTCACTGTAATTTGGACAACAAAGCAAAATGAAATCTACCTTCTTCAGCACCTGCTACCTGATTTGCTGAACCCTGAAGCAAATAAAGCTCCCTCTGTCAACTCAATTCAAACTATAATTGTAACGGGCTTTGACGACATTAACATGCGGAAATTGGGAGCTCATGCACTACAAATAGAAACTGCTTATAATGGGTTCAACAGACACGAAGGCAGACAACTTAACATTCACCTGCACGTCACGTGGAATCTAAACTCCTGCTCAGACACTGAAGTTACCTGGCAGTCATATACTGGAAGGAGCTTTCATTTTGCTTTCCCACAGGGCAGTTGGCTGAACATGTTTTGCAAGGAGAATAACCCTTGTCTAGCCTGAATAAAATCCTTGGAGGAAATTTCAGCAAACAAATAAAACCAAACATTTGTGACACTTTCAATAATAAAGCATTTTATTAACGCCAGCGGAATTTCATGGAGTGGCCAGGGTTGTTTTTTCTCTTAATAAAGAAAACACACAAACACTGGATAGCTCAAACCGTGAGCTTTATTACCCCAGAAAGTTAGAAAGAGAAAGATGAAAAAATATCACTTCTTCACTAATTGATTACAACATTATCATTAATTGAATTTTAATATAAAATAGTTTAAGCACTTAAAAACAAACTTTGTAATTTAAGCCATCAGCTTTGCTTGGCATCAACTTTTTTTTTTTAAATATACAGATTTAATATAAAGCTTTATCACTCTAATGCGTTTTGGTTCAAGCCTGGCAGTAATTTAGAGTAGCCAGGTATGCTATATGTTGTTGTCACCAGATTAAACAAGCCCAATGTCAGTTATACCTATTCCCTCAAATAAAAGTCATGAATTTTCTTCTAACTCCCTTTATTTTATGCCCTACTACTTTATTATGCAAACAAGCACTGAAAGCAGATTAAGGCTTAGGGTTTACTATCAAATTAACCTGACAATCCCCTGCTCCAAAACACATTACTTCCTAGTGTAATCAAGGCTCACATATATACATATTCTAGAGGATGAGGTCCACAAAATAAAATAAACACTACGAAATTTTCAATAGGAAACCTCCAACTATTTCACATTTTTGAGCTGATCTGTGACAGTCCGTAATGTGGAAATCAGTCGAGTGTTAATTGGCTGACTGCAGCAGTGGCCCTTCAAAACACGTAACTTCAAGCGCTGAAGCTTTAGAAAAGTTTTCAGATACAAAGTTCTGGTGAAGCACTACTGAAGTGCTACCTTGCTAACCACAACTTAGTGAGCACGGAATATTGTGGAAGATGTTGAAGCAAGGCTTCTGTAAGAACAAGAAATAAATTCACATTTTTCCATTTCTAAATATTGCAGTCTATTTGAAATATCATCATCTCCTACAGTGAGCCAAACTAACTCGAAGAAAAGTGCTGCAAAGCAACCTTGCAGGCAGCAAGCTGCATCCCTGAACTCTTGTGTACATACCCTGAAGCCTGAGCAGACAAGGGACAATTGCATTGGGAAGGTAAGAACCTCACAGGCACTCATGCAACAGAAAAGGAGAAAACGCAAGAACTTAAAAAACGCTCCAGGGGCTTATAGCCTATAATGCTGTGCAGCACATCGCACCAGACATGCCCGCGACCCGCTGCTGCGATCACCCGCACCCTGCTTAAGCAGCAACCCAGAGCCCTCACCGCACACGCGGGCGCAGCTTTTGGGCTCCTGAGGCAGGGACGAGACCAGAAGGGCCGCGGGCCCCTTCCAAACTAAACGGCGTTAAACCACTCCACCCAACTCACCTGAACTACTCAAATTCAAACGCTGCAATACCAAGGCTGCCCCAGCCACCGAAGAGGCCCTTTTTTAGCTCAGCATCACCGACAACTTAACGATAACATATATTTTTTATGCACGGGGCCCCCGGCGCAGCACAGACCTCGGCCCACAAAATGTCGGCCGGGCCCGGCCGCCGCTGCTGTTGCCGTGGAAACCTCCGCCCCGCCCCGCCCCGCCCCGCCCCTCCGCAGCAGCCGCGCCGCTTCCGGCGGCTGGTGGGCGGCACCTGCCCGGCAGCCGGAGCCCCGCCCGCGTGCTGGCCCAACGGCCGCGGGCAGCCGTTGGAGGGGCGGCGGGCGGGAGTCCTGTCAGGGGTTGCGCTCTGGGGTGGCCGGCGTAGTGCTGAGGCTCAGAGAAACGCCTGTTAAAGAACAAGAGGCGAAAAGTAGAGGGGTCGGGTGCTCACAGGAACGCGTGTTCCGAAGGGTGGGTGGTAGACTACAATATGTAGTTTTAAGTAGTTACAGCAACTGCGCTTTGAGAAGGCAGCAGCTGGCTTAGGCTGGACATAGCATACAGAGATACATTTATTTTCATTTTTTTGCAGTGCAGCTTAATCCAGTCAGAGTGTCTGGTTCTATGTCTGCTGTACAAACTCAAAAGCTATTTAAATCCAAACAGCAGCAAGTTTAAAGTAAAACACAATGTCTTCCCTGCCACGTACCTACACTTCCATGCCGTATTTTTCTGTTCTGTGAAAATGAGTATCATGATTTTTTGTGCTGCTGCAGTTACCAAAATCCCTCAGGCTACCATTAAAAAGCCTCATGAAGTTTTTAACTGGACCACTGTCATGAGTTTTCCTCACTATCTCACTTGTGTTGAGGTACTTACAGGATTTAAAAGATGGGTCATATTGTACGCCCCGTGTTCAGATCGATAGCCTGCACTGCAGACCCGAATGAGACCCTATGTGGTCAAGCAAAACTTGATGCAGGGAAGACTTGGCATGCTACCACATCCTTATTTATCACAGATTGGCCAGCTAGCTAAAGCAACTCAGTCCCTGTCTCTCCCCTCACTACAACCTGGTGTTTCTGTAATTCCAGATCTAAAATATTTCTTTGGATTTGTGCTTCACTTTTAAACAGAAAGGAAGCAATGGGTGAGGGGTGGACAGCATGGTTCTTCCCAAAAGAGCATCTGTACTGCTCCTTGGCCTGAAGAAGCAATTTTCCTTCACAAAGCTCCATCCCTCGTTGCAATAAACCATGATCTAGTTTCACCGATGCTTTCACCCTACTGTCTTTACTGCCTTGGGAAGAGGAGTGACAGCGATAGAAATAGCTCTTTGATAGCAGTGTGGACAGTTCTTGCTGCTAAAATCTTTATGGTTATAATTTGCTTCACATTAAACTTCAAAGATTAAAAATACTGCCAACATTTTGTCTAGTATTTGGCTTTCTAGTTCTCATTGTTGCCTTCATTATTATTAAAGGTTTGAGGTAATTGCAGTCGTGATTTCGTGATTCTGCTAAACCCAGAAAGGTTCTGACTGAAAGATGAGATTCCCTCATGACATCGTGAGCCATTAAAGGAAAACCAAGAGGTGTAAGTGTCACAATGAAATCCTGAGTTGAAGCACTTTCTAATAGTTAATTGGGTTGTGGGGTAAGTCTGTGTTAGAGGAAAGTTCATCTCCTACTTTTTATACTGAAATTAGTCTACATGTAAGAATTAGTTCTAAAGGCAACCAAAGAGGTAAGAATGGCAAAGGTATTTCGGTAGCCAGATCTAAAATGAAATATTAATTCTTTACTATATTCGTCCTGTTAAACTTGATGGTCCTGAGTGATTAAACTCTTACCATGACTTCTGACATTTATTTTCTATTAATCTACACATTTCTGTTGGGTCTTGTATTGCACACATACAACGTTGTGAAAGGAAAGGCTAACTGTAATTTTAAACTTTTTGAGGTATGATCTGATTATTTTATATGGCACTCTGCTTCTCTGAGAATCAGTCTCATGCCCTGGCATTATTTACATAATACAGTCAGTTATAAAACAACATGTGTCAGCAAGTTTTGAAAAACACTAGAGAAGGAGTTGCATGGATGAGTGAACCATTGTAAGGAGAGTGAACAGTGCTGTAGAATCTTAACAGCAAATTAAAATCTGATTAAAATTCAAATAGTGTTTCTTAAAAGGGGAGAGAGCTGTTGTTTGGAACTTTTGATGTGTATAGTTTTTTCCTAATGCTATTAACTGTATGTGCACTTTGAAAAGGTGTTTATCAAAGCATAAATGCTCAGTGGTAAACACAGAAGAGGCCACAGTGGTTAAGCATTCTTTTGCTCAAACAAAACAAAACAAAACAAAACAAAACACCAAAAACACAACACCCTGAAGCATCTCAAGTGTTAGAACATATTGCCGGTCCATCTTTATTAGTACACCACCCTGTGTTAAGCAGCTGATTTTTTTTCTCTCCTTTTTTTTTCTTTTTCTTTTTTTTGCATTATCATGTATGACAGGCTTCTCTGTGTATCATTATATTAGTAACCTAAGGCAAAACAAACACCATTAACTCAAAAATAACCACCAGTACTGTAACTTTTATTTGCTAATAAATATCTTAATAAACAGGCTTACCCCATCTGTAAGACCTGATAATGCCTCTTAGGAAATCATAGAAAAATAAAATACAATAATAATCAGTAACTTGTACTTTGTACAAAAATCTTATTATGTTGCTCAGCAGGTAGCTTTGCCAAACCCCATATTCTTTCTGCAAAGAGATGGCGTATGTAATGCAATTCACCTTAAAAACACCCTAATGTTGAGAGCTGAGCATTCTATTACACTATTAACTTGTAGGCATGCCAGCACGTGAAAATTTACATGGAACATCATATTATCATAGGAATAGAATTTTAAAAAATGATAACGCCACTTTTCAGTAAATAAATAACAACTTCACTTCTTATGGAAATTCCCCTTGGGACTGCAGATCAGTATATTAAGCTTTTTATTTCATGGCTATTCCTACAATATTGTTCTAAACCGGTTAAAAGATGGAAAGAAAAAAAATGCACTTGGAGCATATTTGGGAGTTATACTATAGGAAGAAAGTCATTCTGAGCAGTGAGGCAGTCCCAGGGGGAAAACAACTATACCAGCTATGAAATGTTCAGTCTCTCAGAATTAATAGATCTTGCTTGCTGTGTGCAGTGCCACACAAGTTCAGACCAATGAAGATATAACAGTGCCAAGGTTGCTTTTCTGTGAGACGAATGGTGAAGATTTAGTTACAGGTAGTTGTCATTATTCAAATATATCTTGGTGAGGAGAAGCAACTGCAAAACAAGTGTTAACAATCTGGGGTCTTCAAAGAAAAGGTGATTTTCAGAGCAGTGATAAGGATATGAGATCTGGGCTGAGGCCACTGTTTGTCTGTAAAATAGTTTGCAAGTATTACGATTATACTGTTACTTTTGAAGCCATCTACCCTTGAAGTTTTGACATGGCTGTTTAAATATATAATCTAAAGTGTCTGTCATCAAATAGTTATTCATATATACACATACATTGATACATTTTATGGCTATGCTAGAACAGCAGACTATGAAGAGTAGTCATATTTGTGTACAATCTAATTTCACAGAAGAGACAGAGATTAAAACCTCTTTAATTCATATACGTTTAAAACCAACACACAGAAATAGAGGCTATCCTGAGAAAACATACTGTTCACATTATATTCCAAAAGAAAAAAAAATAAGCTAGTATTTGAGAGGTAATCAAACATTTTTCTTGTATTTTTTTTTCTGCAAGTGATTTCTTTTTAATGATGAGAAAACAATTAACTCCGACTTGATCAATGAAGGGTGCTTTGCTAGAAAATAAACCACTGCCTTTCAGTAAACATGGTTTCACATGATCTTTTTAAGCCTTTTTTTCCTTGTTAAACTGCAGATGTAATCCCGAGGACTGCAGAGTATCTGCCGTCATTACTGAAGTCAACAGCAGCTGTACCACACCAAACAAGAGCAAGCCCCCTTTGTTAGCCTCTGGGTTTTCAATCGTGGCAGCACCACATGTGACAAAACTGATACCACAAGGGAATTTTGACCATGGACCCAAGGCTCTAGGTAAGAGCAACATATACTGAAGTTCTGACTGAATCCAGTTCCTTCACCAGAGTTAACCAAGAAACAATTTTTCCCACCCTTATCTGAAATAGCCCTCTACCTTGTGAAGAAAAGTTGGAAGAAATTGCTGCAGAAGAAATGGTATTAAAAATCATATACTGCCAATTCAAACCTAACCATTTCTTGGGGAGAGGCCAATAGAGAATCATGGCCAAAAGTTTTAAAATGTTTATGTCATGTGTTAGGAATTTTAGAGTAGGAGGTTTTTCTTGAAATATGGAATTAATGAAAGAGTCCAGGAAACAGAACCACTAGGAGGACATTATTTATTTGCTACTGTGCCTTTCATTAACTGGCAAATCTCAAACCTTACACTGCAATGCACTAGGAGTATGAAACAGAGCTTATTCAAAGAGGATAATAATCAGCTAGAACTGCTGAAGGGGAGGTCATATTGTATAATGTTGTGTGTTTAGGAAGAAAAGAGAGACAAATCCTACAAATAAAGGTTGTATTCTCTGTAAGTTCTGCTTGATAGGGAGGGTAGCTTTATCCTGAATTTAAATCCAGGATTTGGGGAGATTTTCTGAAGAAAAAAAAACAACACACAAAACATTTATATTATGTACTGCAGTATTTCTATTAGATGTGTAGTTTGTTTTAAATACTTATTCCAAACTCAGTGGTGGTAACCCATTCCAGATAAAACAACAGTGCAGCAACCACTTTTTGTACCTTGCATGTGCCACTTTGAAGGTAACCATCATCTGTTTCACCACATCGCTGAGGCAGCAGCATTGTCTTTTATGATCAGTGCACCCTCTTTCCCCCAGTTAGAGTAGGCCATCCATTCCATGCAAATCTTTAGAAACCTTTGATGTAAAACCTACTTCAGTCTGTTGATGTCTTCTTATACGGATTTAACTGAGTTTGGATTATGCCCCGAATGGCCAAACTACATCTCAACTCAAAACTCCCAACAAAGAAATTAAAACTAGCAAAAGGTTTTAGCAATACATTTGAACGACAAGACAACATGTGTCCTAATAAATGTTGGTTCTCTAACAACAAATCAACTGTGACAGTAGTGGGATGCAGGAAGGGAGTATTTATTAGGAGAGCTGAATCCTACGTACTGTAAGTATAAGGTAGGGCTTCATCCTACTGCCACTGAAGTCAGTAACAAACTGATGAATTTTGGTCACAGCAAAACAGTGCCTATTGACACCGAAATATTTAACTCTTCACACAGTTACATCATTGTCCCTGGAATTACTCAATCAGGAGGTTTATTAAAATCCTTCATCAGAATGTGAAACACCTGGTGTTTTAGAGTAGAACCTTCCCAAGACAAAAATGTAATCGTGTAGTTGGCATTTAGTAACTAAAATAATCTATAGATTTGAAACATTGGCTGTATTTTTTGTCTTTTTTCAGCTCATCCTATTGTACATAAAGAAATGGTAAGTTATACAAATCAAAGCATTCAGCTTGCTAAAAATACTTGTTTAGCTTTTCCTTTTTGCCTCTCAGTCATTGTCAAGTAGAGTTCAGTCTGCACAAGAGAAAACTGAAAATTTGTGTAAGGAAATAGATATCAGTCCTCTGAAGAAAAATTAGTTCTTCAGTTGTGTGTGTAGAAAAGAAAATTGTTGTTTACTGGAAGTTCTAATTTAAATTATGACAATTGTACCTTTTTTATTTATTTTTTTTCATAAGCTGGACCCTGGAAAACCTGCAAATAGATTTTTTCCAATCACTGCTGTAGAGGACCCTCAGAACATTATGCTGTGATGGTACTATGAAAGTGCTCCCTATAGAGATTCAATGAGCACTTTTTCATAATTCACAACCAGAAGTAAATATTCCAATGCAGATTTTCCCCCAAATTCGATTAGCCAGGTCCTAGATTCGAGGTTACTTTCTAAACAACTGAGGCCCCAGGCATCACACAGTTCGTAATACAGACAGCTAGATTTCTTTGTGATTTGTGAGTTATCAGTCCCACGGTTTTGGCTTATCTACTGCTCAATATATATGCTGCTTAGCAGTTTTTCACTGAATTGTCAATAATGAGAAGTATCAGTATAAAATATTTTATTAACAAATTTGTAGTCAACTTGCTGATATGCATGTTAGAGATGAATATTCCCCAAAACCTGTACGAAGCAGTAGGTCCTCTGATAATATCAATGAATATGCTGGACTCCCGAGGAAACCATATGTGTTACTGAAGTTAAAGGACACAATAACATTATTTCTTACTGCCTTACAAATATTTTATAGGGGTTTGGATTTGCAAGCACTTTGTGCCTAACTCTTCATGTAAATAGTCCAATTCCTAATCAGCCTTCCTATATGAATTAAGCTGCACAAGCACTGAAATGTTTACAGATTCAGGAGTTTCTGAACATGGCACAGTAAATACATTATTTCTGGGACACACATATAGTTACTAACTAGTCAAGTACTAAGACGCTTAGACATAGGTAAAAAATTCAGACATGGACAAAGCAGAACAACTGAAATGATTTTGAAATGATTTTGAGACTGAACTCATTAATATATTTTCCCTATCTTCAATGTCATGAATTTGCATTTTTTATTTCAGTTTAATTGCAAAGATATGAAAAATCAGATAATATGCTAAAACTTTCTGGAAGAGAGGTGTACGCGGGAAATTACTGCAGCAAAGAAAGGTAAGAGATACTGATATAGAATATTCAAAGAAACATACAAATAGATTTCACTATGTGAATGTGAACTGGTGTTATTTCACATATAAAAGGCGGAAATATTTTTTTAATCTACTTTTAGCCTCATGTTCTTTCATTAAGAATTTTCTGTTCCTTTCTAAAGTTCAACACATCTTTTTATAGTATATATTGGCATATTATTACTCATATTCTTTTTTGAGATTTCTTTCATTTTAACCTCAGAAGAGTCTTAAAATGGCTACTTAAAAGAAAATCACTTATATACTGTTTAAACTCTTTGGTGACTTCAGCAGAGGGACTCAACTTTTTTATAGCATGGACAACATCTTACTAAAGATGCCAGCTGATGGACACCTCTTTTCCCTTTTATGATCACAGATAATTTCTACAGTAATCAGTTGCATGGAAAAGAATCATTAGAAAAAGATCCAGTGTGGTGGTGATAGAAAGGTCAGCATCAGGTTACCAGATAGTTTTCTGTAAACTAGTTTGCATTTTTTTTTTCTTCTTCTTATGGAGGAAAAGAGAGGCTGTCCAGAAAACAAGCCAAGGAAGTTTGGGAGGTACTACATGTATAGAGTGCACGCTGCTTAAAATTTTAAAAGCCAATGGAGCAGGTCAACACCATTACCATTATTGGGAGCTATGTAATTAAGTTCTGTATGCTTGAAAAATCTCAGACATTATGATACACATATTTACAATTATTTATGTACATATCCACACATTTTTTATATCCATTATGTGCTCAACATATCCTAGTCCATAATCTGAGAATCTATATACAACCATAGCACTCATGGATGAGCAGTGTGTGCTACTAAATATGGTATATGATGGCAGAAGATATTTGTGAACTCTAAATGTATGGAACTGTCTTGTGCAAGTTTTTTTGTTTTGTTTTGTTTTGTTTTTGTTAGACTTCCTTAGCACAATATGGACAGTTCTTTTTTCACTATGTTCTAGTCTTTATAGATTTTTTTTTCCTTTTCAGTGCTGATTCATTCATCTCTCCAGGTGATTTCAAGGCCCCTGTCACACTCAGTCTTAGCTCAGCCTGGCAGATCTTTCTCTTACTCTCAAAATATTACAATAGTACTGTTAATAAAGGAAGAAAAATAGATTATCTTTGCCATTTATTCAGGAAAGATCAATTACAGTTGGTGAGCAAGGGTATTCCTGAAGAAAACAGTTTAACAGAATACAGTGCTCTTCAACCATGTGCAAATGCTACGATAAATGAAGTATCGCTATTTTAATACTTTTCCTAGAAGATGCAATAGACTAAAGCCTTTTTAAGGTTATTCTGGCCTTTGCTACTCTAAGAGATGTGTTGGACTGGATTAGAAGTGAGCCCTCCTTCCCACTCTATGCAGGACATATGCCAAGACAGACTGAGCCCATGAAGGAGTAGTTACAGGTATCCTGCATTCATAAAGAGAAATTCTCGGCTGCCTGGATGTGCCCTGGAGAATCACTCCATCAGCTGAGTTACAATAGCTAAATACAGGCTTCAATTTGCAGTGGGGCCAGCTGAAATTCAGTAACTGGCCTTCACTACAAGTACATTCTATGCTGCTTTGCCTTGGTGTTTGACATAGTCCCATGGGGTTGTTCTAACATCAAAATTGCTGTGGTAAACACACTCTTACTAGGCACCTCCACAGTCCCAGGTGTTCCACATAGTAAATGTACTACATCTGAATAAAGGGCATCTGTATGTTACTTATGGCACACATTTGGGCCATGCATGAATCTGCATTGAAAATGAATTTAATGGAGCCCAGGATTAGGTTCATCATATCTATAAAAATGGAAAATGGAAAGTCAGTCTTAAATTACAAAAAATCAAAGTACTACCGTCTATGAGTTCCGTATCAGAATAAACTAGCTAATCCTTAATACGACTTCAGACGCAGAACGCTTTGTCAAGAGCAATTAAGTTATTTGAATTCATTGTTTAGTGTACTGTTTGCAGTTACAGGATTGCCTGATCCTGATGTATTAAACCACAGCATGCACCTAAGCTTTTATTAGACAAGTACTGAATTTATATTCATGGGAAACAAAAAAGGTTACTTAGGTTTAAGAAAAATTTAAATTATATAGCTCAATTCTCCTCCATGGAGTCGCATTGCTTCTCAATAATTCCAAAGAGTATGCAAACAGCTCATGGGCAAAGTCTACTAAATCTGCTGTTGTTTAATTTTAACACCAGCATTACAGATGAGGTCCTCTCTTTTTCAAAGGTTCAGCACAAATACTAAATACAGTCAATGCATGAGATTCATCTGACTAAACACAGATGCCTGTATATGAGCTAGTCATTCTGGTCTTGCGTGCTTCTCTGGCACAATTCATCTCACCCAAAAGTAAATAACTACGTTTGCCAGATGACATTTGTCAGTATATGAATACTGCAAGGCCCAGCTCTCTTCATTGATTAAAACAGAGCTTCAGATGACTAGCTCACATGCAGACCTCTAAAATTAGGTGATGAGAATTCCCCTCAATAGGTCCCAGGGCTCTGACTGACACATGAAGATGGCTTGAGTAAGGATGACTGACATGGCTTCCATGTTAGATGACTGCCCCTCTTGGCTGCGTGAACATCCAAGTTTCTTGTCAGTCAAATTTGGAAGCACTGTGGTTGGCACGTGATGGATAGCTGGGGCAGTGCCCTTGTCGACCAAGAGACCCTAATCCCATTCTCCTGTTCAGCAGTCAAGGCCCTCACTTAAGCTATCTTTTGTAGTCTTAAGTGGTACACAGGTAGAGGTAACAGTACAAATAGATGGAGTTTGTTCTCGATAAATATCAGATCTGTGAGAAAAACCTATACATGGATATTATTTTATTATTATAAATAACTAACTTAGAACTATTTCCTTAAGTCCACATTTTAATTTTTTTTTTCTTGCATATCATGCACATTTTATTTTGTGAAATTTCAACAAGTACTTTTAGTCATGAAGCACTGTGCAATGTTGGCCAGATTTTCAAAACCAGTGTACTAGATTTGCTTGAATTTGTTAAGTTTAAACTGTAACTGCACACTGCAATATGCAGGATAACTAGAGTAATATTCACCTGAAGAAAGTATCCCCTTAAAAAAAAAAACAAACAAAAAAAACACTTTAAGTTCACATATACACTTGTGGCTTGCACAGAATTGGGCTCGCATTTGAGAAGCATCACCTGTTTTTTCTCTTGAATATTTTTTTGTTTGTTTTTAAATGAACAAAAAGACACTTAAACAGACATAATAGTAGCACTTCTCTTTGTGCTGAATAACATGGAAGAGTAGGCTTGGAAGCCTAACAAGAGCAAATAAAATGTTTCCAAAATGGAGCAAATGTAAATCTGATCAAAGTAACTACTATAAAAGTGTCATATTGCACCTCCACAACAACAGAAACGAAAGCCATATGAACCCACAAAATCCTGGATGTACAATGTTTTTAATAAATGTCCTCACCAAAAGAATCCCTTCTTCTTTCCTTTCTGGTTACCCAAACTCTTGTTTATATAAAAAATATATCTGATTAATAAATGTTTTTATATTGTTATTATATTTTTTCTATTGAAAATATATTTTCAGTAGTGTGATAAGTTTGGAAATTAATTTCCATGAAATATATCCAGGTTGTGTGCATGTAACATACTGCTTTGCATGCACACTACCAGGAATGAATAAATGTGCAAAGGAGAATTTAAAAGTGCACGTTATGTTGCATGTTATGCAGACCAAAGTTATGGTCTGCATTAGTTATGAGTAATTTTGAAACCCCACTGACAAATAACAGATTCATACCTCCTCAGTAATATGTTTAAATATGAGAGAGGCTCCTTCCACAGATGTCATGTTGTTGGCCATGAAAGCAATGACAGGCAAAATGGAAAACAATAAGAAAGGAAAAGCGAGTTTTAGATTACCCTGTGATGTTACTGCTTTTTAAAAGGTTTCAGGTAAGTATGATTTTCTTTCTGTAAGGGAACCCTTAACAACAACAACACAAAAATTCAAATGTAGAATTGGGGCAGAAATTTTCAAGTGACAGTCACAAACAAGAATAATTTTTTTTTCTCCTCTAAAGGCCTGTGATCCTGCAAAACACACATGCTGGTACAGTCCTACTGAGGTCAGTGGGACTACTCATGCTGATAAAATTACCTCTGTGGCCAGTATAAGACTGGTAGCGCCCTTCTCTAAAACATGTTTACCAAGTTGGCATTGTAGAACACTGGTGAATCCTTATCTTTAGAAAACTTGTTCCTCAGTTAAATCTATTTTTTATTTTTATTTTTTAATGGAAGAAAGGAAAATTTATTCAGTTCACTATTGTTATCCCATGTAAATTAAGGAAGTTATTCCAAAACAAAGTAACAACAGTGAATCAGGCCTTGCATGTCCTACTCTGTGAACCAGTTGGAAGCATAATCTTTTCTGAGTTGCTTTCTGCTCTTCCTTCTTGCCACTGGTATATATCAGCAGCCTTTTTCAAGAGTCAGGAAATACAATTTGATTTACAATCTGTAAATTAAGCAGTAAATATTATTATGATTACATAAAGAAGTTAGTTCATTTTGATGTACATATATATTATTACTAATTACTCAAATGCACAATTTAACTGAATATTTGTAATGCTTAAGTATATTGAAATGCCACATAACTTAAGAATGTTCTCCAAACCATGTATAAATTAACAAAAGCATCTGTACCCCATTTACATGTGACATGCATGTAGATCTGTGTGCGACTTCTCCAGCTTGCAGACATGTACTCATGTCCCAGGCTCTTAGTAGCGCATATCCCATGCAAAAGTTTGGAAATGTAGCCCAGCACGAGTGTGTTAATTGTCTGATCAAAAAATGAAATCTGTAAGTCTTAGAGAGGTACAAATATTATGTTAGGCCTTTGCAGCCATTTTCTTGCATGTAAATATGGCTATTCAAGAGTTCTAAAGGTAATTATCTTCGATGTCATTTAGATATTTGTACTAAATGAAGATCTGGCCCGTGGTAACCAGAACTGCATTTCAGCAGAGTCTGCTTTTCACTTCTAAAAGCAATTAGAAGTAGACTCAAGGCAACATATTATTACACTGCTGTCCTATGTCTCCTTTTCTGCCTACATACAATATAATCGAATACCACAGTGTAACTTCCAGCATTAGTCTGTGGCTGTACCACTGCCCTCTATTGGATGATGCTACAGCTGATCTGCTCCTGTGGGATAAGACATATCACCCCACTGATGGCTGACCCTCTAAGGTCTACTGCCATGTTGAGTTCAAGTTGTGGAGGCCTGCATTTTTGGAACAGAAAACTTTCTGAAGTCTATGTGGCCACAACATAGCTGAAAACCATGCTTTACATGTGGTTATGGAAATATTACAATCAGTTTTCTGGTGACAATTTGCCACAGAGTAGAAGCAAATGCTGAGTGTTAAAAAAGGTCTAGGGTGGTGAAGAATACAAAAGATGAATAAATTTTCCAACCTAATCTAAAATTTAAACCATAAAAAGTGTCGAGTGCTAAAGTAATTCAGAATCAAGGACCTGAAGATTTCAGGCAGATTTCTTTCACTATTCTCCCAATTATCTACATAATGAAAACTCACTATATAAAATCATCAGTCATTTCTGCAAACAATACTAGCATTTTGAGGCACCGGCTTACCAGCATTTAAACGATTATAAAGTAATATAACGATAAGACCCATACATTTGGATTTAATTAAGAGATAAAATAAGAGATAAATAAATATTTATGTGAAACTTCTTGATTGCACATTTGGTATTGGAAGTTACATGGTCACAGAACATGAAAGAAGTCAAATACGTTTTGATCTACCAGCAAACTCTAAATACATCGATAAAGAAGCCACACCAGGCCAAATAGATTACTACTTTCAAGTGAGTTCATGAAAGTTTCCCAAATACTGTTATACAAAGTTACACATCCATGCTGAGTTATTCATCAATGTGTAGCAAGAGTCTTGCAGTAGGCCAGGATTTTATTGGCAGATAACTGACGGAGGAACTATGCAGTGTGATTAAAAATTCCAGTTTGGAAGCATTAACATAGAAGTACTTTTAGAGTCTAACCAGGAGACTGCAGTTCTTGAAGTTGGGAAGAGCAGAAGGGAAGAATGAGAATATTTTCCATTTTAGAAATGCTGAGGCACAAAACACAGTTGATTTCAGTACTTTCATACATGAAATCCTTTCTCCTGTATGTGCATCATGTGTAACCGCAAAGTCTGTAAACTGCTGACTATTCGTCTCTGGTGTCCAATGAGTACAACTCCAATTCTTCTAATGTCACTGCAAGATAAAAAATTTCATCTTGGATGCAAGTATATAAAAACTCTTGTCCCCAAAGAATATAAACATACGACAAGTTGCTCTGCTTAAGGACAGTTTACTTTCCTGAGTGGGACAAACAAGAATGCTGCAGATGTTCAAGTTTGCTGTATTTGTCAATTTCAAATTAAAAGGAAAAAAAAAGTGCCATTTAAGAATTTCCCTTCCAGTTTTCCTTCATCTCATCCAGCCCTCCATCCCAGAGCAGGTGGCACACCTGCAGAGCCTGACTCTGTCAGGAATGAAGCCAACAGCCCTTAGCATCCAGCACAAGCCACCAGTTTGGCTGTCATCTAAACATCATTTTCAATGCACTGAGAAAGATTACAGAGGTGGTGAGGGCAGGAAGCTTCAGTTATGCCCTGTCAATTGTACTAACCCCACAATAGGACATGGCATTGACATTGCATGTTTAGATATCCTCAAAAATTGTTTTACAATTATAGCTAGTAAAGCATCTCATGGGTTGAGGCACAACCCTTATGAGTTTCACATTTTCAGTTCAAGATACCTGTCTCTATCCTGCAGATGAAGAGCCAGTAGATAGCAGCAACTGTTATGTACTTAGGCTTAACATCCACATGGAGGATAACATACAACACTTAAGATCAGCAGGGACTATGCAAAAAATATTGAGCATCGTAGAAGCCTAAAAGCAGCAGCAAGGAGAATAAACCTTTGCAGGTGGGGTGGTGGTTAGAAATGCAGGAACAATGCATAGCACTTATCAAGAAAGACTTAATAAAACTCAGAAAGAAGGTAGCAGGCTAAGGGTCAGAAAGGTTATCTGAAGAAAGAAGGAATCTTTTGTAAATCTGAAGTGTTATCTGAAAGAGGAGAGTAGAAAGGACGATAACCTTAAGCAGATTATCAGTAAAAACACTGCAAGGCAGACAAAACAGAGCTTGAGGAACAACCAGCCAAAGGCACTTCAAAAATAAAGCTTGCAATAAAACTTTCTGTAAACTCATGGGGTAAAAGAAGCCAGTCAGCGTGCCCACAGAGTCTAATTTTAATTGGGATATAAAAGAGCACTGAAAGACTGGCCACTAAACAATTAATTGTGTTGACATTCACTGTGGAAGAGAGTGACTCACAGAGCCAGTTATGGGGGACTTGTCAGAAGATCTGTCAGAAGTGGAAGTGACTGCCAGAAACATTATGGGACAAACTGAAAAAAACAAGCAGCATCTTCAGAACAAGACTGTACTTAGTCAAGAGTTTTAAAGGATCTCAAGGATAAAATAGTGGAAATACTGATAGGGATGTGAGGGAGAGAGATATCAGCTCATTCCATTTGCTTAAACATTTATTAGTGCCTGAGGCATCGAGAGTGGTGACAGACAAAATAAAAAGCTTCCAGAGGAGGTCTGAGGAACTACAGACCTGTGAACCTGTAATCATTAAAGGGTAGAGTAGAAACCACAAAAAGGAATAAAATTAGTAGATGCCTGGGTAAATGATCACTTGAAGAGTCGCTACAGCTTTTGCAAAGAAAAGTCCTGTTTTATAAAGTTAATTGCTTCCTATGGAGGAGTCAGCATGCATATGGATGAAGGTGATCCACTTGATACACTCTACTTGGATTTCCAAAGTCATTAGAGAAGGTTCCTCATCAAAAGTTTATACAGAAAATGAGCTATGTCGTAAGAAAGTCTTCCCATGAATAAATAACTGGTTAAAAGATAGGAGGTTAAGAGCAAATTGTCAGTTTTTACAATGGAGTCATCAGTGAAAATCTGCAGGGACCTATGCTGGGATAATGATGAACATTACCGTTCAACAAATCAGTAAATGGTCTGGAAAAACAGGTGAGCAAAGAGGTTAAAAAGTCAGTTGGTGAGACTGAATTATTCAGGGCAGCAAGGGAAAGGGCCAGCTGTGAAGAGTTCTAGAAAGATCTACGACTGACTGTGCCACAAAACAGTAGATGAAATTCTGTGTAGGTGAACGTAAAGTGATACACGTGGTAGAAAACCAGTTCTAACTTCATGTATAAAATTCCTGAATCTGAACTGACAATTACCATTGTTAACACAGGTAAGTCCCAGCGTCACATAAAAGATCAGGAATGAATGCAAAGGGAATGGAGAGCAACATAGCTCTCATAGCAATATCATTATGCTACCATACTAATCCGTAGTTTGCCCAAACCTGTGTTTTCATTTAAAAAATGTAATGAAATTGAAGTTGGCTGAAAAAAGGCAGAAGGGTATGGAACAACTTCCACGTGAGGAATGACTTGGGCTTGATGATGTTCACAGCAAAGTAAGAAAACATTTTGCCACTGATTTCAGTGGTTTAGATCAAAACTGATTACCCAGGAAACATTTAAGGATGTTTATTGCCTAAGCTTTGCTAGCACGTAGTATGGTCAGAGAATGAACCTCCTGATGTCTAATCACAACTTTATCTTTCATTGTTTTGGTAAAAGCTGCATTTGTCTTTTATTAGCTTAGGTATGAAAGGAAATGAAAGCGGTGTTCCACGCATCAGAATAATTATGTCACTGCAGCATCCAAACAAATTCAGATTAGTCACTACAGGAACAGTAGATTACATACTTACTCAATGCTCATTCTTGAAACCATATCCAAAGTTGTGAAACCTGCTGCCATGAAGTTATTTTTATACTGACCCATTTTTATGGAGTCCAGCCAATCACTAACTGAAACAAACAAAGGATATTCTGGAACTTCACCAGGTGAATCTGGCATTCTGTAGAAACAAAATGCAAAGGTCACCAAAGCAATATAAAATATGATGCTTGGTTTACTCAGGTAGACATTATTTTTAATAAAAGGCAGAAGGAATGAATGGGAACCCTGAGATGTAAAGGTCAGTTCTTAACTGAGGTTCTCTTTAACCCCTTGTCTAAAGCTTACAAATCATGTTAGTGTGCAAAGTTTCACTTAAACAATACATTTTTTTAAAAGCACTGCAACTTAGTAACAAAAAGGAGTACACCTATGCCACTGTTCTTATTGTTACCACAGTGTTTGTTTGCAGTTCTTACATGTTCAGGATGGTAATTGTTTGTAAATACAGTAGTTGAAGTAGGGAGAAAACAAAATTTAATGTTAGATGCAATTTAATAATATTAACATACTGCAAGATGATTTTTACATTTTTCTGTAAAGTAATACTAATGGCTCCTTATTGCTATATCATTATGCAATGTGAACACTGTTTGTAGCAGCTACAAAACTAAACCTAAAAAAGCAAGAACATTTTATATCTTTGCTTTTACACAGAATTATACAGCATAGCAAATAAAAATGAAGGAGCTAATTTAGTTGAGTTTCTGTTTCACTTCTTTTCCCTACTGTTGTTGCAACTGAAATGGAAAGATGGAAAAAAAGCAATCAGGGGACATGCATTTCCAGTCTTTCACTGTGCACCATGCTGGTAAGGGCTCACAACTTCCACAGACTTTGTACGTTTTGTGTGGAGAAACTGTAGCAACAGAATGCAAAAAAGCATACAGCTATGTATAAAAGCTTTATAGTAGACTTTAGAAGGAAGATATAATTTATTCTATATATATAATTTTTTGTTTCCAGCAAAATCCAGCTAACATTAAGTGATGGAATATAACTTATGTATAACGTAGGAGGCAACACACCCTAGTATCTTAACGTGGAGTTTCAACCACACATCTGAATACATTAAACACATGGATTTTCATTCATATCATCAGAATTATACAGAGATAAAGTCTGGAGAACCCTGTCAGGTACAAGGCTAGATTACAGACCTACAGAGGTCCCTTACAATCTGATTTATTCTAAGATAGTACAATTCCTATAGCATAACTGCTGATCTTTTTAATTAATAGTAACACAGTAAGTATTCAGATTAACTGCATCAAACACTTCTGAATGAATGGAAAAACTTTCCCAAACAGGTGAGCACAATAAAAGATCATCTGCATGACTCTTAAAATCTTAGAACCTTAAGTAATGTTTTTAAAAAATAAGTAAAAAATGCATCACTTTGATGCTAAATAAAGTGACCCATGTACAAGTAAAAAGTGATATGCATATATTTACATGCACACACACATATATGTAAAGCAAGAGACCACTAAATCTTGTACATGCACATTAAATCCCACAAGCCACTCCAGTCTGTGGTAGGTGGAATGGCTGTAGCCTACTAGGTATTCCTAGAAACCACTCCCTTCACAGCAAGATACCAGCCTCAGTCTTTTCCCTATCTCTCATCCCTTCTCCAAGCACTATCACGCATCTTTTATCCCACTGAGGTTCTTAGCAAGACTCACCTGGGCACTGAGAATCCCTTATAAGCCCAGGGGATCTCCGAGAAAAGACATTTATCTCAAGGTATATTTCAGATAATGAGGTCAGTGAGGCCAGCTGTAACTTCACTCATTTCAGCTGCTACCCAGGCACAGCTTAGATTACTAAGCTTGCAAAAGTTGGAAAGTGTTCAACTATGGCCTTTCCTCTCCTGTGGCTGCATTCATTTCTGTAATATGATTACCAGAAAAAGCTTTGGACAACACCATCAAAAATTTGCTGTACAATGGTAACAGTGTAATCTCTGTTTGGTCACCTGTGCCATTCTTCTGCAGATAACTTTCTGCAGGAAGTTACTCCAAGGCACTTCAGAAATTGCTAGAGCATTGTCAGATGGAGGCTGAAGGTAATAAATGGAGAAGGAAAAACAAACAAACAAACAAACAAAAGTACAAACAGAAAAACACTTAGGAAAAGCACCAAAGCAGTGAACAAAGATTCCCAAAGATTAAAGATAGACAGTGAACAGAGCTCATAAAAATAAAAAAAAGAAAATTGCCCAGTGTAATTTTTGTGGCTTGAGAAAAAACGTCCTTTTGCAACAGCGTGTCAAGAATAAAACAAACCTCTAAAGGGGCTCAAAATTATTTGAAACCCCCGTAACACTGTCAATTCAGAACTTTGCCACTCTCTCCCACTCCTGCCTCATACTCTAAAACATCTAATGATGGCCACCATGGCATATTCAAGGGGAAAGTGCTGAATATGTTCTTACACAAGTACATCCTCCACTAGGGTATGAAGGGTGCTTGGATTGCGGATCAGTTTGTCTAGGAAGCTGACGATATCACTAAATTTTGGACGGTGGTTCCTCTCCTTTTGCCAGCAGTGAAGCATTAGTTGGTGAAGAGAAGCTGGGCAGCCCATGGGAGCTGGAAGCCTATAGCCTTCTTCAATAGACAGGATAACCTGAAGAAATAAAATGTATATGATTACAGGGCATTACAGTTAAATGCTGAAAAGACAGTGTAAAATTGAAAATTAGAAACCAGTGATAACACTTAATGGTACAGCCACCCTCACTTTATGCATCGCTGGAGCATCACTCGGCAAATCAGGGCTAGCAGGAGTGTGACTGATGCTCTCTGTAGGTGGGCTCAAGCAGAGCATCAATCACGAAAGTACGCCCCATGATGCGTGTGAAATATTTTTTTGGGATATGAAACAGTGGATTCTTTTTTAGACTCTGACCATCCAAGAAAGGAGGGGGAAAGAGCTAGTAAATATCGCTGTCTTTTTCTTCCACCTGCAGGTTGATGTTGTAGTGAATGGAGTCACAGGGCCACAAAACTAACCTCAAATGGCCTCTGCATACTGGGATGCTCTAATATTTGCATCCTGACAACATGTTGCACTACAAATGCACACTGGAGCATCCCACAAATTCACTTGCTGATCATATGCTTCTACTGATCTTTAGAGTACAACTAATTCAGTTCAACGTCTCGCACAGAATTACAACAAAGCACAACATTATTTTGCACAGCCTTTCTCAAAAAAACTGAACATCCAAGCTATTTATGATAAAATAAAATAAAATAAAATAAAATAAAATAAAATAAAATAAAATAAAATAAAATAAAATAAAATAAAATAATAAAATGAAATAAAATTCTGGTTTATATTGTGTACCCTAAAGTGAGTAAAACTTTCAGATTCAGTAGATGTGGGAAAACACTGGAATTAGAAAGAAACTGATTTGATGTTATAGATGAAGGACATGCATGAAAAATTACATTTGATTGAAAGCTTATTTTTAGTAAAACAGATAATAAATAATATTGTCTGGAAATACATTAGCAGCATGATAGGAAGCAGCAAAACCAGGTAAGGTCCATGAAAATTTGGCAGGATTTTTTATGTAAGTTTAAAAACCAAGAGGTTTTTTGCTCACTAGATTCTGCAATGAATGATGACGGTAGCAGTGGGGATGTTGACAGAAATAACGGAATTGTGCTTTCTTGTATGTAAAAGAATGGAAAGATAATATACAGTTGATCAAAAACAAAGCTAGGAAAAAACCAACCCTACCACACGCATATAATCCTTCCACAGAAAAATCCAAGTAATGCTAAATGGTCTTTGAAGTACACATGATTGTACACAATATTTATAATAATACAGCGCACTTATGAGAAACATACCTACTGCATTTATACCCACTCTGCTTTAAGGAGACATTTATCATTTTCACGCAGATATATGTATATGCTGCAGACATATTAATGCAGCTGGAAGGGGGTGCATTAAGATATTTACAGCAAATCAATGTTTTATAGCACTAGCTGTAGCTTCAATATATTCAGTCTCATTACCCTAGAATATATCCTCCTTTTTTTTTTTTTTTGAATTCTGAATTAATGTTGTTGGCTCTGTTTAGCAATGCCTAATGCTTATGCTGCAAGCATTATGCAAATAAATAACAGTAATGAAGCCACATTAGGACCTCAGCTCCCCTTTATGGCATGGCAGAGAATGGAACAAGAATCTTGTTACTGTACACAGCGGGGTGCCTGAGTTTTCTAAAATGAGGTGACTTGATCCTACAGTATACAGCCCCCTTGTACCCTGGCAGAAACACATATGCATGAAAAATGTGTTTCAACACCACGGGGAATTGGATTTCTATGGGTAAGTTTCAAAGCCATCAGTGGCAGCCCTCAGGAGGACAGGCCACTCAAAAGGCAGTATAATTTGCCACAGAGATCTCTGAATTTTATGCACCTGTGAGTACTGACAGACACACGCATACAGATGGGGCTAGCCACGCACATACGGCGGTGACATCTACCGGTAAATTATAGGTCAATATGATAATGCTTCCACCTGCCTTCCTGGCTACTTATCTCCCTGGGATTTACCTCAACGCTCCAAAATCTGGGTTGCCAAAACGGCTGCTCTCGGAAAAAAATACCATCAGGCTGCCAGAGAAATATCTCCTCCAAGCCTCCTTACCATGGAATATGCTCTCAGACGCTCCCGTTACAGACTCAGGGTGGATGAAATTCAATCCACCATGCACAAAATGTTATTCACAAAACTGCCAATAATCTAGTATCTCGAGCAGTCTGTCAGACGTGGCTTCATAAAACCTAGGTGCTTATTATACTACGGGGTATAGCTGAGTTGTTACTTGTCATTGAAGCTGCAATCTTCCGAAGCCCAGAAATGCAGATATCATAGTCTTTACATTTAACTCTACCCACTGCAAATGATGAATTTCTGAAATGTTTTCTGTTTTTAAGGGAAAGGAAAAGCTTCTCTTCTTTTATTGGACGTATAGCATTTGCTTGACACAACAATGGAGAGCTGAAGAGGTTTTTCTGAAATAAATTATTCAGGAAAAAAGCAAACGCAGCCACAATTTTGCAGACATTATATTTTCTCTGACACACTCTATTTCATGATGTCTTTGAAAAAGAAGTTATAGCCCATTTTGTTTCCTCTCTTGTTCAAAAGGAACATTTCTGTATAAAGGGAAATGCCAGCTGTTACTGGGATAATTACAATTTCTCATTGATACAAGAATGTTTTAAAAATAAACTGTAAATATTGCTCATTAGTATCACTGTGAGGCAGGCATTATTTTTAGAGTTGAAGAAGTAGAGTAGATGTGATGAGAGGTGGTGAATTCTGCAGTGGGAGTCGAGTGTCAAAGGAAGAACTGGAGCTTTTAAATTCAGTATTCTCTACTCACTTTGCTACTTGCATATCACCTATTTCTGAACAGAGGAATTAGATATCCAAACAACTACGAGGAGGAGAAGCATTAAATTTTTCTGGGTAATATATGAATTATTTAGTATGCAAAGATTATATATTTTAATACATTTTAAATGCATTTTTCCTCAACAGCTTGAAGGTTGAAGCAGCACCACATTAATCATGAAAGGGGCTAAGTGTTTGTATCTACAAGAAGGATATAGAAAAAGCTCTAGCTATCAGTGCAAGTCTTTGCACATTAGCAAATCTATGTGCCATCAAGTTCAGCCTGAAAGAATATGAACATGAGCTTAGTTTCAGTACACACCAAGCCCTCAGTCTGCTAACAAAAAGGCTGATTACTGCTCTCTTGTTCTGGTTTTGTGATGAATGCTTGATGGATATGAAAAGCAGTAAAACATTCAAATATTCCATACTGCAATCAAACACTGGGAAAAAAAAGCTTTAGGTTTCTTTTCAGTGATGAGGATGTTTAAAACTCACTAGTAGGTCTTGTGGGTCAGCATTAAGGTGAGTAAAATGGGCAGGGTGTTTTTACAAGTAAATCTTTCTGTCAAGTGAGAATATAAAATATATGGGAAAGGGAGTATTTTTAAAGTTAACTAATTATTTTAGTGCTCTTAAATGCACAGGCTTTTATGTTCGTAAAGGGGAACATTCTTTTTATATTTTTTGTACGCAGATGATATCAATCACTGGAGTTTGTTAAATACATTTTGTCATTTTTGTTTGATGTTAGAGGCAGCTGTAACGGTTGAAGACTAAGTTAATATTAAATATTAATTACACAAAAATATCTGAAAATGTTTATGGACTACTACATACAATTTATATATTCTTTAGTTTAAAAGTAATTTCAAATTGGCAACAAACGGTATCTGAAAATAAAGCTATAATCTTTCTGATAGTTTCATTATTAACAGTAATATAGACTTTGCTTTTGAAAGCTAACTGACAGGTTTTTTAATGAGACAGAGGCAGAACAAAGCCCAGAGGGATGTTGTCCCTGTGTCCTGCTGACATCTGAAAAATCTACCAGGAGAGATAGGCAGCTGCTCACACCTCATGGTACAGAGCCAATCCCAGATGCCTGCCAAGTGTTTTGATATCTCTGGATTCAAAGAAAAGTTTTAGGGTAAGTTATTATTACTAGTACAGGAAACTGCCATCAGTGTAAGGACTTTTATTCTGTGTGCTACAGTAGTTTTCTTGCCTATTGATTACAATCCATTAAATATTCTTTTTCTTTTGGAATACTGTAGTTCTGCAACATGCAATAATTTATACAATGGCCTCTAACAGGTGTCCCAGTAGACTTCACTCACAGCTGTTCTACAAACCAAATGCACGGAAAATAAATCTTCCTTTCCTCACACGAACATTAGCAAGCCAGGCTCTTAGCACAATCTGTTCATCAGTACACTAGTTTCCTTGGAAAGTTCAATATCTTAGCTAATGTTTATTAATTAAGCAATAAGACATGACAGACTGTGCGGCAGCCCTAATTAATGGATACCTCTGGTGCCTGCCACACATCTAAGAAGTGCATTAATCAGCACCAACACAGGTCTGAAGTGACTTACCACAATAATAAAATGGTTATTTACTTAAACAAGAACATTTCTCAAAGCTAATAACATTTCAAGCCTCTACATTATACCATGTACAGTATTAAAAAATGTATGAGAGACATTTTCAAACTCTGTTGCCTAAAGTTCAGCTTCCAAATCCCTGCATAAGAATATGAACAGAGGATGCCTGATCTGCAAAGGTGTTGAGTCTCTCTGGCTTGCACTGCCCCGGTGGATATGTATGAACAGCTGCAGTCTGAAAATCAGATGGAGCTTATTTAGGTGACAGGTATCACTTTTACACTTCTCTTTGCATGAGCTTGGACACTTTGCTACCTGTGCGTGTTCTTGGTTCTTTCATTACTGTGATCGAGGGGTTACACAGGGTAGAAGCAGACCCTTGGTAGAAGCAGTTCAGCCCCACTACTCGTCTGGCTGAAGGTGTGTTCATGAGGCAAAGAGGCACCAGACAATGCTGAACGGTCTTCTCTTACCATTTCCTCCTGTTGGGTGGGGAACGGTGTATTGTTTGTTGTCATGTTATGCATGTAAGAAGTGAATGTTTAACTGACAGCTGCTTCCACTAAAATCACAACTTAGCGTGGTCCAAAAAGTGAACTAATTTCCCAAAGTAATAAGAAAAGCAATTTACAAGATGGTATGTGAAAAAATACTCCAGACCTGTGGAGTTTATATGTGGAAAACTGCTTCTGTTGCTCTACAAAAACCCACCCTGGTCTGTAAGTATCTCATCACTAACTAGAGCCAAGTTTTATTAAGACCAAAACACGATTTCCAGAAAATAATTTCTTGTAATGTTAATGATGCCAAATATTTTGCTGTTGCAGAACCTGTAACTATACATAGGCCTTACAGACAATCGTTTGCATAATATGTCTTTTATGAACCTGGTTAGTGCATGCCTCTCTCTGTTACTTCCTCTGCCATGTGTACAGTATCAATGACCTTTGGGAAAATCCTGTTGTTTCCGCAAAATAAGCTCACGTGAATTCAGGGTAACTTACTGTACTAAAACATACGTCCCAACATCCAGCAAAGTAAACTTTACAATATGTCTAATAACTTGAAAATTCACAATGACATTTAGAGTCACTAAACATACTTAGAAGGTCACAGGTACTTGCTGTTAACATTTCAGCAGTGAAAGCCTGTGGGCAGGGCTCTGGAGAGAGAGTCCTTTGTGCTATGCTTTGGTGAACTGCAGGGAGAGCTCTCAGGAGTCCGCATCATTAACGTAAGCAGCATCCATAAGGCCCACATCATTATTCTGTGCTAACAGATACTTATATTTTGGACGTACAAATGATTAAATGTTACCCTCCTGCTGAAGCAGAATATTTAATATGCCCTAAATGGAGAGGGTCACTAATGAATTATTGCTGCTGGCATAGTCTTGAATAAATACTTTGTAGATTCTGACAGAGAGAAAGAGGATAGGCTTGAAGCCTGCTTCAAAGAAAGGGAGACAGGTAGAATAAATTTCTGTGTTGTGTATGACTCTAGCCTGGCCACTTGGACTCTACGTAAGGGTCCTACAAATTATTCAAACCCTTCCACAAGGAGGTGAAGAGTGGGGTCAGACAGACTTGATGAAGTCTCCTTCTCTCTCCCCCGCCATTCCCAGTTGGCAGGAACATCAGTGAGAGTCAAGGGCTGGGCTGGTATGGATCCAGTGTGAAGAGAAGTATTATGATTACAGAAGTAAAAGAGACAGTGGTAACTGGCTTTCTCATAGAAAGTTAACTCAAGACCAGATGAAATCACTCACAGCTGGAATAGAGACTGAAATTCCCTATGTGGTAGCACAAGATTGCATGACAGTGAGACACAAGGATGCAGCAGAAAAGCATTCTCTTCCTCACACCTCTGCAAGTTGCTGTCACTCATAGCCACCCATCACCCAGAGCTAGATAAGCAGAGTGGCAAGATGAGGGATGGAGACAGACTTATGGGGAGGTGACACTGCAGCTGGAAGCACTGGCTGCAAGGCACTGCACAGAAGCCAGGCACCACGGCAGGACTGACTTTGTATTTCTGGCTTCATTAATCTCCAAAACCACATGAACAGGGTGCTGCAGAGGGAAGTGAGAAGTGAAATACTAATTACACGGTAAGGAAATCTAGGCAAAAGACTGCTGCCCATGATATGTTCAGAGGCAAGAGCAGAAAGGACTGTGAGCTACTGCTGCATTTATGGTTAGCATAATCCCTTGACCAGGCAGAGTTAATTGGGTTGGAAGGGAAAAAGTAACTGCCCAGTAAGCCTCACTTGTAAAGCCACATGTGGACATTTTACCTACTGCTCAGCGACTGCTGCGTGGACAAGAGGCAGGGGGCACAAACTGAAAAACATGAAATTCCATCAAAACGTGAGACAATCCTTTTCTGCTGTGATGGTGACTGAGAACTGGCGCAGGCTGTCCTGAGAGGTTGTGGAGTCTCCCTCTTTGGGGATGCTCCAGGAGGGAGATGGTCCTGAGCAAACTGCTTTAGCTGACCCTGCTTGAGCAAGCGGTGTCGGACAAGACAGTCTTGAAAGGCCCCTCAGCCTTTGCTGTTCATGATACGCAAATGCCTTTTTCTCAGTTTCATGTTCTGTTCCATCTCACCTTAACAGAAGGCTCACAGTGAAACCAACCATTGCATCTGTTAGTTTGGGAAGGCAGAAAATGTGAGGCTAGACATGCATTTGGATACAAGCTGATTGCATGCAATGCAGAGTAATCAGGTTTTGCAACAGCATATGAATGATGAATAAGCTGATATTGCCTTGGCTGTGTTTAGCTTTGTTTCTGAATGGAAGAATAGCTCAAAAATAGCACCCTCTGCTATTTCAAGGCTGCAAGAGACATCCTAACTCTTTAGCAATGAGCTCCTAAACACCACATCTTACAACGTGGCATTTTAAGAAAAATAATGACAGTTTGCCATAAATTAGTGTTTGTATGCTGTGGCAGTTCAGGAGCTGGTAAGTGGTTCTCAGTTCAGGCAAGGAAACAGCTGGTTGTTAGCCTGCATTGGCCCATTCATCCTCTTTTATTAACTTTGAACCTACTAGCCCACTTCAATCAAATCAAACATGTTGTGTTAAAATCAGCAGCTGGGAAGAATAAAAGGTTTGCTGTTGATATATTTGGTTGTGCAAAACAGACTTAAATATGTGAGAAATGTATACACAGAATCACACACTGTGCCCCAGGGAAAAGTAGGCTTAATTCAGTCGTCTAAGTATAGGTGTTTAATTTTAGACTTCCTTGAGTATCCTGCCTGGTTTTCAGCTGTTGTTCCTCAAGGACTTGCGTCTCCTGCATGTGATGCATCAGATGCATGTGGAGATCTTAGTCACACTAGGCAATCTAAAAAGCTAATGGATTGCTAGCTGTGGAAAACAGAATCGAGCCTACTGGGCGTATCTGCTTATTTCACAATAGATCTGATGTGATTAGAGTTCAAACAGTACCAAAATAATGTCTCCACTGAACAAAAAGGTCCATCTCAGCTCAGTGGTTTATTGTGGTCTTCAGACAGACAACCAGCTGCCACTGCCCGGTCTATCAACTGGTGTGTAGCTCAAAACCAGGCACAGCACGTACTGTCCCATACCTGCTGTTAACTGAGGAGCAGAGTAGGGAGCTGGGCTGCTGTCTGGTAGATGTGTGGAAAGGGTGTGGAGGCTGTAGGCATTGTTAGGGGAGAATGATGTACAGGAGAGGTGATCTTATTCCAAAGGGTAAACTCACAAGAGAAATGTTGGAGAAAAGTAGGATATGTACGAGTGAGTACAAATCCAAAGGAAATAAGGCTTTATTAGTATTAGTTCTTTAGTTCTGATTTTTTTTAACACTCTAAAATTATGTTTTTTAATGAAAATCTTTTTTAGATCCTTATCCCCAAATGACTCATCAGCCTTAACAAGCAACCAGACTTGAACAGCTGAATAACTTAGCAACAATATAAAAACAGGCATTTGGGAAAAGTCTTGTCAACTCTTCAGAACCAGTGCAGAGGTATTCTAGACACACAGAGAGGTTAAGATGGGTTGGCAGATATTCTTCATTTTCACATAGAGGTTGATGGCTGGTGGGAAGACTATGCCAGCTTGAGCTGTGATGGGGGCGCATCAAATAACAGAGTGAAAATGTAGCTGTGGTGGAAAAAAAGGCATTCCTCCCTTTCTATGCTACATTTCCTAGGACAAGCCTTCGACGTTACAATATGTAAATATGTGTTTTAATTGGGAAAGCTTATTTGGCCACATGCTTTGTAAAAATATGTCAGAGAACAGCATTACTTTGTTAAGAGGGAGGACTATTATCCTGCACCGTGGTTAAGCCTATAGTTGGTCTTTAAGGAAAGCAATGTGTTTAATTCTTAAAAAGGAGGATTTGCAAATACATTCCTCATGGCAACTTAACCTTTACTATTTTAGCATTTATCTGTGTACGCCCATTGAAGGATACTGTCAGACTGTAATGGAGATAATGGGCCAAATTTATCATCAGAATAGTTCCAGTCTTCCCTCCAGTTTTGATTTATAGCTTAACTGAGAACTGCATCAAATTGCATATCTGATGCAGATTCCCAGGGATTTGGATGAAAGCCACATATATCCAGCATCAAAACCTGGCAAGCTGCCTATGACTTTGTAATACATCTTTAATCCTTGGACGAAGCTAGTCAAGGTATTGGCAATAGAGGGCCAAGTCTCCAGGTTGCATAAATTAGCTATTCCATTGAAGTTGATAAGAGTTATGCTGATTTAGATAAGTTGAGGTTGCAGCCTAGAAAGTGAATGAGAAAGCAAAGCAGGGAAGAGAAAGACAACCATTTTCAAGGAACATTTCAACAACGTGCAGAGTAGTCCTATGCAGTACTTACATCCTGGTTGGACATCTCCCAGTATGGCCTCTCACCGTAGGACATCACTTCCCACATTACAATCCCATAGCTCCATGCATCGCTTGCTGAAGAGAACTTACGGTAAGCTATAGCTTCAGGAGCAGTCCACCGTATGGGGATTTTTCCACCCTGCAAAATACGTTGACAACGTATCAATATGACTGGAATACAGAATATATATATATATATTTTTTTTTTTAAAAAAAAGGTATCCTAGATGCCAAGTTCTGCCTTCTGTCAATTTGCTGCAAGCGGAAAGGAAGAAATAACCCTTTTTCAGAATCTGATAGAAATTTGGTTTCGTCTGTAGTCTAATTCACCAAAAGCAGTGCTTCTTGAAAAAAATCTCAGTTCAGAGAACAAAACACTTTTTAAATGATTCATGTTCATTCAAGGGCATATAATTAGTCAGAACCTTCAATATAAATAGTCACATGCCTTTTGATTGAAAAAAAAAAACCAAAAAAATTGAGATTCCTAATAAATTGACATTTAATCTCTTTCTTCAAAGGAAACAGAAACATTTACTGCAAAAGGGAATACCCAAAGCACTTAATAAAATTATATAAGCAGAAAGGAAACTATAGCCTTTCTATTATTCTTTACCCTTGATAATGTATTTTATTTTTTTGTTAGTGCCCTTTAAACGTCCAGGTAAATAGCAAACCAAGTTAGTTTCTAGTAGGCATTTTCTTAGGGTATTGAATAAATTTGTTCTGCAGCTTTCCACTTAAAATTCAAGTACTACCACAAAAAAAATGGGGGTAAGAATTCAATCTACAAACCTGAGTTACTCTTTCGGAGACCACAGTATGCAGAATTTTTCTCTGACATTACTAATTTACTTCACTGCATCTGTTCTATACTCCCATAAATAGTTTATGTACAAAAAACTATTTTTCCTTTTCACAACAAAGTGTTTCTTCTCCATTTCTCAATTCAAAACTACGTATTTACTATCATTTTCTGCATAAAATTTCAAATAAGTTGTCGAGTGAGCAAGCAGTATGCTGACGGTGCCACTAGATGGTAGGAGGAGGCAGGCAGTGGAGCTGAGCTAACTTAGCAGGAGTTGCTTTCAACCAGCAGTAATAGACTCTGCTCAGTGTTATGATTTTATTTCTGACAGAAACAAAAGGAGAAATGAACTAGAACATCGGTTTGGCAGTTGAAGAGAAGCCACAGTTAAAAACAAATATGCAAATCTCTGTTAATTTGCTTTGAATATACACAAAAATATTTGTCTGCGAGCTGTTGAGGCCTGATGCAAAATTGACTCCGATTATGCTTCTTCTACCAGAAAGTGTTCAAAAGCAAAGCTTGGTGTCTGCAGTGATGTGCCAGAAAGGTAACTTCTCATCACTGACCGCCACCTTCTGATGAAAAATGTACGGTTAGCATTTAAGTTGTATGATAATTAAGAGAGTCCTCTGCATGAGCTTACATTTTTTGCAGCTGGTTGTTTAAAGCCTTTGCCTGCTCAATTTTGGCCTCACACAGGTCTGGTTGGCATCAGTAGCAAACTGCCTACTGATTTTCACAGCAGTAAGATAAAGGTAACACTGTGTTGTATTTTTGCCTAAGATACCACCTGCCCCCATTTTACTTTCTTTAATCCAATAACCAGCTCACTCACCTGGGATGCGTGAGACGCAGAGACCTTAATGCCACCCCTGCTGCCATACCTGAGCGGGCCCTAGCC
This sequence comes from Anser anser, assembly GCF_964211835.1. Classification (NCBI taxonomy): domain Eukaryota; kingdom Metazoa; phylum Chordata; class Aves; order Anseriformes; family Anatidae; genus Anser; species Anser anser. Next base: position 88,339,465 of record NC_139720.1, read on the forward strand.
AGCGCGTGTTATGGCTGCAGGGTGTGATGATGCTCCTCATCCCTCCCTGGTACAGCTGTTCCACTTGGGAAGCAATTACAAATGCATTTGGGTACGAGAATGGAAAAAACAGGATGCCACAGGAGATTTATGATAGGACATTCTCCACGGAAAGACAAGCCTGATTTCTAAATAAATTAGATGAGAACATTTGGCATTTGATGACTCACAGTCTCACTGCAATGGTATTTTGGTGGGATGTGTAAGCCCAGGCCTCCTTAGGCAGTGGAAGATTTAAATATTTAAATATTGTGTGCCCCAGATGAACACAACGCACTGGGCTGCCCGACCAGAAGGATTTCCCCAGAATCACTTGAACTGTGGAGAATGCTTCATCACAGCGAGTGGGGAGTGAGGAAAAATATCTCCTCGCACCACAGTCTGGGGCCTTATATTTTTTTACTGGATCAAGCAGTCCTTTATTTTTAAACACTTTGTTGTCAATTTTGTGTATTCCATTCTCAGATCCCTGGCTTTTGCAGGTTACAGGGGGGACAACAGATATTTTCCCAGCCTAAGTCACAGTGTTGCGGTAAGCACTTACCTCCTTATTTTGGACCTGGACACATGCATTTTTAGTAAGGTACACAACATTCATGCTGACCCATATAATAAGAGACACTACCCTGAAAATCCTAAATGCTCTTCCTCATCATAGCATATTAATCCTGGCTGCCAAATGATGTAGGACACCAATGAGAGTTTACCCTCTAAATCCAGTCTCAGCAAACAATCCTCGCTGCCTTTTGCTCTGTGCCCATTTAGGATACTTTCTGAAGTGCTACAACAGCATTTGAGGGAGGATGAAAAAGAAAAATTCCTTATTTTCTTTCCTCATCACAGTCTTAGCAGATAATAGTGAAAAAAAAAACTACCAGTTTAAATGATCGTGTTATTGTCAGACTTTCACACTGTTTATCATGACAAACGGATGAGTCTACACATTTACAGTGAGCCTACATTTCCACTTTGCATACTTTTATTAATCATGTATCAGTATTTTAATTTTAATAAAAAGCCTACATTTAATCTACTTTTAGGGAAAGCACAAATCTAGATACGCAAATAAAAAGCATTTGGATTTTTACAAAATTTGACGTTAACAATTTAACATCATATGGATATCAATGTGCATAATAATTTTTAATTTTTTTTCCATCAATCTGATTATGTATTCCCAAATTATACTCAAAAAAGCAGTCACTGTTGTCATCTTGAGCAGCTTTTGCAGCTCAACCTGTGGACTGCTGGCTAAATATAAATGAGTTTCAAAGAATCTGACTAGACTCTGTAACTAGTTTCATCATGCAGCTTTACTGACTGATCCGTTTTGGACTGAAACAGTAGTGGCTCATTGAGTGTGAAAATGAGAATGGAGAACAGCATCTTAACAAAATTCAAGGCAGTTCATGTTCAAGGGCAAAAGATGTGCTCAGTGTTGTAATGCAAAAGAAAATCTTTTGTGCTAGCCCTAATGACAAAGTGAAGCAAAACCTCTAAAACTTTTAAGTGGATTCATCTCAAACATGACATAATATTCATAAAAATGTAAATTTCAACACTTAATTATGTTTGCAGAATATCTTTTTATGCAAAAAAATTGTTTTATTTATTTGAAAATAATTCAAAAGGTGGAGATTGCAATATGACTACCTTAAGACACATATATAACTGAACAATAGTAATAGCTGTTCATGCATAACAGAAGGGCACGTAAGGTTTAAAATAGCCAAAAATATAATTCCTGTATCTGGTTAGAGTAATAAACACTGTTACTGATATCTGACATTTCCTTTAATATTTTGATCTAATTAGGAATATAGTAAATACTTATGCTTATACAATGCCCCACCTTCAAGTTAAAATAATTTATAAACCACCTAAATTTTACTACTTCAGCAATGCAATCTGTCACAGCTCCCTGTATCAGAAAGCCCTTGAGCACGCTTTTTATTTTTTTTGTTATTCTTTTTTTTTTTTTTTTTGGGGTGGTGGGGGTTGTTTGGGGAGTGGGGAAGAGGGGAAGGGACAGAAGTGGTGTTAGGAACTACGCTGTATTTCTGCCTCACCTCATACATTAATAATGACACCAGTGACAAGCTAATTTTCTTTTCGTATAGTAAAAGAACACGAACACTGCAATTCAAATTATTAAAATTTTTGCATAATCCTTTTTTGCATACACTTCCTGCTGAATACTGTCTAGCTCCTGATATTTTTCTTGATTGTCATTTAATACGTAATTTCACTATGCAATGTCAAGAATCCACTTGGAATTAGAGTATTAGGCTGACATTGCTTCATGTGTAGAACTGCTCAGAGATCAGCTCCTGAAATGAAATTTGCCCCCTTGCCCACCCACACCTACACAGACACTGGCTTTCCCAGTAGAGCTGGCAATAGCAGTTTGCCACACGTCTAATGACAGAATTGGATTTATGTGTTACAGAAAGCCTTTCTTTGCCTAAAGCAATGCATCAGAGACAGTCTTCCCAAAATGCTGTCTCTTATTTGAGCTTACAACAAAAAAGTGCTTATGATCTGCTATGTGAAAAGACACTGGTGAGCAACTGACACTGCCATTACGTATTGTCCAACAGGCAGCAAAGTCTATTCCTTACTCTGCGTTTTTGCCATCTCCAATTTGATTTTTTTTTTTTACATGGTTGACATCTTTTTAAAGAAACAAGAGGCGTGAACAGTTTCTTTAATTAAATATTTAAACATGTTTTAACACTGGAGCAGAACAATGTAACTGGCAGCTACAGCACATTATTCCACTAAGGTGAAGGTCAGGATACATCAGCTCAAAATCCTTGATGTGAAAAATGACACAGAGGGCAAAGAAGCAAAGAAGGAAGTCTGTTAGATGCCCAGAACTTTTGGCATACCCTGCTAGCTAATTAAAGAAAGGAGCAACTCCACTGAAAACCTCAGATATAAAATTGAAGGTAAGATTTACGAGCTCTTAATGGATGTGCAAAGACAGTGATGCACGTAAGCTGCCAGAAACAAACACTGTGCATCAGGGCCCATGATGTCCTCAGAACTAACAGTGATGTGAAACAGTACCTATTTCTGTTGGAAAGTCTGTTCCTTGTTTCCCTTGAGTGACAGAACATGCAGAGGGACTGTCACAGAAGTGACTGAGGTTTTATGAAATTCTGAGGCACAAACCCATCAGTTCCAGATCCACAGACACCTAGAACTGTCTATTTCTAGGACAAGAGGCAGTGAACTACATGCACCATTAGTCTGATCTGGCAGAGAAGTTCCTATGTATCTGTCACTTACTATTCTCTTATGTATGATGTTACTGAAATGGGCAATTTTCCATGACACAAGTGTAGTATCTGTCTTTTTCTCCACCCCATGTGACAGAAATGGGAAAAAGAACTTCAGAGTGAAGAGAGACAAAAGTAACGAGAGATTAGTTTTAAATATTGGACATAATTCATCATTCTGTACAAAAGCCTTACCCCACTTTACTGGAGCAATGCTTTTATTTGAGCATATGAATCAAGTTTTTCATGCACAAAGTTACAAATACTCAGAATATAGCATTTTCAAATCATTATTTAGAATGATTCAGTATTATCAACATTCTATAGACACTATTGGAATATCAGAGAAACTTCACGTCAGGATAGCGAAAAGGTTCTGAAAAGGCTTTTCAGAATTTGCCTTCATTCTGGCTGACTGTAGCCAGTTCTGCCAGTCTTTCATTTCCCTCAGAACTGAAACAAAACACCCCAAATTTCAAAAAGACAGGATTTCCTTTTAATCTCTGGTAAAAAAAAAAAGAAAAAAAGAAAAAAAATCCTGAATAAAATGTTAAATATGTGGAACTTGATTTATTTCCCCTAAAGTTAACTATCGATTTTTTATAAGTTATGATTTTGACAGTATGTCATTTTAGTGAATATTAACCCATACAGCACATGTATATTTGTGTCTTCAAAGTGGAGGAAGCTGTTGGTGGATGGGAAAAATCAGCACTTAAGATATTGCCAGAACTAAAACAGCCAAAATGAAAAAATTGTCCACAGATCATCGGAAACACTTCACATTAATTAGCATTAAGATTAGAGGTACAGCAGGATGTTTCTCCAAAATACTACACCCGACCAGTCATTTAATCTTCCTAAAGGCCATCAGCAAGTCTGAATTCATTAGTTGTACACGTACACACAAAAACTCCAGAAAAACAGATATCTCATAGAATCATAGAACGGCTCAGGCTGGAAGGGTCCTCAAAGATCACCTAGTTCCAACCCCCCTGCCATAGGCAAAGATGCTGTGCACTAGATCAGCCTGCTCAGGGCCCCATCTAACCTGGCCTTGAACACCTCCTGGGATGGGGCATCCACAGCTTCTCTGGGCAGCCTGTGCCAGTGCCTCACTGCCCTCTGAGTGAAGGCTCCTACCCTAATGACTTTTATATAAAGACTACTGCTAAGTTCAAACACTACAGAATTAAAGTATTATAGTACTCTTCTAAATATTGAAGAATTCTGAAATTAGGAACATTATATAAAACAACAGGAATTCTCATCAGTAGCTGTGGTAGTATTTCCTTCGAGACAAAACACTTCAACATGCAATCCCTTGCCTGTTCTGAGGCACTGATCTTCACTTGGGTTGAAAGTTAATAAGAAGTCTGATAAAAATGCATAGCTTTGACCCTCAAAATCCACATAAGTGAAATGGTACTGAATATTTCTGACCACTTACATCCGTCCTGCGATCATGTTTTCTTGACAGTGCAATTTAAAGAGCTTTATACAATGACAAAGATACAGCAAGTGACCAAATGCAGGTGGTTGACATCATTGTATCTTGTCTGTGTAAATAACTATACTACAGATATCTTTCCTTGCTAGCCATGATGCCTTCATCTACAAGGTGCTCATTAAAAGACCAAAGGTTTTTACCCATTTATTTTAAGAATGCATATTCTTTCATTTTCGAGCGAATAAAGTTCATTCCAGTGATCAAGCAAAAGGAGCCTGTGGTTGAAACTGGGAACAGTTCCAGTCCTCCAAAGCCGAAAGTTCACTGAAGTTTTTTTTGTTGTTGTTGTTGTTTTGTTTCAGAAGAAGAAGGGAGAAGAAAGTGAAGAGGAAGAAGGAAAAGACAAAGAGAAAAAGAAAAAAGATTTAACTTTCAGAAGTTGACAGCTAGAGGTGTCAGAGAGACGCAAGAGCAGGTCTGCTCCCTAAGGGAAGGAGAGCTGGGAGCAGCTTTGGCGGAGGCTGGGAATGCCCTCGTGGACCAGGTTCACCCCAAGGTGCCTGGCAGCACGAGCAGAGCAAGGTGGTGATGGTAATGGGCACTGTTGACAGCCCTGTGAGCATCAGGCAAAGGCAAGCCAAGGTCAATCCAACAAATCTGAACATCTCCAATCCAAAAGGACTGGGCTGGCCAGCTGCAGTGCTAATGAGGCGGGGTCCTGAGCCCATGGGCAGGGGCGGGGAGAGGCCCCCGAGGAGGCCTGGTGGTGTCCTCAGAGCCCTGGTAAGAACCAGACACTTTTTTTGAACCAGACTGTTTTTTTGAAAGGTAATGTTAAGACCGGTGGGGCCAAGGAACCTCCAAATGTTGTAGAGGGTAGACCTTGGCATTTCCCTAGCACTAAGAATGCATCAGTGAATTTTACAATATTGGGTGCTTGGCCATCAATAACAAAGAAATTATTTCTTTTTCTGAAATTAAATATCAGAGTCATGCATCTCTACAAATCCAGTTTAGAAACTACAGCGCTACTTGACAGTAAAGATAGGAAAAAAGGTCATTTTTCTTGAAACTAATATTTCTGGCAAAGATCTATCTCTTTCTGAGAGCATCAATTTCAAGCTATCTGCCAGCTGTGTCAGCACAGCTCACATTACAGCCGTAACCAATTTCTTGAAAGTTACTCCTACAGAGTCCTTCAATCTGCACACCCAAAGCCTATTCACTTTGCTTACATGACTAGTCCTACTGAAGTCAATGGAAAAGGTGAAGGGGATTTGTTCTGAGATGCTTATTTGAAGGATACCTTACATTGCACAACTCCGTAACAAAGAAATTTGCCGTAAGATCCACTCTTACTGCAGAATTGAGTTACTGGATAAAAATATTTCTCCAAAAATGAGTAAGTTGAATCAAAAAAAAAAAAAAGTTCCCAAGCATTATGCTTTCTTGAAAGCATCAGTCAAGACTTGCCTCTGAAATGATGCCCCTGACTTCACCAGGGCTCCATAAAGTGTTTATTATTGGATCAAAAGTAAACTGTTACCATGTGCTGCTTGAACACTTCATATCATTAACTATCATTAACGATTTCACAGCTAGTGATTTCAACACGAATATCTAGTTGACATGCACAACAAACAGTTCCCATGTTTCAATGATCGAGTGACCTTTCTCTGTGCTGCCATAATGCCCAGATCATTCAGACTTGACTGCCTTGTCCCCGAACCCCTGCCACGATTCCTCCCACAGCATGCAATTAGAAGAGGCCAATAAGAACTCAGAAGCATATAGAAGCTTGGAAATTGAGGACTAAAGAAAATGGATTTAAATGCAAAATTAACAGTATATAGGCTGCAGTACTGTCTCCAGTATACATTTTCATATTCCATTAACAAAAGCCTTGCATGTTTTCTTCAAAATGAGTCTGCAAAGGATTTTTTTGGGGTGCTGTACTAGAGAGAATGTAGGGACTTAGATACTGAATTCATATACAGCTTGCTGTGGGGCACACTAGATTTTATTTATCTAAGGCTTCTTAAAAACTTTGTTCTAGAAATGTGTCAGAAACATCACAAAAGATAGGCTTCTCTTTTGAGAGTTAGTGTCATACACAGATGACAATGATCAGAATTATTATGAGACTAAGCTACTCTGCAAGTATCATTGCTTTACATTTCATCCCAGCTGGGTCAGGAAGTGCAGAGGTGAATTAATAGCTCAGTAATGGATGAATTAAATCTTCCGCTCACATTTTTGTGAGGTCACTTCTCATTTTATCCTGAAGGAGTTTGACGGTTCTTTAAGTTTCAGTCAGTTCATGGATTAGTAACTGCTTTAAAGAAAGGAAACAAACAGTCAGAAGGAAAAGGTCAACTTTTAGAGTGGCAACCCCCAGGGACCAATGCTAATGTCCTGCTGTCAGTGTATGTAGAAGGAATCTACAATACAGACTGGACAGTGAACAGGTAAAACTGTGCTAATAACTAAAAGGTATTCATGGTAGCAAGGATGGTGACAGACCCCCCAGATTTGCCCAGAATCTTATGATACTGAGTTGCCAACTTATAAAGTGGCACAAAATTCAGTGATATAAAGTGAAAGACACAAAACAAAATGCTCCTAACTTTACATTAAAAAATAACAGGACTCTACTAACCTATCACTGTTCAAGACTGATATGTTGTGGTTATAACAGACAGTTCTTTGGAATTATCAACTCCATGCTCAATGCAGACTGAAGAGGACAAAAAAAAAAGAAAAAAAGAAATGAAGACATAGAAATGATCAGGAAAAGAAAAAAAAATATGACTGTTGAAACCTACTGTATTCCTGCATATTGTCTACTGATTGTAGTCTTGATCCCACATCCAAAAAGGACACACTAACAGAAGCTAACAGATCTGCAGAAAAAGACATGAGGGATGTTCAAACGCATGGAATAAAAGAAACTAACAGAGATCTAAGCAACCCTAAGTATAATGAATAGGAAAATAGGTGGAGAGTATATGTGTTTGCTTAGAGTATAGAACCAGGGTATATCACATGTAAGTGGCAAATAGCAGATTAAGAACAACAACAAAGTGAGTTTTTTTGTTTGTTTGTTTCACAATGACATTTATTGCCAGAGGATGTTGTGGACTCTAAAAATACAAACATCCCCAAAAAGTAACTAGATGAACTTACAGAAGAAATATTCATGAAAGATACACACCTCTGATTCCTCTAACTGGGAATCATAGAATCATTTAGGTTGGAAAGGACCTCCAAGATCATCAAGTCCAACTGTTAACCTAGTACTGCCAAGCCTATCACTCACCCACGTCCGTAAGTACCACACCCACGTGTCTTTTTAATACCTCTGGGGACGGTGACTCAGCCACTTCCCTGGGCAGCCTGGTCCAATGACTCACAATGGTTTCAGTGAAGAAATTTTTCCTAATATCCAACCTAAACCTCCCCCTGATGCAACTTGAGGCCATTTCCTCCTGTTTGTTGCTTGGAAGAAGATACTGCCCCCCCATCCCTCTGCAACCTCCTTTGAGGTAGTTGTAGAGAGCAATAAGGTCTCCCCCGAGCCTCCTTTTCTCTAGGCTAAATAACCACAGTGCCCTCAGCCGCTCCTCATAAAACTTGTTCTCTAGACCCTTCAGCAGCTTTGTTGCCCTTCTTTGGACATATTCCAGCCCCTCGATGTCCTTCCTGTCATGAGGGGCCCTGAACTGAGTGTGGCATTTGAGGTGCGGCCTCACCAGAGCCCTGTACAGGGGGACAATCACTTCCTCAGTTCTGCTGGCCAAACTCTTTTCCTATAGCCCTCCTTGGAGTTTGCTACTGATTGCATTTTGGAAACGTGCTACTGAACTAAAAGGCACTGGGGCTGGCTGAGTTTGATCAGTATTCCCTTCCTCTGTTCTCAATTGACTTGCGGGTAAAATATGGTGTAAAAAATGCAACATGGTGTAAAAGTATGACTGCAAAAGAGTGGACAGTGAACATGCTATTAACAATAAAATATATATATATTTTTAAAAAATTAAAAGCTAAAAAAAATTAAAGACATCTGAAGTGAGGTGTTCTTTATGTGAGACAGTATAATTTTAGACAGCTATCTGAAGGATCACAAAATGTTGTTGATTCTATGACTACAATTTTACACCTTTGTAATGGACCCCAATGATTATATATATCCTAGATGGCTAAAATCATCGACAAAAGGAAATAAATAGTACAGCATTTGCTAAGTTTTAGCAACAGAAAAAGGACTGAGTACTAAGGAGATAAACTGGCACAGTGTTATCTGTAAAAATACTGCCCTGTTACAGTGCAAAGCGGCTACTGGGTGTGTGTGGAGGTCTTATGTTTATTCCATGGACGCTATCTTGTAAAGATTACAGCTTCATATCTTCAGCAATAAATAAATTCACTTCAGGGTGGAAAAAATAATAAAAAAAGAGAATAAAATTATGCCCAGACTGTTGGGAAACTTGCAAGTTTCATGTCTCTAAGTGAACCCACATCCTATGTAAAAATATTGTTTATATATTGCTGGGGAGAGGGAGAACAGATGCTTACGAAGGAAAAGAGCCATGGGTTTAGAAACACGACAGGGACCAGGCAATGGTCAAATACTGGGCACCATCTCCCATCTTCCCACCTGGAGACACAGAGCTCTGACAAAGATGAGAAACTGCTTGCCAAAGACAGGGCGTGCAGTGAGGCTCAGCAGACAAGAGGACCACAACAGCCACTTCTCCTGTGCTGCACCAAAGCACTCCCAGTGTCACCCTGCAGGTTCTCCAAAGAAACAAAGTGCATGAGCTACAGCTGCATGCCTGACCATCAACCCCCACACTTTGAACCACCAGCAATTTCAAGAGGCATGTATGAGAGAAAGGTAGAGATTGGAAAGACATCAAAGGCTTGATTAAGTCACCTAAACATGGTGTCAAGTGTCCCTTTTGGCACTGTCACTTGCTATTTTAGGAAAATGCAGGTCTCCCACAGTGTCACATCTGCAGTCCTCTGCACCTATCTCAGGTACACCTTGATGTCTCAGAGGACAATAAACCTCTACATTTAAGCAATATTTGAACAAAGGAGAGAACTGACTGTTTCTCCTGAAGGAAAGGCAGAAGAGCTCAGTTCACAGCTGTTCTCAGAGCAGAAGGCAGCAGCTAGGTTGCAGGTCAGGCTGTACACTAGCTGGTCTGCTGGGCATAACACACTACGTCTTTCCCAGCTAGAGAAACCAGGCAAATGCTAGGACTACTGGGGAGATGGTATAGGGACACAGAAGGGAAGTATGAGTGGTTTGATGTTGTATGAGGCCACAGGGACAATGGAGGGCTCTAAGTCTTATCAGGGAAGTGAAACTGTTGGAGCACACCAAGAAACTGAAGGTACTGTGAAAGTGCCATTTGAAGACTTTGAGATGAGAAGTTATACTATTGAGGTTGTAGAACATAGCCTGAGAACTAGGATAACCGTAGGGCTTCATTAAGTTGCTGCTCATGAAATAATTTTTCCCTGTCCTATGACCAAGGAATCCTGTTATGGCAGAAGTTACAACACAGTGTTATCATACTATAACTACACAAATATAGATGAAACATATCACCAAAAAATTACAAAGAAATTAACATGAGGGAGTAGTTTTCAGTCTAAGGGGCTGCTTCACAACAAAGTTTCTCTGATATTTCTATTTGGTTTAGTGACATACTGGTATCATCCATAGATCACTGCAGCATGTCAGCATGCAAATTGTTGAATAATAGGATAACCATCTGTTTGATGATGAATAGTTTGGCACAGAAATGCGGTTGAGCCTTCCTGCAGATACCCACATTGAACTAAATCTCTGTAAAATGAGTAAAGGGAACTGAACACCAAGTTAGTTTCTATTTCACTACCATCACTAGCTTACAAGGACAAAGCATTGACTGACACTTGCATGGAAGCTCCAGTCATACTAATGGTGATGCTAATATGTTATACAATGGCTAATACTAGTGTAACGTTGGTTTACAGGCACTGAAAATTTAATTCTGACCTCTATAATAACAATATTTCTTAGTATTGCACTTCCTAGACTTATGTTTTTTACTTCTTTTCTATATCTTGATGCATTTTAATTTAGGCTGTACATGAGTTGTGGGACTAGGATACCTTTTGTCCTATATTCAACTTTTGTCAGTTGAATTTACTTGTGTTCCCCAGATGGCATAAAGTTTTGAGTAATACACTATTAGATTATCTTTTTCTGATGATACATCATACTAAATCATCATCTGACTGATGATAATATAATGGGAATAACATATTAACATAATTTATCATTCCTGTACCTTGCTCAGGGGATATTTTACTTTATCATATAATATATTAGCTGTCACTTCCATGATATATTACAGTAAGACATCATCAGAAAGAAACATTTTGATGAAGTAGTACTTAACAGTAGAGACTATTATCTAGGGATAAACAGCCCTCAGGGGTACTTTGTTTAACAGACTATTGGAATACAAAGGTAAGAAGATACATGGCATAATGAGAGGTGCGATTATTCTCTGACATCAGAGTTGCCACTGGTGCTAAACCAGCTGTGGTTTATCTTGGAATAGTAATTTATATAACTTGCTATACACCCTCCAAGCAATGGCGATTTCTGCTTTACTTTAATGAATTCACCTAAAAGCTTCACCGAAGTAGCTGAAACTTGTTTTGACCTTTAAGAGTATCTCTACTGATCAAAACAAAACAAAAACGTGTTTTTCACTGAAAAATCCACCTAGTTTAGAATAATGCAAAATGAGGTAGGTCGTCTCTGCCCCCAATTTAGAAATGTTCATCTAGCAGAGCTGGAATCGCAAATGACAAAATGTTTTTAACCACAAGTTTACTGATAAATGACCATTACCATAATTTTTAGCATTTGGGTTCTATGCAAATTAAGGGTATGCCTCTGGCTAAGTTACATCAAAGTTGGCTTAACTCCTGCCTTAAGGCACAAATGCATGGCAGTGATGCATTTACACAGCCAGCCCGCATAATAAACAGGTGCAGCTACTTCAGCAAGCCCCTTCCTGTGCTATAAAAAAGCATATGCTCTGATTTTTTCCTTTCTTCAATCATCTCAGTTACATTTATGTATGAAAAAAAATGAATATATACACAAAAAGGAAATGGATTACCAAAGCTCTTCAGGAGAGCAGCAAAACAACGCGTGTTCTGACAGGCAGCCACCAGCACAGCTCTGCCTGTGGCATCTAAAGTACATGCAGGTAAACTCTTTCAGTAATAGCACTGGGGAAGAGCATAAATCACAGACACAGCAGAACTTGATGACATTTTAAGAAAAAAAAATTTCCTCCTTTGTCTCAAAATGACAGCTCTTTGGTTTACAGTTTTGCTGCCCTTATTTCTGGATTATGACCTTGTACTCTTAAGGAAATTAAAGCACACAGGTTTCGATATCAATGAAGGGTGAAATTATGGAATATTAGTGCATGGTTTTGAGTTCTTATTTTCAAGATCTTCTGTGTAAAGTGCAAGTCTACTTCCAAACCCAGAAATTCATACAACTTCCAAGAGCAGCAACACTAATCAGACTACCACCTATTTTCACACTTACAAGAAAGAGGGGAATATGTTACAGCATATGTGGCCTTCCACTGCTTATTTCGGTGTAGACTGGAAAATTTCTATCGTGATCTCATGATTGTCATCAGTTGTTCCCAACAACCCACAAGGTCCCTTTAGTTGTGGTGGAAGAGCTGAAGAAAGCACTTTAATCTTGCAAAGAATGGGTATCATTGTTACATCTGGTAAAAACAGCAGTATCAAGATAATGCTGATGAAAAACTTCACAGGTAAATTCAGTGTCCAGTGATTCAACAACACCAAAAACAACACTGAAAAGAAGCCACCACCCCTTATCAGCAATTTCCAGAATGATACTTGATTTATTCCAGGCATGAGAGAGCTCACTAATTACAACTTCAAGAGCGTGCTCTGGGAAATTGCTCTAGGTGAGCCATCTATCCTCTTTAACAAATTTCCACACCTTCTGGCACACTCTGTGAAACTTTTTCCAGGGCCAGAGCATTAATAGCTCTATGGCACGTATTCTTACGGCTAATGAAAGGTAGATTAGGCTGCAGTTTTGGCATAACACCCATAAAATAAATTAAAAAAAGCAATGCAACCCCTCATCCCCGCCACCTATAACATAAAAATCAACTTGAAAGAAAAACCAGGCTTTGATCCAGTTTTCTTTCACAGATAAGATGTAGCATTCAGAAAGGGAGCTCTTCATTGCTGTTTCTGCCTTGAATCCCACAGGGTGTGCACAAGATACACTCCCAGCAATGCGGCCACTCTCTTGCTCATCTCTTAAGTTTACTCTGTCTACTTAAGCTGTTCACTGGACCCTCATGTTTCAGTGCCTGGCATAAATGCTTTTTACACCCATTCCTCTGATTTGCAATCACTTGCTACAAATGATCTTTGACTTTTGCTGTTTCTGAAATACAAGTGGGTGCTAGAGATCTTTGGTTTTTAAATGCATCTGCTACTGCTTCTGCTGACTTATCTCGGCTGAAAAAAGTATGTCTCCAGTCTTAATCTGTCTGGGGTCATAGGATACAATCCCACATCTTTATCTCATGTTTCATGGTTTCAGGCATTATTCTTCGTGGCAATATCTCACTCACTTCTTGCTCTCTTTGCCAGGCAAGACAGTAGAAAAGCTTTACCTACATTTTTAAAATTTGTAGTTGGTTGTTTACACAACCTTAAATTTTGCTGTCAATACCAGTGTTTCTGCTTTCTTACAGAAATCCAGCACCCCAGCATGTTATGCTTGCGCATGCCATCTCCTTTCCAAGGTACTTATGGCACATCTGTCTATTTATCATCCTCACTGTGCTTACAGATCGCATTCAATTGCTGCCACCATGTTTGATGTACCATGTGAATAGGTGTTAATGCAAAAAGGCTTCAAGCTTTTCAACACTTATGCACCTGTTTACATTGGAGATGCAATTGTGGGCTAGCTTTCTAGCCACACACATGTGAATAGGTTGTCCTGTGCTTTTCCAAACTCTCTTTTTCTGCAGCTTGTGTTTTCCAACCCAGGTTCCCTTTAGGATGCTGAAGTGATCATGATCTCATTAGTCTAAATAAAGCTGTTGATGGCACGCTCTTCGTCTTTCTAGCCCTCACTTCCAATTTCATCCACGGGATTGAACTTGGATAAACAAACAAAAAAACCCAAGAATTTGGGGAAAACGAGTCTTCGGTTTCTCACAGCTACATAGAATTAATGGAAACAATGGACTGATCAGGTTTTTTATGTGTACTGCTTTTTGCAATATACACAAACACTGTGTTAATGGACAAAAGCCATGATATTTTATTGCACATTTGGTCTTTTTAAAGTGCTTCAAAATCTATCAGTTGTTTAAGGTTTTTGGCAATGGGATATGGGAGCTGTGGTAAATTGCTGCTGCAGAAAAAATGTCTACTAAAAATAAGCACAAGGATATTTAAATTACTTTGTTTATTCTGGCATTTGAGGGTTAAAAAGCTCAGGGCTGAAACTGCCTTCTTTAGATTCAGGGTAATCACAGCAAATGTACCATACAAAACCCTTAATCAGAAAAACAAGCTTGTTTTTGCACTGTTCCCTCAATTGTCTTCACATTTATATAAAAGCCTATAAAGTTTGAGGTACACTGACCAATAATGATTTTTCCAAGCACTGTAACCGAATTAGGAGAAGTTGTTTTTCACACTTTGTATTTCGTAAGTATTCCCCAAAACAAGAGGCGTTTTTTGCTGAAATTTGTTAAACATTAAAATGGTGCCATAACACTGCTTCACCATTTTGCTCTTCAGAGTGCTTTACAGCTCATAACTAATTACTCTCATGGCAGCCCTTTGCAGAAGCTACTCTCTCCATTTAACAGCAGGAGAAACAGAGATGGAGGTTGAGAACTGTCGAATATGCTGAATACCTGAAATTCTTACTGGCAATACCCGGATTTCTGGATGCTCACTATTACTGAAAACAGGCTGTAAATGACATTTTTCTCCTTTGTCTAAAATTGACAACTCTTTGGCAAAAACCTCTGAGACAATGTTCCAGCTTATTGTGGTTGTCGGTTTCCTGGGCTGTGCCTTCATCTCACAATGGAAAGAGCTTTACAAAGGATTTTGCACTTGTAAAAATAGAAGAACAAATTTACAGTCAACCACTATGAATGCGTATATAGACACCTTTCTCCTTTGTAGTCTGTTCACTTAAGTAAAAATCAACATACAGATCTGTAAGAAAGAAATAATTACAGACAAAGAAGAGCCAGTTCTGTTTTGTTACAGAAAAAATGAAAATTATTCTCACAGTACGCACCTCACCAGGAAATGATGAAATATGGGATGTAAGGAAATGTATTATCTCTAACAATTCCACCTTGAAGCAATCTTTATAATACTTACCAGTCCTATCATTACATTCTACCTACAACTGAGGAAATGTTGCTAAAGTTATTAAGCACCAGTAACATATATAAATCTCTAGACTTAAAAAATGAATCACATTCACTATGAGATTAAATCAAACCTTTTCCTCAGTGCAACATTGTGGTGCACCTCCCAAAATAAAATGGTGTTGATCTCCTATCTCTGATCTTTGTAAATACTAGAAAAAGAGCAGAAAGATGTTTAACCTCCAAGAACATTCTGTTCAATTTCCTTTTTTCAGTTCAACTCAAAAGATCTGATAGGCAGCTAATAATAACTTCTCTTTTGTCATTCAATCTGCATGCTAACTTTCATAATGAAAATTCAGTTTCATATTTTTTGCCGTGCGTTTGATTATTATTTTATTTATTTAGTACCTCATCATTAATTTGATCAAACACACCTCACCACTACTAGGCTGCAGGAACAAAATGTTGGCTTTCATGTATTGCTCTGGGACTTGTCATCAAGCCAAATTCACAGATGTTCCAGTGAACACACAACGTTTGGTCCATTTCTAGTATAAACATCATGGTTTACTTTAGCTACAGTGCCATGATCTTGTCTAAGTAATCACTAAGTTCAGCTAAGACACCTCACCTATTCTGTCTATAGCTCTATGTTTTTGGTAAGATGATGCAAAGCAGAAAGAAGTGGGAAAAAAACAAGATTAGGCAAAGGGGAAAAAAATCCCATGAGATGATCACAATGGCCTTTTGCGTGAATAACCCTCCCTGAATCCTCATGAATTCTTATCAACTTCTGTTATGTTACTGAAAGATATAGGCCTATAAAAACTTTACAGGACAGAAAATCATGATTTGCTATTTTAAAGCAGACTGACAACAAATATATGTGCATACAGGAAAAAAAAATATTCCTGAGCAATAAACAGCTAGTTCCATGGACACACTAGCAACACAGACAGTGCAAATAAAAATGCTCAATGGCTATGAAACATGCAGGAGTGCAAAACATCTTTGAGCTGCTGTTCCCATGGACTATAAGACTGGTGTTGCATGGATACCAGGAAGAGTAATGTGTATCTTAACTATGGAAAAAATAACCTTTTCCACAGCAAATCCACCAAAATATAAGTCTCTGTAATAATAGAATAAGATCTCGGCTGGAGCTTAGTAGGTTCCTCATAAATGCTTGTCCTTGCCCTGTTCTCCATCTCTCTGACCTAGAGAAACCTGGATTTTCAGAATGCACTAATATTAAATCTGAACATGAAAAAATTATGACCCGAATTGCAAGATATTGCTTCTTTTTTTTTTTTTTTAAGTACTTTCTAGAGGGGATCTTTTAAGGGATAAGTTATTTATTTATTTATTTATAAGTTTTCTTACTCCTACAAGAACTAGAAAAAATGCATCTGAATTTCAGTCCTATGAATATTCCAAGAGCTGATTCTTCCCAAAGATAACAAGGTGATTCAGAGTAAAAATCACAAGTGCTGACAAGCAAGAGGCTAGCAGTTTGTGGAATCCAGCCTGTGTATTTGCTATAATTAAGCTCGTGCACACAAACTGATGACCGCAGTGTTGCTATTCATCTTAATATGATGGATCTTCTGAGCAGAACTTTTAAAGCTTGAGTTACAGACCTACTGAAGACTACGTCGCATCAGTTTTTTCTTATGAGTTTGTTTTATACATCTTTTTTTTTTTTTTTTTTACCACACAGATTACCAAAGGGCATCATCAGTTGATGTACAGATAGCTAATACAAGTACCTTTTACTATTGGTTATAAACAAGTTCGTGCGAAAAATGCAGTGCACCACAGGCAGAAACCTAGGTGCAAAGATTCAAGGTAACATTGAAGAACACCTGTATTATATTGCATTTGTGTTAGGGAGGCTGCTGTTGTTGCCCCCATAACTAATTTCAAACTTTAATTTCAAATCCTTACGTTTCTATGTTTAAAACTTTAGAGCACTACAACATTATTCATGTGAAAAGTTAACGTGAAAAAATGCATCAGCAAGATGTTTTTTTAGCTTTTAAATGAACATCTCATAATACCCAATTTCAACTCCAGTGTAGTATATGCAGGACTAGAAACAGGTGCCTCGTCACAGAGAACATATAGCCTGAAACTCTGAGATCACTGGAATAAACCATGCAACAGCTTGATTTCACAATGCCTGGAAAAAAAGGCAAAGCTGCACTGACAGTTACAGGGACCTTTAAAAAATAAGCTGTAAACAGGAGTCCTAGTACTTGACCAGACGTTTTGTAAGGAAAAGAGACTTGCAGAGGAGCCAGTGAAAGGAACCTTGTCTAAATGTGCTGTCAAAACACATGTAGAGCTTGCTACCAATGCCCTGGAGGTATGGGAGAAATATCACATACAAAGGGACAAAAATTATCCCAAGCAACAGTCATTACAGTCTTACAAGGGAAACTGACAGCAATCAAAGTATCTCCTTGGGACACAGCATGCACTTGGAACGAAGCTGTCTATGGGACAAATATTCTGATTTGTATGTCTTATTTGTGGATGAAAGTACCTTTCACTAAAACATAATACCTGCAGCGCTAAAACACAATTCCTAATGTGACTGGATATGTAGGACATAGAAAAAAAAATATAGGCCAGGTAAGGGCAGACAGATAGAATAGCAGGCTCTAAAAGTCCACCAGGCTCTGTCTTCTCCGACACTTCCACTGTGATGAAACTTCCTACACAAATAAGAAAAAATGTTTTCAAGGAAGTCACCAAGTAATTTCTTATGCAATTCTTCTATCTCAAGTAAATGTAATAAAGGGTACATTAAAACATGTAGGTTCCTATAACTAAATTCCTATAACTGAATGTTGTGGTTTAACCCGGCTGGCAGCTAAACACCACACAGCCGTTCGCTCACCCTCCCCCCTCCCTCTCTGGGATGGGGGAGAGAAACGGGAAAGTGAAGCCGGTGAGTTGAGATAAAGACAGTTTATTAAGACAGGAAAATAATAATAACAATAATAATAATAATAGTGATAATGGTAATAGTATTAACAATAATAATGTGTAAGAAAACAAGTGATGCACAATGCAATTGCTCACCACCCGCTGACCGATGCCCAGCCTATCCCCGAGCAGCCGGCCCCCCACCCCGGCCAGCCACCCCTATATATTGTTTAGCATGACGTCAGATGGTATGGAATACCCCTTTGGCCAGTTTGGGTCAGCTGTCCTGGGTCTGTCCCCTCCCAGCTCCTGCTGCACCCCCAGCCTGCTCGCTGGCAGGACAGAGCGAGAAGCCGAAAAGTCCTTGGCCTGGTGTAAACACTGCTCTGCAACAATTAAAACATCAGCATGTTATCAGCGCTCTTCTCATCCTAATCCAAAACATAGCACCCTACCAGCTACTATGAGCTACTTAACTCTGTCCTAACTGGAACCAGGACACTGAACTTGTAATATCCATTTAATAAGGACTTGGCTCTGCCTTCAGGTATAACCTGAGAAAAAGCATGGCTGAGCGAAGATATGGAGCTTCATCGTTGTGCTCTGAGTATTTTTCTTAACCTTTGGAGGAGTACTGGATGCTAGAACACATCTCTGGAGGTGCTCAAGGCCAGGCTGGATGGGGCTTTGGGCAACCTGGTCTGGTGGGAGGTGTCCCTGCCCATGGCAGGGGGTTGGAGCTGGGTGGGCTTTAAGGTCCCTCCCAACCCAAACCATTTTGTAGTTCTATCAGCAATTATAGATCTTTTTAGAAGATGATAGAGGATAAAGGCAGCAAACCCATATGACTTACTTTAATTTTTAATTATTTTTGTTTACAATTGTTTCTTGTGGAAAAGCAGGGTAAAAGCCCTGGGAGAGGGGCTATGTTATGTACAGTTTTACTTCTGATAGAGGCTGTTTTGCTTGTAGTGCTACTGACTCTGCCCAGGGATAGATGTGCTGGGAGAAGGTAATGCACAGCAGACAAGAGGCAGCCTGAAGCTCATGCTGAGATGGAAAGACACGTACTGAGGAACATGTAGCCAAAGCTGAGAGATAGAAGGAAGAACTTTCTAGAGGTAAGATTCTTGGGGCAACTGAGTGACAAAGTCTAGCCTGCAAGCAAGAGCTACATGTTTGCCTAAAGCTCTGGCTAAGTTAGGGTATCATCACAAGCTTTCTTCCCAGTTACCAATAAGGACTTAAAGGTAGAGCCCTAAGAGGAGGGAAGTTTATGACTTCAAGTACAGAATCTAGTGACATTAAAATATTTAACCATGGAAATAGAATATTCTCTACATCTGAATTTAAACTGTAGATTATTCTGTCACATAACTATGCAGTATTACTATCCTGTGGATGACAGTAGTACCAAGAATATATACAAAAGCCATTATCCTTTCCTAATTGAGAAGCAGATGTTACTTATGGTTTTTATTTCTGATGGAGGCTAAGTGTTCTGTGCGTGATTGGAAAGAAGCAAACATTTAAAACTCAGCAACTCACTAAAACTGTGGATCCCAGTCTTTTTCTTTCAAGAAGAGCAAAGCAGACCTGCTAAATAATTTATGAGCATGACAGTTTCATGAACCTTTGCAGCTCCCATTTAGAAAAGACTTTCTTTTCAAAGTCTGTGCACACAGCATGCATTACTTTCTTTGAATAATTTACAGTGCATTGTAGTGTAAGTTTTTTTTCCCTTTTATTCTATGAACTAAGCAAATTTCAGAAGCAATACTATACAATGAAATATATTCCTTTTGTTAGTCACAGCTGTTAGGTGTATCTGTCTATTTTCTCTCTCCTCCCATACCTCCCCTTATTGCAAGGTTGCTGTGCTATGAACAAAGGCAATACGATCAAGAGACTAAAGGGATCCCAGGAATATTTTCATTTCCTGGACTAGGTTTGTCGGGAAGATGGTACTGCTGAATATAGCATAAATGGATTATTTGTTGTAAGTGTGCCTTCCTGTTTCAGCTGGCAATGCTGAGCACCAGCATGTCTACAATCCGAAGTAATGTGGTGTAGAGACTAGCTCTTGAGAAGCATGGTCTCTGTGGCATGCCTCACTGGTGGAACAGTACTACAGAAGCACGAGCAGAAACACTGCCAGCTTACGCCGTAGGGCACACTACTAGTGAAGGTCAAAAGCTTTTCAGATTATTGCATGGAATAAGGTCCCAGTTTAACAAGAAAATTCAGCACCTATCTAACCCTAAACCCAACGGGAAACTGCAGTATTTCTCCTTCCATTCTTCTCCAAAAGTTTGCTGAAACATTAATTTTTACATTACATAGCACACTGATAAATTCTGTAAAACAAAACTTAAGGCTGCACATTCAGGCACTCAAAAATTAAAAGAATGAAATAGGTAGTTACGTGATGCTAATAAGAAATGGCCTAATAGGCTTCCTTGACAAACCTAGATGCTTTGAAGAATTGCCTGTTGACTTCCTTTGCATTTTACAACTGCAAATGTTTATAAAAACCTAAGTAACTTAGTATAATGTAGACCAGCATACGTATTTAACTAGAATAAGACTGAAGTAAGTTTTACTCAAGATATAAAGTTCAGCCCCAGCACAAGACCTGTTTACTTTTTAAAACACACTTGAATTATTTGAATTCCTGAAATGAACTACTAAACTTATAAGAAAAAAAAATAGCCACAGAGAAAGTTGAGAAAGTTATACAAAAATAGGACCAAGGGAACAAAGACCAAATTAAACTTCATACCAAGAACATTTACTTAAAGATATATTTGCATTTATTATTTATCAGCTTAAATGAATTATATCAGATTGTTAGAGAAGAGGCTGAAGAGAGTCTCTTCAAGTTTTATGCAAATGATATCTTTAAAATTTGTTGAAAAATTAAATGATCAAATCAGAGAAATGTGCCTTAAATAAGTGCATTAAGCATAAAATACAAATGTAGTAACAATGATTGGGCAATGTTTATTCACTGATACAGAACTAAACCAGGAACAGGCTGCTGGCTGCCACACTTCTGTGGGAAAAAAAAAAAAGGACATGAATGGAGAACATCTGCCTAAGGCCTTAACTGATAGCACTGCTTCTGTAAATTTGGGAGTATATCCACAATGAAAAGCCTTTCTGTGTCAAAAAACAAAAACAAAACAAAACAACAACAAAAAAAAACACATGGCATTGCTAAAGAGGATGAAATAAGAAGTTAGGTGTGGTGGCTGAGTTGCAGGATTTGGGCATAAAAAAATTGTTCAGTTCATGTGTGATTACAAATGAATTTAAAGCAAAGAGAGAGGTAAATATTTCTTAATTGTCAGAATATTGTTACTAGCTTCCTCATTTCAGAGAAATGGATGTAGTATGTTTTCCTCAGGCTACATCTGACTGCTTACCAAATATACCTCTGTATTGGCAGTGAGCGCTACAGTGGGGGAAACAGCCTAGATGCTCAAGCTAATTGCTCACATTGAATAACAGCTTATCCATGACTGCAACTATTTATTTCTGCAGAAGCACTAAAGATTTGGGAGCTATTCAGCCTGGGTAAGAAAGGCTTAAAGAGATGAGCAACACATTTGTTGAGATTTTTCCCTAGAGATTTTTTTTTTAAAGTAAGGAGTAGGGTGACTGCATTTTTATTCAAAAGGGTTTGCATTAAAGCCTTAGATGTGGATCTTCAGGAGGGAATTTAAATGAAAAGCAGATTGCCTGATGGAAAAAAGCGATAGCTCCAGTCAGAGGGTCAGATATAAAACAAGATACAATGAAAACAGAGGGAGAAATGATAGGTAATGCATTGAGAGTGAAGATAGAGGCAGTTAGAAATTACAGTAAAAATATAAGCACAGTTAGTGGCGCGGTGTTATGGAAGCGAATTACAAATCTGATCTCAAAGTGCACTTCCGCTCAGCTCATTTAGAAGTGTAATGCAAAATCAAGGAAGTGTAATGCAAATCAAAAGTAAGTGTGGCCATATTCATAGAATCATACAAAGCTTTGGGTTGGAAGGGACCATTGAAGATCACATAGTCCAACCCTGATATTATTAAGAAGAAAACCAATTCTTCCATGTGGCTTCGTGTCTTCATATGTCCTTAGTTATTTCCAAATATTGCACTTTTCTTGAACATGTTTGACTTCACCATCTAAAGACTTCTTTCGAAGGAAAAGTTATTTTAAGTGAACTTAGAAAATTCTAAGTGAAGAAACTCAAAATGAAATTTCTGAGTTTATTAGAGACAATTTACCTCATCTCTTACTTCATAAGAGATCATTCATTTCTGTATTTGACTAAAAGCCTCATAAGGAATAGTCAGTAATATGAATCCATGAAACATTCTGTAGGAGAAAGAAAGCTAGAAGATTTAAGAGAAAAGGTTCTTCTTCCCCCCATCCCCTTACCCCCCCCAAGAGAAAAAAAGTTTTAAAAAAAAAAAAAGAAAAAAAAGCTAGAGTTCTAGAGTAGAAGGAAGGGGAGCAAGGAATCCAAAGCGTTAAAAAAATAAATCCTTTTTATGCAGCAATATACAGAATTAATGTACACAGATTTTGGAATTACTTTAAATAACAAATATTCAGAACGCTGTCGTCCCCCCCCCCCCCCCAAACTGCCACAATGAAGATATGCTGAATGTGAGGAGTCAGAAGATTCTGCCACCTTTTAAATCAAAGATGATACAGCCACAGTGGGGCAGTCAAGGATAACATATGTGATGTGTTTCTAGAACGCTTCCAAAGTGCAATGAACAGATCAAATATTTTAGATACTAAAGGCAAAATCTCACAGTGCTTCGTCAGGCAAAACTCCTGTTGAAGCCAATGGGAGTTTTGCCTGAATAAGTACTGAGCAAAGACTATGCTATCTGACCTAGATTTATCAGTCATACAAATCTAGGTCTAATGTTTTTTTCTTTTTTCTTTTAATAACAGACAACTACTGTGCCGCAATATTCTTGCTCAAAGGACAACACAGCAACAATAAACTATGAAACAACCCCCACATATCTAATGAAGGGGAGAATTCACAGGTAGGCAAGGAGCTGATGTCTTGAAAACCTGCCAAAGGGCAAGACTAAAAGAATAAGTTTGCCATTTAAAATTTGTGGAAGCGCAGGAAAGAGAATAAAGTTCCCAAGGGCTTTTGTGTAACTGAAAATAATTTGGCTTTCCTATGTGAAAGCAAACCAATTCATAAGCAAATAGGCAACAATGAGTAATTTCTTTCTCTAGTTATTCTTCTGATTTAGGGCAGACTGCAATTTCTACATGGTCAGCAGAAATTCTTCTACTTGACTTCACTGGGGATTAATTTAGTTGAATAACTAGGTCTTCCTTGTTCCTAAGTTAACATTTCTATTACAGAAATAAAAAAAGTAGATTAAGTTTAACACATGCATATATCTTGCTTCAGAAACTTCCTTCTGTCATTGCAGAATCCCATTTACATCAAGTTCAACATCATTTACAGGAAACTATACAGGACTGCACAAAATATTAGAAATAGTATCAACACCAACGACAGTAGAATCACAGATTTTACTCGAAGGAAGAAGGGCAGATGGCAGAACACAAGTACTGCATATCACAACACAGAAATCAAAATCATACCAAGATAAAACTCCACTGTTCCATATTTAGCTGGATCTATGCCTTGCAAGATTATTTTATTTTAAGAGCAGTAGTTAAACAATGTGAAAAGACATTTCCTTTTTGTCTAAGAGCTCTTTCATCATTAATGTATCTGAAACCTTCTGAACTGTGCAATATTACCCAGAGAAGTGAACAGCTGTAGTATTCAGCCAGATAATAGCTTGATTCCATCTTTATGAAATTAAACTTAAGATTTTTAAAGGGCAGGTCCTTGAAAGTGAAAAGCCTACAACCCCTATCAAGTGTCAGTATAAGACCTTGTAATTTTACAAAGTAAATGCTAAACCCACAGTCCAAGTTCAGCCAGCTCCATGTTTCATCAACAGATTTATACATTTTGCTCCCTTTTGCAAACATCTGTTAATTTTTCACTTGAGAAATGAGGTTGTCATATTAACAAGAGCATCTGATTGATCCTCTTCAGTGAATATGGCCATGGAGAAGGTAACTCATACTCCAGACCACATCTCAGAAAGCTACTACACTCGTGATTTTGCTCAGATTGTTCTGCGTCTGAAACTATTCTCCTCATCCACTTTCATACACTCGTATAGATTGGACTTCGGCATCACCATGACACTGATACATTTCCCAGAAAAGCCTTTGCTACCTCCCCTCTTTGTGGATGACTATCATAAATTAATATTTGCTTAAGAAAATCAAAACATAAATAATATTAACTCTCCTTTGCTTTCAGAAATATCAGGCTTGCTTTCCTTCTTTGTATTCCTGCAAGACCATCACATCCTCCCCTCCTTCATTTCTTGACTGGCTCACTTCGGTGACATTACTAATACCAGTTCTCATTTAAAACAACCAACCAAAAAAACAACCAACCAACCAACACAAAAAAAACACTAAACAAAACAACAATAAAAAAACAAATCAAGTCAAGTGGCTTCCTCTCCCCTACCCAAAGATTTTTTGTAAGTAAAGGAAAAAAAGGACTGTCTTTTCCCCAGATCTGTTTCTTCATGACTGGATGTCAGAATTCCATGCGAAAAATCAATTAGGGTTAAGTCCTTGCAAAATTCAGAGCCTCTCTATTTTCTACATTACCATTTAATTACTCACAAAATAAGAACATAATCAGTACCTCGGAAATTTTATTGCCTGTTTTTAATTTGTTAGAAATTGATAATCAAAAGTCACTAGGACAATCAGGAAGAGCCAGTCACATACAAATACAGTGCAGGATAACATCTCAGGAGCTAGACTTAAAAACAGGAAAGACAGATGCATTCGTCTTTTGGGTCTTTAGCACACAGAAATTCCTAATTAAGAAAAAAAAAGCCTGCATCACAGTCTAGCAGTACTACCTAGTATTTTTGGTCTCTTAGGGTGTCGTAATTATTTGCTCTCCAGTTGACACAGTATGCTCAGTGCAAAACGATACAAGCAGATGAAAATAAGAGATTGAGACAAAAACATAAAAGATCTCTTATAGCATCTGAAGTCAGTGTGAGACTCCTCTCAAACTTCATTCCCTGTGAGCTCTGAAATATGCAACTGTGCCTGAAAAACTGCTTTTAAGTAGCTAAGAGTAGCAGGGTCCCCCCCATGCCCCAGTTAGTGCAATATGGGACTAGAGAAAGGAATTCATTTATTCATTTGATTATACTCAAGTACATACTGCAAAGGAATTATATCCTAGTGCAGAAGATATCAAGATTTAATTATGAAGCTTTACAAAAAGCCAGTGAAGCCAACAATATCAAATTTTCAACCCATTTCAAATTTTCCAACCCAAAAGTTTTATATGGTTCTGTGGAGAAAAAGTACTTATCACAGCAGTGTTTAATGTGGATCATAAATTCACGTGGGGAACGTTGCAACAAATGAAAACAAAAGTAATCCAGATCTTGCTTCCTTCGATCTAACAACAGCTATATAACAGAGGTGGATTTGAGCCGTTTGGCTCACTGGAGATGAATGATATTCTTTCTCCATAAATTGCTTACCTTTTCTGATGTCTACAGCACACAGTAAACAAGTTTAGCTTCTTAACCCGTCTTTAAAATGTACCGATAATTTTGAATGAGAAAAAGCCATATGACTAAGCTAAATTCTTTTTCAAAGCTTTTGGGAGGTTGTCCTGCTTGTTCCATGTATCAGAATGCTACTACCTCAATGTAATTAGAGTCAGCTTACACACTAGTGAAAGCAACAGCTCTGACCTTAAAGAACTGCATTTAAACTCATTTAACAGGATGTCAGGAACCGTGAGTGCTGCTTTCAGATACTTTCCAATATAACACTTTTACCACAGTAAAGGTATTTTATGATGCACTGCATTTTGGTCAACATTCTGATTATTCAAATACTAAGTAAAGTGGTTCACTAGTATCAACAGCCTAAGATATTGGTGTTCAGGTTTATATTCATTCA
This sequence comes from Anser anser, assembly GCF_964211835.1. Taxonomy (NCBI): domain Eukaryota; kingdom Metazoa; phylum Chordata; class Aves; order Anseriformes; family Anatidae; genus Anser; species Anser anser. The sequence continues at coordinate 88,365,738 of NC_139720.1, forward strand.
CCTAATTGGCAACAAAGCAAGAACTTCAGTTTTATGTCAGCATGTCTACGGTTTTAATCGTGTTGATGATATAGTTCTATGCAAATGAAGGTACTGCTGAAAATGTATAAACCTGCAGAACATACTTACAATAGCTTCTCCAATTACAGTTTGAAAGTGGCAATTCTGATTAATTAAAATTAAACAATTATAAAAACATGCAATCAAGCTTCATATGCATGCTAGAACAGCTGTGTCTGAAGTTAGATTTTTAGTCTGATAACTGCTACTTATTAAAAAAATCTGTCAGCAGTACAGGAAATGAAGAGTAGAATACTACGACTGCTCATAGCACAGGTAGGTAGCGCATCCAGTATATTATATATTATTATACTACTTTATGGAACTTGTTTGCCAAAAGACCAGCTAGAAACAAGGACAGTAGTGCAAATGAACAGTTTCCCATTGTTCACAGGTCCAACTGAGAGAGCTTAAGAGCCTTGGTCTGTTCTTTCGGAGAGGATTACCTGTAGCTTTTTGAGATTCATAGCCTTCATTTAACTATTACTTTAGGTATTATTTTCAAATGCATGGGCTTTCCTTCCCAACTTCCATCCTTGCACAGATATTTAAGATTTGCTAGGAGATGTAGCATTGCCTATTGGCATGGGTTTAACACCAGTAAGACTTGCACCTTATACAGAAGACAATCTCAACTTTTATGATTGTGAGGTAACACTGGAAAAAGTGAACCTTTTTTGACTAGTTATATAACCACACATAAGAAACGCTATTTTTTTCCAAAATAGCTTCCTAAACATTCCACTAGTTAATTATATAATACTAATGATACCAGCCAGTGCTTTAACACAGCTGATGTATAATCCTCCATTCTGGGGTAGAGCAGAAGTAAAATAGATGTTTTTTTCAGCAATGGAAGGGATTATTTAAGTGCTTCAGGGAAATTGACCCTGCCTCTGCCTTCCCCAAGGTGCTAATCAGGTCATTAGGTCACCGGAGACAATGACAATTATATTAAAAAAAAAAAAAAGAATATTTGGTACATTTAAACATTTCAAAGTAAAAGGTGTCTGGAGAAAAATAACATTTTTCTTTTCTCCAGATGTTTAATGACAAGTATTTAGAGATAAAACAGGCAAAATAAAATGAAAAGATGATAAAATATGCAGCCTATTGAAGATCACTGTACAGTCACAAATTACCACCTTTGGAAGAATGGCAACTCCAGAGGCTCCCCAGCTTATCCATGTTTCCTTTCTAAACAGGAATATTTTTCTATTCTCATTTCATTTGCATTCCCTACCAGGAGTGGCTGAGCTGTGCTGTGAGCAGCGATGCAGAAGGAAGATTTACAGTGTAATGGATCTGTTATAAGAGTCTCTTCCTTTTGCACAGGTAGCATATGGTAGAGCTGCTTCATGGCTTTGGCTGGTCACATACTCTGAGAAACATGCACACTCCAAACCTATTAAGCAAGTCAGTATCTTCTGGTAATGAAATCTGCACTTTCCAAAGAAGAAATGATTTGTCTATTATACAATTAATCTACAATCTAGGAAGTAGATTTATTTTTTGAAAAACATATAGAGGACATGCAGGAGGTCATATCAAGTGTCCCCTAGAATTCTGTATTGAATATAAGAGAATGAAATAAAAGCTATGTTCTCAAAAACAACAACAAAAACACAAAACAAACAAACAAACACCACCACCTGGCCTAACCGTTGATGATACGTTTCTTTCAATGCTTTAATGTTATCTGAATTAAAAAATAAAGCCAGCTAGCATTTCCCTAACAGTGTGTGAGAGTTACAAAGCAAAATCAGGAACCTAACACTGCAGAAAAGTGTAACAATTAAAAAAAAAAAAGCCTTTCTTGCTTTTGAAGATAAACTAGAGATAAAATTTATTTGAAAAGATCAAATAAGCACTCCAAAGTCAGGTAACAAAACCTAAAGTAATTCAATTAAACCCATTTCCAAATCAGCATCCTAAAACACAAAACGTAGCTGAAGAACCTAATTTAATCTCACCTACATTAGCTTGGAATGTTTTTTTAACCTAATATTTACCACTTGCTTTTACTATTGCTTGCTCTTGATTATAGCCAAACCATAGGAAAGATTTAGATGCATTTCTATATGCTACTTTTTGATAAACTCCAATCCACGACCTTCTATTGTATTAGCTGGTATTTAAGCCAATCATTAAGATCCACTCCGGTGTACTTTTCTTCTTCTTCTTTTTTTTTTTTTTTAAACAGAAGTTTTTGCACTAAACATTTTATCAATAAAAGTTACCTTGGCTAATTTCTGTCATTACTTGCACTGCTAAAATACTAAGTGATACTCCCTGCCTGCTTACCTTCTCTTACCCTTTTTGATCTCTACAATGTTTCCCCATAACAGTGGTTTTAGTTGTATTCAATATTCTGTACTAAGACTCAGCAGAGCTACATAATGGGCTGCCCAGGGAAGTGGTTGAGTCACCATCCCTGGAGGTCTTTAAGAGACGTTTAGATGTTGAGCTTAGTGATGTGGTTTAGTGGAGGACTTGTTAGTGTTAGGTCAGAGGTTGGACTCAGTGATCTTGGAGGTCTCTTCCAACCTAGACGATTCTGTGATAAGCTGTTGGTAGTTTCTGCAAATTTATATGCTTGTCCTGGATTGCCTGTTTTTACTGCTGTACATAATTTCTTAAAGTTATTCCTAGAGTCTTTGTCAGATTGTTACTCAACCACATAACTGCTTCTTTTTGGGCTGCGATTCCCACAGCCACATTTTGGTTTTCACTTTCAGTAATGAACATATTTGGTAGAATTAGATTACTTAAAAGCAGTGATTTACTAAAAAAAAAATCTTGAGGCCAAGATTTGCTTTGCATTTACGCAGCACATGGCACAGAATTTCACTGTGTGAATCCTCCACAGCCCCTCCTGTACAAGTTAGGGCATACCTTTCAGAAAAATGCAGTCCTGATTCAAGGACGTCTCCAAGATACCCTCCAGTTCCATGAACGGGTTGTTTTATTGACTAGAGTTACTCTCACTGTTTGAAACAAGAACTGCCATAGTGAGTCAAACACAAGGTGCTCTAATTCCCCAGCCTATGACAGCGGCCAGTATCAGATGCTTCAGAGAAAGGAGTGAAAGTTTGAAAATAATGCACACTCTGCTACTTTGTGCTTTCATACTTGTTTTCTTCCTGTCCTCTAGGAGGACTATGCTGAAATACAAGGTTTCAGATCCCTTTAAAATTGTTAAAGATCTCAGTAACCTGCTATTCTTCCCTATTGATATTTAATCTTTTTTTTTTTTTTAAATCTTGTTGAAATCTTTGCCACAGAAAGCCATTTGGGCCATCAACTCCATAGCTTAACTATTCATCGTGTGATTAAACAATTTCCCCATCTTTAAAATCCTTTGGAATTTCCCATCATTTAACTTACTTAACTTGACTGTACCTCTGTATTTGTACTTTCTGAAAAGCAAGAGTGTACATTTCTGACCTACACCATTCACTATTCAACATAGCATCTTTTCAGTGATCATCCGAGCCAAAATTTTAGGCCAGATGTAAGGCTCACTGATGTGGATTCCCTTGATAACACTGCAGTAGCCAAGTAAATTTTCTTGTTAATTCTCTGGAATAGTGGCTGTTTCCAGTGGGATTCTGTATTGGGCTTACATGGCAAGGTTTTGGTAGCGGGGGACCTGCAGGGGTGGCCTCTGTGAGCAGAGCCCAGCACTTGCCCCATATTAGATAAGAGCGAGCTCCAGCCAGCTCCAAAAGTGTCCCATTGCTGGCCAGAGCTGAGTCAATAAGCGATGCTGGTTGTGAAAGCATAGTTAAAGGGATATTCCAAACCATATGACATCACATTCAGTATGAAAAGCTGTGAAAGGAGAAGAAGGGGCTCTTGTTATGAAAGCATCTGTCTTCCTGAACAGGTGCTAAACATATTGGGGCTCTGCTTCTCAAGACAAGGCCAAACATCACTTACTGATGGGAAGTAATATGGTTTTCTTTGCTTCCACATGGCCTTTGCTTGTTTTTTTGTCTTCTTTAATTAAAACGTCCTTACCTTCACCCAGGAGCTTTTTTTTTTTCCCCTTCCAAATTTTCTCTCCCTCTTCCTTTGAAGAGGGGACATGAGAGTGTGTTGTGGTAGAGTTTAGCTGGCCATCAGCGTGAAACCACCAAAGATTCACAGTCAGAACCCAACAGAGCTTTTCTGACTGTTGGGATACCTCTCATAATCCTAATTCCCTATGCCTTTCCTTGCTACAGCAGTGTTGTGGTTTAACCCGGCTGGCAGCTAAACACCACACAGCCGTTCGCTCACCCTCCCCCCTCCCTCTCTGGGATGGGGGGAGAGAAACGGGAAAGTGAAGCCTGTGAGTTGAGATAAAGACAGTTTATTAAGACAGGAAAATAATAATAACAATAATAATAATAATAGTGATAATGGTAATAGTATTAACAATAATAATGTGTAAGAAAACAAGTGATGCACAATGCAATTGCTCACCACCCGCTGACCGATGCCCAGCCTATTCCCGAGCAGCCGGCCCCCCCACCCCGGCCAGCCACCCCTATATATTGTTTAGCATGACGTCAGATGGTATGGAATACCCCCTTTGGCCAGTTTGGGTCAGCTGTCCTGGGTCTGTCCCCTCCCAGCTCCTGCTGCACCCCCAGCCTGCTCACTGGCAGGACAGAGCGAGAAGCTGAAATGTCCTTGGCCTGGTGTAAGCACTGCTCTGCAACAATTAAAACATCAGCATGTTATCAGCGCTCTTCTCATCCTAATCCAAAACATAGCACCCTACCAGCTACTATGAGCTACTTAACTCTGTCCTAACTGGAACCAGGACAGATATCCACCCCTTATTCCATACCATTTATGTCATGCTCAGGTTACACTCTGTCCAATACATTCTAATTAATCACCATTTTCATCTATGATATATAGCAATCATGGTAGTGATGACATACATTATTATATAATAATTAACATACTACAATTCAACTCATGGGCTATTCTCACCCAGTATCAAATCCCCTTGAGGTACACACCGGACCTCCCCATTCTTTTGCATTACCCACCAAGTGCATCCAGGTCCCTGAGCAAAAGCAATTCCACGAATAGGTTTGCCTTTTCCTGAGGCAGGAGTAGCCCAGACTGTTTTACCCAGCATGTTTCTTACGTGCACTACAGGAACTTTATCCCCTTCTACAGTGCGTAACAGGTTTGATTGGGCAGGTCCAGCTCGGTTGGCAGATCCCCTGGTATTGACTAACCAGGTGGCCTTTGCCAAATGTGTATCCCAATTTTTGAATGTCCCAGCACCCATTGCTTTCAGTGTAGTCTTCAACAGTCCATTGTATCGTTCAACTTTTCCAGAGGCTGGTGCATGATAGGGGATGTGATACACCCACTCAATACCATGTTCTTTGGCCCAAGTGTCTATAAGGTTGTTTCGGAAATGAGTCCCGTTGTCTGACTCAATTCTCTCTGGGGTGCCATGTCGCCATAAGACTTGCTTTTCAAGGCCCAGGATAGTGTTCCGGGCGGTGGCATGGGGCACAGGATATGTTTCCAGCCATCCGGTGGTTGCTTCCACCATTGTAAGTACGTGGCGCTTGCCGTTGCGGGTTTGAGGGAGTGTGATGTAATCGATCTGCCAGGCCTCTCCATATTTATATTTCAGCCATCGTCCTCCATACCAAAGAGGTTTTGACCGTTTGGCTTGCTTGATTGCAGCACATGTTTCACAGTCATGAATAACCTGTGCTATAGTGTCCATGGTCAGGTCCACCCCTCGATCACGAGCCCATCTGTAGGTTGCATCTCTACCTTGATGGCCTGAGGTGTCATGGGCCCATCGGGCTATAAATAATTCACCTTTATGTTGCCAGTCCAGGTCCACCTGAGCCACTTCAATCTTAGCAGCCTGATCCACCTGCTGGTTGTTTTGGTGTTCTTCAGTAGCCCGATTCTTGGGCACATGAGCATCTACATGGCGTACCTTTACAACCAGGTTCTCTACCCGGGCAGCAATATCTTGCCACAATGCCGCAGCCCAGATGGGCTTGCCCCTGCGCTGCCAGTTGTTCTGCTTCCATTGCTGTAACCACCCCCACAGGGCATTTGCTACCATCCATGAATCAGTATAGAGATAGAGAACTGGCCACTTTTCTCGTTCAGCAATATCTAAAGCCAGCTGAATGGCTTTTACTTCTGCAAACTGACTCGATTCACCTTCTCCCTCAGCAGCTTCTGCAACTCGTCGTGTAGGACTCCATACAGCAGCTTTCCATCTCCAATGCTTTCCCACAATACGACAGGACCCGTCAGTGAACAAGGCATATTTCTTCTCATTTTCCGGTAGCTTGTTGTACAGGGGGGCTTCTTCAGCACGAACCACCTCCTCCTCTGGTGATATCCCAAAGTATTTGCCTTCTGGCCAGTCCATAATCACCTCCAAGATTCCTGGGCGACTGGGGTTTCCTATTCGAGCCCGCTGAGTAATCAGTGCAACCCACTTGCTCCATGTAGCATCAGTTGCATGATGCGTAGAGGGGACCCTTCCTTTGAACATCCAGCCTAGTACCGGCAGTCGGGGTGCCAGGAGGAGCTGCGCTTCAGTACCGACCACTTCCGAAGCAGATCGAACTCCTTCATATGCTGCCAATATCTCCTTTTCAGTTGGAGTATAGCGGGCTTCAGATCCTCTGTATCCCCGACTCCAAAACCCCAGGGGTCGACCTCGAGTTTCCCCAGGTTCTTTCTGCCAGAGGCTCCAGGTGGGACCATTCTCTCCGGCTGCGGTGTAGAGCACATTCTTTACATCTGGTCCTGTTCGGACTGGCCCGAGGGCTACTGCATGAACTATTTCCTGCTTAATTTGTTCAAAGGCTTGTCGTTGCTCAGGGCCCCATTCAAAAGCATTCTTCTTACGGGTTACTTGGTAGAGCGGGTTTACAATCAGACTGTAATTTGGAATATGCATTCTCCAAAACCCCACGACACCTAGGAAAGTTTGTGTTTCTTTTTTGCTAGTTGGTGGAGACATAGCTGTTATTTTGTTGATCACATCCATTGGGATTTGACGGCGTCCATCTTGCCATTTTATTCCTAAAAACTGGATCTCTCGTGCAGGTCCTTTAACTTTATTCTGTTTTATGGCAAAACCGGCCTTCAGAAGGATTTGGACTATTTTCTTCCCTTTCTCGAAAACTTCTTCTGCAGTGTCACCCCACACAATGATGTCATCGATGTACTGCAGGTGTTCAGGAGCTTCCCCCTGCTCCAGCGCAGACTGGATCAGTCCATGGCAAATGGTAGGGCTGTGTTTCCACCCCTGGGGCAGCCGATTCCAAGTATATTGGACTCCCCTCCAAGTGAAAGCAAACTGTGGCCTGCACTGTGCTGCTAGAGGGATGGAGAAAAATGCATTAGCGATATCAATTGTGGCATACCACTTGGCTGCCTTTGATTCCAGTTCATACTGGAGTTCTAGCATGTCCGGCACTGCAGCACTCAGTGGTGGCGTGACTTCGTTCAGGCCACGATAGTCCACTGTTAGTCTCCACTCACCATTAGACTTTCGCACTGGCCATATGGGACTATTAAAAGGTGAATGAGTCTTGCTGATCACTCCTTGGCTCTCCAGTTGACGAATTAGCTTATGGATGGGACTCAGGGAGTCTCGGTTGGTGCGATATTGCCGCCGGTGCACAGTTGTGGTAGCGATCGGCACTTGCTGTTCTTCAACCCTCAGCAACCCCACAACAGAAGGGTCCTCTGAGAGACCAGGCAAGGTAGACAACTGTTTAATGTCCTCTGTCTCCAAAGCAGCTATGCCAAAAGCCCAGCGGAACCCTTTTGGGTCCTTGAAATATCCTCTTCTAAGATAGTCTATGCCAAGGATGCACGGAGCATCTGGGCCAGTCACAATACGGTGCTTTTGCCACTCATTACCGGTTAGACTCACTTCAGCCTCCAATACAGTTAACTGCTGGGATCCCCCCGTCACACCATAAATACAGATGGGCTCTGGCCCTTTATAGCTTGATGGCATTAGAGTACATTGTGCACCGGTGTCTACCAAAGCCTTATACTTCTGTGCGTCTGACGTGCCAGGCCATCGAATCCACACAGTCCAATAAACTCGATTGTCCCTTTCCTCCCCCTGGCTGGAGGCAGGGCCCCTCTAGTCCTGGTCAGAATCTTCATTTCTGTGTTTAAAGGACTGCCTGCTGGAAGTTGGAGCAGCAAACCTTTCAGAGAACTCCTTTTTCCCAATTGTTTTCCTTTGCAATTCACGTACCCGTGCCTCTAGGGTCGCAGTAGATTTTCCATCCCATTTTCTCATGTCCTCTCCATGGTCACGTAGGTAAAACCACAGGGTGGCGCGGTGTGTGTGCCCACCATATTGTCTTCCTTGCATAGATGAACGTTTACCCCTAATAGCTGAGACACTGGTTTGTACAGGTGGGGAGGAAAATAAACTCTCTTTAAGTTGGTGGATCTCTTCAGAAAGTTTCTCCAAGGTATTCTCTTTTAGCTGGTGGACACTAGTTCGTTCAGGTGAAGGGGAAGATAATCTTTCTTCAAGTTGGTGGATCTTTTCAGAAAGTTTCTCCAAAGCATTCTCTTTTAGCTGGTGGACACTGGTTCGTTCAGGTGAAGGGGAAGATAATCTTTCTTCAAGTTGGTGGATCTTTTCAGAAAGTTTCTCCAAAGCATTCTCTTTTAGCTGGTGGACACTGGTTCGTTCAGGTGAAGGGGAAGATAATCTTTCTTCAAGTTGGTGGATCTTTTCAGAAAGTTTCTCTAAAGCATTCTCTTTTAGCTGGTGGACACTGGTTCGTTCAGGTGGAGGGGAAGATAAATTCTCTTTAAGTTGGTGGACCTCTTCAGAGAGTTTCTCCACAGCTGAGACACAGGCCTTTAGGGAAGAGGAGAGATTTCCTTCGTACTGCCGGAGTATTTTAGTCACTTCATTCACTGTGGGATTCTCCTCCGTTTTCCAGGCTAGTATTGCCAATGAGTTGGCATATGATGATGGGGCACTCCGTACAAACTTCCGCCACATGGGTGGTGTACACTGGACTGCATCTGGATCTGTGGATGTTTGTGCGTCATCTAGGTCCTTATAAATTACTTCCCGTACGGCCAATTCCCTCAGGTACTGAATTCCCTTCTCCATGGTGGTCCATTTGCTTGGTAAACATACAAGTTCTTCCTTGAAGAGATACCTTTCCTTCACAGCTGACAGGAGACGCCTCCAGAGGCTGCGAGATTGTGCTCCATCTCCAATTGCTTTGTCAATGCATGCGTCCCTAGCAAGGGATCCCAGCCGCCTGGCTTCCTTGCCCTCCAATTCCACATAATTGGCTCCCGTGTCCCAGCACCGGAGCAGCCAGGTGACAAGCTGCTCGCCTATACAGCGACCAAAATCTTTTCGCACATCTCGTAGCTCACGCTGGTATAGAGTCCGGGTAATTACTGTTGATTTTCCGACATCCTCATCCTCATCTTCAGTCTCCTGCACCTTTGATGGCTGGTATGGAGTCCGGGTAGTTACTGTTGATTTTTCGCCATCCTCATCCTCATCTTCAGTCTCCTGCACCTTTGATGGCCCAGCCTCGTCTTCACTTCGCCCAGACTTAGCAGAAGACTGTCTGCGTTTTAAACGACCTGAGCCTCTATACCATTTTTTCACCTTGTCTACAGGGGCAACTTGCACTGCTACAGCTCGTTTCTCTGACCCAGCCACAGGGTCTGCCACAGGGGTTGGAATACCCTCTGCGGGGTCAACTTGCACTGCTACAGCTCGTTTCTCTGACCCAGACACAGGGTCTGCCACAGGGGTTGGGATACCCTCTGCGGGGTCAACTTGCACTGCTACAGCTCGTTTCTCTGACCCAGCCACAGGAGTGGGAGCAGCTGCACGAGCTGGGGCAGCTGCAGGAGCTGGGACAGCTGCAGGAGCTGGAGCGGCTGCAGGGGCTGGAGCTGGAGCGGCTGCAGGAGCTGGAGCTGGAGGGGCTGCAGGAGCCGGAACGGCTGCAGGAGCTGGAGCTGGAGTAGCTGCAGGAGCTGGAACTGGAGCGGCTGCAGGAGCTGCAGCTGGAGCGGCTGCAGGAGCTGGAGCTAGGTTGCTAATAACATCAATTGCAGCTCGATAGGCACAAGCCAGACCCCAGCACGCTACAGTGATTTGTGTCACTTTGGAACTGCCAGAGTCATGACACCTTTTTTTCAAGCATTCTGCCAGCTTTTTAGGATTTTGCAGTTGTTCAGGGGTGAATGTCCAAAACACTGGAGGTGACCACTGCTCTAGAAACCTGCCCATATCCTCCCACACTCCCTGCCACTCGCAACTATCCCGCCTCAAGACAGATCTCCGGATGAGATTCCTAAGTAGTTGTTTAACCCTCCACAAAATCTGAAGCGCATTCAGGAGACATAACAACAAGAGCAGGCTGGTCTGAGTATCCCAAGGATATTCAACATCTCGGAGAACCACCGTAACTAACTCGGGGGATAAGAGGGTGGTGGTGAAGGAGAAAGGGAGAGTGAACAGGTAGGGAAACATGTCTTCCCCTGTCCCCTTCACAGATTGGCTCCCTAACGAAAACAGGCAATAGGTGTAATTGCTAATAGTTTCCGAGATATGGGTTCCAAAGTATAGAGTCGACGTCAGTGCTGAGTACAAATACCAGGTTAGAGTCGTGACCAGATATTTCATCATTTCATAAGCCATTGTTACACCGCACAGTACCATAACAATCTTAAACCAGGGCCCGGAAAGGATAAACAGTGCAACAGGGAGCACATACAGAAAGTAACGCACCATAAAACTCAATTTGGAATACAGGTACAGCAGACTGGAGATTAAGGCAATCAACATCGTGACTAGCAACTATTAAGCAGGTCCAATACTTATACCAATTTTAGTTTAACACACTCTGGTCAGATTTGTCGATATCTCAACCCTTCGGGCCCCACGTTGGGCGCCAAAAAGACTGTTGTGGTTTAACCCGGCTGGCAGCTAAACACCACACAGCCGTTCGCTCACCCTCCCCCCTCCCTCTCTGGGATGGGGGGAGAGAAACGGGAAAGTGAAGCCTGTGAGTTGAGATAAAGACAGTTTATTAAGACAGGAAAATAATAATAACAATAATAATAATAATAGTGATAATGGTAATAGTATTAACAATAATAATGTGTAAGAAAACAAGTGATGCACAATGCAATTGCTCACCACCCGCTGACCGATGCCCAGCCTATTCCCGAGCAGCCGGCCCCCCCACCCCGGCCAGCCACCCCTATATATTGTTTAGCATGACGTCAGATGGTATGGAATACCCCTTTGGCCAGTTTGGGTCAGCTGTCCTGGGTCTGTCCCCTCCCAGCTCCTGCTGCACCCCCAGCCTGCTCACTGGCAGGACAGAGCGAGAAGCTGAAATGTCCTTGGCCTGGTGTAAGCACTGCTCTGCAACAATTAAAACATCAGCATGTTATCAGCGCTCTTCTCATCCTAATCCAAAACATAGCACCCTACCAGCTACTATGAGCTACTTAACTCTGTCCTAACTGGAACCAGGACAAGCAGTTACGATGTGTTCAATAAAAAGCATTCAGTTATCGAACAGAAGATATTCCAAGTGCAGTGGGTTTTCAACTTCAGGTATATCAACCCCTGAGAGCCTATGGAATACTTTTAAGAGATCTGTGAAAGGTACTAATGCGTTACACAAAAACTTGGAAATGGGAGATTTCTAACCAAGTCTGCATCTCCATTAGATAAATTTCAGGAATGCATGCCATGAGAAAGGTTAACAATCACTGCACCAGAATATGCTTTACTGATACCAGAGAATATTATTCCAAAAAATAATCAATGCAATCACTATTAGTATTAAATATAAACAATCATTTTTCTCCTAGATGTGACTCTAATGGCACAGACACTTCAGGTCTATCAGAAGTTCATTTTCAATCCTACTGTGCAAGCCACTCGTAAATTCATGCTTCCATTTTTTAAACGGACACTTACAGATGACCCAATCTGAGAAACAGCAAGGCACATACATGTAGGCATTAATACTCCAATTCGTTAACATGAAATTGATAGGAGTCAGAGAAATAAGAAATTTAAATCCAAGCTAATAGGCAGAGCTTGCAAGTTTCTAAGAGGCAGATATTTCTAGACTGATTATAGTGCAATTTCTTTTTTTTTCATTGGAAGTCAAATCATGTTATTACGAATGATGGGATGATGCTAATGGAAAAAAATCACATTAAGAATGAAACACAAAATAACCCACTTTTTACTATCAAGGAGTTAGGACATTGTGTTGAGTTCATGAACAGAAGGATTTTAAGCACAAAAAAAAAAAAGAAATGCAAAGCTTCCAACTGTGTTTCTCTGCTAAATGCATATCTGGAGTTCCTAGATCAGGGTGGGGTGTTGGAGGAAGAAGAGCAGGGATGCTTTCATATAGAATATCAGGAACTGTTATATAAAGTTTTACAGTTAAATTTAACCACAAAATTTAGAAGTCTCTCTGAATTAAGCTTCTTTTGACTCTCTTCACATCTAAACACAATTTTTTTGTGCTTGTTCCTCCCTGCCCTCCAACATTTGAGATTCAAGTGACAACTGTTACAGTGCAGAAGAGAATACTCACAGAAATAGCAAATTAGACAAAACTCTTGGAAAGAGAACGTATTTTTATATTTATTTCATTCTTGTCCTTAGACCTTTCCTCTAAGGGTCTGCTTTTGTTGTGATCTGTGTTATATTCTGTTGGCTTCCAAAATGGATAAATAAACCAGAAAACCTCTTAAATGAACTTGGGATCACAGCTGGAAAAAAAGCTGAATTGAGAACCTAGTAGAGTGGATGCATTAAAATACTTACCTTTTGAAAAAGACTCATGACCTCATCTTCAGGGGCTTCTGTAAATCAGAAGTCAACAAAACAAAAAGCACTACCACCTGCACTGAAAGGGAAAGTCTGGGACTTGGCAGCTTTGAAACACAGAACTACTCATCAAGAGTACTCACATCTAACACTGTGACAGGTCAAAGGACAATAAGTCTTTTTTTTTTTTTTTCCAGGACGCTCATTCTTTAGGCTACTCCTTTGCTCTTTGTCTATTTGTCCTTGAGCATAACCTGAGCATGTTCTATCTTTGATCCAGCCCAACAGAACAGACGACGGCATCTTGAATTACGCACGTGTAGGCTTCCATCCCCACCTATCTTCTGAGTGGGGAATGGCTCCACCTTAGGCTGGCAACTCATGGGAAGGTGATTTATCTGACCACCACCTCACCAATCCCATCACACACTTGAAAACTAGTTACCCATCTCCCATTCCCTGGAGTAGGCTTCGCACATTAGCATAGCTCTTATTAACTTGCTTCTTGACCTGTCGCTCATGCTCTGAGTGTGTTTACTTTATGTGTTAGCACCAGAGTCAAGCTAGAGTCCTTCCTACTGCTTAAAAAAGTTAAAGGCAACCCACTGCACTCAGCAGGCTGGCACCCAGCTATGAGCCAGGATGGATGGTGTCTGGAGATGCACAGCAGCTGCCAGCAGATGGATTCCTGCATGGGAGACCAATAATCCTGATAAGGCAGTTAGTTTGTATCCCCTTGCCTCATCAAAAAGACAACTCATTCAGGATCCCATTGAATTCTGTACCTCTAATTTGGCTAATATTATAATCTCACAGAGCATCCCTGGAAGGGTACAACCTTTAAAGGGTTCTGCAAACTTCAGCATTTGTCCCACAAAGTAGAAGTCAGGCCATTTTTCTCCATGGCCACAAGAGCTACGTGTTTACCTCTTAACTGAAATGCAGATAGCGCAGAGTAATGAAAACAACTTTTCCTTTTTTCTCACTTCCAGATAATTTGCCATCTTACAAAATGTTGTCTGTGCGCACTCAGCAAGTACCCTGCATCTAATGCTTGGCTACAGAACTGATGTGGTAGAAAAGATAGAAGCATGAAAGGGATTTTCGGACTGAATGGAAATGGATGGTGTGCCTGAGGTGGGTACCACAAAAAGAAGGGCCTGTTCTACTCATCCTACTAAAATTAGAGAAGACTGATTTTCTGCTTGGAGGCGTCAGGATGTAGGATGGCCCTACAATATGGTAGGAAGACTCAGAAGACTTGTGAGAGTACAAGCCTTTCTTTTAGATGCTATAGAGAACAGATGTGGTGAAGAAGGCAAGGCTACTGCAGAGAGCTTATGGAAATATGGAAAGCTGGAGAAATGTAAGCTTCATAAACAGACCCAGGTGAGGCTATTTCAGCTAGGCATTAACCTTAGACAGCAACAGAATATTCAGTCAAGGTACCCATACAGGGCTCCAGCTCAGCAAGATAGTTGCAAAGCTCGGGGGAACAAATCTTCTTCTCACAGGACATTACCCTGTCATAAATGGCTTTAGCCTACTCACTTTTAAGCCAGCCTTTAGTAAGATTAAAAGCAGAAAAACTCCAGATAAGGGAAGAGCTCAGTGGGACTCCACACCATGTGCCTGGTTTCAGGGACTGAAAACCAAACGTGGTCATGATGCATCCTGCTGATCAGGATGTTCCTCTCATTTGGTGATGACAAAGTGTGCTGTTTTCATGTTGCACACAGAAATAACCAACCGACAACAGTTGTGCTCAACCTTATGTCACCAATTAGTTTAAGAAAGGAGGTTAATGCAGCCCTTTCTGGTACAGGGCCCCTTTTCCTTATTCTTTCCTGAACTGTTGCCAATAATCAATTTACTCTATTGTCTTCAATTAAATTAATTCTTAAAGTAAATGTCTAGACAACATGCTTGTCATAGACTTGACTCACAACACTGAGACTGTTCAGAAATATTTGCTTGACATCCCAAACTAACTAGAAAATTGTGTGTCATTTTACTTTTCAAGAATCTAAACCGTCTCTCACCTCATACCCCTGATTTGTGTACCAGTAACAGAATATTGAAAGTGTATTAACATGTTGAAATTATATAGTAAAAGAAAAAAGAAAAAAAGTCCACATCCCAAGCCACCAGAAGTTTCACTACTTGCCAGGATTGGTATACATTACTGCCTGTCAATCTGCTTTGCTCCTCTAATGAATCTAATAAACACCAAATCTTCCTGAATGGGATATTTTATTCAACTTGCTGGGCGAGAATCGTATCCATGAAGTTCACAAAGTGATTCACTAAAATATATGCAATAATTTAATTCCCTAATGAGTATTATGGAAATAATGTTTTACATATTAAGGTTAAATTCATAAATCCTGCAGATAAAAAACAGAATATGTTTCTCTATGTATCACACAATTCAGTTTGTAGCAGGTTTTTATCTAACTAAAAAAACCCCACAGATTTAATGAAGAATATCAAAGTGTCATCATTAACACAGATACCAGTTTAGCCCTTTTTGCATTAGTGACACTGATCTTGGTCTGTTCATACATATGTACACATTTTGCTATATGCAAGGTTTCCTGGAGACTCATGGCGCTTTTCTAAGTACAGGTGAACCCTGAATATATTTTAAAAGTAAATGAATCCACATCATATAACATAGACTACCTAAACCAGGGATGCAAGAGCCTGGATGTCCTCTGTATTGACAGGAATGCATGTTTATATACTAGAAATGTCTTTTCATGAGCTACTGTTGCCTTGGAAACCAATACTAAAAATGAAAATTTTGTCTCTACGGGGAAAAAAAACACACCGTATTATTCAGTTATCTCAGAAGTGTCCTTATCTTTTCCTGATCAATCTGAAACAAAGACTGGCAGTTGGGTATTACTAACTCCTAATTCCCTCTTCCTATTCAAGAATAATACCTTGCTTTAATTTTTTTTCCTATCTGTGATAAGAAACAGAGGACTGTTACTTATTTCCTGCCAAACCCTCTTATCAAAAAAGATACTTACATTCTTTGTCTCAATAGTTTGGAGAAGAAAAAAGGAAAGCCTTTGCAGAAGTCGGAAAGCTGTTTCCTGAAACTGAAGTCTTCTCATGTACTGATTAAAGCATTCAACAGCTGTTCTAGTAGCGTCACAGATTGAAATTCTTGGGAAACATACTGTCCTTAAATTGTGTTACTTTGGGGCATTTGTCAGTTTTTCCTATGACTCTTAGTTGAATATTGTTTCCTAAATAGTGTTTCAACATGAGCACAGAATGATGCAATTTTCTAAGTGGTTTCCTTTCCAGCCTTTTCCTATCAGGGTTATTGCTTTTTCTAGACATACTTGTGATTTTTCCCCTGCACATGGGAAGATATGCCAATAGAAACAATGTAAGATCTATTCTGAACCAGCAAGTAAAGAGGAAGAAAACTTACATCAGATGACAACGGGAAGACAAAGCAAAATATGTTGATAATCTTTAACTCAAGGCTGTGCCTGCTGAGGTGTGGTAAATCCATAGGATATGATGGTCATTTAGCTTATTTTTGTTAGAATGCAAGCTGTTCAGTCACAGAGTGTGACACCCTTATAAAACTTGATTTGTCTTTTACTTCAGTTTACCTTGTTTTCATCTAGGAATAGGTTCACATACTTTTGACCACTGTATCAAAGATGGGATGACATATTTTTTAAAATTCTGATTGACTTGAGTACTGCTGTAGATCTTATTTCCAAAGAAAATATCCAATCATTATGTTCTATTTTTGGCACCAGACTAAGAGAAGAAAAAAACCCAGTCTCTTCTGAGTAGTGACAGGCAGTTGTATAATGGGAGATGTGAGCCTAAAATTACTACTACTCAATATGCAGATCAACTCTACGGATTTCTTGTAACTACAGGTACTTGGCTGCTATCAAGAAAAATCTCTGTGGAGAGGATACACACATTCTAACGGCACAAAACCTCCATTAAGAGCACTGAGGATTTAACCTTCATATGGCAAAAGCACAGTATGGAACTAACTAAACTGTATGTATGATATAAATACCTCTAGTAATACATGTGGCTTGCTGTTGGAAAGATGTTCATGAGTTTGCTCAGTAAAGTTGATGGATATTCTTGGAATAGTCCAATGTCAAAGTTCTAGCCAGAACTGGTGCCCTGCACACTACATTTTCCTTTAGGAAGAAATCTTGGATTACTACCTATGAATACCATGGAGGAAAAAGTAAAAAACCGCACCACCCTAAAGTAGCAGTAGGTTGCGCTGGTGAATAGTTTCCTGCCTCACATCACAGAATATTCATTAATTCTGTTCAGTACAATAACAGGCTCATGATTCTTTCAAAAACCATGCAGCTATGTTGAGGATTTTGAAATTTTACAAGGCTTCACATCCCAACAAAATTTCTATGTATTTCAGAGACAAAGGTTTCCAGTCACCATGTAAGCAGATCAGAAAAAAAAAAAAATCAGTTCTTTCCTGATCAGTAATGTTCTGTAAGGGAACTGTTTTTACCTTTTAACTTACCGCGAGGGGTAGGGGGTGTAAATGGTGATCAGGAGAAGGGTGTATGATGTAACAGGTGGTCAGCAAAAGCAATGAGAGAGCATGATGTCCATTGTGGGGTTCTATTCATTTACTATGAAAGGCTGCTTTAAGGGTGAAATGCCTGTTCTGTGTTTCAAGAAAGTCCTTCAACACAGATATATTTCTTTTTTTTTAAAAAAAACATAGCATTTCCTGATGAAATGTAGCTCTAGATGTGATGAAAAAGGCAGGCACTAACTACTCCGAAAAGCTTCCTCTTTGGTATAGGCATCCATTGGACAATTACAGATAATAGTTGCTTGTCAAGTCGCAGTGCCTTTCACCAGCTGAGCTCATCACACCGTGGTCAACAATGAGCAATGCAACTGAATTTGCCTGTCACTGGGGCCATCACCTGCCCCCCAGGCATGCTCATGTGGACAATCAGCATGACTCAGCCAACAACTCAGTAAGCTGCAGTAACTAAAATCATTTAGGTTGGAAAAGACACTTAAGATCATCATGTCCAATCATCAACTTAACACTACCAGTTCCAACACTAAAACATGTCCCTAAGCACCATATCCACACTTCTCTTAAATACCTCTATTTAGTTTTCCTCCAATCATCACACTAGTAAGCAGTGTTAAACAAAAGAAGCTTTAAGAAATAAATGAGGGAAAACCTCCCCTATGAAGGAAGAAACTGATTTTTTCCTTCTTCCTTGAAGTTTGAATACTAACAGCTAGAACCTTGTGAAGTGACTTGTTTTGCTTTAATCAGCTTGCAGTACTGCACAGACCTTGTTCTAAGAAGTGGCCGAAGTTTACAGTGAATTGACCAGAACACGTATTTTCACCTTAAATGAAGAGTGTGCAGTCCCATTACAATAGCTATATAGAATTCAACAGATCAAACAGCACTTACTACAATACTTTTAAATTAGATGTGTTCATCCTTTCAGCCATAAATCGCTTTTTAAAGTGAAAGTACTTTTGGAGAAATTACTTAATGCTATTTTACTATCTCTATTGGCATTCTGTCACTGTGCCCTATCACAGGAACATATACATTCTGTGCATTTCAGACAATTTGAATGAGAAACCTCTCTGGCTCTGAAGCAACTTCAGTTTCAATGAAAGACTAACATTACTTGAAAACTGTTTGTATTTCACTACGATTCTTAATGCTGTGGTAATAGTCATAACAGGAATGCAAATGAATATTTTGCTATGATGAAAAAAATGCTGCATCTGACCTTGGAGTTCTATTGGCATCAACATGCTCCTTTTTCTATTTGCTCCATACTGCAGATGCAGTTAACTTTTTCTTTTAAGTTAAATTTGAACAAGCTACTCAGGTTTAACAATTTTCATTTCAGTGAAAATAAAATAGAAGCCCCCATTCTCCACTATAAAAACAATTTACTTGCATTGCATGATGAATTTTTAAGTATTAATGAGATAAGATTAAACCCTGAGATAAAGGTCCTAAATATTCTTACAGAAGGTAAGCTTAAATAAAATAAGTTTTAATTTATGAATGCAAAGCTTGATACCATGCTTCCATCAGTGGAATCTGTGAGATGTCCTCGTCCCCAAACCCCCTTTTTAAGAGCATATCTTTGTAAGTGAACTTAGGGAAGCAGAGGAGGAAAGGATGTAGAAAACAAACAAACAAAAAAAGCAAGAACAGAAAAGTCTCTGTGTTACATCCGCACATTTGCTTAAAAAAAAAAAAAAAAAGAAGTGCTGAAGATTATAAGCCCCCTCACATTGGGGGGGAGGAAAAAAAATAAGAAAACTTCCCTTCTTCCCTTCAGTGAATTGGCAGAGCTATTAAACCACATGCACTGATAATGGAACAAAGCCAGCCAATTCAAACTGTTATTCCTATGGTATAGACAAATTTGAAACTGGAATAGAAGAGCTACAAGGCAATAAACTGTTCAAATTAGATAAAACAAACTTACACTTGTTGTGTAAGCAGCTTCAGGATCGTCCTCTAACACTCGTGAAAGACCAAAATCGGAGACTTTACACATGAGGTTACTGTTGACCAAGATATTACGGGCTGCCAGATCACGGTGTACATAGCCCATGTCCGAGAGGTACTTCATGCCTGATGCAATTCCCCGCAGCATGCCAACCAGCTGGATGACTGTGAAGTGGCCATCATGCTTCTGCAAGTAAAGATCAAAGTTCAAAGTAGATAGTTAGTTTTCATGAATTTCATACTAGCAACATTAGCTACATCTTTTATTTAAAACGCCAGCCAGCCAACGTGCCCACTGAAAACTCGATTTTTCATTTAACTGGCTCAGCGGCACAAGCTACCCCATCTGTCAGCATGCAGTTCATCTCCCTTTTCTTCAACACTTCCACGCTCTCTCTGATCTTTCCTGTGACCACACTTAATCTTTTATCCTTAGTTATTAAGAACATTTTCCCCAAACCCATTTTTTTTATAAATGCAGGAATGACAGCATAGAAAAGTCCTCTCTCCATCTCTTACTCCATACTCCTAGGAACCAAAACGTCCTACTTTTACTGCCCCAGCCTTGATGGTCTGCAAGAGATACTGCTGTTGCCTAAAACAGGTAACCAGAGTAACTTTGGAGCTTTACCACATCTCTGTTCTGCATATAACACCATATAATCTCTGAACACTAGACTGAAAAAGAGATTTGGGCTGATATTCAGGGGATCATGCATGGCTTCTCCAGTTTTCCTAGGTGACTGAAGTTAAGCCCAGATCTATGAAAGCATTAGGCTACTAAACTTCTACTTAGATGTTCAACTCCAATAGATTTCAGCAGAAGTTTTGTCATTAACTGTGCTCGTCTATGTAATTAGTATTGGTGGGCCTCCATTTCCCATCTGCAAAATGAAAATTAATGCTTCTATACCAGCTGGGTCAGAAGACTGCCGAATTCCTTGGTAATGGGGACCATACAAATACCTATAAGGAAGTTTGATGATGAGCTCTTGCCTGATTTACATCTGCTCTATCTACCCTTTAAGGCAGACTGCTGACAGCAGAATTTTTGTGACCTCAGCTGGCAGACATTTAGCTTCTCATGGATTATTCAGTAAGCCAAGCTTTTACATTAGCAAGAACAGCTAAGCAAAAAACAAACAGCTCTTCTCTACAAGCAAGTTAACTTCCCATTTTCTCTTTGGACACTTTCAGCACTCAGCTACATACAAGTAGCATTCAGGACATTTCTATTGCTTAGTTCATATGTTTAAGTTAGATAAACTTCACAGTCAAATCCAGTAAATTCATTAGATTAATTGAAGCAATGAACTCAACTGCACAGATATGCTTAATCTTATCCCTGAACAGCAAGTCATTTTAGCATATCTATTAATCAGGACTCATTAGTTTGGGGCCTACATCTAACTAGTCAGGTATATAAGCATAAAAAGAAACAAGGGACTAGTGCTCTAACATGTGTAAAAATGTAAAAAACAAACAAACAAACACCAAACAAACAAACAAACAAAACACAAACCAAACCAAAAACACAACACACAGAGAATACACATAAAAACATGTGCAGGGTACAGAGGTTAGTGTTACTTGCTCTTCATATTACTAACCCATCTGTCTCAGGACAGAACAGTACCAGACCAAGACGTGCCTGTAACATATAATGTCTACTTAGATCAAGTATTTATATGTTTTTAATGTAAAAATTACAAAGATAAAATATCCCCTGTGCATAACTGACTGCTAAATTGAGAGTTGCTCACCTCTAAAGAGGTTTGAGGAAATAATTCTTAATATCATTACTGTTTGATTAAACTCTACTAGGTACAAAGAAGAAGAAAGACAAACTTTGCAAAAAGAAGCAGGAGAGATAATGTGGATTTTGCAGCCTGTAGAACTCCTAGAGTATCTTAAAACTCTTCTAATTCCTTTAATAAAATTGACTGGAAAAAAAAAAAAAGCTCAAATGGAATAGTACATGAAATCCTGGTTTAGAGACAAGGTACCAACCAATACTATTGCACTTCTATTATTATTATTGTTAAAATAAAACAAAACAGAAATAAGAAAAAAAAGGCATATGAAATTTAAGACACACACAGTTAGACTCCAAAGCTTCTATTTTAAGCTAACATATCTTAATGCTAAGGATTGGACACCAACTCACCTAGCCTTCTAGAACACCATACAGCCTCATGCTTCCCAGAACGCTTGTTAGTTAGGCAGCCATACATCAACCCCTAGATGAACAATATCATCACATCACAGCCTTCTCCAAACTAATCACACTTACTGACACACTATCAAAAACATCTACATGTGACAAATTCATAGGAACTTTTCCCCCTGAATATCCCCAAGGCAATTCCCTCTAAGCCATCACATCACAGCTGTAAGCCCGAACCTGCTTCATCATCTCCATCAAAGCCATATGTAATCAATTGGTTCAGAAGACAGCACTCAGCTGAGGGTCAAGACACAATTAGAATATGCTCGCATCCTAGAAACAATAAGGTTGGAAAAGACCTGCAAGACCATCTGGTCCTACCATCATGCTGCCACCAATGTCACCCACTAAACCCTGTCAATAAGCACCAGGTCCAGTCTTTTCCTGAACACCCCCAGGGATGGTGATGCCACCACCTCCCTGGGCAACCCGTTCCAATGCCTGAGTACTCTTGCTCAGAAGAAATGTCTTCTAATTTTCCAACCTAAACCTCCCCTGGCACAACTTGAGGCTATTCCCTCTAGTCAGTCTCACTTCAGTACCAGGTAAAACTATGTTTTTTTTTTTTTATTTTTTTATTTATTTATTTTATTCTGGGAGTTATTGAAAAACTCCCAGAATTGAGTTTATTGAGGCCCACTGATGGGCCTCAGTGTGCCTGCCAAGGGCCAAGCTGGAGAATCTGCCTGTCCCAGACATCCCCTGGGTGCTGGTGCCTCAGGGCCAAGCACATCGGACAACAAGGTATTTTACAAAAGAAAATTCCCTGTTATGGACCAGAAGAATAAGGAACCTTTCAGAGACCCAAAACTTGTCAGTGACAGATACGTTAAGTAAGAACTTCCCATTACCTTTTAATGCGAGGAGAGAGAAAGGAGAATGTTTTTAATGCCTTACTCTAAGCGTCTACCAACAAATAAGGACATGAGACCTGTCTAGTATTTCATCTATTAAAGCCACAGTGGATTTTTTTTTGCTTTCTGTTGAATAATACAAACTCCTCATGCAAACTTTATTAATCTGGGTCGCTAACAGTTAATTCTCTTTGCACTTATCCTAGATTAATAACTTTTTTTTTTTTTTAGCTTACTGTAGAATTAGGATTTGAAAGAAAGCACCCATAGCTTGCTTTTGTAAAACAACCAAGTAGCCCCCCCCAGCCTCCTAACAAAGCACCAAGAAAACCACCACCACCCTCACCCTCTAGATTTTACCTCTTCCTTATCATCGTTCACAGTTCCATTATTTCAATGATCAAAACCTCAGTCATCTGCAACACCTCCCTTAACCTTTTGTCCCTTTAAATCACAAGCATTCATCCCTTCCTTTTTTAATTTGTTCTCTTTCAAATTTAGACCATGCTTGACTGATTTTTCATAAAACATATAACCTTTTTCTGTTCTTTCCAAATCTCAGCATTTGCCTTACCAATATAGCTGAAATGCCTGACTTAAAAACAATCACATGCTTTTGCCATTCTCTCTCCTTCACATTTCTTTGAGCTTCTGCCTTGACACAAACAGTTCAAGCTTATCTTTGCCTTTAAAAAAATGACAGACTTGCTAACATACCAGTTACAATTTTATTCTGTTCTCTTTCTTCCTCTGAATATTTCTCTGAATCCTCTTCCGCATCTGTTCCCCTCTGTTACTTCTCATTCTTGGTTTTATATTGTTTAATACCACCCTCATGGCTGGAACAACTACATTTTCCTGTCAGCAAAACCATCTCTTTCTCAAGTCCCTCTGTAATCACTTATTCTGCATTGGTTTCCATGCCAGCTGTATTCCCTTACCATCTATAAACTGTTTTCTTCCAATATAAAGAAATATTTGTCTAATTTATGCTGGCCAGAACAAGGACTATGTGCCATATTTAACCCTTGGAAAATTCAACTAAGTTGGTGAAATTATAGTAGGTATGAATCTGGCCTCATATTTTCAGTGTCTGTAAATCCCCACATCCATCTGTGAGTCAAACCAATCCTTTAGCAACTTTCCATTATCTTGTTTCATTTGCTTGTCCTATAGGGACATGAAACACTCATTTTAATGATATGGCAGTTGTTATCTAGGGGTTTATTTTGATTCCCATGACTTATATTTGAAATATACTTTTGATAGGATTCCCACTGGGGTGTTAAAGGTGTTAATCAATACTGGCAGCAATTCAGACACCAGTAGGCTTACGACATTTATCCTATCATCATATCAAATTTTAATCAGTCTTTAATGGCTTTGCTAAATAAGCTTTGCTTATCAACTGAATATACATTCATTATCTGAGTAGTTGTCATTGAATTTATGTAGGCCCTCCAAAGCCCTGAAAATAGTTGTTTTACATTCATTTACAGTTTGCTTCCAAAAACCTTACATCTGTGAAATATTCTCATCATGCTATGAACTCTTTAATAACATTAATGTATAATAAGGCAGTTAAGAGGGTCAGTTATTTCAGGGGAGGAAGGAAGGGATCTTAAGTTTCTCTCACTGTTTTTTATTTTTAGGTTTCCAGCTCCAGCCTGCACTAATTTAGTGCTTTTCTACAAGGCCATGGAATTTTTCTTTTTTTCAGAAGGTTTTTTTCCATTTTAGTACTGAAGAACTTTCTGGCAGAGTGGCAAGTCAAATTTCCTGTATCGTTTACACGATACAGGACTTACATCTACTCTCAAATTCACTTCTTTATTTGCCCTATAGGTGAGAGTGAGATCTTAGCACTTCTATGGCCTTATATTCTGAGAAGTGTACAGGATTTGCTACAGGTATAAATATTCCTCTACAGATGACTTAGATCTTATTTTTGAAGGAGAATATCATTGAAAATGGTGTGTCTAGGTCTAACTTGGATCATCTTTACCACTGAGAGTTCCTATGGGTCCCTGTATGAAAGATCTAGTTTTTACCATGAATTTATTGCTACCATTTGACAATGCAAAGTAAATGGTAGATCATTATCAGGATAAATCTTCCAGTGTTCAAGTTGAAACCTGGTACTACTTGGAAGTGTAATTCATGCTTTATACTATCATGTGGATTGCACTCTTGTTTCTACCACTGGTACTGGATTAGATCAACAGTCAATTTTTTCTTTAATTAATGGCTACCAGGATTTCATGCAATTAATAACATGTAACTTCATTAAATGTAATACATATAAAACTGAAATTACTTTAGTTCATTTTAAATGCTACTGAGTGATCCTACACCACAAGAATCTAACTGCCTCTTCAAGCATTAAAAATGTGTTATTATACTGCCATCAGAAGGGACTATAGATGCGTCTTCCTCCCACTCGTAGGAAGTCTTTTTATTACTAAAAATGTTGCAAGATGGAGCTGTTCTGAAGCTTATTTTAGGGCACAATAGCTACACTTAAATCTGGACATAACAGGGGCAGTAGCCTTGTAACCTGTGACCCTGCCTTCCTCTCCCAGCTGTAGCAACAAGAAAAGGCTGTCCTGGCATAACTGGGTGTCCCTGCCCACCGGGAGAACTGGAATATAGCTGTCACAGAGTTGGAAGAGACTTTGAGGGGGATCCAGATGACATCTTTGCCTTTTGTCGTGCCTGACATGCTTTTTTAACCTGCACTTAAAACCATTAAGACAATATTACTTATCCCATCCGCTTCATACCAGGACCATCTTAAATAAGATGCCTCCCTTGAGTATGACACTTTTAATGGCACAGAGAACAGATTTCATTTCCTTTTTGTAACTGTTTTTGACACCCATGATATCTCTCCTGCCTTTTTCTTTGGGCTAAAACCAAGTTCAGTCCAAAGACCTCTTTTTCTCAATGTCTTCTTTTCTTCAATATGTCTTCTTTTCAGTTTTGTTGTGCACTCTGCCCACTGAATTCATATAGTTCCTGAAGGGTTATGGTCCAAAGATGTAGTACTCTAAGGCCTCACCAGTGTCAAGAAATGAGGAACGGTGACCTCATATAACTTGCAGGGGATACTCCTGTTTCTGGATTGCATTGTGGCATTTGCTGTTCTCACAGCAACATGACATCCCTGACCTACTTCAAAATCTAGATTCATTTCTTCCGGTGAACTTCTTTCTGAGTAGCTATTCTCTGTTTTCTACATTAAATTATTATTCCAGCCTCAGAGGAGTATCTTGCCCTTGTTCTTACTTATTTCTAATTAGTTTCTAAAACCAACTAGTTCCTAAATTATTTCTTAAATGTGTTGTGGTGATTTTAAATTCCAGCTTTCTCTTCCTGTCTGCCTGTGTTCCTACTCAGCTTTGCATTGTCTGAAAACTTCTTAAGTTTAGTCTTCATCTTAGGATCCAGAAACTTAAAAATATCGAGAAACAGACTGCAAAAAAAACCCTTCTTCATATGACTTCCCATCTAAAGTCCATTCTCTCCATACAGTATCTAGCCAGTACTGTGTCCATGTACAGAAGTTTTGTCAAGACCATATTTCTCTAGCTGCTCATAAGGATCTCATGTGATAGAGTTTTAAAGCCTTACCGAAGTCAAGATTTATGATATCAACTGCTTCTCACACACCCACAAAGCCTGTACCCTGTTACAAAAGGAAACCAGACTGTTTGACATAATTTGTTCTTGACAAATCCACGTTGGCTCATACTTATCACTGTTATCTTTAAGGTGCTTATAAATACTTTTTTGATAATTTGTTCCAAAAATGTAACAGCAGTTTGACATTAAGCTGACTGGCCTGTAATTTCTTTACTTCTCTTTTCCCTTCTTTTTAATACATGGCTGACACAGGCTCTGTTATAATCTCCTAGTTTCTCATGTATTTTCCACAAATTCTCAAAGATAGAGCACACTGAAAGTTTCCACACGCCACTAATTCTTTTTGGCTTCAAATACAAGACAGTTGTTTGTGATAAATTTCTTGTTGCTCACTAGGAAGAATATCTACAGGGATTAAAAAAGCACAGCATTTGCAAATGAACTTCTCACAGTATTATCAGAAATTGTTTTCTGCATCTTTTAACAAGGTGAAACGTTGCTTGAGAAGAAGTGTTGGCTCTGTAGCATCACAGACACTAGCATCTCAGGCTAACCTTAGATCACATACGCACTTGTTGCTTCCCATTTCACTATTAAGGTATCACATTCACTCAAACTCAGTTTCTAATTTCTCTCTTTTTTTTTTTTTTTTGGAAAAAAGTATCTGTATCAGTAGTCTCCAATGCAAGTTTTCTTCTATACAGAATCATTTTTGAAAACAAAAGAAATGAAAATGCTGCCTTTATTCTACCAGGAAAGGAACGTGCCTCCAATAAATAAAACTGCACATGAACGCTATGTGTGAAAGCAAAAGAAGGAGTGTTAGTTATGAGCTCTAATGTTGTTGCCTCTCTGGATGCAGATAAATAATAAGGGGAACCATTAAACTTCAGAAAGGCCATCTGGCCTCTTTTCCCCAAAGCTGACTCTGTCTAGTGAGGCCATGTTAGATGGATTTACAACATATACTTTACAGCATCATTTTATAGAACTTTCTACCGGTCTTCATTTTTCTTCTTTCTCCCTTTTCCCCAGCCTCACTAAATGTAGGTGTCTGCTGCAGCATCTAAACTCTAGCTGAAAAAAGTGAGAGCCTGATAGCAAAGCTGCCCTGAGAATAACTTCGTAACGATTACTGCATCAAAGAGCAATATATCATAATATTTTCTCCTTCCAGTAACATATTTTTTCACGTATTTTTACACTTAGCTGCTGCTAGACATGCCTCAAGGGATTAAAATTTGGTGATGAATTCCTGGGTTTCATTTGCTGTACAGTCTGCTGCTGTTAATGTTTTAAAGTAGTTAAGCATATTTTATAGAATCTTTAGAAAAATATTTTCTTTGGAAGAAAATACGTTAAGGATTTTTAAATGCTATGCACTCCTGTAAATAAATCTACAGTCTAAAAGATACTAGATATCTAAAAGATACTCTTTTTTAAAGAGTATTTTAGTTTTCTTATGTGAAAAGAAATATATCAGTTTTTAGGTAGGAAGGAGAGCGTTACTATTTCAAATGTTAACAGTGAAGAAGGCAGAAAGACCCTGTGATTATCCAGGGTAAATTAATCCTTCCTCCTACAACTCAGAGATTCACAAAACTGGACAAGACTGGAGCATCTTTCTTTGAAACATAAACATCCACCTCTTCGGGGAACAGTTAAGGGAAAATGCTGCCAACACTCAAGAGCTGCTTAATCCTCATATTCTCTTTCCCACATGAATCCCTGGAGAGCACAGTTTTCTTCTTTGCTGTGGGCCGTTTCTTGCCTCATTGCCCCAGCTATTGGTTAGCACACCTTGGACAGTGAGCGGCAGTAAGACACTGACAGCAGCCTGGTGGTCTGCAGCTGCAGACGACACTCACAGGTAGCACACTGAAAGAAGTTATAGTACTCTGGTGACAGCTTTTTGGTTATTTTACAGTTTTTTAAAAGCCAGCTTCCAGCTGTGTTCCCTTTCTGTGGTTTAAATCCCCAGAATCAACAAACCACAATGACAGTGAGCACAGACCAAAGCCTGCAGATGTTCTCCACGTGGGAACTGAACCTATGAAGCAGTAACTCCCCAAAGCACCCAAGCCACCTTGCCTCATTGTGATCGTGTTCCTGTTCATGTGATGCTAAATGCAATTGCTTTAGCCAAGAACGACCTTTTAGATGGAGCTGTGAAAAAATTAGATGAGATTTAACTCGTAACAGCTACATAGGTCTGTGAGGCATCTATTTAGGGAGTAGGCTAAGCAGGGGAGGGTGTATCAGTGTGAAAAGACCAATCTCAGGACAAAGTACCTTTATAGGAATTATTGTGATCATCTGATGGGTGAAATATTGCTCTGTCACAGCACAATAACTAAGGAGTGAAACTGGGATTCGGACTTGGCTAATATTACTGTATCATCCTCCAAACTCCTGCATGGGCTTGGGTACAACATGGCACTCATCTCTGTTTTCCCCCAGCAAAATGGGGATTGCATTTATGTCACATATTAAGGCTGCAAGATCACTCAGCAGTGATTTACGTACCAATGTGGTATACTCAGTCATGGCCATGCTCAGAGAACAGGCACCTTGCACCCACTGAAGTGGAAGACAGCTTATTAAATAGGTTTTGCAGTTTTTAGGCATTTATTTATTTCATTATGCATCTCTCAGTTGTCTTTCTTGTTATATTTTCTATACGCTGTATCAACAAGCACGAGCAAACATATCTGACTGCAACTATGCTATCTAATTACTGAGTACATCTTTCTATCAGTTCAAATAGCTGTCCTTTCAACTTTTCATATGTTTATTAATTTACTCATATGCTTGCAGGATAAGTGATTGCTAAGATCTCCATTACACAGGCAGGTGACTGAAACAGAATGACAATGAGTCCTACCCAAACTCTGCATGTGAAGTTGGTAATAGGACAGGAAATTGCTTAAGTGTCAGCTCCTTTCTTCCCCCACACAGCGTACTCTTATCTGGCAGCTGTGGGAGCAATACTGAAAGAAGAGCTTCTATCCCATAAGGAAATACTGAAGTGGAAGCTCACATCCCTTTTCAGAGAAATTTCTCAAAGTGTCACCAGAAGTGAGTTCACATATATTGTATTTCTGGTCAAATGACCACTTCTTTGACAGCAAATTTCAGGTTTACTTTTGTAGGGTGATTAACTTATATACATCAATCTTGTAGGAGGAAAAAAGATACTGAGCTTCATCTTATGATAATGAGTTTTATATAACTGCAAAAATGTCGGATTTTTGAGGGAAATTTGGTGTCATGTGTCTCCAGCAATTTAGGATGTCTCATGGTGTGCCATCTGCTGTAGTTAACTGCCATCATCTTACAGAATCAGTTCTAATTAGCTGATGCCCTTCCATTATGAAAATATCTGCAGAATCTTCATGCTGCAAATACATGCCAACTTTTTACCCAAAAGCTCAAAGTTAGCAGTTCAATATATGGGATATTTTATCAGGTGGGGAAAACAATTTGGCTGAGTTTGCTATTTAATACATTTAATATTTCATACAAATAATGGTAAGTAAGGCACTGGTGTATGGACTTGGCCACGTAACTGAAATCAAAATACAGCACTAAATAAGATGAAGGATGGGTGTAAGCCATTGGCCTAGGATTCAATAGAATTGTTTTCATTTCTGCTCTCTGCCATGCACTTTGTAAACAATACTGTGAAGATCACTTAACATCTTAGTGCTTTATTTCCCTATCTGTAAATCAAGGAATTGGAGACTACTGAGAGTTTAGGTTTAGGGTTCAAGGGGACTTCTACTTTGGAGTTTAGGATTCCTGGCACAACTTGTTTGCAAAATGTCTTCCCTGAGGAGTCTTTCTTTGGACTCTCCTCACACAACTCATCACAGAGTCTCTCTTTAAGACTGTACAATTGACCCATTTTTGCAGGCCTCCGAGGAAGGACAGGTTAGAGGGATGTGCTGGTTAATGCCTGCAGGTTGCACCATGGGAGAAGCCTTTCTTATGGCAAGAAATTGATTTTTTTTTCCCTCACTAGCTCTCTGTAAAAAGATTTAGCTCTACAACAAGTCATTCTTTTAAATAATAAGGAATATAGACTATATTATAAGCTCTTCCAAATCTTAGCACATAAAAATTGTTATATTCACCAAATAACTTTCATCAGGATTGTTAAAGATAAACCCTCTCTGCTTCTTTGTATCTTCACAAAAGCTTCTAAAAGTGTAGACTTATATCTGCAGGAAACAACTATTATTAATGAAGCAGCTGGGTTTCTTCTTAAATAGGTTACTTTGCAGCCATTTGCTCTGCTAATTATTAACAGAAATGCTGATGATATATCTACTGTGCTTTGGGATGCTGAGTATTATCTAAAATCCTTTTAAAAACCATTTGAGAAGAATAAACCACATCTGAAGTGTGAATTGAAACTGTAAAATAATACACATGGAAACCAGCTGCAGAAATGATTAGCTCACATTTTTCCCCAGCAGTTTTGCCTGCAATATCTTTTGCAATGTGAGAAGTATTGCTTCAGAATAACATCATAATTTTGCTGATGTCAGTTTCTATTAAAGTATCCTAATAAGTAGCAATTGTTCTGACAAATAAAAGTATGTGAATAATAATTAGAATATAGATATCATACTAGAGCATCTCAGAGAAAGGTAATTCTCTGTCATGAGTTATTTCAGTATTTGGTTTAATTCTCTTCTATGAAATTTTGCACACATGCACATACATGTGCATGCACAAAGAAAAAAGTTTTGGGCCCAGGCAAGTCTTCCTGGGTCACTGCTGTAAAATTACAGACCATGGAAAACCCAGGTCCTCAAATCAGTGGCAGTCTGTCTGTCTCATGCAGATGGATAGAGAGATGAGCTAGAAAGGCAAGACGGGTGATCTTTTAAACCCAACCAGTTTCTAGAAGATCTCCACAATATCAAACTCTCTCCAGAAGATAACTAGATTTTGATCAACCATCAAATTCTCACCAGAAACTGCGGTGTTGGTATATTTCTGAGAACAGAACAGATGTTTGTCATATATCTTGACAAGGAAAGCAAAAAAATCTATATATTTTGGACAGTCAGTGGACAGCAAGAGATGCTACAAAAAAAAAATTACAACAGAATAATCAAAAGCAAATGGAAGGGATAAAAATATGTAGAAATATCTAAAATAATGGCTTTGGTGTGCTTTCAAGGTAGTACCCCCTGTTGCAGATGCTCTTCTCGTGGTTACCTCTTTTCTGAATCTGCTGTCAAACAAGTGCTGTCTGTATGACTTTCTCTCCCTCTCACTCATTTGCGTGTGTTCTTTCTAAAGCATTGTCTGTTCTTTCCCTACTGGTTATTCACTATTTTCTCTTAGCAATTCCTTCTTCCTGCTACCATAGCATCCTTCGTCATCACGATCTAGATTTTCCTACAAATATTTTCACAGCTCCTTATGGAGCACCTGTCCTTTGTGCCTTGGCTACCCTTTTCAAGCACATCCACAAAACCACAGTCCTCATCCTTCCCCAGACCTTTCCTACAGTCCCAGCTTTACCATTCTGCAAGATGGCAGTGGCAAGTCAGCAGGCTAGTAAGGACTGACATTTACTTTCTAAGGCAAATTTGAAATACTTGACAGTCACACAGTTTCTTATGTCATTAGGCCTCCAGACACTTCCAATGGTGTCAACAAAGAGGGTGTTTTAGGGTAAGTTTAGCTTCGGGGGTCACCCTTTCCTTCTCCTTTTCTAAGAAAAGCTAAATACAATTGTGCCAACGTAGTTTTCACACTTTCTATAGCCCTTATTTAATGTTTACAGAGTGACCTTTGGGGGTTAATTAGTGCCGGGACACTTCACCCATGAACTGTTTTCTAATTCAATTTATTAAATGCAAGTAACCATAAATAATTATAAATCAATTACTGAGTCTATTCTACACTTCACCAGCCAAAAATATCATAACGAAGTATTTTTGAAGGTGACTGTGCAAAATGAACAGTTTCCATAAACCTAGGTATTTATGCTTCAATTTATCTTTTCCTTCACAATAACACTAATCGAAATACATTTTGCTAAATATGGGAGCTACTCTTGTAGAAGAAATCAATTATATTCTTAAGTTTAAATCTTCTTTTTTTCCAGCTATGCTCTAATGTATCACTGTACCTTAGAAATGTACCCTGGGGAAAATGCTTCTATTCTTCACTAAAATTCCATGAATAACATTATGTAGAAATTAATTTATGATAAATGATTTAAAATCTTAACCTAGAATGGCTCCTTATTCAAATGTCATCATAAAATGGCACCTTACCCGCAAAAAGGAGTCGAGGGATCCATTCTCCATGTATTCAACTACAATCATTACTGGTCTGCCTGCAAAACAGCAAAGAAATACATTAGGATTACAGACGTAGTATGGGGTTTTCATATTTCCAACTGTTAGGCACAGATTAGTGACATTACCTAAATATGTTACCCATTTTCAAAATCCTCATTTATATTACAAACACAACTCCTTGTGTTATTCTCTAAGAGTTATTTTCTATTTTTTTTAAATGGTAGTGAATTAGCTGAATGTACATCATTTGCTGTGGTGTATTCTCCCCTTAAAAAGGATCAAATAAGAGATTTGATCAAATAAGACATTATTTCCAAATAACAATACCTGCTGTACCTCCCATCAGGAACTGCTCCATCTGACTTAAATCTACTTTGAATATATATATGTCTTGCAATAACAATTTGGAATATACCTAAGGCAAGGAAAAAAATCATAAGCCATCTCCAAGAAATAACATACTCAGTGCCATGATTTTCCTTCTCAAAGAAAAATATCTCAATGATTTAGTGGCAAACAGAAAGACAAAAAGAGATACCACAAAAATTCCTCCCAGATTGTGTGTGTGTGTATATATGCATGTATGAGTGCATGTCGTCTTAATCCAGCAAAACTCTGAATTCATGATTGCACTTAAAGGTGCACACAATGCTATCTGAACAAAAGCTTTGCTCAACCAGCACAGCTTTCCAGTTTGGTTTCAGGATGGCATCACACACAAATTCAGCATTCTTTAGAATACAATAATAAGTTATAATAATTTCTTATGAAAATATCCAAATATGAAGATAAACTTTTAAAGTGGGCACTTTACTAAATACCATTTCCCTGTTGATATCCAGGACTAAGCCACCACTCTGGAACTGCTTGACAGAAGACGTACATAGAGCATGTTAATCAGGCTGTGCTGCAAGATGTTTTTTAGAATTGTTAATACTGCAAAGGAGCCATTCTGATGTATGCAAAACTAATGTAACATGTAAGTATGTCAGGAGGATAGAGAAGGAGGTAGAAAGTCTTAGAATGTGAAACTTCTCTTTTCTCGAGAAAGGCTGTCTCTTTTGGGGTTTGTGCAAAACCGCTGCTGCATCAAGTGGTGAAAACACAAGTCCTCCCTTTTCACTTTCTCTAAATATTAGCTGTTCCAGTATTTTTAAAATCCAAAACAGGCCCCTTTCAGGACCCATTTCTCAAATTATCACTGTTTTATTTGGACAAGGTCATGAGAAACGAACACAATATTCAAGGTGAGAAAGCACTGAGTGGCATTATGACCATTCAAGTACAATTTCCTTTATATCATTCTCTTTGGTTTGATTAATAGTGGAAGTGTTAATTAGACTGTCCACAATACACAATCAACCACAGACAGGTATTTCTCCTAGGCTATTACAGCTAACCTTGTATTTAAAAAAGTGAACAAGGGGTTTCTCTGTTCCTTCCCAACATGTTGACATTGTATTCCATGTGTGCTGGTGATGCTCATTCATGTGCCTTACTCTAGTCTTTCTGGAGTCCCTCACAACATTTCTTCATTTATTCTAATAAAATTTGGTGTTCTTTCTGTATTTACCCTCATGTTGAGGTCCTCAATGAATAAAACAGTGCTTAATAAAGTTTACTTAATGCTTAATAATGTTTACACAGTAGTAAATTTTTTGTGTGTGCGAAAATTTTCAGCTGCATTCTTTGTCTTTTTGAATAGCCTTTCCAAAGTGTGAAGAATTAACAGCTTTTTTTTTTTTTTTTTTTTAATTGAATGTTTGGTCTCACCTACAAGTGTACATCTGTCGCCAAATCAGTTTATTTATATTCATCTGCATCTGTTGGTTATACTCCGGTTTTGCACCATACGTTTAAACAATACATCAATTTTAAGCTATTATCGATCAGAGCATTTTAAAAAAAATAACCTTTTCTTTACTTCCCTTTGCTTACACTGACTAGTTCTGCAGCCTAGTCTCTTTCGTTTCAAGCACATGAGTATCTAGATTGCCATACTTCTACTATTCGCTTATTGTCAAGGGACTGAAATCTCCATATGAAAGGAATATTCTATAATCTAGAGAAGTAAACAAATGGCAGCTTGATGCTAGAGGATCTTATTATATGCAGAACCTGTCTTTACAGACAAGCTTTCTAAAGCAAGCAGTAGTTTCTAAAGTGTTGCAGACTGCAACATCTTGCAATAAATAGGGATGTAAAGCCAGCTTTCAGATGGTATATTTGTTCAGGCTCAAGTTACCCAGAATTTTCTCTTTTTGGGTAAATCAACAAATAAAACACCTTTACGGAAAATTTACATTTGAAGGGAATGACAAATGGAGCTATTGAGCTTCAAAACAATGCTTCTAGTTTCCTGTTCATAACTCTTTGGCATCCTACACTTCAGAAACTATTCTGTAATTTTCTCTAGAGGTTCATAGGCTCTCATCACATCTTTTATGCTCCCTAGATGTATATCCTCTAACACGAATTATTTTCATACTTACTTTGCAAAGTCAATTTTTAATTCTTCTATGTTCTCTCCCAAAACACACTTCCCCCCCCCCAAAAAAAAAAAAACACACACACAAAAAAACCACAAAACACCACATCAAACACACAAAAAAACAAAAAGCAAAACACCCAACAAACTATTCTTCATTTTGCTCAGACCAACAGTATGAACTTCCAGGCTGCAACAGCAATGAAATATATCTATATGCATTCATCTCTGGATTTAAAAAGAGATTTCAGTATTTTTCACTAGACAATGTTTATGAGATTTTAAAATGCTTGATGTCTTCCTTTAATCACTTGAAATGGCATGCCTTAACAAATCGAGCCATCCCTGATCAAAATACTGCATAATACAATGAGACATTTCAAGAATACATACATAAAATCATCTCTATATCACAGAAATGGCATGACCAGGTAAACACACCAAAGGAAATTTCTTTCTGTCTTCAAACAGGTTGCTGTATATTGGACTATCTGCACAGCATTAAGTATTCAGGAATTTTGTTGAACAATAAATTTAATCACAGAAGCTGACATTAGCTTTCCACAAGGCTCAGTCTGTATCCCTTTCCATGCTACCTTTAATTTCAAATGAACTTGATGTGAGATAGTGTAAACCTTCAAGACACCAAAAAATGAACCCAGCTATATCCCTTGACTGCCTTAAGCCAGAATCCTAAGTCTGGAACCTAACACTAACTTCTCCAATAATCTTCTTTTAGTACACCAGCACTTGATAAAAGCCATCATATTTTGGCTGCAAGCTTAATATATCACTGAAGATATTTATGTGTTCATAGCTGGATTGTGACAGGCAATACAATAGGACTTCTAGCCAGTGTAATATTTGTCTTTGGAGTACATGTGGATCAAAAATGTCTCAGGTAGTGTTTTGGTTGCTTGAAGATATAGTAATATAAAACTGCTACATAGCAGATTCTAGTCGATACATTTATCATCAAAATGGTAATAGATAGGTTCTATGCCTAGCAAACAATTCTTGTGAAATAATTCTACAGGTTTGCAAATTTCATACAATGATCTCTAAGTATTTTACAAATATAAGAACACCAAGTATCAGGTAAGGCAGGACAAAACTTGATTTCAAAGGTGTGGAAAAACAGGTTTGGAAAATCAATGGCCCTCTCCACCTAGAGAGAGTAGTCTCCAGACCACATTTGGGTACCAATACACAATGTTGTACTTCATTCTATAGCTCAGGACCTTGCAGAGACACTCGTTGGTTCCACCACACATTCACGTTGTGTGAACAGGCTCTCCCATTCACAGATGAAGGAACGGGACTAGTAACTGGCTCTGGAGAAGCTGGCTGAGACGTGGGGATGAGCAGCTGACTCCAGCACATCCAAGGGGAGAATCCAATACTGGAAGTCTTGGTCCAGAGACCGAGCCACTAGTCCCAAGGGCATGCAGTGGGACTGACTGGAATGTCCACAGAGAAAAACAGATCCTGATAATAAATGGCCACTGGGCCCCATCATTTCCAGGTCTGGGAAGCAAACCCTGAAAGCACACTTCTACTTCTGATGCCCTTAACATAACAAAGCACAATCTGGGATGTCTAACCTCTAAAGGGTCTGAGGATGGCAGCCAGCACAGGACTGGCATAGAACAAAGTTCTTGGTAAGCCAAAAGCTATGCATGATATTAGTTGCTGTTAATTTTATTTATTTATTTAGCTGCAAAGAGCAGATGTTATCTTTAATACTGTGGTACAATCTGAGTCCTGAAAAGATTAAGGCTTCTGCTGAAATCACTCTACAAACACAGAATACTGCTTTTGCCTTAAAGAAGACTACAAAACTGACTTTGAAAAATAATACTGAAAGATTTCTGAAGTAGGAAAAAAAGAAGGAGAAGGAGAAGGAGAGGAAGAGGAAGAGGAAGAGGAAGAAGAGGAAAGAGTATTATTTCGGTTATCAAAATCCATGCTGCTCTCACAGTACTGAGAAAGATCAATTGTTCATCTTCAAAACAAGGACAGGAATTAATATTGGTTGGATGGGGGCAGAGAAGCCTCTGAGAGGGAAGAAGTATCTTTGAGTATTTTATCATGGGGTAGACTAATGCAATTCTGGAATGCATTGAATTATTTTCCTATCTTTATGATTACTTACACAGATGAAACATGGACATCCTTACTTGAAGGAATGGGTTTAAGGACAAACAGAAGTGGAAGGTAATACAGATGGGAGTCAGAGAAGCTCTCAGGGCTCAGAAGGACAGCCCAGACTGCAGTGCAGCACAGACACAGCTCTACCAGCATAACAGGAACCTGCCCTGCCCCCTGTGAAAGCTCACACGTAGCCACGGGGAACTCAGTAAGGGAAAGACAGCATGTGCCAAAAGGCCCTCCTGTAGGACCAATAACGAGACCCCCCTGAAGCACAGGTGGTCTACAACAGATAACTGGACACCTGAACTCTAGTTTAAAGGCTTGACCAACTCAGGTGAGTGTTTTCACACAGATACAAGCACAGGCACCGGACAATGTCTGAATATGAACCAGGTTAATTTTACAGTCAAGATCCATGTTAGAGAAGTCAAGGAATAAGGGCACTGGAAATGGTGTCAACTCTTTTAGAATAGAAGACAGAGCTCATGATCATCTAGGAGCTAAAAGCTGCAGACTGCTGGAAGAGAGCATACAACTTCATAGCTGAGCTGGAGAAGAACAAAATATAAAAAGGTTCAAAGACAAATTCAGGGATTAAGACAGCAAAACAAGTCATTCTTGCAGCAGTTTTAGATATCCAGCAGTGCTGGAGTGGGAATTACCGCAAGAAAGACTTTTAAAGTATAAATACTACATACTTAACAATATGAAATACTTAACAATATGAAATTATAATCCTATTTATACACGACAGATTGATACTATACCCACACTCACTGTTTTTATAGTTTCTGTGTAACTGTTAACTATTTCCAGCCCACTTGTCCCTATTACTAGACACCTGGCTGGTGTATAGGCTAAAGCAGCTTCCCCTCCTTGCACAATGCACAGGGAGTAGCTCTGGCAGATCCCTGTCAGACTCCCTGCATCTCAGAAACTCAGACTGAACACACAAGAGCAGTATCAGTGCTTTGCATGATCCAGAAAAAGGACATGGATTTCATTATTCATAACTTAGATGAATCTGTAGGAAGTGCGGGGGTTATTCATGGTTTTGATGCAAATACTACCTGGTGACAAGTGGCTGACTGGTTTTGACAACGTGTTTGTTTTTCCCTGAGAAAGTTTTTCATTAGAATTCTCCCTCATGGCTGTACTGTAATGCCATTGAAACAAAATTCAGCATAGATGACAAACATTCTCTATTGGTGTCATGCCTCCACAGAATGCATGTTACAATTTTGTATTTTCCACTGATCAATCTGCTTCACATTTTTTTTTATAAGCAGAAATGCAAAAAAAAGAAAAAAGCCACCATTGCAGAATGTTGTAAAATACCACTTGCATTTAAAACTCACATTGTATATATTTTTAGTTGTCTCTATAATTTTTATCCACAAGATTTTGATAGCATGTAATCTAATTGAGTGGTAGAATGATGAATAAGGAGAAGAATTTGAAGTGTCATACCAATGACAAGATATTCAGCTTGTTGTCTCCTGTTGTCATTTTAAATAATACAGCAAAGCCCACTTTAATGATTTTTTTTTAATGTAAGATTAATCCTCCAAAAAGAATGTAGTTAGTACATGCTCATTCCTACAGTCTTTACTTATAATGAAATCTTTAATACCCATTATGGGAATAGATCTTTTAACATAAACACAGGTTATTTATTCTTCCACTTAAAGAACAAAGGCTTTGAATTCTCTCTCTAGATCACGTAAGAAAATATTGCTCCACTACTTCTGCAGGTCTGAATTCATGTGTCCAGGTAGCCTCTCAGAAGTCACCTGTTTGTCTGACATTTTTTCCTTCCAATCTGCTGAAGGATTTCTTTCCATTCCATCCTTCTAAAGCAGGGGAGAAGTCTAAGAAAGCAAAATACACAGCACCTTTAGCACTGGGCTTTTCAGCACTCTAGTTGGGTGCAAAACACCCACAGTAAAAGACCGTGTCCCTCACTCAGGTGCACAGGGCTCTGAAAGCATACCTGGGTGTCACACAAGGTCTGTTTGTTACACACTGCTTCCAGTAGGAGAACCACTTGCTGTGGCACTGCGGCGTCTTCACTCCTGCTACTATCAATGATGCAGTTGTATGCATCACATCGGAGAACTAATGAACTAATTTCAGTGAATAGAAAACAGGACTTTTCATAGCACCAAAACAGTGGAGGGAAAAAAAAAAAAAGAAGAAAGAAAACCAATGACTATGGAAAAGGCAAAGGAAAAAAAATTCTGCCAGGTTCAATACACCTGAAGGCAACGGGGCTTTTTCTGCAAGCCATCCCAGACTGAGACCTATGTTCCCAAGTAGCCTCAAAAAATAGAAGTTGCAGTTCCAACCCCCCTCTTGAAACTTCAGAAGCCAGAGTTTGCAAAAGGAATAGCATTCACATCCATCCATCTTGCTGTTACAGGAAATCACCTAGATAAAGCCTACTTATCTTGCTGTTAGTGCTCTTTCTGTTATCCTGTGTCCTACATAACACTTTTCATTAGTGAAGGAATGATATCTTCGCAAAACAAATTGACAGAAATGTAAAATACACGAATGAGCATAAGTTACTATTATTTAGCAACATGACAACAGGAGAATGTGCTGCAGACAACAGAAGTTTTAGCAGTCTCCAGCATTGCTGCTTCTGCAACCCCTAATCCATATTACTCCTCTTAGTGTGCCTAGAAAAGAAATTCTGGAAGGTTTTGAGGAAAGAAAGTGGAACTGTAAAAATAAAGCATTTGCATTGTTTCCATGATTTGTTTCCTTGTTCTTGTCTTTTTGTGAGAGAAACAAAGGGAATGCAGCAGAGGGTAAAAACAGAACAAATAGCTGTATTTTACTAGCTGGAGGTGGGTATGTGAGGGAGAAATAGTGTCTAAAATTATACCAAACAGATACAATAACTGGTCCATTTTTTTTTCCCTCCATTTATACTTTGTAGCCGTATATCTTCACAAGAAAAAAAAAAAAAAAAAAGCATTTATTCCAGTTTCCTTATTTTGGGTTAGTTATCTGTATTATCTTTCTACACATTTATTAGCTTTACAGGTCCAATACGGATGAAAAAAAAAAAGTTCTGTTTTATTCTTGCTGCTTGTATTTACATGAATATTAAAAGCAAAAATAAAAAAGAGATACCTTCAACATTAGGGCAAGATGGCTTATTAGAATTCAGAGGCACACATGGAAGTGAACAAGAGCCAGTGCATCTGAAGAACAGCAACGAAAGCTGCCACATGAACGATTCTAAGTACATTTAAGCATTTCATTTGAGTATCTTACATTATTTTTCAAATAGTAACAAATATACAGATAAATTCTTGCTGTGTATGGAGAAAAGAGAAGATGAGGTAAAGTAACTTGGCAAAGGTAATCACATAAACTAAGTCCTCTGCCTGCAAGAAAAAGCTGTGGGAACGACCATAACTGCAAGAAGTGTGCATAAAGAGGGCTTTGAGCTGTCTTCATGTTCCCCTGATCCTGAGAGGGCTGTGTCCCACACTGGGCTCTCAGCATAAACTGATGCAACTTAAAAACTGATGTGAATTATGGCAGTTGCCTATCAACTTCCACAGATCATTACAACAGTTGATGTTTGCATCAAAATCTTCATGTACTCTGAAACCATTCTGACATCTCCAGGCCTTACGAGGACCACCTTATGCTGGCTTGCAAGAGGTTTTAAGAGTTTTTTTCTGAACTTCTTCTTAAGGCTAAAATATTTGGAATCGTTTACAATGACTGTCTGGGCATGAAATGAGCTATTTAGCAAGGGTGGAGAACGAAGACCTCCTTTCATCATGTACAGTCAGAGCTTAATCCCAGTTTTATAGTTCAAGATAAACTTTAATGGATCAGACCCAAAAGCTTTTCTCACTGTTCACGTTACTCAGTAATCATTCATATTTTGTCTATGAAGTCAAAATATGACTTCCTGCCTGCCTAATAGCAAAGTCAACATAAATTCCCAGTTTGAACTTCTGTCCTCAGAAAATGCATGCCATTATGTATTGGTTGTAGGGTTTATACGCTAGACGTGCCTATGAAATAGCTCTGAAGCTGGAAAGAAAAAAATGGAAGAGTCATTTGGCTCAGATATCCCAGAAAATACATATGCAATAAAAGGATCAATTTGTTAGTCACCAAGAAAGGTTTAGCAATTTTCATTTAACAAAAAATATAGCAGTTGAGGTACTGCAATCCAGAACAGGGAAAAATGCATTAACTGTGAAAAAAATAATGGTTACTTTTCTCATTATTGGAGTACCATAAAATTACAGTTGAGTTTCACTATGAATAATTGCTCCTTGATTGTTCTTGTTGAGCAATTTTGTTCAATAAGGGTCTGTCAATACAATTTGCTTTCAATTGTCAGTTTATACAATATCAAGAATAATGGGCTCACTCAGGTGCACTTTGAAATTGTAGTAAAATATTAATTTTGAGGAAAAGAAAACTGATAATCACCTGCTTTAGTATTCTACAGCTATGTCTGAGTTTTTTGAGAATCTCCCTATAATAAATGTGAGTATTACCATCTACATAGTTTGTTAATGTAGTTTCAATACTGAACATTGTGGAGGGAGGTGGGGAGGTTTGCTTAACAGGGCCTTACACTCATTTCTAGTTGTTCTTGTCAACAAAAAAAAATCAGGAAAGGAGTTAAGCTTGAAAGAAACAACAGTAAAGGTATTTGATTTCCCTCCCTTCCTTTCCAACACAGCAGGTTTAACAATCTCTCTGATGCCCTTCAAATACAGCAGTATACCATAAGATTTTCTGACCCTAACTTCTGCCAGGTAATACAGGTATGCGTTCACATTCACATAACAAACCCTTTACACATGACTGAAATCGAGAGCTTCAAATACACATCAAGAGCAGGAATCTAACAGTGTCCCCAAAATGGAGCAAACACTACTAGTTTGGGAAACGAATTTGAAAAAATAGAGGCAGCGCTGGCAATTTTTTTTCCCAACATGCACACAAATGTGTGTTATGCATGCCTGTGTAAATATGAAGAAAGGGGTAAGCTTCCATACTCATATCAATGTATGTATGACGAGGAGTGGAAATTGCTACATGGTTTAAGAATTCGATATCATTTTTGCAAGGATATCACTTGAAAAAAAATATTTTTTGCTTTCGTGGATCCATTGGTCATGAACCATTACATTATAGACCTGCATCAGCTAAGTCATGTGAATTTGTACTGTTAACACGTGCGATAACTAGAGACTACATTGTGAAAAAATGATAGTTGAATCAAAAGGAAGCTATTGTTTTTAAAGGGGGTTATTTTTGCAGAAATGTAGGATACACTTCTGGGGGCCTCCTGAAAGTCCTCCTTCTAGTGAAACACTGTATGGACTCACAAACTTTCGAGGCATCTATTTAAACAAAGACACCATACATTAGCATAGCTATGTCTGGGTTTAAAAAACACCTACATTTGAGGGAATCCATTTAAGCAGAAAAATGTTATGTCCCATGCCAGCAACATAAATTAATCTTTAAGTTGGCTCAATGAAAATACCTTTTACAAAAGTGAATGTCTGCACAATGTAAAATCAGAAACCAAATTACACAAAACTGGACATCAGCTGTCAATATGATGGCAAAACGAATACCACCTGCTTGTCCACCCCTAAAGTAGAAGGGGAAAAAGGAACGCAAGAGCTACGTTGCCCTGCCAAGCCATTTTCCAGGTGCTTGTTTAGGAGGCTTTCCAGTTTAGTTTTGTATTTCACTTTAAAAACATCTCTGGGGAATTCTGTAGAAATAAAAGACGTAAAGGCATTTTGTCTTGGGTAAGGAGTATTTTTTTTCTATTTTGAAGTAAATCTGCCACTTAACTTGAGTTAAAGGTTTTGGTAAATAAAAAAAAAATCTCATTATCTTTTCTCCCCCTGACCCTAACAGCAGAATAATGCAAGCATTTTAAGCCTTCCATGTAGTTACATTCACTGAATTCTTACACATAAGCTATATGTGAAGTAATTAGGCTATAATTCAGCAAAGTTATTAAACGCTAAGTACTTCTGTTAGGCTTATGAAAGCTACTGGCCAATATGAGCCTAATGTCTCAGATAATGGAGGTGAGGTCACCGTGCTATCAAAGGTAGCAGTCGAGCATGCTTCCCTCTAGTACAAATAAAAAAAAAAAGTGATTCTCTTACTTTTAATGAGAGAAGGTAAGGGCTGGGGATGGGGAAGCATCAAGACTCCAATGGGCATGATTTTGCTCACGTGTTGCTGTTCTAACAGCCACAGACTGCCATGATAACATGGGTATCAGCACTTAAAAACCTTCTGGGAGTACTATTGCCTTGGGTGTCTTTGTTTCTTGGTAAAGCAATATTCTGAAAAAAGGTCAGTTTTTTTTTTTTTTTTTTTTTTTTTTTTACACAAAGGGTACATCCCTTCTGTCTCTACTCAAGTGATTAACTTCAAGTGATTACTCAAGGATGAACTTCTCTTTTTCACTGAATCACACAGAGCAAGAGATTCAGTTCTGAGTCTCTCACGTTCCAGATCAGTACTCCTTTCAACAACAGATTTCTTTTTCAAAAAATACAGTAAATATTTGGGTTTTTGGCTCACTCATATAGCAATGCTGATTTTAGCAATTTAGAAAGTTAGCATGAAATGGAAATAGCATCCTCTGGTCATCTCTGTAACAAAGAGAGGCAATTCAGAATTAAGACTGTGCTTAATGTAAATCCAAATACATGAGAGTAAGAAAGGAAGAGTTAAACAGCAGCATTACAGATAAGGTTGTTAGGGTACATTTTTTAACAGCAATTGCTGACTTTTACAGTGGAGTTTCACGCCACTTGCCCACTCTCACCCCATGCACTCTTTCTCAGAAGAACACATACCATCCATTAGATTTATCACAGTTCCTCACTAGCTTTCAGCCACCTGACATTCTGCATTTTCTGGAAGGTGGACAGTCTCTCTGCTCCTGTGGGATTGTTTCTGAGCTCTTTTTTGCTGTTGACATGACCAAGCAACATTTATTTCAATTACATTGCTACGATATATATTGCACAGCATGCAGCTGCATTTCCATTTTCCTGTTTTGAATATTTCATCAGATTGATTTAGTATTCTTAGAAAAAGACATTTAATTATAAACAACTTTTACTAAACAAATAACATTTAAGAGTTATGATTTAAGTCTAAAACATGATAAGATGTTGTACAAACACTCAGAAAACAACTGGTTTTATTGTTATAAGTCTTGAGGACTTTATAAATGAACAAGATAAACTTGTAGGTAGCTA
Organism: Anser anser; assembly: GCF_964211835.1. Classification (NCBI taxonomy): domain Eukaryota; kingdom Metazoa; phylum Chordata; class Aves; order Anseriformes; family Anatidae; genus Anser; species Anser anser. The sequence goes on from NC_139720.1 coordinate 88,410,217, forward strand.
GGTTAGAAGCCAATTCATGAGCACAGTGAAGCCATTTTTAATCTAACAGAATCAGTGACTGCCACACAAAACACAGTATTCAAAACAGAGAATTTTGGTGGGCCTAGGGTATTTCATCTTCCATAGAGCTGTTTGGTGACAGATACCAATCTCATTGTGAGGCTGATGGCCAAAACAGCCTAATGGCTGTTAAACACTCTGAAATACCCCAAGGAGAAAAAAATACGAAAAGCATTTTACAGACTGTTGACAAAAGATACCCGAAGAGTCATAGGAAGAGACATCAAAGTTGCTCAGAAATAACACTTCAAACAAACAAAGAAACAAACAAAAAAACCACAGTAAAGATATTCTTCTATTAATGAGGTCTATAATTATCGTAATGGATAAAATGAGGCATACAGGGGTAGAACAGTTTCTTTTGTTTATATAAGTACCATGTATGCCATTTTTCAGTTTGCTCCCTAGTTTTACCATAGGACATTTTTTTTTCCCTTTAACCAAAACTGTAAGTAACATTACAGGTAAGATGCCCTGAAAGGATATAAGCATGACATTAGCCCATGTACAAATTAATTCTGCACAGGAATATGTAGTTTGGAAAGGAACAGAACTGAACTTTGATTCAATTTTAACTATAATTAAGATACATGCATTTACTCTTAATTTATTAGCTCTGGTGAAAGATGGTGTTTAATGGCTCCAGACAAGAATGAAGAACACACATAGCCCTTCTGGGAAAGAATGCCTTTACACTATCCTTCTTTCTTATTTCAGCCCAATATCTGATAGCAGCCTATTTACCTGGCAGCATGTTCTCATTCTCAGGCTACATTCAATCCTAGGTCAACCCTCTGTAGTCCTCCGTGCCACCATACAGCTGTACTTCTGCTCAGGACCTTGCAAGAAGCAGTGCAGAGTATCATGCTGACAACACAAGCCATGGGATTTCCTCACTTATTGCGAAGGAGTTCAAATTAAATTAAATTAGTTTGAATTGTAATAAAAGTTATTTTAAAAAGTTAAGGCATTTTTCATGAGATACAAGTTGCAACTACGGAAGACTGCTCAATGAAATTTGGCCTTTTCAATTTTTGTTTTGCTTACATGGTTTAGTGAGCAAATGCAAATTTTTACAGAAGAGTCACAGAGTCACATAAAAACTGGGATTTTACAGAGGCATTTTTAGTTTTGTTTCTATAGTGGACAAGGCCATGCTTCATGAAGCGCTTGATTAGAGGACATCAGGCTTCTGTTTACGTTGACCACTTAACTATAGATCACTTTCCCTCACACTTTCTCCTATACAGTGATTCAGGAGAATAGCTGGTTCCTGAAAAATAATTTCTCTTTCCCATTTCCTTCCAGTTTGGCTTTTTATTGGAAGGGACATCTGATCTCCCTGTTTAACCAGTACCATATTTTGTTTCCCTAAAAGGTGTGAAGAGATGGGGCAAAGGGTGAAGGGAAAAATTGATGTGGGGGAAAAGGCTGGAATACCTACCAGAGGAAATGCTGGGGGGTAAAGATCCACCTCCTGACACTGGATGTGAGGTCAGGATGCTATTTAAAAATCCCGCCCTCAGGAATCTCGAAAGAGACTTCACCCCAATGGTCGGAAAGGATCCTTTCAAAGAGATAAAAATGATCATTAATCAAATGAGTTGTTCTTTGGCTGTTAAAGAAGTTGTCTGTTTAAAGAAAAAATAACGAAACCTCTGCAAAGCTAACAATGGCTTCACTGGAACAGATCTTATAAAATGCAGTTAAAAGTTTTTGATTGCTTTTTAACCAATTCATACAATACACAGCTTTAACCAGAGAGAAGTTGTTTTCTGCATACTTCGCAAATGGAGAATTCCAGCACTCCTAGAAGGAATGTAAAAAATTGAGATTTTAATGGTAAAATACACCTCTTGGATATTCACAATGCATTCGAAATGGCTACAATAAAGACATTTTTACAGTTCTGTATACAAATCAAAGAGAGACTAGTAGAGGTGAAACTACAGCAGCAGAGCTGAGTTTTATGTCGGTATCTCAGAGACACATGACAAACCACCTGAAAGAGGTTGTGTCTGGCAAGGGGAGAAGGGGAACTAGAATTAGTGTTAGGACATCTAACTCTGCTAAGCCAGAGCTTCTGTCAAATCTCCCAACACCTGTCAATAAATTGATGCAGGCAAAAACCAGAAGTATAGACGTGGCTTCTTTCTGCTTTGCTATCACCAGAAGCTTTACAGGTTTTACACTTCCAATTGAATGAACCTTACATTCTTCTCATTGCCTAATAGTACAGTTTGATTGCTGCAAACTGAGGTTATCTCATCCACCCATTTTAACGTAAATACTTGTGATATATCTAAGGTAGTGTTGATAAATAAGGACTCTATCATCCAATCCACTGTTTCAGCTTTCAGTGTACATACAGAGACCTAGAGACATCATTACAGCTAGCTCACGTTAGTGCTCAACGAATACCAGCATCAAAGCTGGATCTGAAATGAGAGAAAATACACCTTGCATAAAAATACAGTCAAGACTCTCCAACCTTGCAATAAATTGAAACTGATAATTAGATTTTTTTTTTTTTTAGTTCTGCAAGTATATCAAGCAAACATATGTCCAATAATTTAGGCTATGGTAAGTTTGTTTTCATCATCTTACATGTATTTCACAACTGTTCCTGTAGGAGACAGAAAAAATCTTGATATCTATATACAATGAGAAAAAAAAATGTGCCTCTTGAAATTCAATCAACTGTGTTCTTTTTTCTTCTTCTTCTTTTTTTTTTTTTAACTCATACAAACACAAGTGAGGATAGTTTAGCCTCAAAATACATATATGCATTTGCTGAGCTTAACGTAGCCTAACAGCTCTGAATTTTTCTCTTGTACTTTCAAGCAAGAGACCTCTTGTTTCTTCTCAAAATATTCCTCACTTGCCCTTTAAATTTGTTATTAAAACTACCACGGTCTGTGAAAAAAGAATTAATTTAATTAGTGCTCTGGGTGCAGTATTTTTATATCTGATGGCTAAAGATATGGAATAAAAGTGTTCCCTCTGGCTATTCCAGAAAAGCTTAACTTTGTCTGCCTTGTCAAAGTGTTTCCAAACTCCACGGCTTTCATTTTAAAATATTTGCAGAAGAGATCATGGATAGAGTCCAGAATACAATACACAGAAATTCAATTTTAAAATGGAAAATTGTTCCATAAACTCCAAGATGTTGTATACTAAACAGCACCTTAAAACATGAAGGCTAAATGATGAACATATGAATACTTCCCAAATAAAACTTTGCTCCTTTGTTTCAAAATATGAACTACACCATCCATAAAGTACACCCACAGTGAGTCACATGCCATGTATACAGACCTTCAGAAAAGTGAAACAGCTTGAGCTTCACAATGGATAGTTTCCTACATTTAAATGGCGTTAAATGGCAAGTAACTCAGGTTTCCTAGCAGTGTTACAATAAATCACATTGTTATAGAAAGTAACAAAGAAAAATACAAGCCTGCTCCACTTATTGTGCATATTTGGAAACAAAAACAAGGAGCGGCACATTTTGGAGCAACTCAATCTGTGAATACTAAAAGAGCTGGATGGCTAAAATTACTGAGGTCTTCCAAGTGGCCTCATAATTAAAGGAATACATATAAATAATGTTTTTTTCTCACTCACTTACTTTAAAAAGGTAGAATTCAATTGCTTAAGCATAAATGCTTTATGTCATTTGAGATGCTGCAGAAAATCTGAGACATTCATATTTGAGTGGCAGACATGACAAGATCTGCAGGAGATTTGCGCTCTTTGACAGGGGCAGCAAGAGGCAAAGCAGCAGTTGTGTATCTAAGAGGAGGCATCCAGTGCCATTTTAGGCAACTGAAACCCATACAGATACTTTCTTGTCACCTCAAAAATGTCTCCAATTAAACAGAACACATGGTTACACAAACAAGACCTTGCTTAGTCTCTCTTCCAGAAGTCCACAAACAACTTCTGAAAAGGAGCAGGCCGATAACATTCAGAGCCCTGATCAGTATCCAGCAACATACAAATGTGAAGGACAGATTGAAAATTCATTCACATTAAAGCAGGCATGATCCTAGACCAAATTACAGCATATGCCCCAGAATGAACACATGGTGTGTGGCTGGTAAGAAGAGTCAATACTTTGGTAATATCACCTGCACAATGTGAGACTGTTACATGACTATAGAAGTTGACTATTGTTACAGGTAGCTGGGAAAGAAAATCAATTTTCATAGCTCCCATCAATCCCCACCAGAAAGACAGAGGTCTGATAAGAGATTTGGGCATTTCCAATAGCTTAAAGCATTACTCGAATTTTTACTTGTTTGCATAAGCAGTCACAAAATCTTTGAAAGAAAAACTGCAACAAAGAATTGTGTTCAAGACAGAAAGGGAGAAAGCTCTCTGCCAACACAACAGAGAAAGAAGGGAGGTGGGAGTGTGGTATTAAACAGAAAACACCAGCTTCTTAGAAATACATAAATTTCTGTGTGGAAATCAATAAACAGAACTGCATTTCCTTCTATCTGAATATGTTATTTTTTATTGGACAATGAGGCTGTAGCCTTTGCTCTTTTTCCAAATTGGAATTGTGCTTAGCTGAACAAAAAGTTAACGAAAAATGTGCTGCATCCTGCTGCTTTACACAAATTGCAAAGGCAATATTCATTTTTTAGAGGTGTATTCTAACAGTAAAAATCTTAATGCTTAGTTTAAACAATCTCTTTTAAATAACCACACTGGACACTTTCAAGACACTTGGATATTATTTCTTTAGCTAAACAACCTTCTTGAGAAATGCAATTCCGAAAGCATACATCATGCTGAGACTAGGGTTTTACACATGTTCTGTTGTTTGTATGAAAACTATTTTTTTTCCAGTGGGTGGAGTTACGCTAATGGAAAAAGCTTTTCATATAACATCTTACTGGTTCTAGAAAGAGAAAATGAGACATGAATATTAAGCCATGATTCCTGAGTGCACTGAAATACAGTTGTTATATAGCAGCTTGCAAGCATTATTTTATTATGGGAAATAAATAAACGATAATAATTAAAACAAACAAACAAAACAACAACAGTAAATCCTACAACTCCCTCCTGGTCCATAGTTACCCATGATGACCATTATGCCACCTTAACACTGGAAAATACATTAGTTTAGGTAGTAGTTGGAAAAGTGCATTGAAAGAGTAAGAATAAATGACAATATTCTCAACAGCTGACAGTTCGTGGAGTATACATCATTTAATGAGTTCTGTGATACCAGTTTATAGCTCAGCATCAGTTCTTCTCTTTCACAATTATCACAGCTAAGTGCTTGTGCTGAGAGGCAGTGGGGGAGTGCTGAATCAATTAGCCTGCCTTCTGCCTTTGTCTGTTGTTCCAGGGGGAATATCAGCCCAGAAGTGATAGAATTTGATAGGGAAATCACTTGTATAGCATCCTACACTGGCACAGTTTTAGTAGCATATTATCTACACAGAACAGAAGGGCAAGAGAAGATAGCTGGGTAAAGGAAATACATATGCTTTGTTCAGCTCCAGAGTGCATACATTAATTCACGTGCATTTATTAGCACCTGCATCACAACAGCATGGCCAGCCAGAAGGAACAGCCACTTCTCCCCGTGGCAAAGGCACATCCCATAGCCTAGGGCTAGCAACAGCAGAATGTTGCTGAAGATTGCTAGATCTACAAAGGCAAGAAACTTCTGTCTTGTGGCTCAAGGAAAGTACTGAACAGATGAATGAATGGATGAACAGAATGACACAAAACACGCCCAGTGCTATACTGGTAGAATAAAATGGACTGTGATTTCTGCCTGAATGGCAGGACAGATACAAACCCAGTTCTGCTCTGTTAATGACAGTACATGCTTACTCACACCTGCTGAGTGCAAACATTCCTACCAGCTTTGCTCCCATACACACTGCAGAACCAGTACAGTGCCAGCAGTCCTCTATGATCTACATCCCACCCCTTCCCCCTCATCAGCTGTGGCTCCTTTGCCCCAGTACTGGAGCGCTTAAGCTGATGTCCTTGCAGCCTCTGGACCCCACAGACTTGCAGGGATGGGACCTGAAGCTGCTCCGTTGTGCAGGTACAGGCAGGCAGGGCCATCAGCTTGTTCTGTTCATCAGAGTCCCTGGGTTTGCTGGAAGAAAACGAAGCACTTAAAAAAAAAAAAATCACTATAGCAGTTTTTTTTGCATGACCTTAGTACAGCTTGTGGAAACTTGCTTTTAAAAGGGAGAACATTTCTAAAGTCTCTGCACTGTGACTAACGATGTGTCTGAAGTAGGTTATTAGAAAGCCTACTGAAGATGCAGGATGTATGTATTAAATATATCCTGTAACATACCATATAAGAAAAGGAAACAACATAGAAGCCTCAAGCAGTAATCAAGCTAGATCAAGTATTTATTAGAACAATATGTCTTTTTTCTCCCTATTTCTGAATTATTTGATCATACTTGTTATGGTATTTATCAAATATATATCCAAACAAAAATAAGGCTCAGCAAATTCGCAGATGACACCAAGCTGAGTGGTGTGGTCGATACTACAGAAGGAAGGGATGCCATCAAAAAGGACCTGGATAAGCTTGAGAAGTGGGCCCATGTGAACTACATGAGGTTCAACAAGGCCAAGTGCAAGGTGCTGCACCTGGGCCAGGGCAATCCCAGACAGGAGCACAGTCTGGGAGAACTCACTGAGAGCAGCCATGCAGAGAAAGACTTGGGGGTTCTGGTGGATGAAAAGCTTAACATGAGCCAGCGGTGTGCACTTGCAGCCCAGAAGGCCAACCGCGTCCTGGGCTGCATCAACAGAGGAGTGGCCAGCAGGTCAAGGGAGGCGATTGTCCCCCTCTGCTCTGCCCTTATGAGGCCTCACTTGTAGTCCTGCACCCAGGTCTGGGGCCCCCAGTACAAGAAGGATGTGGGGCTGCTAGAGCGGGTCCAGAGGAGGGCCACAGAGATGATCAAGGGCTGGAGCACCTCTCTTATGTAGAAAGGCTGAGAGAGCTGGGAATATTCAGCCTGGAGAAGAGGAGGCTCTGGGGAGACCTTACTGTAACTTTTCAGTACTTGAAGGGGACTTCAGAAGGGAAAAAAAGATGGGAAGCGACTCTGCTCAATTGGATAATGACAGGACAAGGAGAAATGGTTTTAAACTAAAAGAGGGGAGATGTAGATTAGAGGTTAGGAGGAAATTCTTCACTCAGAGGGTGGTGAGGCACTGGAACAGGTTGCCCAGAGAGGTTGCGGATGCCCCATCTCTGGAGGTGTTCAAGACCAGGTTAGGTGAGGCCCTGAGCAACCTGATCTAGTGGGTGGCGTCCCTGCCTATGGCAGAGGGGTGATCATTGAGGTACCTTCCATCCCAGGCTATGATTCTATGATTTGTCTAAGCAACTTCTAAAGCAGCCTGAGCTTTTAATCTCACTGTAGTAACATATAAAACTTGGAATCTTCATTCAAAGCTAAAAAGTACTACTAGAAACACTTAAATATCTTAGATATACAGCCAATGTATTACTTAGGACATCCTATTCATTTACCAGGCAGACTTTGACTAATTAAGTTAGAAATATACATTTCCTGACTCATCTCCAAGGGAAAAACTGCAACTGAAATCATATCATTTATGGTAGCAGGTTTAGCAGAATGCCAAGGTATATGGGAAAAAGAAACAGGAAGACTAAATATACACTGCTGTTGGAGGCATGCAGCTGAGGACTGCTTATTGGGGTATTTTTTAACAAGTGAAACAAGAATTCCCTCTGAAGGAACTCATGCGAACATCTAAAAGAGAAGACCTTTGCACCTGTTCTGACCCCCTTAAGGTCTGGAAGTTAGGTAATATAGGGAATTATTTGACAGAACCTCTTCACATAATGAAATTTCACAACTTTAAATACAAAGCAGTGTCTATAAACACTAAAGTTCAGAGGAGTCTATCAGGGAATATTCACCTAAGCAAGGTCTCTATTAGAAAACCTGAGTACTCTTATGATTAATTATAGTGAGGCATCACTTCCTCATAGGATGTTGCATGGGTATATACCATCTCCCTGACATGTGCCTATGGAAAGGAAAATTGTATGTCCTGTTCAGAAGGGAGCTGCAATGAGTTTCAGTCACTTTCTCAGTCTGGGATGCAGCCACCACATACCTGGAACAATCCAGAGCTCCTTTTTTTTGCCTCTGAGTAACTAGATCACTTAACTGGGTTTCAGTATCTCAGTCCAAAAGATGGCCCATTTATAACTTTATTTCTGTCAATACAGCGTCTTGAAGGATTCCAGGAACTTGTCTGCAACACCACATATCAAAGAGTGACCAGTGACATTTTTTTTGGTGCTGACATGTAGCCACTGTTGGTGATTTCAACTAAGGATAATCTGTGCTGTGCATTTAAAACAGGAATTCAGACCATCCCAGTTAATGAGTATTACTTATGAACACTAAATGATTTTTCTGAATATTGGTGAGCAAGTTAGTTAGCTTAAATCAAAATATACTTTAGGAAAAGCTCTCTAAGAAATTTAACAAACTACAGAATTTGATTTTCCCAGATGGTCTTAAAAATGGAATAGCATCCTTAAAATTTCACCTTTTGGTATATCTTATAGAGACTGTTTGCACTTGAAGATTTTATTTTAGAACAAAAGGTCCTCCCATCCCCTCACCCCCGTTATTCTGCATAAGAAAGCTTTTCTCTCAGAAAGAGCTCAAAAGTAACATCCTACTGCACAACAACCACTGCAGGACTGCCCTTTTTCAGAAGTCAGTTGCCATTATTCTCAATGGGACTGAAATCGTATCTTGCCTACAGTTAGGTGACTATACTGAGAAGCACAGCCAACTTCCAATGTTTTAAATGAACCTACATTAACAAATTGCTCTTAAAGAGAACTGTGAGGTCACTGGAAACAATAGGGTGTAGTAGCCCTTCGTGACAAATGCCATAAGCAAAATGGCTGGGGTACAGATGTGCTCCAAGAGCAATAGGAAATAACACATTTAAAGCAGACAAAAATTCAGGAAACAGAAGATTGCACCTTTGTTGACAAATCAGTTCTCAGTAACAAACAAATAAAGGCAAAACTTCTAAAAATTCCTTAACATATTTTTAAAACTTTTGGATCAGATACACTTATTAGAATGAGTAGAAGAAAAGTGAACATCAGAAATACAAATATCTGGATGAAGGAAAAAAGGGTATGTAGATATGTGCACTTTGTAAAAAATAAAAGTGCAAGCAAAAGCAGGGAAATGAGACACAAGGACTGATGAAAGATCTTAACACAGAGGTCTGGAAAAGATTTCCATGCATCACACCTGCCCAGCGGTGACAAACAACTGTATGCACAAATATGTATCAGCCAGTTCTGGCTGATTTGTGACATGCTTGTTTCTTAAAAAAAGAGCTTTAGTAAGTTCAGAAAAAAAATGCAGAGAAATACAAAATGAACATACTTAGGATATTCAGAAAAAAAAAAGAAAACAGTATTTTTTATAGTGTTTGATTATTCTAGGACTGTGTCATGATTTTGAAGAGCCTTGACCTGAGATGTTTAGTATTCAGCAGCAACTTGCTTCTAAACTATGAAGGATTACTGTAAGATTTTTTTAACCCCTCTTTGTTAATTTGGGAATAACAAAGCATCCACATGTTTTGCCCTCATTTCTGAAAAGTAGACTACTCTAACCTAGTTCTTGTTGGAAAATATTTTTAAAGGCTGTTTTCTATTTTAAAGCCCACTGATATAAAAGCCCACTCCAGACTTAATTTCATAGGATCTATCTGGAAACATGAAGATGACAAACACTTGGCAGGGAAAAGCTGCTGCTCATTTCTCCATCCCCGATGAGTTTCACCTTGACATCCTTGTGAAAGACAATGCTTTCCTACGAACCTATAGAATTGGAGTTCTCTTATTTCTTGATTGGCAGCTGGAAATAAATCCAGATTTAGGAATATTTACATAGAATGAGATGATATTAGAAAATCCCAGTTAGAGCAAGGTTTGACTTAGGATTTCTCTGGGAGAAAAAGCAAATGCTGGAAGAAGCTTACAATTCTTAAGGAGGAATAAATAGAAGTTACAGAATATTTGAGTGGAATATTAACATCTAATTTAATTTCCCTTGCCACTTCTAGACAAACAGGCAATTTGGGTAAAAAAATGAGGGAATTGCTTGAAAAGAGTTCAACAAACACTTATAGCCATTTATTTTGTTATGTGTTAAATGTCAATGCACACTGAATTTCTGGTTGCTGAGAAGACTGGTGTGACAACATTAATATGATTAAGGCTTTTAACAGCAATAACAACTGTTGTGTTGAATCATCTTTGCAGTCTTAATGGAATAGTAATTGGAAATACTGTGCTTCTGTTACAGATAAAACAATCTGTCTGTGTTTAAATTGTCTATTAAAGAAGTATTTTTCAGACAGTGCTTAAACTGAAAATAGCTTTAACACTGAACAGCTAAACAAGAACTCTGAAATCTCTACGTATTTATGGATATGTACAAACTCAGAATGCTGTTCCAAGCAATGTATGCTGTGCATTTGGATTTCATGGCCATGCATGTATTATCAAATTAGCTGGAAGCAAAATACTTTATAATTGTATTTTTCATGATGGAAAAAAACATAGTCTGCAATTTCAGCCAAAACCTTTGGGATTTTGTATGCATCGTTTTGCAATATTATTTTCATTTCAGTCTTAGTTTCTGTGATTTTGGAATGAAAGATCCTCAGTAAAATCTGAGAGTTCCTATACTGTGGAATTCTTCATCCTTCAAGAGAGGAATCTCTCATGTAATATATTGATGGGGTCTTATAAGTGGGATGGTCAAGAAGTTTTAAATTTCCAGGTGTTCTTTTTTTTATGGTATTTCCATAAAAAGAAAGATTATAAAGGTTATAATTTTGAACTTCATGTTTAAAAATTGCAGTGGGTTTTAATTTAATGAGTAAAGTATCTTTTCATGGCTGATATCTGAGAATGGATGTATCGATGAACCTTGCTGTACAATATGCAGATCTGCAATTAAATCTCTGATTATCTACTCTTTTTGTCTTTCTAGTCTGTAAGTGTGAACGAGGATTAAAACCTCTTTGTTCACAAGATAAACCCTCTCCACTTGTAGACAGCAATTGAGGATGTACCGCTTTCAGGAAAACAATTGGGGCTGAATTTCCAGAGAGTCAATTGACAAAAAGTGGTTTTATTTTTTTGGTTACACAAACATAGATTATAAATTGACGTTGAGGATGATCATGTCAATTCACAATTCCATTCACTATTCATGTTCATACCATTAACAATTCACATTTCACTAATACCAGTGAAATTAAGTACAAAGGTTTGATTTTCTTTTCCATTACAAACACTGACTCCTTTAAATAAGTGATGCCAAGATGCTCTTTATTGTTAACTCTTTGATTAGAAGTGTAATATGTGTATAAATTTTCAACATTTACATATCTGTGTGCTAGATTTATAAATCTAAGAGAAATAATCATAAGCCTAAGGAAGTTATCCCAGCACACACTTGATAAACTGTGCTAGAAGCCAGAACACAGGCTTCTCCTGTAGTCTATCTGATGGACTTCGACATATGCATTGGCGGTACTACTGACCAAAGACAAATGTCTCTGCTGGTTAATTATCTATTTGTGAATATCAGTGTATTCAGGGGATTTTCTCCCAGTCTCAAGGCTGAATCTCAATCCTTAAGGATAAATGTCATGAGGTAGAACCTCTTTGATCTGATCTTCCTTATTTTAGTTCATTGTAGCAAGATGAATATTGGGCAGTCAGTATTTAAATAGGCGAAAAAGTCAAATTTTCCATGCGCCTAAAGACATTCACTGAAAATTGGAAGGAAGTTGCAAGCCTTATCTAAAATAGCAAAACAATTTCTGAATGATGAAGAATGTACTCACCTACAGCTGAGAGAAAAACAAGAAAAAGGGAAAAGCAGACACCCATTTCTGAAACGGGTGAGTTATTATCATTTTAGGGCATACAATAACTTTCTGTTGTTTCAGGAAAAAAAGGAAATAAATTATGTGAATTCTAGTAACGGTGCAGTAGTTTGTTTCAGATTTCAGCTGTTATAAAGACTCTGTACTATGCTCCTCTAGATGAATTATTGAAATGAAGTCATTATCAGCTTAACTTATTTACTTCCAAATTTCATTCAGTAGAAATTACCTTGTTAAAGTTTAGTAGAAAAATGACAATATTTACCAATTGATCTAGACATGAATCTATTCAGGAATGTCAGACTGAATATATTTCCCTCTTAAAACGTGTTTACACGATTGCCATTAATGTTTTGTGCTTATACTAAGATAACATACCCAAACTGAGTACTCTGCAAACTCACACCATCTAATTATGGTGTTTAAAAAATAATTATTTTTTCCACATGCTTCTCTCTTTCAGTTGTGTTCCCCTCAACAGTTTTACCATCTATTGCTGATTTATAAACAGTGCCAAGGCTATGTTTATCTGTGAAGAACAGTAAGACTTAAGAAGCAGTATTTATTGTGAACTGTATTTCCAACCTTAACTTCAAGAGTCTGGAATGGATCCTAGGCAGTTTGCATCTAAATTATTTATTCATCTGGAACCTGAACTGTGTACGTATTAAGAATCAGAAAGATAATTACAGACTGTGAAATGGATACAGCCAAGATTCACAGTAGAGAGGAAGCAAAGAAAGGAATTTGAGGGTCAGGAACACGGTGATGGGCTGAGTGAATTGATTCTCAATAAGCAGTTCACAGAAGAAGACTATTAAAATGATGGTATTATTTTTTGTGGATGATAATGATGATGCTAGAAGAACGGTGGATGCAGAAATAATTTATCTGCCTTGGCTGGAGCTGCAATGCTGAGTGACATGGGTAAGCAAAACATGGGGGTGTGTATTCAATGCAAACCTCTGTCACTAAAGTTCTCACTTGCTCTCCAGAGCAGAACACAGACAACACATGGCATTTTTCAGCAGTCTATAAATCAAACGGGTCTGAACAGATTTTCATTGCATAATATGCCTATTTCACTTCTAAATCTCAAAGATCACTGACAATTGTTACTTTCAGCAGCATTCACTTCAGTATACTGGAAAACTGATCTCTTCTTGGGAAGTATGTCCCAACTGGCGATACACCACACAAGTACTTAGATTGTGGTGTGAGGAGAATGTGTTTGCTTTGAGATAAAGGGACAAATTGACCTGCGGTTTGCTACAACAAACTGGTATTACCTCTTTCTCAAGAAATTCTTCTTATCTTTTGATCTTTCTGTACCATCCAAAGTACTACAACTATAGTTGTTTATGGTAATCCTTGCATTAGAAAGATGTTGATATTGTAAATAACCAAAGGTTTCTTTTCCTCACATCAAACCTCATGTTTCCATGAAATGTAGTATCAGATTGTTTACAGAAGATTACCTGTCCATATTTTAATTCTGCTTCTTCAACATGAATCTCCTGTTAAAGATATTTCAGGCTTGTTGCATTCCATTAGAAATGTAGGTATCAGCCTTTAAGCTGTAGTCAAGTCCACAATACAACCTCTTCAGGCAGAGGTTTATATGACAAGGGTGAGATCTGGATAACCACTACCATAAGTAACTATGTGACGAACTACCAGTTCCATAGATCTGATAGTCTATTTTGGGGTGACAGGATATTGATCACAAACCTCTTTCTTACTCTAGTTCAGGTAAATCTAAGGACCTTACCTTGTCCTTCTGTATTAACCTATTAAAGATATGCGAACCAGAGAACGGGTGCAGATTTTCTGGAAGAATTCTAATGGCTCAAACAAACATTAATTCAATCATCCCAAGTTCAAGCACACAAGCCAACCTATTTAACTTTGCACGTTAGGTGAATTAGGGAATATTTACACAATGTATTCTTTTGTTTCTCCAGTGAAGGCTTTAAGTCAGCTGGTGATGAAATGCAGCAGCATAACACGGTTGAAAGTACTAAGACCAATCCTAGCATGCCCATAAAAACTGTCAGTCTACCACACATTAGAATGCATAGATAACTATGGTCTATTTTCAGTCATGACACAGACATTTACATCAGTTTTTAGAAGTTATTTAAACAACTCAAATTACCAAAAAAATCTAGGTGCTACCATGTACGTGTTTACTTTAATGAGGCTTATACATTTCCTAAGGTTTGCAGAAGTACTAAGATATATAACTCCATCCTTAGGTACCTAAATTCCAACAGACTAAACAAAAAATAATATTCTTTACGACATTTGCTACCTTTGACAGCTCTTCTGAAATACGGTTTGATCATTATTAAATTATTTAGTTGTAATGACTATAACTTTAATAGCCCTCTGTATCCTGTATTGTATTTCCAAGGACTTTAGAAAAAAACTTGCACATCCCCACAAAATTCTCTCCATACATGTCAGGCAGTATGCTCACCAAAAGAACAAGAGAAATGCAAGCAAAACCGTGATGGTGAAGAACTCTTCAGCAGCAGGCAAACTTTAGACAGCATTAAGATAATACATTGAGAATAACTTTGTATCACATTTAAAACAGCAGGGATATATTATGTTTTATATACTCCTGTAAATTTGAGTTTAGTGAAGCCAGTGAGAATGGTAGCTGTTTCTTTAAAAAAAAAAAGTAACAATGGGGACTTGACAATCACCGTGATTATGTCTTTCATTTTTCATCTTGTCACCTTAAGGAGAAGCTGTGTTTCTAGGTATTAGACGTGGCCCTAGATCCAGCACCCCAATGGGACAGAAACATCAAACTATTTCTATTAGTTTGTTATCTAATCTAGATTTCTTGCATAAAAGTGTAGTCTTAGTGTAACATCTTAACTCAAAAGATCATGGAACAACACGACAGTAAAACCTGGTATGATAAGGTTTCTACCTTAAGCCAGACACATCTTTTAGCTTATTTTCGAGAACCAACTGTAATCCATAAAAATATAGAGATATATATGACAGTCTATCTGATACAAGATCTTATCTTCCATCACTGCAGCCTGCAATAGCTTTATTGTCACTTCGATTTTTTAAGTGACTGGTAGTTCAAGAACCACAGCTGGAAACTAAGAGACTAATGGCAGCACAAAAGAAAGGAAGATAGTAAGGAAATATACTCTGAGACAATGAGACATTGGTCCTGACTACATTTCATCATGATCCTCACAAGCTTGTATTCTAAGTAGTATTCTATAATTTACTTCTTCCTCAGTACTTTCCTCAAGTTCCCCCAGACTAAATATCATAATTGTGCATAAGGATTTTCATTTTCTACTTTCAGATGATTTAATCACTCTTACTATTCAAAGTTAGGCAGATATGTACTATACATACTAGACATTACTCCACAAGAATGGGGTTAGAGTTTAAATTCTTGTGCTGCTCTGAAGTAGGAAAGTGCCCATCTATAGTTCCATGCCAAGGACAGAAATAAGTAAATAAATAATTTTTTCTTGGCAGTGAAGAGCACAGAAGTTCTATTAATATTGATTTGTTTTTGATTATTGCTGTCTGTACTAATTCAATTGCCGTATCTTCCATACTTTGTAGTTAATATGCCTCGAATCAACAACTAACAAATTCTTTGTGTCTCTACAGTGATTCATTGTTTTGTTATTTTCTGATTTTGTCATTTTTTTCTATAGTCTTCCCCTTAGTCTGTTTAGCCTCTCCTGGCAATTCGAACACATTACCCATTTCATTTTCTGATACTCTTACCAATCGTACCTGATTTTACATGCTTTGCAGCCTAACACTCAACAGCTCCATTATGGAACACAGACCTGTTATATAACCTTAACGCTGATGGGTTTTATTATGTTAATCAGTGTAAGACCGAACTTGAAGTAAATGAATATACACCAAAAAAACTATCAGTGAATGACAAATGGAAACATAAGTATAAAGAGCTCAGAAATGAGACACAACCCATGATTTTTCATGTCTCTCTTGAAGATTGTAAAAAAAAAATCTTTTAAACTGCTACAGTGAGTACCTAGTCTCTGGGGGTAGAGTTCTTTGAACTGCATTGAGTCCTAGATTATGTCAAAGACATCTCCCCTTAATATATGTGTAGTGAGATGGAGACTCCTTTTTCTTTTCTGACTGATAGACAAAGGAAGGAAGAAAAAATACACCTACCTTTTAAGGTAGGTAAAATACTCAGTGTGTGCTTTTCCTTTGTCATTGGTTTTAAAACTAATGCAGTTCCAGTTAT
Source organism: Anser anser (assembly GCF_964211835.1). Classification (NCBI taxonomy): domain Eukaryota; kingdom Metazoa; phylum Chordata; class Aves; order Anseriformes; family Anatidae; genus Anser; species Anser anser. The sequence continues at coordinate 88,426,544 of NC_139720.1, forward strand.
TTCAGCAGTATCTATTCTGATTTTGCAGAGCATAAGATAGAGGGCTCCTGACTCTGATATGGGGCAGCAACAATGCTATCTGCTTTCCTCTCCCTTTTAAGGAGCTCATGACTGAGCAGGGCTCATGATTTTGCAGCTGTAACTTCCAACGATGTTTGGCCGGCACTTTCACAGAAGCTGTATTTGAGAGAAATTTATATCAGCGTTCAAAGTCTTGGCTGAACTTGCAAAACTGAAGTTATAAGACACAAAGGTTTTTGTGGGTCAATTTTAATCCTTTTTTTTTTTTTTTTAAACGTTTTAGCTTTTCTGTTTTCCCAATCAACTAGACTTGGTAACAGCTGAATTAAATAATCTCCACAGGTGTATAACTAATTTATGATGATCCCTGAAGAATATGACAATGTCTACATTCTGTAGATGGAATGAACTGAAAAGAGGAAACAGATCATACCATCAACATTTGCATGTGCTAATTACAATTTGATTTCTAGTTCATTTCTTTACTGTTAGTCTGCATGTGCTTTTGTAGTATGAAAAAGACAGCTGTAAGAGTTGAAAAAGACAGCTATAAGAGTTGCAAGTTTCAAGACTTATATCAGTCGCAATTTTACTTGATCAAGTGATGCCTCATGAAGTTTACCACAAAGCAATGCTTTAAAAAGATATGGAGGACTTGGAGGACTTAAACTAACTTCTAAGAACTTGAAAAAAATAATCAAAACATTTGTAAATATTTAGGAGATGACGATGTAGTAACTAACAACCTGCATGCATTTGTTAAGAACAAAGAATACAGCAGCCTAATTTCTGCCTGTGACAAATAGGTCTCAAAGACAGAAGAGCTTCACTAATGTCATATATGCATGTCCCAGACTGGTCGCAGTAGGGACAGGGCATTACAGTTTCCTGTTTTAATGAAACTATTTTATAGCTGGGATAGTAGCTGCTGGGAAACTGTCCTCAGTGGCTCACTGTCAGTCTGGAAAAATTCAAATAGTATGGTCCAGGGCTTTTGTTACTATTCTATTTTTGCCAGAACAACTATTGTGATGGAACCAAGAGCATGTTTTTAAATCTGAGAAAGACACCAAAATGGAAGAAGCTCTTGGAGATTTGGCTCATAAAGTAAAACAACTTGGCATACTAGGCAAAAGGTCTGAGAAAACATGAAACAAAACTCTGTGAAGACAAAGCAGTTCAATGGAGACAGCAGTAATTAACCACAAAAATACATTCAAGAGGAAAGGCTAGATGGCCAGCTCCTTCACAGAGGAAGATCTACGGGTAATAATAAATCAAAATAAACCCCAACAATGGTTGCTACTGAAAACCACATGTACTTAAACATGAGTAACACCGTTTACATTTAAAATAATTCTTTCCTTCCTGCTAGAGGAAAGTAAGGCTCAGCATCCACAGTACCCACTTTTGAAAGCAATACTTTAAAAAAGATATGAACTGACTGGAAAGAGTCCAGAAGAAAGAATTAAGAATGACCAAAGGTCTAGCAAACATATACCATGCAGAAAGATTTGACAGAACCTGGCTGATTTACTGAAGACAGTAAAGACATTAAAATAGTCTACAAATGTAAAATATTGCTGCAAAGAGGAAAGGCTCAAACTGTTCCACCACAAGTAGGAAAAGAGTTAATGGCCTTAAGGTGCAGTAAAAAAAAATTCAATTTAGCAGTGGGAAGGCTAAGTATGAGGATAGTTAAACATTCAACAGATTGGCAAGGGAGGCTGTGGATGCTTCACCAGGTGAGGTTTCTGAGAACACAATGGGCAACCATCTATCAAGACTAGTTTAAATATAATTGATTCTGCCTTTGGGCAGGAAGACAGAGAAGATGACCTCTCAGTGTCCTTCACAGCCTTATCCTATATATTCTGTGAATTACAAGAGGATAATTTAACATTGAAGAATAATGCAGAAATTAAGCATTTATTTAATTTGCATTTTATAAGGACACAGTAACCCTGCCTGAGTTCTGAGAGTACTGTAATACTTAACAATTAGGTCGAAGTTTACTAAATAAATGCTTCTGCTTTCATCTGACTTTGCTAGGCTCTAGAATACAGCAGACCCGCTTTTAGCTATCATAATAAATTATTCTCAAACTCAGTATGTCCTGTATTAAGTTCATTAAGATCATCTTAATGGTCTTAATGCATCAATGGCAAAGATTTAGTAACAACAAAATTGCAGCTGGACTTGACCAATACTCAATCTCTCGTGTATTTGCTAGGGTGTTAATACCTCTATACAGAGTAAGAAACGAAAGTACAGATATCAATCAACTAAACACAACTTGTGAACCTGGATTATTGATTGCTTTTTATACACTCTTTAAACATCTCACTCCCTTATCTGTTGACTGTGAAAACATACTCATTTTATAATTTTTCTCATCATTGCTCATATGGTTTTGGTACACAGGCAATGGATCAGCCATGTTTCTCAGCAAACCTGTCAGCACAGTGCAATCTTGTATCCCTGTTACTCATGAAATCTTATGGTTACAGTTGTAAAAAAAGCCCCAACCCTACATATATCACCTACATACTGTATCTCTCTTGCCTTTTAACTTACTGCACCACACATCTCTCTAGTTTTATGGTAGAGGAAGACATTGAATACTTTATCCAGAAGATACATGGAAATGCAATCATTTGCATTTAATCATGATGTTAATCACGCAAATTGATGATCACATTTTTCCTTAAAAAACAAAAACAAAACAAACAAACAAACAAAATAAACCAACAAAAAACTGGTGATTTCTTATCTACAAGATTTCTTCTTTTTAAGGCTGTTGGCAGGAATGACTTCTGTCACCTCTTTTCTACTAGAACAACATCTCACATCAAAGCATCTAAGTATCTTTGAAAGACAGGTACTACATGGCTGAATGCAGACATCTGAAAGCAAAGGATCCTGAAGAAAGTGAAATCCTGTTTCTCAGACATAAAATATAAAAGCAGAATTACAGAAGTTTACTTGTGTTAGATAACATATCAGGGTCAGATTAAGCTGCTGCTAACAAGATGTTAGCTCTTTGACCGTTTGACAATATGCTTTTTCTTCACTGCTTATCAGCCTGCGAAAGATGTTACGGCAGAGTTGACGGTTATAATGTATAGCTTGCTTGCAGCAAAACAGAAAAGCAGAAAGCAGAAATGTGACTGATTTGAACTGCAGGAAACCATAATGACCCTTTAATTTCTGTAAAGCAATCCTCAGATTGTAATTAGTATAAGAAAAAATTAATTTTCCAGAGGTTTAAGGGATAATTTCTTTTAAGTACGTAACATTTAGGAGAACCAAGTATTCGGTATTAATTCCTGGCAGCAACCTTCAACAAATGAAACGCATGGTAGTTTGCATGCATTATCTGAAATACCCACATGCATGTGTGCATGCATAAAAATAACTTAGTACTATCGATGTTAATTATGTACTTTCAGTACAATTCATGAAAGGTAACCTATTTCGAAAGAAGACTATGGATACTTAGTTCTGTCCGGGTCACAGCAGTCATGTAAACAGCTCTAACATTAAACATTTTATTTTCGATTATGTTTTCATAAATTGATCTACTAAATTTAGTTCATAGTGGTGGAGGTGGTTGTGGCTTCCAGTTTCTATGCTGGTGGCACCAACACTGAAATCAGTAAAGTATTGTGCTATTTATCTATGAAACAGGACGGAAAGGAAATTAAAGCCAGTAGCCTGATTCATTTATCTAGCTGTAGGCTGGACGTTTTGTCCAGAAGGATACTGTGTGAAGCAGTATCAAAAGCTCTGCTGAAATCCAGAAAGATGACATCAGCTGGCTTCCTTAGGTCAACTAGATGGGAAAGGTTGTCGTAAAAGGAAATGAAGTTCGTTCAGCAGGACTTTCCCCTCACGAACCTGTGTTGTCTATGACCGATGACTGCGTTGTCTTTCAAGTGTTTTTCAGTAACTCCTAGAATAATTTTCTCCATACTTTTACCTGGCACTGAGGCGAGACCGACAGGCCTGTAATTACCACGTCTTGGGCACGGTCTTGGGCAGCCTGCTCTAGGTGGCCTTGCTTGAGCAGGGGAAATGGACCAGGTGACCTCCAGAGGTCGCTTCTAACTTGAACTGGTCTGTGGTTCTTTTTTTGGAAAATGCTTCCCAATCGTGTTGCAGTGGTGTACTCAGTACCCTATGTCCACGCTCCCCCCCAAAGTGCTGCACAGACAAATGTGGACAGAGTGTACGTTAACACGACCAATTTATTGGCCTCTGCATAGGCTGAAGCTCCAGGATGGAATGGAGTCTCTCCAAGGGTCTGGGTGGTCACTGCCCGCTGCTAACAGGTGTCTCTGTTGCGCTACTGGAGAAACTGGTGTTGTGCAGCAGCGCCGTCCTGGTGAAGCCTTCCACGGCCTACTCCAGGCTCAGGAAGGAGTCCGAGTCGTCTATCTGCACCCCAAACGTGAACTCGATGGAGAGGGTGCTCTCGGAGGCGCTGGCCAGCTTGATCTTGCAAGAGCGGCGGGAGGGCAGCACCGTCAGGCGGCAGTGGCGCGACTGCGGCAGAAGCTGCCAGGCTGCTTTCACCAAGGCCTGGAACCAGCGGGTGGTTTTCTCCACATTCAGGTAGGAGCCGCTGCAGAGGGTGCGTAGCAGGCTGGGCTCCTGTCTTCTCAGCTCGTCCTCGGGGTGGTGGAGGAAGCACAGCATGTCCCCCACCAGCCGCTCCCTCGCGCAGGCGCACTCCAGCTCCACGCGCAGGCCGGGCTTCCTTGCTGGCATCTCCCCCTCGGCGCCCAGCTCCGGGTGGAAGGCGTGCCCGGGGGGAGGCCTCAGGGGCACAAGCAGGCGGTAGAGGACGTTGTCTTCCCGGGCGCTCCAGCCTTCGTAGAGGCAGCCCACGCCGATGGCCAGCTGCAGCCGTGGGTTGAAGAGGCAGTTCCTGGACAGTCCTCGGCAGGCACCAAGAAGATCGTCCACCAGCTCCTCCACCACCTTGCACTTGTCGGCCATGTAGGGTGCCGGCCACTGGGTGCTATCGGCCCAAACTCTGCCCAGATCCCAGCTGTCATCAGCGTCGCTGTCTTCGTCTGCATCATCATTCTCCTCCTCCTTCCTTGCAGAGCTGCCGTGTTCGCTGCTGCTGCCCATCTCACGGCTCCGTTTCCTGAGCCAGCGGCAGAGCCCAAAGATCAGGACAAGGAGCTCAACCAAGGCCCAGAGCTGCCACTGCTTCAATGCAGTGAAGAGCAGAGCTCCCAGGGCCACCCCGCTCTGCTCCTGGCTGCTCTCCTCCATCTCTTGCACCAGCCGAGCCATGCCGTCAATCAGCTGCTCTGCATGCTGCTGCACTCTCTCGTGCCCATCCGCATCCAGATGATCGTTCACCAGCCATGGCTTCTGGGCAATGCCCAGCACAGCCAGGGCAAGGAAGATCAGGCGAGCCATGGCTTGCAGGAGGTGCGAACCGCACTCACCGACGGCCAAGGCCACAGTGTGGTGGCGCTGCCTGCTGCTGGCCCTGATGACAGCTCCCCCGCTGTGACGCGTCCTTTGTGATGTCACAGGCACCACAGCCGCATCACGGCAACCCCCCTCGCGTCACCTCCCTGCAAGTTTGTGGGAAGGTCCTTGCAGCTCTTGGACATGAGAAGACTTATCATGTCACACGGAAGGTCCCTAAAACAGTGACAAATTTCTTCTTCTCTTAATACGTGATGCAAAACATTCTTGCTCTTACTCCTTCTGATATAAATACGATTTCTTGAATGTCTTTGCGGTAAATTATCAAGGGGAAAAGAACATCTCATGGTGAATGTTGCAGAACTAAACAGAGAGAGTGAAAGGCCATCTGGACATAAAATCATAGACTGTCCCGAGTTGGAAGGGACCCATAAGTCTCATTGAGTGCAACTCCTAGTTCCACATTGGACCGTCCAAGTATCAAGCCATATGTCTGAGAGCGTTGTCCGAATGCTTCTTGAATTCCAGCAGGCTTGGTGCCGTGACTGGTTCCCTGGGAAGCCTTTTCTAGTGCCCAATCACCCTCTCAGAGAAGAGTGTATGTTAACACAAGCAATATATCGGCCTCTGCATAGGCGGAAGCTCCTGGACGGAATGGACTCTCTCCAAGAGGCTGAGTGGTCACTGCCTGCTGCTATCAGCTGTTTGTGTTGCAAGCCTCCACACAACATCTTCCTCAGCTGCCCGGGACCCCAAATACCGTTTGGCTGCAGAGAAACTGTTCCAGAGCAATTCCCGCTGCCTGTTGAGCAGTGTCTTCTGTGTGTCCGATGTGCTCAGTCCTGAGGCACCAGCACCCAGGGGATGTCTGGGACAGGCAGATTCTCCAGCTTGGCCCTTGGCAGGCACACTGAGGCCCATCAGTGGGCCTCAATAAATTCTGGGAGTTTTTCAATAACCCCTAGAATAAAAAAAGGACTGCATAGTTTCACCTGGCAATGAAGTGAGACTGACTAGAGGGAATGGCCTCAAGTTGCGCCAGGGGAGGTTTAGGTTGGAAATTAGGAGAAATTTCTTCTCAGAAAGAGCAGTCAGAGATTGGAATGGGTTGCCCAGATAAGTTACGGCGTCATTGTCCCTGGGGTTGTTCAAGGAGAGCTTGGACCTGGCGCTTAGGGACATGGTTTAGTGGGTGACATTGGTGGCAAGGTGGTGGTTGGACCATATGATCTTGGAGTCTTTTCCAACCTTACTGTTTCTGGGATGTGAGCATATTCTAGGATTGGCAGTTAGCCAAGTTTAAATTTACAGCTTCACTTACTGAACAATTTAGAACACAATGGAAATTCTGCTGCTTTGGGTATCATTATGGGTATGGCTACCATATGCTTTGTCAGACAAATACAGCTTTAAGTCTAATGCTGTGCAAAGCTCACTGGCTAATACTACATAGATACACTCTCACTACCACTCTGTGTCATAGCATATTGCCTGTATGCCAAGCTGAAGGTATTCAGCGGTGAATAATGCCTTGCCACTCTGCTAAGCGTTTCTGCTGCAGGAGGCAGGAGCAAGAGTCTGCCAGTGCAAGAGGTCTTTTCAAGGGGTGGATCTGAAGCTGTTTTGTCCTCCAATATATACGTCTGTGCCTGGAGATGCCACTGATGTCTCAGTGATGTACTGAGATTACTTACAAAAGTAAATGTCAGCATTTGAAATGGGTTACACTGTAGGTTATAACCAATACTATAATGCTAACATGGAATTTATTAATGTGTGTTTTCTGTTGATCCTGAATGTTTTAATTTTTAGAAGTCAAAAATAAATACTGCAATGTAGGTCATGTTTTTTGTTGAATAATCCTAATCACGTTTTGTAAGATATCATGGTATAGCCAACTTCAAATACTCACAATTTAACTCTTAAATTGCCAACATTTTATCTTCATACCATAACTTCTCCTGGGTATACACGTTTATGACCAATGTATAAGAATGTTACAGACACTGCCATAAAATTTCCTCAACCTTTTTGCATAGTAGACAAGTATACAAAGCTGTGTATAATGAACACATGCACTGTAAAATATATCACCTTCCAAAAGGATTTCTGAACTCTGTTAAAGAGTCTCAGCCTGTTAACAGGTTGAAGAAAGGAGGAACATTAGATTCATTACGTTAAGGGATGAAATGACCAAAACAAAATGTCTTGACTGAAAAAAAAAAAAAGATTAATCTCTTGCTTTTTTGATGAATGAAGAATGGGTTCGATATGAAGACTTACATATTGCAAATTGCAGTGAAACAGGATCTTGCTGCTGCTTTGCCTTTCTCATGGACAAGGACAATGTACATAGACCTCAGGACCCTTCTTTCACTGTACAGGTTATATATAATAATTTAAAAAGAAGCTCTATGATTAAGGCTTGAATTTAGTCTGCCAGGTGACTGACTAAAGATTTCAGAGCTGCTACAGCAATCTATTTGAACATCACCAAAGCAAAACAGTCAGGAGTTAATAAGGTTTCAGGAGGTCAGGAGATGAAGGTGCCACTCCAAAGCCAGACTCAATGTTATGGGGATGTGAGCTTACACAGAACCAAGAATCTAGGTGGTGTCTTCAGGCATCCTCCTTTTGTGAAGGGCTAATTTTGAAAACTTTTCTGAAGAATAATAATATACATAGTGTTATTAAAGAAAATGAATGTCTTAAAAAGATTCCGCTCATCACGATGACACGTGTGAGTCCTCCAGTATGAAAAGTTTGGAAACCAAAGCACTTCCTTAGAAATTAATTTTAACAATTGAGAGTGATTTGGGATAAAGTCTGAGGGGGAGGGGAACAAACTAAGATTATGATGACAGTAAAGCACTCGTGTGCATTGATACTTTGTTCTGACACAGTACTACACCGTACTGACAAGGCTATGCTTTAAACTATTGTGTAAGATACAAGCAAGGTAAACTAACTACAGATTCCTGTTTGGTTGGTGTAACTGTACCTACAACAATGATTTCTTCCAGCACAGTTAAAATAGTCAGAGATCATTTTCTTCACGTGTCTTGTAGATACAGTCATGTTGGCAGGTGTTTGCTGTAAACACAGCTTTTATTTACTTTACAGACTTTACATGGGAAGCCTAAAACACAGACTTCAGCATGGTGTAGGTATGGAATATGCATCTTATTTCTGTGTAGCCCAGATCTCAGCAATGGTTACATATGTTTGCACTGAAGAAAAAAGTTTTATATTTCTTATATCTGTTTATGAAAGTGTAGTGGTTTGGACAATAACACACAGCTTGGTTGAGCATGTCCTCAGACACCCAAGAAGAGCTCCCAGAATTATCACTGTGCTGATATGAGTTGGAAGGGGAACATGTATGGTTTTGTAGTGTGCTAAGCAACTCTCATCAATTTGCTAGGCAAATCTGCAGTCTTTTCTGACAAACCATGAAAGGAGTGGTGCTGCTAAAACAACACAAACAGGGATAAAGTTTCCTTTGTGACTTCTGGTTAGCAAAATGAGTGAACTACTGGATCCAGATTCTGTGCTACAGTGTATTTGCCTTGGCCTGGCAAATTGCCCTTGAAATGAACTCTCTATTAGCAGAGAGTTTTTGCTACAGCAACAATTCTGCCTACTGTTAACTGCGATTAGGGACTGCAGTTAGGACAAATGAGAAATGAAGCAATTGGAAAAGAGGATTAAAACTCTGTTGAAGACTGACTTTTGAGCAGGCTTAGTTTAGCATTTTTCACTCTCTACAGTACATATTCCATAGCAATTTTGGAAACAGTATAATTTAAAAGTTAACATCTGCTGAGCTGGTAGCACTGGATAAAAGCTCTCATTTGTAATGAACAGGCAAATTTGTTATTGCCCCAGTCAATAGCTATTGATTTGGTAGAGCACTTCTGTTTATTACAATCAAATCCTTTTCCTTTTTTGTTCAATAGTCAATGACATTGTAATGGAAGGTACTGCTTACAAACTGATGCAATATACATTAGCAACTGCTAGGAGTTAATGACTAATGGTTATAAAGTGGAAAGCATGTGCTAAAAACAGCATAATACTTCTATTAATTAAACTTACTGCATCCGATGTGCCTTTATAGGTTAGTAGAACTGTAATGCACATCACATAAATAGTTTCTGCTATTATTAATCTAAGTTTTAATGCAGAACACCTTTTAATCATGCTATCATTACATAAATAATTTGGCTAGGACAAGGTTCTGTCTGACTTTTATAGCACACCTTTTAGTCATGGGAAATTTCTTTCCCTTGTGCAATCTTAGATTTTGCATTTAGGGAAATACAAGGCAACTGTTCTGCTCCCAGCTGAAGTCATGTTATTCTCTAACAACCACAGATGGGGAAGTATAAAAGGTAACAACCTAAAGACAAACTGGCAAAAGAGGAGCATAGCAGAGTGCATGTATCTACCCCTTGCTCAGCTTGCCTCCTAGTTTCTTCTCTGCAGCAGAGCAGTACTATACAACTTTGCACTTAGTATGTTATATAACTTGCACTTTCCAAGCCTTTGGGTAAAATTTGTTGATAATCCATGTATTCTTTTCACTCTATAATTATTCTTGTGTAATTGTCATGTTTTAAACCTGCCTGACCTCAAAAATATTTGCTTTCAAAGTTTTTCTTTTATATCTGAGAGGGATGCATAGTTTTATAGGACAGTGTGACTATAACAGTTACATCTGCTATTCTTGCCCTCTAAGCAAGCAATCCAAAGCCAATAATGAAGTGCGTTGGCCTCTGAGAGAAAAGCACAACTGCTAATGATTATTTCTTGACTTAAGGTTGTCTATAACCACGTTTCCTGTAGAACAGGAACAAATACTCTACTGTTAGAGCACTGATTTATCTGTTTGTTTCTGTTTCCTTAATGCAATTTTCATTTCTCTCTAGACTGATGATGAGACATTACGGAAACAAAATTTATAAGTGTGGCAAAGATTAAACAATCATGCCATTGCCAAGTACATTATTCTGTAGTCTGTGTGCACCAACTAATTGGATTTAAACAATGTTCATAAATTAAGGCCCTTAGCCTTGTTAAGAGATGAGACATACAATACTACATCCACCAGGCGGATTCTGAAACTGGTGAAGACTGGTGAAATTCGAATTGCTGCTCTACTGCTCATTATGAATCAAGGAGCTAAACTCAGTTAAGTACCTACATATTACATGTCTTTACAAAGATATCCAGTGCTGCTCGGTCAGCATTAACTCGTGTTCTTTTTTGTTGTCGGCAGAGCAGCTACTGACAGTACAGCAATGGAGATTAAGCCATATCTTTCCAGAAGTCTGCAACATAATGGATTTTGTTAGTCTAGTAACCAAACATTCCTAAATAGTAATGAATTTATTTTTTGCAATACTGTGTGAAGAAGAACAAATTGATCCTCTTCATCTTAATTTAGAACCAGAGAGAGACAGATTTGCACAAGGTCATCCTGTAAATCTACTGAAATTCCATTCCAATGACATGAGTTCAGGAGATATAATTTTCTCTCTGTTCTAGTACACTGTGTTCTCCAAACATAGCTTTTGATATTGTAACAAGGTGAAAACAAGAAATACTCATATTTATTGTATCTACTGTGAAGGTAAGAGGGCATCATTGACTTATACACTCAACAGTTTATCTTGTCACAAGTTCTACAACCACTTTAGAAGAGAAATATATGAAAGCATTGCAAATCAGCAAACAACATGGCTTGGTTGAGGCAATGATTATGAGAAGAGTATGTCTTGTGAGCTTTCTAATTCAGTGCAGCAAAAAGATGCCATTAAACAATTACATGCCTGATAATAAGACTTCTAAATAATACTTAAATGATAAATATATATTTTAGCATTTCAGAAAGATTCAAAGCCCAGATAAAAATGCTAGACTTCAGAGACAAGATTGTTAGCCTCTTGGCAGCTGCAAATACGTATAAAGAGTAAAACATTATCATAGATTATTCTGGAATTTTAGAAAATCATTTGCAATTGTATAATAAGTTTAAAATAATTTACAATTTTATTTCTTTAAAATAGGAATTTGATCTCTTCTGGCACCAAAATCAGCAAAATTAACTGAGTAGAGTGAGTACTTGTGGAAAAAGAAGAATATAGCTGCTACCTTACAAACTCTACAAGGTGAATTGACCTTATTGTCAACTCAGTTACATTTATGGTTTCCTCTGCTGAATTTCACTTGCCCCTAAGCAGAATCTGCAGTGCTATTTCATAGGAACCTGTAAAGGTTTTATATGAATGAGGAGGATTTTTAGTAAAAAGCAAAACAAAATGCCAACACATTTCTAATTGAAAACAGATAGGCTACACATTTCCTAGTGTGATCTCAATCTCTGCAGTATTTGCCATCACTTTATGATTTGGATCATTTCTGAGGACTGCAATCCGTATCAAAGGTGGAAGCAATGCTTAATATCGATACTAAAAGACATAGAATGGGAAAACAAAGAAAAAACTCATAATAGTAACTTACTTTTTGTAACAACTCCTTCAAGGCGAATTATATTTGGGTGATCAAATTGCCCCATTATACTAGCTTCTCTCAGGAAATCTCTTCTCTGCCTGTCCATATAGCCACCTTTCAGAGTTTTAATTGCAACAGGTATCTCTTTTTTTCCTGGTGTCTTCAGACGTCCACTGCATACTTCTCCAAATTCACCTTAAATAGAAAAAATATTTATAAGAGCATTCACAATGGCTGAGGAACTATAGTATAGTTTGTACTGCTGAACCTAAACAACTTATTTTCCAAAATAACCTTCAATACCTGTCTTAAAAGTTGTCATTTTTAATAGCTCAGTGTTGTTTGTAGTGGTCAGTGAAACCAGAACACAAAAATATTCAAGAAACTCACACAGCCCATAAAACTAGAGAGTATACCTGTCAGTGAGAAGTAACAGATAGGATATTCAAATTCCTGAGCCACACCTTTCATTTGTGCCATTACCCTGAGATCATGGGGACTGCAGCAGCCAAACCATCTGCCCTCCATGGTGTAGTTTACCTTGTTTTACTGACACTTTGAAATTGAACATTGATATCAATACGTTTGTGGTATAACTGAGCATGCTACGAGGAAGTAATGTAAAGAAGCTTAGATTTTACTTCTAATAATGACAAAACACCTACCTATAACTATTTATAAGGCATGTGGCATCAAGACCTATATGAATAGTAATGCCATTAGAGTAGCAGAATGTATGACTATCCTGCACTTGCAGAAGGCATTTAAAAATGTACTTAATGCTATTATGCACCGGAAAAGCACTTGCACGATTTATTTAAGTGACTTATGTACCTACATGAAACTAACTACCTATTCCATGGTTTGAACAGCCAAAGGCCAACATTTTCAGCAAATCAGGACTGAGTTGTGTAACAAGAAGAATCTTAAAGCTTGCTTCAACTGGTGTTCCATATACGAAAAGGTCTTTGAAGAATGCACATCTCCTCACATTCACTTTGGACATTTACTAATTGAGTTTGTATTGAAACCACAACTTTAATTTGATCTTGGAGCCACTCAAAAGTTATTTAAAGCCCATACCAAACGTGACTTGGATGCCTGCAGGTCAGTTTTCAATGGGTTGTAATTCAGTAAATCAAAAACAGTGTTTACAAAAATATGTCAAAGCACTTGTCAGTGCAAGGTATTTCCATAGCAAAATCAAATTTGCTACCCTAGCCATTTTGGAATCAGAAACACTGAAAAACAACAAAAAAAGAAGGTCATAAACAGATATATATTTATCTGGAGGAAATAATTTTTTATACCCTCCAGTGAGTGCAGTATGAACTAGTTTTCCTTAAAGGTTGACTATAGAATGAAAGAAAATACAGTGTGTGACTAAATATAAACTGAATACAGAAGAGATAGGACTGAAAGACTGAAGCTTCATTTCAGAAAATTGTAAATTCCTGATATTATAGGATTAGAATATTTGTTGTCATACAGTCTGTATTTTATTAGCCTATGTCACTTCCACTATAATATAAAAGCATGTCTTATTAGTCAATAAGATACAAGAAGAGTGGAGGGATTAAAAAAAAACACAATTTCATAGCTGGCCTTTCACTTCAAAACAGAGACATCATCAAGTGCAAGAGTGCAATTAACAGATGCGGAACATAACCTCTGAATAAATTAGCCTATTCTTAAACAGCTAACGAAAGCCAAGTTTCCCAGGTCATCTTTCTACCAAAACAACACTATTTCTTTTATTTTTATCTTATTTTGAAAATAAACCCAAGTGTGAGCTTCCCTGAAGATACGTAAAGTGTGTAAAAATACATGTCACAAAACTAATGCTCTGGGAATCTTTTGACAAAATGGGAAGTTGGCAAGAGAATTTCCTATATGATTTATTCCCTTTATCTCATAGAAGGCTCTGCTTAAAACTCTGTTTGCCTGACTAGGGCCACTGAAAAAGCAGTAGTTAATTTAGACTTTCAAATTCCTACCATAAAACAAAATAATGAAACCTGAATGTTTTGAAGGATACAGAGTCACAGAATCACAGAATGGTTGAGGGTGAAAGGAATCCATGAAGTTTAATCCCCAGTTCAATACCCCTGCTCAAGCAGAGACGCCTAGAGCAGGTTGCCCAGAACAATGTCCAGGTGGCTTTTGAAGATCTCCAAGGATGAAGACTCCATAACCTCCCTGGGCAATCTGTGCCAGCGCTTCCTGATGTTTAGATGGAACATGTGTTCTGCCTAAAACACATCACATAGATATGGTATATCAATTTTTTTATTCCATGATATATCCAGCAGTGTTAGAATTCCTCTCTAAAGCCATGGCCTTATGGCATCTTACTGTTTCTTCAAACATAATTAAAATTAAGTCATCTTAAAATTAGAAAAAAAAATCAATTTCTTTCTCTTGCTGAAACAAAGTGTCAAGGAAAAAAATATTAAAACCCTCATATCCAGTTTTTGAAGGTATTTCAAGAAAAATAAATTTGTGAACTGCAAAATCTCATTTTTGAGAAAAAATTGGAAAGCACTGGTTATAGAATAAATTCTTTTGCTATTAAAATATAATACAAGAGAGTACTGCAACTTCAGAATTTCCAAAATAATAGCATTCATACCTTAGGGACTGTAGAGTTGTTCAGCAAGTGTTTTGAAGTGAATTAAACTGAAAGAGGCACTTGAAGGACTTACAAACCCAAGATTTATTATCTGTATAACATCCGAAGTGGGAGAAGGAACACCATGTCTTCCCCTGATCTGTCTCTTTTCCCTTTTCTGAATTAATAATTTGTACAGGCAGAATAATCCCCTTGGATATTGGGACTGATGAATTGATAAAGACTAGCAGCATTTTTTTGTTGTGGTGTGATGTCAACCAGACAGTTATTATATTTCGAAACCTAAGGTATGCGTAATAATTTCTAGTTCTGGTTTAGACTAGATGGAGATCAATAATATCATTTAAAGTGTTGAACTATTTATGCTGAGAAACATTCTGACAGGATTCCCTTCCAGAATATTTTTTCTGGACTTTCGTTAAGATAAAGAAAGAATCTAAAATTACTTTAAGTGAAAGGGAAATTTATTCAACAAAAAGGAATTTTTTAAACCTAAGAATCTGATTGTTCAGATGGAAGATAAACAAGAC
This sequence comes from Anser anser, assembly GCF_964211835.1. Lineage (NCBI taxonomy): Eukaryota > Metazoa > Chordata > Aves > Anseriformes > Anatidae > Anser > Anser anser. The sequence continues at coordinate 88,441,697 of NC_139720.1, forward strand.
AAATGCTGACCCTGCAGCACTAAAGGTTCGTGACTGCATGGGTATTAAGTAGAAGCTAAGAGACAGATGTCAGTGAAGTCAACACCATTTCTTGCTCCAGGGAAAAAGCTGGTGATAACTAGAGTGAACTAGAGTTCATTGTCTGTTCAGTTTTAATAATGTGTAAATAATCTATGTTTTAATGATATAAAACTGACATGTCTTATTGTATGTTACGCAAAAATAAGCTAATTGAGCACTCCAGAAACTTGCCTTATGCAAGCCACACATCCCTTTTCTCATCCAGTCATAAAATATGTGTTATTTAAAGTGGAACAGGAATGGTCAGTCACTTAAAAGTCCAATATACAGACCTGTATTGCTACATTGTATTGGGTTTGTATGGCAAGGTTCTGGTAGCTGGGGGCTGCAGTGGTGGCCTCTGTGAGAAGAGTCCAGAAACTGCCCCATGTTAAATAAGAGCCAGCTTCAGCTGGCTCCAAAAGGACCTGCCGCTGTCCTGAGACAAGTCAATAAGCGATGTTGTTTGCGCCTCTTTGAGAGCAGATTTAAGAAAGGGGAAAAAATTACCTGCTGTGCAACAGCAGCTGGTAGAGAGAGGAGTGAGAAACAGACCTGCAGCCCCCAAGGTCATTGCAGGAGGTGCTCCAGGCACACAGCAGCAGTTCCCCTGCGGCCTGTGGAGAGGCCCCTGGTGGAGCAGGCTGTCCCCCTGCAGCCCACGGGTCCCACACGGAGCAGATCTCCACACTGCAGCCCGTGGAGGAGCCCCCGGTGGAGCAGGTGGATGTGGCCTGGAGGAGGCTGCGGCCCATGGAGAGCCCCCGCAGGAGCAGGCCCCGGGCCAGAGCTGCAGCCCGTGGAGAGGAGCCCACGCAGGAGCAGGGGGTCTGGGGGGAGCTGCCGCCCGTGGGGGACCCGTGCTGGAGCAGTTTGCTCCTGGTGGATGGACCCCGTGGTACGGAGCCATGAGGGAGCAGTTCCTAAAGAGCTGCTGCCTCTGGGCAGCCCCCGCAGGCTCAGTTCAGGGAAGGATGGCATCCCGTGGGAGAGCCCCACGTGGAGCAGGGGCAGAGAGTGACCGTGAAGGAGCGGTGGAGACGAAGTGTCAGGGACTGACTGCAGCCCCCATTCCCTGTTCCCCTGCACCACTCGGGAGAAGGAGGTGGAAAAGGGTGGATGGGGAAGAAGGTGTTTTTGGTTTGCTTTTAGTTCCTCACTGTTCTAGTCTGCTAGTCATAGGCAATAAATTATATTAATCTCTCTACACTGAGTCTGTTTTGTCCATGGTAGTAATTGGTTGGTGATCTCCCTGTCCTTATCTCAACCCCTGAGCACTTTCCATCATATTTTTCCCCCTTTCCCTCTGAGGAAGGGGAGTGAGAGAGCAGTTGTGGTGGAGCTCAGCTGCCCAGCTGGGTTAAAACCACCACATACATGAGATCAAAACAAGTATCTTACAACACCGAATTGCTGTTTATAAAACTGAAAGGTTGCAGCACCAAAACCAGCTCATTTCCCCCAGATTTAGTCATTAGACCTGTGGGAAAATTGACAGAAGATTTAGAATATAAAATAATAAAGCATACTGTCTGAAAAATTTAAGAGTTGGACTCTTCCTTATGTTTCCACTTTTTAATAAAGAAAACACAAAGATAAGTATAACTTTTAAGAGAGACTTGACAAAGATATGTCTGGGAATTCCTTCCAAGAAGAAGAGCTGAAGCTTTAAACTAAAGTTCAAGAAGCGATGGGGCAAAAATAGTGTCACAGAAAGGACAAAACCAAAGGATGTCATAGTGTGTCAATAGGTGCAAGTGAGTTCAACACAAAGTGAGGCTGAAAGGGATAATATGAAGAAAACCTACAGCAGTGAAGAAAAGGCAAATTGTGGGAATCGGCAAAAAAGCACCTGTCAAACTTTGTGATGAACCAATGGGTGATCTGATGGAATATTTAGAATTAATGATAAAAAATTTGACCAACAGTTTTGAATCTGGATTTATGTGCATATTTTGTTACTTTAATGCAGGTCTGCATACTATTGTGTTACAAATGGAGTAAGTCTAGGACTAAAGTGTGAACAATTTAGAAACGACCTTGCAAAGTCTGTATTTTATTTGCTTTATTTGCACCAAAGCACCAGAAGGAAGGACAGTAGTTTGGAGAGTTTCTAAATGTATTGGAACACCAAAAACAGGTCAGAGGGGAGGACTGGGAGAGTTGAGGTCGAAGGTTCAATTAACTGGCCCTGTGGAATATAGTGGCTGCGTTCAAAAACATCAGCTCAGTAAATGTCCACTATAATGACTTGAAAAAGGATTTTAACAAGAGATTGCACAAATTCATATTTTTTTCTCAAAGTAAAGATGTCTCATGAGCTCAGCACCCTTTCTTAACTTTTTGCTGGTTTGCATTTGTTATTATAATCTGCCTAATTATATGAATTTGCAACAGGAATGCTTATTCCTACAATTAAATGTTTAGACATTCTCTTTTTATTTCAGCTATGATGTCTTTGACAGTTGCAGGCCAAGTGTCATCTTGATCTTTATAACTATGAAAGGCTATTTTCCAATCTGCTGTCATTGCTTGAAGATCTTCACACTTTTTCAATTTGACCATTCGATGCCACCTCTCTGAATCAGATTTTAATTGCTTACAGAAAAACATCACAGTGTGGAACAGTGTGTGTGTAACCAATGATTTTAGACATGCTTTTTTTTCATGTAACTTAGTATTACCCTTATTCTACTAGCACTCGGCATGAAGGAACAGACCCAATTGTATAATATTGCTAATAAGGGATTTCAGAGAAATCCCAATGTCTTGTAAAGCATTCAAATGTATCCGTACAGCAGAGGGAAACATACGACAAAAACAATAAAAGAGGAAGCCCCATTTTTTTCAAGTTGAAAGTGTATGTATATCTGGGGTAAGTGGAGAGGTTAGATTTTAACTTTTTACAGTGCTGTAATCGGGAATGAGATAATCAGTAGTTTTACTTCAGAATATTACTTCTGACTTGATGGTATTACCCTCAGATAGTTGCAAAAGATTATTCAAATAATATAACGTACATTTCCAACGCACACCGCCCAAGGTCATAATTAGCAAATACTTTAAAAGACAACATGGGTACAGAGGTTGGTAAGCTGAAAAAAGAAGCTGGGAAAAGAACTTGAGTGTCAAATCCACATGCACTGCAATTAGTGAATTATGAAGGGTTTTTGGACATGACTTGTTCTATTGAAAAAGCAAATTTGAAACTGCTTCAGGAGAAGATTACCTTCAAAAATTTATTGTCCAGAAATGCTAGAAAAAAACCCAAATATTTGTAATGTTCTACTCTGACATTTTTCAAAATAAAAGTTTTTAGTTCTTGAATGGAAATAATTTGTTTTGAAAAATTAAAGTTACAAAAATTCAGAATGAAAATCATTGATCAAAATAAAATATTCTAACAACACCTTTTCAAGAAATACCATTCTTAATTCACTTTTTAAAAAGGTTTTAATGATTCATTTGGTAAAATATTTTAATTTTTAATTTCACTGAGGTGAAAATTGTAGACATCTTTTAAAAGGAATTCTCCTGTAATAAGAAATCCATTTTATATCTAGTTGCAATGTTTAGTACGGAATCAGAAAGAAAGCATAAAGGAAGCTTCAGGACTGCTGTGAATTATAATGATATGTCATGTCTCCTAGCAGCTATCCAAGAACTCTGTGAGAATTTGTACTCTCCCTGCCTCAGGCACAGTATTTAACCTGTATCTTGCCTACACGGAAATGGGTTTAAATTTCATCGCAAACAGTTTGCAAGTCCTACTGGGCAAATATCTTTGAAGATGACAGATTATTTAAGTAATTTTAGAAGATAAAAAGTATAAAAATAAAATACGTCAAAGCAGGCAAAAATTCACCCCTGAAGACTCAACAGAAGGGAGAGGGAAGCTGAGTAATGAATTTTCATAAATGAATTAAGTTGGGAATAAAGACACAATTTTCACCTGAACAAAAATCAATAAGCTCAGCCCTTCCCTGTTATATTCAACTTCTCCGAAATCAGCAGTCATTCCAATACTGAAGGTAGTTCAATACGCTTTGTAATCTAAGACACCAATATCTACAGTATGTCTGAAGAAAAGGAAAACAAATAAATAAATAATAAAACAAATCAAATAGAATATTCTCTGCAAAAGTCAGCCCTCTAAGGGCTTTCTCAAGCTAATTCCAATGGCGCACAGTGCCAGCTACACCTTATCTAGCTTTAGCAATCAGGTAAACTCTAAAGTACTCTTTAGAGTTTTTACTGCAGGGTGGAACTAAATTTTCTCTCTTACTTTTAGGTCAATACATCCTTTTCTCTGATAACAGACCAGGTTTTATGTCTATTATATTATTTGCATGACATTCCTAGTGTATAAACACATTTTAGCAACACTGGAGTCATTTCCATTGCTATCAGCATAGTAAAGTATCATTAAATGAGGGATCTCAGCTTAAAAATACCTCTTGCTTCTTAAGTGACTAAGATGTATGAAACAAAGATAAAAAAGAAGGCTCATAATGCATTAGGTATTCTGATGGCAATTTTCCCAACAGCAGGAATTCTGTGGTGGGCAAATGAGCAAATTACAGAATTACAGTCTTTACTTTTTTAACACTGACACCCTTCCACAAGGTGTAACTGAATTTTGCTCTCTGTTGTATCATGATTTTTTTTTCTTGATGTCATTAAAGTTAGAACAAGTAAAAAAGTTCAAAAAATTAATGATTTATGCTGGCATTTATTTATCAAGCAAAAAAAGAAAAAAGTATTGTTAAAGAAGGTCAAGAATGGATTGCTCAAAGATGGGCATTGGAATATGGCACTGTGCACATAATATCGCTGAGGATGTAATGCATGCCAGTGAACTCCAGACTCTCCCTGACAGTCTCTTCTTTTGATTTGCTTTAACACCAAAAAATGGTGGTGGGCCTTCTGAGTGATGCATTGGTCACAGTGCATGCACTGAGATCCACTAGTTTGGTTACCTCTTAAGAACATTTTGAGCCTCATCTCTGTAGGTCCTCAGTAAACAATAATAACATGCCACCTGTCCTAGAGTGTCCGAACACAAGTTGAAAGAAATGGTTTTAGAGGACTGATCTTTACATGTTATTTCTTCTCTGTAAGGAAATCCAATATCTTTGTCAAATGTATCTTCAGGGAAAAGAGAGAATCAAGTGGGCCTACCACACAGCTAATCCAAATCAAATAAAAATGACTACATTTTCATAGTGCACATTACCTTATATAACACATGATCATGCAACACTGTGGAGGCCAGACCAACAGACAGGTTCAAAAGAAGGAGTTAACAATGCTTGGAGGATAGTTCCATCAGGCACTTTCAAGAAGTCCAAAACCACTGACTACTAAACTTTGGGAGCATATATATGGATAAGGTTAGATTATGTATGTTCACTTTCTTTGTTTATTTTTCATTTCTTTTTTATTCAGTCAAAGACTGAGTTAGATAAGTACAGTAGTCTTTATGCTAACCATACACAAGCTAATTTTTTCTCATGGGTATCTAATTTATTTAGATGGCCTGTCTGCACCAAACCTCTACAAAGCTTATTGAAATAACTGAGCTGTTATGGGAGAACAGGCACACAGAGATCCTTAGTAGCAGCTGGACAGGAAGGCTGCTGCTATATCTTCAGAAAATGAAAGACACTTGAGAATAAACTGGGCTATCAGGGAAATATGCCATTTTTAACGACTTAACCACTTGCATTATCATGACGACTTCAGAAAAGCAGTCTTTCCATTCATAGACAGTTTTTGAGTGTGTTTGCTTTTACCTGCCCCAATGACTCTCTCAATGCGAATTCTTGAGGGATCTATCTCCTTTGCAAATTCATGGACAGCAAGAGATGGGTCTTCATATGTGTCTGGATCAATATATGTTTTGATTCCTGGGAAACGTACTGCAAAAAAGAGAGAATACTAGGAAACAAGCATTCTTCGATACTCACACATTATAACAATATAGGTATTCCTTTTTTTTTTTTTTTTTAAACATATTAAATCTTCCCCATTTAAATTGCCAGAACCTAAAAAAGGATAATGATGCACCCCAAATTATTAACACCTGCCACTCATCTCACAGAAACCAACTGTAGAATCCACAAGAGTTGTCCCCATTTGGTGGCAGCACCAGGCCTTCAAAGGCTGACTCAGCACAGACTTAAATATTTTCTTTCCTTCAAGTGTTTTTTTTTTTTTCTTTTTTCCCTAGGTAAGGCTTGTGAGACGTTATGGTTTATATCCATAGACAGAATATAAACCTCTGTCAATCCGACACAATCAAAAGCATTCAAAATTGCTGCTTGAAACTGCAAGCAAGGTCCTGCTAAACCCTGCTCGAATCTCTTGAGGTATTCCAGGTGACTGAAAGCATGGGTATGTCTTCAGGATCATTACAATGCATTGATACATCAGACTTCCCTTCAGCTTGCAACAATAACTGATAACCAGTGTCAGTGTAAACCCCAGAGAAAATATAGGTATTAGGTTAACTGCATTTTATGTATACCTCTAGTTATTATCATGTTTTCTGGCTACACAGGTGCCAGAGGAAGAAAAAGTCAAAGGCCTTTGGAAAACTCAGTCTTTGGATTTCAACTGATAAGACAGTGTCAAACTCTTACGCAGTTTTCTCTCCGTCACAGCTAAACCAAGCATCTCCTGAGAAAAAGTTAAATAACAGCCCTTCCTAAGTTTTGAGGTAAATGCTATTTTAGGTAACTCAAAGTACTTTTTTTTTTTTTTTTATTGTAGGCATTTCTGTTCCAACTGATATTTAGTATTTTGGTCTGAAGAGGCTCCTTGGTGCCTCTGCACTTAGCTCACATCCTGAAGGAATTTTTCAAGTACAGCTGGTAAATTTGGAAACTATAACCTTGGAAAATTCAGCAAGTCACAAGGGAAAATATGAGCTCTGTGCTGTTCAGTTGAGAGGATGTCTACAGAGACACCAAGTGAAGGCTCAAAGATATGGGGAAAAGCAGATCCCCACAACTGACAGTGATTATTTTCAAAGATGTTGTGTTCCCCTTTGCTACTCCTTGGACAATTTAGACAATCTGTCCTTTACTTTGAAAACACTGCTTGCTAATTTACTCCTGTCTTTTACTGGTGGATGGATGAACATTCATTTTGCCAAACAGGTCCAATCTTTGAGATCCCCTTCTCTGAGAATGGGTCCTAGAGGACTGTGCTGCTTTGTTCTATTCTGATCAGCTTGCACAACCAAAGAGCCAGGTGCAAGATGAGAACAAAAATATCCAAATCCATTTACAATGCTTTGATAATTTCTGTCTGCTTCCTTGGAGATGGCTGCAGCAACAGTGGGTTGGTGCCAGATTGCTTTGGCAGGTTCCAGCAAGGCATCATTTTTCTGGCATGGCTAATATCCCTTGTGTTCCTGAATGTAGAATGTCCAAGAACTTATGTTGTTTCTCCTGGACTATCTGGATAGGAAATTTTTTAGGCTCCTGCCATGTGGTGATTAAGTTCTGGAAAACTTTCAATTCGTTAACAGACGTTGATGTAGATAACGCATCAACTTAGCATGATAAGAGGAGAGTATTGCAGCTGGGTCCAGAGAACCTCTTTAAAAGAATTAAGTACCACTCAGACTTCTTCCTCTTATCACTCAGTAGATGAGTTTAAAGTACTTCATTATGTGATGAGTCTAAATACATTAGGTGAGACGTAGTTAAGGACCTACGAATATGTCTGGGCTTCATTAAGTCACCTGCAACACCCATTTGGACCAATGCTGATGGAGTACACACACCATTCAGAAATGGGAAGCACATAATGTGATTCCACATTACCATCAAGATCATGGACCCCTTTCTAAATTTCTTCAAAGAGTATATTCCCTGAAATCTTCCTCTGAGTCATACAGAGTTCTCAACGGATGGAGGTAGGATAGACAGGAGATGTTTCTTCTCTACATGCAGCAGAAGCATAGGAGATAGAGCATGGACATGACTAAGCTGGGAGAAGAAACGGGAAATGCTAACAAGTGCAAGTTTTGCAGCAGAGTTTGTTTTTTAAAACAGCTTCAGCCTGTTTAGGGAAAGTGACCCTTATACTGATACCCGTAGAAACTGCACAGCCTTGTATATTGTTTCAGGTTGAGATGCTGGATACCAAATTTGTAAGTACGCAACAGTCAGGCAAAGATTGCTACTAGCATGAAAAAGGCACTTGTGAAGGCAATGAGTGCTCCTGTTGTAAAGGAAGGAATATTGTTGGCGATACAGTCCTGGCTACTGGGGTAAATCACAGTAATTCCTCTAGATCCTTGGTTCTGTGGAAGACATGCATGATCAGGGAAACACCCTCTTGAGTCTGATGCTGAGATAACTCCCAAAGAATAAGAAGCCTCTTAGATGAAGCTTTGTGTCAGCATGAAATAGGGTTATTGTTTGCCCTGGTGTGAAAGACACTGAGTGAGGCTTTTCCCATATTCAGTCATGGCCTCCAGAGGTAAATATCAAACTCTCCAGCAGGAAGGTTTTTGTCTTCTGTTCCTTCTATGTTTGGAAACAAATTACAAACAAATCTAAGAAGTATTCTTTATGTCGAAATGTGCCCCTTTTCAAGATGGAAAGAGCTACTTGGCTGGGTATAGTGTTGTCACCTGAAAAATGATTTTATTTCTCACGACATAGCTTCTGTCTTGATCATAACATTTCCAGGGATGTTTTCAAAATTGAATAAAAAAATAATAAAAATATAATACCCTTTCTACAAGCCAAAAGTAAATAAAAACTTTTTTTTTAGCTACTCTAACATAAAACAATGAGACTAGTAATATAAATTAAGTAGCTAAATTGAGCTAAATAACTAATATACTGCTCATGAGAGCTTTTCTCTCAGAGTGCTGATCAGTGAGAAAAAATGTGAGAAAGAATGCAACCCATTCTACTTTTTACTTCTCGAGTGGCCGGAAGTCTAAATCCCAAAAGACGCTAATAGTCAAAGAGAACTGTCTACAAAAATGGCACACAGTCACCAAGAGTGGAATTTTGAGGCAGACATTCAATACAGTCCAGACCAGTTGTGAATGCACAGAGATACACCTGGAAAACTGATGAATATGATTAATAGAATACTAAGTAAAAACCCTTACTCACTGGAGTGAATTCAGTGAAATTGTCCAAGAGGACGTACAAATAAACAGTCTTGATGGTGCAGACAATAAGGAACTATTCAAATGGCCAGATTAAAAAATGAAGTGCAAAGGATGTACAGAAAACAACGACCATTCTTCATTTAAAACCTAATATAGATTTTATGTAACACAGTGTTAAACTACTTACAATGTCCATTTTGCAAGTGAGCCCTTCTTTTTTCTTCAGATTTCATTTTGGCCTTTATGTACCACTGGCATCTTTTAAGAAAAGCAAGTGAGGTTTAAATTAAAATAGTTGTCATATATAAAATAAATGTACATTGTTTTATCTGCAGTTTTATAAAAGCCAAAATTTTGCATTCTGAATCTAGAGATTTAGTTGTGAAACTCAAGAGAGAAAGACACACAAAGAGCTACAGCAAATTAGATACCAATGAAAAAAAATCACAGTTGGATTAGTAGTGAAAATGACTACTGAAGTTTGACGCAATACTTTATTTCCAAATTTGAAAGAATCTTAAATACTTTGCATACATTGGCTTAGGCAAATTAAACCTTATCCTATTACCTTTTATAACCAGTGGGTCAAAAAAGCTCACAATTTCTTCATAATATAATAAGTTCTTTGACTTCAACATGTTTCATGAAAAAGGAAAATATTTTTTTCCCATTAAGACCGCTATTTTTTTACTTCTGAGTAGCTCTGTTCAGTCTGTTAGGCACAGATTTGTTATTTCTCATAAGATAGCTGCTATCTCATAGGGTAAACTGTATGTAGACTGCTATGTGAACACAGTGATTTAGCATAGGCCTGGATGATTGCAAATCCTTGGCAAACAACACTAAGCTCTATTGATATTCATTAATAGTTAGCAACATTACCTGACAATTCAAGGTTATGCTGCCACATGGCAAGATTTCAGGTTCCCTCTAACGAAACCTCTCCTAAATTGAATGCTGCCTATCTGTGGGACTGCTAGTGCCCATTTAGAGGGCCCAATGATGGGAGTAACTGTTAAGGTCAAGAAACGTAAGATTTGCTCTTGGTCTTAAAGCTCTTACTCACTGAGCAGCCTAAGAAGGATGACTTAGAGGGAAACCTCTGGGGCTAAGGGCTAGGCTGAGGGCTAAGGGCTATTTGGGCACTGACAGCAGTGCATGTGGACATATGCTTTGGTGTACAGAAATTCAGTTCCATAACCAGCTTGAACAAAATGACTGGCTTTTTTGTGTTCATAATCAGCCTAACAAAATAAACTATAATTATAGATAGTGTATGCAGTAAAATAGTAACCACGGAGAAATGGGAAATACATGAACACACCCACCTCCTCTCAATGGTTCATTTAAACTACTGAAAAAGATTAGGATCACTCACAAATGCTTTCACTGCTATAGAGGTGATGATGAACATCTGAAGGGCAGAAACTTCTTAAGCTATCATAATTAGCAGTAAGATGTTTTCATAGTTACGTACCCTAATGGAGGGAAACAGTAACCATGGGATTCTCAGCTTCTGTGGAAATCTTCCGATTGTACACCAGTTGCTAGGACCACTAAGCATGCCAGTGACATTTTTAGGACCTGGACAACTGGTCTGTAGGGTTCCAGCCACTAAGAGGAACACTGAACCCAAGCTCTTACACTTGGAGTGTCTGCCCAGAGGAACATTCAAAGAAACAAGTCTTTACCCCCCACAATTCTTCTAAGTACCCAAAGCCATAAAATTAAGACTATAGAAGCCAGTGAGAACCAGCAATAGAGTCTTCCTGTTCCAACTCCCCATTTTCTACCACTGTCAGCTAGAAAACCATTGGAAAGGAATAATTTCTCTAATGATAAGGATAAGTCACACTGAGTTTTAATACTGCACTTCCTGGAATTTAGCCAAGACCCTGGTCTCACTGCCTACGCTGTGCCTCGAAGTCACTATCGCTTTCATTTTTCTATCTGCAATTGACAGCCATGCTTCCTGCTTGCTCTTGGTGGATAATCACTCAGCAGAGTGCAGAGGCAGGTGCTCATTTAACCCAGCCTCTCCACTATGAATAGACTCATCAGCAGCCCTGTGACTCGATAGCTCATCAAATTGCTAATTCTAAACATCGAAGCAGAGCACATCTGTAGGATACCAATCCCATTTTTCATGCAGAAATTCACCTCCAGTCCTATAGTAAATTGAGTATTTATTCAAAATTTTCTTGCTCTGTCTTTTACGGAATACACTCTTATCACTGCATTTAAGCAGCACTTCAAAATGAATTCATATCTTACATAATTGAAACAGTCCCATTGAGTAAGATGTTAGAAAGCTACGAGAATCACCAATGTCCTTAACATTACCAAACAGGAGAAATAAACCCAGATAGAAACCCATTTCCATTTCCATTTTTTTTTTTCATTCCTGAGTTTACTGGATGTTTTCTGAGGAAAGAGTTAAAGAGTTCTAGTTAGGTTTCAGGAGTCACACTCAAGGATTCTGCAGAATCATTTTCTCTGAAAGTTTGTCTTTGTCTGAATAACTCTTCTCCAAAAGAGTCTGTCATTTGTAGTGTTTGTAGTAATTGTATAAATATTTATTAAGCTTCTAAGATTACTTGAGATCACAGTATGTTCCAATGTGAACTGCTTCCATTAGCTTCAACTGAATGCTAGACTTAACCAGTTTTATTATTTAGCAGAAAGCATTAATTCACATAATGTGTACTAAAAAGCTACTGTAGTGCCATATTTGGCTACTGGGATACTGCAAATAAATGATCCAGCCTGCATTGGTAGGACTTTCTTTTCAAATTAAAATTAATATTATAACAACAAAATAGCAAATTAATTACAAATCTGAAAGTGCAGCACTGTCAAGTGATATCAGCCCAGTCTGTAATGATTACTATCCCATTCAGAGAAGTAACTGTAACATCTTTCCTCTATATGTAAGCACAGACTCTAAACAACACCAGGAATGGTGCAGAAACCCATCCAAACTCCAGATTTTTTTTTGTCCCAAAGCTGGGTAAGAAGGAAACTCCATGGAGAACAATCCTCACATGGAGGCTCTTCCACCATTTGTATTACGCATCTGCAGGAGGGAGAGGCAAAAAGGGTAGAGATGGGCCAAAGCCCACACAGATCCTCCTACAGAACTTACTGAAGGAGATGAGCCCAGCTACCTCTGCTTGGACTCATATGTCTACAGAGTACCAGGCTTTTTTTCGGCTTTCTTGAACCACGGCAGAACTGTGGTGCCACTGATGTCTCACAGAGAAGATGGAACATAATGTCTTCATCCTTTTAAATTTTGCTTTGTTTTCTGGTGGAAGCAGATGAAATCCCAAAGTCACATGGAAAACACTCGTATAAAAGAGATTTTACAATAAATACTGTTTTTTGTTTTCCTTTCTTTTCTTGTTTTCGAATGTCAGAGCCTTGAGGGTGCAGTCGTATTGTATTTAAAAATTTTTGCTCTACAGACAAGAGGGCCAGAAACTTATTTTAAAACCAGATAAATTATTTCCTGATTTCACATAATTACTTAGCTGCCCAAGCTGGGCTTTTAAGAACTCTGAGTGTGAGCAGTGCTGAACAAAGAGGACATTGACCCAGCTACATCTAACCCATATTTCAGCACTGACAATGTGGTTTAATGACTTAGCTATTCTTCTTAAATTCTTAGCATTGGATGACACAGACCCTGAGTAAATAAGAACACTGTAGCATTAATTACCTTCCAGTGATCAGGAAGAACAAAGTGAGGATGACCAGGAGAGTGAATCCACCAACAGCAGCAGTGGCAATCACAAGAATCTGCCCCTGCTCCGCAGCCATATCAGAAGCTGAAACAGAAGCACAAAGAAATGAGGTTAAAACTCCAGCACTCGGATTCATGCAGAAAGGGTGGCAAAATTTCACTGATCAAATGTTGCAATTACTCTGTAGTAGTTTTCTTGGTGCTTAGACCAGACATCAGATGTGAATATGCCTGTGAAGTGAAAAACCTTACCCTGTGTCCCAACTATAAAGAGGCAGAGAAGATTTTTATAATTTTTTAAAACGAGGAGCTGGCATTATCAGATAAGTTTTTCAATTGAAACTAACTTGCAACTTACCAAAGTTTGACATAAATACATGTTTTGGACATAAAACTAGAACAAATTTATTGATTTTTTTTAGCTTAACCTTGCCTCTAATTCAAAACTTCTCTCTATCCAATCGTCCCAAGTGAAGTCAGCAGCAGTGCTATGCATGTAAGACATACTAAACTAGGTGCAGTAGAACATGAAGTACAAAAAAGCGCATGTAACATGTAGCCCCACACATTCTTCTGTGTTTCTGTTATTTAGTTTTATCATCACAAATTAATACAGTTTTATCTATAACAAGCTCTGGTGATTGGCATAGCTATTGAAAAAAAAAAGATTTTCTTATGCCTCATGTTTTTCCTCTGCTTTTTGTAGAACATTTAGCAGGTAAAAAAGATCATCTGAAACTATCTTGTATCCAGAGGCTTGATCTTTTCACTATTTTTTCTTTATAATATTAAATGTTTACACTGACAAAGTACCTATTACAATTAGGCTGGTCCTCATCGTGCAAATACTACTGAACAGAAAAAGAACTGTATCTCCTGTTTTGTGACTTCAAAGTTTTACTTCTTAAAGTAAACTCAGTTACACTTGAACATTTTCACCATATGACATTTACCTAATTCTGATTTTCTTTTTCTATGAGAAACATAAGATTGTCCCGAAAGAAGAATAAACAATTCTATTCAGTTACCTTGGACAACAGCAGTAAATGCAGAAAAGAAAATAAGTTTTAGATTTATCAAGAAAGCAACTTTGGCTTTGTAATCTTGTAAATAAAATCTTCAGCTTTCTTTGTGCATCAGATGATTAAAGTTTAGGGAAATCACCTAGGCTGCTGGAAAGAGAAAGCTCAGCAGGCTATATTCTCTCACTTTGCAGTTGATGAAGCCCAATACAATGCACACATAACTCCCCAAAGCATCATAAAAAATTGTTTTCAAGAAAAACGTTTGGCTTCTAAATAATATTAGTGAGTGGTTTAGAAATTAGCTGTGTAAACTGGCTTTGTAATAGTAGTAAAGCGAATAAAAGCAATAGTAATTTATGCCTCAATTTTCAGCAAAAACAACTTGTTAAATTTCTGCCATTAGGTTTCTGTTCATATAATTTAATGGAGATATGCACTGGCAGTAAATTACAAGGCATTCAGTATCTGTGATCATAAACTCTCCTCAGACAAGTTAAATACATGAATCTTCCAATAAATGATGTATCAAAACCCTTTATCAAATACTTACTAAATAGCTAATCTCCAAAACAGTACCTAGTGATACCACAGGAAGGGACTGTAGCTCTGCATTATCTTGAGCTCCACAGAGTCTAACCAATGTCTAACCAATACAATTTTTAGCTGAGACTGTACATTCTTAAATAGTGAGTATTCTGTTTCTAGCATTTGTATTTTACTCTGTTGGCAGAGATGCCGGAGTCCAATATATTAGGATTTTTTTCAAGTAGCCAAATCATTATAAAGGGCCTTTCACGCCTGAAACTTCCTGATGACCTTAATTTACTTGTCAGATAAAAATGTCAAATGACAGACAAGTATAATTGGAAAATGTGGATTTGTTAAAAACTGACAGAGAGGCAGTTAAGGCAAAATGATGGAAATACTTATTTTTGCTTGAAGTGATCCTTCTAGAAATCGATAAAGGCACAGTGAAGTGAACAACACATATATAAACACACAGGCTCCACAAAACACTGTCCAGACAGGGAGAAGGTGTTAATAAAGGAAACTCGATAATTACAATTTTTACAGCATTTTGACATTCCAAATTAAATTCAGCACGTCCCTTGACTTTTCTGTTCTTTTCTTATTTCCCAATTTCTCTCTTAATTAAGGTAATGTTTAAGTTGTAAATAATAAGTGCTTTAATAAGAGATTGCTTTTGTTATGCACGTCCTTGATTCTTTTTTGTCATTTCCTGCTTTTTTCCTTCATTTTTCCCATCAGCTGTGCATGTTTGTATATGTCCCTGTGTTTCTCATCAAGAGTGTTCTTAACTACACAAGATAGAAAAATAAAAAACAATTATGACTGCAAAGCCAAGCAAGTTTCTGCAACCTTATTTTATCTTTTTGTGTGTACATATTACAGTGCTGGATTTCACCATGGGATCACACAGCAACTTTTCCAGGACCTTATTCTAGACAACAGAGCCAGTAATCGTATAGCTAAAATCACTGTTTATTTTCTTTCATTTTGTTTTCTTTACACTGCCCAGTGCATGAGCTCAGTCAGCACCTGCTGACTGCACAAGGATGCTTAGTAGTTCTGTGATTATAGGGATGAATGTGAGTTTATGATTTATAAGGCCATACTCCATTTGACAGTTATAGTTGATAGGCAAGGGGGTGGGGAAGTGCTGGTGGAACAGAAATGTGTAAACCACTAGCAGATCCAATGGGAAAACTATTGCCAACTTACTGCCCTTGTCCATATTCTCTTGTCCCTGTTCCCGTTTCTGACATTACATCTCTCCCTGCGCTTTCAGAGAGGACAAGCATGCTGCAGAAGAAGTGCTCTCTCTCCTCATTAGACTCCCTGTGGCAGAGTGAGTGGGGAGGTCAGTTCTGTCCAACTACAGCAGTTCACACAGGTTTGTGCAGTGGAGAGAAAGAGGCTAGGGTTTGCTATGATTCCCTTCTTGGTGCTCCAAGACACAAAAGGTGGATTTGTCACCCAGGCTTCTGCTTCAGAGTCATCTCATGAGGGAGCTTAGTACCTACATACCTGAGTGACTGTTACATCTGGTAGTATGTTTCATTCTTTCTGGCCATCTGCTCAATAAGTACATTTTGACAAAAACATACTTTTAAAAATGAATGGCATAATGCAAAGATAAGGGAGGATTTATGGGTTATCCTTGCAGATGATTAGATACTACACTACAATATTTGGGTGTTAGAGCTCTTCAGCATGGTGTAGCCACCACTGATATGACTAGTCAAGTTGTGAATGGATTCTACAGCTACAACATGTATCACACATTCATGTATCCAGAAGCCTATTATCCAGAG
Source organism: Anser anser (assembly GCF_964211835.1). Lineage (NCBI taxonomy): Eukaryota > Metazoa > Chordata > Aves > Anseriformes > Anatidae > Anser > Anser anser. The sequence continues at coordinate 88,458,008 of NC_139720.1, forward strand.
AAACTGTTTACTCACATTACTCTTCATGCTTAACTCAGACATAGGTTATGTGCTTAAAATGATGTTTAAGAGTTTCTAATTGCATCATTCCAGCTTTCTTCCTCAACAACAAGGCCAGCTTCCTTGCTCACCACCACATCTAGAAATCCCTTCCACATCCAACCTGGAATCAGGTCAGTTCCCATCAGCTACTTTTTACATTCAAGCCCTGTCAAAGTTGCAGCTCCCCTCTGGGTTCTTCACCCAAATGTGTGGAGGAGGACCTGCATTTCACCTTCTCTCTGGGCTGAAGGGAAATATCTGAGGCTTCTTCACTTCCTTACTGGGCAGACTGTGAGAAATGGTACAGAAATTTATTCACAGTGCAAGAGGATAAAAGGACGGAGAGTACCTCCAGCTCTGTTCTCTCTTTTTTGAGCAAATTTCTTCAAAGTCTTTTAAAAGGTTGTGTATTTGGTCTAAAAGGGCTGGAAGCCCTAATGACAACTCTCTTCTGTCTCTTAGCTACATACTTTAGTTATTTCAATTTGACATCTATCAGGCAGCGGACCTTCCAGCAGAGTGAAAGATAAAAAAGTGACAGAAAGACAGCTAGATAGATAATAGTGAGTGAGTAGCTGTGAGATAGATAAGTGTGGATGGTGAGAACTGGAGCTCTAACAGACAGTAACTGACTGTCAGATGGATTTACAACACATTGTAAACAACAGTGCTTAAGAACAATAGGAAAGAAAAACACAAAGTCTATTAGGGTAATCTTTACATTTCCAGAAGTGCTGCAGTTCAAGTGCTCCAGTGAGATGACGGTCTCCAATCTAAGGGGGGATGTGGGAAAAGGAGCAGGCAATGGAAAGGCAATCTTAAAAAGGACTGTTATTAGCATAAGAATGTAATACTTCTTTCTATGTATTGGCCTGAAAAGCCTTTTTCCAAGTGCTGTCACTAACATTAGCTTCCTGACCAGTGGATGAATGGAAAGCCTGTGCAAGAAGCTTGAGGTATGAGCAAGGATGTTGCTCTTGTTCAGGAAATGCAGACAAAAGTAAAATCTCTATGGCTTCTGGGCACATGCAGCAGGGACACCAGATAGGGCAAGGTCATATTTGAAGAACAAATGGTTGGAAATACAAAACATAGTAAGGAAATATTTCAAGATTAAAATGAGACACTCTGAGGTATCCAGTGCTGACTACTATTGAATGAACAGTAGGACTAGGCAGACATGAGGACAGATCCAGCAAGACAGTTACTAAATAGGATATTTGTGCAGTCTCATTTGCTTGGTGGTTTCATCCAGAAATTGAATTTACTGTTGTCAAAACATCAAACATTCTAACAAGAAAATCTCCATTTTGCACTGGCAACAAGATATATTTCTAAAAATCCTAAGGACAGCTTCTCTGCCATGGCATGAATGTGCTTGAAACAATATTGGGCTCTTTTAGAACCAGTGATTCAGGACCACCCTCTGGAGTTCCAGAAAGAATGGAGCTCAGGGTCCAGATCACATATGGCTGCAAATCCAAAATATCATGATTTCAGGCTGAAAAGGTAAAGACAAATATTGTGGATATGGGAAGCGAAGGAAGAATGCAAGGATTCAGCAGATCTGGCAATAAAAGAAAATCACCATCTGTGCCTATGATAAAGAAATTAAAGTTATTATTTCATCAAGATCAGGGTTCCAGACTAATTAATTTTTCACAGTCCTCAAATTAATAAAACACATAACTAGGTATTCTGTCAGTATTTCTCTCTCTCTTTTTTTTTTTTTTTACTGTTAATATAATTTATTTGAACCACATGAAAATCTACATTGCTTTTGGATTAAAACTCATCATGTGTTTATATTTGTCACTGTCTGTTCAGCTCAAGCAGTAGCCCACACTGCAAACACACTAGTCTGCCTGTTGGGTCCCTTCTGGAAAAAGCCAATTAGTTCCCTTTCAGATAAAAATTTCTTTCCTGATGATGGGAAGCCTGGCGTGGAAAACACCCTTGGATTTAGAACAACCCCTGCAAAAGAGAGCCACAGCATGAAAGCACTGCACTGCCTAACAGCAGTAAATTGTTCAATTTTTTGCAAATTCCTGTAGGCACAAGAGCCACTGGGGTGATATAGTAAAGAGCATTCCTCCAGAAAAACAAACAAGAATGCTTTGAATCATTAAATTTTCAAAAAAAATAACCACCTCAACATATTCTGTAAAGCCAGCAAGAAAGAAAAGAGACAGAGAGAGAGAAAACAGTGAGGGATTAAAAGATGTTTATGCTGGGACAAATGATCTTTTATTGTTGGAATATGTTTTTTTTTTTCTATCCTAGAAAGGACTGGAGTCTTTTTGTGGTGACTTAAATAGCTGGCACTCCTGATACATAAAAGAAGGAACTATGAGTGAGGTTATGCTTCAGTTTGTAGCCACAGCAGTGGTACATGTGTGTGTGCTGGAGCATATGAAACCCCGTCAACTTCAATAGAAATATTTTACCTGTGAAGTGCTGAAACAGGGAGACTGCATAAAATGGCAATAAGGAAGACCGTCAAAAGCAGTAGTTACTATGTTTTTCAAAGGTATCGTGTAGAAATTTCCCAACTTCTTTTAGCTTTAATAGTGGAAGACATCCCTAACAACATCTATTCATCCATCCCTGCTTCCTTGAAGCGAATTTTTCTGACTTTTCTAGATTATATTTCCCTTCGTGAATAAAGTATAAATTTTATTCTTTTAGCTGACCCTGCAGTGGGGAGAAGAGCTCTCCAGCAGCAAACTCCCCAAGCAATGGTTGCCTCAGTCTGCTGGTCAGGAAGTCAGGGTGCTGCACAAAAAAATCCCAGACCAGCATTGCACGATTAAGTGCTTTTTCATGACTCCTAAAGAGTTAATCTTCTTTCTGCTTCATGCACCACCATTAATAATTACACCAAAATTTCTTGGTGTTCCTAGTAATGACGTATCTTATTTTATACTGTATAACAGAAGCAGTGCAGATAAGTGTTTCAACCAGTAAACTGGAAAAGGCATGACAGCACTGTCCTGCCAAGGACACTAGGTTTTAGGGTGTTGATAGACGTGTCACAACTGAAGAGTGAATATCTGTTCCATTACTTTCTTTAGAACCTGTCTATCACTTTAAAGAAAAATATTAATTATGGACTGCTCATTGTACCACTATTTATTAGCAAGTTGTGTCAATATTCAAGTAGGATAAATAGAATACTTTTGGTTGTTCTCCTGCAACTGGTCCCAAAATTCTTCTCTAGAGGCTAATATTATAACATGTAGAAACACATGACTTGAAGTATTTACTGTAATTTTTATGAGGTTGTTGGTGGATAAAGTTTATTTGGATAACACAGACTTTTTAAACACTCTATTTTTCCTAGCATTCTGATGAAAACATTATGTAAAATCAGTATAGCTCACCTCAAATTAATTAAAAACTGGCTAACTGAAAGACCACAAAAATTAATTGCAAATGTGGAATGTTCACCAAGTAGCTTTTTTCTAATGGGTAGTGATTGAGGAAGCTGTAACAGCCTACCTTGGTCTAATATTATTTGGTATCTTTCAGAATAATTAAGAAGAAAATGTATTAAAAAATTAGAAATTTTTCAGATGAAATGAATACTGCCAGAGCTGTAATTGACAAAAACAGATTACTACAGTTTAACTTGGACTGCTTGGTAAGTATAGGTGCACACCAGTAAGGGTGACATATCATTTACATACACTTATATGAATATGCAATACAAGTCTAAACCCTCCTCAATCCTTGCATCTACATGCAGGCCAGTATCTTGGAATACAGTAGTACTCAAAAAATTGTTGCAATATGCTAGTTATTCAGTTGTGTAAGGCAATGCTGTAGTTGAGACAGCAAGTACTTGGACCTATAAATAAAAGAAAACTAAACTATAAGGAGGTAAGTGGTGTTATGACTGTTTATGGCATCATAAACAGGTTTACTTTTCTAGTTCAGTATCAGGTTCAGCTCTGATGTTATACTTCAACAAGAATGCTAAAATTCTGGTGAGCTACAAAATTGATTCAATGGTTGGATGAACTGCCTTTTAGAGGGAGAGAGCATTTTTCTCACTTAAGGGAAAGATGAGAGTATTCTTAAAAATGGCCTACACACATTTAGAAGAGGAAGACATTCCTGATAGTATCTGCCTTTTTAATTTGTCAGAAAAGGGTCAAAAGATACAAGCTAAAAAAAACAAAGGCCATAAACAAGGTGCAAATTTTTAATAACAAGGGCTAAGCACTGGAACTACCTACCTATAAATATGGTGAGCTTCCCATTGCTGGAGATGTTACATTTTAATCTATTGTCATAAACTGTCTGAAAAAGCTACTGCGTTACACAGGTTTGGTTGGTGTTATAAAAGGGGTTCAAATGAATAACCATAATAATCTGATGCTGCATTAAAGATTAAAATAGGACTACTTTCAAAATACTGCTTTGAGGTAGAACAATATTTGGAGAGCAATGGTTATCATTTGACTGATCACTGAGCACTGCTTCCATTTGAAATAAGAAATATTTACTACCAGGCACTCCCTTTGTTTTCTTTTTTCCTTTGAAATCTAAAGCAGTACTGTAGAAATACTTAAATAAGACCACAGCTGTAACAGACCTTTGAACTACCGTTTCAGTTAAACTGCAGTCTTTACCTAGCTCCAGGTACCATTTCAAACTGAGCTGCAGAATTTCTCTCTACCCTCATCTCAGCTGATCCTAAACAAAGCCTACATTTCCTCTCCATCACACAATTATCTCATTTTGCAACAAATTAAATACTTTTAGGCAGGCACAAGCCTAACCAACACATGTTGGTAAATAATAAATATATAATGTGTATTTATGTTTTACTATCAAGATTCACACAGAATGCTTTGTAGTAATTGAGGCATTAAATGTTGAGTGTTGAAACCTAAAAATCTGTTTTTTTCAAGATATCCCTGTTTCTGAAGGAAACTTGTGTTCCCATGCAGTGAGAAGACAGACATGTAGAAATATATATGCTATAAATTATTATAAGCCGGTGAACTTTCAAACAAAGCATCAATTATGACACCATTTCATATTGCAAAATCCAATGCTTCTCCAAAATGGAATCTAAATTTGAAAAAAATAAATTACACATGAAGCAAATAACCATATATATATATATTTTTTTACACTGAATTATTTAATGGATCATATTTTTGTTGCTGGGGTAATTCATTTCCCAGTGAGAGAAAATTATACTTACCCATTTCTGAGAGAAACTCAGAGTAGCATCACTTTAACCTATGACCTGTTCTTCTATCTTAAAATGGAGGACTGAACCATGCAGCCCTACTAGTCATCCTCTGCCTCCAGTGAGTCTGGAGAAAAACTCAGGCTTCTAGGTTACTGTTAATGCTTTTCACAGTACCATCCTTAGTTCTTTGTCTCATGGTGTTGGAGCTAGAGGAGCTTCAATATACACAGTCCCCAGGCACTATGGCATTATGGAAGTCTACAGAGATTTGAACTGCTTCAGACCTCAGATACTTGGAATGACATCTTAGGGAAGGGTCACTTACAATGACACCACTGGGTCCGTCATCTGGATCCAAGTCTACACTACTAATGGATTACAAGCATGTTCAAAACCAACTAAGGTTCCACAGCATTGCTTATAGTAGCAGTGGTCAACTTAATTTTTTTTTGTCTTTGATACTGAACTCAATTAATTGCCAATTATGGATTCAATTACTTGTTCCGATCCATATAAAAAGTTATTTTTAAACTGGATTAACACTGTACTCTACCTTACCATTCAACCCAACCAAGCAGTTGCATTAGTGCAAATGAGAAAAAGATGTGGGATTTGGAAGGCAGAGACTCTCACTTCCCAGGAGATATTTTTATCAGAAGTGCTGATGCAAGAAATGTCACAGGAACCACAGCCTTCCTGATTTGGATGGCTAAGTCACATTTCTACGTATATGACATAGGCTCATAGAGGTTTAAATACCATTTACTTTTGACAACATTTATGACCCACTGTGCCTAAAGGCTAGTATTTATTGCACCAGTAGATGCAGACAAGATCTACTAGAATTCTGGAAAGCACCCAAGTGCTTAATGTCTATTCAAACCAATTGGCTTAAGTACCTAGGAAAATTTTAGAAGTCCAATTAGGTATTAAGTACTTGGAAATCTGTCCCTAAAACATTTTTGAAATAGAAGTTAAGAAGCAATGAAAATGGAACACAAACCCATGGGTGCTCTTGAAAACACTTGTATAGTTTTGAGTCTGTACTTTAGCTTAAGTAACTTGAATTCTAAAACACTAATGAAAAACATAGTATACATAATTGGTAAATTAAAGTAATTCCATTAATGAGTGTTTTAGTGCTATATCTACTACACTCATTTTATCTCAAACGCTTGTAAATAACTCGTTCATGGTTTCTTTGAAAGTGCAGGGTAATATATAAGATCAATATAAAATTGTTCAGAGCATGAGTCAAGTCTTTTTGCATGTAATTCAAGAATATGTAGGGTTTTTTTCTTCTCATTGGCAAATTTAGTAGACTTGTTGAAATACATATAAAAGTTTTAATTTTTATAATTATAGATTCTGGGACTAAAAACTGTAGAGAAAAGACTCCACCTCTATGTTTTAAGAGCTTGCATGAAGCTGCTGGACTTACATAACACGTAAGACTTACTCAGAATTATTCCACATGTTAAAAGGAAGGCCATCTTTAAGTGAAAAGTGAAAGGATATGGGACAAACCAGGAAATCTTACAGAAGAAAACACTCCTTCAGCTGGAACAGTGGTCTCAAATTTCTACGTGCTGCTCAAAAAAATAAATGAATCCAGAAGTGTGAGGCTGAGGCTTACTTACTTTTTTATCATACAGCTGTGGTCACTCTGTGATAAGCATATTGTATGGATTCAGACATTCAAACTTCAATGTCTGACTGCTATAGAATTAAATGCTACTTCTATTGTATTTGATTTCTTTTTCCCTTCAGTAAAACTTACTTTCATCTCCAGTTTCAAATTCAAACTTCTGGCTATAGCCGCTGTATCCTGCTGCCGTCCTGACTCTGATATGAAATATATACTTGGTGGCTGGCTTGAGACCTGTGATGATAACACTTGGAGCCTTGGACCTTGTGGAGGAATAGCTGAGCTGCTCATGCTCCTGAGGGACAAAAGAGGGGAGAAATGATATCAAGTTGAGTTGTACAAATTTTGCAAAAATTATATAGCAAAACTGAAGCTCCACATTCTTCTCATGAATGTAAAATGTTTTTATAAAAGGAGGTGCAGATATGGATTTCAGTACTTTGATTTTGTGTTATAATCACAATGTATGATATGGCCTTGACTTAGATTTCATTTTTTTTTGTCCTTAGTCTTGCATATAAACATATCACATCTTTGTGACTTAGGTTAGTAATTACACTGTAGTCAAAACAATATGGAATTAGTACAAGACTACATTCACAGAAAATGACAGCTAAAATGGCAGCTAACTGTTTTTGCACAATGGACAAACTAGGAGGTCAGTAAGTACTAGTAAGCTGTAAAGTAAAGATGTGGGAGTATTCAAATACCCGCTACTCACTTCTACCCGCAGGTAGTGCCAAAATGCCGGCGCTATCCGTGGGTAGACCTGTGGGTAAAAGAAAATAAAAATTAACTTTTTCTTTAAAGTCTGTAAACTTCTAGCATGGTTCAACTGCTTCACTGGTGTTGAACTTTATTTCTTTTTCCAGGTAGCTGTAATGTAGGCATACATGAAATTCCCTTTCACACTCTGTAAAAGAGACATTTCCTGTGAAATTCCCCTGTTAATTTCCTAGGAGTTGATCTTGGGGATCTGCTGAGAATTCCTGACCCTTACAGAGATCACTGGGAATTACTACTGCAGACAAGCTGCTGTAGTATGGAGATCAGCCACATTGATTGCTGCACAAAGTGCAGCTTTGCTAGGCACATCATTGACTATGCTTTTACGTGAGGGAATAATTTAAGAGAGAGTGTATTTCCTGTCATTAGTTACCATCACTCAATAAATCAGTAATCTGTAATATTTTATATGGTGCCTTAAGGCTAACTTTTCTGTATTACAGCAGTTGTCCCCAAACTGACACATGAGCTTAATAACCCGACTGTGGTACCCATTGGGCACCATATACATTTATTGTATCATGCAGTAATACTACTGTATATGTTATTCAAAGGATGTTTCCAGCCTATTAAGAAGGAAGCAATCCAGTTCACAGAAGAGATACAGCCAGCAGAATAGGTTTCAATTAAATTCTGTTGAACTCTTAACCTCTTCTGAGCAACACACATTTTTTGTATAAGACAAACAGTAAACACATTGAGTCAACTTCAGTCAAGGTGTAACAGTCACATTAGCATAGGACAGGAGGTATATCAGTATTCCCCCAGTAGGCATACAAAGAGATGGTTAAGAAAAATAAATCAGAAAAAAAAAACCCACAAAAAAACAACTTAATCATTCTGTTAAGTGAAGGAAAGAAAGGTACACAATAATGACCACTATCTAAAATAATAGCATTTAATGCTCACTTCAAACAGTGGAAATAATTTGAGAAACTGGAGTAAGAGGAAGCGTTGATTTGTTCCACTGTCTATGAAAAGATTTTGAAAAAATCAAGAAATACATATTTAAATTGAAATAGTAGGACACTGTCCATGTATTCTTATGAATGGAGACTACAATTAACACATGATCTAACAACTGTTCTAAATATCAGATTTCCCCTATTACTTGAAATGTTATAACTTCACTTTGAGAGGGTTAGTGGATTTTAAGCTTTCGTTTTCTGAGAAATTTCAGAAAAAAATCAATTTTCTTCTGACAGAAAACCATATTAAGGTGAGGAATATTTATATGTATATATATATATTGAGATTAAGCTTGCTTCAGTTTGAAAATAGAATGTATCTGAGAAAAAAAGGTATAATAGGTTAATACTTAGATTTGCAAGGAAATAGAAAATGCTTACACAGAGTAGTTCCCATGTTTCTTTATAGAAATTTCACAAATAGTCAGTGTATTATGAAGAGCTAATTTCTATTCTATACCCTTGTTATATGTGCAACTTCCAGGGACTTTTGTGTGTAGAGGGCTAATATACTTTAACAAGTAACTTGGCCAGGTTATGCAGTTTTGGAGAACACAAGACTTGAATTCACTTAGTAATGAAGCTGCTAAGTAAAGCGTGTATATTTCTACCCAAAGAGACTAAGTCTTTTAACAAAATCATATAATCATTAAGGTTGGAAAAGACCTCCAAGATTATCTGGTCCAACCATCACTCTACTACCAATGTCACCCAATAAACCATGTCCCTAAGCACCAGGTCCAACCTTTTCTTAAACACCCCCAGGGATGGTGATGCCACGACCTCCCTGGGCAACCCGTTCCAATGCCTGACTGCTCTTTCTGAGAAGAAATGTCTCCTCATTTCTAGCCTAAACCTCCTCTGGCTCAACTTGAGGCCATTCCCTCTAGTCCTATCACTAGTTATCTGCAAGAAGAGGCTGACCCCCAGCTCCCCACACCTTCCTTTCAGGTAGTTACAGAGAGCAATAAGGTCTCCCCTGAGCCTCCCCTTCTCCAGACTGAACACCCCCAGTTCCCTCAGCCGCTCCTCACAGGACCTGTGGTCCAGGCCCTTCACCAGCTTCGTAGCCCTTCTCTGGGCATGCTCCAGGGCCTTGATGCCCTTCTTGTAGTGTGGGGCCCAAAGCTGAACACAGTACTTAAGGTGCGGCTGCACCAGAGCTGAGTACAGGGGTATGATCACCTCCCTGCTCCTGCTGGCTACACTATTCCTGAGTTGGCTGTTGGCCTTCTTGGCCACCTGGGCACACTACCAGCTCATGTTCAGGAGAGCATCAACCAGCACCCCCAGATCCTTTTCCTCTGCACAGCTTTCTATCCAAGAATTAGGGGGAAAAAATAAACCAAACTAAAACAGAACGAAACAAAACAAAATAATAAAAAACTCACAAGCAATTTTGCACTATCCTAAGGCCACACTAAATTGTGTGACTGAAAAAGAAATCATTGGTATAGCCTTGTTTGTGATCCTACCTGTTAAATAATACAGTATCATTCCAAGACACTAATTTTACATTTCAGTCCAGGAAAAGACATGACAGGAAAGACTCTGGATATGTTCATTAATGCTTACGTAAATAGCACATGTTTGTTCTGTACAGATATTATTATGCTTCCATTCAAAGATTTAGCAAGCACTGTGTGCTCCATCCATCATCATCCAGACATAGCTGGGCAGAGGCTTTATACTCTGGGACACTCTGGAAATTTGTATTTAGGCTCCACAGCCTGTGAGGTAAGGAGGAAATTATCAGCTAAAGGATTTCACTGTACAAGCTAGTAGTTGACAGCCATTTCCTTTCCTCCGACCACCTTGCTGCTTGAAATCAAGTACAGAGCATTTAATACTTTACTCTTTTTTATGACTTGCTGGAATTCAGAAATGAAGTTTCAGAATATTTGGATGGAATTAGAAAAAGAAATAGGTTCTTTCAGAGGGGGATGAAAATGGAAATGTCAAAAATAGTGGAAACTCCCCAAGATCTGCTCAGATTTACTCTTGCAGAAGGTCAGTGTCAGCAACGAACTTCTGAAGAAAACAATCTGATCTATATCTGCTATGTTATATCTGTTATTACAGGCTAGCCACAGCATGTGTAGAATACAGCACTTGGGATATAGCTGTTTCCTAGCCAAGGATGTGGAACAGTTATCAAGTATAATTTCTTATTTCTAGTTGGTCAAAGACAATGAGTGTGACAAGGCCCGTGATGGCAACATTTAATCAAGACAGCTGATTAACAGTAATTTGTATCCATAAAAAAGGTTTTTTTTTTCTTTTCATTTTAGAAAGATCAGAAAGATGAATTTCCAGTCAATAAAGACAGCAATAACTATCACGAAGTTTACGCTGTTTCCTCACTGATTCACAGAAGACTGACAGACAAAGAGGTGCAAATGGAGTGGACTAGAAGAATAATTCTAGAACAGTTTTAAAGAATAAAATGCAGAACTTCCTTTGTATCAAAGAGGTCTGAAAACAGAGAGAACAAGACCACACAGGAGTTTAAAAAAACAGTGTTTCATGGTATTGTTTTAATTCTTCATGTTGATAACTTCATGTGTCAGAAATGTAAATGCTATTATTTTCCAAAATTTACTTACACTTATAGTGTTTCAAAGTCTCAGGCATAGCCAACAATATATCCGATAATTAAGGAACATTTTTTTTTCCTCTCTTGCTAATGATGGCTCAAGGGAAATGAAAATAAAAATGTTTCTGATAATTGAAATAGAAATATATCAATGTATGTTTGATATTGGAAGACATTGCTTTGTCTGCTAATTAATAGAAAATGTGTATTAGCTTCTGGGTTATTGCAGCATATATATAATATTACAGCCAGATTATTAAAAACCCATTGGATCCTGAAAATTGTGTAGAAAAGATTTAAAGTCACTTTTTCTTGTAAATCAGGAAACTTCCAAATTACAGCAAATGTGCCATTTTGTTACCCTTAGCATACACAAACAGTGAAGAAACACTAGCAGATACTTACCTTCAGACCCTGCAGATTAAAATCATCCAAATATTTTTTTCAGTTATTGGAACCTAATTTGTAAACATTATGTCTAGATTGATGCGGTTGCAATTTTTAGGGTGATGACAGTTGAAAGACATTTTAATGACTGACCACTCTTTCTATTTCTTTCATAAAAAGGCAAGAAGCTATTACATGTTTTTAGGCAGCCACAATATGGTATTGTAGATGGTGATGTTTGTAGCTCACATTTCATCATATTGTGTCATTCAGTGCTTTGTGCCATAAGAAAAAAATATGATAAATTATCTGTCAAGATAAACAACTTTTATAAAAATCACACTGACAAAATAGAAGAAATGGGGAAGGGTTTCACAGCGACATGCATTAGCTTTCAATTACTTTCACGTTGTGATTTTGGCAAAAAACTTCATTTCTCTCAACCATTTTCTTAAAAAAACAGTTCTCTTTCTTTTTCTGCCTTTTTTTTTCTTTTTCGTTTGGTGAATTTATTGTATTCTTCTCTTCTTAATTACAACAGCAAAGAACATTTTCCCTGCAAAAAAGCTTGATGTTAAGCCTCAATTTAAACTTAGGTTGTAAATTTGAAAGGATTTACGGACTGACAGCAATGAAGCTGTTAGTTCATGAAAAAGAATACAGTTTAGATGTTGTAAGTATTAAATCATGCTTCATAATGAGGTGTGGAAAATAGAGTACTAAGAACAGAATTCACTACTGAAAGAAGTATATTCATGGTACTCAACTGACCAGTAGTCATTTATGCCAATGACAAAGTTGTCTGTCTTTGAATGAAAGGAGGTTGTGGCCTTCTTCCAAAATAAGATTTACAGAAGGACAGATATAACAACCCCATGTGTATTTGGAACTAGCCAAATGACCTTACAGTTTAAGGCACTGCTGACAGTATATTGGATATTATTCAATTTTCTGTAGAGGAGAAAAGTGGATGAATTTATTAACTACTAGATGTTCTGACCAAGACACAGATTATTATTCTGTATCAGTCACATACTGCTGGAGTACAAAGAAATATTCTGCAATGTCTGTGAAAATGCAACTGAGACAGTAACTGCAATACCTACCACATTTCGTTGTGGAGGAATACACACACACACATCCTTCCTTCAATGTAGTGACCAGCAGTAGGAAGTTTGAGTTTACTAAAGAAATATTTTCCTTACTTGAAAAGGTGATGAAGTGCTCCATCAACATAACATGACCACTACGAATACAAGTTTAAGAGTTTTGCTTCTTAAAGAAAACATTAGGAAGCAGACAAGGTGTAGTCCAGCAAAATTTGCATTCACAGAATCACAGAATTGTAGGGGTTGGAAGGGACCTCAAGAGATCATCAGGTCCAACTGCCCTGCCAAAGCAGGTTCCCTAGAGCAGGTTGCCCAGGTAGGCGTCCAGATGGGGAATTCATGACATATTATTTTTTGTTCTATTTCATTTTGTTCCACTGAAATCATGGAGTATATTTTCCAGTCCTTTTGGAAAATTTCAGCTTCCATCAATCTCTGCTAATAACACTACCCAATACAGTATTAGGTAATCCTATCTGCAGTTTGTAACAGACGTACAGCTGTACTTGTGGAGACAGAAGTTACCAAGGATCAAGAATGACTTTGCCACTACTCTCTCCTCATGACAATGACAAGATTTGTAACCTACCTTGGAAGCCAGAGCTTTCCACAGAGAGAAGTTTAGGAGTAAACAGAAAGCTTTGACTCCCAAGGTTGGTCAACCTTCTGCCATGACCAGGGAGACTAAAGACAGTCTCAGAATAAAACACCTCAATTCCAATGTGTGGAGAAGTATGGGATGCTGTGTCTCATTCTTGCCACAGATAATATGTACTTGCTCTTGCATGGATTTGGGGTTCATAAACTGAATCTTAAACTGCAAGACTTGGATGTACTTCCTGGATGTTTAGGCATGCTTTTACCAGAACCTGATTTTATGTTGTGTCATAATTTAGACATGTATCAGCCATACATACTGTCATGTACCTTATTTTCCATGGAAAGGAAGCTTAGTTTTGTGGGCTAGAAGAAGCTACAGTGTGCTCTGTGATAGATAGACAGTGACAGGATCGGGATCACAGGAAATGCCAAGGACTACATCTGTTCTGTATTTACTGATAACTACAGAGGATTTGTACATAATCTGCAAAATGAAAGAATAGTTTCACTCATATAGCTGTATTTCCCATTGCATGTAAGTAGGAAGCAAACTGTTGGCCCTTACATATGGCTCAGGGTTCATATAAGACAGGAAATATGAGAAATGTTCTGATCCTTCACATTATTTTCAAACCAACATTGTGATCTTTAGATGGCACAGGATTTGTAAGAAGTAGTTTTGAGAACACAGGGGCTGATGGTTTAAGCATAAGCTAAACTAGTCTATCTAACAAAATATACTCTCACAACTACTAGTCAGAATCTGATATGAGGAAATTCTTAAGACCTCTTCCATAACCTACTGCAAATCTATCTTGGGAAAACCTGTTAATAAAACATAAATATAATCCATACAAGAGATATCAATGTTATTACACAACGTAATACAGAGCCTAGGACTATCCAAGTTAAACATAGAATTATAATATGAACTTTGAACATGTTTTTTTCTATTTCTAAGGAAATTGCATTTTTCTTGTTGTTTGTGTGATCCTTCTTGTCACTGGATTCTGTCGTGCTTCTGAGAGACAGTGTTCACAAATCCATGACAGTTTGGTCTGTTCATGAACACAAGCACTTTTCAGAATCAAACTCTTTCCTGTAGCGAACACTACTCAAGTATCTGAACACATATCTATCTTAAATTTGTATTTGGTTTTATTAACAAAATATTTTTTCAGATCTAAATACATTGGCTGACTGATTGGAATTTACAGTGGTGCTAATGGCTGAAGACTAGGGAAACTGATTTCATGGAGCAGCAGTATCAGAGTATAAAAAATAATGAAAAGTTTTCTGCTTTCATAATACATCAGAATAGCTGAATCTGTTCCATCAACATATGCTGTAACGAAATACTTCTATTGTATAATATCATCAGACTAAAAGATAGTTCTTCATTACACATCACTGAAAGAAGCTACTTTATTTATGAATGTTATATTCACTCAACACCCAGATGCACTACTATCATGATATTAGCATTTTTCTCATAAGCTCAAAAGAAAATATCATCATTCTGATGATATTTAAAACCTGCAAACAAACAGATAAACCTTCGTATATCACCCCTATCAGAACATGCTGCTCTCTCTTTTTCCCCCGCCTTATTTCAAAGGGCAATAGCACAGAAATGAAGACGTTGTGCACGTACATAAAGTAAAATACTGATAAAGACTGAACAAAATGTGAATACCTTTTATCAGTTTAGACTCCTACTGCTATCAAAGAATTTATATACGATTTTATGGGTGAGAAAAAAATATTACTGAAAATATATACTGCAAAGAAAAATTAATGGAAATAAAAGCTGAAATGTAGAATTTTGCTTTTCATGTTCAAGTAGCCTTTAAAAGATTAACTTTACCAGTAAAGTGCTGATAAAATGTCAGGCCCTTTCAGTCTAACATTTGTCACTATTAGTATTTAAGTAGTAAAGAGAAACACGGCTCTAATCAAAATAATATCAGTACTTAATTTAGCAATTGAAAAAGATAACCAAATATAATTTTATATCTTATAAAATATATAAAGTGAGCTCCAGGAATTACCACTCTCTTGCAGTTTACTCTGTGCCTAGCTAATTTTATGAATGACAATCAACGCATTCAGTTCATTGAATCCCATGAGTAACTGAGAAGCCTTCTTAAGTTGACACTGGTGGAAGGGTTTTCATAGGCCTCTGCCAGCTGAAAACACACTTGTTGCCTACCTACAACTTCCAAATGCATGTGTGCAGAAAGAATCCACAGGAACAACAATTGAATTTAGTATCAACTCTTTGCAAATAGATTTTCTGGATTATATCCATTGTCTTCTACCAAGAAAATTCTGTACTTAAGCCACACAATCCTCCTCAGCCTTTTTGGAGCACTATCATCTAAAAGGAGGAAATACTAATAGAGATTCAATCTATATGTCACAGAGACCAGGTCTTTCTCCTGTGCATTAAAGCACAATATCAAAGCTGAATAAGTACTGCATTAAAGTAAAGAAGATTCCGAATTCTGTGATTCAGACATTATGAATGTTTAAATAAAAGCACCAATAATAAAAAAGAATCTTTTATGAGACCATTTGTTCACATTTTTCTACTTTCCTGGATACATCAGTTTGAAGGATATACACAATGTAACCTACAGAGGAAGCATTATTATTTTAAAGGAATGGCCACAATTCTGGAAGCCGAGAACTTTCATTAACTGTAGCTCTGGGCCATCGTGAAAGGAAAACTCCTACTCCTTCCATAGTTTTCCCTTGGAAAAACCATGATGGCACGTAATTTCCTCTGAGCTCAACTGAACTTTAACGTTGCAATACATATTAGAATAAAACAGTAGGTGATTAGTAGGTATAGTCAAATGTGATTAATCAGTTCAAACAGAATCTGTTGCAGTCAAATAATAGCAAACTGTGGAATTGGTTACTACTGTCTGTGTTTTCTAAGACAAATATAGCCTCCATAGTTGTAATTTATGGAAATTGCCTGTGATTTGTCTCACAACAAACTTGTCTCCAATAATTCCCCCAAAATATGTTCTTTTTTTGCAGTGTGACTATTCCTATAAAATGATTTTGAAATGTTTATTGCCCCTAATCATATATTGCTTCTTATCTCACTTATATCACTGTAAAGAGGAGTAACCACATTAAAAATAGGAAAATTAACTACACATGGGAAACTCAAAATCTATCTTTGAAAGCTTATCTTTATAACATTTTGTACATGATTTTCTGTTAGGCTATTTTGACCTATAGTGTATCTCTTAACATGAATGCCAACAACAATATCTGGAAGATTTTAGAGAAGAGATTCATAGGTTCAAACGTGCTTCTGAACATTAATTACTATCTGATTACAGTATGATCAGCAGGATTAGGTAAAGCCTCATTGAAATATATAGAGAGATAAGAAAAATTACAATAATAGCAATAATAGTCAAAGATATCATTCACCTTCTTAAAAAAATGCTTGCTAAAAATGTTGTACCTTACAGTTCCAGCTGTCTAACAAACTTCGGGTAAATTTAAAAAAAGTGATTACAAGGCTGTGACAACCAATCTGACCTAAGAGGAAAACTCTGACAGGAAAAGGTGGGGCCATAAAGAAAATTGCAGGTGATTATAGTATTTGCTTCAGAGAGGAAACCTGCAGAATTTTAAAGCATCAGCCACTTCAGGCTGTAATCTTCTCCCTTCCCTTCTCAACCTCCCTTGTCATTAATCTGAGATGTAACAGTATGGGGAGCTGAAATACTAAAGTCTGCTTTATCTGTTTGGCCTTTCAGTATTTTATATTCTGATTGCCTGCCAGTCAGCTCATCACTTTCTCCATACATAATGTGAAGCTGTCAACTAGGAAAGGGGAAGAGCAGATAACCAATCATAAAGAAAATATGGAAAGGTCAAAACCCAGCCAAACCTCATTTTAATTGGATTATATACCTGGAAAGACAAAAATGAGTTAATGTGAGGTAAACCACACACACACACACACAAAAAAAAAAAGGGAAAATTAAGTGAGAAGAAGGGAGGATGCGGTGACTCTGCTACAGTTAACACTCCCACAAGCACAGTGAGGTGAGAGGTAGGAAGAGCAATGCTATGTGGTTTACATGGAGGGCCAAGCAGGAAAAGCAGGTGTGAAGGCAGCAGATAGGACACAGCTGATCATACTGACAAGGGGATTAAATTGAGAGGAATAAAAACAGGTCTATGCCTTAAGTTGGTGGTTGAACAAGGTGCAATCAGAATATAATAAAGGGAGCTGGGAAACATGACTTGAATTGTCAGATAATCTCAAACATTAAATTCCATCTTTCCAGCAGTTATGAACTACTTTGATAACATGTGTTTTCTAATTAAAAATATTTACCTGTGAAAACCTCTGCAACAGTGTCTTCAGTAGCCTTTCTAACTTAAGCATATAAAAATTTCAGCCTCTCCAGTTCTTCTTGAGTTTTTTTCTTATTTTTTTTTCATTCGTTCATTTATTTTTTATTTTTTTCTCTGCACTATCTTTTCTAGTTTGGAAAAAGCAAGCATGAACTTCCTTATTATTGGTGAAAATCAACTCAACTAGTGTTCAAAGAGTGGCTGTCATCTTTGGATAGTAAAGTAGTGTCCTCTGAGATAGCTAATGCTTAGCTTTGCTTTGTAATCAGATAATAAACCAGCTGACAAATAATGCTCGACAGGAAACAGATGCAATCCTTCAAAAATTTTAAGACTGGAAGCCTTCTGTGACTTTCTCTGCTGTGAGACAAGCCCACAGAACCACATACATACAGCCAGTAGGCTAACTGCCAAGTCATTCATTTGGTGTGTAAGATTTGTAGTTCAAGTTTCTGAATCAGGACCGGTATATGCCACTGTAGATTTGAGACACATATAAGAAATCTAAGTTCCTCTTCCCCATGCCTACCTGCAACACTGCCACCTCATCCCCCAAGCCCCGAGTCCAGCAATTTGCAGATTAGTGGGTTTCTTAATCAGCTAAATATACTTCATTATATTTTACAGCTCATGGTAGACTTTTCTTCCACAAATTTAATTATGTTTTTGAACCAATTTTACTAGAGACTTCCAAAACATCTTTAGGCAACAAGTTTAATTGTGAACTGTTTTTAAAAAAATAACTATCTTTAGTTTTGTTGTCTGCTTCCTGGTGATTTTGTTGAATATAGTATAGTTCCTCATCTATGAGAAATAGTGAATAACCATGAATATCAGTGATTTGTTCAGTCAAACCCAATATACTTCTGTAAATCATAGGCATTGTACTTCTAGTTAAAGATGGGAAGTAGGTGACTATATGATGACATTTTTAAATTGAAAATGCAAGACCTTGGAGGAAAGACAAAAAAAAGGGACAACCTATGTAATACAAAAAAAAAGACCACCCCAAAACTGAAATGTAAAAAGCAACAGTCCAGACACCTCCAGGTCCCTAAGCTGCTGAGATGTATGTCGGGTATTCTTCTAGCATTATCAGCATTGGTATAATTACAGTAATGCTGTACACACAAAACTGCAGCATTCCCCCACGGCAGTACCCAAACAAGTGGTTCCTCTATCTCATATTGAAGTGTGAAGACATTTTTGAAGTAAAGAATTCTCTTAGAACTGAAGTGAAAGTTCAATACAAAGGCAATGATTCAATTTTTTTCAGAAGATGATGGTGACTTCCTAAAATATGATGTTGCCAGTGCTCTATTTTTACGAAAAAAAAAAAAGACCAACATACTTTCAAAGCTGTGAAATACAATTCAATCTAGCAAGCCTAAAAATATAGTATAACACTGATAGTATAACATGCTACACAAAACTCAGCCAGCTTTAATGGTGTTGACAAAAAAATGTTTAATTTACCCAATTTCAGAACCCTTACAATGCCCACAGGTAGTTAGGTCCAGGGTTTGGATTAGGGCTCCTGTTATGTGGTGTATATTTTTTCCAGGTTTGTAAGAATTTTCCTTCACGGGAAAATTTTAATTGCTTTGTGTAGTGTATACATTTTTACAAATGCCCTTGTGAAGACTGCATACTGTATTAAAAACCTCTTGAAGCAACAAGCCTTTCCAACTCCTTTTAAAATGTATTTCAGCATCTTGGAGTGGGAGGACAGGTACAGTGACAGGGCTGATTTTAAGACTGGTTTGTGCCTAGGTAGAACCATCTACATAAATATCATCTTTTATTCCTAGAACAGCAGACTAATGTACAGTTTTCTGTTTCCCTTTGCTACTGTATATATTCCTACCTACAAGAAAAAAATGGCAGCTACGGAAAAGAGTCCTAGTGATACGTAACAGCTTGAAAAAAGCCATGTTTAAAGCGAAACTATCCATAGCTGTTGATTTGCTTTATAGACACACAAAAGAGAGCTATTAATTGTGGTTCAGTGTTACTAACAATACTATCCCTTTTATTTAAGTAAGCAAATTACCTACTTTTATAGATAGAATTGATTCAGATTGCTATTGTGAAGATGGAGTAAACGACTGAAGTCAATAGAACTAATTTAAATCCACATGAATGTTACATTTCACATGATAACTTTGCGTGTGTGTGTGTGTGTGTATGAAGTTCTTTGGGACAACTGTTTTCTTCTCCAGAGAAAATCAGGACTTACAAGTTCAGAATAATGCTGAAAACAGTAATATATATTTCAACACCACTCAACCAAAATCACTTTTGATTCCAAAATACAAACTCTGACACTAACTAAAGTTTGAATTTAATCATTCCAATAAAAGTGATAAATGAGAGGCAAGAGGAAACCTGCTGATCTCTATATCGGTACAACCCTGAGATTGTGTAGCATGTGTCATTATGCAAAGCTCTTCAGATATGAATTTGTCAATAGATATCGAAATTCAGTGAAATATTACGTTCTTTGTGTATTAGTGAGTATGTGCATTTTTTTTACCTGTACACATGCAGACAGCAAACATCTGTCTTGTAATGTTAACTTAAAAGGGCTGAATTCATCTCTGGAATCATGACTATATTGCTCATGCTGGCATTACATCAAAAGTAGTATTTAATTAATAATTTAACCAATTAATATAATTTATGTATTATATTAATTAATATAATTTGTATATTAAAACACATGATAATTTAATTAATTAATATACAAATTATTTAAATTAATGTTTTCTTCAAACACCTCAGTGAGTTAATAGAGGAGTATATGGCAAATACTGAAGTCTTTTTCCGACTAGTTTAACATAAATTTTGAAGGATGAAGCAAACAATCTAACAGGTAAACTAAAATGCTGATCTTCCACTTTCAAAACAAAGAAAATTTTGTTTCTATTTTTGCATCACAGAAGCGTCCATTTCCAATTTAACTAACTGCATCTAAAACAGTATTTTTTGAGTTGGTAAACCACAAAATTTTTAATCTGAAAAAAACGTAAGGACAGGTACAGACCATACTTTTTTAAAGAAGAAGTCTCAATCACTAAAGAATTGCTATTCTGATAATATAATACACTAGTACTTCTGGCAGTATATACAAGAAAACCAGATAGTTTTTGCAAGGTCATTGCAAATACAAGATGCATCAACCTGGTGAAGTTCCTACAGCAACATAAATGTTTTTATGAGCAGCAGGTGAATTCCTGCAAAATACTCTAAAGCTATTAACAGCTTGGTAAGGAGTACATAATAATAGGTTGTTAACTCAGCTTCCCTGACAAGAACATCAAGAAAGGGCACTTTGAAACTATTAATACTAGTACATTAAAAAATAAAAAATGAAAAGATTTTTCCGCATTACATTTCTTTAAGTCAAAAAAAAAAACCAACCCACAAACATTCATGATTTTATTGAAGTACAAAACTTACAAAACTACCTGTGAATTACTAAACGATATACCTTTTCTAAGAATAAGAGTTGGCTAAAGAAATCACACTTCTGAATGAAAGGCTTGCCTATGTGCATTTTCAGTCACAACAAAAACAATTTAGCACAACTTTTATTTAGTACAACTGTAAAAGGCTTATAATAATATTAAACACAGAAAATAATATGGTTTATTCCATCAAAATAGAATGGGTCTCCTTAAAAGAGTTTCCTTTTACTCTTTGGATTTTCCTCTCTTCTCCCAGCCTGACTAATTCAGGGACATCATTACTTTAAATAAAAAAGTTTGTCTACATTATGTAGTCTGTGGCTTTGGTGTGGAAAAAAAAAAAGAAAAGTGGAAAACTAATAACAATCTTTCCTTCTGCATGGTTAGGGTGCAGTTGCTATGCAGCTTTAGATGAAAAAAAGGAAGAAAAAAGTCACATCCTCTATTATCTCCAAAAAAGAATACATGCCTTTTCAGCTCTATTTCCCCAA
Organism: Anser anser; assembly: GCF_964211835.1. Taxonomy (NCBI): domain Eukaryota; kingdom Metazoa; phylum Chordata; class Aves; order Anseriformes; family Anatidae; genus Anser; species Anser anser. The sequence goes on from NC_139720.1 coordinate 88,479,709, forward strand.
ATATCTCCTAAATGCATCAAGGAGAGCAGGAAAAAACTATAAGTGAAATAATACCTTGTACTGGAACATTCCTTCATTTAGACAAAGTTATTACCTTAGCCATGTCTCAAAGTACATATCTTGTTGATTTATTCTGGGAATTCATGTTTATGGTTGGGAACAAGCAATTTTTGTAAAGTACATATTTTATGTATTATTAAAACACTGACCAAGCTTCAGTTTTTGAAATAGTTCTGGCTCACAGAGACTTTCAGGAACTTTTAAGGTAGTTCTTATTTTAAGAAAGTCTAAAGGAAACTTTCTGACATATTTTAGAGCAATGGGTATCTAGGCATTATATTTAACATATATAAGGAAATTAATATTGACTAGATAGTCATTTAGCAGTCACCTTAGTTATACTTAAGACCACTGCTCACAAAAATCATCTTTCTTTTTGTAAAAATAGGTCAAAGTTTCAAACCCAAAGTCTGACACTTGAATGTGTGCTAAGGTACCTGAAAAAGTTAAAACTCTCATTAACTTCAGGTATTACAAAAACTTACTGGAACTACACTCAAAGGTGAACACACTGAAACTGGGTAATAATACAACAACAATAATATTTTGAGTGCAGTCTCTTATTTGTTACTTCCAGATTAAACATGTTATATGTGTTACCATTTCCTTCTGTGCAATTGATATGTTGACTCTGAAAAGACATTCCTTTTTTACAACACATTCATCAATATCATCTCAAGTTTGATCTCCAGAGTGAGCTGAACTTTACTGCACTATAAAATATGAGGATCTTCTGATTTTTTGAGCTCACCTAATCACATGCTTAAAATTAACTCTTGATTGCTGTGGTTTACATTATTATGTAAAAATTAAATATGTAATATATTATTTAATTTAAATTTTATAAATTATTTTAAAACTTTTTTTTTTTAAAGTTCAACTGCTGAATAGCTAGAAAAAAACATTGAATAATACCTTTTTTCTTCAGGAACCAACCTCTATTATTGGTGGATTTAGTTTCCTTAGCTTTCTCTGATGTATGGAACTAGTGGGGTATTAAGTTTGTTGTCTTGATAGTTTGTAATGGTTGTATGCAGTAGTTTGCATACCTCTCATGCCTGTATCTTTGAAAGAGTTTGAAAATGATTAATTCAAAACCATTAATGCACTTCTACATTTGTGCAGCTCTTCTATAGCAGTTACTGAAATACGTATTGTGCACACAATTTTCCTTGGGGAAGATGGTATTGGCTACAGACAAAAACACAAGGTCAGCAGCGACTGAACTATGTTTTTTTAATCAAATCTACTAGGGTTGCTTAAACAGCATCATATTTCTTGTCAAGATTTTTTGTTTCATCAGGAATGACAATAGTAATAGCTCCGTAGGCTACTTTATTATTAAATACAAATGGTGAGAAGCTAGCTCTAAGTAACTGAAGAAAACTATTGGAAGACTGGCCAAACCAGACAGCTAATGGAGCTGCCCTAGCTTACCACTTCTTTGGTAAACCCTTTGCAGTACCTAATTGATATTTAGAGGCAAGATTTCTTTTTCTCCTAATAGTAATTATATCAGTGTCATTAATAATGGCTGTTGCAAGGACCTTAGGTTCCTTCCCAAAGGCAAAAATTATATCTGGGCAGAGTCTCTTAATTATTCACTCTCATTTTATACAGTTTGGAGACCTATTTTTTTCTCTTTTTAGAATCCTTCAGCCTTTCACAGTTCTTCCCTTGGGAAACTAGGTTAATAACAGCAGAATAGCAAAACTGAGAAGCTTGTTTAACATCACTTATTATGCTAAAATAAGCTAGGAGATTTCGTTTTAATGATTATCTCCCAAAGCACATTTGTAGTGATTATTTTTTAAAAACATTTGCCAGACATGGTTCATTTCCCAGGAGCTCTGAACAGCCAGGAATGCCAGAAGTGCTCCATGGAGCTCTGTGGGCTCACAGCAACATGCTGATCTGCTCCTGCTGCTTCGGTCAAACAGTAGGGTTTGTTTAGTACTACTGTCCAAAAGCTCTTAATATCCAAATTACTCAGTGCTCTCATTTTTACAAGAACGTGCTGAAGATATAACAAAAATGCAGTGTTTCATGGCCCCTACATTTCTTGCTTCTGTTAATTTCTGGAACACTTTACTTACAGGCAGCAGATTGCTACTTATCCCTCAACTAATTCCAATAATTTAAAAAAAATTACAGGAGCAAATTTTTCATTTTAAAAAAGAACAATTAGCATAAGGCTAAGAACTGCTCAGCTGACCATTCAATACTAACACTGTAGTATTCACTATTTTATAATGAGTATACATTTTAAAAAACTTACTGACTGGTCAGACACCTGAAGGGATCATATGCTCATCGCTGTTGTTATAAGCCTTTTCCTGTTCCCTAACCCTGTCACCGATATTTATAAAACTTAGTCAGAAAGCTTGCAACAGCACCAAGCACACTATGGCATGCCTAGCAATAATAAAAGAATATGCCTAGAGAAAGAAACAGTACATGCTAGCAATGCTGACACAACAGCACCAACTGAGATATGCCTGCTCCTGAACAATGTGACACAGTCCGCTGATTTTGTTTCACCTTCCCAAAATGTCACCCAGAAATTGTCTTAACTACATGATGTACTTCTTATAAAAACTGTCTGTCTTGACTAATGAAAATAGGTGGCTCCTTCTCCTTGAGGTTAGGACTCCAGCTGATACTTGAGTAGGGCCAGGTTTGGGGGCAGAGGGGAAAAAAGGAGAGAAAAGAAGCATGATGTACATATTGCCTGAGCAGAGCCGAATTCATCTAAAGAAAAGGATGACAAAATGTCTCCTTTGCTAAATCCACACAGCAACATCTGTTGTCCTAAACAGTGATGAGTCACACACCCTAAACTGGCAATTCACACGGGAGAAAAAACTGAAATGAAACAACTCGGGCACGTGGGCAAAAGCGAGTGTGGCACGTCTCCAGGGCTCCCAGCAACATGCTACTGCTGTGCCAGTCATCAGAGTGGCACTGAGCAGAACACCAGACTCTCTGTTCCTCAAAAAAATGTAGAAAAAATAGCAAAGGTATCATTTCATACCTTTCTACGTACATCGAGTGCCATATCTTTTTGCTGTCAGAACACATAGTATGTAATATATGGTACATATGTTTTATGGCTTTGAAATAATATGGTGCATGTATTTCTGGACAGATATATTTGCTTTAAACAGCAAAATATTATTGTAGGCATACAATTCTGCAAGAGTAAATTATTTCCTCGTTTAAAATTTTCCACATTAATTTTTGTAAAAATAATTCTGTCTTTTAAGATTTGTTACACGTTGATGTGCTCAAATCTTCACATTATTCCTATCAAGTCAATTTCCTCAAACTCTCTTATGTATTTTCATACTCAAATTCAGGATGCTTCATTTCAATTCATACTAATAAATATTCAAACAAATAGCAGTGTTTGCTTTAATATCAGAATTTAAGAGTGAGCATCACTCCTCATAGAAGTTAATTAAATACAGCTGTAGATTGATAGAAAAATTAAAAAGGTCATATTCCTTTCCAATTCTTTAAATCTGGTACTTTATCTACCTGCTTCATCAGCTCTTCATCTCTTTTTAAAATCTCATTGGGAAACTAATTTCCCCCTTGTCTCTACTACTTGGTTATTTTCTCTCCTTTATTTATTAATTCAACGCTAAATAAGAGTGGAGCAGAGGAAAAGTCATATCTGACATCCTACATATCTTGTCTACTCACTGTCATATAGACGTGGGTTAAAATTTTTATGTGAAAACTGCCTGTAAGTTACAAATCGAATCTGCCAACAAAATGAAGCATCTTATCAAAGGGATTTGGCTTTAGTGCAAATTTCACCAATGGACAAGAAAGCAAAGAAACATCAGCCAGTCTTTACATCCTGCATCCTGCTCCAGAAGATGCTTTCTATTTGGAGATGTCATTGCAATGCCTTGGATATTGCTTGGATGAATCCTATAAAATCTCTTCCCTACAGACCGACTTTATCAGCTAATTATATATTACCTCGTAACAGAAAATATAATCCAGCTGGTGTATTTGGGCCATATGGGAGAATTTAAAACTTAATATAGTTTCTGATATGTGTACAGCTTGGTATGCTTAACACAGCTCTCAGGGAACATTAATTTTTGATGATTAACTTTGAGAGTTTGGGTGGAAAAGGGGAGGAATAAGCATTTTCCAGTTCAGCTGCACCACCTGAAGTGCAGTTGGTATGGTTTATATCCACTGCGTACTGCGTTTCCTTTCCCATGAGAGAATTCCTACAGAAGGACTCAGCTTCACTGCAAGGCTGTGGCAAGGTCATATCAGCCTTCATCTGACTTGAGCATGCAACCTTTGTAGAGGTGATCAGATTATGATGCCCTGGAATCTTTCAAATGGTAAAAGTTTTAGTCAATGTCTGAGTAATAGTGTTAAAGTATAAAGAAAAAAATTGATTTCTGTTAGCAAGGAAACAGAGATTATATTGATATCTGGAGTTTGATTTTTGAAGGGAAAGACAACAATGCCTATGAAAGATTTTTTTCTTCTAAAAGTACTTTCCTGTTTGTGGAAGATATTAAAGATAAAATAGAATGGACAAATATAGACTGTAGAACAGGGTAGACATCCTGTAGCAAGAGAGATAACTTGCAAATGTTTAGTATCTGTGAAGACTACAAAGGTCTTTGAAGAAATGCTTTTCAGAGTACATCTTAGATCTCTAAGGTCAAACGCTTAATGGATTCTTTGTGTGCTGCAGTAAAGACTCACTTATTGTCTAAGGTGACAAATGTTGCTAACTGTAACTTTTTCAGAATGATTCCAAATCTACTGGAAATAAGATATTTCAACTACAAAGCCTCAACATGCACTATTACTTTAGGATCATATTCTCTCTCTCTCTCGGTATACCATGTAACTATGCAACAGAAAACTTCTGGTCTTCACTGTGCCAGAAACCCATAGCATCTTGGACTAAATTTCTTAGAATTTTTGTTTACTTCGCAGGCCAAGTCAGCTCTCAAATTATGTCGAAGGTCACCTTATGTTCCCTACATTTTTGGCTGAAAAGCTGCAGAACAGAGTGACCCCTTGTCAGCCAACCCCGCAAACATGTATGAGTGTATTCCTAAAAAAAGAAACAAAAAATATGTAGGATACATATAGAACTGGCTTACAACTAAGTTTTGCTATTTTCTCAAGATTTTCATTTTTAGGGACTGACAAAGGCAAACAATATTTTGTTAAAGTTATGAGTATTTTGCAGCAATTCGCTGAAGAAATGAAGCTCATATGGAAGAAGGTGCTTTAAAGCAGTCAAATTACTGAGCTCTTTATTATATTTTTGAATGAATGTATGGCTTCCATACTTGTAGCTTGTTGATAACTTCTCTATTTTATTTCTCTATTACTTGGAAGCACCTTTCTCAGAAGATGAGAAACTATTTTTCACAAAGAGATTAGAAGCTTGATCTTTCCATGGTTCTCTGTGTGCAACTTGTATCACACAAGACTGCAAATATAACTTTCATGCAGATCAAGCACAGTCTAGCCTTATTCCCTTGTTCTGCTTGTTCTGGATATGCATGGAAGGATGCTTCTGTATTCCATGTTCACCACCACTACTTTATCCTACTTATAAAATCATTGGAAACAGTCCAATTTTGTGGAGTGCTCACAGTATTTTATTACATGGCCACTGGACTTCTGTAAGTTTACAGATCTTTCATGAAACCATGGAAGCACATGGCAAGAAATGACTTCCATTTACAAGCTGCAGAATTCCTACTGGTTCTAATTAAAAGAAAGCATGCTTCCCTAGGGTCCCCAGTGTCTTCTTCATAATTTTGCAAATGTCACCAAGGAATCTTATAAGAAATAGATGTTCATAGTTATAAAAATTTTAAATCCTGAAGGGTTCTTCAGAGTTTCTCAAAGTTAAGAAACCGACACAACCTGTTGAGACCAGAATAGTGTTTGTATTTGTAATAGTGTTTGAGTGTTTGTATTTAATGGAAACATTCAGTTTCTTATATTGTATGTTAGAACGAAACCTCTTATCTTTTCTAACAGAAATGACAGGTAAAAAAGGATAGAGATAGGACTGCAAAATCTGTTTCTTTTTACTGATTCTTTTGTATAACAGTACCTAATGCGAATGGACACTACTTTGTTCATTTTTACTGTTTCCTTAAGACATTAAGAATTTTTCCGAGCTTTTAATATTTAACTTGTTTTTGAGCTTTGTCTCAACTTTTTATTCTCCAGAAGAGGATTGTCTCTGTGGTAGATTCATACTAAATTTGGTTAAATTATTTTCCTTTTATCACATTTCTTTTAATTTTGCAACACCATCCCTATTTTTGTCACTTCTGATAATAGGAATGGTGATATTTTCCCCTTTTAGGGTCATTAGGAAGCCTGAAAGATTACGCTTGCTGTATCTACCCCTGACATTACACAAACTGTGCTGTTTAATATGTGGAGTTTCAAGGTGAAGAAGAAGGAATTTGTTAAAGTTCATGTTAATATTTTCTGACTTTGAGGTAGACACTCTCCCTCTTTTTTTTCAATGTACAAATCCCATTTGCATTTGGCCACTATACTTACCCAGCAGTATAGTTGTAATGTATGCTTCTTCAGCAATATTTAAATATAATTAAAGTGGTATAAAATCACATTTTGTAATTTAATACTGCAAATCAACAGAGCATTTTGCAGTACGAGATTATTTATCTCTCTAGAATCTGGTCTTCAAGAGAGCTGTTGCAAATCTGTCACATAGCTATTCTTCTGCTCAAATAAGTGGCTTTGTTACTGTTAGGTGCTGGAGTGTTTTTCTCTCATTCCACCTATTACATAGCACTGACTGAGAGCATATATGTTCTAAGTTAACAACAAAAAGTGTACTGGAGAGCTATGCATGTAGTCCAGTTAGTGACTTAGGGAGAAAATAATCCCTGTACAACAGTACTGGAAGATGCCAGCAGTGCATTTATCTCCCCACACCTAAGAGGGAAGAGAAGTTAACAGTTGAAAGATACTCCTTATGCATTACAAAAGGTGAAAATAGAAAATGGTTCTTTTTTTTTTTTTTTTTTGTAGAAACAGACAGGAGCAGTTAAAAGTATATATATCACAGGGCCATGAAGCCTGTTTCTCTAGTCTTGTATAATGGACAGGACTTACCAATATGTAGATCTCTAAGAAGAGCTATTTGCCTTGTCACTCAGTATTGACAGATATTGGCAGATGATCTATTGATAAAAGATTTTTATAAATGTGAGCTTCATAATTTAACATCCATATGAATGGTTTTGGATATTTGTTCCCATATAATTGAATAAAAACTTGCTATTTCTCTATTTTAATTCACTTGGTTATTATTTTAATAGAAATAAACAAAAAAGGGCAGTGCTAGTCATAGTGTAGTTTACTATGGTAATGGATCAAAACTTGAAAGAGTTCCATCAGTGTAGGAAAATAAAGTTCGTTGCTTGACTGCCAAATATTCTAAACAAACTGTTTTCTCCCTCTAGCTATACTATTTAGATTACTTGGATTTTCCCCAGTTTACCCTTTTTTCCTGCATTATTAAAGCTGCATAATCTCAATAGAGAAGGGCAGCCAAGGAAGGAAATTCTGATATTTACAGAGCCTATCATCCCTAAATCTGTCTTTCATGCCTTGGCTTATATTACTGTTCTTTGTGGTCTTCTCACTTACCCATTAGTTCCATTGTGACTTTTAGATGGGGACAAAGAAACAGCAAGAACTGATTTAGCAGATTACTGTGTAAGATATGCACATCAAGAAATTCCTTCCTATGTTTCAAGGAATAAAGACATTGATTTGCACTAAATTTTTACACCAGTGCTAGGCCCTGTAGCTAACTGGAAACGATGAAATGTTCTGTGCTTTGGGAAAAGCAGGCTTCAGATTATGCTTTCGTAGGACATGCTGTCTGTTACCTTGTACCTTTTCCTGTAATGCACGTTGTTGCCTACTTTTATGTGAAATACCGTAATTTTGACAGGATGCCAGAAATGTGACATAAATGCCATGCAGTCTCTATCTCTTGTAACCCTCTAAATGAGGCTAATGAACTCTATCATTTAAGCACAGGTTATCGCTAAATAATAGCACAAAATGAAATTAAATTGATGTTTACCTTAGATGTATTTTTTCGGTGCCACTCCAATGTAAAGCTTTTACAGTTTATACATCAAAACATTCTCAATCATACAATCAATTATCCATGTTCATAATTGCTGCTACTATGAGACAGGTATATCTACTCCCTGACTGCTGCTCTATTTGGTTCTGACATGAAACAAGACATTCATAAACAAGTGAGAAGTGCAACAACAAAAATCTGTACAAATTCCAACAAAAAAAGTCTACTTATAAAGCATTGTATATGGGATCAAGTGAAAAGTTTAAAATATTTTTTTTAAATACAAAAATAACGAAACATATTGATCTTTAGGAACTGAGTTGGGGTGATGCTGTAAGTGTGACCTACTTTCTCATAGTACTTGATCTCGTAGTCCAGAATGGCTCCATGGGGAAAATCCGGCTCTTGCCAGGAGAGGGCAATGCTGTTTTGGGAAGCCCAGTCCTTCCTTACCATACCTATCAAGGAGGGTGCTGAAAGGGAAAAGGATAACTAAGGGTTAAAGACGAAGCACACGGTTTATCCTTTCATCCCACTGTCTTAGGATACCAACCCGTGGTAACTTTGAGTGACCTCCAGGCAGAAAAGCATGACAGATGGCGATTCTCAGGGAAACCATATAACCTGGAATTAACATTGCAAGTACACACCAGTAACTCCTTCGTTAAAGTGCAGACCAGCTTCTGAGAAATGGCTATATACAAAAATACAGAAATGGCTTTTCTGTCGTTCCCAGAAAAAGGGGCCCGTGCCAGTCCCCACCGCTGGCTGTGCACAACCAGGATGCGCTGCTGGCTCTGAGGACATCATGTCCGGAGCAGAGCCGTGTTTCAGAAACAGTAAATTCAAAACTCAGGATACTATCCTTTAAATGTCGTAGCTCAGCTGTGTAAAACATCCATTTGATTTACCCCTTGGGGTAAAATAATGTGACACAACTTAAAAGAGATGCAACATATTCTGTTTCTGCTGGCTGGGCTGACAGAAGCAAGAGTGTTTCAGCCCATCAGGGAAGTGGCTGTGTGTACGTAACACGCAGCTTGTTCGAGGAGGCCAGGGGCAGGGACACAGTTACAGGCAAGCCATGGCAGCAAAAGTGCCCCAAGCCTACCTGAAGCAATTGACAGTGTAGGTCTGTGGCAGTGCGGCGAGCAGGAACTGCTTCCAGCAGCTTATGGAAGGGGCCTGACAGGGGTGGATGCACCCAAGAGCCAAACTATCTCACTGTGGGGCTAAGTGATTTTAAGAATTGGATTTGCTGCCCTTTTGGAGAAGAAGGATCAGCGCCTTCTATGTAATAATGTCAAATGGTGCAAAAATTCAATTCTGGAAAACTCTTTGCTTATTTTATTAATGTGGTCAAGTATGGCGAAGAAAGCCTAGTATTCTCCAGACACTAAAGCTGTTATACTTGTATTGACATGCAGCTTTCCCAAATGTCACAACAAAACCAATCACATTGTTCAACAGTCTTGAAGACAACTGAGAAAGTTGAACAAACCAGCTCTCAAACAGCACATCCGAGTTCTGCCAACTTCCTGAGGTTGTCTCCCACAAAAAAGGTGCTTCCAGTGGTTCACAGCTTTCCCTATTTGTCATTCAAGTAACATATACCACTTTATTACACACCCTCCCCCATTCCTCTCTTTTATGAATCTTACTTAACCTCTTGTAAGCTCCTAAGGAACTGTCTCCTAAAAATAACATGCTTTTATGACTTCAGGTTTTATCTTTTGGATGAAGGAGTCTCCCTAGGAAAATAAAATAAGAATCTGCATCTAGTCACAAAATTCTGCACCTTTGTTTTCTTTCCTGTAAATATTTCAGGAAGTTTAAGAGGTGAAAACAATCAATAAACTCTAGAAAGCAAACAAACACTAAAGAAAACAAAACTGATTGTTTTCCTTTGAAAGAAGGGAAGCTCTACACACAAACATGCATAGAACAATCTCGTCTGTGATAGTGAGAGAAAATAAGCTTCTATCCACTTTCAGCCCTCCCTGTGGATAACTATTGTGTGGTGTAACAATCCAGTCCACTTCGATGTAAAAAAAGCCAACAGCCCAACACATGATACTGAATGAAAAAAAAAACGAACACCTACTAACAATGATATTAAGTGGATAAAATAGCTTACACAAGAAACTTTCCCACACCTGTACTTATGCCATTTTAACCACAGGTCTGATGCAAGGGAATGAGCGAAAAAAAAAAAGAAAAAAAAAAAGAATTCCTGCCTTGCCAAATAAAGGATTAATGTATCTATCAGGAAGTCCTTAAACAGTATAATGGAAGTAGAAACAAATAAATAAAAAGCGTTCATAAATTCTGGGCAAAAATGTTATCCCTGGGTACGTATAAATACTCCCTCAGTTAAAATGATATTTTTGTTCTTGAAAATCTAGGGTGAAGCTGAGCTCTAGTAATATTACTCTGGGGTAAAATCAGCTACTCCAAGCAGGGAAAAAAGACCAGTCTGTTTAAAGGAAATCACGAGGTAGCAAAAATGGTTTTGTACTTGTAAAACACTGATGAAGGACCTATGAGGGCAATTCCTCATATACATTTGTTTATTGTTTGTTGTTTTGAGTCATTCACTGGCATCAAGATGTGATTTAGAGGTGGAGTATAAGGGAGCTTTGCAGATTTGTCTGATACACCCTGTGTGCGTGCTCATGCCTGAGGGACCTCAGCTGGGCCACCTTCCTCAGCATACCGTGGCTTCATCACACTATGTTGTGGGTTCATTAATCCAATAACCAAATCCTTGCAAAAACATCCAGTTTGATTAGAGAAAGCACCAGGTTAAAATGCAAATATAATTATACTCATGGTCTTTCTAGGCTTTTCAAAATATGAACCACTGGTATTACACTTCTTCAGATTATGACCTAACCTTTGTATGCTTTTCATACGCACTGCATGTGGTGCATTTTTCTTTGGGTTCTGATTTAAAAACTTATATGACAATTTAAGTTTGTATTCAGCCTGAGTTCACTGCAGTGACTCTTCCATTTGAGCAAATGCATGTCATAACACAGTCTTGGTGCAACAGAAGATCAGCTCAAACACTATCAGAAGCAGCCCATGTCTTCTCCCCAGGAAACAACTCAGTAGCAAAGTAATGGAAGAAAATTACTTCAGCCCTCTTGTAAACCAGCGCTGCTTGACCTGCACTTGAAACCAAAAATCCCATGCAGCAAGGCTCATGTCACACCTGTACCACAGTGCCATCAAAATGTGAAGGTATGTACATAAGGCTCTGAATACAAGAAGAATAATTTTGTTTGTACTAGGGTACTGAGCAAAAATTAGGACTTTTTCTTTTCTCTTTTTTTTTTCCTCAAAAAAAAAAAAAGCCTCAAGACTCATCATTAACTATTTCTTAAATGTCCAGAAGGATGATCCTACTATTTGTCACACACAGATTATCTATTCACATCTCAGAGGCAATAAGTACTTAGAAAAAGAAAAGGATTCCAGTCAGAAAGTTATTGTATGAAGAAATGGGCAAATAAGACTAAGTAATTAAAAGCCGCAGCTAGCTCAGTTTCTATTTCTTTAGTTCTTGTGAAGTGGTTTTAAAAACAATACTTTCTATGGAGAAATTTCAGCTTCTTATATGAGTTGCTCACTAGAGCAGAAGTTATTTAGACCCTAAAGATCCTACCCATTTATTGTTTGAGCTCTCTAACTGTGAAATTGTAAGATAGGTAAATCCTATTTGCTCATTTATAAAGACTTCTCTAATGTTCCTATGATGAATCAATGGGAAGTTCTTTTAATTAGTTGTTTCAAATCCAGAAGCTGCAGGAGAGCTCTAATTTGGTTACCCAATGAAACCATTTGGAAAAAAAAATGCTTAGAAGCCCAGCATGGCTTTTAATCACTTTAATGGCAGCATTTTCTTGCCATTGGTACTAAGCTGAAGGATGGTTTCTGGCTCTTGAGCTCAGTGTTGATCTCTGTTTTGTACTGAGGATTCTTTGCACCATCTGCTGTCTACGTTTTCCTCTACACTGTTATAAATTTCTTGAATTGCAATGAGTCATCTACAGCTCTGTCAGCTCCTCATTTAATTTAGTCTGATAAGTTCCTTTGTCTTTTCAAAATTGAATTGAAAGTTCGTTCCTTAATTCAGAGCGAGCTTTTTTTATTCTAAATGCCTTTCGCTTCTCTCCTTTTCAGAATCCCTTTTCTCATACTCTACATAGAAGGCAGAAAATGTGTATTTCAAATGATGGTTGGAATTCAGTATCGTTTCTCTAGAGAGTTTCTCTTCATCCTAGATTGACTTCCATTATCTGTAACTGATTTCAAAACAATGATCTGTAGGAGAAGCTTTTTTCCTTGAGTCCATTTTCTAATTTTCAAATTTCTTGTTTCATATTTTTAAAAGTAGGCACAGAATTTCCAACATTTCTCACCTGGTTTCTGGGGCTAAACAAATTTGATATATTACCCACTCACCATGAAGAAGCCTTAGACCCAGCAGTTGCTGATGGCAAAAGCTGACCTGATGTCTGTCCGTATCTGGACTATACCCCTGCAGTATCTCATTTCAAGCCTTATTTCTCTAGTGAAGAGAAACCATGTCAGTGCACTGACATTTTATTGGCTGTCAGAACAGGCCCTACTAGGAACATATAAACACTTTTGTGTTAAAAAACTACCATCAAACAAACAAGATAAGCTACATCATCATTCTCCCCTTTCCTCCTTTCCTCCCTGCACTGCATCTGTTTTGCCAAGGTCAATGAAGTGTCAGTACATACAAATTCGGGGTGGCAGGGGGATCTGAAGTGCACATGTGGTGTGGTGAGGACTGCAACTCCGGTCATTTAGACACCATCCTCACGGAAAGGCTAATGACCTTCATGTGTAAAATACTGCCATTGGGAATAACGTGGTTTAATTTACTTAGGTGTTTCTATACCATCACCATTACCAATAACAATCTGAATTGTAATAAATACAGGCTATTCTTTCCTTGAGACCCCTGCTTGCTTCAAGACACAGGAAAGACAACTCACCAAAATATAGGGCTTTATCACATTTTCTGAATAAAGCTTTCCCAGCGAAGGAGGGAATCCAGCCTCCTCCCTACCTGTTCTTTCTCTCCTACCTCGGCCACTTCCCAACTGAAGTTGAGGGAAAACACTGACTGAGGCCCACTCAGCAACCAGTCTTTTTTTTGCAAACTCATTAATTGAATCCTCCTAGTTTCCTATGACACAGTTAGAGGAAGAAACATACTTTAGCATCCTCCAAGGAGTCTGCTTTCCTCTTGTTATTGCATTAATGGAAGGACTGTTACAGGTGGAAGAATCATATAATCATTAAGGTTGGAAAAGACCTCCAAGATTATCTGGTCCAACCATCACCCTACTACCAATGTCACCCAATAAACCATGTCTCTAAGCACCAGGTCCAACCTTTCCTTGAACACCCCCAGGGATGGTGACTCCACCACCTCCCTGGGCAACCCGTTCCAAAGCTTGACTGCTCTTTCTGAGAAAAAATGTCTCCTCATTTCTAACCTAAACCTCCTCTGGCTCAACTTGAGGCCATTCCCTCTAGTCCTATCACTAGTTACCTGCAAGAAGAGGCTGACCCCCAGCTCCCCACACCTTCCTTTCAGGTAGTTGTAGAGAGCAATAAGGTCTCCCCTGAGCCTCCTCTTCTCCAGACTGAACACCCCCAGTTCCCTCAGCCGCTCCTCACAGGACTTGTGGTCCAGGCCCTTCACCAGTTTCATAGCTCTTCTCTGGATACAGTCAAGCACCTCGATGACCTTCTTGTAGTGTGGGGCCCAAAGCTGAACACAGTGCTCAAGGTGCGGCCTCACCAGAGCTGAGTACAGGGGGATGATCACCTCCCTGCTCCTGCTGGCTGCACTATTCCTGATACAAGCCAGGATGCTGTTGGCCTTCTTGACCACCTGGGCACACTACCAGGTTGTGTTCAGGAGAGCATCAACCAGCACCCCCAGATCTTTTTTCCTCTGCACAGCTTTTGAGCCACTCTCCTCCAAGCCTGTAGTGCTGCATGGGGTTGTTGTGGCCACAGTGCAGGACCCAGCACTTAGCCATGTTGAACCTCATCCCATTGGCCTCAGCCCATCGACCCATCCTGCCCAGGTCCCTCTGCAGGGCCTCCCTACCCTCTGGCAGATCGACAGGAAGAAATATCAGTGCTATGAGGACTAATTTAAGTTGACTTTGGTTTCATGTCTGTGTTGGTCAGAAAGCTAAAGAAGATGGGTTTACTGTTCTTTAAAGAAAAAGACTTTTCCAAACTTATATCACAGGTAAATGGTATGAATTAATTTACACACAAAACTATGCATAACACTACAAAAGCTATGGTTACCTAATTATCCAAAACCCATTCAACAGAAATTTTAGGAAAGTAATGAAACAGATTATGGTGTAAGTACATTAACTTTCTAATGTTTTGTCCTATGGCTTAATTATGATGCTAGAAAGTTACTTAGTAAAGCACCAATAATATTAGATTATAAGGCAAAAAGTTGTCTAGATTTGTATTTCGCATTATAAATACAGCCATACTGTATTTATAAATAAAAAGTGTCATTTTTTTTTTCAAACCATACATATGGACTATTTATAACTGTTAATCATAGAGATGTACCAAGGTCCAGTATTATTCTGCGTGGTAAAAACCTTTCCACTTCTTTCTATACCAGAAAATGCTATTATATATACTCATTATTTCTCTAGCCTAGATTCTGTAACTATATTAGAATTTCTATACTATTTGATGCTGAGTATGATTTTATATTATACATAGCAATAAATGAACTCTGGCTTTTTATTCGTGATCCCACACTTGGAAAAATTGTTATTTCAGGACACTGGAGGAAAAAAATATTGATTTTACTTCTGATTCTGGAAAGTCTGTAAGGGAGGTAATAAACAATAAAAAGATTTTTTCTTAGGGGAGACATATTACTCCAGTAGCAGAACTGGAAGTAATGAAATAACATTTCCTGATCAATGATAATGTCTTCTGTATTATTAGCATTTGCGCTATTTACCAAGGAAGGATTTACCAGGGAAGCTGAGGCCAAAACCTTTCAGCCTTCGTTACTAATGCTACCCGTAATACATATTCTTGGTCAACTGACAAAGATCAGGACTGCCTATCGTCTCCAGCAGCCTTCGTTCCTACTTATTATTAGGGATTATTAGCCCTCCAGCAGAGATGCATTTCATTCTTTCTTTCTTTTGTGCTTGTTTGTTAATATTTCTATTTTTGTAGGATAACGGAAGAGACTATTTTATGGGTGGAGAATGTGATAGGGATTCAGGAGACCTACGTTTATATCTTTTCTGGTCACACTCTAGAGATTTTCTTCAATATCTGTGACTGAGCTATCCTAACCTACCAGGAATGTCAATACCTTCCATTATTTCCAGTATGAAAGCACTTCCATATAAGTGTCTATATGGAGGGCTGTATAAAGGCTAAAAATTTATAGATTAAGCACAAGTTCACATAGAAAATCTCCAGTAAATATGAACATAAATTATTTTTTTATAAAAAATATAGTCTCTAATGAATCACTACTTTTTAAAGATGTGTACAGGGCTGAAACATCTTTGTGTTTATCCTTAATTCAGTAATAATTACTTTTCTTATCATACAAGGCTGCTTCCAATTAGTACAGGTACTAGATAAGATACTTGATTCTTCACATAATAGAGTCTCTTATCTTCCTAATCACTTCAGTGGTAATTTACAGTTATAACGCTTGGAGGGTATACTATTACTGGCTCGAACTTTGGAGTTCGAAGTTGAATATGGACTTTTCCTGACAAGGCATTAGCAAATTAACAACTTAGGGTGTAAAATAATGTTTTTAGTTTATATTCTTACACTAGTACCCTAAAGGTTTGCATTCGAAAGACAGCATACCAGTACACTTCTTTTGAAGCACTTCATTTACTCAAAAATATGCCTCCAGCAAGCTATAATTACAATCTTTCCCTCCATTTTAAATTCTTTCCCCTTGCAGATTTTCTTTGCTTGCTTAGAAATGGTGGGAACAAGCCAAGTTAACTTAATCCCATTATTAAAAAACAGATTCTGCTACAGTATTCTGGGCTAAAGGTCATGGTAGATGTAACCCCCAAATCTCTTCCAGGCTAAATGCAGATTTAACATAATTTTTTTCTACTACGTTCCATAACGCAATTCTTTATTCCTTGCTGCTGAGTTTCTCTCTAATCTATTGTTGGTCTTACGTATGAAGACAATAATTATTTGCCCATACAATTTTTCAACACTACAGATTTTCTTTCACTTGCAGAACATGCTGCCATTCATTATTTTACAAGCTTGAGACAGAAGCACTCCTAGATCTTTACTACTAACAGGACTTGCTCACTCCCTGTTTCTTCTAAATATCTTCAGGAGATATTTAAAAGAAATTCTTTGAAATAAAGTCTTATCACCTGTCAACCTGTATGGATGTTCTGTTCTCTCTGATGAGGTGTATGTGTGAAACACATCCTCAAAGTTCAGTATTTTATATTTTTTTTAAATATTTTGCATAATTACTACTACAGTGAACAATTTAAAATATTTAATGATGTATTTCTTTAAATTACATTAGCTAAAATAATCACACAAATCTTTTCCAAAAATGTATGTTTTAAGGAGTTACTTTATATGCTCCGTATTTCTGAACCAAGCAGGATAACTTCAGTTCAAAAAAGCTCAGTGGAAATGTAAACTTTCAGGAATCATATGCAAACCAAAAAACCTGTAAAACTAAAAAGAGTCCCCTGCCATATAAATGGAAATAATGTCAAATCAATGCCCTCTGACAATCAAAGGGATTTGCACCAGAATAATCAAATTCTTGGCTCCTTTCCATTGCCTTTTATTGCTGGAGCTGCCAATATGCAGCTTAAAGATGTAATAGGTCACTGGGAATCCTGCTGAGGGGCCAGCTCCCCCCAAATCAGAGGTTTCTCTGTCCTTGCTTGGCAGAAGACAACGTTATGGTTGTGTGGCACCGGCATATGAGCTCAAGTCAGGTAGCAGCACGAATCACAGCAGGCTGAATCACACAGCAAGAACATGGTATTGGGTACCCATGGTACCCTTCATTTCATCTCCTTCTCCCAGGCATTTTGTTCTGGATCAGGTGATGGGCTGCTTGATGGCACCGGGAAATGTATAAGAGACCCCCCCTGCCGCAAGCAAATCACTTTCCTTCCCATCACCTGTTATGATGACTGTAAACCCTGCAGCAAAAGTAACAGGATACACGTTCTTAAGCAGAAATTTTTCTGCTTTGGCGAACTCAAATGTTATGTGTTGTATTGCTCACAGTTCCTCCTGACTCAGATGTTGCCACTCATTGCTGTGTACCATTTCAAACCAGTGTGCGTGCTTCTGGGAAACCACTCCTGACATGAAGGATTCCTCCTAAAAATGATGTCAGGGTCGCTTATAAAGTTTCCTTTCTAGGAAATCTGTGTTAAAAGAGAAGGAGGTGGAAGAAATTGGTTTACCAGCAGAATCAGATTGCAACTATAATGCTGTTAATCAGCATGAAAAAAAGATGTGCTGCAGCCAATGTGTTATGTGAGTTATAAATATCGTGCCAGCACTGCTAGGTGCCCTATGATGCGGGGACAACCTGTGGTGACACATTTGTCCGAAGAACCTTGTTTTCAGACGCCTAATGTAACCTGAGAATTGGTATAAATTTATTGGAAATACAACTTGAGGTTAAGAAGGCGTCATTTATTGCAGCAAGATGTCATTATTGAAACAGAGCTGTAAGTAAGTCTCATTCAGCAACAACCCCTCCAGGGTCAAGTGGAACCAAATTGCTCTGCAGAACTTCCTGCTGCTAAATTGATCACAGAAGTTTGAAAATGAAATAAGCAGGTTAAAAAGCACTAGGAAATCTGCAATCTTTTCACTCCATTAATTGCTAGTCATCCTGGGATGTAACAGATGAGCCTAAAATGTACAATCATTTCAGGAAATCTTCCCTGCTCTTGTTTATATCAAAATATGAAACTACAGATTGTAGGTCATTTTCTGTCAAACAGTACTTTACAGGTCTGAAAGAGGTTTTTATTTTAGCAAGGAAATCATGAATGCTTTATTTGAACACCTTCTCTGAACCTTCTGTAAAAGCTGTTTGTTGGCATGTGCAGAGAATGTCAGAGCTACTGTACTTTAATATTCTCAGTTAATGTAAGTACATGCAGATACATCTGATACTGACTTAAAATGTACATCTTCCAACAATTCTCCCACAAATGTTGGTTCTTACAGAGCATTTTATTTATCAGTGATGCAGAATAAATATGCCCTCATAAATTGATTCTCCCAATGATGTTACAAACAAAATTATATTACATACATAAATGCTACAACCACTCCAAAGGTATGTTGTTATCTGCTCTTTACAAAAAATAATCAGAAATGATAACAGCTATCATTTAGTATGCCTCTGCAAACAGTTTTATGTGCACGGTCATGCATCCTTTAAATCTTTAGTATGCATGCCTAAGCACAGAAAAGCACACCCTTTTAAACCCTGGCATATAGACTCACAAGACAGACAATGCGAAGCACTTCCAGAAGACCAGTATGTTACTGGCTTGTACTTGACGCACATGAATCACTGAAAAGCACTGTTGCTGTCAAATGTATGTTAGGTGCTCAATTTCTTGTCACAGAATCACAGATGCACAGATTCACAGAATGTCTGGGGTTGGCAGGGACCTCTGAAGATCATCTAGTCAAACCCCCTGTCAAGCAGGATCACCTATGGCGCACTGTGCAGGATGGCATCCAGGGGGGATTTGAATATCTCCAGAGAAGGAGACTCCACAGCCTCTCTGGGCAGCCTATTCCAGTGCTCTGTCACCCTCACAGTAAAGAAGTGCCCCCTCATATTCAGCCCAAACCTCCTGTGCTTCAGTTTGTGCCTGTTGCCTCTTGTCCTGTCACTAGTCACCACTGAAAAGAGACCAGCTCCATCCTCAGAGACAGGCGACTCCAGAGGGCAGTTTCTCATGCCTATCAGAGACACCTCCTGAGGGTGGCACAGACTGCACACTGAAGCTGCCTGTGTGAAGGCTGGACTTGAGATGTCTGCCAGTAGATCAAAGGTATCACCCAATTTCAGTCACAGGGTTCATTACATGCATCACTACTAATAGCAAAGAAGCTTAGGACAAAATCAGGCATGGATCTTCTTCATAGGTGACCTCTAGAGCAATGCAAGAGCAATTTTAGATATGTCAACATCCTAAACAAAGTGCTTTTTCATTTAGTTGTATTTGTATGACCCAACATAGTGTTGCACAGACATATCTGAGTTAGCCAATTAGCTTGCGTACTGAAACTAATACACCTGCATTAGCTCAGACTTATTAATTCTTTTGAGAAGACACTAACACAGTAATGAGCTATGCTGGAAAGATAACGGAAAGATATCAAGAATTGGAAAAAGAGCAATTAATGGAAGGCTGACTTATGAGCTGAGGTTAAGGAAAGATGATGCACACTGATTATGTGCAAATAATAGCAGTCTATAAAGGTAAGTTATACCAATTCTCTCCTGATGTCTACGAATGGCAGAAAGAGAGAACTAATGAATAGAAGTAGCATTGTCAAATTATCAAGAAACCATAAACAAGGAACACATGCTGTAGTGTAGTGAGGGACCACTTACTTCTTCTATTAGTTAGACTACTAGGATGTCTGCACACCTCTGAGTCTGTGGACAGGCTGTCAAGTTGAGATACAGAAGCAATGACACTTAAAGGAGCATGGCAAATCCCTAAAACAGAACAACAGCTGGGTGGAATGGACGGATAGCCTTTCTTACCTCTCATTTCAGACATGTCTAGGCTCTGAGGCTCAGGAAAGGCAAAGGCTGTTTGTGAACTACTGCACTCAAATATTGTGAAATAATCTTCAACAAGTTTAAAAAACAAATGTCTTTTATGTGCTTTCCTGTTTCAAGAAGATTGAGACAAAAATCTCTAGAGTTAAAGAACCATTGGGAGCTTAAGAGCTTTCATCCTTCTGATCAACAAAACAGAAGAGCCTAGAAATTAGATCAGAAAACAGGCAGTAAAAGAATTTCTAAGGAAGATTTGTAGAATCCTGGGCAATTATGGAATAACCTTACAAAAGGGAAGATTTTTCACCTATTCACTGCTACTTAGCTTATGCCCTAGAGCTTGTGGTTTTATACTTGTTACACATATCCATGCCCATACACTGATAGACAATCTGCTGAAAAAGATACAAGTGAGAAAAACAAACAAACAAAAACTCATGCATTCACAATTCTAGATCAGTGCATCACTAAGTTTAATGAACCTGACTTTTATTTTCAGTAAATTAATTATCTGATGATTACCCTCTTAACAAAAACCCGTGAATCCTCAGGGATCTTTCATTACGTCCCTTTCGTATTTCTATTCTTTTTCTTTGCGCTGTATTAAACAGATTTGGTGTTCTTCCAAGTTCTGCATGCTGAACTGTTTGAACTATTAGTATAAACTTAAAGTTTTCTTCCCAAGAGTACTCTTCATCTACCTGGTAATTACAGGCCAGTCAATCAATGTCACGGCGGCCCAAGACCATGTCCGGACAGCTATTGACTGTCACCAGTGTGTAACTCTACAATGTTTCTGAGCAGCCTCTGCCAGTGCTTGGTCACCTTCACAAGCACATCCTGATGCGCAGACAGAACTGCCTGTGAGAAGAAATGAAAAAGGAGAAGTGTGTGTTTGGAGAGACGGGTGGAAAGGGAGAACAAAAGCAAACAGAAAGAAAAAAAGGAAACGAGCAGGTGAGAGGACAGAAGATAAGTGAGGCCAGGCGAGGACAGGCGAGGAGGAATTGCTGTGATGCAGCTGTGGTGCCTGTGACAGCACCCGTTCCAATGCCTGAGTACTCTTTCTCAGAAGAAATGCCTCCTAATTTCCAACCGAAGCCTTCCCTGGCGCAACGTGAGGCTGTTCCCTCTAGTCAGTCTCACTTCAGTACCAGGTAAAACTATGGAGTTTTTTTAATGTTTTTATTTTTATTTTTTTTTTTCTGGGAGTTACTGAAAAACTCCCAAAATTGAGTTTACTGAGGCCCACTGATGGGCCTCAGTGTGCCTACCAAGGGCCAAGCTGGAGAACCTGCCCGTCCCAGACATCCCCTGGGTGCTGGTGCCTCAGGACTGAGCACATCGGACACACAGAAGACACTGCTCAACAGGCAGTGGGAATTGCTCTGGAACAGTTTCTCTGCAGCCAAACGGTATTTGGGGTCCTGGGCAGCTGAGGAAGATGTTGTGTGGAGGCTTGCAACACAAACAGCTGATAGCAGCAGGCAGTGACCACTCAGCCTCTTGGAGAGAGTCCATTCCGTCCAGGAGCTTCCGCCTATGCAGAGGCCAATAAATTGCTCGTGTTAACAAACGCTCTGTCTGTGATGGCCTGTGCAGCACTCGGGGGGGGGGGGGAACATGGACATAGGGTACTGAGTGCACCGCTGACACGCAATTGGGAAACATTTTCCAAAAAAAGAACCACAGACCACCTCAAGTTAGAAGCGACCTCTGGAGGTCACCTGGTCCGTTTCCCCTGCTCAAGCAAGGCCACCTAGAGCAGGCTGCCCAAGACCATGCCCAAGACGTGGTAATTACAGGCCTGTCAGTCTCGCCTCAGTGCCAGGTAAAAGTATGGAGAAAATTATTCTAGGAGTTACTGAAAAACACTTGAAAGACAACGCGGTCATCGGTCGTAGACAACACAGGTTCGTGAGGGGAAAGTCCTGCTGAACGAACTTCATTTCCTTTTACAACAACCTTTCCCATCTAGTCGACCTAGGGAAGCCAGCTGATGTCATCTTTCCGGATTTCAGCAGAGCTTTTGATACTGCTTCACACAGTATCCTTCTGGACAAAACGTCCAGCCTACAGCTAGACAAATGCATAGTATGATGGGTGAACAATTGCCTGGAGGCTCAGGCTCAAAGGGTTATGGCAAATGGGGTTTCATCAGGCTGCTGGCCAGCCCCTAGTGGCGTTGCCCAGGGCTCCATTTTTGGTCCGGTTCTCCTCAATGTCTTCATAAAAGACTCGGGCGTAGGACTTGAAGGTGTTTTGAGTAGGTGACACTAAACCGGTGACACTGAACTGGGAGGCGCTGTTGACTCCCTCAAGGGTAGAGAGGCCTTGCAGAGAGATCTTGACAGACTAGAGTGCCGGGCGGTCATCAACTGTATCCAGTCTAACAAGAGGGAGTGCTGGATTCTTCCCCTGGGAAGGGGCAATCCTGAACATACATGCAGACTGGGGGATGAGAGGCTGGAGAGCAGCCCCACAGAAAAGGAGCTGGGGGTTCTGGTCGATGGCAAGTTGGATAGGAGTCAGCAGTTTTGGGCACCGCAGTAGAAGGAGGGTACAAAACAACTAAAGAGTGTCCAAAGGAGGCCAACAAAGACGGTGAAGGGTCCAGAGGGGAAAACTTATGAGGAGCAGCAGAGGTAACTTGGGTTGTTCAGCTTAGAGAAGAGAAGGCTGAGGAGCGAGCGACCTCATCACCATCTACAGCTTCCTTTTCACCTTCCTTTTCACCAGTGTTCTTTTCCCCTTGATAATTTACCACAAAGACATTCAAGAAATCGTATTTATATCAGAAGGAGTAAGAGCAAGAATGTTTTGCGTCACATATTGAGAGAAGAAATTTGTCACTGTTTTAGGGACCTTCCGTGTGACATGATAAGTCTTCTCATGTCCAAGAGCTGCAAGGACCTTCCCACAAACTTGCAGGGAGGTGACGCGAGGGGGGTTGCCGTGATGCGGCTGTGGTGCCTGTGACAGCACAAAGGACGCGTCACAGCGGGGGAGCTGTCATCAGGGCCAGCAGCAGGCAGCGCCACCACACTGTGGCCTTGGCCGTCGGTGAGTGCGGTTCGCACCTCCTGCAAGCCATGGCTCGCCTGATCTTCCTTGCCCTGGCTGTGCTGGGCATTGTCCAGAAGCCATGGCTGGTGAACGATCATCTGGATGCGGATGGGCACGAGAGAGTGCAGCAGCATGCAGAGCAGCTGATTGACGGCATGGCTCGGCTGCTGCAAGAGATGGAGGAGAGCAGCCAGGAGCAGAGCGGGGTGGCCCTGGGAGCTCTGCTCTTCACTGCATCGAAGCAGTGGCAGCTCTGGGCCTTGGTTGAGCTCCTTGTCCTGATCTTTGGGCTCTGCCGCTGGCTCAGGAAACGGAGCCGTGAGATGGGCAGCAGCAGTGAACATGGCAGCTCTACAAGGAAGGAGGAGGAGAATGATGACGCAGACGAAGACAGCGACGCTGATGACAGCTGGGATCTGGGCAGAGTTTGGGCCGATAGCACCCAGTGGCCGGCGCCCTACCTGGCTGACAAGTGTCCGTAAGTGGCAGGTCCAACAATTGGCTGAAGGCTGAGGCTCAAAGGTTTATGGCAAATGGGCTTTCTTCGTGTTGCTGTCCAGCCCCTAGTGGTGTTGCCTAGGGCTCCATTTTTGGTCCAGTTCTCTTCAATTTTTTCATAAATGACTTCGATGCTGGATTTGAATGTGTTCTGATTAAGTTTTCGGATGAGACTAAAGTGAAAGGAGAGGCTGACTCAGTCCCTACCTGGTCTCAGATATACGGTTTGATTTTTGGGTCATCGTGTGTGGAGTCAATTCAGAGCATGCACAAGAGCAGAACTTGAGAATTTGGAAAACTTTCAGTTTGACAACTTATTTAGTCACATATGGGAGTGTTGTGGTTTAACCCGGCTGGCAGCTAAACACCACACAGCCGTTCGCTCACCCTCCCCCCTCCCTCTCTGGGATGGGGGAGAGAAACGGGAAAGTGAAGCCGGTGAGTTGAGATAAAGACAGTTTATTAAGACAGGAAAATAATAATAACAATAATAATAATAATAGTGATAATGGTAATAGTATTAACAATAATAATGTGTAAGAAAACAAGTGATGCACAATGCAATTGCTCACCACCCGCTGACCGATGCCCAGCCTATCCCCGAGCAGCCGGCCCCCCACCCCGGCCAGCCACCCCTATATATTGTTTAGCATGACGTCAGATGGTATGGAATACCCCTTTGGCCAGTTCGGGTCAGCTGTCCTGGGTCTGTCCCCTCCCAGCTCCTGCTGCACCCCTAGCCTGCTCGCTGGCAGGACAGAGCGAGAAGCCGAAAAGTCCTTGGCCTGGTGTAAACACTGCTCTGCAACAATTAAAACATCAGCATGTTATCAGCGCTCTTCTCATCCTAATCCAAAACATAGCACCCTACCAGCTACTATGAGCTACTTAACTCTGTCCTAACTGGAACCAGGACAGGGAGTTAAGCACTGTCATTGTTAGATGATGGTATTGCACAATACAGTATCGCTGGCATAACTCACAAAATACTGTTCTTATGAATAAAATACTATTCAGCCTCTTTTTCTCTTAAGCATATCATCATATTTCATGACCTATTTAGGTATTTTAAATAATTATTGATATCTCACTTTTTTTTGTGTGCGTGATTCAATTTTGAGTCTGGAGTCTGACTGGAAAGTTCAAGAAATTATTATATTCACAAAAGTTATCTGATGTTCTTTGATAAACAAACAAAAAACAAACCGTAAGATCCCCTAATTCAGATCTACGTTTCTCAGTAGTTGGCAATGATCTCTGCTTCTGTCACATCCACCTTAAATTTTCAATAACATGCAATATTTTCAAATCCCTCTGTACTCAAACATATGGTGAAACCTGTGCAAAACAGCCACTGAAACACAGAACAACTAATAAGGGAGCTTTTATATAGCAAAAAAATCTCTATACATGTAGCAATCTCTTGTACACCATCTTGAGGTGTTCCTATCTTACCATGGCCATGAAAGGGTACTGACAAATCCAGATGTGTGCACTCTAGATCTACTAGTTCTGTGTGTATTGTTCAGAAGATAATGGTTCATAAAATGTGATAAAAAATGAAGTTTAAAAATAGCAAAATAAATAATGCAGTGTACCTTCCTAACAATTTTCTAAAAATATTGTGCTTGCACAGAATAATTCTGTGCCAATAACCTTATGGAAAAGAATTAATGATAACAAATGGGCTATTTATGTATTGCAATTTTTCATCCCAGATGTGCTTGTTATCATTTTGAGGAACCCACATCAATGGTATTAATTTGCTGAGCCATCATGCTAACTTTGCCATAAATCAGAATTTTCTATGCTTCACTAATGATCATGATCACAAACCATTAGTGGTGTTGATTTAGCTACTCTAGCCATGGGTGGTCAGATAGATTGTGACTGGGTTTATAACTTTCATGTAATGCAAGCTGATCTTCCCCTGAAATGTCTTTCCAAAAATTTCCACTTTGACTGAATGCATAAAGACTTGAGGAAGAAAGCCTGTTGGATAATTAATTCATTGGCTCTGGCTGACAAGAGAGGATTTGGTTGATCTAAGAATGCATTCCTCTTCCTGCAACCGCTTTGAGTTTGGTGGTGTTTCATTATCAGTCCTCACTTTCTGATCAGTTCCCTTTATATTTACATCAGAGGATTCAGTTACTTTAGGAATCTAATTCAAATGGGATGCCCAAAGTTAGGAGCATCAAGACCATGTACAAATAGTGCAGGCAGATAGATGGAGAGGCAGAGCACTGATCTTAGATTTCTGAAATAAATAAGCACCCTATGCCTTCTTTGGTGCCTCACCAAGCAACTGAGGTTCACAAACATACCTCCATGAGCTAAATGGGATTTCGTCTCTTAGTGCTGCTTGTCCAGAGACAGACAGTTTTCCCTTCCTCCAACTTCACACAGTTAAACAAGACCTTAGAAAACACAACTAAACCCCATTCTCTATTTATAATCTGAAGATTATAAAATGGCCCATCTTAAAAGTGTTATGATCTCAGGCTGTCTGGTCTATGCCCTGCATCTCTTCTCAGCATCTGGACTGGAAGACAGAGCTGAGCCACAAGGTGTCTCCTAGTTCTTTCTGCGGAGATGAGAATGAGTGAGACCGATGTTACTCTTCTCCCACCCAGGACCTCCTAATTGCTGTGTGCTTTCTCAAACATACTGTGCATCTCTGCTAACGCACCTCTTCAGCTGGAAGCATCTCATGCGCTGTATGGTCCTAATTTGTCCCTCAAGCACTGTACTCAGTGAAGCCACGCAACGGAACAGTGGAAGGAATATAGCCATGATGTGTGCAATTATATATTTAAAATGTACTGTCTATCTCTACATTCATGCATGCATTTTACCTTTAAGCTATGTCTTCTATAAAACCAAATCCACACGCAAAGAACTGCACTGACATAATGAACTTTGCTTACAAAAGTATGCAAATATGGCAAGACTTCTAAAATACTGAATTATCTTTCCTCAACCAGCAGGAATTTCTCACCTTTAAAACAAGTTCACAAAACTACCTTACTGCTTTTTTGTTTTTAAGTTAAAAATCATAGCAGTCCTCCTGTGGTCTGTTTGACATCTCCATGTAATATCTTTAAAAAAAGATGCTTTACCACTTCATAATGCAATCTTTTGCATCAGAACCTCCCATCAGGCATTCAGATAAGTCCTGTTGTAACATCTCTACACCAATTTTAAAGACGCTGCTTGCTTCCTTTTAAAACAGGTAGAAACATGAGCATGGTACTAGAGATTTCAAGATAACAATCTCTATTACCTCACGTTTTAGTAAACACACGATCCTGAATACAAAACTACCACAGAACAGCTGATAAGAGGCATTTGTTGGCATCCTCAAGTAATTGCAACTAGAGAATCTTATGGCAAGGAGGACAACAGTTGATATATTTCGATGCTTACACTGCTTGATGAAATAATTATGAAAATTTTGTATCTTTAAGAGTGATTTGTATGTGGCATTCAGAATAATCACTTGTAAATATATTTGCTGTTATGCTAAATATATAATTGAAATATTCAGTTCTCATAATTCCAGTTCAAGTGGCATAAATGCGCTATTCTCAGCGTCTGAAGCATTCATATTCTACACAATCAATTCACAAGTTTGAAGAGTTTTTATATGTATTTTGTTAGCAAGCTATCTATACTTGTTCTCTCATGCTGAGCACAGCAGGGCTACCGCCGGCTCCCTGATCCCCCAGCTGACTTCCAGCCCTGCAGGAGAGTGCGGTGCGGCCTCAGAGGCGCCAGTCCTGCAGACTCCCATGCTCCTGCCTTTGCTGATGGGCAGCCTGGGGGGCTTTAGTCGCAGTTAACCCTCACTGATGTTATCATCTTCCAGCCCTAGGGGTGGCCTAAGGCTGAGGATCCCCCTGTTTGCTCCAGTCCTGACCCAGCTCTCATCCTCGCTCCCCGCAGCTGTGTGAGCGCTGGCATTGAGCTGCTTGGTGGTGTTTGAGTTTGTGGCTTCCCAGATTCCTGGGATCTACCAGGCATGAGTAAATATGGGTTTGTATAAAGGGAAGACATGCTTTATAACCTGCTGGAGTTCTTTGAAAGTGTCAACAAACATATGGTTAAAGGGGATGCATTTAATATAGACTACATAGATTTCTTAAAGGTCCTTGACAAAGTCCCTCACCAGAGTCTCCTAAAAGAAGAAAGGTCTTTGCGTGGATAGATAAATAAATGAAGACAGAAAACAACGGGTAGGAATAAATGCTCTTTTTGTTTACGGTGGGAAAAGTTTGCCAGGAGCCTCCTGCAATGCATTTTGCCTACACTGTGCCATTCAAGTTGTTCATAAATGATCTGACGAGATGAAAAAGTCTGCTAAACTCATCAGAGTAGTAAGAAAGGAGGACTAACTGTGAAGAACTATGGAAGGACTTTATGAGATTGAATTACTGGATGATAAAATGGCAGATGAAATTTGGAACAGCAATGCACATGACAAAAAAAAATACCCTAATTTCATAAGTAAAATAAGCTCTGAGCTAACCATTCCCATCCAAGAACAAGATTTTGGAGCTGTGTTAAACAGATCTACGAAAATGCCAGCTCTGTGCTCACCTGTGTAAGAAGATCAAGTGAAATATTAGAGATTACAAAGAAAAGGAAAAGAGAACAAAACTGAACTTTATAATGCCACAGCACAGGTCTGCATTTCAAACGCATTTTGAATATTGTGTGCAATTTTGGTCCCCTCATCTCAAAAATGATATAGCAGAACAGGATGGGGTTCAGAAAAGAGCTGTAATAGTTAGCACATCAGAGGTGCCAAGTGAATTACACACAAGTGACTCCAGAAAAGATTAGGGCTTTCAAATCTGAAGAGGAGGAAACAACAGAAGGTTAAATCATGAATGACATGGAGAATGTAAGGAGTGATCGTTCATTGCTGCTCCCAACACAGAAACCAGACAGCATCACATGAAGTTGAAGGAAGTGATTCTCAGTAAAACGTGAAATTAAGCTGCAGAATTTCTTGGCAACGGATGTTATAGATTCCTATTTAGATTCCATGTACTCCATGTATAAAAAATTATTAAATTGCTACTGGGCATGGAAGTCCTCAAGGTACAACGTGTCAGAGATCAGGTGAGTACACAGGGAATGCATCCTGTAAACTTTGTCTTTCTCTTACTCATCTCTATCTTTAGGTTTTAGCTACTGTGAGAGAGAATATGACGCCAGATGGACCCACAGTGTGTGATGCAGGACAGCTGCTTTTCTGTATAATCAACAGGAATGGAAAGTGAACGTATGAGGAGGGTAGGGTTGCTGCCTAGCTTGTTTGTCTACCTAATAGTTTGATGAAGAGTTTATTTATCTTTTTTTTTTTTTTTCACTGTGTGGGTGATCCTGTGTGTGTTGTGTTGGTCTCTTCTCATTGAATCTACTGCATGTGCATGGAGAAACTGCTTGCATCTTGCATATTGTAGAGGATCTGCACAATATGTGGCATCACCGGCATATCTCAGATGCACTAGATTCATTCAGCACGGAGTCTACTTGCACATACTCTGCATTTTTTTTGTACGGAATGAGCCAGTTTACAATAAACTGCCGAAGTGCTAACCACGAATGAAGCACCGCAATGGAACTTATGGAATATTTGCAGTGAGATAGTTGTACCAGAAAAAGGGGTAAACTGCAATATTAGCCCATCTGTTTGAGGGGGTCATCCAAGAGAGATCTGCATTACCCATGGATTTTTATAATCACACAAATCTGAAGTAGGTGCTGAAATTAATACACCACTGGACTTATCTTTCTTTTTAAGTCTTAAGCAGCTGAGACATTAGTTTGCTTAAAATATGAGCTATACTTCTTAACGTGATTTACTTGATTAAGGAACTCAGCACTATCTTAAGTATCATCACTATCAAACAGCAAGCATTTCATTGAATAAAGATGTGACTGGGTTGAAAAACTCATGTGAAAAGATTTATTACTTAATAAAGTTTGCTTAGCACATTTAGTCTGGATGTGAATTATAAGCTTTGGATGTTCACCATCTATATCCTGCAGCACATAAAATAAGGAATATCTAGTCCCCTTCCACAGGTCAAAAAATAATAACTGCATTTTGGCTACTGATCAAACAAAAAATATGTAGAGATTGGACCTGCCCCAGCTGTGCTCTGGCAGCAAAGAGGCTGAGGCATCTTGATAACTGAATCAGAGACATGAGCTTGAGAACGGCCCCGTCTCGGCACTGAAAGCCACCTACAATCACTTTCACTGCAGGTGGGAAAGTATCTGTGGGCTGAACAGCAAAGGTGGGACGTCAGGCTGTCAGCCGCATCGCTGGCTGGTGTGTCACTGCCTACAGCCCTTTATATGCTGTACCGACACCAGCCCAACGGATCACCTATGTAGGAACTGACTTTTTGTCTCAGCTGTCTAGAAAACAAGGCTCTGTAGTGACTGTTTTTAAGTCTGCTCGGCATGTGAACTTAGAAATGCCTAAGAATAGGTAGCTCCTGGGTGGCTTTATAATGCATGACATTTTGTGTCTTCAGGTCTACACATACATTTATTGCAAACTGTTTCTAAAATAAGAGATGGCTCTTAGCATGTAAAGTAACAAACTAAAACATCAGCAATTCATGATTACACTACTATCCTGCAATGGAAAAGATATTTTGTTTCTTCTTCTTCTTTTTTTTTTTTTTAATTTTTAAGTTTAAATTGAGTTCTCCTATCCAATGTTAGTTAAGAAATAGCAGTATGAATACAGAGATATACAAGATGGCTGAGTCAAGTTCCACTGATTTACCAAAAAGCTGTTAGGCAGAGAACACGTAAGGTCTGAATGCGAAGTCCAGTGTGTACTTGTGAAAGTCTGTACACATTATTTAAGAGGTGAGAAGCAACCACAGTGATACAAGGAAAAAAAAAGTGAAAAACAGACTTCTGATTAGAAATATTAAAATATACAGCTTTTCACAGAGAACATTTTTATAGTTCTTTATTTTAAGGATGTATTTTCACTTCTGCTTGCCACCCCCTAGTACTTTTTTTGCAACTTTTGCATTCATTTTGATGATTTTTATTACAAATGTATCTATCCATAACACTTGTGGAAACTCATTAACAGTTATTCCTTGAAACATTTTTGGCTACCAGAAATGAATGAATAATGAAAACAATATTATAAATGGATATAAATCAGAGTCTACCACTCTTATCTTACAACTGTATTAGATACTGCTTACTTAAAAGTAAGTGCATACAAGAATCAGTGCTTATTTATATCCACTTAAAGTACAAAACTGCATGGCTTAACCTTGCAAACAAGCATATGATACTGGCAGTATCAACCAGGTGAGCAACCAAAAGAAATGTAATGGATTTAGCCACAAAACCCTGATTATTTCTCTTTCCATTTGTATTATTTTGAACCTTCTAAGGGTATGCCATGTTGTCAAAGTGGCCACTAACAGTGCACATAAAATACTTCTATCATTATGTTTCCTCTCTATACATACCCAGAATTCATCTCAAGCACTTTCTGTCTTATAACATTCCCTCAAAAAATTGTGTTTTCCTACCCAGAGAAAAACTTAGTTGGATTTTTTTTTCTTTTAATTGCAATTATCCGTTGAAATCTTCAGGTAAGAAACAAACAAAAAATCACAAATAGTCATATAACTTAACCCATAACCTTAATCATTTTTATTTGGGAATGTCTATAGTCTTTCATGTAGCTCATGACTCTGTTCTTCTCTAAATGTTAGATTTCCTAGTCTCCACATTCACCAGATTTTACTCCTCTAAAACTAGAGGAGGAAACTAATCCTTAGGACATCAGGCAATTGTGATTGATGTGAGATACTGTTTGATGGAGACTGAAAAATTACTACTCTGTTGATAGCCAAACCTCAGTTTTAAAACTTTTGTTTTTCAGTCGGAAAGCAAAGGCTTTCCAAGAAAAACAGATGTTGTATAGATACAAATTAACAGCAATTATAATTTTAATGGAAAATCTTTAACCATCTCAGCTATATTTACATCTGTATGTCTTCCACTTTGTCCCTGTATGATATACTTACATATTTAAATGTCAAGATGACATAAGATTTCAATGTTGGTGAACGCATAGGTTTATCTGAGAGCACTTTTTTTTTATGTATATTTGAAACACAAGCAGATTATGGTTTCTGAAGAATTTTTTAAAAAAACTCTGATAAAAATGATGTACTAAAATCCTACAAAACTTATACACCACAATGATCAGGGATGGCTGATTACAGCTAGCTTGCTAAATTCAAATTAATCCCAGAACTCCACATGTTGGCTTCACCACAAGCATTGCAAATGAGACATTTGAAGAGTGAGGGGAATTTTCAAAATCAGACATAAACTAAGAATCTTATTCCTGAGACAGTACAAATCTAGTCTCGCACTATTTATGACATGATAAAAGGAAGCTTTTAAGATGTGACAGAAAGAAAGACTGGTATTGTATATCTGAATTCTTAATCAATGAGACCATGAAGATTCGACTGTTACCAGGCCTGAGTAACAGATTTATTGCATTTGGAAACACTGATGTGAAGTATAGACAAGATAAATACTGGAGATGACACTAGCAGCTGATATAAGTACTTTGAAGTCCTCAATTATGATCCATTATTTATGATCTAGCAAGAGATGTGGATAGGAGGACAGAGTCCCTTTCTCAAAGGTTTGAATCCAAGAGATGAGGAATTAAAGAAAGGAATAGATGATTTCCTGAGAGAGGGCATAAATTGTTTTCCTCTCACTTCTAGCAAGCAATCCCAACATTTGGAATATGTAACGACATTATTAAAATTGCTTTGCATAAAATTATGTGTATCCTAAATAATGCATAAGCAGTGCTCATTACTGTTGGGATTATTTTGGACTAATTCAGTGTCAGAAAAATTACTCTAACCAGAATCAGCAGGATATTGGACACTGCACAATACACTGAAGCTGCCTTGCACGTACATTGGTTTGGGTCCAGTAGCCCTTCATTACAGTCACAGAAATTTTTATGGCAGCTGGAGAGCCTTATAACTGAAGGTATAATCTATTACAATTGAAGATTAAATGTAAATTAATACTAATTTTGAAATGTACGTATTTGCAACCTGGATTTCCAAGTGTACTAAGCTCTCACAGCATCCAGATGGAGTTACAGCTGCCCAGCTCCTTTGCAGCACAGGCCACGGGCACTAATTAGAATTTGGAACAACGACAGTAGACTCTGCATGTTTACACTGCCTACCCAGGGTAAGCTTTCATTAAAGCTACCTATAGAAATAAGTATATATGATCTTTAAATTAATCTTTCCAGAGCACCTCACCAAGTTATATTGAGATTCTAAGACTACCGTTACTGAAGTGGATAATTTAATCCTAACAGCCATTCTTCAGAAAGATGATGTTGAATATATCCTTCTTCAGTACCTGAAATCTTCGTGGTTTCCTACCATAATTAAGAAAATGATATAGGTACTTAGAAATTAGTTTTATGTTTTGACCAAATATAAATGCAGGGAAAAAACAACAACAACAAAAACAAAAAACTCCTGCAAAATAGCAATTTAAAATATATAAAAATACATCAAAATGTAGAAAAAAGGCCAGATATTTCAAAGGAAATTAAAAAAATATAATTTCTTCACTGTACATTGCAATTAGCAGAAATATTTTACTTAGTTACATTTGTTTACCCACTGATCCAAAATACATTACAAAATACAGGCACTCCATTGTGTCCTTTGAATTTGACTCCAATGTAATCAAAATCTGTTACTTTACATTTAAATCTTTTTGCAAACACATTCATTGCTCATTCTGAACAACGAACTGCAGCCAAAATGAAGGGACATAGAGGAATTTTGATACAGGATTCAGTGGTGGAAATTCATACTGCTCTTTTATTTGTCTCTGCAAAATGCTGAAACTATTCCTAAATTTAATACTTAGAAAATATGAAGAATAACTTGGTAATCACCAGCATCCACGCCTTTTATATCTGTTTAGTGGTAGTTCCAAAAAAACAGTCTATTGTCTAAACACCATAGGGTTGTGTGCAAAATCGGAGTTTTCCTCCCCTACAGCTAAAGGTTTAAAACTCTAAATTTCTTAGTAATTGCTGCACCAATGATGATCTATTTTCCTCCTTTCATTCGGTTTCTATTTTTGAGTAGGAATACAACTTTCTAAATGCTGTTCATTGATTCATTGTTCAAATGTATTACTTATTCTATTTTGCTATCACAACTTCTTGCCTGGATCTTGCAAGACTCCAGGTAGGTGAATTTTTCCATTTCCAAGGCAAGACTATAGCAAGGACAGGGAGTTTGAAAGGAGACCAGGAAGACATGGGTAGTTGCTCTCCACTGTGGGCAAACCACTGGTGGCAATGTGGTGACAGCGAACTGCGAAGTGTCTCCAGGAGGAACAGCACCTCAGCCAGTAAAGTGTTTTTCTGCAGTTCCACCCAGCAGCACCCACTAAGTTCCTCCACATACTTCCGTGGCAGGAGGCTCCATTCCTCAGAGATCCTCTTGCAGGATGGTGTGGTCCACTTTTTCTCAGAGGGGATTTAACTTATTTTTAATATGTGTCAAATGATAAACATGCATAAGCAAAAGGCTGACTCCATCAGAACCCATCTGAAAAAAAAATCAGTCCAAAACGTTCTTACTTTGATATAATTATTCTGACGAAACAGGTATATTTCTTGGTTGTCAACATGAGAGCATATTTTTATTCATGCTACGCTGTAAAGGATTTTAAATTGTCTAGGAAGGGGCGGTGGGGGTGGGCAGTTCTTCATGCCACCATCCAGGTGGCCTCTTTAGCAGCAAGTTGGCTCAAGCACACGCTCCAGTCTCAAATTGTTGTGTGTGTGCTTCTGTGGCATGCTAAGCAAATCCTGCCATCCTCTTCCAGCTCTATCAGCTAGCATCTTTCAATCAACAAATTGCACTTTGGCACGAACAGAAGGTTGAAGATGGACTTCTGCCACCCTCCCCGTCCCAGGATAAATAGCTACGAACATATGCAGAGTGTGTTGTTCATTTTTAGGGCTTTATGAAGACACATTTAATTGTACTGAAAGTGCAATTGATGGAAAGTGAGTTACAGATTGAATAGGCAGTGCAGCAGATGTACAAGGTCATTCAACAAGGACTACTCATTACTTCAAATTACCACCCTTGAGGAGAAATTGTAGTATATGCCAGGATGGAGGCTTGCGCTCTGACACCTCATCTTTCTGTTCCATCCCAAAGGCCATCTTTGTTGTCTTACAGATAACATTTCCCAATTAGAATGTGCTACCTTAAATTGCAATGACTCGATGGCCATTTCTATTATAATTCATGTATGTGAAGTATGCTACTACTGCTTCCATTCATTTTAAGAAAGCTGATTGCAAGAAGTTGCATACAGTGTGTTCGTATGTTCACAGACCTGTTTCTGACCCATTTGACAATGATGAAAGACAGACGCCTTGTTCAGTTTTAAATCACATTAGCATTCTATTTTCATTTATCTTTTTCTTTCATAACTCCTCATTGAATTATAGTCTGACAAAAATTGTCAGAAAAGAACATAACTTGCTAAACAACTTATAGGGTTTGACACTGTTGGAATTTTTGCTTCTACTTACTTGGCATTCATGAACAAAAACAGGTATTACCTGGACACCATCAACTACACCACTTAAATTCTTCTCGGAATCAACAGTATACTACACAAGATAATTCATGACCTTTTTTTTTCAAAAACTGCTGCTTCCCAAAGAGCAGCCATCACAGCCTTCATACTTTTCAAGCTATTTCCCAGTGAGCTAGAAGGGAAGCATTGCCCTCTCCATATAGGAGAGACGTAAATTTAGGTGAGATGGAGTCAATGAGGCATTCTTTAAAGAATGCTCTTTCCAAGAATTCTTCCAATTTCATTTAGCAGAAAGTCAGGCTTCCTATCAAAGGAGTATCTGCCAGAAGCAGTAGAAAATGACAGCAATTAGCTCAGCCCATAGTTCTGTCCATCTATACTAATCAGTTCTCTCTCTAAAATGAGAAAAAAAAGAACTACGTTTTCCTCAGTACTGTTCCTGCTGTTTGTGGTGGGAAATTACTGTCAGATGTACTTCGTGAAGGTCTACACATCTTCTGGATTTACTGACCTATGGTAACTTGGCCATCTCACAGTGATGATTCTCACAGCTGCTTGAGGAAAGCAGTCCTAGTTTTCGACTAAATCTTTCTGTATCTAGGTTAAATAAAAAAGATGCCTTGAAGTCCCATATGATTATTGTATAGTAGAAAAAAACTGATTTTAGGTGGCTGTTCCTACTTTTGCAAAGATGAGTGCTGCTGTATTTACAGCACAGTTGCTCTGCCCTGCCAATGCACAGGCTAAGGAGTTTTGCCTTCAGGGGATGTGGCTGCTTGCCTGTGGGACCTATGGATGCCACCTCATCAGCTGATTTCTTGCCTTCTGCAGCACTATTTTGCACCTGTGGCACACAGCCTCACTGCCTTCTCACAGGGAGCAATGGGTTACATGTCCTGTCCATCCCTTCAGCAGATGCTTTTCTGGCCCCTCCAACCCCCTTTCCAAATCACAGTCTTCTTTCTCAGCAGGACCTTTAAAGAAAAGCCTTTGTTTCCTTTCCCCGGTGGCTTTTTAGACTGTTGTCTTCTACACAGCAAGCCTTTCTGTTTAACAAATGTATGCTGTGATGGCGTATGTCATGACATCAAGAAACGTTTTACTGTTTATTTTTGAAGACATGGCAGAGGTGCCTTCAAGTAAGAATGTAAAAAGTCTTCGACCTTTCTCTGAAGAACGTCAAGTTGGACAGAAAATGTTAAAAGCAAAAGAGAACTCTGAAAACCTAGGACATAACTTAAGATTTACATTTAACTACTTGTATTGGTCAAGACAAATCTCAGAAAGTATGTAAGCTACGTAATCCTTAACCTTGTATTTTTTGCTAGAATTTAGTGTAGAGATCCTGACAAAGGAATACAATAAATACCATATTTACTTATAGGAGAATGATGGCTCCTATTCATATCAACTTCAATCTACATTCTCAGAATTGCTGATCTAACAAATGCCACTGAATGAAAAAGAACTGGACATCAGTAGGAATAGTGTTATTTGCAAACACTTTTTCTGCAGAAAAATGTCAACCTTTTTCAAGATAACTGACTCAAGTAGCTGTACTTTGAAATATTGGCTATTACCTTCCAAAACATGCTAACTAATTGTCTAGAAAACTCTGAAAAAAATACATATTTTTTTTTGTCTTCAAAATGCAAAGGAGAAAGAATAAGAAAATGATTTACTGGGTACGTTTCATAATGTAACTGATAACACTTATCCTGCGTGGTTGCAGAATGCCCAGTAATTACGAAGAGTGGAGTAAATTTTTCTTTCTCATTTTCATGTCATCCCATTTCTTCAAGATCTGGCATCAACTACATTTATTTATGAGTGGTCACCTATAAATCTCATGATAAGAACTGTTTCTTACAACCCAAAGGCCAGAGATAACACGTTCATTCAAGCAGGTATTTTTATCCGTGTGCTGTGTACATCACTGTGCTGAACAATTTTTTACTATATTCAAGTACTATGAGGTCTTCAAGAGTATCAATCAGTCAGCAGATACACTCTCTGGAGGCTTTATGGTTCTTTAAAATGGCACACAATGCTTAGTTAGTCTATGGACTGCATGGCTGTCACAATTGATAAGAGCTCAAGTCAGTGCTGGACACATCCAGCCTTGTTTTGTTTTTCTTCCCTCATTCTTTGTCACTGTTTATCTCTGTTTTGCAATACTTAGTTTCTGTAGTGGACAAATACAGTTCCTAATAGTAATATGATTTTCTGCAAAATGTTAGAGCACCGAAGTAATTCCATTTTTTTTCGTTTTTCCCATACATCTGACTGACATACCACTCAAAAGGCATCCAATCAAGTGTATCTCACTGCAATGCCATGTCTTCTGGTTTGTAAGATGCACTCTGATCAAGAAATGGCTAGAAACAATAGTGGCTGTATTAAAATACTGCAAGAAGAAACCATTATGCGAAAGAGAAACATTCTGAGTCTATGAGCATTGACAGCGTTCCTTCAAAAGCAAGCTTTAAAATGATTTAGTAAGACACAAAAAAATTTATTTTGGTTTGGTTTTCAGAGAATGCTCCTTGTGCACTTAAAAAAGATGAACTTTTCTCTAAAGGAAGGGAATTAATTGAATTACTGCAAAGACAAAAATAAATAATATGGTAGAGGTTGATGGTGTCATTTTATTTCCTGATAAATAGGTAGACACCTTGACTAGTCGCTACTAGTAAAGTAGCAGTTCTGACGTTAAGTGTTATGGATGAGGACAAACTTTCTGAAGTGGTCCATTTATACTGGAGTCAAATTATACCGATCACAGTCACAGTCGGAACTCAAAGTACTGCTGCTTGCACTGATCTTGTTTTCCAGATTAATCTGAGTTCACCCTCAAATTCTGCCTACAAAAGCACTACAGTCACTTAAACAATTTTTATAGAGAACACTTTCCTAGCAAGCGAGTAAATAAGATATTCCTTTCTACTAGCCATTTATTAGCTCCCATTGTTCCTGAATTTCCACTTTGCTGTGCCAATTTCAACGTATGAAGAGGTTGATAGTTTATGAAAAAATGTATCATGTTCAAAGTCTCATTTTGAATGGACTCACTATCTAGCCTTTCATCAAGTATACACAACTGCGGAACAGTCTTCCAAGCTTTTACAAAGAAACCTTTACTACTGTAACGGTTTTACTGCCATTACTTTATTCTTAAAAATACATATTTTTGGTTATAAATTGTATGCAGGTTATTCAGCTGGCTATAACTTTTGTTTCTACATTAACTCACAAAGTACTGAGAAATGAGAATACTGCTAATAAAAATGGAACAGTGCAACAGACAATGAGGTAGCTCAACTTCTATATAGAAAATCATTAAATGAAAGTCTATACAGCTTGACAAAACCTGATGCAACTATGACTACAATGAATGCACTTTTACAAAGAGTAGAGAAACACATCACTCTATAACTATGAAACCTCAAGGAAAGAAACTGAATAATCTCATCAAAGGGCTGAATGTTAGGTGTACTGGAGCCAGCAGTTCATAAAATCTTGTATTTCAAATTTAGATTAACTTCTTTTACAGAATATTAAATTTTTATTTGCTTAGGGGCATCCCTTTAATGTCACAAGAATGTTAGTAGGAGTTAATAGAAGAAATTTTGAATCATCAACACTGAAGAAAATTGGATCCTAGCAAGTGTATTGAATAATAATATGATGAAGAGGACACAGGAACTGGACAAAGCTTTGATGCAGATACCGCCATGCCCAGATAATGCTAGATGTAGAACAGACGAGGAACAGAGCAGCCTTTCAAAAATTAATTAATCAACCTTCATTCCACTGAGGTAATGCCTTCTTTGAAATGTGTTTTTGCATGGTTCTTTTGACAGCTTCTCCTCGCATAAATCACCACCTTAATTTCAGCTCCCCCTATAGCAGAGGTAAACCATGCACACCTTACTGTTTCAAAAGACACGTCCCACGCCCTGTTTATCACCTTACCTGCATACTTTCCACCAAAACACTTAAACCACAGGGCTGTTCTGTGTGAGAAGCATCTCTCCTCCCTCCCTAACTCCGATGGGAGAGTTTCCAGGTAATGTTGCCCATTAGGAAGTAACACCCTGGGAGGGACATTGAGCATTTCAGAGAGTTCACTGAGAATTTCAGCATTTCATTGCGTTTCTCAAGAGCACTTCAGCAGATGCTGAGGGTAAGCACAGCTTGGGGCAAGATGCTCTGTTGTGGAGTAGGACAACAAAGTGGTGCTATATTATAGGGAACAGCGATGTAAAAACTGAGTACACTAAACAAATGAATTCTGTCAGATACAGGAAATAAACAGTAAAAAGAGATGAGAAAGTGGGTGTATGGTGGGGAAATGAAAAGCTCTTTTCAGATCAGATCTATATAGAGAGAAAACTTCCACAGCCCAGAGACCAACCACAGCCTGCTGTGACTGGCGCCGCACCAAGACACAGGTGGGTTTCCATGGGAGGGACTGGCTGGGCTCTTAGGCTGTTTGAGGAGCCATATGAGCAGCTCCCACATGGGTCGTGGGCACCTGTATCTCCTGCCTGGCAGTGCAGCAGGGCTGCTACCAGCCCTGCTAGCTAATATGAACCCACAGCACTGTGATAAAGTTAGACAGCAACAGGCAGTCTGCTTGGGTTGTTCTGCAACCCAGATGACTCTCATTCCAGTCCTGTGCTAAAAACAAAATCCTAAAGCTGTAGAGAGCCCCTCTAATTTCCTGGTGGCCAGCTCCCCTCTGCTCTCTGAGCTGTGGTGCACACCTTAGGCCTTTTGATAGGTCACACGATTTGGCGTGTGGTTCTGAGGATATGCTGGGAGACCAATGTAGTAAAGTAAGTTTTATTGTCAGCGGCCATTCAGCACTTTGAGTGTGTGTTGGAGCACCTCTGAAGGACACTCCAGGCTGCATTGTGTTTCAGAAGCTCTTTGGCTTTTGGTGAGATAGCATATCCCAAGAGCAAATGGGAACGAAGGAGGTTGCACCAACTCCATATCATCAGGTTCACAGTGTAGGTTACATTTTTCTACTGAGCTCAGATGGGTTCCTGCTCCTGTTGTGTCCCATGCATTTGTTGACTATAATTCTAATTATTAGGCGCTGTATAAATTTCAAGAAATGCTGTTATTTCTGTAATTTATACTGCACCCGTTAGTGTGTTCCACGCTTGCTTTCTATTGCTTTCCCATCACATAGTGTGATGTTGCATAAAGGCTTTTATCCCCAGAGAGCTTTTTTTCATGAAAAGTGCTGAGACGCTGGAAATCTATTCAAAACAGTGCTGCTATCTTTGACTTTGATACAATTAGCTGCTCAGTAAAAGGCACACTGGAATACGCTATGAAAGAAATAAAAAATTCACCGAGTCAATTCCGAGTTGATTCAGTGCTGACGTGTTTAGCCGACTGTCTCAAAAAAGATAAGTAGCAAACCATTTCAAAGATAACTCTTCCCAAACAATAAAAAAAATACCTTAAACTTGACATTTCCAAAATGATGAATCTTGGATTAAATCATGTGAAATGTCAAAATGAAGAGAAAAAGAAAAATCAATAGCTGTGCAGATGAAGCAATGTGAGGTCAATCGTACTATACAGCCAGTGCCAGGCCACCCATGTCTTTTTAATAGCAGCATTTTTGCACAGTAGCTGCAAGACACCAGAGAACAAATTTCAAGACTGAATCCCTTCTTAACAACAAAATTATTAAGCATTTTGTTTTTAGAGACTGGAGTAGAGACATAATAAAACATGTCCAAAAAATTTTTACTGCATCCTTAGGATTAGTTCACCAACTTTACCCTCAGTATTTCATGTTACATTAGCATTTCCCTTTGAGTCTGGGATGCTTTTCCTGCTGGGTAACCGAAAGCTTTATTCAGAGAAGAAAAAGAAGGGCTTAGAAATCAACACTGCTTCTGAAATGTGCCCCGAGCCTGCTAACTCTTTTGTGACAAAACCAGGATTTTCCTGTGAAAGCCAAAGGCACAGGCATGCTGGAGAACGTGCGAGGGGCTGTCCT
Source organism: Anser anser (assembly GCF_964211835.1). Taxonomy (NCBI): domain Eukaryota; kingdom Metazoa; phylum Chordata; class Aves; order Anseriformes; family Anatidae; genus Anser; species Anser anser. Next base: position 88,521,118 of record NC_139720.1, read on the forward strand.
GCCGTACTGCCCAGGCACGTGTGCTGATGGAGTACGTGCCTCCCACTCCCAGGCCAGGAGGGCTGCACACGGTGGACACCCAAGGTGGCTGTCTTGGGCCCAAATGCAGACAATATGAATGTTTCCCCCTCTGTATTTTAGTGTGTGTGATTAAGAAGGAGATCTGGTGCATTTCATTTTCTTTCATGTACTAGAAGCTACAATCTTTACAACTTTTATTTTTGAAGATGAACACCGACTATTTTTGACTAGTCTGGGTCTCAGCTACATTTGCAGTGAGGTGACAAGGTACTCTGCATGTCCACAGGCAGCTTTCACTCCATTGTAGTGGGGTTTTGTAGGCCTAAATGCAACCAAATTGATGACGCGATTGCTAATACACTGGGAAAGATGGATGAGAAGCTGAGCTAGCTGGTAATGCCTTTGGACCAGCCAGAGGAGCTGCTGAATACAGAAATGTACCTGTAAGAACTGAAGAATAATCACCAAGTAGGAAAAACACACGTTTTTCTAGAGCAGTGTAACATAGTGATTTTCCTATTACCCATAATCACTGTTTTAATTTAGGTTTAAGAGGTTTCTCAGTGAACATACATCCTAGATGTGGAATATTAGCAGAAGTGTTTGTAACAGCTCTGTTTACATCTGAGAGACAAACATAAGTGCCATGGAACTGGATAATTCCTGGATAATTCCTTAAGAGGGGACTGAGCAGAGAGAACAATTTTCTTCATTTCTTTCTGATCAGTGGGACAGAACGTTTATTTCAAAAGAAAGAAAAAAAAAAGAAATTTCAGATGAAAGAGGATGTTTGAAATTGTATCAGGGATTAGACTCATAATGGTGTAAACTACATGTAACCTCCTAAAGCTAACTTCTCTCTCCAAAGATAAATGGCATTAATTCACAATACCATCCCTACACCTCTCCAGTGCTTCTGCATAAGTTATTTTTTATAGCATGAGCTGCTTTACAACTTTAAGATGGAGACAAAAATGGAAACTAAACTATTTTATAAAATATAGTTAGTGCTAGTAAAATAAAGCTGTATGTGAAGTTTTTCTTTTAAGTTTTTCTACAATAGTTATTATCGATATCTTTTATTGCTGTTTAAAGAGAAAGTGGGAGGAAAAAACCTCACTTGGAAGGATATGAGTGCATTATATCAAAAATGGTCTTCATTTTAAGACTTTTTTACAGCTAGAAAAGAATTCAGCCGGCTTTTGAAAGGAGATTTTTCACTCAACCACCCACTGTAGAGCTAACATAATTGTGGTGTCGAACCACACCAGACTGTGTCAGTTCTCTCTGTAATTACTGAGCAGACAAGGGCATTCTGGAGTATGACTGAAGGATTGTTGTTTCCCCAAATCTGGTAGGAATCTTTTTGAGCTGAATGTGGGCAATAAATGTGAAAAATTTATTGTCTTTGATGAGCTGATGGTTAAATAGCTTCTTTAAAAATCTCTTGGCATTTGCCAAGGCAATACATTCAGAAACACATCTTTGAAGAAGAGGAAGAAACCCCTCCCAGCTCCTCTTTCCATCATTACTTAATACATGAAGATGCAAATATGAACTGTTTTATTCAAAAAAGCTGAAACTCAGAATATGGCTCTGATGTAGGACATCTATATGATAGAAAATTATGCCGACAGTGAAATGCAAAAGATAACCTGGAATTTAGCCCTGCACTTACACAAACATTGATGATTAGAAATCACAAAGTGACTGAACAGGAAGAATGATGCTTTCTCAGAGCTCAGAGGAATCTCTTAAAAATCATTTTATGCTTGTAAGGATTTATTTTTTTTTCTTTGCTCCAAGACAGAAAATCCTCTTCATCTATCCAGTTCTTACAGGAACACTATGGAAAACAAAGCCTACATTCTCCTAGCTAGTGTTACAGTACATCAAGGAAAGGACACTCCGCTTTGTCCACAACATTTCTGGTCCATATAACAGAGTACCCTCTTTGAAAAAATAACCAATGCATTACTCCTACAACAGAAATGTATAAAAACATTTTGATAAATTTCTACCAACATTAAGTTTTCTGATGTTTATAGAAAAAGAAAAAAATATCAAAACAGATAGCCTCCCTCAGGAAGTAACTATTTACTTTCTTACCAAATAAGAACTAGTTACTGAATTATATCTGGGGACAAACCATGAAAGAGAGAGATGAGAAAAATCAAAATGTCATAACAACTGCATGGTCCTATGGGTGAACTCGCAAGCAGTCCTGGAGAAATGATGTTTTAACAACCTCAGCTATAAATTACTCTTGTACTCTCTTCCTTTCTACATAAAAGACAAATACATAAGGGTCTTGTAATTACTTCATCGAGCATTTTTTCAGGTGTGCGGCTCACTTTAACTTGTGAGATTTCACATTTCAACTACAGAAATCTTAACTTTCCCTATCTAAACTCATTTACACAAAGATCTGAAAGCAAAAATATTTTAGAATTACTGTTGCAGAGGACTATTCATTCCTTTTTTGCTTATAGATTAGTATTTTTTGGGATCTTGCTATTCCTGCAGTATGAGTATGTACCAGCTGTTTGTGAAAAAAATCCTGTTAATCAGTCTAATTAAACCAATACATTTTATTGCATATTTTTGCATTTCATTAGTATTCTGTAAAATCAAACTGCAAACGCTAATTACATGAGCCAAAATTCAAATGCAAGCAAAAAGCTCATAAAACTCATTTTTTTTAATTTTAATATAAAAATATCTCTTGCAGTCTTGATACATCTGCTTAAATTTAGAGTATTTATTTATAAGTATATCCCTCCTTAAAGTATTTATTGTTAGTTTAGGACTATAGAGAAAAAGAGCATCATATCCTGCTGTATACATGCTTGTCAGCAATTCCTCAAAGGTTTTTGAGTTGCTCGTCAATCCCAGTCAAGCTGGACATGGAATCAGAGAATAATTCATTTTGGAAGGGACTTCCAGCAATGGTCTGAACATTTGGTCAAAACAAGGCCCAGTTAGGTCAAGGGTTTCAGGGCTTTATCCAGTAAAGTTTTGAATATTTCCAAAGATGGAGTAGAAGACTTCAAGGTATCAAGTTTCCACAAGTATTAAGTAAGCGGTTCAGCAGAGTAGAAAGCTTTTATTAACATCCTTCACTGAATGAAAGACTGCTCTCAACCCTTATGAAATGCCACACTATCCACTTGAGAGCGCCTGAGACTTGAAACCAAAGCATATGAGGCTTCAGTGGGTTCGTTGCTTGCAGAACCATGTGTTCTGCCTGCAGAACAAAACTTCATGAAAGGCTGACAAAGCTTTCTAAAAAACTTTCAGTCTACGCTGTAGTCAATGGTAATAATATATTAAGCACTAAAGCATCAGTTTAACTGGGAATGCTAAATTATGTTAAACTTATAAATGCATTGGTAAACGATTGACTGATTGTTAATTAAATTAAAATATAGATTCTACCTGGAAAACACATGAAATGAACCTAAGTTTTCTATCACTGTATACAGGGAAAATAACTTTCAAAATAACTAAGTAGTTCAAACAATGATGTTTGGTTCTTCCACATGATCTCCCAGAGCTGTGCTCTCTGCCTATGACTCTTCTATTGTATTTCTCAATGGAAAAAAAAATACTTAAACAATTGGGATTATCAGAGATCTCAGTCTCAGTAAGAAAATTAACACATACACGAGGTCCATTTCTCTTAAGATCTGCCATGCAAAAATTTCTAGTTCAGTCCTAAAGTTTGCTAAGACCTTGAATGCCCAACTGAATAACTGAATTAAGCATTGCTAAACCTATTATCCAACAAATCACAAATCAACTCGAATCGAATAATGCATCTTTATAAAAAACAAACCTGGACCTTTTAGATGGCAGTGCAAGGATTTGATTAGATCTGTGGACATTGATGAAGGTAGTTTATTTGCACTGCCTTTCATCTCCAGACCTGCTGGCTGTTTTAGCCTCGTGTATTCCTTATGCCAACAACGTTGCCCTTCTTCGATTTGAGAGTTGAGGCAATCCAGACACGTAGCCACAGACTGGAGAGCTTGAGTTTCTGATTATGTGTCATCCTAGATGTCATGGAGTTGCCTAAAATCTTTTCCCTATGATGCATACAATGTACTCCTCACCACAGAGGAACAGCCAGAAGAAAGATTTCATCTGGCTGATTAACTGCGTGTGATTAAAAACCTCTACTGACTAAAATACTTAATTGGGAATAATTCTGAGGGAAAATAAATACATATACATATAATATATACTGTCCAAGTCTAGGTCCAAGCATGTCTAGCAAGCCTACTACTGCGTGTATCCTTCAGTAAGCATGATGTTGCCATAGTTTGTGACTGGCCAGACTTTTGGTTAAGCTAACAACGCAGGCCTCTGGACTTCTCCTGGCCTGCCTGAGGCTCTGATTCAGCCTGGCTAGCTGCAACTAATGCAAATAATCACAGCAGCTACCTCAGGACCAGGCGACTGCTCCTCTTCTAATTTGTTTTAGCTTCTTTTCTAAAGTGGCATAATGTCACGTATATATATATATATATATGTTACGTTACTAACAGACAGTAATGACAAGGAGTTATTGTATGACAAATGAACTACTACGAACTGCAGAATTAACTGCAGCACAAAGGAATACAGGCATAGGAGGATAGCATACACCTTCAAAGTGCAGTCACGGGATGATACCAGAAGGCCCAGAGCTACAAGCAACTCAGCAATCATCAGTTATCACCCTCAAAGAAAGGCTGCTTTTGGAGCTGGATAAAACCAGTTTTAGAGGCTTTAGGGGAAAAAAAAAAGTATCTAACACATCTAAAATGCATCATATACAGAAACTTCTGATGTAGCACGGAACTGTGAACCAATGAAGAATGAGCAAGTTATACGGTATGTGAGTAAACACATGAAAATAGCCCCAGACAGACCCAAGAATGAGGAAGAAGAATTAATATCAACATCATACTCTTCCCAGGAAAATGCTACCAATCTGCCTTCCTCTCAACGAGCCTTTGGACTGCAGCCATCAACCCAGAGGGACTCTGGAAGGGTGAACCCCATAGCAGAGAGAGGGGGAGATACCAGAAAATTTATGTGTGTGTATATATATGTATATATATTTATATTCTGTGATACGATAAATTTAAGAATTATGACTGAAAGAGCTCATATCGTTGTATCCATCTTGCTATCAGATATCCATATATTAAATTCTGTTTAGAAGGTGCGACTGCAGAGTGAAGCATTCAAAAATTAGAAGAGTTCAGAATTATGGCTGGCCATCAACCTAATTAAACCCTATGCATTTAAACCATGATACAATTCTTAATAACTTGCATGAATTCTACCACCTCACTTACAGAATTGGATGAATCACATTCACCGAACAGGAAGTCATTCAATATTTCTCATCTTAAACCAGCATGGTCCCAGACCATATTTGCTGTGTCTCCAAAAAGGATTTTGTAAATGCAGTACCAAAATACAGTGCCAAAATTATCTGTCAGGTGACTTGCTATTACTTTCTACGTTTCACAAAAAAAGAAAAGAAGGCATGGATTTAAAAACAATTCTTGAAATATGTGTATACTGCCTTTGACATAGCAGAATCTACGTTGTAATAGGATATACCGTAAGTTTTCAGTACAAATTATACCAGAAAAATTAATCAAAATTCAGAGTTTTATGGCACACTGAGAAGTAGCTAACCAGTACTGTACCTCTTACATTCTTACAGGTTCTGAAAATAGCCATTCAGCATCAGAGCCTTAATTCATGACCGATGTAACTTAACCAAACTGGTAGAATGATGTAGGAACATCTGATACTGGGTATTACAGCAGAATATGCTGCTTTCAACATGCTAGCCTGTGTGCCTTAATATCCCAGTTCCTTTGTTAAGACAGAAGCACACACAGTATGCAGGAGCACAGATCTAAGAGAACCCCAAACAGAAATGCGGCCACAGAAGGACAGACGTCTATTCTTCAGTGATTTAGCTACTATGAGTTACGGGATGAAGCTTTTGGGCTAAAGCATGAAATGCTGACACACCACATGCTGAGATGAAAGAGGAAGAGCAGGGAGGGAAACTCCAGACAAAGAGAAAATAAGCAGAAGAAAAAAAGCAGAAACAACACAGAGGAGTAGATCTAGCTGGGAGGGAAGGTATGTGGCAGGCTGATTTGAAAGAAAAGGACTCAAAGGCATCTGAAGACAGCAGTTTTTTAGCTGTTGAAAACTACAGGATGAAAATGACAGAAAACACTATTTTCATGACATGTAAGAATAAGACCTAGATTAAGAAAGCACTTAAATGTTTCTTTTGTTTTAAATGGACTAAGAATTAAACAAAGATCAAACCTCTTTAAGTCAAGATAGCAAACTGTATTCCTCAGCTAGAGCAAGTCCCAAAGATAAAAGGAAATGGTTTGCAAGCCAAGGAGGATATGGCTCTACATGAGTTTCACCTTTGCATGGCATTTGGTGTGTATTTAATTAAGAACACATTTTGAATGAGAAGACTGCTTCAAGAAAATGGTCTCCAGAAATCAGAGATATCCTAAGTCATAGAATGCGGACATAAAAATGAAATTTGCCTTTCTGTTTTTCTTTAAAAATTTCCTTCAGTTAGTGACATTCACACACTAACAGCTCAATGAAAAACTTAAATAAAATGTTACTGAATGCCACTGCACTGCCTGTAGAGAATAAGGGGCTTATTGACATACCAGCTTCCAACATAAAATGTCATGATTGCAGTATTGACTAACAGCACATCAAAATAAACATCTGAAAGTTAAGGTAATGCCTGGAGTTGCTGGAGACAATCTTCCTGAAACACCAACTCTGCATTTAAATATATATATATATATCCCCTGAAACATTTTAAGATATAAATTAGAAATTCTATCTAAGTGGTTGAGGGATAATACGAAAAAAAAAATAATCTTTTTAGACTTCTGTTTTAGGCAACTTAGCTCTTTATTTCTCATTATTTTCTGATATTTTCTCATTATTTTTGCACTGCATCTTCACTGAGTATCATCCTATGGGCATGGTAGCAATAAGTATGTTGAATTTTACTTAATCAGAATTACTCTAGAAATTGTCCTGGAAATGGCATTAATAGCAAAACAATACACAAAACAATAAATTGCTTCTGCTACCAGTTAAATACCAAACCAGAACTGAGATGTTTATAAGTGCAAACGCCATTCATTCACTGTCAGCAAAATCCAACCAATTTACCCAATTTGTATTGTACTTGACATAGGAAAAAAAATCAAGCGGCCACATTATTGAAATATGTTTTATCACATGAGGGTTTCAAAGTTCACCAATGCTGTTGCTTTGTCACGCTTCCCACTGACGTTAGTATTGGAGTTTGTCATGAATTAATTTCATAGAATCATAGAATATCCCGAGTTGGAAGGGACCCATAAGGATCATCGAGTCCAACTCCTGGCACCGCACAGGTCTGCCCAAAAGTTTAGACCATGTGACTAAGTGCACAGTCCAATCTCTTCCTAAATTCAGACAGGCTTGGTGCAGTGACCACTTCACTGGGGAGCCTGTTCCAGTGTGCAACCACCCTTTCGGTGAAGAACCTCCTCCTGATGTCGAGCCTAAACTTCCCCTGCCTCAGCTTAACAACGTTCCCGCGGGTCCTGTCACTGGTGATAACGGAGAATAGGTCACCTGCCTCTCCACTCCCCCTCGAGTGGAGGAGTCCACACACATAAAAGCCCTGAGCAGGAATAGCGGGTTTGGCCACGATCTCCCACATTAGCATTTGGACTCATCTTTAGCAGAAGATGGATGGATGAAATTCTTTCCTGCAGTTAATCTGGTGTCTTCATCCATTTTATTATTGATGTAAAAGGAAATATGGATGCTATCACAGTATTATTTATCAGTTTTTATATCTTTATGGCAATACCAAAGAGTCAGTTCAGTTTATGTTGCATACACTATTATATGTATAGCTATTTTCTGTTCTCTGCTTCTAGGTTAATGCATGGTTCCTTTTATTACTAAAGTCTTAAAAGGCATCTATATAATGCAAACTGGTCAGACTCATCAGTTAACGCTTCACTATAATTCTTAACACTTAATTTTTTAGACTCTTAGAAAGCAATAGGAATTTTAAAATGTTAACTGCTTCACTGTAACAGGCTTCAGTCAAGCACTAAAGCACAGCCTTAGTTACTGGAGAGGGGAAGAGACCATCATGCAGCCAGATTTTAAACCGGCACCCTGAGGTTTGTGGTGTTGCTGTTAGTCTGAAATTTCACCTGCCTCATGCCTCTGTGCCTTAGCTTTTCTATCTGTCTGTAAAACTGACACAAGGGCAGTTTCCAATACAAAAATTCAGAACTGAATGGAAACTCATCAGTGAACAACATGGGGATATATCACGCATGCAGCATTTGCTGTATGTACATTCTCTCAGGGGCTTGGCAGAAAAAAAAGACTATAAAATCCTCTTTTTTTGTAAATTGGATCCCCAGTTTTGGAACTTGTCCCTGTCTGTTTTTAAACTAAATAACTGAAGCCTATGTTTTAAAGCTTGTGTAGAGACTTTTCATTTTTATTATTTTTTTAATTCTTAAGAGCTCAAGTTGTCCTTTAAATAAATAGCTTTTCATAAGTGCTGGGCACTCACAGGTACCTGGATATTTACCCAGGTTAAATATGGGCAGATTTTCATGTAGTCTGCAAAAACTGGAGCTTACAGCAGCCCTAGTTCTCTCTCTCTCAAAAAAAAAAAAATTATTCAAGGTCAAGTAACATAAAATTGCTCTCAGCTGCTTGTGATAAACTTAAGCTGTAGCCCAGTAGTCTTCATCTTTTCCAAGGCAGAGAATTTCCGTCTTTGCATAGACTGATCCATAACCCACAGCACTTTTAGAAATAGCATGAACAACTTCACATGAAGTAATAACTTTAAATGGTATCAGGCATGATCTGGTATTGCAGACATGCAAATCTTCTTTTCTGGACTGTGACTGGCTTTTGCCTGCTGTGCCATGTTGTAGTCTAACTGAAGCTAACAGCAGATACACTTCTTGGTTTATGTGGTGAAGCACTGTGCAAGTGTCCTAATTTCTCAAGATCACTAGCTTTCTTTTATGGCAGATATATTCACACTGAGTTGGGTCAAATAGTCAAGTGTAAATCAAATTATTTCTTTTTTTGCTGACATAAGTAGCTAACTCAGTTTTAATCTGAACAGAGATATCAGCAGTTATTCAGTTACTATGTTGAAGAAACATGAAAAGCTAATTTATCTATTATTATTATTTTTTTTTAATGAGACATGTATCACTGCTTCATGGCCTAAAAGATTCTCCATCAAAGTGACTGTGTCTGAATGTGAAAGAACGAGGCTTTTTCAGTTGGAATTTCATCTTAATTCAACCCGTATACTTCCTTGTAAAGGATTACAGGAAACAAACCTGGTTACATATGAAGAAATAATGAAGTAAGAAAGGTAGAATCTCAAAAACCTAAATCCTATTAAAATTTATGTTCTTCTAACCCTTGAAGCAGACAGATATCATAAACTCATATTGCAATGAGGAAAATGGAAAAAAAAAAGTTATTTTACTTTTGCAACTCTGCTTCTGTTTTTATATGGTACAGTTTTGTCTGTTTAAAAGAATGGAACTTACGAAACAATTTATTCTTGATGAACTTCCAAGCACTTAGAAACTGTGGACCTAATATTGTTTCACTTGGCTCCTGGGAAAGAGCCTCTGCTGAATACACTCCTGACTTCTTTGCCTGGGTCTGGTGACAGGACTGACTCTCAGTGCTCAAAGGGGAACTGCAAAGCAGCTCCTGCTATGGAAGGTGAAAATTAACCAGCAATAGTGAGAAAAACAAATTCTGGCTATATAGCAATCTGCTGTCTCATGAAAACTAATTTATAAACCTCAGACCTGCCAGATACTAGGAATTATTCCTGCAAGCTACACATTTTGTCAGCATGGAAAACAGGTGCCCACAGAAACCCTGTCCAACTGGCTGCTTTTCCCTCTGCATCCTGAGATGACTTGCCTGCCAGCCTGTATCCCCACCTTGTGAAAGGCATGCTGTAACATATGCAGTATGTTGCAAACTGTACTAATAATACACTGCAAAGGCACCCTGCTACTAGGATCCTGCCATACGATCTAGGATCTCTGAACCATATGACATAAAGAGGAGTACTAAGTGAGCGTAGTCCTGCATCTCTGCGAATATCCTCTGGCTCAAAAGATCAACACCTGCCCATCCTGCTTGCTAGGTATGTCTGCTTATTTCCTCATATTTATATCTGCCAACAAAACTGAAAAATCAGATCATAAAACATTTCTTCTTTGTGAATGGACAACAAATAGCCCTTTCTCTTTTTGTAAGTAATTTAAGTGTGGAACAACCACTAAACCAATCCGGAGCATGCTTCAAGGACATGTGGGCATGCCAACCTTTCGATCTTTCTCCCTCCTCCCTACAACGCTCTAGATATTTTTCCACTGACATTACAATCTGCTAAATGAAACAGGGGCCTACGTCATCTCTTTCAGAATACAAAGCCCAATAGTGTGGGGAAAGTCCAGGTGTTCCAGCTGTTTCTTGGTCTTTTCATTGTATTATGAGAAGTGTTCCTGTAAATTTTGAGACACAAACTCCCTTCACAGAGTTTCTGAAGCCTTCTGCTCAAATATACAAAGGTCAAATCTTTTCTTTTATTTCAGTCTTCCTCTTTTCCCTACCCATTGCTTCAGGAGTGAGTGCACTTCTCCAGGACAAACAACTACTCTCCCATCCCAGAGAAATCCTCTCACTCATGCAGCAACATGGTTGTGATGCACGAGATGGCAGGAGGCTGCCCAGGAACAGCTAAAAGCTCAAATCTTTGAGCAGGTCAGAGTGGATGGACAGAAGAGGATTGAGCAGCTCTACTCCAGGACTTTCAGCTCCTGTACACTTATCTATGTATTTATTTATTTTGCATGAAACTGTAGTAGAGAGCATCCACATGAGGAAGCCAAGAATCATTGTTGCATTTTATGGAGATCTACTGAGGCAAGGTGAAACAGAGTAATAGCAGTAGGGCTACTTAAAAGATTACGTTTCAGTAGCTGAAAGGTAACTGGGAAGAAGGTAGATGTTGTCATTTGATTCAGTAGGTAGCAAAGTCTGGTACAAGTTGGGCTGTTTCTTGAGAAGTTTTCAGGATTATTTCAACCCTCCTTACCCCCCAAAAAGTCGTATGTCATATGCAGTGGAAAAAATCTGTCACACACAGGAAAACAATGCAAGCTACAGACAGCAGAAATTATCAGTAATGACACAGACAATTTATAGAACTAATGGGCCAAAATGTTTCCCATACCCTCCCTTATGGCCAGTTCTGAAGCACTGTAGATAGAAGGTTTTTGAAGAGCACTCCTGTCTTCACTCGATACAGATGACAGGGTGAGAAACAGTGAAAATGGGAAAAGTATTACACGTGGAAAAAACAGGACGGAAGAGTCTTTTGGAGGCCACCTGGTCCAACTCCTGCTCAAGCAGGGCCACCCAGAGCAGGCTGCCCAGGCCCATATCCAGGTGGCTTCTGAAGATCTCTAAGGAGGGAGACTCGACTACTCTCTAGATTTCCTGCCCAGTGCCTCAGTCCTCCACACAGTAAGAAAATGTTCAGACTGAATCTCCTGTGTTGCATTTGTGCCCATTGCCCCTTGTCTTGTCACTGGGCACCGCTGAAGAGAGCCTGGCTCCATCATCTTTACACCCTCCCTTCAGGTATTATAAATCTGAATTTATTTGTCTTCCTACAGAACAGCCTATCTTAACTTAGCAAATGCAGACAATAATTTAAGCATCATTATACTGTATCCTGAAGAGAACAAACTACTAAAAGAGAGTAAGAATGAGCTTTGATGACTCATTTGGCCCCCATTCATTTCTCAAATGTGCATTTTTAAGGCCTTACATTTTAACTCATGTAAGACAAATAAGTCCAAACACAGTACTATTAAACTTGAAAGATTTTTGCTTGCAAGAAATCTGTATAATTAGTATGAATAGAAAAGAAGCAGAGACATGGATTTTGAACTAAATTACTAATAAATGAGAAGCACAAAGTAACTGGAAAATAAACATGGGGCAAGCAACATTCTATCTCCATTACACGTTGCAGCCCCATTAACTCCATCAGTATCACCTGTGTATAACAGAGCAAAACTGACAGGTGTGTGTTTTTGCAGCAAGATACCACTTACTTTCCTCCCATCCATTTACTTCTGCTAGAAGGGAAAAAACAGAATTAATTGAATAAAAGAAGAAGATGCCTATGTTCTAATTATTGAACATCTGCAAACCTTTCACGAGTGTTTTTGTTTGTATTTTATTCTGAGTTACTCAGCAACGCTGATCATAAAACATGTTTATTTCCTTGCATTGTTATGGAATTTAAATATCAAGCAATGTTGGACTACTAAATTAATATGCATATTGATACTACACTTTACTGGGTGAGGAAAACTTGGTATGTCCTTTGCACAACTGGTGGTAAAAGTGAAACATTTGTCTTCACGAGGAATAGTGATGAAAAGCTGTCTGTACAGATCAGCTCACAAGAATGATTATTAAGGGACTAGCTATTCAATTCCCTGTTTGGACATCCTATCTCAGAAAAAAATATTTTTTCTTTGAATAATTAAGTCAGAAAATACAATAAATATTTCACGATAGTGTGCATATAAAGACAGCTACTGTGGAATAATTTATTGTGCAACAGTGATTCAGTTAATTTCCAAATGCAGACAAGCTATTACATATTCTTCCTTTCAGGGGGACAGAGACACATCTCACTTGTCTCCCAGACCTTCTTGAGTCACTCACAAGAGGAAATCTGAAGAATCTCCTAACTGGGGAACCATGACAACAAGAGATGGAGAAGTTTCCACAGATCTCCCTGGACCTCTTTTGGTTTCAGGTGCTTTGTAAAATGCTACTTTCATGGTGATCGAAAGCAAAGCTAGGTGAAAAGGACACTGTGATAAGACAGAAGTTTACTCAGTATTAAGGAAAAGGTGATAGCTGTATTGCTGTATTGTGTTGGCCTTTTATTTATTACCAGTTCTGTGCTTGTTTTCTTTTTTTAGTTTAAAGCCAAGGTTGGATCCAACCTCCAAGGCAGATGCTAATTTTTAAATGTAGATATCTATTTACGTAATAAATCAGATATATGATTTATGTAATTTGCATCTTGAGAGAGAGGAGAGGAATCACTCTGTAAGCCTTGCAGGGAGTTGCTTTTTGTCCTGTCACCATCTTTCCTGTGAACTGCTCATTTGCTGCTTTACCCGAGAAGGATCTATCAACCCAAAGAGTCTCCTGTAGTGCCAACTCTCTCAGCTCTCTGAAGTATATCACTACCTGTGGCAGTACTTCACAGGAAAAGAGCTTGCTAACTGCACTTTAACTGGCAGATTTTTTTCACATATTCTGGACTACTCATTGCCTTGCCTGCTCAGAAGACAGCATGCATTCCCTTAATGCTGGTACTTCACCAGATTTGAGAACTACAGTGAGCTGTTGTCCAGCACTCATTATTTACTTGGCCAGGTGATACACCAAAAGGATTTCAGCATAGGAGGGATGCCAGCTGGGATCTTGGCAAACAAAAGTGGATTTTCCCAGCCTTAACTCCTCTGCAAAGATTATAAGCACTCACACCTGAAATGCAGGATAATTTGAGCTTAGATGGCAGGAGAGAACATGCTTTCAGTACTTAGAAAGGTACAGGTTATTACTGTCATTTTTCTATTACACATGCAGAGCCTCTTCACTTACTTGGTAAAGTGAACCATGGAAATTTGTGACATGCAGACACGGGGCTACACTATGCATTCAGACAAATAAAACTGTTGGTTTTGAACCATGGGCTTCCTTGAGCTAAGTCTAAATGAGTGTGTGCATGGAATTGAAGAGAAATACTCATCGTTTTTAATATCTAAAGAGTTATGAGTTCTGGACTAGTGATTAGATCCTACCATTACCATCCCATTGTGTGAACCCCTTAATTCATATAATGGAAAGATTACTCTATAATGAACTTAGAGTATAAATGCATTCATATAGAGGCAACTAAATTCGAAGTGTAAATATGGATAAGTTTATACACTTTTCCTCAGCAATTTTGTAAAAAATTACAAAATCCAGATACACCATTATTGTAAAGGATAAAACTTGTAAAATATAAAGCTTGAGAATTTTCCCCAGCAGTGGTTACACTGACAGCTAAGCCTACTGACCAGCGCAAAGTGCACATGAAACCTCTCACCAACAAAGTGCCTCGCTCTTCTCTCTCATCACTCTCATCCTACATGAAGTCCCTTACTGTCTCCCTTTTTCTTCCTCTCTGTTCTGCAGCATTTAATCCCTTCAGATCATTTTCTTTTTTTTTCTCTCAATATCCCTCAATCAGGACAGACCATGCATTCATTCCATACATGCATTCATTCCTGCCTAACTATAACATTACAGTCATTTAAGAGTTAGAGAGAGAAGCCTACTTGTTAGGGATTGCCATGAAAAGGACATCATCTACCTACAATACAGACCGGGCTTCCTCTGGGAAGCACAGCAGTGCTCCGTATGCTCACACACTCCCCTGGGCAATGGAGTGTGTCCTGTAATGTACTGAACAGCAAGACAAGGGCTTTGGAGGTCTGATGCTCTCTCCTGTTCTGATTGTTAATATTCTTGTGCAACTCAAAGTCTTTTAAAATACATGCCATCTTTTTGAAGGGATGCAATGATCACCCACTAGAGAGAGAGGAAAAGAGAAGCAAGATGAGATCTATCTAAGCACTCTAAGACGACAGTCTTTCCGATTTGGTCCTAAAGCAAAATTTCAGTCTGGTACAGATTTCCCATTGCCCTTCAGCTGCTGAGGCAGAGGTTAATACTCTGAAGCATCATACATGCCCCCAATCCAGACAGCAGGCCACCACCTAAGCCTATTGTAATATAATAACTTCTAGACCATACTTTGCTAATGACATACCACTGCTATATTTTCAGAGCTATAATAAAAAAAAAAAAAGTCACATTTATAAAAATAATTAACAAGATCATCTCTCTAGAATTCAGGCTTCACTGAATTCTAGCTTCACTTGCCCAGCGTAAAGGAAGCCTTCAGCAAAATGTCCTGTTGATGTGGTTCTTCACCCTCCCTCTAAATAGCTTCCTGGCAATAGTTCAGGGGCTTCTCAGCCATTTATGCTTTTCTTCATTTTTAGGTCTCTTCTTTGCTATGCCAGACTTCCCCTAGTTTCTCACTACTGAAAGGCAGTTTGTCAGTGACTGTACTTTTCTTAGCCTTCTTTTAGCTTCTCTCTAGGTTCTGAACAGTTTGTAGCAGACCTCTTTGTTGCAAAGACACACACACAACATTTTACTCAATTCACATTGAGAAAGCCACTCTTGTTAACAGCTATGGTGGAAACTTTGTCCCAGTGGTACTGTCCATAGGTGAGGGCAGGACTTGCTTAGAAAGCCTTCTACTTATAACTGCATTTTTAAAGCCCTGAAATACACCTCGCTTGGGAGCCGATATCAAACCATTCAGCTTCCAATGAATGTTCCCAGATGTAAAGGCTCAGATATCATTTCTCCAAAAAGCCCTGAATTTATCCAGACTTTTTATAGCCTATGTATTGTTTAATAAATGAGTAGCATTTATTAATGAACAGTGAGATAAAACTTAGTTCTTTTCAGAAACTGAAACACAAAGATTCTCTTCTGACAGGAATACGTTTTTTTCAGAATTAGGCTTTCCACCTCTGATCTTGGTAACAGTTCAACAGAGGAAACAGTACAGCATCACTGTTTTGAATTAATTTAGTTTAATTTTGAATCCAGTAGGAATTATGAGATGTTTTGACAAAAATAACTCAAAGTGATCTTTTAATCTTTTGTTCTCCTTTCACTACTTACGACTGTGTTAAAATGAATAATCATATGCAAGATAGGTGCCACTTTAATAATGGATTAAAATTTTAGAATAAAATAACATCCACATTGCAGGGAATATGAAAGTATGTGTATTGACTCTTTGGCACTTTTTCGAATTGTTTGGTCTGAACAAATTCCTCCTCCTCCCCTACTCAAACAACAGACAGCAAGTGAGAACCTGTGCTGTAGTTACTGAGATCTCAAGATCTGCCAAGTGGAAACAAAGGCTGGCTTCGTGTCAGCAGGGCAGTTGGGGTCTGGATGTGTTTGGCCCCAGCGCAGCTAAGAGCAATCTCGAGGGCTGTTCAGTGTCAGCATGGCCTTAAACATCCTGTGTCTGCCCCATATTTCTGGCTGGCTGGGGAACAGTGCGGTCACAGGGCTTCTAAGAGGAAGCACCTTAGTGAAAAGGAGCTTCCCACAGGAGTTGTTCTGCTACACTATATTGCAACGGCAGGGAGAATAGGAATGAGAGAAATCAGCCCCACTACCCTTACATTGACAGGCAAATGCCACTTGTGTTGGTGATTTAAGATTTAAACCTCACAATATCAGAGATACCGCTTTAGAGGACACTAATAAGAGTTACTAACACAATTTCTGCTTTGGTGTACAAGCAGAGAATGCTCTTAACTACAACGGTATGATCCACAGGGTATCAATCCTGCCCCACACAATTACTCTTAAATCTATTTACTTTCACTTCTCAGCATTAGTTTCTTTGAAGGAAAGCAATATACATGGATGGCTCAGAGAAACGTGCAAGACTTGTTAGAGTCTGTATCAGGTAGCTGTATCATTTTTTTAAAAGAATGGCATATTAGTGAGGCTGTAGCTAGCGGAAATGTTGGGACTTATTTATTAGTGCAATGTATCTTCTGTAAGTACTTACATTCACGCAGTATGAGAGCTAAAAGACACCAGCTCAGAATAACAGTATTTTCGTTTCACTCTGCAAAACTATACATGTCTACACAAGATGAAAAGCAATAAAGGATTGGGCCCTAATCTGCATACAACTTATTGCTTCTTTTCCTTCTGGCTGAAACCAGAAGTAGCCATAAGTACAGAACCTGAATCATTCTCTATCGCTTGAGAATATCCTGTAGTAACATTAGAGATTGATTAAAATACCCAAAATGACTCTTCTAGCAGTATCACTCCATCTTAGACCCAGAAAAAAAGTGGTAAGGGTAAAGCAGTTTTGAGAATACGCATTCCTGTCTTAAAAACGTATTCTTCCTTCAGCTTTAAGTAACCTGTGGTTAAAAACTTCTTAACGCTATCTATAACTTAGAGGGCTGAAATGTCATGAGAACCCTTGCTGTCTCATCTAAGATTAAACAATCAATTCCGGTGACTGTGGTATACTGCATTAATCACAAATGTTTTATTTTTCTGACAATCTTATTGATGAGATGCTGAATTAGGATTCTCACCTTCAGCTTTTACTCTTCTCTCTTTACCTTCATGCCTGCCGCAATACCCCTCAGGCTATCATCTTGTCGAATCAGGCCAGTAAGAATCTGAATGAGATTCCTCTGTAACAAACTGTGTAACAAATTAGACAGTAGCAGTTACTACTCCCTAATCAGTAATGAGGTATATATATCCAAGCTTCTGAGCACTGAGGGCCACTCAGTCCATGTTAATATTTTCCATTAGTGCTATGGAAATACGCTTAAATTAAGAATGTGTGCTCTTCCCATTTCTGTTGTTTATTTTCTCTTTAGTTTTCTAAAAAATGGTATGGTAGCTCTTTCCTGAACCCTGCTGCATTAACTTTTTCTTTTGTGGTAGTTTTCATGAGATCTCCATGGTAAGTATGACAGCATTACTTCTAGGTATTGAATGCAAAACTGTGTTTTCTGGTGGTCTTATTTGCTTACGGCCACAGCGGTGCAGATTGAATGCACACTGAGAATGCATCTCCTGATCTATCCATGCATATTCTTAAAATCTCTTTTCCTCAAGTGGCCCCAAATACTTCTCCATTTAACTTCTATCTTAGCTTCTGATTTTGTAATTCTACTATGTAACTCTTTATGTGACATTAATACACTCTGGGGAATTAGGTTATGAAAAATTAAGCTTTGAAGTGCAGAAACATGCATACAGAAAATGACACCTCTCTCATGAAAGGCAGTAAACAAGTGAATTAGCCTACAATACCTCATAATTTTGTAACAATTCCCACACGTCTATAGAGGCCATCAGTTGCAGTCACATTTGCAATCTCTGTGTGTGCATTATCAAGTTTTCTTTATTAGCTTCCATTTTAATTAAGTGAGAAAATGTTTTCATAACAAAATACCGTTTCTCAAAGAGGATGGAAGCAGAGTTTGTAACCTATGAATATTCCCCCTTTTCCTCTGTGGAGAGGTGTATGTACTACTCTTCATTTCAGTTTTCTATTAGCGTCATTCTACACGAAAAACACCCTCCAAGGCCTGAAGCTCAAGATACTACCCCAACCTGATAGCATCTTAATGTGCTCTTGTAATGGATTCTGGAACAGGTGGCTAATAAATTAACCAGAGGTATGCAATCTATTATTGACTGGCATCATTCCAACCACATAGCTCTCAAACGACAGCTTTTTTCATGTAAATTTTATTGTATTGAAGGTTCCATTTGTTACCAAGAGACTTCTTTATAAATGAAAAGAAAATGCAAATATTTCCTACTTTACATAGAACAATGCTAAAAAAAAAAGGCAAGCAAACCATACTTCATGTCATTTAATCTGTAGTATGTTAACTAGTAAATTAAATATGTTGAGAATGTAAGGTTTAGTAACCAAACAGATGAAAAATTAATGTAAAAAGCTAATGGTTACCTCTTTTGGTGTTTTTTTTGACATTACTTAATAAAACAACTATGTCTGAAGCAGATTATGAAGCTCTGCACTAGCAGAGCTTTCAATACTACTAAATTATCTTCATTTTGCTACGTAATAATTTACAGATTACTGAGTACCTTCTAAATCCCCTTTTACCATGTACCCAATGGCCTCTTTCTTACACATCTCTCATCTCTTTTTGTCACCCATTGATTCAGATACCTAAACAAGTAAGGCAAAGGCATCTCTGCCAAGTCTATGTGGTCCTTACTAGCTGCCTCCTTATTTCATTGTAGGTGTACGAAGTGATGAGCTGAATACTATTAGGTGAGTTATTCTGGAAAAAGAGATTTTTATTCATGAAGGGCAGCCAAACTCTCTCCCTCCAATTCCTCCATCAGTGTGCACAATGTTTTCCTGCAGAAATTCCTGCAAGACGGTAGGACGGGCATGAAATAGGCCGCATTAGCTGTGCATGTCCGCATCACGCACAAGGACCCGAGCCACAGAGCTTGAGACTGATATATAAAATTTAAAAGCAATATAGGACTTAGTACAACAGGCACTCAGAAAACCTACATATTTTCATGAGTAACAGGAAATTGAGTTTTACCTTCAAAATGATAGTAGAAGTGATTTAAGTTTGGAGAGAAATGAATCAAAAGTTAGTATTTTGAGCATGTATCATAGTACTTTTGTATTGTTGGTATGTTTTTTTCTTTTTTTACATGTTATGACCGACATATGTGTCTCGATATTCTTAACTTAATGTCAAAGGACACTAGGGGACTGATACTTCCTGTAATATAGCCGTATCAATACATTCTTCTGAACTGATTATTGCCTCTGTTAATCATTTCTACCTGATAATCCTGCCTCAATAAATCCGATGGTCAGTATACTACAAACAATCCAAACATTTTCACAGAATGACATAACTTATCCTTTACCTTTTTGTTATTTGTCAGAGAACAGATACTATTCTATTATCTCATCATGGATGTTAGGAAAAACCATCTTCCGCTATGAACTCCGGTTAATGAGTTTCTTTTTGCCTTTATGCATAGAATTTTTAAATTCTGATTCCCTAAATTACTTAAGAACTATTATATTTTTCACCACAAATTTAGCACTTGAAACATAATAATTAGTGATTTGTAGAAAAGGAAGTTGTTTATAGAAACAATGTAATAGTCTCATTTTTTTTTCCCTTGTAATCATTGAGAAGTATACAAGGAAAATAAAAACAATAAGCCTTGGTATTTAAACGCTTATTCATGAGCTTTAAAGTACTATATGAATATAAAATTAAAAAAATAAGATCAAGTACTTCATATGTTTTTTTTTTTTTCCTGTGCATTCTGCAAGTGAACATCAGACATGGCTGTGAGAGACTTGAGAGAGTCTTTTGTAGGCTGTGTTACAGCTGTTTGAGAGTTGCTATACACAAGGGTTTGCCATTTTGATGTTCAATAGAAACTTTTCCTCTCAAATGCTGTCAGGCATAGAAGAGCTAATACTGATATTGATCAGATAAGCCACATGCCAGCCATGATAACATAAAGATTAACATCAGAAATGTTCAGCTGCTTCCCAACACCTATTCTGGCCTGCTGGCAGCTGAAGAAGTTTTCCATATTTTCAGTTTGCTCTGGTATTTACCATATAGAAACACAGAGAGGATGACAAAAACTGGCCTGTAATCATTTGTCCTCTTTCTGCACGGCCCCCTGGGAGGCTCACTGAAGAAGTGAGATGAGGCGATGGCTGAAAGAGCGCTTTGGTCACATGCACAAAGAAAAGCACCTGGGGAAATTTTCACTGAAGTGTAATACTGAAGGCCACATCACAGGTATACCTAAACCTGTCAAACGTTTATTTTGGAGTTTCACTAAGAAATATGTTCACTGCATACATAACAATGGAAAAAGAATTAAAAAAAAAACAGTCATTAATGAAATTTGCCAGTATAATGGCATTAGATAAAAAAAGAGAATGCTGTAGCAAATAATCCTAGATTATTGTTTCATAAGGCAATTGATTCTTACAAATGTTTTATCTTTCATGAGCCCTTGAGTTCTATGGGAACAGAAAACATTATTTTCCAGAGATCAGTCTTTCTGTTTTGAGTTCTTTTATCTGCTCCCTACTGTCATTGCTTTCATACTTCTGTTCAATATGCAAGCAGACTGGATAATCATGATGCTCCTTTATGAAATAAAATTCAGCTAATAGTTTTGTACATATGGAACCTGTAAGGAAACACCAGTACAGCATACCTGAGCTCCCAATGGCCATCAGGAAGCCAGCTACCTCCATGTTAGAGAGGCAATATGTGAAGTGGAACATTTACTTTCTAATTAGTATTCAAAAGACTTGTGTCATGTGCCAGTATATCCTTTCCTGTCCACATCTGGAATAACACGCTTGCAGAGGGGGTGAGAGCTTCTTAGTATACACTACAGGACTGAGCATTTAAAATAAGAACAAGAAAACTCCCAGCAACTAATCTGTTCTTGCTCAACAGACACTGCATTTAGGGTGTACTACTGTGGTCCTCACACCAGTACACCTCCCTGCAAGCACAGAGTCTATCTCAGGGCTGGGGGAAATTATATTTGGTCCATTTTTTACACCTTCCCAAAGAACAATCTCTTCTTTCTGGCAGCCTCCTGTGGAGGACAGCATTTTCTTTGAGGCAATAGCGACAGGATAAGGGTAGTTTTCTTCATTTCCTTGATGACCAGATTTAATGAGGAGATTTATATTTACATGTTGATTGTTGTAAAAATGTTATGTAGCCCATAACTCTTCTGTCATGCATCTCTGAAAAACAGATTTACTTTCTGTTTAATTTCTATCATCAAGTTTATCTTTTCTGAGATTGATATTTATCATACGATGCTGCCTTAGCAGGATCAGGGCCCTGTCACACAGAGGCATTTTGCACAGACAGACAGGGCTCCATCTTAACCTTTATAAATATTTTAGAGAAAACTTCAGCCAATCTTTTTCCACTTCCCTGACTTCCCTCATGTCTGTTATTACTCCTTTGAATCCCTTTATATTCTAGCCACAGTTTATTTTTGCATTAAGTTGAGGTGCAGTGCATTTTCTGTCATCTTTCCTGTCACATGTTTACTGGGTGGCAATATCAAGCCAGATATTAGTAATGAACTTACTAAAGAGATGTTAATGCTGTCAATTTCACTGATGTTTAGGAGTGCTTTTGGAGTTTTTGCTTTGCTTAAGCCATCTGCAGAATTCCTGATAGTGTTACCTGACTTCTGAGCACTTTTTGTTTTACACAGATGAGATTAATCCTAAATCTTAAATTTCATAAAGTCATTTATTTTGAAATTTTGTTTTTCTAATTTCAGCTTAGAAACTGCATCTTGTTTATTGACTTCTAGCTCAATCCATGCTTACAGCTCCTATGACATGTCTTTTTGGCAGGAAAGTATAATACTAAATAGTGTCCAACAAATATTTTGATGTAGTCATCTACAAACATTACGATTCATTGACCAATGTGTAATTAACTGAAAGTTCTTTATCTCAACAAACATGCCTCTAATTTGTTGTTGTTCTTCCATTCAGAAGAGACAAAAGAAAGTTAAAATAGCCAGAAGGTCAATCATTACCAGTCTGATTATTCTGCTTTCTGTTCTCATTTGTCCATTTGAGCTAAGAAATACAGGCCCTAACTGCCATCTTGACACAATCAAAAACCCCAAAACTGAAGCCAAAGCAACTGGTCGGTGGGTAACAATCTTCTTTTGGGCTCATGCAATCAAAATTGTCTTCTTTCCCTCTCCCTTTTCCTGCTTATAATTCCTTATCCACTTGCTCTTCGTTATTCAGATGCTAAATTGTGGTTTCATGAACTCTCTCTCTTTATCAAGAACTCTCTTCATTTGCTGATGCTGTGACTTCTGTATAGGAACTCTTATTCTGGGTCACTGGGTGCTAACACAGTAAGAATAGATATTCACAAATGTTGTATAAAACACTCGGTAAATCTATCAGATAGCAGGATTGTTACATTTATCAGGTTGACATTTAAATTATCTTAGTCATTTTCAGTATAGTGTCATCGGAAAATTTCTAACTGCAAACAGTTCAGGTGAAAATGCAGAAAATGGAACAGAATACATTTAAGGAATAGTTAAAATAATAGGAAGAAGTAAAAAATACTTCCATTATTTTTATGCAAGTGAAGAATTTCTTATTCTCAAAACCATTCACACACATACACACAAAACAAATCGTGATGGACTACTTGTCTCATAACTTGATAAATCACTTGTAAAATGAAGCAATTTTGAGATTTTCCACTATTTTTCTTGTCACAGCAAAGTACCCTACCACTATGGGCTATTTCTACCCCACTGTGATGAATTGGCACCTCAGGCAGCTGTGTTCCTTCTATTTTATAATATCAGCAATCAAACAAGAGAAGAGCCATTAAAAAAAAAAAAAAGACAACTTTTTCAGCAGACCATGCAGGTATGCTCCAATTGCATATAATTAAAGAGAGCAAAATTAAAAAAAAAATAGGAAGAGAAATAGTATAAGTAAAGATGTAGTGAAGGAGTTAGAAAAGTCAATGAAAGAATGCATAAATAAACAAGAAACCAATTAGAAAGTGAAGCCCTGTAGCCTAGGCAAAAGGCTGGACAGAATGGTCCTGCAACTTTATGCACAATTTTGTGTTTTACTGTATCATACTGCAGTAGTTCTGACTGCATACGCAGGCACTCCTGCAATCCCCTGAGCCCAAGCTGTTGAAGACAGTGAGCAAGACCTTCTCAGTGCACCATTTCCAGCTCTGGAAGTCATTCACACCTTCAGTCTCCGAAGGCCGAAACTTTACTATGAATTTTTATGACAGTGAGCAGATTTCTGGCTAAGCCTCCAAGAATCATAAATGTATGTATGACTCTTTTTTTTAAGTCTATTGCAAATAATCGAAGGTGATGAGAAGCCCTTTATTGAATAAAGGAATATTTGTCTTTCCAGAAGGAAAGCCTAAAATTTTATTTCAGTGGCAGCGAAGATTTCAGTGTCTCCTAATGATACTTACATGTCCATATTAACTCAAGTAGCTTCCAAAGGGATCTAAAACCTTCTGAAATCCCTGCAGAAAGACAGACACAGGAATTGAAGCCTGCTGTGGGCAGCAGCGTCTCACAGCCCTGTGAATAAATCTGTCAAAAACCACCTGGAAACTGGTTGATATTTTCTTCCTACCTATTCCTACACCATGTTACAGAATTTAATCCCTGTGACAGTGGAAATCCATATAATCATTAAGTTAAAGAAATGAGTCAGACTTTTTTTTTTTTGTGTTTAAATTCATAGACTTTACATGGTCATCTGAAATAACAGCAACTCAACTCAGTCTGTCATAAATTATCACTAGATGAGGGTAAATGCTTACCAAATACATCAAAACCAGACTGGATGTTGACATATAAACAACAAGAATAAGTTCTAAAGCAAATAAACATTCTGGAAGGAATATAATCTAACACATGCTGTGAAATGGAAGAGGACATTTCCCTTCAGATGATGATCTTGTAAAAAGATAAAAAGTTCCCGAATTTTCCTCTGAATCATCTGGCACTGGTAACGATCAAAAATAAATTAAGAGATTAAGTAGATAATTGATTTAATCTTGTATACCACATTTACTATTTTAAATTGGAAAAAAAAATAGAAAGATTATATTCTAATAAAATTATCCTCAGAGCCACTCAAAAATGTCCTTGAAATTACGAAATTCAGAACTTTCAGAAGAGGAATTGTTACTTCAGAAATAAAATTATCCCTGTGCAGCATATATGATGTCACAACAAATCTACTTCTGTAATCATATATACACAGCACATTCATCAGGAGAAATTTCCGGAAGGCAAGATACATTTCTTAATCTCTCAGTGTAGGCAGGACCTTATGCTACAGGAAGTTCTAAAAAAAATCTGGGACCCATCTTCAGGGCAAGCAAAAGGAAAAAACCTCCTTGACTTAGCAATGACTGGAAACTTTCAGTCTCACTGTATGCTGTTTTCCTGCATTTCTAAAACATTTTCAAAGTTACTCTTTGACAATCAGTTATAGTATTTAAAAAGAAGAAAAAAAAAGCTACTATAAGTCAATCAACTTGTATCTTCTGCTTGGTTAATGACTGACACTAAAAGGTTTTATAATTGCTAAAAATGAGAACCCTTTATTAGGGAATGATGTAAAATCTCTGTAAACAAAGAACAGAACCGCGACAGGGTATAGCTATGGCTAATGTCACATTATTTTTTTAATGGCACATATGTTTAGCAATTTATTTATCAGACAGAAATCTGACTCCTTATTATTGGCATTTGACAGAAATCACTAGCTATAGTATACAGAGCTTCTCAGACCTGTCATTAACAAAAGCTGGAGTATTAAGCAGGCCCTCCATCATGTCTAATACCTAATTATCTTGTCTAAGTGGTTTTGCCAGGCAAGAAAGATAAACAATTAGCATGAAGGGTGGAGAATTTCAGAAGTTCAAAAACTGGTTGTATTTGAAGAAAGAAGAAAGCTTTGATTCCTACCTGCATGCTTAAGTTAAATGTATTTTTAGATATTTTTTTAATACTCAATTAAAATAATCTTTTCAATATTTATTCTGGCCAGTGGAATGAAAAATCAATTAGATACACATCTTTGCTCAGCAGACAAGTGGTGAAGCCCAGGTAACCATGAAAAACCATGAAAATGCTGTAGTTTACTCAGGTAGAAACTCTGAAGGCTTTCTGTGTTTGCTTGGGCTGTGAGATATAATCTGAACTTGTACCCCCTCGAAATTAAATTATTTTCTTTGTACTTAAAGCTTCAATAGTTTCCTATTTCGTATAATTACCCACTTCTAAAATCGTATGCATTTTCAACCGTTTATCCGTTTGCTGCCTTTCTTGGACCACAATCCTCTGCACCTTCCACAGTAGGTATTTTGGCATGTAGATTTGTTATAGCTCTGTTTTTAAACTTTAGAAAAGAATATGTAAGCATACAAAGCTTAAAGAAAATCAATTGTACCCTTCATTTCCTTGTGGAAAATCAGAACTAGTACATAGGAGTGAGAATACAAGCACCAAAAATTTCCTCACCAGCACACTTGTCTGAATCAATCATATTTCAGAGCGGATTTCTGACTAGTTATGTTGCAAATGCCAATAGAAGTACACGTCTCTAGTCACTCTATTCCATCCCTCAAACTTGAATGCTTTTGCCTTTAGGCACACAATACTTTAATTAAATACAATCCAGTGAAAGTGATGAACGCTACACAGGTGTAGTGCTTTACAAGCCAGACGGCTGACCACTTTGCATTTACAATAAAGCTATGTTGTCTTCACATTATTTTATATGTCCTCAAATTACAAGAAACACACAGCTCATCAGAAAATCAAATAATTGGACTCCAGGCAACAACTCCATACAACAATTTACTGAAAGCACAAAAGCCATCTCTTAGGACAAGAATTGTTCTCTATTGTTTCAAATATCTCTTGAATTATTTCAGTTCTGAACTAAGTACATCCTTGACATGTCTCACTAAGGACTCTGGCTGAATTACAGTGTGACCATTCATAGAATCATGGAATCATCTTGGTTGAAAAACACCTTCATGATCATCAGGTCCAACCACCAACCTGACCTACCAAGTCCTATCACTAAACCACACCCCTTAGTGCCATGTTCCCACTCCTGAACGCCTCCAGGGATGGGGACTCCACCACTTCACTGGGCAGCCTGTTTCCACACTTGACCACCCTCTCTGTGAAGAAATTCTTCCCAATGTCCAGTCTATGTCCCAATGTCCCAATGTCCTCTGGAGTAACTTGAGGCTGTTTCCTTGCATCCTATCACTTGTCATCTAGACTGAACGGTCTAGAAAGTATTTGCTTAAAAAGGATATTAAACCTTCTCCCATGAACCCAAATTTTGGTTTCCCCAGTTCCAAATGCACTGGCAAAAGTATAAGGTCACTGTCTACAGGAGACCTGAAGAGCTGCAGCTCCATGTCCAGAAGGAAGCCCTTCTCGCCAGCCTGGCAAACCAAAAGCAGCGAGACACTGTTAAGGGGGTGCCTGCCAAGCAGGACCTCACTAGAGGAGCAATAGGAGCAGACTGAACCTTCATGTAGGGAGTTACGTGGGCAGCAGCACCGGTGAATCACAGCACTCTTTCAGTACCTCGTTTCATCTCAGAGCTTTGAAGGTGTACTTGCAAGGTATACACGAACTGCATCCCAGCAAATAACTGCCAGTTAATGAAGGTAGTATTGTATATGAAAATAATAACCAGGACTTCAAAAGAGAACTACTCCAGGGAAATTGGTTTGTAAAAAACACAGCAGATTTTCAGAAAACAATACATTTTTAGTTTGCACTGGAAAAGCTAGTAAATACTGCAACTGGGACAGTGAAACCAATAGGAAATTCTGTTTTATCATAAGATTCTTACAGCAAAAAATACATCTTTTGCATTTGGGAGATATTGGGCATGTTGTGAAAACATAACAAAGTATTTCAGAGGAATTATAAAAGTAGTGGTTTGTAGAGGGTTATTTTTCTTATCCCCAGTTGCTCTTCTGTCCTTTTGTTGGTGAGGCAATTAAAATCTTAAATAAAAATTAAATGAATCCTAATGAGCATTAATGCAGAACATATGAAGAAGGAAACCTGTAACAGCCTGTTCTAGCAACCAAAACTGTCTTGCAGGCAGGCAAAGGTCTTTCTTTCTGAAGTGATCCTTCCTGTAAGACTTTTAAAGATTATGGGCTGATATAGATAATTAGGTCAGCCAGAACATTACATAAATGTCTGCATAACACTTTCCAAAACTAGAATTTAGTAATCACAATAAAATGCTCTTTCAAAACATCGATTTGAAATGAAAACTGGATTCCTGGACTTAACTGAAGAATTTCATCGATAATAAAGTTGGCACCTTGCAGCCTGGTGGGAAAATACATGCCCCAACCAAGAATTTTCCTTTAGAAACTCAAGCACCTGCATGTTCATAAGGATCACGGGAAGGATGGTGATGCTGAAAGGAACAGTAGCAGCAGCAGCAGTATCACTAGTATAGCATTAAGAAGAATAATTAAAAGCCACCACCAATGATCGATGTACTGCATTATGGTTACAGAGGGTTCTGCTATTGAGCCACCAATTAGAGAGCTTACTCAAAATTATCCGAACCCCACAGGTCTAGAAATCAACATGAAAATGCCAAGATTATCAGAACTGTCACAATCTCCACTCTGTAGTACACACCAAAAATAATAATAAAAAAGTCTTCAACTCTTTCCTGTTTGGGGTATTTCTATTTCTGCTCTGCATTTAGAAATATGAAGATGTCATTCACTGTTTTCCCTGGCTGCATCCGTTCTCACAGTGTTGTTTACAGAGCTCCAAAAAAAAGCCCAGCAAATGACTCTTTTGTAACTCTAGAGTACAGAAAATGGGCCAAGATAATTTCCAAGCCCACAGCTTTTGGCTCTAATAATCTAATTTACATATTCACACATAACTTGCATATGCAGAAAGCTTCAGAATTTAACAAAGGCACAGATTTTGTGGTGGGAAAGGAACTGCCTCACCAGTGCTGCTTCATGAAGCTCTCTGTTTATCTGCAGTATAGCAAAAAGATAAGATTCGCCTATTCGCATAAGTGTGTTCTCAAGTATTAGCTCTGCCCTGGGAACTTCTTGTTTTCAGGACCCATTTGGATGTGGGATTTCACCTTGTTTGTCACTGGTGACCAGCATAAGAACGTACTGGGGTATGGGAGCAGAAACTAAGACCCTTACTGAGAGAAAAATGTACCCCGATTTAACATAAATCACTTAGGGCTTTCTGAAAGGAGAGCAAGTGTAATGCAGAAGCTCTTTTTTCAGATTACAAATGACTTATCTCAACTGAATTTTAACTGATTCCTAATTAACTTAAGTTAGTCCAAACCAAGTTCATTTGCACATTAAGTCGTGGGCGATTATAGGATGAAATCTTAATTTTGGCAGACCGAAGGTTACACTGAAGATGCCAGATCTTTTGGAAATGACCTTGTCGAATTTTTCAGGAACCTTCAGAGTAAAATAATACTTCCTGCCCAGAGCATAGGATCACGAGGCTCTGTATGACCAAAGTCAGAGGGTGTGCAGAAATCTTGGCTTCCGGATCGATGCATAATCCTCTCCAGAAGAGTGGCTGTGCGAGGGAAGGTCTCTCCCTTCCCATTCTCCCTGAGGTCTGACATGACATGACAGATCTGTCAGCTACATGGCTGTGAGGCATGGCATCCGGCGGCTTTCCTGAGATGCTGATTTAACAGTGATTGAAAAGCAAAACTCGATTTGTAAATGCTTTCACCATTCCTCCATACCCATCAAGCATGAGACAAAAATCTATGCCAACTCTGTTCTGGCCTAGGAAGCAAGTGAGAGCTGGCATCAGCCTTGCTTGACAGGATGCAGAGAAAAGGCGCTGCCAGTGGCTTGCACCCCTGGGCAAGCTGCCTGGGTGCCCCAGCCCAGGCAGCTGGGATGGGAGCTGGAGCTCGTCTCCTTCAGCCCTTTGCCTGCCCCCTTGTAGGCTCTGGCTCCTTCTCTTACTCTTGCTCTGCAGGACTGCTTAGGGAGAGCAGGGGTTATGGCTTATTCTCTGAGATGTCGGTTCTGAGCAGTGTGGGGAGCAAAGAGCTCATTGTGGAAATTGCAGAAATGTCTCTATTTTATAAGCCGGTCTTAAAATAGCCAAGGCGCCGAGAGGAGATGTGGAATGGCATTTCATCACGGTGTGGAGAAAAAGGCAGGTATTAGCCACGTGCTGCCAGTAACCACAGCCAGAGCAAGTTGAAATGTCTTTGTCAAACTTATTTTTAACTCTTCTCTCTCTCTGTGCTATATATTTTATGTATGTATGTATATCCATGTGCGTATTTATTCATCAAAAATACAGGCCTGACCTAAGAGAAAAATGTAATGAACTCATTCTGGTTTTGTCATTGTTTGTGTCTTCAGCAAAGTAAAAGCATAACTCAAGGTAAGATGAAATACTGCCTTTTAAAATGAAACAAAACTCATCCTCCACAAAAGCACTTTACGTGAGCACACAGTCTGCTCATCATCCGTCCCCTTTTTGCTAGTTCTTTACAACTTCAGATATAACCAGCTAATTTCAAACAAACCAGGTGATGTCCAAAAGACAAATTCCTACAGCTTTCATGAGAATCAATACATGCATAAAACCTGACCTACCAATAAAGGTGTAACTGTGAACTAGTTGCAGCAACTCTTTTCATTTGTTCTATCAAATTGGTAGGAAATACTGGAAACAGCCCCAAGCACAAATTTAAAGGAAATGAAGTTATACTACTCATACTACAAATCTTAAAGAACAAAAAAATTAAAGGTATTTTTATGAGAACTAGGGATAGCATCTACTAAGAATTGAAAGGATGAAATTAGGTAGGTCTAACTTTGCTTAAAGACTTTAAGGTCTTTATTTACTGCTTTCCTTTATCAGAAACTTTTTTTTTATATGGGAAAAAGTAATTCTCAAAAATTCTTACAAAGGAAAACTAGAACTTGTTAAATTAACCAAGTTCAAACTAAAGGCCTATACTTCTGAGGGGACAGTACAAAGATAATTAAAGTTTCCAGAGATAAATTGAGTTATTTTATTAAGCAGCATCTTGTTTTTTATAGCTGACAAGAACGTTCAGTCACCAGCAACAAAAGAAAATATTGTGATTCTGGTATCAGTGTTAAGCCATAAAAAGAAACAACATACAACTTACACCTCAGTTAAATCTCCTTGCTAAAAAGCACGCCTTTAAATAAAAACAGGCAGACGTTCACTGAAAAAGCCACAGCAGAATCTATGATGGCTTCAGAGAATGTAAGGAGAATATATTTCTTCCAGAAAGTTGTTTATATTGAGCTGCTCAGGCGTATCAAGAGGAACAGTATCAGTGGTAACCAAACTCCTGAAGCTAATGCATTTAGATGACAATTACCTTTAAACTGCAAGATATACTGATTACAAACTGTTCTTTTCACATTCTTCAGCATTTCCAGGATTAAAATAAATTAATTGCCAAATGAGATAAGCACATGATAGGAGGTTTTACATTCCCAGACTCCTGCACATCAGTAACTCCTCTGCAGATTAGACCAGGGGCCTCCAATATCCTACATGGCCAAAGGAATGAAAGGCTCTATGTACTTGGCTGGATCACCTAAGTGAACTTGCAGAACCTTTCATAATGTTCAGTACAACATTTTCTACTCATCCAAAAAGCAGTAACTCTGGAAGACTGAGTATTACAGGCAGTGTCCTGAGCTGGTGCCATGAAAAAAATGATTCAGCTGAGGGTTTATGGGGGACCAGTAAAAAGAGGCAGCAGAGAGCTACTGAAGAACAAAGCCAAGAAAGATGATAGAAAAGATGGGGTAAGAAGTGAATCATCGCTTTAGGAGACAGAAGTAGTGCAGCGACTGGGGAAGAAAACCGAGCTGTTGAACACAACATTGGAGACTGGAGCAAGGAAACTCCAGTGAGTGAAACGTGTGCAGCCTCAGCTACTGGTAAGGGTGGTAGGGTGGTGCGAGGCAAATTAGAGGCAGAAGAAGGTAATGAACGTGATGGTGATTGACAAATCAAGCTTGATAATAATAAAAAAAAGCTCAGTTCAGTGCTCTGTCCTTTCTACTTTCACCGTTGCAATGAGAGCTCTATAGTAATTCATTTTAAGTTGTATTGGCCGGGCTGCAATACAGAAGCTTGAGAAACTTAAATGCTCAACAAACTTCTTTGGTTTAGGAGGTAAAGACTCATTTGCATTGACTTCAGCTTCTGTATTTTCTTTTAAAATGCTTTTATCACCTGAAGCAAATGGATAAATATTTCACCAATTTATATAATTTTTTGCAAGGCCTTTTCAAGCTACTACTGAATAACTAATGTGTTGCTAGAATGAACAAATAACCCATTGGTTGAGAAACAGTCCCACTGATAATGAAACTAAAATTAAATCTGAAACTTCAGAAAAAACGAAATGGTTGTCCGGTAAATTCCTGAATATTGTTGTGTCCACTTTTATATCTGTGTATAGTGGACATAGAGTAAAATAAATGAGAGTCTATTTAAAGAGACACAAGATTTACAGCTCTGCTTGCTCTTTAAGGTCACACTCTCTTAAAGAGAATAATTGTTCATCCTGGCACTTGCTGCCACTAAAACAGTTGACAGCAACTCTAATATCTAGTCAGTAGTGATAGAGATATATGTACCTAACTCCCAACAACCTACAAGCTAGGTACAAGAACGTCTCTTGCATCTTTCAATTTGCTCCTACATTTTTAAGCTGGCAAACACGTTCTCAAAGGAAAGTCACCTTCAGATACTCGTAGGCATTGCCACAGATACACACACCCACAGCAAATGCCCACTTTCTCAATCGGACTAATTTTTATTAGTTTCTTTATCTTTTGATATGTCAGATGGGATTGCTGCAAAGTAAAAAAATTGTTTTATGATGCCTTTTCCAATCAGCATCACTGTATTTATTCCAAGCTAGCAATTAACTTCCTGACTAATTTGTCACACTTAATTTAAAATCAAGCATGCAGTGATGTTTAGAGCTACAGTCATGGCATTTGTGTTTGGCTGAGGTAGTGGTCACTAGCAATCTCAATTTATCACTTTTAATTTAAACTCCCATGCCAATGATTTTAGTTCTTAAAGCTATGACTGGCACTTATGGATTTCAAAATCAAAGGGAAAATAAACTACAGTTAAGAATTTAACCACTCAGATCAATGAAAAACTGTTTTATAACTGTGCGTGCTCCAGTTAAATCCCAGCTGCCTGACAGAAAGTATTTAATGTTTCAAACAGTTCTTTCAGTTCTTTTTCCACTTAAATACTCAGAATACCTTTATATTGCAGTAGTAAGCCACTACTGGCTTGACAGAAGTGGACTGCTGATATATTCACAGAAAATACAGCAAAGCAAGTAAAGGTGGATGCATCAACCTAAAAAAGCATGTACTAATACCCAAATGGCAGTCCATGGACTGTTTGAATGTTACCACTGTATGTCTTTCTCTTTTAAGACTAGTGACGTTATGTATTATTTCTTTATTAGAAGTTAATAGCAGAAACATAAGAGAAATTTGTAAATTGAAGAACAGCATTAAACCTATTATCATTGAAATAAATGTCAGTTATATTTCTAGACTTCTATGGGGGTGAATAATCTGGATTATTTGGTGCAATATCTCACAATTAGCAGATAATCTAGAGTTCTTTAACACCCCTTGAAAAAGATAAATTGATACATATTTTATACTACTATTATTATTTGTTAATATGTTTAATAAAATAAACCCATTCATTTCATGAAAGAAAGTCTATATTAATGTGTCTGTGTATAATGTTGGCATGCGCATGCAAGAAAAATACATAGAGAAGGAGATAAGCAGGAGTCCATATATTTTTCCATACTATGTATGACAGAGTAAGAAAAACCCTTTCAGGGAACCATCTTGGTTAGTGGAACCTAAGAAGTCATTTAAGAATGTTTAACAAGACCACACTTGGGTATTTCAGGAGGATGTTTTCATTTCTTTTGTTTTGTTTTACTTATTCAAATCAGCCTTTCCTCAATCATATTTTTCCATCCAAAAAGGGACTGTTACAGTTTTTACAGGGTTTAAAATCTTCAACAACCTTTTGTTACTTCCATATATTTTTGTTTTGAGATCATTAGTGTCATTTAAACACTGAAGTTTTTTCCACATCTTAGCTGTGAAAAAGCCAAGGATGATTTGAGGACAATTCTCTCTTTCAACAGACTTGCTATAGTTCCTTGAATTTACAGGATTATCAGCTCCTACTCTGCTACTTTGAGTTGCTTACCTTCCCAAATTTTCATTCATTAAAGTAGCATGCTGTGCTTTGTAGCCAAATTTCCCATACAGGAAATATACTTCAAGAAAAGAAAAAAAGGAAGCAAAGCAGTACTCATTACAGGAGTGACCAAAACTAAAATAAAATAAAGTTCTTTCCTCATAAAAAATGATTAATTTTCAAAATAAAACAACAAAATGTTTAAGTATTCACTATTACTGGGCTAGCTCTAAGCATTTTTTTTTTCCGTCATTTTTGTATACTTGGCTTGTACAAATGCTGAGTACGTTCAACTGCCAGTGAAGGCTACAGGAAGCTCCAAGTTCTCCTAAGCCTGAAAAACAGGACATCTGCATCTCAGCGGAGCCATACTAGCCTCACGGATGGTTATACCATACATGGTTTTATGTGCCAAGTCTTATGCTCTACCTTCTAAAATGTGAGAAATTCTACCTACTTGCCTTCAAGGATCACTGGTGTAATGCTTGCAATGCACATAAAAACAACCATACACTAGAGACTATGAATGCAGCAGAAAACCTACAACAGCGAAAAAGGCACATCGAGGTTAAGCTTTGGAAAATTGTGGTAAACACGGGACAAAAGGGACAAAGGACAGATGAAGGTGATGTGGAATAACACTGACCTGTTATCACAGAGGCTTGACCAAGAAAGTGTAGGAGATTTACATAATTAAAGACAGCATAGTAAAACATAAAACATGATTCTTAATTAAAGTTACTTGAGAAACTTTCCAGTGACCTTGGAACCTTAATTTTTTAAAATGAAGATATCAGTAGTAACTTAGGTATGTATATTTAATATTTGATGTTTTATAGCTACTTAAAAATAATTTCTCAAAGAAATGAATACATGATGTTGCATAAAAATGGCCGTGAAAGTCACCATAAGTAATACAATCTCCTTGATTAAAATCTGGAGTATTTGTATTACTGCCAATAAATCTATGATACTATTATTTTGTGTTGCAAATATTGCAGTTGCTACAAGGACTATTTCACATTGCTTTAACTCAGAATAGTGGGATCTCTTCACGCTTTAAAGTCCAAAGAGTACAGCCAATACAACATTGATTATTGCAAAGGTATTTAAACAAACTCAATAGATAAGCAGAAATATCAAAGAAAAAAAAAAAAGAAAAAAAGGAGCAAAACAGAAGTAGTACAAAAAATAATAAAAAAAATCTATAAGCAGATTTTTTTTAATTCTTTAGGAAACAGAAAAAGCTGGTTGGTCATTACACTGGCCACCTAGAGTAGTAAGGCTAAGTGTACTAAGCTTGCAGTTTCAGGTGTTCCACCTTATATCAGAGATCAGAAGTGCTTAAATGGCACACTGTGTTTAAACCATTTGCTTTCACAGTTACTCCACACTTCTATCGGTGTAGGAGATAATATGTGACCCCTATCCTTCTGAAATAAATGTAACACTTGCAGTGCATTTTATCGATTGAGACGGTACTAATGGCTTGGTTTATAAAACAAGTCAGTTTCCATTAAGCATCTCAGTGATGGGGCAGCATTCTCAAAAGTGCTCAGTGAACTGCATCTCTCAGTGCTTTGCTTTCACTGAGGTGCTTGATGAGACTTGAGCTCCTGCGAAAAGCAGCCACTCACCTGTCAGTCCTGCAGAAAACATGCACACCCTGTCCTTACTCTGTGAGTACTTTCCCACTTGGTGGAATACCCACAGTGTGTATCAGGAGCTGTGTAACAGGAATCCCACTTCTTGTGGGTAAGGACTTTATTTTGTAATCTGACATAACAGCTTTTCACTGTTGGCCATATCACTACTTAATTCACAATACTCTACTCAGGAAATAGATTATACGCACATCAGGTACTTAAAATGTTACCTGTCAAAGCAAAGACTTAAGCAGAAATATGGGAAGACAGTTTAAATACAGAATAATGTAGACAGTAGGGAATAGATTGCATTGCATCTAAACACGTTTTTGGAAGTTTTGGACAGTTTTAATGGAAATGTAATTTTAGTGCTATGTGGAAATGTAACTCATGTATCAATCTGGTAAAGATATTAAAAAAAAAATTAAAATATTTCAACAAAGTAAAATTTTCTTATCAAACAGAAAGATCTTAACATACCATCATATATTTTATACTAGATAGACTAATAAATCAGTGGTGAATCATTATTTGCACGCTATTTATACATATACTGACAGTTTTGCATAATGTATATTTATATAGAAATAAATCTATATATAGCAAATATGATGTATTTTTACCCTTTACGTTATATTCAATTATAGAATAAATTCCAGATTGAGATTTTAATTATTTTTAATCCTCCATCAACTGAGACTGAAGAATACTGATTTGCTCATTCCACCCACTCAAATTATTTTTTAAGATGTTACAGTCTTATTCTCCCTAAAACTACACAAGAAAACTGTATTTTCAATGTCTGACATTATAACCATCATATTAAAATGGAAAATAGAAAAATGAAGAATATTTTATTCCCACTGGTGTTTAAAAGAGCTTAGATTTATTATGTTTATAAGAATGTAAAGGTTATCTGGAGAGTTTATCCAGAATGCAACTGTATATATGAACATGGAAAAACAAGATCTGAATTTATTTTCCATGCAGAAATCTGCCTTATGGAATTGTTCACCACCCAGTATTGCAGCTAACACCATGGGTGCTTACCTAAAAACGTCAGGCTATCTTTATGAACCAGCCGTGCCATAGATTAATGATCGTAGGAGAAAAGCTAGAGTTTTAGAGGTGAAGATAATGAAGCAAATGTGATAGATAACTCGTAAAATAGATAACGATGCCCTGCTGTATGTCCCTGAACCTTCACAGAATTGCACTGATACATACTTTGGAATATGGTGTGAAGGCATTACAATATCATGTTAATACCTTAATAGTGGAGGTGCAGGTGGCTAAATGGGATACAGGAGCTGTATCTGCCAAGGGGTGGAGGTTTCAGGACACAGCTTAATTCCTTTTGCAGCAGCTCCTCTGGGCTGTAACATGAGAGACTATTCACAGTGAAATTTAGGTTCAAAAATCTCCCCCCAAAAACTTTGTTCATCTGAGATTATAGTTTTTTAGTATTACAGTCTGTTTTATGTACCAAAAGTTCCCACTGAAACTGGCACCACTGAACATGATTAATACAGGAACAGGTCAGGGAGACGTGTAGATAAAGCTACGCTCCTCTTTTAACCAGCTGGCACCAAAAAAAATATACCAGTGCACTAAGTTAATACAGCTCCACAGTCACACATGTTCTCTGAAAAGGTACAGACTTTAATCTTCCATGCTGTCAGCTTGCTTCCTTGACCATGCAAAATTCACTGCCAAATACAAGCAAGCATTTTCAAGACAAATAGTATTTCTTACATTAGGAAAATGTGATTTTCTCTATTTCTTCTCTCCAAAGATTCTAGTCAACTTGCATTATTTATAAATTGAAATCAATATTTTCTGTAAATTAGCAAAGAGGGATGGTAACTATCAATTAAAATATTTTCCTTTTATGAGAATAAATCATATTTATGAACAATTGGCATTGACATATCAGCAAGTCACCTCAAGTCTAATTAGTGAATGACATTTCTAGTTTGACAGGAAAGTGGCAATCTCATATCTTTTCTATTGTTGATAGACCGTAGTCCATCATCCTTGAACTATAGACAGAATTTCCTGAATCCCATTACACTATTACCATACCCTGTAAATTTTTTTTTCAGTCCTCGCTAATTCTCAATTATAGAAAAAAAGGAAGTGCTAAATAATTTTAGGAGAACAATCTAATTTTGAAAAATGAAGCCTATAGTTTAATATTATATATATGTGTGTGTGTGTGTGTGTGAACCAGTTGCTGGAATCATACAATTTGTTTTCCAGACTGACTTGAGTGAATACAATCAAATGATCATTTATTTTTAAACTGTAAAATACAGTGTTGGAAACTGGCTGAAGAACTTGTTAGTAACTTACAGGATCATATATCAGCTGTTTGCAATGCATAACAAGTTAAAATTTATGAATCACTTAGATAATGCACATTAATTTCTAAACCCTTCAATACAAATATGGATCAAGCACATGATTTAAAAGCCACTGAATGTGTTATTTAAAGTGATACGGACAGGCTTAAAAAATATTACTTTATATTCAAACAGAATGAGCACAAAAATAATTCTTGCAAATATACCTTAATTTACCGGAGAATGGGATTTAATTAATACCAGAGGAATTCTTAGGGAAATGTTGTTATTTCAGCAGAAAAGTTGTGCCTAGTTATCTGAGTGCTGTGGATGAAGGCAAAAGAATTAAGCAAGAGTAGAGTAGAAAACAAGCATTCATGAAAACATTAGCTGAGCCAGATGTCCCTTCCATTTCAGTCAATGGGACATCTGTACCTGACTTCTAGTGAAACAGCTTTGGGACATTAGAACTAATTTTGCAGTTACATAATTTCTTGTATTTGGTTTAGAATTTTCAAATACTGAGTAGTTCAGTGTACAAAATGACATTGTTATTTCAAGAAAGAAACCATGAACAAATTGGTCTAGATTGCTGAAGACATTCCTTCTTAAATATATTTCATTTTATTTATTTATTTATTTATTTTTAAAATTCTAAATTATTTCATCCACATGCTTCTTCCTTTTATTCATGTATTCCTTGGGAATGCTCACGCATATCACCTTCCTTCTCCTTTTGGCTATCATAATGACTTTACACGCAGACAACAAGCTCAAGCACTTTTATCTGATACAATTTTTGCTAACTTCCAGGTCACTTTAGTAAGTGAAAACAACAGAGACAAAACACTCTAAATAGCTAGTCCATCACAGAATTAGTTGCACTCACTCCAGAGGACCAATGAAGTGTGAAACTGTATTATTGGAAAAATCCGCTCTAGAATCTGTAGCCACATCTTGAATATCTGGCAATATTTCTGCTTATAAGAAGTTTTTTGGGGAAGTCTAAAAGAGAGGATAAAGAAAAATATGTGTATTTAATATGCAAAACCCACTTCTCAATGGGAACCATTACATGATTGCATGAGATTGCATGCTAGATGGAAATAAGATTTAAGAGATTAAGAGTGTCTTTTTTTCCCTTCTTTTGTTTCCTGCTTACTAATCCACCGACCAATCTTGACACTGGTTTTCACCCTCCCTCCTCGTCTCTTTCAGACTAGGATTCTGACTGAAACATGAAGTCTGACTTATGACAGGATAGTGAAAGGCAATATAAATTTCTACACTAAATATTAAATGTGCATATCCTGGCTACTATAATCTTTTCAGAGGAGCAAACTTTATTTTTTATGTTATTTTTTCAGTGGAGATCCACTATAAATTTTACAACGGTGATAAAACATTTAAGTATGTAACATATTTATCTGAATATGAAGATAGCAAACAGATGTCTCTCATTGATTTGAGCAGGAAAAGGTAAAAGTATGTTATTAGAGACATTATCTGCAAGCTAACAGAACTGGAAAATA
Organism: Anser anser; assembly: GCF_964211835.1. Lineage (NCBI taxonomy): Eukaryota > Metazoa > Chordata > Aves > Anseriformes > Anatidae > Anser > Anser anser. The sequence continues at coordinate 88,560,478 of NC_139720.1, forward strand.
AATAGACTTCTGAAGCTTTAGAAACTACATAATTTTGAGTCTGCTCTCAACCTTATTCCAATGTGCACAATTTAATGCCATTATTGTATATAAATGAAAACTATTTCCAAACTGTGAGCCTAAGGCAAATGCATATGGAAGAGTCACAGAAGTGGAAGGAGAAGGGTTGTTGAGTGTAATGAAGAAACTACATTTTAAGAAGCAAATGAATTGGAGCAACCTGCTACCAACATAATTGCTTTAAAGACCCCATAGCAAACATCAGCAGAATTGGTTTGTAATTTACCATGTCCTTCGTGCTCCCTAAAGGTTTGTGTCAAAGTCATGACATCTACAAACACAATTTGTTTCAGATAGACTAGCCATGATGAATGTCTTCCTTTACTACCCTTGACCAAAATCACTTCTCTTGCCAAGAAAGCAACAGAAGTCTTCATGTCACTTGTCATATACTGGGAACATCAGAGGTTTTTTTAATGAAATAGCTTTCAGAAATGTTTAGGTAAACTTTGAAAACAGAAGGTTCCTAATATAACGCTGAAGAATTTCGTAAGTCGGTCAATTAACATCTGTGGCAGAGGTTTCTAATTACTTAAGGCACCAGTTTATATCCGAAATCTCTTGTACCCTACCCTGACTATAATACTCAATAATGATTCTTCTAACTCATTCATGGCAAGAGGTTCCAGCTAACTGAAATGTGCTTGATTATCCTAAGAGGGCTCTTAACTGAGTGGAGTGCAGATAGCACCAATAAGCTTAGTTGAAAATTCTGTTTAAAATCTCCCAAGTTGATGAATAAACATCTCATCCTTGATCATGGAATGTGCTGAGTGTCCTCAGCAGCTGCTGACAATAAAAGGACCAAACAAAATAAAGGCATATTTCTCATCCAGTGCTACACGCCTACCAATTTATGTGTAACCATTATTTTACAGTATTCTCCACAAAGGTACTTTTCACAAATTGAGAGAAAATATTGGTATTAAATACACAGTTGTTGCAGAAATTGTATGTGGTATTCTAATGACAGCAACTGAAAACAGAAACTTGCTGAAAAAATGCATGTCATAGACAAATTACCAATGGTTATAAATAGTACTGTGCTATGCAATGAAAGAAACTATTATAAAAGCCAAAAGACCACACTGACAAGCAGATTATGGGAAAAATACTTCGTGGTATTGATTAACCTCTTTCCCCTACTCCTCCAAGCCAGACTTTCACTTTGTCTCCTCATACTGCATAACTTAAAGAAAAAATATCTTAAAGCTATGTGAAGTCTGACTAGCTCAATGGATAATACCGGTGAATGAGAAACGAAAGTAAATGGAATCAGGTTGACTTTTGCTGCATTAAAGATATGGCTGAACATCAATATCTGCTAGCAGAAAGAGGCCACATTTGGTAAAGAAAATTTATAAATATTTAAAATATCTTCAGGATACAAATCAAGATTATTTAGAAGTAATTTTTCACCTATGATTATTGTGTAGGCATCAGACATATTTCAGCAATCAAAGAATCATCAGCAAAAAGTCTAACAGACGCCAGCAGATGAAAATCTGTGGGTAACAACCATGCTGCACAAAGATCTTTCCTTAAAACTTTGCATTTCATTCACAGAATCATAGAATGGTATGGGTTGAAAAAGACCTTAAATATTATCCAGTTCCACCCCCCCTGTCATGGGCAGGGACATCTCCCACCAGACCAGGTTGCCCAAAGCCCCATCCAGCTTGGCCTTGAACACCTCCAGCTTCTCTGGGCAGCCTGTTCCAGTGCCTCACCACCCTCTGAGTGAAGAATTTCTTCATAATGAATGCCTAATCTAAATCTACCCTCTTTTATTTTTAAACTGTCATCCCTTGTCCTATCACTATACTCCTGGACAAAGAGTCCGTCTCCAGCTTTCCTGTAGGCCCCCTTTAAGTACCGGAAGGCCACTGCTGGAGTCTTCTCTTCCCCGGGCTGAACAACCCCATCTTTCTCAGCCTGTCCCCATAGGAGAGCTGCTCCAACCCTCTGAGCATCCTCATGGCCCTCCTCTGGACTTGTTCTAACAGGTCTGTGTTTCTTATAATGGGAGCTCCAGAATCTTTGGGTTGACCTGAAGAGTGTTCAACAGCATCTGAGTTGAAAAAGTCTGAGAATGAAGACTTAGCATTTTTTCCTTGTGGTTTTCTTTCCAACTTTAAATGCTTAATGTATACATACACTGAGATAAATATGAATATATATACATATAGTTTCACAGACGAGCATGAATATTCACTGCATAATGCTGAAAATCTTTTTAAAATTGAACATGTAATTGGAAAAGAGCATTATTCAGATGTGTCTTAAAATAGGGACTGCATATCTTAAACTTTTTTTTATTTATTAGTAATCTCTCTTACTATCTTCATGCGCTACTCAGTATGGGCCTTCACAGACTATCTTTAGCCAGTAACCACTGTGTTAATATTTTTCTTCAAATTTTTCACATGAATAGCACTGGCAGCAGTGTTCTGCACTGTTTTGATAACAGTACATGGTTTGGTGAAAGTATCGATGCAGCTGAAGGTATCAGGTCCACAAATGCCAAAAATTTCTCATTTATTGTCATCTATGAAAACTTCATGATATTTCTTATTTAATCAAATCATGTGGCTTGAGCTCTGGTAATGTCTGCTGGAGGCTGTTTTGTGACTGTTTCATAACAGGCTTTTACGTGACCTGCTATTCCATTTTGACAATCGGTTATTACAAATAGCTGTTCCTTTAGATTTAGAAACCATTAACATAAATAGTTTGGAAGATGCTTTAAAGGGTTTTGTCATGCCAGTATAAGAAGATAAATGTTCTTGACTTTAAAGTTACAAAGGACATTTGCATCTATAGAGGCTTGAGGCTTAGGGGAAAAAAAGGGAGGTTGATTTTTGATTAGGGTGAAAGTCAGATGCTACCATGCAATTCAGAATTAGTGAACGAGGCCCTCCCCTCCCACCCCAACAAGTGTCCTGAAACTATGCTGTGATCACCCAGAGGGATTGATCCTGAAAACTGTCCTGGTAGAAGTAAATGCTTCCGAGATGCTATGTTTACAGTTGGATGAGGCTCTTACCAACTTGTGCTGTCTGCATTGTTAACATCATGATACATGGTATTAATGCGTGACGATGCGGGAATGTTTACTCCTGGAAGAGGCACTGAAATCCTTCCATGCACTCCTCAGTTCCCACAGCTCTAAGGGAGTGAAAAGAGGCTGCTGTTGCTACAGCTCATCCGCACCAGGGTACAAATGCATCTGAAGAACTACGTATACCACGAGCAATGAATTGGCCATAACTTATCTGGAAACATGAATTAGATGAAAGGCAATCTGTTTTCAGAAACCTGCAAGATTTTACCACCAGGTTAGGAAACATCTTATCACCTACAATATATCTGCCAATGGATATAAGATAAAATGACAAAGGAACCCTGCCAGATTTGCAGTTTCAGAGTCTGCCCTAATACCTCAGCTAGGCGCAGACTGTCTGCACTAGACAGACGCTGCAAAACAAGACCGGTCTTCAGCACAGTGATAGGGTGTGTGCCCAGACAGAGTCTCTCATGACAGTTTGTCCACCGGTAGCAGGTCTTCAATGCTGGTAGACCAGAGTCACTCATGAACTGCAGGACTGAGGAGGGATAAAATGAGATTTCTGGGTTGCGATGGCAGAAGGAGCTCTTCTCTATAGCATTAACTTCCTGCCAAGGTGGAAGAAACCCATGAAAGGAATGATGCCCATGAAACGTCCCATGTCTGGCCTGTGGTTTTAGGGGAGGTCGCTGCCTGTGGGGCTGACAGAAAAAAAGGTGAGCTGGGGACTTCGGGTGCAGAATCCCACAGGAGAAACACGATGAGGTGAAGATGCAGATCGGACATGGAGGAAACTACTCAGTCAGAGACTCCTTGGTCACACAGTTGAAAATGGGGGACTGGAGTGGAGCAGGCCACAATCTGTTTATACATATATATTCACACACTCAGGGCATGTCTCACAACTCCACTCTACCACCATGTAATGTTAAAAAAGCCCTCTGTACTCAGGTAACAGAACATGTGAATGTTCACTGAGTGCATGTATATGTTCGTTATTATTTGGAAATAGAAACTATTGTTTTAAGTTCTGCTTTGCTTAATTATTCATTATTTACTACATAAATTATGCATGAAAACCTCAAGTATTTCTGAGTTTTCTTTAGGCAATGCAGACTCCAAGAAAGTTATGTAGTGAGGTGTCTCTTCCTCCCATTAGTCATAAGGCAAACATAAATTACAATTCAGCTGCCTTTTTACACAATGATTTAAAGTCGACTGAGTACAATTACTTCATACTCAGCATACTCACTGCAGTATAAAACTTTATCGTCCCCACAAAGAAAAGGCATCGTAGCACTTTGCAGAACAACAGCATTACTAAACATTCCTGATGAGGCTTTTTTTTGAAAATGTTTTACCCTTCAGTTCACAAATTACTTTGGCAGTGATTTGGGAAAGCACTTAATTCGAGCTAATGTTCTTCCTTGAACAAGGACTTTCCTTAAGTGCTTTACTGAGCAGAATCTCATTCTGTTTATCTGTCCATTTATCTGAATTTAAAGTATGGATTATTTTGATATCTCAAAATATTTAGGGAAAAAAACAACAACAACAAAAAAAAACACACAATACAAGAGTGGCTTATACCTGACCTTCCCTCACCTCTCCATCACAACATCTAAGTTTTCCAGCAAATCCCTACCCCATCTTTGCCACATTTGCTGGACAAGGCAGCACATACTGTGGTCACACAGCAACTATACGTGTACTTTCTTAACTGACTAGCGGATATACAAGCTAAGTGGTCGGTCAGCAGGCCTCTCAAGTCCAGTATACAAGCCTAACACAGCTGAACCTTGGTTTTTAACTTGTAGACCCAACCAGCAGCTTGACGAGCGTAAGTGACCTCAAGGCTATTTTTCATGCTTCTGTTGAGAGAACGGAGTATCTGGGAAGTCTTTTCCTTTGTTATCAAACTGGAGTCGGGTTCACAGCTCTTCAGGGTGCCTGACAATGTGACTGAATAAACTTTGTTTCCTTATGAAACCCAGAAAAAAAGGCTATTGAATTTATGAATATTTGTACAAAATTAATAACTAAACAAGTCATGAATGCTAACAAATTGATTTTATATAGCTTACATTAATGTCAGTAAGTTTTTTTCAGTATTTGATCAGATCTAGTAATGCTTTTGTCATCAAATTGCAAAGTGGTTTGCAAAACCTTTTCAAAATAAGTGTTACTTTCCTTTAGTTTGCTTCCTGCCATTGTTAGACCTCAGTGTTGTACTTAATCTTGCTGATGATGGTGATCACATGTAGAGAGAGTTAAGATTTTAATATTAGTTGTAGTATAACTCCTAGAGATGAGCCTTAATCACTTTCGAATTAGTTCACTTCTCCTGTAAGCAACTATTCTCCTTCTGATGCTCTCAAGACTCTCTGCTCACTAACTGGTGTAGAATACAACTCCGCAGTTTCTGTGGATGCCCATGGTACTATTCACTACATTAATCTGGTCAGCAAAATACCAACAGTAGTATCTTCTCCAAAAAGAGAGAAAAAAAAAAAAACCACAAAAAAACACTGAAGAACAAACTAACAATTTTACATGTTTAAAGAACTATCTGTTAATTCCACATAAACTGTCAAAAAGAAGGGGCCACTAGGGGGAAGTAAATCCAATATGCTCAAAGAAAATAAAATGCTAGCTCCTCAGCTACTGTAAATTATTGTACCTAACAAGAATGGTTTGGATTTAGAATAGCTAAAGATATTGTTCCATATTCTTAAAAAGGTAGAGTAATTGAAGAAAAGAATTTATACAGAGATCTATCAGCATGTAATGTGTATAAAAAAATATTAAAACAGTATGTATGAAAAGATTCAAATAAAAAGAAAATATGAACATAGTATAAATAAATTGTCTAGGTATAAATTATTATAGATCTGGATTTTTCAAATTAGCCACATCAAAAGGAAAACATTGTTTTAAATGTGGATTTTTGGTACTGTAATACCTGCTCACACTAAGACATTTTTGATTTGTTGTCACTTCATGCCTGTCATCTTGGATCTTTGGTTTATATGAACATGTGTATGATATTTCAACATCAAGCAATAAGTAGTGTCCATTTCAGGATAACTATGATTAGAAGGAAATATTGCAACCATGAGTTTGCTTTTTAGTGGTACAGGTGAAAAATATTTGCAATATAAAGGCGATTATTTAGTATTTTTGGTAAATATGGCATGAAAAATACTGTAAGTTGTTTACTAATAGCTGGCTGCCAATAAAATTAAAAAAAATAAGTCATAAATACTTTTCTCAGAGAACTTCAGTGTGATTTATAAACATTAATAAAATCTCCGCAATGGTCTGAAGCTTTAGTTCTACAGCTTTGTTTTCTCAGGTCAGTCTCCATACTACCACTTCTTATTCATGACTAAAAGAAAATCACAAAAAATGTTTATTGTCTTCTCAATTTCCATCAACCAAAACCCCATTAATTTTCTTCCAAAGACTATTTCATATGACACTATCTTTCTCTCTTTTTCTTCTAAATATATAGTTACCATTTTTATGATTTTATGCAATGACACAGTTTCTAAGCCTACAAAAATATTTTATCTTTATAACTACATTTTATAGATGCCTCTATCTCATTTATTACAATGCTTCCCCCTGCAAAGCTGTCTTTTTATATCCAAATAAACATACTGATATTCTGAAAATCTGGTCTTAAATTCTCTCAAGCCCTTCCAATAGAATTTTTAGCAATGTAAGAATTATTATAGTGCAAGCAGCCTACACTCTAGACTTTACTGCCAGTGTGTCACAAATTATCAAAACATTGGTCTTTTCCCTGTTTTGAGTAAACTGCGCTGAAAATCTATATCCTTAAACCAGTAACAGACATCAGCAAAAGATGTATTATTTTTTAAAAGCCCACCACTTAAATACAATTCACAAGGTGTGTTCAGACAGCTGTTGGCCAGTTCAAAAATAAACCATCTCTCTGGTGACCTCCACTTGTGCAGGCTTACTGACTTGCATTTTGTACCATGTAACAAAACATCTGAAAGTAAGTATACAAAGCGGTAGATTCTGGCACCATGTTTTTCCTCTGATGAGAAAGGAATAGTGAGATACAAGTTCACAATGTGATGCATAGCCTGAGAGCTTAAGACTATTCTCATTGCAAGAAACATATCATTAAGTATCTTATATAATCATCTGTTCCGTTAGCATCATCGCATTAAGGATAAGTGAGCAGTTTTCATGGTTTTCCCAAACCATTTTCAAGAATATTATTAGAATTACCATCATTGTCATTATCATCATCATCACAGCAAGCTGTTAATTTTGGCATGCCCAAAGGCGAATAAGTTATTACTTACTCATCAACAAAACTACTTGTCCCAGATACACAGGTAAGCAGATTTTTGCTAGGCTAATCGATGAAAAAACCCAGGGCCTTCCCACAAGTGGAACATAACAGGATCCTCCTGAACATTAGCACTTCTACTAAATACTTTTATATGACCAAAGGTTTGGTACTCAAAAGCCTAGTTTTGCCAGTTCAGCTCATGTCCTACATTAAACACTTCGGCTACAGTTGCAATGTCACCGCACAGTAGGTGAAAAACATTTCTGGAACAAAAGTCAGCAAGGGATAATTTTGAAATAACCTTCTGATCTACAGTAGCACAAGCCAGAAGATAACACTGCTATACAGATTGTTTTGTTGGTAACCTATGATGCTTTTTGCTGGCATAGTAAGTATTTCTACAGATGGAAGAGGAAAAATGTGCAGAAATAAACTACAGAGCTCTTTTCGTTACCCATGTTTCTCATAAAGGACTGCCCTGAACATGAATCTGAACTGAAATGGTGTGTGGGGGGGAATCTCAGAAACGATAACATGAAGTGGACAATTAAAGGAACAAAAAATCCATTACGATATCTCACCTGAGGAAATGGCTCATACAGATGCTGAAATATCTTACAGTAAATCATGCTGTATTAGTACTACGAAACATTAATACTAAAGGAAATGAATTCACTTTCATTTCACCTTTAAACTGTGGAATTGGTGGGTAACGTGGTGCTTTAGTCTTTCAAAACTGAAATTGTAAGGGAAGACTTGGAAGAACATCTGACATGGACTCCAGTTGTGACAAACCACTGGTAGGCTCAGGCTGTGTTAAAGCACGCATTTCATTTAAACAGGAAGACACGTTAAGCAAAGATGTGGTTTTGTACCCTGTGTTACGGGGTCAAGGGCCAACTGACAAAAGCATTCAGTGACCTCATCAGCAGAAACTGAAAGTCCTCACACATAAAAATGCACAACAATCTGCAAAGCATCCTAACTCGCTGACCCGGACTTCCAAGAAGCAAAATGATACCCATAAAAAGTGCATGAATGACAGGGGCACAGTAACAGATGCGTGGTGGTGAGACTTACCATCTTGGTCCGTGGTAACTGTGATAGCTGTGAACTGCTTGGGGGAGAAACTCAGCTCCGAGACGCCATTCGTGGCCTCTATTTCGAAGGTGTAGTTGACATGTGACACAAAGTCCAGCACCGTCACGGAGGAGTTGATGAGACCTGTGTGCCTGGGGATGAAGCGGATGCCTCCCCCACATATCTCACACTGGCTGGCATCCGACCCGCATTTCTTACAGATGACACTGTAAGTGAGGTCTTTTCTTCCTCCCGTATCACTTGGGGGGCTCCATTCCAACATGAGAGCTGTTTCGTTAATGTTAAAAATCACATTCCTGGGAGCAGAAGGTGGCCCTGCAAAGAAGGAGGGGAAAGCCTGTTAAGCGCCTGTTGTCTGCTTTGGAGTTAAAACCACACAAAAATATAATATTAATCTTAAGGCAATTATTTGCAAGACATTGAAAAGATTATGTTTGAATAGTGAGTTCAATTGAAAATTTAAAATTATCTAAATAATTTAAATCCTTGAAAATTAAACAGGAAGGATAAACATGTAAGATCATAGGAAGCTGAAAACTCTAAATGAATTAGAATTAATTCAGAAATAATTTAAGACAACATATAAATTACTTGGGAAGGTCCAAGCTAGACTTGATAACCTAAATTTGCATTAAATATTTTGACTTGTGGGGTGCTGGGGTAGAGCTGTAGAGCTTTAACCACAAAATTTATTTCCTTATTTTTTTCCTCCTAAGGTAGGTTTTTCTGATACTTACGATCCTTGATGTCTTGTAAGAGTTAAATTGAGAAAATAAGTAAATAAATGACAGCTTTGGAATAACTACAGGAAGTAAAGTTGATTCTATTAATTCTTTAGTACCAGATATTTTTTTCTATCCTTCGCTGCTATTATCCTTGGGGATTTCTTTGCTGCTATTCATTAACAGAGCCAGGTAGCAACAGGCCAAGAGTATTAGGCACAAGAGACAGTTTACATGTTTTTCATTCCTGCCCCGCACCTAATCAGCATCAGTTTAACAGCGAAGACATCATACTTGCAAGCTAAAGATCTAAAGGATTGGTCGCAAAACAGGAGAAAAAATAGAAGACCACAGGGAGAAGGAATGCAAAGGTAGTAGCAGTAAGCAGAATATAGATAGGAAAGCTCTTAGCTAGCAAACAGGTGGTAAAGCTCTCTGTACAGTTAGAGGAATCACAAGTGATCCATTTCCAGTGGATCCCACAATAGCCAAGGTACATCCAGCAAGTTTTAAGCTGTTATGCTGACTTTCTGTGTATGATCACATGTAAATCACCTGAGACTGTATATACTCAGACAGGAATTGGTGAAGGGATGAAGGTGGAAATTGTTAGAGGAACTCCAAATAATCTTAACTCTACTTAGCATATTCTTCTTTTTAAAGCTAGCATATGTCAACTAAACACTTATTAAACACAATTTTCAAAACAAATTGTATATAAAACAAAAAAATGCCCATAAAAGTTAGGCAAGAAACACGGATCTGGCAACATGCAAGGCCTTATACTCCAGGTTTTGATCTATGCTAAGATGACTGTGGTAAACTTAACTGGTGATCTCTGGTTTCATGTTGAGCTGAATGAAAATTATATTCCCAGTTCTCATCAGAAAATCACAATGCGCTAGGATGGTTTAGTCAATGGTTAGCACAGCTTTGAAAACTTTAAGCTTGCTTTATAGCTTATCATGATTTATACGACTTGCCATCATGACTTAGCTATGAAGTTTTGACTGAGATAGTGGTTAAACTTTACATTAGGAAGGAAAAAAAATCACCAAAGCTCCTCCTGACATTTCATATATAAACCAGGATCTCAAATCCTAGCCGAAAAAAAAAAGTTATACTGTTTTTTTCCTAATAATTTAAATATTTTATTTATTTTATTTTATTTTATTTTATTTTATTTTATTTTATTTTATTTTATTTTATTTTATTTTATTTTTACTTAATAGTTGCAATTACTACAGCACTGATAGAATTTTCAAACTTTAAGCTATATATTTTTATAGTATTATACATAGTATTATACATAGTATTATATATAGTATTATATATAGTAAGCTATATGTACTTGGCTGAGCAGAAATGTTGTGTGATTTAAAAATCAAGCCCCTGAGTAGCTCTGAAATATGCACCTGCTGAAATAAATCTATTTATTCAAGTTCTTATTTCTTGAAGATGACCCAGAATACTAAAATGGACTATACCTGAACAGAAAACAATACTTCATCTGATGTTTTACTAAAAAACTCTAAAGATCTATGCAACTGTACCTACACAGATCTATAAGATATAAAACTCCAAAGATCTATACAACTGTACGTACAGCGAAAATTAATACTAACTTTAATGAAGGAAAGACACAATAATAGTTGCAGAAGAAAAGTCACTGCTTACCAAAGTTTATAATTTTAAGTGATGGTATTTGTTTACTCACACAGCATTAAATGTATCTATAAAAGCTGGAACGCTTGTAAAGGAAGAAAAAAAAGGTCTGTATGGCACAGGAGGGATCATGTGAACCAATAAATATTAAGGTTTTCTGTGAACTGTAGTTGAACATTTGAATTGTTTTTTTCTTTCTGATATTTTTTGTAACATTGAACAACTGAGGCTATGGTTTTATTAGAATGACTTTCGCCCTAAGGTAAATGATGAGTTAGCTACTAGATTTCAAGGACTTGATAATTAAAATACTTGGAAGTACGATATTTGCAGGTTTTTTTCAGTGGACAAGAAGGATTGCAGTATTTTGAAGGTGTGAGTATTTATCTTTATATCTATTTGCACAGAATTTATGGTTAGCAGCCAAAAAGCTCCTGACAGTGAAGAGCAGTTATTACTCAGAGTATCAAGGAGTCATTTAGCTGAATGGTATGTGGCTCATTTGTACTGAATGAAGATCAATATTTCTGGAACCTGGCAGATGAAAATTATTTTCGTAGTTTGCAGTTTTTATAGTCCCAAAGAATATTTTGAGTATATCCTTCCTGGCTTTTGAGTGTGACTTTGTGGTAAGTCTAATATTGTAGCATTTGACATACTGTAATATGCAAGTATTTACAAATGCAACTTGTTAACAACTGCTATTTATATTGATGCATTATTTTCCAATGGTGTGGAAAGCAGAGACAAGGTACAGCCTTGAAGATGCTGAGTTGGTAAAAAAAAGCCTCTATAACCTTAGTGTCTCAGATTCACAAATCTCTTAACTTCCCATAAAATTACTGTGACACCGGTGGTTGTAGCTACTCTGGAAAACAGTTCTTCAACTGAAATAAGCTAAAACCAGCACAGATTACTTCAGCTTCAGTTCTTAGTATTTCTGTGCAGAAGAGAGGAATAATTGTGCTTCATCTAAAAACATTCTGTGAGAATTAAATAATGACTGGTCTTAACAAATTCCCACTGTTAAAACCAATAAGGAGTTTTAGGAATACCGAAGATGATCCTTAATCACACTTACATATGTGCATAACTTTAAGCGGATCAGTTATCCCCTTAAAATAGTTGGTAATATTCATGCACTTAAAATTAAGCATGTGTGTAATCACTCATAGGTAGGACTGGAGCCAATGTTTTAAAACTGGTCTAATCTAATCTTACATAAACTACAGATATGACAATGGGTCATCACAGCTTAGTTTTTATATGTTACTTCAATAAGTTTAGCATGCTGAAACATAGGAATTAATGTGTATCCGGGCACTAGGAGAGTTTTTTCTTTTGCCTGGATTTGTCTATTTTAATGTGTTTAATTTGTTGTTCTGTGTAGATGGTATCAGTGGAAGAACTAATGTGGTAGATAAAATAACCTTTTTTTATCCATATGCTGTAAAGTGAAGGTTCTTATATTTATGATGTGGGCTTTAATTCTCATTTCTAAGAGAAAACATGAATTATTGTACATTCACATTTCAATGAATAAGAAAAAGATTACCAGTTATGTTAGGGGTGTCTGAAAGTGTATGACTGTCCGCCTGCAAGTACTGAAAAAACCCTCAGACACCCTTCATACTCAAGGCCCCTCATGCCAATTTGCATGACGATTAAATAGCTTTTTAATTGCTGTTAAATTATGCCAGTTAAACTGTGATTTCATGCAAATATTAAGCTGTAATGACATGCAGTGAATCATTTACTAAGATTTAGAACTTGGAACAAAGAGAGACAATTAATTCTAATCCTCAGATTCAGCTAAATTATGTGTCACTGGGCTTTTATGGATGTGGCCTGATTGCTTTGTTATCATTTATAAATTACACAAAGATTATTTGACACATCAAAAAAACTTGGCAGCAATAATCCTTCTGCAGACATCTGTGTGCAAGGCTCTCAGGGATTTCCTCATATTGTTTTTAAGGAAACCAAGTATATTGGTGAAAATGATGGATCCTTTTCTCACAGCAAAATTCATGACTTTGGATTTTATGCAGAAGAGTAAAACAGTTCAGATGGATGAGCATTACAAAAAATGAAGCTCTTCTGCTTTTTAGATAAAACATAGCCTGAGTGTGAGCAATGCCTTTTGCTTCATTTATGAATTATAATGAAACAAGTATTTCTACACCCTCTGTGGAGTAGACTGGCACTGATCTCTTATGGAAAATCAAGCTCACTCCAAGAGCATCAGAGTTGAGTTTATGCCTCATGCTGTGCTTCGCACCTCGCCTAGCTGCTTTGTGTATGCTCTCCCTCTACAAAGGTGAAGTGCATTTTGCCCTCTGTGGAAGGAAGGAGGAGCAATCCAAATGCTGCAGAAGTCCGGTGAGGACAATGCAATATTTTACACGACAGGGCAACGACTGTCTGGAAAATCTTTTTTTTCTTTTTTTTTTTTTCTTTTTTTTTTTTTAAGTGAGAACGTGAGAACTGTCTGCTACTGGACTCTCATAATTGTGTATTACTTGACTACTGAATTCACAGCAGAAGTGGCAGAAATTAATCATCATCTCATGAGAATACTCAGAATCACCATCTACCTGTGTCCCTTGAGTTCATAATTGCATTTTTATATACATACATATATACATGCAGCATAGATTAGTGCCACTTAGTGTGGAATGCTGTATTACATTTTCGTCTTTTCAGAATCATTTATTCTTTTCTCAATGAGGCAGGCAGGAAGAATTTCCTCATGACAGGAACTGGTGACTGCAAACCAATACTCCAAGTCTGAGCATAATGATAAATTACAAACAAATATATATATATATATATACATATACATATACACACACAAATAGCAAAAGAAGCAGTACAGTCAAAGGTTTCAAGCATGATGCTTGATTTTGCTGCTGGAACATAATGGTGGCTCTTAAAAAGTTTCAGTATGTAGGATACAGTTTGTGCCAAAGGTTTCTGAACAGAACATAAGTTTGTTGGCTCAAAATTGTTTAAGCATAATGTGAGAATAGATGCATTCAGACTCAGACTCAACAAAAGCCTGCCTGCCTTTGACCTTGAAAGATAGATCAATTTATTCAGTTACATTATAGTGGGAAATGTTAGTTTATGTACAGAGTAATCAGACAGGGAAGAAGATATGCTGTTATTTGTTGCTCACTGTGTGTGCAGAGAGATCACTGATAGAGTAGTCACATATGGCAAAGAAATACAATAAGGAGAAAGAGTAGCAACAAGAGATTGATAACAAGTGCCAATGAAATGGAAAAAGGCTATGAGAAATAATTAACAATATATCCTAATGTAATTTTCTTTCCTCTCATTAAAATTAGAATTCTATTATGCTTACTGTGAAGTGCATACTCTTCTTTTATAAAATATAGTTTCATGAAGTAAAAATGGGAACTGTACAATCTTGGGAAAATATACAGTATGCACTTTCACAGAATTAATGAAATTAGATTCAAAGCTCAGCTTGAAAAAATGGATGCCTGAAGCTAAACTCTTCAATTCATAGTCTCTTGGATCAAGGTCCTTATTCTACATATTGCTGTTCATGCAAGTTTTCCAGTACCAAGGAAAAATTTTGGAGTGAGAAATACTGTCTAACCCTATACAGGAATGAAGAGAGAGAGAGAATAAAATATCTACCTATTTTAGGCATATTGCTTTTCAGGACGTGAGGAAGCAAATAAAATAGGTTTGAATGTAGTTCGTTTAAAATATTTGAATATGAAGAGGTTTGTAAAGAGAATTCATTAGTAATTGTGTTTGATTCAAGAACAACTCTTCTTTGAAAAGTTACAAGAAAAATTTCTAATCTTTTATCTTGTCTCGTAAGTCAGGACAAAAATTTGCAAATTGACATCAAAAATACAGACCTGCCCCAAAAGTGATTATGCAGAAAACGCATATTCTTACTGTGCAGCCTTTTCTCTTTATGTAGTCAAATTGGCTCACTTTTTTTTCTAACTTTTCAGCTCCTCATATTATGGTAAAGCATGACAGTTTGGAAGAAACAAGCTAAATTCTACCCTGTCTCATACATTACCAATATCTTTGTTTATTAAATTTAAATTAGCCACATCTGCACAGACCCACCGAAGGCAGTGAAGTTGTATTTATGACAGAAACATAATTTTAATAACCGAGAGCATAATTTGAAAGCAGTGGGGCTAAAGATATCAGTTAGGGAATAATTTAGCCTGCAGACTCTTCATTACTGATGATGTGCAAAAAGATAAGAACACAGTCTGTCTGTCAGAATCTTAGTGTCATTTCCAGAGCTGACAATTAGTAAAATAATCATCATTGTAGGTATAAGATGAATACATCTGCTATTACAGTCAGTGAAATACTGATACCTTGCAATCTAGGTTGAATAAGAGGCAATCCGTGGTGGCACTGAACCAAGAACAAGGCAGAAACCAGAATGTGGTTCACTGTCTCCCTTACTTCTCCAAAACTGAGGTGAGATGGGGCACTGGTACTGCTGCAGTGGCTGATTTCTTCCCTGCCCCAACTTAATTGGTTGCTTTGGCTGATATCCTCAGCAGAAATAGAGTGGCCTGGCAGCAAATCTCTCCTGACAGATTTCAGCCAAAGCAGCTTTCAGCATCCCAGTTTTGTTGGGGAAGAGGGAGAAGGACCAGGGCGCTGTAGGTACCTGCTCCCTGGTGCCACAAGGCTCTCATGCTCCTCCTTACTTTATCAATACTAGTGGGTAGCTGGGCTTAAAATTGTGCCCTGAAAGATAACTAGGGAAACATAATGCCATGTGTGAGTAATTTTTCAGAAAACTGTCTTTTGCAAATGAAAAATCAATGGCATAAGTAATGTGGTACCACATCTGCATAATGTATGAGTGAAACCATCTTAATAAGCATGAAACTGTCAAGAGTGCCTGTGATGTGCGTTAGCTCTGTGGGTAAGTTTTCATAGCCTATGCTCAGGGCACTCATTTGAGTGGAATTGTTTGTAATCAACATTTTCCTTTGGGAAGTCTGGAACAACATTCTGTTCCCCTCACATATTCTGTGAAAAATGACAGACCTACACGCCTCACTCCAGAGCGAGCTGACAGCAGATTGTGTTAGTTGGGTTGAGGTGCTTCTTGAACCCATGTCCCTCAAGCAGCTGGAGGCTGGGATGTACCCTTCACCTCTGAATGCCCTACGGCTAGATTAGACAACTTTCTGATAAGTGCCTTGGATCTGATCAATGTCGCTTTTGGTGAAGATCACTCCCATTCAGTGGATGTGCAATGGCTTGGTCTACGTAATGACCTCAGGATTATAGAATACCTATAACTTTGTCAGTCAGCCTCAAATTACCTGGTATATTCCCAATTTACCCAGTATAGTGCCATATGGAGAGACTAGCATGAGCACAGAAGTACTTCAATTCTGCTGGTGTCAGCTCAGCTACTTTTACATGATTAGTCATACCAAAAATTGACTATGCACTGCTAACTACTGCAATAGTACTTTGTTTTTAATTTTTATCTGAGGAGACAAGAGTATGTCGTATCTGTTTTTTTCTTCATATGCAGCCTCATTTTTTGGGAAGTTTTTGTACATGAATATTTTCATGTCCTTAAAATACATATTGATAGTTAGAAATCAGCATTGCTATCTGTATGACAACGATGTATGACAAACCTTATATCACCTCTCAGAACTACGGGTTAATAAGTCATTAACGTAAGAAACATGGCAGTATGTTTAGGGATGTAACTAAACAGAAATCTACTGTTTGAAATTTGATCAAAAAAATCTCTTTGGGTAATTTTAAGCAGGATTATTCAGAAAATGTACAATTTCATGTCATTTTTAAATTAAAAAAAAAAGAATAAATAAGGTACAGAACTACAGACACGGGTACTGATCTGACTTACGGGTACATGCCATAGTTGGCGGGTCTTTCTCAGCTCTGAAGTAACCTTTCTCACACTGACAGACAGAAGTTGCTTCAGCATAGGTCAAACTATGTGGAGGGCACTTGGAACACTTTACATTTCCAGCAAATGCTTTATAGAATCCAGGCCTGCAAGCTGCAAAACAAGAAAATAATATTTTATTAATAGCAGCAAATTTTGGTCGTAAGTAAAATCTGTTCCATGCAGTTATAATGCACTGTCTTTTCTTTCCAACCTCTATATATAAGCTATTCTGATCACATATTGCTTCACAGTTTTTATTTTGGTATATGGACTTAAAAAAATATATATGTTCTTGATATCTGATGGGAAAACATTAAAAGAGACAGCTTCCTAATAGACAGCCCTCACTGCTGCTTGAAACTGTTATCTAGGAAACTTCACTAGTACCAGTAAACACAAGCTCACTGTCTATGTTTTATGCAGGTTCCATATATTAATAAGACAAAAGAGTGCGATAACTTCTTATCTACCAATGCTATTTATATGGCTTCCTTATTTAAGCAGTAGAGACTTGCAAGGCTCAATGTGCTTCTCCTCACAATGCCTTGATGAGACAGGAATGACATCCCGGTATTTGCAGATGGGCCTGACCTGCCCAGAGTCTCCTGAGAAGCCTCTGACAGCAGGGTCAATTAGTTTGGTCCTTTGCACCGTGTTGGAAGGAGGGCTGGGAGGCGCTGCTCTAATAACCTTTGGAGATGTAGGACAGAGGTGCCAATACCCTCTAGCACAAACTACAGAAAGCCTGAGGCTACTCTTAATTGTGTCAAGAAACAACCCGTATAGCAGCTGCCGTAGGGACGGGAGATGCTGCAGCAGTCAGAGCCCACTGCCCACCCAGTTGGAGCAGGAATCCCAGCAGTTCTTCATCACAGCAGAACCTTAAATGCCTTTCTGCTGGCCTTTAAAGCAGAAACAATTAATTAAAATAAATGTTATCATAAATATGCTTGGTTTGCATTCTGAAATATTATTTTAAAA
The DNA here is from genome assembly GCF_964211835.1 of Anser anser. NCBI lineage: Eukaryota > Metazoa > Chordata > Aves > Anseriformes > Anatidae > Anser > Anser anser. The sequence goes on from NC_139720.1 coordinate 88,578,369, forward strand.
CTGTCCTCAGCCTTCACCACACAAGTTTAGACAGAGATTTCTTTCTTTCTCCTGCCAGCTACCACATCCACACATGCCAGTATGTATTACAGCTACTGTCTTCCGGATTCCCAATCAGCAAACAGAACTGAAACAAATGAAAGAGCAACTCGAACATGTGTGGAGTGCACAGGCTCATATTCCTTCCGACTCCTTCACCAGTACAATGGAAGCCATTGCTATAAATATTTCAAAGATCCATGTGGCTTTTTCTCATTTTGACATACTCAAAACTATATTCTTTATATTGCTACAGGAACTAGGCAGTATTTCCTTCCCTTGCAATAAGACAAAATAACAATATTAGAATATAGCGTTCGATAAATAAGTACCAAGATTTATGAATTTTATGGATTCACTGTCAGTTCAAATTAAGTGAGTTATTAAAGGCATTAACTTATAGATAACATATACACAGATCAGTTTTGCTTCCGATTCCAAAGCACCCATTTGATACAAAAGCGGTTTCGTTAGTATCTGAGGGAAAAGGGAGTGTGTGGGACTAAAAAAGGTAGCAGTTGATTATCCATCAGAATCCAGGAGCCATTTTTTCAAATGTAATTTTAAGAGCTTAATTTTGACCCAACAATTTCAGCAGTTCTCCCAGTGTGTTCTTCTGACTTTGCTGAATAGGTATTAGGAAGGAATCCTGCCCTGCTGTCACCGAAGAAAAAATATAAGTATTTCTGGTGCTAGAGATAAGAGAGGTGGGAACAGCAGGGGATTTCCCTTTAAAAGGCTACTGGTCTGATACCACCATGATTACAGTCAGTGGCAATTTTCTACTGATTGGAATGACAGCAGGTTTGGTACAAGGAAGACAGCAGCATTGTAGATACAGGCGGTAGATGCTGACTCCTCTCAGCTTTGCTGGGAGGAAGGAGGAGAGGAGGTAAGGTGAAATGTTGGAAGGGTGTTACATATGCCTGCTCCTTTTTTTCTCATGCCCAAATCCTGCCATGCCTTAGCTGAAGATGAATATTAAATTCTTGCTTTTAATAGCTACCTTTCATACATACAGCACCACAACAAAGAAGTTTGTGATTAAAGAGGTGGCAATTCCAGGCTACCTTTTCACTCACTGCAAAATGAGTGCTCTTTAAAATCCTTATTACTTCCAATTTTTTTTCTGTCAGTTCTCAAATCACTCCTTCCCTTCTGTCCCCCAAATGACAAACCAGTTTAGATCAAAAGAAACACTGCAGTCCTTTTCAAGAAAAATATTTTGTTTAAACTTCAAGCTGTTCATTATTCTAAAATAAAACTCAAGGAAAACATGACTTATTTCCAATTAAAAAAAAAAAAAGTAAATGTTTTATTCTGAAATGGTATTCTGGAGTATATTTAAAGCATTTATGGTTTCAATATGGTTGGATTTTTCATTCGTATTTATTTATTTTTGTCTTATATATATACTCATGAAAATGCTGGGGAAAAATGGGTAAAAATGTGGATATTCTACTTTTTCTGAAGCCAACACAAATGCATGCACCATTATGTCAGATACACACCACACATTCTAAAGCCAAAGATATTAGGACAGCTTTGGTATGCTTAAGTTTACAAAACTATTGACAATCCTCCCCCATCCAAACGTAGAGTAAGACAATTACAATTACTGGATACTTTTAAATAAAATCCAGCCCTTCATAAACATACTAACACATGCTGAGAGCCCCCAAATGATCACAAGTTTTGGATAACTCAGCTCCTGGGATAACTTGGTGCTGACTGCCAACATTCAAGGTGAAACTGTTACTCTGTAAAGATCACTGAATATGCAGCACAAGACTGAAATACAGCACTACAGCTGCCATACATATGAAAGCTTATACTCTACTAACAAATATTACGCTTCACTGTCTGAATTTCAACTTTAACAAGAAGCAATTTACCATTGTCCTTTGAAAACTAGCAAACACTAAATTTCCTACCCAGGTTTTTAAAAGCTAATTTAGCAAATGTCCCAGCCGCTATAATTTCAGAGACATGTATGCATCTTTAGAGACTGGAGTGGTACTGCTTTAAGGTAGTCCAAAACAAGGGCAGAAGAATTTGTGCACAAGCTTATTTCAGAGAAAAACAACAACCAATAACATGCAAATTTGCAACAATATCTGATCAGGTAATAAGCATGCAAGGTCAACACAGGCTGTTAATTTGCAACCTCAATTTCTAAGGAATTCTTCCTGAACATGAAACATGTCTAATAGCATGTTTTAAGGGGTATGATTTCTTCTAACTTGTTACGAGTTAGACTTTGGCAGGGTATGTTCTGTCATGCCTGTTTATGCCCTGATAGGTGCCACCAAACCAGCCCAAACTGAGTACAGCTTTACACTGCTCATGGTCTGTACAGAACTATGTCTGCTCGCTGTGAACAAAAGAAGAATCTCCTTATTACTTCTTTGGCATATCCTAACAGAACTGAGGATGGTTTGGCCTCCACTGTGGAGCTTCAGGCTATATAAGACCACTGCCAACTGTAGCTCAAAGCAATCCCAATCAAAACTTTTAGGAAAATTGCACAAAGGAGCCAATGGTATACGCACTCCACTGTAATTTCTGATTTGTGTAATGTTTTTTAGAACTGGGGTTTGTAAATGTTCTACTATGAGATCACAGATTGCGTTACTGCATGCAAGTCACTGTGACTGCAGCTTGTAGTATAAAACCATACACAAGCGCTAGATGTATTCCACTTAAAGAGTCCCAAAACCACATAACAGCTAAAATAAGGATTAGGATATGACTCTCTGTAAAGAGCATAATCAACAGAATTACCTGCATGCTTAATGTTAACTGAGCTCCTTAATGAAGCAGGATCTTAGCTTTTGCCCAGCTTCCTATCATTTTTGTTGCTTACTGATCTGTGGCAGTTCCAGCTCCACAGAACTCAGTGCACAAACTGCCTGATTGGCAAATCAGAAACTCAGGCACTTAATTATGAATAGGTTGTTGCTTTGTATTTGGAGAAGGAAAAAGGTCATCTTTCCCACTCAAAATCACATGTAAAATACATTACAAGTAAGTTAAAAGTTTGTTCCAGATGCTTATGTATGCAGGAAGTTTCATTTTGTATGGGTTGATAAATTAGTACTTTCAAAGTGTTTCTCATTATAACATTTCCTTTATTCTGCTAGCTGTTATTGTATCTATCATTTGCACAAATTATTTGTGCATGGATGACTATTCAAAAAAAAAAAAAAAGTTTGTATTTATGTTTGTTACCACACAGCATTTTTTTCTAACCTTTTAATCACTGGGAGGCATCTTATTTTCCCTGACTTTTTCCAACAGAAGTGACTTTGTGAGGTACTAATTATATGAACTGTATAAGATTTGACTTTTGTAAAGCCTGGGGGACAATAATAAAATATTGCCTTAATGGCTAAGTAATTAGCAGGGTGTCTGAATGAACAATTCAAAGACACTAAAGTTTTCTCCAATGAAATACCAGCGATCATGCAGAGAAGCACTGATAATTTAATTGGCTTCACAAATGATAACATGTCTATAAAAGTGCTTTACTGTAGCTTTATCATGATTTGCCTACAGTGTTTTTAAACTGTAGAAACTTTTTAATTATTATAATTTTCCTTATTTAATGTTTAATATATGACATTTAGGTTTGTTTGTATTACACAAAGATGCATATGAAAAGAGATCTTAATACTTTGCAAAGCTCTGGTGAACTCTTAAAGATACTGATTCATGACTTGCTAGTTTCCAGCTTGGGCAGAGAGTAGGGAGAAGGCATTTACCAAGCAGCTGCAGAAGAGTTTTAGCACTGTTGATGCTATGTGCAGAGGTACTGGAAGAGACTGTAAAAGCTTTTGAAGTGCACTGTGCACCAGAGCCCAAAGTTAATACTTACTGCTTAAAATGAGATACTAATCTCCACTGTTCCCAGCAGCACAGTGTTTGTGTATGTTTCCCACAAGGACTTGGGTGCATGCGATGCATGGCTTGTGGCTATTACCACATCAAGGAGCCCCCAGTGCCTCTCCCCACCAAGATTTCGGCTGCGGGACCTTGGGGCCAGCTCAGAGCCAGTGCAGCTGAGGGTGGACACATCCCACTGGGGCCATGATTAGAGGTTTCCCCACAGCTCAATCCTGAGGATGCAGACAGGGCCGACTCCTATCCCTGGGCGCTGCTTTCGGCTGTGGCTCCCGTACTTGGTCCCTATGCGAGCCACAGCCCCGCTGCATCGCAGCCTTGCCTGGGCAGGAGCCCTGCCGAGCCAGGAGCACCCGCAGGCCCACATCTCAGCCTGGCTGCGGGCTGCCCTCATGTTGGGGCTGCCCTGGCTGCCCCCACCCTGCCCTGCACCCTGCTGGGATGGGCCCTGGCTGTGCCCAGGAAGCCCAGGCCGCTACAGGCCCCATGACAGACCAAAGACCTAAACCTAGATGTATTTTACAGAAAGTGCAAAGAAAGCTGTACTACACCGAGGTCCCTCTGGGAAACCAGATAAATTGCCAAAGCTGGAGAGGCCAGCCAAAGGCTGCCTGTAGGCTGACAGGCCTTGCTCTAGTGGCGTTGCTCAGACAGTGAGGAGTGAGGGCTTCACCTCTGGCTAGCTGAGACATTATTTCTAAGACTCTTTTGAATTGCCCTGTCTAATAAATAAGGTCATGGGTCAATTACCAGTCTTTAGTGATTGAGACAGTCATGATTGTTAAGTACTTCCCTTACCTGGGTGGTACTCTGCATGATAACAAATGCAGACGTGTAGTCACCGTAGTGCTCACAAACCTTGCTGCTTTAAAAACGGGCATTTTCACCGCTGTGCACAAGCTTGTCACGGTGAGGACATACATTGATTTCCCAGTTTTACAAGGTCTGATTTGACTGCTACCAAGTAAGCTGAAGTAAAGGGAGTGCAAAGAAAACTTAGAGCAACTTTTAGGTGTATCTGACACTTGTTGGTCTGTGTGTGGGAAAACATTCCTCATGAAAATGGGATTTTTATAGTTGGCTGAGAACCCATCAATCAAATTAAAATGGAGAAGACTGCTGTCATTTACAATGAATGGCAACCATCAGGAGCTGTGGAAGAGATGGTTTAATCTTTCTGAAACACATAATTTGCTATGCTTTTACACACCTCATACATTTTCTTAAATTGTTTGCTGAAACCCATTATTGTACTATGAGACTGACATCTTCCATATTTGTTATATTCTGTCAATATATAAATATTACGATTTTAAAGTCCTTTTATCCTTCTGATGCCTGATCACTTTATAGAAAGAGCAATCTAGGAAAGCCTGTTTGACTCTACTATTGTGCAGAAACTAGGATCTAGTTTATTTTAAGCAATTATTTATTATTTCTTTAAAAAAATATTTTAACCAATTTATATTCTAGTAAAAGTATGTAGAAAAGAACAAAGAAGTGTATAGAAAAGAACAAGAAAAAAGAATATAATGAAAGATGCACAATGTATTTTACCTACAAAAGGCAGAATATGATCACAAAGATTAGGATATTACAAAATAAGGTTATAATGACAGTCTTTGAATGTGAGTACTATCTGATTTAGTAATCGCATGTCTTTTCTTTCTTCACATGATCCTCGTTTTATTCAGGTCACAAATGGACTGAGAAAAAAGAAGAGATATGCGTTGGGTCATGTTCAAACTGATAGTGAGACTATGCAGGAGGAGTTGCTAGAAACATGAGGCATGGTGACTCACTGGAGAGAGACCAGCCATGATAGATTATAAAATACTGAACGTGCTGGTTAGTCGAAGCTACAAGAATAAAAGACATCATATATCAAAAAAGCAATTATCTAGCTTGGTTCCCCGCTTCCTACAGATGGTAAGGAGAGATCCATACCCAACTTAGTGACAAAATGACCCAACCATTTTAGGAGAATGGACTGATTTTCCTTTTTATTTGAGGTAAATTTGATGGGATTATATTTGTGTGTGCTGGGTTATGCAATTAAATGCGTCTGTGTTTGTATACTAAAATCGATCTCTTCTCTTGCCAGTATTTTCTGCTGTCTAATATTTCTATTTTTTGGGGTGGAGAAGAGAGGACAGCATTACTCACATCTTTGACTTTGGAAAGCAAAAAGGGAGAGGAAAGAAAAAGAGTCAGGTAAAAGGCTGCTTTCTCTAATTAAACTATATATAGACAGGTAAATTAAATTAGTTAATCTTTGTGATAAATCTTTTTTTCAGTGACATATTTTCTGTCATTCTCATATTTCAATATTCTACCGAGACTGTTTATTAAAATGATTACAAGAAATGACAAAAGAGATAATCGGTATATATCAAACTATTTTCAGTTCATGTCAATACAGTTTTTCTCTGTATAAAACACCAGTTGCAATACAACAACTGGAGCAGTGATATGGGTCACATACCATGTTTTTAAAGAATCTGAATTTTATCCATGAGCTCATGCAGGCAAGGAGAACAGTCAATGATATTAATTTTATCACTGCCTGTCATACTAGATACAATTCAATGGCTCATCAAAGAGCTGGGATCTGCACTACACAGCACAGGTGAACACTATTCTGTACTTCTTAAGGTCCTTTGTCAGCTACTTCTCAAAGAGTTTTAAGTTAGCAACTAAAGGCTTCTGATAACAACAAAGATAAACACCTTGTTTGCCACTGAGGTGACTCAAATAGCTTTTGCAGTGTGAAAACAAACTCTATTATTAAACTTTTCACATACAGAGCAACAATTACTCAGTGACATAAGCTGCTTTCCTGTTGCTGTTGGAGGCTATCAAAACCTGTTCTTTGTCGCTGCCTTGTAATGGAAGGATTTTCAAAGATCTGGGAGGAAGACTGGCTGTTAACATTCTGGCGTGCCCTAAACTTACAGTCAAGGGGGAGCTGGTTGTTCAGAAAAAGTGACAGTGTAGGAAAAACACAGCTGACTGGTGCTCTTTTCTTTGTTAACTACATGCAGAATGATAATGTCACAGGCTGCCTACCTATTCTATTTATTACCTTATTTATGTGTTTTCCTGTAGGTGTATGTAATGTAGGCGCATTAATTTTGGTTTTATCTCCATACATGGCCTTCAAAGGCCTTCGTAACACACTGTTAAGTAATATTTCTTCCCTTTTTTGGTACATAACTTTATTCACACATTATGTGTGTATGTTATAGGACACACACCACAGTTTTATCTAATTTAATGAATCATCTACCTGTCAGGCTATTATTTTTTTCTACCTCAAAAAAAAAAAAAGGGAGTAGCAGATGTATTAAAGTAAGGTCTAAGAGCCTTCCACCACAGCATAACTTAATCTACCACGTTTGCCAACATCATTCCCTCTCTTTCCCTCTCTGAGAAAAGTCTATAATTTGTTTTGAATGTTTATGTATATGTACACACACATTACCTACATACACATGCCTTTATACAGAGAAACATATATATGTATATGTAGTATATTAGAGGAGACAAAATCAAAGAGGTGATGGGATGTGAGATGATCCGTAAGACTTCTTGCATTAAATCACAGGAAATCTTGTCTACTTTTTGGAAACCAGACACTGTGAGATCATCAGTTTAAGATCCATGCAAACTTCATCATACGCAACTTATCAAAGTTTTAATGGGCAAAGTAAAACATTCATTTCTACTGTACATCAATAGGTGTGGGGTATGCTAAGCAACATATTAATTATAATGAAGTTTATATGTAAAATTGCTCTTCAAAGACTAATAGAAATGTTCTCTAATTTTACATTATTTTCTATCCTCAAAAGACTGAAATAAATCTAAACTGAATAATAGCAACAATTGGCTACAATAAGAAAAAATAGAGGTGATCCCAAGATTCAACAGATGAAACAGTGAAATTAAGATCTTGCTAATTTTATAACGTAATACCACATTTGGTGGATATGCTTACTTTTTAGACTATTCTGTAGGTTCATATCCATGAAGATCACTGGGCTAGCATGGTACAATTCTCAAAATCCAATGTAACTATTAAATGTCATATGGTTCTCTGGAAAAGTGAGGACAGGTAGCTATGTAGGTTGTTATGACCACATATGACTTACTTTAAGGTCCTTACTTACTAAACATCTATTTGGTTTTTATTTTATAGTAGTGCCCTACTGAATTAAAAAAACAAACTAACAAAACCTTAAGAATATTTACAATACAACACTGCAGGAGAAAGATTAGTGTCCAAGAATTTGTAATTCATCAAAGAATCAATAAAACCCATACACAAACAGAAAACTAAATTATGTGTAATACATTTGCTAAATAATGGATTAAACTATTCAGTTGTTTGGATAAATTTGAGGGACACTTTTACTGAAGTGCTAATGCTATGTTCCTTAATGCACCGTAGATTGTTATCTTCTTTAAAAAATCTTGAATAAGGATTCATTTTTGTATTTTTAAAGAAATAAAAATGAGCATTCTAAACACATTTGTATAGATGCAAATTTATGAACATGATTCTGGAAGCACAGGTACTAATCAAAGACAGAGATGGAAAATTATTTCAATACTGATAGAACTTTCTTTTTCACTTTATACAACAGGTAGATGGCAGGTAGTAATGTTTCAGCATGAATGAGTAAAGTGGCAAAATTATAAGCAGCTGAATAGAGGCTCATTTGATTGGAAATATCAAGGATTGAAACCACAAGTCGACACCATATCTGTAAAATAAATGTTATTCATAATACAGGCTACACTGCTTTAAATAGTGTCTGCAACCTTTTAAAATTAGCCTTTGAACGCATTTTATAGACTGCATTGATGAATCAATACAGTTAACTTTTTAGGGAAAGTTATAATATTGCAACTTTTGTTATGTTTAGCTCAGCTACACCTCCCTAAAGGGCCTCCCAGATGACTGTACAGCTTCATTTTGTGTTAGAACCTTTTATGTATGCCTGTATAAGCACCGATGGTGAAAAAAAAACTCAGGCTAAAATCAAAACAAAACAGCTTTCATGCCACTTAGATGTGCCTGGAAGAAATCAGCAATTATCCCCTGCCCAGTGAAGATGCGTCAGTGATTTGAGAGAAACATTTGTTTCGGGCATCCAAGTCAATAAAAGGGCTGCCGAGGTTAAAACAAAACAAAATGAAACAAACAACCAAAAAAAAAAAAAAGCTATGAGAATTGGAAGACTCCAGACTTTAACCACATAGAGACTGCACTACCACGTTACTGCAGCACTGTGTTACTGGCATTACCACAGGGAATCCCCATTAATAAAAACACGACCTTTGAAAATTGGCTTAAGATTCCCACGCAGGAGCACCAAAGCTGGTCCCGTATTTTTTGGGGAAATGATCTCTGATTCTTCCATGTGAAGGCAATGACAACCTATGAGCCTAAACGTACATTAAGTGTACTCTGCATGGCCCTAAAGACCTCTTGCTCGTTGGTAAAGGCAGAATCTAGTCCCTAGTTTCTGTGGCTGTTGCCCATCTGTGTAAGTAGTTTCTGAGAGGGACAGAGGGACAGTTTCTGAGCTGTTTTCATCTGGCAGGCTGTCTTAAAGTTGTCTCAGCAACGTGCAAAGCAGCAGCAGAAGAAGACGACTGGGGTAGCTGTATGAGTGATGGGAGAAACGAGACCAAAACAACAGCCTGCACCTCCCTGAGCAGGTGAGCAACTGTTTTTGGCTGCCATGTGCTGCTGGCTGTTGTGGGGATCCCTGAAATCAGGTAAAATTTTTGAGGTGGGAAATACGCATACTCAAATGCACTGCTCTGTGCTCAAATTAGCCTTTTGTTCCGTTGATTATTTATGGATTGATCCCACAGAAAATCTACAATTAACCAGACTTCATAAATCTTTAAATAGTGTTTTCTACAGTGCCTAATTTTAAAGGAACATCAGTATGTTTTAGGAAGATAGTAAAGAAAAGAAATCAGTCAGAGTAATTAAGGAATGCAACAGAAATGGTAATCAAGGAACATGAGAGCAGTGGAAAAGAAGGTAAGTAATTCCCAGCAATGTACCAGTGCCTACTCCTGGGACCAGGAAAGCCTGCAATAAAAGAATGGAAGGAAAAGTCTACTGCATCTCCAGGCAGCCTTCTCCAGCATCTCCATCTTTAACTAGAAAAGCAGGAGAAACACAATCCTGAGAACACTTTGAGGCGATGCAGCACTGGAGTAAATGGTGGAAGTTATATGCTGAGTCCACAAATCCATCCACAGCAGCTGTAGAAATTTTTCATTTTAAAGTATAAACTTAATAATGCATTTTATTGCTTTTTAATCATTATTATTGCAAAGCATTTTTTTTCCTAAGGAAAGAAAATGCGTCCTTCATTCTGTCAGTCCAGTAAACAGCTGGCATCTGAGTGACATGGGAAAACAGTAATGCCAAGGAGCATTCTGCACCTATGCAAGTCCTTAAATCTCAAATACCAGATAATCAGCTGTAATAGTCGTCACCTCAGCATATTCCCTGCAGGGTGTCTTTAGGATAGACGTATTCTTCCACCCAGCTGCCGTGGCAGATTTGGGAAGTGGTAACACACAGACCAAAAAGGAGGAGCATGCTAGTCAGGAAAGCTCACTGGCACATCAGAAAAGTGGAAAGAATGCTTTAATCTCCATGTAAATTTTAACAGCTTCTATTTAACACATCTAGCTCCTTGTCAACGCATAAGCCAAGGTGAAATGGAACAACATGTGCATTTTGAAGCAAGTGGGCATATCATCTCCTGTGGAATGGATGTTGCAGCGGCACATCTGTCCACAAATTTTTCAAAAAGAGAGGTTCTTCTGCAGAGTTCTTTACCACTTCCAAACAAACAAACAAACAAACAAACAAACAAACAAAAACAACAGAAGGGAACTGTTGCTGCTCTAGTCCTCAGACTAAAGAAGTATGGAAATCAAGAAAATCCATTAGACTGAGGGCACCACGCAGTAACGCACACAGGGAGTAGTTTATTTAACATTGCTGGAAGCTGTTCAGCATATCAAATTGCTTTTCATAAAGGAAAGTTGAAATAGTGGTTAGGCTATAGCTGTTGCTGAAAGGGCTTTTTTGGGGAAGTGAGGAGGTAGGAGTATGATAAGTTTCTCAATACTGCAGTGAACATTATAAAAGAGAAGTTTGAAAAAAAGCAGTAAGATATTATTTAATATAACTGAGGAAAGAACCTGTGTTTGCTGGATTTCCCCTGATCATTTCAGCAGGAATTAGTGTCCAAGCTGGTGGGCCAGGAAGCCTAATGTTTTCACAGAATTATTTACATTTCTATGGACAGCTGAGGAATCTAACCTTATAAGAGGACTCTGCAAACCGTAACAAATATTTCATTCTGCCAGAGAAAAAATGGTCTGCAGATATCAGATCCATTTTGTAGCTTATTTCTTTTGTGCGTTATCCATCTCTGTATCATAAATGTTAGAATGGCATTCCTCCAAGGAGGAGCTCATTTGTGTATCTTTCATGATCGCAAGGAATGTGAATCCTCAGGAGATGATTGCCCTACAATACTGGCTGGTGCTAGTGTAAGGGCTGAAAAAATGGTCCAGCTCATTTAAGCTATGGCTTCCTCTTTCTCTACACTTTTACTGTTACAATGGTTGTAAAAAGACAGCTCTCCTAACTCAGAATTGTGTTGCTAGCTTTGTTTCCTAGTTCAAGTAGATGTCATGGTGTCTATAAGGTTTTCTCCAATATCATAAATATGTTCAGGTAGTGGCCAATGTGGTATTGTTTCCAAAAAGATTTTTCTTTATTGGAATGTTTAAAAAAAAATCCTTCAGAGTGGTGATAGGAGTTATAAAATTGTTATCTCTTCAACTGAGATACAGCAATGTTAGAAAAATACCTGCTACCATTAGAAAGATTCAAAGTATCTGTCGGTGCTTTCTTTCCGATATATATACCAAAATTGTTGATATACAGAGAACAGTTTGTCAATCTCACTGTGTCCTTTATCAAATGCTACAACATACATGTCATTCTTTCTCTCTGTCCCTTTTACTGATACTGGAAAAGGATGTTTCTCTCTAATCCTTCTCCCCATTTTTCCTCTCTTCCTAGAGTGAGAAACCTCATTTCTATTTTCAACTCTACATATGCTAGTTAGTACATGCTATATTTGCCTATTCCTTGTGCAAGAACTTTGCAGGTGCACATTTGTCTGTTCATAACAAGTGAATCTGCTCGCCTGGGTTAATTAATTCCTATGATATCAATTATTTCATCTGTTTTGCAGGTGCTTTTTTTGGACGTGATTTTTCTGAAGCTTCAAGATTTCAACATATGACAAGTACCAAAACTTCCAGCCTACTAATTGTAGCAACAGCATTTTTTTGGCTGCTTAACCCATTATTGTCCGGCTGATTTTCTGTGTAAGAACAGTAAGGTACCAGCACACTTCTCAAATAATTAATGGCACTTGGCTTCATGCCTCAGCACACACTCAAGGTGTACGCTGAAAGCCTACTAAAGCTCTCCCTGACATGACTTATTACTTTATTACAAAACTGTAGAACAGCTTTCTAGAGAAGGCATACCTTGAAGGTATGTAATATTCTTACAGGCAGTTATTAACAATAAAAACCTGAAGAATAGTGCAGTCACTATTTACAAGGATACAATTTCTTGTTATGTCCTTATTATAAGACTGTAGTTTTTAATAATTTAAGATCTCAGTGCTCTTTTTTTTTTTTTTTGGATTCACAACTTTTACAAGATCAATTGCTTTTCTAGTAGATCAGCTAAAGTTATGCAATTCTTTTCTTCCTTCTCTGTGTAACCATCTCTTTTACACTATTATAATTAACAAGGAATCATAGCAATGAGTACAATCCAACCCGTTGCAAGAAATATTTTATATCACCCAGTTTTTAAAAGGAGAGGATTCAAATTTTTATTCATATGCTTACATTTTTAATTATGGATACCACGACTGTGTATATAAAGTATTGATTTGTGTGTGTGATTTATTTAAACCTCTGTTTTATTTGAACATACAGTTCAGGAGTTTGTGCACACAGGCCACATTACTGTAATCATGGGGAATATATAAATGCCCAGGAGCAGATAGGTGATTGAATATGTGTACAATTTCTGATGCAAAAAATGCTGAAATGTTCATATAAAATCAGGCCTCTAGTCTTTAAAACATAATTCTTTTTGATGTGTTTGTAGAAAAAAATCACAAGCTTGATTATCAAAGACACCAAACATGGTTAGTGACTCCCAAACCATTTCAACTCTGTCCCATATTGAGAAACCATCAAAATAAAGCTTTCATGCTTCTGCGTGAACCAGATACTATTTTCTTTTGTATTATCTCTGAATGCTTCCAAGCTTGCAATATAATAATGTTCTTGGTTATTAAAAAATATTTCAAACACATCTTTGTATCTCTTAAATTACTGTACTAAATACAATGTAATTCTATTCTATTCTACTTTACTCTTATCAGAATCATAGAATCATCTAAGTTGGAAAAGACCCTCAGGATCACCAAATTCAACCATCAATGTGACGTGCTCAGTTCCATCACTAAACCATTTCCTTTACTGCCATGTTCACAAGTCTTTTAAGTACTTCAAGGGATGGGGAATTCAGCCCTTTCCCTGGGTAACCCATTCCAATGCTTGACCAGCCTCTCCATGAAGAACTTCTTCCCAATATCCAATCTAAACCTCCCCGGCACACCTTCAGACATTTCCTCGCATAAAATGATTTTAATGAAGCTCACCAACTTGCGATCTATAAATTATACTTGAGAATCTCTCCATCCATTTAAATCTCCAGTTTATGTCCATATCTAGTACAAGCAGATGATACTTTAAAGTAAAACCGGTCTTTTTTTTTTTAATTACCACATGAGTAGTGTCTTCCTGTAAAATGCAAGAACATTTAAAGATAGATTCTGATCTCAGAAAGTTCACTGGCTATACAACCATTGATTTTAACACAAAAGGAAATAAGGTCTTCATTTTTGTGTCATCGAATATTACTGTCATTCTTTCGGAAAACTTTTCCTTAATTACAGCTAATGATCAGGATAAGAGTCACTACATTGATCTACTGCTCACCTCAAAAACAATCAGTTTTTGTGTGTCTTAGTTCCAGCCAATTTTGCCATGGAAGCAACACAAAAAATTCTGTACTTGGTCCATTCAGGCGTTCCTTTCCTTATCCCAGCATTCATGTAGAACCACTTGCAGTTTTTAACCCCAAGTGACAATACTTACTGAATTGGATTTGCGCATGCATAGACGCACTTTTGATTGTTCATTCTGAATATATTTCATGTTGCTTTCTCTACTGCAGGAGTATTGACTATAGAATAATGAAAAGCGATGTTTATGTTTAAAAGTGAATCAAAGAACCATAGACTGGTTTGGGTTGGAGGGGACCCTAAAGACCACCCAGTTCCAAGCCCCTGCCATGAACCTCCCACTAGACTAGGTTGTCCAGGGCTCCATCCAACCTGGCCTTGAACACTTCCAGGAATGGGGATGTGTGAAGCCTCAGATTTATGTAAGAACTGCCATCTTGTCCTACTGATGAATTACAGGTAAGAAAAATAGACTGTGTTTAGAAGCAGGCAATTTAAAAAATACATAATTTAAAGTTTTATGTGTGTATAAAACAGACTAAAGCTTAGAAATTATTGTTAGTATTATATGCAATGGCAGAGAGTACTGTAGAAAGTATAGATAGATGAATAGTAACTAACAACAGAAGAAATGACAAAACACAAACTTCAATTCAATAAGCCATTGTCAGTTCAGTCAGATACTTGAACGATCTGTACAAGGGGTGCATGCATTTATGTTCTGTTATTCCTTTTAACAGATACATGAAGTGAAATGTACAGATGTCATCAGAAAAATTGCCCAGTACTTTTAACATCAACATTCCTGTCATTTTTTTTTAATTTTATAACCAAACATTGCCAACTTCTCCAAAACCATGACCATTAAATTCATATGAATTTCAATATATAGCCAATGGACCAATGGTAACCCACTGGAAAGCTCTGAATGCTGGATCAAGGATTCCTCTAGCGACCTTGTAGATGGCAACAGCTAAATCAATTTCTCATGCAAATCCAACTCCCTTTAATACAACAGAAATCCTGAAGGTGCCCTTTAGCAGAAGAGGGTTTATAATTTTTGTTCAACCAAAGTAGTTACGTGGGATACCTCTTCAGTCCTTGCATCTAGAATACTTCACGTGATTGATGACAACTATCAGCATTAGGTATTTCTACTGAGCATACTAAGGTATTTCACAGGAATCTCACAAAGATGAACCATGGGTTTAATAAGAATTCTCAAATAACCAGATTCATGTGAAAAATGCTCCTTTCAATAAGATTTCTGGTATGGGTAGTGAAGTTTAAGAACAAAGGTAAGTATTACTATAAAAACATTTTCATTATTCATAAAATCTCCATGTCTTTCCCAAGTTTTCTGAGAAGTACCAGAATGGCTTTTTTCTAGCATTCAGCTATATTGGATGTCATGGATGGATGTTCACTACCTGTCTCTTTTATAATATCCACTTCTACAGTGTCAAGTGCTTTCCAAAGGAAATAAAAATTATTAATAAAAAAAAAAAAGGAAAAAAAGGAAAAAGAAAAAAAGAAGAAAGAAAAAGGAGGGAACTGAAGTTATGAGGCTTTTACAAGGTCTTCTCACAACACTGAAACAGAGGCAAGGTCAACCCAGCTACTGGTAGTATCCTGACTACCAGAACAATGCCCTCACAACTCATAGGCTAGGTAGGGCTGTGGCTAGGGAAGTGAGGAGCCAAACACCACAGAATGGTAGGGAGAACGAACAGTTCAACCTACAGCCAGTTTACCTTTTTATTTTTTTCAGTTATACACTTCTGTACAGGTGCAAACATGCTGTCAGATATTTGGCATAAAAGTGACCATTTAATCACAGATTGTTTAGCTTAAATGTTCCTTTTTAAGTTACTGGCAGCAGCTAAGCAGGATTGCATGGCTATGGTATCTGCCCAAACTACAAATCCTTATTTTTAAATACATACATTCACATAACATTCAGTTTCAATTCTGAAAACAAAATGTTTAAATTTTATAACACACATATGTGTTATCAGTGATGCTGCAGAGCAATCAAACGTTTTAAAAAAATTGCAACAATTTATATATATTTTATATAATCACTTATACACATACTTTTAAATATTTAGCAGATGGTCAAATGCAGCTAGAAAAATCCCTAAACCAAACCAAAAATAAGTGAAAAATTAGGATTGATTAGCCTACAATGTTGATGACTACTGATGTTGCATACCCATTTCTCATCAAGTTGTGAATTTAATTCCAGTGAAGTTTAACTCAGTTTTAGCTTTTAAATACTCATTAGAAAGCCTTCAGGACAGCTAAGTTTGGAGTTCATAAATACTGCAATTCAAACTAGGGTGTAGACACATGACAGGAAACAAGAGGGTTATCATGCACCCACTGAACTGTAGACCCTGGTTGTCCCTGGTTGTCTTAACCCTGTAGCAGTTAACAGTACATTTATTTCACCATTGGGGATGGCAGAATGCTTGTACACAGTCAGTTCTCACTTTTTATTTCACTTAAATCCACCTTTATCATACTGTGAACAAAATGATGGGGAGACAAAGGTCAGCGTGTGCAAGTCTCACAATAAATGTGGTACTACTGCCACCATTGCTCAGTGTTTTGAACTGTAAAACTCAGCTATCTGCATTTCTCAAAAGCATAACAATAGATAAGGTGCAATTTGGTATATTTCTTGGGTATTTTAATGTTTTTGTATGTTAAATTCATTTTTTGATTGAAAACTGGAGAGGAACAAACAGTTGGCTCTGTTAACAAACTCGACCACTTACACTTGTATCTTACACTTGTCATCTACCTTTTCAATTAGTACAAATAGGTGTATGTCATATAATGTTAAGTCTTAGAAAAAATATGCAAGTATTCATCACCCTCTTGACAGCATTTAGAGGGTATTTCACTTCTAACTTAGTTATTTTAGTTTCACTATATGATCATTGGTAACTATCAGTGTGATTATCTAGTCTGATGATCACAGATGAATACATAACAATACCTACATAACAGATGAAATTTAGCAATTTCTAGATCTATTTCAAATGCAATGTATTTTAGAGCAACACCATGGATCACTTGTTTTATTTCCTTCCTTTGTGGTTTCATTCTAAGAATTTCCATTTTTTCTTGCCTAGCATGATGATGTTTCTCCACTTCCAAGCTGCTTTTCTTGGCCTTTTCTTCTTCAGTTTTTCCAGAATCTGTTTTCTTCCTCTACTCATTCCACTGTTACTAGTATCTGGGCATAATATCCCATGTAAATTCTCTACTGAAATTCTATAATGATTGCACAGAAAAAAATACATTCACTGTGTTTGGGAATTTAAAATAATGTTTTCCATTTGCTTTGTTTTAAAATATTGTTTGTCCTTTTTCTGCCTTCCTCTTCAATTTTATCTAGCTCTATTCTACGTTAGTCGTTAGTGTGAATTATTATCAGTGCTGTTTAAGGCTAGGACCATGGATAAATAGACTCTGAGCTCCCAGTTTGAAAATTATTTGTCCCATAAGACAACAGCTGTTCTCTGTACCTCTGTATGCAAAAAAGAAAAAAACAAAAAAAACAATTATAGGATTAGTCAGTGAAAGCATGTGTGCTTCTTGGTCAGGCACTACGGAAGTCAAAAGCGGTCAAGTGCTTTGTTCCCGGGGAAGCATAAAATAGACCAGACTTGGATCCTACTGCATCACAGGATGACTCTGCATCATATAGTATCTGGAGCTTTGTGTGAGACTGGAGTCTTCAACGTGCTATACAGACTACAAATAGGGGTTGCTTCTGCTCCGCACAATTTGTAGAAGTTTTTTAAAACAGAGTTCATCTGAAAACTCAGAGAAAAAAAAAAAAAAAGAGATCCTTTTATTTCACGATGCATAATGCCGTTTATGTGATACAAGAACTCTTTTTTTTTTTTAAATGTAAACATTAACTAAAATGAGAGAATTCTCTTATATTACCTTAGGATAGGAAAAAACAATCCACCTCTTCATATTAGATTTGTATTTCTTAGCATGAGAAAATGTTTTAGGGTTTAAAGAAAGCAGCAACTTAGGTCAAAAATGGAAATGAATATAAGCAGTCTCATCTCAGTTATAAACTTGCATGTATGCAGCTCAAATCTACAACAGCTGACAGAGAGGAACTTGACTGGCAGTCTGATTAAGAAAGGCGCAAGCCTGGAATTACAGGTAATTTCATTTACAGGATGCATTTGTCAAGGAAGGCATACACAGCTTCTCTGATGTTACGCTTGATATCACCTTGTGCTATGAATCTATTTTGGGGATTACCAATAGGAATTAATTACGAGCACTCTTGTTTCTCCTTCCCCTTTCTTCCATCATATATCATAAATACTGCCTGCTCAGAACAGATCCTAAGCAGTCTCTCTTATGTAGCACAGCTAAGCTTTCGAGGCATACGTATACCACACAAAGAGGCCTGCCAGTTAGATTCTCACTCATTTTCAATAATGTTTGGAGGAAAACAATGAACTCGGACGCTCTTTGAATACAGAGAGAAAAAGGATTTAACATAGCAATCAAGAAGCGTAAGAACAGAAAAGAGCCAACAAAAAGGGGATGTCTGTGAGTTTCTAAGTTTGTAATATTGATGAAATATAAAATTGGAAACAGCCTCTGTTCAGTGGCACATAATGTGTTAGGCTTCATAATACCTCTGGTATCTCCTTCATGATCCCAATTAAGTCTTTAAAATTTCATCCCTAGTATTACAGTTGCTTCTTTATAGACTCCTTTCTAATGCAAAACTGACATACGCCCAATCTTAACAATGTTTGTGGAATAATGAGATCTGAATCATCTATGAGACTCTTAATCTTAATTGGCAAGAGGTGTGGGAAGATGAAAAATCTCCTTTCCATATAATCTAATCAAACCCAGCAATATCAGCTTCCAGATCGCAAAGTCAGCCTTTCCACTGAAGGGCTGAGCAGGAGGTTAGGAAAAAATTAATCACAAACATTAATGTAAATACCAAAAGCGCACACTGGTCACACATGGTGGGTAAGCCATGTCAGCAACATTTGTGGTCCCTCTTCTACCCTCTCATTAATGTGACACCACATTGTTGGCACTGCTTTCAGGGTCCCTGCCTGACAAGCTAAAGCAGGAACTGTATTGTGAAAGGTTTCCCAGTGGGTTGGTTGGAAACTCAAATTGCACGTTCTCATGAGAAGCCCATGAGAACTGAGAAGTCAGGACCACTTCCAACTCACCTGGTCAAAGTCAAAGCCAGGATGAACTTTAAGATGCAATTCTCAATTCAGCAAGAAAAGATTTCTGCAAGAGCTCTCAGAAAAGAGCCCCTATCAGCTGCTACTGCTCCAGAGAAGCAGAGGAAAGGACTCCTGTGGTATTTGCAAAAAAGTGGAGTTTCAGCCTGTGCTGATAATGCAACCACTTTGCTATCCACAATGCTGATGCTCATCAGGTGCATTAACACTTCGGGACACTGGGGAAAAGCAGACATATTGTCCCTGAGTCCTGGCGAGCAGCCATCACAGCTTTCCTCCAGAACACAGGAGGAGACCTTGTCTGGATTTCTAAGGGCTTGCTTTGACATCAGTATGAGACTGTAGCCATGAAGATGAGGGCACTGCTCAAGACAATGTGACTTAGCTGGCTAATATGCTTGCGAGAATTGAAAGATGCAAACAGGGCCTGAGTAGGGAAGCTGAGGAGGCTCTGCACCACTGCTGAGGCAAATATGAGGAACCATCAAGATTCCTGGATTATCCAGTCTTATAGGCATCAGCAAATACAAGAATTTGAAAAATAACTTGGCTTTTTGAAAGCACCTGAAGAGGAGGAACTCTCCTCAAACCATAAACAACAAACTGTTTATGGTTCTTTGAGTCTACGTAAGCAAGTTTGCCCAGATTTCTGAAGACAACCCTAAACCACCAAGATGAAGAGAGACTTTTTTTTGTGTGTTTTAACATCTGCTTAAATGAGAGAAGACTCTGAAATGTGACTTTGACAATCCCTAAGGCAGGGCTGTCTGTTTGCCTATGAAAATATTCCAATGACCATTAACAGTATCATCTGTCTCTTCTACTTCGTATAAAACAAACAGAAGCAAAGGTGAGGTGTTTGATACACAGTGGAGTGAGGAAGCAGCTGGAATTACTGCAATTTATGCACAGTCAGCCAGACAAGCTGTTGCAACTGATGGCTATGCATTTTAGGACATTCTGCAGTTGGCACATTGTTTAAATAAAAAAATACTGTGGCCAGGCATTCAAAGCAATGATGGAGAGTTAGTGACCAATTTCAAAGGAGTTCACTTTTGGTCACTTAGTGCTGGGTTTTGTTTAATTAAATATTATACTTTATTAAGTCCATCCTTTATTACATAATACCAAGCAACACACTGTTGTACTTGAGTGATTTAAGATAAACTACGGAATTGTTGTTCCACTGTGCAGGCATTTTACGCACTATTCAGAAACATGGAATGAAACCTGATATTGCTAGCAGATAATAGCATCCTCCTAATGATGGAGCAAGTCTAGCAAGTGCACCATCAGGTTCAATATAAGCTGTGCACCAGTCAGGACTTAAAATACTATAATAAACTGAACATAATTTCGTGGCTTCTGTGTTACCTTTTCTCATCTCACTCCACTACATTTTTTTCTATGCCACGTTAAGTTCATGCAAAGCACACAGAAATAAAACTGACCCAAACAAATGACTGAGTTTCTCCTATGCATCAAAGGTAGGAAGGTGTTACAGGAAAAATGCAGCCTTGTACTGCCTGTCGACTCTACCCAGCACAGAGTGCAGAGAATAGAAAGACGCAGAGTCTGTTAGTACTTTTAACTGGAGAAAAACACCTGGCAATTGCCACTGTGTCCTTTGAGACAATTTCTGGTGATGTTTACGTGTACATGAACATGCCCAGCTGCCAAATTGCAAAGGACGCCTGCTCAGGTGGCGATAATTTCACTTGTGGGCAGGAAATAAAGGTTTCCGGTGGTGCCTGTGCACCTTTACACTTGCATGTTTCTCCTTGTACAATCCAGTTTCATGGAAGAATACTCCTAATCTATTCCATATCAATTTTATGGTATTTTAAGTTGTATTAGCTTTGCAGAATATGTAGTTACAGATGTACTGCAGTACATGTTAATTAAATATTGATGGTTTGTGAGACAGCCTTAGCTTTGCAACCATTTTAAAACCTACTAACATAGACTAGAAAGTGTTCTCATTAATCTAACAACATATTGTAAATTTGCAGAAGATGCATCCTGTAGGTAAGGTACTCAGGGTCAGGGAGGAAGGTATATTCAGTGGAGACTTCTAGTGGAAACAGCAAAGAGAGAGATGATTTGAGGTTACCAGTATAGGTGTAGATCTGGACACTTCATGCAAGCACTACCACAGAATATTAACTGTGCTCTGCTAAGAAAACAGCTGACCTAAATTTACTAAGGTAAATTAACAACTAGCCTCATTTTTTATTTTTTTTCCCGCTGTATGCTAGATGCAGTGTTTTAGTGTTTTTATTTTTATTTTTTTTTTATTTTTTGAGCACTACAATCCAGTTCTGTCCATCTCAATTTGATAATTACATAGTCAGTGGTATGACTGGCTAAAAAAGACTAAAATAGTCAGTGGTATGACTGACAAAGTCTCTTGTGACTCAATTCAGTGCCTGAGCATTGATGGCTTGCTGAGTGCCCATGTGCTTAAGGAAAGCTTCTCATGGGACACACTCACAAATGAAGCAGAACCAACCAATCCCTCTTGGACGAGTTGATCACCTAGAAAGCAATAAGCCAGTGAGTTTGTTCTGTCAGCCTCCAGGACATGTGCAAATAGCAAAAGCAGCCTTGGGCAGGAGAACGCGGAAAGGACATCTGAGGCAAATATCCGTAATGCAGGTATGGAGAGCACTGGAGCACAGATGCTCTTGCTACTACCCCAAAATACTCTGCTGTTGACACGGAGGGCACAAACATCCCTATTTGATCAGTCAGTATCTCACTGCAAGTAATTTTCCACTGGTGATCAGGAAGCCCAGAGCACGCTTTTACAAACATCCAGGAAACTGAACTAGATCCTGATGCAGCACACTTTGCCCTTCTGGTAATGTAGTTTGTGTTTCAGATTTTGTCTGTGACAAGCTTTGCATTTTGCTTGGTTTTAACATGGCATTACAGCTGATAGGTCTTTCACTTTGTTACTGCCAGGTCCAGAGATACCACAACCTGGAAAAGGAAAACAAATGCCTGCAACGACTGATTGACAGGCCCAAAACACCTGGGAGAGGACCATCGCACAAGAAATAATGGCTTAGAGAAAAACAAATCAGGAGCCAATTTATATTCCAGGAGACATTTTATTGCCTGCCACTCTCCGTCCCACTGAAATATCGTGATGGATTGGGGTGAGTGAAGAGAATTGCTAGGTGCTAGTAATGACTCCTTGAACAATGAGCTGAAGGAAACAAGTCATGCTCTGCCTCTCCCCAGACCATGGTTAGCTTATTGTGGAGGGAATCGATCCCACTAGTCACTTGAGGCACTTCGGGACGTGTTGTTGATCACAAACACATTCACACTGTGGGCATCCCTCACCCCAGCTTCTGGTGAGTTTGAGGACTTGTATTCCAAAGGCAAGATACTAAGAGGGTAGTGAAGACTGAAAGCGGATTAAATGGAGCTCTACTGACACTCCACTGAGTTGCCGGCCAGCCAGCAGTTACTTGTCAAACCATGGGAAGAGATCTAGCCCATGTCACCTACAAAAATCTTGGTGAAAGACTAAGGGGTGTGAATATGCTCTTGAAAATAGACTAAAACAAATTGCAGCTCTTTGTATGAAAAACCCGCAATCACAATGTGACGATGTGCAAGCCAGGCCACTTCTACAAGGATGATGTTGCAATTCATGTCATCACTGTGTGATGACATCTGTGTGATGACACTGTGTGATGTCATCACTGTGAATCTGGAAATGTAGGCATTCAGCTTTCTGAAGAATAGTGTCAATCCTACATTCCCAATAGCATTAAGAAATAATCATGGTAGGATCTCTTTCATCTGATACAAAATAAGAAACTTCTTGATGATATCTAAAGCCAGAAAAGGAGAGCTTTTCTGCTACAAGAAAGTGGTAGCTGAAAAGGTATGGGAAGACTGGGTTAGGTAGGTAGCATAGATATAAATCGAATTGTGACTCTCTTCAGTATCAGTGGCCAGGATCCAGCCTGGCCTCAGGTGGCACGTTACCATGACAACCTATCCCCCAAAAAATGAAGGCGTAGAGGGAAATGGAAAAGAGAAGATCTTTGTTTTTCAGCACACTGTCATGAAAGAGGATGGCTGAAAGTGGGTCCAGATTCCTAAAAGCACTGGGGCTCTTAGTCATGTTTCTGAGACCTCTGGAATCTACCACAACCACTGTTATAGAAAGGCAGTCACTGCTTCTCTGGGAAGGCTAGGAGATTTCCAGAGGCCTTAGGATGCTTTCATACCTTTTAAAAGTGTGCATGAACTCCATCAACCTGACTTGCTTAACAGTTAGTCTCTACATCTGCTGGCTTGTGCCTACGCGTAACAGGTTTTCCACACACATTCTGCTCATCGTGACCTAAGAGATGCTCTTCAGGCAAAGGTGGTCTGAGTGAGGTTCAAAATGTTAGTCTCAAACTTAAAATTATGTCCTCTTTATGCCTCTTAACTCTTAAAGAGGATATTGTTTAAGAAGGTAGACCTGTCTGTCAGGTAAAAAACTGTGGAAAAAAAAATGGACTTATTTTCTTATACTCGCTTCTCACTGGGCCTGACTCTGACACAGTCCAAGCTTTAAGCTTATTTAACTTGGTCTGTTGCTACTGCCAAAATTAGAGATAGGGAAAAAGAATAAAAGAAAGTCAGGCCTGGACGGGGAGAAATCCAACAGACTTAGGGAAATCCTTTAGGAATTAGCACTGAGCTACGCAAGAGCCTGCTGTTGCCAAGGTTAGCCCAACAATTATATTTTATTCTCTACAGTTATCTGAGTTGGTTCAAGCTACCAGTTTGCCTTATAATGCTCACCAAGATTTAAAAGCCTTTTTTGAGGGGATTCTGATATTTAATTTTAAATTAAGGAAATGCTCAAAATACTTGGACAGTGGAGAAATTGATGGCTGGATCATTTGGGCTATGGAGAGAAGGCACAAGGAGAGACCAGATAAGGTGCCAAGAAGGAGAACGGCGACTGAAAAGGAACCCCAAAAAAAGTCCTCCTCTGCTACTAGATGAATGGAAATATTTGGGGAAAACAATATAAGCATGGAGGTAAAAAATTCTTCCCTCTGAGGCCAGCAATAACTGTAGAAAGATGCCTGTGGCTGTATTGGAGGGAAGGTAAATAACAGAAGGACTGTTCCCTGAATTCCCTTTTGCAGTGAGCAGGTGGCCAGCACTGACATAACTACATCCTTCTTAATCTTCGGTGATCTTCTTTGTTGAAGGTTTTTTGAGCAAAAAAATAAACTTGCAGAAGAATCAGAGGAGACTAGTTGAGGGATGAGACCTGGGGAACAGCCGTATGGATGGAAAATGGCTTTATTCTCTATCCTGGGGGTTTTGATGACCTAAACTATATATCACAGCACTGTCTCTGAAAGATAAATGTCTGGGTCATATGATGGCAGTGACACTTTCCCTCGGATGATTTCTATGATTTCAGAGATAGACTGAATCCCAATAGTGAAAGTAGGGACAAGAGATTAAAGGAAATGTTGATTTTAGAAAGCACCCAGGAATGAGAAAGTAAAAATCCTGACAGCAAATCTCAAATCCAAGGAGGCTCAGCAGTAAGCAAACAGGAATACTCTGAGTCTTGCAAGGCCACAGATTTTGCAGATGTCACACACCGGTAGCAAGGTGACTATGAGCTTTTCTCTCATCTTTAGCATTTGAGATTCAGCAAATTTGGTTTGGGGATAAATGAGAAGAGGCTGGAATGAAAACTGGCCACCCATTTGATTTTGATTTTGTTGGGGAAGACATCCTAGAGAAAAGGATTCTTCCTAAATCTTAAAGTACAGATAGCCTGAGATGTCTTCTGTGTCTCTTACCCTTAAGGGGAAAAGTTATTATTATTTTAAATCTATTTTTAAAACCTGCCTTTTGTGGGACACTGTATTCTTTAATCAAGAATGTTCCCCATGTCTATTAGATATGTCTATCTAGTCACTTCCCATAGTACTCATTTATTAATCAGCTCCTGGATTGATCTGTTACCATATCATGTTGCTTTTGTCATTGAAATTACTATTTAATATTCAAAATACTCCATATAACCTGGAGGAAAAAAAATATAATGGGCTCCTAAGTGTGATCCGTTTGATCCTAGGATCACACCCATCGTGGAACTTGAGTTTAATGTCAGACATCTTTTCAACTGGACAAAAAATGGCTCTAGAGAATTTTGTTATATTTGAGAATAAAGGTGCAAAATAGACCACTCATAAACCCATTACATTTAAAATGCACAGAGATGATAAAACCTAACTTGTAGCTTTCCAAGCATTCTCTGCATTTCTTCTTCCACTTAGGTGTACTGATGTTTTTACAGATTCCCCTGTCTGAATGATATTACAAATCATTTCTCTCCAGCATTTAGTAAAAATTAGGCAGTCAGGTGAGCATCTCATGATTTCCAAGTACAAGTAGGTCAATCCAACTTAATGCATCTAAGAAAACAACTTGGAAACAAACATCCTATAGAAGATGATTGCTGTAAGTGACACTGATTTGGGGTGTGAGAAATCACGCCAAAATAAGGTTGAGTTTACAACAACAAAACCTGTTGACAAGATCAACAGGTAAGTGCACAACTGCATTGTAGAGCAAGGAACTTTGATGGTTAGTTCTGATAATACTTTATCTGAAATAGTATCTGCATTCCTGAGAACCTCTTTCACAGAAAGAGGTTAAGCAGTTGGCTAAAAGAAATGCAATAAAGGGAATATATCATGACACAGAAATTAACAAAGATTAAAATAGCTAAATAGGAGGAGCTTTGCCCAAACAGCAAACTCAGAAGAACAGGACAATACTGTAAAAATCTGTAGAGCATATATACACACTGAAAAATAAGTAGGTAATCACTGAGGACAAGGTAGGTGATAGGTTAGTGGAGTAACCATGCAAAGTTAAAAAAAAGAAAAAGGAAAACAAACGAAAAGCATAGTCCAGCTGATAAGAAAAAAAAAATGTAGGCAGCAGTATCTATTCAGCCATGAAATATTCTCCCAGAGGATATAGAAGGTCTATAACATTTAAAATCCACCGTAAACAACTTGCTAACGTAAAATAAATACTGTAGGAAACTTTTGGTTCTGGACCAGATGACCTAGTCTACTCCTCTATCTTAAATGTCCAAAATTCAATGAACAGACTTATATTATCAATTTCTCCAAACACTGGCCTCGACAAATAGTGAAATTTCTAATGTTTCATGCCCACCTAAATCACGATTTTACATATGGCACCTTACATGCTCACCATTCAGCAGTATTAGAAGAATTTTCATTATGCCATACTGATAAGGAGATTTAATTTATGTAAAAGATGAAGATCTGAAAATGTATTATCTGAGACGCAGGTGTGCTGTGAGGTGAGAGAGCAATTATCAGGATCATTATTATAGTACATTAGTGTCTAATGGTGTGTGATAAGGATTGTAAAATGCCTGCTATGTACTTAGTTATCTTTCATTTGGCATTCAGTGACAAAAAAGAAAATGATCTGTATCATATGTACACACTGAACAACTGAGAAAATAGAAAGCAGTATCAAATGCTTGGAGATTTAGAGTAGAAAACCAAAAACAAACAGAGAAAAAAAAGCAAAAAAAAAAAAGCAAAAAAAAAAAAAAAGCCCTTTTCATTTTTATAACCAGAAGAATGAGCTTTGGAAAAAAAAAAGACCTTTAAGAAGGTGCTAGGATGATGTCTTGAGTAAAGCACTTTCTATTTCCTAGGGTCTATTAAAAAAAGTTTGCAGTGTGTGTGTGCAAGCACATGCACAAAGGACCACCAATTTTATATGCTATTTTTAAACAAAATGCTTTACTTTCACCACAATTGACTTTTTGAGCAAAAGATGTCGAGCTGCATCAATTCCAACAGCAACACAGAATTCTGCAGCAATCCATTTCTGCTGAGATTAAACCAGCTACTACCAAATCCATTGATCCTTTTAGCTATTGATTTGTTAATTTAATGAAAAATGAAGTTTTAGAATGTGAGCAAATTCACAGTGCTGAGGAGACAGGATTTTGATAGGTTCTGCTGTCACACTAAGCTGGTAACGCTGTCAAATGAGAAAATCGCACATGATTTAAAATATTAAAGATTTTCAATATGGCAGGTTGCTTAATGCATGAATCCAAATAGAAATGTGAGCTGTTAGAAAAAAAACCTCTTAGGATTAGAAAGGATAATCTTGAAACAAGAGACCTGCCTCCTTTGTCTTCTATCTAATAATATTAGTGATTAAAGCAATTTTGCCATAATTCATACTTCTATTTGCTTTGAAGAGCCACATTTAGGAGAAAATAACAGACTCTGTTCTTATCACAGAGAAAACTAGCACGTGTTCTAACTAACCTGCGATAGCTCCATGCCACAACAGTCCTCACTGTGTTCCTCCCTGCTTTTCTTCCTTATCAAAAGAGTGTATTTCAAAACAGGTTGAGACTTCGCAGTCCAAGCATGCTCTTAGGAGATATCCAATCTGTGCACCACTGATGCTTGGGTTCTGCTGTCTTGTTGCCTACTTGAGGCATTACACCCATTAGGATGTCCTCGTTTTCTCATGAATTCAATTCACATAAATGAATGTTTGTGAGTCAGAGGGCCAGAGCTGTAGCTGGGTAATGAGACTGCCAAACTGACAGAGTGACCTCTCCTGCTGCTGGTGTTTAAAGCAGATCAGCAATTTGCCACCAAAATAGTTTTTCCCTGGAAAATGCTAGTTACAGGAAATTGATGTTTTGGAGAAAAAGAAGTTGTAACAAATCTATAACAACCTGCCTGTTTTCCTACCAGCTGTCCTGAATTGCTGCTGGGGGTCCCAGGCTGTGAGCAACCTCAGCTCCAGCTGGCTGACTGAGGACAGAGGTAACTGATAATAAGTTTAAGCAGCTCAGAGGCGAAGATGCTGTGTGGACTGTCTCCATAAAATATATAATATCTATGCACTATTGATATATAAGAGATATAAGAATAATATTTTCTTATTCTATGATATGGTGATATCGCCAGAATTCAAAGAGCAGTCTCTCGGGTAGCCAGCTGAATGGTTTGAAATAAGATGTACGCATGTCATGCCAGCAGCTGAGAACAGCACTTAATGGAAAGACAGAAGAACAAAGAATTAATACATCACTATTGAGATAAACACCTGGGTAAGTCTGAAGGAAAGTGCAGGCTTTGAACTTCCCTCATTTTCCGTACCATATCGGCCTACTCTATAACTGAAAACATGAACATGGGTAAAGAGCACACTAGACAAGTCAAATACAGGGAAAACTTACTATGTTTGTAGAGGTACTTGACGTGAAAAAATAGGAAACGACAAACCCCAGGAAATGTAGCTAAGTACTAACGCAAGTCTTGAGGAAATCCATAGACAAGTTTCACTGGCTATGAAGTTCCAGTCTGACCAGAAGTAACCCAAGCTCAAAGCTATGAATCGTATGTACCTCGTGCAATAAAAATGTAAATAATCCTTCATTCTGTGAAACTATAAATGTGTTCAGTTGCACTATGCACCTGGTCAGCAGCCCAGCAAGGAAGTGAGAGTGATGAGTTTACCCTTCATGGACAGCCAGCTCAGCTCAGATATTGATAAACAGACGTACAGAAAGTGCAGCTCTTGCTGTTATGGTATTTCCTCTATACGAATACATACCACATACACATATGAATATATCTGTATGGATCAAGTAAAATAAGGAGAATGAAACTGAAAAGTTGATAGCTTTATCAGCAGTGATTAGAGGGTTGACAAAATACCTGAAATGATTTTGAAACAATTAAAAAATATTTAAAAGCTAAGTGCTATTTTCCTATCTCCATTTATTCATTATTTTTGCACTGGAATAGCTACAGGTTGGAACTGTGACATAATCAAATCAGCTTTCAGCTGGGCTTAAAGTCAATTTCTCTGACTAGTCCCGATTCAATTTAAGATACATTGTCCTCTTGAGAGGAAATCTACCTTAACAGGAATATGGTTGAAAGTGATAGTGATGCCAAATTCTAAAAATTTCCATTACTAAGTATTTACATTTGAGGCTTTGCAGTGCAGAGGCTGCTCTTTCTCAGTATTTTTAAGGGATTTTGAATGACATAAACTTGATGCAGGACTGGGGCTTTTGCACATCTGCCACAGCAACTCAGCCCTCAAACAACAAACATGAAACATCCAGTGAATTCCACTAACATTATTATATGAGACAGAATCTGTGTTTTATTTAGTGGCCTTCAAACTTGATCATCCCAGAGCCTTCAACAAGCAAGTAAGCACAGTGACTGTGGAATGAAATATGAGATGATATATCCTCAATATAAACTTCTGTTCCACTTTGAACATTAAAACTTACTTAGGATAGGTTATTGACTTGAGAATATACCAATACTTTCTACATTCTTTCAAAAAAAAATCTATAGATCACTGTTACCTTTTGTATTTGAAAGAGATTTAACATTATTTTACTTGCTAACCAATGGTGACTCAAATAACATCTTACCTTTTAAGATTTCATTACAACATGAAAACTGACTCCTGGTATCATACTAGACTGGGACAGAATAAAGCCTGCATTTGTTATATTCTTCATTATCAGGAAAAAAGAAGTCTACAGATTAATCCTGTAGCATAATGAAGAATTCAAACTTTAGGCGTTTAAAATTAATACACAGTTTGCTGTAGAAGTGGCTAACAAAATTCCTTCTAATAGAAATTCATAATTTCAATATATTTTTTTTAATCAATCTGGCTAGTTCTGTTGTATTAGATGATGCAATTAAAATAATACGTTTTAAATGGGTTTATATTTCAAGTATGATTGTGCTGAATTGAATTATTTCTTACTTATGAAAATATTGGATGAATATTCCTCATTTTCAACCCACACTTCTAAATTGATTTCCATCCACTTCAGCATGACTAAATTTTTAAAAGAAAGTATGCAGATACTTCACACTCTCGAGTGCTGTCTCAAGTAGCAAATCTGATCTAGAATGTAAAAATTACTGATCTGGGTCCAAACTCTCTATATAAATATGCAAACAGACTTATACCTAAGGGAGTTTACACATTGTTGTCTGTTCTCTAGCCAAAAAATTGACTAGCACGTAATGATCCAATGTATTTTTTAAGGCTTTCCATTTAGAGATATTTTATTGTCAAAGAAAAGTTGTTCATGAAGTTCAAGGAGGTGATATGGAAAGAAAGACTAAAAGAACGGAAGGCATGATGGACTGGATAATGTGTTTTTCTCCCCAGACAGTAAGGAATGATCAGTTCCATCGTGGAGAATTTAGGAAAATCCCAATCTGTTCTACACGGGGGTATGTAATGGAGCAACACTAAAGCAACAAATTACCTTGCACAATCCCTCTCCCTGTGATACACAAAAACTCCTTTTATAGCTCCCCAGCTCACTACAGAAACCACGGCTGATTTGTGGAACTCTGCCCCAGCTGGTAGAGTGCAAATGCCACTTCTCAGAGGAGCTGAGCAATGCTGAGGATACAAAAACCGTCTGCATAATACAAATTATGAACGCTTTGTAATGTAAGGTGATATAGTTAACCCATATGGCCGAGTAGTGTTTTAGAATAAAAATAAGGGAACATTTGAAAGTCTTCATACCATTAACACGTTTCTTAAATGGATAGCAGAGACTGTTCTAAGGCAGACAGTTTAAATTCCTAACATTTTTGTGTCTAGTAGTAGGGAAAAAAATATTAGGAGTGATTAGGAGACACAGAAGGCATGAAGAAATCTCTTATTGGACACAGAAATTCAGTAATATTATACATCAAATAAGAAATGGGTTTCTACCAGCAAAAAAAAAAAAGTAATAATATTCAAATATAAAGTCCCAAAGGAAAGGCTAATGCACAAGTCTCATAAATACCAGACTTCTGTGTAACAAATCAGGTAGATCTTTATTTGCCTTGATTCAGATGGCACTCATGCATTTTCCCTGCATCTGAGGAATGAGATTCATATATATATATATGTATGTTTTTATATATAAAATCACTGTGTACAGGAAAAAGAGATGCCATTCCTATGGACTGCCACGAAGGAAGGTGGCATTAAGAAAGGTGCCACTTTATGTGGCACATGAAAGCAAAGCAATCCTCTTGGTGGTTTCAAGCAGTTGGATGACTAGGACTCAGAAACGAATTATCAGGGTCTTGTGGACCCTTAGCAATGACAACTAGCAAACAAGAAAAAAAAAAGGTAACTTTTGAGACACATGACCGTGTCCTCTGGATCTACACACACTGGTTCTCCTTGTGATTTCCTCTATATATCCCTAATGTGGTGTGAGGAATCCTGGCATTCGGTGACTGCAGGGATGAACAGTAGGAGCTGCAGTCCACTGCGCTGGCTGCAATTTATTCCCAGAAAACATTTCTATAGATCTGAAAGACACTGCCTGCCTGCCATTTGGGTATGTGATGTCTCTGACTTGCTTTTACCTATAAACCAGAATCAATGCTAGATTTCTATAAAGATAAGAAATCATGAGAATTTATGTTTTCTGTCTACAGAAACCCCAACTTCTTCATTTGCATGCTTGAGAGGAACCATTTCAAAGAAGATAGGTATTCCTTAATGTAGGTCTGCTATGTATGTCTCTACAGGGATTTCAGTATTTTCTTTTTCAGAGAGAGATACTATCAGAGATGCTTGACAGTTTACTTACTCATACCTTGGTGGTCTTCTGCTACACTCTGGTTTACTGATACCTTTTTTGTATTGGGGTGCCCCAAAACGGATGCAGTATTCTACATGTGGGGCTAAGTAAATCTCTTTCCTCAACCTACCAGCTGTGCTCCAGCTAGTAGAGCCCTGCATGTCAATGGCCTTCTTTGCTGCCAGGGCGTACTGCTGCCTCATGTCACCTCTTCGTCTGCCAAGGCCCCTGGGCCTTTCCACAAGAGCTGCTTCTCCACCAGTCCCCCACGGGTACCACTGGAAGAGGTCCTTCCTTCCCAGGTGCAGCACTGCAAATTTCATTAGGTTCCCATTAGACTATTTCCCCAGCCTGTCTAGGTCCCTCTAGATGATGATCCTGCCCTTGAGCTTAACAGCATTTCTCCTTAGTTAGCTGTCTTCTGCAAACTTGACAAGAGTGCTCTCTGTCTCCACCTCCATGTCATCAATAAAGATACTAAACAGGCCACAGCCCAGATTTCTGCTGTACGCCACCACAGACACAAGCTGAATTTGGCAAAAGAGTAGTGTAAAGGTTCTCCTGCCCTCATTTATGAACCCTTCAACAAGTATCTAATATTAGGTACCAAAGTTAGATGCTGTTGGCTTTCTACACACTCTGTAGAAAGAGATGGATTTTTCTAGAGGGTATGCCAGATGCTAGAGAACCCTACTCTTGACAAAAGCACTGAAATGACCAGAAGATCATAAAACACTTTTTTAATTTGCTGCTTATCAGTATAATTTTCATATTTTATTCTTTTAATTGATTCAATTTCTGTTCACATTTTGAAATGTACATATTCAAATGAGACAAGGAAAACAAGAACTTCCACAGTTTTCCTCTCATATTCAAACTGTGCAAAACTAAACAAACAAAAAACAAAAACTAAAAAATACCACAAAACTACATCCTAAGTAGTCAGCACAAACAGTATGCTAACTGAATTCAGTTTAAATCGAGGCAAGTTAACTCAAGATTCAGATGTAGTATAAACATTTGCTTTTCATCTCTGTTTAAAAGCTGGGGTATGTTTTTGGCACTATGTAGGACATTTACAAAATACAAACTCGTCAGCTTCTGGAAGGGCTAAGCATTTTTCTAACTTAAGGCATTAAATAAAACTTTCAGAGGAATTAGGGTGGAGCTGAGAAAGAAGCTTCTGGTGCAATTTGAGAAGGCCTTGCTTATCTACGGTGAGCACAGGGCTAATAAATGGAAGAGAGGACTTGTGCCCTCTCACAGAATAGCTGGAGTCCAAAGAGAACACCTCAGGATGTTTAAAATGGCACTAGGCTCTACATTTAGGTGGCTGAATTTCACTGTTAATACCTGACAGGATCAAATGCAGTTAGAGAATTAGACCTTGAAGGAACATCAACATAATCATGTTTGAATCTGTTTTTAAATGCTCTGCATATATGATTATCACAATCATTCTTAATAACAAGTCTGGAGACTATGTATATGTTTCCTATAATAAAATATAATATCTGCATTATGTATTGAGAAAGGGATATGAAGACTCTTCGTAGTCTTTTTTTTTTTTCCACATGCACTGTAACTTCCTAATGAGAATAAAAAAAAATCCAAATAGTAAGTCAATATGACTTCTTATTACATGCCAGAAACCAAAGCAGGGATCATTCCTAATTATGTTTCTGAATAGCAGGAAGCAGTGCTGTTCATTATACCTGCCTTGTTTTTCAGAGTCAACTGCTGGAGGTTATAGTTTTCCAATATAAACATCGACTGTAATAAAAGAATGAACGTAGGGCCAGAGGAAAGAGTGGCTGCTATGCTGTTCTTTTAGAAGAGCATATATGCTCCAGCTCTCAGAGCTGATTAGTTATATGGACAGAGGAGGGGAAGAACCTAAGTTAAGACTCGACAACCCTGGGGTTGAATATTGGTGAAACTTCATTAGTTCCATGTTCTCCAGAAACTCATTATCGGAAATAACATTTGATATTTCACCAAAGGGACCAAAAGAGCCCCGCTTACTCTCTGTCCTTTTGCATTTTCATGAAGAGTTTAAGTGTGCTCAGAATGAATAATAAAGCTTTGTTTTTGTTCTTGTTTTGTTGGAGGGAGATGGTTTAGGTCAGTATTACCTGACAATAATTGAAAAAAAATCATCAGAAAATATTCTTAATTCATAGAATCAGAAAATAATTTGGGTTTCAAAGCATCTGTGGAGCTATCTGGCCCACTCCTGACTTGCTTCAAGTCTCAGGTAGATGAGTTGCTCAGGGACTTGTCAAGTTTTGTTTTTTTTCTTGCCCATCTTGAAGATGGGTGCAACATGTCCTTTCTTCCAGTCATCAGGAACCACTGTTGGTCCCCATGACCTTTCAAAGGTGATAGACAGCCTTGTACAGGCATCACCCAGCTCCCCCAGCAACCTCGTGAGCATCCCTTCTGGTCTCAAGGGGGCCAGTCTACGTCCCATTGGTTTAAGTGCTCCCTCATTCTGTTTTCTAGTATTATTGACGATGCTTCATTTCCACTGATACTCTGGGACCCTAGAGGCTCAAGAGCAGATTTTGCCAGATAAGAACAGTAAAATAAAAAACTGGCATTCTCCTTTATGTAACAAAGATATTTTCAACTTCCTATCACGTCTGACTTTCAAAGGTGCCCCTGACTAATACTACACAGCTAGTTTAAATGTCTTATCATTGTTGTCTGTTTTTCACTCAGCTCTGAATGGGGAAAGTAGGACAGTCTTTTCTATCATACACAATTATTTACAAGTTCAAATAAATCTTCTAATAAAATGTTCATGCCCACAACATACAGTGAGAAGAAAGTCATAGTTTCTAATATTACCACATACTGCAAAACACAGCATAACATCATGAAACAGCTTTTCTTGAAAACCTGTGTTTTTTCTTGAAAGTTTTGACTATAAATGTTTGTGGTGGTTTTACCTGGGTGAGCAGCTGAGCTCCACCACAACTGCTCTTTCACTCCCCCTCCTCAAAGAGGAACGGGGAGAAAATACGATGAAAAGGGCTCAAGGGTTGAGATAAGGACAGGGAGATCGCACAGTAATTATTGTGACGGGCAAAACACAGTCAGCATAGGGAGATAGATTTATTGCTTATTACTGACAAGCTAGAGAAGTGAGAAACAAAGGAAAGAAACCAAAAGCACCTTCCCCCCATCCACCCTCTTCCACCTTCTCCCCCCGAGCGGCGCAGGGGAACAGGGGAATGGGGGTTATGGTCAGTCTGTAGTGCTTCTTCGCCGCCGCTCCTTCTCGGTCACTCTCGTCCCCTGTGCTGTGGGGTCCCTCCCACGCGATGCAGTCTTTGCCGAACTGATCTGATGTGGGCTTCCCGCAGGCAGCAGCTCTTCAGGAACTGCTCCAGATATGGGTCCGTACCACGGGGTCCATCCCTCAGGAGAGAACTGCTCCAACCTGGGTCCCCCACGGGCAGCAGCTCCTGCCAGGTCACCTGCTCCTGCCTGGTCTCCTCTCCACGGGCTGCAGGTCCGGCCTGGAATCTGCTCTCACAGGGGTCTTCCACAGGCCGCAGCCTCCCTCGGTGCAGGTCCACCTGCTCCACCGTGGTCTCCTCCACGGGCTGCAGCGTGGAGCCCTGCTCCACCGTGGTACTCCACGGGCTGCAGGGGGACAACCTGCTTCACCATGGTCCTCACCACAGGCCGCAGGGGACTTCTGCTCCGGCGCCTGGAGCACCTCTCCCCCTCCTTCTTCACTGACCTTGGCGCCTGCAAGGCTGTTCCTCACTCCCCTCACTCTCCCAGCTGCTGTGTGGCGCAGCGTTTTTTTTTCCCTGTCTTAAATATGCTCTCACAGAGGCGCAAAACAACATCACTTATTGGCTCAGCTCTGGTCAGCAGTGGGGTCCTTACCAAACATGGGGCAGCTTCTAGATCCTTCTCACAGAAGCCACCCCTATGGCCCCCTGCTACCAAAACCTTGCCACGTAAACCCACTACAATGTTTTAGTCACATCCTACTACCAGCAGTGGCAACAGAAGCAGCTCAGCCTCTTTCCTCATCTATTTGGGTGCTCAGGAAAAAAATTCTTGATACATGGCTTTCATAAACACTTAGGACTATATCACACATGCCAAGTTTAAGAATCTCAGATTCAGATTTATTAATAATTTGTTTCACTCTAAGCAGAAGAGAGGCCAGAGAAATCCTCTTATTCAATCTGTTAATTTTCCACCTCTGTATTTTCAGTTAGGAAATGTATGGTTTTCTATGCTTGAGTTTCTCTAATCAGACTGAAAATCATGATCCTCAGTCTACTTATGCTCCACATTTAAGTGACTACTTCTCTGTTCATTGAACGTGAGCAATCTTCTGTAGGATGCAAAGCATAAAATTTTTTATTACCCAATTTTCTTAATGCCCATGCAGTTTCATGCTGATATCAAGAGACTGCAAGAGGTTCATTCTTCCCTTTAATTATTTGTGGATGAGTTTTGTGAGAGCCTGAGTTGCCACTTCAATTCTACTGCTGTAAGGGATATGTTACCACCCGACTAAAGTAACTGAAACACTCAATACACTTCAGATTTGGGTAGGTTTATTTTTATTTTTTATTATTATTAATTTTTCTTTTCCTTTTTAGTTATATACTGAGATTTAATTTCACGTGTCCCACCTTTTCTAGCAAATTGTGCAGTTACCCCTACAAATTTCAATTCAAATTATTAGCACTAACAAAGCACAGGTAATTAACTAATGGCCGCCCAAAGACAAATTTGCTATAATGAATATCAGTTCTGTAATCCATCAGGAAATTACGTCCAGATTAAACACTGATACCCCACCTACTGATACTGCAATGCAAAATCAGAGAGACAGTTAAAGTAGATTTTTATCAGTACACCTTTTGCTATTATTTGTTACAAAAATAAATGTAAAATAATACTGCTCACAATGAAAACTCTAGGAAAATGTATTTTCTTGAAGGAAAATATTTTTACCCACATTTTTCATTAAAATGAAATTTCGTTTCAAAATACAACGTTCACCTATGTATTGAGATATTCTGGTTTTGTTTGTTTTTTCGTCTGTTATGATATGTGAGAAGACATTCTAAATACAGTATCAAAGTCTCAAATTCTCATTTTACTACACACAGGAAAATCTTTTGGTTCAGGAAATCACCTGAGCAAAAAGGTATGAAATAAGCTGAAGAAAAATATACTTATTTAATTTTATTTAAAGTATTTCATAAAGGGACAAGTCATACAATAATAAGGGATCACTTCTGTTTGTGGCCTGTCATGACATTTCACAATGTAAGTACCCAAAAAAGAAATTAAAAAAATGTACTTTTATTATTCTATAAAATTAATGCTTTGTAGAAACATTAGCAATAAACTGGGCAATAATTGCTTCTGTTGTTATTAAAAAAAAAAAAAGGCAATATCAAACTTATTTGCAGCAGAAATTCTACATTTAATCACCTTCATTGGGCATGGGGTATCCTCAACTCTCTGGTGTGCTAATAAGACAAAGTTCACATTGGGAACCAGGAACGCAAGTAAAGGGATGCTCATCTACCCAGGCAAAGTCTGCCCTGCTCCCAAGCATTTCCAAAATCACTATGTGCCTTGAGGGTAAGAGAGTCAGCCTGAGTGCTCTACCTTGGAGAAGAATGATAAACGTTCCTTAATGGGAACCTATTTTAATCAACTACCAACAGACTGGAAGCTAAGATCATTCTTTTCTTCTACAGGAGCCTTCCCACTGGTAACAATAAGAACAGCATTTCCTACGCAGAGATAACAGAGAAGTCCACCCCTGTCCATTTACTCACAGTGAGCTCCAATTTCACTCTGAGCCAGCTTCCAAACCCAACGGTGGAAAACACATCCCCAAACATCATTTAACTTCTAATCATGAAATGAAGCGTCTTTCATAGCTTCTCAGCACATCAGGAGTGGTGAAAATGTTGCTTCTGTTTTTTGCTTTCTGCTAAAGAGGGGGAGGTTATCCTTGCTGCACCGAAACCAAAAGACAAAAAAAAAAAAAAAAATCTATTTTTCTCTCTAAGAGACGATGGGGCTCCAAAACATTGTCAAATCCAAAATCTCAGAAGCTGTCTATAGTTTTCTGGCAGCTTTCTCCTTTATTTATGCTACCTGCTGCTGCCCTGTCACAGCACAGGCACAGCAGGGAGGGTGAATGAAAGGAAGAGCCACAAACGCATGCGGCTGGATTGTGTTTTCCCAGTGGAGCAGCGGGAGGTAAAAATGATAGGGATTATGTTGCCACTTGCCCCGAGGCAAAATGTTAATAATGGAGGAAACAGCCTTATGCTTTCCTCACCCAAGGGGAAAAAAAGAGGATCTTTGATCTTGGGAAATTGAGTTTTTATGCCCCTAAAGGTTGCTCACTGGCTTATAAGCGTATATTACTGCATGGGGTCGTTAAAGTAGCAACATGATAATATAAGGGCTAGATTTTGTCCAAGAAATCAGGCCTTCATTGCTTCCAAAGAGGCATCAAATAGGTTTTTCAGATAATCCAAAAGAGGGTTTTTATTCCAGCATGGCTTTATTACCACAGCAAGGTGTTTTTTTTTTTTTTGCCTTGATGTTTCAGGATTTTCACATTAGGTAAGTCCTCAGAAAATAGGTCTTATAGTCTGTTGACTGCAATATTAATCCATATTCACATTTCAGTGGAAGGTAGGAATAAAAACTCATTTGTAGCCCACTAAACTCTGCACGTTTAAGTCTAGATACTGAGACAGCAAATAGGCTTGGGTCATCCTGATGACCACTTCCTCTGCAGGCACACCTAACCACTGCAGCATTCCTTCCTGTTGTCATTCACCTTTCCGTAAGTGGTACTGAGCTTATGATTATGAATTTCAAAGAAGGCATGATTAAGTATTATGCTCTTTTCTCTTGGTAAAAACAGCAAATGTGCAGAAGAAATCTGGTATTATTCTGAAGAAAGAGTCCAACTTCTGTTTTTCAGATTTCTTTCTTTCCGCTAGTTCACATTTTAAAAATTATTATATACAAAGGCATGTTCCTGACCTAATCCCTGACCAAACAAAAATCATCTCCCCTATTTCACAAATATAAATATTTGCCAAATATCAGTCTTGAAATCCTGAATTATAAGAAAGTGAATCGCATCCAGCTAGAAGGGATTTCCTCTCCATGAAAGATATAGCATGACTGGCAGTGCACAAACAAAAAAGCATAATAATTGTTGTCTCCGGTAAATGCAGTGATAGGAAATACTTTCAATATCTTTGCTACCACTTTCTGATGCTCAGTGAGCACTCCTGAAACTACAGATATAAGAGGGACCCGTGGCAGTTTTGCCTCAGGATCAATGCAGTTGATAGGATTTTTCATCTCCTTAGTATGGCTTTGGGTTGTAGCAGCTTCTTTCCTCGTACATACCTTATATTTCCAGTCTGTTATGCTCATAATTCCCTATCAGTATTAAATGGAATTATGAATGTTTTTTGCTGAGAGAAATGTTCCTTTATGGTAGTAATTTCTCCCAGTGAGAAAAAGTACTGACTCATGTCCAGCACGATACGTTAAAGTGGATAAAGTACAAATATTTATTACAGGCTGTCATTCTTCTTGCCTTCTACTTTTTATTTTGTTAGGGTCTTATAGCAGAAGCAGCTTTACTTAGCCTTGTTAAGTGTTATTTGGGAAGACGAATGGAGAAGCACCACCTGCCAGTCTGAAGCAGCTATTTCAGTCCACAACAGGACTTAATTCAAATTGAAAATGCCTATGTGAAGGAATACATTTACCTCCAAATCTTACAAAATACATGTTTTTCTGATGTTGGCAATTTTTTCTGTGTTTTCTAATAACACTAATGGCTTTAGACCTTAAGAAAGAATTGGAAACACAAAGATAGCTATAACAACTAACCCTATAACAACTAAGTTAAGCTAACGAAACAACAGAAAACAGGAAAGCTAAGAGAGATTTTGAAAATCAGTGGCATCCAACACTTGTGTGCCTCAGGACATAATCGATGCCCAGAGCTCAATAATTTTTATTTTTTTTTTAACAGAGATTAGCACTCTGATGAATAATGAAATCCTTTACCAGATACTATGATGGTGATCTCCTCTCTCAGAGCCTTCACAGCTACAGATATACAAGAAACAGCACAACTTTTATTCTTAAATCTTAGAAAGGATTTCAAATTTGAAACAAAAGTATTTGCAAACCTGATTCAACATTTAAAATATTACTTCCGTATGGACAGCCAGGAGGTCCCTTGTCTTCCTCTTGCTAAGACTATTTTAGCTCGAAACTGAGTTGTAGCTCACAGGAAAAGACTGCCTTTGCTACTTCACTTGTGGTCTGCATAGTTTAAGAACATCAGTGACACATACAAAACAGCTGGGGAGCTTCAAGCTGTCTGAGAGCATCTGCCTCCCAGACCTGCTCTGGTGCACGTGAGGCGTGTTTTCCAGTCGTGTCACCCCAACGCTGCCAAAACGCAGACCGCAAGGAAAAGGCATTGCAATCCTGTAGGGAAAAGCCAAAGGCAGCAACACTGAACAGGGAAAAGCAGATTTTTGTCGTGGTATCCTTAGTGTTACCATCACAGCCCAGCTCCAGGTGAAGGAGTCAGGATGGATGCATGTTGTCCTGCCTACTGAGACCTGTACAGAACTGTACCTTCTCTTACAACCATCTCTGCTCATAAAGGGTTGTGTATCAGCAAGTGCATCACAAGCAATAAAAGCTTTCACCATATTCACGTTACTATCTTGGGAGAACACACACTGAGGGTGTTATCTTTGGTAGCGATCTGTTTGTTCCCTGCTGATCTTTTGCTTCTTGCTTTTATGAGCTTCTGATGTTCAGCAGATGCTTCAACCTGATTTTTATTGTTGATATAAAGCTTGGTAGCCCGTTCCTACAAGAAATGCTGGCTTTTCAAGACATTGAGGTAAGTTTTTTAGGAAAGTTACTGTAGAGAATTAAACAACACTCACACAATACAGCCATTTTTCTTACCACTGCCACCAAAACACAAAGCAGAAGTTTTAAAGAAAATTGTGGATGTTATAGGTGGCATTTGTGTGAATGAAAGCAAATGTTTATATTTTTGCATCTGACTTGAACTACCAACTTTTAGAGACCTTTTCTAGGTATGGGAGGAAAGCTCTTTTGGGCTGTCATTCATCTTATCTTAATGAATTTTCTTTAATCTTAAAGTAAATATCTAAAATACAATGTATTGATCTGGCTCCAAAGGCACCTATTTTTTTCCCGCTTATTAGAAATAAAGCCTCAGCCGTCAGTTCAGATGTAGACATATAGAGCTGGATATGACGAATCTCACCCTGTTAAATCATAAAAAACTGACCTATCAATCAACTCGCCTCACTGACAAATTACTATTACAGAATTGCAGGTACATAGCACACACGATCCAAATAATTAGTTACCACAAGCTGACATCTATGCATTCAGGGACAGAATAATTTCCAGCAGCGTCTCTGCATGAGCACAGGATCCTTGCACTGAAAAAAAAACATATGATTCTCCTGATAGTAGCACTGTATTTTCTAATTCTGTTTTAATACAGGTGGAGCACCGTGATGCCTTCTGTTTCCTGTGCTCTGCAAGGCAGGCGCTGCCCTGGGCTGTGATGTACAGCTACCTGTACAGCTGCTGCCAGTGCCGCAGGACCGAGAGCCCTGAGCACTCCCCTGAATGTTTCAGACACTTCGCAGCTGCCAAAATCCGTGCTTGCTCTTTTGTCTACTCCTGCATTACAGACACTAGCAGAAATTCTTCCAGCAGCCAGACTTGTTTCTTTGCTCATCCTTGCACACCCACTTACGTAACTACATGTCCTGTGATGCTCAGTGCTACCCATTGCATAGCTGGAAAACCATACAGCTGTGAGTACTCTACTACATTTGGCAATAAGATTGTTAATAAGACTGCTAAGTTTATAATTTTCCTCATTTCTATGGGAAAAAAGATGGCAGAACTACTTGCTTCATTTATCCTTGTACACAAGTCAGGAGAGGAAATGATGATAAAGTGTATTTTAGAACATTAGAAACTGTAGTTTGAAAAGCATTTTTTAGATCTATAGTTTATAATGAAGTGTGCAGAATGATGATAAGGATGAGCTATCCTGAATAAGTATTAATTTCATTCCTACTTATCTATCTCTTTTCCGTGTCATGGCTTCAATTTCAGGTTATGATTACCTAGATAAAAATCCTTCCCTTAAGATACTTTGGCATTTTGTGTGTGTGCACATGCAAAGCAATTATGGAAAAGATCATTTGTTTTCTTTTGAGTACAATCTCCATATCCAATGTACTGAACTAATAAATGAGGCCAAAAGTTCATATAATGAAAAATTGCAAGAACTATGAGAAAAAAAAGAAGTAAAAAAATTGGGAAGTGGAGAAGATACAGAAAGAGTTAAGTGCATGTTGTAAGAGGTCTTAACAAAGTACCTCAGCTCTTAGAGAAGAAGTATGAGAGAGAAAGGGTTGCTCAGTCCAAGGGGAAACATTTTTTTTTTTTAAACAAGGGAAAACAGAAAAGGAAAAAAACTTGCTTGAGAAAAAAGCTGCTTTTTATTATTATTAATTTTTGTTTTTATTGGTTTCCTGAGTGATCCTAACATCACAAGGCAAATCCTAGGACATTCTGGCTTTTCTGGAATGAAAAAATGTTGCACATGGAGCTAGCACAATAATATGCAAGGCTGGTAGCATGTGCACTCACTCCAAACATATGTAGATCAGACCTGCAAGGGAGGCTGGTGCTGAAATTGGAAGTCCTATTTTGTTTTGTCTTTAAATTTGGTCTCTTTCATCAGACCCCTCCCTTACACAGGATTTTATTGATCTTATAATCTATGTGGTGAGTTGGGTCATCGTAATGAGTTAAGAAAAAACTACTGTTTTGACAGGTTCATTTTGTTTCAGCAAATGACAGAGCTGAACCCACTCGCTGTGTGGTTGCCAAATTACTAGCACAGATGACTGGGAGGCTGGCACAGGAGCATGTGACTGAGGAGACAGGCCATGGCTTGCGACAGACACACAGCTGGACTGGAATAAGGGCATTGTGAAATGCAACTTGCATTTTTTTTTTGACCTATTCAGTTCCTGTGCATGAGTCACCACTGGTATCATCCCCAGAGAACATACGAACATGATTAAGGTGAGGGGTATAATGATGAAGGTAGACCCTCCTTGTACTGGCAGCACCTAGCTGCCGTTGTGACAAATACTAGAAATAAGAGAAAGGAGAAGGGAAATTGTACCATGGATATCTGTGAAGGTGGGAGGACTCAGATCCAATGAACAGCTGGAGTACAGAGGGAACAGTTACAACTCAAGGGCAAAGACAAAAAATCAGAAGTGGAGGTGAATGTGAGAACACAAATTTTGGGAAGAAGTTTATGACTGGAAGCCAATGAGAAACAGATACAGAAACAAAGCACAAAGAGCGTAAGGTAAGGTCCCCCCTGTGAATGGGGTGGAAGAGGGGAGCCACTATGGTATGGAAGATCAATGGACTTGATCAATGCAACCTGAGATGGGAGACAGACATTGGGACCTGAGAAACAGACTGGGTTTAGGAGCGAAAGGAGATGAGGACTGAAACATGGTCTCAGCTGAAAAAGGGCAGGACAGTGCTAGACTGGAGAATGCTGAAGACATCAGGTCACCATCAGCAGAGGAGAGAGAATACGGAACATATACCTACGTGACTGCAAGAACATTACAATGTGACCTACCAATCCTGCGCCTACTTTAGTTTCAGTGAACTTGTGGAAATCACTGTGGTGCTCATTTTCTGCAGGAGAACATCAGCCAGAGAAGGGCCATGCATACCGCGTTCCTTTAAGCAAAGAGGAGGGAGAGGGAGAAGAACAGAGAAGAGCTTCGTGGGGAGGAATATCACCAGCTCTTAGTGACACCAGCAACTTGGAAAGCCAAATGGTCATTGTGCTCTCCTGAGTCCTGCCCTCACCTAGAATCAACCTCACCCAGAATGTACATGGAAATCAGTAGGGAATATACTTAAAATAGCAGCAGCACTACAATCTGGTGAAACTCACTGGGAATTAATAGGAAAAAAAAGAAAGAAAATTGTTTCTTTTGTTTATATGCCTAATTAAATTACAAAAAACCTGACTATTAATGGTGAGACAATCAGATAGAGACTGCTTAGAAA
Organism: Anser anser; assembly: GCF_964211835.1. Classification (NCBI taxonomy): domain Eukaryota; kingdom Metazoa; phylum Chordata; class Aves; order Anseriformes; family Anatidae; genus Anser; species Anser anser. Next base: position 88,622,705 of record NC_139720.1, read on the forward strand.
TTCATTTCTAATTGTGCCTTTTATATACGTGTAAGGGTAGATAATGAGCTTCATGGTGATTTTTCATTTGATACAAAATGAACTTCAATTGTCTAGACACCTCCATTTTTAAATACAAAAGTTTTTTCCCTCACATACTGATATAAATTTAAATTAAATAATAAATATGCTTAACATCTTATCTCTTAGTAGGAACCTGCATTATAATAAAAATTCATGTAATTCCAGATTACGAAATCAGTGAGCAAAAAAAATATATTGGGTAAAATATAGCCAAGATTTCTCTAATTCTCAGATGCAACCAAATACCACAGCCAGCCAGAAAAATTAAGTATTTCTTTTAATAAGTCATGCTCATCAATAAGAAAGCTATCATAAATGGAAGAATTCTCATTTATTTTACACACCCTCTGAAACATCATCAAACAAACTGTGACTGCCAGAGTAATAAACCTAAGTATCCAGAACATGTTGTATACATATTTCCAGTTACACAAACCTAACAGCACACTAATAAGCTTATTAGTCTCCACTGTACATACTAAGGGGGCCAATATGCCATACCCCATAGATTCACTATGAAATCATAAGTGAGAGGCGCAATTACAATGTACCACAAAGCGCAAAACCAGACTCATTCATCAATGCACACACAAGGATTCCTACTAACACATTCAGAAAGACAGAGATCTTCATTTAAAAAAAATAAATCAGTTATCAGATGCTGACTTTTACACATTTAAAAACTTATCTGTGATGATGCTGTAGTTATACTAAGTGTACCTCTTTAACATTTTGCAGGAGTCAATGCTGTAGAAAACCAAGCAGTAGGAAAAGATAATTACAACTCTTTTTTTGTTTGTTTTTTAAGAAACAGTTATTCCAAAATCCACAAGGTTGAGAGGGTCTAAAACTAAGAGACTTGTTTTACAGTTCATGCTCATGGAGGTTCTGTGCTGATTCTTCTCTACAGCTGGGAATTCCACCAGCATGATCCATGGTTTACAAAAATCCAGAGAAGGCTGGTTATATTAAAATGTGTTAAGAGATTTTCTGAATGCTTCTTATTATCTCCTCTGAATTCAACTCTTGATTAAAAATGATCAGGTTCATGCTATGTTTATTCATACTCATTTATTAAACAGTCAAATCTTAATTTGCAAGTATGCATTCTTAAAGAATGTCATGAGGAAAAATACGTTCATGTAACATGCCTCTTGCTACAAAATACTGGAAAACCTACTCTGGCCATTATGTCCACCTCTGAGCTCAGGGGCCACTGGCTTCAAAGTCTCCTTTCTGCAGGTGGCTTGGGCCAAACGACCTTGTAGTCTCAACTACAACATCTCCAAAGCGTTTCATAAACATCTTGTAATTATCTCAATAATGGGATTTGCTAGCTGTAACAGATACATGTTTTTTGTAAATAATCCACCCAGGAGTGTGCCTGCATAGTCCTGATCTTTTCAGCTGCTCTGAGGTAAACACACAGATGGGAAGAAAAAAACAGGCTGCTGAAATAATTAGCCTTGAAAATTCTGAGCATGGAAAACGCACCAGCAGCATGCATTGAAAATAGAAGCCTCCTGGTTTCAGACAAAGTTGGACTCCTTCTGGTGCTTCTGAAAACTGTGTTACGTATCCATCTGCACCCCTGGATGAAAGATAACTGCTTCTTGAAGGCTTTCAATAAGATACATATACACATCAAACTGACTTGGAAAAACGATATAGATGTGCTTTTGACAATTTTACTCTGATCAAGCTTTATCCGCTGTGGAAATTCCATCTTCTGCTTCTTATGCCAACTACATATTTAATGCAGATTTGCTATTTTTCTTTCTGCATATATACACAGTAACTTTTCACGATAGCATGTGCTAGGCAGATGGAAAAACAGCAATTATGTGTTCGTAAATGAATTTAATTTGGCAATTTGAATTCCAAATGCTAAGGGATCTTTAATCCAATGTAAGTGACTATCTTGAATGTAACTACCCACTAACCTTTACGCAACCTATCACAGTTAACCATTGCCATAGAAGCTTTTATGTCCATAATGCTCTAAAAGAAAGACATTTATATATATAACAATAGCATTTACCTCTATTTTTTTTTTCTCAAAACATACAGTGAGGTGTGCCAAGATTTGAAATGATCAAATGCTGTATGTCTTTGGATAATGAGAAATATATGTGAAACTATATATTGCATTTGGATTCAAACTGGAATCAAAATAATTCCCCATTAATATCACTGTATAAGCTTATTGAAGGCAGCCTCTGTTCCCTGAGAGAACCGGTAACCATTTGTTTAGATGCTACAGTCCTTTTCAGTGGACGTATGATCCTTTATTTGGCTATTACTCAAGCATGTCCTGTTTTCTATAGCCCAACATTTACCAGCTATGACAAGTCACTGAGTGGCTTGGAAACTCCTCTACTTAACATTCTCTTCCTATCAGGACCTGACTTTTGTAAAGCCTCAACAGAAATTTGTGATAGACTTTGATTCCCAAAATACATCTACTTCTTGAAATTCACGTTAGACATTTTTTTAATCTAATGTACACCATGGCATACTTTAAATTTGCTACTTCCTTAATTGAAGTGTTGCTAATTGTCAAATCAAATACAGAAGACCATAGTAAAGACATAATAAAAATGAATGTGACAATGAACACTAAGGGGTAAGTGACCCTGGAAATTTAATTTCTTCCTATTTTGTAACCTAAACACAGTCAATGGGTATTGGAAACAAAGTGAATGTAAAAGCTGGTATGTATTGTTTCCAAATAGCATGAAGAATTGAGATAATGCTTGTTGCTTTAAGAACAATCTGAAATGAAGTATTTATTCATATTTCAAAGAGAAAGGTATTTCTATATCAAGAATTTTTAATATAATTGGGAACAGAAACATTGGGATATACAATTTCATGCTTTTAAAGTTTAAAGCAATATAATTATTAGATTTCAGGAGAAGAGCTAATGTGTGGCTGATGATACCACATCTGTGGAGATCTTAAACTTCCCTCTGAAGTGTTTGATATTGGCTTTTATGAAAGAAAGGAAGTTGGAGTAGCTGGATGTTGTATCTGAGTCAGCATGGCAACTTCTATTTTCCTATTTAATGGAATTTTATGAACCAGCTGCTAAGAAAAGACTCTGCAATATAAACATCATGTAAGTAAAATCTTTTTTTTTTTTATATAGAAAAAAAGCTAACAAACGTTTTCCATTAAAGTAACAGGTGTTTTAACAATCAATGAATGTGTAGTAAGTATTTTAGTTTCTCACAAAAAATGCTACGAAATGTCATGGGTACATTTGCGTGATAGCTGAAACAGCCATTCACTGGAAAAAAAATTGAAGCAATTTAAGGCTATGATTCCTCTTGCAAACACATTCATTGTTTTTTCCTCAAGAACCCCCCCCAAGTATTCATTATTTTCCAGTTCAAGACATCTTTACGTTAGTCACTTGTAGTCTGAAGAAACTCTAATTGAGGCATTTCCCCTATAAATAACTTCCCCCCTTCCCCTTAAGCTTCACAGTATTGATTTTCACCATGCAAATGACTCAAGATAGTTTTTATTTGTCAGGATTTCTTTAAAAAGTTTCCTCATCCGCATTCCTCACAGAATGGCTTGAGGTGAAAAATTACTCCTCTCACTTATTTTTATTCTGACACTTTTTCTTCTTTATATAAAAATACCTTCATGTCTGAATGATCCATTTTATTTACTCTCTTCCAACCCAAAATTACAGAAAATGTGTTGTTCCCTAACAGATTACTAAGAGTAAATGTGTCCCCTGTGCACACCCAGACGATGTTATATACAGTTCGGGCAGAAAGGCTGGAGCGCTGTCAGCATTTTGGTTTTGGCGTGCTGTCATCAGCTGCAGCAAGCAGTGAAGGCGCATGGCATCAGGGCTTGTGGAGACTGAATTAGGGTAATTTACTGACGTCTGTGAAGGAGATGGTGGTGCTGAAAGCTTAACGCACTACCCACGTTTCACAGCTTCAGCACTTAGTTTCACGAGGCCATCAACAATTAAAGTTATTCTTTGGACAGTCTGACAATTTTTTCAGCTAGGTAGCTTTCTCCAAAGCTTGTTTTACCTACCTGACAGGCAGACACTTAACTTGTTGCAAACAGTCGTGCAATTCTCCAGGTTTTCAGAAAGCTACTAAAAAGGGAACGTTAGGAGTACGTTTAGAAACTGTGATGGTTTAGGCACACGGGAAGCTTCCCTCAGGCTGTCACTCGAATTCCAGGCCAGGGGCCTTGTCCGCCAGGCTGACCATGGGTGGGAGTTAAAGCAGCCCATGGACTGAGTGCTAGTCTCTGTGTAAAAAGACAGCCACCATGCATGTATTATCAGCTGTAAGTAGTCCTCCATACCTCAAAAGGAGGAGTCTGTTAGGTCCACTTTAACAAAATTAAGACGATAAATCAAAATAAATCTCTGCCTCTCAGGACGATCTCCCCTGCCTTCAGCCCTCAGGGTGGAGTACTGTTTTTTTTATATTCCTTATCCTATAGAAAACAGCTCCAAAGAGTATACTGGGAATCATATTGCACCTGATTTTCCTTTAACAGCAATTTCATTTAGTAACGTCCTTTAGAACGTGGATGGACATTTTTATTGCATTGTGTCTGACTTCTGAAGCATAGTTTCCTAGCCCATCTGAAGAGAAAACAAATCAGAAGTAGGCGTCACAGATTTACTTCAGTAGGAGCAAGGAGGAACTGAGAACACTCAGGAGTCAGATAATTTATTATCTGCATGTAAAAAGTGAAGTTTAATCCTTGCTATGCAACTAGAAAAGGGGTGATGAATATCACGGATATAATCTGCTTAACACTGACAGCAACAGAGCACTGAAAAAAAACACCTCTGAAATCTCCAGCACAAAACAAATATGCTGCAACTAATATGGAATACTTCAGTCACATAAATTACAAAAAGCAGGAAAATGTTTTACAGTCTGACTACAAGATCGTCTGCCTTTAATCAAAAAGTTATTCTTAGGCTGTAGGTTACAAATGAGGTTTGGGATTTTCACTTATTTTTGACCTAGAGAGTCTTTATTGTAATATATGGAGAAATTCAAATGACACTGCACATTTTAAGCTGATGCAAATTGATAAGTCTGAAAGAAAATCAGTGGGGAAAAGAATGCATGCAAAATATTATAGAATTGTTAAGGTTATTCTGACACTGTAATAATGCAGATGTTACAAACTAAATTTTAATTTCTTGATTATAAGAAGTAAAACAACAAAATGTTGAAAAATTACATAGGAAGAAGTACTTGTAGTGTTATTGCCAGCAAATTTTTTTTTTTTGTTTTCCTAAAGGTGGCAATATTTCAGATACCGTTTACTGTATTTTTATTGGTTTTGTTTGTGCATTGAATTTCTTTAAAAAGAGACTGCTTGATACTATGCTTGTACATCTAGCTGAGTGGCACCTTCCATTCAGGACCTTGACTCTGACTCACAGTTTCCACCTACATCTGAAAGGACAGAAAGGTAGACAATGCCCATAAAAAAGTTAAAACAAATAGAAAGAAAGGTGAGCATGGCATAGAGCTAACCTCAGCAACTACAGTATTTTTATCACGTCTGTTACAGAAACCATGCTTCTTTGAACTTTGAATGTAAACATCATTTATCTGTTCATTTGCCTACATATAGTGCTCCAAAGAAATGTGTATTGGGCTGGCAAATATGACGAAGGACCAACAGCAGATGTGAGCACATATAGTGACAGCCAGAGGTCAAACAGGATGTCCTGTGTACATAAAATGGCACTAGAGGACTATGTCTAAGTAACTGAATCTGATCTGAAACATCGCAGCCACTTTCTTACATTTCAGTGTCGCTGTGTTATGCAAAGACAGAATGTAATTCTTCTTTTCTTTTACTATGCTTGTTTAAATTATCATTCAAAATGTTTGATATTTCAACTTTGCTTGAGTCTGATTTTGTGCTAAGTAGCAACAAGATCCCAACCTGTATTTAGAACACTTTTTTTTTTAAACTTAGATTTATTGCCGATTGTTACTGAAGCAGCCTCTTACTTCTTATTGTCATGTAGCGAAACAACAATAAGGTAAACTTAAGCTTAAATTGCTTCTGCTGTTCTGTACCAAAGCATGTATCAAGTTGTGATTATAAAACAAGATAAGCTCTCAATAAATGATTCTCAAAATATAACATGTGCAACTTCCATGGTGTAAATTCCTCTTACCTAATGAACACATTTTAATGGCTTTAACATGCTTAATATTCATCAGCACTTGTAAGATCTCAAGGAACTATAATAATACAGTGCAAGTATTTATAGTCAAGATTTACAAAGAAAAAAAACTTGAAGATTCAGTGCAAAATTGTGTGTGTACTTCCATGCCTGCATTTTTAAGGACAGTAAGTGTGCATCTACCTACACCATATACTTAGGCACTACTTCAAGGAGGAAATTTTGAATCCCAAATCTATTCACATCCCTGGATATCAATCCCAGAATAACGGTTAAAGCCTTAGGGAGTCCAGATAAAATTATTTAATGATATAAAAACTTCAATGAAAACTGTGAATTTATCAGAACTACAGGAGCTGATTAGAAACAACTAAGAATAATTATTTCTAATCTGACAAGACATACTCTCAACAAATTGTTTTTCTATGCAACAAGCAAATGGACTTCTGCCTTCTCCTTCAAGCATGTTAAAAAAAATGCTTGCTATATCCCCATAAAAAAACAAAAACACTATAATTCCCTGCCCAGTCAAGTAGAGTTTAGAACTTGCTTCTGCTTCTGTTTTTCAAATTTTATGTTACATTCTGCAGTGGCATTATAACATATCTCAGTTAGTATCGCGGATAATGAATTCCACACTTAATCTCATAATTAAGAGAATACTCTGTTTCATAAAAAACTTCCACAGTCTCCGTGAGTAACAGATATATCTGTAAGACTTTAAAAGCTGTTGCCTAAAAGTAATGGGAGATCTACTACATTTTTTTCAATGGGGTGCATCTATTCATTATTCAGATGTAATAGTCCAGGAGGTATCCCACATTATTTCCTATGGCCTTTCATTATAGTGACATTCTTAGAGTTTCTTCCACTTGCTGGAAAAGAGTCATTGTTTAGAAGAGTGCAAGAAGTAGATGAGGCCTTTCTTGTTTGTTTTCAGTTTATTTTGGCTGGGGGCTGTGTAACCAGAGGAGGATATGATTAGTGATGAAGCTCAGTTTTCCCTTTCAAAAGCAATCTACTTGTTCTTATTTCCACTGATCTTCAGAGCTCCCTCTCTATCACAGTACAGTGAAGTTTTTGAGGAACCGTTCACTACTTCAGATAAACTGGCGTTAATTCAAAATAAAGCTGCCTTGAGGACTAGTATCATTCCAAATCATAAAAACTGTTATTACACCTTTGGTTTTGTTCAGTCAGCAAGATCTGGGCAGCTGGTAAATAGAGAGGAATTCACAAAAGGTGCATCAAACCTTCAAGTAAGTGAGAAAGAAAAAAGCAATTACACAGCAAGTGCATGAATCCATTGACATTGTCAAAGCTTCACCAATCTAAGACATATTTCATCATCTGGAGTGGCTTAAGCCTTTGTCTCCTAGGTGGCAGGATTTAAAAATAAACCAGAAGTTTTCAAGAGACGTGGTCAGGCAGGGTGAAACAGCCGTGTGTTCGTAACACTTGGCAGGATTTTCCCCACCCCTTAGCTGACTGAACTATCTTACTAGTTGTACAAATGCACTGAAAGCTGGATGCCCAGCAAAGTGCAACTGAGTTCGGTGATTTGGACCCTGGGTAGAGAAAGACAGAAGGGACAGAAAGTGCAGGTGAGAAGCCCAAAGCAGTGTGTGCTGGTCAGGCACCACTGCACCTGTTGGGCCTCAGTAACTGAGGGAGGACCACCACGAAAGAAACAGTCACATTCTTGTGGCAGACACCTACCGTAGTGGATTTTGTTTGCTGAAAACAGCAAGAAAAGAAGGGGAAAAAAAAACATGCAGACAGAAAGTCATTTGCTAAACTTTGCCTCATGTCACATCCTACTCTGAGAGAGACCTATGTGCCTATTGCACTGAGGTAGCAATCAATCTTCAAGTGAATCAAAGCGTTCAGCAGCTAACAGACACAGATGGTTTCCTATTCACACATTTTTATTCATGAATTCAATTTTGGATTCAAAACCCAGTATAATTATTGGGGAGAAACATTCAAACTTTATCCTCCTAAACTGTCAGTTGTAGCCTTGCAATATATTTTATATTTCTCACCAGAAGGAGTAAGTACGTATTTGTTATGTACTGACAAATTTAAATTATCAGGGACAAATAAGTGAAAGTACAGAACAGGAACAGTCTCGTATACTTAGCAGGGGGGTTGATTTCTGCTAAATTCAGATTACCTGAATCTAAATGATTATCAGAATCAACTTTATGATCTAATTTCAAATGTGTCTTCTTTACCACAACTTGTCATACAGAAGGAAAATCTATCATGTGTTATAGAGACCACATAGCTTTAAAAGACTCTTTCCATTCATATTTAGTGTAATGCCTCACGTAAAGACCTGAATAGCATTTGTATCAAAATAAGTTAGAAAGAGAGAGAACTGAAGTACAGTGGCTCTTCAGTGATTAATGTGAGAACTTCAGAGAAAGTCAGAATGTATTTTAATACATAGAACTCAAATCAGTTTCTTTTTTAATTACTTTTTGATATAATTAATAATAAATGCAAGAACAGATCAGTGATGAACTGATACTGCAGAGGGTGATGAGTATTCACAAATAAATGGCATCATTCAGAATCAAGACTAAAAAACATTTGCGGTTGGCACTTACTCATCAGCACCATTTTATGAAAGACAGGCTGAGGCCATGAACATGATTTTTCAGCTAAGTATTAATATAGCAGAAAATGCAACAAAACTGAATAAAAGCAATAAGGAAATAAGGTACACTAAGCAGTGTCAAGGTTGTGCTATCGCAATGAATCTAGCTTCACAAAGGCAATTCGGCTGTTAATGCAATGTTGCTATCATGTCTTAATCTAAGAAGTATAAATAGATCTTACGAAGGCTATTTATTTCATTCTTCAGGTCAAATTAATTTTATTTCTGTATCATGATAAACAGAGACATTCAGGATGTACATTCAAATACAGACATTTCAGATTAATTCATTTTAGCTTATAGTTTTGAATTTTATTCCATACAGTTTATGTAGTTTAGCAGCCTAAAATGGCTGACAGTTGGCTTCAGATTTTCTGTATTCTTATTGAACCTGATAACATTGGAAATGTGGTTTACTTTACCATTGAAATATATACTGAGTTTCCCCCCAGCACTCTGCTAAGAGTTCTGTCTAAATACCTAAATTAAGTTTTTCTCTCTGTTTATAAATATATAAAAGCACATAGCAAGTTACACTTGTATAGGAGTGTGGAAACTGGGCTGTTGCTATTGTGAGGCAAGTTATTTAGTTAATGACAATTTCGGGGGTTATTTTCTGCATCTTGAGAAGTAACCTCTTGAAGCTGTGAGGTATTGCTTTGAGGGCTGTAAAAAAAATAGTATGTTGCCATTTTGACAATGCAATAAAGCAAGGATGAAAACTACCACTGAATCCTAGGAATATTTATTTCATATAAAATTGTGGAACTTAATTTAAGGTTTCATTTACAGATTTTTTCCTTTAAAAAGCCACACTGTAATGGTTTGGAATGATAAAGAAACCCACTTCTTACAGAGCTGAATCTTTCTGACCAATACAAATCATATTAAGTAACCTCAATGTTTCTATTTAGGGAATAGAAAGGTGCTAACCAATTATATCCAATACATATTTTCATATTTTGGCACATTGCAGAGTATAATGAAAAACAAATCCCATTATTATTTAAAGTTTGAGTTTTACCATTTTATAACAAGAAATTTAGTTGCTTACTGCTTTTATAACGGCTGTTGTGAAATACCTAATAAAAATACTTGTAGATACAGAAAGAATTTAATTTGAAACGTGGAAGCATGGGAAAACAGATTGTTCAGTGATATAAAGTGACAGAAAAAAACGATAACTGAATAAGACTGCAAATCAAGTTGAAAGACATCATGAAGCCTATGGCTGTTGAAACCAGCAGAGTTAACTGCTTCTTAAAAAGCAGAGATAAAAGATGCCTATCTATAGAAAGGAAGAGATGAACCTGCTATGAAGGAAAGCATAGTAAAGATGCCAAAGGTAGAGATGATGAAGACTAAACAGCAAGACCTGTGTAGCCAAATTTGCCAACTGCATGGGTGAAAGCCCTCAATTAGTGAAGTCAGTAACTGATTATAGAAGAGAGAAATGGAGCAAAGCGCAGGGAAGAAAATTTTTATCTTTGTGGGGATGATTTATTCAGAATTGCATGGCATAAAAGGAACTAAACAGGCCACAGATTTAAGTAAGAGACCCCAAAAAGGAAACAGAAGTGAAGCAAGAAATTATTTTGTGGATAGAATTTGACAAGTATTAACAAGGGAATCCAAATTACCTGCCCACCTCTCCTCCACATAGGCTGCTACACAGACAACTTTGCAAGATGAGAAACCATTTAGCAGGAAGTTTTACTTTGTTGTCATACCCATCCCACGGTAGCACCACCACCTGTTCTTACACACTGTGCTATTGCAAAATAGCACATTGCAAGCCGGCAAAAGGCAGCACAGTGTTCCCAGCAGATCCACATTACTGCAGCCCTCACTGTGCCACATGTGGGGCTTGGACCCTTCCTGCTTCTGCACGATGCGAGCAGAAGATGCCCCAACAGCAGGGCAAATAAAGCAGAAAAAACATCCTGACCTTGTATCATTTTATGGAGTCAACATAAGAAGAACATCACCTTAAAGCTGCATTTCTGCTACGACTGCTCTGTATTCCCGTGAGCTATTGGTGGCACTCCTGCCTGAGTTCTTGCCTCAAAACCAGGTCAGGCATGCCAGGGTGGGGCTGTCCACATTGATTCCCCACTCCCTCACAGCTGAAATCCTACAACATTTCCTGCCATTGACTTCCCTGGTATTTCTTCCCTCCCCTCAAGCCTTCATTTCCCAAAGCTCTTCCACCCCAAGGGTTTCCATCCTCCCTTATCCTAGCACTGCCTTCGCCTTCCAGACCTGGTCTCTTAGAGGCTTCATACTCCCAACCCAAAACTTCTGGTAAAGACTCCCATATTCTTTCTTCCCTCAGATCATTTCCTATTAACTGCAGCTGCCCTAACACCCTTGTCATTGGCAGGCCAATGCACTCCTACTGGCTTCCAGTACTGACTGCTGGCCAAACACATAACATAGCTGGTGTCCCCTGCTGGATCAGGGAGAAACACCCCTCTGCTTGCTTCTCAAATTGAGTTTTTAAAAATTATAATTTTTATAAAATAATCACCCTGGAAAGGATTTCGGGGGCAAGGCAGAATTAAAAAAAAAAAAAACAAAAGCTATCTGGAAAAAGGAAAAATCCTAAAGGCAGCCATAATGGCATGACACAGACTGCTGTTGTGCATTCATAGTCCCCCTGCACACGTGTTCACATATTTATTATTTCTTTATGTAAATAAATACACTATATCTTCTCTAGATATAAACAAAGTACTTTAGTGGGTTATTCAAATTGCTGGTCTACTGCAGAAGTCAGCCCCAAACTGCAGGAATACCGACAGTCTTCTGTGCAGTAGATGCAAATACTTGGCTAATTCCTAACACTGGGAACAACTCTCCTACTTCTGCTGTACAACTTACTAGAAGTGTAATATTATTTTTAAAAAAATCAGTAAAAAGTGGCAAAAAAATAATTTAAAAAATATTAACTGGAAATGGTTGGCATTCTTTTCTTGGTAATTATTTCACTATCTTTCACTGTTCACCTTTTAAATGTTGAGTATAGAAAGAGGATATACTCTTGTCTTTATCAGACAGCAAAGGGCAAACTGCAAATATTACAGGATGCTGCTGTGACAGAAATCTGCCTTTTTTATCAGATGTTGTTGTTTTGAATCCTCTTGCAACTACAGAAGAAAAACAACCTGACGCTGTTCACACTTCAGCTAGGAAGCATTGCTAGCATTGTAAGACATCGTATGTAAGCACCTTCAGCACTTGATGTAATAGTCTGGTATGATCCATTCTTGAGGAGCAATTCTAGTGCCCATTAGTTGCATTTACTTTGTGTAAGAAACTGTCTGAAGAAGGAGGGAAAAGGAAGAAGAGGAGGAAGAAGAACAGCAGTTATCGACCAAAGGTTTTTCTGATTTTCTATGTAGATGTATTTATCCTCATACCTTACTGCCTGAGACTTTTTTTGTGACATGCTACACATTGCTAACATGTTGTGCTTGATTTTACCCTTCAGAGACACACTCTTGTAGACCAAAACAGCCCACTAACTTTCCTATATAATCATACTTGCTGGCCTGACTGAATCAGACTGAATCGGTAAGAGAGGTGCCCTACTTTCCAAAGATCCCTGTTTCGACTCTGTAATGCCTGCATACACCCACGATCATATTGTAGGCTCAAATTGTACCTAAAAGGAATTTGTCCTGACACCTGAAACATGATTGCATGTTACGGAATAACACTAAATATATATTCATACATCAAGGCACAATGTATTACATTTTTTTCATAAAGTAAGCTATCTCACCACACAAGATAAGAACCTGAATATCCTAGACTTTTCCTGTTGCACATAGTATCCTACATGAAAATGGAAATTGCCTTGGGTAGCAAAAAATAGCTATTTTTAATATGACATGGATTTTCTCATCCCCTAGAAATATATTTTTATAATTATATATCATCTTTATGTTTAGCCCCTGTAAGAATTTGTTAACTGCAATCCATCTCTAAATTTAAAATGCATTACAGTGGTAGTATGTGATGTGCATTTACCGTATAAAAGCATGTGTATATAATATATAAATAAGTTAACAACCCACACTCAGTTAAGGTGGGTGGGTGCAAAGGATAACAGAAATTAATTCAGATTTGCTATAATATATGTACTTATACATTTATATTTATAAAATATTTATAAATGTTTACATAAGTTAAATGGAAAATTCAGATTTACATTTTGGCACATCCTCAAGAAACAGCTCTTTGAAGTGAGGTTTCTGCGTTAATAGTTTGATTTTCAAGAGTGCTTAATATCCAACAGTCCTCAGGTAAAAGTGATGAGAGGACACCAGCCCTCAACGTTACACAAAAAAAGATTTTGTAAACTGCCTCCATGGGAGAAGTGAAGGGATTGCTCGCTGTCTGTGAGGGGGAACAGCAGAACTTAATGGTCATTTGTATGTGACTTAATTTGTCATTTGCATTTCACAATCTGCCCAGAGACATTGAGGTGCTGCGTCCTGAATCCATACTGTATCAGCTAACACTTAAAACTTCAATTCAGTGATTTACTAGTTGGCCTTTGGCCGGCTTCTTTATGATCCCACTGAGGAGCAGAGGATCTGACACTGGGTAATAGCGACAACCAACATATCTTAAGCTGAGAATCTGTGCTGTCAGTCAGACTACTGCATTTTTGAATGATGAAGAAAGCGTACCTTCTCCGAGTGGTACATCAGCTAATTCTGTTAAGTGGCGTATGCATTGCTAGCTAATCGCTTCTTCCCATTCGAAAAGCAATAGGTTTAGGGCACGCAGACCTCACTGACTAACACTTGGATAAACAGCATGTTGGTAGCTGAAGAGAGGCACAGTCAAGTCCCTCTCAGTTTTCTATTTGGTTGCAAAGCTTTCCATTGCTGTTCTCAGAAGAACCGGCTGCCAGGCATTTTTAGTGCTTGATGATCGCTTCTTTTGGAGTTATATCTATCAACACCACTAACACGTTTTGCTCTTGTGGGTGTCTCCTTCAAACAGACTTTAGCTCCTAGGATTGTTAAAATTGAGAGGCTGGCTTTCAAGGATGTGCAACAATCTGCAGCTTTTCAAAGGCAACTGTTGGGAGCTAAGTAAAGCGAAAAAAAGGCCATAGGCTTAAACCTCTGCTAAGAGCCCTATGCACTTGCTGCTGGAAAGTTTTTAGGGCACCGAGGGCAACAATATGCTCTCACTGCCCTGCTCAAAGCTCTGCCTATGTACACTTTTACTTAAGGATTTACTTACTCAATTCACTGACTGCATCTTAAGTCACTGAAAGTAAGGGGCAGAATTATTTTCTTGTACATGGAAGAAAGCCTGGAACCCTCAATCTAAATAAAAACCTCCCACAAAGACAGTTCCTCCAGTCAAGGTATACCATAGCCACCAAAACAACTTGTTTGAAAATCTTCCTAAAAACTGAGCTATTCAAAACCCATTTAAGAACAACACACGCTCATCAAACAGCATCCTCTTTAGGAGATGGAAAACAAATTGTCTGCATATCTGTTGCTAATACAAACAGGAAAAAAAAAGTCCTGAAAGATTAGTTGGCCAGTACCATGACAGATTGTTCTGCTTGTTCTATTTGTGAACGGAAAAATATTTTAATAATCCAAGATCATCCAATTCCTTCAGGAGTTGCATTTCAAATTATGACTCATTTATTTTATAACAGTAATGCACCAATGATTTATAATTTCGATAGTAAAATCCTCTCCGGGCTGAAATTCAGCATATGAGAAAAAAGCTGTAATTTATTTTTTTCCTTTATTGTTTTGAAGGTTATGGTTTTTGGCTATGAGTGCGTATTTAAAATTTCATATACATGTTTAAACAAAACACTGATATAATATTTAAAAGACACTTTTACAGACAATTAGCTCATAGTGTTATTTATTTCCAAATCAGTGTTCAGTTATGATTCCTATCTTCAGTTCCTCCTTTCTCCCATTTTCCACCCAGCCACACCACTGTGACTTCTCACGCATTTCCTTACCTATACCACTTGCGAATGACTCTGCCCTCCTGGCCAAGAAATGGGGTGTCATGGGGATAGAAGTGCTCTAGGAGCTGGGGGTGGAGGATAACCATTTTCTGTCTTCCTATTATATACCTGATGAGGGTGTCCTGCTGTTCTCCTCTCAGGACTCTTTCCCATATCCTCTCCTGCTCCCCAGCTTGAACCTCCTGGGGCTGTGGAGAAGAACCAAATGAAGAGTGATAGATGAGGGCCGGGCCCTGGTGGTAAGGACAGGGGTGTTGGTTCAGAAAGACAAGATGGAGAAGCACCTGCAAAAGGGGCTTTCAGCTTTGAACAATGACGCACTTAGGCACTGTGATCAAGACCAGTGGTTGCCTCCTCTGTAACCCAGACTTTCCTCTACAGAGGGCAAGAAAACTGGGGTGGGGAAGGGCCAGTACCATCTCCTCAGTCAGAAGCAGAGCATGAGACCTGCAGGTACCCACCAGCTGCTCTTGTGGGTATCTGCCCACTCCACCAACTTCTCAAGCCAGCTCTGTTGGGTAGGCAAGGAGCAGCAGGGCCAGGATCTTCTCGGGTGGGAGGGAACCCCTGCATACTACATTGAATCTGGAGAAGAAACAGTCAAAGACCAAAGATACGCACACATGATCACACTGAAAAGGAGCCACGAGAACGTAGCTGACAGCGAGCTCTTAGGCCATACGCTTCCTGGAGCGCCCCACTTGCAGGTGACAAAGTTTGATTTCTAATGGGTTGAACTTCTCCTGCGGGGTGAAGAAGTGATCCAGCCCGAAGGCATGGCATGCTATGCCCACTGCCCAGAACGAGCTGAAGAGCATCCTACACCTGCGTGGTTAACTAAGAATAAATGTGCAATTGCTGCCAGAGCCCAGCTAGACCACCTGAGTGGAGGCGGGTTTCGATGATCTGAACCTGCCGTGTGGGACAAGACATCTGTCACTGAAAGAGCAGAATTCATCTCAGCTGGCAAGGCAGTAAAACGACAGACCTTTTTGTGGTGAGCTGGAAAGCTGGTTGCAATTGTCACCAGAGGTATCTGAGACAAGATCTAAATGCATGAGAGACGTCAGCTCAGACTGCAGCTCTGGAAAGCGTTTGGGTTTACAGCTCTCTGTGTCTTGGGTTCTTCGATAAAGTTTTCAAAATATTACAGGTAACACTGTCAGGCACTTCTGGTAATATTTAAAAAAACAGGATTGAATTTAAAGCGATATCCGTTGCCAGCTAAAAATGGAATTTCAGGACAGTTTTACCTTATTTCACTAAATCTACGTGTATTAGAATTAAATTTGTCCTATTTACCTCTACTTCCTCTACATAAGCTGATGCACTGGATGGTTTCCATAGTAAGTTTCCATTTCTCTTATAACAAACAATATGAACAAATAAAATGTACAGGAGAACAGAAAGAGGAAGGAAACATTAGCTGGCTTTCTGTCCTTACATGAAAACAATTCTCTTTTAATATCTCCCAAGTTAATTAAACAAAATGAGCAGGAGTTATTTTAAGGTATGGCATTTTGGGGCAGAAGATTCTGCAGATTTGTAAGAGGTTTCCCTTACTTAATTCTTTTTAAAACGTGTACCAATACTCTGCCAATATGATGCTTCTCTTACATCACTCTAAGAAATGATTTATTAAATATTAAGCCCTTTGATGCAAATGTTACAGTATTATACAGAAATAACTTTTGCATTTAAAGTCATGTAAGGAAAAAAAAAAATTCTTTCTAGTGAAAGCATTTCTATGGATAATTTAAATTGCCATGACCCAGATGCCCAAAAGCTGCCTTTCCATCTTTCTACCTTGCAGTTTAGTAGTAGATGATAACATGCCTGGTGTGTTGCCTCCCTGCTGCCACCATCTACTTGGCATAAAAATTGATACTTTGATAGCACATAATGCTTAATAGGCTAAAAACTGAGTACGGATCTTAAACTAAGATAATAAAAATAACTGTTTGGGGGATTATAAAAGCAATACTGCAAGCATTTTTTTAAAATAGGATTTTGCACCAATTTAAAATGGAAGTAGTTTACAAGTTGTTCATGTAATGTGATCTATACACTGTTTTCACAAATACTTTTTAAATTCATCTAAGTCATATTAACCCCCCCCCTTAGCTTTTCAAAGCTATACTTATGATTTTTGATTTATGATTCAGTAGTACATATAAGCACATATACCTTGTATAAGCTGAAGACTTCTTAGCTTCAGAAACTGGAGGGATGGCATTCCTATAACAATTAAACCTCAGTCATACTTAGCCAAAGGGAACTGAGAGTATTCGAGTACTGATTTTCCAAGCTGCTGTCCATTGCAAGACAGGTACCCAAAAAATATGAGGGTCATTACAGTTCCTCAATCAACAGCACTCTCCTGATGCTCCCTCATTATGTTCATGCACGAATCCTTTTCTGGTACGAACTGGAGTAGGGCATCACCTAAGGGCATAACGATGTTGCGCTGCCCAGGCCGCTCTCGAGCAGACAGAAGTGTTCTTATTCCAGTATGAGTCTTGTCTTGTTCTGCTTGAATCAACAGGTAAAAACACTTTGTCCATGTTATATGTTAGTGTTTAAAAATCTCCAGCCATAATTCAGAAGAGTGGCCATGGAAAACAGACCTTTCAGTCCCTGATTGTGAATTGGAAAGGTTCCTGAGCACAGTGGAATAAGAGCGTCTCAAGACATTTTCTAATTAAACATACCACACATAGTGAAGTTGCCACTGTTTTTAACAGTGGAGGTAGATGCAAAATAGTCTCTAGATCAACCAATCCCAAAATGGGAAGCCGGGCTTCAAAAAGAAATAGTTAGAATGAGTCACATCATTAGCCATATTATGTCAGTATTTGCCATTTCTAGAACTTCATAGCTGAACCTTCTGTTCATGCACATGCCATTTAGATGGAGGATGCCAACACATCTGCTGAATCTTATTAAACTAGGTTTTAAAAGATAAAGTTTTTTTCTGAAATTTAAAGTAGAGATGTAGAGCAAAAAAAAGTGGTGTGTTTGGTAGCTGATATATAACATTATCCATCTGCCTGTTTGGTCCTTCTTTAGTGAACTAATGCTGCTACTGAGGACTCTGCCAACTGCATTTGCAATTTTCTTTCTGTTTTAAATAGCAGGCAATTTTAGATCCTACTTATATTACTCATATGATTTTCTCCAACTGAAAATCCTTCTGTTACTATTTTCCACTGACAGAGAAAATATTGTTTGATATGCAATCTGTTCCCTGCCTTCCACATTTCAAATTTAAGCTTGTCTCAGCAATCAGCTCCCTATTTTCTTGTGACAAACAAACCCTCACCTCAGCATTTATAGAATAAAAGCTGCATGAGAAAAGTTAAAATGTTACTGCCACCTCAACACACACCCTCCTATTGAACATCACACAAATTCCCTGTAAGAGAGAATCTGCAGGGACATTTAATCATATATTCAATCATATCATATATACTCCATATAGCTCTTTTTAAAGCTGAGGTATCTGGAAATACATGGTAGTGATACCACTGTTGCAGTAAGCACAGGTTAACATAAAGTCTTGCAGATGTGTCCTACCTGCACGAACATGTGGCAGCCAGCCCAAATGCAGGGGGGACAAGGAGGAAGCCAGGATTCAGGGAGCTGCAACTCCCCAGATAAAGAAACCTTCAGATTTTCTAATCTGTGCCTTCCTTACAGGTCTTTTACTGAGACTGTTAGTTTCCATTTAAAAGGCAGCAGAAAGAAGAAGAAGGTACAAGAGTGTTTTGATTTGTATGCACAAATACCATGCAGGGTACGCTCCTCTCCATCTGTCTTTTCAGCCCAGCAGACTGTCAGAGACATGAAACAGATGAAATCCTCTTCTCCAGAAAGCCCAGCATGCAGAAATGTTCCCCACCTCTCCTCACCCAGTACGTTGCTTGCTCCCAGGAATAAAACAGGCCAGGCTAACCACACGACACGTAGCCTACGTGGCCAAGCTAGGTAGGACCTGAATGGTAAGGATTGGTATCGTAATGCAACTGTTGATACCATGAGGCGGAAAAGTCTTTCTCAACCTATTCACATCTCAGCAAATCACATAAACATTAAAAATAGTAATAGCTAAAAGAATGACAGACCGCTAGAATTGTAACAAAAAATGTAAAACATATTAAGTGACACTTTGACTCTCCATCACTGTTATCATTTCTTTGCTCCTGGAAGAAGCAATAGTTCAATCTTAATTTTAATTACCACATTATTATTTTTTTCTTTCTTTCTGATAGCTTTG
The DNA here is from genome assembly GCF_964211835.1 of Anser anser. Taxonomy (NCBI): domain Eukaryota; kingdom Metazoa; phylum Chordata; class Aves; order Anseriformes; family Anatidae; genus Anser; species Anser anser. Next base: position 88,641,945 of record NC_139720.1, read on the forward strand.
TGGACCACCAAGTAATGCCTAATGATCTATAGGCTGAGAAATTGCTGGAGGAAATTTGTCTGTCTCAGAGCAGCAAAGACACACTTTTCATCTCCAGGAGAAGCGACGGCTACTGATTTCTGCCCCGAGACTCTTAATACTTGTTTTAAGTAAAAATGATTACATAAGTGAATAAAACAAAGCTGACAAATTTTTAATTACTCCTAATCTTCTTTCTCACCACATAGCTAGAACTGGAAACAGATATTCTCACGGGGAAAGTTTTAATATTCTGAGTTTCATCTAATAAATACCCAATAAAATGTTTGTCTAATGTCACTGACACTTTGAGATGACTCTTGCAAATCCCACTAACACAAAAAGGTATGTTTCCTGAAAATGGCTTTTTCTGGTGAATGAAGAAATTCTATCCATTAAAAAGAAAAAAAAAAAAGTTGAGCTACAAAAACATTTCAAAAGGTAGTTGAAAAGTCTCAAGCTAACATTTTTCTACTCTTCTCTATAAGTTCCATCTATATTTTGTATTTGTAATCAAGATATTTAGTTATCCAGACAGAATACAATCTTACTTTCTCACTAAAGAAGCAGCAACTGTTCAGGACCAAGAAAAAAGAGAAAAAAAGAAAAGCCCACAGAATTTTAAAGCTACATTGTTACTTTTGACAGAAGACAAGAAATATTACAGGTGCTTGATTTACGGTTGCAGGAGCTTCAAGTTCATGAATTCCAGCTGCAGGATCAGCACTTAGTGCCAATATGAGACATGATATGTGCAGCCAACACTGCTGTAAACCAGCAGCCCAATGCAACCTTTTGCTCTACATTTCAAATGCCTTCCCTGGGAAAGAGTTTTAACCTTTTTTTCCCTTTTTAAAACAAACAAACAAAAACAGTAAAAAGAAAGTGCAAATACATGCAAAGCTGTTGTCTCAAACATACTGCTCGCTGCCCAGCACGCTGCAGCAACTCCTTTGGCATTCCCACCTTGTGCAGGGGAAGGAGAGGGAAGGGCTGGACGCAGGTGGTACTAAAACAGGCCTAAAATTAACTGTTGGATTCATTAGGCTGGCAATGCACTACTTCTAAGTCACCACAGTGACTCTGTGCATGTTTGCAATTGCAGCCATTTCATTTACCCATTTATTAAACCAAGGTGCAGCTCAGCTTGCGGCCAGAGGAGAAATCCATGTTATTATCAGGGTGATGGGAAATGCTGAAAGCAGGTGCCTGTCCTCATTCTACCCACCTGACGCTACTTATCCCGACGGGAGATTAACAAAATTTAATAAAAAAAAAAATCTAATACCAGGGATAGACAGAGGAAGAGCAAATTTACAGTGTAGAAGAAATTCACCGTCCAGTGGATACATTTTTTTTCCATAAAAAATAGTAAAAAAATTGTCTTAAAAAATTATAGAAAAGCCCTGGCCATCAGTTTAATTTAGAGAAATAGCATCCATCTCTCTTGCAAAATTTAAGGTAATTGGAACAGCCTTTTAGACAGACACTGAATTTTAGAGATCTATTTAATATTTCAGCTTCTAAACTGCTTGGTAACATTAAATGCACTGGAAGTATTCTATTTCATCAGTAAATGTAAATGACAATTCAGTCTGTACACCTTTAACATAAACAGCTTAATTCTAGTGAGAAAACACATTTCTTCCAATTTCTCATAGGCACATTTGAATTACATCTGAGCTGAAGGCACAACCTTGATTTTGGAGTCCTTAATGACATCTCATTAACTATGAAGTTGAACAAAAACTTGTCACAAATAACTGTAGAAAAAATTACTTTAGAGAAGTCCCTTCTGCTGGGAGTGCTAAAGTTAATCTTAGTAAAATAATGGTAATTCTGAGAAATATTCTCAAAAATGGTGTTGCTGTTATTTTGACAAAGTGATATGGGAAGGCTGTAGGGCTTCCTTCTCAAAATAGAAAACAATAAGGAAGCTTATTCTGAATTAATGAATATACATGTTGACTTTCAGCTTCAATTCACTGGAATAATTACTCCACATTATCACATCAACAAGCCAGCAATCACCAATCTAAGTCTCAGGTCACTGACTACTTCCTGAAGTGTTCCTCCCCCCTTCCTACCATTTACGATCTTTGTGCAAAATTCTTGATCTTAGTAAGCTCTTAAATATTAGATATGCCATTAACTGAGGAAACAAACTTTTTTATGTAAATTTTTAAGTGTATGGATGGCACAACTAAAAAGATGTGCTTAAAGAAGGCTTTAAAATGGCATTGCCATGAACTCAGGTAAGCAACAGCAGTCAATCAGCAGAGCCAGAACAAGCAGGGGATGAGACATGGTGCTGCAGTTTTGGAAATGGTTTTGCTTTGTAGATTTCATCTACTTTACTTCTTCCAATTTTTTTTTTTTTATTTTATTTTTGTTCTAGTCTTCTGCTTTAAACTAACTTTTTTAAAGATCTGGAAGGGATAAAGATGTTTCAAGACATGGCACTAAGGAGCGACTCAGTGACAAGCGACCAGGTCTCCTCATTCCAGGCTACTAGAAGCAAAAATCAGTATTTGATCATTTTTCATTTCCCGTAGGAAACAGGTTGCTTAACTAAGTCCATTTTTCAATATGCATATTGTCATTTCCTGTAAAACCCCTGGACAAATGTGGGAGTTGTCTATCTAAAAATGGGTACAAACGACAAAGTACCTACTTGCCTTAGAGTGCTGATACATGGGTGATGAAATAAAATTTTACTCATGATTTCCCTCTAGATTTTTATTTAAAAAAACAATCATGACAGAACCCCTGAACCCTTCTTGAGTGGGTTTCAGGAATGGACAGAAGAGACCCTTTGTAATCTTATTTTAAGGACCGATACCACAACACTCCTATAGGACCAAGAACACAGCCTGGCATCTCTAAGTTTGATGGGCTGTTGAATCCTTCTGAGAACTGGCCTCCTGAAGCAACTTTAAAAAAGGTGTTGCACAACAAGCAGCACAGCTCATTATATTTTGATCTTATTATTCAGTTTTCTAATGTTATTACTATATAAAAACCCCAGCTCGGTTTGCAATTCTGTTCTTCCAAAAATATCTTTAAAATAAACAAATATAAACAGTTTTTTCCCCCAAGAAACCTATTTCGTTAAAATGCATTTAGTGCTAATGATAATGACAGAACAAAACAAAAACAATAACAAACAAAAACATTTAAAATACAAGGAAGGTATATGGCCAGAGCTAAGTGTTATTATTACCTGCTAATTTGCCTTTTGTGAATCTCTCTCAGCTTGAGATGTTTATTCTCTACCAGATCATGACAGAAAAGATAAAAAGGTATCTTATTTGATTTTTCTGAAACCAATTTCAATTTCTTGCATCGGAAGTAAGTTTAGCATCATGGTATTTATACTCTGAAGTGTAAGAAGCAGAGTGTACACTATGATCCACGAAATAAATATATTTTCTGATCATAGCAGTTCTCAGTGCTCTACTATTATTACATATGCTATACATATATAAACAGTTAAGAACGTTTCTATTATCCTTTTTTTTTTTTTTAAGACAAAGTCTTTTTTTTTTTTGCAAGCAGCACACTAATAATACTTTTTATTTCCACAGATATGGAGACATAGTGAAAATGCAATTTTTAAAACCTAAAAAAGATAATTATTTTTAAATGAATTTTCACACCATACCTACCCTACCACAAAGGTATAAATTTAAAAAGACCAAACTCTAAAACATTCAAAAGCTTAAAATAAACTTGAGAGAAAGAACTAGCAAAATGGATACAACCAGACATGCTTAAAACTCTTATTTTTCAAATACTGCTATTAGAATTTCTGTTAATGCTAGGAATACTGCTCATTGCGGGACAAGTTTTATGGAAAGAAATCTTAGTATGAAAATTAAAGCTTGGTCTTTTGAATTGCAGAAGATCATTTTCCTTTGTGAGCATGACCACACTGGGATAATTACTCTGACATTTAAACATTTCTTTCCTTTTAAATTGTTTATGCCCTTTAAGCAAAACAGCTGATTATGAATTTCAATTTTTTTCATCAGACTAGCTCTAAATGTAGAGTCCTAGGTTGCAAATATGTAGATAGTTCACCAAAAGAGATCTAACTATGCTTAATTTTAATAAAACCTAATAAAATTTAAGTACTAGTAGTTTTTTTTTTTTTTTTTTCCTTCGATGATACAAGTCTTTATTGCTTCAAGACTGTCTTTAAGTAAATCTTATTATGTCTGGTTAGGGAATACAACCTCACTGAACAATGAATGAAAGGTAGTTTAATAAAGAAACTAATTTAAGTAAGTATCCCCAGTTTAACTTGTGTGAATTGCATCATTTTTATTTTCTTTTTGGCATAAGTTACAGAATGCCAAGAATAAAGTTTAAGATGTCAACAATTAAGAAATATTTTTAAGGAAAATATTAGGGGAGGAGAGGAATGTTATTTATGATACTACTGGAAGGGTGATGTTGCCTATTGTTTTGCATGAAGACACGCTAAAGACTGACAGCTTGCTTCAACTCCCTTCTGTGCAAACAGGCTCCTGTCTTTATGCAGAGGGCTTCTGATGTGTCCTCCTGCCGTAGGAAACAGAGTGGTGGGACAAAGCACGCTGCTACCAGCTCTCCTACTTCCTACTGGAAGTCAGAGAAGCTGGGAAATGCCACAGCCCAGAAAGAAAACAGAATTTACCTGCGATGACTACGAACTGATAACAAAGAGCCCCCTAGGCCAAAGAGCCCCCTAGGCCAAAGAGCCTCCATGGGTCACATGGAGCCACCTTGGTCCACTCCCACCACCCTCTGTTGCTTGTTAGCCACGCAGGTGTCCCACAGAGCTGGCAAAGCAGAAAGGAGGTCGCTTAATAAATGCAGTTTCCTCTTCAGCCCTGCCCAGCTGGTGTGTAAAGGCCACCGGTACTGGCAGATGTTTCTGGAAGAAGCCCCTGGCAGCCCTCTAGGCCCTGCCGAGCATCTGGCAGCTGCCTCGACCTGCCCTGTGCCCGCTGAGAGCATTGCAGCCAAATTCCCACTTCTTGAGAGGCAACACTTGGCGTTATTTTTTAATGCCGCCAACTCAAAGTCAGCTGTGTGCTGTTTAGACAATGCGAAACACGCAGATTTTGTGCACAGAGAAAGCAACAAGGGTTTACACAGGCGATATGCAAGATGGTGTGATTAATAGTGCTTTTTTGTCTCTGTCTTCCTTTATTTCCATATAGCCCGAGGCTAGATTTCCACTGTCCTAAGAGGTCCTGCCTACTTTCACCGTTAAGTTTTTCTTAAAATGGATGTATATGTGGCCTTAAACATAGAAAGAAATGTGTCTAGTATTATTTTTTTATTCAGAATCACTTGTGCAACAGGGAAGGATGTGCCACACTCTACTTTCACTCAGTAATACAGAACAGTTGTCGCCATTCAGAGAACACATCACCAGCCTCTTCCTGGAGCAGATTAAAGCTAGCAGGAATGCCCAAAATACCACAGGCACTTTTACATCATGGTACAGAAAAGCAATTTTGTCGAGAGCTTTTGAAAACTCTTTCTTTCCCCAGTCTCCTTTTCTTCAACTACTGTTCCCCCAGGTGCCCTTTGGCAGAAACGTGGGACGTGTGTCTAGAGGAGCAGACTGCACCCTGGAAAACACTGACCCTAAAATAAGCCTAAGGGTCAGAGCCAACAGGTGCTCCTCTTGTGAAGATGCCACAAGGGAGGTCTAAGGCAGCCCTTGGAGAGCCAGGCAGACAAGGCCTTCAGGTACACTGAGGTCTGAATTTCAAAAGGTGACTGAAAAGCTAGGGAGAGGGCAGAAGAAAAGCCACAAAACCTACCTGAAGACTAGAGAAAATGTTTTATGGTCAGAGTCCTAAAGAGCTCCATCTATTTATTTACCACAAATGACATTCAGTGGAGACTTAAGTACAGAGAGACTTTCAAAGGGAAGAAAGAACAGATACTAAAGAGCTCTTCAGAGAATTGGAGAAAGTAAGGGCAGGACCAAAAAAGGCTTCCAACAGTCAGAAAGAGAAGCTGCAAAGATTCATACCAGTGTAAGGCCGTGCATTTCAACAGTGGATGCACTGCAGAGACCAACCAGAGAGGTTTCCTTAGCCTTCAAAGTCCTGAAGTGCACACTGGATTCAATTCAAAGAGATCTGTGCTAGCAAAACACAAGTTTTACTATAATTAAACATCCCACGACTTGGTTCTATACAGGGGTAACTCTGTGCCATATAATGCCCTGGAGAGCAGCAGAGTGCAACTGGTCAATGTTCACAAAAGGTACCTGTAGCTCAGACTTTCCTGAGGAGCAGCAGCAGCTAATAATCTTCTTCCAGAAAGGAACAAGCTCTTTTGAAAATTGATTCAGAATAAGACACTATACTTTAATGTTTGAATTGGTATCACTCATCATTATTGGTTAAAGTCACCCTTTGTAAACATACGACTAGATAATATTGAGGTCTGGTCTGGCTTTAAATAATTGGTTTGGGCAAAAAGCTTTGACAGCTCAAGACCAGCTGAAAGTGGGGTTACAAACACTGCCAGCAGTCAGAAATGGTTCTTGCTTACAGATCTTTTAGCAGGGCACTTCTCCTGCAAATCTAAAGACAATTTCTTAGCCTACCAAACTAAGAGCTACATTGCTAAGGAGTGTATTAATTCACTAAGATGCATAAATAGTTATTAATAGGGACATTTCAGAAAAATACTGCACATCTCAGTGGTATTTTTGATGTTGTTAATAATAACAAAACACACAATAAACCTCTCCCATATTAATATCCACTTATCCTTAGTTAGACATTTTTTTAAGAATGGATACAAAGACCCTGAATCAGACCCAATGAATAAAGTAACTGAAAAATAAAATTCTGAAGAGTCCTCTGTCTCTTCAAGGAATGGTCAGCATCATAGCATCACACCTGCAGGAACACTGAAGCTACAGACCCATCTCTTTGGCACAGTCATTCTTCAGTCTGTGCTACTTACTTCTGCAGTACACTGGTTTGAACATCACCTTGGGAAGACCTCCTCAAACTGGTAAAATACAGCTGAATTGCAGGTTGTCCTTAATACAGATATGATGAACATCTGGGAGTTGCTAGGGTTAATGGGTATGTGACACAGCAAGGTGGATTCATTCACATATCCTTTAATTAACACGTTTATAAATATTCATAGGTCAACTAGCTCTCTAATTATTCCCAGAGACTTAGGGAGGCCTAATCTTCTATTAAAACATTAGCCTTTTATCTTTTTATCTACTAGTTTCTTTTTGACCAAATGTTAAATCTGGCACTCAAAAAAATGTGAATCGGGCAGCGCTCATTAGAATGTGGAGAACTCATTTCAATGAGAAGATAATTTAATTAAAACAAAGTGCAATATAAACAGCATGGTGCAACAAGCTGAACAAGGAATGCTAAAGATGCATCCCATGTTGCCTTATTTCAGGTGTAATAACATTTTGCATTGGCATTTTTTACGTAATGGTAAAGCTTGAGGCGAAAACTGAAAGACTGTTTTCACTATTTCATTGTACAGATACACTAATGTGTCTCATGAGTTTGCAAACATATCAGTACCCTGTGAGTTTGTCCCTGTATTGCATACAGGTGAATTAGTTACTGGCATCTCACTGCCCTCCTCCGCGGTGCCTGGACCGTGCTGTTCCTCTGCTGAACAGACATTTCTGAGCCACCACAGGGGCTGCCCGAAACATTACAGCATGCTGAAAAAGCAGAGACCAGACATGGTGAGATGTTGGAGAGGTGTCCTGTCCTCTGTCAGGGAGTTTTGCCTGTACCTGCATTTTGCAGTGCAGCCCTCAGGGTGAGAGGATGCAGATGTTCAGGGCAGAGCCCTGCACTAACATGGCTGCAGCATCCATGGCAGGCTGGCCAGGCATCTGTGCTGCTTTGTGTGCATAGACCTAAACCAAAAAGCTAAACACTGCCCTCTCCCAGCTAATCTACTGCTCTCTTACTCACGATCCTACTTGTGCAGGAAAAAAATGCACAGAGATTAACTCAGATAAAAAAATCTTTCCAATTTCAACCCAAGAACTGTGCAGAATCACCTCTTCAGGACTGCTAAGCTCTCCTTAATAGAAACTCATATCCACCTCCAATAACAACTGAATGCTCAGAAAATAAACCCCATAGTGTTTAGAAACTTGTTACCAGCCTCGCCAGGCCCTTTTTCTTCTTTTTCCTTTTACAGGTTTTCCTTTGGTCGAGGCAAAACCAGCTTTGGAGTATCATAGCTGCGAGGCTGTGCAGGGACAAAATTAGAAAGGCCAAAGCTCATCTGGAGCTCAATCTGGCTACTGCCGTTAAAGATAACAAAAAACGTTTTTACAAATACATCAACACAAAAAGGAGGACTAAGGAGAATCTCCATCCTTTACTGGATGCGGGGGGAAACTTAGTTACAAAAGATGAGGAAAAGGCTGAGGTGCTCAATGCTTTCTTTGCCTCAGTCTTTAGCGGCAAAACCAGTTGTTCTCTGGATACCCAGTACCCTGAGCTGGTGGAAGGGGATGGGGAGCAGGATGTGGCCCTCACTATCGATGAGGAAATGGTTGGTGACCTGCTACAGCACTTGGATGTACGCAAGTCGATGGGGCCGGATGGGATCCACCCGAGGGTACTGAGAGAACTGGCGGAAGAGCTGGCCAAGCCGCTTTCCATCATTTATCGGCAGTCCTGGCTATCAGGGGAGGTCCCAGTCGACTGGCGGCTAGCAAATGTGACGCCCATCTACAAGAAGGGCCGGAGGGCAGACCCGGGGAACTATAGGCCTGTTAGCTTGACCTCAGTGCCAGGGAAGCTCATGGAGCAGATTATCTTGAGGGTCATCACGCGGCACTTGCAGGGCAACCAGGCGATCAGGCCCAGTCAGCATGGGTTTATGAAAGGCAGGTCCTGCTTGACGAACCTGATCTCCTTCTATGACCAAGTGACGCACTTGATGGATGAGGGGAAGGCTGTGGATGTGATCTACCTTGACTTCAGTAAGGCTTTTGACACCGTTCCCCACAACATTCTTCTCAAGAAACTGGCTGCTCGTGGCTTGGACTGGCGTACGCTTTGTTGGGTTAAAAACTGGCTGGATGGCCGGGCCCAAAGAGTTGGGCTAAAGTTGTGCCAGGGGAGGTTTAGGTTGAATGTTAGGAAGAACTTCTTTACTGAAAGGGTTGTTAGGCATTGGAATGGACTGCCGAGGGAGGTGGTTGAGTTGCCATCCCTGGAGGTCTTTAAAAGACGTTTAGATGTAGAGCTTAGCGATATGGTTTAGTGGAGGACTTGTTAGTGTTAGGACAGAGGTTGGACTAGATGATCTTGGAGGTCTCTTCCAACCTAGACGATTCTGTGATTCTGTGATTCTGTGATAGCTGAGATACTGCCTATAAGGAGTCCTATACCCTACCTTTGTGAGATGAAACATCTGTAACTGCTGACAGATGCAGCGGTTCTTCTGTCAGCCCTTCATGTGGAGACTGCAACCCCTAGATCTCAGTGCAGATTTGGCTGTACCTGAGAGCCCAGAGACAGGATGGAAGTGGCACTGCATCAGCCAGACAAGAGGATGCACTGTGAGGAGGGCAGCTACAGGCTAGTGCAGGTGATGCTTGTATATGAAAGTGCAGGAGCTTTTCCTCAAAGACTAGAAAATAGGCAAGAAATAGGCAGAAGAAAGCACAAAAACCATCGCTATTTCAAAAGGAAATAAAGTATCCGAAGTTTCTTGTGAAATCAGGAAAAAAAATCTTAATTACAAGTAATTTGAACTGGAAGAAACAGTGTTGAACAAGAAAGGTACTTCAAAAATCTTACTAACACTACAGAGGATGCACTTGTAGCCAGATGGAAGCTAGCAGGAGTGTGACTCTGAAGAGTTTAGGTGGCAGAAAACCTAAATCCCAGAGTGAATGGCTTCTTTGCTTGGCGAAAGGCTTCATACTGGAAAACAAAGGTAAAATAATACCAGGCTTGCGAGAGCAGATTTACACCATGTTTGCACAAATATAATTTGGTATCTGTGTTCATACAACTCATTGAGGAGAGAATTCACTGGTATGCTGTAATCAGAAACAGAGAGCTTGTGTATCTTACATTTTTGAATTGTGAGGACACTAAGAATAAATTACGTATCAACATTTATAACATTGGTGCAACACCTAAAGGAACAAACACTGAAACCCTTATCAGCATATCTGTACCTAGTGTCCTACTTTTGGGGTGTCGTTTTGCATCTCCAAATTCATTTCCTTGAAAAAGGCAGTATTTCCTATGATCTCATTCCCTTTTCTTTCATTCACACCCATTTTTCCATGATATCCTGTTCCCATTCTCACTCCTTATGATTTCACTGTTTCTTTTTCTCATTTTACTCAGTTCTTTCCCCTTTAGTAATCACAAGACTGTACAAGAAATATAGTCAGCCTATGAAGATTTTATCATGAAAAATGCATCCTAGTAAAATAAAATCAGGTTCCTAAAAATACCCTGGTTTGGAGACTTTGGGAATTACATTTATATAACAATGACAGATAAATACAAAGCAATGGAGAGCAATTATAGCTACAGGTATTCAATATACAGCAATTATTCCTTTACAAAGGAGATGCATAATCTCACAGTGCCTATACTGAAGAATGTAAATTATTATTGAGTGTTATATGCCATTTGTGCATAAAACCATAAATTAGATTTTGATACTGAACATACTCAGTTTGAACAGTTCTGAAGTTCACTAAAAATACTGTAAACACAATTACGAACCCAGAAACAATACCCACTCCCTACTCTGCTAAGCATATCACCTCCACACAAACTAGTACAGAATGGCACTTACTGCACTGCAAACTGGCCATGCCCACATTATATAGCATTTGGTACTCTGGTTTTAAAGCTGAGTTTTTGACCAAGAGGAAGTAATCATTAATCTTTTGTGAAAGAAAATGCTGAAGTGGATTATACTTTTCATGGTGCAACTGGTATGGCTAATAGTGCTTTGAGAGAGGTGTTATGAAAGAAGTAATGAATATGAGAAGAAAAACAAGGTATTGTGATATGACGTAAAAAAACTACAGAACAATAATAATTGATTAGTACTGCACAAGGTTGACATACAAGCAAAGAGTAAAGGAAAAATGGATAAAGTGACACGAGCAAGGAAAATTGGGCAAACACTATAATACTTAAAATATAACAGCAGGATTTCATATTGTGAATTAAAGATTGGACAGTGAGAAGTGCAGTGGTGAGTCAGAAATCTTCCTCACGTTTTGCTGATGGTTGTTGAAATTCCTTCACCAAATATATATGCATGAAAATTACAACAACAAAAAAGATGATACATTAATTATTGTAAATGTAAGTTGATCAAGTATAACATAAACCTTTTTAGAAATATCTATAAACATATCATTCGAACTGTAAACAATAATCACATGCTGATGGGTAAAAACCATGTCACTTTCAGCCAAACTGAATTGTAATTCTTTCGTTCACAACAGCACTATACCTAGAAATAGCAACCTGGAAATGCTGAGATTCTGGAAATGGTTTTGAGGAACCCTCTGCAAAACTAGGCGTATCTTAAGAAAAGTTTTTTTTTGCTTTTGCTTTATGATGCTCAATGGAGAACCCTGTTCCTTATTTAAAACCTTAATTTCTAATGAACATTTATTTAAAATACATACACATATTGATTATATAATAAACCAAGATCCTCTTTCTAGACCCAGCTGTGCTGTTTCAGTCATTTCTCCCACTAAATTGAAGTTCAGAACCAAAGACAAAGTTGCAAACATCACACAAACATCTTTGTCCCTCTTTAAGGGAGCAAAAACATTTCCAAGCTAATTACCAAAAAAAAAAAAAAAAGAGGAGATCAAGGACTTTTACTCAACAAGCAAGAAACTTCATAACAGAATATTTCTTCCCATCAGAATTCAGTGCAGTAGTCACTCTTGGGAAAATGCTGACAAAGGGGTGAAAGAGAAAAGTTGACTCAGGGAAGTGGGACAAACAAAAGACCTCTATGAAAACAACACGCACTGATGGTGCTTCAAGCACAGCCTGCTTTGTGGCTGCGGGGAGAACTAGCAGATTTTCCTCTGATGCGAAAGCAATTAGAATGGCTGTGCTTATAAATGTTTTACTTTTAGCTTTTAATATAATGGACAGCTCGATTGTATATCTGAAAAATCAATAAGTACAGATCAACAGAAATGCAAACATTAGCAGCTTTTTGCCAGTACTGTCTATGTAGGGATTTTGAAAGAGTTTCGTAACATCAAGTAACTTAGGAAAGCATCTGACAGATGCAGACTAACGCATGCACTGGCAGGCACAATTAACCGGTTGCTGCCTCTTTCGGCCTTGCTGTCTCTCCTAAAGGTCAGCACACCTCACCTATTGGAAAAAGAAATATATGAATCCATCTTTCCTGCTCTAGAACCAGTTGTTGAAGAAAAAATGCTTCAGATTTCACCCATACCTCTGGTATTCTACATGGAGTATCCAAATCCTGCCAATCGGGTATTGCAGTACTGCTATTGAACGGTAGAGGAAGGAGATCTAAAAGATGTAGGGAACAGCCTGGAAGACATTTCTGCAATTAAGAAGCTCCAGTACTCACTGCAACCCACAATAAATTAAAATATTAAAATTCTGTCAAATACATAGAAATCATTTTGTAGACATTATCAACCCTGGTGTTGCTGTCTGCTCAGAAACCAACCAGCCATGCGATACTTCCCTGCGTGTCAGCTACACCAGAAGCACAGTGAAGCACAAGCACCAGCTCTGGCCAGACCAAAACGAGAGGTGTATATATGCTGCCTTGCTACAGCATAATAGGTTGCCTTTTATCATCCAGCTATACACATTTTCTTCCTTTGGATTTATTTTTAAGTTTTTTGAAGTGTTAAAGATGTACTCTCAAACAAGGCTATCCATGCCTATATCCACTTGATTTTACAGTTTTCAGTCTTTCCAAAATAGATCTTGATCCCCTCTAAAGAATACTGTACCCATTATTTAGCTGTCATGAAGATCAAAGCAGTTCCAACCTAAGGACTGCAAATGATGACCGAGGGCTAAATTTCAGGCTCATCAAGCACCATGCCCTTCTATTAGCTTTAACAGTACGAGAGGAAAACATTTGGTTACGTCTCAAGCAAGCCAAGCAAAACTCCAGTGACTGCTTTTGAATATTTAGTTGCTAGTGCTTGTTAAGAAGATCTATTTGCCTTTATAAATTATTTGCAATGTGGGATAGGAGTATCGTTGATATACATCGCACATGGGTCTTATGGTAAAACAAAATATCTGCGCTCACACCAGAAATACTGAGCAGCGTCTCTTAAACTGCATGCTGCGTGATACTGATTTAACAGAGATTTTTGTTAATGTTGCAAATCAATGAGCACAGCTCGCAGTGAGCATAACTACTGCTGTAATTGCAATCAGAGGCGTAATTGCGGATTCTTGTTTGAAATGTTGGAGAGACACTTTTCTGGATAAAATTTCGGACTAGAAAGGGGAAGATCTGCCGCCTGCTCCCAGTTTCTGGGTTTCCATTTACACAAGCCAAGCTGAAAAGCCGTGGGCAGAGTTTTTGAAAAGCCACCTCTGTTCACACAGCGATGGACACCTATGGCAAACTGCAGCCCCTCAACGCCACAGCCACCGGAACAGTTTGTTTCAGGAACCGTGGTACGTTCCCTATTCATTTCTTCCCCACGTGATGGGAACATAACAGCTCTGCGAATAAGGCCCTTAACGCCTGTCTATTAGGATAGGGAGATAGAGTTGCAATTATGATAATTAAATGTAATTACATTAAAAATAATTAGCACTTTAGCTATCAATTGCTGTGCACTGCACGGCAATTAAAAAGAGACCAAATTTCAGTATAATTTTTATTACTCTGTTCTTCATTCAAAACAGTAAATGGTAGAGAATATTTTCTTTTCATGGGCGCTGTGCTCTCATTTTAATGGGTACTATCGTCATCTGAGTAGAGTAAGTACTACCAGAGGTGACATAATTGTCAAAACATTACGATTTGGACTTTTTCCCAGTAGACCCAAGTAACTTATTTTAATACGCATACTTGTGAGAGCGTGAACAAAAGATGTCTGCCACCTAACTTTATGGTTTAACAGATCTCTCCTCATTAAAGATATTTAAACACAATTAAAAAGGATAATTGGACAAAATTGAGTAAACAAACTTCCGATAGACTTTACTGATTGACTATAGACTTAAAAATGCTTTACCATGCCAGTATCCTACAGGAATTCAGTAGGGCTGATTGCACATATGTAGCAGCAAAATACACTCTGGCACTTACCAAATCTAGCCTTGACACAACCCAAGTCAAAACCACTTATCTTTCTACATCTGGGAAACTGGGCTGCCAACTGAGACAGCACACGTGGTCTTCATAACTGATAACCTTCTGAGCAAACGAGCACTGCCTGAAGTGCTCAGAAGCGGGACTAACAAGAGACTCTCAACTAATAATACACTCAAATACAAAATGAACCCTTCCGGAAATGGTGTCAGGATAAATAACAGCAATCCTGCTCGGCCCACAGAGTGACTTGGGACTGATTTGATTTGGTGAATAGAGGAAAAATAACAGAAGAAAAAGAATACAGTCATGTACCATTTCTGATTCGGATAGTCGCAACTGGATTGGAAAGAATAAATTAAAAAGGATCTGGAAAGGAGTTTTACACAGAACAGACTGCATAAAATCGCAGAATTTGCCTGGCACTGTAAACCAATACGGACAAACAACATTATTGAAATGATATCCAAAGAAACCAAGGAATGAACAGTGCTGAACACAGCTGCCTGGTATTAATTGTTAATCGAGGTAGTTTAAGTCAGAACACTGCCTAAATAACCCTTCTAAGGCAGTTTTAGCACAGTCCTCCTTCCTTCCAGTACTGCACTTAGATCCCAAGCACTGCAGGACATGAACTATATTTACTCGAACGCATTTTTGCAGCACCCACTACCACCTTGCCCCCTTCTTGGTCCAACAACAGAGGCCACAACTCTAAGTACAATTAACGCCTACTACTGGAAGGTATTTCTGACCAGCCCATGAGACACCATCAGTAACATGAATTCTACGGGTCATAATGTATTCCTTACTCATTAATAAATATTGGTCTAATGAGGTGATTAAGAATCCAACGCTTACCTGTGTTAAGAAAATCCATTATTTAAATACTGTCTAAACACCTGCATTATTCATAAGCTTGTCTCATAAAAATAACTCTTCCCAGGCTTGGCACTCTGATTTCTCTCCACTTCACAAGGACCTTCTAAGGCCAAACCACTGGTGCTCACACCCCACGTCTCCTTTAAGCACCGCAGCAGCGTGAAGTACAGGGCAGTTGCAGGTTGATTTACAGCCTGTATTCCATTCCTAATGGAATCCTTACAAAGCTGCTTTTAGGGGCTGCAGCCACTTGACATGTTTTAAGGAATATTAAACTTTTACCTGTTGCTTCTTCTGTGCATCACATTCAACTTCTGCCCTCTACTGCCACAGTCTTTCCAGGTCTCTAAGGGAGTTCTGGACAATTGGCACAACTAAGGCACACTTGTGGGATAACATCACTCTCAGAAAAACCCTAGAGATAGAGGGTCAAGACAGTAAAAACTAGGGGGAGCCAGGACTCTGTGAGGATAACGGGGTGGGAAGAGAGAGAAAAGTAAGGGAGAGGGAGTACCACTTGAATTTGTCTCGTGTTTGCAAAACGCAGCCTTGCATTTTATAATCTGAAATGGACTGGCAGAATACTGCTGTGGTTACACAGCGATGTCAAATTGTTTGATTTTCAGCTGCTTTCAGTGGATTTTATTTTTTTGGTATAAGGACAAAAAGCTTAATTCAGGTCAAACTACTATTACTTTTGAACATTCAGTTTACAGTTTTTTCATTAGACCAGACCTTCAAATGATGTACTGTTTTGAAATGAGTCGACTTTTTTTTTCTTCCTCTATTTCACTTAGAACAATATTATGAACAAAATGTAAGTTCATGAAACTTGAAAGTCACCCTGAACTACATTTTTGGGAGAAAAGACCAAAATCTTTTTTTTTTTTTTTTTAGTTCCTTCACTTAAGTCAATCTGTATAGTATCTTCTCAGGAGGATGCATATCTCATTCTAAACTACAATAGCCAGATGGAACTTAAATATTTTTATACACACATGCACGTACACATATAAGATGCCCACACAGAAATGCTTAAAATAAAGAACAATGTTCATTAGGTATCACTAGCTTGCCAAGTCATATTTTTACATGGTCTGTAACTAAAGATATTTATGAATCATATATTACTAGGCTGTGCCATTAAAACTCTTTAACCTCTCTCTCCAAAATTAATCAAACCATTAATAAATCTAAGTTTAATATCTCATGTACATGGGTATCTTTCAAATCCATGTTCATTAAAAAAAAAAAAAGAAAAAGAAACATCTCTCCGGAATGTATTGCTGTGTAATGCTTGTTGGCAACATTCATTACACATTTGTAATGTAATTTCTTCATTTGCTTGTGAAATAGATAGAATAAAGCAAAAGGTGACTGCACTACAAGGAATTCAAAATACAAGACTGTACTTCTGAAAGTCTGCATGAAACATGCAAGGAGGTAAGAAGATTGAGAAGAGATTCAAAACTATGAAGGAGAACTGAAGGAACTGGTTTTGCCTGATCCAAAAAAAATAAATGAAAAAGAGGGACAGAAGACATTTAAAACAACCATCTTCCTCTGCCACGATAAAGAGGATGCTACCCAATAGATGATGATGTACAAAAAAAAAACAGTCTAAGCTTCAACAGAGAGAATGAAGGCAATGAACAGGGAAAGCTGTTCCACTGTTAACCACGATGAAAGGCAGCAACAGGGAGCTTGTAGCCTCCTTCACCAAAGGTTTCAATCATCCAAGCAGAAACCTCTTTCAGGTTTGTTCTAGGTATAATATAGCCTGCATCAATGAATCAATGCCAATTCATGAATTAAATGGTCTCCGAGGATCCCTTCCAGCCTCAAATTTCACCGAGTGCTATCATCTCCGCAGGTAACACATTACAATATACCATTAACCCCACTTCATGTTCCAGTTACACCTGTCCCTGAAAAGCATGACAGAAGTAAATCCTGGACTTAACTCACAGCCAACACCCATAATACTCTTGTAAGGGAGTTCAAAGCTGAGAAGAAATAGTCACAGAAGCATTACTATGTGACCTGCACTTGCATCACAGTAACACAAACTTAGCTGATGGTATGAGATCAGCGGTGCTATCTCACACAGTATTTATGGAGCCGTTTACCAACCTTTTGTGGGGCTGTTCTTCACAAGTGTGGAAATACAAGTTAGTTTCATTCAGAGCCCTGCAGCCCCAGACAGCCACAAGACACGATCCGTCGGGAATTCATCAGGTTGTGCTGCTGAGTGAGCACAGAGTTTTCACACACAGTTGCATATATTTACCAGGCCCTCTTTATGTACGACCAGTAATAGCTGCTGGTTCAGAAATCAATAGTTCTGTCGTACATTTGTTACAAGGAGTGATTATAATGCCCATTTTTCAATCAGAAAAAAAAATAATCAATGCAAAAGGCTCGTTTACTGCAGATAAAGGAGATTGAAAAGCTTATGGTAATAGCTGAGGCTAGAAAGGCTTTGAGAAACAGTTCCCCAAAGGGAAGTGAAGGCATGCGAAGCTTCATTTTATATAGCTGGAGTGTTTATGCAGATGAATATAACTGAACAGAAACTTATTTGCTTCTGAAATATATTAAGAAAAAGGTACGAAATAAATAAAAGCAAGTAATGGACTTACAAACCTCACAGCCTACTGTGCACGTGACATTATTCACTCAGCTTTTCACATATGCACTAAAATAAAAATTAAATCATACCACTTACACCGAAATTAAAGAAAAACAGAAGCTGCACAGCCTAGGACTTCTGCATTTCTCATTTTATTTAAACCTGCATAATGGGAAGTCTTTCTAACACTGTATTTATTAACAATCCAAGAAGTAAACCAGAAAGAATGTTCCAGCTGCTTTCCAACTGTTGTCTTGATAATAGAAGATGCTGTTCAGATAGCTATTGCATGCTAAAGAACTGCATATTATAGCCATTCTTGCAATCTGAATGTGCAAATGAGAGTACTTAAATACAAAATTTCAGTTAAGGTGACTACATATCTGTGAGAGAAACCTGTAAGTTTTCCTGATAGCAACTATTTGCAAGAATGCAGGTCAGCAGCTAACACCAGTTTATAAACCCACCTCAAGCAAAAAAATCCATGATGAGAATAAGCTACCATTAAATTTCCAAATGACAGCAAAAAGGGAGAGACTTCATCAACATGTGAGGACGAGACTAAATTTCAGATTTGATTTGAAAAATTCAAAAATGCAACTAAAAATCACTGTTTTGGTATGAGAAAGAACAAAGCCCAACACTCATCTAGAACCAGTAACTGGCTAAATATAGAATTGATGAACCAGATGCAAACAAGCAGGGAGTCCTCGGAAAACGATAAGGTGACCTGGAATTGTTAGTGGGCCACCATGAAAACATGCTGATGTAAAAGGAGAAATAAATAATCAAATATATAAATAAATAAAAAGCTGCCCTTCCATTCAGCTTTGGAAGGGCATCAGATTTTGTCCACTTGACTTGGTCCTCTCTAAGGTGCCATGTTTCAGGAAGGATATGAACCAGACCATGAAAATCAAGAAGAAAGCAATGATTTTTTTTCAGCATCTAGAAAATACAATTTTAAATAAGTCTTAGACATCCTGGACTTGTTTAACTGCATGCAGTGAAGACTGAGGTCATAACAACAGTTTTTGTCTATGTCAACAGTCCACTGTAAGGACCATGCGATGATCTATACTTCATATCTATAGCGAATAGAGCAAGGAAGAAATTTAGGTTGAAAGGACATTTAACAGTTGGGAGAGTGAAGCATGAGTACTTATTTTTTGTACCCATCACTGAATCATGTATATAAACTGCTTTTAGGCATGCTACAGATATTATTAATCTAGTTGTGTCAGGGACACAGTATAAATGACTTCGTTACAGCTCTGTAAATCCACAGTGATTTTCTTCTACGTACTACCTAGCGCACACATCTGTGTCACCAAAGAGGCATGCACACAGAACTAGTTTTGTTCTTTAAATACCTTGTGCCTCTCCCACAGAGCAATCATCTTAATAGAGCTGTGTGAAAACAAAAAAAACATACATTAGGGTGTTTTTTTGTTTTGTTTTGTTTTTTAAAAAGTGAATTTGAAAAAGTTCAAATGCATTCTTACTTTTCCCACATAGTTTTTACCAAAGATATAACTGCAAGCTAAGACTCATGTTTTACACTATAATCCTGAGATCTGCTTCCTACTTAAAATTACCAAAACAAATATTACTGAAACAAAGGTAGGCAGCTTTGCATAGCTCAGAGCATACAGCTTGAGAAGTCTCTGCTGAAAAAGTGGTCATGAAGGTTACATGAAAATGAGACATCTTATTAACATAAAACAAACTGAAGAGACGTAATTGTAAAAAAAGATTTTTGGAATCTATTATATGGGGTGGAATTATTTATTTATTATAAACTAGTAAAGAGATCACTGTATTTACTTTTAAACTAAGAAACTTTGAAGTTGAGTTACAGGAACAATAGTGAAGAAAAAATAAGTTATGAGACATACTCATCCAAGAAAAAAAAAAGGAGCACAACAAGCTAAATACCTGCAAATATCTAACAGGCATTCAGTAGAGAGGAGTAGGTCAATTATTTGCATTAGCTTTCTTAGGGCAGAAGCAGAAGGAGGCTTAAGCTGCATCACTGGAAATGTAGGTCAGTTATTGGGACAGCAGTAGACTAGAAAAACATTAAGGAGTAAGAAAAAGCTGTTGAGTGAAAGTAAAATTCACTAAATTATTTTACCTTGTCTTATAAGCCTGAATTGATTCAATTGGAATGAATGGATTTAATAAAATAAGACATAAGCTTTACTATTCTCTCATAGTAAATATTATTTTGTAATTGCACTGAATTGAAAAAAAATAATGCAAAATGTTTGGTGTTCATTTCACATACTTCCTATGTTCTTTATGTACACATGTTCTTTGTTGTCACAGATACTGTAGTCGCAAATTCACATCATAACATTCAGATGTCTGTACACACAGCCAAACATTCTGGATCTGATTAAGTGTAACAAGGAAAAATGGAGGCTGTGAAGTATTTCAGACTAGCATTTCTTAACCTTTTTCTAGTGAAAAGGTTAAGAATCTACTGTATTTGGGTAAATATACGACCATTTATTAATTCTAGGGCAATATATCACTGTCTGATATATTAACCTCTATTACTTTGGCCACATTTACTTATTACTTAATGCCACATTTGTATTATGGGATTGAGTTAATTTGCTTATTATAAAGGAGCAAAATCAGAAACAAAACTAAGAGAGCGAGGCAAGAAATCCATGTGGTAGCAGTTAATCTTCATTTGAGAAAAAAAAAAAAGGAAAAACACCAAAAGAAAATAGTTTTTCTTTCTCAAATATGGCCAAGGTGTGATTTCAAAACTTCAAGACACTTTGGCAATGGTTCTCTGAGTCATTAAAAGTATCCGTGTGTTATAAAGTACAAATTCTGGAGCTTCTTGGCATATGAAATTTTCACTCACTTACTGACTACTGTAAGACAAGCAGAAGTGCCCTGAATTTTAAAGTTTCATCTATATTTTGTCTGGTAAATGAATCCACATGCTTGTTTTCTTTTAAATACATAAGTTATTTACGTCGATAGATTAGCAGACAATCTTTAAGATAACCAAAATGCAGACAAGCGTATCACCCATTATTTTATGTAAAAAGAAATTAATATCATAAGCACAGAAGCATCAGTTTGCTCTCCTCAGATTGTGCCTTTGTGAGTGGACGAGGAGATGAAGTACAGCTGCCAGCTTTCTGCAGACAGCCAATGTGCATATAAAATAATGTGTACACATGGCCATACAGCAGACACCCAATGATCTTCACGGGTCTATTCACATTTTAAAGTTTTGCATGAACATCTGGGAACTAATATAAAATCAAGTATATGTCTTGACATACAAGACAAAACAAGAATAACACACACCAGAAACACACACTGTTGAGTTAATACTACCTTATGACTACTGAAGTTATTGTATCATATTTGTATTATAAAATAGTGTATAAACAATATATACATTATGCTATATATTTATACAGCATATTTATAATATCATTATAATATTGCTATCAATATTTTTTTCTGGAAACAACTGAAATGACTTCCTCTGTTCCTACTTGTCACCTCACCAAGCGACCCCCTCATCTCTGGACTTTTACAAGTGAAGCTGCTGGCAGGCTACTATCATCTTCCCCTGATGCAGGCCATCCATCACAAGATCCGTGCAGTATTTCTCAGTGCTCGCTCACGAAGCAGCTTGCCTAAAGCAAGGTCATACTCAGCCGTTGTATCACACAACCTTCCCGCGCGAACACGCTAGCTGTGCTGTGTGTCACCCTGTGTTTATAGCAGCATTACTCCGCGGCTGATGTAAATTTTATGGCCCAGAAGGTTATATCGTTCAGGCACTCTGTCAAATATACTCAGCCCTATCAGTCAAGCTGCCTTCTGACAGAAGGCGGCAAGGTTTGCGGCACAGGCAGACCGAAGGGCCCTTGCTGTGGTTTTGGTGAGGTTTGCCCCCACAGGATGGGGCATCCCAGCTGGCTGAGGCAAACAGGCGCTGGAGCACTCAGTGACCTTCTTTTACAAGTCACTTCCCAAGGTTAAACCACACTTGAAAAGCAGGGCATCATAGTGTCTACAGCCTAAAATAATGTTAAATGACAAGTGCACGTCCTTTCTGCCGCATCGTTTCACAAGGCAGCTGCCGGAGAAACTCGAATCGTTTCTGCTGCACTGGGACCCAGCCAGAAGCCCTGCTTTTTGAGTTCCCTCTGCCAAAGGAAGGGAAAAAATAAACACACACATACCTACATACTCAGGCAGCTATTCCCAGCGTAGTACTGCCAAAACTGGTAAATGCCAAGATGAATTCCATACAGAATTGGAAAGAAAAATTACCCTTATCCTACGGCTTGTAACAAACAACTGATCAAAAAGAACATCAGACCATCCTGAAAGCATTTTGCCCCATCTTGTGTTTCGATCTCTTTTTCATTAGACATTAATTCCTCACCACACCTAATTCATTCACCAACAGCCAAAGGGTATTTAGGCGCAACTCGGGGAACCACATTTCCATTAGCCTCAGCCCTGTGCCCGCTGACAAAAACACCAGCATGTGGAGAAGGGAGCTATCAGTCTCTAACAGCAGAGAAAAACAAAAAGTTTCTCATTTTGGTACAAATCTGCTACAGCGCGAAACTCTCTAGACACTTGTAAGATGAAGAAGGGTTTGAAGCACTTCAAGCGTACACTCGCAGAGCAGTCACATCGCCTTTCATTCTGGATGAACTTTTGATATATTTTCAGGACCGCATGACCAGCTGCCCTGAAGAGCTCGCTAGTACATGCTAAATAAAATTAATAGTACGTGGTGGAGCTTTTGACACAGCATGAAACATCTCAAATGGTACTGATGATGTACTAAACATCAGAGAGCAGAGATGAAAGACAGTGTTTCAGGGTGAAGGATTTCGCTTTACAGATACTGAATGCATGACCACTTGTCCTGAAATCTAACTGAGTTTAAATAAAACAGCTAGAGAACACAGAAGTAAAGTAAAAAGCTATAAATGCAGTACTGATGCAACGATAAATTATGTAAAATAAGAGATTTGTCCTGTGAAGCAGGTTTTAGTGGTTCTGTGAAAGTGATCAGACATTCTAGCCTGTTTTGAAAGCAAATCAAACACAACTGAGAAAAAGGAGACCTAAGATGTTTCGCACAGGTAACCTACTGGAAAGAAAACTTGAATGTACACACAAACACACCTTTGCAACAATATAAAAACATATGGCTCAGCACAGGAGGGCTGTATGTATGAGTGCTAGAGATGTGGTAATCTTAAAAAAAAAGTATTTGATTACTGTGTTCAATTGAAATTTGGGATACGGTCACAAATCTACAGGTATTTAAATATAGTTGTTTTAAAACAAGAAAAACCTTAATAACTCCATCACCCTTGACTGAGTGGCTACATTTCAGGTGGTTCAAGCTATTTCTCACTGGAGAAACATAAGCATCACAGAATCACATTTGCTACACTGTGTTTATTTGTGACATAGATATTATTCTCCATATTATGAACGTTTCATCTGAACCTTCCTGTGAAAATATAATTGCACATAAGCAATTTTGCAAAATTCTGTTAATTTACCCTGTTCACTGTTCTCCCCTCTTTTTTTAAAGATGCCTGTCCTTTTTGAGATACTGTCCTTTCATGAGCAAGAAAAGCAGCAGCAGGCTCAAAATATCTCTTGCCTGATACTTTTCATCAGATTCATTTCCATGCATATTCATATTTAATCAGGATTCTGCCTTTTGCAGTATCTGTATTAACCACTGCCCTTTTCCTTTCTGAGCACAATTATGAATGATTAACAAGACACACAGTTCATTATGGACTTGTAATACAAGCTATTTTTCCAGTGATCTGTTTTGTACATTCAGCATTCTGAAAGGCTGGCACGGTACTTCACAGCATAACACGATCAGTACTCTAACTCGCTACTCTTTCAATGTCCTTGTTTTTTGGAACACGTCATTGGTGAATAAATATGATGAAGGAAGAGGTAGGGTGTATTAGGGAATGCAAAGACCACAGTATGGAGGAACAGTGCAGGGGAAGACAAAACATCCTAAAGCTGGTTCTGGGGACTTCTTTTTAGAAATCAGAAACTATACAGCCTGCTATATGCAGAAGGCCTAACATAATCTGGACAGCGCACCATTTGTGTAATCACTCCTCACTTTCCTACATCCTTCCCATCAAGGACAACAGAAGGATGCATGAGAAATCATTAGAAGTAGACATATCACAGTGCAGAGCTTTGTATACCTTAATCTTTTGCTTTATTTTTTTGTTGTTGTTGTGATAGACCACCTTGCAAAATCCGAAACTGCCTTCTGTTCTCAAAGTGTTACACATTTAACACCTTGCAAGTCTGTGAAGTAAGACTATAGCAATGTAGTACCTCTACAGCACTTGAGGCTGAAAGCTGCTTTTTTAAAAGTCAGTTTTGCTCAGCTTAACTGAACTGCTGTGAAATGCGGTGCATTTTTAGTGGCTTCAGAGAAGGACTGGTGATAAAAATATGGGATCATTCGAGCATTTGAGAAGCTGTCAGAAATGTGCTTGGCTCCAACTACTCCTTGAGGAATCGCTAATAAGCAAAGAGTAAGGAAAATGTTAAGTTCTAGTGGTATGTGTAAGCTTGATGTGTGTGTGAGAATCCACCGTGTCTTGCTTGCCATTGCCATGCAGACTAGGATATGGAAAGGACCTTACAAGCAGGTAAATAGAATTTTAGCTTCTGTAAAAAGGAAAAAAAACTTCACCATGAAGCAGTTGTTGAACTGATCTGCTCCAAGAAGAGAAAGCACTGGCAAAATGTCCCACTCAGGATAGCTCAGGCCTCCTAGTAAATATTTCCAATGCCACGCCTCTGTAAGAAAAGGATGCAACATCAACACAGCCAGGAACACCTTTAGGGCTTCTAAAACACTAGTGACTCAATGGCATAGGATATCAATACTTCCCTGGAAATAGCAGCAGAAACTGGGGGAAATGAGACACAACATGCTGCAGGGATGGAGAAATGGGAGAGGAAACCAACGCTGCTCCTCCAGGCATCCAAACTTTCCCTCAGAAACCTGTCCGGAACTCAGGAGGAAGACTACGCTCATCAAATACCAGTTCAGATTTCTTCTGCAGGCTCAGTTAGTAGCTATACTCTTCAGAAATGTCAAAGTTACAACTTCCTTCCCGTTATACTTCAGGTGAATGGATGAGGTAGGGGTTATGCAGGCACAGCATGATTCACTCAGATGCTGTCATATGCCAGCTACAGCCACCACTGTGTGACTATTAACACCTGGAGAAAAACAAGTGCATGTACATATAACCAAACCCACTTCTTTTTCTACTAAAAAAGGTTTGAAATTGGCAACTAAAGATTTTACTAGTATTACAATAAAGCTCTGCAAAAAGTAGTTCATATCCTTACAGAACTGCTTAGTAAAACTTTTCTGAAAATGAAGTAACAAAAATAACAATTGTTGACATAAAATTAATACTGCTTTTCTGGCTGATACGATTGCCTCCTAAGGCTTCTGATGCAACTCCTGAACAAGATTTAGCTACCATTTCCTTACAAACAGCCTATTCTGCAATAATCTGCTAAACATCTGCTAACATCTTCTAAAACATCTTCTAAACATCTGCTAAACTTTATGACTCTTCTAGTCCCCTGATCATTTCGTAGCTCAGTCACAGCTCTGACAATCTGCTTCAACAGATTGCTCCTCTATAAAATGAAGCTGTGTGTAAATCGGTGAAAGACTTCAGCCATCAGTTCCAGGGACTGGGATTAAGGCAGTTTGGGTGTGCATCTTCATTTTTCACATAATAATACTCAGGAACAAGTTGGTATTTACTAAATGCAGTTTCTGGCAGTGTACTAGTGGATTGTCCTGACTTTGTGATGGTTTGATCTTCTTGACATTGAATATTCCTACACTTGTAGTTTTTAAGCTCTCCAAATGCATTTTAGCACTTAGAAATAAAAGAGGGGTGCGAAAATAGTGTCAGAGAAGCCACAAAATGTGTGCAGCTGTCAGCAAATTTCTCTATAAAAGATACTCAGATACAACCCAAAATAGAACCTTTTCATGATACATTTTCACATATCCAGCATTAATTAAATTTATTTATAGCGATTCTTTGAAATAGCTCCATTTTTTTTTTAATTACTGGCAAACAGAACGACCAAAAAAAAGTTAAAATCATTCTTTTCATTTGACAAGTATTTTAAGATAACTGCTCTCCAGAAGATCTACGCACTGTACTCCAGATCTAATCCAACATCATTAGGCCACAACCATACTCAGGTTAAGTCCATTATAATAAATGAAAATTGTTATATGCTGAGCAAAGACATGTACAGTCTCCTTTAACTTATGAGAGCCTCAGTTTAAACTTTTTGGAAAGTCTTGCATTACTTAATTTGCCAAGCACTGACTTTGTAAGATAATAAACTGGGGCACAATTTATGTTTAGTGAAGAGTACTTGTACAGTAACAAAAATAGATTTCTGATTAGATTAATTCACAGATTCTAGCACTAGCTGGAATTTATGTTTACAAATCAATTTTTCCATTCTAGCTTTTAGCTAAGTGGAAACCTTACAAGTAAATATTATAAATGTAGATAAAACACTTTAAAATTGTAAACTTTCAGCATTTCTCATTATGTTTATTCCCTTGATGGCTGCACAAGGAATTTTCCAAATTATATGAAACTCCTATACCTTAAATGTGTAAGGTATATCTGAAGCTGGTCTCATTTTAGGCTCATTTATGGCCTCACTTTGGGCTCAAAGTGACGCCAGCATTTACTTCTTCTTTCGTTCTCTCTGATTGCACTAAGATACAGTGCCACAATAACAAAAAGCTACAAAACATTTCAGTAAGTTAGAAACACTTCACTTGGAATGGTGAGATGAATTGCTAAAGAACATTTAAAGTGAAGCCGCATTACAAAAAAAAAACAGGAAAACTGTCTTGTAAGTCCAGATTAAGGCCCCAGGCTTTATAATGAACCTGGAATGTGGATCTGACTCTTATACTGGAAGAAATCTACCTCTGATCAGCTGCTTGAACATTCAATTCCTTCATTAGCACGTATTCTCTATTACATAGATATAATTTATAGACATCTGTTACCTGAACTTTTCTACTACCTCAATAGCTGGAAAACATTGCCATTACACACCACTGCGCTCCCAAGCAATGCGAAATTGCTCTGCACCCGTTTCACCATCATTTCAAACCTCTTTCACTCTAGTGTTGCCTCCATTCCTTTGGGACCTGACCCTGTTCTTGCTGCAAAGTCAGCAGCAGTTTTGCAACCCAGCACGAACATACAGAAGAACTGCATCTTTCTCCTGTGTACATTTCCTTCTCGCGTCCTTTCCAATAGCAGGATGTTACCTGTTTTCACTTCTAGTAATTCATGACATTCTTAATTTTTTTTTTGCACTTACACTTTCTTTTCTATTCTCTTCCTGCTCTGTTTCGCTTAGCTGCTCTTTGTAGCAATTTTCCACTGATTGTGCTTCTGGAGACATTGTGTCATAAGAGTTAGCATGAAAAACAGCCATCTTCTCTCCTGCACCTCTAGTGTTTTATTTGCCTTTTTTTTTTCTTTCCACTATTAAACTAAATATTATTTTCACTATGACCATTCTTTTAAGTAGAACTAAGAAGTAGCAGCAGTGGCTTTCTAGCTGGGGATTTGATTAAGATACATGTAAAACCTGCAAAACTGATCAGATGCATTACAACTCTGTAATAACACCAACTTTTCTTCAGAATTAAACACTATGAAAAGTATCCACGAAGCCATCAAGTTTTTAGTCCAAGAGAAACCATCCAAACTCACAAGGTTACACCAGTATTTTCAGCTTTGTCTGCGCCTGAAGTACCGCTGTGATGAGACACAGTATTGGAGAAGGGCTGAACATCACCTGAGCGATAACTTCAAGTGACCTCCAATTATTTATTTAATAAGAAGGCATTTTGATTAGGTTTAATTATATGGTAATTATTACAGCTTCTGTAATTACTGAAACATATTTACTAAACAGAGTGCAGAACTGGTGGTAGCCTTGCTTGTGTTTTATTAGTCAAAAAATAAACATACAGAATTGACTCTAAAACTTGTAGGCTAGATTAAACAGCAGAATTTTATATTTAAAATACAGATATATACATATATGTATTTTTTTTAACAGAAGGTTTGTTCACAATTGTCTACATGAATTCCTGTCACAGGTTCAATTCCCGAGACATTATACACATTTACTGCACCATAATAGATGTTTCTTGTATGGACTTTTGTCACTCACAGTGCTAGTGTAAGAGAAACACAAGCAGTAAAACCAACTACACTTACAAATCTATTCAAACTAAAAAAGTAATCAATATCAAACTTTTAAAGGTATTTTCTATCTTCTTCTGTGCATCCTGTTATTATAAAAAATGAATTAACTCCCTATTAAGGAACATATTCCATTTACAACAAAATAAATGCATTTCCTACCTAAAAAAATATACCTGCATTTTGTCATCCTCTGTACTGCAGGCAGCATGAAGATATTTGGTATACCAGTTTCAGAAAATGATACCCTCTGATAACAGCCAATACCACAAACTCAAGATCAGTAATATTTACTAACATAAATCCTGTCATTTGGTAGACATGGATGATTTTCCATTTGACCCTGGAAGGATCTTCAAATGCCTCTTCACACAGAGAGCCATGGGCTCTCTGCAATATTCACTGAAAGAAATGATCCCACTCCAATTTCTTTGCAGTTATCTCTACTAGTCTTTTCTATTTTTTTTTAATCATTTTGTCTAGTTTGGTATCAAACCCACTAAGTCTGCAAGCATTCTCTGTCGCTTCGTTTGGGAGACTGTTACATGACGAGTTTTGCTACCATATCAAGAAACTTCCCACGGAATTTCTGCAATGTGGTTTAAAAATGAGAAATCAAATGTCATCCAGTTACTTTATGTCGGCAATCCAACATCAATTTGTGTGCACTTAGCCTTGCCTTTTACAGCCACCACCTGTTTGTAAATGATGCCTATTATTAATTTTCTGCTCCTGACTAACGAGTCTCCAGTGAGCTGCTCTTGCTTACCCTAAGAGGTTCCCTCGGAAATCCTTTTAGCAGAGGAAGGCTGGTCCACTTTGGCTGCTTTAGAAAGACTCAGCCCCATGCTACTTTTTGCAGTGTTCTGGAGCCCACCACAGTCTTATAATCTAGACTATTCAGATCTAAAAAGACACAGATCCCATGAATCAGAATTTTTTGTTTCTGTTAATCTCAAAGGAGGTACTTTTAAAATATTAAATCTGTTTTCTCATAAGCAAATGCTCTGAAAAAAAGTACTATGAAATTTCAAAAAAAAACTCTTTCCTTTGCAATCCTAATTATTCAAATATTATAGTCCAAAAAGAAACTGCTTTAAAGTGCTGTATTGCTATTAAAATTTTCATTTTGAAATTGGTTCCACACTAGCAGGATCCCTGTATTGCCACTTCTAGAAAAAGCAGTCCAAATTACAGAAGATTAAATGGGTATCACATTTTATGTCTAAACTACTTTAATGAGAAAATCACCACCATAGAACATTATTATTTAATTCTTCAAAGCACAGAAGGCAAAAGAAAATAAGTGTAAGTTCATTTAATTGAATTCAAAGGATATTATTCTCTGAACTTTTAATAGAGTTGCCTAAAATGTTGAATTGTTGAATGTTCTTAAAAAAAAAAAAAAAGCTTCCAAAGGCTTATTTTATTTGGGGTAGCACTCTATTGCAGAAGAACCCAGCAATCTTGGTGTACCTTCTCATGCTTACACAGTTTGGCTCAGAGAAAGGACATAGGCTCACTGAAGAAACTCCTAACCTCTTTACGCAGTTTAATTTTAGCATGTTTTCTACATATTCTTATAAACATTGTTTATCATACATAAAATTATGATAATATTTGTAATAATTTTCTACTGCTGTGGGTATTCAAAAATCAGGAAAGCTCTTACTTGAACAAAGTTTTATCTACTGTTATCTTGATTAACAGCATCAAACATAGGGTTAAGTGAAGAGTAACTGGGAGTTACTTATGTGACTGTGAAAGGATTACCTTCACATTCCCAAAGGAGAAAGCAGCTTCAAAATCAATAATTTCTTGTGAAAACCTTGGGGAGCTGGTTAATATCTGTGATTCTGACACAGAACTAAGAGAATAAACACATGAAAACGGGCAGATCACAATCAGCAGCCACCACTGTTTCAGTACTGATGTTTCAGCTGTTAAGAGCATAAACCCCAAGGCAATATCTGCCTCAATATGGTACTTGAGCCAACAATACAATCATCTTATCTTCACTTCCCACCATCATATTCAAGTATATATTCAAGTAGAAATGAGCAGTCCCCTGGTGATTTAACAGAGGAATCAAATTCCTGGAAGATTACAAATCTTTCTAAAACCTAATGACCCAGTTGAAAAGTCTTTCTACAAACAAGATACTTGAGCTTGTGGATATTAATTGGTGTAGACTATCAAATTCAAATGCATTAGCTGTTTCTAAAAGCATCATATCTGTATCTACTGCAAGGTCTTCCACATGAGCAGTAACGGTATTTCTAGCAAAAAATGGAATGAAAAGGCTTCTCAGCCTAATAGTGCTCTGTCAAAAGTTATAAAAGCTGTTCTGTTTTATATGATAGCCAGAGAGGAAGAAAAAAAAGCTTGTATTCAAATTAAGTCAGAAAGTTCCTATGTATAAGTAATAACATCTGTTCTTTCACTGTTACTTCTGTGACTCACAGAAGTAAACTACTAAAATACATTGATACTAATCTACATTGATACTAATTTTAGATGAATGTAAGAAAACAATCAAGGCTGCTGTCTCAATCAGCTTCAGGTTATGGGTGAGCTCCAATAGTTTCTTTAAGTAGTTGTAAAGACCAAACAGCCTTTTTGTGAACTATAAATCTTTACTGATTTGTGTCATTATAATTTTAAAAGCGCTCACAGAATACTGGTAATATAAAGAAAACAAAACAAAAAGCAATCTTTGACTTTTAGATAAGACAGCATAAACCCAATCAGACATATAATACTACTCTGACCCTAAACTCATTGACCTTGCAGCAGATTTCAACTCAAAATATATATATATATTTTCAGTTCTTCTCCTACAGGTGCTTAATTTGCTGAGGTACTCTGTGTTTCTGGAGATTATCGCTTCTATTATTGCTATTACCAGCTATACTGCAACAACGCCTAAGTGTCCCAGTCACGGGCCAGGACACGCTGTATGAGGCAGCAGCCACCAAGAGAACAAGAAGGCACACCTGCCCCAGAGATCTCCGTTCAAAACGCCTGAGAGAAAAAGTGCAAAGAATGAGAGAAGTCCAAGATGAAGATGTTGACCAGAATGAAAAGCAGAATAACGATTAAAATATGCAAGGATGAAAGAAAGAAAATAGTGACTAGGCACCAGTCCAGGAAACTATTAATGCTGAATTTAATTTATTGAGAAACGTCAGAAAGTAGATATTTTCCTTTGGTGCAAAAGTGATAGAAAGGAGATTCAGCAAAAAACCTCCATCTGCCTTCCTGTCCTTCCCTGATGTGAAGCAGGACTGAATTTGTACAGACACACCTTACACAAACTATTTAAAGTTTGGCCAAGCTAAGAAAGCGCATCTTTATAACAGGAACCAGCAGCAAGCATTACCTGCATTTTACTTTTCAAATTTTTATTATATAGCTGCAGAAAGGGAATTTAACAAAAATAGCTCCTATTAAATAATTAGGTATAAGCATCTAACTGATAAAAGACATACACAACTCTCAATGTCACTGGAGACTGATGTACTTTTCCTGAAGTTGTAAAGTAATAAGATTTTAAAACTCATTCCTCTGAAGGATTATAATACCATTTATCTTAGGCAATATAAAAATTAAACAAAAGAGAAGAGATAATAAAAGCTGTGCTCTCTCCTGCTGCAGTCTCTCAGAAATAGAACTTTGGAACTGAATTAAAGTGGTTAATAAGCAACGCAATCTTAATGGTAATTTTTCAATATCTAAGGCAGCAGATTCCTACTAAAATGTTCAGTGAAGCATCCTGCTAACAAGATTTTGATAAAATACATACTCTCATTTTAGTACCCTATCTCATAGACTATGCTTGAGAATTAATTAAAGCTTTTGGAGCATTGAAATTTCAAAAAAACTTCAGAAAAACAGATTTTTAAGAGGGAAAACTCTCTTAATTTTGAGGCAGAGGAGTTGTTTGCTCTTAAGTATTTTTTGTGCTATTTCTTGCAAACTAGGCACTCAGAAGTTGAGAAAGTACAATAAAAATAGAAACAGCTTTATTTCAGATGTCTTTTCTTAGTTTCTTCATTAGGAAGACATGCTAACAGAATTACAGGCGTCTCTTCTGTATTTTCTGAGAATGATGTCAATGTGTTCTTAATGAAGATGCTGTAGTTTTTGTTCCCATATACCCACTCAAAGTAGGCTCTTTTCTGCTTTACATGAGATGTGTTATCTTCCTGAATTCCCCTTGCTTCATTCCTGCAATGAATAAAACATGGAACTGGACACTTCAAAACCAGCATCTACACTGAGATCAGCCTACTTCTCTGTCCATCTTGGCTACTGCTAAATAAGAGGATTGCTACCCATCCCTGAGGCCCAGTGACTTTTACTGGCTTTATCATGCTGCTGAATGCTGGTTGCTCAATGCAGGTTTTGTTTTCAGAGAGAGCTTGCTGAGGTCCAGTGGAAAGTCAAGGAACGAGCTGACTGAGGTGCATTAAACACAGCTGTAGCCAGCTGGTAAGAGATGACTCTCCCGCTACATTTAGCGCTGGCGCAGCCTCGCGTTGAATACTGCGCGCAGTTCTGGGCCCCACAATACAAAAGGGATGTTAAGGTCCTTGAAAGCATCCAGAGGAGGGCAACAGAGCCGGTAAGAGGGCTGAAGGGCATGTCCTGATTGCTTCATCTCCTCTGAAGTGGGATTTGCAGGGGAGGTGAGAAAGAAGTACTCCAACAGACTCTGCAGAAGGGTCACAGGCTCCTGAAAACACTGCTAGGCATCCCTTGTCTGACCCCACAGGCCAAATTTCTTAGCTGGATGGATGGATAGATGGTTGGATGGATCTCACACTGAGATGAAAGATGAGGAAGATGTGCTGAAAGAAAAAGTGCTGGCATTTGGATTACCCAAGCACATGGAATATTAATATGAAGCATTTCCTGTGGGCATTTTCTCACAGTTTTGAGCTTTAACTATGAAACCACTGTCATACAGCTCGCTTCTACAGTGGGAAATCAAGTGATATAAAGATGAGCTGCTCCCTGCAGTTTGTGCAAGAAGCACTGTGAAACAGCAAAATGAAATCAGTTTTCATGTTCTTTTTGCATTTTTAGATTAAAAATCCTTTATTTTAGATATGAAAGCTTTCACTGTTTACCAAGAAAAAGCGGGATTTTAATTGTGTAATATTTTTATATTTGTTAATTGCAACTGTTTAACAAAACAGATTTGAAACATGAAGCAGTAGGGACTATTGTATCTAGTACATATCCAAAAGTGAAGAAAGATGAAAAACATTTGCTTTGACACTTTATCACAGTCCCAGAACACCCATGGCCCTCTATCCTATGGAGTACAGTAATATTCCCCTAATACTACAGAAAGGTAATGGGACTTACCTTGTGACTACTATGTATTACAATTAAATCAAGTCTTTTAGACGGTAAAAGTATCAAAGATAAAGTAAACGGTAAGCAACATCATCAAGGGTATGCTTCCCTTGTTTTAAAAACAGCAATGTTAACAGTCAAAATACATGCACATCAGTAAAAATAATAAAAAAATTACTGCATGTGTCATAAAATTTGAGATGAATAACTCCTCTGGAATACACCCAATAAAACCCCATTGATGTAAAAATTTTTTGTTTCAGTACAATAAAAATATCTCAAGCCTAGGACAGAGCTAATGACTATCACATGAAATATAAATCTTTTAAATTGCTCTACGGTTGAATTCAGTATTCCTTCCCAAGAAGATGGGAGCAACACATGTGTGAGTTCACAAACTTAAGTGCATGTTCATATACATAAATATAGACAAATAGACAAATTTAAATACATACTGATGTTCTAAAGATGTATTCATATATATTTTGAATGTTTGTATTAAAAATGATAAATGAAATCATAAGTAAACGAGCTCTACTGAAAACTTTAGCATATCCTTATATATTCCATTACATATGTTCTTAGCACAATTGCAATCATGCTGTTGTCTTAGTTCAGTTTTGTGAGTCATTATGATTCTATAGTCCTAAAAACAGTGCCCTATTTTTTATGGATTCTGTTCTGTAGGATTTATATGAAAGAGGAAATGCTAAATATAAGATTAAAATTTTCTAGAGTTATTGATGTAGTTCCTCACTCCTGGAGATCAATACAAGATACACTAGATATGAATTTGTTTTAATGTCCTTTACATTAAGGTACTTCCATAAGCCTAAATATTCTCTAAGCTATTTTTACCTTTTTAATAATAGCATTTTTGCATTTCTGTTGAATTACTACTCTATACTTCTAATTTTCATTTTAATGTAATTTTTAGTGGACGTTTTCTAATTACTTTTCTAAAAGCTAATTTGTATAGCAATAATACTACTCACAAACAGTATCACTACCCACATCGCTACCCACAAACAGTAGCCACAGTACACTAAGAAAGTTGAGTTCACAGCTGCTATGTCATTAAAAGGAAGCTAAGCAACTTAAGTACATTGATAAATGCAGCACGTCATTTGTAATAATCTATTTGGTCTGTATCATTCAGCTATTTTGGAGCCGGAGTGGAAACTAGGCCAACTGAGCTTCAGTCCTGAATCTCAATACCCCTCCACCTTTGACGATTAAAAAAAAAAGTCAAAGCATGTCAACCTCAGTCAGAGCTGCAGAGTACAGAGAGCTAAATCTTGCATTTTGTGTTTCTTCTTATTACACTGGCTGTTTAGGAATCAAACTCATGGCAGCTGATAAATTTTTAATAAGTGAAACCATTTAATGAATTAAAAATTTGGTACAATATACGTGAATACCTCAACAGCTAAGAGTTAGGAAGCAGATGGAGGTGATGCCATCACAGAAAAATAATATTCAAAACATCTTCTCAACTGTATAAAATAGAGGCAAAACAGAATCAAAAGAGCCTGGCACACTTTAAACCTCAGAGTATCTGTCTGGTTAGCAGAAGTTTTATTTGTTGTTTCCTCTATTTTAACCCTAATCATCTCTCATTTAGCCTAATAGAATAGAGAAAGCAATGCTGGAAAGTGCAACACTAGTGAGAAACAAAACATTTGCAAGATGTTCAAGAGCAATTAATTCAATTACACTTTCTTGCTCTTCATGGTAAACAATTACATCATTCTTCTAGTAATAAGTCAAGAAGTATGATATTGTCACTGCTGGATCCAACAAATACAATTAGGATTAAATTTTCTCACTCCAGTGACAGCTCAGCAGAGAAAACTGCATGTAGACGGATCACTGCAACCAGGTTAAAATCAATTAGAATTGATCAGTGATAATATAATTTTCAAAACTATCAAAGGAAAAACCTGCAGTATGCCCAAGGTTCCAACACCAAGAATATTCTGTCCAGCCCTACTGATCCTAGAAATTCAAACCAGTAACTGTCTCATCTGTTTACTCCTTATTTCACTCTATTGTTTTATCTATGGTAAATTATGTACTAGGCAGGATGTTCCATTAGATACCTCATTTATTGCATACGTAGGTAGATGAGCATTTTTCAAAAGTGTTACTCAAGGTTCAAGTTACTTTGTACTCAGCTTGAAATATTGGTACTACCAGCTTATTCCATGCTGGGGGCAGTCCTGAGTCAGATTATCATGCGGGGAACTCTCCTCTCACAAAAGTCCTGTGAGAACATGAGTCACATCACCCTTCTGGCGATGAAGTATGTCATCCCAGAGTCCCCTTCCTCTCCCCTCTCTTCACTGTTCCTGGTGGTCCCCTAATCCCCTCCAGATAATCTCTCGTAAAATGCTTTAAAGGAGCAACTCTCCAATGTGCTTAGGGTTGGCTATATGTAGCATCTAAGTCTTCTCATCTTCACTTCTCACTACATGCGTAAACACAACCTTTGGTAAAGCTCATCTGATTTCTGCAGCGTTACAGGACAAGGTACATGGGACTGAGTTCACCAGAGCACGTCATTTAAAGCTGGTGAGCACTAAAGGTGCTTGATGACATACCGCATCTTGAGAGCCTCTTCAGTCACGATCTAAGTGTACAGCTTTTCTGGGACACAGAGTCCTTTAAATAATTTAGCCATGAGATGACTTAGTGACTTCACCACTTTAGCTTTTTGCTTTTTCTTTTAAATCTCAAGTGCCTGCTTACACAGGGACAATATGAAAAAAGGACTAATAAGGCAAGTCAAATTAGAGGCTTATACGAACTTTGACCATCTTTCTGCATCGTACAGCCTCATGCTAGTCAAGCCTTGCACTCAAACCATTTGAGGTAGTTCAATGACAAATCCAAGACGAATCCTGCTCGTTTGATATGCACAGAAGCCAGGTAGTATGATCCGACTAGAGAGCACAGAGCTGTTCAAGTTACTTCACTATCTACCTGACCTGGATGCTGCCACTAGCTTGTGATTATTCAGTGTGCAAATCAAAAGCTCAATAACTGCTCTGCAAATCCCCAGCAGAAACATCCCCTTTGTCTGTGCTGTTATGGAGCTGGTGTCTGTGTCCAGCTGAGACAGCCCCGTGCGGGGTTGCCCAGATGCTGTCAGGATGCTGAGCCACAGCCAGCATAGCATCCCTGGGGAGCGAGGGAGCAATGGGGAAGAAGGCTTGCTTAGCTTGGCACCCCCGAGCTGGCTGCATGGAAGAGATGAACCACCGGGAACAGAGCCACGGGAGAAAAATAAAATGAGAGGAAAGAGAAAAACAATAGTGCCTCGAGAGCTTGTACATCATAGCCATATTATGGACTACACAGATGGACCCAAGAGGAGGACAAGTGACCAAAGATGCCTTTGCTGCTGCTGCACAAATGCAAGGAGAATTCTGGCAGGCTGGGTTAGCATTTTTCTGGCTGTGCTGAAGAAATGCAAAGTGGAGCAGCAGCTGTGCCCTCCTTTGGGATACTGAAAAATAATTCTCTTGGATCATACTCTGGATTAGCTTTGATAGCCAGTTAAAAAAAGGAGCTGGTGCCGGTAGCTCGGTGCCAGTGTTCATGCTCCGGGTCCTCTGGGGTAGTACTACTGATAGCACTAAGTTAGGCACGCTTGGGAGAAACAAAGGTTGCAAATTAACAAGTATTGTCATAAAACCAAGGAAAGATGCTGTGCGATATGCTTTCTCCACACCTGTCCCGGCACTAAGTAATGTTAGTGAATACAACATACAAAATTTAAGCATTCAGTATTATGCAGGCTTATTCCATTCCCACGAAAATCATCAGGAGCATCTCTATGTAATGATTTAAAAATGGAAGGTGCCAAGAAAGTGGATGACAGCTAACGGTGCAAAATGCTGAGACAGATAGCTCTTCTCTTTGTAGACTATAATTATGTATGGTATTGTCTTCACACACTTATCTTTTTAAAACCACTGTGCTTCCTTTGCATTTTTGCAAACATTTATAATATCTTTTTATGAAGTAAATGCTCTTGACTAGGAGAGTCTACATTCAGTGGCATGAGTTGCAGCTAGACTGTAACGTATGCAGTGCTGTACAAATTCTCTTATGTGATTCACCAGTCTTCCCTTTAGGGATTAGGTTTCTGTCATTACAGATTGTCCCGAGAAAAATGAAGGACAGCATACAGAAATTCTGTTAGAAAGGACTCTACATGTGCTCTTTTAGGTCCCAGTATCATTACTGCTGATGTGAGAGCAAAGACCTCATTTGATCTCAGTGGGACACAGACTGAGCACCCAAGAAGCACTGCAGCAGTTTTATCCAGCCGAAGAATATATTGAATAAATTTCATTGCAGCACAGATCACTGCAAGATGAAAAATTAATGCCCGAGGTCGTAAAAGGGAACACCACCACAGAATAGAGCATTCCAGGAAAAACTCTCATACTGAGATTTAAAATCAGCCAGTACAAACAATAACAAAATGTTCTTGGTAGATGCAGATAGAAGCAGACTACAAATCATAATCAGATCCCCAAAAGTGCAACTTACTCCTGAAAGAACGTATTGTCCCACATAAAATGTCAAGTGTAACAGAGTAAAGTTGAAATGGAAAACAGTTATTTTCTCACTGTTAGGTCCTTATTTTCAAATAACATTTGTGAGAACTGTGCTCCCACTCCAAATCAGATTTGTGTAGAACTGCTCTACCTAGCCCCCTGGAAAAGTTTACAAATTTTTTTTGGAAGGAAATTAATCCTCCCAGGCAAACACATGTAGAATTTTAATCCAAATAATAAAAAGATATTCTAAAAATACAATAGTTTCTATTAGAATAACTGAAAAGATTTCTCCTTCAGCCTTAACTTAAACCTGTATGAAAACAACTGGAAGTTTTATATACACAGGAAGCATCAAGTTAAATTGAAATTAGTGAAAATAATTGGCACTACAAAAATGTTAAAGTTTAAAATACCTCTAATATTTACTAGACATCTGTCAAAACGAACAGGCTTAAGATAAAACAACAATGTTGGAGTTGTTTGGAAAGCATGAAGGACCACAAGCTATGTCCTGAGACCATTAAACAGTGAGAATGCTTTGGGAAAAGTTTCACAAATCTTTGAAAGTTATATAAAGAAAACAAAAACACCCCAAACCCCATGCTTCAGACTCCAAATCATGACAGTTCCTACTTGATCCATCTGAATTGCATAGTATCCCATGGGAAACTGAACAATCTCTTCATCTAACTGCTATGATAATTATTCTCAAATACTGGATGAACAAGAATGGTCCATCTGTGGAGAAATTTTGCTGCACCACATAAAAGTCATTTTGGAAAAAAGAATAGGCTCAGTATGTGGGACAGCATACACGTGTCTCTACCTGTGTATGGGAATATTTTTAATATATTTTCTGAGCATCAAAATGCCCCTCAATATGCCTCTAAGTAAGAGATAATATTAAACAGTGATAGGCAACAAAATAAACAATGAGATAAAGCCAGCAAAGAACAGCATGAAAATTCACCCTACTTTGGAGTCATTCAGACAAATTTAAATTTACTCATTTAATTATACACCATGTTTGTAAGGCTGCATGTCCCTCTTCATGGCAACTGCTGCTCATATCCAATATATTCAAGTCTTCTGTTTGCTATTTGACCTTATTAATCAGTAGGAAAACAATCACCATTTCTAGAACTATTAGGGAAAGAATTTATTGATAAATAGTTGTTAAGGCTATTTCTTTCTAAACAAACACACATTTCTTTCTAAACAAACTCTGATCAACTTAGATCAAGCACAAATTCTTAATTATTCTTCCCATGCACTTCTA
Source organism: Anser anser (assembly GCF_964211835.1). Lineage (NCBI taxonomy): Eukaryota > Metazoa > Chordata > Aves > Anseriformes > Anatidae > Anser > Anser anser. The sequence goes on from NC_139720.1 coordinate 88,681,425, forward strand.
TGGTAGATTAGATGACTGAGCTATTACCCAATTCCTGCTTTCTCCTCCTCTGAGAGGGATGTTTGCTGTGTTTTCTTATTATTTCCAAGGTATCTGCACAATCAAGTTCACTTATTAAGACTGAATTACTGTAACTCTTTCTCTCTTGCCTTGCCGAATGTTTTCTTCTGTTTCATTCAGAACATTTTCATGCCTGTTCAGAGTACTATTGCAAAGATCACTTCCGCATGTTTTTTTCATCCTATTAACTTCTTCCTCCCCCCTCCCTGCTTCCCCCCTCTGTAGCAGGAAATATACACACCTTGTCTTCATGAAAGCTGCGCCTGGCCCACCCAAGCTTTACTAACCACAGCTTACAACCAAGTCAATGTCCACTTGGCTTCAGGTGCCAACAAATACCTGAAAAGTTATTTCATTATTCCCAATGAGAAGCTCCCTGACACATCCATTTTCTAAAAGCCTGTCTATCTATTATTTTATTTTTAAAAAGCTAATTCTCAGTTAAGACTGTAGACACTGCACTGCCCAACAATGTCTCCTAGGTTCCTTGAATTTCCTTGTGTGCTTCTATGCAGACTAACTCTATTTTGCTCTATTACCTTGTGTCTACCTATTAACTTTTACGCAACTTTTACACAGCACCTAGAAAAAGGGTCCCTGTTCCATCACTAGAGCTCTTGGTTAATGTAAATAACGTAATAACAACATACGGTAAGGGATGTTCTATTTTCTTAGATTTTCATACGTCTCTACCGAATATCACTATTTTCCCCACAAGGATATAAATCATCTGGCTTCTCAACTTTTGGACTGACATCACTTGTGTAGCACGATGGAGTAAATTTCTCAAATAGTAAGCAGTTTGTATTACTTGTCTTTCTTCTCAAACAAACCTCCTGTTAAATTAGAAATACTCAATCCTCTTTTCCTTCAGCTGCTGGCTAAATCAATACCATAATAGCTGTACTCTCAGTAGAAAGCCGCCTCACTTTTGACACTGCAACTGGCCAAACAAATTCAAGCAGCTTAGGTTCCTTTTTGTCAAGCCTGGTTCCACAACACCGTTGACCTTGTAAAGCCCTAGATTCCTGGAGCTGTTGTACGACCTTCCCGCATTAACCTCTGGGTTAACAATTTATGTTAAAATAAATTCAACCATGATGGATAAGATCAGTTTGAGCTGTTTCATTGTTTGAGCCACTCAGACAGACTCTTTGGACTTACTGCCACAATATGTGAAATTGAAAATAAAACATTTTGAACTTTCCATGATCAACAGGGCATTTGAGAAGATTCACTTAAAATTTAACAACTACACAAAAGAAGACCTATTTGACCTATTCTTCTGACTCAGCATTTATTTATTTTTTAATATAGTGGCAATCACATTGGGTGCTATTTATATGCTATTAGATTTTATTTGAACTTTTTAGATTTTTCCCAGTCCTGAAATTTTGTCAGAGACTGGATGAAGTATTAGTGACCTAGCATTTAAGACTGGTTATTCATCAGTAGTAGGAATAAATGAAGAATACCGACACTCAAGACAATGTGTCTGTTTGCATAATGTTTCTTGGCTTTGCTGCCACCTGCAGCAGAACAGAGGATAAAAGCCCAGTTCAGACATTTCTGTCCTACTTAGCATTATTACTTTCCGGTCCCTCTATTACCTTATTATAAGGGTTTTTGAAATTTATCAGAAATTGATAGCAAAAGATGCTTTCTAAACTAATCTGGACTCTTCCAAATGTTAAAATGTTATGTGAAAAATGTATCAGAAGTCTGAAATATATGTTTTATTTCACTAGATCAACAAATTATTTGAATTGTGTGGAACTGACACATGTATGCCTACATTTTTATTTAGATTTTTCAAAGTATTTCCCATTTAAAATCTCTAAATCCTAGCGGTAACAAAATCAATTTCCATTCTACCTAGGTAGAATAAGCTTATATATTCACTACTTATACTGAATATAGGTACTACCTATACTGAATATATACATCATAATATGTGGTTTAGATTTCAAAATAAGTATGTAGTTGAATTATTTTTTCAAATATATATATTTTAGCAACATTTCAATAATACCGATGATACATATACATCTTATGGTGAAGTCACAGGTAAAATCTTTATAACACTATATTTTTTACATCACAAGTCCCACTGGAACAAAAATAATTAACAGTACAAAGGAAAAGCAGATGGCTGAGTATTAAGGTGAATTTGCTCATTCTTCTCAGCATTAATTGGAAACTATCATTTCACATACTTCCTGTTTCTCAAAGACCACTGTTTATGGCTTCCAAGGCAAAAAGTAACCAGCTCAAGTAAAACAAAAGCAATACATAAGCAAGTTATCACTGAAAATGGCAACTACCCTGAAGAGCTCTCCAAACTTTCTGTCTCTACCTTCTGTCAAAAGGCTACTAGACCCATTTGTCACAATAAAATACAAGGTCTTGTTGGATTTTTATTCTTGTTTGTATTTATTTTTTTACTCAAGGTGAATATTCACTGAGTATCAGTGTCCCAAACGGCCTCCTTTTATCTCCTACTTCTTAGGAAACTTTCCTTCCAGATGAAAAGTTGGTCATAAATCACCCAGTGTGTAGTCACCTTCAGTGTAGGTCACTGGAATTCACAGTATCTGAATATTAATATAATATTATAATGTACAAGTTGTGGTTCATAGAGGGAGCGTATCTACCTACCTGCGTTTCATGCTTGAGATCATGCTGACACCATCACCCTATACTTCAAATCCTCTATCAAGTTCTAGTAAGAACTGGATGCCACTTTATAATACTGTCCTAATTTATAAAGCAACCTATATGAAAAAATCTTGATATTGGGTCACCCATGTGCCTTTAAAATGAAGCAGACAAAGCGCACTTTATGGTATCCAGTATTGAAAAGTCCAGATATGGAAGAAGTTTCCACTCTCAGGAACTACAGGAATTTACTTTTTCACACCTTCCCCTCACAAGCTTCCTTGTTTCAAACTCTTACCATGAACTCCACAGGCCCATCAGAAGAAAGCTCTACAAACCAGAGCCTGACTGAGAAAAGTAGTCCCAGAAATTGCACACATTTCACTACTTCACTCTTGCCATTGACAGGGTATGGAAAGCATCAAGTCAAACCATGAAGGAAAGCAGCAAAATGTCTTAAGATACGTAACATTCCTTGTGTGTATTCTGTCATATTGACAAGTTATTTTTGGCATTTTTGTCCTAGAACTAAAAAGCTGATACAACCCAAGAGCTTGCTGGATTGAATCCCTCCCCATATGGCACTAGAGAATTTAGTTCAGTTACACCAGTCCAACGTCTGAGGCTATGCAGCTGCACAGCAGTTCTTACGGACTTAATTTAATCTACAAAACCTTTACTTTAGATTAAGGGGAAAACGGGAACTCCAGCATCCTTCTCAGATCTTAGATTTTTTTTTCATTTCATGGGTGTGGGTGGGTTTATTGTTGTTGTTTCAGCAGACGACATAGGTTGATTGATGACATTTTGTTGATTATTTTTCTTTCACACTAACCTTTTGTCAAAGGAATGACTTCTAAGGACAACAGAGAGTTAGGCCTTTGACTGCATCCAGTGTTCTGAACTGCTGAGCAGATATCTTAGAAGTTTATTGCTTTAAAATACTGCTCAAGGACCCCAGCTGAGGTTGTCACCCTACTGGGTTCAGTATAGTACAAATACAAATTAAAATAAGACAGCTCTGCTCCAAGGAGTTTGAGAGCTCATCCTCTCTATCAAAGATGATTCCACTCTTTTGCAGTAAATCTAGATTTGGTTTCAAACCAAAATAAAAAGAACCTTTGGCTCATCTTCTGTTTGGTCTCAACGCAACGAGTTCCTGCCAACTTACAAACAGCAAAGCCTCAGAAATAATGAAAAGGGAAAAGAAAGCAGAAACTCAACACTGAATGTGGATTTTCATCCTGGAAATCATCAAGGGGAGAAAAGTTGCTTCCATGGAAACACATGCTGAAATGGGAGAGAAGAAGGCAGACAGCCAGTACTTTTTCCCCTGCTGAGCCTGTAGAGACCATCTCAGAAGTTGTTAATAACTAGAGGAACTGTTGTTCCCTTGGGATCCTCATGTAGCTGCTGCTCAGCCCAGTGAGACCCTGCTAGCACCAGAACATCGCCTGTTGAAACTGCGTAACAAGAAGAAACGCAAAGAGGCTTGGGATGTTGGGAATAACTTTTTTTCTCCTGACTACTGAAGAGGTGTGCTTTGCAGTCCCAGATCCTTCACCTGCTCTTACCTGGGAAGAACTAGCCTAAAAACTTCATATGAAGTCTTCATCTTTCTCATGGTTTTCCAACAGTGACCTGATCATTAGCTTCAAATAATATAAGTCTGCAAGAGTAGGTATAATTCATAAGGAAAACATTATTTGATTCTTTCTGTTCATGAATAAGCAGAAAGGGTCTTTTTGATTAGCTTAAAGCTATTCAAAAGTCAGTCAGGGCTGTAAATAACAGACGTTCTATACACTGCTCACAGACATTGCTTTACTGGAGGTCCAGTTAAGGGACCAGAGTTGTTTGTGGTGGGCATACAGGAAAGACGGATGCCTGTTCTCATTTCTGCTCTGTAAATGAATGAGTTTAGCTTTCAAAGTAAACATGAGCACTAGTTCAGTTTCTGCTTGCAATCTCTAATAGCTACTAAGTACCAGTTCCTAGAACAATTCATTATTTGAAATTACAAAGAAAAAATTGTACAGAGAACTACTGAAAAAAGAAATGAAAACAAAACTTGTTTTCATTTAAGTGGATACCAAGGAATAATGTCCATTTTGAAAGAAGTATTAAGGAATATTAAATTTGCAGGAAGGTAAAGATATATAGTAGTTGAGTTTCATTAATCAAGAAAGACTGAGGACATTCTGAAATGATCTTTGTTCCTTTAAATATTACAAAATATGGAGATGAGAAATGAGAAGGGAAGGTGCTCTGTTTTTTCTCCTAAGAACCACTTATTTGAACAGTGCTGATTTTATTTTTAGGATAGGTTCAGTAAAAAGACCTTAATACACACAAACAGCCAAAGAAAACTGTATCTACACATCCTTCGTAATTCAAAGCAAAATGGTATAGAATTAAAGGACAAAAAATAAACCTCTTGCTTGCTATGCTGTTCTTATTTTGTGTCTCAATGGGAAGAGAATGACAGATGGAAGTATAAAGTATGTTTACTCATATCAGGCCTTTGATATGCAAATGCTTGTTCTGAAAGAATGAGAAATACACTGACCAGCAGACATCCCCTCAGAAGAGAAGCATCGCAACCTGAGAGAGAAGAGAGATAAACACTCCTTGGCAGATGCATTATGAATACTGACTACGGCAAGTTCTGCCACAACGCTTTCCTGAGGGAAGTATTATGTTTTCAAATGTAACATCTTGACAATATTTAAATGCCAAGAGTGAAAGAAGAGTGAAATATCTAAGGGATATTGCTGATGAATAAAAAACATTCACTCCACTTTATATATATATATATATTTCAGCACACTGGTAATTACATTACATAACCCCCAAGACACCACAGACAAAAGCCAAGTTCAGTCTCGTAAGGTTTGTCTCAAGGATCTCCTTTTTTTAGTCAATGGACAGACATCAGTTGATGCACAGGAGACAGCAGACCATCATGTTAGATTCCTGCTCTGAACTGGCTGGTGGAGCCATGCTGTCTCCATTAACTTTCCAGCGAATCAGCAGAGACTAGCCTCTCCTACACTGCAATACCGTGCTTTTCTGACAACGGAGCTATAAACACTAATATTAGTTTAAAACCTGATCCAAACTGCTTTAAAAGTTTGTGACTGTAAAAACAATAAAGCTACCAATAAAGTCTCATAAATACCCACTAATATGAAATAGCTTGTTGTAACTCTACAGGGAAGCAACAATGGTCTTGAAATGCATTTAACCTCTCTTGCACCATGTAAAAACAGCTTTTCCAGTCCTTTCCACACTACTACAGTACAGAGTTTGGTTGAACAATGAAGCTTGGAGCACATCAGTAAGGTAACATTTCAGAAACACTAAAATTCAGAAACACTAAAAAAGAAATGTAACAAGAATTAAACAACTATATTTTTAGTTTGAGGACTTTGATAGAGCATGAAACAAGATAAGTCGAAAAAATGAAAAAGCCCAAATCAATACAACTAACTACCATTAAATTTAACATACCCAGTGAAATGCACTTTTAAATTTGAGTTTCATCACATTCTGCAACCATCACGAGCATAAAAATGTAATGCAGTGTAAAGCAAACATGTAATTAAAGATTTTTCCCAAATTATCCCTTATGAAGGCTACATGCCACACCTAAGTATTCACAGTGGAAGTGAGGTCATGGATTTCTGTCACAAGTATTTTGGGAAAGGAAACCATCTATTAGGATTAGGAAATTAGGAGTAACTGCGTCTCAGAAAGAGCAGGGAGGCATTGGAACGGGTTGCCCAGGGAGGTGGTGGCATCACCATCCCTGGGGGTGTTCAAGGAAAGGTTCAACGTAGTGCTTAGGGACATGGTTTATTGGGTGACATTGGTGGCAGGTTGATGGTAGGACCAGATGACCTTGGAGGTCTTTTCCAACCTTACTGTTTCTAGGATGTGAGCATATTCTATGATGTCATTACCACATCTTGGGCACGGTCTTGGGCAGCCTGCTCTAGGTGGCCTTGCTTGAGCAGGGGAAACGGACCAGGTGACCTCCAGAGGTCGCTTCTAACTTGAACTGGTCTGTGATTCTTTTTTTGGAAAGTGTTTCCCAATTGCGTGTCAGCGGTGCACTCAGTACCCTATGTCCATGTTCCCCCCCCCCCCGAGTGCTGCACAGGCCGTCACAGACAGAGCGTTTGTTAACACGAGCAATTTATTGGCCTCTGCATAGGCGGAAGCTCCTGGACGGAATGGACTCTCTCCAAGAGGCTGAGTGGTCACTGCCTGCTGCTATCAGCTGTTTGTGTTGCAAGCCTCCACACATCTTCCTCAGCTGCCCGGGACCCCAAATACCGTTTGGCTGCAGAGAAACTGTTCCAGAGCAATTCCCACTGCCTGTTGAGCAGTGTCTTCCGTGTGTCCGATGTGCTCAGTCCTGAGGCACCAGCACCCAGCGGATGTCTGGGACAGACATTCTCCAGCTTAGCCCTTGGCAGGCACACTGAGGCCCATCAGTGGGCCTCAGTAAACTCAATTTTGGGAGTTTTTCAGTAACTCCCAGAAGAAAAATAAAAATAAAAACATTAAAAAAAAAAACACTCCATAGTTTTACCTGGCACTGAAGTGAGACTGACTAGAGGGAACAGCCTCACGTTGCGCCAGGGAAGGCTTCAGTTGGAAATTAGGAGGCATTTCTTCTGAGAAAGAGTACTCAGGCATTGGAATGGGTTGCCCAGGGAGGTGGTGGCATCACCATCCCTGGGGGTGTTCAAGGAAAGGTTGGACCTGGTGGTGGTAGGGGAACGTTTGTCTAGATGATCTTGAAGGTCTTTTCCAACCCTAATGATATTATGATTATTACTTTGTTAGTTTTATCATGGAGTTCTGAGTAATGACAGCTATTGTAACCATTTCTTTGTTCCTCCAGAGTGCTGTCTTTTACATCCCTGCTCTACTCGTCTTAAATTAAAATGATACAACGCAAGTGGTAGCAAAAATCTAAAAAGCATTCTTCAGAAACAGAAATCAGTAACTGCAGGAAGACCTAGGAGAATACATATGGAAAAGTAGAAGAACTAGCATTCTTGAAGCCAAGAGTAAACAGTATAAGAATATCTTTCATATTGCTACTACTAATTTCTGAAGTACCAGAAAAGTTTCATTGTGCTCTTGTCCTTGATCAAGCTGATTTTTAAGTTAAATTGGTTTGCTGATGCTATTAACGTTTAGCTAAAGATGGTAAGGTACAGGTGTAAAGAGCCAATCAAATACCCATTACCTGTATTGCTTCTCTTGTAAGTACACTGCGGTTTCTTGCATGCAAGCAACTGTAAAAGTTACTGAAGACAGTGATTTGGTCAAAAAATCAATAGGTTGTTTTATAGCTACTGCACCTTCATTTCTTTCAGGTTACCTAATTTATCGCTAAAGAGTAGGCAAGTCCATAAATCAGCAACAAAGATAGCAGTCTCACAGGTTTCTCTTGAAAGAAAATCTTTTTGATATTATATACAATTCTTTTCCTAACTATAAATATTACTACCTAGTAGATTCCATCATCGTTTGCTATGCCTTAGAAATTATATTTTTATTTCTGCAAGGTTGAGGATTACTTATGTAAAAAAATGAAAACAGCTTTAAAATATTTTGAATTACAGCTTCCACACCATAGATAAAATACTTCTTTCTCATCAGGAGATTGCAGTTTTTATGATATGTTTACAATGCAGCAGCTTCTAGCTACAGCTAAATAACTGCATGCAGAAGAACTAGCACTGTGATTAACAATTCTCCTACTAGGATCTGGGGAGCAGCAATGCTAACTGGTAACGTCTGTGAAGGAATACTCCAGCAGAGAGTTCAGGTCACCAAACTGCACAACAAGCTTGAACACTGCAGCACGGGTAAGGAGAGGTGATAGAAATACGACCGGTAAATAAAAAAAGGTGTGTGGACACTGTGAAATAACTTAGATCCCCATCTCTGCTCTGGGCCTGTGGTCATCCATCCCACGTGCTAGTTCCCTCCAGGTCTACCTTTCTTCTTGAGAGGTAGAATCTTCTCATCTGCATATCTTTTCCTTGGGGTGTCCCTGGCATTGGTGGCTGCACCCATGGCAGCCAGGCTCACCGGGAAAGTGGGCAACGAGGACCTTGGAGCCAGCTCTTTATGGTCACCAGTATGGTGAGGAGCAGGGGGAATAACTCAGCCAAATACATCGATCGCAGCCCAAAACCCCAGCTAGTGCCTTGTTAAGCTGCTAGCACAGACACCTGGACAAGAAAATAGCAAGACACCATGCACTGTGGAGCATTTCCAGCAGTCAGCCCTAGCCCCAGCCTCTACTGGCACTGTCCCACAGAGAGGTGTGGGAGAAGCATCCACTCCTGGTGGGTGGGTATGGCCTTCCCAAACTTAGGGCCAGGAAATGTGTTCCGAACTGGAGCCATCCACCCAGGCACTGCTACAGGAGTGGTAGGGTCTGAAAATGCTGCCCCTTCAGATCTTTTCTCCTTGCCATATTGTCACAAAGAAACTTATTCTCATTCAACATTTATGGGGGAAGAGCGATCATCATGTCACCTTTTAAAACGTGTATAGCTTTGGATCATTAGACTAGGTAATATATTTTATGAAGGCTATGCCGTTTTATCAAGAGACAGCCTGCAAGCATCGTTTTACACTTACTGGAGAAAAAAATATTTTTCTGTAGGCTATTGCAGGCTACAGTGATTAACGTGACCTACATTTTGGAAAAAAACAGAATATGTCCATAGAGAGCAATCCTACAATTATTTGCAGATTTGATTTATATTGTGATTACTTATTCACTATTACTTCAGCTACCTGGAACATGAGTGGATTGTTTTAAAATTTCTTCTCATTTAGCGAGGCCACTTATTTCCTTAGCAGAAGAATTCAGTTTATGCAAAGTTCCTCTAATCACAGCATTGTGTTATGATTTTTTTTTTTTTAAATTTAAACATATCACTAATTTTTAAAATGTCATGGTAATACATTTGCATGTGAATGTCAAAACACTTGTATAAAGCAGCCTGAGCTGTTAGAATACATTTTTTCCTACCATTTTCCTTCCTATATTGCTTATTTAAAAAAACAACAGCAAACTCACCATACCAATTGTATGAAGAATTGCTGCACGAGTATTAAGTCACACTAATGGCAAATTATGAAAGTGGTTGTACCTGCTGATCCCTGTGTTGTCTCCCCTCTAATCTGAGCCTACACAAGTATTTTAAGAGAAATAAAGTTGACGACTGGATTTTTTTTTCCTGATTGTATTTACAATCATGTATTAACAATTCCTTAACGACTGACTTGATTCTAAATTACATGGCCTTAATGAATCTTATCCACTATTTTCCTTTTGAAACTAAAAAAAATTATCACAATACTTAAATTGCATCTTCACACCATCCCTCCCCCCACCCAAATAATAACTTAAAAAAAAACCAACTACCTGGTTCTTAACTGAGATCTGCTAACAGTGAAATGGCTGATACTAAAATTTGAGTTGCGTGAAAATAGTAAAAAGAGCCCAGCTAAATGATGTAGACCTATCCTTAGGTTCGTCCCAATTGCAGTATTAGAAAACTGTATCCAATGATGGAAGAGGCCAAAATGAAGGCTGCTAGACTGATCAGCAGGAAGAACGCAGCCACACAACTCATTCTGTGCAAACAGAAAAAAACCTCTAGAACAGAGGTTTATTAAAGATGGCATGCACATCTGTACCTGGCTTTTCTTGAGCATACACATTAGTAAGTTCTTGCTGCCACAGCAAACTAATCCTACAGTATGACAGCGTCTAGTGTCTATTAATTTCAGCTATGGAGTCATGTTGGATTTTGCTACTTTCATCTGCTAGAACACTCTGAACTGTACTTACCTTATAACATGTGTCCAAAGAATCCTTACAGAAAAAACTCTGGAAGATAGAATTGGCATTGCTTTTTGTTTACTGTTGAAATTTTTCAGCAACTTCACAGATCAGAGTAAGTGCATTGAAACAACTTATTTGCAAGCTTAGGTCAAGTCTTACTTGAAAGAAATACTCAATTTGCCCTTGCTACCAGATTAAAACCTAAGCTCCCGAGCCATTAAAACATCAATAATCAATTTTTGCATTATATTGATGTACTGTAGAAGCCTTTAAGGGTTCATTGTTTACCAGTCATCAGCATACAGAGAAGGTAAGAGAAAATGGTTTTCATTGTCCAAGAATACCTTTCAAAGTATTTCTTGGATCATCTTCAGTCATGATCAAATCATGAACTGCACCTCATCCCATTATCCCATCCCATCATGTACCACCATTATTTACCACTTTCTGTAACATCACTATCAATTGTACCACAAAGTGACTGCAAAAGAGAGGCCAACATGCTGCTTTAGTGTTCTCTGCTGCTGTCCATCACAACAGTTGCAGCTATCCAAAACCAGTAAGGATAGTAAGCTTCTATTTCCTCCCTTTTTTCGGGAGGGAAATTCTCTGCTTGTGTGTGGGATTTTTTTTTCCTAGGTAGGGCAGCTGTATCTCATTCAGCCTATGCTTTACCAAAGAGGATGAGTTTCACAGACTTCTATGAATTTCAAGTTTATCTGAATCAATCATTTGGCTACAACAACTGTGAATATATTTTTCCTCTCCTCTTGTGATTTTTATTCTGAAGTTGTTAACAAGAACAGACATGACTGTAGAAGTTTGTGGTAGTTAACAACTTTGGACAGAATAGCTAATAAATCAGGTTGCTGAGACATTAACTGCTTAAAGAAAGAAGAGAATGGCATCCATCTAATACTGGAAGAAGAGCAATAGTTTAAAAGCTTTGCAAAGGTCTAGAATATGCAGAGAACATTGATCTGCATTTTGCACTAGCATTAGCGCATCCCATTCATACATATAAACATGTATGCTTAAAAAACAAAACAGTTTTCAGCTATTTTGAGCCATTCACCAAATCTAGTGAAACTTTGCATCATTGGCCAGGCTTCCACCAACTGACCAGGATCCATCCAAAGACCTCAGGCAGTACAGATCACTGAAAAATCTCTTTAACTGGACTTTGTCAACACGGTGGCCATTTCCTTATGAACATTATGAATTTTACACAGGCTTCTTTTCCCTCTGCTGTCTGTTTTTCAGTTCAACACAGTAACTTATTTTGGGACTTCTCATTAAAATCAAGAACTTTCACCCAGGAAAAATGATATTAAAAAATCTACTACCCTGATCAAGTCAAAAATATTATAACCTGCATAACCTAAATTACTCTATGAAACAACACTGAAAAAAAATTACCCCCCTGCCAGATATTAACCACTAGCCATTATATGCTGATTTTCTGACAAAGAATAGAATATCTTCCATGGTTGTGGCAAAGTAATTACTTTTTTTTTTTTTAATTAAAGATAACCACAAACCATTCAAATTAGTTTTTTTTTTATATATATATTTTTTCATCAGCAGTATAATTCATGATTCTTAAAGAAGGCATTCTAAAATGCATAGCATAAAAGAAAAAAAAAGTTTTGATCACTCCAAATTTTACCTCAGAACTTCCCTTTGAACAGAACCCAGATTTACTGAGAATTGAAAAAGAAATTTTACAAACTTAGTCCTTCACAGAATTTCTCTTACCAGAATGGTGTGCCATGGCTTGTTAATGATGATAACAATGTATATAATTTTTAACAACTAAGAAATTATGCATTGTAAATATACAGAAAGATAATGAAGAGGAGTACAAGCACAGGTAATCATATATATTATTCATTTACTGTGATTAGAAGGACCCCTATTCTGATTTTGAATAGAAAACTTACTCCTACTCTGGGATTTGCCTCTACTGGCCTCCTAAACACCATCAGCCAAACATGTCTTTAGGCATTCCTCCAGGCCTGTCCTCAGGGTCTTCTCTGCCTCCTAACTTCGCATAGCCTTGCAACTTCTTTTATGTTTTCTTGTACATGTGGTAGAACATCTTTTCCAAGTTAAAAAAAAATTAAAAATATTTTAACACCTTTAACTATTATTCAAGTCTCTGATATCCCAGTGACTCAAGACTAAAATTCTGACAGCCCCTGAAAAACTGCATTTTAAAAAGTGGTTTCTCAAATATTGCTGTTAAATACTTGTGAAGTGTGACAATGATATATTATGGTGATCATAGTCACCAAGTGAAATAAATACATCAGCCTGATGGAATACTGATCAAGTTTTGGATTTTTTTTTTTTTCTCTCCAGCTTCTTGCATGAACTGCCAGAACACATAGACACTGGTATTCAAAATACTTTACATATTCAAAGGATTTTAGGAAAATGTGAAAAATTATATCCAGTCTTGACCACTCAGTTTTTCCATGACAATCAGTTTACACAAAATTCAAATCTGTATTTTGACTCTGCATAAAAGAAATATTGCTATTAAACACACTGTTCCACAGGGACTTTATTAGGGCTGCTGCTGAACTGTTCATCATTTTAATTAGAATTAACACTTTCATCTTGTTTATGAATATATGTAAGATAAGCTTTGAAATATTTAACATCTGGGAATACCGTCAAGCTGTCACAGCAAAATTAAGACATTTCACATACATAACATTATTATATAATAACTAGATACCAAATAACTAAACGTTCATTGTTAGCATTTGGAGTATAATCTCTCTATGCATACATTTCCATGTCCTTTGGGACATGCTTTGATCATTATCCCTTTGAAGCAACACTTCTTTAAAGAGAGAGATTTCAAGTGCAGTCCTTGACTCTGTTAGATGTTTCACTGGTAGGTATGAGACCTATTTTACATAATTTATTCTACCTTTAGCAGACATAGCCCTAGAAGAACACAAGCTTACCGCAGTGAGTTGGCTCCCCTGGATCACCTTCCTTTGCAGAGATATTTATTTATTGGGCTACAGAGATTATTTATAGGCATTACTGTTTAAAAGACCACCATCACCAGGTCAGCCACCTCTTGCCTACGCAAGATTTAATCTCCTGTGATTTGATGGGACTGCCAAAAATAAAATTAAGGAAAAACCACACCTTCAAGAAAAGGATTTCCAGCACATGAAGTAAAATGCTACCAGCCTATGTTAGAGAGCTCATTGTTTTGAGATGTGTCAGACAGTAGGCCTTTATTAATTTAACCCTTTAGATCTCCTTCAACCACCAAAACCTACATATCGCCACTTAGATTATGAGAAGTGCACACACCAGATGCATGTTGGGTGAGGTTCAGACAACTGATAACAACCCAAAGACGAGGCCAGATCTGGGGCTGACTCTCCGAGAGTTGCTGGAGAGGATGCCCAGGGAGCAGTGACCAGCAGCTGGGGCCTGAAAGAAGCTCAGGGAGGTGGGAGACCTGGGGGCCACCAGCAGCAAGAAGGGCTGGGGTGGTCGGGGCTGGCTCTGTGGGGCACTCAGAGCACAAGATGGCTGCTGCATGTCACTGCCGCCAAAATGGCATTGGGGAACGCTAAGTCGAGTAGTGGTTAAGAAACTGACATGAGCCACCAGCTGTAACAGCACTGATTACAACCCATATGACACCACATGCATAAACCTGTAGGGAAGAGCTAACACTGGGTAACCAGTAAGAATTAACATTAGTTTCTATAGGCTTTATTTTCTTCCAAACCTTGCTTCAAGCACAACACACACCTAAGCTCCCCTACAACTTCTCAGACCTACCTTCACAATTGGAATTCAACATTCAGCAAATGAGCATACCATATGGATGTCAAAACACGAGAACTTGTGGATTAATAGTTTAATCCACCATAATAAAATATTAAAAAGAAAAACCTAGCCATAGACCAGCCTTCTCATTCTGAGAAGTGAAGCAATTTAGAAAACATTTCAGTCTCCAGAAAAATATCTAAGAGGATAAAGTAATACACATGCTCCTCAGGCAACAGATAACGAAGTATTTCCCATTCACAAATTAAAGTTCTTGGCACACTATTAATAGTGTAAAACATTAAAAAACAATTTAAAATTGTTGAATAAAAGCAAATGGAAAGTAAGGCACAAGTAGGAGAAAAAGTAACAATCACAGAAAGAGGAAAACACATAAAAAGGGGAAAGGAAGAAATGCACTCAGATGCAATCTTTTTGCCTGAAAGCACCTTAGACAATGCACAGACTGTTTATTTTGCTCCATTTATCTTCTGAAGCATTTCTTCCAAAAAAATACTTCCTGAAAATCTAAAAACTTTCTGCCAGTGACTTGCCCAAAAGGACAACGAAAGGCTGATGTGTAAAATCTACAAACAAACCAGGACCTTCTAAACATTTCCTAGCACATCAGCTTATGTATAATTCACTTTTTCTGTATCATAATAAAACTGCCAACAGCATTTTTCCGTCTTCAGGTCTAAGTCCTTCCCTCCCCTCATCTTTTTTAAGTGACATTGTACAGAACTGTACAAAATGCTTTGTGCGTGTTTTGACTATATAAATGAGATTTGAATATGTCAATATGTCTAAATGATGTGAGATGACAGCTGCGACAGACACGAGGATTTTAGAGATACATAAGCTTAAATATATTTAGATAAATACCAGCAAGATTCACACTGGTCCGCAGTAAGAGCAGTGGAGCACATCACAAGTACTGTTAGAAGCATGACCATGCTTGTTCAGGGTATGCAGATATCAGATGTGATATGCCTAACAAGTGGAATATTCTACAAAGTAGATCATAAATAAAAAAGAAATAAAGCAGTAATATATATATATATATTCTCCATTTGGCAAAAGCTTAAGCTCATGGGTAGCTTCCTAACTCTTTGGCTCAAATGATGCCTCTAACATGACAGATTTTGGGGAGGAGTGATTTCTAATTATCTTTTAAATACTAAATACCTTTGAAATCTAAATTAGTCCATGACATAGAATAACTTCACATTCTACTTCAGCCTTGCTCTATGAAACAACTGTTTGATATTATTTTCAATATCAAGCTTTAGGAAGAAAAGGATAAATTAGTCAGCTAAAGCAAATCTCTTCTTACTTGAATGTCTTTCTAAGATACAAAAAGCAACTACAGTAATACAGTTCAAGTTTTTACATTCATACTTTTTTTATTATTCAAGACAAACTGTCCATCAGAAATTTCTTTGTGCAGTTACTTTACTCCTGCATGCAATTCCCAGGCTAAATCACACATGAGGAAAGCCTTTATTGATTGCTTTTGAAATTACATTTCTCAGTATAAATGCTTTAATAATTGACTAAATAAAATGATGGGTAATCTCTAAGGGAACAGTTCCATTACAGAACATGCTTTTTGGTTTATTTCTAAATATGCTGCTCGTTAACAACCTTCTCCAGGAGGAAGTACAGGTGATTATCTTCAGATTTCCTAGCTCAACTCCACTACTTCTCACAGGAACATCACCTACATCATAATCATATTCTGAAATGTTTTAATTTTTTCCTCAAACTATAAATTTAAGTACCTGTGTTCAGCAACAACACGAGAAGTGTCTTATTTAAAAAAAAGAAACTAATTTCCAGAATATGAGAATCTGAGGCAGAATTGCATCTGCACATAGAAATCTACATAAACTTAAGATTTAAGTAAAATTTCTGATCATTTAGTAAAAAAAATCCATAGCCTACTGTAGAGTAAAAGCTTGGAAATTTTCACTGAGCACTCAGTTTCCAATTTTTTCCTCAGTTTATCATTATTTTTTCCTACTGAGGGCTCCACACAAGTCAACAGTGAATAAACATTCTAGGAACTGTATTTCCAAACAATCCAAAGATGAATAAACATTCTAGGAACTGTATTTCCAAATAATCCAAAGACAAGTGTACCAGACAAATATAACAAACCCTTATTGAGTCTGAACTGTTATTTTACTGCAACATATTTATTTGTACGTCCTGAACACTATTTATGTAATGATGCAGCACACAAAGTGGTCATTTGCCTCATTAGTGGCCAAGGCTGTAAATCACATCTTCCTTGAGAAGTATTTCTGTTTTGCAGCTTTCATTGTGGATGCCCAAATTCTATGCCTAACACAAGGCAATGTAAGCAGTTCTGTATTAAATACGTTTTACTGTGTGTTTATAAGGGAGTAATTATGATCTTTCTCTCTTCCGTGCGCTTGTCACAGCAGACCTCTTCAGAACTTTTTCGGATGTATGTTTTTACAGAATCACAGAATCGTCTAGGTTGGAAGAGACCTCCAAGATCACCTAGTCCAACCTCTGATCTAACACTAACAAGTCCTCCACTAAACCATATCACTAAGTTCAACATCTAAATGTCTCTTAAAGACCTCCAGGGATGGTGACTTAACCACTTCCCTGGGCAGCCCATTCCAATGCTTAACCTTTTCAGTAAAGAAGTTCCTCCTAATGACCAACCGAAACCTCCCCGGCACAACTTTAGCCCATTCCCCTCGTCCTGTCACCAGGCACGTGGGAGAACAGACCAACCCCCACCTCTCTACAACCTCCTTTAAGGTACCTATAGAGAGCGATAAGGTCACCCCTGAGCCTCCTCTTCTCCAGGCTGAACAATCCCAGCTCTCTCAGCTGCTCCTCGTAAGACTTGTTCTCCAGACCCCTCACCAGCTTCGTCGCCCTTCTCTGGACTCTCTCGAGCACCTCCATGTCCTTCTTGTAGCGAGGGGCCCAAAACTGAACACAGTACTCGAGGTGCGGCCTCACCAGAGCCGAGTATAGGGGGACAATCACCTCCCTAGCCCTGCTGGCCACACTGCTTCTTATGCAAGCCAGGATGCTGTTGGCCTTCTTGGCCACCTGAGCACACTGCTGGCTCATATTCAGCCAACTATCAACCAGTACTCCCAGGTCCTTCTCTGCCAGGCACCTTTCCAACCACTCTTCTCCCAGCCTGTAGCGCTGCATGGGGTTGTTGCGCCCCAGGTGCAGGACCCGACACTTGGCCTTGTTGAACTTCATACAGTTGACCTCAGCCCATCGGTCCAGCTTATCCAGATCCTCCTGCAGAGCCTTCCTTCCCTCGAGCAAATCGACACACGCACCTAACTTGGTGTCGTCTGCAAACTTACTGAGGGTGCACTCAATCCCCTCATCCAGGTCATCGATAAAGATATTAAAGAGGACTGGCCCCAGTATTGAGCCCTGGGGGACTCCACTAGTGACCGGCCTCCAACTGGATTTGGCTCCATTCACCACAACTCTTTAGGCCCAGCTACCCAGCCAGTTTTTAACCCAACAAAGCGTACGCCAGTCCAAGCCAAGAGCAGCCAGTTTCTTGAGAAGAATGTTGTGGGAAACGGTGTCAAAAGCCTTACTGAAGTCAAGGTAGACCACATCGACAGCCTTTCCCTCATCCACCAAGCGCGTCACTTGGTCATAGAAGGAGATCAGGTTCGTCAAGCAGGACCTGCCTTTCATAAACCCATGCTGACTGGGCCTGATCGCCTGGTTGCCCTGCAAGTGCCGCATGATGACACTCAAGATAATCTGCTCCATGAGCTTTCCTGGCACTGAGGTCAAACTAACAGGCCTATAGTTCCCCGGGTCTACCCTCCGACCCTTCTTGTAGATGGGCGTCACGTTTGCTAGCCGCCAGTCGACTGGGACCTCCCCTGATAGCCAGGACTGCCGATAAATGATGGAAAGCGGCTTGGCCAGCTCCTCCGCCAGTTCTCTCAGTACCCTCGGTTGGATCCCATCCGGCCCCATCGACTTGCGTACATCCAAGGGCTGTAGCAGGTCGCCAACCATTTCCTCATGGATAGTGAGGGCCACATTCTGCTCCCCATCCCCTTCCACCAGCTCAGGGTACTGGGTATCCAGAGAACAACTGGTTTTGCCGCTAAAGACTGAGGCAAAGAAGGCATTAAGCACGTCAGCCTTTTCCTCATCTTTCGTAACTAAGTTTCTCCCCCGCATCCAGTAAAGGATGGAGATTCTCCTTAGTCCTCCTTTTTGTGTTGATGTATTTGTAAAAACATTTTTTGTTATCTTTAACAGCAGTAGCCAGATTGAGCTCCAGCCTTTCTAATTTTGTCCCTGCACAGCCTCGCAACATCCTTATAGTCCTCCTGAGCGGCCCGCCCTCTTCTCCAAAGATTATAAACCCTCTTTTTTCTCCTAAGCTCGAGCCACAACTCTCTGTTCAGCCAGGCCGGTCTTCTTCCTCGCTGGCTCGTCTTCAGGCACGTGGAAACAGACCACTCCTGAGCCATTTAGATTTCCTTCTTGAGCCATTAAGATTTCCTTCTTGAAAAGGTTTAGCACTGCAGTTGAGGAAACCTTGAGTTGAGGAAAATGTGCTCAGTCATGAGACAACCGCATTATGTTTCTCCAGCTGGAGGAAAGCTTCCTATAGCTCAGACAAGATAGCTGCAACCAACAGTGAACATCTACAGCCATTAAATACAGCAGGCCATGGTTTTCTCTCAAGCAAAACCTGCCCACATACAATATATCTGACTGTTGAAACAGTTGAGATTGATCATGTGTGAAGTTCAATGAACAATTTCCAAGTCAAATTAATCTCAAATGTTTGAGCTCAAGCTTTAGCTAGTGACTCCCAGAAGAAGTAAAGTTTATGTGGCAAGCAAGAAAAAGCTGTATTACCCCAGGACTGACAGGTACTGCTTCTTTCAGTCTTTTGAGTACACGACATACATTTTAAGGGCAAATTCCATCATAGTGAGGAAAATCAGACAGGAATTTAGGGTTAATGCCTGCCTTCTTCACCCATCTCCACACCACAGCACCCAGCCTGTCTGTCTTCCTGTTATCCCCATTTTACCAATATGCAAGCAACTTGCATATTTTTCTGACAAATAAACCTTTGGGAGTTTAACAACACAAGATTTCACTAAATGACTGTTCTGGCACCGGCAAGCCAAATATAAGGCTTGACTGAGAACTCAGTTATGACTGGACTGTAACCATTGGAAGATTGAGTCTCGCTATATATAGGGAAATCCATCTGCACACAGGTTTACAAAAGATTCATGAAGTAGATCCACAGCCCCTGCCCGTGTTTCCTGCCCTGACACTTCAACCACTTGCTCTGCCCAGCATGGGAGCTGATTTGCACCTACAGAGAGAGAGCCTGGAGACCTAAACCAGCATCATTGCATGTGTCACCACCCCAGGACACAGCCCCACGCTCCTACACTGCACTGAGGAGGCCTGCCCCAGGAGAGCCTAAGGAACAGGGAAAAAACACTGCAAAGTGCTGAGAAATCTGCATAGCAAGTTTAAAAAACAGCAAGTCAGACAACTTTTAAATGTGTTTGTTCTATACACAGTTGAATAAATATATGAACATTTGTGTGTATTTATATATATTTTACAAAACTCAAGGAAAAATTGTTTCCTGTAGCATTAAGTTTTGCTTGCAACCATCACTGTACGCTACTACTTTCAGCACAGCTAGAACAAATAATTGCAATACACTATGGGCTGCTGCTAACATTGAATCATGAAGCTCTATTACTGAGTCATAAACAACAACAACAAAATTAATCACTGCACTATTCAGAATTTTTGCCTAGTATATTTTGAGGATAGCTGGGATGATCAACGCCCAGCAAAACATATACTAATAAAAATAAGAGGCAACACAGAGTAATCAGCATGGTTTTGCTCCTAAAACTTCAAGTCTATACGCACAGATGTACATCAATGACATTATCTGTTTGAAACTTGTTATTTTACCTAAGTTGGCTTCATGTTTCTATTATCAAAGCACGTTTCATACTAACAGTATTTTAACACACATTTCTGAATGAAAGTGAAAAATAGTAATTTCTTAAGATTAATTCAGTTTGCAAATAAGTTTATCATATACGCACACTTTATTCAGATGCAGGCTTTCATTTGTATTCTTACGATGAAATATACTAGAAACAAGGTTGTGGTGGCTACTGTAAGTTTCCTTATTTGCTTGAATTAACACAAGGTTAGTCACTATGATAAGAGAAGAACACAATAAATGAACATGTTATTTGCATCAGCTTAGTTTCATTGATAAAATTAAATATATATATATATACATATTTTTTTAAATCCTTACTTCTTAAGCAGCACCCCTTTCAATTGTTTTTATCAGATTTGTTGTGTTACAATTTGACTGAAAAAAACCTATAGACAGCCACAGATTAAGTAAAAAGGGTTGGGTCTGAGCTACAATGTGAACGTCTGTGTCACTGAGATTTTTCTGGCTGCTAACCCACGGAGTCATGGAAAACAATTGTCCTTAGGTACTTACTTAATTCCCAGAATTTTGCTGGGGTAAAAATAAAAAAAGTAAATAATTTTAGTAACAAAGGTAAGAAATATCCTTAGTTTTAAAACAATATAAAATATATAACACTAGAAATTTAAAATAAATTTAAATAAACATGCATATCTTCAAATGCTTTGCAGGAACTATCCTGTTACACAGGGCACAAAGATACAGCATGAAACAGCTTAGCACACAACAAAATTAAATTAAAATTAAAACACAATAAAAAATTAAAAGTAGTATGCAATGAACATAGAAGTGCTACCAGTACTCTGCCCTTCCACCCCCAAATAATCACCTGACTAAACTACCATTTATGCTTGAACTACCTTTATATTGCCATTTTCCTAATGTATATAATTCTTGAGTTCAAATCAGGTCTGATCTTTGGCGGTACATTAGCAGTTATTTGTTGTTAAGCATATTCAGAAACTTTGAACAAGTCATTACTGCTTTTCTGTACTCTTACCTATAGAGTTGCTATTATCCACAATTCCTATTTTTTTCAGGCACGCTATAGGATTATACTAAAAAAACTTCTAGTAATTCAACCTAAAAACTATTTTGAAATTTCAAATGGCAATGACATTTTATCCACATTTAAAATTCAAGTATGTAGTGAGTGTTCCCATATACTGCATAGCCTAACACAGGCAAGAGAGCATGCTCTTCCTCACCCCCCGCGCTAACAATGAAAGGTCTAAAGGCACTTTCATTGAAAACAGTGAAATTGGAAACAGTGAAGTCTAAAGTTTTTCGGACTCACATGAATTACGTATAGTAACCCATCATTTCTAAGTGTAGAAAAAAGAAGTGTGAACCTCTTCCAGAGCACTTGCATATTCAGGAGTTCGCTATAAATTCCAATAAATGATATGGCTGTTTGCTTTAAAAAATAATGCAACTACTTGGTTTTGGAATTGCACAGTAAATCACAGAGACTATTAAAGAAACAAAAACAGTTCTGCATTGGTATCTTCTGGAGGATTAACGTAAAAGATTGTGATAAGCAACCCCCTTCTCAGTCACTCTAGAATGGGGGAGAATTTGGTGAATTTGGCAACCTCCTCATTCCCCCTACTCTCTGGGATGTCACTGGGGACATCTGCTACACAAAACATATCATGTCTTTGTGCTTCGGAAACAAAGGGATACTGAAGAATAACCGTGGAGTTAATGCTGTTGGGCACATCACCATACCTGATCACTCATTCTGAACTTTCTCACATCACTGCTGCCATAACCTTCATCCATGCTCCCACTCACCTCTCCTCTTGCTCCTTCACAAATTGCCACTGGCTTTCTGCACCATGCTGCAGTACCTGCAGACTGCAGTGACTTATCTTTTACCTTGCGTGTGGGCTCACTATGAGATTTCACTTGCAAGACTTCAATTTCAGGAGGAAGTGAGGTTTCAGTTAGAATTTATTTTTTTGTTGAACTCATAGGCTTGCATTATCAACATCCCTATTTGTCTATCTTGTATTTTAAAAGGAAAGAGTACTCAAGACTTGAAGTAAGTTACATCTGCAAGAGAATCACCTGTGGCAGTCTAGGAGACATGCTATATCAGCTAATGCAGCCACCTAGCTGCAAGAAGTCCCAGGACCTTCTGCAGCTGCCCATTGTGTGACAATAAAGAATAGTCAGTAGATCATCGCAGACAAGTGCCCACACCTTTGGCTATCCCGAACAGCCTGCAGCTAATTGCACCCCTCGTTGTAAAATGTTCTATTGTGCTGGAGTGAACAGTGTCCCACTTCTGCTGCAGGAAGGACACTGACTACTACTGTGGAAGGGTTTTCTCTTAAAAAAGAAAATTAAGATTTAATCTTATTTAGCCACTTTTTTGTAGTCCAAGATCTTCTGTGGTTTTCCTTTACATGCTTTTATTCAGTGCCTAAGGGCTAGCAAAGAAAAATGGATCTCAAAAGTAAATAAATACTCCAGA
The DNA here is from genome assembly GCF_964211835.1 of Anser anser. Lineage (NCBI taxonomy): Eukaryota > Metazoa > Chordata > Aves > Anseriformes > Anatidae > Anser > Anser anser. The sequence continues at coordinate 88,704,375 of NC_139720.1, forward strand.
GGAAAAAAGCAAACAAACAAAAGAACCCAATTCAGTATTATATCTCTGTAAGTATCAGGAAGCTTGCCATTCCACTGCAGGTGCATTTTGCTTTTCTTATGCCAGCAGATAGCTAACTAAAGCATGACCATACCATGAGCTTGCATGGTTTTAATAAACTGTCACAAGGCAGTTGCCACATTTCCATACCATAGCTCACTAGGGTTTGTGAAGTATCTTTATTACTGGCAAGTATTGTACTAACCAGGGAGTCACACTATCAGCTCACATATGATGAGAAGGGTTAGTTTGTATTTGCAAAGTGAAAATGCTTTCTAATTGAATCAGACAAAAAGACTGAAGACAGGCTGCCAAGACAAATCCTAACACAGAAACACTACCACAATTTTGAGTAATGAATAACAAAAGTATTTGTTCATTTAATCAAACTCTAAATATTTTCATGTGTTAGTATCCCTAGGAAGTGTTGATCAGGCAACTAAAGTTCAAATAACTCAATCACATTTCTATTTCTCATTATATTTGTTTTAATTAAACTAAGTCTGTCAATGCCTGTTAAAATACATTTTAAAAGTTTCCTCAACAATGCTACATTATTGAGGGGAAGGGGGGAAGTTAAGGGACAACAGCTCCTGAGAATACTCTTCAAGAAAACTCTACTTGAAAAAGTTAAAACACACTTCTGTATTGCATTTATTTGGTTGACTGAGAGTCTAAAATAAACGTTAAGGCGGCTATAATAATTAGTGTTTGCTGTATATAGTTGAATTAATTGCTAACCTTGATTAATTCAGATACTTTTTGGTCAATCATTAAAAAAAATAAATCAAACTTCAGTTAACAATCAGCCAATTATTAATATATCATACTTAAGAGAACAGTTCAGTTCTCTGAACTGTCAGGTTTATATGATGACTAATATAACCAGAACTCAAATAGGCATAACAGAACAAACTTTGCAGAGACTCATTTATATTTTGAGAAGTGTCACAAAATATATTTCATTAAAACTATTTTAAGTGTAAGAACCACATGTTTGTCTTGCTTTCCAAAACATCCAGTTATCCTTTTTGCTTTGCAGATGCCCGTCAAATCCACTCTAACTACTTTTATCAATCAACAAATGACACTATTTTTCCTTAGCTCACAATAATAAAAGTAACCCTTTGTTCCTTATTGTTTTTCTTTTTAAATGCAAAAAGCATGTGGCATCCCTGTCCATGGCAGGGGGTTGAAAATAGATGATCTCTAAAGGTCCTTTCCAACCCAAGCCATTCTATGATTTTTATAAACATATGGCCTGCATATATTATGCCTTTTTTTTTTTTTTTTTTTTTTAAAGTCCAGGATGATCTTTGTCTTGAACTGAAATTCAAAGAAGATACTGCATTGAACTGGCTACTTTTAACTGACGTTTATTAGAACCCTATGCAGCATCTCTTCCTTTTATGCTATGACTAACTCACTTGTTACTGGGGCAGGTACCAATGATCTAGCAAAGCAAATGCTTCATATTCAAGCCGTTTGTGATTAGCAATGCCAAATTATTGGTTCCTACACATTTATTAACACTTAATGAACCAAGAACCAGTTCAGAGAATATGGCTTTTTATCCCTCCAGGCTATGCCGCTAAGAAACGTACACGATACATGAATAACCATGAGCATCTTGCAGTCAATAAGACTTTTTCCATTGACCTCACTAAAGCAAGACAGTGCCCAAATCAATAAAAAACCTCTATCAACATATCTCTGAACTGTTCTAGATGCATTCAAGTAGACATTTAATAAATACAGATATTTTAATCCAGTTGTCAGTTCTCCAGGCACTGTCACTCTGAAACTACACTTTTAAAGCAAACACAATGGATCAGGAATACTGATAGTTTCACAGACAAAGAGAGATGCATAAAACCAACTCATTTATATAACTGAAGTAGTAATGCAACGTAGTATTTCCTGAATACAGAGATGTACTTTTTAAGATCTGTGATAGATAAGCCATACTTGTCATCAAAAACTTACTGTTCCTTACTGAATTATGCACTAGTGTATAATTGAAAGTTTGACTCCATTTGGAGGTAGGAAAAATATTCAGGTGCTAGCCTATATGCTGCCCACCACCCAACTACTTGCCAGAAGACATTCCAAAATAATATACTGTTACCTTAAAAGTTACTGTCACACAGGAGAAAAATAATGACAATCAGTTCAGATTAGTTCTGATCTGTAACCTTCTCTTCTATCTCCAATACATCCAGTATTGGGATGCCTATGAAAAGCCTGGAGAACAGCATCCAATACTTCCCTTCCCATGTTCAGACTTGTAATGGTGGAATGGAAGGGATAAAAGGGTTCAGGTTTGGATTTGGTGGGCTGGCAGGGTAGAAAGGGAACCAAGAATATATGATGATTGTATAAAATATATTGTATCAATAAATAGATGCAGAGGTGTGTTTTTTTTTTCACCTTTACGTTTCTATGAAAAAAAGGCAAGCGTAAATTTCACAATCTTTCCACAGAAAGGTAGTATCATTCAAGTACTTTAAGATGTAATGAGTAAGAACAAGTTGGTTCAGGATTTATTGATTGGTGACAAATCTTTTTAACTCCAAACTTCCGATCCTTGCCTCAGCCTAGAAGCAAGGCTCTCAAAATAGGATGCTAGGGCTGTCTGGAAGCCTGCTGTCAGCTTAGCTGGTGATCTTAGTTCACAATACTCAAAAATTCACATCGTAAAAATGCATCTGCAGCCACCCAAGCACACATCTCTGCTACAAGCTTTGGCACAAAGGGAAACACAACCATCTTGACAGAAACTCTTAAGTCACTGCTTAAGCAAAATCCTAGAGAGTGGGCATTAGCGAAGTTAAATTCACCAAGAAATAAGACAAACGTTGAGAAACTGTCAGGAAAAGTAGTACTAATATTAAAATACATTGAATATAACTGAAAGGAAAATATTAGACACCTATGGAAATGATTTCAAAACATATATAGAAGCTCTATTAGATTATGATCATCTAAAATAGTTATCTGTTGCTCTCGGGGCAAAAAGGTAAGATGTGAATACTCATCTAAATATTCCATTTAATTTAATAGGTACCTGTTCAGTAGCAGATTGTACAGTCAACTGGATAAATGAGTGGAGTCAATGCACAGCAGAATGGTTTCCTGACGTTTTATGTAGGCTTTGGTTGCTGGTTTTATTGCTCCTGTATAGTTCTAGAGTATGACTCGCATAATGGACAGAAATTCAACGAGTATTAATGTCTTGAAGAAAATCCTTATCCCGTTAAGAGAGAAACCTTTTGACCTTTTGTAGAAAATTATATTTCTTTCCAGTAATGGCACTGTCAAAACTTTGCAATGAGTATATTTTGATAATTAACAGCAGCGGGATTAGACAACAAACAGTAAGCAGATTTCATTCTCTGATTGCAACGTATAGCATGCTTTTAATATTCTATATCTCTCAAGGTCACTGCACAGCTTACTTAAACCTGAGTAGCTCTTGAGCACAGTATTTAGGCAACAGAAATCTCACTTGCATAATTTATAGACATGGACCCTTTTTTTTTTTTTCCTTTTTGCTAAAACACAAAATTAAACCAAAGCAGGTTAGTATCTCAATGGCTATTAAGGCTCTCTCTACAATCCATTACAACAGTGAAGAGTAAGAGTATCTTTTTTTAAAAAAAGTCTATGTGAAACTTATGAAAGGTAGAAAAAATGCTGAAAAGCACACGTGTTCTTTAGTACACTGTTTCTGAAGCTGACAAAACAACCAACTACCACGAAACTCCATTGCATGAAAAAATGCATGCCTTTTATGATTAAGTATTACCCAAGCAGTAAGTATCACCTATTCAGAAGGCCTGGCAGGTGGAAAAATAAGTCTCAGCACACACACATTCTCCATAGATGTTAGTCTCAAATTGAATGCACAAAAGGTCACAGGATTGGGGTATATTGAGTCCAGTGCTGTGCTTGAAAAGTGTTAGAAATTCATGTTATGAACAGAAATAACGTGAATTTTCCCATTTGCGCATGAAGCCCAATTATCAAGGTTTGACGAACACAACCAGCCTTTCAGGAGTGGCAGAGAAGGGGATTAATGAAGAACAGCACCTGGATTCTGCAGAAGACATACTTTTTCCTCCTGCATGTGTCCTCTGTCCTACCTACGAATGTGAGAGGCTGATAAGGAAAGATACATTTCCCTTTGTAGCCAACTTCAATTTGCTGCCTTGATTTGAAACATCCTTAGCTCTCTGTCATACAGCAAGGTGCAGTGCTATGTTGTTCTACGCATGCCAGCACACAGAGAGGTCTCCATGAAAGTTTTAAAGGGAGATCACCAAGTACAGTTTTTCTAAGACAGAGCTCTTAAGATACAAGAAGGTGGCAAACAACATTCAGCAACTAACTCCGACGCACTGACGGTTCATCAGCAGTTTGGCTTACTGTATTCTTACCTTAGTCTTTGGGAAACACCAGTACTAGATACGTAGTATGACATAAGGTAATGACAATTTTGACTATTGTTAACTTTTTGCTTTAATTCTGAATAGGGACTCAAACTTCTCCAATTGAACTCAGTTACAGATTTTCTATAACACATTACACATGGAAGCATTAAAACCCACCAAAGCATGGATGACAGTGTCACCTCTTCAGGTGAATACTTCATCTTCATGCACCTACAGGAAAGACCTAAGTCTGAATTAGGTGACTAAATTTCCCTTTCTGAGAACAAAGGGGGAAAAAGATCATTTCCATCACTGCTTATCTCATCCTGACGTATGCATCTAAAACAGATGAGAAGAATCTGCTCCAACATACACACTGATCTCCACTAATTATAAAAGGAATCGTGGTGACCAACTGGCCTATAAACATCTACACTGTAGGAATATACACAATTCAACAAAAATCTATCTTCAACAAAATGAAAATAATCTTTAGTAACTGTTTTCTTTGAAACCAACAATATAGTGATTTTTAAGTGATATTGCTTATTTCTGGATAAGAGGCATTCCTTGAAAATGTGATGCAACATTTCCCAGACACAATGGGCTATTGACTGTTCATATAATAACATAAGACTACTTTTAATCAAACATTGTTTTCTTACCGTGGCAGGAACCATCGAGTTCTTCATATCCTACACTGCAGATACATCGTCCAAGAGGCACAAGCCAATCCCCGTCTGCTCCACAATACAATTTTGGGGTATCACGTTCCTCAGCGCTCTTCACACAGGAGCCCCGCACTTCCACCAAAGAGGAAGAATCAACCCTTGGAATAGTATCAGGGAACATAGCCAAGTTACGGACCGTGAAAGGGCACTTTTTGTAATAAACACGGACTGAGACCAAAGCAATGCACGCTCCAATGTCTTGAAAAGCAAGATAAAATCCTTTCTTGTTTATTGGCCCAACCTCACGAACTTCTGTGTTGAGTTTAAGAATGCGGTCACCCAAGTCCATCTGGGTAAAGCTCTCATCAGCTGCAATAGTATCAATTTTAGTGTACTGGTTTGGCTTGAATTTTAATCCATGAGATTCATCTGATTCCATGTAGTAGAGATTAAAAGTTTCCTTGCAGGTTCCCAGTACCCACGGAATACTGTTGCAGTCTCTCAGGGTAAACTTCATTTCCACATAAATTTTCTGTGCAGCATCACGGGAGATCCAGTTTGTTCGCAGCCAGTTGTTTTGGTTCGGTTCCATCACGTTACATACCTGGTATGTATGAATGGGACGATTGTGTTCATCCATTTCAGTTATGGCATCCCACTGAAAATAAATCAGATTGTGATAAAAATCAAGAAAGATAAAAATTATACATATACAGAGGCAATCTAGACACACACGTATTTGCATTTATGGTCTAGTTAAAAACAATTATTTACTTAAAGATTAGAGGAAAAACTATAGTTAGAAGCTGATACCAACCACAGAAGAGTACGACAGTTTTCAGAAGCTCTGCAATAAGCTTCTGTTAATAAAGTCTCTAATGTGGCTTCAATAGAAGACACACTGGCCATCTATGGTTCTAGTGGTAAATTCAATACACCTGAAAATATTCCTGGGCATCTGTTTCAATCCCCTGTGCTGAAAAATTTCCTATAACGGTCCCATTTGGCACGCTTGTGGGCTGGTTCTCCAGCAGTCCTCCAAGCAATTCCCACTGCTCAGGAGCACTGCACAGGCCAAGCGCCTGCAGCGGTCAGCAGCTGGGATGCAGCCACTTCAACTTGGTGGGTCTGAGGTACATGTACAGACTGTCCTGCCTTACACTCACTGTCGACACAGCAAATTGTACAGACAGATGTTACATTTCTGGCCCATAGGCTCTGTATTACACTTATTTCTTTTTATAAGAAAAATAAATCTGCCACAGGTATCATGTTATCTCTTTACCCTTACAAATTTTCTGTCTTACAGTTAGGAGCTAAAGTAGGAATTTGTTGTTGTTGTTGTTGTTGTTAAGTTTCATCATTGTAGCTAAAGAGCTCAGAAATCAAAAACACATCTATGAAAAGCTATTCACATGCTAAACATTAAAAATTACTGAATGCCTAATTCAATACATAATATGCTACCATAAAGGATTACCAACAACACCAAAATATCTTCAACAAAATTGAGCCAGCTTTCCACCAACAACAATATACCACTAAACATGAGTGTCTTCTTATAAAAAGACAGCAAAGTTGTAGTTCTGTGTCCAGAAATATTGTCCCACAAGAAGTTTTAGTGTGGCCTTTTGGACATACTGTTCTCTTATGGCATTCTAAATGTAAACTAATGTAATGAATGGGGTTTTGGCTTATTGATAAATATCACTTAAAATGCCAGACTATGATAACATTATAAAACATCAAAATACATGCTATTCATGTTCATGGCTTAGCATACTTGGAACACATCAGTTATGAATACACATTTAAGATTACTTGCCTACTAAAAAGAAATGAGCTTAAAATTGAGAAAGCAGTTAGGAATTGAAAAGCTGACCAACTTTCTCATCTTTGCAGTTACTTTGGTTAAATCACAGTACAGCATTTTAAAATTTTCTATTAAGTATATAGAGGTGTACATACAAAACATGTCAAAGCACATGTTCAAATTACCCGTAACATGCAATTGTGAGTACAATAGCAAGATAAGGACCTTACACGTCATCATTCAAACATGAATTCAAATACTATAGTCCAGTAATACATCCACCCTACAAATTCTTCTCTTGTAATATGCACAGTATCAATATATATATTTTATTCTTTAAAGCTAGATTTCTGAAGATGCATTTCGACTACTTAAGCAGTAGAATTTTCTGTGTCTACCTAGTTCAACATTACAAAGAAGGTAATGGTTGGCCCTCGGTCTACTAGATTGAGAAAATACAGGAAGTATGAGTTTAGTTTATATTTTTTAGAGCAAAGTAATAAATAACAATAAAAGTAAAGGAAAAAAGGGTACCATTTAGAATCACGGTGAAAAGAACGATTATTTGTTCATCTTTTTCTGCGGAAGAGGAAGATATTACTTACAAGTCAAGTGTTCATTTTCAGTAAAATCCCGATCATCAGATGATTCAAGGCCTACATGAACATTTACACAGGAAAAATCCCGTATAAATATGTAGAAAACTAGTAAGTGAGGCCAACTAAGTTTCAAGAACAAGTAAGGTTTCTATATGGAATTGGGAGAGGTTGTTCCCATCTCCAAGACCTTTCACACAATCTTTCCGTAAAAAAGAAAAAAAAAAAAAGGGTAGAAGGGAAGTACACCTCCTGTAAGAGTGAACTGACCCATTGTGGTGGAAGTAGCAGAAAAAAATCCCCAAACCCGTAGCTCCACTAGCCTGAAATTCAAAGTGGAACAAGGAATTCCAGGTGGAGCCAGAACTGACCAGAGGAGTGGGACTCCTAGTCACTGGAGTGCGTACCTAGGAACTATCCAGAAAAATTGAATCATAGAATATCTGAATTGGAAGGGACCCACAAGGATCACTGAGTCCAACTCCTGGCTTCCCAAAGAACCAAACTCCCCCCCCCACCCCCAAAAAAAAAAAAAAAAAATCAGAACACGTGTCTGAGAGCATTGTTCAAACACTTGAACTCCAGAACTCCAGCAGGCTTGGTGCTGTGACCACTGCCCTGGAGAGCCTGTCCCAGTGCCTGACTGCCCTCTTGGTGAAAAACCTTTCTGTGATATCCAGCCTGATAGGGTGGACAGGATAGGGTAAGTCAAAGTATTTACTGGCAACCACTTTTGGAATTCCATCTCCCAGTTGCAGCAAGAGTAATAGGACCTTCAGGCTAGGCTATTTTAAAAAACAAAAAACATACTTTTATACGATAACCAGACAATAACCAATGGTTGTCAAATGTTCTGCTACCTCATGGGATTTTTACATTGCCAAAGGCTTTTGACCTCCGAGTTTGGCACACATTCAGGAAGGACAAAGCTGCTACTTCATCATTTATGGCAACATCAGAAAAAATTCAGATTTGGTCAAAGTTGTGTCACAGAGGACTAGTTAGCACAGTGCCACTGCTCCCAATTTGGGATTTTGAAATATGATTAAAATATACCCTGCAGCAAGCAGTACATAATATCCCAAGTAGATCTTGGCTTTCAGAAAGGAAAAGGGGACTTCCACACTCTGATGGGCCAGGTCTCTTCCCTTTTGCCAAGCATGAATGCACACAGCTTGAATTAACTCAAGATTCCACAGCCATGGAGGATTTAGAAAAGAAAAAAGTGTTTAATTAAAATACATAGCTCCAAGCCTTAAAATCTTGCCAGTAGAGGTTCTTTAAAAGAGAAATAGAAGAATCTCTCACTTGTCGATCCCTATCATGCCTACCATATCCGTTAAATGAGATAAGGACATAGCAGCTTTTTCTCCATAGATAAAACACATCCCATAAGTTTAAGCATTATACAAATATAACCACAATGTAGATGTTTCGAAAAGTGTAAGAAGTTTTCTTAATTTGTATATCAAACCACATTAAAAGGAGAATGTGTAACAGGCTTCAGAAAGATCTCTAGCAAAAAATTAATAATCAGAATAAAAGTATAATAGGTAGGATGACAACATAGTTTTTAAAATGGAGAACAGTCCTCAGAACTGGAATAAACTAGATTAAAGCAAAAAAAAGCCTCAATATACTACTGTCTCTTAAGAATATTACAGAAAAAAATCGCAACATATTCTCCCCTAATATGAAATTCTCTTCAGAAATATTTATATATTCACTTTGAATCAATACCTTGAGTTGAACTTAAAAATTAAAGCCCCAAAGTTTGCTGCTAGCCATATTGTTAATAATATAAATCTACTACTTATGTAAGAAAGCAAAGTTTCAGCATTTCAATAACAGGTTTCAAAGACTAAAACAAGAGGAGTTCATCAAACATGGGCAGTGCTTCAGTTTATTCAAAGCAGATCTTACATGTTCCATGCCTGTGCCTTTCCCCTGTGCTCTGAGCTGTGCTACTGACAATTTCCAATTTGTGAAAATTGATGCATTAGGCAATAAAAAATATTTAAAAGAAGCATTTGCAAAAATACTGAGCAATAATCTAATCATACAAAAAATATTTTCAAAAAATTTTAACATCTAACGTTTTACCTAACCACTGTACTGAGACATACTGCATACGTTACGCTTATAAATACAGCTGTGAGCTTGTTGGTGCATGATCTTAATTACTATTCCTAGATATTAAGTGCAAATGAGGCAAGTTCTACCACCTCAAAATGTCAACATCAGAAGTCGGACAGAATTCAGTCTATGATAATCTCTGACAAGGACACATTCTTCCTTGGTGAAATACAATCTGCTTTTAATTTTTAAAAAAGCATTCCTCCCCCACCACGACAGCCAAGAAATATTAAAAAAAGTAGTTAAATTCAGTGCAACAAAGAAGCTGAACAATTTACTAAATATGCACTTGTTTTCTTTTGTATTTCATGTTATAGCTATCTTATAGGAAAGATGGGGAGAGACTTTATCAGGGAGTGTAGTGATTGGACAAGGGGGACTAAAAGACAGTAGATTTACATATTAAGAAGAAATTATTCACTCAGAGGGTGGTGAGGCACAGGCTGCCCAAAGAAGCTGTGGATGCCCTATCACTGGAGGTGTTCAAGGCCAGGTTGGATGGGGCTTGAAGCAACCTGGTCTAGTGGCAGGTGTCCCTGCCTGGCAGCGGATTTGCAACTGGATGATCCTTAAGGGACCCTTCCAACCCAAACCATTTTATGCCTTCAGTTACGCAAAATTATTCTTCTCTTAGACCTTAAAAGCAAATAGAAATATCTTACTGGCAATGTCAGCACTAGAATGTTGTAGCTCCTCCCAGAACACTTAACTTGACATGCATGAGAGGTGGCAGAAGCTGTGGCATTTTGACAAGATGACAGCTGAGACTACCTTCAAACTGAGTCTCTTGGCATCCTAGTGTACTGCATACTTCTGAAATTTTTCAGCACATTTTTTACCTTTCAAATCACACAAACCTGGTAATACTGATGGACACAGTAGCAGGATAAAGTTAGTTTGTACTGATGAAGTTCCAGGACTTGCAATAAAGGAGTTGAAAAAAAAAACATTTTGGAAAAAAAGATTTCAAAATTCTATTTTAACATTGTAACCAGCAGTGAAACCAATAAGAGATTCTATTTCACTTTTACTTGTGGCATAAAGCAGGAGTAAATATCACTGAAAGAGATGAACATGGAATCTGAAGATCAGGAGAGAATATGACAAATAATCCTTACATTTTTTCAAGTACAAGGTATGAGATAAGGCTACAAGCCACACTAAGACTTGAGTTAGATGAAAATCTCAACTGTTTTCATATCTCTACAAACTACTTTACAATCTGTTTCCTTTTAGAACATCGCTAATATTTAACAGCTGTACAGAGAACACCATAAAAAGCAAATGACCTGATTTCAATCTTGTTCTAGCTATAATACTGGCATTTGGTTTCAAAGTGTTCCCCCTTTATTTATTTTTCCTAAGCTAAATACTACAGATTTGCAAAAATCAAATACTATACTTAGATTTAAAAATCAGCAAGAGGTGTTTATTAAAAGTCAGTAGGTTATACTAAAGGCTGTATGAACCATGAACATTACCAAAAAAAGACTGCGTTTCACATATTGAATGTTAGTTTTAAACATTAGTTTTTCATAAGGAAATGTTTTAATGATAGCATTCTACAGAAGAGTAAACATAGCAGACCAGTTTCAGTGTGATGGAAGTAGTCATTACTTCCCTGAAGACGTGACGGTTATTTCAACAACATCTGAATCTTGACTATTATCTTTAAACCACAGTTGGCCTCTTAAGTGAGGCATTATCATGGTCAGAGTGTACTATTTAAGAGATGTTCAGTTGAACACTGGCATGATTTGCCCAGTACTAGCCATACTGAGAAGTAGATTTATGTGGGGAACACAGGAAAAAAAAAGACTGAGAAGATACTAGTCATTAAGGATGTAAAACTATTAGAGAGCATCCAAAGAAGTGCAACAAAGATGATGAAGGGTCCATAGGGGAAGATGTCTGAGGAGCAGCTGAGGTCCCTGGGTTTGTTCAGCCCAGAGCAGAGCAGGCTGAGGGGAGGCCTCATGGCGGCCTGCAGCTCCCTCACGAGGGGAGCGGAGGGGCAGGCGCTGAGCTCTGCTCTCTGGGGACAGCGACAGGACCCGAGGGAACGGCATGAGGCTGGGACAGGGGAGGGTCAGGCTGGGTGTTAGGGAAAGGTTCTGCGCCCAGAGGGTGGTCGGGCACTGGGACAGGCTCCCCAGGGCAGTGGTCACAGCACCGAGCCTGCCAGAGTTCAAGAAGGGTTTGGACAATGCTCTCAGGCACATGATCTGATTTTTGGATGGACCCATGTGTAATCAGGAGAATCACAGAATATCCCAAGTTGGAAGAGACCCACGAGGATCACTGAGTCCAGCTCCCAGCTCCACGCAGGCCTACCTAAAAACTAAACCATAGTTATTGAAGAGTGTTGTTTGTCCAAATGCTTCTTGAACACCAGCAGGCTCGGTGCCTTGACCACTTCCCTGGGGTGCCTGTTCCAGTGCCTGACCACCCCCTTAGTGAACTTGATGATCCTTGTGGGTCTCTTCCAATTCAGGACATCCTCTGACTCTAGTCCACCCTGTTGCTGTCTCCCAGCACCCTGTGGTGGCTTTGGAAGGTTGTGTGTTCCTACAGCAATTTGTAGCTCATCTTTGACTTCCAGTTCCAGGTACTGCACGTGGGAAGCAGAGAGAACTCATGGCACTGCACCAGAACCAACAAGAGTGCATCTTTTTTTCACGTGGAGACCTGTACTATAGGCTTTTCTCTATTGTGTCACTGGAGCCTTGTTACTTCCCACGTTTGCAATCTCCACTCTGCAATTTATTTGGAAACAAGGCCAAGCAGATTCTCACAGTTTAGCAGCAGAAGCCCTATTTGTATGTGAAAGATACACTACAATATTTTATTTTTATATCAAACTCCACAGTAAAAAGCTTTTCCAATTAATACGAATAGTTGCATCAAGCAGTTGAAGATGTCTATTTTATGTGGTCTGATATCTAGATAACTTCACACGTACTGGAAGACACTTCTCCCACAAGTTGTCACAGACTGATGAATTAATAGTGGGTTCTTAATCTCAGATAACAGTTATTTAGGCACTGATCCCAGCAGTAGCTATGTAATCTAGGATGGCAGTTTTAGTATCCTGCACAGCTCGAGATTATTTTTATTGACATTTTACTGTATTCAAAGAAAAATGCATGGACACCAGTTACTCAGGCCCAAGCCCTTACTCAGTAAGGTAAGGAATAGAAGAGACCATCCGACCTTATGAGTTCCGCACATTTTGTTTCCCAGGCTAGAAAGTTCCCTCACTTTTCTCATTAACCTTTTTACTCTAAGGACAATTCCTTAAAAAACAAGGGTTCTGCACTTACAAATGACTAACCAGTGTATCTTAGCTCATTCCCTATCAAGGAAAGGTGGTGGTGTGCAGCATATTCAGATATATGTACATACTAAGTACACAATAGGACCCCTGGGTAAAATATTTTACACAAATCCTTTGATGTTGAGCAAAATATGTATGGATAAATCCTAGCTTTGCATTCGGGGGAGAACTGAAGGAAAAAGCAGTGCCTGAAAACAACATGCAATAATAGATTAGGGAATAAAACCTGTTGACTTCAGCCACTCTGCAATTGACTAGGAAAACACATAAAGGCAAGTCCTCAAAGGTCATAAATTGTATTACATATCTGGCAACAGAAGAAAGCTTTCCTTTCTAAATCAATGAACAAAATACATAAGGGTCATGCTAAAGAGGTCTCTCGAAGGTATCAGAGAACTAGGTAATTCAGAAATGTAACTGTCAGTTACTTCTTACACAAAAACGGAGGCTGGCATTTGAAAACTCAGGGAACCTGAAAAAAAAGTGATGGGGTTTTCTGACATATATCCCTCAATCACAGATGTCCATTTCGAACAGGTCAAATCCCTAATAATAAAAAGTATGACTATGTTCATTATATAAAGCTGTTTCTTTGGATAGCAGCAGCCTGAAGAAAATTACATGTACAGGTAACTTCTGTACCCAAAAACAGTTCAGTAAGCAATTATTATATCCAAATAGGAGAAGAAAAAGGAAATGGCATTTTTTTTCCCTAAAATTTTAATTGGTTCTTCTATTATTGTCATTTAATGGAAGATTTTATTACTTGTTTTCGGTATCAGTATTTGCAGTATGGGAGTCTGCAAAAATTTACAAGTGAATTCTCACTTTCAGCTGTTAGTTCCTGACAATCTTGTTGATCCTATTTCCATGGAAACAAATTGAATCATAAAAATAAAGAGTTTTAAAAGTTGTTTTTTTTTAATTCCCTTACACTGTCTCCAGTGAGATGATCTCCACAGAAGTGGGATCAGAGAGGTCTAAGCTAGAAAGCAAAAGAGAGGACCTGCACTTGGCATGCAAAGTTGCTGACTGCCATCTACAAATGCAGATTTGAACTTCTGGCTGCTGTAGTGACATTCAAGCAGAAACAGCTATACTAGGTAACAGAATTGCAGAAAAATTCTCTTAATGTTCTTAGAAAATAAACATCTTAAAGCATAGTTCACAACTAAAACATTACAATGAAAACATCGAGTTTAAGGAATATTACAGAAACCAACAAAATTACTGTAAAGAAAAAAAGGCAGACAATCTCAGTTATCCATACGTTTCCCACCAAGTTTGCATAGCTAGCAAAACAGAACAGCAATTAAACTACTTAATCATTTAGGTTGGAAAAGACCTCAAAGATCATCAAGTCCAACTGTTACCCTAGCACTGCCAAGTCTATCAATAACTAAACCACATCCCTAAGCACCACATCTACATGTCTTTTGAATACCTCCAGGGATGGTGACTCCACCACTTCTCTGGGCAGCCTGTTCCAATGCTTCACAACCATTCCAGTGAAGAAACTTTTCCCAATGTCCAACCTGAACATCCCCTGGCACAACTTAAGGCCATTTTCTCTTGTTCTATCACCTGTTGCTTGGAAGGAGAGGCCAACCCCCATCCCACAGCTACCTTTGAGGTAGTTGTTGAAGGTGATAAGGTCTCCCCTGAGCCTCCTTTTCTCTAGGCTAATAACCCCAGCCCCCTCACCTGGTGCAGGAGCTCTGTCGCTAGGTGGAGCAGCTCCTCCACACAGGCACACCTCCCACAGGTGCTCCTGTACCACCATAAAAGTAGAGCACACCCCACAGCCCAACACCTGGGTAGCAGCACTTTCCTACCTGGGCTCTGTCTGGGGAGCTGCCTCGGTTGTGCTGGGTGCAGAGCTCGGAGAGCCCATGTCCTTTGGGTAGGCCAACACCACCGCTCCCTGGTGGAGCCAGCAGAACCCCACCTCCGTGCAGCCCACCCTCCGTGCCAGCTGCCGCACTGTGACTCCAGTGGCTGGGGCAGCCGCTGCTGCCACCACCACAGGATGGCTGCCACGGCCGTGCCCTGGGGCAGTCTCGGGGCAGGGAACTCCTGCAGGCCGCAGACTTTGTTCCTCCAAAGTCGGTTGCCTCAACCAAGGCTTACATTTAAACCGTGCCAATTTAAAGTCGCTTAAGGAATGCACACAGACACGTTAGGTTAGCTCTGTAGAACCATAACTGTAATTGTGACCCAAGTTTAGGGGTAAAGATGACAACAGTTTTCTACGTGGGCAGCAGCATATAGGAGCCTATGACAGTCAGTGGCATACCTCTCAAAATCTGTAGAAGTAAATGTAATTGGAAGGGAAGAGCAAAACCTGAATTTAAAAAAAGAATAATTAGGAAAGTTAAACAAGAGAATATAGGATGGAAAGTGGCAGATTATTTAGCCTGTTTTGGTTCTCAAAATACAAGCATTAATAGGTCTTGGACTGCAGAGCATTTATTCTATGGCTGAAGTAGCCAGGATAATGCAGAAAGCTGTTAATGCACTTAAAATTTAAAACCCCAAATGGCAAGTCACCTCCCTGTTATTTACATGAAGCACTGAGTACTAGAACAAGTGCAAGTATGAGCATCTCCAAATGATTCAGCCTTCCTTCACCCTGAAAGTTACTATGGTGCATATAAATGTTTTCTTCAGGCAAATGAGAATGAAATCTGGTGAGGTTTTGGAGATGAACCCTGGAATCCAAGTGAGACAACCTTCAGCCGTAAAACTTCAACAGCCTGCCACTCGTGGATTAGCCAGTGTAGGAACATCGGGACAAGATGACAAAACAGGGCAGCCCTGGTTGAGCTTTGTAGAAAACATTGTGGGCCTTTGAGAAGGGAAAGGGAGTCACACATCCTGAACATGAACCATTACACATATACTAGAAAAGATCAAACTCCAAGAAACATAATTTTGTTTGAAAGTACCTTATCTGATAGGCGCTCAAACTACCGAGGCAGTAAATCCATGTGACCAACATATAAGCGGTGTCATAATGCATCAAGGAAAAATATAGCCATGGAGAGATGTTTCTGCTGTTTGTATACCACAGAGAAAATGTTAAACAGAAGTCTGAAGTAATAATACATGTTCCCTTCCATTTTAGACCATAGGAAGGCAAAGCAGTATTGGAAAAGGGCTATATAGGAAAATGAAAAAACAAAATCGTACACATACACATACAGACTGTTTATAGCAAACCAATGCATAATTGAAGCCAAACACTAGCTTATAAAATGCCATTCTCCTCAGCACTCTGGAACAATGTCTTTGTTTTCCTGAACATGTTATGAACTGTAAAGACTCAATGACTTGAGTCTGCAAGGATAGCATGCCAGGGTGTAATTTTCTTTTTAAACGAGAGATGATAGTAAAACCTCAGCAGGAGGTGAGAGATGCCACAATACTGTGGTAAAAGCACTGCTGATCACCTTTCCAGAGGCATCTTTATCCCTA
The DNA here is from genome assembly GCF_964211835.1 of Anser anser. Lineage (NCBI taxonomy): Eukaryota > Metazoa > Chordata > Aves > Anseriformes > Anatidae > Anser > Anser anser. The sequence continues at coordinate 88,720,877 of NC_139720.1, forward strand.
TGTAATGCAACACTCCCACTGTATTCAGAATTGAATGGAAAGTGAGAGTAGAAAGTCAGCTCCTTTTCCAGATACTGTGCATCTTAGCTCTCAACCCAGCAGCATGCCCTTCAAAATCTGCTTGTGTGCCATCTTTGGGTCCTGGGCCATTTCTTTTGTAAAACAGAGGTCAGGAAGCTAAGAATATGTACACATAATGACATTTTACAGGTATCTGCTACTAGAATAGAGCTGATTCAACTGATCATAAGACAATTATCAAGGATGCTGCCAGGAAAAACAGAGGTCCTGTGCTGAAACAAAATGATGAACAATGCTGATGCTGGCAGGCTAATGAGAACAAGAAGCTGGCAATCCTCACTTGTCTGAATGAGACTTGCAGGATTAACTAAGAACAGAAAGAATAACAGAGCGGAAGAGACCTTTACAAAAAAAACATGAATAATTTCTACATTTACAGTGTCTCTAGTTCAGAGACTTGTACAAATTCAGAAGCCACCTGTTAATCTTCATCATTTATGACCAGCTCAGTGCAGCCATGTCTGTACTGTACTGAATTCGACCCAACAAGCCTCATGGTACTGGAGCTGGTCTGCAGCCTCCTCTCCTGCCATATCCCTACTTCCCATGGACCTCAGCCCCTCACATTGTTTTGGCCACCTGAAAAGCCAGAATACTGTCAGGGCAGGGAGAGACAGTTGGTACAAAAGATCAAGTCCTCAGTCTGAGACTGACCTTGCCTGCTCATGATTTAATGCATGCAGTACTATGACTTAAATAACTGACTGCTTTTTACCAGTCAACACCTTACAAAATAATGTAGTGCATCAAATCATAAAGGTGAGTTAAACGCACAGAGTTTCAAATATTACTTCCCTTTTACTTACTATTCAGGCTTTGAATCTTCAATTTAGTATTTGAAATTCTCCTTCAGCACTGGGAAGACGCTCTTTTGCCTTCAACTCTTTAAGAAACAGAGCTTTAAATAAATACTATAGAATCACAGCAAAAAGGTCCTGGCTATGTGCACACAGATACCAGAGCATAACTCAGAGTTTACCATTTTTATTTCCTAAATAATAGCTCAAAGAAAGCATTTTAGTTCCAATGACAATAAAAACTGTACAAATACTTAAGCTTTCCCATCAAAATCTGGTGGATCTCAGAGTCTATTGTTACATGGGCATTGGCACATTTAAGTTACTGCAATTAGCAAGCAATCAATGGGGTTAATACCGATGAAGTAAAACCCATAAGAGTATCTAACCATTGCTTCTTCCCATCTTTCCTTGATTCTTCAGGGAAGTCACTAGAGCTTTAAAAAAAATTTGAAAGTCCTGCCATTTCTGCTTCTTATTGAATTAGTACTAGTCAATTAGTGGTTTTAATTGAAACTATACCAAACGGAAACAATTAAGAATAATAATTACACAAAGCAGCTATATAAAGCAGTCCAAAGATGAAAAGCCTTACAAACACTAACACATTAATTCAAACTAAGACATAAAACTAAAGAAGCAAAACTAAAGATAATTAGAGGAAGGTAAAGTGACAGATCACTGATTTTTACCAGCATGCGCTGCAAGTTATAGTAATGAAGAGCTTGCTGTATCGGTGTGGATGCCTTTTATCTGACACCACGCTCACCTGCGTGAACTGAAGCAGTGGCACTTAAACTTCACTGTGGCACAACAATATTCCTTCAAGCACATTGCTGACAGGCTCCTTCAGAACTGCCCATCATTTCTCTCTGACTATTGTGCTGCTGTGTGAAACCGAGCCTGCTCCCATGGCATGTGGCAGGCTGAAACACCTGCTACCAAACTGCTGATGAACAACTGAAGATGTTCATCTTTCATTGATCACTTTGTGTGATCATCATCACGCTAATGTGTTACCACTGTGTACCAATAACATAATTCATTACTTCATTTTATTTCCAAGCTGCTTATCCATTTGCAAAAATCAGTATCAAAAGGGGAATGACCTCAATTAGAGACATAGGAATTATTATAGGGACAGTTAACTTGCTATTACTTGGCTTGCAGGGGATCTTGATACACTCAAGTGAATGCCAAAAGGAATGGCATCATATCCCACTGTTTAACTATACCCAGAAGTTCTGGAAGTAAAATCTGAGAGGTGAGCAGGAGAACTAATTACTGGAAGGGTAGTAAGCTGAATAAGCTAAGCAGCAGCACAGTCTATTTGCTTTCAGTTCCTAAGCTTATTCACACATTCTAGATACATACATTACAGCTTCAGATACTTTCTCAGTCAAATCAGTCTGGAGCATAGAAATTCTGCAGGCTAACTTCCATTAGAGGTTGGAAATGTGTTTAACCTGGTCTCCAGAATATGTTTAGAAACAAATACGTGAAATGAAATTCAGAAGCCTGCAATATGAGTAACAGATTCTCAGATGAGCATACCAGCCTCATCCATATAGTCTGGAATTCCAAAGCAGAAACAGAAGAAAACAAAAAGGTAAAAGAAAGGAAAATAAAACAATCGCCAGTGTCTTCCAGCAAATCAGTTTGTTCATGCTTCCCAAATAATTGCATATTTACTGAGAGCTTGTATAGTACTGTCTCCTGTGGGAGTCTAAGCTCAACCATACTCATTTTAAATTACTGGAGGAAAACAACTTGCTACCCTTCCCTGGTGCTCATCCCATGTCTGAGTTAACAAAAGGAGGAAGCATCAAGCTCTTATTATCATGATGTATATATAAACCAGTATAGAGAAAAAAAAAATCACTGGAGTCGAGTCCAGTGTCAGAGCAACCTGCTCATCCATTTCCTCTTCTCTACACAGTGGTCCATTCTCCTGCTATGGCTGAATAAGAGATATGAGCTATGATAATGAATAATTCACGTGCTTTTTCAGCCTCCCCCATCCTCATTGCCCATGCTTTTAATTAGATAAAAAACAAAGATATTTTGTAAATCGATTTGTGGCAAATTTAATAAGAGTAAAAGAGAAACATTTTACTGTATCTTGGTTTATTTAGAATAAAATTTCATAAACTTTTTTCATAAACTTTATTCATAAACTGTGTAAAATAGATCCCATCTATTCTTTGTTGCATGCACAACTTTGAATCACATGGGTAGGTACTGAGTACTGATTTGTTCATATCTGTATATTTGATGGAGTAGGCCAGTCTATCGACTTACATAGGTTTGCAATCTCTTCAGGTTCACCCAGTTTAGGGAACAGCTAGAAGGTACTGATTTAATGAATAACTCCCTGTGATATGCAGAGGTGTTCAGTAATTATTTTCTCAGAAGTCTGTAGTTCCAGTTTCTGAAGGGAAAAAAATATACAGTGCGAGGTGAAGAGATTTATCTTCTATTGCTCTATTGTTAGTTCAGTAAGCATTGTTTTCTTAGAAGAACAAATAATTCACCCTAAGATAAGACTAACGAACTTTGGTTGTCCAAAAGGGCCTTGTTTGTAAGATGAGGCATCACTCACAGGGCATTCTGTGTTAGGAGCATGTCCTGAGAAAGTCAGCTGCAGTTTCAAGGAAACCATTTGTCACTGATTGATGGAGGCATAAACATCATTTGTCTTTTATCTGTTTGAAGGGATGGGTTGAACATAGAAGTAAAAAATAAGATGTAGTAGTATTCCACCATATCAAATGCTTTACTCCCACTGAATGTGATGCCTAATGAAAGCATCTTCACTGCACTCTTATGGCAAAGATTTTGAAGCTTCTTCAGACTTACAGTCCTATAAAAATACCTTTCTAGCTGCAGCATTAACTATCACAATCTTCAACTGCTAAGCATTTTCTGCAGTTATGTTGCACACCAAACTAAAAGTAGGGGTTGATTTAAAAAAAAAATCCTCCTCGCTGTCCTATGCAAGTTAGTGTTGATAGAAGTCAACATGTGACTACATTGCAATCCCTCCCCAGACGTCTTCATGACCACAGGCTGTGTACCACGTGTCTTGTCTATCCAGTACAACATTCTAAGGAATTTATAAATATCTGAAGACTGCAAGACAAAGACAGAAGATAGTAAAAAAAAATAAAATATGTAGCAATGCAAACTTTCCTTCCCCTCAAAAGAAAAAATAATCAAGAAACACATGAACTACAAGTCTTAGTTCTGTGAAAATTTGAGTGCTCAAGAACATCACGTTTTACAAAGGATGTCAAGCCTGAGCCACATAGTTTTCATCTTAAAAGTACACTATTTACGGCAAAGATATTTAAACACGACATGTTCATTTGCTTTTAACCCCAGGAGATTTTTAAAAGTATATTGATAACTTTTAACATAACGTCATTGCTTCTTACTGTCATGACCTATAATAATCTTTGCATTTTCCAGATTTTGCAATTGCAATAGCAGCAACTGACTTCCTCAAGTACAAGGAGTCTTATTTCACCTGTCAGAAACCTAGAGACATATTTGGACCCCACTGTAGATAAGCTGATTTACAGCCATGCAGAGCATCCACCAGCTAATGACAATTCATGACAGCTGTGGGCATTCAGGGACCATCAACTGCAGGTCAAGTTAGATATCAGGTTCATTTTATCATTCACCAAAAGAAAGATCACACTTCTTAGCATGCTCCCCCCCCCCCAAACTGCCTTTCAGTTGTCACAAGCATCTCTCCCACATGAGAACTCTACTACATTATAGTTGAACAGAATTGTTGAGATATTAGCCCAATGTACCTACTTAATACATTGCCTGCCAGCATGATGTCCTTTCAATGCAAAAATAAGACTCATTTAGGCATGCAATTTCTGAGCAGCAAAAAGGAGTAACAGATTTTTGGCATAGGTCTTCATGTGTTTGTGTTGGTTTTTGTTTTTATGAAGGAAGGGCACTAGGAAGATTAGAGTTTTATTTAGAACTTCTACATCAGTGGAGGTTTTCACACCATTTAAGATGCTCCATGACTATCTTATCTGGTCATTGAACACATGGCAACCAAAAAAGCAAATAGGTTTATAGATATTATACACTAAGCTAAATTTTTGCTATAAAAACACAAGATATTGTCATTTTTGTTACTTTAATTATGTTTTTATCAGAGCTTCCAGTTCTCTAGAATATGAAAGTCAGAGCATTCATAGGGGCAAGGGGATGAAAGCAGTTCAACTCAGATTTGGGAGTCATGAACCACAGAAAAATTCCATGCTGTAGAAGTTAAGAGGTTCCACAAGAACCAAAAATCTAGGAAAAGGGAGGACAAGAACTTCAGTTTGTATCTTCCTATTTCACTCTCACTCCAAGAAGTATCCTACAGACCACAGCAATTACTATCTCCACTATGCTATATGATGCAGCTGGTCTCCTAGCATAGTATTTAGTCTAAGAGGTGGTCTTCAGGAAGTGTCCACAACTCTGGCTCTTAGTAGCAGAGCTAAATAGAGGCTTTTAGAATGCTAGTCTGCCTCATAATTTATATTTAAAAGAAACATGGTCTAGATGATCTTTCAAGGTCCCTTCCCAATCCCTAACATTCTGTAAAAAAAAAAAAAAATCTATCATACTGTTGAGTATATAAACTATTACATCAAATTACTATGATAATTGTTTATTAGTTCTCTGATGTTCATTCATTATTGCCTACTTTTCATGATTGCAGAATAATGACTACATAAGGCTTCCAGTTCCCTTACAAAATGACTTATTAGCATATGATCACACTGGAAGGCTGAATTTGCAACTAGTGACGATACAAAAAGAAATCAAAAGCAGCAATTCTCCCTTCTTACAGGTATGAACTCACAGCTTTCAAAACTTCCTCAACTCTTTGACCTTTTTGCATTTGGGACAAGACCTGGGAACACATCCTCTCCCCACAAACCCGGATTATTTGGGGAGGAAAAAAATTGAAGCTTTTAAAAAGTGAAGCAGATAGGGAACTTCAGGTCTCCTCATGTAAAGGAGCGAGGGACTGAGACTTCGAGAATGCAGACAACCCACAGGAGGTAGAAAAGAAGCATATAACCCAGACACTGGCAATCACACTGTCATTCCTCAGCACATTTCTTTCTTTGTCAGTCGCAACCATATAGACAGGAGTAGACAGACAATAATTGGGTATGATTAATTGAAATAGAACATTTCTGTCAAATTTGTATAAAAATGGATACGTTATTTTTACTGCATAGGTTTATATATATATATACACACGAATTGCATTTTTCTTCTGTACCCCATCTTCAATACAAAACTCTTACGCATTCTCATGAGAATCAGTCTCAAGATTTCTGTCCTTTTTTTGTCAGATTCAAGAGACTTGTGTATATAGTGCAGTTCCAAAAATGCATGTGCAAAACATTCTGGACTATATTATCCGCTAATCATAGTCTCAGTACCTTCTGTGAAGGTAAGTACTTGCCTAGAGCACGGTGTGCTTATAAGTTCAAGTCATCGCCCCCACCCTCCCCTTCCAAAACACAGCAAAACTTCTCCCTAGCCCTTGTAAACTTTTTGCTGGGAAGTTGTTACGTTATCTCAGTTTACATTCAGATAAACCTGGAAGTGCTGGCCAGGCAGTTCCCAGCTAGAAACTATGTGGTAGTACCTAATACTGTACTTACGTATGAGATGCAGTATACTGCTCTTCTGCACAAACCTGAGATGGAGGATGGTCAAAAGGAAAACTGTTTGTGTAAACTGATTTTTGTACACTATTGACCTGCAATTCCTTCACAATTTCTCAGCCATCTTTTGAAGCAGGTATGTTAAATAAATGTACTTAGGTACATTTGTGTGTCTGTTTTCTAATGAGCTCTGGCAACAGCTCATAATATATAGCAAGCTAGGGTAGTTTAATATACTTCCATCCAACTTTATATAAAGTTTCATTAGTTTTGCCAGCAACAACAGGAAAACAAAGCATGTATTTGAAAAATAAATAACAATAATCTACACTTACATTCCAGTTCCAGTATTAAATACTGGTTACTGAAAATAATCACACTAGTTTTCAGAAACTAATTATCTGGTTATTCAGACAATTCAGGTAAGCTAAGTTCCCTAAAGCTCACCTTTTATAATTGTTGCAGGTAAGAACAGTCAGTTGAAGTTTTGTGGACAATGTGAATTGGATGCAGAATGAAAGAGCAACACAGTTGTCAGTATTTTTGTACTCAGCTGCTGTACAGGTTATTGTTTTGAACTTGTAGAAAACTTGATCTTAGCATAGCAGCCACAAAACTAGTAGATTAATCAAAACAGAAGAAAGACAATGAACAATTGAACAATGAATTGAAAAATGAACAATGAATGTTAGATGCAAACCTGACACTTATGGTATGTAAATAGCAAAAAGCACGTATACTAAAGCCTCAAGCTAGTAAAAATACATGTAAATTCATTACACTCTGCAAGATTAGGGCTTAATTTGTTCTCTTTCTAGAAAGAAAATGAAATGGGATTTCTATATCTGACTTTATACAGAACACATTTCTTTAAAATCTGATACAGGTACCCAATATCTTTGCAGATTTCTTAATTCTTTGCTCTGCATGCATATTCTTACATAAACTTTGTATATGCAAAAGAGGCATTTGGACTTAGGATTTTGAAATGAAAAAAAAAAAAAACACCGAAAAATTTCAGGTGAAAGTCACTTTAGCAGCTTCTGTTCAATAGGATAAGCTATTTACTATAAAGACCGAATTTAATTTTTACCCATATGTTGTCCCAGCAAGAAGAAAACCACACTACTCTACAGAAAGTTCACACTGGGACTAGGAAGTGTTAAGATTTGTGTCAACTCAAGAGCTTGTAAGTACATAGTATGTCAATAATGCTGACCCTTCAACACTTGATAGTGTCTGAGGGCTCAGAGCTACTCCATACTCCTCAAGTCTTCTCTCTCATTCTGGGTGTCCATCAACTCCACTTCCTGCTACTTACATTTCTTCCAAGTTATGCTCTGAAGGTCATCCTTGGAACTATCTTCTGACTGATATTTAATGATATATTGCTTGTGACCAAGACTTTCAAATTCTGTTTCTACCCCTACCATACCATTAACTTGTGACACCATTTCTTCCTGCCACTGTTCTGCAGTTCACAGCAGTTCAATTGTTTTGGGCTGAAAAAAGGGCTGTGTCAGGGACTGCTCCACAAGCCAAAATACTTCAAAATACTGGCTGTTCTTTTTTAATTGCACTTCTATGGCAAAAAGTTATTTTTAATTATCTCAGCAATGATTTACAGTAAACTGTAACAGCACAACTGAGAAAGGTGTGGTACTGGTGCAGCAGCAGTTTCTTGGCATGCAATCTTTGCTGCCAAAGTATCAAGAGGTTATACAGTCAGCTACTAAGAGCTCCATCCCCTTTCTTTTTCACAAATTTTTCATGAATGTTTCATGATTTCAGCATTATACAGGAAAACTATATATACAGACCCCAACCTTGTGAACATTGACAGATCAGGTAACCAAAAAGACAGTTTTCTAATAAATCACACAGCCAGACTCTACAATTTTTCTGCCCAATGTCCTAGTTCCCTGCCCCTTCCAGAAAATCCAGCTCTACCTCCCTACCAGTTTTCCACAAAAACTTCACAGGGTATAGCGTTAACATTCACAGCAGGACCAGGAACAAGGCGATTTGCCTGGCAATGCAAAATTTGCTGTGAGCAAATCCCTTGCTCCATCCACTGGTGTTGAGGTTGCTGAGCACAACTCAAAGCCTCCCACAAAATCTGCCATGGTAGTCTTCCACGAAAGCTGCCCCTGCATGTAGGTGCAAATATCACCAGCATTGTAAGCAGACCCTTGACCACAATGTGCAGATCTAGAAGAAATCCAATTTAACAAGCCTTTCAGAGCACAAGCTCCCACCTCCCCAGTTGCTTCCTGCCCATGGTCAGCCTCCATCTTGAGGATCTGAGGGGACAATGCTGACCCTCACCAGCCTAGTGTTCCCTGCAGTCCATCTTAACAGGCGGTTTAGAACAACACAAAGGTGTTCTTCCATCCACTACTACCTCAGCACATTGGTACTGAACACTTATAATTAAACAGTTGTCCTGTTTGTGGGATTTTGGCAGGTGAGGGAAGGCCAGGATGATGGGTAAGATCAGAATCAATGCAGTGAATGTAACAGTAAAATAAAAACAAACTCTTGTATGCAAAACAACAGTTAATCACCTGAGCTGACTGCAGAGCCTCTGCTGGGAAGCTTAAATACAGAGCTAGAAAAATTAGCAAAAAAAAGCTTACTTGGGAAAGAAACATTTGGCATCTTTGAAATCAAGAACTTAAGTTTTTATTTTTGTCTTCAATGATGCATTTTGTCCATGCTTTTTTTTCTCCTACAGAGTTCACAAAATGTCTTTTATTCTTTGGCAGCCACATAAGAAGTAATTTTAAAACCTCTGGGTGCAGAAACTCTCCTTTGGGGTTGTACTGTTTACAGGACCTTCCTTGCTGTGTAGAAATGAGCAGGTACTTCAGGCTGAACGATGTAGCAGCTACTTAGAGCTATGCTGTTTTTAATACTGCTGCCAAATAAAGTTTTGCTGGAAACAGCAATGAGTAAATTATACAGGTTCTTGCTTTTTTTCCCCAGCAACTTAACTTATATTTTCCGACAGAATATTTGGCCTGCATAATTGCTGTTCTGCCGAAATGCTCTACAAAAATACCAACAATTATGCTATAAAATGTCACGAATCAATAGCACTGCATGCAATATCTAATATATGCTAAGCCCCATGAGCTTGCTCTTCCATTTTTTACAAGATACTTTTTGCTTACTTTCAACATTAGAGTGTTGAAATAGCTATTATGCTTTAAAGACACAAAGAGCTCCAGTAATCTTTGATAATATAGACAAAACTGGCTCCCCCACCCCAAATGAAGTCTGTTGGGGAAATCACAGGAGGAATAAGACATCAATTCTAGGCAGCCCCTCCATTTTTAACCTTTTCATCAATCTGCTCATGGCATTTAGTGTTTTTTTTTTCCCCCTACTTTAAATATAAGGAATATTATACAGCTGTATTTTAATCTCAGTTTGAGGTATTTTAACTTACGTGACAGATAAGATCATAAGCTTAACAAATTCTGTCACGTACACAAAAATTATTGCAGACAAATAGCTTGGGAAATATTGCGCTAGGTATTAAAGCATCCTGTGCTAATTAAAACATTTTAAAGGAGAAAACGAGTGAGCATAGGAACCAAAATATTGTATGCATGCTAGAGTATAATTTAAAGCTTGAAAAATTTGCAGGGCTGATTTTCTAAGTACACACCCCAAAATGTCACTCATTCCTTAAGAAAACAGAGAAACTGCCATTGTGCCAGATGACTTCTGCACAGCAGTAGCTACTTACAAATACTTTGCAACTACTTATATTCCAATCATTTATTTTTCAGTTTGCATAGTACCAAATCAGACTGTCTTGAATGTTTTGTTGTTTTTTGTTTGTTTTAAGTTAGGCGGGACTTGTTTTGAATATTATCATTGGTCATAGTCCTGATGTAACTGCTGCACTTTTCCAGAGCTACTTAATTTGAACCTACATGCCCTTGAACATTTGAAGAGCTGAGAGCCAACCACATTGCCTCTAATTCTGGATCTCCAAAGGTACTTTCAGGAAGCACATCACCTGGTGAGTTACCCTTATAAAAGGTCCCTGTGCCATGTATGTAGATTCTAATAGAAGTGTCAATACAGAGATTATAGTTGCTTACTTATTGCCAGGCCTTCCAGTTCATTGATACTTCTTCAGTAGCACAGGACAGCTGTAGTGAAGGATATAATCATGTGCCAAAGACATCAAAATCCACACAAACTAAGATATTCTTGAACCGTTTTCTTGAATATTCATAGGCTTTTTTTAAAAAAATAAGATTTACAGTTTAGGATGCCACTATTCTTCTTCTGTAGCTTACTTCTCATGGACAGAATAAGTCTGTTTCTTTCATCTATCAAGCTTGCTTTACTAACTTAAAAACAAATCCAAAAATTTTATATTTCAATAAACCAATGCACCCAGATACAATACACTACTTCGAATTCAGTCTTGGTACAAGCCCAGGTAAAAGAAACAGGCTGTTTGCTTGGTCTCGGGTTTCTTTCCCAAACACAGTATGTGAGTCATAATCCACTCATGTTGTTGAATCCTAATATTCCAGATAACCTGGCCAAACTTGGCTACTTCATGTACATGATATTTTCAATATCACTTTTTCCCCAGCAAACCTCTAGGCACGAAGATGGTAACTCCTAGCTGCCAGATAAGTAGCACAAGAGAAAGGTAAGTAAAAAGAGTTGCTCAGTATTTCACAGACACAGGACTGACTTTCTTATCGATCCCAGCCACGACTCATTTTACACCATATTCTCTGAGAAAATGGACCCGAACTCCCAGAAATAAAAGAAAGAAAGTTTTACTCTAGGTTGTCTGATGGTACACAAAGATGTCTTCTTGCTGAGGATTTCCATTGATTAAACTGAGGCTTATAAGAGGAGAATATTTGAAGCTGTATCTACCTTTTCATCATTCATAAGTATACAGCACACAAATAGGCCAATACGGGTCACAAAAATCTATGGAAAATAGATAATGGGAAATTAAAATAGTAAATGTATAATGAAGATAATGATCTAACGTTGGAAGAGGAAAAAAATAACAGATGCATAAAGTACAATTCTGTCTCAATTGAATACATGCAGAATAATCCAACCATACTGCAGAAGCTGATGGAGCTGATAAAAACAATAACAATGAGAAACTGTAACACCACTTACAAATAAGAACCTTTCTGGCCACAACTCTTCAGAAAAGTCCCAATGCTCCTCATGAGCCTTTAGTGGGAAGGAACAGACGTAGATCTGTATTTTGGATTATGTTCTGGGTTTTGTTGGGATGGAGTTCATTTTCTTCATAGTACCCATAAGGTGCTGCACTTTGGATTTGTGATTAAGACAGTGTTGATAACGTAGAAGTATTTTGGCTATTGCTGAGCAGTGCTTGCACAGCAGGGAGGCTTTCTCTGCGTCCATCTCTGCCCCCCAGAGCGACTAGGCTAGGGTGGGGAAGAAGCTGGGATGGGACATGGCTGCAAAAGCTGACCTGAGTTGACCACAGGGATATTCCTTACATAACATCACACTCAGCAGTAAAAACTGAAAGGAGGGGGCTTTTAGACCATTGCTCAGTGACTGGCTGTGAATCAGTCAACTTTTGAGAGGTGGTGAGTGCCTTTTCACCCTTTGGTTTGTGTTCTCCCTCTCTCCGTCCTTCCCTTATTGAACTCTTTATCTTGGCACATAAGTTTTCTCAGTTTTTCTTTTCCCATTCCCTCCCCTGTCCTGTTGTGATGTTGGGGTGAGCAAGTGGCTGGGTAGTGCTCAGCTGCTGGCTGAGGCCACCGTACCACAGATTGAAATAGGTTGCTTGAGGGTTTGGGCTTCTTTACTTCTATCAAGTAAGTTTTTACAGCTAAGTTTTGTTATTATAACAGGCAACATTAGAATCTAAACCACGCAAATAAATTATTTTTGAAGAAAATATTAGTTTTTATATATCCATTTATCTAAAAAGAATACAGTAAGCAACACTAAGTTTAATACTGCATTATGCAACAAGAGGTGTATACGCTACCATTCCTTGTATATACGCCAGAGTAACATTCATAGTACTGAGTCTGTCTCAGAAATATTACTGTATTACTCAGTTTTAGAAACATGACTTAAATCATGATCATGTTAAAATTCTGCTCCCATACACATGAAGCCTTTGATAGAGATTTAAGTTCTGAATAATATTTACCCTCAGTGCTTTACTATTTTGTTTACCAACTTCAGAGAAATTTAATGAGAAGAAATGATAAATTACTCTAAAAGTTTCCAGTATTCAAGAACATTATTAATTATTTATTTTTAAATGCCTGGTACCCTTAAGATTTTTATTATAAAAACTTTGTAAGGAAGGGGGAGAAAAAAAAATATCTTCAAAACACTCCCTCAACTCCCAGCCAATATAGCTGGTAGTATTTTATGGGGAGCAAGTTGATCAGCACAATTTTAAACACTGCAGCTTAAGTACAAGCCAGTAAAACAACTGTTCTTGTAAGAGAGAGAAGAGAGGCAAGGATGGCTATATTTAGAGCATAACAGCTAGCTGCAGCAGCATCCTACCCCTAGCGATGTCAAATAAAGGATGCACAGAGATTTAGGAACAGGGCCCTGCTAAGTTTGCTCTGTACTCCTGCTCCAGAGCAGTCTCCCGGCCACCAGCTGTCTCTCAGCCTAGCCTCACTGAAAGTTGGCGTTTCTAGGAGCCCTCTTTCAGACCAAAATTACCATCCAAACTTTAACAACAGCAGCAACAAAAGTGAGGGCTGACAGGACACAAGAGCCTCGATTTGGCTGGATGGGAGAAATGGTTAGATGTAAATTTGAACCTCACCATTTTCAGAGTTTGCCCTTATCGACTGCTCTAAGCAAAGAGAGATAATAGTATTGTAGGACTGTGCTAATTACCTCTTTTCCATAAATTTCATGTAATTCACATTGCAAACAGTTTATCCACATGCTATAGTTTTAGCTGAAGCAGCTTTATAAAATAGTGAATGCAAACAGATGGATGTTCTGATTCAAACATGCCTGATTCTCAGGCATGCTCTGAAGACAGAGAAAGTCTGGTCTAGTCTGTCTTTACTCTTCTGAGCAAAATAAATGCTGTTGCATCATATATATATTATTTTGAGCAATGTTCTTTTGCATACTGTGTATTCATATCGTGTATGAGAATGTTTCTTTGTAGAAGTGGCTTAGAAGCATAAGGATGCAGAATATATTTTCAGACCTGTATCACTGTTGCTTTTGCCTTCCCTTTCTGTAAAGGGTTTTGTATAATTGCAGAGAACTTTTCTTCAAGAAAACTTTTCAGTCAACAGCACTGTTTTAAATTTCATCTTCTATGTACACACAACATCAAGAGAACAGTTGCACTGAAAGATCTATGGTATTTTGTTTTGCTGTGGCATTCAGCTTCTCACAACAATGAAAATAATTAATATCTATTAACATGCACCCAAGCAGTTTATATGAATAAACATTCAAATGAGAATTTTCAACTTGTGCAAATTATAACACTGTGCTTGTTTAAACAAAGAACACTGGCTCATTTTTAACCTCTTTTTCCAGAAAGTTCAGTACTTTCTCATTGACAGCCTTCCTGAAGTAACTGATATTAGCACAGACACAAAATAAAGCAAACAGCATGAAGGGCTTCCTTACTAAAAGACATGATCTTCTCTGCCCCTGCTGGCTCTGAGCATGCACAGGTAGCAGTACCCACAGCTACCAAACACCAGCATCCCAGCGTGGTGAGCTAAGAGCCTAGCTGGTGGTTTTAATTAAAATGCAGTCAGCTGAAAATCATTAGTATTGCAGAGAACAAAAAACAACCTTTACTATACTGGGCACGGGTAATAAAGTTTTGTTGTTTTAACTCACTGAGCTCCATCTGTGAAGGTTAAGATGAAGGTTAGCTCTGATAAGATTGCAACTGTTTTGTAGACCCTGTGGTTCCATATCATTCAACCCTTACCTCCACAAGCTGAATCACAGATTTCATTACAAGATTACACTTTTTTTTTTCTTAGACATTAACATTATTTAAACAACATTCTTGAACAGCTCTATAATGGAAGCATGCCTATAAAAAAATAAAGTAAATTTAAAGCAGGCCATCTAAATAAAGCATACCAGCCAGGACTGTTCTTTAAGGCCTCTGGCAATTTAAATTCTGACAATGTAAGAAAACTGCAGTTGATATTCTAAGTAATGGAAGTAAATGGAGACATGAGTAGTCTGAAAAGACTTGGAAAATGATAATAATACTTTGTAATAAAAATTACGCTTTTCAGTTGAAAATATTTTCATTTTGTGAAAGTTGTGTGTTAATTTGTTAAACAGCCCGACGGAGGAAAATTCTCATTATTAAGATATGAGATTTTCCACTTTTATTTGTTAAGGATTTGCTTTGGGGGAGTGGGGAGAAGAGGCACATGTATGTGTCAGTGCATACCTGCAGCTTCCCCTAATACAGGGAGGACAATAACTCAAAACTGAATGTACAGAAGCTTCCCCGAGCACTAAAAAATGTACCTGGATTTTCACACCTTAGTCTAACAACACCATAATATAATACAAAGACCATAATAAGCATTTGCAAAAAGCGTTTGAAATCTAAGAGGCAGACAAATGTTAGGTCTTATGGCATTCTTATAGCATAAACTTTTCAATACTTAAAAAAAAAATGCTCAAGTTCCATAAAACGGAGAGAAAGATGGAGAGCACCAGTGATGAGAGTTTCAAGTAAGAGAAATTCATCAACATCATATTAAAGGACATATTTGGTGTTAGATCCCCTTGTTCTCCACTTAGGTGATGTGGTGATCTGTTGAAAGCTGGAAGTGGTATTTGGGATTGAAGGCCCCAACTGCCATTTAGGGTATATGGATAACACTTTGTGCTGCTTGTTTTCTCTGAACAACATAGATAAGGGCAACATACTTAACCTCTTTGTACACTAGTTCTCCATTTACAACAGAATGATGCTTCAGGTCACCAGTCAGCAATCTACTTAGAAAATGACAAATACAATAGTAATAATAAAGCTAGGAAAAAAAAAGTCTAAGCAGCTTTTCAAATGAATCTTAGAAGATCTAGGAATTACAGACTGCTGAATATCTCCAGGAGTTAGACTTGATGATCCTTGCAGGTCCCTTCCACCTCCAGCTATTCTATGATTCTGTGATCTAACAGAGATTAATTTTTTCTTTAACATAAATATTACAAAAACAACAACCATTTCAACTGTTTCAGAGAATCACTATAGATACACATGCTTCCACACCTACAGATATTCAGCCTTTTCTCTACCCAGATTTCCTGTTATACCATGCATGCCCCCCCCCAAGGAAACCAAAGACCCTACAATCCCAAATCACACACCATCTCAGTTTAATTTTCATTTCTGCAACTTTAAAAAAAACAGGAGAGAAATGATTCAATAGTGCTTTTTACTAATAGAAGTCCTACAAATAGAAATAAACAGATTATGTTAGCTTATTTCTGATTCAAACTGTTGATCCTATTTTATTATCCTTGGTGAAGGGTATTCTGCATTTCTCACATCTGCAAGGATAAGTCTGCTTTGTAGAGCAGGCTAATATCCCACGATCTAACAATTCAATTAATTTGGAATGTGCCTTACTGATTAATAAGAGTTTTTACAGAATTGGGTATGTCATCTGTATTCATATCCTGACACTAAAAACTACCTTCAGTCAACGACACAGATAAAATATTTATATTGAGATACTGTAAATTTAATTTTATTATTAAAATTTGATATTATCAAAGTTTTGTCTCATATTCTAGTCCTTAGTCCAATGCAGTTTTATAATGAGATTCTACACACCTACAGCCTAAATAAACTGGGCAAGAGACGCAGACGAAGTTTAATACTTTCTGGCCCCTACAAAAAAATCGGGCTATTTTGTTGGAAAATGAGAACAAACTTGACAGAGCACAGTGATGGAACAGCTGTGACGGCAGCTAGCACCACCATGTACAGGAGGAGATTTAAAGACACACCATTTTTCTAAAATACACATTTTAATGCTTTAGCACAACTTTTTATGCACATTAACATCAGTGAATTATATTAGAGTAGACTAGTAGTATGTAATAGTCATACTCATAGAAAAGTGCCTGGAAAAGTCTGAGTGAAGTTCTCAAAAAGGCCACGAAGCTCAACTCTAAACTTGTAAGGAACTTGCTCAAATGAAGAGGTTTCAAGTTCCACTGCAAAATAAACCCTTGCTTTTTTGATAACATGACAACAAATCTACTTCTCAGTATTCTGCAGGTCTTGTTTTGACCAAAAGCAAGAGGAACCCTCTACTCAAAGTAGCTTTGAGATGGCGTAATGCGTTGAGTAAACAGAAAAATCTCTAGGCCTATTTCTACCACTACAATGGAGGAAAAACAAAAAAACACCTTTGCTTATCTAAGACCGAGGGTTATCTCTTGTTTGTCAAGTGACACTCATCCCACAACTGTCTTCAGTCATAGCTCATGTATCATGACTGCAGATAAAAATTAATCAACCTCAGAAAATTGTTCTATTACTTTTGTTTTTCTCTTAACAACAACATCAAAAAAAGTGGTCAGCTGGTGCCCAATCTCCAGACTTGGTACTTAGACATGGTCATTAAGAAGGTTATGACCCTTTAAGAAAGTGGGTTTTTCTTTTGGCAGGGGTGGGGATGTTACTTTTCACATGTCCTAAAGATACAAGTCACAAACATGCCTTGCACTTCGAAACTGTGCTTTTTCAAAAATGAACTTTTGACTTTTGTTGATTAGAGCCTCTCTTCCTTCCCATTACACTGCTGCAAGTAAAATAGCCCCTGATATTAGGTATAAGTATATTTGTTCCAGTACAGAGCACACGTTGTTCATTTTTAACTGAAATATACTGTAAGATGTCAACTACGTATTTATTTCTAGTTCGCTCAAATGGAACTTTCCACTGGCAAAACACAAATAGCACTTCCAAGGTACATTTAATGTAGGTTTTATATTACAATGCAAAGCATAAGCCACAGCCCTGGAGAATGACAAAATGTCTGTACCACTCCTTTATTTAAAAAATGTTCCCAAACACAATCTAAAAGACAAGATGAGCACCAACTGGGATTCCTTAATGGCTGTTTAAATTTCACTGCACCATTTCACATGTCTGTACTTCCCAGCGATGATCTTCAGATGCTGCTGCTGACAAAGTTACTGATTCTGGAACAACTTCCTCTGATTATGGAAATTGTATGAGTAGGGAAAAACAAAATATGTCTTTAGTGATGACAGTCAAATTGTAAAATGGTAAGAGAAATCTATCATTTGCATTTCTTATTTCCCAGTATAGGCAAATCCACAGTACAAAGGAGACCCTTAGGAAATGAATCTAGAGTCATTTCCTCTTAGTTATTTACATCTTACTTCAAGACTTTTAACTATAATGAAAAGTCAATAGTTATTTATCTATGTAGAAAGGCTAACATCAAGCAAAAATCCTACTAGTATTAAAAGCATTTTATGAAAACCATAATAGGATTTAGTATTGGAAGTAAGTTGGGATGGGAATGAACTTCTGATAGAAGATATCTGGATTAAAAGCATCTGTTACATGCCTGCTGTATGCATCTGGACAACACAAATTTGTGCTTTTTAGGAACATATGTTCTTTGGAAAGGAGTCTTGCACATCTCTCAGTATGAAGTACTGTTACTGCTCAGAACTAAATGATGATTTATGGTAGTAAAATCTTAAAAGCTAGAGTATTTGTGATAAAACAGAACACACTGAAGTTCAGGGTTTAAAAGCATACCTGCTCACAACAACTTTAAAAAGCAATCCCTTGTGCTTGTTTGACACTGAAGAACTGAATGAGCAAATACTTGACTACAGACACTCCGCTAAAGCAATACACATGGTATGCTTTACATATGATGGGATTTTACACAAATCTGAATTGGGCTTTAATAATTTTCAGTATTACAAAAGGTATTCAAGGTACCATAAAATTATAAAGTGTATTTCATTAAGAAGAAAAAAAGGAGCAATTACTATTACCTTATGAATGTTTTATTTCCACTAAAAGAACAGTAGCCAGAAACAGAAAGAGTAGCTGATAAAGCATTGTAGTCAAACCCATAGAAACAATCTTTCCCTCATTCTAAGGTTCTCGTTGTACCATCATGTTACTCAAAACCTACAATTAGTAACCCAAAACTAAAAGATTGCACAAGGTATTTCTCCTTACTTAAGATTTCAGTTTAAAGGACAATGATCCAGCTTTGTGCACACGTATGGGTCTTCAGTCCAGCATGGAGAGTATATATAACACTACCTACTTTTACAGATTATTCAAACTGCATGGCTACATTGCTTACTTAAGAGGCTTTATTAAACATGAGTTCAGTGAGTTCCAGGCAGGTTATGTATCGCACAAAGTGATGCTTTTTAATATGAACAGTTATCCCCCTCTTTACAACTCACCAGTACCATGCCAAGTAATGGTTTCCAGTCATTACAAAGTTTACCATGACACAAAAGGTTGTGTAGTGGTGGTCTGAACAACCACTGAAAAAAATAAATTGGAAGTGACACCTGGATGTCATTGAGCCCCACCTCTTCCAGCCAGCAGAGGAAGCACTACATGCTGATGAGGGTGCCGGGGGCCACATCCAGCTCGTCCCTGGAGGTGGGGATACAACCACCTTGCTGGGCACCTGTTGTAGGGTTTGACAGTGAAAAATTATTGTCCAGTTAGGATTTCCATTGTTACAGGTTGTGACCTTTGCCAATTCCCTTCTCTAAAACCTCCCCATGCCTAGGAGAAGGTTGCAGTTGAGTACCCCCGAGCCTTCTTCTCCCAGGCTAAACAAACTCCATTATCTCCTTCTCCTTGTATGTCACACACTCCAGACCCTTTCCTTGGTGCCTTTCAGCTGGAACTCTTCCAGTTTGTCGATACCTCTCTAAAAAAGAAAACTAAACAAAACCCCACACAGCTTTAGGAAAGCTTAAAATGCACACCGTTTCAATGGCCAGGACAGCTACTGAACTGGTAAATGAAGGTGTCCAGGAATACAGCCAGGTACTGGCACACAACTGAACTATTACTTTCTATTACTTTCTATTAATAGTTTCTATTACACAGTATTAAATTGTGCCATCAAGCAGTACTAAGAAACTGCTGTAACGGTCCCTCAGATGTTTTGGCACATCCACAAACCCCCAGGAAACCACCAGGCACAATTTCCAGTGTGAGAAGCATACCCTCCACAGGCCATTTTTAACAGGCACTTTGCACACAGTGACCCCCTTCTGGAGGCTAACAAACTCCAAAATAGCTGCAAGTTATTCCAATAAACCCCCCCAAGCATGTTTAATTTACTGATACGGATGTCGCTTATGCTTCCATTATTTTATCATGAGGACTTAACCGAAGGCCATGCTTATCTTTCTTTGGATAACATTAAAAAGTATGCACTTGTAGCTGATGTTTTGTGATAACCAAGAATAAGAATACACTTCCTCATCAACTGTGTAACAATCACGTAAACTCATATCTTCTTCCAGTTAAATTACACTAGAGTGGAGAATCATGCTCAAATCCCTCTGTGCCATCCTTCCCTTTGCACTGGGAAGTGTACTTCCACTGCAGACAGGAAACAGCTGATCCTCAGTACATCACACAGTAATAACAAAGTCCTATCTTTTACTGTATTCTCCCTTTCTGCAAGTGTTTTGGAAACTGTAGAGTGGAAATAAGACTATACTAGGAGCTGCAGTAAATGCATAGCCTGGATAGTAAACATTCAAGTAAAATGCAATTAAAGATACTATTTAAATATCCTGTTCACAAGCTGTATGGCAGAAGTTTGCTTCTCATTTCAAAGTTTCATCATGGCCAACATAAAAATGCAAATTCTGTGAAACAAACTAAGTACAGTTAAAAGCAAAACAGATTTTTTTAGATAGCACTTTTCTGCCTCTTAATACATACCTATGACTTCCATTACCAAGAAAACAATTTTCAGGTTCCTTGAGAAAAATAAACTCTAGTAGAGAGTGTGTTCAGAACTATTACTTTTTCACACACTAAATATGTAAAATCATTTTCCCAGGCAACTACAGTTAAAATGCTTATGTTAAGGTGTCTAAAATTGAAGAGCTCTCCTTACAGTCCCCAAACTTAAGAGGAAGAAAATCTGAAAATTTCAGATGAGATTTTTTCATTCCTTTACAGTTATTAACCTTTAAATATTAACCTTTTTAACAAATTAACAATTTTTGATAAAAAACTTTAATTTTCTTGAAACCTGTAAACTAGTACCTATTAGTGCTTTAGTGTCGACAATGTACAAATGAGTGCTGAAACAGCAAGGTCATGAAGAGTTTGTTTCTTTATAATAAATTCTAACTCTGTCTATAGGATACTTTTTTATTTTATTATTGACACTTATTTAGAATCAAAACATCTAGAAACAACAGTAGCCATTGTCTTATTTGGCTATTTCCATTGTAATTGATTTTAAACGTAATTACTATTAAATAAATTAAATTTAAATAAAATAAGATACGTAAGAAAGGCTATTTCTGTTTAACTTCAGAGAACTTTCTTTTTAATCTCATTCTCATATTAACATTCTCCTTTTGTAATACTATCCACTAGATTTTTCCAACTAAGCAGTTTTAAAAGCCTTCTTCTGAAGATGTCTGAAGAATGTCACATGTGCTAAGTATTTGCTAAAATACCTTGCTTTAATAAAAAAAAATTGCAAAGAAATATGGAAGTATGTACTAGCTTGTTTGAAAAAAGTGAAAATGATAAAACCTGACAAGCCAGAAAGATAGCTTTCCAGTTGTCTTTAAAAAACAAAATTGGTAGACAGCCATATCATCCAACCAGACAAAATAGACAGCCGCTTTTAATTGAAATACAAATGAGTTGAAAAATACTTCTTACAAGAAAGATGGCTATTTGTGGTAACGGAACAAACACTCGCGTTTGGCTTCAGAGTTTCCTCTCCAGGAACCGTTTCATAATGCTAGAGAGACCCATTCTCCGTTTCTATTTTCACATTTTGCTTTGAAGAAGCTATTGATTCCTCAATGAATAGCACTGCAGCTAACCTTTGAAATAAAACTCTGGTGTCGTCCTTATATGTACAAGGTTGCTAATCTGCGGTATACCAAAGGTACAGACACTGCCAAAATAAACAGCGACCAGTTGTGACATCCAAGCCAACATTTGTGCTTTCAGTTGTGGGGGACCACTGTAATGGATGGGAAGCCCAGAATGAGTCAGTCTAAACAAACACTTTACGACTGCCTCTCAAACCCTAGCACAATATTTTACGAGTCCCCAGAACATGAAGGATGCTTTGATATTGGCTTGCTGGGAACAAAGTATTGATCTTTTGAGCCCCTCTTCCCTGTTTATTTCTCCTTTTCTGCAGCAGTGTCCCAGAGGGGACAGTTCTTTGGGTACATTTAGAAATCGCTATGCATAGTTAAGCCACTTACTTCAGCCACCAAATAGATACACTAAATCAAATAGTTAATATTTATGACCAATGTGACAAAAATTACACAAAAATGTTTAAATCCCTTACGAATATATGTATTCTTTAAACAACACAGTTACAATGATGGCCTAAATATCGATCATTTGCACACAAAACAACAGAAAAGCAAATTAAAGTTTATCAGGTGGTAGGAAACTGACATTCAGAATCAATGAATCACTCTGTTACATTTAATCCCCATTGATTCAAGGAGTTCAGTACATCTTCCAAGCTTGTCTTTATGTCATATCATAAAGTATAAGGCAAATGGAAATTTATTAAGCTATGAATCCTTTATTACTTAAATTCAATAAACTCTAAAAGGCTCGTCCATAAACGGCAGCTCGGGTTCTCCATGTTTAAATTTTTTAATACAATAAAAAGCTTTAGTAAAATTGACAGTCTAACACGCTGTACTGTAGTAACCAAAGCTAAAGCTTAAACCACTGCTACTAGCCCACCAGAGGGTGGCAGGGCCACAGGGAGTGCAGGCACCACCAGGCAGAAAGGGTATTTTGTCAGGGAGCTCTCAAAGCCAAGGATGAAGCTGCCAACCCCAGAGAGAAAAAAGTCCTCCCAGAATGAGAATTGCTGAGATATGGGATAAATATGGGGGATATAATAGTTCTTATTGAGGATGCAACTGGTCACAGATTACTACTTTGACACTTAGATGGAGCCAGAGGACACAGACCTGGACACTGTTTAGACAGAGTGACCTAAGCAGAGCACTGAATAAGCGATGTTACAGTCCAATGTACAACCCTTCGCCCTTCCTCCCATACCACCAAAATTACTGCTTATGCAACTGGTGCTTGACAAACCAGGCTAACTT
This sequence comes from Anser anser, assembly GCF_964211835.1. NCBI lineage: Eukaryota > Metazoa > Chordata > Aves > Anseriformes > Anatidae > Anser > Anser anser. The sequence goes on from NC_139720.1 coordinate 88,743,882, forward strand.
GAGTAACAGCTTAGAGTGTAATTACATGTGCAATAACAATGCCTTCTTTCATCCAAACCCATCCCCTCAGGTAGTGGTGATGAACAACAGGCGCCACCGCTGCTTCTGCTGGTGCTGGCTGCAGCTCCTCCTCTGGTATTTGAGGCACCAGAGGCTGGACTTCCAGGGAGGCCAGAAAAACCAAAGCACACAAGCCCCACTGAGATGTAACAAGGGTTGGTGCCCAGCACCTACCAGCTGCAGCAGAAATCCTCATCGCAACCATTAACTAATGAAGGGGCTGAGATCCTTATAATTAGACAGGGTAACTGTAGCCTGTAAGGATTTGCAGATATAAGTGCAGATATAGACAACGCAGAAGCTATTCAGGAGATAATAAGCAGTAACAGACCACAGAAGTGTGCCTCAGGGATGTTCACATCCCACACTGAATTGGTGCAGCTGACAAATGAGCACCATTTTTATTTAGCTCCTGGACTGAGACTTAGCTCTTGCAATTCATTCAAATGCAAGCACAGAAATGCAACATGCCAATTATAAAAGTAATTACCTTTTGGGATCCAATTCAAAATTAGTTTTCATATTCTGAGCGCCTAACAAACAGTAGGTCCAACATGGAATATGTTATAATCCTTGGAAACACCATCGGTGTGGATCTGCAGTAAAATAGTACTAAACACTGTATGAAGTATCCTATACAGCATTTTTTGGAAAAAGAAAACAGTCTGGCTCTTTGAATTGTAGGCAACCTGTCTGCACTGGAGCAGCAAAAATGAGCATCCAGAGTAAAAGCAAGGTATCACTTGGATGTTCTTCTCAAGGTCATCTAAAGAAAATTTAGACTACTGACTGGAAGGACTCACTTTCCAACTGAATGCTGAGCCAATTTGCACAGTCAAGCAAGCAGGAATTAATTTGTTTTGTTACTAACCTGATATTAAATCCATCTGTTGATATTTATTTAAAATGCAAGTTTTCATAGGATTTCTCTAATATTTTCAATGAAATTAATACATTCCAGTCATAATGAAGTAAATGCAAAGTTTCTCATAACTTCAACAGCTTTGAAAATATCTAGAAGCGCACTATTCAGATTGGACTCAAGCCTTCACAGAAGCATGCTTAAAGTGGACTGAATATGAAATCCCAAACCTGGGAGGCATTTTAAGAATTTTTCAACAAATTATCTATGCAAGAACATACGCTATTGCCTATTTTTCCAACTAACCTTGTCTGATTATTATGGCAATGCAGCCCAGAGCCAAGTAGTTATTCTTCTGTCCAGTGACCAGTTTTCTTCCTCATGTGAAGTAAAACAAGATTTCTCTTCACTGGCAAGCTACCAAGAAAAAAATATTTGGCAGATGATGCAATAATATTCCATTAACTCTGAAATGAAGGCTGGATTAAAACAGCCCACACTACTTGTTACTTTTTGAAACCTAGTTCTCTTTTAAATTATATGTTCTTAAAAAAAAAGGTCCTGTTTAGAAGGTGTCAAAGCAAAGCCTATCTGTATTTCCAAATAATGAAGTCTTCATCCCATGCTTTTATCTGGCTACTAGCCTTGCTGAATTGGAATTAGGTAGTTTGAAATTTCAGTCATTCCCTTTAAGGCCAAGTTTAGTGAAAGCATTAAACAAGAAACAAGCCCTATAGCATTAGGATGCATTTTCTGTGTTTAAAAGAGACTGTTCCAATTCATGGTATCTTCTTTTTAAAACTGTATCCCACTTGCCGTATTTGATCTTAACCAGAAAACTATATCCCTGTTTGTGTTGGAGCAAACAAAAATGAACTATTTTTAATTCTGTTTTGCATAATAACATTTGTCCTATTTTGTTCTTTGTGTGTGTACTCATATTTCAAATAAAATATATTGATATGGAAAACAATACTTAACTAGTATTAACTCATTGAAATTCTAAGTGCCACCAACATATGGTAGAAGAACTTTGTTGTTGTTTTTAAATTAAATATATAAGAGATCTCAAAAAAAAGCTTGTGAGATAAATATTGCACTACATCCAAAAGGTAGAAAATTACATTTCAGGTGAAAAATATATTTCCCAACTTGGTATTCTTTCTTTTTAAATCTCATTCTTTCTTATGAAAGAAATAAGAGATGGACAACCTGAAACGTATTTCAGTATGACTGGATGCAGAATGGCCCTTTTATCAAAACATAGCTTGCGTATCTAAAAATATCAGAACTGGTGACCTAGAAAATGTAAAAGAGATTAATGAAAATGAACCTAGAAATAAATACTGGCATATGATACTTCTAGCATGGTATATAATTTAATATTGTTAAAACTAAAGTGCTATTCTATTCCACTACAGGCTCTCTGAACATGAATGAAATGCTCAAAGCTGTGGGAATATTTGTATTTTATGATTAAATTAAGAACATAACTAATCAAAATTACATTCAAGAGTGACTCTTCTTCCTTCTGGTTTACAAGCAACCTCATCACTTAGGAGCACCCATATGAATAAACATATTAAGATTCAGGTATCTTCTCCCAGCTTCTATAAATTTCCTCCTCCTAATTTTAAAGTAAATCCAAACCTCTGATGTTCTTCACAGTCCTCATCAGCTTTTCTTTTCTTTAAAAATCACTCAGGAATATGAATCTGGTTATTGTTTTAGCAATAACTGCTAAATCCTCACATCCAGATGCATATCACTTCTTGTCTTTTTATAAATATTTCTTATCATAATGATCTACTTCTAATTTTGAGCATTTTCTATGCTCTTCTGACTTCTTGATTTGTAAACTCTCTAGGACGTTAATATTTTTGCTTGTTTTTGTATCACACAAGACACATTGAGACTTGATCCATAACTAGCATCTTCATGCACTGTAGGAACATGGACACAAGAAGTACTATGGATCATTTTGGGGGTAACCCTCTTACAGAAGTAGTCCTAATATAGCCTAACCAATTCATAAATCAAGCCTGAGCTAAACAAATGAATAAAAGACCCCAAGCAACAGACAAAGCACAATGCCTATATACACACACACACATAATTTTAGATAGTGGTGTGTGTGTGTAAGTATATATATATATATATATATATATATATATATGAATGTAAGCTACACACATCTTTTTACCCATCCATAGACGTAACAAAGAAAACTTCAAAGAAATCAAGACATCTCTGATGACATCTTTCTTTTCTGCTGTTTTGTATGAAGAGGTTTTGGTTTGCTGACAAATACCTTCACAAGTTTTACATTGATGCATATCACATGGTGATCACGAAATTATCAGAAGGAACTACTGATACTGTATGTGTTCATACAAGGATAAAAACTGAACAATAACAAGGTCTTAACCAAAAAATAAATAATCCTTTCAGGAAGTAACTTAATTCAAAACCACTTATTTATATTTGGCTCTCTACATTAGAGAATCTTTTGATGTTGATGTTGTGGAACTCCAGGCTGGGAAGGATAAGGTTGAATCCCTGTGGGTTAGGATCCGCGGGAAGGCCGGCAAGGCTAGCTTCCTGGTCGGGGTCTGATATAGACCGCCGAACCAGGATGAGGAGACGGATGAGGAGTTTTATAGGCAACTGACAGAAGTTGCAAAATCGTCGGCGCTTGTCCTCGTGGGGGACTTCAACTTCCCGGACATATCCTGGAAACACAACACGGCACAGAGAAAGCAGTCTAGGAGGTTTCTGGAGAGCGTGGGAGATAGCTTCCTGACGCAGCTGGTCAGTGAACCTATCAGGGGTGGTGCCCCGCTAGACCTTCTCTTCACAAACAGAGAAGGACTGGTGGGAGATGTGGTGGTCGGAAGCTGTCTTGGGCAGAGTGACCACGAAATGGTAGAGTTCTCTATTCTTGGCGAGGCCAGGAAGGGGACCAGTAAAACTGTTGTATTGGACTTCCGGAGGGCTGACTTTGAGCTGCTCAGGACGCTGGTTGGCCGAGTCCCTTGGGAGGCGGTTCTGAAGAGCAGAGGAGTCCAGGAAGGCTGGGTGCTCCTCAAGAAGGAAATCGTGATGGCACAGGAGCGGTCCGTCCCCACGTGTCCAAAGACGAGCCGGCGTGGAAGAAGACCGGCCTGGCTCAACAGAGAGTTGCGGCTTGTGCTTAGCAGAAAAAAGAGGGTTTATAATCTTTGGAAAAAAGGGCGGGCCACTGAGGAGGACTACAAGGATGTAGCGAGGCTGTGCAGGGAGAAAATTAGAAAGGCCAAAGCTCATCTGGAGCTCAACCTGGCTACTGCCGTTAAAGACAACAAAAAATCCTTTTACAAATATATCAACGCGAAACGGAGGACTAAGGAGAATCTCCATCCTTTACTGGATGCGAGGGGAAACCTAGTTACTAAGGATGAGGAAAAGGCTGAGGTGCTTAATGCCGCCTTTGCCTCAGTCTTTAGCGGCAATACCGGTTGTTCTCTGGATACCCAGTGCCTTGAGCTGGTGGAAGGGGATGGGGAGCAGGATGTGGCCTTCGCTATCCATGAGGAAATGGTTGGCGACCTGCTATGGAGCTTGGATGTGCGCAAGTCGATGGGGCCGGATGGGATGCACCCGAGGGTACTGAAAGAACTGGCGGAGGAGCTGGCCGAGCCGCTTTCCATCATTTATCGGCAGTCCTGGCTATCGGGGGAGGTCCCAGTTGACTGGCGGCTAGCAAACGTGACGCCCATCTACAAGAAGGGCCAGAGGGCAGACCCGGGGAACTATAGGCCTGTCAGTTTGACCTCAGTGCCAGGAAAGCTCATGGAGCAGATTATCTTGAGTGTCATCACGCGGCACTTGCAGGGCAAGCAGGCGATCAGGCCCAGTCAGCATGCGTTTATGAAAGGCAGGTCCTGCTTGACGAACCTGATCTCCTTCTATGACCAAGTGACGCGCTTGGTGGATGAGGGAAAGGCTGTGGATGTGGTTTACCTTGACCTCAGTAAGGCTTTTGACACAGTTCCCCACAACATTCTCCTCAAGAAACTGGCTGCTCGGGGCTTGGACTGGCGTACGCTTCGCTGGGTTAGAAACTGGCTGGATGGCCGGGCCCAGAGAGTTGTGGTGAATGGAGTCAAATCTGGTTGGAGGCCGGTCACTAGTGGTGTCCCCTAGGGCTCGGTACTGGGGCCGGTCCTCTTTAATATCTTTATCGATGATCTGGATGAGGGCGTCCAGTGCACCCTCAGTAAGTTTGCAGATGACACCAAGCTAAGTGCGTGTGTCGATCTGCTCGAGGGAAGGAAGGCTCTGCAGGAGGATCTGGATAGGCTGGAGCGATGGGCTGAGGTCAACTGTATGAAGTTCAACAAGGCCAAGTGCCGGGTCCTGCACCTGGGGCGCAACAACCCCAAGCAGAGCTACAGGCTGGGAGATGAGTGGCTGGAAAGCTGCCTGGCCGAGAGGGACCTGGGAGTATTGGTTGATAGTCGGCTGAATATGAGCCAGCAGTGTGCCCAGGTGGCCAAGAAGGCCAACAGCATCCTGGCTTGTATAAGAAGCAGTGTGGCCAGCAGGTCTAGGGAAGTGATTGTGCCCCTGTACTCGGCTCTGGTGAGGCCGCACCTCGAGTACTGTGTTCAGTTTTGGGCCCCTCGCTACAGGAAGGACATGGACGTGCTCGAGCGAGTCCAGAGAAGGGCGACCAAGCTGGCGAGGGGTCTGGAGAACAAGTCTTACGAGGAGCGGCTGAGGGAGCTGGGCTTGTTCAGCCTGGAGAAGAGGAGGCTCAGGGGTGACCTTATCGCTCTCTACAGTTACCTTAAAGGAGGCTGTAAAGAGGTGGGGGTTGGTCTGTTCTCCTACGTGCCTGGTGACAGGACGAGGGGGAATGGGCGAAAGTTGCGACAGGGGAGTTTTAGGTTGGATGTTAGGAAGTACTTCTTTACCGAAAGGGTTATTAAGCATTGGAACGGGCTGCCCAGGGAGGTGGTGGAGTCACCATCCCTGGAGGTCTTTAAAAGACGTTTAGATGTAGAGCTTAGCGATATGGTTTAGTGGAGTACTTAGTGTTAGGTCGGAGGTTGGACTCGATGATCTTGAGGTCTCTTCCAACCTAGAAATCTGTGATACTGTGATACTGTGAAATTGATTGATTTAAATTAAGAAAATTAAGAGTATTCTTATGTACTTCTTGCTTAATTCGGAGCTGTTATTTACAATATGGAAAATTACATTAATATGCAGAATCACTTAAAGATTTAAAAAAGCATGCAAAGAGTTTTTGTTTCTTTATTTTTAGGTACATATTTCTGGAAACATTTCGTTATGTGAAAATATTCATCATTTTGCTTTTTTATTTTCCATAGGATTTTAATATGCTTTGTAGTTTAACAATTTGGATTTCCCACAGGCCATAAATTCTATTTCTTAAAACATCTCTACTGACAGACTTCAAAATTAGAATGTGATTTAGATTACATGCATCACTTTCTGTCAATTATTCCCACATTACTTATTCACTTGAGCTGTCTCACTGTTATAACAATACATCAATAATTTCTACATGAATTCCTATGTGTTATTTTTCAGTTGCCACCATGACAAATAACTTTATCATCACCTTTGTCAGAACTTTTAATCAGTAGATCTCAAAGGTCTTTGGAGAATGGAAAGATACTAAGTAGTTAGGATTGCTTTGGTAGTTTGGCACTTTTTGGCACTTTTCCACAAAGAACCAGCTTGTTGAAATGAACCGTTCACAAAGCAGGACTTGATTTCCCTGGTTTTCCTGATGTGGGCTTAAGGACGGAGGGAAGAGAGGCTGTTCAAAGTAACAGTATGGGATTTTAGAAAACATTTACTCTTCCAGTGTCTCAAAATTGTCCAAGTATTCTAAAGTTCAGAAAATTCCAATCTCATTAATGCTTTGTTTCATAAATAAGTAATTAACAATAGGCAATTTTATTTTTCATTTGGATACAAAAGATTCATCTTGGCAGTGCTCCCGGTATGTGACTGCAGTACACCATCTATCACCACTACGCACCTCAGCCTCGGGCTCCAGAGGAGAGGACAGAGACAGTGAGACCCCTGAAGTAACTGCCTTGAATAGAGAAGGCAGAGGCTTGGCCGTCTGCACCAGGCCATGTCACTTCCCATGGCATATATTTATGGAACTGCATCGCAGAATGGTTGAGGCTGGAAGGCACTTCTGGAGGCCTTCTGGTCCAACCCTCCGGCTCAAGGATGGCCACACAGAGCATGTTGCACAGGCCCATGTCCTGGTGGGTTTTGAAAGTGTCCAAGGAGGAGACACAGCCTGTCTGGGCAACCCGTGCCAGTGCTCAGTCGTCCACATGGTAAAAAAGTGCTTCCTGCTCTTCAGATGGTACCTTCTCTGTTCCAGTTTGCGCCCAGTGTCTCTTGTACTAGCACCAGGCACCACTGAAAAGGGCATGGCTCCATCTTCTCTGCGCCTTCACAGAAATAAACACTTGCAGGGTGTTGTGTTCTTGTGTCAACAAAATGCAGTCACACACCCATGAAAACCCACAGTAATGTTACTGCAGCACGTTAACAGAAATACCAGTCTTTGGTTGCTCTCTTGTCTACACATCGTAGCGTAACTTCTCAAGAAAGGACCCCAACACTATAAGCCTCTCCTGCTTCCCCATGAGCCTTCACGGGGATCCAGCACCTGCAAGGTCTCCAACAGCAGGCCTCTGTTGCCAGGCTCACAAATTCAGTATGGCCACTCCTTCCAAAGAGGCAGGCCAAACACCTTACCTCACCAAACCCTTCAAAACAGATACTGCAATAGTGAGATGTTTTAATACACGCATTCATAACACAGAAGTGGCAGTCAGGGAGGGAGGGACTTTTTTTTTTTTTTTTTTCGGGGTGAGGGATGCGTACGTAGGCATTTTCACAGAACTTATATATAAAATATAAATAAAAGACTACTACTGTTACAGGGCAGAAAGATGAGGAGGTGATAACCCGCAGCCATACACTTCAAAACACAGAAGGAACTAAGCAGTGCAATATGGCATAAGCAGCAACAACAAAGCTTGCTTGAGTTACAAAATAAAAGGGTAGACTCAAATGCAGGAATCAAGTATTGGTATCTGCCACAGAGAGCAGAGCCAATATAAATGGTGCAAAAAGAGCGAGAATGATTTTTCCAAAGTTTTTACTCTAGCTAAAAGCCTTTTGACAATAGTGAAGGCAAAGTACCTAGCTAGGAAAAGCAAGTTACACAGGCAAAACTGTCAGAGGACACCAATTAAAGAGGGATTTTACATCATTTCAGGAACTTCACAAGCATAACTGTTACCTGCTCGCACTTGTGTGAGGCAGATCAACTGCTCCTACCTGAACTTCACACAGCCTGTGAGCCAAAGCAATTGCTTCGGGAATTCAGCCTTCCACATCAAAAAAGGTTAGCTTGCAGTTATTAAGTGCTTGAGAAAGTTTTTCCTTTGTGCAGGCATGACACTAACATTACGCCAGAACTCAACTATGAACTCTTTGAAGCAAGGACTGAACCTGACTAAGTGTGCATTTGGAATGGGGCCAGGCTCTGTTACCTACTGAACTGCAGTTTGTTGGCACCACTACAATCTCAATAAAAACAACAACAGCAGAACAAGAAGGATTTATAAGAGGTGCTAATATATCTTCACAGGACATAAAACAGTTGGCATATGAATTCTGAGGGAAGTTGACCTTCGGGTAGACTTTACAACAAAGCATGCAAGTGACTTATACGTGGATTATGTAGCTAAATTGAGATTAAAATTCATACGAGCATCTTGAAAAGCAAAATTGGGGGGAAACTACTTACTTAAAAAAACTACAACAGAGCCATAACTGGGAGAGAAAAGCCTACAGACAGCTCTCTCTTCCCCACACATATTCAACCTACCCAGACTAAAGAAAGTCTTCACCATGAACAGAAGTTCAGCCTACTTTTTTAAATGAAATTATGCTCTAAATCCACCTCTCTCACTGCATCAAAAAAAATTCCTCTGCTAACTCACCACATATGTTCACTCCCATTTTCTCATTGATTTCTGTCCTTCCAGCATGGCCAGCTAAAAGCACTACTCCTGCTTAGGCAGCCCCCAGCTGTAGCCGGGTAAGCAACTTAGCCCTACTAAATGGTGAGATTCACTGCTGCTGTACCCCTGTAGACAATAGCTTGCACTTCTCTCCCTTCTGCCACTCTCAGTTTTCAGGAGACGTATAGGAATTACAGTTCCTCAAGATTTTTATCTCCTTGGGAGGGAAAATTAGCTCTGCACTTTTTTATGTGCCAAGACATTGAAAGATGAATCCGCCTGTACTCAGACAAAAGAGGGGTCAGGGTGCTGACAACCACAGGAGTAACAAATCATCAAATACTACAAGAATATTAAGCAGCAGTCTATGAAAATATAAAAGATTAAAATGTTTGGGTGAGAAAAAGTAAAGATAATTTGCATTACCATCTGATTCACTCTGCAAAAGCAGAAATGAGTAAGTACTTCTAGAAATATATTGTCTGCAATGAATATTGAAAGTCAAAAATGGAAAGTAGCATTCTTACAATTCCATCAGCTTGAGGGAATAAATGACATTTCTGATTCATTTTCTAACAAAATTGGTGACAAAGACAAAGTTCCCATTGAAAGAGCCTCAAGTTATCTGTCTCACGAATTTTCTCCAAAAAGAAAGGAATAGGTAAAATGTTTTTCTTTAGGTAAATATGACAAGAATCTGCTTAGGCAGTCACCAATGTTTATGACAAATTATGACACATATGAGTTTGTTGAAAGCCTGACAAAATCTGTCCGATTTTTTCATCAACCAAGCTTTAAAGACTAATTTGTAGCAAGACCGTGCTGCATAATAGGTCTCTCATGAGCTGCAGAATTGGCCAACTAATACAACGTAAGAATGGAATAAAAGCGTTACTGAACAATTTTGTAAACCTGTAATAGGCTTTTATTTTAATTCATTTAGAGAAGATAGAGTGGGCAAATACTTCCCCTGAAGTATGATCAACATCTAAAAATCACTACAACAAATGCAGTCAGAAAATACAAAATAAAGTCTAGTGCTAGCAAGCCGCTCTCCACACAACAAGACAAATAGAAAACAAGGAGAGAATGGAAGTTTGGAAATACATGAGCAAGTGTAAGATGACTAAGTTGGTCAGAGAGGAAAAAGGCACAGTTGACTTTTGATAGAAAGCAAAGCTCATCTAGGTGCTTAGAGAGTTAAGTTAATCAGAACTACCCTATCTGTAACACTGTATAAGAAAACTAGGAATTTTCAAGGCTCACTGGCAGTAGTATCTGGATTATATTTGGCCAGTCTGAGACAAATGTAAATTCATGCATGAAGCAGGTTTCCGAAATCAAAGTGAAGAAAACTCGTAAATGCGAAAACAAGAAATCAAGTTTTGCAAACAAATCCCACACCAGTTTATTCTACTGTTGGTGTACATTGATTGCTCCTCCTTTTCTGCTCTGGGAGCCTTAGTGGATGGTATTTCTGTGTCAGGATGGAATAACATGAATAAATCAGACTGATTTTGGGTTACTGAAAAAAATAAATCACAGTTACATGGAATTTCATTTGTTTGGATATTATTTTTTTGTGTCCCTTTGGCCAACTTTGTGTTAAATTTTCAGGTTAGAATGCAAAAAGCTTTGCAAGACAGTCCAAATCTGTGGCATGTTTTAAAGCAATTATGACGAAGCTTCACGTGAAGGATGTTCTTCAAGTTGGTAGGCAACTCCTGCTCCCTAAGACAGCAAGAATAAACACAGGCAGAGAGGGGAGAGAGCAGTAGAACAAAAATATGCACTTTATTAGTTAAGACATAAGAAAGGCATAACTTTTGATGCAACAAAGAGCAATTGTGGAGGTACAATTGTGGAGGCCTCAATGTGCTTAACAACTCAAGGCATTGCTACTAGAGCTTGTAGCAGCAATTTGCCTTTAAAGCAGCGATGCCCAGAATGGATGTGTGCAGGGCCACCCATGAACCATAAGGCCATCATGTCTGAAATGAAAGCACTTAGACCCCCTCTCCCAAAAATGACTGTCCACTCCCCAGGCATCTGCAGTGCAGGGCTGAGGCTCTTTCCTCTCTTTTCTTTACCAAGCCAATTGCTGCATGCTAACCCAGACAATGAATCAGCCAGACAGCCACATGTTACATATTCGCGTGGAAAACTGAACCATATCAACCTGGTGAAATCTTAAAAGATAACCTAGTTTGCAATGCAGCTAAGGTGTGACCAGATGGTACCATGTAATTGGTGAATGTGTGCTGCAGGGAAATGAAGACCCTATTGTTTTGTGGCTGTTTTGAGATCTTTCCTCTGGAAATCATACATTATTTGGTTCTGTTCTTATCTGCTATGACATTTTGCATCGTTAAGGTTATTAGATGCTTGATTAACAGTTTTATCATATCAATGGTATGTTTTTATCATAGCATTTAGCTTCTAACATAAGATAAGGTTCACCCTTGTTATATAGTATAGATAATGATTTGAAAGACAAACCAGTAGGAGCAATTATGAAACAATAAAGCCAGGCATGTCAGCTAAGTTGATCAGCAAGATGTATTCTTTAAATTTTTACTAAAAAGATTTAATAAAGGGAATAAATAAGCAGAGAAATGAACTAGCAAGTTGTACATAAACACTACATAAATTTTTATATAAACCATATTGTCTTATATAATTTGCCGTTACTTGATGTTTTAATTTTTTAGAGTGGGATGACATGAGAGGACACAAAATATAAGATACTGGTAAGGTGATTTCTGTCTTAGAAGTTATCATACAATCCAGATTCATTTCCTAACATTTTGGAATGAGGGACTGGATGAGTACCAGGGTAAGGTATATTATTCATAGTATAAGAAAAGTCCACTCATCATTTCATATACACAGTGTGCTAACTGGTCCATTATTATACATTAGTAAGTTAAATTGCATACCTACTAATCCTCACAAAAAAAAAGCACTAATTTAAAATTAGTTGAAGTTGAAATTACATTTTCAACTAGTACATGGAGGTTCACCAAGCTTGCATAGAGTGCAGGCTCTAGACAGAGCTATCAAACTTTTTAAATGTTCATATTTCATTTCTGAAAATAAATACATAAATAATTCTGGGAGGATTCTCAAGAGTATTTTGAGAAGACTCAGAATGAACAATATTGAAAATTCACAGGCTTCTTATATACCAGCTCCTTATGAACTTGAATATACTTTGCGTATCTACCTTTATCAGAAATATTGACCAGTAAATTAAATATATGATATGTCCAAGTCCTGAGAAAATACTGGAATCAAATAAGTTATAAACATATAATAATAATTTAGTGACCAGCGATAAACTTTGATGAACAGTAAAAGAGGATTTGGGATTATAAATTATCTTATTTTAAAGCAAAATATCATTTCTCTGCATGAGAGTAATTCACTTCCCCACATGTACCTCTGTCTACTAACAAAAATCATGTTTATATCTATAGTCAATGCTGGTGATTTCAATCCTCCTTTCTACGCTGATGAATAACAACATTAAAGCAGGTCCATGTTATGAATTCAGAACTACTTCACAGCTTTATTATATTTACTACCAAACAACTTCAGCCAATTGATGTATGTTTTTCATCTCCACATTGGCAACAATAAGTAAGAAAATATTTAATGTGGATAGCTCTGTTCAGGCAGTGCTGTTCGACAGTGTCTGTTGCCTACAGTCATCTAAAGACTTGTTTTCACTCTTCAAAATGTTTTTTTCTCCCAGAGTAAACATGTAGGGAATACAAGAATAATCTATCTTATTGTAAACCAAATGAAAAATGGCCAACCATAAGCCAAGTGCAAAGGATGCCACGGTAATACAACCGGCATGTGTGTTTTTAACTAGAGATAATAGTGCATGTTACAAAACTGTGCACAAAATAGTGAAAATAAAATGCCCAACTTTCGGTCAGTGAAAATAAGAGAGTTTTGCTTCAGGGGTTCTTACTGCAGTAGATCTTTGTTAAATTCATACACCTGATAACAACCTCCCTGTCCCACTGGAAAATGGCTTTACCAAGTGTCCCCAACCCTTTTTATCCCTCTTTTCTTCATAATTTACATTTAAATCAGACAGAAATTTCAACTACCAACATCACTGGGAGTTGCTCACCTCTTCCACTGATAATTTGAGCCTCAGCTTCAGTGCTAGTGATTAAATTAACAAGTCAAACAAGGTAAATGTGGGAGGAGGAACCAGAGACATCTTTGTCGCACCTTCTATGCCAAACTGATTATGCTGATGGCAACAGTTTGTTTTTAGATCACTAATGGATCTATCCAAACAATCCATTTGACATCATTTTCACAAATAAGTAATTTCACCTATGGAAATTTTTCACAGAGCCTAATTGTCTAACATAATAAAGGGGACAATTGAGGGGAAACGTACAAGCTAACAGTAACTTCCAGACACTGGCAATTTGCCTGTTCTTTACAAACCCAGTGTGTCCTTTCTTTATTGAGATGGACAAAACATTCACCACTAATACAGCCAAAGACTTTTGGCAAAATAAGGGCACGTATTTTAACAACTTTAAATTCATGGGCAATCCAAAGAGAAAGAAAAAAGAACAAACTACTTCACAGAGCATTAAAAAATCCATCATACTGATAGAGCTTTCTTCTCCAAGGAGCCAAGAAAAAATTTGCAACACAAGGTATTGAGGGCAAGCTGTCAGATTGCTTAGAATGGCACAATAAAACAGAACTAATCTTTACGTAAATACTCATTTAATAATCTCATTTGTTCATTTAGACAGTTCTTAGCTGGATTTAAATAATTATCTGGTTTGCTTTGAGAAAAGGTGCTAGCCAGACTATGTACTCTTTTCTTGATTACAACTATTGTTGTCACTTATGTTATGCCATTTTATCTTCACTTTTGCTTTTTTGCTGATCAACTTCCTTTTTTTCTTAGTCATATATGTGCTTTCCATAAGGGAAACATAGCCAAATAAGTCACCATTAATGAAGAATATATTTAAAAGCAATTGTAGCTCCTTAGTGTGAAAGGCAGACTTACTGTGTTTGTTTGTTTGACAGCAAATCAAATCTTTCTAGTAAAGCAACAGTTTTTCCTTGGACCTTCCATCTAGCCATTTCTATGGGTTTGGGGGTTTGTTTTTTTGGGGATCTTTTCCTGGCCTGTCTTTTTGCAGGAGCATCACATTTTACAGAATCACAGTATACTGGGTCTAGCTGGGATGTTAACTTTCCCTGCAGCAGCCCATACAGTGCTGTGCTCTGCACTTGTAGCTAGAACAGCAGTGGTATCACACCAGTGTTGTGTCTGCTGCTGAGCAGGGCTGGCACAGCTTCAGGACTCTCTCTAACTCCCCAAGGGGGTGGGCAAAAAAGTGAGAAAGGAACATCACCAGGGCAGCTGACCTAAACCAACCAAAGGGATATTCCATACCATATGATGTCACACTCAGCAATAAAAGGTGGAAAAAGGAAGAAGAGGGGAGGGGTGGGCTCTCGTTGCGAAAACATCTGTCCTCCTGAACACCGGCTACTTGCGTTGAGGCCCTGCTTCAAGGACGTGTTCAAGCATCGCTCATTTGTGGGAAGTAGAAAGTAATTTTCTTTCCTCTGCACTTCCACACAGCCTTTACTTGTTTTGTTTTGTTTTGTTTTCCCCCTCCCTTTTCCCCTTTCTTTTTTTTTCCCTTTAGTTAAATTGTTTAATTAATAATAATATTTCCTTAATAATCATTATTTTTTTCCCTTTAATTAAATTATCCTTATCTCAATCCGTGAGTTGTTCTTTCCTTTACTTCTTCCCCTCCTCTTCTAAGGAGGGGGAGTGAGAGAGAAGTTGTGGTGTTCAGCTGCCTAGCATGGTAAAACCACCACACACAGAATCACAGAATCACAGAATCATCTAGGTTGGAAGAGACCTCCAAGATCACCTAGTCCAACCTCTGACCTAACACTAACAAGTCCTCCGCTAAACTATATCGCTAAGCTCTACACCTAAATGTTTTTAAATACCTCCAGGGATGGTGACTCAACCACTTCCCTGGGCAGCCCATTCCAATGCCTAACAACCCTTTCGGTAAAGAAGTTCTTCCTAATATCCAACCTAAACCTCCCCTGGCACCACTTTAGCCCATTCCCCCTCCTCCTATCACATATTTCATTCCAATTGCTTCCTATTTCTATGAAGTCCATAGCATCTGGTAGGAAACACTAACACCGTTGCCTGCAGCTCTGTACGGGTTCCTTTCCAAATCCATCGGAATGGAAGCATGTTGCTTAAGCTCTGCTTCTACCTGCTGCTGCCTGGAAACAGGGCTGTGTGGGGGTGGCTGCGTGAGCTGGTCATCCAAGGAGGAGCCAGAGCAATGCAGCATGGAGGAACTGCAATATCTTTCCACAGCGCTGAGCTTCACCATTTTCTGTGGGAATTTCAGAGGTGCAGAAAGAATTTCGATCCATATATGTATATATGCACATAAGCATATATGCATACCCACACTATTTATTCTGCATAGTGTTTAACTCTGGCTATCACATCCAAGTACCTACACTACATTATTAGTAGCAGATGCTGGTTTGGCAGTGCTGGTTTCTTCGGTCAGGACAAAAGCTCCTTTTGGGTGAACATGCCCAAGCTGCTCTCACATCTGAATTTAGGCAACCCATATACTTGTACTCATTCTTTACTCTTTAAGTCATCCAGGTTGAAAATGTCATGAAAGGTAAGGCACATAGTAGGTGCACAGGGTAACTCAGACTTAAACACAGTATTTTTTATTACGGTTGAAGGTAGTCATTAAACTGGATTTGCCTCTCAGATTTTCATACTGAGAACTTCCCCAGGCAGACAGCAAAGGAGTAGTTTCTGCGTTGGCCAGCTCCTCTTTGACCACATACTCATTCCCAATAGTTCCTTAACGTGAATGAAACTGGCCATGTCAGTCTACTGTAGTTGGGTCTACTGACAAGGTTGTTATTCCATTAACATTAATGTAGGCCCGGATCTGTGTGTTAGCTGCTTTGTATTTGTCTTGTACTTTGCTAGAAAACAGTAGTATATCATGCCAGAAAGCAGATTCTAGAGAACATCCACTTCTGAGTTCAGCATGCTTACTGGAAGCAAATCTACTCTGACTCTTTAATAAACTGTTCTCACCTTAACTCCTCTGTAACAATTTGCATCTCAGGCAATATTTCACAGTTCTGCACTAACCAAATCAAACATCAGCTGAGGTGTTAATAACTGTGGTGGCTCAAGGTTCCAGGGAATTAAATTAGTGTAGCATCTTACACACAAGAAATGCAAAATTAAAATATTCGGTTTATAGAATGCTCTAAAAAAAAATAATCCCAACAACAGCAACAACAAAACAGGGTTGTACATTTATCTATATTTACCATTAAAGTTTAGCAAACTCAAGTGGCAAAATTCCTCAATACAGGAAGCAGCAAGAGATGACCAAAACTTTGGTGCTCAGAGGCCAGTCACATTTTCAATAACGTAGCTTTTAACTGCAGAGTTATAGAGCTCAACCCATTGGGTATTTAATGCCAAACCATTTCCTATGAAATAAATGACTTTTTCATTTACTAATGGCAGTACAACATTGCCCATTGGCAGTGATAACTACTCAAGCTAAGTTCAAGGTTACTGAAGCAAAGCTACTGATCTAAGTGGAAAGATTGTACAATGATTTTTATTTGAAGCAGTTACATTTTAGATATTTAATGAGCATAAAAATTTAAGCCACGCTGTACATTTTAGCCTGGCTACTAAACCAAAAGGAAAGATTTGTACAGATGATATGAAGAAAAACAGAAACTAGATTTTCTGTGTGCAAAACTGGAAAATATGTAAACTATGACAGCCGCAGTTTGAAGTCTGTATCATGAAGACAGATATAGTGATCAAAACTTTTACTCTCTGCTGCTGAAGGGGTCACCATCAAAATAGGCAGTGGCCGCATACAGCTATTATACAAGTATAGCCATGTATACAGTTTATATTGTATTTGTAAAAATGTTTTTTTTTTAAAATGCCCTGTGTGACATTAGTTAGGCTAAAAGCAGCAGGCAACTAAATTGGAAGAGAAATTTTAAATATAATTAGCTAATAGGAAAAAGGGAGTAGAGGTGAATGAAGATAGCAGGAAAATCAGCTGCAAAGGAGTGGCTGGAAGCATGTGAAACTACCGACTACGTAGACTGTTTCCATTTGACTTAAATGTTAAATTGTACAACAGAAAAATCAGAAAAATAATAAAAAAAATTAAAAAGAAAAACAGGCATGACTTCAGAAAGACAATTTCTGAATTAAAAATGCATACAGTAACTTCCCGGTTCAATACAGAATTTGTTAGGGAAAGAAAAAAAAAAGCCTAAAACCATTTTGCTTAGTCCAACAGTATGGGTTTACAGAAAGAGAAATGCTAGCCACTATAATCAACAATGTAATACATTTTAATATAGTTATTTTTCCTGCTACCTCATGTTAATGTAGGTAGGATGTGGGAAAGGAATTCGCAGGGAGCTTTGTGCTGTTTCACATGTCCCTGAGTTAGAGATAATGAGGAAAACAGCAGTAGAACCAAAAACTTGAGCAAGGTCGAGATAAAGTAAATTGGCTACAGTGTTAAAAGATGAGCTTTGGGCAGTGGCCAATTGCTGGCTGGCTCAAGGCACGTGTCTGAGGGTCTCTAACCAATTGTATGACAGAATCGGGCACGTGGACAGTGCGTGGGGCTACGGTGAAAGTATATATAGTAGTGAAAAAGGGCAATAAGCATCTCCTGTTCAAGAGCCATCAGGAGTCCGTGTCTTGCATCCCTTCAGTAGGATAAAAACAGAGGTTAGGGAGTGGGAAACATATTTTATCACTGTGTCTGTTTGACTAAGGGAACACTGAAATTTCTGTAACCAGGACTCTGCCCATATTCACCACAAAAGGATATGAAGAAGGGTTTAGCTCTGCCACCCAAAACACAGAGTTTCTTCAAGCAACAAATTAGCTGAAAGAGCAGTCTTAAAAAACTGCTTTATTGTAACTCTGCAAATTTCAGGGATTTGTAACTCCAGCTTCACTGTTTCTATGAGTAGCTGATTGTCCCAATATCTGTTCTCAGTGAGAAGACATATACTTATCCTAGTTGGATGTCTTCATCAAGTATGTTTCTTATCACATGGATTAATATGAAAGAGAAAGCTCAGTTGATGAGGGCACTTCATCATAAAGGACAGAAGAGTACAGTGGGGAAGGAAGAGGGAAAGGATCATCCATTGCTGTGTGAAGAGCTCCTAGACAAACTGTCAGGCACCACCGATGTTTTACAAGGAGACATTTGCAGCTTCAAAAGAATGAAATTGTGCTTAACGTAGATAGAGGAGTGCTAAGACTGGAGAGTGAGTGCTATCTCCTGAATAAATTCAAATTAAATACATTTCAAGGGGAAGAACTGCTTCTCATTACATCTCTTAAAGGACACTGAAAGAAAATAAAGTCTTGCATATTACACTAAAATAGAGCTCTTCTTGGGAAATACAGTTGATGCAGGAAGATAAAATCCCTATAAAGATGTATTTTGGGAGAGTGTCAACAGCAAGTTAGCTTGGTGTTTAATATGAGACACTACTCAGGCTTAATACAGAGTAAATATAGCAAGTGTTTAAAAATACAGAAAGTATTCTTCTAGTTTTTCATTTATAAACATTTTATATACATATATATATAAATAAAGATTGTAACTGTGCTGTCCATTTGGATATTTTGTACATATTAAGATAAATTCTACTCAAGCTATCTTGTCTAAACCTGAGCTTGAATCAATGGTGAGTAAGTGGCTAACTGTCTAAAAGTAAGGTATTCCTTACCTAATTTCTAGCATTCTAATTCCTTCTAGCATTTCTAGCATTTCTAATTCCTTACCTAATTTCTAGCATCTTACACAGCAAGGTGCTAGAAAATGCCTGGGGTTGACCTGAGAGCCGGTATAGCAGCAGTGAGGAGGAGGAGGGCTGCCCCTCTGTGATAACAAAGACAGCCCTGCAAGACAGCAGTATATCCGGAGTCTGTTGTAAACTCCTCTGTTTTAAAACTGGCTGTCATTTGGAATCGTATGAACTTTATTGAGACACCGTCAGGAAAAAATCCTAGGTACCCCCCTGTTAAATTTTGAATTTAGTGGCATATCTATACTGCTAAAAATCATAAAAGCATGAGTAATCTTCTGTGTGTGTGATTTGAGGTACCTGAATGCTTTTTCTAACATCAGAGTCCCTTCTGTATTTTTTATCCTACTTACATATTTCTTCCCAGGAATTTGGTACAAAAAAAGGGAGAACAACAAAAAAATATGATGAGGCATCAGCAGATCATAACCAAAATGCCTTTCTGACACTGTCCCCTCAAAGAACACATCTAACCAAGTGCATGAGTGTTTTGTTCTGCTCTCATTGTTACCGCTGATAACATGCTACAGTTCATATCGCTAGACTTGATGGGTTTAGAAAACTGTTGGGAGCATGCTTTCTGACTGCTTTCTGACTGCAACATGTAAAAAAAATCCCATAGTAACATTTCCACAACCAAGTAGGTATACTTCACAGGTGCTTTAAGAAAACAAGGATTATTATGTTGCACATCTTTTTGGTAATTTCTTAGGACAAAATTATCCCAAACTCTCATTTAGACTAGAAAGATGCTGGGTTTTCTCTTTTCTTATTAGATTATGAAAGTATTTGTTTGTATAATTAGGGAAAAGGAGGAAAATTTACAAAACTTAAAGGGACTTAGGAACTGCTAAGTACTGATCTCCAATTTTCCAGTAAACACTATTCAACTTCATGCCCTCTTTGTAAGCATGTTTCTAAGATATTCTCTATTTCTGCAGGTTTCTGTCTTTGCACCATTCACTTAAACCAGTGGCATGGCACTTTTCTTTTGCAGTTTTCATGTATCCTGAGTTTTTTAAGTACGTACCTTTACATAAAATTTACCACCAGGATATCTGGTGTCAAATTCAACTTATTAAGTAAAATAGTTCTTTCTACATGATTTTGGAAGTTTTATTAAATTCTACATCTTTTGCTGCTAAATGAAACTATGGGATTAAGACTGAAGCTCTGCTTCAAAGTCTAGATTTTCATTTCTCCCTACTTTTTTTTTTTTTTTTTTTTTATGCAAGTCAATTCAAATTGGGTTACCTTTAGCTTTGGAACAGTCTTCAAGGTTTTCTTGGCATTCAAATAAAGCACAATCTTTTGCTATGAAGAATATTATTTGCTAATTGCTTTGGGGCTGCTGAAGCAGAAGGAGCACTAGCATCCCCTGTGCTCCCACCCGGACAGCAACAAGTGAATTATTGCAAAATGATCCATCAGTTCCAAATGTATTTTCTTTACTACAACTAGTTTAATTCTCTTGTCTTTCTGTTAGGTAATAGTATGTGGCCAGTACCATAAAAATAAAAAAATAAAACAACAGCATATATAACTGTGTAAATTTAAAATAGCTAATCCTGCTATTTTGTAATTATTGAAGTATGACGCATACAATTCCATCTCCATGACCAATGACTTATATTATGTACTACATCACTTTCTACAACCACTCACACTGTTATATCAGTATTTATTTACTGAGATGAGAAAATGTCTGAAAAAATTCTTCACCACTCAAGTTTTCCAGTAGGATTTACTGGATTACCTTCCAATATAATGATTTTTAATCCATTCTTATTGGTGCAGACCTTCAGTTTAATGCTTAGTGGAAGTCCAGTGCTTTATTTGGAATGTCATACAGTGTACTGCTCACACTGAATACCATGTAGGAGGGTTTTCTTTTTATTATTTTAAGGATAAAATATTAAAAAAAAAAAAAAACTTTTTTGTAATGCTAAGCTAGATGTACTGCGCATAAGATTCATTTGACAGAAAATATCTCATCATACACATCAAACACAACTTTTAAACAAACCCATTTCCTTGGTCTAATTAATTGATCAAATTGATTTTTCCTAGTACTTCTTTATCAGCAAGTAGTTCATGAGAGCACCTATGAGGCATCACAGACAGTTGTGTGAGTGCAAGATGCAAGAGTGAAGACATTCTCTTAAACATTCTCTTAAATCAAGCTATATTTTGAATTTCATTGGGCTTGTCACAGATGTTAAAGTTACAGAAAAAAGGAACTTCCAAGTTATCAAAGAAGAAATTCCGAGTAATTTACATATGGCAAACTACTGAAGCAACTGATGTTTAAAAAAGATGTTGTGATTGCTATTTCTAATTACTGCATTTGCAAACCGATTACGATTTGTCTAACCTTCTTTTAAGTATATATTTGAAGAAAAATTGCCAATATAAAAATCTATTTAAATGCGAAAGCAGATGGAGTCTTTTGAAGGTAATGGAAATGCTAGCTATTGGAAATACTACAATAAAAGAAACTAATAGTCACTTCTCTGACCTGCTACATTCTATAAAAGTACTGGCAGAAGAAATACAACAGTTTCAGAATAAACTGTTTCAAAATGTTCTAAATGTTCAAAATGTCTAAAATAATTTGTCTGGGATGCAAAGGCTCATCAATACAGAAGTGTACCAAACAATAGATTAAATTGTCTTATTCTGCTGAGAGGGGTGAGCAGATTTTCTGGATTGGATATTGCTTACTGCAGAGAAAAACAAAACAAAACAAAACAAACCATCTAGCTATGAAGAGAGAGATGCAGGCCCACTATGTATGAAATTGTTGAAATATGCATTTACTGTTTTACTTTATAACTTTCATGGTCTCTTTACAAAGGATAGAAAAGATATGAAAATAAATTCCATGATTTCATAGAAACGTCTGGAGGACTCAACCCCTACCCCCAATCCCACTTGTGTTACACTGTCACTTGGACCTTTTTTTCCAGTGCTTCCATATATTTTTTATTCCTTACTCTCCAAGGACTTCTGTGGGACTCGGTAGCTATGCTCCATTATACTGTGTGCTACTGACTTTATGGATAGTCCTGCCACCCCACATTAGCATTTCACAGGCACTGAAATGACTTTAATTCAGCTGCTGGAGTAGTATTTTAACTGCAATCTCTCACCCACCTTTTACTGAAAAGTATTGGAGATTTTAAAGTAAGAAGAAAAAAGATTTCAAGCCAACATAGAAAAGGAGATAGCTGCTAATGAAATGAAGTCTCTGTGACTGCTGTTTGTCTGTCCGTAATTCCTTCCATTAATATCTTTTAAATCTCTTAGCTTAGTTTGCAGAAAATCTCAATGCTACACAAACTCCAAACATTTTGTGAAAATCAGATCACAGAAATAGTGACCCAAATGGAGGAAAGCTCAAGAACATGCCTCTTCTGCTTGGTCTCTTCTGTGTGTGCTGGCTGGCCAGAGAGCATGCCAGGGATCAGAAGCATGTCTTGCTTCTTCCCTTTGCTGTGGGGGTAGTACAGGCAGTGGGATGAAATGGAGGTTTAGGATACAGATTTACAGACAACCTGAGTATGCTGTTAATGTGTCTCATAGAACAACTTAATTTAAAGAAGATACCTCCATTTTTCTATTATTGTGTTTGTGTCTTCCTTTCGGTATATATTTCATAGAATCATAGAATCATATAGACTGGCAAAGACCTTCATGATGATCAGGTTCATTAAAAGACTATTAGGAGTGAGTGACTGCATTTACTACACCACCTATATTAGAATCTAAGTTTGAAGTGTCCACTAATGTACCCCATATCTCAAGAAGGTGAAGACACTTCCAGAGGCACCCAAAGCGTTCTGTTAAATGCTAGTTGTATCTTCCTATACACACTTTTTGTATCTGCTGGAAAACATGATGTACATATCTATTTTACACATTTCTGTATTTGAAAGTATGTGCAGTCTGGCAAGCATATGCTGAGGACTGCTCCTTTAAAAATTTTAACCCAGAGTCTTAGCATTGAAGAGAAAAAAAATCAAACAGCTTATTGTTGTATACAAAATTAATACATTTTTCTTCGTTTAAGAAATAAATGAATATTCACCATCAATACTTCAATATTTCTCTGAAATCTAGTTCAGTAACAAATAAATAAGTAATAATAATCTCTGTTAGGTAATTTTCTTAAGATTCATAAATGGACCAGCTTTACTTGTTAATAATGAAACTGCGGATTGCTGTCAAGGTCCTGGGTAGCAACACAGAACCTCATTCTTTATTTTTCACATTTAACATTAAAAATACATATAAATGTTTAAGATGGGAAAGTCAGAAAATTGAAAAGAAAAATCCCATTCCAGTTTCAAACTCATCAGCTCTTCTGAAGAAACACTTCCCTCTGCCAGTTAAGATCTGAGATATCCTGTGTATCCAGACCTGTAAACACTACCCTCGTTTCAAAAGTTTCCAGCTACACCCTCCCATTTGGTACCAGACAGGCACTGGCTACTAACATTGCAAACTGCCATTTCGTTTCCAGCCTTTAGTTTCTAAGTGAGTTACAAATGTTTTAGCACCATAAACATGTTCTTAGTATGCATGTAGAACTGAGCTGCTGTGATGGATCATACCGTGTAGGTATTTTTCCACCATCTTGTGCTTTGCAATCACCCGTGTACTCATCTTCAATGTCTTTTTGAGGTTGGAAGTGATCACCTTCTATAGTCAAAATAATGAAACAGGAAAATTAAGTAACTTGTGCGAACAACAATCTCCCCTATGTTCCTGTGAACAGCTGATGAGATGGTGGTACCTCTGAGTCAACACGCAATCTGTCATTTCCATTTATGACAAAGATGAAGAGCACTGCTTTGTATTTCTTGTGACATTTATTCAATCTGAACAAATACAATATCAATAGTAGTTACAAGCCACCTGTCTTAGAAACATGATACCTCTGTACTGACAAAGTGTCCATCTTCTATGCGTAATGGCATGTTTCCATGGCACACAACACTAATGTGTCAATAAAGATACCATTAATCATAGATCGGTTGGTACTCTATCAACCTATTTAACCATCCTCAATGCCTTAACATTTTGAAAAACAGGCTTGGTATTCTACTTACTGGGACAAGATCACAAAGTCAAAAAAACAGGATTTGAACCAAAGAAGTATGAATTCTCTATTATGTTCAGTTGTTGTAGTTTGTTTATTTATTTTATTTATTTATTTTGCTATGCTAGTGATCAAGAAAAAAATCTTCAAAATATTTAATCCCTTTTAGAAGTCAAAATAGAATATATATTCCAAAGTTATCATGCAAAGAAATAAACAGCCTATGTAGCTACTGGCTGGGTTTTGGGTTAAATACAAACTCTAGGAGGTTTTCCTACAGCATTTTACTCTTCAGGGTGTATGGGACACACAGTATTGCAACATATGAAAATCACTTTTTTGTCCTTGCAACATTTACTTCAGTGTTATCTACCATTATGCACTACAAGTCCTAAGTCAGTAAAATCAGAGGCTTAATGTACAGTAACAGAGGCAAATTATCTGTCTGTCTTTTCCTCATATTGGCTGCTCTTTGCCCTGTGATTGACTACAAGTGGAATGTCTGGTTATTTACAGAGCTTACATCATTCTTTGCGTACACTGGCCTCGGACCTGTTCTATTTTTCTTGCTGACTTAAATAGGAGCAGGATCAGATATCTGATGAAAGCTTTACTGCATAGGAAACACTGATTTGAGAGATTAGCAATACACCCTTGTGGCAAAAGATATTCTTCATCACAGCTAAGTAAAGTAGTTGATTACATAGGCTCATTTTATCAGTAAACTGGAATGACATTAAGTAATTTGTGTCATGGAGTATTCCAAGGACAAAGAAGAAAGATATGTTTTTTTATTTGGAAGAGAAGACTATTGTTAAAAAGCCATGTACTCCTGATTTAGCATATGCCAAGACACAAATGTAGTACTGGCAGGAAGAAGACTGAAATCCAGCTTCAGGCTTTCATCGTTGAGCATTTATCTGGTGTGCTGCTTGAGCTACGTTTAGGTATTAGATAGAAAGATGCTGTCAGGAGTTACACATTTCCTTTTGGGAACAACTGATGAAGAAATGTTGTGGCTGTATATGGATTAACATTTTTCCAAACGGATGGGCAGGTGTACTTTGCACTAAGCTGACTATATATTATAGCAGAGATTTTTTATTTTTTTTTTATTTTTTTCATAGATTGTCATGAATTTTAGGAATGCAGAGACTAAACACTAATTCTATTCTTTGCATGTGCATCTTTTCATGTTTGCTATTCTGAACATAGATTTTCTTCACAATAACTACCAAATTGGATACTGAGGTTATTCTATAGAGCACTCACAGTGAGCACCGATTTGGGGAAGTGAGAGCAATTTTCTTCTTAATCTTTTCCTGCTAAATGTCATCAGAAATCATAGTTGGACTGTTGCAGTCTTTGTTAGGACTGGTAGAGGCATTTACATTTATAAAACTGAGCTACAGAACTCTGTATTTATAAGTTATCAGATCCTAAACTACTATCTAGAAAATAGAAGAAAAGGAACAGTAATACTGAGATACCAAAGGTTCCTGAACTTTCATAACACTATTGTGTTAGAAATCTGCAGAATTATTTTAAGATAGTGTGGTTTTACTTTATTATATAGATTGAAACACTGTTCTCAGCCTACATGCCAGAAATATATAACATTCCTTTGTGAGCACTGAGAAGTCTAAGGCCCATCTCCTGTACTGAGATAGAGCCAGTGTTATTAAAACATAACAGAAATATTGCTGTAAGAAGTATATAAATTTGAATGAAACTTTGCTCATTATTAAAAGTTCCATGCATTTTTCAAAAATAGCCTGTTTTAATCTGCCCAGTTCCTTCCTCAATTCATTTTAATCTGTGTGCCTCTGGGGATTACATACATAATTTCATCAGGTCAACGTACATATCTGTTAAATTACATCCAACCAGTTATTTAATTTTCTTCCAAGCTGTCTTAATAAATTTTTTGAACTGTTATCATTTGTACACTAAACCACAGGGAATTAAGAGGATAGTTGTTCAAAACTGATCTTTTACATGGTTCTCATGTCTTCCTATAACCAGCACATTTCATGGCTTCACTTTTCATTGACATTATTGCTTTGGCAAACTTGGAGACTAAAGCTCTGTAGTTACAAGAAAACTGTAATGGTGTCCAGGGGGCAGTGAACATGTAGGCCACCCTGCTCACATACCAGAGCTCTTAGAGGGAACTTCTCTGCCAGTAGGTTACATAGACACATCTTTTTATTCAGTCTTTGGCATCCAAGCCATAAGGTATTGAATAGCAATAATTCTATTCTCTGTATCATTGTTATCTATATCTCCATGCTCAGCAACCAAAATCTGAGCTTGATTGTTGGCTTTCCATCCAATGTACTTTCCATCACGTCCACCTCAATGCTAAGCCCCTAAATGGATGTATGAGCAGGTGTGATGCCTAATCAGGTCAATGCAAAGACATTTCTAAACTAGACTTAGGAGGTCTACACACACTCACACATCCACTCCCCGTTATGCTCAGGAGCCCAACTTTTATTTCCTTCAAAAGAAGCATGTAAAGGCAGAACATGGACTGCTAGGCCCAATTCACAATTTAATTTTGTCAGTTTAAAACTAACAAACATCTTCAGTTCTGCAGTTTGTTGCCACCAGCCAGGTTGTGCATATATAAGCAGATATTACAGCCACAGCTATGGCCTTGAGCAAGATGACCCATGCATTAGCAAATGGTCTTGGCTGAAGTTGAAGTTCCCAATGCCAATCCAATCCTTGAGCCTGGGAGCAGAGAAAAGTCTGGGCAGAAGGTGACATAATGCAGGCTACCCCTCCTCCAAATTCAGTCATGAATTTAAGGCACTAAATAGAAATGTAAAGGAGTTGTTTATCTCACACCACCCTAAGTTATACAGAATCCAGGCATCTGATGCCCAGTTATGTCTCACAGGAGTGTAGATCTGTGCAGTAACTTGAGTTGTTTAATATGAATGAGCAATTACTCACAGCCTATACATCCAGCCACAACCTGTGAGTTTGTCTCTCTGCTTCTGTGCCAAACCCAGTTTTTCTACAGATATATTTTTTTTAAGCCTTTATACTGCAAATGCTTACACATTTACTAAAATTTGTTTACATGAATCACTTAAGTGTAGTTACAAATCTTGAATATATTTAAATGATTGTAGGCTGAAAATCTAATTATCCACAATATAGCTCTAGTTGCGCCTATAGAGTTCTGAACTTCTATTATAAATGTGTATTTTATGCAAATTGTTTCAATTTGCACATGTTGATATTTGCATTTTTATTTAGTCTGACCAAAGTATGCAAATTTGAAAGTTCCACTAAATGCTGAACAAAAAATTTGTTGGAACAAATACCCCTAATTTACTTTTAATTTTCCTGTGCTTAACTAATTCCTCTAGACAAGTGATATTTTACTAGCTTTTTTAATGTAAAGATTCACAACAATTGTGTTCTGAGAATTTAAGGTTTTGAAATTTTCATAGAGTTTATGTTATTGTTTCACTGCTTGCACTTCTACATGTTGAAATCTTTACATCTTTATTTCATGGACAAAAAAAGGTTTCAAGTTTATAGCTCTTACTAGACTAACTGATGTCATGGAAATAACAGTCAAAATTTCTACTCTGTCTAAAACTGATCAGAAGAAAAGCTTTTGCGCATGAAAGATTTCATGCTGAGATAGTCTAGTGAATGAAATTGCCTCCAGCTACAAACTGGTTCTAATTTATGCCCACAGATTACCATCACCTTAATAATATTACTACCAATATTTTATTTGGAGAGAGAATGGTCTCTCTTACCAGCTGCTTCACCTACATCACTGTCACAATAGCCATCCTATACCCCAGCCTCAAGATTGAACAGCAAAACTCCATAATTAGAGATGACATCTGAAAGCAGAAACAGCTACATGAAGTCTTGTGGCCTGGTCTGTTACAGCTGGTAGGTTTCTGGAGAACTCTATATTTCCAGTGAAGGTTGTTTTTTTTTATGCTTCACTTACTATCTTATCATTTCTGCAAACTATACCTCCTGGAGTCAAATTTTTAAGATTTGTTCACTGCTCAACTAAATAAATTACACTGTCAGAGAAAAAACACCATACATTGAATTACAATGAAAAATTGTTCATTGTTTTACGTCCAGTTGAATATAGGCCATTCAGATTTTTACATGCTTCTTACTACATGTTAATGTTGATGTTTTTCTCATTATGGAAAACAGTCATTCTGTAAGTGTACAAATGCGGTGGGATCCCTGACTTCAATGGAACAGGAAATAGCAAGATCAAATCTTGCACAGAAACTCTGGTATATGCTCAAAGTTGTGATAGTCTTTAGTAATTGTCAGCCTCTTACAGAGCTTTGTCTTTAACCATCCTTTGTTTCCTATAACTCACTAGAAAGCCTAACTTGAGAAGATGTGGCCCAACACCTATAAAATTAAAAATAATAAGGTTTTAACAGTCTACTCTTTGTAGAACAGTAAACATTAAGTGAAGTCTTTTTTTTTTCATTTACATGTATATCTCATTTCCTATTCTTTTGTACTATCTGCAAATAAAATAAAATGAAATAAAAAATAAATAAAAAAAGGAAATAAAACCAAAAGATTAAAATATTACCAGATAAATTATATTTCTAATCCATCTATTCCACCCAAAACCAATAAATCAACTTAAAAATGTATTACCTAGCCATGCCAAATCTCCATATGTCACAAATTTTAACATTTTTATTAGGATTCGTGGAAGCAATTTTTAATCTACATTCTCTATATGGCCCAAATTGCTTTCACATTTCCTTACTGGCAGAAATATTTATGTGAAACATTTCTTTTGAAAAGGCCAACTGGAAAACAATGGCATTTTGATCCTGTTCCTCTCACGAATACATGTGGACTTCTAAGTACATCACAAATTGGATGAAGGGGGCAATCTTTACCAGCACGAATTCAAGTTAATTCAGCCCCTCTCATTGGTAATGTCTGTTTCTTCATCAGTATACATGTAACTGCAGTTTACTTTGGCTGTAGAAAATCTGAAAGCAGCCGTAGTAATTTCAAGCTCTCATGGTATGCACTTTTTGTTCCTGATACCACATTTCTAAAAGTCTTCATTCAGATGCTGTAGTTCTGAGCTACAACTGAGGTGCACTTTGCAACCTTTGCTGAATTGCCAGCGGTCACTCTTGGCACATATTTTCAGATCTTCATTCAGTTTCCCTTGGCAGCATTGAGCCTCCGATGAAACAAAATAGTTGCTGATAGCTGCCAAGCTTTGTACTTGAAAGTGTGTTTCAACTGAAGTAGGGGGAAAAATCACATTTATGATCCTTCGAAATAGAGAACTATTCACATGCCATTGATCAAAAGGATTGTTATACTGCAGAAAGGCTCTATTGTGATATATCAGGTGCTTTGATTAAATTTTCTAAACACTTGCAGTAAAAACAGTTTTCCCCTAAAACTACCTAGTGCTGTTCTTTGAAGCTCCCCATGTAAATTCTCACTACAATAAATATTGTTTTGAAAATGTCAAATTAAAAACCTGAGTATGCTACTAGTAACTGCAAAAATGATTAACTATAGAGGGGCACATCATTATATAGAGTATAATGCTGTGAGAATAGAAGAAAAAAAAAAAAAAAGCTTTCTTAAGACCATCTTAATTACAAATGTGGGTCCATTACTGGCGGACCCCGAGGTAGCTTGAGTGGGATAAGGCCCTTCTTTCTTTACTGCATTTCCCACCTATGAGTTGATCCTTTTAGGGGAATAATGTGGCATTATTTCATAAAATCACAGAATCACAGAATGGTTTGGGTTGGAAGGGTCCCTTAAGGATTATGTAGTTCCAACCCCCTGCCATGGGCAGGGACACCGCCCACCAGATGAGGTTGCCCAAAGCCCCATCCAGCCTGGCCTTGACCATTTCCAGGGATGGGGCATCCACAGATTCTCTGGGCAGCCTGTTCCAAGGCCTCACCACCCTCAGAGCGAAGAATTTCTTCTTTATACCTAGTATAAATCTGCCCTTTTTTAGTTTAAAACCATTACCCCTTGTCCTATTTACTACATGCCTTTGTATGAAGTCCCTCTCCAGCTTTTCTGTAGACTCACTTTAGGCACTGGAAGGCCACCATGAAGTCTCCCCAGAGCCTTTTCTCCAGGCTGAACATCCCCAACCCACTCAGCCTGTCTTCATAGGAGAGGTGTTCCAGCCCTCTAAGCATCCTTATGGCCCTCCTCTGAACCTGCTCCAATTTATGTTGGAAGCCCCAGAGCTGAAGGCAGGGCTTCAGGTGGGGTCTCACAAGAGCAGAGCAGAAGGGTACAATCACCTCCCTCGCCCTACTGGCCATGCTTCTTTTGATGAAGCCCAGGATACAGTTGGCTTTCTGGGCTGCAAGCACACACTGCCAACTCATGTTGAGCTTCTCATTAACAAACACCCCCAGGTCCTTCTCCTCAGGGCTGCTCTCAATCCATTCTCAGTCCAGCCTGTATTTGTGCTTGGGATTGTTGATTTCATCAGCATTTTCTTTATTTCAATGAGACTAAAAGATTAAAAACTGTTTGCTTTACAGAAATATTAGGTATGCTGAACCCTGTGGAGTGACAGCATAGAAACTCATAGCACCCAGGAGGAGATCACATCTCCTGGGACACTCCTGGGACACTGAGCCCTGCTGATTGAGGTATGCCTGGATCCCCCTGTTCCTGCTGGGAGGGCACTGACTGTGAGAAACTTACTACGTTAATAATGAACTTATTAAGTTAATAAAAAGTTAATGATAGTACTAGAACATCAGTAAATAATATCACACCCTCAAACTTGAGATGATGTTGAAGAAAAAGATACAGAAGTCTTGTGGGGTTATTGAGCACGGAGAGAAATGTACTGCCACTAAAATAAGCTCTCCTCAGGAATTCCTTTCTGTGATGCTAGAGGCAAAATTGCAAAAGCATCTTAGTTTGATCAAGATAGTAACTTACACTAAGGCTTTTCTTCTCAGAGGTAGTGCAGTGGCTTTGTCGAGCTGCAGGAACAACCTTTAGTGTCAACTTGTGCTATTTTTTTGTCCTTAATCCTTAAACTTCATACATTTCTCAAATTCCTTCTTAAGAAAGTTGATGGACATAAGCTTTATATCAAGCTTACACAGTTTCACTTAACATAATCATTCAATGAACTTTTATTTGGGAACTGGTCAGCCAAGTAAGCACAAATAATACTTAAGAGAAATGAAATAATGACCACAAAGACCCATGTTTTAGTTTTGGTTCACATAAACTAGAGCTTCCGCATTTTTTTTTTAACAGCCTGAGATCATACCTCCAGTAATAAATTAAAAGGTCTTTATTTCTATCTGACTAAATCTTCAACAGTGAAATTGCTTATGTCTGTGAGAGAGTACCTGTTACTAGCTGAACTAAAAAGACTAAATCTTTTCATTTATTTCAGAAATCCACATGCCAGCAATAATATATTGGTGTCTCACTAGACAGGAGACACTGAAATTCTCAAGAGAAGGAGAGAGAACAGGAAACTTGTCACCTACGGACATCACCCATTAAAAACTTTTGATTGACTGAAAATGAACATTCTAGTTCCCAGATTGTATTTGTATGTTATTTTGTTGTATTTCACATCTAACTGTTATTCCTGGAGAAAAACAGCATCTCCAAGCGTCCCAGAGAGCTTCTATGCATACGTATTACATGTATCTTTGGTAAAATTAAATTTCATTATCCAGGTCTCAAGAACAATCACCGTAGTCACATAATTTATATTTCTTGGCCATGAAATCTCAAATGGTTCATATTTACCGGTATGAGCCATTGTTAATGTCATCTTTTTTGTTTTGTTTTGTTACAGAGCAGAGATGTGAGAATTTAGATTCCTGGTAGAAAGCATATTTTTTAATATGGACAGTTACTTCTTTGATGAAGTCACATTTCTTTTCAAAAGACAATAAAAATATTGTTACTTTGGATGATGATAAAATCATGAAACAAAAGATACTCTTTTTCTAAAGTATCAATCAGCTAATTAGCATTCATCCAAAAAGAACAATTTGCTTTTCCTCAAGACCATATGTTTCTAGTGGACCTGTGAATATCTTACTATGTTTGCTATCATCTTTCTTAATCTCTGCTGTGTATGGTAATGATTTACCTTTTTATAGAGGGGGTCAGGGATATTTGTTTTATTTGTTGATTCCCTTTTTTGTAGTCCTTCACGGAATAATTACGAAAGAGGTTTCCTTACTCTCATGTTCCTTACAAGCACACTGGTGCTTCCAATGGAGTGTGACTGGTTTGAAAAATGCTGCTATCATTTCAGTTTCATGACTTCTAATGACTGTCTTAGGAGAATGGCAGTAGTTATGAGCAAATCACATGAGTAAACTTGAGTCACAGTACACAACACAGTCTTATAGGTTAAAATAATTCTTTTGCTTTGGTTTCTTCAGTTAGTTCAGTTACTAACTGATGTCAAATGTACTGATCTTTTAATCTCAGAATACACATGCAGGTGGTAACATGTAAGCTTCTCACGAAATATAAGAAACAGAAATGTGTGAAATGAAAGGCATGTCACAATAACTTTTGGCTTGTGACATAATCATGAGTAAAAAGAAAAACACACCTGTAAAATGCTTTTTTTTGTACTTGCTCTAAATGATGGACACAAAATCCATTATATTTATTCAATTTATTTATTTTAACAATTTTATTTATTTTAACAATTTATTCAGCCAGTGCACTTGGCAGTAACTATAAAAATTCAATAATTTTGCCCTAAATTCACATTAATAAACTAAACATAGCTAAAATCTAAACATCAAAACTCTGATCAAAACTTATAAAACCTATCAAAAAATGAAATGCCAATATAAAAATCTAATTAAATTTTGTCATATCCAGGGCAAGATGCCATGTCTCCAAAGAGTCTTCATTTACAAATGCATTGGACTGTAAATATATAACTAGGGATTATTATAATGATGATGACATTTACTTCCATTCTGGAAAAAAAATCTTTATTTACAGTAATTACCGTATATTATATATTTTTCATAAATAATTGATTTCCAAATGGCTTGAATATTACAATTACTAACAACAATAACATTGATAATATTCTTCACTTGTTAAATAAATTAAGTTCAAACTCTGTTTCAAAGACCTCATAAACCTGCTAGCATTTGGAAATATGGTTTTGGTAGGTTTTGACAATGAAGGAAATGCACCATTTGTTCACTAATTTGAGTGAAATTTTGGGGCACATTTTCTCGTTTCTCAATTTCTGTGCCTACAGTTTCACCCATTCCTGTTAGCACAGCAGTAGTTATAAACAACTTCAGCAATATAGCTCCATTTAAATCATCAGTAGATCTAGAAACAAAACAGTTGTTTTACTATTCTAGCAGGGGCTCTAAACTAAAGTTTTCCTAACATTAAGAATCTTTTCCTCCCAAAACAATTGTTTCCTGCCTTGCTAATATTTTAAAAAGGAAAAACTCTCTACTTTGGTACTTCCAGTAGCAAAACATCCATTATTGAATGAAATCTAAAAGGATAAAATTAAATTGATCTCTTGGTATCTATCGATCCAAAACAGAACAGTACTTATTTGAAGCTCATACATTCCTGATATACCTGCAACACACTTGCAGATCTTTGTTTTTGCCTTATTAAATCTGTTGATGTATTATCACAGAAAGAATAGCTAGCTAATTAAATTCTCTGAAGCAAAGAAAGGAATGATTTATATTAGGAAGGTCACATTTCCCTGTCAAGCTGTCCTATCTCTAATACATGATTCCATCAATCTCTAAGATTGGAGTACTTGGAGGGAGTTTATATACTGCTAACTTCTTCCCTCTGAATTCATACTTGTCTAAAGTGTAAATTAAAAAAAAAAAAAAAGACCAAAGGGACAACATTTGATATTTTGCATGGCCAGGAAAGAAAGTAGAAAGGGCTAATTACAAACACTGAATACTTCAACGTATTTTCCAATGGTTGTTACAAACCCTACAACAAAAATTCATATAGATAATTCCATCACAATGACTTTTTAAAGTTGCATATCTACACATATTTATGCATGTGTACCTGTGCTTACTGTCGCAGAATTTTAAAATCAAAAAAAATTACTTTTTTTCAAAATATATTCAGTTTTTAGCATTGAGAACAAGCAATAAGGAAGATTCTAACAGCCTGAAAATACTTCCCTCTCACAACCTCTGAAATAGAAGTTCAGCAACAGCTGAAAAGAAGTGGGATCTGCTTCTTGTGTGATCAAAACAATGCACTGCATTGCCTTCAGTGATCACTTTTGTGATTTGTGTGAGAAATTAGACTAATAACAATTACTTCTGTGTTCCTTTCTGGTGAAGCTGCAATTCTATTAAAACTATTTAAAATGTATTAATTTTATACTGTGTTACCTTTTACTATGTCATATTTAGTGAGCATGAAAACTTGTCTTTTCAGGTTATTGGTATACGTCAGATTAATTTTTTACAACTTTTTTCCATCCATTGACTTGTACAAAAGTTCAAATCATTAAATGTTTGCAGATAAGATATAGGAAAAATGCTTCACTTTTCTCAGCTTACTCCTCTAGGCAAAAATATTTTTCATTCATCTTTACATGACTCAAATCTGCCCTGATATTCTAGACCCCTCTCCAATACTTGGTGATTGATCTTCTAGCACTGAAATGGTCTTTTACAATGCACAAGAAGTCAAGCAGGCATGGCAGAAGGTCAGCATGGAATTAGGGAGTTCCTGATTGAGCTCACACATACAAATGAAATGTATCGAAAATGAAAACAAGGTTAAACCATCTTTAGAGGAATACAGAAAGCGTATGTAGGAATACATACCCTGGATATGTAGGAATAGAATTAGGAAATCTAAAGTCCAGCTGAACATGAAGTGGGGTATGAAGATCCTATACATACACCAACAAAAGAAAGACATGGGAAAATGTGGGCTTACTACCCAGTGAGGCAGAAGTCTTGAGGACAAATGACATGGAAAAGGCTAAGGCAGGCCATGAATCAATTTCCATGATGATGTGAGTGGCTGTGTGGCCAAGGGCAGAGCAGTGATGACTATTTA
This sequence comes from Anser anser, assembly GCF_964211835.1. NCBI lineage: Eukaryota > Metazoa > Chordata > Aves > Anseriformes > Anatidae > Anser > Anser anser. The sequence continues at coordinate 88,779,073 of NC_139720.1, forward strand.
CCTTGACTTTATCAAGGCTTTTGACATGGTCTGCCATAGTATCTCTGAATACATCCACAGCCAGTTTGTGGATGACACTCATCTAGAGGGAGAGGTTGATATGGAGACAAGGGCTGGCATTCAGAGGGATTTTGAGAAGCAGACAAACAAAAATCCCAAAAGTTCATCAAAGGCAAATGCAAAATCTTGCATATGGAAAATGGGATAAGCCCGTGTAGTTGTGCAGGCTGGGAACAGATTGGCCATAAAAGACCTTTGCAGAAAAGGACTGGGAGTCTTGGTGGACACAAGTTGAATGTGACTTCACAGTACAAGAACAACACTGACATTCTGCAGTGAGTCCAGTGGAGGTTCAACAAGACGGTGAAAGGCCTGAAGCATATAAGATACACAGAGAAGCTTGTATTCAGCCTGAGAAGAGAAGGCTAAGGAGGCATCTACTATGCTGTCAGCAGTTAATTAACATCTGGTCACAGAGAAGTCAGCAGTGAAAGCACAGAAGGCAACTGTACCATGTTGCAGTAATGAGAACCCTGGTATGATATAAAGACAAAAAATGCTCATAATGAAGACAGTCAGGCACAAAGCTAAGTTGCCCAAAGACTGACATCTACTTCCATTTCAGTATACGTAAAACATAACTGCCATTGCATTTTTTAATTGTGTGTTGCTGACAACGTCAGACCTCTCTGAACACCTTTACTGGCTATCTGATTTCCAGCTTTAGATCGTGTAATAACTCTGCACCTCCTTCTCTATTAGTGTGTCTACTGTTGTGTGCCTAAACAAATTATTAGGCTCTCTGTCCTTTGAGCCATTTCTCATGACAATTTTGCCATTCTGCTTACAAGAGTTAAGGTGACTAATAATAGAGAGACAACAGGAAAAAATGGGTTAACTGGCATTTGTGAAACCATACATAACCTTGTTGCAGCTTAGCTTCCTGTTCACTTACATTTCTTCAGCATAGTGAATTAATTTTCCTTTATGATGGTAGGTACCTCATACCAAGTGGGAAAATTGAACTGAACCAAATTCTAGTGTTCCCACAAAGACCGACCATTATTACATTGTAACTTTTTACAGTTATAAGGGACTTAAGAGACTAATATCTGCTTCAAAGTTTTCCTTTCCCCAAAAGATCTGTGGTCATAAAAGCAGAGACCATGCATGAATGTGACCTTTCTGGCAATATCCAATGTCAAATTTCTGGTTTTGGCCACTGGAGCTCCCTTTAATTACAAGAGCTATTTATAAATGTACTTTTCTTTTACTTTTATTAAATCAGTTATGGCACACTTTTTCTGAGATAAACTTCTTGTTCTCCTGTAACAAAAAAACAAAGAGATGGTATAATCATATGTTGTATCAAAAACCACTGTAGTGTTTTTGTTTGCTTACGGTAAGTGACCACTCATCATAATATATGATAGCTTTTCCTGATCTCCATCAACCACTTACAGTAAAACCTTATTAAAACTCTGGTGTAATTCATCTGTTGCAGGCATTGTACAAGGCAGTGGTGAGGCAGCAAGAGTAAATTCTGTCAAAGGTGAAAGCAGAGCTAATGTGAACACTGGGAACTTCTAGCAGCTTTTAAATTAAGTGGAGTACGCATATAATGATTGTATATGATTTCTCTTCTGTCTTGTGACTGTTCATAACAGCATCAGAAATATTTGCAGGCTGAACGTAAACAATTTATTTTCTGCAGGACAGAGACAAATTGCAACTTAAATGAACCCTCTGCAACATATATAAATTCTGTAACAGAATATTTATATTTTGAGAATATATATACAGTGGAGACTTACTGCATACTACTAGGTTAGGTTTCACATCTGTAGTTTGAAGAGCTATCATATTTATTGGTTCGACTCTCCTAGTACTACTACACTGTCAAAGCCAACAGCGAGGCACGGTTTATATCACCAGAATGACTACTTGTTTTGGTGTATATAAACTATCCTTCTGAACAATATTGGTTGCTACATAAAGGTAGATGATTTTTTTCCCATAATTTTTGACCATAAATCTACATCTTCATATAAATAGGAAATTTAAAAAATGTATTAAGATAGTTATCTAACAGATGTAGATTGTTTCCAAAAATCACCATAATTCTCTTCCCCTTCCTTCTTGTGTTATTAATAAATAGATTAAATGTAAAGCCTGGTCATTCTTGATTCCATCCATTGTTCCAACTTTTTATGTCTTGAGAGCCTAAAGAAATGTTGTGTGACAGTAAAAGGCAGCTGAGAATAAGTTCATTTAGATTAAATAAATACTGTAAGAAGTATTTACAGGATACATTTTTTCCCCTTCAATTATATAAAAAATTATAGCCTCCATAGATTTTTGAAAGAATATGCAAATGGAAATGTTTCTTCTTTTGAACTTTGTCCAATTCCAAATTTGATTTTTTCTTAACAGACAAGTATGGTGAAAGCAACAGCGTTAATTCAGTTTAATCTTTAGTTAAAATAAAAAGAATAGTAACTGTTACATCAGAGAGGAAAAGCAAAACCTTCTCTAACTGCATCCATTGTTCACTGTATAGTACAAGAGTTTCATACTACTGGAGTGCACTGATCCTGTCTTAGTCAAAAGAAAAAGTAACGAGTTTAGTTCCTGAGTCCTCTTCCTCTTATTTTCCTTGTATTTTGCTTTCTTGATTAGCAACATGAACAAGAAGGTCACTGGGAAACAGTCTACAAGTATCAAAAACAATCTAAGAAAGATTTCTAACTATTATATAGTTAGATAAAAGGTTTCAAAATCATATCAAAGTACAGTATGGGTACTGGGACTTTGACTTCTAACGGGTATAAAGCAAGCTCAGTCAAGAAAGAAGACTTGAATTTACCTGTAGGACTTCTAGTAAATAAAACAAGCCTCCCGCTGCATTTTAAAACATATTTCAAAGCTTCATAGATGTAACTAATCAGCTCACTGTAGCGGAGAAAGTACCAATATGCAAAAGGTATTTTCCTTTTTAATCTAAACTTGCATTCACTGTTTTCTTACTACTTTAGAAACATTGTGGAGGGCCTACTTCCTGGATCACCTGTCGGTAATATAGAATTATAGGCTGAAAATTCTTTGGTCAGTACACTGAACAGATGAGTAACAATAGAACAGCTTTGTCTTTCTTGGGGCAAAACAGTTCAATTTAGATTGCAAAGAACACAAACTGTACTACCTTATAAGACTTTTTCATTTTATCTAATTTATTTGTGCCTTTTTTTTTTTTTACTCAGGTAATTTACAAGACTATTTCTTCAAAATAATTACAACACTGCCCAGCTTAACTTTAGCAAAATTAATAGACATTGTTTACCATATCTGTTATCGTGGGAATACATACTAGTTTTTCTTGGTAGGAGAAAGTACAGACATCTGAATTTGCATTTCTAAAATTTGCTGTAATAATTTCATACTGTTTTTAAATTTATTAATGAAACAAACTTCCAAATTTTTACATCTTGTGCCAAAATCAATTGGAGTTACCCATCAAATGATTATTTTACTGATCTGAAGTATTTCTACTCTGTATTATATTACCTATTCTAGCTGAATTACACTACACTAAACCTTACTATCACTCTTTATTGAATTTTTGATGCAAATTGTCTTCCAAATAGCAACTGGTCTGTCAAATTTATATTGAAAAGATACTGAACTACTAAACTTTACTGAAAATCATATTGTACTGAAACATCACAGTAGACTTTTCAGACTAATGTACTCCACTGCAAGCTAATATACTATGACATTTTGAAATGCTGATAAAACTGACGTTCTATCTGTACTGCATCAATTTTAACAATTGTCCTATGTCACTTTCCTGCACTTTCAGATTACTTACACTGATTGTCTTCACTTGCTTTTCTGGCAATTTAGTAATGTTATAGATGCAGTTGTTCTAAAGCACTTAAGGCATCTCGTAAACGTTTGGCACGATGTGTTTTATCTGATTTTACCCATTAGACTGGATAAAAAACAGAATTTTATTGCATATCTATATTTGGCAATGAAGTTGTACTTACCACAAAAAGTAATAGTAATATGAACCAACATAAGACGACCTCAACCATTCACAAACTTTAAGAAATGAGCATGTTATCATCTGTTGGGAAAAATCACTTATGGTATCTTTTTTTTTTTTTTTTAATGGTAGCATCTCCAAACTCCCTATATTGGCTCTTCTTTTCAGTGTGGATTTCATCATTCAAACTAGAGTAGCGCTAGCCTAGTTATCAACATCTCTATTTCTTTATTATTGATCCTTAAATATCTGTCCGAACCCAGTTATTTTGGGTTACTCCTGAATGCAACACATGCATTATTACCTGGTTAACACGTTTTAAAAATGGATGCACTCTCTTACCAATTCCTGTTTCTTGAAGTGTTTAGTGTAATGAACATTTTCATCACAGCTTTCATGCAAAAAGAATTCCTAACTGACAATCTGAGCATATCTTCTAATCAAAAACTTCCTAGGGAGCATTTCAGTATTCATTTGCTTTAATAACTTTAACACAAATGCATAGTTGTAATAAGGATGCATGTATGAATGCAAAAGTAGATACTAACATACAGTATAACTGTGTTAAACAGACAAGTATCTCCATTTCCAAATGGTTGCTAGGTGGAAAACAGTGTATTTGTTTTTGATATGTGCTTATACATAGGAAGGTCAAAGGGATGTGTTTCAAGGTATTTGGTCAGTTTCATATTGTTTTGAAAGCGTAATTATTTTTTACTCTCTTTTTTAAATTATGTACAATGCTTTGAAGATGTGAACTGATATATTTTACAAGTTCAAGATTTAGACATTTTGCCTATGAGTATGAATATAATTGAGAAAAAGAACTCCAATGTTCAGAGTTGCATGATACTGTAATACTGCACTAAGATGACATACTGATGACAGAGTACCCCCAGCTGACATCCAGGTTGCAAACCATTATCAATTGATATACCAGGATAAACATACATGGGTAATAATAATAATAAAATCTTATTAAACTGATTTAGACGATGTGAATATGGGAGACTGGAGCAAATCCTGTGTTTGATACTGGGTTCAGGCTTTGATATAGGACTGGGATCCTGACATCTCAAAGTCTAGATGTAGTTGGGGATATTTTTCAGGTGGTGGTGATAGGTTGAAGATAGAAACTACATATTTGAATTATAAGGTATTAACATTTTCTAACAAGGCAAAATTTCACTTGACTTGGAGAATTCAATCATAACACTGTTGTCATAAATGAATTACTTTATTATTAAATTATCCTATATATGATCTGTCATTTTTGTTTTAAGTACCTTAAACTAATGTCATCATAATTTCTTTGTCCCATTTTCCAACTGACCAACTGTCAGTTACTATTTCTAGACACAATTACAAATTCAGCACAGAACATGGCAAAAAGAATTCAGAACAGATTGAACACTGAAGGGAATCTAACTGACGTAGCTAGCTGAAATGGAAAAGTTGCAAGCCTGCTGACAGATTGGAAAGTAGCAAGCCAAATGAACTGACAAATGCGGCCAGAAAACTTGTGAGACAGCAGGGTACAAAAAAGCTAGATTTACAACAATTAGGATATACTAGTAATTTAAAAAATGCAACACATCATAAGATATGCACAACTTTAGGGAACTATCTAGAGATATGTATATCTTAATACTGCTATTAACAAGTCAGTAAGTAATTAATTAGATGATCTCTGTACTTAACACAGTATTTTAATTAATTTAAACTGAAAGTTACAAAACTGAAAATAGTCAGGGTTACCTTAACATTGTGAATTTTCTGCTGAAAAAGGTATTTAATTATCTATGTATATAGAAAATGAGAGGAAAAATGTGGCATGTGATGGTTGTTCCTTTATTCTTGACTGATTCCAGGATTCATACAGCAAAATTCCTTTAGTAATTTTGTGTAGTATTATTTTTTCCTCTTTAGTAGCTGAAGTCAACATGTTACAACTCTTTAACAATGTAAGACAGTACGTATACAAAATACAATGTCATATAGCTTGAAAATATTTCTCTTGCATTTGAGATAGAAAATAATGCACAATATTTTTCCTGGGGACAAGAAGATGTCCTTCAGAATTCTCAACTAAGAATCAGATCCTGAGAAAAGAAAGTCTAATTACGTCAATCGTCTACAGGGTCTTTAAAATTAGATTGGGCATTCTTTTTAGAAGATATGTTAATCTATCAATTCATTTGAGAAGAAAAAAAAAATCCTTACTACTTAAATTAATTTTTTAATGGACAGTGAAATCCATTTTCAGCTACAACTTTTCCTCAATTTCTTTTTCCTTAAAATTCCTGTCTCTCAACTGCACTTTGAGTAACACTTATGTAACTAAAAAAAAACCTCTTCTTTTGCCTGCTTCCATCTCCAACAGAAAATTCAGTAAGCCCGTTGTGCAAACCTACAGACTAAAATAAAAGCCCAGTGTGGCCCAGGTGAGTATATGTTTGGCCCATAAACACAGGCTCAAGTATTTGTGCAGTGGCTGTTAACTGTAATATTTTCTTTGTTTTTACTTATAGTCATTGATTCTCATTTTAAGTAAATGAGTTTATTTTTGCTAAGACACTTCTAATATATGCTACTTCTATATACCAAATGCAGCCTTCACTATACTATTCGTATTTCTAGAAGGCACTGTCAAATTTTTGAAGAGAAATTCAAATATATGCTTTGTATTTTAGAAACTCAATGTAATTTAAAGGGAATAAAGATCTAGATATGATTTAGAAAATCTTTTTTACCTCCCTAGAAATTATAAAAAAAAAAAAAAGTCAAATATATTCCACGACAGAATTGCACATTTTCAGAAATACTTTTCCAGTGCTACCTGTAGATATTGCCAGACTTACTTTGTGAATGAGTTTATTTTTTTCCAGTTGGTCTCTGTGGCCAACAGCCAAACTCATACCCAGATGCTCACTCACTCCTCCCCTCCCTCAGTGGGACAAGGGAAAGAGATTAGGAAGAATAGGAATCAGACAGTTTTTGGCTCAAGCTAGAAGATAGGAAGATTGCCTACCAATTACCCTCACAGACAAAACAGACTCAATTTGGGGAAAATTAATTTACTACTAGTGAAAACAGATTCAGGTAGTGAAAAACTACCTGAAAAAAAATGCTAAAGCAACACCTTTCTTTCTCCCTTTCCCAGGCTTAACTTCACTCCTTCATTCCCAAGCCCTCTACCACCTCTCTGAGAGGAACAAGTGTTTGTGGGTGGTGGTGGTGAATGTCAGTACACATCAGTTTCTTTTTGCTGCTCCTTTCTCCTCATACTTTTCCTCTGCTCTGTAACAGGCTCTCCATGGGTGGCAGTTCCTCTAGGAACATCCATCATGCTCAGGCATGGTCCTCAATGGGCTGCAGGGGACATCAGCTCCAGCACCTGGAACACCTCCTCCCCTGATGCCCATGGTGTTCACAGGGCTGTTTCTCTCTTTTTTTTTTTTTCCTCATTCCTCTCTGTAACCTTTTGTCTCTACTGAACACGCTTTGCCAGAGCTGCCCCCACGGTGGCTGTGGGGCCTGGCCATGCCCTGCATGGGGCCATTGGAGCTGTCTGGAACCAGCTGTGTCTGGCATGGGGCAGCACCGGCCTTGCATCACTCAGTGGTCCTGTGGCTGTCTGCTACCAGTACCTTAAGAAGGACGCCCGGTGAACTCATCCTTATAGGATGGAGGAGAACGGTTCTAAGAGATTGTTATTGCAGTTTCTGTAGGGTTTCACACATTTTGGGGTCCTATACTTTCCATATCATCCATGGCTGTACCTCCTTCAGGTACAGAAGACACAGCCATTAACTTGCATTGCATACATTTTAAGATCAAGGAGTTCCATCAAGCATGCCAGATGCTAGCTTCATCTATGGCAGTCTAGACATGAAAGCACTCTCCTTTCAGACATTGGCCAAGGCAGGCCCCTGTTCCTTCTGCATTCACTCAGAAATGGTAGAATTTAGTACCTTGTTTTCTTCAGTAAGTGAAAAAGAGCAAGGAAATCCATGAATGGTAAGAACTTTACACTAGCTTTTAATTCAAGGCCTCAAAATGTACTTTACTATTTAAAGGGATTTTTTAAAAATCCTGGGATTAAGAAAGTTGCTGTCTCAAATACCATGTCAGTCAGCATTAGCTGTGGCATTATTTTAGACAAACTAAGAATTTGAATAGAAGTATTTATCTTCTAATGTCATATTCCCAATGCTACTGAAAGTAATTACATATTGTATCACACACGGCCATGAACTTTACAGGGCTAGCTTTCCTCTGCCACATGAACTGCACAGCACCTAAGAACTGCTGCTGCTTCCAAGGTGAAAGGCAGTGCCTGCAATAGCTGTATTTAATATTAAAACTCTAAAAAAGGAATTAGAAATGTCATTTCAAGTGCAGCCATTTCTTTTAGCTAAAATTTAGAATCTTTCCAGAAGCGTGCCCTACTTGACTTTCAACCCTTGTATAAAATATCTATATAATGCCCTTCTTTATAGTACTCAAAGAAGTAAAATAAAAAACTATGTTTATGCTGTGTGTACAATTAAGTATTTTGCACCTCCACACATGTAAATCAGAAGGATGTTGGTCAAAGTTACACACAATTAAAAGATTTTGGTCACAGAACATTAAAAAGGTAGGAAACTGTGGACTACAGTTCTTATAAATATTAAATCAATCTTGTACTGCTGTCACAAGCTAATAAATTTCTGATGTGGAACTTTTTTTTTTTTTCGCATACTGGCAACATATCACAAATATCTAATTGATTACTTTATAAAGAGAAAAAAAAGAGGGATATCAAAAAGAAAAATCTTGTCTTCAATGGAACAGATTAAAAGAATATTTTTCTGGGTCTGAAAGACAAAAAAGCTATCTGTGCTTCTTTCCTCTATATAATGTAGGGCTGTTGACTACAACCATGAGTTATAGTAACAGTTATTATCCTATTTTTGACAATTAAAACAAACAAACAAACAACAACAAAAAACAGCCATACAATTCATTACTCTTAGTAAATGTTCCTACATCTAAATTTATCTTCATCTGAAGTTCCTTTGTCTGATTACCCCTCCTCTGTGGACACAAATCATACATGATGAAAATTTCCGAAAGTTCTACTACATACTACAGTACTGCACAAAAAGACATAAGTATGACAGCACTGAAAAACTCGTCTCTGTGTAGATTCCATATAGATTCAGGCTTTACTCCTACACAAAATGATACCATTGTTTGTGAATAATCTGCTATCAAGAATACCGTATTTTATTGTATATTCATAACGTTGAAATACATGCAGGAAATCACATTACTCCAAGGGAGTCAAGAAATATAAAATTTAATAATCATAGATTATAACTGATCTCTAGCTCAGGCAACAGCAAGTAGATGCATCATAATTCCCAAGAGGAAGGAATATTCAGATGAAAGCCACTGCAGTAACTCTTACTCTTTTATTCTGCTCTCATGTAGTAGTCAAAGAAGGAGTTCTGTCACCCTCAGAAACAGTCTCCAGTATATAAATCAAAATAATTATGAAGAACAAAACATTTTCCTTCAGGAATTTTCCCACTCTGACCCAAAAAGGGGAAAAAAATCTAAGCTGGTTTCACCTTCATTGGGCTCTGATCCTATGCTGTGGGTAAACCAGCTGGACTTAAGTTAAAGCCAAATTTTCATAGCAGTGCCGCCTCAAATGCATTAGAGAGAATTCCATTTTTTATTGAGATGGTTTGCTGCATGTTTGGCTGAATATACTATTATCTGCTCCATAAAAGGCTGGAGCTGAACAGTATTTGTCAGGTTAGCATTTTTGGAAAAACTCCTATCATTTTTCTTTTTTTTTTTTTTTTTTAAAGTAACTGTTTAACTCAGTGGACCACAGTCCTAGAGGAGTGTATGTTTATTTGCAAATCTCATGCATTCATATACAATCATATTGGTATACATAAAACTGAAGTGGCTGCACATGTAATAGAAATAATCAGCTTTTGAGCTGGCAGCTAACTGCAGCAGGTAGATGCTGAAATAGTTCTCCTGTTTCCCATTGTGGAGGACCAAAATTAGCTATATAAATGGCATATGCTTCTGCAAGTATTCTCTTAAAAATATTGTCCCTAAGGCTAGGTCTGTACTAGTAGGACCAGCAGATGCACTATCATTGATAATGTTTATTTGTTAGGGGAGTTTCTGGTGTTGCTTTGGTCTTTGCCAACTAGCACTTCCCCAGACTTTTCCTGGGCAAGATGTATCTGGATAGGACACATCAGGCAGGACACAATGCTTCCAGTGAGTGCTATGGATGAGGACTGTAGCTAGAGGGTATCAAACTAAAAGTCACCATCTGATTTCTTCTGATGGCTTACATAATAATTCTGACATAAGACCAGCTCTTCACAGCACATCACTTCAAAAGAGCTACCTATACAATTAAAAATAGGCATGTTAAAGCAATTTGGTAAACAAAAACCTAAACTCTGAAGCACTTCCACTACACAAATAAATAACAATAAAAAGATATACATTGTCAAAGGAAGAAGTTCATTAGTTTCTGGATGTATAGTCTAAAAACTGCTCATTCCCTTGACAGAGACTCAGGTAAAAGCAATCATTTGAAATAGCTTTATGGAGACAGGAGGCATGCCATGCCTCTGCCTTCAAGGCTAGGGCAGAGATCTTAGTTTATTTAATAGCATAGACATAAATTATTTAGCTGTGCATGAAATACCTATTTTGAATTTACACACAGACATCTCATTTGCATATAAGTTTGGAAATACTAATTTGTGTTAGCTGCATAATGCAATTTGCTACAAAGGTCTCAGAGCTGGTTCAACTGGAGCTGCTATATTCAGAGAAGCAATGCTTTGCAGAAACACAAGAGTTTCCGAGAGCACTTGAGTCTAGAGTTTTGCTCCCTAGCTAACAAACCCTAGCCTTCCAGAGTGCCAGCTGGCTTGGATTTGGTGCCACACTGTCTTGGCTATACTGCTTGTAGCTCAGGTGATACTTTCATTGGACTTGTTCCAGAATCTCTGCTGCAGTTGTGCTCTGACAGGCAGGGTTAATACTCCTCTGAGTCCTTCATCTACTGCTAAAGCTCATGGTCATACTCATTGTTAGAAATCAGATAATACATTAGATGGACCACCAGTGTCATCGGTTATGGCAATTCCTACACTTGGTTTTATCTGTAGAAACAGTAAGTGCTGAATTTTAATGAGGAAGAGATTAAAAATACATGGCATTTTATTACTTTTCATTAACTTCACTTTACAGATAAAAGGTTCAGTATGGGCCATGTGCTTTCTGATTGCTGGGCAGAAAGCATGAACAAAGTAAAATAACTTCGAGGAGTAAGAACAGAGGAAAAGAAACTGAAACAAGAGCAAAAGAAGCAAGAAAAATCTTGATGCAACCACATGGGCAGTGCAAGCTTTTGCCCCTTAGTTACTGTGTCATGGAATGAAAAGCTAAAGCTAATCCCCTTAGCTTTCCTACGAGAAAGTGGAATCCAAAACTAATCCTTTTATAGTAGCTATACCACATGAAATGGGGTGTTTAAGCAAATTCCCTTAATCATCACGGCAAGAATCAGGGAACTGAAGTCAATCCCCTTAGCAATTCTGCAAGAAACAGAGAAGGAAGCAATCTCCTTAGTTATGCTAGGGTTAAAAATAAACTCTATCAGCCTTTGAAACTATTTTGATATAAAATTATTAGTACCATGCTTCTGGCATACCAAGACCCAATGTGAATACACAGTAACATCCTTGGTACAGTAAGTTTGACATTAATAGTAATTAATAGTCAAATTTTAATTAATAGTCATTAATAGTCAATTTTATTAATAGTCATTAATAGTCAAATTTTGTGGTGTAAGTTATGTATCTAATACTCACCGCTTTCATTTACTAGTTGTAAGCATACTACAAGAATGTGTACATATAAGTTAGCTGAGAAGCAAAAGAAAATGTGCGAGCTCTTCTTTAATTAACATTAAAAAATAAGGAGTATTCTTCACAATATTAAAAGCTGACAAAAAGTACTAACAGACACGATGAGAATTGCTTGAACAAGGTGATATTAAATATATCACATTATTTAGCTGTTGTGTCTGTTAACATTCACTTTACTTTTTTTCTATTTATTCTGCAATGTTTCCAGTTTTTTAATACTACTAATCAAATTCCCAAGAAACATTAATAGAACTCTTAAAATAACTGTTACTAGTTGAAGTCACGCATATTTGTTCCATTTACTGGTAGTTTTGTTTAGTTCTTTCTCATTTGTTTTTTTAAGCAGATTGTTTGATAAGAGCACGATACCCTACAGTACGATACCAGAGGCAGATCACCTATCCCTTCATCTTGTCTGTGTGTACAGTGGAAAAATTTTTGTTGTTTCTAAAATACACGGGATAGTCAAGCCTCCAGAAATACAAAATTAAATGTGTACCATTTTTCAAGTGAGACCATCTATTTCTGTTCACCTCAAGGTTATATGCTTGTCTTAATGCAAAAAGTCAGCTAGAATATCTGCATTCTTCAAATGCTGTTCTGCATCTCAACAGCACTTGTGATCTTTCAATTTATTTCTGCAAGTCATATATTATGTTTTAAACTCTTCAGAAGGGATTCTTTTGATTAAATACAATAGAGGAGGATTATCCTTTTAAATCTGAAATACAGTTATAATTTTTATTCATAAATGCCTGGATTTTCTACTTTTTCTTTTTTTTTTTCCCCTCTCCATAGAATTGTGATTCTTAAAAAGAATTCAGTTTTCTTATTAGTAGTCAATAAACATATCTAAAAACTGCCTATTTTCCACTTTGTGAAGTAGCTTATTAGGATTATATGAACAGTTTCCAATTCTGCTATAAAGGCCTCTATACTTGCTTGGATCCTGTTGCAGGATATGCACATTAAATCACAAGTGAAAATTACTATGTAAAGTGTCTCTTCTTAAATCTGAATTTTCAATTCTTTATATTTTGGACTAGCAATTGCTGCCCACTTTAAATGTTAACTGTTCCTCAGAGAAGAGATTTCAAGCTCAAACATTCTACTGGAGGTTAAGAAACAGACATCTACTGGCAGAGAGAGCAAAGCTGAGAAGAATTTCTACAACATCGGGTATTCAGTTCAGACGGAATAATTTTTTCAGTAGTAGTAAACCTAAGACTAGGGTTTACCACTTCGGTGTTTATACTGAGAAGTATAGGAGGGCCAGGGTCTCATCCCAGCCTTGAGCGTCTAGAAGATTTGTCTTAGAAACAGCAAGTGGGATCATTGCAAAACAGCAAGGAGGTCACCAGGCAAGGAGTGTGCACAATCCAACACTACTCTGCTATTGCTTCTTGACTCTCCTTTAGCTAGCAGTATAGTCATAGCCTTTATTTTTACTTGAGTTTTTGGCATGAACTCATGGACAAGGAAGGGCACATCACGGAGGAAGCTGGTAAAACAGGGACCTTTTGACAGAAGATAAAATACAGACAAATGAAAAGAAATGGAGCAAAGCAAAGCAGGGAGAAAACTGTCTAACTACAAGGAAGAAAATCAAATGTGTTAAGCCCTTGAGGACTGCAACTAACGTCAAGTTTCCAGACAGCGTCAAAATGGTAGTGATAGAGTCCCTCTTGGTCCACACTTACTCAAAAAGAAATGGAAAAGTCTGTGTCAGCACCAGAAGGGAAAAAAAAAATCTGGGAAGTAGAGCTCTATTTAAGTGTGCCCCAAACAAACTGGTCTTAATTGCTCTAGCAAGATCCATTTGGCGAGAATTCCTACAGAGCAGAAAAACTATTCGTGTACAATCCTTCCATCCTTACAACTGTGAAAACCCATGTAAGGTCTTATAATTGAAAGCAATATTGGAATGTAAATGATTTACTGCAATTTGCAAAGGGGATTATATGTGCACTTAAGTATTTAAAAGAGGCTTGAAAAATGCCTCAAGCTTACAGATTTCTTGACAAATTGGTCACTTTTCTGTAACTTCAAGAAGTAAGTCACTGCATCAAAATATCAGGAAAATGTTCAAAAACACAGTTCATTTTTTTTTGTTTCAATTCCTTTTCTTTTAATTCTAAGTAAGGGCTTCCAATACAAGGTCAGGCTACTGAAAACCCTTAAGAATATATAAATTATTTTACTTTCATTACACATAGAAGATCCACTTTTAGAAAATAATTATTCCTGTCACTAAAAGGATAAAAAGACAGCAACAATCTGTCAAGAATTTCCCTCAATTACTGAACACAGCATGCAAGCAAAAAGCAGCAACCGAGACAGTGAAGAATCTTTGCTGCTGCCACTTTTATATTTTTCTCTGGGGAAGAAAAAAAAAAAAAAAAAAACATTTTGTGGCTTTTAAACAATCCACAGAGAATACTTTTCAGAATACCTAGGTATTTATCAACCACTTAAGCATTTATGAGAGCATTTCCAATGCACATAAGAATTCCAAGGGGTAGTTCCCATGAGTTCAGTATAGCTGTTCTTAGTCTCCAAAAATACACTGGTTCTATTAAAGAGATGTTCAGTATGTACCTCGTATTTCCATAAATATTGCTTTTCTTCTACTTTCTTTTTGTCCTTTCTTTTCCATGATTTTGTAATAAAAGCAACATTCAGTTTGATGTTCTTTATAGCTACATGCTTGTGCAGAGTGAATGCTGAATTATATCAGAACAATATTATATTTGATTGGGAATTAAGTGAATTTTTTCACTTCAATTATAAGTGATTTTTTTTGAATTTCAAACTATCTAGATGCTGGCAGAAACAGTAAAAATTCTGTAATTCAACACTGCTGAAAATATATCCCATACTATTTTTAAATCAATCATACTTGCTTCTCCAGTTGAGTATGTTTTTCTTTTCAAAATATTTTTCCCTATAGAAAAGGCAAGAATATGTTAATTTTCGCTAAATTTTACTTTCTTTTATTTCTTACTGCTCCTTTTGGTAAACCAAGATATGAAGGTGAAATCTACAGTGTATTAAAAGCTATTTTCCATGCATTAGGTACATAGATGTGCAACCCATGTGTGCTATTTCTGCTCATTTTAACTTCCAACCAATGTATTTTTGAAAAAAAAAATATAGGATTTAGTATATATTTTGTGGGGTTGCACAACAGAAAGAGATAGATGTGCTCGACTACTTACAGTGCTTCTCATATCTAGAATGGGAAACGTAACAGAAAGTATAAATACTGCTACTGCCACTCTGTACCTTCTTTTGCTATATAATATAAAACATGCACTGAAAAATAATCAAATTTCAGTGTACATTATAATTAAATTGCCTGTGTTAGACAAGATACATTACAAATCAGTATCCTAAGAAAATGAAGCGAACAGTTTTACATTTGCTATTTGGCAGTTTCCAGGCACTGAGAGCATGAACTAGTTCTAACCAGAGTACAAACAAGCATTTTTAAGGAAAGAAGGTTTACATTATAAGTAGTACTTTCACTGCATCAAAGATTACAAGACTGCCTGCTTTGTTTCCATTTTCTTTATTATATTCCTGGCCCTACTAAAAAGGGACTTTTAACAAAACACAAAGTCCTTAATGGTCATAAAAGCATACAGACAAGTAAGAAAGTGAAGAGTAGGTGGTGTATGAAGGCAGTGGGGGAAGTCTGATCTTGGGCAAGAAAAGAAAGCCTCATTAAATGTCAGACTGCTCCATTATTAAGGTGATAGACTTGAATTTCAGCTATGTGGATTCAACACGGATTTCACTCTTTTGGTATGTTTTTATGTTAAATGTTAGAATAATCAAAGAAGATGAAATGGAGATGACAAACTCCTAGCCTGACATCCTAGTGAGAAGTTATCCTGCTACAAAACCAGTTAAAAAAAAAACAAAAACGTTTCTGCTTAGCAGATATCCTATAGAAACGATTCCAGTTATGGACAGGAAATTTTGCTTTTACTAAGAACATATTTGTACACAATACCATCTAAGTTAAACAAGAATAAAAAATAATTCAAAAAGTATATGCCGAATTACTATCATAAAGTTCAGACTTACCATAGAGCAGATTTAAAAAAAAAAAATTTGATTGAGCAGTTTAGAGACTACTTCTATCACTTTAATTTTACATATTACTATTTAAGCATACAGCTGTTCACTACTGAACCATTCAAATTTGTTTATAATCCTCCATTATACATGCTTTCTTCCAAGTTGGTTTTTTTTTTTTTTTTTTTTTTTTAATTTACAGCTAATTATATCTCATCTTTTAGGCTATGAATGCTTTAGATCTGTGACTGCACAGTGGCAAGCACAAATGGGTCCCAATGTGTTTGCAATATCCAAATAAGAATATGACTATGTTTTGCCAATAGCTATCCTCTGTGGAATCTGTAATTAGACGTTTCACACAAAAGCAGATGAAAAATAATCAAAATACTGCCCAAGTGCATGAACAAAAGAAAAAGAAAAAAACAGGGTGATAAATATCTCTTCTTCACAGTGCCTGGCATATTTTGTGAATTTAACCATTATAGACGCAAAATGCTCTGGTAACCGTGCATCCATTCAATAGGTACTCAAATCCCCAGCGGTTACAGCTAGGGTTTTCAGGTTACGTATGCACACAAATTAAGATTTTTGACACTCTAACAGGAAATACAGGTAAAACAAAAAACTTAGGCATTTGTCAAATTACTTGGACATTGGTAGTCACAGGGACATACACTCTTCAAGAAAACCTTTTATGTTCTAAGAGGTGTTCTTAAATGAAACACGAAAGTTGACTCTCAAAGGCAAATCACCTCAGATTAGAAACAGTAAGTCCTCTAGAAAATCTTTCTTAGACAGTTAACTAGATCTTGGATGTGCCTAATCATTAAATCCCTGCAGATAGATATTAATCTCAAGAAAAATGACCCTCGTCTTACCTCTTTCCTTATACAGCATGCCTCAAACATCAAAAAGGATTCTAAATAAGGTGTGGTAGAGCATGGGTCTGATGATGTCCAAATTACAGCTCAACTAAGCATTTTAAAATATTTTTCTTAGTGTCATCTCTGTAAATTCCCCATATTGTGTGAAAATCTGAATAGCTTCTTTCATTTCCCTCATCTCTGTTAAATGTTCTAACAGCTAAATCCCTAACTTCTATTAAACTTGTTATTAAAACCACCATCTCGGTGACACCTCCAAAATCTGGCTGCTGAGCTTTCATAGGTATAACTACATGTTACAGTTGGACTGCTCTAAGAGAGGGAAAAATTTACGCTTTTGGACGCATTGTTTCTTCTCAGAAATGTCCTCAATTCCTGGTTATAGCTCTGCTTCTTGCTACTGCTGCAGCATCTACCTACATGGATGTAATTCTCTGTTCCATGAACTGTTCAAAGCTATTTCCTTGGAATAAAACACCTTCAGAATGTGAGTCTTTCTTGGTATTGGCATTTTTTTCCCATTGACTTCCACAGAACTTTAGAATTAAGTATGTATACTGGATCTGGCAGGGATGGAGTTCATTTTCTTCATAGCCACCTGTATGGTGCTGTGTTTTAGATTGGTGACCAAAACAGTGTTGATAACACACCAGTGTTTAAATTATTGCTGAACAGTGCTTGCACAGCATCAATGCCTTCTCTGTTGCTTACTCTGAACCCTTAAGGAGTAGACTAGGGGTGGGCAAGAGGTTGGCAGCTGTCCCCAGCTGACCAAAGGGATATCCCATTCCATATAACATCATCCTCAGCAATAAAGCCAGGGGTGAGTTTTCTTCAAAGCAGTCTCAGAGTCTCAGAATCTGCTGGTAGGAGGTGGTGAGTCACTGCCTTTGCATCCCCCCCCCCCCCCCCCCCCCCCCCCCATTTTTTAATTGTCTTTATCTCGTCCCATGATTTTTTCTCACTTTTGCCCTTCCAGGTCTCTACCCTATCCTGTTGGTTGGGAATGAGCTAGTAACTACATCTGGACTCAGCTGCCATGGGGTCAACCCACCACAGCATGCCATTAAAGAAGCAATGATGTCTTGTTCACTAAGTCACAGCTCTCCAATCACACACTGTTGTCAGACTAGGAACTGATAAATAGAATCAAATTTCTTAATTACACTTCTAAACGCCCTAGACTATCTTATTCACCACACAAATCAGCCTAAAAATGCCATTAAATTGAGTATCACACAATATACTATTAAAACTATTTTACAGCATTCAAGCACAGACTACAGAGGCTAAGAATCATAGAATCATAGAATCATAGAATATCCTGAGTTGGAAGGGACCCTTAAGGATCATCAAGTCCAACTCTTGATACCGCACAGGTCTACCCAAAAGTTCAGACCATGTGACTAAGTGCACAGTCCAATCTCTTCTTAAATTCAGACAGGCTCGGTGCAGTGACCACTTCCCTGGGGAGCCTGTTCCAGTGTGCAACCACCCTCTCTGTGAAGAACCCCCTCCTGATGTCGAGCCTAAATTTCCCCTGCCTCAGCTTAACCCCGTTCCCGCGGGTCCTGTCACTGGTGTTAATGGAGAAAAGAAGTACGACTATATATCATACAGTTACTTAGCATCATATATATAATACGGGAGCTATCAATAATGAAACATTATTCAGTTTTTTTCTAATGAGACTATTCAATGGAACATTGCTGGGTAAATATTTAGAACACAAAATCATACAGGTTGATATAAATATTTTGGTCAGGAAAACTCACTCAAGGATGATGTATATTTACATACCTAGGAGCGGGAATACCACTTATACCTAATGAATAGATTACTGTGTGTTATATAACAGCAGTTCTGGAAGACAACTGTGAGTCATGGCGAAGATCAACTGAACATGATCTCCTAATATTATTACTATAGAGAGAAAGCCTAGTGGGAACTCTTTGATGTTTAAACAGGAGAATAATAAAGAAAAGTGGCATGACAATTTGTAACTGTAGAAAATAATGAAATTGACTGTCAAATACTGCATACTTGTGTCCGTGCTTTTGAAAAAAAAGAGTCACATACTGATTTGAATTTTGGAGTACAGGAGGAGGAGCAATGAAGAACTTAATCTACTTAGATACAATATTAGGGTAAGAAGGAAGAATCAAACAGTAGGAACTTTAAAAAAAAAATCTAATTAATTAATGGAATAAATGAAAGCTTCTTGACGTCTTTTAAAAATATATATTTCCGTGAAATTCTTGTTACAGGGTTAACATAATGACAATGCTTGAAATCTTCCAGCTCCTGATAAATAAGGATGAACTGACAAATTGATCTTTCTGATCATAAAGAATTTAAATATCTATTGTGTTCTAATAGTTACAGTATTGAAAGTGAAGACTGAAAGTATTGATGATATTATAATTCACACTGCTACATGAAATTTTCAAATCAAAGCTTAAAATCAATATTGATGTGGCCATGTGGATATGTAAATATATCTGTTTGCAAATACAGATAACTCATCTGGTTTCTATTTCATAGACAAATCCAAACAGCTGCCAACTACAGTTAGGAGACTTTGCATTTCTTTCGTGCTATAATCTGTACCATTTATTTGTTGTTATGCTTTAGTACCATGTAGTACTCTTCTGCTTGTAGATAACAAGATAACATGAAATGCAGAACTAAATTATGGGCACTGAGTATCACCATATCTACAATGCATTCCCTATCTTTTTCTTATGATGCCATACTGCTGCCTGAGCATGTTTAATGCACTAACCTCACTTACCGTTTGTGTTAAGGATTTCATTATAAACAGGTTAGTCTTATATTTCAGATACTTGCTCCGGTTTCACTTTTTAATATTTTCTTAGCACTTCAACATTTCTTATTTTCATGTTATATCCCCTTATACTATATTTTGTTGAGCCTCAAGCTGAACCTGTTACTTGTATTATCACTTCCCACAGTAAAGTCTTTTCCTTTTTTTAGCTTTTCTTTAAGTCTTCTTCTTTTAGCTTTTCTTTAAGTTAACTTGACTTCCTACACAGTTTTCTACTCTATATGCATGCAAAGACTTCTTACTGGAGAGTGTTACTTTTTCTGCCAGTTGCTTTGTTTATTGATAATTTTAATAGAGGAAAGGGCCTAAGCTTCTCTCTCGTTCTTTATAAGTGCTTTTATGTGATTTCAAAGGAAATTCAGAATATTCTAAAAAATAATTAATCCAGCTAAAAAAATTGATACTTAAAAATCCTGAGTAAGAATAAGAATGCTCCATAGACATACTGGCCCAATCACCGTAAGAGCTAACTGTTACAAAATAAAGAAGAGTGGATGCAGGTACACTGAAAGAAGTGTTTTGAAGGTTAGCACTCGAAAACTTCTATATCAGCTCTGATTACAAACAAAATTAAAAAAAAAAAAAGGATTAGCAAATGAGTAGTGATACGACAAATACTAGTA
This sequence comes from Anser anser, assembly GCF_964211835.1. Lineage (NCBI taxonomy): Eukaryota > Metazoa > Chordata > Aves > Anseriformes > Anatidae > Anser > Anser anser. Next base: position 88,799,529 of record NC_139720.1, read on the forward strand.
AGCTGTTCAAGAGCATGTCACCATAAACCCTAGCAATGTCTTCTAATTACTTAAGAAGGAGCTAAAAGTGATTTGTAGACAGATATATATAAATTAAAACAATTATTTTAACAGAGGGTAAAATAATCAGTCTGGTAGGGGGAAAAAACACCAGTGCTTTGACGAGCTCAATCTCAACAAATTCAGAACAGAAAAAAAAAATAGAACTGCATATTAGTGACAGTTGTGCAAAATCTTAAATGATCACCCAAAGAAAGAAGATATTTAAAATAGACTTACTTCCGTGGATAAATCAATTTAAAAAAATTACAAGGAAGTTGTTCAGATAACTACAGGAACTGGGATTAAAATAGTTTCATCACTTACGCAGCTGTCAAATAACGTAGGAAACTTCTAGTAGGCTTTTTACTGCAGAGGCTATACATTTTCCCTGCAATGATAAGTCAGGGTAGCTTCTGCAAGCCCCTTCCACACGTAAATAATTTCTCATAGACTTGTGCTATGAGTCACCTTGCCCTTCTTTTGTGCTACATTTAAAATATTTTTGGAGTTTATTAAGTGTCTACATGGAAGTGTAAAGTTAGATGATGTTAGAAGCAAAGAAATTCTTCATTATTAATTTTATTTTTCCAGCAAGAACACTTTGTTCCAAATTACCACTTGCAAAGTAGATTTAACTCATGCAAAATAAGGAGTTCTTAGATTTAAGTAGAAGTATTTATGGTAGAAGTTTATCAGCAATAGACAGGCCCTTATGGCAGTGCTCTCCAATCCATAGCTCACACGCAGATTTTATTCACAAAATTCTGTTACATTGCTTAATGCAGTGGGAAACTAAAATTAGATAAATAAATTTAAGTCAGAAAGAAAAAACAAACAAACAGACCAAACCTGGAGTTGTTGGCACATTATCGTATTAGCATTACTGCTAATGGATAACTGAAGGTTGAGGATCACTGCATTCCTTTCCTTCCTAAATTTCAAAATGGTATTAATTGCTGAATAAGTGTTTAATCCCATAGGAAAAAAAAAGGGGGGGGGGGGGGGGGAAGACCTTCTAAGAATCATAGCACCACACACAATAGTGAAAAAATCTAACAAATATAATTCCGTTCAGTGAATTGACTCTAGCTGTAACCATGGATAATGGTTCATACGAACTCAACTGGCCTGTCCACTTGCTCACACTCAAAACCTCTTTTTAAATCTATGAGGGGGTTCCTTCCCATTTTTTGGACAAATCCAGGCAAAACTTCTGCATTTTCAAGGTTAAGGAGTAACAGATGAGTAAAGTTCTATCTTCATTCTGAAGCACAGACCAATGAACGGAGTAAGTATCAGATGGTTCATTATTAAAGCAGAATTTTTGTACAGCCCATCACTGAGAAGCTAAATTGGAACTCAATCAACAAAAGCTGATTCTATCGACCTCAAGGATATTAATGTTTTACGCTGCATTTTTGTAGCTCTAAGCACTTAATTTATTACCCAATCAAAAAACAAGGAAAAAAATCTGACAAGCAAACAAAGAAAATACATTTGTAAGAGAAAGTGCTGTATTCTTGAACTTGAGAAAGGTTGTACAAACAACTGGGAAGAAAATGAAATAGTAAAATCACATATAGTATTACTAAAGAATGGATAACACTGTTGAGCATGACTCATTGTTGCAGCTAAATGATGACACTGCATACAAATGCCACATTAAAAAAAAGTGTTGTATCTTTGCTTGCTTGGGTAGGTGCCTCTGGAGGTTACCAAAACTGCTGAAAGCTTACAACCTTTTTTTTTGCATTATGACTATACTATAAATAGAAAACCGGGGAGGTGAAGGTTCTGCAAATTTCAGAAGAATACCTACTTCTAATTTTTTCTTCCACTTCACCCTAGCCAGTTAGTTTAAAATCGCTGAGGCATACTCAATATTACACAAATCCCAAACATTAATATTTCAGTTGCTATTTAATTTAATGGAAACATTCTTTGTGACTGAGTATGCCCATAAATTAATGACTTCTGTTAATGTCAGTCTCAAGAACATCATCATCCCATTCTTCTACCACTGAAAATGTTCTAAAGTCAGAGTAGCTTTGTAACTATATGTCAAGGTCTTTTTTGTTGCACACATAAACACCGCACTTACTCTTACTTTTTGATAAAATAGTTGATTAAAGTATCACAGTATCACAGATTTCTAGGTTGGAAGAGACCTCAAGATCATCGAGTCCAACCTCCGACCTAACACTAAGTACTCCACTAAACCATATCGCTAAGCTCTACATCTAAACGTCTTTTAAAGACCTCCAGGGATGGTGACTCCACCACCTCCCTGGGCAGCCCGTTCCAATGCTTAATAAACCTTCCGGTAAAGAAGTACTTCCTAACATCCAACCTAAAACTCCCCTGTCGCAACTTTCGCCCATTCCCCCTCGTCCTGTCACCAGGCACGTAGGAGAACAGACCAACCCCCACCTCTTTACAGCCTCCTTTAAGGTAACTGTAGAGAGCAATGTACATGTACATGTACAGTAGCATGTACAATTTACACAGTATCAGAAAAAAAGTCTCTATCAAAAGAACAAGCAAACGAAAAACAGTCACTCTTCAGGAAAACAGGATAGGATAGGGTAGGGTAGGGTAGGATAGGATAGTTCAGTTGCAAGGGGCCTTCAAAGTTCATCTAGTCCAACTGTCTGACCTCTTCAGGGATAACCAAATTTAATGCATATTGTTAAGGGCATTACCCAAATGTCTCTTGAACATTGACAGACATGGGACATCAACCACCTGTCTAGGAAGCCTGTTCCAGTGTTTGACCACTCTCACAGTAAAGATTTTTTTTCCTTATGCCTACTCCGAACCTTCCTGGTACAGCTTTGTGCCACTCCCTTGAATCCTGTTATCAGTGACCAGGGAGCAGAGACTGGCACCTCACTCTATGCTTCTCCTTCTCAGGATGTTGTAGAGAGCAATGACCCTGCCTCTGAGCGTTCTCTTATCCACATTAGACAACCCAGATGTCCTCAGCCTTTCCTCATGGGACATGCCTTCCAGCTCTTTTACCAGTTCTATTGCGCTCCTGTGGATGCTTGAAGGGTCTTTAACATCCTTTTTATATCACGGGGCCCAGAGCCACATGCAATGTTCAAGGTGAGGCTGCACGAAGGCTAAATACAGCAAACGAATCACCTCTTTTGACCAGCTGGCTGTGCTGTATTCAGTGCATCCTAAAATGCAGTTTGCCCTCTTGGCTGCCAGGTCATCATCTGGTGTCATGTGAACCTGTTTATCTCACAGCTGGACAATTTGTCCAGAAGGATACCATGGGGGACTGTATCAAAGGCCTTACTGAAATCCAGAAAGATTACGTCCACTGCCTTCCCTTCATCCACCAATTGGGTGACCTTGTCACCTTAAATTTTACCTTAAATTTTGAAAAGAATCAGGTGTCAAGTAACACAAATATTGGTTTTTTGTTTCATAGACCACATAAAAAATGGACATGAAGAAGCATATAAATGTAATATTCTGTTAATTACCTGAACATTTGTAAACTCAATAATCTTCTCACCTTCACATAAGGTACAGGATCCCAGAATAATTTAAATAGAAATAGTTTAGAAATATATTCCACTTTAGTTTTTAATTTTAGTATATTTAATATTTTATAAGCAATGTTGCATATTTTAATAGTTGCATGCAATTCTTCAGTATGATCAACTACCCAAAACAACAAGTACATTTGCTATATTTTAATGAAGTTTGTCAGAATGAGACTAACCCAGAAAAATCAGCAAACATTGATTTTAATCAGCACTTTTGCATAACTCTCAGTGAGAAAAGTCTCATTTCAATGAATTCATTTGTCTTCACTATTTTGCTTTGTTGTTTGTTCCTTCTTTCTGCAGAGGTCCAGCATTGCCACTACCTCCGAGTGCTCACAACAAACTTTACAGGACCAGTACATTGACCTAAGATATTTTCCTACGTGACTCTGTGAGAAATGGATAACTTCGTTTTTCAGCATATCTAGTCATCTGCTGCTGTATGTGACCAATGGCTTACAGTCTCTTTCCTAAAGTGCTCATGCTTCTTCCCCAAATCACATATTCCTCTCATCTGTACAACTCTCCAAAATCTGTTGCAAAGCTTCTTTGCTGAAGTGCTCACGAACCTTTATCCAATTTACAGCTTATATTAATTAATGCACAGTTTAGACACATTTTTTTCTAAGTTCACAGTTACTACCTCTCCATACTGCATTTATCCAGTTCTTACCTGAAAATGGTAATTTTCACTGGATTTTTCTATTAAATGTCCCAGTAAGCCTTACTCTGCATGTTTTCCTCACGCTACAGACTGCTTTTCTCCCACACATTTACTTTAGCTACCTTTTTTTTTCTTTTTTCTTCTTTTTTTTTTTTTTAATGAATTTTACTTATAGGGAAATTATCTAATAATTGAATCCCAACTACTGCCTCAAAGGTAAGCTCTTTGTATTCTAGTATGTGCTGCCTGTTCTTAACATGCAGCAAAGGCAATTTCCGTGAAAACCTCAACATGGTGCAAAAGTAAAGTTAAGGATAGGATAGGATAGGATAGGATAGGATAGGATAGGATAGGATAGGATAGGATAGGATAGGATAGGATAGGAATGACCAACCAAAAGAGATATTTTGTAATAGTTATGTTTTAAATCAACTTTTATTGCCTTTTTATGCTTCTATATTGTGGTTATTGTCACTGGAGTAACTGAAGCTTTTAAGAATTTACAGAAAAACTGAAATTATATCCTGTCTACTTTCCAAATGCCAGCCTCCTTGTCCAATCCAGCGGGATTTACCACAAAACGAGAGCAAAAATTTTTTGCTGTATTTTCTCATCATACTATATGACAATATTATTTTTTTTTCTAGAGCAAATAATGCAAAAATACTGTGAGGAATTTAATATATGACAATATTTGCTTCGTCTAGGAATTCTGAAGGAAAAAACTTTCAGAATTATAATGTACACTGCATGAGACTTCATACAAAATGAAAAATACAGAAGTATCTATAACAGACTGAAATGTGTCTAGGAATACAATGGACTGAAAAACCCTGAAAAAGAATACATCATAAAGTTGAGAATAGGCTGAGATTAAGAAATGTAACATTGCTTGAAATCCCTGAAGGCAAAGACACAGAAGGTATTTTATAAAAATGGATTATTGAGGTGCTGAGGATAGACAATTTCTACTTCCTTCTGGAATAGATCACAAGAAATAAAATAATTAAAAATTAAACAAGATTTCTCACTCAGAAAAACAGAACTTTGAGCTCATTTCAGAGCATCAAGAAATTATGTCACACACAAGAATTAAGAGAGAATGCCAGCTAATATAAAAACACATGACACGCGATCAAGAGCTGTACATACAGTGACATCAGTAGCTGATGGAATAGGTGTCAAATGTTTTAGTGCACTGTATCTTAATTAAAAAGTTAAACTACAAATGCCTCTGATGTTCTGTTAAGTGCACCAACTGGGTGGAAGGAAGACACAGACTCTGCGTAGCCCCTGGCAAAGCACTGATGGCTGTACTTCAAAAAGCAAAAATGCACCTCTTCCCCACCCTCATCTAGCCATACCACCTCCAAATATATCAGGTACCTGCAACTCTATGAGGCCCTTAACACAATGTCAAGTGCCTGACAATCTGTACTAGCAGCACAGTGAAACTGTGTAAAATGTTAAACTGGAATAGAGAACTTTTACCTAGAACGGTAAGTGGATGAAAACAAGAAAATACTATTTAAATATTTTCCCTACATGTTTCTACTGGCTTAATGGCATTAACATATTTGTAATGTTTTCCTGATTTAGCAAACCTGATACCATTTTACCAGATTCTAAAGTCCATATTAATCCTCACTTCAATCATGTTACAAAATCAAAACTTTTCCTTTTAATTCACAAAAATGTATTCATAAACGCATCCTCCAAAATAAGAATTTTTAATATGTAACTTTATGATATGTAACAGTTAGAATTAGATTTTTTAATGGGATAGATTCCTAAGCAGAAAAGCCAGAGAAGGGCATAGTAATGTGTACTCATGTCATTCTTGCATCTGTTCTTCCTGTTATTACAACACACGCTGCTCCAGTCCTGAGAACAACTAAAATCTTTCCTGTGAGTCCATACTACAGGAATATTGACTCAGTTATAATAGTCATTCACTTTAGTACTGTTGGAATGCCAAATTCAAGACAATAAAGCCAAAATAGTGAGTGACTTACCCCATTTAAAGGAAATGTTTTCCATCCTAGTTCTCCGAGGGCAGCTGTAGTATCAAGCAACACAACTGAAAGTGGAGAAAGAAACGATATGTTTGTGGTGTTGTTTTGATTAGACATATACAAGTATAAAGTACAGCAAAGTATAAACCAATATGAACTGAACTAGACATATCAGCCAGGTACATCTGCTTAAAGCTATTAAAGCTTTAATATTAAAGCTTTAATGAAAACATTGGAGTATGAATACTCCAACACAATAAAAACATTTAAGCTTTTGAGGTTTACATTTCATTATTATGCATCTCAGAAAATATCACTCATACAAAAACTAAATGTCTTGCCAAAACCATTGCCAAATCACAACACATTACTGATGCCTCATCATTAAATGGTGCCTGAATAAGCAAGCATGAGTTTGCAATCCTTTGCCTGGAAATCTAGAAAGTCTGCATGTGGACTTGAGCACTAAAGCTAAGAAAATAAGGAAAAACATCTTCAAAAGAAAGATATTTGAAAAAAAAAACAAACTTTCAAGAAGGAAATGCAAGTTATACAATACACAAAGTATAATTCAGAACAGAAAGACTAACAACTTTTGAGTGGGTATTTTAGCTGGAATATCACAATGCTGAAAGTTGTTACAATTATTTTGCAGATCTTCTGGCATATTTGTTTTTTTTTAAATATATGACAGAATGTTCATGTTTGTAGATTACAAAATATTTCTGCACTATTCTAATATGTTAAATTACACTATCGTCATTTTTCTCTTCCTGTCAGTAACAATGCAAAGATTATACAGAACACAGCTCATAGAAATAAAGAAGCTGGCTGTAAACTAAATACGTAGTACATGAGATGTCATACCTACGTGTACTACTGCCCTCTAATGGAATTGTTTAATCTGACCCTCTAATCTAATTTAAAAAATGTAAATTATGATTTAACATAAAATTAAGTATGGTATAGTGCAGTTGATTTTAATTGTCAAGTTAGTATGTTTTGAAGGCTCAGTTCCTCCTTACAGCCCACAAATACCCATTCTCCTTCTGATAGCTAAATGATGGAGAAAAATTAAGCTATTAGTTTGGAACATGATACCACTTTGCATACATTTTGGGGTTTTATACCGTTGCACATTATCTTCCACCTCTGATCTGCACATTGATTATTTAGACAATAAACTCTATAGCTATCTATAATATTTCTATAAAGCATTTACGTCGTTATGAGTAGATGTCAGGGAAGGTTTTTTTTTTTTTTTTTTTTTTGCCTTATGGAATAGACACATCAGCATGCAAACCGTTAGGACTTGCCAGCTTCTTAGATGAAACTTGGCCTAACACCTTCCTTTGTCTCTCGTATTAGTAGCACTTAGAATTCTATATTTGGCTGTATGTTGACTTTTAACTTCATATTGAAGTAGCCTTATCAGCAAATTTACAGTCAGGTAAAAAGCTCAACATTAACCAAATAAATTTTTAATGATTTATCTGAATAAATAAATGACATTTTAAAAAGGATATTCCACAAAGGGGAGGGTTCTACTTCTGTCTTCTTCAATGCTTCACCAGTTTATGAAGCTTTGTGAATAACTCAAAGACAAATTTAACCTTTTATTTTACATGCCCTTTTATTTCCAAAAAATGGAATCCCTGTCCCTACTGAGATCATTGCTTCTGCTGATTACTTACAAAGCTGTGATTTACAGTTGTTGTAGTATTTGCTGTTTACATCAGGCTACCAAACTCTTGCTCCAGAGCCTCTTCACATTTGGCTGGTGAAGCATCAGCTTCCTCTATCACCCTCCAAGCAACAATGTACTGGGGATCTGTCACCTCCAAAAAACTTAAGCCAGTGGGTTTTGACATTTCCTTTTCATAGACAAGACCAAGCACTCAGCTGGTTTCTGAGAATATTTCAATTCATCTTAGGAGTTTGTTTTCTTTTCTCCATGTCTTCCTCCCTGTCTCTCAATCAAACCCAGACAGCACAGGCAATTTATAAATATATTTGCTTCTCAACTGAGATTCTGTCTTGCTATTTATCAAGTAATATTATGATGAGATTTTAATTCTTTCATACATGATTATATAAATAAAAAGCACTGGAACTTACTGCAAAACCTATGGACCTGCAGGCAGAAACTGACTCTTGAAAGCAGTGTCAGGGTATAATATGTTGTTTCGCTTTCATGATTTTTGTGGTAGCAGGGCAGTGATTTAATAAATATTGAGGTATTCAAAACTAATACTTCGAAGGAACAAGAACCAAAATACAGGAAGGAAAACTAATTCATTTCTTCAGTGAAAATTGAATTAATTAGTTCCTTGCCTGAATTAATCAAGTACTACCTGAAAGCTCAAAGCTATATATTAAAAAACTTAAAAACTGGTGTGAATTCATCGCTGAAAGTATGCTAAATTCAAATGTATGTGAACCATGTTCTAATATTTCATGCATATATTCACAAAATGATCCCCATCAAATAACTGAGTTTGCTAAATACAATTTTTGATATATTTTTACCTACTAAGCATCTTTTATGGTCACATATGCTCACCTATAGCCACCAAATCAGCTAGAACCTCAAACTGGAGAATTCAAACAACCAAACAGCAAATAACCAGAACTAGAATGGCAGCGCTTTCAAAGTCAGAAATGAAGATCATTAAAATTAAGGCTGCCATTGCAACAGGATTTCTATCAAAAGACATAAAAAAAATTACCAATCAGAAATGTGCAAATGATGGCAGATCAAGTAAACAGTAAATTTATGACAAAGAAATACAAACCCCTGTAAAGCTGTGAAATCAACAGGAGCTGCTATACAAATGAGGACACAGATAAAGTAATAAAATCCTCACACACTTCACTGATTTGGAAATATCTACACAATAGACTTCAGCATGGGACAGATACCCGAGCTAGCTTTAAATGAGGTAATTAAGAAACAGTCTATCCCCAGCAGCACAGACCTGATGGCAGACAAATTTGCACTGCCAAGAAGCTTCCAACTCACAGCTCCTTGGCAGAAAATTCACTCCGCCCAAAAAAATCCAGACTAAGAGGAATGCTCGCATGTATACATCTGAGTTACATACAGGAATGAACGCTTCTCTGCTGGCTGTAGAATGGTGTCATTTTCTAAGGAACTGGAAATACACATGCACAGTGACTGAAAAGAGATGGTAGACACTACACGCATGATGTTTAAAATGAGAACATTCTCCAAAAAGTTAATGGAACCAGGAAGCTTTATTTACTGACCCTTGTCCCCATGCCTACTTGCTCATGCTCCTTTCTCTGCCTTAAAATGTTCCATTCCTCTTAAATGAGACTTCATGCAAAGAGGTCATTATGGACAAGCCATTAGCTGCCAACATAAGAAAAGTGGATGCCTGGAACTACTGAAATTAACATTTACGAAAAAAAACACCTATAGATAAATTGGTTGCAACTAAGCAATGTTATTGACACTTCTGACACTAACCTCCATCTGTAGGAGCCAGATCTTTGAGGTGATGCAGACTGTAGAACTTTCAGAGTGAACAAGAATGAAAGAACGTAGTTCTACCATTACAGTCATGCATGTCCCAATTCAAAATGAACCTTTAAAAAATCTCTTTCAATAAAAAGAACTTAGATTTAGCACTTGCATATCTTTCTTTAACTAACTAAGCCAAGAATGTTGTCACTTGGGCAACAATAATGTACTGACTTAAACATGCAGCTATAAACCTATTGTTTTAGTTAACTGCAGAGTTTGTACATAGAAGTTAAAAGTGTTCGGCTTTGTTTTCCAGTATATTCCTTAATAGATATTACACCATTATAACTCATTATGCCGTAATGAACTCCATTTTCTTTTTTTTTTTGACATATCTTACATTGCTATTATTAGACTTTACAATTGAAATTAATCTTTTTAGAAGTTTTGCCCAGTCCTGAGGGAACTGCTTTATTTAAAATTATGATGATCAGAGCTCTGAGGACTGGCAGTGTGGATTTTTAATTCTGATTCCAAAATACTGCTCTGGAGATGAACTCCACAATCTTGTCTGTACAACAAAGGAAAAACCGAACATTCGTGTCACCCATTTCTTTTCTCCTTTCTTCACACAGCTGCAGACAGTCTGACCTACGAGTTTTAAAAGCATTAAGGATTTCAGCCAAATTACTTCACGGATTCATAGTCTGACATCAGAGTAGGCTATCAGATCACCTAGATTGACCTCCCACTCATTGTAGACTAATATATTTCACCATTACCTCTATACTGGGCACAATAGCATACTTTTTTTTTATTTATTTATTTTGTCTAGGCATGTTGTAACAACCTGGTTGGCCTGGCAGCATGCTTGCCCTACCTGTCTGCTGGCTGGGTTGGCCAGCAAGCCAATGCCAGGCTCACGGATGTAGGATCTCTCTGCTGTGCAGGGTAAAAGATGCACAAGTAGCAGATGGAAAGTTTCACTATCTTCCAGTAGGGCAGTTATGACTGATGATATCCTGAGACAGGCAAAACTGGCACGATATTTTTTGCTCTGAGAACTTACTTATCAACTGTAGTCAGTTCACATTTAGAAGATGAACACCCTGAGCTTCTCAAGTCTCTCACTTCCAGCCCCCAAGATAGTTGTTACAGCTCTTTTCTGAAGTGACTGCACTCTTTTTCAATTTTGATGGCCTTTTTTTCTTTCATTTTTTGAAACAAGGATCACCTAAAGTATTCTGAAGTCATTCCTTCTAACAATACTCATTAAGATAAAGAACCTTCCCAATTTTCATATCCTGTTTATATATCCCAGGTCACATCAGCCCATTTTTTATGGCAGCACAGCACTCATAGGCAGCTACTAATCTATCAAGATCACTGTCCTTTGCTGAATTGCTCCTTTTCACCATTATTTGTCAATTCAGGTTGCATTTTTCTTCTTGAATATACATTGATCCATTTGTTTATATTAAAACACATTTTACTTTTAAGGGCTGACCTTTACTAAGTGATACAGTCTGGTTTCTGTCTGCACATCCTCTTTATTTACTTACCGCTCTGCTACTCTTTTGTCAGCTGCTGGCTTTATTCCCATGTTACTAATGAACAGTGTTGACCAGTCATAATTTTGAATGCTGCATAAAGAACATCTCCAGTTCTGTGATTTACCAGTCACTGAAAAATACTTCACGGCTTCTTAGACCCCCATTTATTAATTCCACTTTCTACTTTCAGAAGCTTTCTACTGTCAGAATACTCTGTGGTATTTTGTCATCCTTTACAAAATCTAAACATGTTACCTCTGTGGTTTGTCTGCTTGATGGAGAAGGAAAGAAGAGATAAGCAATATGCGAGTTATCTTTGGAAATTAACATGTAATCAACTGGGAAAAAAAATAATAATGATTTAATTGTTTGGTTTTTGACCAGTCCTGTTTTCTATAAAACAAATGAACTGAAATCATTCTATATATATCAACTAAATCCTTTTCCAGCATTTCCATTATTTTGCATGCCACAGCTATCTGGCTTAGGCAAGATTAACGAGCTGCAGCAATAAAGGACTGGGAGCCCCTGTCTAGATAGCAGTTCTGCAGAAGAAGTATAGGGGGGTCATAGCAAATCACATAGCAAACAAAGTATCAGCAATGTTGTGTGACTGAGACAAATAAACAGGATTAGAGCCAGTGAAAAACATAAAGCAATCCTTCCCCTCTCTTCAACATTTGTAAGCCTTTTGTAAGGGAGTTCTGTACCTGGTTTTCAGTGCCTTCCTTCAAGAAACACAAGGATCACTTGCCAAAAGAGCACCAGAGAGCAACATGAACGACGAGATCTCTAGAAAGGCTGTGCTCTGGAAAGTCCTGACTGCCCTGGAGTCGTGCATCTTGGAGGTTAAACTAGAGAGGCTATCCAGTCACAGTCCTCAAGTGTATCGAAGGCAGTTAAAGCCAAAGAGAATGATCTGTTCTCTTTATTAATGGTTAACAAGGAAGAAGAGGTTTAAATTACAGAAGAAAAGAGTTTTATGTTAGACTGCAGGAAAAGCCTTACTTCCCCTATAGTTGTAGAGAAGAGGGATAGTTGAGACTAATTGGGAAGTTGGGGAATCTCCACGACAGAAAGCTTTTAACACACATTAAACACTGGTTTCTACATAAACTGACGTTGCTTTGGGGCAGAGGGAGCTAAATGACTTCTCAAATCCTCTCCAGCACTGATTTTTTATAAAAATCTAGTTTTCTGGTTAATGGTGCTTCCCTTTTCTGTTCAAACTAGTACTCTAACACCTACGCTCTTCCAGTACTCTTAAATTCCCTGTGTCCCCAAACTCATTAAACTTACCATCAGTAGCCCAGAGAGCTCCTCAGCCAATTCTTCCAGGACTCTTGGAAGAGAACTTTCTATGCCAGCTGGGGAATACTCCATATTTTTCATGTTATGTGAATAAATTATTAATTTCTAAATTTCTCAATTCTGAACACCTTATTTTCTGCACCTTTTTCTATAAATAGCTCAATACTATTTACACAATAACTTTATTCATAACGCACTAAGGAAATTCCCCTTATCCTGAGTATTCTGAGACATGGGCTTTTACCTAACACATTTAGTTTAATTTTCAATTTTCTACACTTAATACTTTCTATGGGTATTAACGTCCATGTGTGTAGTCTTTTTCTATTAATTACTACACGTGTTTATATTTCTAATTTCTGCTTTCATGTTACCTCTAAAGTAGGCTGAGCTGTTATCCAAAACTGGCCTTTTAATGCATCAATGATTTTGCAGTCAAGAATTTTAAAAAGTAATTTCCACACTGACCTTTTTCCTTTTCATACTTGCACATACACACACAATTAGAATTCTACTCTAATGAATGAAAACAAGTCAGAATATTTTTTCATGAACAAAACCCAACATCTCATTAATGGCAAACTTATCTTTCCAACCTAGTAAGTTATTAGACTGGGTGCAATATTTTTTTAGGGTAGACAACTGTTCTTTAACTCAGTGGCGTTTTACTCTTAGTTACATGAGGTCTCCAGTGAGCGTCTTCAAAAACTAATTCCCTCACAGCACCGTTTTTTCTTTCCATTTATTCCATACAGATGTTTAAGGAATAACTTATCCTGTTTTCTAAATCGATTCAGTTATCTGTTTCAATGTCACTGTTCCCTACTATTACCTGGATACATGTAATTTCGAATCCTGTAGCTCTGTGCTAACAAGATTAAAACAAACAGTATTTATGTAGCATAAAATGCTGCTACCCACCTTTTTCATTCAACCTTCTTACCTATTACCATTCAACCTTATTACCTATTTTCCAGCAGGATCATTTTTTTAATGAAATTAAAATTTATTCTCTTTGTTATATCATTTCATGCTTTCCTACACTTTCTTAGTGCTCCTGCTACTCCAGAGCCAAAACAATTATCTTCTCCGTGCCTTTATGTGCAAACATGCACATACTCCTGAGACTAGAAGGCTGCTCCATCTCTCACCAGAAAGTGAGCCAACATTTTTCATACCAAAAGCTTCATTTTTACTTTATTCTTTCTCATATTGCCTTTCTTTCATTCTGACTTCCTTTTTTCCTTTTTTTGTATTATTGTTGTATGCATTGCCAACCATTGCAGCCCACTCAGTTACATCAGGATAACTTCATTGGATTAAGTACTAAACAGAAAAAGCAAGATGAAGCTCTGATTTATTATTCAGTCTCTTCCTTTTTTTTTTTTTTATTATTATTTTTTGGTGGAAAACGGTGTTGAATTTGGATTATGGATTGCAGATTTTTATATGACTGTGCCATATAAATAAGAAAGATAAATAAACCAAAATCTTTACTTCATTCTTGCTACCTAAAACCGTAAGATACCATGCTGAGAGATGTAATTTATGTAATTTTTTAAAATGAAAGAGTGTCTTGTACCTACTGAGGGAACTGATGGAGGCAGAGGCAATTGATTCCCGCTGTATCTTCAGTACCATCATTCCATATACTGTCAACCCCCTGAAGCTAAGGAAAGGGAAGCAGCAACTAACCTTGGAATGACACAGTATTTCATTTGAACAATTAAGTGGATGAAACATATTTAAGACCAAAGCTGATTACTGTACTCACTGCATATCATTTTTGCAAGCTTATGTGTTCCTTTCTGTTTGCAACTCATTTGCCAAATACTTATTTTTTCAACTCCATATGTTTTTTAGCATTCAGAGAAATAAGCCAGTTCCTTTACAAACATGTAGATTTTTCTATTTGTTATTCATGCTGTGTAATTGATCTTTGATTGCAACATGACATTACTTCAGAAGAACAAATCATAAGCATAATATATGATTGTATCTTTGGAAAGGGGAGCTATATGAACATGCATACAACTTATATTTTCATGAAGAAAAATGCAGTTTTACAAATATTTCCAAATAACAAGGTATGCAGCCATAATGGGATGACACAATACTCAATACTCAGATTCTGAATAAATGTGTTTCAGCACCTCAGAAGTAAAGTTAAATCTCAGCTAAAACCAGCAAGACTTGACACTCAGAATTCTACAGGTAGGCCTAAATCATTTGTTATTTCTATAGCACCAAGGAATTTACATATTTATCTTTTACCAGCGTCTACTAAGACTGCAAAGGTCCACTTCACATCTATATTTTCTTTATCTAGAAATGACTGTTGAAATTATCACTGTAAATTCTGACGGGTACTCAGAAAAGTCTACTGTTTGGAGAAAGCCCTTGGCTTTCATCTTTGGGGAACAATAGACAGCAGTCCTTATGTGTTATTTGAATAAAAAGACAAAAATTAGAACATACAGTCAGCTTGTTGTCTACATTTGTCTACAAAAATAGGCCACATTTACTGTGGCTTATTTTTAGTATTTTAACACCTGTCTTTCTAAAAGAAGGACAGTATATTTTTAAAAAGTAACAAGTCTGTGGCTACAGGATGCCAGACTTTAAGCTAAATTTAGGGTCTAAAATATCCAAACACAAACATTTCTTATTTTAACAATAGAACTTTACTTCCTTCCTAATGCCACTTTATTGTAACAAACAATTCTTCAACATACTTCAAATGCTTATCAAAATGCTCTGATGAACAATTATTATCATTTGTAATTTATAACCGGTATGTGGCCCATTGAACATACCTATATCATTTTAAGTAGAGGTATGACAAGATATTATTGATAATTACATTTTTTTAAATGTTGGGATCAGTAAATATTCAAAATGCTGGACAAATTTAAATAAGTTTTATAAAGTTGGTGCTTAAGATATTGTAAGATAAAGAACAAAGATAGATGGGTTTATTTTAAAGACACGAAAATACTTACACCCAAACCAAATAATGGTAAACTTTTACGTTATTTATTTCCATCACTTTTGTAGTCTGTTTTTAATAGCATTAGTCATGTAGAATAGTGCGCAAATGCTTAATTAAAAAAATAATAAAAAAATTGGAAACAAATGATTAATTCTAAATATTAGTCAATTATGCCTAACCATTTTTGTTTAAATGAAGGTTGTTTCTGCTCAGACATCACATAACAGGCAGAGTTCATACTTGAAGTAGCCTCAGTACAGCTAGAATAGAGACTACTTGACCAAGTATTAGCCTTTAAAATTATTTGAGACAAAGAAAGGTATGAAAGCTTTGTAGCAGCTTCCTGTACAAAGCATCTTGTGAGATTTATTTCTCTGACATTAAAAAAAAAAAAGGAATAATCAAGTGAGTGAAGGCAAGAAGAATGACCTTTGTCCTGTTTTGTAGCAGCACTCAGAAGAGCCCCTCTGCATGATGGCCTACAGCAGGAGCTCCTTGCTGTGGAACTTAACTAGAGGTTGTGTCACCTCCACACTGCCGCAACAGTCCATGCTTCAGTGGTTTTTCTGCACGTGTGTATAGGACTGCTCCAATGGTGAAAGTCCCTCTAAAGCAACTTATGAGGGACAGAAGTGTTTAAATGGATATTCTACATTGACTTCCTTTTTCAATATCACACAACTTGAATCCCTGTTAACAATACAGACAAACATATCAAAGACATAGGAGCAATTAAACAATTTATCAGTCATGGGCACATAACATCATTCAGTAGAAGATACAGGCTTCCCCAGTAACATGGGTGCCACATTTCATTTCATGAATACAGTGTGGAGCCATGGGCATCATCCTGACACATTGTGTCACCAAAGCGTGTAGAAAATGTAGCTATTGTGCTCAAATACATGACAATTTATACACTGAATTTTTTGGGGGGATAATAGTTACAAACCCATATTATACACAGTTAAATCTTAACTACGTTATTTTACTGCTTCACAAGCTGTTTTGCCCTAAGACAACTGTAAACATCTGTTTTGAGGTCTAACATACATTCTGGCTTCTCTGACATGACTCCTATCCACAAGCACAAGAAAAAATAAAATTACTGAGGTAAAGAGAAAGCATATTCACATTTAGAAAAAAATTAGTTTACTTCAGAAACAGATGAACCCCCAACTTTTCCTCAGGTAACTGTGAAATAGAGACAGAATAGGTAATATCCTCTCCCTCCTAGCCTATAATACAGATTTTTCCCAGGAGCACAGCGTCAAAGTGATTTCAAAGTGATTTAGTTGAACACTGCACTGCTGAACAGGGGAATAAGACAGGAGGAGGTTCTCAAGTCCACAGACCAGCCAGAAGGGACTAATTCCTATATTTGTAACGCATCAGTAGGGGCTGAGTGCTGCACTGTCAGCCCCGCAGGACAGGCAGCGAACACAGAATTGAAGAGTAAGTCTTGGCTGGTAGAAGCAGACTGTTGTACTTTACTGGACTCTGCACAACGTGTAAGATGGGAAGAAAGACTTTTCAGATACCAGGGAAACAGCGTGATCTTAAGCATTGACTCAGCTTTCATTTCTAAGGCATTTCTTTTCAGGAGGGATTCATGGCAAAATGATGTGAGATAAATTAATGCAGGTCACAGGTCCAGAAAATAATACTGGACATGGTGTTATGTCACATACCTGTATTATTTTCCTAAGCTTTTCATTTCACGTGTGAGATACAAAGAAGTCAGGAGCTAACCCTAATAAAAACAGGAGTCACAAAATTATGATAAGAGCCTAGCTTCCCTATGTAATAATTTTCATTCTGACTTGAAAAAGCTAATTGATATTCAATTCACCATCATGTTCATGTCAACAGTAGATTACTGGGCAGATTTTCCTTAATGAACATGAACACCTGACAGTTTTGTCAGCTATGTTTATTAACCTGACTGTATCTTCATTAGGGAAATTAGAAACAAGTGAAATTCAGACAAATGGATTTTTCTTTCCTTGCATTGGTAAAGTACAAATGACTTGCGTGTTGAAGCCAATCCTACTAGACTGTGACTTGGTTTGTGGAGTCATGATGCTAAATTTAATATTCTCCACTTTACTGTTAACCTTTTTTGTTCTGCATTCTCCCATGCATTTGCTTTTATGACTTTTACTATACTAACTTTTTTTCAAGTGGCGATAAAACAAACAAAAAGGCTACATGACAACAATCCATAAGTGAAAAGGATACACAAAAGGTTTCAGAAAAATATAGCAAAATGTATACGGAACTGTCAGTCAGACTAGTTATGAAGTTAATGCTTCTGTAGCTATTATTCTTATACTCTACATTTCTTGGGATTTCCTCTGTTCAAGTGGTACAGAAACTTCCCATGGGAGTTGATAGGAATAATCAAACCCACCTTATTAGAAACAATATTAGAATTATTATGATACTGTTATTATATTATTCACCCATTCTTTCTCCCACTGCACTGATCCAAAGACCTAGCCCCTCTATTAGTAAAGCATAAAATTGTATAGCAAGGGTTTGTTCCCTTTGTCCCATGCAAAGCCGGAGAGATTGACACAGAGATACCTTCAACCAGGTGACCTGTTTCTTTTCAAGTGGAGTGAGAACCAAAACCAGTACAGACCTTTTCCTTTTAAAGGAAGAAGTTTGGAAGAGAACAGCTCATAGTGACAGACAGGGAATGGGAAGATAGATGGTCACTGCTTACTCAAGTAGTTACTTAATAACCATGATAAAAAATAAGCTGTTTGGTCCCTCTGAGGAATAAACCAGGAAGATGTTAGGAGAGGTACAAAGACTGAAGCAACTCAAGAGAGCTCATGCTTGACTCGCAGCACAGCTCCATGAAGAACTGTTGGGAGCATCTCTAACACTTGAACTGAGATAAGGGCCCGCTCCAGGCTTTCTGGCCTGGTGCTTGAGAGTGCATATTGCCGCAGCTGCAGAGCATGCTGCTTCAGACACAGCTGAAACCAGGAACCAGGAGTCTGAAGCTGTGACCTACATGAAAATCAGATGTGGGAAGAAGAGCCGTGAGACAAGCAGGCGGACAAGCAGGCATTTGTGTGGCCACAAGATGTAGAATTGGTCTCAGGAGGATAAGCGGTGGCACAGATCTGTCCCCTAAAGCTGAAGGCTCTTTACCACCCTCTGTCTTCTACTACTTCTGTAGTTCAGCTTAACTTCTTAAGTCTAGGCTGTTAAATAAGAGTTTACCTACATTCAGTCAGTATTTTTATGTCACAGAATGAGATAGGAGTCATGCCTATTTTGCAGACAGAAAAGCTACGGTACAGAAAGCAAAGAGCTCATACAGCTCGTAAATGGCAGATCCATCTCCAGCCATTTGTTTCAGTACTCGACTGGCCTGCTCTTGAAAGCTAAGAATGTCTCCATGAAGTGGCACAGAGGGTGAAAAAGCATATCCACCCATATGGAGTTTAATCCCCATATGTTGCGTTGATGCAGTTTGAACTACCACCCAGATTTTATTCACAAATCATACAAATGAGCCTCCAGAAGAGACAGGATGTTAACATAATCCACTGCAGATCTATAGCAATGCTATAAGCCTGATGAAATTAGTATTCATACTCAAGTACAAGGACATGCTCCCTAACCTCCCTACTGACCTGAGAAAACGAGAGAAATACAAAGGATTGGGGAGGGCTATCAAGCCCACATTTGTATTTTTTTCAGCTTGTTAAAGGTGATGTGTTTAGTAATGGTTTTAGCTGTCAGCGGTTAAGGCAAGTTATCAATAGAGCCACAAGCTGTGGGCATATATGAGAGCAGAAGCAGTCAAGACTTTCAAAGGTGTCAGTGCTCTCAAGTAAAATGATCAATTTGCCTCCTTTGAATTCTGAAGTGGCATCTCATTTGCTTAGTAAGTCACCCACTTTGGAAGTAAAAGGTTTACTATAGTTGGCCTTAAGGCTGGGTTGTACACGACATACAGAAAAAGAGTCTAGAAGTCTAGAACGGTGAAAAAAAAAAAAAAAAAACTTCCAGAAAGGAACTCAAATGCAACTTGGAAATCATGAGGTTAACAGTTGACTATTAAATATTATTATTTTAATGCAGACGTTCAAAATATACCAAAGTAAATAAAACTTATTAGAAAGAAGAGTTGTTCCACTCATGACAAATACTCCCAGAGATATCCCAGGTTTATATTCATGATGATAAAATGCTTTCTATCTCCTTTGATTAAATATCCGCACAGCCAGTCAGTTTAATGTTTTTCAGCTTTGTAATTCTCTCTTTCTCTGAGTTAGTCTGTCACTTTTTCTACCAGCTCTTCATTTATAATTTATGGTGTCAAGCACCAAGCTTTCACAGCATGAACATTTTCCAGGTGCTAGGTCAGGCTGTCAAACTAAAGTACATGCTAATAATTGGTAGCTTTGAAATTCTTGGTCTCTTACTTATGGTGGAACATCAACATGAAAGCTCAATTGTTTTTACAAAATAATCAGGTTTGCAATACTTGCAATGTTATCAACAAATAAATATACAGCATCCTGTCATTTACTTGACAGTAAATAAATTTTGACTATCTAACCAAAAATCAAATTGCTTGAAAAGATTGGATGGCATGGAAGTGCTCATCTCTACTACATACAGACTTCAAGCTTTGAGTGATATACTTTTAAAGCACATACATTCAGATTAAGATTCCAAAGATAACTGAAGAGCATAAAATAGATCTGAGAACGCCATTGTTCATGTAGTAAACTGGTATGCCTGTCCTGTTGAATAAGTAGTCTCATATTCATCAGTATATAGTTACAATCCTTTTTTTTTTTTTTTTTTTCCCTTTTGTGACTACGTGGTAACCAAATTGGAGAAAGTAAACTCTTTTCTGATATCACATCAAGAATAGAAAGTAAAAAGACTCTGCTTTTCTGTCTTACTTCAGAAATTCCTTTGAATTTTCTACAGTGCAAGAGTTGATTTGAATATGATGCAGGGAACATTTTTCAGTACATCTTTTCCTAATCCGTGGCTCTTTAAAATTAAGCATCAGAAAAAATGTTGTAACCTAACAGTATGATACTTTTATAAAAAATAATAAAAGCAAACAAACTGACTGCTAAAACAGTGCAATGTAAAAACAGTCACTTCTGCTAAGGCTGAAAATAGTCTGTTTTGTACCAAGGGGTAGCCGTGTGTAACACACACAGACATGGAAGGAATTTGTGAGACTTCCATTGACCTGAAATGAACACATCTGGGGCACAACAATTTGGCAGGTACAGCGCTGCATCACTGCTGCCGGAAATGCGGTAGTGCTCTTCAACCGGCTTAGTTCAAAGCACTGCTTCCAAGGCTTGTCATTGCAGATTGCTGGAGTGCTGCCAAGGGACTTTGAAGGCAATGCAAAATATAGACTATATAATACTACATCCACACTGTAACTTCACAATATGGGAACCCTTATATTTGAATGATTATCACAAACTTAATGTTTGAATTAAAATCTGCTTTATATTATTTCTCTTGGAAACTTCTTTTCTTCTCTTTAGCCATTCTGTCTGAAATGTTTGAGCCCAGAAAATGAGAGAAGGGTATAAACAGCACCATGACTGTGGAGATGTGTTACTCTTAATGGAAAAACAGGGAATAATTTCAAAATTCTTCTTTGCTCCTAACTGAGGACTACATTACCTCAACCTTATCTTGGAGGGCCATCCAGTATATCTATGAATCCAGTATATTTGTCTATGAACTAGCATGATATACTTTTTACCAACATAACAAAGACCAAGCCTGAAAAACTACTACTGCCCCTGCACTTCTTCCCAATAAAGTTCTTTGTATGTAAATACTTTGAAAAGCATATGAAGAATGCACTTTAACTTACACTGACCCCTTGTTTAAGGTCCTAACATATGCAGTTCCACAGAAATGTTTTGTTTTCGTCTTTGACTAAAGATTTTACCAGACATAATTAAAGCACGGAGAAAACTGTACTGCAGAGTAACTTACACAGAAGATCATCAACATAGCATGTTAAGTACTATGAATGAAGCCTTCCAAAACTGTATGTATTACTATTCTAGTTTTCTAGAAAAGAAACTCACTACAGCATGGCTACATGCTTGCTTAAAAGTCACAAAAAAAGAAAAAAGAAAAAAAAAGAGAGAGATGGGAAATGAATCAGCTAGTGTGACCCTGCCACCTACCCCTGGATTTACCTCACCTTTTTAGGTGTCATGGAAGTCTTACAGAGCAGATGATTCAATGGCTGTGCTTTGCCAACAAAAGGTCCCTGATTTTAAAGCGTAGCATCTCTACCTGCACAGTCAGTCAGAGTCTAATTGGGACTACAATGGGTTTGGAAGTAAAGCTGGAGAAATGGAGTATGGTGTTATCTGCAAAAGACACAAACACCAAACTAGCAAGGAGGAACAAGTACAAGGGAAAGACAGAAAATCAGTTGTTAGTGGAAAGGCCAAGGGCCACCCAGAGCAACAAACCCTAACAACTGAAGGTCAGTTTGTGAAGGACAGACATTTTTACCCAAAGGCACAGTGAGTGGATTTGACAGTTAAGAGAAGACCCCATGAACGATGAATATTGTGGGAACAGAAGTTTGATGAAGGTGGTTAAGGACCAACAGACTGATGACACCCACAGAGAATGAGATTGGATTGAGTGGGTGGACGACAGCAGTCAGACAATGAACTTTGCAGGAGCATAACGTGAATTGACGGGGCTAAAAGGACATACAATGGACTTAAGAGTGCCCAAAGATATATAGAGGAATCTGAGGGAGAAATGGCTAGGCTAAAGACAAACATTTCTATAGGAAGGCTTGATGGGAAGGAAAAATGAAAATGAATTATGTTGAATAGCAAAATAATAATACACAACAGAACTGGGGTTGTAGGAAAATGTGGATTGGAGAGTGTTACACAGTCTCCAATGCATTGAAAAGTGTTAATGGATAGCTGGGCTGTGCAGGAAGATCATAAACATTGGCTCTGTTAAAAAGAAACATATTTATTATTCTTTGCATATCAGGAGTGATGTAAAAGTTGGAAAGGGGAGGCAGCTAACAGGTTTTGCACATATTTGCTTTCACTAAGGCAACTTGTCATCAGAACTGTATCTAAAATCCTAAATATATCATCCATAACGGATTTGTCTAAAATTTAAATCACAGTCTTTCAAAATATGGCAATTCACAGGACATACTACAACTAAGACAACTGAAGCTGTCTTTCCCTTTTCATTTCAGACTGCATGATAAAAGCCTGTCTACAAGAAACAAGGTTTCACGTTCAGTAATGATAGAGTAATTCTGGAATAAACATAGTATCATCAGTAGAGCTAACACCGGATAATTGAAGGCAGTTGAATCTAAGAACAGTTTCAGGCCAAAAATATTTTGTTACTTACCTACATGTATTTTTTTCTCTACCTATAAAAAAGGGTGAGATTATAACCAGCATTAAATCAGGAATTAGATGGAGAGAATCAGCGTTGAAATGAAATACATTAGGATGAAAATTAGGTATATACTTGGAACACAAGTTAAACAAAAAGATAAAGGGATATTATATCTGAAATTGAGTACAGATTTATATATAGATTATATTATAGATTATATAAATCTATATATAGATTTACATATATTTCATAAACACATACCTACCTAAGGTCTTCTCTTACAAGAGCTAGCTGCCACATTATCTGAGAAGTTCAAAAACTCATTGCTCTCAGTTTTCCACATGTTCAAAATCAGTCTCAGACTATAAATATACTATCTCATGGCAGGTTTCTCTACTGTCTACATGAATGCAATCAATTATTGCTTAACGTTGTTTCCCACCAACAATAATGAATGACTTGATCAGAATCTCAGTTTACTTTTTTGATTGTCTACAGTCCCTTCATTTCCTGTGCTTGCTCTCAATCAGAATAAGTGATTTAAATCTCATACTTAATTTAAAACAGATGAAGGGGGAGTTTATGATGTTTCATTCATGTAAATGCCAAATTTATAACAATGAATATTATCTTTTATATTGCTATACAGTTTAATTTATTTCATCTAAGAGCAATAAAACAGAGTAAGTACTGAGCGATCCTAATAGCCAAGAAGAATCAAATTATGGAAGAAAAAGCTGACATCTGAATTATAATGCATTAAGGTAAAATTACAGCTGAATTTGAGTGTAATTTCATTCAATTTGACTTTGAGAATGCAGTAATTTTTTCAGGCTTATTTCAGAATTATGCAAACCAAAAAGTGTTTTGAAACTACAAAAATTATGAAATATGATTTGTGTTTTTATAGCCAAGATATTATTAAATTACTATTTGTGTGGCAACACCATTTTAGTAGTGAATGTTCTAGCTTATTATGTACATTCTGTTGCATAAATGTCAGAAATAAATCTGAGTTAGGAAACCGAAACAAGCTGTAAAAGCGTTTTTAGCTGCTTTAAACAGAGAGCAAAAGAGGTGAGGAGGTACATAAAAGGCATAATCTGAGACAGATAGTATTTAACTGTGCAATTCCTCAAAGATTAGTCATGAGACCGATCTTATTTAACATTTAAGTAATGTCCTTGGCCAAAGTAGGTTTGTTCTAATGAAACTTTTTCATGGGAAAGTTTAGAGAGAGTTGAGTCAATGCAGCTGAAGGCTGGAACACTATGTGGGGACCTATGGGGACAGAAGGAATTATTCCTTGTATCTGGCATAATAAAAAAGGGAGGACATTAAATATAAATAGTAAGACAATCCAAAGTGAGCTAAAAATATTATAATTTTTTTAATGAATCACGAGCTTAGTGGCAAACATATTAGCTGGCAACAAGACAAGCAAGGCCCAATCAAATAATGCAGAAAAAAAGGAGACAAATTCTATCACAGAAAGTGCCAGGTATAGAAATACTACTATTGCACAAAGTACTAGTAAAATCAAGCCCAGAAAGCCACACAGAGTTCTGGGCACCTTTGTTCAGGAAAGAATGAGTTTAAAAAGGAAGAAGAACAGGCAAAAGCAACAGTAACTGTTAACAGTGCTAGCACAGGAATAAATGAGTAAGCACTGACTACTAGCAAATGTGGCTTATAAATACACACCAATATCACAGTAGTGAAGTACTAAACAACACTCCAATGGGGGCAATCAGGGAAGGTCAACAAACTAGACTTAAGATGAAAACTAATCAATTCTTTCTACAGAATGATATGAGGCATTTGATTGTGGTAACAGTCCTCCTTTCCAACCCTGTGTTCCAGTTACAGTCAACAGAGCCACTCCATGCTGAGTGTAAGCAGTCTTAGCACGTATCACTAATGCAAATACTATTTTCTCTGTCAAGAACAATTAAAAAAAATAAACTTTCAATGCCAGTAACGTTACAGCAATTTTTTTCCCCCACCTCCAAGGAAATGAAGCCACTTGCTGAATGATAAACTGACTCTTCCATTGCTGATTTCCTTTCCTACTTTCAAGGCTGATGACAACCTCTCCCCTCTCGCCCCATTTCCTTTTGGAACACAGTAACAAGCACTTAAATAATTCTTGAACCCTCTTCACAGAACTACAATATAGATCTTCCTGAACTACTACATTTATCTTTAACATAAGTCTCCAAAGGACATAACCCACATTATGGACTAATTGCCTGTAAAACTGAATTTTATGAACTGTAGCAGTTTTGAGCAATAAAAATGGAATCAATGGACTCAAGTTCATGACATTTCTTCCCCACCCTACACTGGAATAAAAGCTTTTTTTTTTTTTTTTTCCTCCTTAGAACATACTTTTAAAAAGAGCTTGAACTCGCTTGATTCTACAAACCTGCATGCTTACACCCGCAGATGACATATTATTAAAGTTATGATTTTTTTTGTTCCAAACTAAACACAAAATTTTGTAAGTTGAAATATTCATGTTAGAGAGAGTCACAGAAGTGTGATTTTTAATCTCTTCCTCCTTCCTATTTTCTTTTCCTCTCTCTTATCAAAAATGCACTCTTCCATCTCATTAGTTGAAAAAGGACAGCCCACTGCTACTTTAGGAGCTTTAGTAATGTGTTGTATCACTTTACTGCAATGAAAATCACCCCTATATTCCTTACAGCTGCATAAATACGTTTACCTCTGCTCAACGAACACTACCTCCGTGACACTCATCAACAAGTTTTACTATATTCATAAAGCATTCCATATCAAGATCGTATCTTAAACCTTTTCCAGAGTTTTCCTTTAGTTTTAACCAGATCAGAAACCTTTAAACATGTTCCATATGGTATTGGCCCTGAAACCCAAGCATTGAAAGCAAATTGTGAGGTCAACCTGAGCTAGTACCTAGCAGCTCAAAGAATCAGGTCATTTGGACAATGTATTCACTGAATTTGGTGTAATCACATCTCATTTGGACATGAGAGTGCTGGATATCAGAAAAGAAGTAATCTCTTAGGTCAGAGAGTCCAGCATTCATGATCACAGATAAAAGTTAAAATACATTAGTGAAAGAAAAAAAAAAGAACAGTTCTTCAATCTCTCCTTGCACAGCTTGAATAATAACTGACCAACTTTTTTCCTTTTTGAAATACATCATAAAAAAATACATCTTACATCCCTTAACTAAAAAGACCTTTAACTAACAGTGATTATGAAGAGCCTGCCAATAGCTGGACTTTTTTTTTTTTTTTTTTTTTAAGTCCTTTAAAATATATTACATGCTACAGTGAAGTAAAAAGTCTCTGACTACAAACTGTTTTGGCAGTCTCATCTGACCTGGAAAGGTAGGAAATTCTCTTCTGGTCAGGTGGTAGCAATTGGTTCTTAATTGAGAAGATGAGCAAGACGCACAAACTTGTCACCCACAAAGAGGTTTTTCATTATACAGCATATCAGAACACTTCACCCAACTTCAGTATTAATTTCAACCAATTTTTAACATTTCAAAGGCAAAATGGAATTCCTAAAATGGAAAGGGGAAGAAAAAAAAACAAAAAAAATAACATGCTCCCGCTTAAATGCAATAACCCAGTACAGACAATTCTTCTCCTCCATCTTTCTCTTCCATTTCTAGCCTTTGATAGTGCTTTGATACACTTCGATATTGGTACCATTCCCTCCCATAACACCAGCACTGTCTGGTAAATGTCTGGTACTTAGATCTGAGCTATGTGATGCAGCAAATCCAGTTCCACCATTTTCCTTTACCCCTTTCACACAAACCAAACATTGCACCTTTGAACTACAGTGTACCCTTACATTGGTTGAAGTGAGTCATCTGGAACTGCATTCAGTCATTCTCATTTGCAAACAGACAGAGTATGCTTTTTTGTTTCTTTTTTCTTTTTCTTTTTTTTTTTTTTTCTGCTGTCAAAATATTTTGCTACTTGGGGATTTTTTCTTTCATTCCTACTTCTGGAATTTCAGGTTATCCAATGGGAGCTTCATAGAGCCCCTTACATAAATGAAATAGTCTGATTCTGCCAACACTGATGTACATGGTTATTAAATTCACCAGAAGCTGATGCATTAATGTAAATTGTTTGCCCATGCAATACATTGACAATTCCTGTTCCAAGCTATACATGCAAGTAAAGAAGATGTTTGGGACCCACATCTCAACAAGGTTTCCAAAAGAACTTTTTATTAGTCCCCAAGGTTTATGAAATAGATAATTAGATAGAACAACACATTCCTCTTTTATCCAAATAACCCAGAAATAATACCAACAGCTATGGACAGAAACCAAAGAAAAGGACCAGAATCTGTATTACTACAATCAAAACCCAAGTCATGGGATGTCAACACTTTTTGATTTTGTCAAAGCCCAGCATCTGTAGTGGGCTATTACCTGAGAAAATTGTTTTGCTTGTTTCTTTGTTTTATCTATAGCTAGATGGAAAAGTTTGAAAACATTACCACATTTTGCAAAACAAAATATATAAAAAAAATCTATTTTGGGGTACAGTTCTGCCTTTGTCTCACAATACTTGGAAGTTAAAATTTATCAAAGCCTACTTGTACGTGTATTTAATTTTTGTCACCAACTTTGAATTGGAATCATTACAGTACACTGGACATTATAAAATTCCTATTCCTTATTGTGTGCCTTCTGATACCTTCTTCAGTCACAGTTGACCTAGAAGCTTTTGCTTTTTTTTCTGGGGGTATTGCCTTACAGCAATAACATGAATATATAGAACATAAATTACTTATGTGATTATCGTCTCCCTAGTTTTGGTCTTGGTTTTCTGCTCTGGAATGGTCCAGCTGTCCTTTCCTATACCTCCTTTTAAGAAAGACACAGTGCCTTTCATTGACACACAAGCTTGCTTCTTTTGAATCTATATGCTTTAATAGTGCCTAGCACAATTAGGTCCAAACTGACCCCTCTTGAACTGATCTTACAAAATGTACTGTAGTCCAGAAATATCTGGGAGAAGACTGATTATTCACAGCTTTATTTTCACCAATGCACTGGGCGCCGCTGAAAAGAGCCAGGCTCTGTCCTCTTTGCACCCTCCCTTCAGGTTTTTATGCACATAGACAAGACCCCTGCTGAGCCTCCTTTCCTCCAGGTTGAGCAGTCCCAGATCTCCTGGCCTCTCCTCATAGGAGAGGTGCTCCAGTCCCTTCACCATCTTTGTGGCCCTTTGCTGGACTCCTTCCAGTAGCTCAATGTTTCCCTTACTCCGGTAGGCCCAAAACTGGACCCAATGCTCCAGTTGTGGCCTCACCAGTGCTGAGGAGATG
Source organism: Anser anser (assembly GCF_964211835.1). Classification (NCBI taxonomy): domain Eukaryota; kingdom Metazoa; phylum Chordata; class Aves; order Anseriformes; family Anatidae; genus Anser; species Anser anser. Next base: position 88,827,927 of record NC_139720.1, read on the forward strand.
GGAAGGATCACCTCCTGCCACCTGCTGGCAGTACTTTGCCTAATGAAGCCCAGGACACCGTCAGCTGCTTTTGCAGCAAAGGCACATTGCTGGCTTGTGTTCAATGTGATGTACACCAGGACTTCCAGTTCCTTTTCTGCAGAGCTGCTTTCCAGCTGGGTGGCTAGGACTGTATTCCCCAGGTGCAGGACTTTGCACTTCTCCCTGCTAAACTTCATGAGGTTCCTGGCAGTCCATCTCTCCAGCCTGTGAAGGTCCCTCTGGATAGCAGCATGACCCCCTGGCCTAACAGCTTCTCCTCCCAGTTTTGCATCATCTGCAGATTTTCTGAGGACGTACTCTGCTGACATAGAAGTGATCTTCTCAAACTGTAAAAATGGGTTTTAAAACAAAATACTCTTCAAGGAGAGATACAAAAGAAATTTGTTTCTCCAAACAAGCGTATGGAGCAAGGTAGAAAGGAAAATCACTTCATAAATTATTTTAGACTAACCTAAACATTCAAGCAATTCAGAATTTCATATAACAATAAATAAATAAATAGAATTAGGTTTCACACAAGACAAACTAGATTAGAAAACATTCAGCCCTCCAGGCTAGAGCCTGAACAATCAGATGAGCTATATGGTAATTTTATCATCATCTCTTCATTAACCTTTACAACATATATATCATGATACATCTGAAACAAGAATGGAGGTAGAAATGCAAATCAGGAACAAGACTGTCTGTTGTCAGTAAATTTTAACATTCTCTATGTGCAGTTCTAAATGTCAACATCTAATCAAGCCTAATCTATTATTGATTTTCTTTTCTGTTTTCAAAATATCCGTCTGTGGCACCATTTCAATCAGCTTTTATTTCTTAAGGCACGTCTTTCAAGTATAAGATACATCTATCAGACTATAGCTATTAAAAATAATTTCCTGATTTTCTTTAATATGATGGAAACCTGCTAATGCTAGGGCTTCAGGACATTACTTAAAATGAAAACTACTTGTTACTAAATTAGTAAGGAAAATGATCGTAAGTGAAATGAATAGGCTAAACATTACTGTAACTTTTGATGTACTGTGGCAAAAACAGGTATGCCACGAGAAGGGGAAAAAACGAGAAATTAGCTACAAGTGTGACCTCCATTCTAACTATTGCTATGGTTCAGGTTACCTAAGTCTTTCATCTTACAGCACAGTTTTCCTTTTAAACATTTTGAAAATTAAAATATTCACTCTGAAATATTTTATGTTGAATTCTATGTCTGAAATGGTCTTCTGCAAAAACATTTCTAATAAAACTGCTCAAACATTTCCAGGAGAAAGACAAGGGAAAATGTGTTTTGAATATTTAATTAATGAACACTAGCATATCTGTCATTCGGAGCATCTTGATAGCAATTCACTGATGTCCTTTGCTGTAAGTTCACATTTACCCAAGCTGAACTCGTTCATTACAGTAAGTTGAAATTTTGGTTCTGCCAAAGCCTATAGCGCATTAGTGCATTTCATCCTTAACAGACTACATACCAATTTGACTGGGCTGATACTGTTAACCACAGAGCAAAGAAGGAAGCTTATTCCAACCTAGTTACTTCACACTAATTCCAACCTAAGATACCGAGGGTGTGCAAGACAGTCCTCTCCTTTTATCTCCTGGTTGCCACATCAACAAGTACATAAAGCTTTCAGCTGTACTTTCATCCTGACAGACGTCAGAGTGAGTAGAGGAATATGGGAGACAAACATCCCAAGTCAAAGGCAACAAGATGAGGAATGGAAGAATGAAATAAAAGGAAACTGCAGGCACTGATGAATAGAAGCCATCCAGAAGAAGGGTACGGTTAAGAAAGGTAAAAAGAGAAGGAGAAGAACAAGTGAAGATACAAACAGCTACAGAATGGGAGGTAATAACCATTAGAGCTCTTAGGCAAACTAATGAAGACAACTCTGTTGTGTAACCTGTAAACGAACCTATTTTTCTTCAAAATCCCTTTGCTGTTTAACACCATCTACTGGCAAGGTGCATGTCTTCGTTACCCTCTAATGCCATGGAAGATGGCATCTCTCTTCCCTTAAGTAATTCAGATCATTTAGTAGATGATTACACTGTCAGTCTAAATAAACCAACATTCTACGTGAATGATCTGTGAAGAGCGAAAGAATAAAGAACATTTCAAAATGTAAAAATTGCAATCAGAAAGGGAATTTCATATTAACTACATTTTTACACTGATGGGATTAGCAAGTTCCACACTTTAAAGTTAGGAAAAGCCAGAACTGAAGTAGTCACTATGACTCACAGTCTACATCAAAGAGAGCTGGTTCCTAAGACTGTGGGAGTCAAACAGGGGCCAGCTGGATGAGGCCTCTGCTGTGAGGCTGGGGCCTTGCCTTCAAGAAGGCTGTTAAGAGACCAGGTGCACAAAATGAAAGAAAAGTTTCAGATCTTTAATTTCTAATACAAATTCACTTCATCTGCATTCAATATTTTGACAAATTGTGTTTTGATAAACAAATTTGTAAAATAGGAACACATTTTTCCAAGCAAAGAACTTAGTTATGTACAGGAAGGAAAATACAATGAATTTAGCTGAAGAGTACAGTGAAAACCAAGGTGTTATATCTCTCTCTGCCACCACTTTTCTGTCCGATCGTGGGTATATCACAGAACACAAAGTGTAGAGCTGATCAGTGAAAGTGTCTCATCTTCCTTTTACCCAATTTGGCAGAAGATATGTCTGAGCTCCAGAAACACATAGCTCTCTGAGTAGTCAACAGTAGCTTTTTTCAGAGCATGTATAAAACTAATTCCTTGGAATGTGAAGTGGGTGTCACAAAACTGCTCACCTAAGATAAAAGCTTTAGCCTCTAACTCTTAGTTCAGTGACTGAAAGGAATATGGGACACACACACATGAGTTTTAAAGAGATTTGATACTAGAAAAAGAACTCTGCATGCAGCATGTTTGCACAGGGCCACATATTAAACAACAGCAACAAGAAATGTTGACTCCTTCCAGCCATTTTTCTACACAAACCAAGATACCCTTTAGCTTTAGACAGTCTATAGAAAAATGAAGTATAAGATAACATCATTACACTCAGCTTCAGCAAGAGGAACCATTAACGTGGCATGGAATACCATCTCACTTCCTTGATTTTGCAATCCTAGATTTCTTCAGAAGCAGTCTTTATACAATACCTCTCTCTTCTTTGTTCAGTATATACAATCACCCTTCTTCCTTTGAAAATAACTACTTCCAATATATACTATTTTATAATGGCCAATCCTTACACTTAGCATGAGATTTTTCTGTATACTTCTTGAATTAAGGAATAAAGCTACTTATTTTCTAAAATTCTGGTCTGGAAATATTTAATTTAATGATGCCTTTCTCATATGCCCAAATCAGAGGAAACATTCTTACTGTTGTCTCAGCAGCAACAGGGTTTAGGTTTCTATCACATCTGACAACAGTCCAAGTACAAGTTTGGTAGAGAAGCTCATGTGTGTCATACATTGCATCATGTTTCTTCATTTTAAAATATTAACAGTATTCACATTTACCTAATTAAATGTTCTTCCAAGAAATAAGGTCCACTAAACTCAATGATTAAATCTAACATAATCCTCCGAGTGGTTGTTCCTACTGTATCATTCTAGCATGTAAGCACTTAACAATTTCAGTAATGCAAATAAAATCAATCTAACAGAGACAAAGGTTTTACATTTCCCTTACTTTCCCCTTCAAGGATCTTCAGCAGTCAGACAGAACTACACAATTTTATAAGGTCCCACTTTGTTTAGCAGATACTGCTGAATTCAGACTATGTTCTGAAATACGAATTCTTCATCCAAACGCTTTCCATGCTATCAATTTCTAGCCACAGAGAATGAAAACACTATACAAAGAATGCCTAAAAAGCATGACTAAGGAATGTCTAGGTCTCTTTTTTTTGTCTTTTTTTTTTTTCTTTTTTTCTCTCTAATATATCTAAAATAAATTTGGATTATAAAATTTGAAATTTTAGCAGAAAATTTTCTACAAAATTTGATTTTAAACCAGCACTGGGAAAACTGGTCTGGGAAATTTCAAAGATAATTGCTTCCCCCAAGATTAAAATGCTCATGCATTATTTTACAGAATGTTTTCTAATTTGCTCTTTTATTCCTTTATTTTAAACTGAAAAGCAACCAGCAGCCAGAGAATACAAATCGCAGCAGCAAGTGCACTCTAACCAAGGGTCCCCAGCCAAGACAAATCACTCATTACATGCATCAATGATACTGTTTGCTATATGTGACCTTTCCCCTTTTGTCCTAGGTGCAGAAGCCATTAAATGGATTGAGACAGTAGAACTCCCAGTAAATACACCTTTAACTATGTCCTCATTCTCTGTATGTACCTTCACAGTAGTTTGTTACAGATGGTGCCTGCTGCCCATCCTTCTTACAGAAGTGACACAGCACTGATTTTATGCTAGGCTAAAACTTCTATAATTGCAAAAACCTGCTGGAATGAGGAAATGCTGTATCACAAATGCAGTTAATGCAACTCTATATTAAAACGTTCACTCTGGATCGCTTTGCTTATGTTAGTGCTTTTAACATAAGCTTTACCTGCGCTATCCAATAGAGAGCTGCACTGACCTATGAGGAGCAGCTGTGTATCTAGTCCTCATTAATCTGGTATTACTCTTCTTGGAGAACCTGTCAGCAAACAGTAGACGCCTTCAAAGACTGTCTGGAATTCAGTCAACTCAGAATTAATAAAACCACTTCTCTGAAGGGGAAAAAACCAACTCTATCAGCCTCTAATAAATCTACCTAAACACAGACCAAGAATTGTTATTCAAATAAAGAGTATTACACGTTTAAATTCTTGTTTCTTTACTGACTTTAAGCAGAATCCTTCCCAGACCACCGTAGAGCCCAATTTTCTGACTGAAAGAAAAGCAGAAATATCTGCTAGAAACTAATGATCTTTTTCCTTTCTTAATTCATTTCTTACTTTTCTTAATTCAGTACATCCATGAAGTGGAAGGAGCAGGGAAATATGAGAAAAGGAAACCCGACAGGTATTACTTTAATACTTAACTGTCAAATGTACAAATAAAAAACCATTATTGAACTTGGCCAAATATCTGTTGTTCACAAAGCGTCTGCTTATAATCAGAGCTATTAAAGTAACTAACTGAATTGAAATTTGTTCAGATACTGAACGTTCAGCTGTTACCAAATGAATTAGGGAATTAAGGAATTTGGTAAATACAGTCAGAAGAAATTTTTGAGAAATTTCAGTTTGAGAAAAGCCAGCAGCAAAGCCTTTGAAAAGCAACCCAGAACAGTAGACACACAGGACAGTCACCAGCCCTGTGCTTGGGTCCAGGTGATGTCTAGGAACTGTGCAGCCTTGTTTCCCAACAAAAGCAAGATGCCAGGTGAAACTGAAAACATGATCTCTCTGAATAAATCATGAGAGATGGAGAAAACACCGCTCGCTGCTCAACTGTTCTCTTCAGTTTATACTTCCATAATTCCTCTACCATTTAGCTTAATTTTTGACTTGCCTTCTTTCTCAACAGGGCCAAGTTCTATACTTCTAAAAATACTTTAGTTCCTCTGAGGTGTTTTCACACCCCAAATTGCATGAGAACCACAGAAGAACAGAACTACAGAAGAACATAAGGTCTTAACTTATAGGTGGTTAAGCTATACGTTGTTTTTTTTTTTTTTTTTTTAAAAAAAAAAAAAACACAAACATTTCCATATCAATCATTCTCATTTGTCCAAAACAAAATAACAAAATATCCAAACAGCACTCAGCATTGCCAAATACAAAACCAGGACTATATCATGAGGCATCAACATCCAACCTGTTCATCTCAGGTATTTATGGCACTCAAATCTAGGCTCTTGGATAAAAAGTTGTTTCATGTATCTCTACACCTGTAGAGGTTCCAAAGTCATCCTTACCAATGAAGTCTATAGGGTTGTAAGATAAATGGGTAGAAATATTTTTAAAAAAAATTCTGAACAGCTTGAGGCAAAAATATGATTCTGCTCATCACTTTCTCTACAGATGTAAAAGAGAATAACATTTTTACTGCAATGGTTTTATTTAATTTTCTCATTTTCATCTAAGGATATAAATGTTCACAAATACCAGCTGGACAACTGAATAGCAGAATCCAACAGGATGAGTACAATACAAGCGTCAGCACAGCCTTCTTCTTAGTACCTACATTTCTCAATGTAAGAGAGATCCTCTAGGAGTAAAGCATTTTATGATTCTATTCTATGATTCCATGTCTTTAGAGGGAAGTTCAGCCTCTACACTCAGTCCTGGTCTCCTTATTATAACAGGAAAATTCGGAATGCTGTATTAAGAAAGACCACTTATCTGTGACAGATTGCTCTTATGTAAAAATAAATATCTGAATAAATACAACATCTTTGAACTGATGAAGAACGCAAGGTCATTAGTAATCTGTCTCAGATTTAATATGAGAATCAAAAGGTTTTATTTACGTACTTTGAGCTACCCAATTTACATCAAGCATAATCATTGCGAAAATAGAGGCTATATGAATTTTCAAAATGGCAGTTGACATTATTTCATACCTTATTTTTTCTTTTGCAGGATGAAGAAAATAAATAAGTATGCCTTTCAGAAGGAAGCATATAAACAAACAAACAAAAAACTAACATAAGTCTAGGAAGATATAGTGACACCTGGTAACTGAGAAAGCACACAACTTCCTTTTACAGTTCACCGATAGCCATGAAACATGATCAGCTCTGTAAGTCCTACAGTTTACTTCAGAAATTGATGGTCTGGTGACAGATAATAGCAGTTACAGTTTGCAAGAAGCCAGTGTATAAAAATCCTTTCTGGTTTATGTGTATGTGGAAACATACATGGATGCTTAGTGCTGGATACTGTTAAACCATTAACTGATGCTACCTCTATCTCAAAAACTCATGTTTTATACAATGTTCACGGTGTAGATGCTCTTATCTGTATCTTTAGGATTGAGAGTAGTTGCTCAATTCAATGTGTTTTGGCAAGCAGAAAACAAACCTACAACACAGGGTGAAATCTTGTACAATAACACAACTTATTTGTAACTAGATGTCATGGTCAACTAACTAAAATTTAGATGAACGTGCAAGCACCCAACCGACACTATTAACTGAGGTTTATATTTCAAGCAATTCAATTTCAGACCGCAGTGATACATGTCCTACGCAGCTTCATGGCCTTGCCTACCTACAGGGTTTTTCTTAGCTGTAAAATCTAGCTCTTGGCACAGTCATAACTTGTTTTTGAACTTACCACTCCATTAGGATGAAAGAGTAAGTTCACTTCTCTGTCAGTAGTATTGTTTCTGTCTGCCTAGCTACAGATACTTTAAGGCGCCATGCATTGATTTACGGGGTGAAGAAAGACAACCTAAGAGTCTTGGAACTATATAAAAATATCCTTCTGTTTGAGGAAAGCAAACAAAAAGATAAATCCCAACATAATAACAGTAATTTATAAGACTGGAGTATATTAATTCTCTGAAAATCCCTCTTTAATAACAGAAAATTCACCATTAAGGATGAAGAGGAAGGGCTCTCTGGTTACCAAGCTGGATTAATAAACGTATTCCCCTTCCACACTTTTCCCCAATCAAACAACCCAATAAAAACATTCCTTTGCAAGTTTGCATTAATGCTGATATGCTTGTAAATACAAAATAGAAGACCAAATATTTTAGATAGTAAAGCTAAGTTATAATTATTATGATAATTAATGAAAAACCAACAAGTATTGCAACCGTGCTTCCAAGATGTATACTCTGAAATATCACCTTACGAAAATATAAGAGATTTTTTTTTTCTCAGCTAACTACATGAGATTTAAAAAAAAAATTGTAGCTGGGATTCCAAACATAAGTAACTAGTACTTTAAACTTATCCATTTAAGTGTTTACACAATATGCAACTGCTTAATTGTACTCATTTTCTTTTATTCAATTCCTGTTTTTAGAGAAAATCATCATTAAAAGTAGACTTTTTTGGCTAACATTTTATTATTCGGGTGGTGTGGGTGTTCTGAATCACCTGTATTAATCCAGTAAATTTTAATTTCACATGTGTTTGGATGAGTTAGATTAATCATTTGATTTCCATGGTACACTGGCAATACCAAAGATATTAGAAGTTCCTCCTTTTATTAGGAGTTTTGTATCGAACTGCAGAAAGAGAAGTTAACTCAGAAGTTAGGAAATTCATCAGCACTATATGCAGCCAATACCTCATTACCCAAACATGTTGAGAAAAGTTACGTCAACATCAAAAACAAAAACAAAAAACACACTTTATCCTTGAAAGCCTTTTCTTTGGGCTAAGCTCTTTTGGTAACTTTTCCCCATTTTTAACTAGTTTTTGAAACATTATTTAACTATCACTAATTTAATCCCAGGAATATCAGATACCAGTTTAGAAACTTACTTTAAAATGCCCTAATCTAACTTGCGCTACTTAATACAAATTCTTTACCTTTGATGCATAGAATGTGTCATGGTTATTCTATAACACACGTGAATAGATTTTTTCGGACAGCATTTGTGTGTCTTGTTAGGCCTTGCAGTAATGTAGCAGGCATTAGCATGCGCTAATGAGAGGGACATAAAAGGAAAACCGCGTTGTGCTGCTGTGAAAATCTGATGTCTTCTAAGACACGAGTAAGGGCAAACTGTAACACAGCACTGATCTGGCTATATGTTATCCAACTGCAAGCTGAAATTATACATCACATTCAGTATAGAAGAGGCAAAGGAATAATATCACTTGGAATGTCCATGCCACATCTGACTGATCCTTCAAGGTATTTGTGGCCGAACTATCACATTTTCCTACTTTCCTGATATTTTATTCTCTCTTTTTACTGTTACCCATGTACGTACAATGAACACTGAAAACAGACTGTAAAACAGAAGTGTGAAAATATACGAGCTACACATTTGGTAGTGCTCCACAACTAAAAACAGTTTGTTTTCTCATTACTTTCCACAATAGTCATTTTCAGCACTCCTTTCAACAGTAACAGGTACAATAATTTCTGCCAGAAGCAACGTTTAGAGCTGCCCTTCAGCTCCCATATTTTTACTCGCATCAGACTAAAACCCTATATCAGGAAAGCTAAATTGTGCAAAAAAAAAAAAAAAAAGACTGAATTTAGGAAGAGATGCATCCTACATTCTCCACAACTAAGTAGAGAGATGTGCATTAAATAAGCAATTAAGGAAACACTCTGCTCTCTCTATCCAGATGTTCAGAACATATAAGACGATGTTTCACAATCAGTTATCGTGTGTTTTTTTTTTCCCCTGGTTCTATCTAACAAAATTTGATACCGTCTGAATGTGCTATGCAGCCTTATTTTTACTTCTCTAAGTAGGGTGATTCATTTTTTAAGCCACGGGCGTTTTCCTTCAACACAAGCAACGTGACAACCTGGGCAATTAAACTACCGTCTTCGGGAGGACCTGAGGAGCATGCATCTGTGCCAAAGACTTTACAGGGGATTTTTTCGGGCCGTCGGACGGCAGCCCGTAGAGCTGAGGTGCTGAGGGCAGCCACGCATCCCTGAGCAGCTGACGAGCCGCAACCTCCTTTAACGGGCGTTAAGCTCCCCCAGACCCGCTCGGAGGGCGCTTCGCTCCCGGCAGGAGTCGCGCGGACCCTAGAAAACCCCATTTCACATCTACAAACGCTACCGCTCCCTGTCAGCGGGAGGAAACTTCGCGGCCGGGGCAAGCTGAGCCGCTCGGCCGGAGCCCCCCGCGGGTCCGGCGGAGCCCCCCGGAGTGGCAGAGCCCCCCGCTTCCCTCCGGGAAGACCCCCCCCGTCCCGCCGCCCCCCTCGGGAAGTTGTCCGCGGGCCCCCCGGCGCCCCTCACCTTGGTTGGCAGCTCCGTGGCCGCCGTCGGCGGGGCGCGCAGTCATCAGGGGGAGGAAGAGGCCGAGTCTCCAGAGCAGCCCCCTCGCCTCACGACACCCCATGGCTGGTCCCCGCCGGGCTCCCCTCGTCCTCGGCCCGCCGAGGCTCCCTCCCCGTCCTCCTTCAGGCCAGCGGGGGACGCCGGGGGGGGCCCCCGACCGCCCGCCGCCCCGCCTGGCTCCGGCGCATCCACCGGCGGGGTCCCGGGGCACGACGGCGGGCGGCGGTGCCGGCAGCCCCCGTGCCGCCCTGCCGAGGGGGGCGGAGGCGCCGGGAGAGCTCCGGTAACCGGGAGAGCCCCGGCGGCAGGGAGAGAGCGAACCCCGGCAACTTCGAGGCGGCGGCGGCGGGGGTCGCGCACCGCTCCTCCCGGCGCCCTCAGCCCCGCAGAGGCTCCTTCGGCGGCTCCGTCCTCGGCGGCTCCGTCCTCGGCTGCCCCCTCCGCCGTCCCCGCCGCGCGGGGCCCCGCATCCCCGGCCGGACGCAGCGCCGAGGGGCTTCAGTTTGCCATGGCGGAGGGTCCTGCCCCGCCGCCGTGGGCGGGGAGGGGAGAGGAGAGGAGAGCAGAGCAGAGGGGCCGGCCGCCTCCTCACGCTCCCCGGGGCATCAGCGCATGTTGCGCGGCGGCATCTCCGGCCGCTCCGCCGCCGTGCCCCGGCTCCCTCTGTGCCTCTCTCCCCCCGTCTCCGGCTGCCTTGGCGGAGGGGCGATCAGAGAGCGGGGCGGCTCTGCCGCTCTCTCTCGCTGCGCCTCGCCGCGGTTTTTGGGGCGCCACTGCTCCCCCGCCGCCCGCCGAGCGATGGCGGGGCGGCCCCGCTGCGCCCAGCCTAGCGCAGCCCGGCCCGGCCCGGCCCGGCCCGGCCCGGCGGCTGCCGGGTCCCCGGGAGGCCAGCGCGGCCCCCCGGCAGCCAAACAGCGGTGGGGGGAGCCGCTGGAGCGGCGGCGGCCCCTCCTCAGCCGCCCTCCTGAGGGGAGCGGGAGCCCTGTGCGTGTGTGTGTGTGAGGGGAGAGGAGGAGAGGAGGCGCCCCCTCGCCTCGCCGCTGCCGGCAGCCCACGGGTCGCATGCGGCCGGCTCGGCGCTAGAGGGGGTTAGTCGACAAGGCAAAAAAAAATAAAAAAAAATGCCCGGCCTCGGCGCCGAGCGGGTCTGCGAGTGGGGGCTGCAGAGTGCAGGCGTCACAGGGGACAGTGGAGACCCCCCCGGCCGCGGGCTAGCTGGAGGCTGCCTCTCGGAGCTGCCCCAAGGGAGCACACGTCCGTGTGGTGGCATCCCCAGCTGCACCCCCAATATTAACTCTCTTCTTTCCCCCTAACTCAGATAATAGTGCTGGGGATGCTGACTCAGACAGGAGGCCCAGGTGACTTAGGTGAGAGTATCTGCCCCGAGCAGAGCTGCCTGCTGCTACTCACCTGCTGCCTGGTGTGCAGGACTCACAGCAGGGAACAGACACTTGGGATGGGTTTGCTACATGCTGCACGTACAGCGCACCCCAGGGTCTGGGCCATTGGGGGTCTAGTTGCTTTTCTTTTGGTTGGTTGTTTTCTTTAATCCATGCAGCATTTCAGTTTCTGGATTTGTACAAAGCCAAAAAGAAAAAAAAGCAACAAGAAGATACTCACATCCACGTTTCTGAAAACAACTTCCTAAAATCAGGTGTCTAAATCCAAATGTGGGAGAACAAAAGCTGTCTGATTCCCAAGGTTTATGAGTGTCCATCAATCCCATTCAAATCAACGGGTAACACAGCTACAATATACTACACCAAAGGATAACAAAGTTCCTGCTGAAGTGCCTAAAGAGACATGCAGAGAAGCTATATATTGAAACAATTACTTTGTAATGCAAGAATAAAGAATTAAAAAAAAAAAGCATCAGCTCTTACGTCAATTATTTTCAAAGGCGTTGCTCAATAAAAAAGCCAACACAGAAATATATATTTTATTTTTATGAGGTGAATCTTTCCAGATTACTGTTGGCCTACAATATTGCAGTCTTTCTGACATTTAGCTGAACAATCTCCTATAAGAAAATTTTATGCAAAAAGAAAGTTTAACAGGAAAAGCTTAAGGAAATATTTATATATAGCCAAATAGTGATTAGTATTTTGCCTTCGTTTCATGGTGGAGGTAAAAGGAGAAAGTTCAGTTTTTAGCATTTCATCTGAATTTCATTATGAGACTTTACAGTCCACATGGTAGTGTTCTACTTTAGAAATAACAAGGTCAAAAGGCACGTAACAGTGACATTACAGGGCTAGCACTTTGGAGTAATGGGTGAGAATTTAGATTCTTTATCTGCTCCAATTCTCAGTTCAGTAGTAAGATGCTTTCCAACCAGACTGACAGAAGAAATTAGTGCATGACATCACATATAAAGTCTCCCAAATTAAGATGGGTCATTTGGTCCTCATGCATAAACAATACAACTGCTTTTCCTCAGCCTCTGAAAAAGATTTGTCACGTGTTAAGGCAAAAGTGAACTTCACACAGCAGAAGTAAACTGAAATTCCTTTCCTCACATCTGTTATCATATGACACAGGTTGGGGCTTTTTATGGGAGTTTTTTCTCTTTTATGGTAGTAACACACATGTATATATGTTTATATGTGTATATGCACTCTCCATGTGCTCTCCACTCTCCATAAGTACATGTCTGCATCACCATATATATCTGCATAAACATCATGGGGGCACACTATACATTATCTATCCTTACTTGCCATTAATGAAGTCAAACTAGATTTTTTAAAGCAGCTTAGATGGTCTGGTTTACCACTTCTTTCACTTCTATGTGCCAATTCAGAATACATCTGAATACAAAAAGGAGGCAGTCAAAGATGTCATAGGGACAAAGACAAATCTTTCTATGTCCTCAGATGGAAAGCATAGTTTAGCCTCCTGATAACCTTGAACTTCACAACTAGTTAGGAAGCAGTTAGGAAACAGCTAAAAGAGAGCTTTTTCTCTGACGAGTCCATTCACCAACATTTACTTGCTTACAGAATTTCTGGGGAACAACTTTGAAAAAACACCTCTCATTCATTTATATACAAATTAATTTTTATAACTACGTATTACCATGATAACCAAATTAAATCTTAATCATTGTGCTTTTACCTTTCAGACATGCAAACATGCTAAACGTATCAGAGGAAAGCAAAAAAATATATAAAAAAGTAGAGTCCTATTTGTATACACTTTTTTTTTTCCCCTGAAATTTAGAGCCACTTAGTATTGTAAACCGTAAAACAAAATTTATTGCTAGTGCATAACTGTACCAGCTGAAACAAAGAAAAAGAACCATGGTTTGAATATCTTCATACTCAGATTTCTAGAGAGTATACTTTTCTATAAGCAAGGAAATCCATATGTTCCCATTCTTAAAAGATAATTTTATATGTCCTGGGAACAGAAAAAATACCCCTTCTATTTTCAATGCTATTTTCTTAAATAGAGAGATCATATTTCTGTTGAAAATAACCAAACCAAACCAAACCAAACCAAAAAATGATACAGCATAGACATAGAATTACACATAATTAGCTGTCCTTTCTTGTTTGTGCAGCTAAGTATACATAATTTGTCTTTAATGTACCACAGTTGTTAATTATAATAAAACAAATTGTGACTTCCTGGAAAAAAAGCAAAGCTATTCTTTTTTCATTAAAATTCCCCATAATATAGAGCGTTGTGTTGTGTGTTAGTCCTTTGAGCCATCATTCACAACTGCATGTGATTTAGTGTGATCAAAGTAACCATTTTAATTAAGACACTGACAAAGAACAGATTTACAATAAACTTAAAATGCATTTGCCATGCAGCAGTCAATGGGATTCTGTGATTTTAAAATTACCCTAATATCTGGACCAAAACACCTGCCTTCGGATGTTTTAGAAGAGTAACACTCACACTTCCTAACCTAAACTATAACATGTAAACTGCAAAAAAATATAATGTAATATTGATCCCTTAAAGTCTGAGCCAACAGCTTTTTTAATGAATAAAAGTCACTGCCAATTTGGCAGTGTAACCAGAAATGAATCTTTTCGTAGCATATCTCCTACTCAGGGTTCTAAATTACACTTCCCATAAAATTGAATGTGAACTCCATTTTGTTATACATGGTATTCATGTTTCTATAGAATTAGAACCGTAAAATTTTCGTTTGAATGAGTAGGCCCTTTAGTTAACTACTATGTTTAATTTTATAGTAAATTTAATGACAGGTTGACACTAGAGCCTTGATACTTTTCCTTCTGACTACTGTAGTCCCCAAATATGCTTATGTGCAAATGTGCAGCAATTCACATGATATATTTACAGATTATGACACTTTTCTATGTTCAAAAAGTGACCCTCCCCAACACCAAGGGAAAAAAATGAAGGTTCATAAAGTTTCAGGATTATTTCCTTCATTATGATTGATACAGAAAAAGATAATAAAAGAGAAAGGGATTGTAATAAAAAAGAAAACTATATTCACAGAAATCTGTTAGAAAGATAACTGTACTAAACTAGGCTAAATAGGTATTTGAATTCTGGCATTAAAAATACTCTTTGAAGTACAGAAGTAACATCAACACTTTAGTCATAAATATACTGTGTTGTGGAATGTTTGTTACAAGCAACATTTCCTGTACACACAGGATCCAGAAAAGTCATTTGCAAAGTCTTTCCAGTTAATTATGTAAGTTATGTTATTACATTACCTCTTTCTTTTCTGTTGACTTGTATATAATATAGACCTATTTCTGAGCACGCTAATTCTAATGCTCTGCACCATGTAAGAAGGTACAATTTAATTAAGTGACAATGAACCAATTATACTGAACAATGTTTTAGGGAAATTACTGACAAAACGTGTAGTATAGTAGTTTCATCCCTATCTTTTTACATGCACAAGCTTTGAATTGCCTCAAATTATTTTTACACTAAAACTACTGAATTAGGATTATAGGATTATATGATGTACAAGATCATAAAATGTTGTACATTTTTCAAAATGTATACATTACAGTTACAGAATTTGTGTCTATAGGACAAGTCTTTCTCAATTTCCGGAATTTCCTTTTCCATTTCCCCATTAATTCATAAAATAAACAAAATATAAAAATTGTAAAGGTGGTGATCCAGGCCAATCCATTCACGTTTTTTTACTTGTGGTTTCTACAAGTAAATCTAAGTATTCGGATTAACAGGCAAAGCAAAGGATACAATTTCAGGGGTTTATATTTTGTAGGAGTCTAATAATAATAGAATTGCCCTGGAATTCTTTCAAGAATAACAAATTGCTTGGCAGTGAGTATTTTCAATATCTGAATTTAGTGAGTGGAATCATGCTGCAGATGGGATTCCAGAATTCAAAATAAAGGTAGCAAAATGAATTAAGTTAAAGATCCTTAAGCAGAAGAATTGATGGTCTGGACCACAAAGGTAACTATCATGGCCTCGCTGACAACAGAGGAGCAAAAGTTTTCCTCGTAGTATTGGCAAGGGCATGTCAGAGATGTAGGTATGACTCTGGTTTAGTAGAGCATCCAAATTAAAATGCAAGAGAGAGCAGAATTATATACTAATCGGGCTTGGGAGTGCAAGAAAGGTAAGCTTTTGTATAAGGGCTTTATCCATCTCCGTCGATCAAACAATTCCAGCTGATTTAATTGCAAGCTGAGTTGGGTCTCAAAATGATAAAAGAGTTTTATTCATGAACAAAATGCTTTGGAAAAAAAAATGTAGTTACAAAACAGTGAATCAGATTCTATTCACACTACCCAAATAGTCCGTTTGACATAACCAAGAGTGATTAAGTGAGGGCATACTTCAAGACTGTGTCTGAGCTGTTTATCTCCTGGAAGTTAGAAGACTTACATTGCACTCTGACAGCACATAAAATCTGTTAGTTTTTGTTTGTTTGTTTGTTTTCCTAAGAATATTTAGAACCAATTAATGATAGTAGTGAAATATTTATTTAGCAATTAGAAGTAATAGTAAATATAAACCTTACTGAATGTATGATGTTAATACTATAAACATTCTGGGTTACAGGTACCAGATTATATGCCCAGTTTTAAGGATCTAAATTTCAAATTGTTATTAAAACATTACCGCTAAAATCTAAAAGCATACTTATGGCTCTGAAAGAGAAAATTTTTAATTTGTATCCTCGACATTTAAGAAGAGAAAGAACTTAAATTTCATGCCACAGTCATGAAAATGGTGAAACCAAAAGTGAGGTCAAACCAGAGTTTTGCTTTTGAATGCTTTTAGCTATGGGCAAACTGTGTCTAAATACTCGACTTGAGTTCTATAATACCTTAGAAAAATGGAAAATTTCACATGCTTTAATATATATTGCTTCTGAAATCAAGCCCTGTGGCTATATACTGTCTTACTTGATCTAATACTGTATCAACTTAAAGATTTGAAACTTCCTAATTGTTTTTCTCTTTTTCGTACTGTTGCCTTGTAGATGAAAATGAGAAAACAGTGAGGTTGGCTCAGTACAAATAAGAGTAAAGGTAAACAACCAAACTTATTATAAAGACATATTTTTGTCCTTACTGAACTACAGCTTAATGTAGAAATCGCTTCAGGCACTGGAGCAGACATGTTTATCATTACCAGAGATTAATGTTTTGTTTGAGCAGTAACTCCTATTCATGCCTTCATTATCTCAGCAACTGGTGTAATGTGACATACATTTCTGCACACCAAGTTGAGCCAATCTCCTCGAAGAGAAAGCAATCGTTCCCATGGAAAACTAGCAGCAGGATGTAGTAACTTTATTGTATGTGAGACATGGGTGGCAATTATGTCAAAATAGCTGATACAATCTTTAACTACTTCTGAAAACGATGAGTCAGATCATTTCAGTTATGTGCAATGGTCCTTCATACCACCATAAACCTAATCTGGTGCTGTCACGTAGACTTAAACTCCATGTGAAATATTTTAACTAGTTTCGAAAAAGGGTTAGCCTCAAGTATACTATTCCAAGTCCAAAAATATCCGTCCTTGGCACACACTCAGACTGGCATACAGGAAGTAGCCATTCACAATCACTCCAGAGAATTCAGACCTCCCAGGCAACCTTTACTTTGACCTTAAAACATGAAAAAGACATCTTGGAATGCAGTCATAATCTACTAATTGAACTTCACAAAGCAGCAATGTGTCAGAGAGTTCATTTATTTAAAATAGTCACAAAACGTCTAACACCTTCAAACACAATTAGCATTTGTTAGTGTCAGAAACCCTAAAAGTGCAATTTTGCTTGGACACCATGTCCCTTGCCATCAGCAGTGACAACTCATATATTTCATATTTGAAGAATGCACTTTATATTTATACATGTGTATGCCTGTGCGTGTGTATAAAAATATGTATGCACAACTGCTAAGTTTTTCAAATATGTGACCAGAAACTGAAGTTCAAATGGTTGCTCTTGATTTCAGTTATCATAAGAAATTATCTGTTTTGTGAAGAAATCAGGTAGTCTATATATCCTAACTACACATTTGGCAAATTAATATTCAACAATTGCTTAATTTTTAAAGACATGATAGAAGGAGTAACAAATTGCAGACTTGTATTAACTATTATATAGGAAGCCATCATCTAAATCTAGCTACCTTCACAAATTTCATATTTGATATTCCCAACTTTTTACGTTCTTATCACTTTTATAAACTATGTACTTACATCATTAGATGCTGGGTTGTGTCGTTATGATCAGCAGACATTTTTCAACACCTGTGGAAACAGCTATATTCCCAGAGCCATCTACCCTTCAAACAGTCTGACTGAAGGTTTTCTGTCTAGAAATAAATCACAGAAAGCGGGACTGGGCTAGACTGTTCTCTTCAAGGCAAGTTCTTAGGCTTAATGCTTTGAGTGGACACCCATGATATCTTGAAAATCCCTATAAGATCTATGAAATTTATCTTCTATGCTAGTCTTTCTTCCTTACAATACAATGACCTAAACTTCTTAAGTAAAGAAATTAGGGTAGCAGGGTAAGTATCCAAATGCTATGATAAACAATTAAGAGACTGGTTAAAGAAAGCTGTTAGGTGCCAACAAACCTTATTTATAAAACTCAGGAGATTTTATTTCTATTAAAAAAAAAAAGTTGAAAAGACATGGACTCAATTGTTAAAAATTGAGATCTGATGTGTCTTTTTGACACATTGCTTTTGTCTTATGAACAAATTACTGCAGATTTTTTATTTTGTTAGTATAAAATATGTCTTAGTGCCTGATCACTCTTCCTTCAATGCACAGGATTAGTAGCATTCAGGACTCTAAAACTAAGTGAAACAGCTAGGTATTACAACATCACTTGTTGCAGGAGTCAGAACATAGCCTTCAGGAAGACAGACTCAGTTCTGTCCTGACCTTTGCTATAGCCTTTTTCTGTGACATCAAAACCACTGAAATCAATGTTAATCACAGGTAGTTGCACTGATTGTGTAGGTAGGAGTTGTCAGTTATAGATAACAGGTGGTAGTGATGATAGGTACTAAATTTTAAAAAGTCTCATCCCTTTGTCCTGCTTGCGAATGACTGTCTCCCTTTCTGTCTTCCTATAAATATCCCTTCTAATTACAATCTACTTTTCTCCTATGGGCATAAAGGTTTCGAATATATTTCTTCGTTGCTTGATCATACACAATTTTAAGAAAACCTATAGAATGTTACTGATGGTAATTTAGAAGGAAAAGATCTTCTGAAATTTTGCAAAACTATTATGATTTTATCTAAAACTTTGGTAAATGAGAAAAAAAAACTGCACATTTTCTGATTTGATGCAAACTGAACAACTAGTCTGTGGTACAATATAGTGTATCAGATTACAGTTTTGCATGTTTTAATTTCCACCATATCAAAAAGACAGTCAAAAACAGAGCCTTTGTAAACAGGAGGTTTGCTTAAACCTTGGTTAAAAATGAGATATCACCTTCCGTTGTAATATATTCTTGATATATTCTAGGCAGGTCTTTAGGCAGGTGTGACATGTTTGGACAAACTATAGCAGATATAACAAAAGGATGCTATTACACTGCTGTTAATTTCTGCACAAAAGAAGTGAGATTTATTCTACAATATATCACTACAGAGGGGGGAAAAATTACTAAAAAGTTTTTTTGTTGTTTTTAAAGTCATAGGTCTAAGAAGGAATTAATGAAGAAAATACATATGTTGCAAAATCTCTATGGGAAAGGGTTTAAATTTCTTTTAGCAAAAAGTTATATAATAATAATGATAAAAAATGAAAACTCAAGGTGTGTGTGATGAGTAACTTTGTGCCTGTAACCCCTGGGAGGGGTTACTTTGAACTTTGAAACTTCGGTGCTGATGTGATTGTCTCTACACAGATATATGTTGCGTTCTCTTTGCTACAATTCATTATTTCTTAAGAACTCCTAGCTGACTTTACTAGTAAAGATTCTTTGCTGCCAGACCTTCAGCTGGCCGCCTCTCCTTAATCCATGCAGTGTTTCCTAATAATGTGGAACAGGATTTTAACACCTACTTTCTAGATGCATGGTTGCTTCTATTTACTGGGGTTTAATTCACAGTATAATTTACTATGTTACTGTGAGTTATATAAAAAACACCTCTGTGCATTGACTGTGTAAAAAGATCCCATGCAGGCTTAGAGGAACTCAGGGTAAACAAACAATTTTCTTTAAAGGCTTCGAGGAACAAGTATTGTCAACATTTTATTCTATACTTATTATCTCCAATCAAAAACACATAATGAGACTTATATTGGGACCATCCTGACCACTGAGATCTGTGGAAACTGACAGTTTTTCAGTAAGGCTGTGCATTTAATCTATAAGAGATTATGTAAAACAAAATAATTACATCAGATAAAACAGAAAATATTCCATTTTGATTCCTGAAATATATTCATTTGGATCAGCTTAAATATTTATCAGCTTTATTAATGATTATTACATAGTATAAGAAAGAACATAAATTATAATGCCCTCAAAACCTTCAGAACAGTTACCCTGGATACCACCATCATTTTTGTAAAGAATAAAATATTTCTGTAAATACACATAACTAATATATTGGTTAAAGTCAATTGCTGATGTAATAGAGGAAAACTACAATAATAAAAGGTAGGTGGTATGGGAACCTAGCAACACTGAATTAGCAGCTTAAATCTTACAGTACTACTTTGCATCATACAGTATGAATCATATTATCTTTTGATCTGTGATCTTTACTTAATCCCAGAATCTGAAAGAGTTACAATGACTGGAAATGCAATAAATGACAATTAAATAAATATACAACGAGCTGTTTCTAATAAACAGGAGTTTTTTGAAGAGAGCAAATCTACTTGTTCATGTGATAGTCCATCACAACTATTCAAGCAAGCATTTGAAATATTTTGGTACAGATGCTTTCATTAATCTGAGTCTGTATCTCCAAAATATTTTTTCAAGGTGGATTGTTGGTACTTCTGAAATGTTTACTTGATGTTGTATTGAAAGTAAATGGTAGGCAGAAATTGACACTTTTTGTTCTAAGAAGTATGAAGCTAAATGGTGCTCTCATAGAGAATAGAAAGATGAAGTAAATTTGTGTCACTGTCACTGCTTTTTAAATTATGTCACTTCTAACTACTTTCCACAGAAAGAGCACTTTCAAAATGCAGAATACAAAAATACCTCAGATTATTTTACTGTCAAAAGCCAGAAAAAAGTGAAAAAGGAGTCCTTAACTTCCGAATCCTTCAGAACCAAAAAATCAATCTAATGCAGCTTCCTCCAAATACTGCTTTCTAAGTCTGAATGGCTAGTTATAACAATGCCAATTTTTTAGGAAAAAAAAATTAATTTTCTAAGGACTCATAGTGTAGATAACATGCACACAAAATGAACTACCACAGGGACTATCAAAGGAGCTTAAAACAATGTTTTTCTACTTGTTCATCTGACAGATTTTACACAGTATATGGAAAAAGAATGAGAAAGTTTTTTTGGTTATCTGTTACATATAAAATGCCACTAGAGGGACTTGTACAGCCAAGAGTAACTTACAGGAGCTTCAGATAGAACTGTGGATAAATTATTAACAAAAAATGAAATACGAATATGAAGTACTTATGTCTATATTTTTAAACCACATCTAAAAAGATCTCTGCCTTTCCATCTCTGTCTTTTCTTGACAGCATCCTAATTTTTTTTTGTAATATTGACATCTTAAAATACAACATCAGGTGCATGCCTTTAATATTATATATATCACATAGCTAAAAATAGACTTTGGTTTGACTTCTGAATATGGATTAACTACCTTTAAAGTTATTCTCATTTCCTTTGATTAAAATTCAATTTGTGCAACTCAAACAGTTCATTTGTTTCTGTGCAAGCAAGGCAATGTAAAACAGTATGCATAGTTCACGAAGAAACCTCTTATATGTAGATGATGAATATTGCATGAGGTGAAAGGATTGAAGAATTTTCAAATGAATTTTGAGAAGAAGTCTTTAAAGTGATCTAGCTTTACCACATGAGTAAGATGCTAAAACGGGATAAGGAATTTTCAACCCTGTGTTTACAAAATGAACACTTGAACTGCAGCAGAAAAGATATTGTTGTTCTTTCAAGTTTTTCTGCACATCTGGTTCAGGTAGTAAAATATGCAACATTAGTCCAGGAAGAGAAATTCTGTTTTGCTATAGGTAAGAAATAAATTGACAGTAAAATAAGTAACCAAACTATTGTAAAAAATATCTGTGTAATTAATTGCCTACTGTAAAGTTCAAAGTGGGGTTAAAGTGCATTGATAGTTGCCTTCATATTTATTCCAGACAATTCCCACATTTCTATTAGTTTATAGAAAACGAAGAGGGTAACATTTACTTATAGGCATGAGAAACATATTCCATATGACAGTTTATTTTGGCCATTGAGGGATATAGCTAATCCAAGTTCCACTATAATTTTAGATCTTAGAAAAGTGCACTTTAAAAACTTGATAATCAGTATTCTAAAATTCTTGACAAGAATAAGCTGAGGTATTTAAGGCAACGAGAATTTCATGCTACTGAAATGGCTGCATCTAATTCAAAACAGAAAGTATTATGATCTTTTCTATAACCTTGCTAGCTGATACAAGCTTTTTATTCTATCTAGGAAATATTTCTGACAGAAAAAGAAATACCTTAAAATTTTCCAGCTCAGATTTGAAAGTAATGTTATATTGCACAAAAAATGTATGTTAGTTAATGCCTTAAGGAGCATGTTCTTATTTTCAGACTGAATCAAACGTAGAATCTTGAGAAAATTTTGGTATTAGTGAGAAAGGAAAATATTACAATAGAGAAAATATTAGAATTGGTCTGCAAAACATTAGTTTAAGAAGAATGCAGAAAACTTTAACTCATGGTTCTTAAAATGGGACAAAAGAGCTCAGGAAAAAAAAAAAAGCTAGTTGTATTAGCAGTTCGGTATTATATAATCCTCTCACTTTCATCTTTTTACAACAGTTTCATGTAAATTTTTTTTTACTCATGAAGTGCCTAACAACAGATGCAGTATTTTTTGTTTAGGTGTGTGTTTTTTTGGCTAATTTTAATAAGGAGAATTTGCAAATTTGGCAGTAAAGCAGAATAAGTAGATTAGAGACTTTACCATATTCCATGGAAAGAAAAACACTGACAACAAAGATCTAGTCAAACACTCTTGAGCATTTTGATTAAATTAACAGGATAAATAAGGTTTTCCCACAAGCTCTGCACTAGGTGATATGTAATGTATATGGATGATTATGTGAATACTGACAGATGATAAAAGCAAACCTTAAACGAGACAGACACATAAAATTAGGAGTAAAAATTACTACCCTTTTGCTAGCAGGGCAGTTACTTTTAGGGAAAGAGCTGTGTCTAATTTATCTTACCAATAAAATATAGGAACATTTTGAGTATCTGCATACGCGAATCTCTACTTGAAAACTGGTTAAAGGACAGAGGAATGCAGTTATGGCACACAAAACAACAACAGCAACAACAAAAGTATTAATGTATGTAATGTAATGGGATTGCACCCTAATTTGAATAAAATAGCGTATATATTTATTGGCTACTGGGCACTTAAGTGACTTCTAACCTTTGGTCCCTGAAAAGTCATCAGTCACCTTTACTTCACACCTCGTATGCTTTCTCAGCATGTAACATCCTCTTAGCTTGTAAAGATAAGTTGAGTTTTGCTGCCTGTAATAGCTATGGTTATGTATTTTTCTGTGCATTATCTTATTCTAACAACTAATACCTGGATTTACTAAAAGAGGATTAAGTGACAGGTCTGCATACTGACAAATCCGGACTATTTTTTCAAGATTATAAGATTATAATATATATTGCTGCGATATAGCAGGGCTGTAACTCAGGCAGGGACCAAGCATGAGACCCTCAGCCAAAAGCAGCTCCCACAGGCAGGAGTTGGCCCTGACTGCGGCTTCCCTGCAGTGCAGTGCTGTTGAGGAGCCTCTCCCCACAGCCAGCAGCAGGATGAGAAGCACCCTCAGCTGCACTGGCTCTGAGCTCAGCATTCCCCCACACCTCCTCCCTGCCAGGGGTATGCCCTTGGATCCCTTACAGCAGTCTCTTTTGAAGCTTGGACTTACACTCGTTCCTAATGCCTTCCTCCTAACGGTCGCCTAACTATGCGACTAAGCACAACTCTTTTCCAAAAATTCCCTAGAATACCCAAAGTGTTTATCTGGTTATTTTGTGTCATCAAGGACACATTTGTGAAATGTGATATGGGAAATACTATTCTTCACAGAGCTAAGCACTCCAGATAGGAGCAGTCATTGTGCACATGTCCTGCCTGTGTGTGGGGAAAAAAACTGTTCAGATTTCGTAATAGTGCTGAGTGGCCCTAATGATTTGCACCTGTGCACTGTAAATTCAAAATCCATACTGAGAAAGCTTGTAGCCAAGTTGTACAAACATCAGAAGTATGTAACACCATACTATTTAAGCATACATTTAATAAAGTCACGCTCATCTTACAGGAAAAGCCTATTCAACCAGCAGAGAGATTTCTGTTCTCTGCTGATGAGACCACTTGTATAGTCTCTCCAAGCCTATCTCATCTGCTGCAATGTATGTCATGACGTACACCTCTTTCCTTGTTCACATTCAACATAGATGGAAAATTCAGCCTATAAAAGCACATGGCTACACAGGATGTCCTCAGCTACATCTTTTTCAAACCAGATAAGGAGATAAAGAACTCTTCCGCCATTCTGTACAGCTGCATTGTCATAACAATCCCTGGAAGGACTAAACAAGGACAAAGATCTTTGGACATCCAAAATAAATTTGGACCTGATCCAGGAAAAAGAAAAGATAGTAGTGGACATCATTAGCTTTTAGAGAGTTGCAGAAACTTCTACTTCATAGATATTCATCCAAACTTAATTATGTTTTTACAAATATCTGAAATTGGGAATAGAGAACGTATATAATTAGAGTATGTGTTGGAAAACTATAATTAATATAATTTTCATTTTTACAAGGTATGTATGAGGTAGCTATTTTCTGACATCACCTGATGCTAAGAAGTGATTGTTACTAAAGGACTGTGAAGTGGGAAAAGCAAGAAAATGTGAGAGCAGTAGTTCAACTTATCACCCACACATTATTTTTAAAATCTCTTTATGGGTTCAAATTCAGACAAATCACAACATACAGAAACAAAAGAGAAATGATGACTAAGCTGGTCTTTGAACCTAGCTTATGTCTTTTAGATATTGAAATTAATTAAGTAATACCAGTAACTATATTTACAACCATTAATATTATAAAAGGATCAGAATATCAGAAAATCTTTTATATTGGAAATTAAAGAGCATGTTAAGACATTTCTTCCACTTTAGAGTTTAAATGTCCTCACATTGTCTCTTTCCATGTCCCTCTCCCTGTCTCATTTTCCCTTCATGGAGAAATCTGTTGGAACTGGAATTCCAGTAGCTGTGTCTGCTCAAAAGGGATGGATAGAAAGAGCTGAATAATCCAGCAGGAGACGTTCAGTCTTTTAAAGGAGAAAAAAAAAAAAACAACAAAAAAAAACCCACACGTTCTGATAAAGGTAGCAGGTCTTATGCAAATAAATTTGTTTTGCAGTCTTCTTCATGTTATTCAGCACCTTACTATTGGTACTTCTGAAATGAGAAAAATGACAGCAAATGACTACTGCTTCCCTAAAGATTTTATCTTAGATTTTACCCCTAATCTTGCCAAAGGCAATGTATAGATGGGTCAGGCTTCTGAAAGTGATATTAGAAGATTCCTGCAGGGAACATCTAAGAATTTCTTGATCTAATAATGTAAGGTGACTGGGACACAATGTAATGTAAGAAACAAAATTCAGTTTTGTGATTGATATTCCATGATCAGTAAACTTTTTATTTACTTTACCTATCTTTCACATGAAAAATGTTCTTCACTTTTCTAACGTATTCTTGTTTAACTCTAGTTTTGCTTGAAATTTTTGAAGATTTTATCAACCCTAACTTGTTAACATGGAAGTCTTGTTACTGTATGAAAGAAATTAAGCATTCAATCAATTTTTGGGGTTAATCATTTTTTCAATTAAAATGAATATTTGTAAGCATTCTTGGAGATACATCCTTCTTATAAAAACAAACAAAAAAAAACCAACAAAAAACCCAAACAAAATCTAAAAGAGATCTAAAAGAGATATTTGTTTGAAAGGACTTCTCTCTGTCTCTCTTTCCCTCTCTCCAGAAGAGTGCATACCAAAAGGAGGAACATCAGAAGACTATATGGAATTGTGTTTGCAATGATCCTCAGTTTCTTGTAAGGCTTTCAGATGAGTCCAGAACCTTTTAAAGTATTGTTGTCCAGTGTTTTCCAGTTTCTTCTAATCTTCTGATCCAAGTCACAAGCATGAATCTAATATTTAATGGGAAATTTGTAGACATAGATTTACAAATGTAATTTTTGGGTTCCTAGAAATGAAAACAGCACTCAAGGTATCCTACTTATTCAGTACTACAATTTTTGACAGAAAACTTCTTCCCTGACACTATTCTTTGGAAACGCCCACACTCACCAATGCCCTCTGGCTTGAGGAATCTATAGCAAATCTTATCAAGACATTCTCCATCAAGTCAGAGACTGACAGAGACACAGTACAATCATTAATCCTCCACGGGATACACAGCAGCACAAAACCCTGCTTTACAAGCCACAGGGGACCACTTGCCTAGCAGACTGCTAAGCTGTTGCTTTTTGAGGAAGCGTACAGTAATTCACAACTCCTGGGCATAACTGGGTTTCAACTTTGACCTCCAGAGAGTCTCTTGTGCATATCCTCATTTGCTTCATTCTGTGAGATCAGAGGGATGACTTCTTGTCAACACCAAGTCCCCTGCTCAGCTTTTATTCTGAATACAGAACATGAATACATGTAGAAGCTTGAGCACTGAGTTGTGAGTTTGCCATTTCAGCATAAAACTTTTAGGGACTGCATCCTGTACTACACTCAGTCTGTATTTAGAAACGTATGCTTTCCACAATGCATATGGGAATAATGAGACTCTGGAATGGAATTCACAGCAAGTAACACAGCAGGAGGCAGGGATGTCTGAACTAGTAATAGGAAATGATCAGAAACTCTGGACTTCTAAAATGCATTTTTGTCAGCTCACAGTTTAAGAGTTTTGAAGCCACAAAACTTTGGGGCAGGGTGGAATGGAGGGCATACTTCTTTTTTGCATTGCAGATAGGAGAACTGCAGCCTACACCCATAAAGAGGGTTGTTTGTCCCTTAAATAATTCATATTGCTTCTTCATTTTGTAATGAGCGCACTTTTAGTAAGATACAAATTTTTATTTATTTATTTATTTGTAAACAGAAGATTGCTATCTCTGTAGGTGATCTAAATGTGAGCATCAGGGAATTTCTGTTCCTGGATATTTATGTTGCAGACTGATTCCTAAGGATGGGGTCTAAGATGAGTTGGGGAATTTGGGAGAATATTTCACCTCCTCTTTTATCTGTTCCCATTATCCACATTAGGTTCTATCCCTTTAAAACTTCCAGAAGTCCTGGAGGTTGCACACAAAATTAGAAGGAAAATAAGCGTTTATTGAAGCTCATACACAACACATTAGAGAACAACTTTTCAGCTACAGACGACATCTGCAAGAACTATGTCAAATGCTGACATTTTCTAAAATTTCATGTTTGGAAATATAAGCCACAGTATCTCATGTGAGACAATAGTAAAAGGATATATAACTGAAGGTTACAAAAAAATTAGCAACATGAAACTCCTTAAAATCCTTCTTGTAGCTGAGTAGCCTTTAGAGAGTCTTTCAGGGAAAAAATCCACATTTTTGTATGCTGAAAACAGACCATGGTAAGTTTCATTTTCTTACTCACAGGTTGCTTAAATCCTACAGTAAGAACATACAACTTTGATTTCGTCATCTTCCAGTGGAATACAACGCAGTTTTCAACAGACAAATATGCTGTATATGATATTGGGCAAAATTCTTCCTTCTTAAAATTTCTTCCGATTCATTTGCTGGTAATATCTATCATCTGCCATGTATACAAGAAAAAAAATAGATTTCCAATACATATTTGTTTTCAATGTAGATAGTGTATATTCTACTGCTGGACAATTATGCCTACACATCATCTTATATAGTCTTATATTGTTTCATATAGTATCTTCGGAGTTTCACAGAAACTACTGATAGTCTCAAATGTAATGAAAATATTGTCATATCAGTCATCATTTCTCACATAGACTTTTTATGACTTAAATAGGAATTAACTATAACTTAAAAGTTGCAGTTTCATTCTGTAAGAAGTAATGTACTTCCTAAATTTCTAAAAAACAGTACTCTCAAGTTATACAACAGTCATTTCATTTATTAGACTTCACAGTCTTTTAAAAAACAAAAAACAATTGCTGAAAGGAAAGCATGTATGAGCATAGTTTGATAACAAACTTTGATTTCTTAAGTACACCACGATTAAGAATTCAAGATATACTGCAATATTTTATTTTTTCCATTTGAGCTTTCCTATTACACCATTTTCAGACTGTAAATTATTTAAGCGAGTTGAACATTCTGCCTTGAATAATTTATTTACTATGAAATTGTAAATTGCAATATGCTGTCAAATTTTATGCAATCTAGTGAAAATAATCCAATTTATTGAGGGTTGATATTATTGGTTACATGAACATCCCTAGTGACTGGTAGACTACACTAAATAAACTTATTTACTTAGTTATTTTAGGGTAAGAAAAGAAAATGCAAGAGTAAGCAAAAAGTCGGGAAGTAAACAGGCCTAAGTTTTTTATTGAGACAACGAAATCATTGGCATTCCAAGACTTTGAAACTTTGCATATTTGTCATTTAATTTGCTATTATGTGTCAGAGATTTTGATTATACTTTATAACAATTGTCTTTTAATCAAATGGTTTATTTACAAAGCAGTGAGAAACTGTAGTGGTTAGCTCTCTTATGAAATTTAGTGTACGATTTGCATGAGCTAATAAAAAATTATATTTGAAAATGAGACTGTTTGACTTCTTTTTCAAGTGTAGCAAAGATGTGTTGAAAAAAATAACTGTAATCCTTCTTCTCTTTTGCAATCTTTGTGAAGCCATGGCAAATATTAAGATAGGGTGATTTCCAGTTAAACAAGGGAAATTAGTTTGTTAAGGATAGTTCCAATTACCTTAATGGAACAAAAAAAAAAAAAAAAAAAAAAGGAAGATAATATTTGGCCAAGGAAACAATTATAGAGCCTTGGGAAAAATAAACTAACAGACTGTCTGCCACAACAGAATGGTTAAAACAATAAAACAAACTTGGATTCCTGCTGACCCATATGGGCTGTTCAATAGCAGTCTGGGATAATAATGCTCTGCCACAACAGCTCATTCCATAGTGAAAAAAGTGAATATGTTGTTCTGACAAGAGATAAATACTTTAAGACACAACTTAACAACTATGAAGTCCGTCTAGTAATGGGCTATTCATCTGAATAAGTAGTCAATTTACAGACAAGATTATTCATTCTGTGCTTTTTAGAATGTAATTAGCTATGCTATTCACAATCTTACGTTTATTTCAATACCTCATTCTTCTGTTTGAGATATGTTTGACATGCCCTAATTCTCCTTTTAAACTGGACCAATGCAGAGTAACCATCTCAAAAGTCAATGGATTGCAGCAGGGTAATGAGCAGAAATAAGCATCAGTGTTCACAGTTACTCCCCTGATATATACAGATTGGATACAAAAAAGATGAATTATTTCCACAAATGCAGGACTAAGCGTTCTTGAAATGGCTTTCCATTTATGCTGCATTATTTTGTTTATTAAGTAATTTAGTTTTAAATGAATGATAGATTTATATCAGACAGGGTCAGATTTTCTTTACTAATTGCAAAGTGGATTATACTGTCCATGAAATTATGTCTGCATTCTGCCTTTCCAGAACAAAAAATTTAAAAAGTAAAACTGCTGCACATTACCTCAAGATATCCAGATATAGCTGTTCCTATTATTCAAATGGCTGCTAATGCAACCAGCTTCAGCGTGTTCTAAAAGCTCATTTCCATTTACTTTCAAGTTCTTTATTAACACTTATTTTCTTCCAATGAAAAATGAATTCAAATATTAAATGACTTAGTGGTTGTCTTTCTTCTTGCAGATCTGAAACTAAGGAAAGCTTCTGTTATTCAAACTAACTAATCTATTCAAGCTACAAGCAGATCTGCACTGGATACAGGGTAGTGAAAATAGGATTTATGCCTGCTTCCTAGTTTTCCAGCCACTAGAGGGCAAGGCTTTTCTGTACCTTTTTCCATTTAAGAAAGCATTTGACTCCAAACACATATGCTTTGTGTTTCCTATAAAGCATATATGAGCTTGAACATGCCATTCTACCAGGTACATCTGAACTTGAATTCTTTCACCACTATTGAAAAACATTCAAGGAATAAGTAAAGCATAAGATGCACTTTTTCTTGTGGCTACCAAGATTTGTTAAGTGGTCATGGTAAACAGGAGAGAAGATAAACTCACATTTGACATCAACCTATGCTAACTCAATTCCTCACTTACATGAAGTGTGCAAGCTTCATCTTTGTGTTCATTATCTTATAAAACTGTTAAATGCACCGAAGTAAATTGGAATAAAGATGTCAAGTACTTCCCTAACATATCAATCAATTTGAAAGGCAATGTTTATTCAAAAAAAGGTCAGTTGTCTTTTTTAATAAGGGGAGAACCTAATCTTGTCTTTTTTTTTTTTTTTTTCTTTCCATTTTTGCTTCTGACTCTTTATTTTTCTTTGGAGCACACATTTCCCCTTCTTTTGAAGATACATAACCTGATACATAACCTCTTGCTTTTTACACCAGCAATCTTACCACATTTTTTTTAACATATTCTATTATTTTTTTTTGTGCTGTTTTGGTGAAAATTTTGTCTCTGCTTACAGCCTCCAGTGATTTTAATTAATCTTCCTTTTTGTTACTTCTGGATGGGCTGGATATTATGAGGCCCAATTCTAAATGACTATGTTTTGTAATCAGTCATATTCTGAAGTCTTCTCTATATAGCATATTTTGAACATATTTTTGTCATTGTTCTTTTCTCATTTATCTTTTATCAGGTCCAATTGCTATCATAAGCTTACCTTTGAAAGCATAGTTGACTGAGTAAATCTCTTGAGTTATCACCTGCTGCTCCAGCTTATTTGACTATATTATGTGTCTCCAGTTATTTCTTTATGTTAGTTTTTACTATTTAGTCCTTCGTATTATACAGTTCTCTTCCTATGTTGTTTCTGCTAGTGGATTTTTTTTTTCTAGTGGTGTTTTTGAGAAGTAAATACTGCATTCATGTCTTTTAGTAAGATTCTTTAATCTGCACACTAGATTTTCTCATATAAAAATCATCTTCATGGCTGTGTTATGAATCACACTGAATAAAGGATCACAGCATTTGGCTGATAAACTTACAAGGATAAATCTAAGTTTTGTAACACAGAATATTCGGTTCAGTTCAGTATGAAAGACTTGGAATGTTGTCTGCACATCCCTGTAGCTTTAGGAATTACATTTTTCTGATACCAACGTGCAGTTGTTCATAACGTCAGTTCCTTTTGCATTTGACATCCATCTCAACTCCCTCCCAAAACACAGATGACTTATGTTCTTTCTAGTAACACCCATGTGTTGATAAGCTATCTTCTGGAATGGTTTGCCTGTGGAAGCTGTGTTTGTGCACCCATTTGTAAGAACAGGTCTTGGTACCAAGTAAATTTCTTTCACAGACTTTGGTCCCATGGCTCTGCTGGCTCCTTCTCGTGCATTACTGCATCAGCTCAATCCCTATCCTGGGATGTGAATAGGCTGCTTTTTATCTGGTCGCTACTCTACGATCTGGTCAGCATGGATGAATTATTTGAAGGAAATATTTTTATTTGCACAGCTCCTCAAAGCCATGGATTTCAAGGTATGGTCCTCAAGAAAATCCCTCAGGCAGATACATGAAAAAAAAAGCACATCATGAAGTTAAGTAGAAAAGAGTCCAGAAGCAGAATTGGTTGCACTGTAGGAAAAGCTGTGTCGGTAAGGACTGGAAGACAAAGGCCACAGGATGTCTTGTGCCAGATACAGCTGCCAGATACTATCTTGTTATCTTAATATACAATCTTCCCTGACATATCTTCTTTAATAGATAATACAGTAAAATGACCTGAAGCCCTTCTGTTCAACTGAAACTCCACCCTGGAGAAGTGTTCAAGCCATGAGTGCAGTAATGTGTCTGCAGTCAGATGTTCTGACTGATTTCACACACTGACTCCACAGCCCTGCCAAGTTGCTGGAGTTGTACGGTGCCAGTGATAAAACCACTGCAAGTGAAAAGATGGTTATAACTTTTACAGCTACCAATCAGTTTAGAATATATTGCCTACAACTATTTCAAATAGTTGATACTGTCAAAAGTGTCGTTCTCCAATTGAAGAGAAATTTTACACATGATTTTCAAATAAATGTTTTTAATTATGATTTTCAAATAAAAATGTAACACTTGCTGAGTAAATCTTACTGCTATATATAAAAGTAAGAACAGTGGGGAAAAAATACAGAAAAGGCCTGTTGTTCTCTTAATTTGTATTCTACTCTAACATTATGAGTTGTGTATAGATTTGGGGGAGAACTAGTAAGCTATTTCCATTGAATGCATTACTATTACCTATCTAAAAAGGAAGGATTCTGTAACAGCCAATATAAAACAATATAGTATAATATGGTCTTTAAGATATTCCTCTGAACAAACATAAAAATTACTTGTTAGTTGATTGAACAGATGAGCAAGAAAGGTGCGTACATTTACTCACCACTGGCTACCTCCTCAAATATAAATCATATTTAGGGAATCTAAGAATAGCTTAAAGTTTCCCCACACCTAGCCACAGCTGTCAAGTCACAGAAAAGAGATTTTTTTGCTGATAAATTTTACTTGCAGAGGAAAAACAAATTGCCTTTGTCTGTAAAATGATTTTCAGCAAGGATCATGCTTCTAATACACATACAAAATACTTGTGTTGCATTACATATTGAGAGTGATGGAGAACAACCACACTCAGTGCTGGATGTTAATTCTGAGATTTGCTCCCTGTGGCAACTGTAGTCATTGGTCCCTTGCAGTACAAGTAAGAGACTGAGTTCAGCTAAACCCAGGACAGTGGCAGCACCTGCCCTGTGTGTGCTGATGAGCAGAGCAGTCATTACCATTCAGCTATTAACAGCTGTGTGTATCTCAGTGAATAAATCAAGGACTTGAACTAGCAGAATGAGGAACAACAGTCACTAGTGCTAGGTATGAACTGTGAGAGCTACCTGTGTCAGAAAACCCTCCTTCTGACTTAAAAAATAATGTACAAGCATTATCTCGGTGGGAGATGAGCATTCAGTATCACTTGGCTGCTGCTCTTTGCTGACTTTGCACCAACAGTTCACCCTGTATTTCAAGAATGATCATGACAGTATCAAAGGATGTAGAATTATTTGAATATGAATGAATGCAGAGAGAAGTTTTCACTATAGTTACTCAAGTCCTAGTCACTACTAAACACATACAAGATCCTTAGAAAGTAAGAACTTAAATGCTTCATGTGAACTTTCTATGAATACGAGAAATTCATCACTGAATATGCTAGAAGGCAGTGCCAAATAGGGGAGGGAAAAGCTGCACGGCTCTATTCTGACTGTTTAAAGTAGAAATTCTGTTTACTATTCTCAACTCCTTTCATGGCATCATTAGGTCTATTCCTTCCCATATTAGTAAAAGAAGCAAACTCTTTATGGGGAAGACTACCTTTTTTTTCTTCCATCCATTAGTCTAGTCATCTCATTACAGCAAGAAACCAGTTAACATTTTTGCTCATAAAAAATGTATGTTTTAGCTATCAGCCCCTCTAAACCTGCAGCACCTTCGGAAAAAATATGCATATAATTTTGTATACTAACTGATGTGTAAAGGACAATATTCATTACAATTATTTTACTCTCTAGTGTATAAAACAGTCTCAAACTTCACCACCCTTCAGTATGTAGTTAATATATTCTACATGAACAACCAGATTAATCGTGTGTCTAGTAAAAGTTGCAAGTATAATTGCATTGGCTTCCTCATAACATTTTGATTTACAGTTTGAACCCCTTAAGGACAAAATTATGACAGTGTTCTCTTTTTAAATAAAAAGAAAGTAACAAGATAGCTTGTTTAAACTAATTTGTATACTCTAATTCTTGCATTTTTCCTCTTGTGTTTATCAGAACTTAATGTTGTTATTTTTTATTCTAAAAAGACTTTATTAGGTCTTTTTTAAGATGCTCATGCATCTCCCAGTGCCAAACAAAATCTGAAAACTAAAGGCTCAAAATGCAACAACATGGAGAAGAAGCCCACACCTGGAACTTTTAATTTATTTTCAAGGATTTGGTCTTTGATTTTCTATTTCTTCCTGTTTGTGAAATTGCTATTGGGATTTTTGTGAGTGCATGTGTGTTTTTGTGTGTTTCTGCACTTGTACGTACATAAGCATATACTGATGTGAACTGTTGAACACAGTTCCCAGGATGAATTAACTTTCTCTTAGAACAAATATTAAACGTCATTTCTTTAATTGCAATTAGAGATGATACAATGTACCTCAACATGCAACAGCTATTCAAATGGTGAATAAGATCAGGGGTGCTACAAGTCCCTGCAAGAATCAAGCAAGATTAAGCTACCTGCCAGCTAGAGAGCAGTTAAATGAAACATTTTTTCCTGTCCTTATGCACCAGAAAGTGAATTAATTGAAATCACCTGCAGAAAGTTACATGCATGTGCAATTGCTGCATCTCGCCTGAAATTCCAAGTCTGCTCTTTAGTCTGGCTGACTGTGCAGAACCAAATTCTCAAGAATGACTGTATAAATATAAGTGAATATATGTTTCAAATGGCATAAAATATAAAAAAAAAAGAAGAAAACTTGGATACATTCTGCAAAGGTATAACTCATTATAATGTTTTTAAAGCAAGTACAGGCTTATGATACACGTCAAATCCAAAATCTAAAAAGCATATAGTTCCAAACAGTGTCCGACAAATGTATTCCATAAATTTGTGTACAAAGAGACTTGCAATAAAATTCCAAAGTCAAGCAGGGAAAGCCTTGCTTCTGTTATAACATACAGTCTCATGGACATCCTTTGAAAACTTCATATTATCTCTTCTCTTTTCTATCTCCTTTACAATTTTTAGGTTTTAAAGCCAGTTCAGTAAATGCTATATTGCCTCTCCAAGATGCACCGTAGCTGAATCACCAGTACAGCCACATGATTACTCTTAAGTTTCAGTGGTAGCTGCTTTCCTAATGAGCCAGGATAAAATCATTAAAAAGTAATTGTGTGCAGGTTTTACAGATAAGTCTCCGCTCTGGGACAAGGCAATCCTGACAGACTGTAATATTTCTAAGACAATATACTCCTCCCTTCCTGTTTAATGAGCCATAGATTTTTAATCTGGGAGTTTTGGTGATATGTAGAAGGAATGCACAAGAGGTCTTTCCGGAGGCATCTGTACATTGTACATGGCTGTATTCAATACAGCCAGTGAAAAGATGAGAACCAAAACTAGCTTTCAGTCTTTCCAGAAGTTGTGTTACAATCTGTGCCACAGTTTCCTCTGTAATTTTTGATCACTGTACACTAGTCCAGATGTGTATGTGCTTTCAACTGATGGACTGTATTTACTACTAATGTAAGTGAAAATGTGCAAAAATAGGATTTGAATGACACAGCAAAACGGGAAGAAAATCTAATTATAATTTGTAACATCAGTGAGAAAATAATTGCAGTAGACAATTTTCCTTCCCCCTTTAACAAAATTTTAAAGATGGAATGTAGTTATATCATGTATATATAAAAACCTTTTAATGTCACCAAAAAAAAAAAAAAAAAAAAAAAAAAAAGAGAGAGAGAGAGAAAATGAAAGACAAGATTTCCTTGTGGGAATTAAAATATTCTTAGTACACTACATTCATAATTAAACACAGTCCATCCAATGATCATTTTGTAAAAACATTCTATGAAAATAAGGGAAATAACAGATGTGAAATGAATAAGGTGTCTCCCAGCACATCTTGTGAAAACCACAAAATCTACAAGAAAATGGTGACACCATGAAAATGAAAATGATGAGACCAAAAGTATATGGTCTGCTTTTCAACCCACAGGCATGCATCCTGTCGTATGAGCAGTATTCCATACAACATATCGACGTTCACCATGCTGCTATCAAAATTTCAAGCTTTTAGCATTCACTAAATTCATTTTCCTGCAGACCACAGTACCTTGACTTTCCCTGCTTAAGACCATAACCCCATCATGAACAGACATCCAGTGAAATATTTTGGTGAGTTAGAAAAGAGCAAATTTTGAAAATATTTTAAGTGCCACTAATCTGTAGAAACACCACTTTCCCAATCTTCTATAACAGGTTTTATCAACTCTTGAAGAGAACAATAACAAAAGCACATAGTAAATGGCATTGCAGAGACCCAAGTAAGATATTTGCATGCAAGTGGGGTCATCCTACTATGATGTATTTTCCAGAGGCTGGAGCATCTCCAGATAAAGAACGCAAAAAATACACTTACCCTGGCTAACTCCTCTATGAGCAGTATATGCTGTGTCACATTTTTATTTAAGTGAAAAAGGCCAGAATTCAATTTTAGCATTCAATCAAAAGAACTCCCTTTCTGACACACCAGGGGAAGAGTTTTCACCTAACAGGGAAGATTGGAGTACTTCCTATTATGCTATTTATATGCCATTTGTTCTGCTGTAATTTAGATCTGGAGAAACAGACAAGCAATTATGCACAAAACCCTAGTACCCGTTAAGTTTGGGGGTTTATAATGTCTCCATTGGAGTCTTCAAAGGCGTTATGGGAAGATATGTAGTATCAGTGAAACCTCTTAAAAAAGAAGTATCAGATAAATAGATACAGAAATGTGCTTACCATTGTTTGACACTATATCTTACCGTAGATATCCACATATATTTTGTAGCATTACCTTAACTTCCCAGGAGAAAGAGGTCCCCTGAACTCTTTCCATGATAAGAGGTTCTCAATTACAGTCCCTTCTATCACATCACAAGACCCACTGAACTTCCCAATCTTTATCAAACAAGTACTGGTTATTTTCTCTCCCATACTGTCTCTCACCTCCTTTCCCACCACCTATGTCGAAAGTTTTTCTTGATGTTTATGCTGCTAATGGCACCTGTGCTGTCCAACACATTTCTCCTTCTGTGTTTTCACCCCTTCCTACAACCAGCTGCTGCCCCACTACGAAGAACTGCACTGCGAAAGAGAAACACTTTGGCCAGGCCCTGATGCTGTTTATTCCCTGGGGTTGCTTTACAAAATTTTCATCTCAATACTGGAATATCAAGCCAGAAGGAAGAGATTCTCTGATTTCTTTCTTGCCTTTAAAAAATCAGATAATTTAATATATCAAACACGAGACCATATTGTAATAAATAAAATTGTTACTTGCTGTAGCAAGAAGCCTTCTGGAAAAATGATTGAAGTGTGGAAGAACTGGCTATTTTTAGCATGCCATCTAAGCCTAAGTCTAGGGTATAGTGTTACATGCCAGGAGGTATGCACTTCTTGCAATATCTCAGGCTCTGGATTTGATTGGTATTCTATCAAATACAACACCACATTGAATCTACCCCTTGCAGTCGAAAACATTTCTCATGTTACCTGATCTACACATTTCTCTCATGTCAGAGTGCAGGTCTAGTAGAAAGGCATTTTATTAAAGCAGCGTTTTTCTAAATGATGTTATTAAAATGTATAAAGCAATTTCTTCAGCCTTGTTAGCTAGACAAGCTGTTCTTAAGATTAAAACCAAGAAAGAGTAAATGACTAAAAAACTGGGCTGGAAGCAGATTTGACTTGTGCGCCTCATTTCAATATAAATTTTTTAATATGACTTTCAACAATTCTCTCAACTATGGCATATTTTTCCCTCTGTATAAAATATGGATTACGATTCCTTATATCTTTTAACTGTAAGAACTGAGACCCTGTTTTACTATGAGCTCTGCACATTTTAAGCTTTGTTCAAGGTTGACATCTGCCCCATTTCTTACTCAGGAGATACAGAACAGTTCAGGGAGTAACTCATTTGTAAATTGAGAATATGACACATGCACACACAAAATTTCAATCCCATACTGTGATCCTTTAGATCAGACTGAAAGTACAAGCATAATAAAAACATCAGCAAGTTACATGATAAGCATTTATGGTTTATCTGAATAGGTACTATTAACCATCTTACAAACTTAGCTGAAGAGATATATTTTAATTATTTTTCCATATTCTGTTTTTATTCCTTGAACTACATAATTTTGAAATCCACTCATGCATCACTGATGTTATAGGAAAATATGACCAGAATTTGTAAGCACTGTACACTGTTCTAAACTTACTTGTTGTCTGATTTCATCCCTGGAGGATTTAGCCTTTATATAGATAATTGGTGACATTTTCAACAGTCTCCAGTCTCCACTAATGTTAGACATTATAAATTGCACACTGAAAGTTATTGATTACTGAGTTTCTTTATGCAACTGAGCATATTCAATGTTTTTAAGGAACTAATGCCAGTTCCTCAGCCTTCTGTTTTAATATTATCTTTAGGCTGTCCACAAACGACATCACCTGTCCCATCCGCAGACCTTTGAAATGCAGAAGAATACTCAGTTTCTACAGAACCACGTAAGTTCACTTTAATAAATCTGTTTACCTTCAGGGTAGGCGAGGAGGATACGAAATTTAGGTGGACAAATTTTCCACCAAGACAGTGGCTTAGTACTTGCTGCTTGATCAGCTCCTCTTCGCAGTGCCTGCCTACAGAGACGCTGTAAGAGAATCACGCTGTCTCTGTAGCCTGTAGGACCAACTGTGTCTCATTTCTTCTTCTGTGTTACAACACTGACACAATGTTCCTGGTCACAAAGATACACACTATGTTCCAAGGCCACTGAAACTTTCAGTCTGATTGAGGTTTTAGGCTTTCAGGTAATAAAATCAAAGACAGAAATGAGTGCAAGAATGTTACAGAAAATAAAGCTTCTGGAATTCAAGGAAAAATTCAGCCAAATGTAGGAAACAAATCAACGAAGTGGATAAAAACCAGAACGGAGTGTGAAGTTTTGCAGTACCTTTAATTCCATAACAAAGAAGAGAAAGATTTCCTAGAAAGCGCTTAGTTTTATTTTTATAGTGTGTGTCTTTCAAGGTGAGCTTGTAGCTTGGTTATGTCAGACCTGTACTGCAATACAAATTCCTTGTGCTTCCTACCTCTGCCATAAGAAAAGTAGAAAGTTTTTGTTTGTTTGTTTTTTCTAAAATAAATATCAATCAAGTATATCTACAAAAGAGACTTTACAAAATCTCATGCCCTGAACAAAATATACCAAACCTCTGCCTGCCCCTGTGTCGGGGAATGAGAAAGTCTCTCCATTTTAGTGGGTGGTACAACAAAATTTGTTACAGGTTCAAGCTCAAGCCACACGCTTGTCCTGAAATAGAGCTGTTTTACTTTACAATAAATATGTTTTATTTTTAGCCAAATGTACGACTTGTTCATTTACTTAAACCTAATATAAATGAACCTCATTGAATAATTAATATTCAACTTCAGTAAGACAGAGATGGGCACACATTTGCACAAACGTTTCAGGACAA
Source organism: Anser anser (assembly GCF_964211835.1). Taxonomy (NCBI): domain Eukaryota; kingdom Metazoa; phylum Chordata; class Aves; order Anseriformes; family Anatidae; genus Anser; species Anser anser. The sequence continues at coordinate 88,867,286 of NC_139720.1, forward strand.
ATGTGTCTAGTCTTTGAAACATGGACTAAGAAATTGTTTTGTTTTAATTCAGAGTAGATGAAGCAATATATACATGCCTGCAAGTATACCAACAAATTGATGGAATGCATTTTATTTATGCAGAACTTTAAAAAATATTTATCACCATTTGAGCTTCTTTATCTTTTCTTCAAAAACTCTAGTTATGCCACTCCAAAGGATAATATATTCCTCTGAAAAGACTGACTAGAAAAGCCATAAGATTTTATTCTATTTGAAAACACAAAACCTTTAGAGAATCTCAATTTCATTTGGATGGAAGTTTCAGCTCTTACACTGCCAAAATGCTTTTAAAGAAGGAGCTTCCTTCTGTTTGCTTCCTACAGATGTAAATGTATCATCATAGAACTTAACTTATGTTTTGAGTTTTAGTGTTTAAAAAACATTTTTAGATAGGCATTGAGAGGCATTAGACCAACAGAAAAGAGAAGGAAAACAGAATTAGCATTAATTAAATGGAATAAAGAAAAGCAAAACAAGTAACATTTATTACACAAAATGCCTTCTAAAGAGCTATGACTTTTTGTCTGTGCCATATAGGAAGGGCAATTACTGGCAAAAAGCATGCAGAGGGAAAAAAATCCCTAAAAATGGTCTGTCTTCATGCAAAACATATTGCATAATGAAAGTTGTTCTCCATTTTTCTTCTGTGAGCAAGAGCTTTTTGGTTACCATAATAACAATGCTCACTTCTTTTTTAATCCAGCAGATATTTAAGTAATAGATAAAATGGTCATTTGAGAGTTTTAACTGATATTGAGTAGTCCTTTTTTATTTCTTTCATTTATTTATTTTTATTTAAAAACCATCTAGTATGTATATGTCTTTGTTCCACAGCCTATCTTCCAATTTTATTTTATTTATTATTTTTTTTAAGAAAGAAATTTTGCTGAATGTGGCAGAATTCATGTTGATTTGGTACGTTTGCTTTTCTTTCCATCATAAAGCATAAGCGTTTAATTGAAGTCAAGTGTGTGGAAATTTAGTCAGGAAAGCTGTTCGCTGGAGTTGCTTTGAGTACTTCAGGCACTACAGACTGGAAACTGAGTCAGCATCTCAGCAAGCTCAAAACTGATCTCCCTGAAAGCCTCTAAAGGACTGAAATAGAACATCATAATCTCCTCAGGAGCAGATTTGGACCCAGACAAAATGAAGTGAAGAGCACCACCACCAATAACACATACGCTTTTGAAAATGCTTTGGCAAAACCCTTTGGCATAACATTAAGCATGGTTGCATCTTGCACTACAGAACAGTAAAATGTTCCTAAATTAGTGACTCAAGAGGTGAAGCTAAAGAAAAAAAAAAGAAAAAAGAAAAAAAAAAGTGAAGGTTTGACAAAGTCCACAACAGCTCCAGATTAACCCCTGATCTAAGACTCCAAGCTTTTAGGCCTACCATAAGGTTTGGAGCATATGCTTTCCTGAACAGTAAATCCAAAGCCCTGACAATCTGCAAGAACATCAGATGCTCTCTGCAAGGTTTCTATCCACAAAATAGCAGTAGAAAGATCAGATCATTTCTAGAGTGTCAACTTTTAATGACTATAAGATAAATTTTAATGTTTTTACTAGAATATGTATTAAACTCCAATAGTTCACTGGAGTTTCAGCTGGGAGAGCTTGTGTATGTGTGTGTGTGTTTTCCTTTTATTTTATTTTATTTTATTTTTTTCTTTTATTGAGGTCACAAAACTGGTTTATTTCAGCATTTGTTTATGCCAGTACTCTTTTTCAATAACTTCATTTAAATAAATATTGTTTCACTTAAATTGAGTTGCAGTTGGAAGATAAATCTTTTGTTGTTTAGTTACTTTCACAAACTGACATATATATATATATTTTTTCAATGGGGTTCTGCCTGTTTATTTTTTGCCAGGCAAAGTATTCTAGATTGTCTTGACAGCCAAGATAGCCTATTCTGGTGAAACTGCAAAAAGGAAAACGGAAAAGGCAATGTCTGATAACACCTACCTACACCAAGTCATGTAAAATGTTCTCAAACTGACACACTATCTGAGAGCTCTGAAACCAAAGAAGGCTTGACATGTGCCTGCAGGTTAAGCTCACACATCATTTCCAAGCTTTTGATTCCCCTTGACTTCTATGGTAGCAATGCTGAAATAGTTCACAATTAGGATTGAATCTAAGGGCTTGTTTTCTCCAATTAACTGCTGTCAGAACTGATAGGCAACATTTGTCAAGTTACAGTCTATCCTTTCAAACAATGTTAGTATCCCATATCTGGATTTAAATCTCCTTATAGCAGGGCAAGAGGTAAACTGGCAACAAGTTAAGCCTGCTGAGATACAGAAGGTTAAAGGTCTAGTAGGACTGCAGAAGAGAAGTCATCTGGAGAGCACATCCTGAGGAACTAAGGAGTGTAGAGGAAATAAAAAGGCACTCATTTTCAGAGGTGAGGCTGGAAACTCTGTAGTTCTTCAGGGAAATAGTCAGAGGGCCTGGGATAAGGTCTGGTGTGTTTAATGTGGTTAAAATCTACTGACAGGAGCACATAATGTCTATAATGGACATCTAGAGTACAAGAAGAAGCACCAGGAAGAGAACTTGTTCTGTAAAGCTTATGTCAGCTAATCCAGACTGTCATATTTTAAGTCTATATGTCATATTTTATGTCTATAGCTATCACAGTAATATCAAAGAAAGACAGATTCCTACACTTCACTGACGTGTTTACTGCAGCCAAGCTTTACTGTAGGTTTGCTTTTTACCATTTTAAGGACAGCATTATTTTTTTTAAAGTATATAGGTTTTTTGACTCCTTTACAAGTGGAAATGAATGCCTTTCTGAGGGGAACAGAAAAAGTATGATTTTCAACAACTCTCTTATTGAACCAAAACCAGATCTTATGATTGGGATGATGCTGTAACACTGAGAGGAAGATATAATGGCTGTAATTTGTCCAGGTGTTAATGTGTTTTTTCCTCAAAGTTGCTGGAAACAGATTATTGAGCATTACATCATTTTCAGCCTATATATGTTGCTCTATTGAAAGCATTTTTACATTTTCAGAAACTTCTTTAGATACCCTACAGTGATTTAATGCACTATTTGCCAACAATATAGAAATAGAAATGTTGAACTTGATTACAGAGCCATAGAAGATTCTTGATCCTTAAGATATTGCCATATCTGAAGATATAGTGTATCTCTTGTCAGATACAGCTAAGAAAGTTTAAGTAGAATTAGAAAATAACTACAACAAAGCTTTATTTATTCACTCCTGTTAGTTCTTATGTTGTTTTCAACACTGTTGATCTCAACAAGTACATCTATTGAATACATTGAGCTTGTTTCCTGTGACATTGATGCATTTGCTTTCAGTATATGCTTACAACTAAATGATATGAAGGTATGAGTTTTAAATGACCAGATTACAAGCAAGAAGCATTGAAAAACGTTTGTAGAGATTTCCACTAATCTGAAGTTTGAAAGACTTCATCAGGCATCTCAGTATAGCTCTCCAACAATAGTGTGACTGCCCCAGAAACATGTGAAACTTGTTCTGTACTTTTCTTTAGTAACACTACCCTTACCAACTCAATTACGGTCTTTATTATCCTATTATCCTTTGCTTCCACATTCTTCAGGACTATTGTGTGGAGAATCTGTTTTCCATAATTTTTAAAGGAGAGGTTTTTTAAAGGAGAATCCAAGCATTGAAATGAGCAGTCTTGTTGTGAGAAGTCAATAAGGAGAATTTATTTACATTGACTACTTGTTCCCATGAAAGAGCACAGGGAAAAAAAAAAAGTTTGTGTTGTACTGTATTCTTTTACCACCTTGAAACATTATTCACTTCAGTGATCAGGCCCTAGTGACAGGGAAAAAGGATGCAATGTCTCCCAGTACACAAAGCAGGAATTTGCATGCCCTAGTAGGTGTATACCTTAACAGCACAGTGCTGGACAGGAAGCATATAGCTCCCCAAAATTCTTGCAATTTTTACCAGACAGTGTTATAAGTGTCCACTAACCGCAGAGTTCTCTGTACCAAATGAAAGGGAAAAACTGGGAAATATTATGTAGTGCCAATTTTGCCATAGTTCCAGATGCCATCAACAGGGATTGTGCAGAAAAATAACGACTGTAACTAGTTTAAATGAAGGATTTGTGAGCATATTCTATGATTTTAAAAGATTGGAATTGTTAGATGTCATATACTAATAGACATGAACTTCTTATGGAAGGAAGGTAAAGTGCCTGGCTATCTTCTCCCAGCCTGTGCCTCAAGAGACAGGGCAGCCACATTTCCTCTCTTTTAACTATTATAAGACAATAAAACATGAAAAACTTCATCCTCCCTGTTTATGCAATGTGCAACATTCTTCTGTCTTACAGACCTGTTTCACAAGAAAAAGTGTATTCTGTTTAACGTTAATTATACCTAGAAGCCATGGAGGTGCTTAAATGTCAAAAACCTTTCCACAACTGGTGTTTCAGAACTTTACCTCATATTTTATAGTTTTTTCCATAGCTTTATGGTTCCCATGAGAAAAAAAGTCATTTAGTCTCTGTGCTGAAGCACAATTGCTTGAATATACTCGCCGTGACTAAACAGTGCTGAAGAAACTACGACTGTGACGTGATTTAAGTGCCATTTTTCAATCCTGACACTTAATCTATGAGTGCAAATTAATTTGGGAACTAATCATAGTTCTGTTTCTTCATCTTGGAGCTAGATACAAGGCTGGATCACTCTGTTTCGTGGGGGCCCTTTCAGTGTCTGTACTCAGGCATCACAGCGAGAGCCAGGGTAGAAGCAGTGGCAAGGCGCCTCACAGGCCTTCACTGACACAGCCTCGCTCCACTCACAAAATTAATTAAGAAGTTAAGTAAACTGCCCCCCTTGTGATTAGAATGAGTACATGCACCAATTATTTTGAAATCATCAACGCACAATGTCTGTTTAGGCAAGCATTTGCTCTGAGGGAAGGAGAACACCGGTTTTTGGGTCCCTAATGCTTGACAGGTGGATGTGTGAGGTGCAGACCAGCACCACAGCTTGTCTGCAAAGCTTATAGCCAGAATATTGAATTCTTACCAAAATTTCAGTCACTGGGAAGGGAGCGTAATTATTTTAGAATAAAACCCAGAGACTAAATGGTCTCTTTTTCACTATCTGGGCATGAGTGAGCTTGGACCTCCTCCCGCTCTGTATGCCTCTATCTCAGGCTCAGCTAGACTGCGGAGCTGGTGACCATTTGCAGCAACTCCCACAGACGAGGGACTCCTGCTTTGGTGTCCCCTCAGCCTGAGGCTGTCCTCTCTCCAGCACCAGCAGCAAGGCAGGGCATGGTCAGCAAGCCAAGATGAGGGTGACAGCGGCTGCCAGGGGCTCCCTGGGTTGACCAGGCAGGGCTGGGTGGGGGGGCAGCCCCAAGACCGAACTCAGACATAGGCTGTGGCAGGCAGGGCTGTGGGAGCTGGAGCCCATCCCTGCTGCGGCCTTGCTGGGTAGGGGCTGACAGCTTCAGGGGCTGAGACGGTGTCCTGGGGTGATGGGATGAGGGGGAGCTCTGGGGGAGGCTGTCCCCAGGCACTCACTGCCCACCCCACTTGCCCCTCAGTGTTCATGTCCTTGCGGTATCCCTGGATACCACAGGAAAGGAGCAAGGAAGAGGAAGATGCGTAAAAAATAAATTTACTTATGTAATGGTGATTTGTTGTTAATAAAGGCATAGTAATTTACAAATTATTCATTAAACTATTGCCAGTTGGTTTTATTACACATAATTATAAATTATGGATGAATACTCAAGACATAATTGCTGTAAAGGCCCTTATTTCTCTCACTGCTTTTAGGTGAAGGCCGCAGACAAGCTCAAGATCTTTCCTTCAGCAAGTGTCCTCCTCCCTGTGTTACAGAGGACCCTCCCTTTGGTAGGTCTTAAAAATCAGCTGCCTTATTTAACTACACATGACACATTACACAGTCTTTGTTTCTTAAACTGACTGATTAGCAGCTCTTTTACTTGCAGTGGTACATCCGGAGTTACACAGGCTCGGTAGCTTTCAAAGTCTGATATTTAGCCTGACATTTCTGTGTTGGTATGCTTATTCCTGTCTCCAAATCCCATTCTCATGCAAAGCATTAGGAATATATTTTTTTATCTATGTGACTGGTGTCCCAAAAAGGGCTTATTTAAGAGGATCCATAGAAAGTTAATTATCCCCAACGGGGTTCTGAATGACTATACTGTATGTCTGCCTCACTATACATTGGGAAATTCAGTAATAAGCAAATTGCAAAATTCAAGTCTACAAAGTCTACAAAAAATGTTACTTCAAGATCATCTTCCCCCTTTCACCCCTCCTAGGAATTTCTCTGCTATTTTTCCTTTCTCTGTGGCTCCTGGGAGTGGTAGCCTTATGTGCGCTTATCTTGTGCTGACAATTATGATTTATTTGCTAGCAGCCATCTGACTTATGCGCAGATCTAGGCCAGAACCCTATCAAAAATGTGTTTAACTAAGAATAAAATCAGTTCAAGCAGAGATATGTCTGAGATTACATTTGAAGTTATTAACCCTAATAATTCTATCCTAATCTATCATTGTTTTGTTTATTGGTTTCATTGTTTATGCATGCCTGCAACATAAACAGAATTCATGGAATACTTTGCTTTTTAAATGCATGCTGATAGATGAGGGCAAAAATGTTATTTTGAGGGATTTAAAATAGCATATTAGTTCTTAAGTGCACCAAGCAAATATGGAATAATTCTGCAGTTATTACAACCTCAAATTTCTAGTGTTTCAGGGCAAAAAAATGTGTTAATTTATCACTATACAGACTCGAGACACCTCCGTAAAATTCCCTTGCAATATTGTTGCTAATTCCAATCAGTTTTTCTTTGATGAAAGCCCAGTTTGAAGGGCTGTAGAATTTCACCCAGTTGTTCATGGGCAACAAGACCCATGGGTTTTCCATGCAGCAAGGTTCTTGTTCAGGACAGAATATTCTCAGAAATTGCAGTCAGCCTTGAATTCAGAGTCTCAGTAACAGATAATCATCTATGACGGTCCTAGTTAAGCTGTCCCACTGACCTTTATTTTAAAAGTTTAATGTTATTTCAAGACTCTTCCCTCCCTATCCTTTCTGTTTAGTGTCCTTGTCAGCCACTGGATTTGCTGTTGTCCACTAGATTAAATCCCCACAAGCATTCATTATTGCATTCTGATAAAATAAACAACTTCTCTGGACTACTTTGTGTTCCTGGAAAACAAATGGTACAATATCAATAACACCCTTCTGTGAACTGGAATATACATCTTAAAACCTTGACACTTACTCTATTTTCTTTAAAAGCTTCTTTATCCAAAACATATTTTCCCACTGTCATTAAGGAAACAACTGCTTGGCTACTTAGTATCTCACAATAAGTGTCACATCTTTTGCCAAGGGAAGGATTACCACATTGCAAAGATAAATGATACAGATCTAAAACAAATCCAAGGCAAAATGCCGAAAACATTTGAAATTAAAGAAGCTGTGAATCAGCAATATGAACAACACACTGATATAGAGAAATAATTAGAGGAATTTATTTTGTTTAGAACAAGGAAAAAACTTTGCTGTGATGTGCGATGTATTTAATTCCTTTCAAAAGCTGCTACTTCACAGGTGCCAAAGTACAAAAATAACTCTAAGCTTCACCATCTTTGGCTTTGTGCTCCGTCTTTAAAAAAGGGTTACAGATTTACATCTAAAACATCCCATTAGCTTGACAGCATGACTTCTGGTTGTTACTTCAAATTCTACTGTGATTTTTCAAAAGATGAGCTGATTATTTCTTGTAACCATATGGTATCCATCAAAGTAGCACTGTGTTATGCTGTATTAATAATAATTGCTTATTGTTTCACCAATCAGAATATTGCTATTACAAGGTTATCTGACTATACATAATCTTGAATTTAGGCTTCATAGATGCACTGTTTTAATAGTCTAAAGACTTTAGTTGAACTATGTATTAACCCTTTACCTACTTAATTGTAATAAACTGCTTACAATTTGTTTTATTCTTAGATGGGTCTCAAAGTAGTTGAATAAAGCTGTTAAATGAAGCATTTAACCCGAGTTTAGTCACATGCTATCTCAATTTCATCACTTCTCAAGGTATGTAAAATGTTAATTTAACTATGAATATTAACACAGCAGCATGTAAACACATCATTATCTTTTCTTCTATCTAGCACCTCAATCAAATAGCTTTTATTTTTGTGTAAAATATCTTTTTTTTCCTTTAATATTTGATTATTATTTTCCTCACTGCAATAACAACAGTGTTTCTCAATAGTCAATGGCAGCAGTATGTCTGTATTATGGGAACAATTTTGATGCTGAGCTAATAGACTGCGAAGCAGGAGAAGATTCAAAGGTCACAGGAAATTTAGAAGAGCTTTCAGATTAAGCTGTATTTCTCAGACTGTTACTGTGCTAATGAAGAAGATGTGGTGAAAATTGCCTATATCTGCAATACTGTTTAGCTTACATTTTGTTTTGAAATACAACACATTTGGCCAAATCCACCAGCAACATAAACAGAACTGCAAAGAAAATGTATAAAGGCTGGTAAAAGAATGGGTCCAAGCATTGAATTAGTGTCATTTGATATTCAGCGATTCACAGGCTTAGTGACTGCAGTACTTTTCCTTATTTGACCATCTACATTTCCTCAAAATTTGTGGGTGTTATATATAATTATCTGTTTTGAGATTTTGTTTTTACTTTTAGAAATGAAAGGTAATAGAAAGGCCTGGATGGACACCATATAGCAAGGAAAGTGGAATGCAGCCTGCAAGTTACATTTTTAAAAGTAATTCCTTTGAGCTATAAAAAATAGTTAATGCAGTAGCTGTGATTTGGTATATTCTATGTGCTCTGACACAAACTTGCAGGTAAATCAGAATGGAGACTCTCTATATGCAGATATATTACTTGAAAACTAAGTAAAGGAGATTTTTCCATATCATATCTTTAGAATTGTGATCTACTAAAGGCCTGGTGGTAGAATATAACTCACTGAATAAACCCCTACAATGAAAGAAGGTTCAGTGAAGATGGTCAAGGGCAATGAGAGAATGATGCAGGGTATGACTGACCATAGCTGCTGAATGAAGCTGACTTTACCTCTACAAAAAGGGGAATGGCGGGTGGGCTTTGTTTTAGATAAACAGCTATCAACAGTTGAGTGGATCAACTGGTGGTGTAAATGTTTCCCCTGGGTTCATTAAAAGAGTAGGAAAGTCTGCCTGAGTTTGCCAGACCAACCCTGGGGGAAGTGAATACATGGCTCAGCCCAACACAGAGTATAAAAACTAAAGAAATATCAAAATAATTTTGAAGTGAGCAACGGGCTTGAGCTGTCTTCAACCCATGTATTCCTCCCCAGTGACTGTGGATGCACAGTGTCATGACAATGAACACATGCAGATTGTACAGTGATCCAAATGTATTTGCAATTGCTATATTGTGTTTGTATAGTGATTTCAGTACATTGCTGTATCACTCATCTAAATCAGAATTCTGTGCAACATCACATATCTTCCAATAAGTAAATTTGATATTAAACATTACACTCTCCAGTATCTAAAAGAATCCGGTCAGTGAGTATTGGACTCTGACAAAGATTTGCAATAAAAAGTGTCAAAATGCTGTGTAGTAATTCCAAGAATCTGAATCACAGTGGCAAAAAATAACGTGAATAACATCTTGTATTTTTAAAAGGAATTATATAGATGGCATAGTGTTTCTCATTTGTCACAGGGATCATATAAGATTCATGGCTGGAAACATATGTCGTTAAAAACATCTCCCTCTCTCTTTTTTTTTCTTTCTTCCCATGGCCTGTTTTTAGGTCTTAAAAAGATCTCTTTGTCTTAAAAAGATAAGCTACATCTTAAAAGTTTTCCATACGTGACTATTAAGAGTATGGCATGGATGTAGCAACCTGTTTTTCTATACTATACGTTTGCTATACTATATTTTCAAACACAAAGTCACGTGCATTTCACCGAGGTTATAATTTCATGCTAAAGAATCCCTAGATAGAATCAGAGTGCAGGCTGTGTTTGAAGGTCTGACCATTAAAAAATATTTAAACTAAGAATGTTGGCTTTGAAATAAACAAACATATAAATCCTGTACAGAGTTTTAACACATGGCAAGCATTACCATGGTATTAAATGGCATCCAAAGTCTAATCTTGGAAATCATTATAAAGTTTAGGCCATATTTGTGAGGTGTGCAGATGGTATATGTAGCTGGAGGGGTTTTGTTTAGTAATGTTACTCAGTCAGTGTGGACAGTAAATAAATGAATCTTGGCTCATGTAGAAATTGGACAATTGCATGAGTTTTCTTAAAAGACACAATACTGAAACAAAAGTTTGTATTATACTGCCTTTGCTCAACTACAAAGTGTCTCATGCTAAAGTTTCCTATTAATTTTAAAGATATGGCATTCTGCTTGCGCAGAAAAATCTTTAGGCAGCTGAGCTAGAGAACTTGCCTTAGCACGAAATCGAGTTCTACAGATTTGCATCCAAGCCTTGCATCTTCTGTTTCATCAAACAAGCACAGATGGCAGGGGATTTTCTAGATTAAAAATCACTTTCCTATATTTCTTCTCTCTCTGGAGTAAATTGCTGTAAGCCTTTTACTGTTTTTTTCAAAAGTTTTTGAAAGTATAAGAGACCATATATGTACAACTTACTCGAAAATAACATTCCTTTGGAAAAAATGTTGCTCTGAAGCACTATTTAAAACAGCTATTTACTTGATGCAGTGATACTCTGTGAAAGTGCCATGACTTTGTCCCAAGTACAGACTGATGAAGGTGATGACTGCAAGCATTTTAAATAGCTGTTTTGGAGAAACAGAAGGTCAGTGCATAAGTTATGTGATTGATTTTTCATGTAAAAAGCATGGCCTAACTCAGGTTTTGAGACCTGGATATTTTCAAAGCTGGGATAGCCCAGAGGGTGTTAATTTCTAAGCACTGGAATTAAGTTTTAAGAGAGAGAATTCAGTCATGGGCCCAAGCCATTATGAGGCATCTTTTGGGGGTTTGGAGTAAGTAAAGTTGTTTATACAGACATAGCTATAATGTCACTTACTATTAGCAATCATTAGTATGACAGAATTTGGCCTAGAGGTCCTGAAGCAAGCAATTCTAGGGTAATAACTCAGTTTCCTTTGCTCACAGTGTAATTTAATAAAAATCTTGTGTTCGTAGAACATGGCATATTTAAACATAAATTTTGATTTCATAGATGCAACACTTTCTGCAAACTATTTGGAGGGTGAGGAACATTTGTACTTGCTACGCTAATGCCTCAAACCCCTCATATTTGCAGAGCTCAGAGGTTTGGCAGCAAGCCTGCAATATGGTAAGCCTTGCTGATCTTTTGTTTGTATCTCCATTTATATCAACATAATTCCAAACTGTTCTCTGCAATTTACCTGTCAGAGTGCAATTTTGCCAGTAGAAGTCCTATACTCTGTGTTAGGCAGGAGTCAAAGGGCACCTCCCAGCCAGTGTGAATAGAAATTGTATTAGAACTGCTTACTGATATTCACCAGAAGTAGGAATGCTATTTATGTTCTGCTCACATGAGAATTAAATATCTACTTCTCCACTCCCCACCCCCATTCAACAGCTTCTGGTCATGAAATAGGAATAGGTTTCAAAATCTGCTTTCTATGTTAATGTAGGAAGATGATCTTCTTTAGGACTGGGTATAGATTTTCCCTTTGTTTTTAGAGATGTTGGTTCAGACAAGACAGAGCTACAAGAGTTCTTGGAGTTCTCTACAATGAGTTCTCTGTGAGGACCCACTTAGGCAAATAAGTAAGTTAATTTCTAATCATTGGAGTTCATCATATGATATTGTTATTTCAGGAACATTCACAAAATGGGCCAGCTGGGGTAAAAAAATGGACTTAGAGGAAGGCCTCTGCAGCAATTAACTGCAGAAATTAAATAAATTTCTACCATTAAAAAAAAAGGAAAATATCCGCTCTCATCTGTGTTAGAATTAGAAAAGAAGATGGCAGGAGGGTCCAAGATATTTTGGATGGAGAGGGCTGACAGCAAAGTTGCCAAAAAAATAAGAGAGAGAGAGAAGATAGTGAATAAATGGTCTGTATTTTACAGCATACTGCCAGATAATACAGAGAAACTGATAAATGTCCAATCTTTTACATCCCTTGTTTCTTGTCCCAGAAATGAAAGAACATTGACAAAAACTTTAATGCAGGTGTTCTTGACTTACATGGGACAACTGGGACTGGCAAACTTTAATTTAAGCAACTGTACATAACTGAAAAAATAATTGCTGAATTTGCAAAGAAAACTTTGTGAAAATGGTTTTGTAAAACAAGATTCAATCATCTTATCTTCACATATTTTTAACATACATGGAAAATCTGATTTATTTATTTATTTATTTATTTATTTATTTTAACAGGTAACTCAGTTTACCTACTCTTAAAGCTGGCTACAAATTCCTGGGAAAATTTAAGTAGTTAAGTGATTAAACAGAATTTGCTAATCATCTGGTCAGGGTGACAGAGGACTTATTTTTGCTTCTAAATCAGAACCTTTCAACTTTTGTATCATTTGTTTAGTTACCCTTCACCTGCAAAAACTACACCAATGTCATAAGCTTCTATAGGTCTGAAAATAGGTTTAAACTTGGTGATACAGGTTAGGGTACAGATGGGCATACAAAGATGATTCTGTTTTGTGGAGCTGCTTTCAGAGTTTTTGAAACAGTATGTTTATATTAGTCGTATTATTAGTTATATAAATCAAGAATCAAGAACTTCTACTACACCTACTGCTTTTTGGCATTCATCTTAATCATTATAACTGGAGTCTCTTTGGAAGATTCATAACTGATGTAGAAAAGCTTAGAAGCTTACTGCTCTAGTTTACAGGAATATTGTATTCATGGTGAAAGAATAAATATTATTTTTTTTCTTCTGTAACTGAAACATCTCTAATTTCTAAAGATTTGTTCTGTTTTTATTTGCATCTCCTTCTTCTCCAGCTTTCCATGGGCCTGAAAATTATGCTATGCCCTGAAAAATATGGGGATTGTATGGCAATATTTGCACATATTGTAATAGGAATGCATCAACAGATGCTACTGTAATACAGTTAAAATGAATTTTGTGAGCATGAAGAGGAAAATAAAACTAGCAATTTTTATCTGCACAGAGACTTGATATTAGGATATGATTTTTTTTTTTAAGAGATTTTTTTTCCCACAAGTTTTAAAACATTAAATAAAAAAGTATTTCATCTAGTGTAATTGCTTGTTGAGCCTGAATCATTGTTGAAAAATGAACAATCTTATCTGAACCCCCAATCTGCTGCCATCCAGAATCAATGAGAAGTACAAAAGTCACCTGAATTATGAGCTGACCCTGCTAAATAGGACTCAGGTGACCAGCAGCAAATTTCAGTTATTGGATTAACTCTAGGATTGGATGAATACTTTACAATTAGTTATTGATTTAGTCAACTTCCATACATCATTCTTTTGTCTTTAAACATAACGGCTTTGTCATTCTTTTTAACTTGCCAGTTGTTGTACAGCTAGACTTATTCCAAAACCTAAATGTTTTTTTTTCCAACATGATGTATCCTCTAGTACTGAATGACTTGTTTTATAATGACTTGGTAAAGAAAATCTAGATTAAAAAGTTAACTAATCAGTGCTGTTGGAACAGAGTTTATAAAGGTAGATAACAGGGTATGTTGGAGAAATTAAGTTCTCTTAAATTAGGACCAAAGTTTTCAGTTTTTCTAAGGTATACTTTCAATGGGCAGAAATACTTAATCTTGTGAATACTGTTCTGTAGTGAAGCCGAGGAGCCACACTTTCAAATGTAAATGAAAAAAGAGAATGGATACATTGTGAGTAAGACTATTGTAGTGAGCTGCATTTTGAGGTCTTTCTGAAGGCTACAGACAATGATGTTTCATATAATAATAAAACAAGCTACTGCATGGTGCAGAACAGTTTTACTTGAATTGTTACTAATGCATTGTGCTTGTCCTGGGAGGTGTTTTGCAAAAGAAAGGCAAAGCCAGACTTGTCATTTTTCCCAGCTGAAGGTCTTGAAAGTAATTTTTCACCCACAGTTCCTGAAAGCTTTGACAAGTCTTGGCTCTGGAATAAGTGAATAATAGTAAGCAGCAAGCTAAAAATACTGCGGTGAAATGAATGAATACTGAAAACAACTAGCAGAGGGGTTTACTGTTCCCTTTTTTCATTTGTTATTCTAACAATTGGAACTGCAATACGTGCTTAGAAAGTAATAACTATACTCTTGATTATACTGATTAAAGGACCTGAAAGAGCCGTCCTTTTAGCAACAAGAAATCAAGCGAGGGTAAGCTTACACTGTATCTCAAATGCTCATTGTACTTGTGGATAAGAGAAGAGGGGAAGGCAGGAGAAAAAGGGCTTGATATTATCTGCGTATTGGGGTGTAGTGAGGGGTTCTAGGGGCAGTGGGGGCCTCTCAGTGTTGGGGTGGCAGAACAGGGCTGGGTAGCCAGGGTGCAGAGCAGGACAGGGGCAGCCATGGGCATTGGGTACCCTTGAGACCAGGCTGGGTCAGGATCAGGCCTGGTGAGGAAGCCTGAGCAGTACCAGTAGGGCCAGCTGGTGCCCTCAAGCCCCAACCCTTGTGGCAGAGAGCTCTGGTTTCACCCGAAAGATTGTCATGTGAAGTTCACCTTCGCTGTTAATTCTCACTGGAACATGGTAATTCTCTGGTCTACCTACCCTTTTTTTTTTTTTTTTCTTTTCAAGACTGGAAGCTTGTTTTTATAAAATTGTTAGTAGTTCTCAGCATCTGATGAGGATTTTATCAAGGTTTTATAGGCAGTTACTATTCAGAGATCCTATAGTAGACTTGTATGAGCTTATGCTAAAAACAGTAAAATAGTTAACTGAAGTCACTGTGTTGACACTTACAGAATGTCCTTCTATTTTGATCCATGGGTCTTCAGAGAGGACCTTCAGAGGTCTTCTATATCAGTTATAGGTGGGCTGCTAATATTATTCTTCTGGTCTTAGGCTAGCTTCCTTTTGGGTGGACTTAATTGACAGAGTGTATATTCCCTCTTGCAGTGACAGGGACATCTGTCTATCACAGAATCATAGAATAGTTTGAGTTGGAAGGGACCTTAAAGACCACCCAGTTCCAACCCCCTGTCATGGGCAGGGACACTGCCCACTAGACCAGGTTGCTCAAAGCCCCATCCAGCCTGGCCTTGAAAGAAAGTGTAATAGTAAAGAAAATGTTGCAAACAGTTTCTTGTAATTAGAAAGCTACAGTAAAGCATCTTTACATGCTTATTAACATTTCTGAAAAATCTGATTATTTGCATAGACACCTTTATGAAACATTATAAACTATAACAAATAATAATTTTTTGCACTTATTCAATTGCTCCGAATTAAATGG
Organism: Anser anser; assembly: GCF_964211835.1. Taxonomy (NCBI): domain Eukaryota; kingdom Metazoa; phylum Chordata; class Aves; order Anseriformes; family Anatidae; genus Anser; species Anser anser. Next base: position 88,882,839 of record NC_139720.1, read on the forward strand.
TAGAGCAAAATGTTGATAGGAGTTATTATTTTATTTAGTTGTAAATTTGGAATAACTATCTCTTATCAGGTGATTATATAAGACCATTTTTAACAACCTTTCCAAACTCATTGCTTTCTGAGTTCTTATTGCATAGTATGTCACTGGCCTCCAGAAATTCAGTCATGTGCTCTTTCTTATAGGTAAAGTGTGATGACTTGAAGGAAGTCTGAATACAGCTAGTATCTAAAAAGAGATTCACACTTAGTTTTCATTTCTTTTCTTTGTGAAGTCCCTATTCAGCTCCGATAAGAAAGCTGTGAATTTCTAAATTCATGTAAGAATAGCTTATAAAACATACTAATAGTGATGGAAGGGATTCAGTCTTATTTAAATTGTGCATGTCCATACTTGTCTCTAAGTACCTTTTGGGTTTTCCAATAATTTTACTCTTGATTGCTGTAATTGCACCACCTTGTCCTAGTGAGATTAAACATATCCCCAGGAGTATAATCTCATTTTGCTCAAGAAGAAATCTGTATTCCACCTTTCTATTAATTATGGTAGAGTAGCTGGTAACTAGTTATTTTCCATGTATTACTAGCTGATTGCATGAACTCTACCTTTGTCATTTCTTCATCTAATGTGAAAGGTCTAAGTGATATACAAACTAAATGAACCCAGTAGTTTATCATAACAAAGTCTAATGGCATGGTGTGATTTTAAATGATGATGCTGTTTTCACTAGCAATTAGCGTTAAATTTCTCTACCACTCTTACTTTATCTTTTCATGTTTAAAAGTAGAAAACAGAAAATGAAAATTGCATGTCTAGGCAGGCTGACATGGGAAACAAATAAGCAATAATTTTTTGATGCTTGACACGTTACCATAATAGAAAATAATTGTAAGCAGTCAGAAGTTTTAATAGATACCCAACTGAAGTGTTTATCAAGATTCTTGAGAGTGTTATGCCAACAAGATTACTTGTTTATTGACTTAATCAAAGAATATGCTAGATTTGGCAATGCAACGTGGAACACTTGCATCGAACTTTTGTGGAAGCAATCTTTATGCTTATTTTGAAAACAGCTTTAGAGTTTAGGAGAAGCTTTCTCAATAAATGCAACATTACTTTTATCAGATTTTTAAATATATGGTGTGAAATAGCTGCTCAAAAGGTGTTCCTATTTGAGAAGTGAATGAGAAAACGATTGTACGACTGATCAAGGCTTTTCAAAAGGGAACGAGAACAATATCTTCTGATTTTTTTTTCTTTCCTGTATCTTAGTGATTTTTTTCTTTCAAGTGCATTGCTTTCATCTACATTTTTCTACATCTTTTTTTTTTTTTTTTTGCATTAGTGAGACATTTGAACACCTTTCAGAAAGCACTGTGGGCACACAGAATTGACCTAGTTTCTGCTAGAAACTTGAATTTAAATGTTCACTGCTTGTATGCATATCCTGACTATTTGAACTTTATCTCCTAATAGAGCTCAAGAATTACAAAAACAGGCAACACCCCTTAATAATTTAGAAAAACAAAACTGGTTTGGGGGAACCAAAATTTTCTTTTCATTAGAAAGAAAAAGACCACCAGGGATAATAGTTTTCAAGATATTTTTTATGGATTATCTTTCCTCTTGTATTGTACAGGCTTTTGGAGCTTGAGATGTTCTTTTCCAAAATGTTTGGTTAAATTGACGGTATTTAGGGCTAATGTCCAACTGGATGCATGTTACCATCTGTAGTTCAGCACATTAATATTTGGAAATACTGTTTATCTAAAATCAAATTTCCATAGATTTTGAACCTCTAATGGAAAACTCACTCCACAAAATTGGCACACATGAATCTAAGCTAATTCAGATTTTCCAAATGTGCAAAATGCATGCTGACAATAACACAATCTTTTTTTTTTTTTTTTTGTAAGTATTTGTAATGCTCATCTACCGTGATCTACTATGACCTGCTGTGGTAGGAAAGTAGACCTAAAGCCTGAGAACAAAACAGAAAATCTGGGAACCTTAGGATGTATGTGTAACAGGATGTTTTTCTGTTTCTGGTGTGACTTACCTGAACTTTTCTGTATCTGACTGATAAGCAGAGTGGTAAATCCACTTTAAGACTAAAACTGAATATAGCTGTGTGAGAAACAAAGTTGAAATCCACAGCTAATCCTAGTTACAAATTTCATAAATTGCTCATCTGTTGTGACTGTAGTCTGACAGTCTGCATGTATTTCGCAAATTATATTAAAAATATGAATCAGAAGAGTTGTTTTATCACTCACGTCAATTCATTTAAACCCATTTCTCAAGACACCCCATTGCTTTATTTATGTAGTTGCTGCTTAGATTTGATTTAATCCTGCCATAGTAACTGCTTATCAATACCCAAGTCAGTGCTTTCAGAACAGATCCTAAATGGTAATGGTTGTGTTCTATTTATTTATTAATCACTTAAAAGGGAAAAACTTTTAATCTTGGAGATGTTGGAACATCTTTCTTGTTTTCTTGATTGGGGAGAAAGAAGAAAAGGAGATGGATGAGTCTGGAGTGGCGTGGGGAGGTTTTATTTCCTCATGGTAAGCAAATCTTTTAAAGTCATGATATGCATCAGGTTTTTGATTTGTTTGCTTGTTTTACTGGTTCCACTTCTTCCCTGATTCTCCAGATGAATAAAAAGATATTGTGTATTTCATTTCATGTATTCCTTACTTCATAACTTCAAAAGCAAAAGCATACATATTTACTGGAAAAAGCCTCTGAATCTCCAGAGTGTTTGTATCAGTCACTGTAAAGAACAATTATGTTCTAATTAACCTTTAGAATTCAAGAGAGCTTAATGATGTCTGATGATGAACAGAGGGAGATGAGGTGATAGCAAGGTCCAGGAAAATGGAGGTGAATAGGGATGTTTTAATATGCTTTTGGCAAAGTGAGCAAAAAAGCACTTTTTTTTTTTTTTTTTTTTCCCCCATCTGTTAGAAGAAGAGAGGTTTTGTTTTTGGATTGGTTGTTTTCTTTGATACCATTCAATTTAGAATCTGATCATGCTACGAGAAAATAATATTCTACATTTAAATGTCATAACATTATTATTGCTGTTTTCTGTAGGTTAGACAAGTACAATGGTATACTATATCAAAGCAACTGATGTCATGCATGTGTAGAGATACGTTCTGTAAGAGTCTTTCTCTTATCCTGCAAACCAATATTTTGGGACATATTTGTTGCAAGTTTGTGTCTTGTGGTAATGTAATCTGTGTAGAAATACTAGGCTCCCTTTGCGGCAAAGTTTATAATTGTCTGAAGCTACAAGTTGTGTATTATATACTACAGTCTCTAGCTGATGTGTTCTGAATCCCTTGCTAAGCTGCTACTGCTGATACAAAGTGTGAGTTAGGGTGTTGAGCAGACTGTTAACTTGCTAAAGAGTTATGAAGAACCTAGCATCCTGATCCTGGGGTTTTAAGCAAGTTTTGAGAGGTAAACTTTTTGGAATACAGGACGTTTCCAGTTGTCCATGAGACAGAGTAAACATATTTTATATGCTTTCCTCAGCCAGCTCTGGTTAGGGGAGGATATTATAAAAGTGGAGTGAAACACTGTAGAGGAAAAGGGAGAATGTGACATGACTAAGGAAAAAGACAAGAGGAGGTCCAAGTGAACAGTGAAAACACTGTGAATGACAAACAGGAAAAGAGGAGGCTGGATTGAAAGAGCAGTCAGCATGAGGCTGGGAAAATACAGTCAAGACAATCTCTCAACATACAGAGGTCTATACTTCATCTATTTTTACAGCAATTTCTCTGGACTGGTTCTTCCTAACATTTTCCCCTGAAGCCACATATTAAAGAAGAAAAGGAGATAAGTGTCTCTTCTAGCATCAACCAATGTTAAAAGATTAAAACAGCCTTTCCACCTCACTTCTCCTTCCCCTGTCAGTGAAAGATCAGAATGATATCTTCGTCTGTTTATTTTTGGTTCAATATTGTAAAGCAATTGACTTACCAATTTCTCTGTTGTGGCATAGCAGCATGATTGTGGAACACTGAAAATTAGCTAGACCTTTCTGATACAGCAATTACCATTTGTCAGAGAGCTTCTGCACTAGAATATAGAAAATGAAGCAGATCTGTTACCTATTTTTCCAAAAACTATATTACTGTAATGAAACACTGTACTAGTGGTAACAAATCACAAATGGTAATTTGCACTCACTATGCAGCCAATTAAAGTTCTATGTAAAAGCATTGGCAAGATAATATTTTCTGTCTAATATTGTAGATTTTGCCTTAACTTCTCTTGTTCTGGACACTTTAAGTGCTTGAGCACTTATCTTTCTAACATTTATTTGCCTGGTTGCCAATAGATTATTTTGGAGAATGGAAATATCTTACATACTTTTACCACATTTCTGCAGTATATTGAAACTACTGATTTATATACTCTTTAACAGGTAGATAAAATACTATTCTGGCTGATAAAGGTTCTGTAGAAATGATTACATAATGCTTTAAAAAATATTAATTCTTCATCACAAACTTTCCATGCATTTTAACTTGATTGGCAGTCTGGCTTATAAAAAGTGAAGGACTAGAATTAGCGTGGTTTTGCATATCACCAATGATAACTAAATAAATATGCAAAAGGAAAGCCACAACACCACCTTTCTACAATAAGCTTTGGATGAACATGTCCTTCACTTTTATTATCACTACTCCAAACCTCATCAGCAGGGAAGGATCTTTGTTGCTCCTTAAGACTTCACAGTCACTACTCTCTTCCAGTCCATTCCGTTTGTGCCTTTTAATATAGCAATACATAGCCTCTTTCAAAATAACTCCTCTCAAGCAAATAAATGCATATTCTTATAAATGGAGAATTCTATCCCACTTTTCATGTTGGCATAAAATCTTAGAAGATGTCAAGATTTTAGTTTCTTGTTTCTTTTGAGACAAATCACTGATGAGAGAACTGTCATTGGATCTCTAAGAGATGCTCGCTAGAGAACAGACGCTGTTGCATCAGGCTCTGTCAAGCAGTAACTCCATGTGTGGAATTCTTCAAGGAGCAAAAATCATTCACACTTCAGCAACTTCTAAATACAAAGTATGGCATGACCATATTTGCACCAAAGAGTCGTTTTTGCAAATTTTTCTTTAGGCAAAGTTTTGTTCATATGGTTCTGCTGGGGAATAAAATTCTGTGGGATAGCTAGTGCCTGTAATAATGAAATCAGAAACATTTTGTGCAGAAGTATAGAACATAAACAGCTGTCAAGTTCTGGGAGGACCACTCCAGGAGCTATATCCCTACTGGTATGCAACATGCCAAAGTGACTCTAGCAACCCTTGCCAAAAAAAGGCTCCTGTCTCTAATTGGCACTTCTTATAACAGGCCCTTGAAACTTAGCGGAAAAGAGACTGACAAAATTCAGGGAGCATTATTTTGGAGTGCTTTACTCAGGGAAAGGAAGCTAGAAGCCACAAGTTTCCCAGCAGCTGTGAAATAATAGACAAGTTTTGAAACAATTGGAAAAAGTAAAATAAATAAAATAACCCACAACTAAAGTGAGAAACTTAGTGAACCAGTTACCGTGTTTGGAGACTGGCATAGAAAAAATCCCCTCTCTTTGCACTGGCCCACTTTGTTTTGTTTTCAGTGATTCAACTACAGACTCTTGAGTCCAGCCGGAACTCCCCAGAACTGGAATCCAGATCCTCAGGAAAAAACTTCAGAAATGTTCAGAAAAATTGTGAAGTTTTGCCTTTCTTAGGTAGGTGTGGTATAGGCTTCAGTATATCCCTATAATATTGTTGAGTAGGTTTCTGAGTTTGGAACCCCTCGTCGTGAGAGCTGAGTCAACCAGGAACATCAAATTATGCTCCGCTCCAAGCCTGCTCTGTTGGCATCTTGTCTGATAGGGTGTCACTTGAGATGTCTATAAGGCAAAGATGACTGGAATGTCTCTGCTGATCTGTTCAGTCCATCTCAAAACCTGTTCCACTACAAGCAAGTTTGGTTTTTTTTTTTTGGTCATATGGCTAAGAAACATAAAAACTGGACTTGCTACTTGACCTATCCATAAAATGAAATAATTATTAGGAAAGAAAATCCTTCTCTGGTCTAATAAAAAAACCTAAACTTTCTGAGTTGCTGTAATGGTTTATCTATAAAAAGTAGCAATTTTAGAAACTGAAAACTGCAGGTAGCTAAGTGACAGTAGTAATGTCAGAGAAGTCTGAGATTATAGTGTTTGAAACATATAGCCCTAAATAGGCTTGCTAGATTTGGGAAAGCAGGCATGTTTTGGGATGTCCTGACAACACATTGCAATGAAATAATTCAGTAAAAATGCAACTGCCAGAAGTTATGTATCTTAATGACTGTAGTAGCTGATCAAAGCCTAAATTTCATCTTATAGTTTATGAGTGATGTTTATGTGGCAGTTTGATGAATCCACTCTTCTTTAAAATTCCTCTTTGTGTCCATGTTCCCTCTTTTTAGTTGCACCTTGACATCTTTTGAAACCCAGTTGCTTCCACTGCACAAAAAATACCACGTCTTTCTACAACTCCAGTTACCCTGAGAACCTTCTTCCATCTTCAAATTCTCCAAAAGTTGCTTCTGTCCTTGTCTTTGCTCTCTCCACATTCTTTGTTCCTGACCGCCCTTACTTCATTTTCTTCTCTTCTCAGAATGCTTGAAGCCTCCTTGAGATCCTCCTGGTCATAAGAGGCACTCAGGGGGACTGCAAAGGCAAAATAAAGCTGTTTCATCCAAGGACCTTTCTCAGGCTTACTTTGAAATGATCTCTAAAGAAGGGGTAAATATCTGCAGGCCATCAGATTTCTTGTGGCACTGGATTTCTTTGTCAGAGACACTGCCACTTTTGCACTTCCCGTGAGTCATCTATTTCTTGTTTTGCTTTTAATTTCCTGCATCCAAGTGATGGCATGATTAGGTAATCCTGTGGTGTCATCCAGCTCAAGAAATCCATTTCTACCCTTCATATATAGGATTAGAAGAATGGAAAAACAATCCTAAAGTTTCTAATACGATAAATCAAACAAAGGCCAAACTCTTATTTTTTAAGTACCGTGACTTTTCTTCCAGTTGTGACATGGGTTAGAATAAACTACTTTTTGTTTGTTTGTTTGTTTTGTGTACTTGTTTCTTTTTTGTTTTGTTTTGAATAAAAAATGGTAGGGACAAGAGAAGTCCTCTTTTATTTTTATGAAAAGCTACTATTAAAAGCTTGAAATACATCCTTGGTAATGCTTTGCTAACTGTATTTGGCTGAAAACAGCATGTCAAACCATATCGCCTTTGACTTTAGTCCTTGAATCATTTAAAATAGTAATCAGACGAAAGTGTAGGGGAGGCTAGGGGACATTTCGCTGACCAGGGAGAAACATCACCACATCTCTCTAAGTACACTTCAAGTAACAGGGAGGAAAGAGAAGCTTGGATATGGCAAAGAAATGGGGGTGGGGGGGTGGGGTGGTGTGAGGAAGGGAAGAAATCGGCATCAGTTAAGTCTATGAAAAACTGTATATGGAGCTGTAATAGGCAAAGGGCCAAGTAATCAGTAGTGAGACACCATTACATTCCATTAATAATGAGTACATAAAACATACTAGCTCACTACACTGCCATCAGCAGAAGATTCAAATAAGTAATTAAACTGCAGTTTTCCTTCTGCTGATTTTAAAAGCCAAATGATTGCTCAAAACCATGAACATTACCTGGGAAAAAAACTAGAAAAGTTGGGATACCTTAACAAATTAATGACATCTTGCCATGTGTGAAGTTAAATGGATGAATCAATTTTCAAAACATCAGAGAGGAAAACTGGATGGGAGAAAGCTAGCAAATGTTTATAAAAACTATATTTCTAGTCCATCACTGTCAAAAGTGTAAAGCACCTGTCAGTAATGCATCACATGTCAGTAATAAAAGCACCTATGTGAATGTTGCTGTACCTGACTGATGTAGGAGCCTGCTACAATTTTTTTTTTTCCAACCTTGAAGATGGGTAAATTTTGACTGTTATTCTTACAATATTCTGTTAAAATACTGTAATGGCAGTATTATGCAAAGGTGTATAACAGACATTGACAGAGTTGATTTTTTTTCCAATTATTTAGAAAACTTTTGTACTTGAAATGAGAAATAAATGCATCCTGTACAGTTCAATACATTTGCTGGACACAATATGGGAATCTTTAGGCACGTTAAACTGGAAATTGCCAATCCTTTTCCAGATTTCCATGTGTGATACATTGTCCATCTCTGTCCTGCTTCTAGGTGCAGTAAGACTCAGTTGTTCCTAATCCGTCACATACCTGAGGTCCTTGGGAAGGCAGGTATGTTGGTCAGAAAGACTCCATGATATAACCTAGTCATGCTCATGGTTTTGACAGCTGAGGGATCAGAACAAGGGGGAATGCCACACACAATTCCCGCCTGGCACTCTTATTGTGACCTTTATGGATAATAAAGGCAACTTCTGTCTTGGGTCAAAGTTTGAAAACTCTGGCGGTGTAAAACACTTTTTTTTTTTTTTTCTCTGAATTACTCCAACCTGTGTTTCCATAGCAATAGAAATAAAAACCTACTGGCAGCTTGTAGGCAGGCAGCAGATGACAGCTCTCAGTACCAGATTTCAGCAGTTGACTTTCAAATAACAGTTCCAAGAACCCACTGCAGTAACAAGCACAAAGATTTTAGTACAATATTGGCTCCTCCTGTATGTGTTACTTTAAAACAGAAGGAACATGGCTTGAGGATAGAATTATTGTTTAGAGAAATGTTTATGCCTCTCTATTGACAACAGCTGCTTGTGCTTTTTGGTTTTGGTCCTGCAATGTACACCGCATGCATTGATGTAGTAGTATACTTTTTATGTGATATCTGTGTGATAGTGTAATACGTAGATAGTGTAATATGATATGATAGAGGAAATATTTGGTATCTCTGAAGTGTGATAGTATAGGTAAAGAAAATTGCAGAAGGACTAAAGCACTCCAGTATATGGAAGAGAAGAAACTCACAAAACTTTGGGGAGGAATTAAGAATCTTTTTTCCTGAGACCCTGAGTAAGGGAAGATTCCAAGAAAGGAATCTATAAAGAGAGTAGAGGTGGTTTGGGGTTTCTCTGGAGAGCTTCCCAGGAAGTAACACAACACTAAAGCATTGCTTAAGGACAGGTTTTCACCGTGCTTGTGAGTCTTCCAGGACTGATCAGAAGCAATCGCAGATAGTCATCTTCTGAGTGCTAAAACTGCATGCCCCTTAGAACTGCTGTTGCTGCCAGCAATAATGCTGGCCTTTTTCCCAGTGCCACTGCCTACTGTGGGACTTGCAAGCTACTCCTACTTTGTAAATCAGATCATGAGGAAAAAGTCTCTCTCTCTCTCTCTCTCTCTCTCTCTTTTTTTTTTTCCGTTGTTCTGTTTTTGATTTCTCTAACATGGGCTGAAGCTGTTTTCCATGTTAAAATGGAGTTCTAGTTCATTGTCCCACTAACACTGGCCAGATCAGAGACAGTAAACTCTAAACCAAAATCTGTTTGTATATTTACTAAGTTTTTCTTTGTATATTGCTTGTTTGGCTTGTATATGATTTTGTTAGTAAAATTCACCTTTAGAAGAGTGAAAGCATGGTAGTTAACAGTAACTAGATCCATTTCAAGGATGTCAGTATTGCATAAGCCTTGTGGAAACCCCTGTTTGTACATTTCTTTATTCATTTGTCTCATTTCTCTTTCATGAATGTTTCCAAAAAAGATCAGCCCAGTAAATCACTTCACATGAAAACCTGCAAAAGCTCTGAATTCTTAATCCCAATCTCTTTTCATAACCTCCAGAACTAGAAAAATGACATGATGCAATTTCTAACAAATACAGACCAAAATCAGGGACTTGTGTTTGGCTATTTAAGAGCAATGACTTCTCTCTCTGTTGCTTGAATAACAACTTTCAATAATAATAATAATAATAATAATAATAATAATAATAAATTTTTGAGAAAACAGCAAAATCAAAAATTTCTCCATAAGGAGAAAAAAAAAAGGTGACCTATTCTGGCTAGATGGTGCATTATGACACTTCATTTTCTCTGTGTAATACTTCATTTTCTCTGGAATAATACTGCCCAAATGAGTACCCACATGGCTGATTGCTCTTGAGAAGAAAAAGCACAGTGCTTTCCTTTCCAGTGCTTTGCTAACACATGGTTCCAGTTTCTAGACCTTCTTGGCTGTAGACACCTTTGTCAATCTCCTTTTCTCTTGAATAAAGAGATGAAAAAGCAATAAATTAATCTCCCATACACATTTTCATGTCACCATATCCACACGTTCTCAGTGTTTCTCAGGAAAAAAAATGTATATGTGAGAAGGCTACTTTCACCTCTTGACCTCAGTGTGAGACAAGTGTATGGAGGTTTTTAACAACTTCCATGCATTCTGTTTCTCTTGCTTTAGCTGTATGAAAATGTCATGCCTGATTACATGATGTCATATTCCTTTTATTGGAAAAAGCCTTAGCTGCTTTGCTACTACTGTCCTGAGTGGCCTATATAGAAATAAAACTTAAGGCTGGGTCTGCATACTGCTTAGCATAATGACTTTACCTAGTCCCCAAACATTCAAGATTAGAAGAGGAAACAAGTTTTTATGAATGCTTCGGCAGGGGGAGGGAGGTGGAGTGGGGAGGGATACAGTTGCAGTTTCTTGGGGGAAAAGTATACGTTCCAAAGGCCAGAATATTACAAATGAGATCCCTTCCTTCCATTCCCATTCCCTTGTTGTGTCTATCTTGTCTAGAGCACTCTATATCCTAAATCAAGTATTGATCGTTATGGGATTAAAATAGGAAAATGGAACTATTTTTGAGAGTTAGGATTTAATAATTAAACCACTGCCTGTACATAAATAGGTTTTCTTCATGACCCTTTCCTCATTCTAGACATTGCCAAAGTTAATTTTCTAAGGAATACCTTCAATTCTGCTCAGGACAGCCCTATATCCTAAATTACGATTCCTTGGATTAGCTCCTAAGGAAAGAGTGTCCCTATAAACAGAAGCCTTTCTGTAATAGCTGTAAGCACCCTGTCATGGGAACCTTTCTTCACAAGTGTCTTGAAGAGGTAAAGTTCTGGGAGATGGTGCTGACTGGATCTCAAAACAGGAGGCAGCCAATTTTACCATCTCTTAGATTTATTCTCAAACTTTATCTTCATCCATCTACAGTGTGAGGGCCATCATGTTGAGAAACTTTTTTTTTTTTTCTTATAAAAATGTTTGCTTATTTCTTTAAAGACAGATGATATATTTTCTTGCCTGCTTCTTTAGGGTCCTGGGCCCTAATATGTTTAATGTGTTGAGTTCACTAATTGCCTGCTACTTTCAGATGATGGCACAAAAAAGTTGTTCCTTCTAGAATGTTGTCATTAAAATACTTTTTTAAAAGAAACTCAATTCTTTGGTACTGATGCCAATTGAAAATCTGAAATAATTCTAATAGAGTATGGAAGGTAGCGTTAAAGTCATATACCATACCAATGAGACTAAAGACACAGCAAGCAGTCCCGAGCCTGCGCTGTGCCAGTAAGGATACTGTTGGAAGATGTTATATCTAAAGCCAAAGTGCCTAGTAATGGATATCGATTCTGTTGCCTTTGTTAAAGGGAAATTGATAGATGTTATGATTTACTCCTGGTAATGCTAGGGGAACTATAGACATTGAAGTGAATAAGTGTGATATGCTAACTTTATAATAATTTGTTACTGTTTGTGTCCAATATCCCTAATGAGAACATCGGTAGATTTCCTTGGAAAGGAAATGAAGGGAAAGAAAAAGACTTGTTTGAATAATGATGCTTGTTGAAGCCAGGCAAATATTCTCTCATCAGTCATCAGTCATTAGTTTTCCAATCATTTTCATATGAATACTTGTTGTAATAAATACCAAAACATAAAAGTTTCTATGCCCACCTGACGCCTTTCTTAGTTACATGCTTCCTCCTGTCATCCAGATCCAATCTTTTTCACTGAATCATGATTACTTGTTTATAGATGTTGTAGCTTTATTCCATCTTTTTCTCTAATGAGGCACTAGAGCAACCTGCATATACGACAGGTCCAATCTCAAAGTATTTATCAAAAAAGGTATTTAAAAGTCACATATGTTTGGGCATAGAAGTATCATAGAAGTATTCAGTTCAGGGCTTGGAGGTGGACATGTAAGTAAACATTTTTCTAAGAAACCAAGCTTTCACTTTTATACTATTTTACCTCCAAGTAACGGTTGAACCAAAACCTTGCCAAAGCAGAAAAACACGTCTTTCCTCTGTTTATATAAAGAGCATGTTTATAATACAAGATTATTCCTTGTGAGGAAATAGCTAAAATCTTTAATATGTCCAAGATCTTTGTAGACAAAATGGTGGCATATATATCATAGAAGCCAGAAATTAGTTCTTTATAAGTTAAATATATAGATTTTATTTTAATATACAAGCTCTGTTTGATTGATATATCATATTTAGGGGACTTTTAGGGTCTTGCAGGCTTTTCTTTGTTGTTTTGGTTCTGGGTTATTTTCTGTGAGTTTGTAATGAGAGTCATGCTATTAAGCTTTAGGAAAGTAATGCAACATATTGAGAGAATGCTGACAGACTGCGATGTAAATAAGAATATTTAAAAGTTGACAGCAAAAATAGAAACTGGAAGAGAAAGCAGTGTGAGGAAACTATGGACAAGTGTATGGGTCTCTTGGCATAAATTTCCATGGGCCACTTAGTCAGTTTATGTCTAAGAGTTTATATTAGCGAAGAAAAGCCCCAGAGTTCACAGCCTTAGTATGCTGAAGTTTTATTTTAATATTCTGCAATAATCTGAAGTTTATTTCTTTGTTGAGATTCAGTTAAAATTCTCAGTACTTAATACATTTTTTAAGTTAAATTACAATCTATGAAAATGTGTACTTGTGTGTTTGCACATATATACATCTCTCTCTGTATATATTTTTGTCTTTACTCCCTTTTTTGTAGTGTTCTAACACCCTAGGTAAGAAAAAATTGAAATCAATTAGAATTAAAGTACCATGTAAAATAGCAGTTTTTAATGTTGTACACCTGGACTTTTAGGAAACAAAGTCTATTATACGTATATTTAAAAGCAAAAATGTGGCCCTTAGTGTCCCCCTGGATCTGTGAAGCAGATGAAAAAAAAAAGAATCATATCAAAACTTGAGTGTTAAAAGTCAGTTCTGTGGTATGCACCATGAAACCAACTTAAATTTTGGTGGGTTGCACAGAATTTGAGTTGGAATAAACTATGTCTTTGGGATGACAGATGTTAATACATACTGTAGCACAAGGATACTGTATGCATTCATTTCAGGGTGAATTAAGTTTATTACTCCAACCTCAAATTTCATACAAGACAGATTTATGAAAACACACTACATCCAGTGTAGTCCAGTACATCCAGTACTTATTTTTTTTTTCTCTTTTCTGATAGCCTTCACAACAGTGGCATACCAGATCTTCTATGAGTATGTGAAAAATGGAGTTAAAGGAATTTAGAGATTGGTGCTTTCATCAGTTTTAACTATTCCTATCTATGGGAAAAATACTTTTATGACACAAAAATGTTAGTTTTTGAAGAATTAAAGATATTAATAGTAGCTTTTCATGAAGTAGTGAAAACAGAAGATATTAAATGTACTTAAAATTGAACTAAATATGGCATAACTTGTGAAGTTTCATAGAGGACAGTAAAACGATTAAAAATATAATTCCATTCCAAACTCCCTGTATACTGGCATAATCACAGTAAGAAATCCTGTGAGAGCATTGGTATTATTATTCTGAAGCAAAGAAGAGGTGTTTCAGGTTATTGGTATGAGCAATGCATCTCATTTCTATGGTCTTTTAAAACCTAGGGTTAAGCTTTGTGTTGTATGCTTCCCCAGGAGACATCATTTGGATTGTTTTCTTTCATTTGCAGTCATATTGCAGAAACTTCTCATTATCTACCCATTATATCCCACTTATCCCTTTTATCATGAAATAGGTTTTTGTTCATTAACAGTAGGTCTCTAGATAGTTTTCCCACTTCCTTTTGCCATTATTCACTTTCCAACATGTTTTAAATCTGTTTTTGCCCTCCCATCTCTTTATTTACTGGATTTAATTATTGTATTTGGACCACTTATCTTTGCCTTTAGCTGTCTTTCTGTTCCTGTTGGTTGTTGCTTGCTCAACATTTTGGCATAAAAGCTGTAACAGAAATCAAAAAAATTAGAATGTAGTGCTCAGTCAAACAATTCAGATGGATTCTTTACCCATACCATTTTAGCAACTGGAAAGGAAAAAAAAAAAGAAAAAAAAAGGCTCTTTTCTCAATTACAGAAGTATAAATCTTTGTACAGTCCTTCTATATTGAACACCTGCATTATATATATATTTTTAAATGTTAATATATATATATTAAATGTATATATATATACTTTAAATGTATCCTTTTGTGATGGAATCTTTCCTTGTTGCTCCATTGTTCTCTTAATTACTCCTTGGTTTTCATTATTAGTTTTATAATGTATCTTGCATGTACTAAAAGCTGTAGGTTACTAGAGAAATACCACCTTTTAAGAGGTTGTTTCTTTGGTACCTTTATTTTTATGTTTTTAGTTTATGCAGTGGCAGCAAAACCTTTTTTTCCTCTTCTTTGCTTGCTGTGTGACTGCTTTGTATTGATAAGTTGCACAGACAAGATGATTGTTCTCACTTTTTTTTGTGTGTGACAAAAGTACTGAGGAGCTTAAAATTATTTTTCATTTTACTGTTGCTGAAGAAGGCAGCATCAAATGCCATGTCTTACAGTGGGTTGCACAGAATTGCAACAAAATGGCAAGAAACAGCAAAATGTGTAAATAAATTTCACATGCGATCATGATCCCAAGAAGAAAACACATTTATTATGCAACAGGATGCAAGAATCTCTTTTCTACTTGAACAGGCAGTTGGATCATTCTCTAGAGGCCAGAGATACTGTAATGTTTTGATGCTTAGAGCAAATCTCTCACCTGTTCACTGTCCACCTGGAGATGACAAAGCTAACACTTCTCGGTGTTATTAGTAGGAACAGAGAGAGACTGTGATGAGTATCTTATCTGTATAACTCAGACTTTAAACTGTTTTGCACTACGAGGTCTTTCCCCAGCAGGAAATCTTATGTTGGTATCAGTATTGTTTAATACTTTTGCATTTTGTCTCCACACCTGTAAAGATGTAGACAACAAACTTCACATACTTGATACATTTTTTTTTTTGTCTGCCATATTTTTTTGGCAGACAAATAAAGTATATGTGCTTATTTAATGGAAAGACCATTTGCACTCACTAGTTAATTTTACAGTCTGTACTACTTGGGTTTTTCTCTGTGCCCTGCAGGCTCTGGTACCTGCAGCGCAACATGTTTAGCAGCACATCACCACAATGTGGCTGACTCACATTCACTTTTCAAAGAATTTACATAGGGGCTAAAACATTTTGGCACTAGGCTTTTGTAACTAAACCACCTAGTGTTAAGGGGTGTACCTGAGTATAATGGTATCTCACAGTGAAAAGATAATGCAAATAGCTTTTGAAAAAACAGTAAGATCAAAAATGCTTTTTTATTTTACACTATTTATAAATAACTTTGTAAGGATAAACCCAGGGATGCTGAATGAAAAGTGACAACCATTCATAATAATTATTCCGTGAGAAGGAGCTCTGAGGAAGTACTGAAGGTGTAGTTTAGTTCTTGGTAAAAAAAGCAATCATACACTTGAGGTCACTTACCACAGTAGCCTGTGGCAGACTTTGAACAAGCCGAACTACCTCATGTCATCAATGGTTATGCCTCTGAAGGCTGTATACAGACAGACCTTCTATGCCATTTGTGGTGAGAAAATCCATGGCTCTCTCCATCCTCTTTCCTTCTCAGTATAGCTGCACAAGAAAGTGTAGGACTTAGCCATGGAAAAAAAAAATCTTAGTGCTTACCAAACAGTCCTTCTTTTTTTTTTTTTTTTTTTCCTAAAGGAAAAATGGTATGTAAGGTCTCTGTAAGCTACCTGTTAGGTTTTAAATATTGGAAGCTGCTGTGTTACAATTTCAGTGCAGAAACTATGAAAACTGTCATTAAGATGCTCAGGATGTGCCTCTCAGCTAAGATTCTGAATTGAAAAAATAAATGCAGTTTGCCTGCAATGACCCTGGATGATGGAAGTTCTCTGTGTGTCTCATTATCACGTAGCTTGTTAGGTAAAAAGCACTTTTCTGGAAGCTAATAAAGAGACTTAAGTGAAACTCAGACCTCTTAATTGGTGCCAGTAGCAAGAGAAGCAAAAGATTGGAGGTTCTGAAAATGATAACACTGTGTATAAAACTGAAATTACTGACCATGACATTACTTCATGGAGAAGTCTGTATCACAGGTTTGGCTAGATACTGCAAGCCAAATCTTGCTTACAAATAAGGGACTGAATTTGTTGTCCATAGTTTCATACATAGTGTGCCCTGCCAATACACACACATCAGGACTACAAATTCATCCTGAAGAATATTTTAATACATAAGGCCACTGCCTGTAATCCTAAAAATCCATTATGCATCCATCAGTTTGTGTGTTTCTATTTTGTATCCTACATATTAGTCCCCTTAAATTTAATTTTGTCTATCAACTTCAGCTCAGTTTTTCCCCTCTGACATAGTTGTAGTTTTCTCAGTAAAAAACTGTTGTGGTTTAACCCGGCTGGCAGCTAAACACCACACAGCCGTTCGCTCACCCTCCCCCCTCCCTCTCTGGGATGGGGGAGAGAAACGGGAAAGTGAAGCCGGTGAGTTGAGATAAAGACAGTTTATTAAGACAGGAATATAATAATATAAGGAATATAAGGAATATAATAATAACAATAATAATAATAATAGTGATAATGATAATAGTATTAACAATAATAATGTGTAAGAAAACAAGTGATGCACAATGCAATTGCTCACCACCCGCTGACCGATGCCCAGCCTATTCCCGAGCAGCCGGCCCCCCACCCCAGCCAGCCACCCCTATATATTGTTTAGCATGACATCAGATGGTATGGAATACGCCTTTGGCCAGTTTGGGTCAGCTGTCCTGGGTCTGTCCCCTCCCAGCTCCTGCTGCACCCCCAGCCTGCTCGCTGGCAGGACAGAGCGAAAAGCCAAAAAGTCCTTGGCCTGGTGTAAACACTGCTCTGCAACAATTAAAACATCAGCATGTTATCAGCGCTCTTCTCATCCTAATCCAAAACATAGCACCCTACCAGCTACTATGAGCTACTTAACTCTGTCCTAACTGGAACCAGGACAAAAACAAACAAACAAAACCCACCTGCTATAGTTTACAGTCTAGTAAAACCTGGCTTTTGAGTTTATAAGGCTTGTCAGTATTTACAAGATACAAAGTATTAGAAAAAATACAAGGCAGATCCATCGTAAAGCTCTGGATTACTCAGTGTCCCATCATAAGAACTTTTTTCTGTTTTCATTACTATAGTATTTGAAACAAGTTCAAAGTGTTAAATGGTCAGAATCGTTTTGGTCAAGATATCCAGCCCCAAGTCTGTACAGCCTCTACATAAAGTGTGATGGTTGTGGAAAGCTTACTGGTTGTGGCTGTACAAAAAGGAAACAGAGAAATTGCCCTGGAGAGTTCATTCAAGACGACACAATGGCATTGAAAGGGGAAATGAGCCAAGAGGAGATCTGCAAAAAAAAGCTGGTAAGCTAGCTATAGGAAATCCAGTATAAATCCATTCCATAAAAAGCTAAAAATGCCTACCAATACAAAGTAAACCAATCAAAATATTTTAACACATGTAAACCAGCCCATCCCCCTTGGACAGTGCTATTATTTTGAGCTTTCTAGTCAGAGTTCTGCTGTAAAGCCTTGCTCTCGTATGTTGTGTATTGTCAAAGCAAAGGCTG
Source organism: Anser anser (assembly GCF_964211835.1). Lineage (NCBI taxonomy): Eukaryota > Metazoa > Chordata > Aves > Anseriformes > Anatidae > Anser > Anser anser. Next base: position 88,900,848 of record NC_139720.1, read on the forward strand.
ATACATGCCCTGAGTGGAGAGAAATCCTCTAACCTCCATTCAAACACGTCCTCAAATCCCAATATAAAAACTTTTCTTCATAAGCAAATCTTTCTCTGTGTTTGACCAGGGTCCATTTCCTAGACATTCAAAATAGAAAAAAATAATAAAAATTGTTTCTGCTTTGTTCAGAAACGCTGTGTGAAAAGGTTGTTTTCTGTAGTTATTCTGATCATTGACTTCAGAATGGTTTTATGAGGCATGGAAATGTAATATTGTATGGCTTTTAATGTAACTAATACATAACTAATCCTCAGTTTGCCCCTGTGCTCTCTCTTTTCTAACTATTCTGTCTTCTGAATTGCTTCTGAGTGAAGCAGATAGAAGTTTATATTGAACATATTCTTTGGTTACTTAGTTTTCAATAGTTCTGGACTTGTGTTTTTTATTTAGTTGGTATTATCTTAAATGAAAATGTTAAAATCTGATGAATAAAAATATTTTTTTTTTCTATTCCTCTGAGATCTCGAACTTCACTTACTCCTGAATCTGTTATACAAGCACAATTTCTAAGGACATTTTTAAAAGAATTGTTTAACACAGACTATCAGCTAGCTGTAAAAATTGAAAAACACCAACCGATTTAGGACTTCAGGATTATTAGGAAGTACTCACATGTGGAGGTACACAGATAAGAGGAATTGTCACAAGAAAGATATTGAAAGTTCAAGAGATTTCCATGTGGAACCTATGGGCTATAAAGCTTCAAAGAGCATTTCTGCAGGAACATGGAGTTATGGCTTCTGAAGGAGCTGAGCACTGATAAACTCCTGCGTAAATGGTGGGAGTTGCAGGCCCATACTCATACTACATGCTAACTAAATCTCTGTGCCTACAATTTTCTACCTCTAGCAGAAAATGCTATCAAGTAGTTTAGCATATGGTTACCTGAAGATAGATGATAGAAAGTCTCTAATACAAGCTTAAACAGGAGGCATGCATGTGGAGCCCAGTAATTAATATCTCAGAAAAAAAAAAAATCATGATAGCCTTTAAATTCAAGAGCTTAAATAGAATTTTGTAAACTTGAACTTCAGTCCCAGATTTGAAACACTGTGCTCCTCCAGTGCATAACACAACACATACAATCAAACACATACTTCATTTGTTTATGTAATCCCTTTCACTCTTTTTTGTACAGAAGGATGGAGACTTCCTTGAGTACTATCTATCTGCACAGTAGGCAGAACATTGTCCATTGCTTTTCTAACATTTTTTTTTTTAATGGTGTTTAGTAGCATTTTGAAAATTTCAGTCAGGAACTTAGCCACTTTGTGGCTAGCACAGCATTGTAAGTTAAATTTACTGCAACATTATGTTTCTACTTGCACACTTCAGTCTAATTTCGTAAAAAGTTGGCTTACTTCGACTGATGTTTGAAATACCACCTGACAGCGATGTGACAGGTGAGAGAAGTGTAATAAAGCTGTGCTACCATAGTAGATGTGAGTGAATCAGAGGGAGGCTTTGGATTATGCTGAATTTTTATTTATCAATTGGAGGAGAGTCTTACTCTCCAGGAAGAATATATTTCCTGATTTATGTTTTAGCTATAAATAAAATTGCAATTCTGTTCTGCTCTCAATAAGGTTCATACACATGCATTTAAATCACTTAATCTAAATTTTAAAGGTGTAATTCAGAATCATGTTCTTTTTATATTTGCAATTAGAGGGTGGAACAGATGTGGAAGGCTTACTTTAAAATTAAATGTCCATTAAAATAATCTTTGTTACTAAGGTATTGCTCACATCTAGAAAAAAAGTTTATCCTTTGATTCAGATATTTTTTCTATTTAAATATATTAAAGATGTATAGGATTATAAATAATTTATATTGAGAGCAAGTGAGTGTTCTGAAGGGATTTACTGAAATTTCCACTTGAAATTATTTTCATAACAAAGAATTTGAATTCTACTGGATTCTACTGATCAGTTTTAGCATAGTTACTGATTCACAAATGGTGCTGAAGAATTTTCATAGTCCCTACAGTTCGATCATAGATGTGTGCAAGGCAAATGAGTGCTCATATTACTGTTATTTAATTTTTTTTCCACACCTCCCCTCACCCCCAAGGATATACCATCAAACCACTTTTCCTACATATCTATATGTATTTTTCCTAGTAGGTGGTGTCCCTGCCCATGGCAGGGGGGTTGGAATTAAATGATGTTTAAGGTTCCTTCCAACTTGAACCATTCTGTGATTCTGTAATTCTGTTATTGCATTGATCCAAATGAAGCTCTAAATATACCTAAGATTTCTGAGCACTCATGGTGAATCATACAAATGCACTGGGTAAAAGAAAAAAGTGACATTTTTCAAGGGAATTGTTTTCAAATCTGTGAAGTAACTAAAACAATCCTTTGGTTGGTAAGTGAGGAGAACCTATTGCCAAATACTACTTAACCTTGAAAGGAATTAAGTCATGTCTAAAGAATAAATATTTTTGTAAGCCAATTTGCTTATAAAACGTAAGTGCAGTTTGCCTTTTTCTTAGACTGTTCCCAAAGGCTGAAATACTGGGCTCATGCATTCACTACTACCCTCCCACTATTTTTTTATTGGTTCTCAATTCTCTTTTTCTGTCAAAGAAAACAAAATAAAAAAATGACATGCCTAATCTTTTGAATAAGCGTTGTCTACAGACTGAGTCACAGGGATGAATCACCCATATATCTTGTGTAAATGTGCCATCTTCTCTAAAATAGAAAGTTGTTATACTTAATTCTTGAACACTGTCCATAGACTGAAATCTGTAAGAACTAGATCTGCCAGAAAGAGAAGACTGCAGTCACTGCATGCAAATTTTCATCCTAAAGTTTATGCATATATATTCACATACATTTAAACAAACTCACTCTTTGAGACCTTTACAATCACCAAATAGCTGCCACATGATAAATAAGAGAAGGTCATTCATCTTATAACACTTGAGGATAACAAGTACAGTAACAGCTATGGAAATTGTTGAGCTAGAAGCAACTCTTAATGTTAACTGAGAAGTCTGACTGTTGACTAAAGGCTATTCTGGTTAATATCACTCCAGTAGTTTTTATAGTTGGAAGAAGAGAAAGCATCTCGCCACTGACAAAAGCTGGCTTTAAAGATTTTCCCTGCTATTTATTGATACTCTTTTGGATGTTGCTGCAGTAAACTTGTATTTAAAATTGCCCTGATTTAAGGAGCAAGGAAGAAACTTGCCTGACTGAAAATTATTCTGAATTCTACCTATGAAATCATGCCTGTCAGGATTCTTGAATGTGTTCATCAAGTAGTCTCTCTTTGCTTTTTAAAATGCCTTTTGTTCAAACAATCTTGTCTTGCTGTTCATCAATATTCCCCACAGCTTCTCCCCGCTTAAGCTTTGTGTGTGCATGCTGTCTGAGTGGGGGCCGGATGCTGCTACCTTTATTCATTCTGTGCAGTCCCTTGAAATAAGATTGAACTGAGGTAATCAACTCTTACAAGGTTTTATCCTAAAGCTAAGACATTTGGGTTGACTGGGATAGTAACTGAACTCTCAAGCACTTATATGAATCCTTTGATGTCTGCCCAGCATTATTAGTGGCATGTAAAATCCTTTAAAGCCAGATGCAGCCATTTTCCTGACATAGTGCTGGAACTTCCACAGGCATGCCAAATTGACATCAATGAAACTACTGCCACCAAGGCAGAAGTCTACATGAATAACACTGTCAGAGTCCAGCCCTATTTGAGTTTATAAATCTAATTTCAAATGCCTAAAGCAAGATACAGGGCAAAATCTAGGTGATGGAGAATGTAGGGATCAGATAAACAGAAAAGCTGGCATGGGAAAAGAGGCAAAGCTGTGCCAAAAGAAGTTACTAAGGAACAATAGCATCCTGACCAATCAATGATATTTAGTAGCAGAAGAATGAATGAGAAATTTCTGTGGCATTAATCATGCTTTCCCCCCTCTAGGGAGCTACTCATTCAAGGATTGACCCCTTGTCTGGCACTGTATGAAGCATGATTTTGTTAATTAAATATCAGTCTCCTGAATGTGCTGGGCTCTTCAGATTAGCCTATTAGCAGCTTAACACAGTTAGATAAATTAAAAACAGAATCCTTGCTTAAATTAAGACAGCATTTTTTCCTTCTTTATATCCCTTTTTGTTTCAGGAAATATGCATTTTCCAGCTGTTTTAAAATAACATGTTAGCTTGACATTGCAAAGACTGTTCTGTCATCTCTGGCTGAATTCTGCTATTCTCATTCGGTCAATAATCTTTCCCTGCCCTGACCCATATCTTTAACTGAAGAGAGATGCTCTTCTGGAGCCAAGTACTGCCCTGTGGATTTGAAGTGGCAGAATATGATCCTTGCTGAAACTATGTCTTATGAATGTTCACAACATGGACTTTTGTTGGGTGAGATTTTTAAGTTATTTCAGTGAAATTTGTCATTAACAATACTTCCTGCAGGAATCATTACTTACAGTGTCCCTACCAGACAGGACTCTTTATTAGTGGAAATAACCTCTGAGAAAGACTATAGATGTTTGGAAACACAAAGTTGGAAAAGACAAGCTTTGGATTCTCATTTTATCTTTTTTTTTTTTAATGAAAAACAAAAACAAACAAACAAAAAAAACACAAAACACATAAGTAGCCCTTCAGATGTGATAGGTTAATGTTGCTCTGTCACCCTGCTACCCAAATTATTTGAATGTGTAGGCTGGATTTGGGGAAGGGCGGGTGGTTGTGTGTGATAGGACCTAAGGAAATCTTCCTTAAAGAGGCTTTGAATATGCAGTAGCTAGCATTTAAAAACTGAGAGATTTTGCACAGCAATTCTTGGCAGCTAGGGGGTGATGAATAAACTGGCTAAGATTTGAAATGATTTTCATTTTTTTTAGAGTAAATGTGTGTCAACACAGATACCACCATTTTAGCCATATCTGTTAAAAGTATTCTCTTTTAAAAATGGAGTTGCTGTTATGGAAATTGATGAGAATGGCTAGCTGCTAGTAACTGAACCCAGAAGATGAGTAAACCATCAATGGATGATTTTAGAAAGAACTCACTAATGCCTTTCAACAAACACTGTACATAGAGATAACTTCATGAAATTTATACTGACACTTCTCTTCACCATAGCATGGACATTCCCCTGAAACCTTCTCTTTGGACATACTAGATCTCAGAGATGCACTCTTTGAGTCAAGGTGAGTTTTGTCAACCACTATGGTCAATCATCTGTATTTGGACAAATGCAGTTACAAAAACATGTCCAGTTAAGTTGTTTCGCTAAGAGCAAGTATTTGCAAAGGAAATTGTGGAAATCCCCATTTGATTTTTTGTGTGCAAGCTAAAACTGAAATGCAGCACACCATTTTTCAATGCACCTTTCTCCTCATCTTTCTGTCTCTAAACACAAAATGCTAAAATTGGCAATTACTCTAAAGTGATGATCTTTAAAAAATAAGATGGCATTAAGGATAAACTATAAGGACACAATAATATACAAGAAGAGGTTTCTTTCCTTAGGTACTTAAATTTTATTTTAATGTGTGGCAAATGCTGAGACTCACATAGAGCTACCAGAAAGATCTGAAGAGTTGCGCAGTGGAATTTGTACATCTTTATCTTTTCTGTCATACTGCAACTGAATCACAAATGTCTACAGAAATCTTCCAGTGATCATTTTGAACTGACAGTAAAAAAAATTTATTATTATTATTTTTTTTTTCTCATGTGGATTGCTGAAATCTTATGGAGATCTTACTGATTTGTTCTTCAGAACTTCTGTAGTTAGGATTGAACTAAGTTCACATCCTGTTTCCAACAGATATATTTCTGTCTATGAAGTTATACCACAGACAAATACATTCTATAATCTTCCTTTTGTATAAAAATATATAATCTCCCTTCCCCTCCCCCCCCCCCCATTTCTATCTAAATGCCTGTGAAAAAAATACTGTTTTTTTTTTTTTTTATGATTGGAAATAATTATGCTTTAGGGCTTGTTTTCTTCGTTTAGTGCTCTATAAACAAACAATAGGAAACTGGTCAGCAGTTGTGGCAGTTTTACCCTGCTGGGCAACTGAACTCCACCATAACTGTTCTCTCCTTTTCAAATAAAAGTTTATTTTATCAGTCCACAGTTTTGATACAGAATTTTCTCTAGTTCTTAGTATTATTATACTCAAAAAATCAAGGGCAAAGTTAGTTCAAATTCTGGACCAATCCTTCTCTGCCCAAATTGCAAATGCCAAAAAAAGGCTGTGAGATGCGCAAACAGCAATCCTGTATATATATATTAAATATATTTCAGAATTGAAGGTTCCAAATTTTGCCTGAAAACTGATTCTCAGATATTTTTAATGAACCAGTGGGAAGATATTTGATTGAAACCCCAGTTCTAATTCCCTCAGCTTTCATAAAACAATATCTTTGTATTAACTTGTTTATTCCTTTGATTAATTAAAGGTTACTCCATAATTACTCTTTTTTTATTATTGTAGTGTATACTCCAAAGCTCAGTAAATCTTATACAATTAACCTAGGCTTTGTAATGCTGGCTCTGAATCACAGAAAAGCTTTTGTTGCTGTCCTGTAAGTAAAAGCTGAAAGCTGCGTCTCCTTCCCAGGTTTATTTTTGTTAGTTTTGTTTTGTTTTGCCAAAGAGGTCTTTCAAAACATTGTCTGAAATTTGACTTCACTGTATAGTCCACTTTTTAACTCTCTTTCAAGGCATCTGCAATTTGATTTTTCTATCACATTGTCTTTTTACAGTGTAATCTACTAGAGGTACAGCTGATCTCAGAATTTCTGATCAGTCACGCTGGCAGTGCTTTATTGCTAAACACTTTTGCCATCAACTGAAGAAACATCTTAATGGAAAATGCCACATTGTATAGGGAAGACAGGTGAACAATACACACTGAAAAATCTGCAGTAACAAAAGCTTTCCATACTGAAAATATGAAAAGCAAAAACTTAGAAACAAACAGTAAAAAATGTGAGAGAAGTAAAAATTTAATAGGAGAATAACAAAGTCTGAGAAAGTATGGGGTGGGAAGGAGGCTGAAAAGCTAGGTTATTTTTTAGCATACTACCAATTGTTCTTGTTCTGTATTAAACTCATTGACATTTTCCATGCCTAAAGCAAAGTTAGGCATGAGCTGATAAAATGTTCAGTATTTGCATATGCTTTAGCTGACTATGGTTATGATACATAGTTGAATGTCATGCCCAGTAGCTTAATAGGTCATGGTGCCAAAGCATAAGTACTCCATAGCAGTTGTCAGAGGCAACAGCTCATTACGTTGTTCTAGAACACTAAACTTCAGTCATTAAGCACGGGGGTAAATGGAAGAGAACCAAAATACAGTAAAGCCGTTAAAGGCATATGGCTGTACATTAAGCAGTTTCCTTAGAACAGAATTGAATGGCAAATATGCATCCCCTAATGATATACTATGCTCTTGCACAGTAAAAAATATTTTTAAAAAGTCAGATTTAGATACAAATTCCCATAATCAGTGCTCTAGTATATATATCCTGTGCTGTTCTGCCCTTTAAACAAGAGAACATCTCTCCTATGAAAGGGATTCTTAGTTGTCAAAAGCATCTTAAACAGTAATTATAGAACCCACTAACCTTTGCCAAAGTAGTCAATCTGTATTGTGATACCATAGGAAGACCCAGAATTTATGACGGGTTGGAGTAACCCTAGATTGTAGGAACGCCCTAAGATATTGATATAAATCGGATTCACAACTGAAGAAACATTACTTCCCTTGCATAATAATGTTAGATCACCACTGCAGGCTCTGTCAGGAGTACAAAGCAGAATTAAAAGCGTTGCTTTAACCCATTTTCAAGATGATAATACACAAACATAGTTTGCTTTACATGAATGTACAGTACTCGTACTATACTGAATGCTTATATTTTTCTACATCCAACAGCATTCAACTGAATATTGATAATGTTGGAACTAATCCGACTGGAAAACTAATTGTAAACAATAAAAAGGAGAATTTTAATTTAGTTTCCCACAACGGTAACGATGGAGAGGATGTATGTCCTAAAGTTTTGTATGAAGGACAGGAACACTTACCATTCATTCTGTTTCCTACTCTTAAGATAAAATAGTAATTGGTAGTTCTTTGCTGTTCTGTCTGATTTATACCAGTTTGTGGGATAGGTTTCAAAAAAAAAATCAGTATATATAGAGAAGTTGAATGCATATTAAAATATTGTTATGCTTTCTTGTACATAATAGCCTTACAGCTACTTCAGCAGAACTAAATGAACAATGCTAAAAGCATTCTGCAAATATTAAATTTGGTTTCAAATTCAAGTCAATTAAACATGGCTAAAAAAAGCTGGTGTGTTCTTTTTTTCATGAACCTGTGCAGTGTACTAGTGTCAAAGGAAAACAAAACCAATATTTGGAATAAATGAATATTTAAGATATTGTTCTTGAAAACTCTATTTACTAGTTGTGTAAATCCTGAAGTCAGTTAACAAAGCTATCACTTAAAAAAGTTGAACAAAACATTCAGATGTGTGTTTCAAAAAGTCACACAACATTATATAATCTATCAATCTGTGAAATAACCAGTACAGCATAAAGTTTAGGAGAGTAAATATTGTCAATAATGTGACTGTTTTAGAGGTCAGTTCTGAAAAAAATTAATGGCATACATAATCATCTTGAGAATGTTATGATTTTTGTAAATGTTTCTAGGATAGAAATCAATAACAATCTGAATAAGTATAATACACACGCAATATGAATTATGTATTTGTCTTGAGGGTTTTCCAATACCTTGATGTAAATTCTAAATATGTGTCAAGACTATTAAACATCAAAGGCTGTACATATATGGAAATCTTTTGAAAATTTCTCCTGCTATATTTTGAGGATAGCATATTTTCTTCCATAACTTTCTTCTGGTATACCACCAGGAGAGATATAATAATTTATATGAGGCAATGAAATCCAAAAGATCAAGCTACAGAAGGAAATCTGTACCTAATTTTTCCCCTCCCTTTTTTGTGTTTATACAAAGTCGACCACAATTTGGGAGCAGTTTTAATATTAAAATGAGTAGCTGTGATAATTTGTGATGAAGTCCTAGGAGCTGCCCTGGTCAAACCAGGGCAAAAAATACTTTGTTAATTGCATGAGCCACTAGAATTAAGAATACAAGATAAAGAAATAAGCAACAAAATCTTTAGAAAACTGTTCTCATAGACTCTGTGGTTTGCCTAGTCTACCCTGTTGCCAGAGAAAACACAATACATTGAGATAACGGGAAAAAGGACAGGGGAAAACTACACTGAAGTATGATGGGCAAAGGTGTTTTGTTCATGAATAGTGAGTCATTTTAACATAATCTTCCACTGCCATACTAGTTTGGCACTTACTGCTTTCTTTTTAGGTAGCTTACAACTAGCAGTAAATCTTCAAAGAACATACTATAACTGCTGAATAATGGATTATTAGTGATGCAGCTATTGAAATACATAAGCTATGTTTTATAATGTATATCTGATGTGTATTTTGTAAGAATTTTTGATTCCTTTTTGGTATGGCACAAAGTTCTAGTACTGAAAGTAATTCTAAGTGCCATTATCATGGGTATATTCAGAAGTCTTCTGCCACCCATACAATATTGCATTTGGTCTTATTTCACTTCTTTGTGTTTATGTGAAAAAAAAAAAAGTCTATCTGTACAGGTAGTATGTTCCTGAGGACAAGAGTGCCTGTTGGAATGGTTTATTTTCATTCCATCTTAGATGGTGTAATTAGGAATTCAGAATACTGGTACAATATAAATAATTAAAAAAAAATCTCTAGTAACTAAAAATACATTTCAAAGGAATGGGAACTACAGAATTAGCCAATTAGCTATCCAGAATAAAGAGTATTAGTAGGATTATACTTCATGGTAATCTGATTTCATGACTGTTGCCTGTTACATCTCTTTATCCGCAGCAGTAATAGAAAGCTTCCAACAGCTAAATGATGCTTTTCTTTTGCAATGCACTATCAAAGTATTATGACAGCATACATGAAGTAACCATGAATTATCGTGTTATCATTGTTTCTTTGTAGTACAACAAAGATGGAAAGTCAAAAAAGACAGGCTTTAACTTCCAGCAAAGGTGTCAGGACTTGAAGGTAGAAGAAACCTTTGCTTCCTAATGGCATAGTTGGTTGACTGCATATACACCTTCACTGGGGAAGAACAGTAAACAGGTCAGTGACATTGAAGAAAGTAAATTCAAACATGAATTTGCACTTGAATTGTGTCCAGATGTGTTTTGGTAATTTTTCTCACTGTTAAGTGATGGTTTACATATTCAGACACCTAGCATACATGAAAGTTCCCATGTCTTTTTGATGACAGATGAGAATATCACGAGTGTTGAGGGCAATGACTGGTAAAGCTATTCCCTATATTTCATCTGAATCTCTAAGCAAGGGACAACATAGCACATTTTTGTTTCTGTAACTTGCAACACTGAGATGCTTGTGAAAACCTTGTTTTAGAAGCTCAAATTGTAGCTTTCTCAAAATAAAAAAAGTTCCTTACATTTTTAATGTCTGATTATTTTAAAGACTATTTTAAAGACAATTTCCTCCCCCTTCCTTTCTTCCTGAAAATTGCATTTATTTATATATATATATATATATTTAACTTTTCTGCCATGGTTTTGTTCTGTTACCTGCTTTACGAGTCTTTGTCTAAGACTCTTCGCCTCTTTTTTTGTCTGCTAGGCAGATGTTTCTTTCCTATGTCCAAATAATTCTGGTTGCTTCTCCTTTCCATTTTTCATTTGTTTTCTCTCTCTCCTGCTGACAGACAGATGGGGGACAGGCTGGTTGGCACTGAAAATGTTATGGAGAGATTTAGTTTCCATCCTACTATGAGAACAGACTGTTCCTGTGATATTTCTTTGCAAATAGAAGGAGAATGCTCTGGAGTACCAAATGGCACTGCTCTGTTTTCATGGCATTCTGGAGAGTCCTGGCGAGTCCTGAAAGATGTTTGAAGAAACATTTGATACAGGGTTGAGAGCCCTGATTTGTTTCCTTTTGTCTTCCACACATTTATGATGATCATGTACCAAATACGTGATCTATTCAGCAGTTTTCTCTTTGGATGATACCCTGAAAGACAAATGTGAAAGAATATCTGGCTTGTACTCTTCCAAAGCAAGCCCAGAGTTCTCAAAGCACAAAATGTTTTCTAGTGAGAATGAACACTTACTGTACTTGTGCAAAGGGAACATTATATAAGCATCAGAGGCTCATCTCATGTGCTGCTTCTATCTGAGCAGCATGGCACTAAGACATACCATTAATGTGCATCATTATACTCAGAAACATACTATAGAAAACTTCTGCCAGCTTTTATGTGGTAGATTAAACATGCTGTGGATTTTATTTTATTTAAGTTCATATAGACGTGATTTGAGAAGTAAAATAAAATTCTGTTCTGAAATTCTTGTTCACACTTACACTTGATTCTTCCAACTGAAGAGACACCAGCAGATAGCCTTCACCTAGGAGGATTGCTCTAACTGTAGCTACTGATTTCTGAACACTTATCCTGTTCTAACCTTCTGCATTTTGGAAAAACAGCCTTAGTTTTTTCATTAAAAAACAGAGAAATTTTGCAAAAATATACTTCCCAGAATAAACAAAAAATCAAAATGAAGAATCTACAAACAGTATTACACTGACTCTGGTTTCGAGCAGCTTAAATCTTTCTGCAATTGAAACACAGTCTTCATATGACCTCCAAAAAATTGAAGTTCAGCAAGTTAAAAGACTTTATAAATCTAGTACTTGAATACTAAAATACTGTTAGAGCTAAGGAATGACTTTTAAAATTATTATTTTTATTTGTCTTTCCTTTAATCATTTGGTAGTGTTTTTTCTGTTCGGGATCAAGTTTTAGATGCTGAGGTCTGAATTTACCTTGTTAAAATTATTGGGTGAATTGGTGAATAAGGAAGGAGAATCTGTCATCTTGTGTCTTATGACTCATTTCACTTGTCATATTTTCAATTGCCATGCAATTGCATTTTTAATCATTTTAAAATCAGTATGTAAGACATCACTTTGAGTCAGATTTGCAGTTAGGTAGCTGCGAGTCAAAACAGATTCCTTGCTTCTGTCTTCTGCAGCAAATAAGTTTGGACAAACCTAGATGAACACATGTTACAGAGAGTTGACTCTCAGTGTCTGAAACATCTTTTGTTCTCACTGAAAACACTTGCAATCTTCTTAATTTTCTCTACAAATTCAGACAGAAAATAACGGAGAAAATTTAACTGGAAAACAGGTCCTAAATCACTTATGAAGTATGTAGGTTTTCCTGAAGAAAATTAAGTTTGATTTTTATGTCTCTGTTTATTTGATAAAGAATAAATATTTTGGGTCTGAGTGTTTCAGGGGCTTACTCTTTAGGATGCTTGGGTGGTGGTGGGGTTGAGGAGGAAAAGTGGTTTTGTTTTGCAAATAAACTTCCCTTTCAAATTCTGAGCCTTCAGAATCTTAGCCTCTGTAGATTTAATTTCTACGTGCTACTTAAAGACTCATGCCTGTATTGTTTTCCTCTAGTCAATATGGATCTATTCTGCTTTTGGGTAAGTTGTATGTCAGGACTACAAAATCTTGGACATGATGCTGTGACTTCTATATATTATCTTATGTAATTGCATTTTAGTTTAGACAGTAAATATGATGGGTGGGCCATCATATTTATTTTGTTGTAACCTACAGAAGATGCAATACTATGTTTTTCTACTTCATGTATTTCCTTATAAACAGTTCAACCTGTTCAGTGGAAAAGCAAGGAAGAGGTAATCTCCTATGAAAATTTTTAAAAAAGAAAATATATTGAATGGACAAAACAAGGATATAACAAAACTATTGTTTAACTAAACTTGTAGTTAGTTATGCAAATATAATATCATACCCTTAAAACTTATACGTGCTGATTTGATTGTTGACCTTGTGTGTTGATTTCAAGGACAGTGATACAGATGGATAAAAATAGGTTTCTAAAAAGTGCAGTAACAAGGACTTCTTTTTCTCTTTGTGTTTGAAATTAGTCTGATGCTGATCTGATCTTCCAGTATTCAATAACCAGAACAATTTTTAAAGGTTTTTAATCACATCAGAACTCTAAATGACTACAACATTGAGTAGTTTAAAATATCAAGATGACTTCTAATGGGCTAAGAGCTTTCCATGTCTAGGGTATAGATATCAATCAATTTCAACTTCATAGTGAAGAGACATGAATATAGCTAATAAATGGTTTGTAAAAAGTTTCTAGTCTTGATTGTTCTAGCTTAGAAGTCTACCCAGAAGCAATAATACTCCTCCCCTAACTCAGTTGGTTGCTATTCCTAAACTAACAGTTCCTTATTTGAAAATGGAAAGGTCTCCTACTATCTCATTTTCATTACATGATTCTTGGTACTTCCTTTATCTGAAGGAGTTTGTGTTTAATATTTTTGGCCTCTGCATACTTCAGGGCTTGTGAATAAATCAAGTAGGGGAGATTACTCATTTAGCTAGTCTTCAAGAGAGACTGGAATGTTTCCTGGCTATTAATTTTGCTATGCTTTCAAAGTATTTTCTGTTAGAAATAATATGTTAAAGCCAGCTAAGGCCTAAATAAATACATGTATTTAAGTACCCTTTGGCTGAGTTTTTAGACCTAAAGATGTCATTTTCAAAGGAAAGACCTTTACTGTGAACCTTATGAACTGTCACATTATGCTAGGAGTTGAGTTTCGTGGCCTTTGCACTTTGTATAAGTTTTCAATCATGTTACTTAATAAAAAGAAAAAAGTGTAATAGAAATCACAAAAAGGAAATGTAAAACGTTGGTGATTCATTCTTTTAATACATTGCCTCTGAATGAGATGAACTACAGCAATTTGATGCCTTAATTTATTGCTTTGATTACTTAATAATGCAGATTGCAGCCTGCTGTTGAAAGACATGAATCTCAAACTACAGATTCACATGTGCTGTCTGATAACTCACTATGCAAGAATGGGACATTGGTACTACCTGTGAGAATATACCATAACTCATTTTGCAGAGAGATATATGCTAAAGAATACATAAGATGAGCTACTCCTAAAGTCAGTATGAATAGCTGCTCCCAAAGTCAACGTGAAGTTAACATTACAAGCTGAAACTATTTAGGTGTATGATTTGTATGCTTTGCTGTGCAATGATAGCCAAGGACACTGCTGCTGTTAAGCTTGAACAATGAGGTCAAGTCGTATCTTCCTTTCCTTCTTCTGCTCTAAACTCCCTGTAGAGAACCTTGTGTTCACTTGGTTTGCATTTAGAAGGCAATTATTTTTAATTCTGCAAGCTAAACACCAAATTTGCAATTAAGAGTGTTATAAAAAACAAACAAGAAAAAAAAAGCACACAATGTTTTTTTTCAAACACTGAATACTCACTGTGCCACACAAATAGGTTCAATCTGACTTTATATTCCTAAATTAACTCCTGATTTCTTCTGGTGCCTACCATCTCTAAACTTCCTAGTTTAGATCCATCACCATTAGAATAAGAGCTGTAGTTTTCCTTTAACTTGCTTAGGAGCAAAGTTTGTTTCTTCATAGACATCCTTGCTCATGGAATCTAATCCAATCCAGAGGATCAATCCAGAACTAATATAACCTGTGGTTTATAGAACAGAGGGAGATTAAGTTCTTGCCTGCCAAGAATACACTATGCAGACATAATGCAAGACAGTTACTGCTTCCCTAAGTAATTTCCACTTGGACAGAAAAACTAAGGAAAGGATGCATCACTTCCTCAGAGGCATTATTTCCAACCAACAAGTTATAACACAGGAAGATATAAAACAATATTACTCAAAATCCCTGAAAAATATAGGAGTTTTGGTGGACGGAGCTCAGGGCTCAATCCTAACCAATCCTTCAGGATTTACACCCCTACAACTCTAGAAGTTTAGAGAACAAAAGAAATAGGAAATCAGATCATGAAAGATAAGCAGCTGGTAAACTTAACCAGCTAGCTTGTCATGTTGATGGATAATATTATATGGAATGCAAAACTGAGAAATCCTTCAAATGTAAACAACTTTCTTGGTGTGGTTGAATTCAATAGTGTATTTATTTATTTTATCCTGAAATCATTGCTATGCTTTGGAATTTAAATATTCCTACATTTAGAAAAACAGCTTAGTTCCTATTTTTTATCCTTTTTATTATTTTATCATTGTAATACATTAGACAGAAAACAAACCAAGACAGCAAATACCAAAAAATGTGTTTCTTATATCACAGAGCCTTGGGAATGTTTTTTTTTTTCTTTTTTTTTTTTTTTCCCACCACAAGATCTTGGGCTTGATCATTAGAAGTTCGTTGATCTTTTATGTTTGTCAGCAATTAAAGGGAAATTTAATTTTGTTTTTATTTTATTTCAGCTGCTTGGAAAACAAGTTACTGCTGTGCTAGTATTTCAAAATGATTCAGCTCCACATTGTCCTGAAATCTATGAAATACATGCATATGTTCTAGCAATTATGTGTTTTCCAAAAAAAGTTTTTGGTGGAGCAGTGTATCAGTATGCCTAATTAAATTACCTTAGAAATAAGGAGAACACTTTTTGATGCTCAGGACAATACCCCCAGATCTCTTTAGCACCCTCTCACCACCCTTTGTCAGCTTGTTTCTATAAGCCTCCAGGACACAGACACCCTGAAGTGGAGATATTTAGGAAATGGTCACCAGATTGAACAGCTGTGCTGATGGGAAGCTACCTTGCTTTGTCAGTTGGACTGCCTGCCCAATTCAGACTTCTGTCACTTCCCCACTTCCAGAAGTCTAACAGGCACAAGGCTATTCTCCTACCTTTCTCCACTACTTGTGCTAGCAATAGCTTAGGCACTTGCCTTGGTTGTTGTTGTGGTTTAAGCTCAGCGCCATATGAGCTCATGCACATATTCTCTTCTGAGGATCTCTCTCTCATAACTTCAGGTTATGGCGTGGGGAAAAATAAATAAATCCATTCAAGACGACAGGCATATTTCATGTTAGCAGGAGTACAACTGAGTATGAACAAAAGAGGCTCCATTCTAGTGCAGGAGAGTAAGTTCCCCTTCACTGCTGAAGAAAGGACAGAGGTAGCATTCTGGGCTTCCAGCATGCAGACCAGTTTACCTCTTTTACCAAAACTCCGTCCCAATTGCTTCCATAAGCAGGAATGAATTCACTACTATCAGGCAAACAAGATCTAACCAATTGACGGATATACAGCAGAGAATGTCTGGCACCATTTACTGTGATCTGATAAGACATGAGATTGAATTCCTGCCATCCTCCCTCCTCCAGACCAACTGGACATAAAGAGATAGAGCTGCACGCTGCTTCATAGACACTCTGCTGGTCACTTTCAGCTTCCATGTCCACCACAATATTTAGTGGGCAGACTAGAGTCTGTCCTACGTATGGTCTAAATTGACACTGCCTGCCTCTGCCCCTGCCCTTTGCTTCCTGGGAGCATATGGCCTCATTTCTGCGGTGCCATAACCTATCTAATATATTCTGCTATACTGATCAGGGTTTATTAACTTGGCCTCAGTCAAAACTAGCATAAGCCACACAGCTTCCAGCTGGCTCGGACTGCAGAGTAAGTACGCAATCGTCTGTGAAACAGCTAAAGTCCATAGCCCAACTTAATGATGCTTTAAGAAATCAATTTAACTTGCATATAGCATAAGTTGGGAAAGGGTTGTGGAGGCCAAAACTCTTTCCTTTCTCCTTTTCATTCAACACTCAGCAGTTTTGAATATAGATTTTAATACAAAATATGGACTATTTAAGAAGCTTGTATTCATCAACTATTATATAATAAAGAACAGGTTATGTTGAGTACAACCAAGAAATAGGAGACAGCAGTGGTACTAGATACTAATACAAAGTAATTAAGTGGCCGCTTTTTATACACTGTTCAATCTTCAGTTTTTTTCAGTGACATACGTGAAAGCTGAGGTGTTACTCCTTTCATTTCAAACTGCTATACATTTCTAGATATACCTCCTATTATTTTCTGAAAACAGATCAAAAAAAATCCACCTGTATAATTCAAGGCACAATGCAAGTTTTAAGGAGATGTCACACCAAAGAAAAGTATCAATTAATCTTAAATTTCTAAACAATTAATCTTAAATTTCTAAATTATTGATAACTAACTTCTACTGAAGTAGAAAAAGAAGATGATCTCATGCCTATTCTGGATGTAATTCAAGTAGAATAATATATTTTTTTAAGGAATTGCGTTACAACAGATTTTCCCCATCCCATTAACCAGAACTCATTTTTTCAAAATGAGTTCAACACTCTAAATCACAACTTTTTTTTTTGAGCTGTGTTACTCAGAAAGCTGAATTTCTCACGTCATCAGCTTTTAAATACTAAATTAAAAGTTACATATAAACTATGATCTAGTTGAAATACCTAAGTTCTGCATGGATTATAAGATTACTTCTCTACTCTCAAAAAAAAAAGTATGGAGAGGCATACAAGAAGCAAAAGTATGTGATTTTGTATGATTTCCTCATGAATTAAATGCAGAACTACAATAAGTTCTTGCTGTCCAGAAGAAAGAATTGTGTCAGGTGAGAAATGGCAAGTATAGGTCTAGAGCTACTTGTCTCCACACCATTAAAAATGTTATTTACAGTATCTCAAGTTAGGGACAAGAGTTTTTTAGTTAAATGTAAAGTGAAAAATTTACGGAGTCATGTACTGTGGAATAGCACTGCACAACTTTTTTTGATAAGAGATTTTGGTACATGACAAAGTCTTGAAATGACTTAAATCCAGAAATTTCCTGTAAAGGTTAATAGTAATTAATAGCTGAAGAAAAATAGAAATAGGAACTGCTGATATTTATGACAGAGTACTGAGCCCACAAGAATTTCTCCTGCATATACTTTGCTATGAAAAAGTACACCAATACATTGATAGAATAATAGAGTAACCATAATGTTAAACAAATGCAGAGGTGCTCCCTGAATTGAGGCATAAAGCCCTAGACTGATGAAATGTTTTTTTCTTCTTTTAAGTTTCATAACTAATAATCTTTTGCCAAGTGATAAATAAATTAGTTCTATAGAAGTGAGCTTTCACCTTTATTTTCTTAGGAAATATAGCTTTGCTTACAATACCTAGAGGGACTAACACAGGTCTCAACTAGAAAACGCCTGTTTTATTACATGACATACCTATCCCCAACATTATGATAATGAACCATGTGACAAGAAGGGTACTCAAATACCTTTCAGAAGAAGAACACAACTAAACAGTACTTATTAGAAGCAATAACTTGACAGAGAAACTTAGCTACAGTGACTCCACTGCTTCCCTATGCACCCCCTTCTAATACCTGAGTACTCCTTCTGAGAAAAAATTTCTCCAAACTTCTAACCAAAGCCTCTCTCCCTGAACATATTTCAGCTTTAAGTAGAAATGTGGTAATAAGGTTAACTGCTCAAACAACGTAATTAACTGAGATTGGTGACACACTGAATCATGCTGCCAACAAACAACATCAGGTGACTCCTATCTCGTTTTTGGCTTCTCAGGTAGACTTGATCTCTGGGATGAAACAAAGCTTGACTCCCAGAAAGCTGAAGAAAGAAGTCTAAAGTTTGTTTGAAGGTATCTACATGTGAGTGTTAAAAATGATGCATTTTTAGAAGCTATACATGAAAAGGAAGTCAAGAGTGGAACTGAAGAGTTGAAAGCAATTTTTATGTGGTTCAGTGAGTGTTCAGTAACTATGGGGATGTTTTTAATGGTGTTCTCAAAAGTTAGTTCAGTGTTTAGTTTGTAAATTTAGTATTTTTAAAATGCAAATTGAGTGAATGTATCATTCTCTATAGGGAGTTTAGAACAGAAGTACTAAAGGGAGAAAAAATTTCACTGCAGTGTTTGAGATTAATAGCGGCAATGGTGGAGAGAAATTCTAAGAGATGTCTTGATACATATGACCTCTTACTTTTGGAAGTTCACGATAAAGCTTAGAGTACACAGCAATGTACTACAAATAAGTTTGATCATAGAAGATACAGCTATGTGAGGACTGAATGCTGATAACTGGCTTGGCTACAAGAGTAGGGCTGTATTCTCTTAGTTTTCATTTTCAGATTCATGGCTAGTATAACATGGTGAAGGAGGAAAGGTTTTTTTTTTTTTTTTT
The DNA here is from genome assembly GCF_964211835.1 of Anser anser. Classification (NCBI taxonomy): domain Eukaryota; kingdom Metazoa; phylum Chordata; class Aves; order Anseriformes; family Anatidae; genus Anser; species Anser anser. The sequence continues at coordinate 88,920,147 of NC_139720.1, forward strand.
TTTTTAGCCTTTGATTATGAGGCTTAGATACATGAACAAAACACATTTGTTGTTTCTGTATTGTGGAGTGTGGATTTTGGTTTTTGTTTTGTTGCTTTTTTTAACGTGTTAATTAATATGCTTGGAGAAACATCTGAAGCTGAGTGTTTGAGGTTAGGTTTCTCAAAAATCTTTACAGCATATCACTACCTTATTCCTAGCAAACACTATGCAACTGTTGCTATCAGTAAACTATCAAGTTGTTTAAGTAACCTTTTCAACCCAGTCAAGCATTAACTTTGATGAACTAGTATCTTTCTTCATACAGAAAATTTTTAAAGGAATGAGAGGAAATTATACTTGTCTGTTGAAGTCTGTCTTTGAATGCTCTTTGCAGAGATACCATCCGAGTGCTTCTGTTTGCTTAGTTATTTAGATTACAGTTCTATCTTTATGTTCCTTAAAATTGAAGGTGATGAATACAGGAGGGAATGAAAAGAAGAGAGAGGACATTACAGCTCCTGTTTCTGTTACTTTTTTTTCAGCTTTTGAAGGATTACAGAAGCAGTAAATATTTCATTTTGAAATGCTTTCTCTCTTCTAGCTCTGGTGAAGACTTCCACAGACAGCTTCTACCTTCTTTCCAGTCCATGGAATCTAAGACTTCTATGAGGATCAGGCTATACAAATAGAATCTTTACACTGGCAAATTGCACCTATTGTTGTTGGGGTGCATCTGAAGACTGACGCAGAAACAGGCAAGAACACTGAGTGAAAATAGGCACCCCAGAAAAGATAATGGGAACTTGATCCGTATTTTGAGAGCTGTTCACAGTGCAAAATCAGAAATAAGAACGTTATTTCTTTTTGCCTTTCAAGATCCTGGATCTGGAGGTGGGGCGATGAAATGTGGTGAGTAGGTTGAGGTGGTGATACCACCTGCAGCACTGTAACATGCAAATGATTCCCTTGGTTACGTGGTCTTGCTTTCTTCCTTGGCACTTGTGAAGAAATGAGGTATCTTCCAATGTTAATTTTGTTTTGATAAGAGATAGGAATTAATTTTCTTCTGGAATCACAGCCCTTCCAATTCTGCAAGGATTGGAGGAAAATTTACATTTCACTTGACAGTATATGTATCAATTAACTTGATGAGATCTAGTTCTGCATACAGCATCTTTCCAGAGTTTTGTAGACTTTTTAATATTGTGTATTGCTGACTTGTATTGACTTTTTTTTTTTCCAGTGGAATAACAAAAATACTAACCTTAAAATTGCACATTTCCTAACTTATCCCAGTTCACTGTATCTCTTTCTATAGTTAAAGTACATAAACTATCTTCTATTCATATATTAGTGACGTTCTGTGTGGCCGCAGGAAGGAGTGTTTATTCATCAATGTGCTTGGTTTTTATATTAATGTGTCAGAGACCTAAGCATAAACTCATACAGTGTTTTATGTGGAATGTAAATCAGGACCTAGTCAAATAATGATCTGAAGATGCCTGTTCTTGTCAAATTATTTCTTCTAAAACCCGATTTTTTTTTTAACTCTCATGTAGTAGGTAGCTCTGACATTTTGATTTCCTACCCCCCAAAAACCAACCAACCAAACCAACCAACCAACCAAAAACAAAAACACAACACAAACAAACAAAAAAAAAACAAAAACAACTGTTTGTCAATATAATTGTCATGTCTGGTATTTGTGCAGAGCTCCTGTCCAGAGGACTGGCATAGAATATACAAGTAACATTGGCAAACTCTAGGGAGGCCTGTATGTATCATTTCCCAGATTCCTACTTGCTTTTCTTGTTAGTGTACATTAGGAGATATGAGCTTGTAGGAAAGCTTGGGTACTGCAGAGTGGTATGACATCGCTGTATTTGATTCTTTGTGCAGACATGGAAAAAGAGAATGATAATGTGTGCTAGTGACATGTTGGATTGGGACGAAATAGTTGTAGTACTCTTTGTTTCTGATATAGTTTTCAAGTCAGTAGGTTGTTTTCTCCTTTTTTTTTTTTTTTTAGCTTTCCTTCTTTTTTTCCTGTACTCATGGCACTGAGATTATGTGCAAGACAGATGTTCAGCCCCTAGCCACCATCCTCCTGTGGCTTTCATGCCTCCAGTTTGATTGAATATGAGCACAGCGATGTTTTTTCACCTTGAGACAGTCTGACAAACGTTCTTTGTGTGAATGGTGCACTTGGTTGCTCTAGTAAACAGTCTTCTTTTTATCCAGATGTCAGGAGAAGCAATGACTTCTTCACACTGCACCTGCATTGTACCATATCTCATTCCTCCAGGGATGTAGAGGCTACAAATCCTATCTGATATTTCTTTTAGCCAGTTCAGAGGTGTTTCCAATCAGGCTAAGGCCACATGCTTCCTTGCCATGGAGAAATCTGTAGATAGCTGCTTTCATTCAATGAAAGCATTCACTTGGTGCAGTTCCCAGGAAACACTCCCACCAGAGGGAGTGTTTTCAGCCACACAGCTGTGCAGCAGGACAGAGGAGTGGAAGAGCTAAAGCTCTTAAGGCAGAACTGAAGAATTTACAGGCAATCAAGCAAAACTCTTAAATCTTGTGAGGAATCATGCCTTGTCTTGGCAGACCCTCTCATCATCTTGTATGCTTGTTTCTTTGGATTCCTTGCTAGGCCTCATGTTGCAGCTCACACTGGTGAGAAAAAATAGGGTAGTTCTTCAGGCTATGTGGATGTGCTGATAATTGTTCTCTGAAAAGGGAGAGCTGCTCTGTCTGCCATGTTTGACAAGCAGGATTAACAAAAGACCTTCAGGCCAGTGAGATTCTGTATGGCCACAGAAAGGAGTGGTGCTTCATCACTGTGCTCCCTTTGTATATCAATACTGCAGGAATACACACCTGCATGCCGGTTACCTTTGCAGTAACTGAGTGTGTGGCATGAGCTTGACTTTTTTACTTTTTTTTTTCCTTTCTAGCTGACTTTCTAGACATTTGTGTCTCTCCATTTTTGATAAGGAAGTTGAAAGGGGATGTTTGAGTCTGCAGTGAGCACAAGATCCAGTAGCAAAAAATGGGCTATGCCATGTTAGAGACAGGCCCTGAGAGCAGTACTGTTGAAACTCTTGCTGGAGTCTTCTGTCCTCCGCTGAACAAAGTTCAGGCCACAAGATAGTTCATCCATCTTCAGCTTCCAAGGCTGAAGTTAAAGCTCTGCTGGGAATTGTTTTCCATGATTTGTCTTGGTGGTAGTTTTATTTATTTAGTTCTCCTCAGAACCAAAAGGAGATCTTCTTTTATTCACACCGCTGTTTTCAAGGAACCAGACACAATTCAGTGCCTTATTGTTAAGGCATGAATGTATAGCCAAGAAATACATTGTTGAGAACAAAAGTCTAGCAAGCCACCCAAATGACTTGACAACTTAAGTATAACAAAATAAGGAGTGTTGAGAGGACTTTGACAGTTTTCATTAACAGTGTTGTATGAGGCAAATGCCTACTTTGCCAGTTTTGGCAGCAAGTCAAGGCAGCAGTACAAGGAGTGTAATTACCTTGGGCACTGAGCCAAGTAATTTTGTACTAGCATTTTCATGCAAAACGCATTAAAGACTTGACATAAATTAGAGAATACCAGTATACCTCCTATATTAAATGTCATGTTCTTGACTTAAAACTAACTAGGAGAATCACATGTGGAAACTTCTTAAACTAAGCAGTCTTATCACAGAATTTTGTTAGATTAATTTTTTTTTTCAAGTTTCAACTATGGCTTAAATTTTTTTCTTTAAAATGATCTTAAGCACTTGTCTGCTTCATTATGACTTGTACAATAATGTAGCAAAAAGCTAAAATTAGCAGAGTTTCACTGAATGGAAGGAGATGGCTTATGGGAAGAAGCACTGAATCTAATGATAGTTTCAGGTTGGCCTTCAGAGGCTTCCATCATTTTGGTCTGTCATTAGTCTGAACTTATAAGCAGATAATGCAGCTTAATTACTTGATGGAAGACACCTACTAGTATATTCATGCTACAAATTATTATAAATTCAGTAGTTACATGACATAATTCCCACTTCTCTCAGATATAATTCCTGTGCAACAAAACTTCAAAATTGTGGAAATGTATGATCAGTCAGCATGTGCCTTCTAGAATACCACCATGTGTGTTTCTGTGGTGACTGTTTTCCTGAACTGAGTGTGGGAAGGGGAAAAAAAAAAAAAAAGAAAAACCACTTTCAATTTTTTTTTAATGGCTTCTTATCAAAACAATATAAGTTGTTGAAAATATTTGTGACAAGTTTGGTTGGATGAATATGTTCAAGAAAAATGCAAAAAGAGGCAATGTTTCTATAGGCGTAGCAACAAAATTCTTGAATCTATGTTAATTTTTGAAAAAATGAAAGCACAGAAAAAATCCTTTCAGGGATGGAAACAGTATGATCCTGTCAAATGTTTAGTTACATTTAAAAAAAAGACAAAAAAACAAAAAAACAAGCTATGAATTGCTTGAACTATTCAACTTAACATTATTTTTATTCAGGCAGTATCTCAGAAAGGAGTGCACTAATAGCATGCACTGACTTGCTTGCTAAACCTGTTAAGATGTTACTTATATTTAGTGGAAACTGGGTGCTTATATTTTTCTGAGATTCTGGTTAGTTAAAGTGTGTATGCTTTATTATAATAGATATTATTTCATTGAAAAGAAAGAGTCTTGATACAGGCAGACGTGATTTGGCTGATATCTGAAAGACTTGATAAACTTCTATGTGTTTCATAACACTTTGTGTGTGGTTATTTCGCTATTGTTTGGCTTTTCTATCATTTTTTTTTCTACTTTTGGGTTGCAACAAATCTGTTGGGTAGACATTTGCAAGCCGTCTTCCACTGGAGATGCATGAATGTGAAGTGCAAAGCATTAAACTTGATGTACTCCTTTTTCAGTTGTTAATACCATAAATATGTATGCCAGCGCTCTCTATGTCCACTCCCTTGCAGCAGGAATGCAATGTGCGTAATTCTGTTATCAGCCTGCCCCTGGGATCTCAGTAGGACTGTCAGATGTTGCCTTACAAAATGAAGGATCAGACCATGAAATCTGGATCTTTACAGAGAAATGCAATACAGTTAATTTGAAGAGAAAGAAAAAGATTAGCTACTTAAACTGTTTCTTGTTTTCTGTTTCCCGCAATTGGCTTTGACAGAACAAGATTGGCTCAAGCCTGGATTGTGCATTGCAGTGAGCTTCTGGATAACTTTAAAAATTTTAAACTTACTTTCACTCTTTCTCAATATTAGCAGACATCCTGTCTTCTATCACATAACTGTGGCCTAGAGCAACCTTTCTACTTCACAACCTTATTTGCACTTCACCTGAACTTCTTGCACCCAAATGCAACTGTTGACTTTTTTTCTTCCTTACAATGATGTACAAAGAAACTGGCTGAAGGTGTCCAAATGACTTGTGCTGCACTGTCCAATCTGGTTCTGGTAATGCATATAGAGTTGGAAATGTTTTTTTATAAACTTTCATGATACTTGAGATGTCTGCATTTGCAGATAGTCTCAATAGCAGGTTTCTGGCTGTCCTTCAGGTCCTTTCTCTTCCCCTCAGTATTGCCAGAGTGCGACCAGCAGATACTCATTGGGATAGGTGGAGGGGTATCTTGGACAAGCATTTTCTTTGTAGTCCCTTACTCAGGTCTAATCAACTCTGCAGCACATACTATGTTTCAAAGGGCCAGTGTCTCTAGTTTGGTACTGCTGTGTCATGACTTCATGTTATGAAGCTGGTGGAGGCCCGATGGGAATCAGGGGAGAGAGACTGCCCACACCATGTTGTCCAGCCACGCTATGCGAGGTGTAAGTGCATGGACTCTATGGGACCCTCCTAATGGAAAGACCATGGTGGTCATCTTAGACACCTTCCTGGTTTTCTCATCTCTTTTATGGCCTTCATTTGGCCATAAAAACTGGTCTTGATATAGCAGAGAGTACATATGGTTTTCTCACCATGTTTGTATGGCAATGTCAAATGAACTTCCTTTTCAAATGAAAATCTACAAACTGTAAATACCAGTTATGCTTCTCAGAAGAGCATTTGGTTACAAATGCTAGCATAAGCTTATCGTTATAGCCTTCTGTATTTACAGATGTCATTGCAAATTTGCCCATTCAGTCAGAGTATCCATTGTAATAGCAAGGTCTCTAAAAGAGATGTGAACAAATGCTACAAACTTCTTATTGTGTATTTATGGCAATGCTTTTTAAGTAGTTATTTTTCAGTTAATGACTAGTTTCCTACTTTTATGCCTAAGTATTCTGTTATTGTTTTCCTGCTGTGGAATTTTATGCTGGCAGTATTCTTTTTAATTTTTAAGGCTTTAGAGGTTATTTCTTTTTCTGTCTATGGAAATGTGTGTCCCAATATAACTCATTAGGAGCTTTCTTTAGTTCTTTTGTTTGATTCCCTGCTGTGGGGAAGTGTTTTAATAAATTATGTTTCTGAAAATGGTGGCTTTGTCACGTTGAAACTGCAAGCATGACGTATAATGCATCTGTCAACTTCAGGCAATGATAGGAAGGCAATCTCTACTCTTGGGATGAACTAAAGGTGGTTCCTGAAACCTCTTCAAGGCTCATGATCAGGCTATGGTTGTCAGTAAAACAGAGCAGAGAGACCTGAAGGAGGAGTAGTGTATTTAAACTTCTTAAAACTGTAGAGTAACTTGAAGTAATCCCAAGAGAGGAGACCTGCAAGTTTTTTTGGGACTCTGCTGAGACTGATCCTTCAAGAAAGATGACCTCTTATGTATACCCAGTTAGATCAGGGATTGGGCTTCAGACTCTGCTGAGAACTTTACTCCCAGATACTTATTTGGGTTTAGTTGAACGATTATCTGGGATTTGCTGGCTATATGAAGAGAGCATTATGGTGACTTTGAGTATTACTTCAAGTTTTTCAAACATAATAGTTCTTCTCTCACTAGTGCATCATGTTTTCCTGTCTGTGGCTACCTGCTGTTTGTCACCTGAGGCAGTTCTGAGTCTGGTGGTAGGTAAATCTCACTCAATCCAAGTGTTTGTGAAAGCTGTTGCCAGCTCAAAATCAAGCCACAGAGCTACTTTTCTGTCCAAAAAGGCCATGTGTCATTTTTGTGACTTCAGAAGAGTTCAGCTTTTAAAGTGTGCGTATATGTAAAAGAAAAACCTCTCAATCTGTCCTTGTTCAATGAAATTATGTTCACGCCTGGAAGGTACCAAATATTGATTATGAGAAAGGAGTTATTCGGTTGGAACATGGAATAAACACCTATCAGATCCATGCCATGCCGCACCATCTGTTTTCTAATATGTTTGGTTTATTTACCTATGTGTTTATCTTTGCAAGACAGCTCCATCCCAGGCAAGTACAATGGAAGAATTAAAGCAAGCAAAATGACCAAACCTGTAGTGGAGCATAGGAATAAACCAGTCTTGCAAGCTAGTGTTTGAAGCAGCACATTTTTTTCAGTTTTAGCACAAAGGCTAGCTCCATAGTTATTAGTTCTACTTGCTTTAGAAACATTGCTGTCATATCTACTTTAACTTCAGAAAACTGCTATTTCATTTACATCTTGCTACTATATACTAGAAAATCACCATAGCCTGAGGTATGTTGTTTCCTCTGTTATTTTTTTCCCTTTTGAATCCTTGTCTTTCAATTGTTCTGTGGCTTCAACTGTTTTGCATTATATTGTCTGGTGTAAATGGTCTCTTCTGGCACTTTTTTTTTTAAAAAAATAAAATTAAATTAAAAAATCCCCATTGTATATGGCGACAAAACCACATCCTCAAAGACAAAATGACTGGCCAAACTGCATCTGGGAGGATGAGAGGACTTGGTCTTTTATAGAACCTTTTTCAGCCTGTTTTTTATTTTGGGGAAGTAGCTTGATTCAATATCTTTACCTTTTTTCTTTGCAGTTCTGGAAACAACTTCTTTTTTCTTCTCTGAGGGCTGCCTGTCCTCTGCCTTGCTAATATTAGTCTTACAATCTCTCTGTTTATGTTACGCAATGCAGAACTTGGCACTTGATAGCACTTTTTCTTCTTTAATTTAGTGTGAGAGTTTCAACACCCCTCTCCACCCCCCATTTTTGTGTAATATAAATACCACATTAAAGCGATAAGATGGAAAACATGGCAAAGAGTCTAATGAATCAATTTTTATAGATGCATGACAACTTGGTGACTATTTTATCATTTTTTCCTCAAACTTGCTTTTTTTTGTGAAAAGTGTGAAATGACTAGAGGTAACAGAACTTTTCCCCAATATTGCAAACTAGCAAGAAAGGCATAACTGTCTCCTTTGCTCTACTCTAACTTGCTCACAGGTATTTTGGTGACAGTTTCCTTTATTTGTGATATATTCTGCTTGCAAGGATAGCTTCACTGAATGAACCTCTCTGAAGGCAGTCTGGGTGGTCTAAAGCTGCATTTGGGTAGTGCCTTGAATTTGACTACTTTCCATACTTGAGCGCTATTTGGAAAAGATGGATGGTACTCTAGGCGTCAGTGGAGATACTTGTATATTGGTATATTTGTGCACTTTGTGTACTGAGATTTTTAACTCTGGTAATAGCATCAATCTTCATATTTTTAGGTTAGATATAATTGTAGATGTCATGCTAACAGAAGTATATAGTTTTCTTCCTTTTTTATTTTCCTGTGTCTTAGGCCCTGATTTCCATATCATGATTCATTGCGAGCATATATAGTTATTTTGGTTTTTGTCTCTTCTTAAATAATATGAAAGGAAATAGCACACTAAAAGTACAAAATCTCATTTTCTGCAAAATGTCAGTATGCTAGGTAATTCTTCATGATTAAATACAGTAAGAACAGAGAGCCTGAAATCTTTTAATCTGAGTGGAATTCATTTGTTATGTAAATTAAGTAGGAAAATTGTGCAGCTGAGACTAGGAAGTTTCACATTCTAAATCAAACTCCTAATGTCTTTGTACTAGTTCATCTTTTATTGAAAGTTTCATTAATTTTTTGTTAACCTTAATAACAGGTATGTAAGAGAACTTCAGAATGTAAGTTTTCATTTAAAAACTATATATATAATCTTTATTAAAATATATTTTTGCCCATTCCTTTGAGCTTTTTTTTTTTAAGTAAAGTATTCAGAGCTGTGCAAGCTCTTCAACCTGCCCATGTTTTCAACTTCTCCTAATGTGATTTGTTTTTCAAAATTTTGCTCCGCTTCCCTGAATGAAGGGGACACAAGACAGTGAACTGATGATACAGGTGAGAAGACAGATGCACTGGGTAAGAATAGTTAGATGATGATCTGGTTTTTATGTGAATGCAGGCCCTAGTGTGAGGATAGAGGACATCAGCCTTCACTTAGCTTAGTGCTGCTTCTGAGTGTGGAGGAGCTTGTGAATTCAGGCAGTCTCACAGAAAATAACTCATGCAATTGCAGACTGAAAAAGTCGAAACAGTCTAAATTTTGAACATTCAAAAGTGCAATGACTTCCTGTCTTTCATAACTTAATTACCCAGTATTTGACTTGTGTTTTTCATGTTGGAAGCAGTAGGTGTACTTACACAGGGAGATGTTTCTCTGTATTACCATTAGAGGCCCATAGACTTTGATATTAATATAATTTAGATGCCCTTCATTCAAAGACTGAAGTCTTTGAACAGTCCAAACTATTCCAGCTTCATGATGAAGGCTAGGATAATTTGGATGTTTGCACTGTAGATGTAGGTGAAATGATTCTTCCTTGAAGAGACTTAAAATTGTTCTATAGTAACATAATTGTTTGAGAAGCAATTCTAGGCTTCATCTGATCCTCCAGCAGGAGACTACACTTTTAACCAGTTTTCATAAGGAGGGCTTGTTTTGCTTCTTGTATCTCAATAGCAATTGTCAGATTTTCAGCTACGTGAGGTCACTTTTTTGTCTTTATGCAAAATATATTAAAATTTCACATCTTCAGTTCATTAAAAGCAGATTTTGATCCAAAAATAAATTGTTTTCTTCTTCAATGCTAACAGAACAGCTGATGAGAATTATGATTAAATCACACTTGTGACAATATGAAATGAAAATGTGGTAGACCAACACTTCTCTTGATTTGCTTTGCTTGAAATATCAATGCAATTCTACTTTCAATTTGAGGGAGGGGTCAACTTTTTAACTGAGACCACGTTTGTAAGCTATGCAGTCTGTTTCACTCATTGTACTGTACTTCAAAGAAAAAAAATTGATTTTTATGTAGTAAGCTCTCTTTCTGTTTATCTAAAACTGTTCTTTCATAGTTTGCAGACTATGAAAGCACTTTAAACTTTGTTTTTGGAAGACATTTGTCAAAGCATGGCAATTTTTGGAATATGCTTAAATACATCTCCCAGTAATCTCTTTACTCTTCTTGTTGGCTCTTCAAATTTCTCGTGCAGTGCTATTTCGCATTTCTAACATGTAGAATTTCACACTAAACTAGAATACTCTTAAGTACAGAATATGGAGAATTTAGTGAAATATCTTCACCTGAGCTTCAATTGTTACGACTTTGTTGAAAAGTATGAAGTGACCTGTTTTAATGAGAAAATCACCTTGTTAGTAGAAGTTGCTATGTAGGTAAAACTAAAGCAGCAGTCTTAAGTCTCTTCATGTGCTTTTTTTTTTTAGAGCTTACCAACAGTTATTCAACTGTTTTAGTTGTTCAGTTAGTCTACCAGTAGATTATCCATAGAGGTTTAATCAGTTTGTCAGGTTTGCTATACCTCCTCTCCCATAATTCTCTCCCTCTCACTTTAAGTAGGAGTTATGGACAGTATTTATCTCTGTGTTTGAATACAGATGATAAATCTCTTCAGGTGGCTTTGGGAGATGAAGCTTCAGAGGTTTGAAAGATAGGCATTTACATTTTAAATGTGAATTATCTGGGCTAGTGGGTTATTATGTCTTCAGGGCCATTTCTGCCAATGTTTCTCTAAATGTGACACATGGGACTGACTTCTTCAGCCTTAATAAAGATGAAAGTTACTAGAGCATGAAACTTTACAAACAAGTTCTATTGATATATGTTGAAAATTTTACTCATTTCCATTTTAAGTGGAAACCAGTTTATAGCCTTGTAAAATGGAACATCCTAATCATTGTTTTTAGCACTAAAAATAACAGATACGGCTGTAAAGTTACATGACACTTCACAAATATAAAGTAAGATTTATCCTGAAACAGCTCTGAAACTTAAGTACCAAACACAGGCAGAGTATTAGAACAGAAAATAACACAGCAAAAGAGAAAGAGGTAGTAAGAAGAAAGAAAGGGGGTGGAGGGGAAATATGAGGATTTTTGAGATGAGAACTTTTAAGGAGAAGGAGTAATAATCATGAAGAGCAGAATATGAAGATGAAATAATTATCAGATAATCCAGATTATAGATATGGGTTTCTAGCCATAATTTATGTGAGTAGAATTTTAAGATGAAACAGCACTTGTACAGGAAGATAAAGAGACTAAATGTGACATAAAAATGTCAATGCAAGATATGGGAGAAAGGGAGAAAAATATAATAAATGAGACTTCATATTCACTGATCTTCAAGAATGGAAGCCAAAACATTGGGTGCAGGCTGACATGCTTGCAACAGAGAGAAGGAAAGATAAATTGCAATGAAATTATAACAGCTAAAGCTTGAACACTTTCAGCACTAAGTCTGTGGAATTTGGCCAGTGTATTTGATACCATTTGCCTTTTTTCAGTGTCTGTGGTATCTCTGTCTTTCCTGTTAAAGGCAGACATGAAGCTAGATTCAAATTCTTGATGCCTGCTTTGACAGCTAAAGTTTGGCAATATTAGCTTAGAATAAGATATCCTTCAGTGAAGTGAACAGAAAGCTGAGAGGCTGAAGGACTACACTTGTGTTCAAAGAACTTCTGATGAACCTCTGAAATACGGTCTTCCTGGTGTATATCCAAAACAGTAAATACATTCCTAAGTGTTTAGAAAATAAGTTTGATTCCATGCCTTCAAATATTAAGTATATCCTTTTCTGCACTCCTCTTGTGCCAGAGTTCTAGGACAGAGATAATAGTAAGCATACTTCTACATTCTTGACTTCACAAAATCTTGTTCAGAAGTTTTGTAGGAAAAATATGGATTTAGGGTCTCCTGGTGCAGCTTACTAACCCATTACTAACCAATCATCTCTAAATGCACCTGGTTATTTGGCAGGCACATATCTGCTATGTGTTTCCACCTCATCTACAGTGGGCCCTCATAAGCCCTTGAGTATCCTGGCCTCCTATAGGTCCTCTTAGATGCAGATATGATCTCAACTCATAGATAGCATTGTATTTCTTTTACAAATGGGCAGTGCCTTGAGGAGGAATTTAAGTCTTGGATTTTAGATTCAGGCTTGTTCACTGAAGGTGAGGGAGGAGGGGAGAGAGAGAACACATGGGAATGGAATAAAAAGCCTTTGCCTTTCTAAGGGTACAAGGAGCAGGTTCCTTTGCTAATGTAGATCTCTGAAGAAAGAATGTCACAGATATTCTTACTACTCTTACAAGTCACATACTGATATGTGATTTCATTCATAAAATAACTGGGTCCCAAATGATTTAGGTTAGTGTAAGATCACCCAAATGCCTACGAGGAATAGTCAGGATAAGTATCTTGTTTCTGGTGGGATTTGTCTACTCCAGATTACTCATGCCGTTGTCTCAGTGATTTCTGAAAGGCAGTGGGAAGTACAGAGCTGCTACAGATGGTTATGCACATGCTTCCTTGTGCTGAGTAGGCTTTCTGCTCCTGTCCAACCTTTCTCCTGAGCTTTTGCTGGGGGGAAAAAAAAAATCAACTAGTGAGAATTGTTCACATCAATAATTTATAATTCTCATTCTCTTCTTTCTATGAAGAAAGACAAGGAAAAAAGGGAACTTGCACTAGAGGGAGATGGAGAAGCAGGTTATTTCAGTAAAAAGGAAAAAAGGACTTAGAGGTAATATAACCTAAGAATGGATTGTAACTGCTCTCAAACTTGTCTTTATTGCCTTGAAGCCTCTAAATTATCTTCTCATAAAAGCCTGCTTCTGTGAGAGGTATTTTCTATTCCCATTCTGGTCAAGAGGTCTCAGGTTTCCATGTGTCAGAATTATTACCTTGGCAATCAATAAGCTTACACTAATCCATCCAAGATTTCTCTTTTGAAATTATTTACTGGAAGTGGCATGTAGGTTACAAAATTTAGCTGAAACTGGAAGAGTTGTGTTAAAGATGAGTTTATTTCCATTAGCTCTTTCTGAGAATTTAGTAAAATGCTCATGTTGTAGGAGTTGTATGGTGTGCTGCACCAAGTAACAGCTTATAGTGGGAAAGTATACTTGATGCTTGGTATGAGGGAAATTTCTCCCTCTTATAAGAAAGAACTGTCTGACTACTGATATACCAGCAGCTCCTTGGTCTGCAGCAGCTTTGAACAGCTGATGCTTCCATCACCCTCTCTTGATCCCATTTTTCTGTAACAGGTAGGAATGGGAGAAATCTGTGCAGTTCCATTTTCATAGCAGTAGGACTCATCACAGGCATGCTCAAAATTCTGGCTAAGCTCATCACTGGCTCTGACTTGGCTGCCCCTGCTGTAGGCATCTCTCTCCACAAACACTTTGTGTAAGTTCTAACAGGGTCTCAACCTATGGTTTAATTGTAAAGCTGGAACAGAGCTGTAGTGATGTGGCATTAATTTAGACTTTCGAAGTATTTTGGCTATATCTAGGGATGAATGCCAGGTAAGAGATTAATCTGACCAATATCTGTTTCTTGTGAAAGTGTATAAGTTGGATTTTCCTCTATAATACTTCAGAGTGAATCCCTGAGGAAAGGGGAACCCTTAGCAAATACTGTGTGCTAAAGGTTTGCACAATGTGGTTTCTCAGGCTTAGCTGTTACAGTCTAATGTTGTGGTTTTGGGGACTTTCATTTTCTTCCCCTCTGCCTGCATGTCTGTTCACAGTGCCATAATATTGGTTTAAGGGCCTGACTTGTAATAAGGATGATGGGAGTCAGGTACCAAACATTGGTACTGCTCAGATGTCAATTTTATTCTCTGAACCTGTTGAAAATCACAGTGTGAATAAACTGAATGTTCTCAAAGAGCTTAGTAAGCCTTAACAGAACACTGTTTGGCAGGAAACAGAAGATGACAAAACCTTATGTTAAATTTCGAAGAGGTTTTCCAAATAACCTGTAACAAATTTTAATAGTTCAAATAAGTAAACAGCACTTCTCTGTCCTCCTTGACCGTCCCCCCAGTTCATATTATTAGTTTGAATTCTGATTTGCTGAAGGTTTGCTGCCTCTCCATTTCGCTACTTTTTTTTTTTTTTTTTAAATGGGAGACCAGTTATGACAAGCAAGAGGGTGCTTAGGAGGCAGAGGTGTCATTTTTCACTCCCTGCTTTATTCCGATTGCCATGAAAGCTAAATTTCTTAGTATGTGAGGAAGCACTAGTAGTCTGCTATTTTATAAAATCCTTTGAGAAGCCTGGATGAAAAATGTTATCAAAGTGGTGGTAGTAGTATACTCTTTACCTGTTCTATAGGAAAATAGAGGAAAAGAACTTGGTTTTCTTTTGAAAACATGCATTTGCATTGGTATGCATGTATGAAGGATAAAGAATGGAAAATAGCTGGTGAGATTTTGTATACATAACTTTCTGAAGGTATTTCATCCCTTCTTTACTGAGTTTTATTTGTAAATCAAGACTTTATAAATCAAATCTGTGCATATATAAGACATAGCTTGAATCATAAGAATTTTATTGACTACTGAAACAGTGCCAAAAACCTTCTGTTGCCTGTGAGTGGAACTGAGTCCATCAACAGGCTTCATCTATGTATAGTTTGATGTAAATGATAATGCTGCTGTGAGCAGGGATCGATTCAAGATAAAGCGAGGTTTGCTGTAGGCACATCAATACCGATTAAAATATGACTTGTTTCAGTCAATTTAAATACCAGGCAAAATATTGCTAACTTCTAGAATGCAAACAGCTTCGCTTCTGCGCAGACCCTGTACACTGCTCACTCCCTTCTCTGCAGTTTTATGTCCCTGGCACCTCCCTAGACTCATGTATCTGCTAGGAATGAGCTCATTAACATTGCTACATGGATCACCAGGTAATCCACCCATCCTTGTTAGTAAATTGCAGGAACATCTGGCTGCTTGGAGCATAGCTTTAACACTGTTTCTGCCAGCTCAGTTTGAATATAACTTCCCTTCATTTCAATCCAAAGCAAGTGTGAATCATTTTGCACATCTATTTCAAACTTATTTTGCATTTATTCCAGCACTGCTAGTCCTAGACACTGAACTTAAATGTCATGAGATTGAAAAATCAGAATCTGTGCCTACAACTGTGTATATGGATTTTCTTGTATGTAATTGTCTTACTATTTGAGCCCAAAGTGGTTTTTTTTTTTTTTTTAAGATAAAACTAGGAAACATGAAGGAAGACACCGTATTGGGTTTTATTATTACTTGGCTCCCAGTGAAGAAGCTTTAATCGTGAATGTTAACATACAACGTTCAGTGAAGTTGCAAGATGTGGCAGTCATGGTAGTGAAGAAGTGGTACGGTGTATACTTGGAGTCCAGGATCTAACAACTGTTTGGCTTGTATGATGTATTTTATAAGCTTTTTATTCTGTTTATTTCTTCTTCCAAAGGAAAGACTGATTCCAGTTGTTCCTCCGTGAACTGTGCCGAATTCCTGCCTGAATTGTGGTCACTGAAGGTACATAAGGCAAAATTCTGTAAGGATAAAATGAAAGAAAATGCCAGTAGAATGATTCCTGGAATGGTCTTCACCCCCTGAACTCTCTTTTGATAGTCAGGGCCACTGAAAGTTCCCCACACAATCTGGAGGCTTTGAGAGGAGAGGAAAAAGAAGCTGAGAAGAGTTAACATTAGTTGTATGCTGTGGTTTAGTGGTGGCTGAAGAGGCGGTGAGATGTGACTGTGGAGATACATACTGCTAAACTGCCTTGTGCTGGGAAGCCCTGTTGGGCCACAGGAGGACTTGTGGCTCTTGCCGGTAATGCCTCCAAGGAGAATTAAGGAGATGTCTAGAAAATAGGTTACTACAGAGGTAGGTTGCAGACTTGTATACCTTGGTAGCTAAGACTAAGGAGCACAAAGGGTCTGAAGCCTTACTGAACTCATGTTCTCTATGAAAGATAGATTTCTTGATGACAGGAGCACTGGACTGTGTATTTGTCACTTATTTGTTAGGTAGTTTCGGACAAGAGAAAAACAATTTGACATGTCCACATTCTCATCTGTAGAATGAACATCTTATGTGATTTCTTTATGGCACGTGTGATCTGATCACCATTAGTGAGAGACGAGTGTCTTCACTGAGATGCATGTCTACTGCTTACTGATGTATAGAAGCTTTCAGATGGGTTGTACTCCTGCACCACATAACCACTTGGGTACATATTTTCTTGCTGTTGCAGAATTCCTTTAACTTTGGATAAAATTGCAGTCTGCCTTCCTGAATAACAATGCAGAGTTAGAGACATATTCTGTCTGTAATACCTTGGATTTGAGGAAAATGCATTTAAAAACAAACCCAAATTCACATAAATGTTTTAAAAGTCAGGTCTGAAATTGGATCTTATTCAGTTTAGGTCAATAGTCTAGAAAGAAAAATTCAGAATAGGAGATGAATTGTGCTGAATATTTATTTCTTGGGGTTTCTCTAAGGCTTTTATTATGGGAGTTGAATCTAAAGAGTGGCTCTCCTAAATGCTATTAACGTATCCACTTTTTCTGTGTTCCTGTTAGTAGGAAGCAAATGACCTCAGTATTAGGAGGCAAGTTTGAAAACTGCACAAGGAATTACATGTTAAAAAGAGAGAGAGAGGTGTGCATACTTCCCCTTGAAGCTTTGAAAATGTATTTCTGCAGGGTAAGGAGCTTCTGAAGCTACAGCAAAAAATAAGGGTATTTCTTTCTTCTGTCTTTGTGCTATGTACTGAGATGTTTTGGGGAAAAGCAACAAGACTTCATATAAATACACCAGTATTCTTTGAATGTCCCCATTTCATTATTCCCTTAATCATATGCTGGAGAGCACAAAAGTAGTTATACGACTCTTCCTGGTTCTTAAAGAAAACTGCTGTGTGGGCTGAAAAGACGCCTAATTTGTAGACTGAAAGCAGAACTTTTCAGTTCTGGGTATATTGTATAATTGCTTACAATTTTGACAGGGTTAGCCTAGAGCGGAATGAAAATGTGTTGAAATTCATTTCTTGTGTAACTTCTCTGAAATAATCATGTGTTTTCCATAAGAAGTCAACTGGGTGGGCAGGAAAGATGTCCTTAAACTGATTGTTTATTTTTATTTTTATTTACTTTTTAATTATTTTTTATACTGCCTTTTTATTTTTCCCTACCATAGTGTGGACAAGTCAGTATTTACAAATAAATCTTACTAGCGATCTTTTCTCAGAGATTACACTGAAGTAAGGGGTTCAAAAAAAATACAAGTAAATAATAAAGTTTACAGTTAATGCATTGAGAACTGAGTTAGAGTTCAGAACACTGGTAAGCTGTTATGCTTACTCTTGAATGGCTAAGTCTTTTACCTTCCTTTCTGTGATGTGAAGATGAAAAATGTTTCACTTTTTGCATGTGGTTAAAAGAAGCAATAACCTGAAAAAACTCTGTTAATCTGAAGGATGGAATGGTAGTGAGATGGTAATATACAGAGAGGGAAAATATGTTGTTGTGGAACTGGAGAAACTTGGTGTTAACACTGAGAATTCAAACCGAACTATCTCTTGGGGAGATTTCTGTGTATTTACTTTATTGACTTCTGAATGGTAAGAGCTCAACATTCCCTATCAGTGACATAGGAGGATGTTTGATGAATTAGAGTTAACTAGTAAGTGGTTCTGTATCAGGAAATGTAGACCTCTCGTTCACCTAGTTTTGATCAAAATGAAAGATGTGGTTAGTAGGAGTATCTATTGATATAATAGAGCCGATATTAGCAAAGCTGGATTTCTATAAACGCATTCTGTTTTAAAAAGACTTGTGTAGAATATTTAAAATGAAGACAAGGTAATTTCAAAGCTGAATCAGTGACAGATGTCAAAAATGACTTTGAATTAAGTGGTGTCAATCGACAGCCAGAGGTTTGAGACTCCTCCTGAAAAGTTTGAGTCAATGGTGCTATTCTCAACAAAAATGACAGGTCAGATTACTAGTACGGAATAATCTAATTCTTAGGTTAATCAGCTGTAATTCAGCACAGCTAGTTTTAATACAGTCCTCTGTACGCTTATTTAAGGATATAGAATGTGGTCTATATAGACGGGATGGCTGAATCAGAAAAATTTAATGGTCATCACTGATGAACTCCCAAAAAAAAGAACTGAGGATGTATAGGTACTATTGACACAATCTGGGTTGAGACTATCTAGTTCTTAGGTGGGAGGAAGGGGAACATTGGACATTCTAAAAAGGCAAGCCACTAAAATGATCTAATATTTTAGGAGCTAGAATATGAGCTTTCCATTATGAGTTTTTAGAAACTTGTTCTGTTCAGTTGACATTAGAACATCTTGCATTGAAAAGAGTTCTAAGAGTGCCAATATACTAGGAATTTCAGAAAGAATTAAAAGAAAGTTCAGTGGCTAATGTTTGAGTTTACATTATTAAACCTTGAAATTAAAATGAAATATCCTGTAACTGAGGTTAACTAACCATTGAGAGCATTTATATAAAGCCATAAGAAGAAGATCTCAACTGGAATGTTTAAAATAACAACAAAAAAATCATCCATAAATGTAATCTAATATTTATGTTTTAAATTCGATTGGGGGCGGGGGGGATCAGATCATGAGATTACATGATCATAGCATTTCTTTGACTGTTAAATTGTGGACCCGTGAGATGGATCTCTGTGGCCAGCAAACCTTTCAGAACATTCAGTATATTTATTTATTTATTTTTGTTACATCTAGATGGTATCTTTTAAAAAAACAAAACAAAAAACAATAACAACCGAAAAACTTACATTTGAAGTTTCATATTTTTTTAATGCTTTTTTTGTTGTGTTTCATTGTGTCCATTGTGATTCACTGTTTTTTTTTTAATAACACTTTTTCTTTAAGGTATTTCACACACAAAAAAATACTTTGTGGCTGGTGCCGTATCAGGCAGCTTTCTGACATCAGTCCTATATTTCAAGATAATGTAGCTCTTTACTTCTGTGCAATAAGTCTGTTGTAAATTGAAGTTCAGACTCCACCTTCCCCTAAATGTGAGATTTAAATTTACAACTGAACTGTATCAAGTATTTTAAATGTGCTATATGCAATGTAGTATTTAAAAAACAAACAAAAAAAAATGAAAGGAGGAAGTAATCCACCTTAAACATCTTTCTGAAAATATTTGCCGATTTTTTTAACCTATTCATGTTGTGCTTAGAGAAGACCTCATGAATACAATGCTCTACTTGAAGGGTGTATTTGCTTGATATGCTTCTCATTATCTGCTGGTCTCTCTTTTGTCTCCATCTTTAGGAGAAGTCTAGACTGTAACTTTGCAGGAATTGTGAATTTGTAAACCTATTGGCAAAATAATGTTCCTAATAGCTGTGAAGTTTTACCAGTTTTCTTCCACTGTTTTTTCAGAGCTTAGTAAGTTTGTTGCCATCTTTAACTCACTTTTGCTTTTCTTTTATTGCTTATGAGCAGATTAAACTAGTAAGACATTAAAATGAAACTTTCTTCGATGTAGGCAGGCATCATAGAGTGCTTCTTAGGTATAAGGTGATAACATTTCCTACATCATGTTTATTGGAGTACTGTTATGACACATGTTGAGTAAAGAAAGAATGCATACGTACTACTAAAATACTGTATTATACAGTGACCAAAAGAAAAAAAAAAACAAAAACCACAAACCTTTGGATAACTGGTAAAGGCAACAATATGCAAAGAAAATGATCAGAGAGTTGTCCTTAAGATCCTATATATTTATTTATTTTTTGGTGCTAGTGTGAACTTATGCTTAATATAAACAGATGAAGTTAATTTGCAATGAGGAACACTTTTTGGGGAACGGAAAACTGAATACAGGAAACTAATGAGGAGTGGCTCCTTACAATTTAAACTTGCATACTACCTTCAACCAAATTAATCATATTTTCCTGGCCAGCAGTAGATGACAAATGTTTGCAATGCTGTTTCCTCAACTGAAAAATGTTTTTAAAATGAAGTACTTTTAAAACAGCCATACATTGCATTTAACAGCCTTATGTTTGGACACTTATTGGGTACTGTATTTACAGGCTTACCTCTACCCCTGTGGTGTTGAAGATCACAGTAAATGTAATTACCTTTTTTTTTTTTTTCCCTAAATGTAATTTTATTACTGCTCTGGGGGCAGCATTTAGTATCTGAATATTTTTTTGTATCTTTTTCCACACTAGACATAGATTATTGCCATTATTATGGTGAATCTGTATGTGTACTCAGATTTTGTCTGATATGTACCATTTTGCTGTAGCATGTGCTTTGACAGGTTTACTTTTTGTTGCACATTAAAGACGGCTTTTTAGTTTTACTAGCAATATATAGCCCCTCAATTTCTTCTATCTTCAGTTCAATGGATGATGATGTTAAGTATGCAATTAATTTAGCTGTGTATGCATGTCTGCACCCTACAGTTCTCCTGAAGTGCAGTTTGGGGGGTAAGACTGTTAGCTGCAGAACTAATATGACCACAAAATCGAAGTGGTCTATATATGTCAGCAGGAAGTTTTTATTCTGTGGTGGTTTATTTAATATGCTGCTTTTTGTGCTAATATTTGTACTGGGCTAGTATTCATCCTGTGTATTCATCTCATTTGCTTATCATAAATAATTAACAAAATAGTCTCCAATACTGCAAGATGCTGCCAGTTAAAGATGGTATTATCTTAATATAGAAATTTACTAATTGTCATATGGTTAAGGAAAGTAATGTGCACTTGTAATCCTTAAGAGCTTCTCGCTGCTTTGAACCGATACACTACTTCAGGTTTTTTTCCATCCTGAATAGACAAAAATTTCATAAAATTCTGAGTGAAAACATAATATTGGGAAATTAATTCAAGTGCAACTTTTAGTATAGTCATCTCTGCTGCTGCTTTGAAAGTGATACTGAGATGATAATTTCCCACAGGCCCTGTATGTGCATGTTGAACACTGCTGGCCTAAGCAGCAAGTAGTTTCATATGTCTTTCTGTCTTCCTTTGTGACACCTTCAGTAATAAGTGGTATTGCTTTCCATCACCGTTTATCCCTTCTTCGTGCAGTATGCTTTTTCTTTTGCAGTTTCTCTGAGATTTCAGTATGGTACTGTGATAAAGACCCTGTTAAAATCCAGATGAATTATATCCACACCATCTCCCCTTATCCTCCTGGTCTGCCGCTGTGCTGTAAAATCCTTTCAGGTTAGATTGTGCCAATCTGTTTTCCTCAGACTCTTGTTCTGTCTGTGACTCAATAAGTTCTACATAGGATGCCTAGAAATACATTAATAGGTTTTTATTATTGTGCTTACTTAGTATTGTACCCCTATTCCGAAGCAAGTTCAAGGGTTGAAATGCATTTCTGAAGCATGCTAGACATGAACATTAAGACTGAGGCTTCTGAAGATGCCTGAGGGATCCAAATGCCAATGTCCTGTTAAACTGAGAAGGAATAAAAAGTGTTTTGATTCCTTAGTGTCACTTATTTTCCTGTTAGGCTGAATATTAAGATCTGTACAAACAGTCTAATATCTCATTAAATTACATTAGTGTCAGCAGAATAGGCTTGGTTTTCTGCACTTAAAGCCATATGCTGAAAAATACCAAGTTTGTCTTAAAAGGTTTTGTTTGTATTTTGCCTTCGCATAAGCAGGAATCTGCAACTTAAAAATATTAGCAGCATGTTAAATCATTCCTCTCTTTTTTTGTTTTTCCGTCTTCTTTTCCTGAGATTCACCCAGAAGAGCCAGGCTTCACTTTACTGCAGCAGCAGCTGCTGTTGGGGGCAGCCTCTGTGGTGAGAGGGCTGAATGCACTGGAGCGTGTGCTTAGTAACTTGTGTAAATGTCAGATTTTAATCTGTTTCTGTATGTAAATCAAAATCTTCAAACCTAAAAGACAGCTGTTGCTCCAGGGGGACTAGAGGAGGGACCTTAACAAGAAAGAATAAATAAATGAAACCTTGAACGTTGCTATAGACACCACCTTGATTAACAACTGTTCGTTTTAAGATAATAAAAACTGTCCTGGCAAGTTGATGATGGTAGTTTTCTAAAATGGATTCTTCAAAATGTATGTGTTGACATTATCAATCTCACTGAATTCATAGCTGGAAGAACTAATAATTTAGACTTTAGTTTTGGAAGGTTAGAGAAAACACAAAGGATCCAATCCAGTTTAGTCTTTTCACTAGTGGATAAGTACCTTCTTTTGTATGAAAACAATACATGGTATCTTAAGAAAAATTACAAGTTTTTAAATCATCATATGTCAAGAAACCTTGAATATACACTGTGTGTAATAGTTTTTTACTTGAAATAAGGACAAAAGTGGATGAACTTGTCCAATGTTTCAGACTGTCCAATGTCCAGTGTTTCAGACTTCATGCATATTTCTATATAACATTGCACAGATGAAATATTCTGCCCATTTTCACATTTATAATTCACTTTGTGCAATGAATGTTAATGAATGTATATTTCAGTGTTAATCTACATTACAAAACATTCTTCATAGTTATTCTTCCTGGATGGGTACTTAGTTTTTCTGTCTGTAGACATGCATTCGATCATACTACCTGTAAAAACAGTTTTTAGTGTAATTAATGATTACTTATAAAAGTTTGGATTTACAGAAAACTTTTAATACATCAATTTATCATTTCTGCAAATTGTGCTAAGCCTCATTCAAAATCACAGAAACATCACAAACAAATCTTCTGAGTCCTAATCAGTTGTGAAAACTTGGTACATTTTCTCAGCCTCAGAAAGGGGTGTCCTCCCTTAGTTGCAAGTATATTTAAGTGAGTTGAGATTTATTCACATAGCTCTCCAGTAGGTCTCAGGACTCCATAACAAGTCTAGTGCAGCATTGGGAAAATAGTGAGCTTTTCATGATGGAGAGTATGATTTCTGTGCCTCTCAGGTATTAGCTATTTACAGCCAGAAGAGGTGTGAAATAGACCATGTTTGCTCTGCCTTGTGTTACCCTTTAATGTTTAATACTACTTAAAAAAGAATGTGTGTATTTAATGCTAACAAATCTTTTATGTTGTATTTCTTTTAATTCTAAATTAATATATCCAGAATAGCTCTGTCCTCTTTTTTTTGTTTTGTTTTAAACCTATTGACAAGTATGCTGTATTAAAAATATTTGGTGATAAAAGCAGAAAACAAATATGAACAATTAACGCTTCTACAGCAGCCTTTAAAGTACCTGTAAGCATGTCTGCCAGCGTGTGACTTGTATGAAGGAGGTACATCAAGTGTTTTTTTAAGATGTGGTGCATGAAAACTTAGATAACTCTCAAGTGCATGAGATGTCTATGTTGTGACATGCCTATGTTTCACACTTTTTGGGTGAAATGGTCTTAAATAGAAAGAGTAACCTCTTGTTGAAGTCACTTGATTATTTGAAACAACTATTTCCTGTAGCTTTTTATTTAAGGTAATTTATATTTATTTAAAACTTCCAAAGACCAGTGGTTTTCTTACAATACCATAAAAATCAATTAGTCTTTGTACTCAAGTTCTGGATTCTGTATCATAGAATGACTACAATGAAGTTGCTTTCTAATATAGACTTTATATTTTTTAATGGTCTAGTTTAAATACTTTTTTTTTTTTTTGGGGGGGGGAGGGGCCGACTCAAGATGCATGTGCTGTTCAAGTTGAAAACAGTGCTTTCTAAACATTTCCTGTTTTTTCCTCCCTTTAAACTGGGCAAATAGTTCTGAGGTGGGCTCCTGTTCCATATCTAAATATAAGCAGTTGTGTGATTTCACAGCCTATGGAAAATATTGGCAGTACTTTAGAATATCTTAACTATTTCTTCCCACTTCAGGAACTGAAATGCATGGAATTAAATACTGAACTCCTGTAAAGCACAAGGCTTTTAGTCATGCAGCATTTTGGAAGCTGTCATCCAGACTGCATGCTTCCTACCTCATGCTACACAGCAGAGAAATCCTCAGTCTATGCATCAGTTAACTATCTTAGGAAATAACATCACTTTATCCTTAACTAATTACAAGGTAATTCTCACCATGTCTTTCTGTAGCTTACCCTTTAGTCATGCTGCTGTTGCTGTTCTTCAGGTGCTTTCACCACCCCCAAACCCTGTGACTCTCTTAAACCAAGGCACTGCTTACTTGTGGAAGTGATTTATAAACACTTGCCTGTGAAGCCCTCCTGAAGTCAAAATACTTCATCTCCGCTAGGTGTTTCCATTTAACCAGATGTCATGATTCACCATGCCCACAGAACTGGAGAGTAAAGCATGTTGGGTGCTCTGCAGCTACTGGTCACACCCAGAAGAGAAAAGCTCCACCTTGACTCGTCCTGACCTGCCCCCTCATTGCAGCTTTTTGCCTTTTTCTTCCAAGCCAGTGGTTTCTCTGTGACAATTGTCCTTAAGGACAGTCCTGTATTGGACTGCTGACATGTTTATTTTTTCCTTTAATAGGCTGCTGTAATGGGACCTTGAACAGTGTGTGGCTCTCCCAGGCCAGTTATGGAGAATCAGTCTGTGGATTGTAGAGATTTTGATGTCTTTTGAATGACTACGAATATATAAGGTTTTTCTGTAGTAGCGATTTTTGTATATTGAGTATAATGTTGAAGATTCTCATTATTTCCACGAGTATTCTAGGATCTATGGATTTCTGCCTGAAACTGTAATCTCAAAAGATCACACCTGACAATGTTTTGCCAGTTATCCATTTGGTTAAAATTAAAAAAAAAAAAAAAAAAGTGGCAGGTCTTTGTTTTGTTTGGACTGGGTGGGAGGAGAAAGAACCAAACTGTAGGAAACTGGGCTCTCTCTTATTTCTTTGTTCTCTTACAGTGAGAGTAGATGTTGAAAAAGTCCAGTCAACTTGTGCTGCTTGTTACTGGATTTTTTTTATGTATCTCACCTGACAGAGGCTCTCCTTTATTTCCTGTTTAAGTTTTCCTGCTAAGTAGTACAAGGAAAGAAAATAGAGACATGTATAGGTCTGTTCTGAGCAAAGCACTGGATTGCAGCTACCATAGGTGTAGGTTTCTCAGTATCTTCCATCGTCAAACTGCTACAGACCCATTCAGAGGTTTTATGTTCTTGTTTGTACTTACTGTAAAATTAGACCTGCTTATTTCCCAGATTTATGATTTAATGCTTCAAGGTTTTGAGGCCCTCTGGGAGTTACAAGAGCCAAGCTCCAATTCTCTGCTATTTTGATACAATAAAAAAACATTCCTTTGTTAGAGCTCTCGATTTCATGGGCTAGTAGGTTTTTCTACTAAATGGTGGAACTGTGTAAGCATCTGCTTTTTAAGCCCTCCTCTATAGTAAGATAATGCTGACAGTAACTACTATATCCAGGCTCCTTGTATTCTTTTCAAAAGCCCATGCTCACTGGCAGTATTTCTACAGCAATTTACTTCCAGCATTTTTTTTTTCCCACTTATTTTAACACTACAACTACAACCAAAATTTTCTGGGGAAATCTATTTCAAACAAAGCTGTGCTTTCAGAAAGCTAACTAGGAATCTTATGCCATTCAAACAAAATAGTACAACAATATATGATTGACAGCTAGACCACTAATGACAGTATGGTGAATCAAAGCTGAAAGGGTTTTAAGCAGTCTGAAAATAGAAAGCTTGGATTTGGAGGATTTGATAGGTGATTCAAGAAAGAAGAATATAGGAAAAAAAAAAACTGGTAATCTGTTTTAATTGAAAGCTTAGACCGTGTTGGTGGTTGCAGTCAGGTCATGGATACTTTCCTGTAGTTAAACAACTTGCTAAAAGGATTGTTTTCCTTTTTTTTTTTTTTTTTGAAGTGTGTGTGTGGGAAAGCAGGGGGAAACATCAAAACAAGTATGCATTCAGATGTAAGCGTTCAGATAAAGGAAACTGTTAAATACTCTCTCAGAAGCAGGTTCCTTTGTTAGTGTAGTTATGTCTAGGTTCTCTGAGTAGGCAAGTGGGTTACTGAGGACTAAAGTTTAGATTAGTTGAAATCTTTTGAATCTGAAGCAAATATTAAAGGTAGAGTGCCTTTGTGGGGAATAATGGCATTTTGCTGCTGCTGTTCTTATTTGTTATTTTTCCTACTGACTCTAAACAGGGATTTTCTTTCATGCACTGATGTTTGGTTAGGTGGTTTGAGCTTCTTAAGAATATCAGCTCCTGTCTGAATAGGCTTTAGGGCAACCAAACTTTAGGTTTGGCTATAAATTTGCATTCCCTTCTCTCAGTATGTCTTTATGGTCTATGGGAATCTATGTTAGTATTTACCTGCTAATGTTTCTCCCTGAGTAGTTTTTTCTTCTCTTGGAAATGCTCTAAGGCATACTTTGCCTTTTAGGCTGTGCCTAGGTGGGAGAGAAATCTGCTCACTATTTGGAATTTTTTTGTTTGTTTTTGTTTTGTTACTCTTGAGGGGAGAAAGATGGAGTGGGAGGAGGAGAGCTGGGCCCTGGGGTTTATTGTATCTGTGTGTAAGAGGAGATAGTCTTATTGAGTATTATCTGAGTTTGGGGACTTCTTTGCTGTATTTAGCATTCTAGTTGTAGTTCACTTTATTCTGATGACCTTTATAGGGATAGCTCTGTTCCCCATCTTTTATTTTTATCTTTCTGCATTTTCAACTTTTATATTTAGGCAAATAAAAGGAGAAAAGATGTAAGGCTGTGGTATACAACTGACAGCAAGACCCCATTTACACTTGCCGATGACCAGCACAGATACAGTATTATTGTGTCTTCTTTTACAAATGAAACTGCCAACAAATAGATCATGCTGTGCTTCTTTTTATAGTGTTCCCCCAAGATTCAGGTGTGATAGAAAAAGCATGAAAATACAGATAACGGATAACACAATATGTTGGAATAGGGAAGCATTTGTCACTAAGACTACACTCAGATATGCATGTGTAAGCCCCACAGGATTTGAAGAAGCTTATCTGAAGGCAAAATCTAGCCATCAGGAGGAGAGGGGAAAAAAGACGACTTTGGTTTGTTTTGGTAGACTTGTCTCTTTTGGTCATTCTAGCCTACAGAAAGCCCTAAGGCTTTTTGCTGTCTACCATGCTATATAATATAACCTTTTCATGGTAATGGCTTACTGAAATAATTACAAATTTATGTTGTCATATTACCCGTTCCCCTGGCAATTCCCCAGCTCCACCCCCCCCCCCCCCCACACCTTCCAAACTGTATTAAGCTTGACCAGGATCCCAAAGATTACCCATGCCAGCCCTTTGAGAAAAAGCAATGTCACAGGTCTCTTTTGGGCTCATCTTAGTGAAAATCCAGTAAAGCTTGCTGCATAACTACTTTAGAAATATACTGATCTAAGGTGTGGGGGAATGATATCCACTCCAGGGATAACCTCTCTCTGTATAAACACTGACCTCTACACAAGAGACTGTATCAATATGGTGAATGTATTCAGGTATAGTCAGCATGTATCTGTTAGGGACATGCATAGATTTCAGTGCTTGTGAATGCAACGTTCAGATTTCAGTGTGCATGTGTGTGCACGTACCAATATAATGACCTTTAATTTAACTGTAAAATAATGTGGGACTTAAAGACAGTATAAAATTTTACTGGCATGTCTGACATAATTGTACTAATAAATGAATTAAATTAATTAATACAAAGAAAAATCCTACTTTCAGTCTTCCTGCCTTGCCACACCATAGTGTATGTCGAGAGATGTTGATAAAGATTATAAGAACTCTAGTCTGGAGCCACCTAAGGATGTTTTTTATGTCATTCTGCCCTTAAGACTTGTGAATGCCAATTTTCTTAAATCTGACTGTTTGGGTCACAGTGATGATCTATTCTATGTCTCTGGACAAGCCACTCTGATTCTCAATTGTAACTTTCCTCTGTGTGTGTGGGGAATAGTGATGTTTAAGTAAAATGTTTTAAAGTCTTTGGATGGGAAGAACCATAATAAACTAAATATAATTACTATTTCTGAGCCATAAGACCACCATATAAAAAATATTTGAAGTAATTTGTAAAATCAGACACTGCTTTAGGTTAAGTACGGTGTCTCAGCTGTTTCTAGGAGCAGAAACATGTTTATTATGCCTTCCAGGAAGGCCATTCATCTTCCCTCTTCAAGTAGTTTATGGATCCTGTTTATTAGCTTTGTTGGGCTAAGAGAAAACAGACGTAACTGTGCCACTTTTATGGGGAGGAAAAAATACTGTTACTCAGCTCAAGAATACTGAATTATATTTCTTCTGGGCTTAAAGTGGGTATAATTTTGCAAATAATTTCTGTGTAAAGTATTGAAGGAGGTATTAAGTTTTGTTTTTTTTTAATAATCAAAAACACATTAAAACATCTATATTGCATAGAATGCTAGAAGTCAAAGTACTGACCAACATGTGATGGAAGGCAAAAAACTAAGGTGGATAAAAGACCTTGAGTTGAATTAGCTTCTTGCAGTCTTGATGCATGTGTGCATCAGCCTTTCTGTATACAGTCTGTGAGACCTCATGTCAGCACATATTAAAATAAGTGCTAACCCTCTGTAAAGATGCCTACTTCCAACTGTCTGTTCTGATTTAGATTTTTGAGTAGTCTGATGTATGATCTGCTTTAAAAGGTTTTAGCATTAGAAGTTTCAAGTTAAATAAGATGCTAAATACAGTGTTGAAAGAACTGCATAGCCCACTTTGTCTTCACTATTGGCTACAGGTGAAGAGCAGAGTGCTACTTGTCCAGGATGGCCTCCAATGTTTAGTGGATCAAGGGCATACCAGGCCAGTGGTAGTGTATAAGCTTTATGATGGATTTGTTTTCTATGAACTTGTCCACTAGTCCTTTGAACTCAAATTTCTAGTATCCACCCCAGGCTTGCAAGGAGCTAGCTTAAAATATCAACTAGTTGAGGCTTCAGAGAATAAGTTGAAAAGTTTTAAATGTTAAATTTTAATTATGTATATTATGTTGACCCTGTTAACATTCTTCAGCAAAGCCTTCAGACCTTTCTTCGCTGGAATGAACTGATCCTTTCTGCAAGAAACTGGTGTTAGGGTAGTGCTAGGGAATTGCTACGTTGTGGAAAAAGTGACTGGCTTGCATGTGGGAATAGGGGAAATTCTTCCCATAGGTACTAAGAACAGAAAGGGCAATAGGTGCTAGTGGCTTATTTGAGTCTTTTGGATTTAGTGACACCAAAGATCCCTACTATGCTGTGAAGGCTGCAGTTTTGGTGCCATTGCCTCTTCATAGTCCCGCCTGTGTAGGAGGCAGTGCTGAAGAATGAGGGATGGAAAAAAAAAAAAGAGTAGTGCTTCACTTTTTTCATTTCTCCCTCTTCTTTCAGGATAAATGGACAATGAGTTTTCCTAGTTTGTTAATGTGGGTTTTGTAGATTTGCTTAGTAAAGCATTGCTGAAAAGATGGGTAGTTTAGTACCAGCACATTGTAAAGAAATACTGTGAATGACATTCACAGCTGATATGGTATTCTTTAACTGCAATAAATCATCTGAACTGTAGTGTCTGTATTTTTATCCTACAGGATACATATTGTACTTGCATAAAATCTGATATGTTAAACTTTATATGCTTTTGACTCCAAAAATACTGTGTATATCAATATATACAATGTGTATCTTCTTCAGTCTTTCATAGACTAGAGTAACTGACTTGGCTTGAGTAAAGCATATATTTATTGAAAGCCAACGACATCTTTATAGCAGTTTTTGTTCCCCTTTCAGCAAATGTTTGCCTGCACTGTTTTTTTTATTATTTTTATTTTTTTATTTTTAATCCAGAAATTGTGTGAATGAACTTTATGTGCAAAACCAGGTCTGCATGAGTAGTTTGGTATTGGAAATGTTTACATAACTATAGAATGACTTCTGCACATTGAGGACAGACAGTATTTAGAATCAAAAAGGGGATAGTTTGTAGAAAGGAGGAGGTGGAGCAGAAGGCTGAAGTGTATCTATTTGTTGCATTTTTAATCAAAAGATAATACTTCTGATCTAACTTGTTTTTCTGTTTTCAAGAATTTCAGTACTACTGTACTAAATCTAACATTGATTTGGAGATAGACTACTTAATATTTTATTAGACAAGCCAAAGCAAGAAGCCAGAATACCCCAGTGTCATTTGAAGGAACAGTGGGCAAGTCCATTGACTAGGTTGATTTGGATTTACAAAAACACCACATAGGATCAGAGTATCAAGAAATGGGCCACAGTTTGTGTGTTTTTAAATGCATCCATAAATACATATGTTGAAAGGTTCTGTGGTAAAATGAACCTGTGATTCAACTTGATTCTTAGTTTCTTGTTGAAGGTGTTTTTTTTTTTAATTTTGTTTAATTTTAATTTATTTTTTTTTAATTTTAATTTAATTTTAATTATTTTTTTAAAATTTGGTTAAAATAGAAAGCAAATTATTTAATTGTGAAGATCTGAGGATATGTATGTATCTAATATGGATGTGTAACAGTGCAATTTTTTTACCAAAGTTAATTTTTTTTTAATCTGAGCAACACTGCACTATATTTAAATATGAAAATAAAAGATATGCAAGCTTATAATGGATTTATTTGGTTTAATATGTAACAAGGCAGAAAAAGCTATGATAATTTCAAATGTTAGCATCCACTAAAGATCTGTTACTGCATCCCCTCTTACTACTTAAACATGGTATTTTTTTATTTTTTTTTACAATCTCCCTCTACAGTGGGCAATTTTGTTTCAAAGGAATTTTTATTTTCAAAGGATTACTGAGGATCTCCTTTAATTAGCTTTCAGCAGTTACATAAACTTCATTGGTTGAGTGAACAGTGAAGTAGATGAGGATTACTCCTCTCTGCTTTGTGAAGACTCAGATATGTGGATAGCAGCACTATGCGCTACCATAACTTGCTCTCTTTGTTGTGTAGCCAATTTCTAATACATTTAGCTTATTTTATTTAAGGCTCGTATTGAATTATAACAATATCCCCAAAGGAATTTATGCTATTTTATTTATATGTATTTTAAAATAGCTTCAAGTTAGTGATTTCAGCTAAAATTGTGCAGGTAGCCCTAAAATAGCATATTTGGAAGAGGCAGAAGTTACTTAGAAAATGCATTCTTTTGGTCATTTACCACGTGAAATCTGACATCTATCATTTTAAGTTTTTATTTTTGACCCAGTCCAGCTGCTGACATGTTTTCTCTGTCTGGATTCTATCATTAAAGTTTTTAGCTTTCAGATACTTCCTCATGAGAAAGTTCATTATGAGGTTGGCTTCTCCAAAGGTCTCTCCCTGACTAACAGAACCTGGCTTTCAGTTGCTGCTAGGTTCCCTGGACTGATTTTATAAGTCCAAGGTTACATGCCTCACCAGTCCCATTCTTGTGTTTCTGAAATTTTGGTTTGTTTCTGGTTTGTTTAAAATTAAGATTTTTTTATTATTATTTTTTTTAAGTGGACTACATCTGTATCAAAATACCAGTACTTTGTCTTCATTTACATTTTCCTGAGGAGATTGCTTGCTCCTCCCAGTAATTTCTCCAGTTGTTCCACCTGCTTATAAGCTGTGTTTTATCCAGTTCTGGTAGGTGATGACCCATCTATACAGCTTGAGTTGTGAAAGCCAATTGCAACAGGGAAATCTGCCCAAATCTACAAGTTCAATTTATTAGTAGGGCAATGTGCAAATAAACAACCATGATTGTCACAGCTGTTTCACATCTCTGAAAAGAGGGCAAAAATTAGGTGAATAAGTCTATGCAAAGCAACTAGTTGAGCTAGGTTGATTATATTACAATGTAAAGAAGCAAAATATGATTAAACCATTCAAGATCTCTGAAGGGATGTTCAGTGGCAAAATTTAAAATGTTATTCAATGTTTTCCTTCTGTGGCATGGGCTATCAGTACAACTCCAAGACTCTGGAAACTGAAAAAGAAAAGTTATTGAAGCTAGCAAGAAACTATTTGATGGCAGTAATGACGGTTTTGCATCCATCTAGTTCCTTTTATACTGAAGGCAACCTTTAAAAGTATTCAGATCACGTGCAGGAATCATTTCATGCACTACTGAAAAGCTGTGAAACAAAGGCGCTGCTCAGCTGCACAGCAACCCAGTCTGATCTGCATGGGAAGTTCAGAGTGACAAACTATAATTACCTGAGGTAGTCTGGCCAAGACACCAATATCAACTATCTTGCACTTACAAAGACAGCCATGGGATCTTTAGCAGTAATCGTAAGTGCCTGGGTTCTTAGGTTTGCAGCTCATCTCTCTTTCAGAGAGATGAGGTTATATCCCCACTGAAACAACAAAAATTGAACATTCACTGCCTGGGGTCCTATCTGTCTCCTGTGTTTAGGTCCCCATCATACAACACAGGGGGAGTGGTAGTGGTGCTGCCTAGAAATTAGACTGTGCAGGCAGAGCATGAATCTTGACTCCTATAGCTGTGCTGCCAAAAAAAAAAAAAGAGAGAGAGAGACTTTTTCCATTGAAGCTGTACTCCTGTACTCGAGCTTGATCTCATCTGGAAGCAGGGGGAGAGCTTGAGTCTCCAGCCTTGCTGGCAGGGTTGTGTCTACACTGAGCACGTAATGGGGTGTGCCTGTGCAAGGGTTACCTGCCGCTTTACTTGTTCTCTGCGGGATGCTGTAATTCTCTCAGACCAGATGGTGCGAATGCTCCTTAATTGATTTTGATCAATATGAGCCTTGTTTTGCAAAAACAGACTTTCTGAGCTGTTTAAGTACTCTGGTGCCTGCTGACTAGGCTTGCATCAGGGTGACCTCACAGGCAGCTTGGTCTGCAGGTCAGGAAGGCTGCAAGGTGCAGCGAGGAGCACGAGCTGCTTCTGCCAGTGTGGTCTCTCTGACTTTTGGGATGTTGCTTATAAACATGTATTGTTTGGAAATATACTTTGACAAATTTGTGTAGGTAATTTTCGGTTTGGCTTGGTAGGAGGTGCTGGGTAGACTTTGCTAGCTGAATTTAATGCTCAGCCATTCTAATTCAGCAGCTAATCAACTGGGTCAGTGATGATACAAAATAAATACACTGTGAAAACAAAATGGTTTTAGCATATTGGGTCTTAACTGCCTTTAGGGTTTTACATGCTTTGCTAAATTGAAATTTCATACGCAGAGAATACCTCCAATAGCGCAGTGGCTTCTTAATCCCATGCTTTTGTGATAAGTTCCTTTCTAGAGGAGAAAATGAAATGTAAACTTAATTGCTTAAACTCTGAAAAATGCTTTTCTTTGAACTCAATGAAGCACAAAGATGAATAGTTTATTACTAAAGGGAATTTAGCTTTATTTATGACTGCTTGTACTGTGAAATTGGTTGTTTGTGATCTCTAAAGACTTGCTTTCTTTTCAGGAATATTGCAGTGTAGCTCAGACTACAGTGGAAAGCCAGACTGTCAGAAAATTACAGTCTCTAGGACTACCTGTTTCTGTATTTATGTGAATATGGAGCTTTAACAACTTTAGTGTTCAAAGCAATGAAATTCTAGAAAATCACTGAAATGTAAAATACCCAACACTGATGGCCCTAAAAACAATTATTCTGTAATACTAGGTAAGTGTTGATCTACTGGTGCTACCACTACCTTATTTAGGTCTCCAGTGCTGCTAGACAGGCTTTGAAAAACAGTCCAAAATATAGCTATAATGAAGCCAATTCTGCTTGGTGGACAAATACATCCTGAGAAAAATACTTCATGTATTTGTGACACTTTTACCAGTGAACAGTGCCTGGTGACTTACTGCACAGGAAAAGCGTAGACCAATGTTCAGCATATGTGCATGCATTTCCCAGCTGTTCAGAAAGTTTTCATCTGCATATGTAACCAGCTAAAATAGTGTTCTTTCTGATGTAGTGGGATAAATCAAGGTTTTGGGGTATATCAGCGTTTCCTAGGCCATCTTACTATGTAGAAGTAGTGTCTGGGAAAAAAAGTCTTTGTTTTCTCTTTCAGAATAGCTAAGGAGGTCAGGAAGCAAGTGTAATCACGAAGTATGTTAGATGTGTTAGAACTAGAAGAATTGCTGTTGTTTTTCAAGATGTTGGTAAAATGTCCTGTAGAGTGTTGTGTCCTGCTCTGGTCAGCTTTGAAACCAGCTTTCAAACTGGTCTGAATGCAGGGAAGGGACAGTGGGCTGATCAGAGAAGCAGTGAGCTTCCCTTGCCCAGAGATATAAAGAGCCTGATTTGTTTAGCCTTGACAAGAATGAATGGTTAACCTTTGCAACAACTTTCCAATAGAACTGGGTGGATACAGAGACATTGGAGGAGGTAGGAAAGCTGACACTTCTTAAGATAGTGTTTGATAGCTTGGTAAGTGGGATTATATATAAAGGGTAAAACCACTAAAATAGCAGAACAGGGAGACTGATGCAAGAAGCAAATTCCAGGTCTCTGTTCTTGTGAACAGATTGGTTTCAGCAAATACCTTAACTCTAAGAAAAAAATATTAAAGGGCTTTAAATTTATTTTATTTTAGGAAATACATCTAGTATCTTTGCTTACCTTGCAAAAAGCCTGTTTCAATAATATGTATCATAAGAAGTGGAAATTTGGTATATACTTGTTGCTTCCAGAGCAAAAACTAGAGTGAAACTCAAAAAGAAACAAAGCATCTTAAAGACGATATGGTTCTGTTCAGCCTT
Organism: Anser anser; assembly: GCF_964211835.1. Classification (NCBI taxonomy): domain Eukaryota; kingdom Metazoa; phylum Chordata; class Aves; order Anseriformes; family Anatidae; genus Anser; species Anser anser. The sequence goes on from NC_139720.1 coordinate 88,955,086, forward strand.
GGCCACACTACAATTATTTGCTGGTTACTCGAATCTTGGTTTTGTTTGGTTTTAACTTATACCAGTAGAATCTTTTTTTCTTCTAAAACACAGCTCCAATGCACAGAATGGGTGTACTGAGGATTTCTGATAGAATTCAACACATAGGTAGAAAGCACTGTTGTCTGCATGGCCATGAATGTTGTTTTCAACAGTTATGTATCAAAAAATCATTAAACTAACTGAAAATATCCATGCTCTGGATCCACAAAGTGTCACACACAATATGCAAAGAGTCTGAATATCTTGTGCGTTTTTGTTTTATTTTTACAAAACAGCTGTGATGCTGTAGTGTTACATTTCCATGAAAGAATAATACATTAGGTTTCACGCAACACCAGCAGCTACTGAAATCATGATAGTGCCACTATTTTGATACAAACCTATTAACGCTTTTTAATGCATTAACACAACTACCTAATGTATCATATGGGCCACCGGCCGTTAACTCATTTTCAATTTATTGCATTTGAATTAAGCAATAGCCTTTCTAGCACATAAAAGTGATGGAGCATGAAACCTTTCAAAGATGCAGAGGACCATATGCTGCTTGGTGTATTTACGCTTGCTGGGTGTGTTTTCATCCTGTGTCTTGGTTTTGGCTGGCAGCTAGCTTGCTTAAACTCTGGGAACACGGATCATGTTGCTAGCACTATTCTGACTGCTTTGCTCCTAATCCTTTGCTGTTGGGAGCATGTGCTTGGTGTTTTGGCTTAGAGATTGTGCAAAGCAAGCTCACACCTGTCTGTAGCATAGAGCATAAGTATAGTCATTATCCGTACATCTGTAGTACTTATGGTCCTCCTGCTGCTAGGCATGGAGTTGGAATTTTTAAAGCAATAAAAACCAGCACATGAGTGAAGTTGTGCACAATGTCTGCAAGAAAGGGTAAAACAAATTGAATTACCTTGGTATGTGAGGTGTTTGGTGCAAGGGTTAAATGGCATTGACAGCGATATAGTAGGTTCACTCATCCTCTTATAAGGGTATTTTTACCCAAGTATCTCACTTGCAATGTGAGTTGTGCCCTAGAAAAGTGATTCTCTTTTCTGATGGAAAAAAGTATTTAGAAAGAAAGATGAGGCTGATTCCAAGTGAAACTGCTTAAGAAAGCTTGCCACTCAGATATTCAAAAGTCACCTTTGTGCATGTTAGAAATTTGAATTTCACTTTTATTTTTCTGCTGGGAAATTGCCAAAAACAGCACAAAAAAAAATCACTGAATTTCACAAGAACCTTTTCATCATTTTAACATTGCTCTTGTTCTTGCAAAAGATACTTTATAATGGGATATCAGTCCACTCTGTGTGTGTGTGCAAGTAACTTCTTATTCATGCACATGTGAAAATGGAAGAATATGCTGAATGCAGCTAGGTGCATCTTTCTCCTGTATCTAGGAGCACTCAATATTTTCTGTTAATTCTGGATGAAAGTTTAGTTACTAAGACTTACTTATGCTACCAAGTAAATAAAAGTAAACATCTGTAGATAGAATTAGTATTTCAGGTGATTAAAAAAAAATTGTATAGGGGATTAAAAAAAACAAAACAATATTTTTTTTTCATAAGTACAAATGCAAGATAATGCTAGTACACGCATGCAGGTTGAGAAACAGACTGTACTGATTCTTCACAGTACATCAGGAAAGAAAAAGGAAATCAGTGCTGTGTTAATGTGGCAAGGAAAACAAATGCTGTGGTGGGATATGTGAAATAAGATGTGAATACATATATGCTCCTCCCAGCATAGAACATGGTTGATAGTGTTGGGAAATACATTTACAGACAGATGTAGGCTAGTTAAGAGAAGAGCACTGACAAAGTTTAGAAGATCAGAAAATCTAGAAAGACATGGCTGTGAGAAAATCTTGAGTAAGCTTCAGGACTGAAAAGAGAAAGTACCACAGCCTTGAAATAAATTCTTCCATATAGAACAAGAAAGCAAACCTTTTTGCCCTGTGCATGGTGAAAATAACAAGCAGATGCTCATAATTGCAGCAAGGGAGATTAAGGTGAGATATGAAGAAAAGTTCTCTGATCATTTTTATGATCCTATAATCACCTTTTGGCTCATTTGTTTTCAAGCTGTTCTATGTAACAAATGATTTGCTGAATCTTTCTCATCAAAGGCTTTCTTTTGTATTCTGAATTGTTTATAAAACAGCTAGAAATGAAGGACAGCTTTTGCATTTTGGTAAATCTAACAGTTTGTGTAAACAAAAATTTTCAAACCATTGGGCATATTCAAAAAGTAACACAAACTTCCAAGCAGAAAATTAGAACAAATTAATTGGGTAAATTATTTTCTGTGAATCATTCGCTTTAGCTTTATTTCAAAATTTTACTTATTATTGATCATTAATTAGAATAATGGTGCTATATGCAAAATTAATTGTGTTTATTCTTAGGACAGATATTTTGCCATTGCTTTAAAAATGTGCATCTTTAGATGTGCTTCTGAACAGTCAGTTTGCACATTGATAACTGTTAATGTTGTGCTAAAACCTATACAGTATCATTCTGTGGATGCTGGAGAAGTAAGGCTAAGTAAACAAGATTAACTGCAGGCTGTGATGCTAAACATATTCAATTATTCAAGCGAATGTTTCTCTCCCTTTCAGCTAATGAGAAATTTATGGATTAGCCTTTTCCACCTTCCCTGGTGGTTATTCCCTCCTATTGTTAAGAAACTAGGGATAATATAATCAGATGCTCACTTGATTTCTATCAATAAGACTTCAAATGGCATTTTTAGAAAGCAGCAGCCAAATTCATCCCAGGTGTAACATCACCAAAATCAATAACGTAGCAGTGATGAATATTGCTGCGGAAAACTGCATAGATCACTGCAACATGTCTGTATGATCACTTTGACTTAAAGGATTTCTTAATTTACAAAACACCTTATTATAATGACATCACAAGACTCAGTGTTTATCCAAAAGCTTTGTTGAGAACAGGGACAGTCTGTAGAGAATCAACAGGAACCCTTGCTGACCTCAGTAAGGTGCTGCCTGGGTGCCTTGGCATGGTCAGAGCCCATTTTGAAGGTGTGTGCTGTTAAGGGCTGAAGGGCAAGCTGTGGTCGTGCTCCTTTGGGCAGTTCTCATCTGTGAGCTTCTCTGGTGGTAGGAGAGCTTCATGTGGTTCCTTAGGAGAGGCTGGAGTAACTGGGAGACACGGGTAAGCTAGGACATGAGCTGTAGTAGCTCTTGCAGACTGCAACCTCCAACAGTTATTTGAAAAGGAAAGGGTCCCTGGCATGGGCCAGGGCTATGCAGGAAGCTTGCTGACAAATATACAAAGTGCAGGATCATCAGCCAGTGTCCGAGCCCGCACCAGTTCTTCAGGGACAGACATACCCACAGTTATTGAGCTGACTATAAGTATCGAACTCTTCTACCTCCTGGCGTTACTCCTGCCATTTCTTTTGTTCAAGCTTTCAGAGCGGATCTTAGGCAGAGGTTCCCTGCTGTCCTCAACAGACCTAATATACTGATTTAGTATGTGCTCAGCAGACTTGATGCAGACCCAGAACAGGAACTCAGCTCATCAAAAGTTCCCACTGAGATATCCAGTAACTACTTGAACTTCTCAAAGCAAAGTATCTCTGTGGAAACAAAGCACCTCGGTAGACAGTCTTATTTAATAAGAAGGGTTTATTTTAAAGCCTGTTCCTCATTTTCTTTCTTAGAATTTCATTTTAACACATGGCTTATCTTTAAAAAAAAAAATAGAACTGCACACACTTTCTATTGATATGAAACAAATCTATCATGAACTTATTGCTCATTTTTTTAATTAAAATTTTCTATTACATAAAGCATAAGTTTTAGGCTGACTGGCAATCATTCAAGCTCTTGAAACAGAAGATCTTAGCACAGGCTCATAGAAAATTCAGTGAGAGCCTCCTGCAGGAGTTCCCTTCCCCACAACGAGATTTCAGTAAATTACACTATCCCTTTCAAGAGTAATTGCAATAAATTTAATATGACCAGCAAACATGAAATATGTCAGCGTATCACAGTTCATTACAATGGGATCTCCATTGTGGACTAATAATAAATAGTAATGCCCAGATAACAGCCAAGAAAATGTAATGTCTGAGCACTGAAAGAACATAAATAAGGATCTGAACTCATCGGATCCTGTTCTGAATAGAATAAATGGATGCCCTGTGGACTTCTATCAAAGTGATGGATGAGGGGTTTTCTTTTTAGACTACTGAAAATGCAAAGAAATAAAAAATGTACCCAACCCCCAGACTTTCAATCCTCCTCTTGCATTTGTAGCAGCTCTCCCCTCCAACAAGTGATTGAGGACTGTGAACACAGAATGTGAAGGACAGCTGCTCCGGCAGGAATATTTGAGATCATAATCCAAGTTGTAGCGGTATCTTGAGCACTTAAAGGGATACAGTCAAATAATGCCTTCTGTGGGTTTTGTTTTGCTTTACTTTTCAGTGTGTGTAAAAATCATATTTTCTGGAAAATGTGAGCATATCATCTTTTGTTCTTGGCTTGTCCTCTTGCTTAGAAAATGTTGATTTCTTCCCTTCATTTCTTTTTAGAGCACAATCCAATTTAGTATGTTTTTTTTCTGCAATACTGATCCTGCCAATCAATAGCTAACAGTTATATTCATTTTTAATACTATTTTTGTGTTCTTTCAAGCAACTCTGTCTCAGCACACTGAAACATATTTCAGCTGCAGCACAGTACACTTAATTTTAATCTTTCACTGATAGTAGTGGGTGGATAGAGAACTCTACTTATTTGCAGATTATGACTGAATAATTTAGAGCATGGCCAGATTATTACTGTGAGCTCATGAAGGGGAAAATTAAAGGTTTAAGGGACAAACTCAGTGATGATCTAATACTACCACAACATGTGGAGATAATATACATAAGTAGTGAAATTTGTCCAAATATCATCCATGAATTGGCAGTGTGTGCGGATAATCTTGTGATAATGTTTTATTGTTATTCAGGTTGAAGCAGAAGTAATCAAATCTCATTTGTCAAGGTTGGCCTATTATTTTAACCATCGGAGGGGAATGTTTCTTTCCAAAGATAAAAAGGGGAAAAAAAATCTGCAGCAAAGCAGGTGTAGTGAAGGGTTTCATTCTTGTAAGGTATATGATGTAGGATAGACAGGACACCAATCTTGACTGATAGTGGTATGACCCATCATGGAACAAGAGGGAAGGCGGGAGAGACCTCCCCCCTTTTTGCTTTATAATTTATTTCCAGAAATTTATAGATTTGCAGTTGCCTACAACTTTGGAAGCCTTTAATTATTTGTGATGATATTTTCTTTGTACAAATATTCCTTATGCAGTGCTCGAGTATATAATAAATATTATTTGCAGTGGGTGTATTTTTTTTAACAAGAAACTTCAAACATTTCAATTATGCATGTTATACATAACAGATAAAGCACATATATATATTTTAAATTTCTGTTAAAATGTCTCAACTCTTTGAGAGATGCAATGGTCTGGTGTTAGAAGAACTTTTTTTTTTTTAGACACTCAGCTGAATCCAGAAGGGTTGCTTTGCCTTGTTTTTGCTTGTGCATCAGTTGTAAAAATTAACTATCTCATCTCTTCTTTCGTGTCTGAAATAATAACAACAGTGCTATTTTTAGAAAATCAGAAGCGATTGTGATGCGGGTCTGAATGAAACTCCCTCTTCTCTAGGCTTCCAGCATTACAGCTGATGTGGGACAGTAGGCCTGTTGATTTTAGAGCTGACATGCACGATGTTTGAGCAAACTAGCATTCTAGGGTTGCCCAGGTGTTATGATAATTTTCTTCTTTAGGCATAAAGATATTAAAATCCAAAATGGGCTATTAGGATTGTCTGGTTTATCTCCTTGGCATTAGCTGTAAAATAGAAACTGCTGATTTCAATAACAAGAGCATAATTTTGGTTGGAACTAGAGAGTATCTTATTCAGGTGTGTTTCTGTTTGTTTTTCAGGAAGGCAGTAATTCACAGGAAAGTCACCTCTTCTCTGAACCTGTTTCCATCCTGCATTTTCACCCCAATGCTTACAGCCTTAGCATTGAGTAAAATTGCTGATAGTTTTTTTTTTGTTGTTTTTGTTTTTTTTTTTGGTCTGATTTTTGTCTAACCAAACTCTGATGGGTTATTGAATCATGTTGTATCACTCATGACTCGTTTCTGGTATTAGAAAACTTCTTCCTGAGTAAACAGTTTCAGGCTGTGAGGAAGCTTCCTACTTACTATTCCCTTGGATAGATTCGAGCACGTGAGGTAGGGCTTATAGGCTTGTAATTGCTCATACAGGGTGTATGCTATTTAGACCCTCCTCCCCAGCTGAGAAATAGTCAATGCCAGAACCAAGTGCAAAATTCCCAGTAACAGTTTGTCTGTTCCCTTATACAAACACAATACATTTTATGGTTCTGGCTTGATAATTTGTTCTTTAAACCTTGCAATAAGACAGAGACTTGTGAAGAATATGATTATTGTTTTGGCTTAGGAAGTCCCTTCTGCCCATGTCTGGATTTCAGCCAGGATATTGTATAAAGCTTCATGTTGTATAAGTAGATGAACTCTTCTGTAGTACTGACAACTGTAGCCCGGCTCACAGCTCATCTCTGCCCCCTTTCTGCAAGTTCTTGCCTCTGTGGGTTTGCTACCACCATTAACCATTTAGTTCTTGATTAGTTTCAGTCAAAATATGTCAGGCTAGCAAAGACCCTACCACCAAATCTGTTTAAGCTGAATTTGGTCCCCATCAGCTGAAAGCAAGGTGGAGGGAGTGTCATGGAGATCAGCTGGTGATGAACAGGTGCAGGGAGAAGAGCTGGGAACAGGGGTCTGAACCTGTAAGATCCCCAGTCTCAGAGCACACTGAACATACAGCAGCAACTGCATACTGAAAAGGACATCACCTATATTCTGGGTAGATCTTGAAGGTGTTTTCCTTGCAATTTAAAGTGAGACAGGATCACGTAAGGCATCTGGTCTTGAGCTCTTCAAAGGTGGTGGGAACATCAAACTGGCAAGGAAATTTAGGCTGGCCCTTGAGAGCACTAGCTTATTTTCAGGCTGAAGGCATCAGCAGTGATGCTGTGCTTGTGCTGTGGGACAGCTGCAGAACCAGGTCAGTTCCACCAGTGTCACACAAACATGGCTGAATAGTTCTGTCTTCTGGCTGGGAGTGACTGTCACCACACTGCCAGAAATATGCTGCTGACAGTTATCTGTTTGTGCAGTTGCTGTCTGGGAGGTTGTGGACCATCCCTTTTTTTTATTATTATTATTTTAACATATTTGATCCTTTTTCTACCTCCTCTTCCTGAAGTATGTTGATTAATATGAAACTCAAATGATTTCACTTGATGCTTACACTTTTTAGAAAAGCAGTCCTTGAGATTAGAACTTTCTTACCATCTACAGGCACAGAGTAACATTTAAATAAAACTAAGGCACTTTTCATATGTGTTTTCTCATTTTGTTCTCTGAAGAAAAGGCAGTCATATCTTTGACTTCTGATTTTCATAAAGTTTAATTTTTAAGCAGTGTCATAGCTCTCGGCAGAGAGATCAAACCAAAGCTGTATCAAATTGCATTCTGACCTCAAGGTATTATCCTCAAACTGCAATTCAAGGTGTTTCCTCTCATTAGTTTAATGAATGCTACAGCAGTTTGTCTCGGTTGACTTTTTTCATAAATAATTGGAAGCCCTTTGTTGCCATGGCTTAATATCATTTCATGCCCTATCTCTTAATGATTCACAGACAATTTGTTAGTCCAGAACTTTATTTTCCCTAAAACACTCATGTCTGCAGTGATTATTTCCATAACTGCACCAAGCTGATTGAGAACTCTGGCTCTTGCCCGTGAACCATTGCTCTATCTCCATCAGAACAGATGCTAAGGAAATTTGCTACTTTACTCTCCTGACTCCTTTTGACTAGAAATTTTGATCAAGTACTTATTATGTGAACATGGACTTTGATAGTAACTAATTTACATCACTATACAGGTAGGTACTTCTGTATTATCTTTTCGGTCTCCTAAAAGTATAGAATCAACATGCTTACTGCCAACCCAATCACATTAGCAACTGCTTGGCTTGTACGGAGCGCTCTGGCTGTAGAGTAAATCCTACCCCTGTAGGATTTAAGCTGCTGGGTGAGTCTCAGAATAGGAAAAATAGACTTTTTCTGCTCATATAAAAATAAAAAAAAATAAACCTGCCTTTCCTCTCCAAAGAGGTCATAGAGGATTCTGCTTTTTGACTTATAGATCCAACATAAAGTTCAATAAATTTCAAGATGCTTGGGTCCCAAGAAATATCATAGAGTGGATGCTGTGAACTCAAACGTTAAAATAACAGCTTGAGATTTTTAGTTCATTTAAGTATTACTCGGATATATCTGTATGTATTTACGAACAAAGTTTAGCATTTTAATTTAGATCAGGCATGGTCTTTGTGCTTTGTTTTGTACCATGTAGTGCACAAACTGGGTTTTATTTGGACCAAAACAAACTGGAGTTCACCTAACGTACTTTGTTTGGCATCATATGCTTACCTCTACTGGGCAACCCACGGACTGAATGTCAACCAGTTCAAAGTAATGCCCCCAATCTCAAAATGCTCATTGCATGGATGCAAGTTCCTCAGCACCGCTGTAGAGCAGAGTGCTTGGCTCTACGGATCAGCTACTATTGTGCTGCACTACCTGCTATTGGAGGCACTTAAACATAACTAGAGAGTCTGAAAATCAGAGAAGAGTGTACTCTCTATCTTTATTTCTTTTGAAATGCTTCTCCTGAATGTTGTGATGCAGCTATTAGTACCAACGCTTGGTGCAAATTTTTGGCCCTTACGGTTATGACTGTAGGTAAGGGTAGTGAAGGTCTGATCCACACTGTTTTCAGTACTTTTGTGTGCTTAAAACACTGGCAATGTGTTTTACTGTATGTTGTTTGGAATGATCTGCAAAAAAGAGAATGGGGTTAGAAACTGAACAACACTAAAAAAAAAAAAAAAAAGTGTGCTTACGAGTAAACAACAAGTAAATGACATATCCCAGAAAGAGCAGACCAAAAATAGTACTCAGTTTTACCTGTGCATGAGTACGCATACTTTGACTGGATGTAGTTGAAAACTGATTTAGTGCCAACTGCATAGCACAGACTCAATGAAAACGGTTGCACCTTTGTACTCTACTTGCACAAGGAAATTCTGGAATTGAAATGGTTTTGTGGCTCTATGCCCACAGTACTGCACTTTCTATTGATGATGGCTGGGAGGGCGAGGGGGATGTGGAGAAGAAAATCTTAAACTGAAACTACTAACCTATTTATGGAACATACTGATTCATGTGCAAGGCATGTTGATGCCCAGTTTTTACACACTGCCAGAAAAACAGATTGGCTTGATACTGCGGAACCCATGGGTTGGATGCTGCCATCAGCTCCTCTGTGAAATGAGTTGTTTCATTTTTAGGAGAACATTCTTCTATATGTTTGTAAATTTGCAAGTGTTGCATTTTGATGTTAGAAAGCACAATGCTGATTTTTATGACCTCCTGTGAATTAAATTCACAGTACACGAGCTAGTGTTCTGGATGTATGTTTTTAACTAAATAAACAAAACAAAGAACCAAAAAACTTTACCTTTTGTTGACTTGTTCTGGATACCCCTTTATTCAACTTACCCTTATATTATGGTGCATTATTTAATTTTATTGGTTTCCCTAGGACTTTCTAGCTCCCCTGGGTAGGTACTAGTGATGAATCTGTCCCAGTCTTTCCTATTGCTGAGCTGAAGACATGCTTCTGTTTGATGTCTAATACAAGATTTTATTTCTTGTGATGGATTTTTCTTGTTTGTTTGTTTCATTATTATTGATGGCAGCTTGGAGTCTGTACCCTCTGTGAAAAAAACAGAACCTAAAAAAATTAAGCGATTACAAGGCTAAGCATTTACTCAAACATACCAATTTAAAGGATGTGTGCATCCATATATTCTATGCTCAAGTGAATGAAAATCAACATTTTATGCAGATAATCACACACTTTACAGATGAACACACAGTTTTTCCTATGCAAAATATTTGTAAATAAGCCAGTGAGTTTTAAATCCAGTTCAATATGGATTACAGTAAAAGCTAACGAGGTTTGAATAAATCAATAAGATTCTCATTAATACTACCCTCAGTGTGAAAATGTTTATTATTAATACAAAACAGTATGCTTTGTCTACAAATGAATCTGTCATATCATTTTGTGTTTTATATACCACTTTCTAGTCAGTGATTTTTGGTCTAATAACATGAAAAATGTATAGATTTTCTATATAATACCAGCCACCTTTTAATATAGGAGTAGGCTGTTTTTTTTTTTTTTTTTTGTCAAGCTAATTTTATAAAACACCACATAAAATGTGCAAATTGTGAAGATGTGGATAGGCTTCTAATGCCTGTGGGTTGGATAAACATATGGTTAGAGGCTTTTTTTGTGGGTGGAGGTGAGGTTTTGTGTATGATGTGTGATTTTGTTGGAAGTGCACAAATGAGTGTTACTTTAACTTTGGGTTTCAAAGTTCAGAAAGATAGTTTCACAAGAATTACCAGTTTCAGGGGAAAGAAGTGCTGTTCAACTGTGTTCTGTCTCAGAGTCACAAGGAAAACCACTCCAAACTTGCAGCTCTCTTTCTCTCCTGGGCCCTGGCCAAGTGCAAATCGCAACCTCAGTCAAGGCAGGGTGAGCTCTGCTCTTTTTAAGTGCTTAAAACAGAAGAAATCTTTTGCATACAGTGAATTAAGTAAACAACTAGGGAACCTCACAGGTACTTGAGAATCAAATAAGCAAGTATTCATGTATTCTGCGGTTTAATTTATATTCCTGTCTTTTAAATTAGAATACCTGAATGTGGCTGCTTATGTTTGGTTCAGGAAAGAGCATGAACTATCCTCAGTAACATATGAATTTCTTTTCATCCTGTAATTTGCAAGTAGATGACTTGTAAAATTAGGTGTTAAATTGCAGGGCCAGATTATGTGCCTATGTGAGGGAATGAAGGCTGTATCCAAAAGGTGAAGCTAGTCAGAACTAGCCTGTACAGGCTCTCACTGTAACTGGGAGATGGCTCAAGGTTGGTATGAACATGAAGTTCACTGGGGGCTGCGAAACCCCTCATGGACCACAGAAAAATATTTCAAGTTGTTGACTGTTAGCATGATCGGTGATGCTGCAGCACACTTCTGCCATTGCTTATTTAACTTGCTAAGTGAAAAATGTACCCTTGTTACAGTAGCTTGCATTTTGGCTAAAATCAGGATACAGAAAGAGAAAGTCACTGGTCTAATCCTATAAGGATCTTCATCTCATGGGTCTACATGAAAGCCCTTTAACTATCTTAAGGCTGAGCAGTTTGGCATCTAGTTCATATCTAAACACTACTCATCTGTATCAGGGAGACACTTCTTGTCCTTGATCTACTTTAAGGGTATAAAATGCAGTGATGCCTGCATCTTTCTTTTTACAGCACTTCCATTTTAGTACTTCATCTTTGGTTGAGTGCCAAGGAAGCAGAGCCGTCTGGCCTTGGGAATCCTGCATATTGGCCCCCGTTCTACTGTGAATGCTCCCTGTGGGACTCATTTAAACACATAGCAAACACCTTTGATATCTAGACTAACAGAATGCATGTCACTCTAGAGGAAACTGTATATTAATTATAAAATTTATAGTAACCAACTCGTGAATATATTCACCTTTCAGACATACGCTTGAGTGAGATTAATTTTATGCTGTGTGTCAAGAGCATGAATTCTCCTACAAGACATTTCATATGAGGCAGACAGTGTTAGGGTTTAGGGACTTGTTTATTCCTTCAGAGTAGCTTTATAGAGAGCCTGAAGAGTAAAGCAGCGATATGCAGGTGTCTTCTTCCTTGCATATGTTAGTACAGTACAGCGGGAAGTAGGCCAGGGAAAGCAGCAAATGCTCAAATCTCCCTGGAAGATAAGCTTTCTGCGGTGAGGACTGATAGGTTTATACCATTCCCACCTCCCATACCTCCATACCTTAGGCATCTGTGGCAATGCTGTGTAAAGTGAATTCCTATTCGCCTTTATTTATTTATTAATATTTTATTTATTTATAAATATATATATAATATATATTTATTTCTAAATATATATATTTATTTACATTTATTATTATATATTAATATTTTATTTATTATTCCTATTTCACCATCCTCCCACAGATGCATATGGGAAAATTTTCACAGCTTTTTTTTTTTTTTAGTATGTTTCTTTTTCTTATTTTGATAGTTATGCTATTCCTGTCTCATATACACAGCTTGTTGACAACTGGACAGGATGGACTGTGGGCTCCATTTATGAAGTTTTAAGCACAACAGTAACCTGTAGGCATTGTGTCCACTGTTATAGGCAGCCTTAAGGGAAAACTGAGGCAGTGGGAGGGAGAGGGCAGAGCTGAGAGCTCTCAGCTTCCACTGCCTTGAAACAAGCTGAATGTTTGTTTGTTTTCTTGGTCACGCATCTGATGTCACTAAGATAATGTATGCTGCATAAGAGATTTCAGGAGTACTAATGGAAAATAACTTGAAAATCCCTGCTTATGTGCATAGTTTTAGATGGCCAACTACATTTCACATTGAAAAATGCAGTCTCATATAATAGAAGAAAATATGTGCTCTGTACACAACTGAATATCTAGTTCAAGTAATTCATATGAGGATCAGAAAATTTGACAGACTTAAAAGCGACTTAACTGAATGAAGCTTTTCTTTCTATACAGGTCTTTCTGTTATTAAAGATGATATTTGGGCATAGATCTTATTTAATATGCTTCTTAAAGTAGCAAATGTTATATAAAAAATAAGACCTTTAAATATGTTCATTTGTCATTCATTTAACAATGATAATCACCTAATGAACTGAATGTACAGATCCACAGTTTCATCAAGAATTGCATTTGATGTCCAAGCTACCTTAATTGCTACCTGTGTAATTGTGTAACTCATGTAAATTACTAAAGACAGGTTGATTTAAACACAGTGTTAAAATTTAAAAGGAGTGACAGTACTAATAAAGTAAAATAATCAGAATAGATCTATTTGACAAAGCCAGTAATTATAAACTTGAATACCAATTAGTTCTGAGTTAGTAGGTTTATTTCAGCTCTTTTGTTGGACTTGAGATAATTATATTCATTTTCCAAACTATCCAAAATATTCAGAAAAATAAAGCAAGAATTCATTATATAAAAACAACACATGTCTAGCACCTGTCTTTCCAGTATTCCTATTTAGTAACGATGAAAATATACCTGCTGGTAAATCCATCTACTTAAAATAGACAAAGTGTTGTGCTTTGTTGAGTTTAAGTTATGAAATCCATCAGAGAGTTCTGCGGGTGAGAAATTGATCCAAGTAGGACAGTGTAAAACACCAATGGAAAAAACTCTAAGAAGGCTTTTGAAGATATATTGATAATGCATCTGCTTTTCTCACAGTGGTTTATTTCACTTTTAGTACTATTGCCTCTAATGGTATAGTCACTCTAGTGGTGCCTTCTGATTTTCTCTTGTGAGTGACAAATTCATCCATCCATCTAATATGGACAAAACAGGGTTTCCCCTCAATTCCTTTGGGAATTCCGTTAAGGTAAATTAATTAAAATCAGAACTTGATGGTTTTTATTATTATTATTATTATTATTTTCTTTTTTATTAGCTCTAAAATGCAAATAAGTATGGGTACTTTCTGTAACAATGCAGAGTATTGTATTTACAAATTTGCATAATTTAGAAAGTTAGAGTTTAGGTTCATTGCAAAGCATGATGGTATAACAGCAAGACTTGTTAAAATAAACTCAAAGATAAACATGGAAAGTCTTATCTCTTAAGACGTCTTAAACTGAACAAGCATTAACATTACAGGGTCTTGTGCTCAGAGGGATGAATTTGCTTACTTAAAGTACTGGTGGGCCTTCTGTAACAATGCATCCTTGTGAATGTGGAGAGGAACGAATAGAATACATTCAATTATATTTGAAGTATTTCTGCTAAAACTTTGAAAGTGCAGTTATTTTTTTCATGCTGGCAATTGAAAAATATGAAACGAAGTCAATAAAAATGTGAGCATTATATAAATTCCTTTTTCATCATATCGTTTTAAATTTCTTTGAGGAAACATTCAAGACAAGATCTCTGTTAAACATTCTCATGATTTTGATTTTTTTATTTTTTTTCTGGAAAGTTATATTAATATAAGGCAATTCTTTGGTGTGAAGTCTATGCCACCTATCAATTGTTTAGGAGAAACAGACAATAAAAATCGGTAGAGTAGTATCGCTGTCACTACAAAATTTGGAGTCTTGTACGTGTTGACCAGCTATGTTAGGATAAGCTACAAGTACAGATTTCACATCCCTGTTGTTGGGTATAACAGCATGTCTGTTTCTGGAAATGCCTAATCTATTTCACTGCCAGAGTAGTTAATAGTGAGAACACGGAAAAAGTAGATGAGGGAAATAAACGATACTTCAGGAACTTGTTCCTGAACAATTTCAAAATTTGGTTAAGCTTTTGAAAAAAAAAAAAAAAGAAAAAAAAAAAAGATGGTATCTTTTTTTTTAAAAAAAAAGTTGGTTATTTTCTACTTAAAAAAAAGTAACAGAGATTAGCTCCATTTAAAAAAGAGATAGACAGAAATAGATTCTTTCAGGATGTCATATTACAAGCTAGTGAAAGATTTGTTGAAGAATTTGGCAAAAGAGCATGATAGAGAGATGATGTTTTTCAGGCTGTGGGCAATGTTAAAGGTAAAATTGTTTTGTGCGGTGGGTGGTGTGAATGCAGATTTGCAACAATACTAGAAAGGAAAAGGCTACATTTGTCAGAATGTCAAGAATCTTCCTTGGGGTTTTAGTTGTAGAAACAGGACAGAAAAGACAGACCTGGGAGTTTTCAAGATTATGATGAAGACCCTGGAAAAAACATCTATGCTGACTTGAATCTGGTTTTGATGCTTAACATACTGACAAGAGTTAAGTCATGTTCATTTCAATTTTGCAGAGCCTTTATTACTCATGCTCATTGTGGGTGTTGAGGATATTTTTCTTTGCCAGTTTTACAGTCAAGAACAGTTACTTTTTTTTTTTTGTGAGTGGGCAAAATTCAGGAGTATTCATTGTAACTTTTTTCTCTTGATGAGAAATGACTTTTTTTGAATACATAAACTGAAAAAGGCACACAAAGTTCTGGAAACTAGCTGCAGAGCTCAAACTGGTGAATGATTCCCTAAGCAAGAAATGTTAATTATGCTATATGAAATTTTGAGGCATTTTTAACAATAGCCAATCCAAAATTAGGATTAGGACTACTGTAGTGACAAAGGTACTAGTTACCTCCAATGAGTAAACAGGGATTGCATGTTCATGACATAATTTTTCCCTAAATTAATGTGTTCAAACCAGTTATGCAGAACTCTGGATTATTAGGTGTACAGATAAACATACTAACTAAGCGGTATTTTTTTACATGCACAAAGGAAACAAGTCAATGGAGTTGTACAAAGAATCCCATTTTTATGTTTAAAGGAAAGGTCATTGGGGGATGGATCTTATTTAGACAAATACCAAGACTGGAGTTGGAAGGGTTTTAATTTTATGGAAAACTGGTTTAGAAAGTGAAGTATGTTATGTTAATTAGATGAAGGTTACACAATGATGAATGTTTGCTCTCTCTAAACAGTGAGGTAAATCACTGTGACAGGAAAACAACTCAGAGCTTTTTCTTTGAACTCAAGAACTGCTGCTTGATGGAGAAGGTCAACTTAGAGCAGCAGTGTTCAACTTTCTTCAGTTTACAGGTACCAATTTTTTTTTTGCAGTGCCTGTAAGGAACCCTATATAAAGAATTTGCTGTTTCTGTATCCCATGGGACTGAATCTTTCTAATCCTTCATATTTCAAATTTACTTTGTTTATAAATTTTCTTTCATCACAATTCTCCTGACCTCTGTCTTTTCTTGGTTAGATCCAGGTCTGTATAGACAAAGGTAGAAAATAAAATAAATTTGTTGTTAATGTAAATCCACTGTATTAATCCAAGAGCTCAAAAATTTTGGACTTCAGTGGGTCTTACCTTTGGCATTTAGGTATGTTAATTGTTGTATATTGGCCACTTAGATTTTCTGTGAAACCCCAATGAATAGAAATAAAACAAGAATTTGAGAGAAATTTTATTCTTTAATGTCATTTGTTAAAGATATATTTAAGAATCTTATACTTTCCTTTAAAAATGCCCTTAATCATCAAATCAGTAGAACAAAGAAGTGGCTCTGTATTGGAAAAGACTGTATAGGTGATTTTTTTTAATAAAGCTAGAGAATTATAAGATTTATATATAGGAACTTTTTAAAACATATTTCATAGAATATTCGTTTTCTTGAGGTTTGGGAATTATGGAACGATGTCTACCATGTACACAATTTTCCTTGTATACCTTTCTGTTTTATTGTTGAGATGGTGGAAATGAAGTTTATCACTATATGAAATTCACATTTTTTTTGTTGTTAAGCAGTAATTACAGGCTTAATCAGCTGGGGTTAGGAAGAAAGGAGTTTTAATTAATATCTTCATGCCATGGCTTTCACTTTCAATTATTATTTTGAATTCTGTTTATTTATTTTTTTCTGAGAAGCAGTCTTAAATTACAGCTGAGATGTTCATTTCTGCAAAATGGTTACTGCCTTCAATTCTCATCAAAGTCATTGTAAAATGAATGAATGCAACAGATTAAGAAATTGAATCTTAAATTATTCATTCATTATTCACAGGACTGGGAATCTCTGTAGCTAGGAGAATTCATAGGGGGGAAGAGGATACTGTGGAAATTATTACAGTTTTGGACATGAACTTGAAGTGGCAAGGTCAGATCACTGATAAGGGCCCTAAAGAGCTGTAAGAAAACAATGTGGCAGAATGTATGGTAAAAATATAACTTTAGATCAATATAATTTAGACAATATCTAGTTGTAAATTGCAAAGTTTGGGGATTTCCCTCCAGTAGTTAAAACAGAACAAATTAACTTCAAGATAGTTTAAGATGGAATTACTAAAGCTACATGATTAGTCTCTGTTGCTCAGTAGCTTGTGGCAGCTGCACAAGATAACCAACAAAATATTTATTTACGGACAGTTCAGAGAATTGAATTTTTCAGTTGGTATAATCATATAAAGGCAGATGGGAATACAGAAAGTTAAATCAAAAAACATTCAGAGGATGGAAAGATTGAGGGCAAAAATAAACGGAATGTATCAGCCTGTTCAAAGGGGATGTTTTAATTATGTGGATATCTATGATTGGAGAAGGTATATAGCATTATATTAATCTAATAAGATTTAGTGGCTCCTTAATGAAATTCTTTCTCCTTCTGTCTTGTAAGACTGAGAGCTCTTTGAATCCTGGGTAGTAGGAGAAAGTTTTTTATTATCATCTTATCTAAGGGTCTGTCATCCTTAATCATGAAGAGAAGCATTTCAAGTTATTCATGATAAGAATGTGGGGGGGTCTTTGTGTCCACATGTAATTCTGTAGGGCTCTACAACCCTGTGGGAACTGACCTAGACCTCAAGACCAACCATTTAAAACCTAGTACTTTTTTTTTTTTTTCAGTAATCTGAACATACAAAGTACCTTCTTCTGCAAGGTTTCCTTCTGATGGTGGGATGAAATACTTCAATCTTTTGTACAGAAAATCTCTTTTCTGCATTATCTATGTATAATCCTTGTGGCATAGATATTTGAGATACAAAAGACTTTTACAGAAGCTATTTATGATTACTGTTAGTAGTTTTGAAATTGCTTCCGTCAGTTCTCTAAATGTCCTAGGGTGAATATTTTCAGGCAGAAAGTGGAAAATAACAAATTTACCAAGACTTATTGTCTTTCCTGAGTATTTCTTTGTGTTAGCCTCTAACAGGTGCTAATCACTGTAAGTGTATCATTGTAGTTGTTTATTTTTAGTGAAAACTAACTCCTAAGAGCTTCTCACGGTCCTATATTTTGGCATTACTGTAGCCAATGCTCAGGATCTTTTCTTTACTGTATTTTCAGTATTTGTGAAACCAACAGGTCACACTTACAAGAAAGGCACTCATACATGCAGCGTGGCATGGACAGTATCAGCATCTATCCTCACCTGTTTTGTTCCAGCCTTCCTCAGAATCTTCTTAGACAGTGAACAACTTCTATCTTAAGTCTATTCATCTCTTGGCCTTTCTGCGAATAGTAACATGCATGAGTTGTTTTGTTGAAGTTATGATGTGGTCATACTGAAGTTAGGAACTGTGGTTGGGTCATGAGCTCACTTCACCAAACTTAATGGAAATAAAGCATTTACATACCTGGTATTTGTATCCTGTTATACCTCTGGGGAATTTTTAACATCAAACCACTTATTAAGAAAAAAATGTTGTTTTAAAAGTCAGTGGCACTGTGCTTGCAAAAATAAAAAGTCCCCTTAAGACTAGACTTTGAAAAATAATTTAGAGTTTTACATCACTGATGACTGTAATGTTCAATTTAAAATAAGTATTTCCTCATAGGAAGAACCTTATGACTATGGAATGCAAGTAAAGTACTGAAACCTTTAAGTTAACCACTTAAAACATGTAATAATTTGAAACCTAGGAATAGGCTGTATATGCAATCCTTCCATTAAGGAAAGTGGAAGATGGGGGGGGGGGGAAGCTATTCTTAGTAAGTGAGAAAAAGAATGAATTAAGGCATAAAGGCTAAACCTGTCTTCTGGTCAATCAGAAAATTCATGGTTCAACAAGATATGTTAGCATCCAGAAGAAAAGGAAGAGATAAGTACCTGTATTAATTTGTAAAGAAAAAAAAATCACTTGCATCCTATTCTCTTTTCATCCTATTTTCTTTTCCTTCTAAGAATAATAACCCATTGGAAAGGGTAGAAGAAATAGATGTCAGAAGTCTGGTAAGGTATTTGACATCACTTACATTTCCCTACTTTGCTTATAAGTATCATCTGAGACAGAGGAAAAACTGTAAGCACTATGTGAAAGTATTTGGAACTCTATAATGAGATAATCTTTGAGGTTTGCTGTCAAAATGGAGGCATACGTGGAGTGAGTTTAAACAGATCTCAGCGTGCCTCAAAATTGTTATTATTGACTTGTGTAGTAGAATATGGAATGTACTCACTAAGTGTGCAGATGGCATATAATTGGGGATCCTTCAAACACTGCAGAATACTATTCAGATACAGGGTGATTTTGCTGAAGTAGAGAAATGGATCAAGTGGTGCACAGTACAATATAAACAATGCAAAGTAGAAAACTTTGCAACAATAACCTGAAAAAATAAAAGCTGGAGAATGATTGGTTATCAATTTTGCAGGAAAAGGCATGATTATCAGGCGGACATGAGTTAAATATATCATGTTCTTGCAAAAAAGGCAAACATTGTGATGAGGTGCATAAACAGGGCTGCTAAACAAGGCATACAAAGTAATTCTTTTGCTTCACTTAGCACTAAATACTTAGCCTCAGAGTTCAGTACGAATGCTTTCCAGAAAAGTGCACCCAAAGTGTTACTTTATTCTTTTATAAGCTTTTGTTCTCAAATATTTTAAAATATTTTATGTTTTTTTCAGTCTGCAACTTAATACTGTCCACACTTGTTAGTTTGACTACTCCAGGTCCTGGCCTATCTGTCTATCAAACCCCATGAGCAATAGCCTATATCAATTCATAAAATGCAGTCTCATTGGTTCAAAGATTTTGTGATTCTTGCACTATCGTGCTTATTCAATGCTTCATCGGATCTGTGTCCTTTTCCCTTTCCCACCACAGTCAGCTTCATAAACAGGCTTATGTTTGTGCACTTGCAGCTAAGGGGTCTTTCCTCCATACTGAGCAGTCATCTTTCCTCTCTGGCTTTTAATATATGTTAGGATATATGCCTTTATAATTTAGGAACCATTCAGTGGTGACACTTACAGAGAGAAGCCTAGGAACTCGAAACAAGCAGGCTTGTCTCCCTTTGAATGGCTCCACAGATAGAAACCCAAGCTGTGAGCTTGTGACAGGACAGAAGGATATTCCATTCTGAACTGGCAAATCGATGCCACTTGTTATCTTTGTTACAACTGATTTGAGTCTTATTTCACTGATTAAATGAAAATTAACTGTTTGCACAACCTATCAGTACAGTAAAAACTGTGCAACTGTCTCATTGCATTTGTTTTTTGTCTTGTGGACACTTTTCAGACAGGTAAGAGCCTCTGACTCCTCTTTTGTCTTCTGTGAGAGCATGTGCTCCTGTGCCTCTCAGCAGCTCCAGCAACCAATGTGCTTTGGTTGTTGCCAATACATATGTCGTTGAAGAGGCAGCTAGTAGGCCAGCACCTCCAGACCTGTGAAAATACCTAAGTAGGTGAGGATCTCTCCTATTGGTAAGAAGTATTTCAATTCAGTTTCAGCTGCCTTTGTTCCTTGTGAAGTTAATCCTGAGCTTTACTATTGTTATTTTTATTACCTTTTTTATTATTTTCTGGACAAGATAGTTTTCCCATTTTTGTTGAAGAACTGTGTGTGAATCTCTGTTCACATGCTTATCCTAAGAGTAGAGATACTTTCCTTAGTTTGTCATGCAGCATTTAATAATTTTCCCATTGAATTCTGAGTTTCTTGAAATGGGCTGAAATCTAAAAATATTTCTGGCAGAAGCAGTTACACCAGACATCTTAATTATTATGTTTCCAAGGGAATGACAGCCCGTGTAAGGGAAGTTGACATGTCTCCCTGCAGCTATGTGCTTTTTATATTGGAACTTGAGGCTATTATAAATTACCTAGGAGTGAGACAGGCATGAACACGTTACATCAGATTTACACCAGTTCCCACAGTATGTAGTAAGAGGGTTAACCCATTCAATTCTTATTTTAATTTTGTGCAATTGAACTTACTGATGATAGCAGATATCTCAAATAGATACTGAGACATAATAAAAGTATCTCCGTTGTTTGCTAGTCCACAGCGTGATCCCCTGCAGTGACTGCAGGGAATGCAGGACTTGAGCAGGGTGGAGGAGCAGTACTGATAGAGCACTTGTTGGAAAAAGCACCTGTTTTTCTTGATAACTACTGTTTGATTTTGAGGTACTGTTTGTTATTCCTACTGCCAAATTTTCTTGTTTGTCAGGGCATGCGAGCTCTGCACCTGCTGCCTCCTGGTCAAATGGGAGAGGAGGAGATTCCCCAAACCCCACACTGTGCAGCTAATAGGACAAATGAGTAAAGATGAAAGTAGATTTAAAAATAGACCCTGCTGATCAAGTATTGTGTTGCCATGTTGCATTATGCTATCATCTAATTATTCATTCAGTTTGTTCAGAAGATATTGCTTCCATATAAAAGAAAAAAAAAAGATGGAAAGGAAAAGGGAAATATTTTATAGTTCAATATTATGTACTGGGATTATTCTACTAATCTTAGACTATTCTGAAATGAGAATAACATAGCTAAAAGACAGACAGGTCAGTGCTAGAATGGACTTCCTATATTGTTCACAAAAATACAGAGATCTCTATAACTTTGAATAAATTTATTACTAGAGAAAGCAGGAATTCTTTGAAAAAAATCAATATCATATTTTATGTAAAGACTTCTATGCAATTTTGAGTAACAAGCAGTTGTCAACAGCAACTGAAATATCACAATCATAAAACAAATTGATGACAGTCAGTAATTTGCCACTAAGATATAAAAATATTGATGTCTGATTCTTTCCAACCATTACAAACTAACTTATCCACTTGTCACTCAATTTACTGATGTTTTCATTGCTACTCCATTCCATGATGTATGTGAAGCCTGTTTGCCTGGATATTCAATACAGTTTTATGTTTGAGTATTGACTTCCTGAATGTATAGGCTGTTAGGTTTTCTTTAGTCCAGCTACTGCAGTTACCTCTGAATAAATCACAAAGTCATGAAAACAATGGAACAAGCTTCCTACAAAGGTGGTTGATGCCCTGTGCCTGTCAGTGTTCAAGAGGCATTTGGATAATAGCCTCAATAATATGCTTTACCTTTTGGTTAGCCCTGACATGGTCAGGCAGTTGGACTTGAGGATTTTTACCTTCCAACTGAACTATTCTAATTTAATTTATGAAGTCATCACTGATACCCTGATGGGTATACATTTAATTTTAGGATTAACCCCGTAGGGACCTCCAGACCATTATTAGGATACTTATAAAGGCAAATGAAAGAGGCAAGTAGTGTTCAAACTTTGCAGAGCTACTAGATCTGTGCTGAGTATAATTTCCTAAGGCATGTTCCCTCCTTTTCATTTTCTTTGGACACAAGGGGTTTGTGTGCAATCACGCTGAGGTTATACCTAAACTAGGCAGCTTCTAGTTTCATGGAAGTGAGAAAAATGAAATGTCAGAATACTCATAGTTGTTAAGGATAATCCAGGTACAGGATCAATGTGAAGTGTAAAGTTCATTTGAATTACCTGAAGAGAGGAGTTATCCTACAAATGAAATACCTTTTTATTATCTAGAAGTGGGCAAGTAGACTTCATGAACAATACTGTTTCCAGTAACTTCTAAAGACACTGAAATTTCCTCTGAGTTTTTATGAAACTTCTGGAGTTTGAGGGACCTTTAGAGGCTTAAGGGGTGGGCCCATATGAACAACAAGCAGTTCAACAAGGCCAAGTGCAAGGTCCTGCACCTGGTTTGGGGCAATTTCAAACATGAATAGAGGCTGGACAGTAAGTGGACAGAGAAGGAGAAGCCAGGTGGAGAAGGGAGTACTGGTGGATGAAAAGCACAATTTGAGTTGGCAATGTTTGCTTGCAGCCCAGAAAGACAGCTGTATCCTGGGATGCATCAAAAGAAGTGTGGCCAGCAGGGTGAGGGAGATGATTCTATCCCTCTACTTCACTTTCTTGAGACCCCATGTGCAGTACTGTGGGCTTTGGGGCTCCCAGCATAAGGGCTCGAGGACCTCTCCTGTGAAGACAGGCTGAGGGAGTTGGGGTTCTTCAGTTTGGAGAAGAGAAGGCTCCAGGGAGACCTTGTAGTGGCCTTTCAGTACCTAAAGGGGGCCTACAAGAAAGCTACAGAAGGACTTTTTACAAGAGCATGTAGTGATAGGACAAAGGGTAATGGTTTTAAACTAAGAGAGGAGAGATTTAGATTAGATATGAAGAAATTCTTTACTCTGAGTATGATGAGGCACTGGAACAGGTTGCCCAGAGAAGCTGTGGAAAGAAGCTGTGGAAGTGTTCAAGGCCAGGCTGGATGGGGCTTTGGGCAACCTGGTCTACTGGGAGGTGTCCCTGCCCATGGCAGGGGGTAGGATCTAGGTGATC
Organism: Anser anser; assembly: GCF_964211835.1. Lineage (NCBI taxonomy): Eukaryota > Metazoa > Chordata > Aves > Anseriformes > Anatidae > Anser > Anser anser. Next base: position 88,978,564 of record NC_139720.1, read on the forward strand.
ATTGGTTTGGGTTGGAACCAACTTTGAAGTCTGTGTGTCCCTGGATAACATGGTAGCACGTGCTGAACCTGTACATATACTCTAGACCTCATCAACTGTTTGCTAAGACATGATATAAACATGTAAATAACCTGGTATGGGTTGTGGGATACTTGCCATCTCATCCCCATGTGTCTCAGCTGAGACTTGTTAATAGATTGGAAGAGCTCCTAAGGCAAGACCGTGCAGGTGAACTTGAACACACAGCTATGGGATATTTAAACAACCCTAACTCCCTTTGCCTTCAGATAAGGTGCTTGCATAGTTGGTGAGTAAGATTTTGGAAAGCTTTGGAAATATTCAGTAACTTAGAGCAATATAACTGCATAATACCTATACAGGCTGTGCAGACAAGTAACCTGCTTCTGGCATTGAGGATGGATGTTGGATAAATATTTAATGCTTGTTATATATTTAATATTTACCACCTTTCTGTAGTATCTGACCTTGCAAACTTGTCTGTGACTGTGTCAAGCACAGAGAGAGGAGGCTGGGGGGCAAGAAGAGGATGACTAAGAAGTCTAAGCCCAACAGCATGAAAAAATGATTCATTATGCTTCTGTCTGGATAAAGATGTAATAAGACTTTATAAGAATTCACCTATGCATGAAACAAAATGTCTTCGGGGTGCTAATATTCATCTTTATTTTTAATTTACATTAAATACAATACAACTAGAAAATACAATATGCATAACTATAAACACACATATACCACAACATATTCTAGTTTCTTTGTTGAGTACAAATCTTTAAGGTTAGGTAAATTCTAGTGGATCAGCTCATGAAGAGATACGCTTATTGCCTTACTGCAGCAGGTGAGAGTTCACAAACTGAGAATCAACCTGGATGCAGCTAAGAATGGTTTAAGTGCAGGATAAGAGAAAAAGAAGGTATTATGTATTTGCTCTTGATTGACAGATTTTTTTTCTGCTGTTTCGATTTAAGGTTCATGACCTGATGATCTTATTGGCTCTGTGGACTATTTCCGTATATCCCCAACAATGGGTGAATTAAGTTTTATTTTTTTTATCCTTATTTTGACAAGCTCTATTGATCTGGGAGAGATCCCCTATACTTACATTTACAAGCACCACTGGAACACCAGCAAAAACTGTCAGAATGGAAGAAACATGTCAAAGTTATCTGTGCATTTGTCATTCAGAAGATGAATTGCTGAATAGGGCTACAGTTCAAGGAATTTGTAGGCTGTGCTTTGCGCAAAACACAACGGGTGATGCCATAAGTACTATTAATTTCATAGGGAATACTTTAGCCTCACTCCACCTAGTAACTAATGAACAGGTAATTCGAATTTTGAAGTCAGAGGTGCTATGTTTCTAACGTGCAACATTAAGTACTCTAAAAGGTAGTCTGCTTTTCACTGGAAGAGGATATTAAGTTTCTCCCTAATTTTGTTTCTTCTATGCAATTTAATGAGTTTGTTTTATAGCCCTTATATTTCAACTGTATGTGTCCCCATCAGAAGAGGATGGGAGTGTTAGGTAAGGAGTAAGAACAGGTTTCTTGGATATGCTTGCATGAACAGATAAAGTGACAGTTTAAAAAGTACATAAGTATTAAATCAGAGATGCCATCAAGTTCATGGAGTTTCTGGATCTGAGGGATGTTGCATCAGAGGAGATAACTGTGACATACATTCAAATCAGGCTTATGCATTGATCTTGGTCAAATTCTTTAATTTATCTCCACATTTGTTCCTTGGTGTAAGCCAGTGTTAAGGATATATTTTGCCTGTTTGATTTGTAGGGCCTTCAGGAAAGAAATTCCATGCATAAAGATGTCACCTGACATCTTTGCCTATTGTTGTAGTATGTAAAAATCACAGTTCCTGAGAGAGAATGATGTTTTTCCTTCATATCTGTCTCTTTCATTAGTGAAGTCAGTACTTGAGGATTCTATATTGGCCACTAACCCTAGAAGAGCTGGACTGATGTCTTTTGGAAGTCTACCTTTGCTTGACTTGCTTTCTAATGTTCACAGAACCTGTTAGATATCTTCTACAGTGAGGTTAGATTTGATGAGGAACATGTTTTGTAATTGTTCTTTGTTCCAATTGTTTTGTTCAATGACAACTTGCTTAAATTGCACAGAGGAGAAAAAAAATCACATAATTCAAAACTAAAGAAAGATTTTGGCAAAAGTAATTGCAGTCACTGGCTAGCTCTTTTTTTGGTAAATGTTTGTGCTGAAACCCAAAAGCTGTATTTATTCTTAATTTTAGATAATGATGTGCTAGTTGTAAAATAATGTATTGTAAAGTTTAAATCATGTATAGAGCTAACTATATGTCTGTATGAAGCACTGTGAACCAATGCTTAGAATATTTATTTCTCTCCCTCCAGTTTAGAGCCATGACCATTCTTTCAAACTTCTGAAATTTTAATCAAGGCTTTCAGGCAATTAATACAACCAGTAAGGTATTTTATCTGTATGTCCAGTCTTTTTACAAGGTCTTAGTATTAATTACCATGCCCCCCAAAGAAAAACAAAACAAAACAAAAAAAGGCTTTAATACTGATGATATGTCAGGGCCTTTGAAACAAACTAATCACAATAGCACATTTGAATGCTAGTTCCAGTCTATGCTGCTTGTTTCAATGGAGCTGCAGCCAGTAGAATTCCAGGATAAAGAGAGATTTGGCATTATCTGTTCTCTTTTTGAATGCTCCATTCATGTCAAAATTGGTAATAAAGCTTTCAATAATGCTACAGCAATTTGCCCATGATCAGGCAACACGAATGATAGCTGTTTCTTCATTGTCAGAGAGCTGAAAGACAATCCAGAGTCTGTTTTTTAATCTCTTCTTCAGTAGATGCGCAATTTGTTCTTATTTGAGACCTCTGCAGAGTGGTTGAAAAATGTAGCTTTTGACATCCCTCTTGATTTTGCTTAATTATTTCCATTTGATAACTACTCTTTCTTAAATCTTCCTCTACTCCTACCAGACAAAATGTCTCCAAATAAACATGGAAATGGAAAGCCGCTGTTTGGTGCAAAGTGACTTGTTATTTAAGTGTATTAAGACTGATGCCTGGATATTTGCAGTGATAGAATTTCTACTAGTTCTCTAGGGAGCTTTTTCTAATTTTTGTTTTCATGGTAAAAAAATAAATAAATTCTTATATTCCAGCAGAATTTCCACTTATGCCTCATTGCCAGTTGTCCTGTTGCTGTGCATCCTTGTGAAGAAAGCATCTTCATCCTCTACCTTTTAGGCAGTGGAAGTCTGTGTTTAAATATCTTGCACCTTCTCTTATTGAGGACAAACAAACCTAGTTATGTCAGCTTCTCTTCATATGTCCCCTCTCCACCCAATGGTAGCCTCGATGATCCTCCATTGGACCCTTTCCAATTTTTCCGATGTCTCTCTTGAACTTGGGGGTAACAAAACTGGACTCCATACCCAATCAGGCAGAAATTCAGGTGTCTTTGTATGACTATTGCCCATTGTGGATGTAAGATTAGTATCTCAACATACATTTAAACTTTTTAAAATATACTCTTAATGAGGACTCTACCAAGTAACTGTTTTTTAGCCACAGGTTTACGTATGTGGCTACACCCACACAGGTGGGTATAAATCCAGGATTTTGGTTCTGTGTTTTAGAGATGGATGACTTTCAGAAAATCCTGATTTTGATCTATGTTCCTCATGACATTTGTAGTATGAACAATCTTGATATTTTTGAAAGGGTACCTTTCAAAGATCCCAACACATCTTAGTTGGGAAGTAGGCAGATTTGGGGCTTGTAACTTCTCTATCATAAGGAAAAAATATGATAAAAAGTTAAGGAGGAAAAACAAAACTTAGATTTTATTTTTTTTAGTCATTGCCATCAAGTAGATATTTTTTTCCTCTCAAATAAGTATTTTTTTTTTTGTGTGTGTGATAGTCAGCACATCCAGTTAAGAGAATGTGCCTAGGAAGAAAAATACTGCAATCACTAGCTTATTACATGATTGATCTTGTCTTTTATTATCCTTATTTTGAGAAAGAGATTATACCTGTAGAGAAGCTGATCACTATTTCTGATTATAATTAATAGAGACTTTTTTATTAGACCTACTACATAGATTCTGTTCCATACTTTCACCAGCTTTAACAAGCAAAAGGTCTTCCAGAACAAACACAACTGAAAAGTAAAACAGCTTTTTCAACTGAGCTTCTATGTAGGAAGGAGCAACATGAGAGGAAATTAATTATTCCTAGATAAAACATAAATTACTTTTTCTTAATACATCAAATCTTCCTGCTTTCTTGGATACTGTTAAAAGGGAAAAATATTTTTCCGGAATATCTAAATCTTAGTGCTACCCAGCAGCCTAATATCTAGAGTGATTGTTAAAAGAGGGAAGGGGGAAGAGAGGAAGGCAAATAACACATTTAAAAGTTACTCATCATATCTGAAGTACAAGGTATTTGCTCTCCTCCAGCAGAAAATTAAGCAGTCATAGAGCACTTCCATCCAAGCTCTTTCACAAAATGAAGGCACTGGTAAGACTCTTCTTACTTGGGTGCTCACCCTCTGCCACCCTGTCACCAAGCCAGCCAGGCTGCTCAGAGCTTGTCTGCCTCTTCTTGGCTAGTCTTCGCAGCTCTGATAGTCTTTCCCTTAACTGAAAGAGCCAGATGAATGTTTTTTTGCAGAAGCCTTGGATGAATTTGTCTTACATACACAGAGAGATGGTTGGGAGGGATGAGGGACTAGGATGGCAGAAATCATCTAGATCATTCTCAGCATAGAGTACTACCACTGCCATTCTTAATAGATTTTTGCTTAATTTTTTTTTCTTTTTTTTTTTTCCTCCAATAGCTCCTCTAGTGAAAAGTCCATAGTCCATAACAACTCCTGCAGCCCATGCAGTTACTGTCATACTCTTCTCACTGCTTAGCTCAAGTCTCACTCAAATGGAAACTATGCATCTATACATCTTCATGAAAAGCACACTATTTCTACCTCTGTGCAGCAGCCTTTTATAAACTTCAAGAGATGCCTCTGCCCACTTCTGTCCCTTCTTTTGGCTGAGCAAACACAGCTTGTCTCAGCCTTGCCTCACAGATCTTGCCTCACAGATTATATTTTCCAGAATTTGGATCATTCTTTTCGTTGTTCTTTGAACTTGAATTGGTCAATGTCTCTGAAGTATCCCAAAGTACACAGAGGAATTATGCTAGCCAAAGTGTCTCAGTAAGGTGGAGCAGAACAGAGGACTGGTCTATGTCTTGTCTAGCCCAGTTATACTTCCTAGTATGTGCTCGCTCTTTTTTTTTTTCTTTTGTCAACAGCATATTATTTACTATGGTATAGCTCATGACCCATTTCTAAAGAAATGTTGCTTAGTCAGTTGTGTTATTGATTATTTCTTCTTGAATATATATTAATCCTCTGGAATAGTGTGGCATGATTTTTCAGACTGTATCTCCAATATTGACCCAGGGCTTAGAACTCAGCCTTGTCTTCTGGAGTACTTGCAGTACCTTGGGGACCTGTACCTTATTCACATTTAGTATTCTAGTGCCGATCTGTCTATGGAAAATGATCAGTTCATCAATGCCAAAACACATTATTTAGAATGACTCGCATTTGGCAAGTGTTCCCCCAGGCCAGAGCCAAGGTCTGAGCTTTTGCCCAGACATCTGTTCTCACTGGAAGCTTCTGCGAGTACCATAGTGGTCTAGGTGAGGACTGATACAGGGCCCAAAACTTCTTTGAGGGAAGTGGATGTTCCGTCACCGACAACAGCAATAGATTTTCACTGTAACATCCTGAGTCTGGAAAATTTTGAAAGAAAAAGTCTCGTTTAGATTGTACCTGTGATTCTCAACAAGCCAGAGACTTTTAAGAAAAAAACAAACACGCATGTATCTGCCTGTACTAAAAAGAGGCATCTCAGAAGAAATGAGAAAAGATAACGTTAGATCACTTATAAATTCTTCTCTGATAACAACTGTTTTCTTCCCCTTTCTGCCCAGAACGCTCCCTGTTAAGTGGCCTACAATGTCAGACCAGTGGCCATGCCAATTTCTGCTGGACAGGTGCTCATTATAATAAAACATAGAGGTCCGGCTCTGATGAAAAGCACAGGTTGAATATACGCTGTATGCAGAATTGGAACTGCCTTCTTCATGTTAGAAGATACATTGCCAAAGTAGAGTCAAGATATGTGCAAAACATCATAAAGAAACCAAAGTTTCTACTGAAAGCGAAGAACCTGAGCAATGAAGTACATCAAAGCTGAAAGATCCAGTTCACATAACTGGGTTTTATTTCTTGCAATTCTGACTACAAGTATTTCATTTTCTGTTTAAGGAAAGAAAGGATGGTTTTGAAAAACATGCAAGATAGATGGGCTTTATTTGTTAATATGTGCTTTTTGTAATAATCTATCATAAGCTTTGTTTCTCATTTCTTGTACAGTGTTTCATAACTAATTCTTCCTTTAAAAGGAGGATTTTTATTCTCTTGATTAAAGGAAGAAATAATTACAAACCTAAGCCTATCTTCTTCTGATGTTATAGTTGCAACTATGCTCCCAACCTTTTGTAACCTATATCTATAATATTTGTTAAATAAGTACTATGTTTCAGTCATGCTCTTGCCCCCTTAAGTCTCATTACTCAAGGTTCAAATGTATTCATTTCCTTACATAAGCCAAACTCCTCCAAGCACTTCTACCTACTGCCCACTCAGTCTACAACTTTCTCCTTTTAATACAGTGAAAATCAATTTCTGATCCTTGTCTGACAAACAGAACAACCAACACAAACTCTTTCTAATTGAGATGCAACTTAGCAGTTATATCAATATTTAATTGTATGTTGGTTTTCATGATAACTCTTACGTCCTCTCAGGTTATTTAATTAGCTTATGGAAAGTATTTAAAAACAAGAGGTTACTAGCAGTTTAAAAATCCAGCCTTTTGTGACTTTTTATGTGACTCTTGTCCTGCTTGGGACAGGTGGGAGATTTGTGGCCATTCTATGTCACTGAAGGAGATACTGCTCGGCTCAGATCCTTCTGAGTAGAAACTTGTTAAGATGTAAATGGCAATCTTGACAAAGATGTTTGAGGCAGTCCATTTTTTCAACTTTTTTTTTTTTTCCCCAAACCTGTGCGTTATATCTTACTGTTGGGGTGAAGCTGCAGCCATAAAAAAGTCGTTTCCCACATTCAGATGTTTGAAGAGAAGTGGCTGGCCTCCTGAGGTATCGTGGTAGCTTCCCATGAGAATCAGAGTCTTGAAAGATCTACTTTGTTTTGCGCTGTCCAGCTTCTTCAGGCTTTAGACTCAAAGATGTTTGAAGAAATATGTAATGCTAAATCCTGAACTGTCTACGATAATCATTCAAGGAATGTTTAGGGAAGTTTTGAATTAATTGATATCATAAATCTATCATGCAGGAAACCCTAGGGGAAAAGTGTTTGCAAATCTCATTGTCAGACAGCAGTGAGTGCTGGCTTGCTCTCCAGGGAGAGGTAAGTGGGAGCTGATGATGATGGCCCAGAGTACCCAAACTGGCAGGGCAGAGCAGGCTGGGTGACAGTAACTTGGACCAGCTGCAGGTCAGTGATCAGGGAAGAGGCTACAGGTCCATTGGTACTCTTGGAGCCCTTGATCACACCTTTTAAATATGAGCGTGATTTCCTGGGCTGGCTCAGAATTTTTAAAGACTTGGTAAGAGAAGGCTTGAACAAGTTTTTTGTGCCAAACATGATTTAGCTGATTAGAATACTGGATTTGCCCTGAAGTAGATGTTTTCCTGTTCCAGTATACTGGTAAACAACATATGATTAGTGTGAAAGTCTTCTAATTTATTTGCATGTCTGAAGACATAGGGACAAATCCTCATGGGTTACCACAAATGGCTTAAGACATCTAGAAAACAAACAAACAAAAAACAGCAACAACAAAACCCCCCGCTCCATTATTCGTGCCCATGAATAAACAACCATTGAGTTGTTCTGGAACTCTGTAGCCACAATTGGACTGTGTGCAGCTGAAAACCCATTAGCAAAGCTATCACCTGAGGTATGTTTCCAATTGTTAAACAGCTTGGACATTATCAGAATCTCTTATCCATAAAGCATTTAGACTTCATAATTAGATTTTAGAAAGACACAGATTGATTAGCTCTTATCCTCATTTAGGAAATGATACCCCCTTCTGGATTTTAGTTTCTGTTTTCACTAATGTCTACAGTTTAGAATTCCATAATGTATTTAACTCCAATCTTTCTATACAGTATCTTCAGTACAGGAAAACACCATTAAATTTTAAATGAACAGGATTCAAATAGGTTCTCAGTTTTATGGATGCTTCAGAGGTTAAGGCTGAAAGGTTATAATATTTCATGCCTCTCTTTCACACAGAATAGATTGTATTTTTATAATCCTTTACTTCTGTGACAGTTGCCAATAATCCAGCCATGTCTCATTTCAAACTTGGGATGCCTGGCTGCTTGGTTTCCCTCCCTTATATGAAAAATGAAGCTAATGAACAGACTTGGTTTACAACTGCAAGGTTAAAGCTGAGCTCTGAATTTTATGTTATTAACAGCAGGTTTTGAAAAAAAAAAAAATGCAGTGATAAACAAATAAAAATTTGTGAGGAAAAGGGTTGGGTACAGGCCAGAACAGAGGTGCAAACAATCTTGTACATAAGCGGAAGCAGGAGAAATTGTAGCAATAGATAAGTAAGGATAAACTTTTCAAATTCCAGATAGGAAGAGGATATGTGGATCAATCCCGTATTTCACTCATTACAAGTGTGCAAACTTGCCCTTTAATGGCATAAAAAATACTGGGGACAGATAAAAGATTAATAAAGTTACTGACTTCTGAGAGCCAAATACTTAGAGGAACCTTCTCTCCTACAGGAGAAAATTATTGTTTAACTAGTTCTGCAGCAACAAAGAATGATTCCTGTGGAGACTGGGGTTTGTGGCTGTGCTGGTTCTTTGTAGATGACAACTGGAAGTGGCAATGCCAATAACAGTATTAAACATAGGCTGAAAAAAACGTACTAAAAGGGTATGTAATAAGAATAAATACTGTTAATGATATGTTAACAATAGTAACATAAATAGTTAACTGCTGAAATTGCCAATATTTCATCAATAACTCTGAAAATGTTCTTCCTTTTGAGCAGACAGACAAAGGGAGGCAAGGCAAATTCTGTTTTCCTGAAAATAGGCCAGCCAGAAACCTAGTCCTTGCACCCATTAACCTGACCTTGAAAGCTTTGTCATGGGAATGTGCCTGGCTATGTTTGAAATGCAAGCTGAATTAAGTTCATATTAGATGATGGTCTCACACCTTTACTGTCTGGGCAAGCTAATTAATTTACCACTTTAATAAGGGGCTTGTAGAATGTAAAATCTTGATTGTTAGCATGTTAACAAGGCTGTAAACTGAGTATTCTCTTTCAATTGCAATACAGCCTGCTTTCTGAGAGTCAAGGGTCTTAAGAGAGCTTCCTCCACACTACATATCTGATATAAAGTGATAAAAATACTAATGAAGAAATTATCTTGGGGCTGAGGAGATAATAGACTTGCTTTGAGACCTGCAATACCCAGCCCCCATGGAATATAGACACTGAAAATCACAGCCTAAATCCATCCCTGTTTACTGAAGTCTTTGGTAACAGAGCCTACATGATTAAACCCAAGAATGACCAATTCAAGGCCCTCAGCATTTCCCAGTAGACAAATTAGGTTGCACGTTCTTTAATGACATCTTAAAAACACAGTGTGTTTCCTGTTTTGCAACCACCTTGTTTTAGCTGTGATTACTTTTCATCCAAATGGGAATTTAAGTTGTGGTAGCCCACCAAAGCATCTTCTCCCCTTCCTTTTAGTAATGAGTAGTAAGCCACAAATATTACTGTTGTTCTTCATCTTGGTCTGGAAGCTATTTTGCTGAGGCTTTGGCCCTGTGTAGCACCAGAAAGATGGATAGGAATGTTTTAAAATCTTGTAAGGAGATGAATGGAGAAGTCCATGGAGCAGGCTGGGATCTGTTAAATTATCTATGTACTTGGCACATCTTATGGAATACCTGTTAAAAACAGCTATGCTCCAAACTTGAAGGCATGAGCTGCTTTTTAAATTTTATTTTAATTTTTATTAAAATTTTCAAAAGGGATGATTTAGTTTCAGTTATATCTAGTGCATTGGATGTCAAGAGCTAGTGATTCTTTAACTCGTAACATGGCTGTGAAGAAATATTAGTGCAGATTATGAAAAAGAAGAGAAGACTTGCTATGTAGGCCTGACGCTGAGCATCTGTGACTAATCCCTGCTTGGCTCTGTATAATTCCTGAGAATTGAGTTAATGCACTAAGATACTATTGGGAGGGATGACCCAATCGACCAGAGCAATAGCAGAGAAAAAGCTGGGTAGAGCTGCCAATGAGACATTAGCTGGCAAAGGCCAACACAATAGAGCAAATCCTCAGCCAAGACCTGAGGGAGGGTTACATTTCTGTCATATATTTAAGACTGAACTTATCCAGGATGTGAGTTGTGATCCACTGAAAGATCACGGGGTTTCGTAAAGGTGATAGGGGGCTCATATTAATATTCATGATTGTTTTTGCATGGGAGCACGTGTAGCCACAGACTGTTTTGGTCCCCAGGGGACTTCTATGCAGCATAACAGACAGAAGTTTGTATTGTTAGTCTCTGTGATGATGTATTTTGGAGATTATTGAAGGTTAGGGAAGGTAACATTAAATGTTTGTGAACTCTAGCACAAAATTTTATTCTTTTGTTAGTAAGCAGTTTCATATTTCATATTTGTGTTTATTTACTGACTGAAGACACTCTCCACATAATTGCCTGGCTGTGCTGTCTGGCATTTAATAGCGTGTTGTTAAAATAGCTCTTCTTTTTTCCGTCTCTCAGGTTTCTTCATTATTCTTTAAGATTTTCAAGAAACTGGCCTTGCTAAACCATTGAACTTTGGAAAATATTATTTTTAGTTCAGTGAGTAATTCTATTTTACCCAACACAGCAAGCTTCAGTTTGGATTTGACTGATAATTTTCTGCATTTTAGGCAGGTAGATTTTCTAATTTTTAGAAACATCCTGGGGATTAGTGACAGTAAAAGAACATCTTAAATCGTTAAGATATCTCTTTCTGGAGAAAATGTTTAAAGTTGTTTCTGTTTCACTAATTCAGAGGTCTACAACACAGCTATATCATGATTCTTATAATAAAATGCACTTGCCTAGTGCATTTATTCATATTACTCATAGGAGTTGCTCGTAATCTCCAACTGAGGTTATGACCTCATTAACGTTTATGTAATACATACTTATGCTTTCCATCTTCTGTAAGCTGTTGGTGTCTCTTAGGAGCCTCGAGAATTGGAAAAACTGGGATTCAGACAAGAACTATCTTCATTAAAGCCAAGGTTTATGGGTAGTAAATCATATTTATCCTGCATTTGAAATAGGCCTACCTTAAACTCTTTTTCTTTTCACCTACTTTCACATTACTTTGTCATGTATTTCCCATCCTTTTTACTAGTTTTTGCCTTATCTCAAGGCTGTGTGTGCTGTAACGGAAGTCAGTGTTACACCACGTTATAGGATCTGTGACCAGAAAATAGTAAGAGAGTAGCAGTTTTGCTCCTGAAGTGAAAAAGGAAACTGCTGGTAGATTTTAGGTAAATCTAAAAGCCGAGATTTCTGCTAACTTGGCCCAGAAATGTCTGAGGGGTACAAGGTTCTGCCCAGGTTCGCCAAAGACCAAAACTAGACTAAAGAGATGATTTTTGTTCCCTTTCTCCTTGTTATGTGGGTTACCCCTTTTTATTACAGGGTTGCTGTTTGTTAGTTTATCTAGACTTCTGGGCTAATTTGCATAAGAGCTTGTGAAATGAAGAGTTTGGCTGTTTTGGAGTAAACATGTTTTTATTACTGTCTTTAAATGGAAGGAAAATAATTGACATGGTATCCTTCTCTTAGTTTGTTTTACAGAAAGGAACCATTTTGTATAACTAGTAACCACGAACAAGCTAAGACTGTGGCAGAAAAAGGGAAAAACAAGTTCACAAATCATAATTAGCATTGTGATGGTCTCTGTTACCTATAACATAGTGCTTATCCTTATGCAGAAGCCAGTGCAATGGTGCAGGTGGAGTGACCAGGCAATATTACTGCTTACTGTAGTGTTAGAAATCTCCTCCCAGTTTTTAACTAAAATTGCCACATATTTCAGAGAGAAGACAGCAATGCTGAGCTTTGCCTTAAAGCAGCTGTTCCTAGTCAAGATTTCATGTTGTTCTGAAGCAGACATAGCCCTTTCTTCCCACAATCCCACCAAGACCTCTGGAAAAACAGGAGACAAAAGGAGGTAAAATGTTTAAGTTAGACACCCAGAGAAAAGCCTTAAAAGTGTTGTGCATGTTTCCTTGTTTTTGAGAGGCTGATTAAAGGTCTTATGTTAATGAAAATGACTACAATCAGCCACTGCATGTATTTCTGAAAGGAATGATAATATGCCCTTTACTGTGGCTCAAAAGGGATGCTTATTTTAAATTTCATGTGTTAAAAGAGAAACCTTACTTTGAAGCCAGTGACCATTGCAAATATCAAACATATTTATAGTTGGGTACAAATATGCATTTGTGAGCTGTCTTTCAGCCTACCCTAGGGTTCAGGAAGACCACCTGTAAAGTCACCCTACAGACTAAAACCATAAGGAGAGCTAGCCAGCTCCTGGAGATAAAGTACCATGTGGATAGTGTGTCACTTCACAGGAGTAGCTAGCGTAGTCTATTATAATTATTATGTTATTAATTATTATTGTATTTTTTTTCAATCTGCAGTATTCATTACAAACGTTGCAGTTTGTTTTTTATTATTTGGCAGCAGTGAGGGAACAGAAAGAAACCTTCCTTTAAGAATAATTTAACTCCCAAGGGAATAAAAGCATAACTCTTATTTTTATGAAGAAATTCATTATAAAAAGAAAGATATCATGAACTAAATTTTGGGAAAAGTAATCTACAACTTCTAATGTTATTTCATTTCCATGCTTTTGTAATTTGTATGATTTTCAGCGAAGTCAGAAATATAGTTTTTGAAAATTCTTCCTTGTCATTTTCAGGGAAGTTGTTCTAAGGTTCAGTCCTTAATAGCTAACTTTGGTATAGATTTCATCCTGGTCACCTCTCTTCCTATATGAGAACAGAAGTGCCTGACTTACAGCCTGCTGAAATCAACAGAGGTTCTTTCCTCTGGATGCAGTGAACTTTGAGAGAAGGTTGTTTGCATTTTATTAGAATTTTAGCGTTCACAAAATAGTGAACTGGAATCACCTCTTTCTGGGACAAAAGAAGGTTCTATCACTATCTTTTTTTTTTTTCTTTTTTTCTTCAAGAAAATGATTACAACTTTCTCAGCTTTTACCAGTCCTTAATGAAAAATTCATGTCTTGTGGACTTGAACATTGCTGTCTCTAATAACATTTGTAATACCTGACAGAAATGAATGAGGGTTTAGTTGCATACATCCATATCTCAGAAAAAAATGAAAATAGGTCTGAGCTTGTAACACCAGAGCCATGATATTTCTCCCTCTCTCACTCACCTTTTTAAATCTTTGGTTAAATTATGAGTTATATTCAGTGGTGCTTATTGACATCCTATTTTCTGCATTCTAAGCCATCTAAGCACTTGTGCAGAAATCATTATAGCTCTAATACTTTGGGGGTGTGTAGAGCAACATAGCCAGATGACCAGCAGCGCATCAGGCACTGAAGGGCACACCTATGCAGTAAATCCACTCTGATGTGTATAATAAGTCTTCCAAAATGATGACAAAGATCTTAAAACAGCCTGAAAAATTAAATGTTTTCCTCAATTCAGCAAGCACATCCTCTCTTTTCCCTGCACTCCAGTATATTTGGTCACTCCCTCATTCCCTGAATGTATCAAATCTGAAAACGTGCCACTGTAGTCAGAGCCTGCTTTGTCATTTATCCTTTTCAGAACAACATGCTGACAAACTTAAAAATCCCCAAATCCTTACCTGGAGTTCTGAAAAAGAAGTAACTTCTTGCAGAGGTGTAGGATCTGTCTGTGTTCCCCCAGACTTCATCAGAAGTAGCAAAAGAGGGTTGCATGTACACAACAGGGTTCTGAAAAATGAAATGATTTGGAAGGAACAGGCAGTGACCTGTACTAATCAAAGTAGTTTTGTCTCTCTGCCATGACATGTTTATGCTTTTAGATGCAGCACAAGTTGTCAGGTTTTTGTCTCATCACACTTTTGTTGGGATTTTCTGCATATTTCAGTCGTTGTCATGAATTTTCCTTGATAATAATTGAAAGTCAACTTCTATTTTTATTTCAGCTTCAAGCTAAACCAGAGTAACTCTAGGGTAACTCTGTTAAAATCACTTGTGGTGCTGTATCAGTGTATTTCTTGTATTTCACATTTTCTGATACTAATAGAAATGTCTCTCTTTAATATGATTGGAGCCACATTACATGAAGTATCTCAAACAGGTACCAACCCCCCCCCCCTTTTAAAGCAGACTACTAGCAAAAGAAATCAGCTTGTTTTGTAGAAGATTCGTTGCCATAACCTTTGAAAAATAAACATTTGAAACAGTGTAATTTTACCAAGTCATCATATGGTTAATGAATTCAAAGACAAGAGGCTAAGGAAGCTTTCAGCACAGATAGGCTAAAGACCATTAAATGTTTCCATGCGGAATTAGATGTTTTTTGTCCTCTTCCCAAAAGTTCAGGTCAATGTATGCAAGGAGGAGCATGAGCTCAGTTTAGGACGTCAGTAGTGGGACCAGAGTCTGTATTTCTTTTGAATAATCCAGAAGAGAGGGAAAGGGTTCCAAAGAAATGCCAGAAGATCAGAAAATGCAAATAGATTAAAAGCATTCATCAAATAAAAGCAGTTCCCTGCCTCCTCACCAAAAATAATTCAAAAATTGTAGGTTTGTGGCTTAAAACAAATTGAATTTGTTTAAACTTGAGATTAAAGAAGGCTTAGAAATTGATTTTATGAAATTTCAGTAACTTCATTGTTTTATGCCTGCCTCTGAGCTAAAAATACCACTCTGAAAGCAAAACATGCAAATCCAAGTTTTCATCTGGGGACTAAATTCCAAACTGGTCTTCTCCTGAGATCAAGAGTTGCAGACTGAAAGCTCTGGTTTTCAGCTTTCTTTTATTTTGTTCTAAACAACTTGGCTCAGCTCATCCATTTAAAAAATAGATCTTTTAAAAATATATATTTTTGATAATTTATTTTTTCTACCTTTCCATCCAGAACTCCTCTAATAGAGGCAAGCGTTCTCTGTAGGACACAGGTCATTAGTGTAGTAATACCTTTACTTTACAAATGCTCTTCACAAACATGCCAGCTCCAGGGGCTTCTTTTTTTCTTTCCTTTCTTTCTTTCTTTTTTTTTTTTTCTTTGAAACAGCTGCTAAAAAGACATCTCTATGTAAATGCATAAAGAGGAGAAGTATATGTACGTGTACACCTTCACATAAATTGCATAATTCCAGCCAGGTGAACTACTCTTCCCATGTTCTCACTGCTAAAGCAAACCTCCTCCAAGTTTTTATCCTGTTAGTCAAATTCCTATGAGCAGTCTTCATTTCCAGGTTCAACCTTCTGTCAGTGCATATCCACAAAACCTGCTTGGCTGATTTTTTTAAAGCATTTTACTTGTGAATTTTCATTCCCTTCAGAAGAGCTAAGGAAGAAGCACAGGAGTAACCTAAAGAGAACTCTTAAAAGAAACTTAGAAACGTAAATATAGATGTAAATAATCACTAAATTCTGGTGGGATTACCATAGGGGGAGAAGATGAGAAGGGAAGAGGATAGTTTTGAGAAACCTCTGTTTGTATTACGCAGTAAAAGATGGTCCCTATCCCTAAGGACTGTTAGTGTAAACACCCACCAGAACAAGAGTCAGACAAGGAGGAATGAGTCTTGAGGTCACAGTGCAGTGCCAAACTTGGATTCCTGCCTCTTCATCCAACATGTGAATGCCACAAACTTCTAAGGCTCAAATTTGTTGTCAGTTCTTTTTGAAGAGAAAATACTAGTTTTAGCAAAATATTTCAAAACAGATCTCTCACTGTTTGAAGGCAGTGGTTCACTTTAGGCTATATTATATATGCATTATTTTTTATGCTGATTCTTTCTGGCCTTTAGAAATAATATCGTCAGTACATCTTATGACACTTGCATACATTACTCCAGAAGATAGGAACATAAGCAGAAAATGCCTTTCCTGCTTGACTGCTTGCATTCAATTTTATTTCACTCTGTGCTGCTTCTGCTTCTATTTCTTATAGAATACATCTAACCAGAAAGGTCAGATTGGCACCAGATTTTAAATATAACGTATTTCTAGTAACTAGCAAGCACTTTCCCCTTTAGTCCAATAATAACTCATGTATGGACCAAAACATCCACCTGCTTTGAGAAGAAAAAAAAAAATCACAAATCAGGTGTTCTATTAGAAAAATAAAATAGATGATTACAGGTTATAATACGGGCATATGCTTTAACAATGGCTAGTGTGCAATGAAAATAGAATTGCCCTATTAATAATTTCCTGTTAAGTGCTAATCACAGGTGATGTGAAGGAGACAACACTTCTAGTGGCTTGCAGCAATTCACACAAACTGAGAATCTATTCTGCTTTATTGTTAATGGTTATCTTCAAGAGGCAGACCTTTAATTATTACACAACAGAAATCCTTTGGTTCTTACAGAGTAAAAAATACACTCTTAACATTCAACAAGTCATGCAGTGTTTCTCCAGAAGGCACTGTCATTGACCGTTGTTGATAGATTTCTATCAGTTAGATCTATTTGTGTCCTGCAGCTTTTCCTTCTATTTATGCTGTGCTCCCTTGGACAAACTCAGTTTTCATTGTAAATCAATGTTGATAATAAACATGATAAAAATATTTTATGCCAGTTTGTGAGATAATGAAACAGTGTATTTTATTACAATGAAGGAGTGCATTTTCAGAGCGTTGAATAAGGCTTGTTAACAGCAAAAAGAATTGCAGTGGGGTCACATATGTGACAGCTTCAGATTATGCTTCTAAGCTTGCAACAGGTCCTGCCAGTGTCACTGGAGGGCTCAGTGCTTCAGCTGCAGTGATTTGTGTACAAGCTATTGCTTGTTGATCGAGAGCTTTTGTAGGAACAAAACTCACAAGGAAAATGTGCATGTTAGTAGTGGCACAGCATTTTGTTCCTCAAAATATAGAAAATTTCTGCTTTATGTGAGTGCATGCAATATGCATTTTAAGAATCAGCACTAAAACCTTGAGGAAGACAAAGTAATTGGGTTTTCTGCCTAAAAAGGCTCATGTTATACACATAGACTCTGAAATGGTAGTTACGTAAAAGAAGTTTCTCAATGCCAACAAACCAGCTAAAGAACTTTGTAGATGACTCCACTAGCAGGCAGGCCTGCTGTACCCTGCTGATGACAGGAATCAGAATAACGTAGCGCTGGACTTCCTTCCTCCAACAGTAGGTATCACTGTGCGGTGGATCAAAAACCTTGCTCACAGCGTTGTGACCACCACAAAATTGCACTTTGGTGCGATCTCTCAGAGGATTAGAAATACCAGTACACTCTCATAAACTGTGTGGGCAGTAACTGCTTGGATGATGTGAGTCTAGCAACAGGGAGATTGTGGCACTGCTTGGAGGCCTCCTTTGCAGACAATTTTCACTAGGGAGTGGCAACCAAGGTCTGACTGTGAGGACTAAGGTATTTTCTTCTCTCTGGTAAACTTCCTTCTGCGCTGCCTTGGCACTGGGGCAGTTTTAGGATCCTTAAAAAAAATGATTAAGCCTATCTTTGAGTAGGGGCACAGCTAGCAAGACTCAAATTGGAAGAATATTGGAATATTTGTTCCTCCCTGTAGAAAGGCATGGTTGTTTTGCTTTTCTTTTTAATTTGTATTTATTATATATAACATAATATTTAACTTAAGTACCAAATGAAGTAAAAATGCAGCTCTAATATTTTCTCAGAATAACTTCTTCCAAGCTGCCCAAATATATATATATATATATATGTATGTATATTTTTTGTTTGTGAAGCTGATGAACTGAAAAAAGGCAGGCAAAAATAAATGCTTGGAAGTACACCTGAATCTTGACTATATTTTTTGTATAAATCATCTACCAAACAACTGAACTGATGTATCATATTTGGCTTTTGGTACAACACGCAGTACATCTCCTGTTGACTTCAGTGACGTTTGTGTTGTTTACAGTAGACAGCACCCAAATTTTGTTAATTACTTAATTATTGGTGCTTTCATTTAATTTACATACATATTGTTCACTATCTCAGCCCTAATTAAGAGCTAGCTGCAAGTGCCATCTTTATGACAGCAATTAGCTTGTGTGCAGTGCCAGCTCTGCCTTGGAAGGTTAGGACTGGGCTGGGAAAGGGGAAAGTGGTGATTCAGGTGCCCAGGAGAGAAGAACAGCAAATGTCCTGCCCTTTCTGTTAGAGCAGAACTGATTGTTGGGCAAGTTTGATTTCATCCTAAAAAGATACTCCCAAGCCACTAAGTTGAGATTTGAATCTTATCTTCCCTGGTGCAGTTTTTACTGTAAGGTAAGGCCTATTATTTTTTTCCTGTAGAACATCTTTCTATAAAAGTCTACTTTTTACATCGTGTTCTTACTGAATTTGAAGAAATCAATTTTTATTTTACTTATATAGATAACTATATACATACATACATATACTTCATGAGAATGAGATTCTTCTGTGTTGTTTTTTGTTTGTTTTTTTTTTTTGTTTCATTTTGAAAGAAATAAGGCAGATAAGACTGGAATGGGATATTCAGTCTGCAGACCTGCTCCAGTGGATGCATGAAGCCTTCTCGATGAATACAATGAGTACTACCCCATGATTCAGCATTTTACTGTAGAAGAATATTTGACTGTAGTTTCATAACCACTGTACTTCAAGCGACATTAAAGCACAAGAGTAAGCACTAAAAGCCGGGGTCCTCCTCCTGGGTATTTTGAGGACTAACTGTTCAGATAGAGGTAAGTGAATTGGTCTCCCTTTCCTCATTATTTTGTTTTCCAGCTCACGCAGTTTTGGAGAGCCTTAATTTATCATTTAGAAAGTGCTTTAAGATCCTTCCACAGAACTGACTATAAAAATGCAAAGTATTAGGAAACAAAATCCCATGAACAATTAAAAATTAATCACTTTCAAGCCAGAGCTTTCAGAGAGATGGCCAGAGGAAATAAAAGACAAACTGGACTTTCAGGAAGAACTCTCTATTCATAGGATAACTAAAGTAAAACAACCACTACCAACTGGGGGATGTTGTTTTTTCTCCTGTCCTGTTGCCTTCTCTACCTCCTCTGCAGTCTCCTTTAATGTTCCTGCTGCCACATGAAGCAGAAGGAAGGAGAACAAAGGATGTTGCCTAAAAACCAACACAACGTTCATCCCTCAGGCAATGTGGAGATGCTTGTGCACTAATTGCCTGCTGGCAGCCTTTCCTCTGGGCCAGGATCTCCTCATAAGTGTCGGTAGTTTAGCTCTTCAGAGGTGTGTGATCTGTCTTGAAACCTGGGCTAACACTCCCCATTAGAGAGGCATTTAGGAAGAGGTGTCTGAAGCTGCAAGGCAGAAAGAGCAGTAAGGGGCTGGTGTGCCACACAGGTTGGTGTGCCCACAGGAAGGTGCAGATAAAACAAGCTTGATCTGCATAGGCACGAACAGGGAGGAGTATATATGTGGGGCTTGAAGGATTATCTGCGTACTGGTTGTCATGGGCAAGTAGGAGGAAGCTCTTGTCCCTTGGGAGAGAAGCAACAGCAATAACATGAGGATATCACCTGTGTCTGTTTTAAACCTCAGTCCTGAGGTAGCTCTCAGCTCAGCACTCTCCTTTCTCAGCACAAACCCAAGGTAAATTTGCCATAGGAAGCTGCTGAACAAGAAGAACAGAAGTGCCGGGACATCCCCTGAGGGGATCCACTATCCTCACAGAGGCTTCGTGATCTGCCCCTGATAATCTGCAGCAACTGAGTCTCCACGGCCTTCTTGGAGAGTTTCTTGCAGTGCTTTGCTATCCTTATCTTTACAAAGCTTTTCCTAATACAAATCTACTGCAGTTTAAACCCACAGTCAATCCTACATGGACAATTTGTAGCAGTGCTTCTAGACAGTAAACTGACAGGAATGCAATATTAGCCATTAAAAGGCAGAGTGAGATTGTGGGTATGAAGCAAGAAAGATTTCACATGGCCCATTGGATTGAGATGCTTTATGCACAGGACAAGGAGGTATTTGAGAAGAATTTATTTATGAAAACTACTTATGGTAATTGAATTTATAGGCATAACAGTAAAATAATCTGAGATCAAAGATTAAGCGTGCCTATTGAACTAATTTTTTATGTTATACATCAGTTAAATATATCAGTAATTAGAATCCCAAGTGAAAAAGTGACTTGATGTACAGAACCTACCTGTTGCTGCTCCAAACTAAAAGTGCTCATGCATGTGATCTGGTTTTTCTAGCTGAACTGTGGGAAAACCATACCCAAGTCCCCAAACGTTTTTTGCTTACAAACCTTTCCGTTTGCTATTGTCATGCTGTGTCCTTCTTGGCCTTTTTCTACGGAACTAAAAAACTAGTAATTCTATCTGTTTGGACTTCTTTCTTAGCTTCAATTATTTGTAATGGATATTTCAAGTCCTCCTTTTACAAAATGTGCTGAGAGCTAGTCTTGCACACCAGGATTTATTTTCCAGCAAGCAAGCTATAAAGTCCACATTTTCTTTTTATGGTGAAAAAGACTAACTTTCTGAATCTTGATATAAGTACTTTTTCAAATCACTTCACTGATTCCTTCTATTTATTTATTTATTTTTTAACAGAAGTCAAGCAGTCTACGGGCTGCCAGCCCAACAGTGTAAACAAATCTGTTTTTCCTGGGTTGCCTTTGTCAAATCAGCCTACAGCTGAAATACTGACATATTTACCTCAGATGAAATATATCAAGCCCATAAAGCAATAATTATAGCTGCCCGGTCATAAAGAATAAAGAGCTAGGCTTTGATCAGGGTCAGCAACGGAGGGTGCCTAAAATACTTACAGTTTTTGAATAGGAGCTGGGAGCATTGTTTTGTGATAGACAGACATAATGGCAGTGAGCCTAAGTATAGAGAATTTGTCCTGGTTCTTCCTAAATCCAAAACACAGCACCATACCAGCTACTAGGAAGAAAGCTAACTCTACCCCAGCCAAAACTAGGACAGGAGAATACCAATATGTAAGACGATATTAGGACACACTAATCAACAAATTGTAGAAATAAACCTCTACAGAAAGGTTTTCTACATAGTTTTCTGGCTTCAGGTTCAGCAGTGTGTAGTTCTTGGGCACTGTGAGCTGGACATCACCTCAGTAGTCATCCTGCACAGCCCTTTCTTGGGGTTCAGGTGAGGATCTGCTGAGAGAAGGAGAAGCTTTCTCACTGTGCTTGTGCCTGAGCCAGCCTCCCAAGGGACACTGAAATGCTTTGACAGCCTTTCATGTCTTGCAGGAAAACTAACCTCTTTGTAATAGCTCTTCCAAAGGAATCTTAGTTGAGGAAAATGTAGCGTAGGTTTGTATTTAATAACATCTCTTAATAAAATCTGGAGTAACAGGTACTCCAAGCTGTGACAGTCTGAGGCTGGCACTGCAAACCTCAGGGAATTCTCTGGCTTTTGTCTGAGCAGTTTTTATGCACCCTCAGGGCTGAACATCTACACTGCCAAGTGCCTCCTGTAGCGTGGCTGCCTTGCGCAAGGGTTGTGGAAATGCTTTCGAAAAGTGAAGGAGCTGCTTGAAGCAGTCCTCACCTTGGCTAAGGGTCAGGCTTTAGAATAGCAAGGTGATAATATCTAATAGGAACTGATTACTTCTGAAGGGCTGCTGGAGTAGCTATAGCCTGTTACAATAGGCACCAAACAGTGGCTGATGGGCTGGTCACTGTATCACTCAAAGCCTTCTGGAGATTCCCTAGCCAGAGAAACTCCCAGCAGAGAGCCTGTCAACCTAACAAAATACAAAGAACCCTAAATAACCCAGCTAGCACAGCCTGGTACATAATTCCCAGTTCTGTTACTGGATAATGTGAAGGAAAGCCAAGCTAGTAACCCAATGCAATCAAAGACTGCAGAAGAAATCAAATTGTTTAGTGCTCTTATGAAATAAGGCTGTTCCCACCAATAGAAAAAGAAGCCAGTGAGCATGAGTGAGATCATACACAGTGGCCTTTCCTCAAGAGTTCATCTTGACCATTTATTAAGGAACAAAAAGTGCCAATAATGTGTGTTGGTTTTGCAGAAAACAGGAATATGAAAACAAAAAGGAAAATTGGTAAACAAAGATGGTGTATTTATTTGAAAGCCACGATTTTAAAACAGATGCTAAGACAATGCATTTAACATTACTCTACAGGTTAGCTTAACATTGTTAGAAATCATATCATTTGTTTAGTGTATCCTCAAAAGATTGTGGAAAATAGGACAAAAGCATCCAGCAAAGAGGAGATATGCCCACAATTTAACTATAGTTTCCCTTTAGGTTACTTTATTCCATGTAGTTTTTGACTCTAGTGCTGAGGATGGATTTTAGTCCAAATATTTATTTAGGTATTATTTAGAACATCTCTTACTGAGTTTGCTCTTTGGGGAAAAATGGCAGAGAACAAACAAACAATACCTCAAGCTCATCTTATTTTGTTTATAAATACTAAGTTTCCATTTGGTGCACAGAGTTTGTTATGAATTAATCTGAAATTTAAAAAGCAGTATTTTTACATTGTCAACAGCTTCTGCTTTTGATTGTCAACAGCTTCATTTTTCTACAGCATTAATGTGCAATAGCATAACTAATTGATGTCAGTACAGAGACATACTTAATTGTTGCCATAGACGCAGAAAGGGAAAGGTATGGATCCACTAGAAATAGCCTTTTCAGACTTAATAATGAAATTAAAAAAAAAAAAAGCACTCAATTTAGAATAACTCGTCACTTTCTCATAAAATGACTGCTATACTAAGCTGCAGTTTGAGATGACAATTTTAAGAACCTTGAAACATTGTTTTTCAATTTGTCGTCCACAGCCTGTGTTCCCTGTCAAATGACAATTAATTCCGCTGTTTGCTTGTTTTGAAGACTGGCCGCAAAGTCGAATTCCTGTACTCTCCATGGCTGCTCCTGCAGCAGCCACAGCGACATGGTTCAGGAGGCTCCTCCCCAGCACAGCCTTTCTGGGTTGGCACGAATCACTCGTGCCGAATGTGAATACAGTGCAGCAGTGAAGTGTTGGTGTGAAATGATATTTCTGCTGTAGCTGCATGCCCATGCAATCTAGTTTCAAATGCTTTTTTGCTTCCGACTGCAGTTTGGCCTCTTCTTTCCCATTACTCTTTTTCCACAGTTTTTTTATTATATAATTTTGGTGTGGAGACCTGAGGAGGTTAGTTAGCTGTTTTTTGAAAGACTATTATTTGCTTATATTTTAGACGTGTTTCAGACATAGGGAAAGATCTGAGTTAGAATTGCTGCTTAGATCACATGCAGTCAAAAACTTAGTCGAAGAAATAAATGAAGTTGTCTCATCATCCAAAGCACTCTCAGTTAAAGGGGGAAAAATAGCTGTTGTCCTTTAGGCAAAAATTTTTGCTGTTCTCTGCAAAAGAAACTGTCACAGTTGGACATGCAGTAACATTCCTTCCAGCTGGAAGATTAATATCATTTAATCTCTCTTATACATTATTCTCATCTACTGTGCCAAAGTGAAATTTGTTTCCACGTGCTCTGTAAGGAAAAGAAACATTTTTTGCCTTTTGAACAAGGCAATTTAATTTTCAAATTAACCATTCTCCTGTGCACTTTTAGTCCACACTCATTTTCATAGCTTCTTGACTTCTGACTTGTGGACATTTATTTAGTGCTTAGTATATTATTGTTTTACTTTGTTTTCAGGGCCTGATTTTTTTCTGCAGCGTTACCAAAAACGCTGCTTGCTCTGGGCTCTAGCAAAGCTGTGTGTGAAATCTTCTGATGATAAAAAAAGGTCTTGAAATTCAAAGACTTGTATCTGAGCTCTTGGAAGAGCCCTAATTTCAGAGGGAGCTGATAGTACAGCAGAATAGGACTTATGCACAGGGTCATGTACTGAAAAGTTCAAATAACTTATAAATACGGTAACTTTCCCAAAGCTAACTAAAAATCTGATGGAAAAATAGCTTATACAAACATGGAAAAGGTGTCTCAGTCCCAAATGATAAAATTGAGGAGATTTCTTTCTCTTCATTTAGGGTGTAGATTAATCTCTGATTCTTATCAAAGTAAAAGGGATAAAAATGTGAGTGGAGTTACACAGAACTGCAAGCTTTTATAGGTTTGAATTTGATATATGCAATAAAGAAATCGTTACTCTGTTTACTAAAGGTTTTGGACAGAGGGAATTTTAAAATTAGTTTTAAAATTAATATAGAGGTTTGATTTTTGCCATTGTACCTTTAGGTTGCTAGACATAGTTGTCACTAGAGGATTGGCCAGGATGCCTAATAAGGCATGTTGTCTGAAATCTGATTTATATTACAAAAAAGAAAAAAAAGTTAATCAGGACAAAAAATATGGTCCGAAGTATTTTAGCACAATGTCCACTGTAAGAAGAAGACAGAATTGAGCACTCAGTTTGTTTTCATAGTTCTTATTTAAATTTGCATTTACATATAGTGATGTGCAGTATCTGCATTTCCAATGGCTTTTTTTTTTTTTTTTTGGATGATGGGATTTGTCACATTTAATTGGAAAGATGTTTTCTCCCTACTTTCCCAATGCCCCACCAAAAAGTTACTTGTGTTATTTATTTTTCATCTGAGACAGTATATTTTGTCTGTCAGAACACTAAAGAATGATGTGCTCTTTTGATTTATTTTTGTATCTAACTGGATGGGTTGGCATTTAAACGCCTCAGCTGAATTTAAACATCTCAACATTTAAACATCTCAGATAAATGCATCTTTCTTTTCAGAAATGAAGAACACCCCAAAAATCATTTGATGGGAAAGAGAAACTCAGAAAAACTCCACAAAATGGATCAGTAAGTATGAAAGTAAGTGGTCAATAACTTATACCATAGAAGGCTGTAAGGCTGTGATTTTATAAACACTTATTGCAGGTTTTCCCCTTTTTGTTAAAGATATTACTTTTGCTTTTCACTTACCACCAACTAATTAACATAAACCAGATGGGTTTTTTTAATTGGTACATTCCCATGGATGTACCACCTTCAGGCAGAAACTTACACTGGCTATGTTTACATGCAAGATCTCCTTTTAATTCTTCATTTAAACTAACAAACTTTATCTTTATTATTAATGATGGGAAAGGGATTGCAGATAGATTTGTTGTTACCTTCATTTTCTATTAAAGAAATTAAGGAGTTGGGAGTGTGCAAGTTCCTGGTAGCATGTATTTTTATCTAATTAAAGAGGCACAACAGCAACTTGTACAAAATAATTTTCTGAGCATACTAATAGATGTGTAGAATTCAGAGGGAAAATGGATTTTTGCTTGTTGACTTTTTTTTTTTAATTGGCTCAATAGTTGGTAAGCATTTGCTTATAATTATTTTTTCCTCCAGCTGATGACACGAATAATTGATCTGATAAAATGTTCTAACACATCAAATCGGTAAATAACCATGAAGATGAATTGACACACTTCCAAACACCCAAGTTGTGTTCCGCGCCCCCCCCAGTAATTTCTGTCAATTAGACCTGTGAAATTTTATATTTTGACCTATGTTAGTTAGCCAATCTATACATGTTGAAGTTGTCCCTAAGACCATCAGAAATATAACTCAAATTTAGTCCATATTTGGGCTGTGAAAACTAAGTAAAAGCAAAAGTTAAATGACTATCATTGGTCTCAGTCTTTTTGCTCAGTAATGAAGTGGCTGAGACTTTCTCCACAGTGCAGAAAATCCTCAGTTCCCTCTCTCCATTTTCTGAAAGGCTTCAGATCTGCAACTCCTTACTGCTGTAAAATACCCCCGTGAGGAGGTTATTCTGAGAAGGGGCTCTCTGGTCTCCTCTTCAGTGTTGTTAGACTTCAGTGTCCACTGGAGTATGACCTGAACTCCCATGAGTGTCCTCACCACCCCATGCCCACCCCGGGGGATATTTTTATCCAAGTATTATTCAGTCCCTGTTTACTCCTTGCTCCAGTTAATATTAATTCTCACATAAGGAAATAGTGTCAGCAGAAGAGATGCAGAGGCATCCCTCCAGATTCTTCCTTTGCATCAAGATTAGTACAGTCTGACATATATTTTAGTCTGTGCTATTTTTTTTTCTCAGATGTTGATCTGTGCATTTTTCTTCAATTTGTTTTCATATCATTTGGATATAGAAAAATTATTTTGCTTGGCATGAAACAATGTTTTTTTTTTTTTTTGTCTAACAACCTCTGTTTGATGGTTGTTTGAAAATAGGTATATTTAAGAAGGGCTTTTTTAATGTTGTAGTGAATACATAACAATATTCTGTAGGAAAGTGACTATGGCAGAAATTTTATGAGGAAGAAACGCTCAGTTGTCATTTTAATTTCCTCTTATTATATCAAAATTATTAGTTTCACATTGCCTTCATTTAATACCTAATTGGTAATGTCAGTTTTTTTCTGTTGTTGTTATTAGCAAATATTCACACTAGCAGAAAAATCCATGTATGAAATACATAACATCAGAAAGCTTAATTGCAATGTGAAAATAGCAAATCTGGCACTGGCTGACTGTTGGGTAACATCAGAAATAGGTCTTCTTTTCTTATTTCTTTTGAAGCATGGGAATAACTGTTCCAAGTGACTTTAGCATGAGCAGTTTGGGACTCGTTGGATTTGATTAAGACAAGGAACTGAATTCTTCCTGATGAGTTCTGTTAAAGCACTTTGCTCCAAGAGCATGTGCAGCTCCATTCATGGCCCCAAGCAAAGACCTGTATTTGAATCAGGCACCCGCTTAGGTACCTTGCAGAGCTGGTCTCTGGACTTTGCCACAGTCCAAAACAACAAACTATCAGGGATTATTCCCTATTTGCCTTTGTATATTTTTCCCTATTTTTCTGTATCTTCTGCAGATGATGGCTCCAAGAACACGTAAGGTGTCTTTCCACCTGCCAATTAAGAAAGATGAGGAAGTCATCTATGACTAAAGCTCCTATGCTGTACGAGGACTTCTAGCCTCAAAG
Organism: Anser anser; assembly: GCF_964211835.1. NCBI lineage: Eukaryota > Metazoa > Chordata > Aves > Anseriformes > Anatidae > Anser > Anser anser. Next base: position 89,005,950 of record NC_139720.1, read on the forward strand.
CTAGGGGCTGCAGAATGGTGCTGGGGCTATCTCATGCCTCCCCCACCACCACTCCATCCCTGACAGCAGTTAACCCAGCTGTGTCTACAGGTGTGTCACTGATGCAGATGAGAAAAATTGATTGGTTTCTCCATTTAGTCTGAGCGGCTGATGTGGGGCTCTGACAGGGTGAAGGTAAGCACGGTGCTGCCCAGTCAGTCAGTGTTGAACCACTGGGGCACCAGCCCATGCAGTATTCTCTCATCCTACATCTCTCTCTGCCCTGGGTGATGCCAGAATGCCACCATCTTGTGAGGTTACTTTCCAAAATTTTTTACCACATTCAAGCATTAAAGTAACAGAGGAGACTGAAATAGTATTAATTTTTCAACTAGCTTCTTTTATTCCTTTTTTTCTTTTTTTTGAATGCTTACAGGAAACTACATTACAGTCCCAAAGTAATGGAACATTAAAAAACCATCTGGAGATCTAAAGCAATTTTAATATAAAGAGTTACAGTAGCACTGATGCATGACCACAAAGACAGATATGATCCATTGGATTCCTTGTAAGTGTGGCAGATAACTTGCAGTAGTGCTCAGGAATGCAAAAATCTGATATTTCAAAATGAAATCTTGGGATAGTTAATAATTACAGAATGAAAATGAGAGAAACTAACTGTTGGCTTCATAAACGGAGTAAGACTGTATTTAGCAAATACTTGTGTTCTGGTAGGATTATACACACAAATACACATGCATGTGCTAAATAAATGGCACGAACATGATGGGCATGGTGTATATAGATACGTGTAAGTATATAAAAATATAAAGACATTTATTGTTATGTATTATTTGTTGTTGTTTTTTTTTTTTCCAAACCATAAACAGTTCCTAGTTGTTATTTTAATTTTAGCAATTAGTTCAAGGGTTAATTTTTGGTTTTGCTACCTTAAAAAATTCTACCTTAGAGAAATAAAACATGACATAAAGATACAAAACATTACTTCTCATGGAAACATGCTGGAGTCATACAGACTTTTTTCATTCAGTCTCTTCACAGAAGAGCAATAGTCTGTTTAAAGGGAGTTAGAAATCTTCACTCCTTTTCATGCCCAATTATTTTCCAGGCTATGTATGGCTGGTGCATAGAGAATTGAGTATCGGGCACATGGCAGTGTGTGCCGTGCACCTGGACACTCTCATTCTCTGGTCCCTGAGCAAAGGGGACCTTTTGGAAGAGACATGCACCCTGGCCCCGTTCCTGTGTTCAGCCAGGCTGTGAACCTGGGAGACCAGATTGCATGCAACTGCTGCAACCACAAATGAGGCCAACCCTAAATGTACACATTGCCATCGTATCTGCTACGGTGCTGCTCTTCTGGCTTTATCCCGCAATATTACTGTGACAGGTGTTACCACACGCAGACTTAAAATCAGTAAGAAAGTCTCCAGGTAAACTCTTGAGGCCCCGTTCCCTGGGCTAATAAGACAGTGGTTCAGCATCCTTCAGAATCAAGCTCTGCGTCAGGAAGATTCCTGCCAAACTCAATAGAGTTGACTTAGCAGCATTTTCAGTTCTGTGGTCTCCCACACGACACCTATACAACACATCCTTTCATTACACTGTCAACAGCTGACACAAACTGTTATGAGAGAATCTCAATTTCCCCAAACCCCTCTGTGTGTGCACTCAGTATCTCGAAAAAAAATTTCCCATAAGAGTATAGAAGTTACATCTTTTTCATATTGTGCATTTATATTTTTACTTGTATGATTTCACTTTTTATGGAAAAGTCACTTAGGCTCAGTTGAACCCATATACATTTATGTGGGTTCAACAGCTTTTTAGCAATACACCATGCTATTTGCATTGTGAAATGAGCTGAATAACTCAGCAATAATTCAGAGATCACTGAAAGTGGCAAAATTTTCTTGCTTAGCTATATAGCAGATTTTTGTTTTAGATAGCCTATATTATTTGTACATGTACATGGTACTACTCATTTCTAGCTGCTATTCCAATCAGTAAGAAAGAGCAAGAACCCAAAGGCACATTCAGGAGATATGAAAGTTATAAAATCATTCATTGTAGCTGTGTGACTGTAGCGTAGTCTTGCTTTCTGGTCAGGCTGCTGATTTTTGCATACAAAGAGCAGAACACTTGTTGAATGAAAGGACAAGGAAAGTAAGGTGGCTTTATTCAATTATCTACTATACAGGGAGTTGGGTAAGTACTCCCATATTCAGTACTACATTAAATATTGATCAGCAGTTTAAATGTCCTTCATCTCTTCTGCAAAGAATATAAATCTACTGTTTGATATTCAAGCTAATTCAGTTTATAATGGTAACGTTTTCTACTCAAGCTTGTGTTTGCTAAACAGGTATTTAAGTTCTCTTAATGTTTATTACTCTTTCTGAACTACCTTACATGCAAGAAAGAACTTTGTCAAAAAGATGACACGACAAAGTTGGTCGTCAAAGCATTTTTGCTTTGGTTGGTCAAACTAATCCTGTTTGTCACAACATAACCTTTCTCAAATAGAAATTCTATAAAAGTACACTAAAATTTTGTCCAAGCAGAGTTTTTGTTTACTTGCTTTATCCCAGGACAGACCCAAGCAGGGTTTGTGTTGGACCTTTTCTTTCTTTGTCTTTCATAAGTGTGTTCTTCATTTCCTTTCCTAATAGGAAATGAATGAACAAACAGTTAAAGAAACAAACAGAAAAGGATCTGCAGTACATTTTTTAAAGCTTTTGAAAATGTATTGTCCTGTTCCACAAGCACTTGGAAATTCTTAGTCTACTTTTCCAGTTTGATTACATTTTACGGTTAAAATGGGCATCTGAGTTTACCTATTGCATTTAGAAGCCAGGAACAGTTACATTCCCAAGATGTTAGTTGGAAGGCAAGCAAGTGCAGTGACTTCCCATTAGAAGAAAACTCTGGGGGAGTGGTGTTTTTCATGGTTACCAGAATACCTCCAGGAACTTTGCTTCCTGCTCTCCAGTAGGAAACCTTCTGAAGTGTTCAGAAATACTGTATAGACATTTTTGTGAATTCAGTGCTTATTAGTTTTCCATCTCTGCAGATTGTAGTCCAGAAAAGAGTGCTGCCCAGGAAATCTTCTCTGTGCACTTCAATCAGCATAGTTCCTTATCAGGAAGACATGCGCCTTAGCTAGCGAGTTCACCACTGCAATGTTTCTTCTTCGCTTGAGTTTCCCAGGAATGTGTCAGCTGCTGTTGTGGTGTCTTGGGAAGTAAATATATAGTTCCGGTATGACTGGAACAAAAGAATCCTTTTTGCTACATATACAGTCCTGAGCATACACTACGTGTTAGAAACATTCAGTCATCAGAAATATATTCAGGCCTTTAACCAAGGAGTGGTATTGTTTGTATATTGTACTGCTGGCAAACATCCCAACCTATGTAAAATATTCCTCTGGAAAACCTTGCAATCAAAAATTTTCTACTTCTTTTGTTTCAGAAGGAACCCAGAGAGGGAACTTGTGAAAATGGAGGCAACCAAGTAACGCCTTTAGAGTTGGATTCTTTGAGCTGGGTTCATTAAGTGCTAAGATTTGGGCTTGAGAGAAAGTGAAGGGAATGTGTCCTATTCTAAACTTCATTAAATAGCTTCATAGAGATGGTAAGAACAAAATTTAGCTGTCTGTTGTTATTTTTAAGATTAAAGCACTAACCTAGACACAGAAGACTCAAAGCTCATTGTTTAGGCAGCCATTTGGTCTCTTGTCCGCTCTGCATCAATGTGCAGAGAGTACAGTATGTGGAACCACTTGCTGTTTGGAGACGTTTGGATCCTCACATGCTATGTTGAGCTACAGAATAAATTTTTAGTATGGCCACTGAATTTTTCAAACCTTATTTTGTATAAAGTTACTAACTAAATGCAGAGTGATTCCTTTTGCTGTTCCAGTTTTTAATATATAAAAATGGACGTGTACAGTGAAAGGAAAGGAAATATGGGAAGAAGTGCAAAACTATTGATAGATGTGAGAGTACTCTTCTAGTCAATCCCTGTAAATCAGTAAGGTTGAGCGAAGTGTCCCATTTCTGAGGGAGGCAGGCTTGATTTCAGGCGTATGTGGCCCCAGACCAGAAAAGAACTTTGAGATCGTCATCATGAGAAATGGCTAGTAGTTTTGCTGCCAGGGATTATTGGAGAGCCACAGCCAGAGAGTCTGGGTATGAATAAATCCAATTTTATCACATTTGGCTCTGAAGGGAAGGACAGTACAAAAAATGCAGCCTAGAGGAGATCTGGGTAGGAAGATGCCTGGCTGAAGATGTGCCCTCCAGAAACTCACAGATAGTAGTAGTGTGGGTGAATTATAACAGAGAAAAAGACTAAGGTTTAAAATGTGTTAAACAGTTTAAATAAATAACCTAGTCCCTGAAGAAAAGAGTCTGAAGTAGAATGGCTGGGAGGTATTGAAGTATTTGTCAATTTAGTAAATTTTAAATATTTTGAAGTTTCTAGAAAAGCAAAATAAAGCACACAATAAAAATAACTAACTCCAAATTCAATAAAGCATATATTGATAACTGTCAAAGTGCAATACCTTATCACTTTGTACTGTGAAATTAACCCAAGATTTTTTAGACAGACAATATCACATCAGCAAGGTGCCACTTTAAACACCTCAAACCTTCCAGCAGTTTTAAATGTGGTGGGGAAATAGACCTGCTGAAGAGAAGGAATCTGGAAGAAAAATTTTTGAAGAAAGCAAGAGATGTGTCCTAAGCTTTTACATGTATTTTTTTTTTCAAGGGCAGAAGGAGAAATCTTCAAGCCTAAGGCAGAGAAAAGAAAGGGTAGAATTAGGGGCAGCAAGATTAAAATATTACTGAAGGTTATTCAAGATTAGCTGTATGATGAATGATCCAGAGAATGCTGCATAAATCAAGATAACTAAGATAAATGAAAGTCTAATTTAAGGAGTTTGCTGTCTCTGGATCAGAACTGGAAGGAACCAGATGCATGATTGCCAGTTTATGAGGTACAAGAGTAATACTAGAAACAGGGGCAGATCTGTACAGACTGTACAGAGCCAAGACTGGTTCAGGATACTGTAAGCAAACTTTTACTTCCTTATGTATTTACCAAAGAGAGAAGAAAAAAAATCAGCTGGGAACTGAAATTGGACAGTAGCAGTTATTTTTAATGAGTATCCCCTCTTACAGAAAGGAACTTTGGATTTTTTCAGACTGGGTTTCTCTCCCCAGTGACGATGACCTGGCTCTTTGCTACAACCTTACAGCCATACCCCTAACTGTACCTTAGTTGACATACTTCCTTCTCATTGCACACTCAAACCTCTCTTCATCTTTTCTTTTTTTTCCCCTCTCCTAATTACCTGTATGAAGAGCCAAAAGATATGACCAGAGAGGCCCAGAGTCCATTGCCTATATGTTGTACAATAACATAACATAGAATTTTGTTGAAAAAAAGGCAAAGAAAAAGTCACTGCAAAAAGCACATTTTTAAAGCTGAGGTGTCCTTTAACACTTGCTTCCATATTTAAAAATTCATTGGCCAGAGAATTATTTTCATTGTGCACACAGAAATACAGCTAGTGAGAGGGCATGGATGATATAAGCCTTGTGAGAAAAGGGAGGAGAAAAAAAGCTTGTCTTCTGTGGGTAAAGTTCTGGGTGAAGGAAATCTGTAATGCACTGACTTCTTGTCCCACGGATACACAATACTGATTGAGCTGTTGAAAGAGGAGGTTCAATGAAAAGTGGGACTGCTAACAACATTTGACAAATGACTGGGGTAAAGCTCTTCAGGCTGAGGACACCAACTGCATGAGCCTTGAGGAGGCATTTGAACTGTGGTCCAGGTACAGCAGGGATAATAAACTCTACATGCCTTGGAAATGATAAAGTGGACTGCTTAAAATCTGGGTTTCCTGACCATCGACTGCACGTTGTAATCAGGTGACAACTGCTGGAAGAAGGTGGCAGCTAACCAACTCCTGAGCTATTCCCAAAGGGGGTAAGACTGACTTAATATTATACCCATTTCACACTGACCCAGGGAAAGTTAGTTCCCACTGCCTACCTAGGTTTTCCAAATAAGTATTTTACTTCCCTCCCCTGCCCCCCCACTTTGTCCACTGCTTTCCCTCTTCTTTGTCCTGCAAAGTTCTATATGTTTAAAGTCAGTGCCGATGAGTATCATTCACTGAGCCCTCTGTAGTATAAGTTAGTTCCTCAGATTTCTTGTTGGGTGCTTCAGTCAGCATCACTTAATTTTTTCACACTTTTTAAGCAGGAATCAATTGAGACTGAAACCATCCCTTTTCATTACCCAGAAATATCCAGCAATAAGATGTGTTAATTTATGAGAGTTAAATTTATTTTTTTTATAGGCCTAAGTATGGATGGATAGTGAAATCCAAGCCATTATTCCCACTTGCTGATTATTCATAAACCTGTGTACTAAAGCATTTTATCCCTTTTATTAATTTGTAAGTAAGTAATGGAGAGGTGAGCATTGCCTTACTCAAGATGAATATGAAGGAGAAAAAAACATCCAATAACTGTTGTCGTTATGCTGATATTGCCTTGAATAACAAGCAGAAGCTATTAGCATTCACCAAATAATTGATAATTAACTAAGAAGCATAATTTCCCTGAGGCTGCTCATTTTGTCCTCAAGAGCCTTAGGCAACTGAGAATTTCCAGAGAGCAGAAACGCAGGCCACACCTGTCTCCTTCAAGACATATTCCCTTTCTCTCCCTCACCTCATCCTCAGTCATGTGTCTCCTTCTCTAACTCATGTTAATTAAAAAATCAGGAAATGTTCTGACATCATCAGAGCAGCATAATTAGGCAGATGAATAATTTAGTTTTATGAAAACTTTAATCAGAAATTAAGCTTGTTTGCTGGATTTTTAGGGCATACTGCCATGATATACGGTTTCTTTAGACTAAGAATTATTTTCCCTTTGCATTCCTTCCATGTACTGTTCCCTCTCCCACAGCTTGCAGGCAGTCATTCCTGCTTCTCCTATTCAAGAGTCTGTGGGACTGCAAGCTGAGCTAGGCTGCAGAAATGATTATGATTAAAGACAAGCAAAAAGAAGTTGAACAGCATTTAAAAATTTTTACATTAACACCTGGATTCTTATAGGGGCTCAGACTGCAGTGTGGACCCATGAATAGTTCCATCTTGACAGATAGGTTCAATGACACAAAACAGCAGAGGGGAACAGAAGTAAAGAAAAGAGGGGGAATTTTACAAGCCGGTTGTGAAGAAAATTATTGTGGTACTGTTGTGGTTTAACCCGGCTGGCAGCTAAACACCACACAGCCGTTCGCTCACCCTCCCCCCTCCCTCTCTGGGATGGGGGAGAGAAATAGGAAAGTGAAGCCGGTGAGTTGAGATAAAGACAATTTATTAAGACAGGAATATAATAATAATAATAATAATAGTGATAATGATAATAGTATTAATAATAATAATGTGTAAGAAACAAGTGATGCGCAATGCAATTGCTCACCACCCGCTGACCGATGCCCAGCCTATCCCCGAGCAGCCGGCCCCCCCACCCCGGCCAGCCACCCCTATATATTGTTTAGCATGACGTCAGATGGTATGGAATACCCCTTTGGCCAGTTTGGGTCAGCTGTCCTGGGTCTGTCCCCTCCCAGCTCCTGCTGCACCCCCAGCCTGCTCGCTGGCAGGACAGAGCGAGAAGCCGAAAAGTCCTTGGCCTGGTGTAAACACTGCTCTGCAACAATTAAAACATCAGCATGTTATCAGCGCTCTTCTCATCCTAATCCAAAACATAGCACCCTACCAGCTACTAGGAGGAAAAATTAACTCTGTCCTAACTGGAACCAGGACAGGTACTATGTTCTTAAATATCGGTCCCAGCACACTTTTTTAGCACATTACAAGGGAACCATTTGGAAAAACAACATCCTAAGGCATTTTTATCTGCCTAGTAACCACTAAAGAGATTATTCAGTAATGACAAAACTACTGGAATGTTGTGTCATGCTAATGGTAACCTCACCACAAATTTTCATTTCATTTCATTTCTCCTTCTTAAATAAACTGTCTGTATTTCTTAAAGAAGATGATATAGGTCCAAGGATGAGCAATGAAACTTATCCCAGGCATAGAAGGACTTTGGCCATTTAGTTTACAGGAAAGATATTTTGGACTACAAACTGATTAAAGTCTGCTCTCCCCCAGTCTTCAACATTACGTTACTGCACTATTTGTCCTTTATGAAAATTTAATACCTACCTCTCTAGCATCTGAACCCACTACGCTGAATAAGTCATTTGATCACTCTGACTTGGTACAGCAATTGCTGCGTGCCTGCATGTTAGCAATTTGGAGATTGATTTTTATTTTGAGCTTGAAATAGAAGAGATAAGGGGTCTTATATATAATGTAATACACATGCACACACCTGTTAGATTATGATGTGGTTAATGCATTACAATGGAACAATTTATATTTGTCAGCTATACAGCGTTGCACATCACATTAAAAAAAATCCTGCACCATTTAGAAATCATTCTTTTATTCTGTACTCCATTTAGCCAAAAATATGCACATATGTACAGACAAATTTTATTACACAAAGGCACTACTGAATATAAATAGAGTATTTGTCATACTTCAGATTAATGTAAAAAGAACATTGTGCAAAAAGCTGATTCTGCCAACCCACTGGCATATTTTCCACATTCATAAGAGTTCTGCCTAAAGTAGCATAACTGAAGACCACATTAGTGGGAAGAAATGGGTGAAAATACAACGTAGATTACACAAGTAGAAATACATGAGACAACAGATGCTACTACGATGAGAAAACCTCTCAGACACTGCAGGGAACCTTCTGCAAATTATATTTAAAAATTAATTATGCACTGACATAGTGAGGTTGGAATTGCCTTCTCAGATGGGAGACAATGTCTCAGGTACATCATAATATCTGGTAGAATCAGGAAGATTACTATAACTTTCATGCATGAATTCATGGTTTAAGGTAGAGGTTTAAGCAACAATCATATAGCATATGTAAAAATGTACATCCCTGGTTAATGTATTTTGTATAAGCAATCTATATCATTTGGCTACACATGGGAATAACGTTCCAAATACTTTCCCAAACCTCTGCCAGCAGCGTCACCCTGAAGAGAAAGTAGACATGGAACATGCAAGAAGTAAGGAAAGTTGCCAGGTTCTCTTACCTGGCATAGAAAAGAGAAATAATAATAATAATAATAATAGTTGCTGTTGCTATTATTATTATTATTATTATTTTCACACGTAGGCTGCAGTGGCTTCTCTTACAACCAGTTTTCTTTTAAATAGGTAATAGAGGAGTGACTGTGAATTGAGTGACTATGAATTTTAACAAATTACAAAATTACAGTCTTGATGAAGATTATGAGTTCTGCGAAAGGGCATGCAACTTCTCTATGGTATGCTAACAGGGAATGATAGAAAAGTAAATTAAACACTTTTTCATGCTCTTTCAGACAATACAAAATATTTTAACTCATAAGGAAGACATTCAAAATCTACAGAGAAAGGTTATCTAGCCTTTTCCTGCTCTACTAGAATCATGCCTATTTTCTCTTCATTCTGGTGTCATCTACACTTACGTAAGGTGAAAAGCAAATAAATTGAATTTAATAGTTATTAATTGGTTATATTTTGTAGGTGTTGCTCTAGAAAATGAGCTTACAGTGAATGGAGTGGAGAGGGGCTAGTTTCAGACAAGTGTACGATTTCTACACACAGCAGCAAACAGCAAGTTCGTGTATTCATTTTGAAATGTTTTTAATGCTGCTCAGCACTCACGTGAATAGAATACTGTCTCATGAAAAAGATCCTGACAATGGCTTCAGTTGAAAGGCAGGGGAAGGAGAGGTGACTATCTCACAAAGTAAGAAAACCTCATAATTTCTGGTGAGAAAATTAGTTCATCATGGCCCAATATGCAGTCAGATTGAGGCTTGTCTTCCATCTGTAGTCCACATGCGTATTTAAAGAAGAAACATCATGTGAAATGATGGAGACTTCTGTGATACCACAGGCCAGAATTTGACTGGGATTTACGTGAGAAAATTTTGTTACTTCTTACCCAGAAAGCTGCTTGCAAATTGCCATCAAATCTAGATCAAATTCAGAAGTATTTATAGCACAATTTAACAGTTATAAATACTGTGTCAGTAGGCGGTTAAAATGAGATCTTTTAAAAAAACCTCTAGGGGAAATAACGGCAAGAAAAAAGTCCTGAAATCATACAACTTCCTAAAAATGCCAAATTGCCAGTTTCACTTTGATTTGCTCTTAGTGATGTCACGTTGGCTGTCACTAATCACTGCCTTACTTTCCATGTGCCTTATCATAGTTTCCATAAGCATCTGCTCCATGGTCTTGCTGGGCACAGAAGCGAGACAGACTGGCCCATAGCTCCCCCCTTCTTCCCTTTTTTCCTCTTTAAAAATGGGGATTATGTTTTCCCTTTTCTAGTCCGCTGGAACTTCACAAGACTGACAAAACTCTTCAGATATGATGGGATATAGTTCCCCCCCCCAAGACTCTTTTTGATGTATAGGTCCTGGTGTACTAAGACTACATCTCAGTCCTGTGAAACAGAGCTCTGTCAGAGCATTTTATGATTAGCTGAGTAAGGAATTGAGTATTTCATATACATTGCAGCTGGAGTCAATTCTTCATTAGAACAAAACTCATAATTTTAGCAAGTACACCTACTGTCAGAATTCAGTGTCCAAATATAATGAATATCATGTCAAAATGATAATGAGCAAAATAAATCTAAAAAAAAATTCTATCTCAAGCCTGAGTCTGTGATGATTAGAATGGGAGTAATAGGTGAAAGAAACTGAAACAATAAATGTAACACTAATAGCGTTTTGTTCTCTCTCTCTCTCGCTCTTTTATTTATTTGAGCTCTGATAGCATTTTTTTAAAAATAGAGCAACTACAAGTTTATAGCCTAATCTCACAGGTAAGAAAGTTCTTCATAGCTGACAATGAAAACAATGCAATCTTCTTTATCGCCATCTTACAAAACAGATAAGTTTATGTATTATGCAAAGGAATTCAAAACTGAAGTTCAGAGTTTTATATCACTTTAAAATGTAAGATAAAGGGAATCTGGAGCAGAATTTACAAATGCAGAAGCCAGTAGTGTCGACAGCAGTTTATTCATGTCCTCCCACTTTTTGTGGACTCTGTGCTCTTTTTCAGTAAAGTGCAACTAGACATCTGCAGAACTTTTGTCTTCATTTTGCTATTGGTGTGAGAAATCATCTGTTAGAGTAGGAACTCTCAGTTAGAAAGTCCAGATTCAGCTCCCGATTCTGGAACAGTTTTGGTATGCAGCCTTGGAGGACATATTGTAATTAAAGATGAGGAAGTAATCTGGAGATCATATTTGATTTTCTATCTTGCAGAAGTAATACAAGAATTAATCAAAGTTTCCAAAACATTGGGAGATCCTGAAGCTGAATATCCTATAGAACTTCTAATAATTTATCACACTTCTTTTTGACCCTATGCACAAAGTCAGTTAGATGTTTTCCCAGAAAAGACTAATCTTGTCAGAATACAAATTTGAGTGATTTATTATCTCTCCCTCTCATGGCTTTATGTAAAGAGCAAAATTATATAACTTTATGCATTTTTTGATTATTCCACATGTTACATAATATATGTAAATTTATACCCTATATTTATGAAAAATTATTTGTTCAGTACTCTTCAAACTTCTATTGTTAAATTTCCTTCTTAATCTAGATTTAACAAGATATGGAATTTAGACACGCATTTGATCTCTCATACTGCTCATACTGAAGCATTTCCAATTAAGCCAGAAGGTACGGTCACAAAAACTGTTTGGAGGCTAACCTATTCAAGTGCCAATTGAGTGAAATAAAAATTAAAAAAAAAAAAAAAAAAGCAATTTTTACTTGGCAGTGGCAGCAAACCATAATAAGCAAGTAACAGAGTGGTAGCAGAGGGGTGCATAAGTTTTATGAGCTATATACAAGTAAGTTGAAAATTTTGCACCTGGAAAATGACTTCAGTTTGGTCAAGTGTTACACTATTGAGATCTCCAAACCTATTGATGGCTTCCAGGATGAACTGGGAAAACTGAAAAATGCCTGTGAAAATTATGGCTACTGTTTAAGATATTGAATTTGTCCCTGGACTACACTAAATGCTGTTTGGACAGTTTTTTTTTTTTTTTTTTTTTTTTTTTTGCAAGTAGAGCATGATTTCTGGTCTTCCAAAGATTGTCTTCTAAACGAATTGTAAATTTAATCATTTGCCTCACATCTTATCTTTAGTAACACTGCCACTCCCTCCTTCAAAAAGGCAACTGATCATTTGGGAAAACTTATATCTAAATCTACATTGCTGTGGAATGCCAAAGTCTTTCTCTGTTCTGGACTTTTGGGAGGCTACTGAGGTCAAAAAAAAGAAGCTATCTCAGCAAGTAATCCAGAAAAATGGATCAGTCTTTCCATATGGAACTGATAGGGAAAAAATGCACTTTCAAACTGTCTTCATCTTGCAAAATCTATTTTGCATGCTAATCTAATCTCTAGAAGACAATCTGGCTTTTAGTTACATGTTACTTTAATTCCATAATTTAAATGCATCTCTGGAACACCAGGAACATTGACTAAGTGTTAAAAGATAAAGCCAAGGGGGGAAAAAAAAAGGAAGGGGGACAACAGTTTCATTTATCAACACTGGGACATGTGGGCTAAAAAATATGTTATCTTGGAACTGATCTGCATGAATAATGAAGACCGAGGAGCAGAGGTCCATGACTACTAGATAAAAAATTCAAAACTGTTGTCCAAAAGGCCATGACTAGATCAGTCCATGTGCTGAAGGCATTTGCATGTTGAAGGCAGATCACAAACAGCCACATCCCTTCTAGATGCAGTTCTCCTAATAAATGAGTAGTAACTATCCCCAATTTCACGCACAAGCTTCTGTTCTCCAACTATCTGCTACAGTGCCATCCTCCTTCTCAGATTTAGGGTGTATTATACAATTACAATGTCTTGATATTTAGCTGAAGATAAAGAGTTATTTTGTTTTCATTCATGATTCCAATGTAGAAAGGATGGTTTTGGTTACAACTGGTGATCAATCACCAATTTACAGCTGCAACAAGTTCATTGTGTATGTGATAATGGAATATAATTTGATCTTGACTGAGGGATGACAGGGCATGCAGCACCTCAGATGAGTATTTTTTGCAGTGAATAGTTATTAGTTTTTGTTTGGATCTCAGGAGCCAGAGCTCCTGCTTTTGTATCTTTGATAGTGAGAGTCTTAGCCCAGATCTTCCACTCAATGTTTAACAAATCTTTATGATCTTCTCTTCTAAAAGAAAATAAAAACTTCAGGCATGTGTGGATAAAAGGATTTTGAAGTACCACTAACCAAATTTCTTTCACTCAAAACTGCTTTGATTGAAAACTTTTCTATTCTATTGACAAACTAATTTTTCACCAAAAGTACTTTTATTTCCTTATTCTGCTCTGAAAAACAGAAAACCCAGAAATTAACACAAGATGTTCATTTCAGGAAGGCTGTACAGCTGTAATTTGGACACTTCTGTTCTTCTCCAACCTAAGCTTTCCAGGAGCTCTTTTCCTCCTATTCACTGTCGCTTCTTTCTCTGGGGAGGTGTCCGGCACATGTATGGGGATTGGTGTCATCTGAAGCCCTGCTCCCTGTAAACATTGCAACTGCATTTCTAAATCAAAACACAGCCATTTTTGGTTTCTCACTGAATTTTGCAACAGAGTCTATGGTTTACAGTTTTCTCTGTAGAAAAGCACCTTCTTTTCTTGAAATTTTGTCACATGAAAAACAATTTAACAGTTCATATTCCATGGGTTACTTCTGATTTATTTTATAAATTCAAAGGTAAAAAAGAGCAAGCTTGGTGGTGCTTTTGATGGGTTTTGAACTTGCTGTCATAACTTGCACTCTAAAGCGATACAGTCTTCATTCAATTCTTTTTTCTTGCCATATTTCAAAATAATGACAACAGATTGTAGAGCTGGGTACCATTAGATACTTGAAGAGTCCTAGTTTACTGAGTCAGTATGTTCTTTAAAAGACAATACAAATGTCAGAAAATATAGAGATTTGAAGTCCTCAAGGACTTTCCAAATTTCTGGGTATGGTAGCAGATTTATTTATCCATAAATCTGCATACTACAGTAGTTGAATGTAAAATTTGGTATCCTTCTATAGATTAATTAGAAACATAAGGATGAAAAGGGTCCATTCAGCCTGCCCCTCCTCATGGCCCCCAGGGACACATGCTAGCAGGCTGAGTCTCCACCAACGCGCTGCTCGGTAATTTTTTACAGCAGTCAGTGTCCGTTTTATTCACTCATTGCCTTTGTGCCCACTTTATTCCCCCACTGCCTTTGTGCAGCCTCCACGCTGAGAGGAAAGGCTGCCCCGACTGCTGGTAGCAGGGTGAGGTGAGCTGGGCAGGTGCGAGAGAAGCTTCTGGAAGATGGGGGGGGGGGGGGGGCTGGTGTGAGGCCCTGGCCCAGGGTGGCCATGTCTGCTGAGGGGGGGGGGGCTCATCTTCTGATCTCTCCTTAATGCTTTACAATGCATAGCTGTAACCTTGCTGTTTTATTTAATTAATTAATTTATTTATTTATTTATTTTCCTTTAATGGATGATAGCTTACACTTAACACGTTGAAGTTAATTGACAGTGATCTAATTTCTAACTCTGAAGCGAGCGCAGCGCAGAGGTGGGCTAGGCCCTTGCATGGATCGAAAGGCTGAAGTGGCACTAACAGATGTTATCTAAAACATCGCCCAAGTGTTTGATCTGATTTTTTCCCCTTTTCTGATCAACAGTTGGACAGCTTTGGTAAGAGTAATTGACAAAACTAAGAAGGATGAGGAAATAATTTTCTAGTCCAAAGAAGATGAAGTGACATTAGTTACAGAGCACGTCCTGCCAAACCTCGTGGTGTTCTTATTGAGCCATCTTTACTGTGAGGCTCTTGTAGCCATAGCAAAACCTCGTTTGTATTTTATTTATCTCTGACACATTTAGTGAAAATGTGCAAACATCTAGAGTAAATGAATTTAAAAATACCAGATGAAAGGGAGACACCATAACTTAAGGTGCTTCACTGATAGTTTATTAAAAATGACCTATTGCAAGAATTGTATTATCTAGTGCAATGTTTTTTAGATGTTGTATTATAAAAAACAATTTTCCTTCAGCGTGTGATGCCTTCAAAGTCACCGTATCATCTGGTAAATTAAGAATTGATCTGTGTTTCTTCTGCAGAACTCAGAACTGAATTTTAGTGGTCATGTTCCATTTCATGCATCCGCACAGTTGAAGAGTAATATATATAGATCTGCTGCCTCTGACTTGATTCTACATAAAGTTCAAGTGGGAAGCAAAGATGGCAGCAGCCACTGGTGTCACAGCAGAGTGACCCTTGCTATGTAACAAGTTGTTAGCAACTGAAATTGCTTCCTGCACCTGATGAAGGCACAAGAGGGTGAAGGCTGGGTTTTGCCCAGGTCTCAAGCATTATTAAGTGTGACCATCTGAACTAAGGCCTATAAGCTGAGGTATTCAACCATGTGACGGCAGAAGCAAGTGTCACATTTCTGTCTTACAGTAAACACTCCTTACCATTGCCAAACATAAACAGTTTGGTCGCTTTCTTACTGTATTTGATAGATATTTAAGGTAAAGGTAGAACATTTGATATTTAAAATATCTAGCATATTATTGTAAAATGCAGCTTTCTAAGAGTCAGCTTCTGAACATATGTCTGTCTTGTACAGATAAATGGAAAAATATTTTTACTTGAAGTAGAGAGGTGAGTTCCTGCAGCCTCCAAAGCTGTAGTATTACCAGCCTTGTGGACTCAATAATTTAATAAACCAGTCTGGTCTTGGAGAGTCGTGGCAGATAAAGCTGTCCATGCAGAAAGAACTGTTCCTCATATGACCCTCCTTTTCCAGATTTGCCATTTCAAATAGTAGCCAGATTCAGTGCCCTAGGAAAAAGAACATTCAAGGCTTTAACATTCAAGACTAGATTTGCCGTTACAGCTTTTCCTGAGATCACATTAAAATGGATAAATTCTGCATTTGGTTATGTGACTTTATCATATTCTCATCATCATAGGGTGAGGAAAGAGAAATGCAGGTGACTAAGAGTAGCAGCAGTAAGGCCCATACTCATATAGACATTCTTTAGATACAGAGCATTTGTTGAATTTTATTTATTTATTTATTTATTTTCTCACTATTGACCAGTTATTGTCATTCCTGTATTGGAAGCTTCCATTTAGAAATGGACTTTGGGAGTCTGAGTGGGTGTAGGTGACCAGGCATGTCCAATTGTAACATCCATATATGAGAGTCTTCAAGGGAATAGAATTACTTCTGCTAGGAATGGCCTTAGTATTTTTCAAGTGTTCCAGAGCTGAACTCAGTTTCCTTTCTGTAAGCAGACACATAAAAAATAAAAACAGAATGCTTTTTTTGATTTTCATTTCTATGACTGATTTACCTTTGGCTGTTGACTCTGGCAGTTTCTCAAAAAACCCTCTGTATTCTGCCTCACTGTTCTTGGCTTGGGAAGCGCGAAACTGATGTCTATAATCAAATTATCATCAGAAGTGATAGATAATCACTTCTAGATTGCTAATGCCAAGAATATTTTCTGAAATTCTGGATTTGTTCAGACTTGGTTTTAAAAGGCTGTCATGTTATAGAAAAGTCAAGAAATACCAATGAATGAGCTTTTTGGCCTTTTTTCCACTCAGCTAAATTCAGGGTGGCAGGTATTCTAGTTACTCATTTTGTGCTTATGCTGTACTCTAGGCTCTTGTGGTAGGAGAGCTCTCTCCAAGATACATGTTATAGACTAGGAAAAACAAATACCCACCAGGGAATTAGAAAATAAATAATGTTCTTGTTAATCTAAGATGACAGTGTTTTACAAAAGAATCTGGCATCAAAAGGAGGGAACAAGCACTGCTGGGAGCTCACTGCTTTTAGAACTCACAGATTACAGCCCAGAACGGCATGCTAGAAGCTTGTGAGTAAAACCTGTTGTATGCTTACTGACATCTGGATAGCTGCCAACATCTTCATTTCAATAATTGCATGCTCTCAGTGATTCCTATACTATACAAGAAACAGATCCTGGGGACAGTGAGAGGGAAGCACGTTCTTTTTTTTTTTTTTTTTTTTTTTTTTTGTGCGCGCATGTACGTAGGTATAAAGGACTAAGTGTTGTAGCAAGAAAGACAATACAGTTTAATACTTCATTCCAGGAATACTAGTGGGATCTGGATTAATATCAAACAAACAAACAAAAAATCAGCTAAAATGTAGGTAATCTTAACTGCTTGCTCAGATCTTTAAATTTGCTTGCTTAAACTTTTATTCACTTTTGGTTTTCATGAACTAATAATTGGGAATTTTACTGGAAAACTCTGCCTTTGGAATGTGGTAATGTGTGTTGGTTTCTGTGTAGTTAAGTTTCTGTAGTAAAATTTTTGTCAGGTAAACTATCACTGTGGAAGGCAACCCTGCTCATGTTTTTCACATACTTTTTTTTCCCCCTCACTGAGTATGTATTTGTATGTCACAAAGCCAGTTACTCGTGGAAATCAATTTTTAAATACCTGTGCATGTCTATTCTCAGAAGTAGGTTATGTTTGTTCATCCAGTCAGGAAATGGAAAAATACCACATTATCTTTTTTTTTTTTGAACAAAGCTCAGCAGAAGTCTGAATAGTCGCTGCTGAGTCCTACATTGGAAAATGCTGAGAAGAGATTTGGATACATTTAAATAATGCAATTCCATTCAGAGTGTTCTAGGAAAATGATGAAAAGAGAGAGGCTAAGTTTGTCAAACATATTATTCATGGCAAATCATTCATTCAACTTTAACAAGCATGCAACAGATGCTGTATTTTGCATGCTGCTACACCAGTTCTTCAGTCACTCTCTAAAAAGTGACGTACTGAGGAGTCTCCATCCTTACTTCTCATGCAGGCTAGATCGTCAGAAATGTTTTCCTGTAGCTGCAGGCAATATCATCATTCCCTATCTTGCAACCAGTTCAATTAAGACAATATGCATTTAATCCTCACTGCTCTCCTTTTATCTCCTCTTCTTCTTATGTTTCTACCGCACTGTTTTTTTCCACTATACGAGAGTGGTCCTGAATACTGATAAAGTTAGTCTTGCTGTAGGTTACCAGAGAAACAGGCTAGCCCTGCAGTGTCTGGTCTTGCAAACATCAAACTTTCTGTGTTCAGAAGGTTCCAAGAATTACCTATATTTTCAAACTTTATTTTGCACACTGTTTAAATGCAGGTGCTTTTCATTTTCAAAGTTTCCCAGTGAAGACTCAATACAAAATACAACAAAATTATATCAGCTCTCATAAGGCCTGTATTAATGTTAAGGATTAGAAGCCCCCAGAAGTTAGTCTGGTCCAACAGCGAAGTTTCTGCTGTATGGTAATAGTACAGTTGTTGTTGTTGTTGTTGTTATTGCTTTGTTCCTCTATGATTTTTGGTCTTCATTTTTTAAATTTTCAAGCCATTGAGCCCTCATGGAGGCTTTTCTACTCACCTTCTTAGTTTTCACTTTTTTTTTTTTAATCTTAATTGAAATGGAATGAATTTGAAAGATGAACTTCTGAGGTGTTTCAACATAAAAAAGGAAGTGGTTCACCTCCGCTGCCAAAAAAAGCTGTATCATTAAGAAATTAATTCAGGATATCAGGCTAAATCTTGAAGCCTGACAGGCCACATTAAGTGACTGACAGAGTCTGCATGCTGTTACATGCAGTTGTTTGGTGCACCCTTTGTCCTTTTTCAAAAGTGCCTATGCACTTTTTCTGACTCAACAGTTGCCTTACTAGATAAAAAATGAATGTATACATTCTTGCCTAAGTTAAGATACAACTTGGACAATACACAGAAATAATCTTGGGAAGCTTTCAGAGGCTCATATGGTCATTGTAAATGCATTTTCTCCTTATTTTTAATAATTGTTTTATTGCACTACCTACAGTTTATGCTAGAAGTTATTTTTGTGTGCATCATCTGCAGAGTAATCCCATGACTGAGAGCAAATGACATTGCTTGTTACTAGAGGGACTACACAGAGTATTTGCAACAACATTACAGAAAAAAACAAAAAAACAAAAAAAAACCCCACCTTTTAATAGAGTACAAGCAAAATCACATTCTCTCTCAGATTTTTGATTATATGGCAATGGGAACAATTGTCAATGTGTTTGTATTACAGATCTAATGATATTATTTTAAAAGACTTACTTTAAAATATTTTAAATTATTTTAAAACTAAGTTACAAAATTTATTTTTTATGTCAACAGCCTGTTTTTAACAAAGTATCAACATAAAAAATGAAAATACATTAAAAATTATATTAGAAATCTTAAAAAAGAGGCAAAGATGTTACCCAGTTTTTAAACTTTGCAGGGATGCTGGAAGTAGAGCTGAATGTGCTTCTCTTTGCACTTCAAAACAAATTTTCCAATTTATATTTTCTGAGTGACTCCTATTTATAATGGACCAAACCTCAAACCTTAGATCAAAATGATCAGAGCATTCAGGTTGTTTACATCTAGGTTGCACCTTTTTTTTTGTTTGTTTCTTTTTCCTTGTGATATGTATTTTAAATTCAAGAGCAATTTATGTCTGGGATATTATGTCATGATTGCCTTGTATTTCAGTGACAAGGGAAGTATTCAGCGTATCTGTTAATTTGATTGTAAGCCTGTTTTGTTTGATTTGGCTTGAATTATTCATTTGACAAAAACAAAAGCATGGGCAAAATGCTTTGGTTTGGATTTTTGATTTGACAAAAACAACAGAAGCATTCAAAATCAGGACAGCGTTCTGTCTTTCCTAGCTTTTCCTTGTTTTATTTTATTTTATTTTATTTTCATTTTTATTTTATTTTATTTTATTTTATTTTATTTTATTTTATTTTATTTTATTTTATTTTATTTTATTTTATACTTTAGAACCTGATTATTGCTTTCCAGAAAATGCTCTTTTTATCTGTTGTGTCTTTAATGCTGTTGAAGTTCATGTGTACCTATGCATATGTTAAAGAGAAAAAATGCTAGAATTAACTTGTTGGTTTGTTGGATGTCATCTTTCTGTAATCCAAATGCTTAACCTGTTCACAATGTATAAAATGTAAACCCATGTTGTAGTTTAGTTATACTGTATATATGAGATAGTATGATAAGTAATACTTAAAGTTAGGAAAGTACAAGAAATAGTACATTTATCTTAAAGTTTACTAAGCAGCAGCGAGCACTAGTGATAACAATCTTGTTTTAACCTGGTTTTAAACGTATCAACTGATGTCTGCCATCACTGATCTCCCAGTTTTAGCCCTGTGTTGGTCCATTTTCTGTGTTTCTGTTGCTGATCTGATTTGGAAAATGAGATTCCTAGCTGGAGTAGTAGGCAGGTGTGGTGTCTCTCCCTGGCATATCCTCCAGCACTCCACTGCCTTGGTTCAAACGAGGGCTGCAGCTGAAACTGGAAATGTGTCCAAGGCATGCCATGCAGCCTGAAGTCCATTTAGCAGCACAAAGGGGGACTCTCTGCCTCACCCCTTGCTCTCCTGGTTGCTGCCTGTGTAGCACCATGTTGATGAACTTGCCCGTGGAATTCAAACCCATCCTTTTATTTATTTTAAACCCTTTTTTTTTTAGTGGTTTAGAGTATATTCTGAGACATCCAGTTTCTAAACCTTTCAAGTGGAAGGCAGTTGATCTTCAGAAACTGATAATCTTTCCTGTTTTTTTTTTTTTTTTTTTTTTTTTTTTTAAATACAAGCCCACACAGAGGAAGCAGAGAACAGAGACATATTGAATACTGAGATTTTCCCATTCTGTGACGATTACAGAAACCTCTCCTGCTAAATAGCTGCTTTTGATCCACTGGAGGAATTCAGTATTCAGTAGCCCTCAAAATTTCTCTTTTTGTTAAGTAGTGTAGAGATTTTTCCTTTGGCTCCAGTACAGATAATGATGGCAATACATACCAAGGATCTATTTTACACTGATTGCAAAGGACAGTGTTTTTTTCTTTGAACTGATAAGGAATTACTTAAATATTTCATATTTTTCAGAAAGTAGCCAAAATATGTTCATTAAGATACTTTGATGCATGTGTTCTAAGAGAACTGCAGAGTTTTGAACAAAGATAAACAAAAATCTTCCCTGGAAAAGTAATTAAAGGGTGAGAATTACATTAGTAGCTCATTGCCTGGACTTCATTGTACTGATTTTCGTTTGGTGGTTATGTTCTTCTGGAGCTCTGTTCTTGCATTCTGTGTTACATGCCTGTGCCCCTCATAGTTCCGAAGAGACGTATTATGCTTAGCATGCTGATTATTTATTTATTTATTTATTTATTTATTTATTTATTTCTGCAAGGGACTGGGGGAGGCAGCCAGAGATTACAGCTGGACCTGAAAGTAAAGTGCAGGGTGAGTGTGAGAAAAGGAAAACAGGACAAAAGGAGGAAGGACAGAAACTGCTTGGGTGATAAGCTGGGGTGTGGAGTTGTAGGGGAGGAAGGAAAATGTAGGCAATTGAAAAAAACAATAGCTTTCAGGATACCAGCCCTTTTTTGTCTGTTCCAGTCACATCACTTGGTCCAATTAACTGCCTTTTCCTAAAAGAATTGATTTCTTCCATTATATTCATGTTCAGAACTTCACTGCTATGGTGCAGAAATAATACGGGAATGTTACCAGAGTGGAAAAGTCTAAATTGCTTGTATTAAAAGGACAACACCTAATTCACATAATCATTGTTGATTCAGTATAAATACAGAGTTTTAAGGTCTACATTAGGAGATGATTAGTATGCTTAATATGGAAGTACCTTTTAGCACGTCTTCCAGTGTAACATTTCTAGCTTTTTTTTGTGTGTGAGTATGTAAAGAATTGATGTCTCTTTTGTGGCACATAAAGAATTTCCCTGAGTTAAACCTCTGTTTTTTGCTAGTTAAGGCATACTAGTGTTGAGATGTGAGTTCGGCATTTACATTTAAATTTACAGTTTTACATATGGGTGATTTTTTAAGTTAAGATTTAGGCTCTGGATTTTTTTTTTTTTTTTGAAGAAATCTTGGGATTGGTAGGAATTCTGCAAAGTAACCCTTGTAACATGTCAGACTGTTCTTCTGCCATCTCTTTTCCGTGACTGCTGCATGGAATCTGGGCTGACACTAATCTAGAAGGACAGTCACACCTCATGAAAGAATCATCACTGCTAATCAAATCAGAACGAAAACCCACTACTCTGCATCACTGGAGACATTTCACGTGCTGAATATTTCATGTACTGGGTGCTGTGGCTGTAGACAAAATCCGCTCAACAGCTCTTGTTGCGTGCAAATATTTACTCAGACACTCTGGTGTGGTTGAACTGGTGTGCAGTAACACCAGGAAGCCTTGAGTGATCCTTATAAGTAATGGTAATTACATGTGACTCCACACATGCTAGGTCAGAGTGGCTTGCGGACAGCCTCTCGCTTTGTCAAAGCTCCCCTTGCCTGCATGATTAAGTGGGCAGTGTGCCACAGGAAATTTGATGCATACAGGATGACAAATGTCTGTTTTGGCTGCTGAGAATTGAACTCAATTGTAGATCTGCAGAAACATCAAAACACAATCAAGGGCTGACATCAAACCCGTGAGCCAGGAGAATTCCTGAGGCAAAAAGGGTTGAACTTGAAAGAACAAGGAAAGAGTGCTTTAGTTTATACGCTGGTACACCAGTCTCTTTCTGCTGACTTGTTACGCGGAGGGGTGGGGGAAGTAACAACGCAGAAAAATGTGTCTCTGCCTTTTCAGTTATTCTTTGCATTAGAATTGTAGCAATGGAGTGGCAAAAGAGCAGAACAATACAAAACAGTAACTTTGCTTTTCATTTATATATTTAACCTTTTATTTTTTTTCCCTAAAGTGTACAAGATAACTTTGAATATCTGTAATGAAAAGAGTTCTTACATCTTTTTTTACCTTGATAATATCTCCCTGTGGCATCAGGAAGAATTCCCTGCCCCAAATGCTCTCCTCACCTGCTGCTTTTGTGATTGCTTGATCTTACATGACCACTGTTATAAAAAGTTGTCCTATTTTGTTACTTGACTGTTGCTGATGCTTGGTACGGTGGTAAGTGATGGCACAAGAGGTAAGACTCTGGAATCAGATTCATTAGATGCTTCCCAATAGAGCTAAGGACTGAGTTCCTCTTATTTTCAAGTCCTAGGACATGGTATGTACAACCTGAATAGTGCTGTGGGTTGATATGCGGGATGGAGTCCACTTCCAGGTTGGAAGCAGGCCATGGCTTTGCAACATAAACACATCATTTTTGAATGGAGCATAGTGGCTGTATTCCCTTATCTTCTGTGTGAGTGATGACAGAGATGGTTTTTGGCAACTGAATCCTACATCAAGCTTGTTCTGTGGTCTTCATTTTAACTAGAGCACTTCTACATCAGCATTTCTGGCGCTTACTTACAACCTTACAAGGTTTATAGCCCTTCCTGAGTACACAGTTAAGGGAGATGTCATGCAGAGTTGCAGTGATGTGTCCTCTTCCCAGCTTCTGTAGTGCTCTGTTTTGCACAGAGGACTTTGCTTTGATCTTATATTCTGGGCCTTGACCCTTCTGGAGCTTGGGGAGCTCGTCCCTGAACAAGAGTGGAGCTGGTACATAGTATGGCAGCCTAGGTTGCTGCCTGTGGTGAGGGATTGTTGGTACTGATTTGGGTTTTGAAAACAAGTTGTTTAATAAAGCATAACGAAGTGCTTAGCTGGGGTAGTTTCCAACTGTCAGCATTTTCTTTCTTGTGCTGATGTGACCGTAAGGAAATTTCCTCTATTTCAGGAAAAAAAAAAATCATTTTCCATGTGAAGTGGAGGGTAAAAAAATGTAGTTTTTGCACTAAAGTATTATCAGTGTTGAGATTCTGCTGTGCTAGGTGCTTGTAAAACACAAATATACCCATAAACCCAAAGAGCCCAGCACTGCTTTTGTTGTCCTACTACACCAAAGGTGGGGACAAAATGCTTACCTGACAGGGCTGCTTGTCAAATAATACAAATTATTCTTAAACAGGAGTTCAGGAGTTGTGAACAGAGTGTTAAAAAAGTTATTTGCTGAATTTGGGCAGTCTGTGGAGTTGGCCAAATAATGAACCGTTGAAAGCAATTTGAAGCAAATGTCAATACTTGTCAGATAAATTGCTTTCAATAAATAATTTTTCCAGGCTCTAGTCTTCCGCTAGGAGACTCAGTGATGTCTCTAAAGCAGACACATAAGGAGTACAAAAGCACCGTACGCAGGGAAGCTTTCAGCAAAGGGTGTCCATAGATGGGCAGAATTCCTCACAGTGCAACTTCTGCTCAGTCTTGTGGGCACATTCTGCCACACAGCCCTGCTCTAATGAAGTAGGAAAAACTATAATTGCTCCATCCCAGTCCAGTTCACTATTCAGAGACTCTTCTGGGTGTTGAGGCTGTGGCTGTGTTAAGTACAGAGGATTACAACCTGGTCAGATAAGTGATAAACAGAAACATCTATAACTAGCGACAGTGGCCATAATTGTTTTGGTGTGGGCCGGTGACACATGATCAACCCTTTTTAAGTAAAACTTTCACTGCCTAAAAAAGAGCATCAAACTATAAGCAAACAAAACCTGAAGAATATCCCTGAAAATACACAAAGCAAGCTCTGAAAACAACTTAGCTTTCTTCCAAGAGTGACAGATTTATTTTCTGGATGAAAATGAATAAATTTGTCATACTCCCAACTGCTGTCCTTCAGCATGCAAACTGCTTTTTCATGCAGCAGCATAAATGCTATGTGCCCCAGGTTTATGGTCTTGAGTTCTTCCTGTCAATGCCTGGATCCGCAGTGGGAGAGTGAAACTCTGTTGGTATAGTGCATGTCCTTCGTCAGGTGTGGTCTTTCTTCAGGTTTAAGATTTCACAAATAGCCTTGCTCTGGAAATCTAAATTGCACATTACAAGCCAGAGATTGATAGCATTTTTTAATTTTTATTTTTTTGGGAATAGCTGATTTTTGAATGGCAGAATTCACAGTGCAATAAGAGCATTTATCTTTTCCATAAATGCTTTCTGTGGTAAGCAGAACACTTGAAGATGTAAGCATGATTGTTTGCTACTGTAAGCAAAATGGTATTTGAAAAGAAAGACTTTTTCTGAAGCTGTAATATGTATGCTCATGTATAACATCACAAGATCATGCTGTTACTTGATGTGGCTTTATTATGTCTCCTTGTGGATGGATTTACATGATGTCAGCCGCTTTAAACTAGATTGAATCTGAAAGAACTGCTGATTGTCATTTTTTTTTTTTTCTTATTCAGAGGTGGGCCTCTGTTCTCTCTGCTTTCTTTTGAATGATGTTTCTGAAAAGCATTTTAAAAGTTGCAAATTTCATCCTTTTGAAGAAGTTATGCTTTTGAGAAAGTATGTGAACTGTTGCAGGGTAAGCAGTATGAGTTGCTATTAGGCTTTTTGAGGATTATTTTTTTTTTGCCTCATGATCTTTCTAAGGAGTTGTTCCTCGTTTCTGGACTGTAGTGGGGTGACACATATTTGTTTTGTTCCCATCAAGAAATGTTGCAACAGTTGTGATATGAGTTGTAACAAGTCTCTGTGGAAATTAATTTTACTATTTTGGATTTAATAAAAGCAAATCCTGATAGTAATTGCAAGCATTCACAGCATCTCATGACATCTAAGAAATGATTGTGTCACTACTCTTGAGTGTTGAGCGGCAGAATGGAGTCACTTAGTATGGTTATCTTTAGAATTTGGCTCTTTGCCATTTGCTTACTACCTGGGAAGCAGAGTGTGGTGGTTCAAGTAAAAGTATGATTCTACAGACAGTACCACACACAGCTAGTCTTGTCATTTCTTTGTGCTTGCTTCCAGATTTTGCTGCTGCATCATGGGTTATACAAGTATCTTAGACTGCAGGATTTCAGCTGAGCTCATCGGGACTTTTGCATGAATAAGATAGTAGGAATATGAGTGAGAATTGCAAAATGCTACCAGGTGCACAGAGAAAAGCTAAATTATTTTTATTATATTTTTTTTAATGTAAAAAGGAGGGTTCTGTAGTCCTTATTGCACTGCAGTCTTGCAAGTGAAAATGTATGAGATGCAAGGAATGTAAGTACACATTTTTCCAGCCATTTTCTGGCTTTCTAAAACAGTATTACATACCTGCACTGAGTGGTCTGAAATAGTGTAATTACAGTGTCTTGGGAAATGTTCACTGTGGAAATCTTACTCGTGACTGAAGTCTTGTAATCAGAAAAAAGAACCTTAATGCATGTGCATTATAAGCATTTGCCCTCATCTTTAGAGCAAGGTCACTGAGATTGAAACTAGTGGCTGCATTAGGAACTTGCTATATCTTTGATAATAGCTTGTGTACATGCTGTATATAGGCTGTTTTACATACCAAACTTCAACAAATTTTGAAAATTGGGAATTACAATCCATGTCAAATTCATTCAGAAAGAAATGGAGAAAAGTTGGACTACTACCTGCCCTTATATGCTTTAAAAAGTGGATAAAGAAATGGGAATATATTATGCTGCTCTTGTTTTCTAATGGATATATCTCAGAAAATAAATCACTTCCTACATCCTTTTTGTTTGAAGAATACAAGGATACTTCAGGCAGAATCAGAAATAAGCTTCAAGTAATTGAAGTTCTGCTTTATCTGGTTTTGATTCCCTAATGGACCTTCATCCCCCAAAAGACTGAGATGAGATGGGTATGTTCTGATTAATGTGGACTATTTACCATTTCTGCTGATAAGCTGGAAGGATGCATTAAATCTGCCTCAGCAAGTGGCAGTGAAGTTTCAGATGGTAACGAGGACAGTTGCATCTTTCATTGACTCCTGAAGGTCAAGCATTTCTAAACCCTTTCTCAGCTTATAAATAAGACTGCTGATGTGATTCAATTGGTTACGGAAACTGTAACCTCAAGGATCCTTTCAGCTTTTTGCATTGGTGGAAATACTACTGGCTGTATTGTAATGATATTCCAGGTATTACTTTCCAGTGTTTTTGGACAGGCCATGTCAAGCCAGAAACATGTTCTGAATGAGCAACAAGACTGCCCACATCCTGCACTGGAAGTTGAAGTTACAGAGCTAGGCACAAAGTTGACAATTACATGAGGAAATGGTGGGTCTAAGTGGTTGACTTCCTTAGGTCTGTTCATTTCAGACTTTGTGTATCAGTGCTGCTTGTGCATGCTGTCTGAGAGAGAAACAGTAGTGATTACTCAGAAGATTACAAGCCCTTGGTGTGCTTGTCAAGGTGAAGGTTTTAGCTTGATACTTTTTTTTTTTTTTCCCCCAATAGTATTGAAGAACTGCATGAAATCTGGATCTCAAACGGTCCTGAGTATAATCCACCTTTTGAGAAGAGAGGGCAGGGAAGTGGCTACTCCATCTATTACTGTTTTAGAAAGACGGAGAGTAAGAGAAGGGTCAGAGTTGCCTGTAAATCTTGTAGCTTCCTCTGGTACTGGCCTGTCAAGGTTGCCTTTACCAGCATCACAGCCCAGATTGCCAATCTGTCATGCTTGCAATCCTGCTGCTGCTGCTGGGGGACTGTGTGTGTGGAGCAGCAGTTACTACTCCCACTTGTTTTTTCATACCTTCAGCAGCAGTCTTGTATTTTGCAGCTTTTGCCTTACTTTTTGTTCGTTATCTATACCTTTTCTACCCTGGCCCCAGCTACTTTCATTTCCTTAGTAGTCAGTGAATGTTGCCAGCCTCTCTGACTCCTTCCATTTCTGCTGCCCTTACTACATTGAATCTTACTCCTGTCAAGCATGAGAATGGTCTCCTAGGGAAGACTCCATTGTTTCCTCAGGATTGAAAAGCCTAGAGGTGATCCAGAGTAGTGGCTTGTTTATTTAACGCACAGGTGAGAGCTGTGTTTATGGTAGAGAAGCTGTAGTGTAATTAGTGTTGCAACTTCAGCAGTGCAAACTACCTTACTCATACCATACTGATGTATTTGTCTTATTATATTTTTATTCTAACACTTCAGAGAACTTAATCTGATCAGTAAAACTTTTAACCTCACTGCAGCTACCTTCTTTTGAATTTTACCCTAGTGCCATGTTCCCCTCATGAAGGTAGTTTTCTAGCATTTTGAGCCTTAATCAAAAGGTAAAGTACGTTCATGACCAAAGGTGGTCAGTGCTACTGAGCTGCCAATCACTTGGACAACTTTTTCAGTTTTAGTATGAGCTACTTCCTGATCTGGTTTGCATGTTGCAAGTACTTTGAGTGTGGCAAGGAACTTAAGATCATAATGATTAGCATACAAGGCTACAATTAAAGTAAGTTCAGTGCTCTGTCCTTGGTAGTGGCTAGTACTACAGTTATGAAGAAATATTAAAAAAAATTATATCACAAGGATGTAAGACAAAACTACCCTTGTGGTCTTGTCTCGATCAGATCTTTGATAATTAAGCATGGATTTGTAATGTGATATGGGAGGATTTTACTGATCCATCATCAAAGTATGTTTAGCATCAGCTCTAACTCGGAATAATTATTTCATTTGTGTATTGTTCACTTTTAAATAGTGGTAAGTTGTTTTCATGTAAGGGAGTTCAAACTACATGTTGAGTGAAAGCATATTTCCTTTCATCATTTATAAAATGTCAGTATATCTCATGCCAACTCTTTTTTGTATGGAGAAAACAGCTGTTTTAATGTTCTTCACATTTGTCTGAGTAAGGTGTGGATAGACAATTGTGGAAGTAAAATAATCTGGAGTTAGATTAGGAGTTCAACTAGTTTCTGGGATTTTGGTATTGCTATGAAACCAAGAATATGGTGGTTATTTCTGTTGGAAGTGTTGTCATTATAAAACTACTGAGGTTACAGTAGGACTTTTGTTGTTGTTGTTGTTGTTATGTCAATCCCAAATAATGCCTCTCTATCCGTAGTAATTTCAGTCAGATACTCCAAACTGCAGTTTGTGTGGGAGATATATTGGTATATTGCTGATATTTTGTAAATCATGTTGCATAGAAAGATGCAAATGCCCAGATTGTTGAATTTTCTGAACTTTCACTGAAGAAAAGTTAAGTTTTATAAGTTTTTGCATTATATACCACTGAAAGGTCTTTCAGTGACTTAAATAGGACCTCAATATCATGGGGATCTAGAAAGACTTCAGTAAACTTCAGGGATGTGCTGAAATGTGGTGGGCCCTCTTCACAGTAAGGTTTTGCCTTGACCTTTTCAGCAAACTTAATAAACTATGTCAGAAAAGCATAAGCGAAGTATAGATCAGTAGTTTTGGTTTTCTGAAAACTGTTGGTACAAGAGAGGAACATATGGTCAGTTTTCAGTAGCCCAGTGACAGTTTTCAGCAAAGAGTTGATATGCCAGCACTCTTGGTCTTTTACTTGTGAAGCATGAAGGAAAAGGGAGGAAAAAGAGAAAGAAAAAAACAAATCAAACTGGTTTCCAACTGTCTCAACATGGGCTCAAACAAGCAAATTCCTGTTGTCTTCTATTTCATAACTTGTTAATTTTTGAAAGATCTCCCAAGGAAATACCTGCAATTTGAGACATGAGAAGCTATTCCTTCTGTGAGATCTACAGATGAGTGATGCTTTCATCTTTCAGAAAAAATTCCTGACATACTGACATATGACCAAACTGATGTGCATCCAGCTACTCTGAAGTGGAGAATTTTATGGAAAAGCCATTCAGAGCACACTAAAAAGACACCTGCTGGTCAGTGCTCAGATTTAATCAATTGGCCGAGTCATTGCTGCTGAGTTCCTGCTGGGTGCACATTCTGTACGCCCTCCCAGCCAAAACTGGGATTGTCTTTGCTCAGCAGGCATTTTACCAGCAGAACTGAATGGCAAATATCCCCCCAAGCAAGCTAGTAGATGTCCTAGTAAATGTCAATGACATATAATGTGTGGATACTGTTAATTAATAAATTGGTGCTGATAACAGCATAGATCTTGAACTGAGTTACTAAAAATGTGGTTTTATAAGGCTGATCATATGCTTTTGTATATGTTGATTGGGGCCATGGATTGGGGTCCGTATGAAGTCTGTGCCCTGTAGAGAACATGTAAATTCATACAAAGACTTTCTTTTGATCCAAGGAATTCAGTCACTTAGAAATTAAATTCAGAGCCTGTGCTACAACAATTGCCAGTGTATCCTGGCTTATGGTGAATCAGACCAGGCCCAGAGGGAGAACTCCTGCTGGCATAACTTATTATGCTATAGAAGAAAATGTACACAGGTGATGAAGGATTACTGATGATTTCTGGAGGGTTGAGGAGACTAAAGTTCATACAAATCACTGGCTCTGAATTATATATAGAGACCAGTGCTCTATGTCCACATGTTTTTAAGGAAGGCAGCACAGTTTAGCAATGAGGATCTTCTGAGATGCTGGGAGTTTCACAATGAAGTCTGCAAGATGTCTGTGGTCCACCAAGGAAGTACAAAACAAATCACACAGAAACATTCAGAGGAAACAGAATAGCTAACCATATAAATAGAAAAAAATGCTCAAGCTCATAGCACTATGGGAGGAAAGCACAGACAGCTCCCTTAATTTTGGTGGTAAATCCCTTGATTTTTTAACACTTTGATTGACTCTTCTAGGTTGTCAGTGTTGGGTTACAGTGTGATTGGATGTATGGCATAGCATTTGTGTGAGGCAAATAGGCATTTAAATTTTGATCTTTATGTTTGTATCTGGTATTACGTTTGTATCTATTTAAAGACAGTAGCACTGTTAATTTCACATTATCTTGGTTTAACATATATCCCCTTGATCACAACCAGATACACTTATTATTATTATTATTAATAATAATAATAATAATAATAATTATTATTATTATTATTATTATTATTTTCTGAGTAGATATAGGGGAAAATAATGTACAGGTCCATGTAAGACAAGATACAAACTAGATGTCTTCATGATAAAGCCCCAAACTGGTTCCGTACAATGATGATTTCAGTGACTGGATTATATCAGGTAGAAGAGGCAGGTGAGAGGAGGATTTTTTTTTCCCCCTGGCAGTTTGTATATTATTTCATTTATAATCTTGCAAGGGAGGCAAAATATTCCTGTGTTCTGAGTAGTTCAGTCTACCAGGTTGTCTGGTTGTGGTCACAGAGGACAACACAACAGAACAAGAACAAGAGGACAAGACCCCAAGGTTGGGGTGAGGAACACTTTGGCCTTGGGCATTACGTCTGAGCAGTGGAGATGCAAAGATTGTGTTTAACTAGTTCTTGCCACACTGGCTTTCAGGGTTCTGTGCCAAACCCTCTTATAACTTTGTGATGAATTATGCCCATGTTGCTTTCAATTACCAGTCCAGCCTTCTCACTCTATTCCTTATTGCGTCTTAAGAATAGTTGACTCCTTCTAGCTTCTTCTTCTCCCTGAAAGTACAGGACAGAGATGCAACTCAAGGACAGCTGAGAGCTGATATGTTTTTGCCACCATCTTAGTTGTATACTGTTTTAAATGTCCTTTGGAAGAGAACAGGGCATACTGTTACCTATTGGCTGCATGAATTTTGCTGCTGTTAAACGTTGAGAAAGCTGAAAAAGATCTGTCAGTCATTTCTGTGAATGCATGTAAAATGTCATGGGGTGTTTGTGTGGATGCGATCTTCCTTTTAACCCACAAAGTGAAGCATCTGATACCCTGCCATATTAGATAATTATCGATGCTGCGGCACGTCTTTTTTTTTTTTTCTTTTCTTTTTTTTTCCCTCTCAGTTGACAGGGAAGAAACATTTATGTGGCCTAGTGGTGTAACATGCCAGAAGAATCGAAGAAGGAGATCAAGCAAGACTGTCTAATGTAGATTGTGCACACCATGATTATAAAACACGACAGCTGCTCTTTGTGGAGAACTAAGGATAGGTAAACTTTTGAGCCAGTTATCGATGCTTTCACATACCTTTGTACAGAGGAGCAAATTTACTTGTGAATGTAGTGAGCATCAGTTTTGAGAGCTTTGTTTTCAGTATATATAGTGCCTTTTATTTAAATATATTTCTTTATCTGTCAAGTGAATTTCTCATTTTGTAACTGGAGTTGGCTCCTGTCAGACCTGTCATGGAATTATATTTGAAGTCTGTGGCAAAGATAGACTTGTAGAAGTTGAGACATACAGTCATTTGGGGCCTTTTAACTTTCCATTTGCTATCTTCCAATGATCTAAGCTCCATAAACTTTGGCCATTAGGTTTTGTATCCAGTAAAGCTAAACAGGAAAATACATTGTTTTTTATATTTTTATATAGCTCTTTCAGTATTACAAAATTTAAATATTTCTTAAAATTTATACTTTCTTGCAAGGCAAAAACTGCACACACCTAACTAATCTGCTACACTTTCCAAATTCAGGTAAGGCTCCACCTGGCTTCTTACATGCCAATACCATGTCACTGTATTTTTTTTCACAGGTTGAATTTGTAATTATGGGTAAATGCTGGCAAACAGCCAAAGGTAACTTATCCTGTTCTGGGAAACTTACCTCTCAGCAGTAATTTAACTATTCGTCTTTTCGATCGTCTTTTAGCCTGTAAATTTTATCGTGAAGAAATGATGTTGGTGTTTTACCTCAGAAACTTTCATAATGGCAAAAGGAAAGAGTAATATCTGTTCCTTCAGCTGTGAATTTCCTGATGGTAGTAATGCAAATTGAATAATAATATTAACTATTTTTTGTCTTTATTTTTGGTGTGTAATGTCTTTTGGATTTGATACTCTATTTATAACTTTAGCACAAGGTTGAACACAGTTATCACACCTCATTGGTTGCACATTTTATTCTTAGACAGAGTGTTAAAAGTCTTTTTCTTGTCGATTCCCAAGCTAAGCAATTTCATTTTTTGTTTTCGTACTTTGACCTCTAACCCTGGGATCCATTAGGACACTGAGCCAGCAAGGTGTAGACACATCAGCTAAAGAGGGAAAGAACTGAAATGACACTGTCTCCAGCAAGGAATGCATTAATAGATCTGAATTCAAAGATAGAAAAGGCAATTTTTTTCCTGCTGGGAAGCAGAGTCCTCAAGAGAGTCATCTCAGAGTGAAGAACATGATATGAAAATCAATAAAGGCCCTATTGTGCTGGTGATGTGTCCGGGAAGTGTCATTTTATATCTTGTTAGTGGATATCTAAAGGAATTTAAAGCTACTTAGCTCATAATAATTGGATAAATCCTCTTTCATCAGTGGTCTATTTTGCTGTTCAAAGTAAAAGTGAAAAATAGTGGAGAGTCCAGTTTGAAATTGGATATGATGAGACTGAATGAAGACAATGGCTGTTAAGTGTGTTTTTTTCATCAGGCTGACAGAGCTTCCAGAACTGATTTTCAGCTCTGTTTTTCAATCAGAGATTTAAAAGAGTAATTAAAAATAGAAGGTTTTCTTCTGTGTGTTTAATTGAAAGAAAACTGTGCTCTTGACGTTTTTACTATATTACTTAATGCTCCAGACAGAGAAACTGTAAATGCATCATTTGCTTTATTGCAGTGGATGAAGGAATTATGGATCTTGGTTAAGTTTATCTGCATTATTAATACTATAGGCTGGATAAACTCAAATAATGGAGATGACAATTGTACACACAGCCCTCAATATACTTGTGGCATTGCACAATTAGCAACAAATATGGTAATATTATTATAGCAGTTTTAGTTAAGTTATTGATTAAAAAAATAGATACAGTTGGCAGAAGGAAGAATACAGGGTAGGGAAGGAAAAGGAAGGGTGATTTCCCATACTACAACTGAGTTTCTCAGTTTCTTTCCTTAGGTTGTGTACATTTTGCAGTTACTATTACATGTTATCATTTGAGATCACATGTGGGACTTAAAATTGAAGCTTTTTTTCTTCTGTGCCTTTCAAGCCACATTATTGTTCATTTACACGTGAGTAATGACAGGGTTAGGAGATGACTGGGTATTGAAAGAGCCTAAGTAAAGAAAGAGCCTACTACGCTTAAATTTTGCTGGTGACAGACTTTGTAAAGGTGCTGCTCTCCTCTGCTTTCTGTACACCACAGGGAAAGAAATAAATGGGAGGAGTTTAGTAGTCTTTCCTCCTCTGTGGTAAGTTTGGCTGGTATGTATACCTCCTGAGATGTTTCAGTCTGCAGCTTTCTCAGTGGTTACATTGATGTTACCTCACTGAGAGGGTGTGAAATTCTGCTCATTCATTAGCAAGACATCTATTCCTCCCACCAAATGCATTCAGTGAGCTAGTGATTTTTTTTTTTCCTCTTCACCCAGTAACTTTTAACTCAATTTCTTTATGAAACAGAAGGCTTTTCAATCAGCTTTTTGGACCCTCTTCTCTTTGTAAGATTCAGTAGCTGTCTTTCCCACATATCCTCATGCTTTGCCTTACTGTTTTAAGCAATGCTTCTCTCCACAGTGACTGTGTGGGTTTTGTTTGTTTGTTTTTTGTTTCTTTAAAAATATATGAAGAAAGATGTAAAAACAGAATCTCTTCTTTTCTGCATAAAAATTGTGGCAAGGTAGAAAGACTGCTCTACCTGCTGGGTTGTTGAGTGGATTAGTGATGCAAGAGGGAAGACAGAAGAGTTGACCTTTCTCCTTGCAGTGTCAGCTATGATTTTTTTTCTAAATGGTGTGATATAAAGTTTATTGTGTGAGTACAACAGGAAGCAAAATCAATGTTAAGAAAAAATGGGATTTCCTTGTTTGCCCATCCCGTCCAACGTGCATGCACTTTCTTGCAATGAAGATGTTATACTCATCAATAGTTGTAGGATAATCTGTCCTAGCACCCCATTATATTCTTTATTTTCTTATTATTAAAGTAGTGTTAATAATTTGAATGAAAATGTTACTGATGAGAAGGAAGTCATTTGTTTTCACACAAGTTAAAGACATAGTCGCTACAGATTTTTTTGCTTTAAGAGCATTTGACCTCATATTGTTGATTTGGGTGAAATACAATGACAGTTGTAACCACTTTCATTTCCAGGGTTTTGTTAGAAGCGTATGGGACCCGAAGGCTTGGTAGTAAATACAAGACCTGACTAATAGAGATTGATGCAGTGTATATGTATCGCACAGTTAAAAAGATAAACCTCCAGCAGCCTTTGCCTCAATCCTTTGAGGATTCTCTCAGCCTTTAACAGTAGTATCATCAGTGCAGCAGGAATCACTTTCCCTACCTAGCTCTGACCTTGCTAGACTGTATTCAGCAACAGCAGTGGTTACATGACTATCACTGACATATTAAAACTACTGTAACCTTTAGATGTAACTTCCCAAAATGTATATTTACTAAGTACAGTAACTATTGCTATTTTTGCTATCCCTGTAAGCAACCAGTCCCTTTCAGAAACTTGTTAGGTCCTTGACGTTTTGTAGGAAGCTGTTTTCTTGCCTGTTCCTCTTCATTACAGTTGTGGATATGTATATATGTATTTCTTTCAGTGATGCCTACGTATGTGCAAAGCTTCTGGTTTCTTACTGCAGCTGTACAGAATAGGTCAGTGCTTATTTCTTTGCAACAAAATGCTGTTCTCACTTTACCATTGACTTTTTTTGTATGTCTCCTCTTTTTCACACAAGTTCAAAATAGAGCTCAGTTAACACCTTCTATTAAATTTCTGTTCTTGAATTAACATGACTGTCTTAAATGGATATCCTTTTTAATTTGAATAATGCATTTTATTAAAAGCAGACTCAGTTCAGAACTATCAGTACCATGTTAGCCTTCTTCTTTCTCTCTTTCCCTTGATCACTGGAAGAAAATGGCTAGAGTAGTACTTTGGGTACTGCTTCAGAGTACTTTCCCTGATAGTCTTATGGTGGGTTGACCCAGGCATCAGCTAAGCTCCTACCTGTTTGCTCACTCACTCTCCCCTAGCAGCATGGGGGAACGAACTGGGCAAAATCAGGAAAACTCGCACATTGAGATATAGTTTAATAAGTGAAGGAAAGAGGAGGAGAAAGCAAACAAAAGAGGAGGAGAAAACAAACAAAGTAATGCAAAGGCACTCATTCACCACCTCCTGAGATTAGACTAATGCCCAGCTAGTCTCTGAGAAATGGCTATCTCACCCAAAACACCCTTCCCCTCCAGTTTTATTGCTGAATATTTTGTTATATGACATGGAATATCCCTTTGGTCTGCTTGGTCAGCTGTGCTGGTAGTGTCCCATCCCCCAGCTTCTTGCCCACCCCTGACCTGCTTTCTCTGGGGTGCAAAGTGGGGAAAAAAAAAAAAAAAAAAGAAACCTTGGTGCTGTGCAGGTAATGCTCAGCAGTAGCCAAAACACTAGAGTGGTATTAATACTAATTTAGTCACAATTGCAAAACACAACACAACATGTGCTACCGTGAAAAAAACTAATTCTATTTAAGCTAGATCCGTTATATCAATGCAAGTAATAAAATGTATATTCTGACTTTCAGAGCTACTTGTTTCTTTAGTGTACCTTAGACAGAAAGAAGAGCTTAGTTGCCTTTTTCATGAAGACACTGGAAAGTCAGAGATTTTTTGTAAGTTCAGGTAAGCTTATTCTGATAAGGGGATGTGGCTTCTCTCTTCTTAATCCTTTCCCTCAGCATCAGGGCTGTGAAGGGTAGAACCACCCTAAAAACGTGCACAGATCCTGAGTTCCTTACAGTGTCTGCAGACTGAAGGGAGTTTCAGTCAGTATTTTCACTCCTACTGCCTCTCCTCACAAGCAAATATTATCTCCCACTGCTCGTGAAAGTAGACAAAATGGACAAATGAGGTTAAACTGGCTGGCTGAGAACAGAGCTGCATGTTTTATTCCCTTTTTAAGTATGTCATCCCATTAATGCTGCCAGAAATGCTTCATTACTTTTGTGTTCAAAATGATGAATTCCCTCATAGGAGATAACCATTGCAAATAAAATCACCAGCAGTTCAGCATAAAACCAGGTCAAGAGTTTTCTGCAGAGCATGTGATAACTTTGTGTTAGGACCCTGTTGTATGCAGACCTGTGCTGGTCAAAAGTGATTTGCTTTATGTTTTTAGGGATATTTCAGGGCAGGGGGAACGTATGTGTCAAACCAACTCACACATCTCACCTTAGACTCCCAAAAGATAGCCTCTTGTGCCAGGAGAGAGATTTTTCTGTGGCTCTAGAGCTCCTTTATAATGTTTGCCTACCAAAAAAAAAAACCAAAAAACAAAAACCCACCACCACCAACAACAAAAAAAACCACCCTCCACAAAAGCAAAATGAAACAAACACAACCCCAAAAACAAGCAAATAAAACCCACACTGAATCCAGTGAATCCTCTGTACTTTTCTTTACATTCGTTAACAGAATGCCAGTCCTCCTAAATTAAGTATCTTGGAGCCATGTCTTCATTTTAGATCTTAGAAAACAAGTAATTAATGATACGATGAAATCGTATCAAGGGCCAGCCTGATGCCTTGGTGTACTGGAAGTGCTGATAGATGATTCAGTGCACCAGGTGGTTGCATCTAAAATAAATGAGTGTGAAAAGCAGTAATAATTTGGGGTGTGCAAGTCATATACATACTTAGAGTGAAAAAGTAAGTGCATCGCGTTTATGATAGCAGGTTGTTGGTGTGTGCGTTTTGTTTTTTTTTTTTTTTTAGTTTACTAAATATGTTGTTTCTGTTATAGGATATTTTCCATACT
Source organism: Anser anser (assembly GCF_964211835.1). Lineage (NCBI taxonomy): Eukaryota > Metazoa > Chordata > Aves > Anseriformes > Anatidae > Anser > Anser anser. The sequence continues at coordinate 89,043,853 of NC_139720.1, forward strand.
AGCGGACAATAAAATGTCTTGAAATAGACACTAGAGACAAAAGAATTCTCTATGGTGATATTAAGAACAGATAAAAACATTCTGGATTCAAGTATTGTGTTCCCTGCATATTTTCATTTGTCCTTTCTTTGATGACTTTCCTGGTCAGTATGAACAAAAGAGAATATTTAACTGCATTTTCATAAGCTATATAAAAAGTCACCTTTTACACATCATTTAAGTATTACTTTAGTACTAGAAAAACAGGGAATGAAGTAGAGCATTAATACTTTCTCAAGCCCTGCCTCTATACTGTGATATTTTAGTTGTATTATATGACAAAGCATTTCTGTAATAATCAAACAGAATGTAAAATGTAACTATAAACTAGAGCAAGAAAAAATGAAGTTGACCATTAGTGACAATAAAGGAAGCATAGCCTAATACACACAGAAGAAAATTGGCAATCAGAAAACTTGTTAGCTGCCTCCCCCTAAGAAAACCTTTTTACTTGGTATGTCAGTTGTCTGTTAAAGAAAAATATTGGGTGACTTCTTCCTGGGCCTTTAAATGCATCAGTGTTGTGCTGTCTGTGCTTTGGAGCATGTCCTACGGGTACAACAAAGTATGAGGGGAATCCTAAGCTTCGGTCTTGCCTCCCATCACAGGCTGAAGCTGTTATAGGCTTTTTTGGTAGGTGGCTGCACAAAGGCACAGAAACTTGTTGCTGAATTGCTGTGGTAGGATACTAATCTGTCAGTCTGCTGAAGGGCATTAAAGGGCCTCAGGTGAATCTTCTAGAAATAAATGGTTCTAATTCTACCCTTCCTCAAGTGCTGACATTTTGGGTAGCTCTGTCCTGACCTTAAGCTGCCTATGGGGGTATCTTGCTGGGAGGTTTGTTCCACAGACAATAGTTAGGTCTTGAGCTTACTGGTGCTCAGTGCAGTATTACTGCTTACTTACAGTGCAGTATTACTGCTTACTTACAGTGTATGCTGTTCCTCTTGCCTCTAATTATTCATGAATCTATGACTCTGGTGTCACTTAACTTTCAGTATTATTTTGTAAAAAATAAGTTAATTTTTTTTTTTTTAAGAAAGTATTAGTTCTCATTTAATTCAGTAGTAATGATGACTAACGTAAATTGTTGGTTATTTCATGCTGGAGTTTTTGGGCTATGAAAATGGGAGTCTGGCATTTAATTTGAATAATTACTGGTAGTTAAGTCTTCCTCTTAGCAACAAGTGGGAATACAAAATATATGAGAATTTTTTTTCAACAGACTTTAAAAGCTAGGGAAGAGAATTTGTCTTTGGTTCAAGTATTTGCAACCAGCGTTTTCATAATTTAGCTCATCACTTCAGTTTTATTGGAGGCACTTGAGAAATGTCCCTTGACATTCCATGGGCAATTTACAATCTTGAAAAAAAAAGAAAAGAAAAAAATAATTGATGTAGTATAAAGTTTGTCCAGCATTTGGAGATGTCTCTTCTTTAAAAAAAAAAAATTATTTTAGCAAAGGCTGTCACTGCCTTGCTTGAACAAGTCATTGGAATTTGAGCTGCTGTTTCTGCAACTCCCCAACATTTTAAGAGGGGCACAACTAAAAAGGCAAAGAAATTACGAACTCTGGACATATCTGGGTGAAAATGTTTATAAAAGCCTGTGTATTTAGCTATAAAAATCAAATTAAATTGTGCAGCGTATGTGGAGTAGAAGGGAGGCATTTTCAAAATAAACAATTGATATCTAATCCTCAAATTGAACCTCCTACATGAAGAGGAGACAGTGACAGGTAATGCAAGCAGTACAAACAGCAAAAGGTCATCTACCTTATTTGAATATGTATAGGTAAGTTAGGAGCCATGAAGGCTTTTTCCTTTTCTCTACCCTCCCCAAATGTGGTGCAGCAGCCACATTAATGCTACATTTCTACCAAATTACGCTGAGTTATGAAAAAGCAAATATTTTCCAGTTTGACTTTTCAAAGTTATCTGAGTATTTTCCATTTGCAGAACAAAAGCAATCTGCAAGACTTGAAAACACCTTGAAATTGTGATGGAAGAGAGAAACAGGCTTGAGAATTTAGACTATAAAAGTACTATTAATATCTTATATTAATATAGCTATATTAATATATAAGCTACTGTTCCATAGACACAAGGATTGGAATGGTTATAGTTTCTTTTGCCTTTTTAGCTGATAAAAGTGTTAATAATGATGAGGGTATGTGTGTGTGTGTGGGGGTTTTTTTTTTTCTTTTTTTTTTGTTCCTTCCCTCTCTTCCTATTCTCTTCTAGTACATGATTTTAGTATTGCTGTGTTATCATCTTTGACAGGAAATGAGGGCATCCAGCTTCTATGGTGGTTGTCCAGGATTTCAGGTGGAGACCTGCTCCAAGGTCATACTTTATTGTTTTGTTGCAATTTCTCCTACAGGAAGGAAACAATACAGAGCTACACCAAAAGCATTTTGCCTGGGCATGAGTTTTTAGCTAACACTAATACGTGCTTCAGATAAGTTATACCTTGAGTTCTTCATCAGCCAGATGCATTGGAATCAGTGCATTCTGAATAGATAACAGGTGGTTAGAGTGGAATCTGATGCTACCTTTCTGTCTTTGATTTCTAAAACTTACCTTAATCCTTAAAAATTGTTAATGATTATTAACAACACACACGCTTTGGTGGGGGTAAGACCTTCCATAAAATTTCTTACACATATAGAGAGGCCTGATGCAATGCAGTAGGAAGATAATATGCATTTTGACTATGCACAAAGGGCTCTAGATCTGTCCCATTATAGGGGGCATAAAATATGAACCTCTGTGTTTAGGCTGCTTCCAATTATGATGGGTAATATTTGCTTGGTGCCATTGCCATATTTAAGACATCGTCAATGTGCAGGAAAGACAGAAAAATAATCTCAGAAGCTGGCAAAATTATTCTTCAGGAAGAGGTCATCCTATGTAAATTTTTTTTTCCATTCTTTATTTAAAAAAAAATCTGTGAACCATTGGAGAGAAGACAAAATACAGAGATATGGAGTCTCACTCAATTTAGTAGGGTGCATTTCCATTTTCATTTTTCATCAAATTCTGCTGGGGATCTTAGTCTTCAAACTCTAAAGAAATACGCTTGGACATATTTTGCTTTACGACAGTTATTACAGGTAACTTTATAAAAACTTTTATGTGGTTTGGCTCACAAATGCTGTGATAATCTGCATTTTTCCCCTCAAGAAAAGATCATTACTTCTCACTCTTAGAAGCTTCTCTTAGCAACCTTTTCTGGTGCCTCACCATCCTCTGAATAAGGAATTTCTTCCTAATACCTAATCTAAATCTACCATCTTTTAGTTTAAAGCCTTTACCCCTTGTCCTATTACAACATGCCTTTGTAAGGAGTCCCTCTCCAGCTTTCTTGTAGGCCTCCTTTAGGTACTGGGGCTGCTTTCAATCCATTATCTACACAGCCTGTATGTGTGCTTGGGATTGTCCTGATAAAGGTGCACTTGCCTTGTTGAACCTCATGAGGTTTGCACAGGCCCACCTCTCAAGCTTATCCGGGTACCTCTGGATGCCATCCCTTCCCTCTAGTGTGCTGACCACACCACTCTGCTTGGTGTCATCAGCAAACGTGCTGAGGGTACATTCAGTCTCGGTGCCCACGTCACTGACAAAGATGTTAAACAGTGCAATATTGACCACTAGGGAACACCATTTATCTCCGGTCTCCACCTGGACATCGAGCCATTGAATGCAACTCATTGTGTGCAACTATCCAGCCACTTCTTTACCCACCAAGTGGTTCATCTGTTCAATCCACATCTCTCTGATTTAGAGACAAAGATGTCATGTGGGACAGTGTCAAATGCTCTGCACAAATCTGGATAGATGATGCCAGTTGCTCTTCCCCCTAATGTTACAACACTGTAACCCCATTGCAGAATGCCACCAAATTTGTCAGGTACAATTTGCCCTTATTGAAGCCATATTGGTTGTTGCTAATCACCTCCTTATTCCATGTGCCTTAGCATAGTTTCCAGGAGGGTCTGCCCCATGGTCTTGCTGGGCACAGAATTGAGACTGACTGGCCTGTAGCACCCCAGGTCTTCCCTTTTTTCCTCTTTAAAAATGGGGGTTATGTTTCCCCTTTTTTTCTGTCAGTGGGAACTTCACAAGACTGATGTGACTTCTCAGATATGATGGATAGTGGCTTAGCAACTTCATCTGCCAGTTCTCAGGACCCTCAGATGTGTCTCAGGTTCCACAGACTTCTGCACTTCAGTTTCCTTTGGTGGTCTCGAACCTGTTCTTTTCCTACAGTGGGTGGTTCTTCTTTCTCCCAGTCCCTGCCTTGCCTTCTGCAACTTGGGCTGTGTGGTTAGAGCACTTGTGAAGGCTGAGGCAAAAAAGCCATTGAGTACCTCAGCCTTCTACATATCCTAGGAAACCAGGTCTTCCGTTTCTTTCTCGAGAGGGCCCACTTTTTCCCTAGTGTTCTTTTTATCACTGACATACTTACAGAAGCCTTTCTTGTTGACTTTGGGATTCCTGCACAGTTTTAATTCTATGGTGGCTTTAGCTTTTCTAACCTGATCCCTGGCTGCTTGGACAATTTCTCTGTATTTCTCCCAGGCGACCCTTCCTTTCTGTGTTTGACTTTGTCCAGGAACTCCTTGTTCATCCATGCAGGCTTCATGGCATTTTTGCTTTTTCTTTGTTAGGATGCATTGCTCTTGAGCTTGGAGGAAGTGATCCGTGGATGTTAGCTAGCTTTCTTTCTCCAGGAAGGTAGGAGTTACTGCTGTGGAGCTGCTGGGAGTGTGTATGCACAAGTTTTGAAGATCTGGGGCACAGGGCATATTCTCTTTCAGAATACGGTGTAGATTCATGATTAAGCAGGAGTTAAAGCGTCAGCCCAGAGTACTCAGTTACTTGTGTGCTTCATCCCCTGTAACACCAAAGATATATTAATCCCCAGTGCTACTCGCATATCAAAACATTCTTCTCTGGTTCACTTGCTCAGTATTTTATTCTGTCTTCAGAGGGGAAAATCCATTACTCATTTTAAGTAGTGACATATGCTCAAGATGATATGGATGCAGTTTCTGATTTTCAAGATGAACAAAAATGTACATTCTGTCCAATTCACCAAACAATTGCTATCTTGCTGAAATTATGTAATTTTTTATTTTATTATTTTTTTATGTAAGTTCTGACAGTGACATTGAAAAGAATGGAACAGTTTGCAAAGAAAAATGCTATTGAAGTGGTTGGTATTTCCTATCCAATAAACACAGATGCCTTCCAACAAAATATGAGAAGGAATTCTTCCGGGAAGAAAAAAAATAAAGAAAAAACAAGAAAAAAAGGAAAAAAAAAAAAAAGCAGAAAGAAAGGAAAACCCCCAACATTGAGGAGGTTCTTGAAATAGATAAAATATACTATTTTGTAACAGTTGAGTTCCATGGAAACTTTTATCTAATGGGCTGTGAGTAATTAAGACATCAGAATTTTAGAATAATGGCGTACCTTGAAGTTAGTTATAAGTAGTAGTATACTGATGTATGTACTACATACCATGAGATGTATGAGAGTCTGTTTTAGAGGATTAGATTAGATTTCTGTGATTAGATTTTATCAGGCAACTCTAGTTACATTAAATGTCTGGAAGGCATTAAGAAGGACCATGTTGTTGTAGGAACCACTCGTGATGCTTTTTGCAAAGCTTTAGATTGTGGATTAGCCTTAAAACTGAAAGGATTCCTTGGTAATTATGTTGTTATGAAATAATGTTATTTAGAACACATCTGTTATTCTGTATTTTGCACAGGTATACTGCTGCAAAGGTAACAGCAAGGTCATGACATTCATGCATTGGACTTCAGCAAAACACATTATAAGGCTGCTAATTCAGGAGATGTCTACATGATCTAAATGTTAGTTTTACGTGTTAATATTTGGACATCAGCATAGCCTTAAAGGACTTAAGAGACAGTGACAGAGGCCTATTGGCACAAGAGGGTGTTTGAAACTGCTAAAGCACTGGGAGGCTGAGATAATTGCTTCAGATTTTTTATATCAAAACCTCTGGAAGTTTGAAGACTATTACTTCCTGTCTCTAGGTAAAAATATGAAAAGCCATACATAAATTTTATGCTTGCTGGGCCAAGTAGACCTATCTCATGCCTTGAGATAAGAGACAAAAATCTAACCTGAAAGGAAGCCAGTGCCTTTTAAGTACACCAGCCCCCTAGTACACAACCCATACGCTTTGGCTACTTCTCAACAAAAGGGCATGAAAAGTTTATTCCGGCTGGCTTCCCGTTAGTTCTGCTATGAAACCTATACAGTGTTGGCTTTAATGACATAAAGTCAGTCAGAGTTAAGGAAGACAAACAGTTTTACCTGAGAATTAGTTCCAGTCTGTGGCAAAAACAAAGAAGCCTAAGTGCATCTTTAGGTCCTTTAGTTAGCCTTGATTTAGGAGCCTTTTGTTGTTACAGACTTCCAGTAAGAGGAGGAGGAGGACTTCTCTTAGGAATAAATCAGGCTTTTCAGGCTCAGATTGTTGCAGTAACAGTGCTGTGGCTTTTTTGTGCTTTAATCACATCATATGGTTTTTCATCAGGCTCCAGCTTCTGTATTCAAGGGTATAAGAATCATTACTGTCATCTGAAAGAAATCTCTTTCTCTCTTGGTTGTAGGTAAAAAGTAAAGCATATGAAAAAGTTGAAAGAAGAGTAAAAAGCATGTTTTTTGTTTTTTTTTTTTGTTTGTTTTTAACTGTAATAAAGACGTATGGTTAGAAAGTTTGTTTTGCTAATAAGTTAATAAGTTTTTAATAAGAAGTACGTCTTATATATTTTGGTATCCATAATGAGTTTTTTTTTAGGGGAAATGCCAGCTGTTGAAGAACTGGAATCTGGGGTGAAGTCAGATTGTTGGTGTAATACTGTCTGTAATTTCTTGGCAGGCGAGAAGACTTTGCTGTGGTTATTCAGTGCTGAAAGTGTTCTAATGTTAATGCATATTGTAAATGCTTGCTTTGGGAATGATTAGTAGCAAACAGAAAAAATAATACACAGACCTGTTCTTGTCTTGCACGAGTGCACAGTAACTTCCACGAGCATACAGAACAACTGAAAGAAAGGTACGTGGCCTTTCTAGCAGGAATGATTAGTCAAAGATGTATTTTCTTGTAAGAAAAAAGTTTATTTTTTAGTAAACTGTTTGATCTGAGAAGTGTTGAGAACAGAAGGAATAAAAGAATCATCTGTGATAAACTAGAAAGAAAAACTTGGGGGTACAGACAAAGTAGTAAAAAGCAGATTTAGGGATAGATCTGTTGCCTCTGGAAAACCCTGTTTTGCTTCTGTAGAGATGTAGAAGAATGAAAGTTGGCCATGTAACAGCTACTGACTTCACTGGATTCACCACTGTTATCATCTAGGCATTTTGGTCTGTGGAAGAAATTTGGGACTGACAGTGCTTTGGCATGAGGCAGAGCCTGCCAACAGCTCCCAGGGAGCCAGGTGAGGAAGTTAATAAAGAGTTCCTTTTTAAAATTAATAATGAAGAAGGTGAAGGAACATAATTCCAATACTGCTCTCCAGTTTCGTTTTAAATGAATGTGGAGTTACTGCTGCAAACATTTCAAAAGTGTTTTCAAAGCAAACAAATGTAATACATAGAAAGCAAGCACAATGCCCAGACGTGAAATGAAAGCAGAAGCTGATGAGTACAAATCGAAGGGAGTCATGCTGAGATTACAGACTCTGCCAGCCGTTGCCCATTTGGAGGACTATGTTCACATCTGGTTACAGTGCTGCAAAAAAATAAAAGGTAAAAAGGATTATAGCACTTACAGCTGTAGCAGTACAGAGAAGGTCAGCATCCTGATCCTGTATTAAAGAAAAGAGGTTATGATGGTAGGAGAGAGAATTTTATCTTCTGTACAATTTAAGAAGAAGAAGCTTTAGGATCTATAAATGTTGTGAATTGTCTTGTTTACCAAATACAATTAGGCATAACTCTGTAGGCGTAATTATCCCTAGCCTAAGCTATTATTAGATGTGGCAAGAAATAAGAGGGCAGTAAATTAGTGAAAGAGAGGCATTCCTGCACACAGAAGTACACATCAGTCCTGCTTTTCTTCCCTTGCTTCCTCTGTGATTGAAAGAAGTAAGTCTGTAAACATTTTGGGATGATGGGAGGTGAGGAAAGAAATTGAAAAAGAAAACAAGCGTTTTTGTGCTCTGAAGAAAACAGCACTAAATGACTCAAAATGAGCCAACATCAATGGACCAAATAAACTCATCTCCCCTTCAGTGTAGTATATGGTTTGTGTTTAGCTAAAAGCACCACAGTTCAGTCAGTGAAGAAAAGAAAAAGAAACCACTTTGGGAATGCTTTGATTCTTGAGGTAGTTGTTGAGGTAATTGCACCTATCTCTTGTATGTTTGTTTCCCTCCTGTCCTCACCAGCCCAGTAATGCAAAGAACTTCAACAGAGGTTGGTAGAGGAGTAGAGGTCTCAGAGTTGGACCCACGTCTAACTCCAGATGGAGGACCACTGGCAGCTGATAGAAAAGTTGCATATTGAGCCTGAGCCTTGTGTGACACCAGAGGATGTACATGAAGTTAGAGCTGTTAAGAATGTACCACACAGCAGAGAAGAGTTTCAGTTGGTGTCTGGACATAAATAGCTACCAGAAAATTCTCCTGTAGGACCTGTTCAGAAAACAGAAGGATGAGTAGAAAGACTAGAAGCCTTGAATTTCTCTTGAAAACTCAAACTGATTCTATAGTTAATATTAGAAGGTTGCGACTTAGTGGATTTTTTTTTTTTTAATTCTTCAAGTATTATGTATTTTGCTACACTATACAAAGGAAAAAAATACAGGACTACTTTCTTCAGCTGGCCTGGCTGTAACCCAAGTGGTTGAGCTAAGGTTTAAGCATGTTTGCAACATTTCTGGGTAGTTACCTGAAAAGAGCACGGACCCATTACATTTTTTTAACCTCATGAAAATTGGAGAATAGTATCTGCTTGTGGAGCTTTACAATACATTTTTTTTTTTTTAAGAAAGAATAGGTCTCCAAGTTTCAGATGTCAAAATGTAGTTCATTACACTTTGACTGAAAAAATTGCTGTACTAATCCCTCTTCTAATGTGAGCTGAAGTACTTTACCTAAGTACTTTACTTGGTTGACTTGGTTTACTTATGACTTGGTTCCCAGTCATATTAAAAACAATTTGAACATCCTTGTCAGAACAAAAACTTCAACAGCACGCAAAAGGGCTGACATTAAGAAGAACCTATCAGAAAGGATGCCCTGTAAAATAAATACAGTGTCATGCAATTATGTGTTGCCAAATATATATTCTAGTGGCTCGATATTTCAGAGGGTTCTAAGACACAGCATTGCTGGAGTTATTTAAAGGAAGTGAGATTGTTTTCTTGCAGTAAACAAGAGTCTGTTTTAACAGCGGTGGTTAACAAGTAATTTGGTTTGATTTTAATCCACAAATTATTTATAATTCTCTGTACTACAAGCAAGAATGGTAGTAGTAGTAGCTGTCCCCTTAAAATTTAAGTGGAAGTCAACCTTCTGTCACTGACTGTCTCTCAACTGTAAGATGAATAAACACTCTTTTAAATATGCCTCTGTGCTATTTGCACATTTGCGATATGAGAAATTTGGAAATATTTGTATTGTGTAATAAAACCTAATGGAGCTCTTATGGCCTTGGGTAGGAAGCATTAGTCCAGCAGATTTTCGTAACACTGAAACAGTGCAAAGTGCATTATGTATGGTTTGTCTTACAGTATTAAAAACTGTTAGTGATTGGCAGCAAACTCTCTTTGTGGACTACACAAACCAGTGATTTTATTTTAGCTCTTAAATGGAAAAATGTTTACAGTAATCCTCTTAAATGTGGTGTGGCATGCAGTGCTAAGATGCTTTGAAAAGATAAGTAATGTAAGAGCAGGTATCTTCCTTATGTCGTGGTGTGGCAAAAATCTGTACAGTTTTCCTTCCTCATTATAAAATTTTAGTAGAGGTCATAGTTTATCAAGGGACCAGTGGTGGGACAGACAGCCTTTCACTTTTTACCTCTAGAATTCAAATACAGCCAAATCATTAGTAGCTGCAAGTTGTTACCACCCGGTGGCTAAGCGCTCTATGTAAAATTAATTTGGTAGTCTCAGCCCAGTTCTGAGTAAACACATTTCCACTTTACAAATATGATGAAACCTGGCACTAATTGGCACCCTTGCTAGCAGTCTCATCAGAGATGCCAAAATAACTGAAATGTTTCTTTGCTTCTAGTCGTGATCTCTCCAGGTCAGCAGTGAAATACAGTGATGGGACAGTATGGAGGAGATGGCACAGCTGTTGCCCTTGCTGTTTTGTGGACTAAGTCTGCGAAGTTGTCAGTCTGGTGCATTTCTCATGCCAGACTGTGTAGAGTTATTAGAATTTTTCCACCACTGTTGGTGCACTTTCAGCAGTCTGCTGGCAGTCAACTTAGAAATCTTTTTTGCCATCTGTGTGGTTGATGCAGCAATAGCATAATAGCTAAGTGGTTCAAATGTGGGTTTGTATGGTATATTTAGGAACTCAGAATTACAGCCAGTGTAGGCAGAGCAAATTGCTGACAGGTAGCTATTAATCACTTTTAGCCATTCTTTGTGCTGCCAGCTGCTTTGTAAATGAGGATTGGCATGCAGTAGATGAATACCTCCTCATTGTCCAAAAGGAAAGTAGTTTATATTTTGTTTTCAGTGTTAGTATCCATGTAGATGTCAGCAACTGCAAGTGGAGATCACAGATTTTAATGTGAGACAGTGTTTTAATGTATGTAGTGCCTGGAGGGATACAAGTTTGTGGGGAAATAGTTATAAAGAGGGAGGAGGAAAATTCTTTCATGTTGTCCTTTTTTGGAAAGGAACTATATTTCTTTGATAATTCACTTTATTCAACTGCACAAGAAAGTTCATAAAGTGCAGTCGCTGACTTAATCTCCACAAAAGATGGAGGATTTGACTCCATTCATAAAGTAAGGGTGCCAGTGTTGCTTAGGGAATCCCCTCTTGCTGTCAGTGGGACATCGCAGTAATTCATCTATTATTCTCGTTATATAATACCTTGCTGAATTCTCAACATCAAGGTTGCTCTAAGAAGTGGTGTTGGGACTTTGAAAAGACTTAGCTTCCTCTGGAAACTTCCCAGCTTCCTTCAGAGTGACCGCTACTCTGGCAGTGCTTTTATGTGAGGCTAATGCAACAGTCTCTCCAGGAAAGGTATGTAAAATGAAGATCCTGGCTACTTTTGATAATTCAGGATTCCATTTCTATCAGCCTCCAGTTGTGAGGTTCTCAACTCAGGCATGCATATAGTACCAGGTAACATTGGAAATTTTCACCTCAGGTTTGAATGGCACGTGTTTAAGTTGAAAGTATACATAGTACAGGTATGAGAATAAAAATAAAGTTATTGGTTTTGCATTTCCCTACAATGAAATTGGATTTTTAGGTCTTCTTTTGCATGGAATTGATTGTGGTATTTTCCTTACTCAAGCCATTTAGTTGTACAGTTTTGCTTCTTGGAAATACAATATTGAAAATATGTTCAAGTTCTCCTTCCAGAAACTTTGGAATTCGTGACAAAATTATGCACTATTACTGTTTTTCCATTATATTTCCCTCAGGCTAAATATACTGTCTTATTCATCAAAAATCTCTTAACTTCTAGCATGAAGCTAGAAACCTTTCTACATACTCAAATAACTATCTACATATGGATATATAGTGTATTTGTTCAGAAAGGAATGAAGAACGTAGTACATCCTTTGTAATCTGTTTTCAGATAGAGATAGCATGCTTGTCCTTGTGAATTGCTGTACTGTAGTTCTATAGTTTTGATAGAATTATGTCAGTTTTTGCTAGGTAATCAGCTAGCTCTAACTGTCTCTGCTCTGATTTATTTCATTAGTACAATAAATGTTCTTATGTCTGTACTGGGGTGCAATGCCTCAACTTCTTGGGCTTTTCTGATGGAGGTTGTAAAAATGTGTAGATGTTAGAAAGATCAATGAAGTTCATCCAGAAACTACTCATGCCTTAGAGAGACTGACAGAGACACAATTAATTCACTTCTTGGGAGAAATTACTCTGGGGATCAAAACCAGTCTGCACAAAGTGGTAAACTATTGAACCCAAAGAACTGAAATCTAGCAGGGCTGTTGTATGTTACCCTTGGGATCAAGATTTATGAACACACATATGATAGTATCCAAATGCCAGTAATGGGCATGCATGATTAAGAATTTGATTTTTGTTTAACAGAATATCTTTGTGCCGTTTTATTACAAGAAAGGGTGAATGTAAATTGCCTGTTCTCTGTTAGCTACTTTGGTATTTTGTATACTTTTCTAAGCTGATGTGTATTGGGTCTCTTCTTGAAAGTAAATAAAGCTATTTTTTTTAATCTGCTGTTACAGGGAAGTTGGGCTATTCCTTTAAAGCATTCTTTTATAGACTGTTTTTGAATCACCCTTATTTCCACTGTATCTATGTAAGAGGAGATACAGCAGCTCTGTTGTGCTAGCACTAGTTGAAGGATGGTAGGTGGAGTGGTAGGATCCTCTAAGTGCCCTGAAGTGAGGTCTCTATCAGTTCCAGAAAAAAAAATAAATAATATGATAATGCCAACAGCAGCAGTAGCTGAAAGTCTTTAAAATTAGCTACTTTGTTAGCGGGCATATTTGCACTATAAGTTTTCAGTATGTGTATGTTTTTAATTCTTATTTACCAAGATAAATTATTACTGAGCTTCAGAAGTTTAGTGAATTAGAAACACCTTTTGCTAAAGTGTTTTTGAGGCCTGCAAGCTTGGTATCCTCTCATACCACAATTCACAGACATTTAATTTTTAATAACTATTTTTTCCAGTCTGATAAAGTACTCTGCCTAAATGAGACATGCAGAGAAGTAGAACCCAAAATAAAATGTCTTTCCTATGGACTACCTTCTTGACCAGACTCTTCAGAATGACTTTGAAAAAGAACACTAATCCAAACTGGAAACCGAATATGATCTAGAAACATCATTCATATGGAAGAAGACATGCTGTCTACCACCTTACATTTTAAGCATAGCTATTGAATTTAAGTGGAAATCTTTGTCATGTCAGTGCTTTTTGTCTGTCCACTGCCTATTTCTGTGTAGTTCAATCCTTCACTTTCATAAACTTCTGCAGTTCAGTATTAGTTATTTCTTAGTTTGCATAATACACAGCCAAAATGAAATCTGAATCAGTGTGTTTTATGCCTCGTTAGAAAGACTAGAAGAACACAGGAGCTGGAACAAAGTACAGTCTGTAAGGAACTGTAAGTTACATGTTTGTTCTTCCTGTCATGTATTTTTAGTTTGGCTCCATAATTTAAGAGTTGCAGTAGCTAATATCCTATCAAGCATTAGATTTGCAGTCTTTCATTTCATTTTGTTAACTAAAATGATGTCTAGTGGGAGTTAAAGCTGGTCAATATTTGAGTGGGATTGGGATTTATATTTTAAACTATATTAATGTAGAATTTGTTTGAAGTTACAAACTCTGTTTTGAATTTGCCCTATGCATGTTTATTAGACATTTCAAAATGTAACTTATGCTATAACAAAGACACAGAAATGCAAAAGCAAAGTAATTCCTTTCCAGACACTGCTTAAGTAATTTTAATGCATGCATGTTTTCATTAGCTATGGTATGCTGGAAATGCTTAACACAATGACAGTTGCTTTCTGTAGACATCTTTGATAACAGGCTATCAAAACAGATGAATATGGCATTTAGGCTGTCTGTCATGGTATATTTTACTTTCTAGCTACTCAGTGTTCAATTTGATAGGTGAAGTGGGAACATTTGAGGCTCAAACATTTCATATTGCAAATTAATTTAAATGATTAGCTTTGGGGCATCTGACTAATGTGGCAAATACTAAAATATTATCTGAGAGCTCAAAATATCCAAGCATAGTTAAATTTTAGAATGCACTTTGGAGTTACAGATTCACAGATTCACAGATTCACAGATTTCTCTAGGTTGGAAGAGACCTCAAGATCATCGAGTCCAACCTCCGACCTAACACTAAGTACTCCACTAAACCATATCCCTAAGCTCTACATCTAAACTTCTTTTAAAGACCTCCAGGGATGGTGACTCCACCACCTCCCTGGGCAGCCCGTTCCAATGCTTAATAACCCTTTCGGTAAAGAAGTACTTCCTAACATCCAACCTAAAACTCCCCTGTCGCAACTTTAGCCCATTCCCCCTCGTCCTGTCACTAGGCACGTGGGAGAATAGACCAACCCCCACCTCTCTACAGCCTCCTTTCAGGTAACTGTAGAGAGCGATGAGGTCGCCCCTGAGCCTCCTCTTCTCCAGGCTGAACAAGCCCAGCTCCCTCAGCCGCTCCTCGTAAGACTTGTTCTCCAGACCCCTCACAAGCTTGGTCGCCCTTCTCTGGACTCGCTCGAGCACGTCCATGTCCTTCCTGTAGCGAGGGGCCCAAAACTGAACACAGTACTCGAGGTGCGGTTACAGTGATATAGAACTAAGAAAATGATTTGTGTTTTAATTTGAGGATCTACTCCAAAATATTATCTTGCAATATTTTGAGTCCGGTGTCTATTCCAAGTCCCATTTTCTGTTCCCTTGGGGATGGACAGAACTGATTGAAAGAACATGACCATATACCTACATTCATGGAATAGGTAATGTCAATTAAATGTGAAAGATAATAAATCATTTTTTTAAATCATGCCTCAAGTTCAGTACATAATGGAAAGCAAAATACTCATACTGGTAGAAATGGAAACAATTAATTTAATCAATCCCTGTAGTTATTCATTGTAATTCATTTATCCACTTAAAAATTATTCTTTATAAGCCATTTACTCAATATAATTCATTTATCCAATACTGTAATTGATTTGATACTTTAGTCATTTACTCAGCATAATTAAGTCTCCTGAAATGAATGTATTTTAAAAGATTCACTATCTTTTTATCAGAGTGTTAAGAAGTTTTAGTTGAATCAAAAGAAAAATGAAAGACTAGTCATAAAGATTAGCTTCTTCACAAGCAACTTTGCTTATATTTGTAGTTCATGTTCTGTCTGCATTGATACTGACACTGACTGGAAAGCTCCCACCCCCAGTGTAAGTAAAACAGAAAAATTATTGGGGGGCATGTAAGAACTACAAGTGTGTTTGGCATAACCAAGAAGCATCGGTATGCTTCTACATCCTGTCAAGACAGAGTAAAGCATAGCATACACCTGAGAATAAAATGATCATATGGAAGCTCCAAAACTACTTACTTAGAGGCGACTTGCTCCCAGTTTGTGTATGAATGGTGCTGTCTGTGCTGAACATACTTAACCAAAACATTGAGTGTGATCAGCTAAGTCAAAGAGCAGAGCAAGAAGCTGCTGAGGACAGAACAATGTTCAGTGACATTTTTTTTGCTGTTGTTGTTCAAATAGTTTCTCTTCTGCAGGTGTCGTTGTTGTTTTTGTTTTGTTTTAATGTTTACTTTGCTTTTAGTTTTGTTTTGGTTTGTTTGTTTTTCCTCTCCAAGAATTCTGAACATTAAGTTCATTAACCTCCTGAACATTAAAGTCTAAAATACAGCTGCATTGTCCATGCTAATTGTCTAGAAGAAAGCAGGTTTATCATTTGCAGAGCTTTATAAGAATCTCCTTATGCATATACAGAGCACACAGTATAGCTTAAAATTTTTGGGAGTTGATGTTCTGCTTATTTAATGGTCTTGGTTCTGCCTTCCTATGTTTAGCCATGGTTTTTAAATTAAGATCAGTAAAACAAGCAAAATCCATAATGTAAAATGGTATTCAGTAGGTCTCCTGCTTGATCACACAGCTTTAGTGTAGACTTTCATCTGTTTCCACAGGTTACTGGACTTTCTCCCTTCTGACACAATATTTCCTGAAACTATTCAGTTGTCAGCTGCTCTATTCAATGCCCTTGGCCTTTTCAGTTTTCCCAGCCACTTACCCACTTGCCTTTTTGTTTTCAGTGCTCTGTCTTTCACACACTGTGATTCAAAGGGCAGTTGAGTTACTAAGGAAAGAAGGCAGTGGAGGCTGGGTGAATGGCTGGCATGGAGTAGAGAAGCTTCAACCTCCAGCCTCCTGCAAAGATGTCTGTGTCCTTTCCTGAGTACAGATAAATCCCTTAAAGAAATCTTTATACACACAAAATGTCTCTTAAAAATGAAGAAGAAAATCCATACTGTGGTGTAACGTAGTGAAATGTAGTAAAAGCAATATAATGTAGTGAAAAAGTTGTTCAAAAATCATATTCATATGAAGCTCTCTACCATTTATTTCCACATACAAAATCAAGATTAATGGCAATTGCACTATTTTTATAAAATGTATTTAAGGGGAAATACATTTTCATATAGATGATAACTTATTAACACCCCTAGTTCATGTATTTGTGATCCTGTGCCACTAAAGTTCTTGGTCAATGTTATCTGGTCACTAACAAAAAATATACATGCACACACACTAAATAGCTCTGTAATAATCTTACATAATGATATAATTATTTCTTGGGCTAAGAGGTATTATGAAAAGCAGAAGTAGAATGTACAGTGCTTGAAACTATTTGACATTGAGAACTCATAAGCTTTATTGTAACACTTGGCGCTGATGCATGCATTCTTTTTGGAATATCCCTAAGAGAAGACAGGAGGCAGAAAAATTTATTCTGTTTGACTGTGGAATGAATCACAGTGAGCAAGTTGTGCACTGCAAAGTAGTGGCTGATGAAACAACAACAGATGAGTGAAGACAGTATTGAGATTGTTAATGCCTTTGGTTACAATGTACTCCTAACAACCAGAAATGCTCTTAAAATGGTAGTGAAAAAAGAGGTAACATTGGAAATAACAATATAATGGAGAGAAAGAATGCGAATGTGTAATATTCTTCATATTACAACATTTACTCCAAAACAGTCTATCAAGAAAGCAATCAAACAAAAGCAAGCGGGCAAGGGCAAAGAGACGGTTCAACTTCAGCCTTGGATAATTAGTCAATTTGGTAGGTCGACTGCTTTAGATACAAGGTGGTACCACAGGGTACTCCAGAAGCTTCTTCAGAGAGGAAGTAAAGATTGATTCTACCTCTTCCTTTTCCCCTGCCTCAGTGTGCCATATACGTCATCATACAGAAGTGTCCTTCTCGAACATAGGCTAGCACGTGGTAAGAAGTGAATAAAAATCTATTAATAAGTCTGTTAACATGTGAGGGAATTGGAGTTGACTGGTAGCAGGATGACAGATGACACTATGAGTGAATGGATAAAAAGAAAACAAAAAACTTTAAATCAGATGATGGTGTGTGGTCTTGGAAGCAAAGGAAGATGTAGACAGATTGTCTAGTATTCATTAGCTTTCATAAGGTATATGACTTTTTTAAAACATACTTCATCTTTCATTTTTGTCTCTAAGTGAACCTTTAAGTCTAATATTAAAACCTTAGTGAAAGTAATTTTATGTTAAATTTATAACAAATGAGCTCCTCCTGCATGTCCCCCCCCCCCCCCCCCCCGCCTCCCCCCTACCCCCTACCCCTCACCAATTCCACAAATTAGGGAGTTTTTGCTAGAGCTAAAGGGAAAGATAAACTCCAGAAAAGCTGTGTATGCTATAGATGCTTTTGAATTTGTAATGAAATCAAAGTTTTGAGAAATCTTAGAAGAGAACAATGATCATGTTTCTTACTAGATAAGGTTTTTTCTAATGTATGTGAAGAATCCTGTTCTGAGAGATATCTATAGCACTACTGGTTGTTTGAATTGAAAGTGATCAAATATTTTTTTTCCTCCCAGCCCACTCTCAAAGCTGAAAACTCAGTGGCAATAATACTGAATATTCTTATTATTCTATTTCCTATTTTCTATTTGAATTTCTCTAATTTAAATAAGGCAGACAACTGAACAACATAGGCACACAAGTCTCTTATTTGTTTTCTACCTTCATTTTTCCTTCTGTGATTTTCTTTCTTTTCAAAATTTGCTCAGTTTTGGAAAAACTTTAGGGCAGAAATAATGACCATTAGAGCTATTTACCAGTAGGTACATCAGCTATTGCCAGGGCATTCATTTTAAACAAAACAAAACAAAAAAATTTACATCTCCAGTAACTTTTGATATTTGAAAATCCTGTCCTGTACGTTATCTACACTAATGTCCAAATGGGTGTTAGTCGATCAAAATATGATTGACTTTGTCTCAGTCTCTTATTGTAATAATGAATTGTAGTGTATGGAATTAAGGAGAGAAGAAGAAAATGAAGTCAAAGTCTATAACACATTTTCAGTCATTCTGCCTTAGTGTCTTTGTCAACTCTTGTAGTATACTAACTTTATGAAACTTACAGAACATGGTGATGTAGCATTGCCTTTAATTTCAGTTACATTCTGACAAGTACCATGCAAAATTACAAAATGTCCTCATTTATATTTGTATGTATTTGCATTTCTTAGTGTCAGATTATGATGAAGTTTTTTTAAAAAAAGTACTACAATTGACTCAGTTGAAACTCAGTTTTGGCTTTGAATTTTTGAATTCTGATTTGTAATCACAGTTAACATTGCGAAGGTTATTGCAGTCAGTAATCACTTGATTTTAATGGTTGTTTTCATGGTGCCATGACTCCGTGGGTGAAAATCTTGCTTTTATTTCACAGATGTGGGGAATCACTTTTCATCTGAAAGCTTAAGAAAATCGTTTTATAAATCTATGTATCCCATAGCAAGAATGGTTTGGTTGTCTTTATTCTCTGTTTCCCAATGCTTTTTCCCTATCCCAGTATACCTCCTGCAAAGAAGTTTGAAACACGAGAATGAAATTACTTAGATTATTTTAGTTTTAGGTAGGCACTGCCTTGGACAGTGCTATGCATTTTTTTAGAAACTTGCAATCAGAGAAACAATTTATTTTTCTGAGATTAGATTGATTTCTTATCTGTGTAATTTGGGGGTCATTGGGTTCACGTTAAAAAGAAGGAGAACACTTTCAGTTTCTACGCTCTCAGCTCTGAGGATGTAAAACAGTGCTAAGCACAAATACAATTATAACGTCCCAAGTTTTATTTTGCATTTCACTCATTCTTTTGATATGGAAAGCTGTAACAATTCATTATGTTGGCAGAAAGAGTACTGAAGGGATGAAACAAGTAGATTTGAGGTAGGCTAAATCAGTATGGAAATATCGTAGTAAAGCCTGCAAGGGGGAAAAAAAAGGCTAATTCTGCTGTCAAAAAAGTTATTGCTAAAACCAATAACATTTACAGAATCATCATGCCTTTGATTTAGCAAAACATAGAACTGAGGTTTTGAGTCTGAGACACTGCCACGATATTTAACAAAGGTAAATGACTCTTTGAATGAGAAGTGTTTCTTATTACTTCACACATCAGCAATCTAAACTTTTTCCACTTAGTTTGGCTTATTAATATTAAGAATTATAATACTTAGGGGTCACAGTCCTCACAGCTCTAGGCATGTTTACTAAATTCTGTAGACCTGGAGAATTTCAAACAAAAACACAAGAAATTCTTATTGTTTGCGTATAACAAAAACTGTTTTGAGAACAGCAAGTGATCAGTGCCAGTGCTTTGCCCTTATGTTCTTAGCATAAAATACAAACACAATCTTTGAAATATTTGTGATACATACAGCTAAGTGAATTCGCATTGCAGCATTAGATTATTTTTTCTTGAATAAAGGAAAAGGTCAAAAGAATTCTTTTTATTGTACTACCTGGTCTTTAATGAATAGATATTTTGTTCCTTTGTGGATCCAGCCCTAGGCTTTGACAAGAATGGAAACATGATGCGCCATTTACTGTCACTGATAAATGTGAAATACTTAACATTTAATTTGTATTAATTGATACTATGCCAACAGTAAGAAAAAAGTCGCACTCTTCCTTGAGAGAACTGAGAATGCTTTACGTGCTTTGATGAATTCAAGTGGTATCTTTATAATTATAAAAGGCTTATGTGGCAGTCAATGTACCCTTTTTTGGCAACTGATATACTGTTGACTTTTCATTGTTACCTGTTAGGAAGTTATTTAATGGCTTTCTCCATTGTAATAGTCCTGTCCCACTGCATTGCTTTTTACCTTTATTCCTCTTTGGTGGTGGATTCAGTCTTGGATGAGGTTTAATGCTTTCAGGGAACACTTTCTTGTGCATGAAGGACCAGTATAACCTGAAGTTTCTGAACTATGCGTATGCAAGCCACATTTATTTGGGATGCTCATAACTCTGCAGATAATGGGCAGATTGTCAGAGGACCTTCAAGAGAAGGAAAGATGTGGTACAATGAGCAATTCTTTGGTGATGGATTTTTGCTGCAGAACATGAGGACTCTTAGAGTATCACAAAGAAAGTTACCAAAGTTTATTCATCGGTTCATTTTAGTATTAAAACCTACTATCTCCTTCTTTTATTTTCATTCCCAAGAACAATGAACTGTTTTGCTGAAATTATTCAGGAAGGAAAAAATCTTTCCTATTTTCATCTAGGGAGACACTGGACCAAATAATGACTGTGACAAAGATGCAGTTGACAGCAAACTGTGTCTTCCAAGGAAACAATAAAGAGGCCATTCAATTGAAAAAATATAGTATGAATTGTACGGAGTAATAAATGATAGAGTTGGCATATAAAATTGTTGTCTAGAGCTTTAGGATGTTACTAAACATGAGTAAATTTTAACTAGGACGGTGACTAGAATCTTCATGCAGTATTCCAAAATTAGTTATAAATTTGTAATGATAGAAATTTTAATACCTTTTGCCTCTAAAGAAAATTGTTGCTTCCACTGGGTAGCATTTCTTCAGAGCAGTCTGTATAATAAACAGAAGCTGCCAGGCATGAAACAAGCAAAATAACTTTTTTTCCTGTTTTGTTTGAGAATTGAAGAGTGTATTTGGCACTCATTTTCTTACATAAGTAGAGGGCTTATGTTTTTTCCCACCTTGTCTTTTCTGTGTAGCATTAAGGCTGTGTTCTAGAGAAATTTATTAGTTCTTCAGTAAATGGAAAAGGAGTGGGAAACATCTTCAGAAAAGATTTCTTCTTCAGAGGATCTCCAAGTGTCAGCTTCATGCACACTAATGTTACAGCATAAATACCCATGTTGGTTCTACCAGAACCCCTTGCAGAGCAATGTCCAGCTCACTGCAAGAACAGACACATGACCCCAAGGGTTGTGTACACAGCTGGCTCACATGACGGTGAACCAGTGTTTGTGCATGTTTTCTGTATATCAGTACAGAGTGGATGGATGAAAAAAAAAAAACAAAAGGTGTGAAATGATCAGGTTAAAAAAATTTAAAAAATTTGCTGGTATCTGTAGTCTGCCAAAACAGAAATGTTCTTCCAGAAATCAGGCGGGGTTTTAAACCTTACTTGTGTGCACTCCTGGTGGTTTGTCTACCTAGATCCGTAATATTGTAGCCTTTGAGATCCTTCATCTCAAGGTTAAAGCAGATTATGTACAAGATGGGATTCAGGCTTTTCTCAGATTTTTTTTTTCTTTCTTCTGAATGAGAATGAAAATAAGTTTTGAAATGGCAAAACTGTAAAGCAGAATGAACTTTACCCTGTATAGTTCTGCTCCAGTAGCTTCTGGAAAACTGTTTTTAATTCTTTTCTGGTTCTTTATTAATTTTCACTGTGATTGCCAGTTGTGCCACCTTGATGACATTCTTCCCACTGGTGCTGGAAAGCTGCATCTGGACTCTCAGCAACGAGTGTGCTGTGGCCATGCCCAAGGGCAGTGTCACTGTCATTGTCCAGAGGTTGTTTAGGGTTGCATGGCCCACAGAGGAAATTTTGGGAGGACTGTTTCAGAGACACAGATTGTGTTTCAGTGGTGCAGTCTGTACAACAGAAGGAAGGGATGCCATCAAATGGGACCTGGACAAGCTTGAGAGGTGGGCTCATGTGAATATAAGGAGGTTCAAGTCTAAGTGCAAGGTGCTGCACCTGGGTTGGGACAATCCCAGACATGAGCACAGGCTGGGAGAAGAATTTCCATTGATGGATATGTGAGGGAGTTCAGCCCATTGGCCAGATACTCATGTCTCTGAGGTGTACTTAGCAAAATCTTTACAACAAAAAAGACTTTCAGGCTGACAGATCTAGTTTACTAATCAAACTGAGTCTGCTATGTCCATCAATGGACATTTCAGTGCTAGGAGAAATGTGATGACCTTTATTGACTGATAGAAATGTGAAGTAATACAGGCAGAAGAAAACTGGAAAAATGCATAAATTAGAGTTTGAGCAGAATGACTCCCGAAACAGAGAATAACAGCCATTTGATGACACTGTGTTACACTTTAGGATTATCACAAAGATATTTCTCCATTTCCCCATGGTGGTAGATGAGTCTACTGATGATAGTACATCATCATCTCAAGTCTCTGTGGCCTTAAAACTATACCTGAAGTGCAAAGAACTGGGGTACTGGTTTTAGATAAAAACCAAAAGATTTCTTTGTTTTCCAAGCATCTGTTTACATGGGTGTAATGTGTAGTCCTGACTTGTATTAACATTCAGATGCTGTAACTTAAATCAAGTTTTGACTGAAGTATTTCCCTCCTAAAAATTTCAACAATGCAAGTATTAGGTGCATTTTGCAAAACAGTTTCTCGAGGAAGTCTAAGGAATATTTGAAAGCTTTGATACAGAATGGTTTGCTGATTCAAAATGACTTTTCAGAAACACTTTTGAATTTTATTTAAAAAGTAATTGTTACAAGGGCCCATAGAAAAATAATCTTTGCCATTTGCTGAACAATACCTGAAAACAACTGATTCAGGTGAGATGTGAAAGTATTTTCATGGCAAGGCTTTTGACACTAGAATTTTAACACTAGAGAATTGAAAAATATATTTTCTCTGTATCCCCAATCTTTAATAAATAGGTTCTCTTTAGAAAGAGCAGTGGTATAGTATCATACTTTCTTTTGCTGCCTTGGTGGTCATGAGTTATAAATAAAGTTTGGTATTGATACCACCGTATGCTACAGGAAAAAAAAAAAAGGCAAGGAAGAACTTACGCAATACTGTTCATGTTGTGGCTGTCAGCTCTGAACAAAACCTAAATTATGACCAGAATTTAGTTGTCTTTATGAAAATCAAAGCTAAATACAAAGAGTAGGTCTACTGATTTCAGACACGTAGGCCAAAAAATAAAAAATAATTGAGGATCAGAGAGTAGTTAGGGAGAAGCATTTCAATTCAGACCTATAGGTCTTAATTGAGAAAATATTTCATACAAGTTTTATACCACTCTTCATTTTTCAGATTTTATTACTTTTTTTTTTTTTTCCCTAGCAGTGCATCTCACAATAATATGAACTACTACCATGGTGGAGAAAAATAATTTAGTTTTTGTTTGTTTTTGTTTCACCATTTTGAGCAGAGGTGGTAATTATCCGTAAGCAGGCTAAGCTGTGACCTTCCCTACTTGCAGAGTTAAAAGCAGACGCGGAGCAGAAGAGATCCTTTTCTGCATAGATATTGTTTTGAGTGGATTAGGAAGCACCTGCCTTCATTTCAGATATTTCAGAGCCTTTGAGGAAGTTCACTGGTACCTGTGCTGAGCAGTAAACTTGTTTGTGGTTGAGGGAGCAGGGCAGTGCTCGGGTAGAGCTGACCAAAGTGCTACAAACCCATAGGTTCCAGTTCCTATAATTACATGTTGAATGTGATTGAAGAATTTTGTAAAAGGCTTGCTGCTTGAACAAGCCCCCTGGGAAGCACTTCTTTGTTAACAGAACTTTTCTGTTTCGATGCTAGAGCCAGTAAAATAGCTGCACACGATGTATTTGGTTTACAGCAGGGATTTACCCCAGGGAAGCTAATGGGGCTTTATCCTCCCCATTAGCACTGCCTAGAATGCCTTACTTACTCTGTGACTTTACCTCTCCTGCCGTTGCTGTTGTCAACAATGTGGTGGAACAGTCATTCTTCACACTGTAAAGTGCTTGGTGGAAGATACAGTACTTTGTAGCTTTCCAGCATCTAATATTTTACCCTGTTTTTCAGACATTGTAGGCCCTGACTCAGTGTAGCCAAATACAGCTCTCTTTCTCTTTCTTCTCATCTTCCATATCATGGTGGACAGTGCATTCTTCTTCCACCACCTAATTTGTAGCTTTAGAGAAAACTCTTTTTTACTCAGGCTGAACTCAAACTGTCAGGCCGTTATTATAGTATCATTAGAAATTCTGTATATGCACGAGTTTCTAGATCAGTTCCCTTTTCTCTTACCCCTCCCCCATCCCCCAACACACACACATAAAAAATATTTGTTTAAACTGTCATGACTTAATTCCCCTATACCTGTGACGTGTAAGGATGCACTCTTCAATTGTTAAAATTAACCTTTTTGTTCATCTTCCTGGTCATCTCCTCTCTCCATTTCTTTCTGAGATGATCTGCAAACTAAAAGTGTTAGTTCATTACAGTTCAGAAAAGCAACAGATTTGAAACTTCATGTGTTTGTATGAGGTTCACAAACAGGAAATACAGCACATGTTTTCTGTATCTGATCATTACTTGCCTGTGACTTTAGAATATAAACCCTTTTGGAGACGGTTGCTTTAGTTGAATCCTGGGTCCTATTTCCTCCACAGCCTTTGCTTTATGTTGTGCATGTATAATATGTTAGCTAACCAAAAAAACACACTTCTGCCATTTAGCAGATGTTCTGTAGGAGCTATTTTGATTAACTGCATGTTGGTGAATTGGTCACTGTGAACATTACTTGAAGTATTTACTGTTTGGTTGCTTTGAGTTGTCTGCTTTGTCTCACAGACATGTTACTTGTTCTTGGGGTGGATGGTGGTATTTCCACGTAATTTTAGCGTCATAGTGCATTTCATGTATAAACACATCTCAGGGGTTTGCCCTAACTTCACTTTGCATTAATTTTCAAGCAACAGAAACTCAGCCCTTATCTTATTATTCAGCCTTTAACTCTTCACAAAGGGTTAGAAGCATGGATGCAATTGGACTTAAAGTTTTACTGCAATTTTTGTATCTGATTTTCACAATTAACTGGGTTCTTAAACAGAACAAATGTAAAGTCAGGGTTCAACTTTGAGTCAAGTGTGTGACAAACTGGGATTCTGGCAGTATGGAAATTCTTGCAATGTGCTACATCTAGTAAAATTGGTAACTGTTTAAAATGTGGTTGTCCAGAAAAAAATATTACCTAGTCAAGTATATAAACAAGCAATTTGAAATATGGAAACTGGCCTGTGTACATGTTTTGCCTAAAGTGCTCCAAACCAGACCAGAACTATTTCCATGAAAATTTCCTCAGGTATTAAAAATGAACTGTATTTTACAAGCCACCAACTTTTGCAGAAGCACCCTCTTCAATGGCCTGAAGCTGTCAGTGTGTTCTTAGAAGTACTGGAGAGTTTGTAAACAATTTAGGTACAAATAACTGAACCAGTGAAGAACAGGTCTAGTTTAACCCAGGATTGTGTAAAATGTCTTTGAATTATATATTTTTTCTTACATAAAAAGATTCTTGTGTGCAGAATTACAGCATATTAGCCAGTGTACCACAAGGTCTTGCTTTAGATTTTAAAATTTGTTTATAAGTTCATTTCATCGATAACTAACAGGAGTGCTGATTTCAGGAGTGTTTGTATGTTAAATGAAGAATTCGGTTTTCAAGAGTATTCAGTATTTAAAATTCAGTATTTAAAAAGAAAAAAAAAAAGGTAAAGCTACCCCCAACCCCAAAACCAACTAAAAACAGAGCCCCAGTTCCATGAATGGTCTTCAGTAGTAACCGTGTGGTGTTCAAAACCTCTTCAAAAGATCAAGACTTTAATATAAAATAGACTAGCTAAAACTTAAGTGAACTTCTTGGGATTCATATTTCAGCAAGTTACAATTAATACTTTTGTAGTACTTTTGGCTACAAAGTAATCCATTCAGAGACACAAGGAGTTCTATCACCAATCTCAGTTTCATAAAATACGGTTTTTTAGTCCATTTCTCCAATTCCTGTTCTTTAGTTTTTAGAAGTATGAGGAACTTACTCAGAACCATTTACTTTATTCTTTCCTGAAGATTGCCTTGCAGACTGTAATGGTCTGTTTCAAGCAGGTAACAAAGATGATTTCATCTAGCAAGGTGTTTATAAACCTGATTCATCTTTCAGGCCTACAGAGTATTTTTGAGATGATGTGTTCAGCTCGTCAAAGCTATCGAAGGGCATCTGCCTCTCCGATGGCTAAATGGCTTTTCCATCAATTTATGTGAACCATCTCCAGATAATCTCCGTGTAAAAAAAATGTTGTAATCTTTGTTCTCTTGGGGGCTATGAGTTTTCCTGCAATAGCATCAAATTTAAGGTAAGTTATCTGACACAATCTCAGAAGAAGAATTGAGACTTTCAAAGACACTTGTTAGATCTCTGAGAGTGATTGGTAAATGTATACAAAGGTACTGTCTTGTCTTGATTTGAAACTGAGAAATTACGGTGTACCTGAAAACAGTCACTTATGTTTTTTTCCTTACCTCATTGCTCTCAAGTTCATATGGAGTGACAAAGCTGAAGCAAATTTGTATGTTATAAAATTTCTTTAAAATCTATTTTTCCTAATTTGTAGGGCATAACCTTTATCAGATAAACACTTCAGGGATTAAGAATACCTACCAAACTTTCTTTATCTGAGTACTATAAAATTCATTTCCTTTAATGGAAATTGAGTCATTTCTTACAAAGAACAGAACTGCCTGATTTGATCTATCATTGTACTTAACTCTAAGCACATTTAGCATGGCAAATTATTAGTTTATCTAAAATTTTGTAGTGTCATTACTTTAATCCCTGGTGTATTGTTTCATTTTTTAGTTTTTACTGCTGTAATAATACTGATAAGTAGAGTTAAAAATCATATTTGAATGGGTATTTTATATGAACGTTCAATAATACAAGAAGTGTTTATATTGCATTTGTCTGTCTTTGAGATAAAAGCCATGATCAGTAAAGTGTCCATATTCAGGAAGCCCTTTTTCTGGGTCCTTGCTGAATTTTATGTACATTAAATGCTTTTTTAAGCCAGGGGTAAGGTGCTTTCAAATACACAGGAATGATTATAGCTTCATTTCCAGCACGGATTATTGTTTTTAGAATTTAGTTTCATAGCAGCTCGGTAATTAATATTGGCCAATATAGTTAGGTTCAAATAACCAAACAGTTGGAAATCATGGCAGTTGATAACGATACTTTTTTTTATTATTATTCTTGTTTCAAACTAATTTCTTTCTATATCTTTTCTAACAATACTTCATGTTATGTGTTTTGTATGATTTAGGGGTTTGTGTAATAGTAGTATTCTTAGATGTTAAGATTGTAGTTGAACAGGGCTTGCAGATAGAAAATAAAATAATAAAAGAAGTTAAAGGAACCTTTGAACTTTACGTAAATTAGGGGTAAAATTATATAAGGTCATGTTTTGGCAACTTGAGAGCCTGCTGACCTGGAGCTGCGTGTGCTCTTAATATGGTAGTAGAGAATAAATTTATTTCTTTTGCCTGAATCGTTTAAGATTTTCTGCATTCTGTGTATTCATCCTTCTGCAAAACACATTTTTATTTCAACTAGCAGAAATAGTAGTATACATTTTTTATTTCAACTAGTAGACAGCATAATATGGAAAGTAATTAGTAAAGAAATACTAGAAAAGAAACCAGAAAGAATAAGCTATGATGTTAACTATCTGTTTTATAACTATAAAAGGTAATATATAGCTCTTATGATAGCTTTGCAGTATTGGTTGGAAATTGAGTGCAATCGCTAATCCCTTAATGCACTAAAATTTACAGTCATTTGGCTATTTTCACTTTTATTATTTAAAGAACAGTCCATATTCTGCAGCTGAATCTTGTGTGGGACATGAGTGTAGCATCACAGGAAGTTCAGAGCTGGTCTGATCTGGATTTCAGCTGCTGTTATCTTAGAAGTCTCTTTCCCATTCCTAAGGTATATTTTCCTGCACCACTATGGGTGTTTTTCTGTGTATTTTTAGTTCTTTGAAGTGGCCATGGACCACAAGTTAAATTAGCTGAATTGTATCTATCACCTGAGTCTGGGACAAGCCTAAATTTAGTTAAGCCATAACAGATAAACATGCCATGAATCCATCAGGATTCACAGAAACCCACAAAGGAGATGTCATATCCTCCAGAGCTCTCCAATGACAATGTGTGAAGTATCTGTACACTGAGATCCTTCCCCCATTTATGAAATATGGGCTGGGGTGAGCCAGAATATGGCAAGGTTGTATGTGTATGTGTTTTCTGTTTTTTGTTTTTTTTTTTTTGTTTTTTTTTCTTCACACTGCCAGCAGAAAAAGAGAGAAATTGGCCATTTGTTTTTGTTTGTTTGTTTGTTTTACTGTTTCTTACTGACTGTGTTCCCCAAATTTCCCATTGTTCTGTCTGTCTTGTGCCATGCTTCCTGAGGTGTGGTGCTCAGAACAGGATAGAGTATTCATGGCCTTGCTAGTTCCAGAAAGAGTAGACCACCACAAATGTCACTCTGATTAATCTCCTGTGAATATGGGATATCTGGCTTGAATACTGTGAACTGCTACCTGCTCTCTGTTTTGCTCTCTACTAACTGTATCAAGGACATAGCAAGGATATAGGATGTTAACCCAAGATAGCTACCTGGGGAAACCTAAAATGAAAAATGTGAAATATTTCTATTATATTCCTACTATATTTCTACTATATTTCACATCTCTGTAAGGGATTACATTGCATATGTGTCATAAAAAGTTTTTTTTTCTTTTTTTTTTTTTAATAAGCAATAACTATTTGCACAAATAGCCTCTCCGGGCAAATCTTTTCTGTTTCAAGTAGGGAAAGCTGTAGAACCAAGTTACTGCTGAACCATATATGACAGATAGCTCAGCTGTTTCTTAGTAGTCAGTTTTTAGTTCTCTCCTCTTAGAATGTTATGTTCATAGCTAATTATAACTTCTTTAAAACTGATCACTCTCAGAGCCTTCCTGATTATGCCTGCCTGTTTACAGTAGCTATGACCATTATGCAATACTACAGAAAATGATAGAACTAGGAGAACAGTGTTCTAAATAAGTTTTTGACCTAAATGTGTAAATATGAAACTGTTTTGGAAACATCTAATAATTGTCTCATATTTCTACATTCTTATGCTGGGAAATATTTGGTGTGTAGATCAGTGGCCATAAGTAAGGACAGTATTTCAATTATTTCACCATTAGCAGATGCTTTTGCTGGTATTTTGTTGTGGGCTATGAGCATACGTGAGTGCAAATGTAGACATATTCCTCCCCAGATGATTCCTTGGAATGTGTTGTTCCACAAAACCAATACTAGTGATGGGGCTGGAGTTTTCAAAACAAATGCCTGAAGTTTGTACTATGTACAAACATGTTTTCACTTTGAAAGTCATTGGGTACTCTAGGTGTTCAGTTATTCCTTTAAGTCCTTAGCTGATGAATTATTCTTTGAAGAATCAAATCTTGGGCTTTGACTGCAGCTTGTAAAATTTGGTTGTTTCATCAGTTGATGTTCTCAGTTTGTCTTTGAGTTTTTAGCTTGATTTTTTTTTTTTTTAAGTTTAAACTGGTTTGCAGCTTAAGCTGGTTGAGTTTGTCAGGCTGAACAACAGTTTTCTTAAGTCTGAAGTACTGAAATTAGAATTGCTGGTACATTTGCACATCAAAAGATAAAAATGAGAGCACACACTAAATATGACAAAGATTTTAGTGTTATCGAATATGGTTGTTAAGACTTTATTCTAATGATTTCCTTAGTTAAAAATAAATCTCTATTTCCTGTTTTTTGTATATTTGTTTTTTGTTATTGTTATCATCTATTAGAAATAGTGGCAGAGTTTTTTAAACCAGCAAACTCTGCTATTTTACCCTATTACCAGTGTGCCAAAACCTTTAAAATAGTAACATTTCTGTAACATCCTTTATATAGAGACTTACATATTTTTCCCTTCATGCTCCTTTTCATTGTCAATGAAGTTTGTTAGAATTCAGCCACTGGAAGCGTGGTGTAAGTATGGCGTATACCTCATGATCTCTGATATCAGGTTTCCTCTTGCAAAAGGATTTGAAACTGGTGGCTACAGATGACACTGCAGAGAGTAATTACTGTTACAGAATTAAGTGTTTGACCAGAGACCAGTAATACTTACCTTTCTTAATTTTTACTATCTGTTAAAATGAGATGAGCATTACCTCTACAGGGTTTATAGACTTGCAGGTTAGGAAACCTGCACAGCAACTTAGATTTCCGAAACTAAGTATTCCTGTGCTATTGTACTTTTATAGTGAATCGTTAGAACATGAAATTTGAATTGATCTTTGTTGTTCTTTTGCAGATACATGCTGTAACTGGTAATTATTTCTTGGTAGTTATATATACAAGGTGAAATAATATGCTCTTTTTTTTGTTGTTGTTTTTGTTTTAATAGGCATAGTAATAGGCTTTTTATATGATACTTTGAAAACAGAAAGGAGGAACTCTTGGAAAAGAGTCCTTGGATCCCCAGATTAGATAAATATCTAATTAGATAAATATCTAAAATCAAAATTGGTTAAAGCTGACTGTTTTTAATAATGTCACTAGATCTTTCAGTTGGGTTCTTCTTTAACCACTGATGTTTCAAGTGACAGCATGTTACTGGATTGTGTTGCTGCTGTTGAAAACATATGGGGTATGCCATTAATGTTTTTACTGTTTGCAATTTGTTTGTGACAGCACAGTTTATCATTAAGTACCTGGTAATGAACCATTGCAAACACTCTCGAGTGAAAGGAGTAAATGCAAATATCTCTGTGAGGAAAACAAAATGCATTTTTAGCTGCTGTGAAATCTCTATTGTTTGTGCATGGTACTCTTTCAATCATTCTGTGAATGTACCATTAAGTAGCACTCAGGGGCAGAACTGGAAGAAGTGCTACTGCAAGTGTTCCTGAATCTGAAAATGGCTCTAATATTTCAGCAGCTGCCATGCTATCATAATAGCTGTGTCTCTCCTCAGGTGGGTCACTTACCTTCTCATAAGTGCAGACCTTACTATCTTAAAGAATAAAATTATTCTCCTGAGTATCAAAGATGTCACTTCTATGTAGCTTGTGAGATGTAGCATAATTGTGTGGAAAATGCAGAGTGATCCCGTGGTCACCCACCTTAATGTCATTAAAATCTGGTTCCTGAAAATGAAATGATTTGCTTGAAGCAATGCTTTAATCAATCTTCAACTAACAGTTCATTGCATTAATTTTTCAGCAGTGAGTTTGTACTCCCTGTATGACAGTACTCACTACCTCATGCACGTCTGAGCGTTAAAAAAAAAAAAAAATCTTCTAGGTAAAACAATGAAAAATGTGTTGGCAGCAGCAGCAATTTAATTTGTAGGAGTATCCAGACACTTTTGTCCCCCACTGCTAGCTATAGTGTTCGTTGATACTTAGTTATTCAAGTGCTTGCTTGCTTGTTCAAGGGGAAATACTCAGCAGGACTTTTTTTGTCTGGTGCAAATACATTTGCCAAAATCTCTTAATATGCTTTCCGCACATTTTATACCAAAGACAGTTCATAACTTCATTAGAACTACAAAACACGCAAGAAGTTGAATAGGATGGTTCTCATCTTCACACCAACTGCTAAAATAGGAGTTATGTTGGGATACCCTGGCTAGATGAGTGACACAGACTATCTGGATCTTTGCTACAAAAAGATAAATTGAGATGTGGTGAATAGTAAAAATTTAGTCATAGGATAAAGTAACTCCAAACCCCATATTTTAAATGTGATGTTGAGAACGTTGTACCATACAACCTCAGGGACACAAGCTAGCAAATGCTAGAGAAATATTCCTAAGAGATTTTTTTCCCTAATAACATCTGTAATGGGATCAGTTCTACCAGAGGAAGGAGTCATGAGATCAGTTCAGAACACTAGTGTGGGTGAAAACCCAAGAAAATCTATATTGATTCTGGGAGAGGGTCTAGAGGGCAAGCAACCAATCCTGTTCTGTATTGGGTAAGTTATGATCTTTAGCCACTGTGGAAAATTGAGTTCTAATACCCTTCTACCCATACCTGTCAATTTCATCTAAGCACTTTCAGATGTCACCATTCTCCCCTATGTCATTGTATTGAATTTGACCTTAGCATATAAATTGTGTATAATTCACTGAATCAACACAGGACTGGTAAATTTCAACTTGGTATTGATGGGATAAAAATGTATATTAACCTTTTTGTCTTTCAGAGAAAAGAAAAGTTACTGCATCCAAATAGTCCTAAACTACTGTCATGATGTTGAAACCATGTAAGTGGAATAACTAGCAAAGACAGGAGTAAATTAGATGAGTCTAGGACAACAAAGTAAACAGTGCTATAATAAAAAAAAAAAAGTCTATATTTGTAAGAAATCACTATCGTGCCTCATGCATTCAGAATTTACAAGCTATCATGCAACTGCTGTAGTTCTACCATCTATGAAAATACTTAGAGAAAACTTCTATAGGTTCCTTAATTACATTTAGAACTTGGTAGTGAGTGATAATCATTTAAAGTACTTTAAGTCCCACCTGTAGAATTGTAAACAAAAACATATGCTTCTGAATGCCTAAATGCTTGAATAACTTTTTATGGAAATCTTTTTCTTGTTCGAGGTTTATGAGATTTTCTCTGTGAGTAATTAGACTCTCTGAAGACAAAGACAAAGATTTGCATGTAGCTTCAGAATACCCCCCAAAATTAAAGGCTTCCTAAATGCTGTGATAGCATTTTGTGTGACCC
The DNA here is from genome assembly GCF_964211835.1 of Anser anser. Taxonomy (NCBI): domain Eukaryota; kingdom Metazoa; phylum Chordata; class Aves; order Anseriformes; family Anatidae; genus Anser; species Anser anser. The sequence continues at coordinate 89,076,806 of NC_139720.1, forward strand.
GTGAACTAGATCAGCTCTGAAGATCTTGTTTACCCAGCCATCTGTCAGGTTCTTGCTTATGTAGCTCATCTGATTTTAGAAGAATTTCACCTGTGGGAGCAACCAATTGATTGTATCAGGGTGACAACAATGCATGCAAACACCTAGGAATCTTAGATTTTGGAAAGTGTTTGATAACTACAGCTCCCATTGTTAGCTCTTTGGTGGATCTAGCTTTAAGGATCTGATCTGAAGCCTGTTGAAGGGTGAGGTTTTGCATAAACTTCAGAGGACTTTGGATTATGATGCAAAGCATCCTTTTCAGCAAAGCATATGTAGTTGTGTTAAGCAAGTGACCAGGGCTGGTAAAGGTCATAAATATTTAAGTGTCTTCCTAATGTGGAGCTCAAAGCTTTTTTTCCTTCCGTGATTCTGTTTGTGAATGGACTGTGATGCTTGCTGTCTGATTAGTCTTACTGAGGCAGTTCAAGAAGTTACCACTTTGCTTCTGCTGGGGTCTGCCACTGATGTAGATACTCGGTAAGATGAACATTTGATCTAGCTCAGTATGGCAATTATATTTGACTTGATGGCTTTGCTTGATACCTTCTTAGCCCAAACCCATGCATTCCTTACCATGCCTTTCCTTTCACAGTACAGGGGCAGAGAAGATAAATCTTCAATCCAGAAGTTCATTTTACTTTCAGATATAAAACAACATTTCATTTTCTTTCTGAATAAAATCCAAAGCTTTGGTTAATAAACAGATCCTCAGAAGAGTCACATATGCTTTTATATTCAATTCTTAACCATGATGAAATACAGTGTCCCCAGAAAATAATGTGTCAATGAACTCTGACTTGATATCTTACTGCTAAGAGGACAGATGCAATCAAAGGGGTTGATGCATAGGTTCTTGTCTCCCGCTCCTGTGTAGCAGGCCAATAGGTACAAAAATCAGAAATAAATGTGTTGCATTAATATGAACACTCAACTAGTAAAAGTGGAGGTAAAATCTTCAATGTCCATTTTTGTCCACAGTTTCATTTCAAAGCACAGAAAGAATTAGTACAAGAATTACACTACCTGGTTTTCCTGAGTATACATGGTAGTTCAGTCCTTAATTGTGCTTCTTTCTTTCATAAGAAACACACACACACACACACACACACTATATATATATATATATATAATACGTATATACAAATACATCTGTATTTGGAATTGCATTTCTTTTTTTAATTATTACTACAAACAAATGGATGTAGCAATTACAGCACAAGAGGAAACTGAAGTGCGCAACAAGAAAGGAACATACTTGTTCTCATTTAGTCTACTTTGGGTATGTGATTAAAAAGTAACGGAACTAATTGCCAAATAGCTAGACCATATCATATTATTTCATAATAAGACAATCAAGATTAGCAAATAGCTTTGAAGTGCATTGTGCTTAATGGAAGCTAGTTAAATTAGATAAATAAAGATCTAATGAACTATTTTTTTATATGTCTCTATATATGTATACATTTTTTATGTTATCTATCTGTAAAACCCAGCCTAAAAATATTAGTATCTAAGTATTTAAGGGATAAGTTTCAGAGCAGTACTTCCTGATTCAAGTTCTGTTGAATTTAAATAAATGGAAATTAAGTTGCTTAAATAAAAAAAATACACCCATGCCATAGTTTGTCAGTAGTCCTGGAGTCCAAGCATCTAATTCACATAAAAACCTAGGTGATGCCTTGCTCTTAGTGTAATCTTTCTACTTGAATTGCATTTTTTTAAATCAGAGCAGGAAGTTTTCTTTCATCCGGTGGAATGCAACAAGTTAGGAAAAATATACCTTTAAATTACATAAAAAAATTACTGCACCCAGAACACAATTCAAATAACTTACTACTTTTACTACCTATGGTGGAAATTTTATATTACTTATTTTGAAATGCTTCTTTTTATCATGGACATTTTTATTCTATTCTATGTTGCGATTAAATAATGAAGGCTGCCAAGTCTAATGAGTGTCATGAACTGTGCTTCAGTTGTTATGTGACTGCTACTTTCTGAAGCAAGTACCACAAACGTTAATTAAGAAAAGTTGGAAACAATACAGAGGAACAATAAAAAAGTAAAGTCAAATTAATAGACATAAATATAGAAGAATGTTTTAGTGTAGATGACATTATTCCTCTGTTTTCTTTATAAAAATAAAGTCAAATATATTGGAGGAAAATAATTTTTGCATCTTGATTTTTTTGGGTAGAATCTAGAATGTTGCTAAGTGTTCAAGACTAAACTAAACAGATTGCAGGCTCCAAATAAGTAGTTGTCTACATTGGTTAATTGGTTTGATCCTTGCCGTCATTATAGCCTAGGCCAATACTCTTTGAAACAGTCCCCAGGAATGACTTCAAAGATTACATATTCCAAGGACCGTTGCTGTAAAGAGTTTGAACATTGCTGTTGTGGTTTTAGGGTTGAAGAAGAAGAAGAAAAAAAAAGTTTAGCAATTCTGCATGTTAGAAACTTTCCTGTTTTATTTTGTAGTATAGAAATAGCCCTACATAGAAGATGCCTCTCTGTAAGTCCAGTATATGTTGTCTCGATTACACAAGTACTGCATTACAGTTCTGTTCTGGATTCTTAAAATGAGAATATATTTGTACTTATTTACAGAAAAAAACAGACCTGAATTTAGGTGTTTGCCCCCAAAATGGTTTTTGTTATTTGCACTGAACAGCATTTAATGAAAGTTCAAATCCAATGTCTGAGAAAGCGGGCATGAAAAAACGAGAAAGAGAACATAGCTGGAATTTCAGTGCATAGAGGTTTACGTGACAGCTGAATAGATCAGAGCTATGACCTTAAGGGAATTTAGCTACCCAAGCCTCACTTCAGATGTCTAAGTTTTCTTTTTGAGTAATTGCATGTGTGGCTTGGATTTTTAACTATTCTTTGCAGTCCTTTTCATAAGCAAGAAAATTGTGAGCAGTAGTCATGTTAAGACCTATTAGATGTAACAAGGTGGCCAGTCTTGCTCATCATTGAATGTGTCTAGTCAAAACAGATACATGAAGAGGGTGGCAAAGATAAATTTGAATACAAGGAAGATTTATTGATACATTACAACTCCATGGAGAACTTATTCCTTAATCAGAAGAAGTTATGTATTGTTTTTAATGTCTGCCTATAAATTGTAATGCTATTTTTGAGTCGGTGCACATTTTCTGGTTTTGTTTTCCATCCCTTGGAATTTCTTCAGTTATTCATGTGCTAGCTCATTGCGAAAATACGCATTTTTTCAAAGTAGTAAGTGTTCGGTTAAACTAGGACTATATTGCAAAGCTATGGTCCAAGCAATTTCCTTTTACAGGAAGAGGGAAAATGTGCAATGTTGCCCTGAAAAGAACAATGGAGCACCATATTTATTTGGTGGTAAAAAGTAATAATTTACTGTACCACTTTTTGGTTGCATTCACTTTCATGATACACTTCAATCTGCGTGTCTCTCCTTCAACATTCTGTGAGCACTAGTGCTCTGGAAGTTGCACTGAGAGAAATACCTGTACTGTATTTCTGTTGTAGTTTGAGGACAGATCCAAGCCATCACTTGTGTCTAAACTCACCTAGCGTCCTGAATTTTTGGACACAGGTATGTATTTAGACAAGGGCTTAGATCACATATTAGAACATTAGTGGGGATTAATTTAGCATCTGTGCTACTCTTGAATGTTCTGCCTGAATCTACAACCACGTGTCTAGAAAATGCCTTGGGGCTTCATAGACTGTGTAGAACAGAAAAGTAAACAAGTGGCTCTTTCTGCAAGAGCTGTTGTTATACATTAAGTACTGAGCAATATATATCAGTGGAATAGCACAGGAGGTACAGGAAGTTGGCAGAGCTATTGTATGAGGGAAAGGCATCCAGAAGCTGGTGATGTGGATGTGTAGAACATGCTATTTTGTGCATTCTTATACCTATGCTTCATTGAACGATACAAAGAAAATTATGTGCCTGTAGTAGCATTTAACCTTTTTTTACTCTGCTTCTCTGTATATCCCTGTGCAGGGGCGGACATATGATTGCTCATCATCTATTTTCTTTTAATGTAGCTTATTAAATTCTTCAGTAAAAGTGCACCTTCCCATCCTTAGAGCTCAAATCATGTGATCTGTATGCTTGCGTTTTTTATTTATTTATTTATTTATTTATTTTACCACTGAAGGATGCAATTTGAGACTGGACAAATAGAAAGTCTAAGTTGGCAAACACTATTAAACAAAACTGTCAGAACTGACATGCTTCTGTGACAACAGAATATAATTCTGTGGTATCTAGCTATTTTTAGTATTCACAGAATGATCCACACCATAGCACCACGTTAGCTTTGCTTCTCTTGTGATTGTGGTTATAAATTCAAGAGCCCATGTCATCTGCTCTCTACTCAAGTTTGAGCTTTAATTTGAGCTTTTTGGCAGAAAAAGCAAGAACTATTTTCTGGGAAAAATAGGAAACTTGTACCGAATTTTTCCTAGGACATACAGATTTTTCTTCTGAGGAACTGTTTTCTTGTATGTCTTCCTGAAGAATGCAGTTTTGAAGAAATAGTGATTCCCTCTACTAGACCAGTTTCCTGCATAGGTTTGAGAGTAACCAGGTGAAGCACTTGCAGGTCTTTAAGCATTATCCGAGAGACTAAGAAACAAAGCCATTCAAAGCCATTCCCCCCCCCAAAAAAAAATAAAAAAAAAATCGGGCACTTCATGCTCACTGAAGACTTACTCCATACAAATTGTTTACATGTTTTTCTGTGGCATTGCCAACCCAAGCATTTTAATGGGTCTGCTTTTCTCTTGTGTATTGTCAGTCAGTGTGTCTCTTGCTAAGGGTTCTCTGAAGACTCAGTGTTTCTAAATGAAGTGTCAATATATCTTTTGTAAGTGTCAATTGGAAATTTAAAAATTATTAATAACATTGTTATGGCATGTTTACTGCCGCACTAGCTTTTCAGGTGACAACATAGATACCCTTAACACTGCCATGATTCAACGTGACACTACAATTATTTTTGTATCAAAAGTTATGTGCAACTTTTAAGTTTTCTCAGAAGACTTTTTGGCAATGATTTTCTAACCTTACTGCTGCTGGGAATTCAGTTGTTTGTGTGGGATATGTGTAAAGGTATCCTTTCACACTATAATAACTTTTTTTTCAAAGTCCAAGCAAACTTTACATAAGTTATATGACTTTTTTTTTTCCCAAGTTAGACTTTCTTGATGTGCAAAATCCTTCTGGATAGCTATTTTCTATTTACAAACCTATTCTAAAAAAAAGTGCTATTGTCACTGGAATAAAAATAAGGCTTCTGTGTGACACATTGATTTCAGCACACTTTCTAGGTTTGAATTATCCCAATTTCTTTTTAGAAGTTGGTATTGCTGCTGCATGTGACTATTTCATATTGGAACACCATGAAGAAAATAAAAAGTTAGTATTTTTGATAATTAAGCTATTAAGACTTGGGGACAGAATCATTAATTAGTTGGTGGAGCCTAAGATGTAAGCCCATGACAGACAGCATTTATAATAATTTCTGAGAATAATTATATATATATATATTTTTTTTTTTTTCTTGCACAGACACCTTAACTGGTGCACAAGCTTTGTGCCTGGTCCATGGCATGAGTTCATCCATCTTAACTAAGCTTTTCTTTTCCACTCAAATAATCTTTTTAGTATTCCTGATTTGGAAAACGACACATAGACTGAAAAGTAGGTCAGAGAGGGGCAGAGAGAATCTTTTAAGCTCTGGGCTACTGCTAAGGCCCACAATATTATTTGGTGTCCCTGCAGTACTTGTATCTTTTTCAGTAAAAAAAAAGGAGCTTCTTTTGCAAGAATAAAAATGCAAGTCACATTCTTCTTAAATGAAAGAGGAACCTGACTTGGTAAGAACATACATGTTCAACATTTTTCCAAAAGAAATCATTGGGCTTTCATTCTAGACTTTAGGAACTTTAAAGGGAAAAGGTGCAGTGAAATGCTGTATGTAGTTAATAATCTTTGAAGTGTCTATAACGTGATGTGTTGGAAGGGTGGAAACTTAAACGGCTGATAAAATGGATCAGAACACCAGAACATCAGTATTCCTACTTTTTTTTTTTTTTTTTGAATTAACAGCCTCAAGCTACTGGAATTTTCCTCTATTTTCTCCAAGCACTTTATATATATATATATATATATATATATATAGTAATAAATTAATGACCCTGAAAATGAGTCAAATATTAGGGTACAGTCAGTGAGGGGAAAAAATGATGATAAAGAGGAAAAGTTCATTCTTAACAGGAAAGTAAGAATCATAAAGCAAGATCCTCTTTCTTCTGCACCTTAGCTAAAAATCTTTAAATATGATTTTGTAGGATTACTTGAACCAAATGAATACTCTCTTCCACAGTCCCCACAGTTTTATGTTTCACTGGAGCCATCTCAAACACTACTTTGATTGCCATAGTAAGCTGATATAGCTCACTAAAATTGTGAGAAAATTATCCTACCAAGCTAGCATGTTTGATCACTTTGTCTTATGAGCAGAGAAGTACCAGAGCTGGCCTAAAGAGGAGAATAGAAGGAGAAGAGGACAAGAAATAATCATATGCTTTGAAGGGGAGGGAAGGGGCAGGGGGGGGAGTAAAACTGTGGAGAGCAGTTGGTGGTAGAGAGACAATAGAAAGGAGGGTGAGAGTAGGAGCATTTTTCTTTTGGTAGTTGTCAGTTATTCATCTCAGTGCCTCATACTGTTTTTACTGTTTTCTAAAGCAAAGATCATGATTTTTTTTTTCTCAGCTGTAGGATTAAACATTGAGGCTTGTACACATGAGACAATTGGTAGTGTTAATGGCTGTCCATGAATTTATTTAAATCAAAACATCAATTAGTGTCAAAGTAGAATAAACATATAATATGCAGAAAATATATAGCACAGTATGTAGTAAAAACTTGTGGAATATTATTTAGGAAACCTTGTCAGTTATTTGAAGAAAATAAAGTGGGACTCTTGGTAGAGAGTTTTCACTGATATGTATATATTTCAATATAAAGATATAAAATCATATTTAAATTTCCATGCATACAATTTTTCTGATAGGATTATTCTCCCTCTGGTTGTTGTTTGAAGTCAGCATTTCAGGCTTCATGTGAGAGCTGTCTAAGTAATTTAATGTCACTTAGTTATTTCAGTATTTGTGAAGTACAAACCCATATTTCATGTAGTTCTGCCTCTCAGGTAAAAATCAGTGCTACAGAGGAGGTTGTTTACATTGTGTATGTATCCAATTTGAATGATGGATTTGATTCCTAATATATCTTCAGTATTTAGCTGGGGATGAGCTAGGTCAGCTGATTCTCAAGTGTGTGGTTAAAAAAAAAGAAAAGTATTTCCACTGGTGGTAACATTGGAATTAAAAGCTTCTGCTGTTGTCATCTTCTTCTGTTCCTTCACCAAAATACCACCCCCAGGCTCTGCTGTGCTTGAAATTGAGAAGAAAAAAAAGGTGAAAGAGTTTTCTCCTCTGTCTTTCTTGCCTGTGGTGTCAGGCTGGGGAGGAGAAGAAACAGGAGGAGGAGGAGAATGAGGAAATCTCAACATTTCACCTTCTGTTCCCAGGTTCTGATACTGGACTCATTTCAGGGAAATCTGTAAGGGAAAAAAAGTGGGGAGGACAGTTCTGCTGCTGGGTGTATAGCCCTAGTTGGGCGGTTAAGCTCTGTAGGGTTTGGGATGATAGGTTACTTTTCTTTTATGATAAAGACTGGGGATGAAACTTGGAGTTCAAATATAAAATCTTACAGACATGTAATTAGCCTGAATTAATTCTGAATGACCTAGCTTGTAGAAAAGGAGGCTGTATAGCCAGATTAATTCTGAGTTCATGTAGGCTAACCTGCTGTGCTGAGCACTGGATATATTTAATCATATACACAACGTTTGTGTATTCATGCATATAACTTGAAGATTTATGTCCTGCTTCTATCACCCGTTCTGTTTGGCACAGATTTTAAGTGGCTCATAATCTGTTGGTTGGATTTCCTGCAAAGCAATCTTCCTTATATACAGGCAAAGAAATAGTGAGAACATCGCCGTTTATGGTACCTTGTGTTCACACTTCTCATGCAAAAATGCTGTCTTTGAACTACTTCTCACCGTTTTTATTGTCGCCCTTTTGATAGTTTGAATTGGTTTTGTGAGCAGAAAGATGTGAAATCTTGTATGGGATTAGACGTTTTTAGCTCTTTGAAATCCCTGCTCTTCTTTCTTCCCATCTGTCCCAGGAAAAGCAGGATGAGTTTGTGTACAGAATAAGGATGAGGTCCTCATTTACACTGTCTGGCTCCTTTTTTGTTTTCTTTCTTTTTTTTTCTTTTTTTTTCTTTTTTTCTTTTTTTTCTTTTTTTTTCTTTTTTTCTTTTTTTTCTTTTTTTTCTTTTTTTTCTTTTTTTTTTTTTTGTGTGTGTGTGTTTTGTTGTTGTTGTTTTTGTTTTGTTTTGTTTTCCCCCCCAAGTCATGCATCTAGCTCTGAACGGAAACCTGTGAGAGAAGAGCTTGAGTAAGTTGCTGCACAGTAATTCCTGGCATTTTCTAGGGAAGAGGGAGAGCAGTGGAACTGAAACCTAATTTACAGATGAGAGATGCAAAGAAGCTTTGACTCTCAGATTTTGTTTTCCTTTTGCCCACATGAACCCTCAATATTTGTCTTTTCTTTCTCTTTCTGGAAATTTCCCTATCAGGCATTAAACAGTTGTTCTTTCCTTTTACTCCGCTTTCCCCAAGATGGCCTTTTAGCTTGAGAGGGGAGAATGGTAGACCAGCTCTTTCACTACCCAGAAAAGAAGAGAAGGCCAGTATTAGAAAGAGATGCTGAGCATGAGATTCACCTCAGACTGCATCTGTCTAGTGTTGCCATATGCAAGATGGAATAAAAGTGCATGTTCTTCAGTTTACTCATTTACTATTCCCCTGTGGCTCAGGACAGTAAAAAGGTGGTCGTGCTACTGTGTCACACCTGAGAGCATATTGAGTAATTCCACTAAATACACTTTCACAGGTGTTGTCTAGAACAGCTTCTCCCTCAGGTTGTTTAATAGTGCTCTTTCTTGAGAATTCTCAGAGAATGGAATACTTGGGCTGTATCTTTCAGTATTCTTTTGGCCCATTCTTTTATCAGATATTCACTTGAATAGTTTATGTTATATTTTATCATAATAAAATAGCTTTACAGAGCTTTGAAGAATGTTCAAATTAAATTTGGATAATGGTCAAAATTTCCACTTGTTGGAAAAAATAGCTGCAATAGAGAGAAGGGAAGAGAGAGGGGAAGGTGGTTCAGTGAATACTTTTAATACAATTAATACAATTTTGTGAAGGTGTTCTGTAAGTTGTTATATTTGAAGCCTGGATCATCCATATTTGTAGTGAGTGGTTCATCAGTCATGACACTTTGCACTATGTTAGCATTGTATCTCTTACCAGAGAGCTTTTCTGACAGCAAATAGGCCAAAGAGAACCCAGTAAGGATAGAAGATTAATTCATAGAATAGTGTATATTATTTTCAGAGATGGGGATGAAATATCAGAATTCCCTCACAGACAGTGTGTTTCCTACTAATTCAGTCCTTTACCAAGGTTTTTGAAAATGTAGGAATTTTTTTTTTCTCTGAAGCATGTATTGCAAATTAAAATCATATCAAGCCTGCCTGGAATAGCTGGCTCTACCTCTTAATTTGAAATATAACTTACTACCACTCATATCAAACTCAGCTATCTTCTTGTTTCATTGCCAACTATCTGATATTTCTGTTTGTATCAATCTCCAGTCCTCTGGCATATCAAGTTGTCTTTGTCTTTGACGAACAAGCATAGTGACCAGGGCATGACCATGCCACCTTCAGTTCATTGCGTTTCCAGATGACAGTCCCATGAGTGATAGAGCAAACGGATTGACTTCGAAGGACAGTTTGCTGACAATACACAAAGGTCATTTCTTTCTCAGCATAGAGTACACTGGGAACTAATGTGTGGGCAGAATTAATGCCAGGATATAAAAAAAGTCCTGGAAAGGCAAAAAGACAGCAGAATATGTATCTTATAAAACACAACAATTTGGATCTCAGCAGACTGTGTTCTATGATTGAAGTGTTTCAGAAGGCTGATAACACTGCAAAGACTAATTGATACTTTAATTAGACAAAAACATATAAACTACAGGTGTCATTCTGTATTTGAGAAGTTTAGAGAATACTTCTTTCATTCTTTACCTTTTAGAGCTTTCAGAGATGTATGAAATCTGTCAGTTGTCCCCAAGGAGACTTTCTAATTTTCAAGCATTTTTTTCTTCTCTAGTCACCCTGCTTATTTGTCATGAATATTAAACAAGTGCCTCTCAGGGATTATCACTCAGAAGCACTGGCTTGATCAAAACTGTCTAGACCATGACGATGTACGGTATCTATCTTTGCAGGCTTTGTCTGGTTTATTCTTTTTTTTTTTTTTTTTTTCTGTTTTGGTTTTGCTGTTGCAGATTACACACAGTGCCTCTTTATTGAGGTCGATTGCTTAGGAACAATGAAGAGCAATACAGTGCTGTCATAGAATTTCCCACTTGCTAGGTTTTCGCTCTATAAGGATATTGTCAAACCCAGAGACGTGTCATTAGTCATAGCCTTTGACATAAGACATCTCAGACACAGAACAGCGGTAAAATACTGTTCACAATGGGATCCATTTGCTTCTTTCAGCTCTTTCTTATGTCTTGTGATAGTAGTAGTCTACTACATAAAAGCAAGAGTTACTGCCCTATAGATTAATCAGGCTGAAGATTTATCAGGACTAGTACAAAGCTGAGAAAAAGGATTTCTCTAAACATCCTTACCTTACCATCCTTACCAGTGAGTAGTGTCTTAGTTTGTGTAGGTTTTTGATCATGATGAATACTTAGTAATTTCTTATGAAGAATTAAAGTCACCATCAAGATAAAAAAGCATATTGCAAGGTGGTATTTTACTCAAAAAAACTGTCTAGTTCATGATACATAGCTCTGAATGCATTAGCTTATGTTATCAAGTTAGACCAATGTGTGTTGAGCAGAATGTGTATGTGCTCCCAGAGATGTGGTATATGTGGAGGGGTAAGAAGATAGGCTGGTATGAAGATGCTGGTATCACGCATGCATGCGATGCACAAATTACATTCTTTGTGGAGCTCTTTGTGAGGTATTGCTATGAATGCTTTCACTGTCAATAAAAGCACCTAAAAACCCTAATAAAAGAATCTATTTCAAATGGAAAACCACTTAATTTCTCTGCTTTGGTAGAGACATTCTTTTCTCTTGCAAGAAACTAACAGTGTCATCCTTTTTGTTAAGATACCTGTGAGTTTTACTAAATCCTTTGTGCTTGAAGTCCCTTTCCCTCTTCAGATGGAGACAGATGCAGCAGAAAAGAGCATATGGACTGACTGAGGAACTCTAGATTGCATTACTAGTTGCAGCTGTGAGGCACAGTGACTGAGAGGTTAAATGAGGCCTATGTCTGGAAAGGAAGAACAGTTGAGTGGCACAAGTATATAGATGATTTCCATGTTGGAATGCAGTTGCAATTACTGTGATTGAAACTTATATTGCAGTTATGCTGGAAATATTCAGGCTAAACAGAACTGAAGTCATGATATGTTGTCTCCCTCTGCTCTAAGCTAACAACACTACAGTTGTGTGGACTGCAAAATATCAATGAAAGTTTCCTGTTAGTTTCCCTTGAAATGGGCGATTGTCTTTCTGCTAAGAATTAGAGGACAGTTCATTATTTCATAAGTCAATTCAGTTCTTTTGTATGATAATTCTATTAATAAGAATAGCAGAGATCATAGAATCACAGAATCATTGATGTTGGAAGGGACCTCCTAAAATCATCTAGTCCACCTGCCCTCGCTTAGACATGGTCATCTGGAACAGGGTGCACAGGACTCTCTCCAAGCATGGAGACTCCACTACCTCTGTGGAAGCCTGTTCCATTGTTTGGTTAGCCTCACCAAGAAAAAAAATAGTGTATTTTTGAGTTCGGATGAAATTTCATTTTCTTCAGTTTGTGTCCATTTCTTCTTGTCCTGTCATTGGGCACCACTGAGAAGTCTGTCTCCCTCTTTTTCATTCTCTCCCTACAGGTATTTATATGAGATCACACTGAGCCTTCACTGTGCTGAGGAGAGTGGAAGGACCAACTCCGTCCACCCACTGGTAATGCTCTTCCTAACAGAGGCTCAGATGCTCTTAGTCTTTTTTTTTTTTTTTTTTCTGCAAGGGTGAATTGTTGGCTCATAGTTGACTTGTCTGCCAGGTTCCAATGGTTTTATACCATTTGCAGACTTAGTGAAGGGACACTCTGTCCCATCATCCACGTTGTTAATGAAGATGTTGAACAGCGTTGGCCCTGGTGTTGACCCCTAGTTGAGATCAGCACTACTGACTTGACTCCAAGTGGACTTTGTACCGCTTATCACAACTCTCTGTAACAGGCTCATCAGCCAGTTTTCCATCCTCCTCGCTGTCCACATATTCAACATCTACTTTGTCAAGCTTGTCTGTGAGACTGTCATGGGAGACAGTGTCAAAAGCCTTAATAAAGTCAAGGTAATAAAGTCAAGGTAAACAGCATCAGCTGCTTTCCCCTCATCCATCAGGCTAGTCATTGTAGAAGGCTATCAGGTTGTTGAAATGGTTTCCCCTGTCATAAATCCACACTCACTTTTTTCAATTACCACCTTCTCCTACATGTGTTTGGAAATGGTTTTTGGGAGGATTTTATCCATCTCTTTCCCAGGAATAGAGTTGAAGCCGACAGGTCTGTAGTTCCCGTAATCTTACTTCTTCTTGCCTTTCTTGAAGTGATATTTGCTCTCTTCCAGTCTTCAGGAACATCTCCCATTCACCATGACATTTCAAAGATAATTGAGAGTCATCAGTGACATCAGTTAACTTCCTCTGCACTCACAGCTATTCTGGCCCCATGGCCTTATGTACATCCAGTATATGTAAATGCTCCCTCTTCCATGAAGGGTAAGGCATCCTTGCTCCATACTTTCCCTCTGTTCTAAAGTGCCTGGAATTCATCAAGGACAGTTTTACTGGTAAAGATTAAGGCAAAGAAAGCATTGAGTACCTCAGACTTTTTTTGTGTCATTTGTCAACACTTTCCTTGCTCCATTAAGCAGTGGGCCCATATTTTCCATAGTCTTTCTTTTGCTGTTAACGTACTTGTAGAAACCTTTCTTGTTGCTATACATATCCCTTGCCAGATTCAACTACAGGCTGTCCTTGGCTTTCCTAACTATCTGCAAGATTGGACAGCAACTCTGTACTTCTCTGTCACCTTAGGATCCTGAACTCCACCATCTCATGGTCACTGCAATGAAGGCTGCCCCTGATATTCACGTCCCTCACCAGTTCGTTCTTGTTTGTGAGTATCAGGTCCAGCAGAGCCCTTTTTCATGTTGGCTTCTTAGTCACCTGTGCCAGGATGTTGTCATCAATGCACTTTAGATGTATCTTAGGTTGAGCCCAGCTGTGTTGTCCATCAAGCAGATATCAGGGAGCTTAAAGTCCCCCATGAGGACCATAGCCTGTGAATGTGAGGCTTCTTCCAGCTGTTTGAAGAGACCTCATCTGCCGCTTTCATCACGAGGTCTATATTGGATACCCTTTACTTTAGCACCCATGTTTGCCTTGCTTGAGCCATAAGCTTTTGACTGGAACCTCACCACTCCCAAGGCAGAGCTCAATGTATTTCAGCTACTTTCTCACCTAAAGGACATTTCCTCTTCCTCATCTTCCCAGCCTTTCATTCCTAGAAAACCTGTACCTATCCATTTCTGCACTCCAGTCCTGTGAGCTACCCACCTTGTCTCTGTGATCCCAACAAGGTCATAGCCCTGTAATGGCACACAGACTTCTAGCTCTTCCTGCTGGTTCCCCACACTTTGTGCATTAATGTAGAGATGTTTCAGAGAGGCATCCAAGCATGCTGGATCCCCAGTATAGGCTTGAGTGCTTTCCCTGTTCTGTGAGCACTTCATGCTTTACATGCCTATGCTTCAAGAGATTCCACTTCAGATCTCTTTTGTTGATTGCTATTTCCTTTCTGTTCCTGTCACCCTGATTCTTTGACTTACACATCCCATCCACAACTTGTTTCTTGAGGAATGGTATATAAATGGGGTGCTATAGGTGTGTAGAAAGGCAGAGCATATTTATGACATCTTGATCTTTCATGATTACAAGCAGTCTCTCTGCAGAACACTAGTATGCCTAAGGTTCTGCTGCATGGGTAAGGGGGTTTCTGCGATGAAAAGGAACATCAGAGATGTAGAGCTGCTATTTTTGCTACCTGAATTGAAAAAAAGTCTTGTTCTTTCTCATGATCGTGAAACTGAAAGTTATTTCAGCTTTTTGCTTTTCTGTGTCTCCTTATAGCAGATTATGATTACGTGTTCGTGAGTAGCTAAATACTCCTCGAGAATCACGGTTGTGTGAGAAGAGGGTGGAGGGTTTCCTCACTTTGAAATATAAGGCCCAAATCATTCCAGTTGAGAGTGTTTGAAAATCATTACTGTCCTCTGGGATCTGAATTCTCCCTGTATGAGTGAATGACTTTTTTATTTCCTTTAGTTTCTGCGTGTCTGTGTAAGCTATTTATTCACCATGTTTTATTCTCTCCCTGATTGTACATTGTCTATTTTTACAGCTTAATTTTTTATGTATTTTTTTCAGTATCCAAAATAGCATGACAAACACTTGGTACAAACATCTTCATAAATAGTTGTCTTCAGCCTATTTTCTGTTTATGTACCTGTGTGATTGGTCTTCTCAGTCGTGTTATACTGTTTCTGCTAGCTAATTTTACGTTTAAGATTTATGTAAGCTTAAAAAAAAGACAAATAATGAAAAACTTTTAGAAATTTCCTTAAGATATCATTTTTCTACAAATCCTCCAGAGACACACAAACAACAAAAAGTTAAAGAACAAGAAGTTTAGTCACTTTTGAGAAAAAGGAGACTGGATCCAGAATATACTATTTGAGTTTATGTATGTTTATCATCTTTCATCTACAGTGCTTTTCTCATCTACATTTGATCTTTCTTATACCGGTAGAAGAATTTAATGAAGGACTATGAATAGAAGTGACCAGAGAGTGAGGTTTTTTTTTTTCCTGCAGTCCTTCATTTTTGAACAATTGATTTGATCTGTATGTGGAGGAAAAATGTCAGCTATCTTTACAAACTCATAAGTTTCTTGTATATTTGGTTTGTATGCCAGTAACCTGACTGTGAATCCTGAAGGAATAAAAGTCCAGTTTCCAAAACGCTACCCTACAAAGAGTTTCCTTTCCTTTGATAGGAAAAATAAATAAGAATTCATCTCAGACCTGCAGTTTTACTTGAAGGAAAAGGTTGCTCCACTTGTCCAGTCATCTCAGTTATAAAACACCCTCGTGTTCCCACCCATCCCCCCCCCCCCTTTTTTTTTTTTTCTTTTACCCTCTCTCTGGAGAAATTTGTGGTAATATTCAGTCTTGAAGTCACCTAATATATCTGAAAGGATGATGATTTTTTTTTGTGGCTCACTACATACTCAGAATGAGATGTCTTGAAATGGTTTTATTTTCAGAAACAGCTATGCCTCTATTGTCTGGTAAGCAGGCCCCTTTTAAGATCTAATAATGGTCAAAAAAAATCAATTTGTGTATAGGGGACTCAGATGGAAAAAATGAACACCAACAAAGGGTTAGTACAGTAATAACCAAATCTTGATTTTCATAGAGCACTTAGAGATTTTATATTATTGCAAGGGGCACAAAACTCTTCAGCTATGGTCTTCAGCACAGAATTGTTTTATCAAAAGATATGACTGTGATTTCTTACCAGGAAAATACATCATTTTCTATGGACTAATGGTGCTTTTCTTGATAGAAGAAAGTGTCTGTAATGCTAAGGATACCAAATAGGCTCTTTTTGAAGAGGAGAACATTAAGAAAGGATCACCTTGGAAACTGCATATAGTAACATCGGGATGTGCCTCCACAAGTAGTCTTACGGGAACTGTGCATGTAAATGCTAATTAAGATAAGCAAAAGTGATCACAGTTGGTTCCTTTATTAAAGGCATTTCCTCTGAACTCATCTTCTCTCCAGAAAGTACTAAACTGCAGACTTCGGAGTATGTTGTGAGATTTTATGTTTGCCTGGCAGAGCTAACCTCTCTCAGCAGGGCTAATTAGTGTGGTGAATCTACTCATGCAGCTGTGGAGGTTTCTGTGCTGCAACTACTTTTGAAAGAGCTTGCTTGGGACTCTATCTAGCAGTGCATTGTACAAACAAATACAACAGCAAAAAATGAAGGGGGTGAGGGGAGTTTCAGTGTTTCTGCACACAGGTTGCTAATTCATTGACTGAAAAATAATGCCATTACTTGACACACATGTATTGATGAAGGAAAGCAGGCCCTGTATGTTTGATCAGTTCTCTGTGGCTGGACAGATTGCAAGCTTTACCTCTTGAACACCACCGAATGAATTAAAAACAACTTCTACTGCTAATAATTCATATTACATTTTATTGTACTCTACTGAAAATTCCTGATTTGAACATAAATCACATAATTTGTTCTCCCTGTTTTGGTATGTTCTCTCTGTTTTGCATTAGACTGTCTTTCATAGGTGACTATTGTATAACCATGAAGCTATCTGAGCAGGTTTGTTGGCATAGGAAATGACTAACTGATGTTACATTGGCTTTAACCAACTTGATTGTAATTGAAGTAGCGTGGCTCTGTAGGAAAGGAAGCAGTGTAGTAAGTACTTATTCATTACCTCTGGACTGAAAATGTTAAAGCACAGTACTTAAGAGACCGAGAGGACCTTTTAATTTTCATTGATGATTTGTTGCAGTGGTAAACTACATAGTAATATAATGTAGAATATATAATAATAATATAGCATAACATAATATATAATAAAGTATATAACAACAGGTTATGTAATAATACCAAGCCTTACACATAAGTGAAGTATAGTGAAGAGTACAGCTTAGTTTTTCACATATTCCCATGATTTGGTCAGGATAAGCAAAAATATAATTAAAAAATCCATAAAACAAATAATTTTAAAATTAAATTATTATTATTTTGGTAATAAACTGATTATTAGTTTTATATAGATTTGATTACCAAGTCAGTTTACTACAAACTGGTGTATATAACATGTTAGGATGTGTTTTTTCCAGTACACTGTGCTATCCAGATGTGCAATTAAATAATACCTTTACAGAATTTGATAGAAAAAAAGGCCTTTTTAATACATACACATCTTACTCCATAATCTTAAGCTATGTTAAAAATAAACCATTGCAATAAAATCAATATTCTATAAAGTAGATCTTTATTACAAACAATTTTATTTAAATCTACTTTTAAGTTTAGATTGTGATAATATCAAATAGAATGTTTTGCCATTCAGTCACTTATGTGCTTACTGCTACTTAAGCAGAGCTCTTATACCTCGTCATTTTCACTGCTATTTTATAGTAGCGTACCTAAATATTTATCCATTTGTTTCTAAAAACTTAGTATGTCTTCATGATTCTTGTAGGTGGCATTACTATCATCGACTGTAGCCAAAGCTATTCAGCACCCGCCACGGTAAAAGTCTGCTTTCAGTTGCTTGAACTTTTGCCATGCTCTAGCCATTTGCACTTCAATCTTGCCTGCTGGGCATAAGTCTCAGGTAGTTTTTATGAGAGGGGGGGAAAAAAAAAAGCTAGGAAGAAAAAAGCCCTTTCAGGGAGGAAAAATTCAATGAACTCTTCTGCTGCCTTTGTTGGATTTAGAAAGAGAATGCTGCGCTAAATGAAATATGTATCTCCTTATCCATGTGTGTGTGAGTTGATGTGTGTGTATATAATATATATATATATATTTTTCCCTGTTGAATGGAAACCTGCTCTAAGTGGGCAAATCTGCTGTATAAGTAGTAGTTATTCTTAGAGCTTGGTAATGAAGTTCTTTCATGATTTTTTTTCATCATCAAGGCATATTACCTATGGGGATTGGCAATCTCTGTTCTCAACGTCCCCTGTTTTTTCCTCCAGGAATATAATAGGAATAAACCAGCAGAGCTCTACTGGAAGACCCTCTGTGCAAGACCTAATCTGTTTTAACAAGTTGCCTATATATTAGCCAAACAATGTTTCTAGTCTGAAGGGTTGCAGCATTTTAAAATAATGATGAGAATTGTGCTATTATATTGTCTAGGGACTGTTACGTATTAGTGTTATTGATCATTGTTTTCCTTATAATAGCCAAAAAACTTTTCAAGTCCTACTTATGGTCTGTTAGTTGGAGCAAATACGTGCACAGACTATTGTACCTGTCTTGTACCTGTCCACCACCAAGAAATCTTTTAAGAACAAACAGATGATAAGGAGATACATAAATCAAGTAAAGGTATGCGTAGCACATTTGAGGACACATTGCACAAGACTTTCAGATATATACAATTATGGAAAATATATTCTAATCTGAAAGCATGATAAATGCCAAAAGATCAAGATGTTAAGGGGCTGACAACCAACGTAAGATCAGAGAAGGATTAGAGATGGAGCATCATTGCAGAAGTTCACAGTACATTTGGGCTAAGAAAGTAAACTGTCATCAGAAATCTGCTGAAGCAGATTTCATTGTTTGCTGATTTTCAGATCTCTACTTTGTTGCAGTCAGTAAAGGGGGCTACTGATCCTCCAAAGAAGGCGCCTGCTCTCCTAACCTGGGCTTCGACAGTGGAAAGAAAATTTAATGTAAATTGTGGGAAGACAGCAAGCAGAAGGGCACAGCCTATTCATATAACTCCTAGCACCAGGGAAGCTGAAAGCTGAGGACAACAGTTCCTGGCAGTGAGGATCGGGAAAGCTAGAAGGGGGAAAAGGACAGGAGTCAGAAACTAGCAACTTGGTTCCAGGCTAGAGCAATTAATGGGAAGGGGAAGGAAGGGAAGGGAAATGGGGAAAACTTAAAGGGCTTTTCTCGAGGTGAATAGGCCTAATAGAGCACCACCACTAATTTGCCTCCTACTCCACTTAGGCTTTGGCCTGGACCCCAGCATTTCTGAGTTTTGCTGTACCTGCATTGTCACCAGAGATCTGTGAAGTAAACACTGGTGTGGAGAGCGTGTCATCTCTTAGCTAATGCTGACCTAGAAAAGAGAGCAGCCTATTTGTGATGGTATTTCTCAGAGTAATAGAATAACCGGGGCCTGTGCCTAAGATATAAGGATTTGAAACATTTACATGTATCAAATGTAATGCTGAAGTAGACAATTATAATAGCAGCCTGTATGGAAAAAGGGGTGAAAAAAAAAAAAAGGAAAAAAGAAAGAAAGGTTTTAACGAGAAATGAACAGTCAAATAAAAGCAAATATAAAGAAGAAAATTATTTGAAAGTCAATTGCAATATCTCATGGAGGTGTAATTTCTAATACAGTTGTTAAAATATAATTTTATATTGCATTTCTGTAAGGTGCTTAATTTACTCTGTTCCTCTTTCTCCTGGAATGAATAGATTATTTTTTATTATTTTAAAGGAAAGTGTTTGACAAAGAAGAGCCCTAATGTACATTCAGGTTTTCAGGGACTCTTCGTAGAGATCACTATCTAATTAATTTCCTGCTCTGTGATTGGATATTATTTCTTTTTAGTTCTTAGTGTTCTGTTGTCTAAATAGATATTACTTTTTCAGAAATACAATATTCGTCCAAGGTGTCATTTCCAGTCCCCATCTGTGTGCTTCAAATAAAGCGTACGTGCTTTTTAATAGAGACTGAAGTGCAATAAGGTACAGTTATCACATGTACTTTGTCACAGTTTATGCAAACACTGTCATGAGTTATTTAATTAGGGATCTACATTCCTTGTCTACATGTACTCGCTATTATAGCTTTCCTCCTTCTAAAATGATTTGCTACCAGTTCCATATCAGGCCACTCGGTTTGTAAGGTTGCATATGACTCAATATCATGTGCTGATTGTTGTTGAATTCTCTTAGCCATTATTAGTCCTGCTTTGGATCTTTGAATGAACCAGGCACTCTTTCTAAGCAGTGCACTGCCAGATTCATGAGTGACATATATTTTATGCTAAACAACGGTCACTCAGTGCTCGTATTTTTATTTACACTCAGTATTACAAACTATACTGTATAGGGAGGTGAATTAGAAAGATTTTATTATTATTATTATTATTATTATTATTATTATTATTATTATTCCTACTATATGCTCAGCACCAAATGACTAGTGACTTAAGCCATGCTGCTTGAAAAAAATGTATGAAAATTATTTACAAGCAATCAAATCACTTTAAGCTTTTTGCAGCAAAGAGGAGTACATTACATTGACTAAGTCAGCTTTTCACTACCTTTGCTTTCATTAATGGCCTCCCAGTAGTATTTAGAATCTTAAGAACCTCTTCTATCTTGGTTTCCCTTTTTAGCTTTGACTCATCCCACCAAAATTAAACTTTATGGCTATTTGGATAGGTAATGCAAACTTTCTTTTGCTTCTTTCCGGCTGGAAAGAATTTCCTTTGCATATGGCCTTTGTAAGAAAGGGTGTCTTCAATTCCTGTTACATGCGCTTTGCTTTGGAAGATAATGTGTAAAATTCCTTCTCTTGCACTCTTACTCATTCTGTTTAGGTTAAACATTCTTGCATTAGCAGAGATGCGGAGAGGGTGCTGGAAATGCAGTGCTGAGACAGAGAGGTCAGTCAGTTCTAGTAACAGAAACATTATCACAGAATCACAGAATCGTCTAGGTTGGAAGAGACCTCCAAGATCATCTAGTCCAACCTCAGCCCTAACACTAACAAGTCCTACACTAAACCATATCACTAAGGGCTATATCTAAATGTCTCTTAAAGACCTCCAGGGATGGTGACTCAAGCACCTCCCTGGGCAGACCATTCCAGTGCCTAACAACCCTTTCAGTAAAGAAATTCTTCCTAACATCCAACCTAAACCTCCCCTGGAACAACTTTAGCCCATTCCCCCTCGTCCTGTCACCAGGCACGTGGGAGAATAGACCAACCCCTACCTCTCTACAGCCTCCTTTAAGGTACCTATAGAGAGCGATAAGGTCGCCCCTGAGCCTCCTCTTCTCCAGGCTAAACAACCCAGCTCCCTCAGCCGCTCCTCGTAAGACTTGTTCTCCAGACCCCTCGCCAGCTTCGTTGCCCTTGTCTGGACTCTCTCGAGCACCTCCATGTCCTTCCTGTAGCGAGGGGCCCAAAACTGAACACAGTACTCGAGGTGCGGCCTCACCAGAGCCGAGTACAGGGGGACAATCACCTCCTTGGACCTGCTGGCCACACTGCTTCTTATGCAAGCCAGGATGCTGTTGGCCTTCTTGGCCACCTGAGCACACTGCTGGCTCATATTCAGCTGCCTATCAACCAGTACTGCCAGGTCCTTCTCTGCCAGGCAGCTTTCCAACCACTCTTCTCCTAGCCTGTAGCGCTGCTTGGGGTTGTTACGCCCCAGATGCAGGACCCGGCACTTGGCCTTGTTGAACTTCATGCAGTTGACCTCAGCCCATCGGTCCAGCCTATCCAGATCCTCCTGCAGAGCCTTCCTTCCCTCGAGCAGATCGACACACGCACTTAACTTAGTGTCATCTGCAAACTTACTGAGGGTGCACTCAATCCCCTCATCCAGATCATCGATAAAGATATTAAAGAGGACCGGCCCCAGCACTGAGCCCTGGGGGACTCCACTAGTGACCGGCCTCCAACTGGATTTGGCTCCATTCACCACAACTCTTTGGGCCCGGCCATCCAGCCAGTTTTTAACCCAGCAAAACGTACGCCAGTCCAAGCCACGAGCAGCCAGTTTCTTGAGGAGAATGTTGTGGGAAACGGTGTCAAAAGCCTTACTGAAGTCAAGGTAGACCACATCCACAGCCTTCCCCTCATCCACCAAGCGCGTCACTTGGTCATAGAAGGAGATCAGGTTCGTCAAGCAGGACCTGCCTTTCATAAACCCATGCTGACTGGGCCTGATCGCCTGGTTGCCCTGCAAGTGCCGTGTGATGACATTCAAGATAATCTGCTCCATGAGCTTCCCTGGCACTGAGGTCAAGCTAACAGGCCTATAGTTCCCCGGGTCTGCCCTGCGGCCCTTCTTGTAGATGGGCGTCACATTTGCTAGCCGCCAGTCGACTGGGACCTCCCCTGATAGCCAGGACTGCCGATAAATAATGGAAAGTGGCTTGGCCAGCTCCTCCGCCAGTTCGCTCAGTACCCTCGGGTGGATCCCATCCGGCCCCATCGACTTGCCTACATCCAAGTGTTGTAGCAGGTCGCCAACCATTTCCTCATGGATAGTGAGGGCCACATCCTGCTCCCCATCCCCTTCCACCAGCTCAGGGTACCAGGTATCCAGAGAACAACCAGTCTTGCCGCTAAAGACTGAGGCAAAGAAAGCATTGAGCACCTCAGCCTTTTCCTCATCTTTTGTAACTAAGTTTCCCCCCGCATCCAGTAAAGGATGGAGATTCTCCTTAGTCCTCCTTTTTGCGTTGATGTATTTGTAAAATCGTTTTTTGTTATCTTTAATGGCAGTAGCCAGATTGAGCTCCAATTGAGATCCAGATTGAGCTCATCTGGAGCAAAGATTGAGCTACAGATGAGCTTTGGCCTTTCTAATTTTGTCTCTGCACAGTCTCGCAACATCCTTATAGTCCTCCTGAGTAGCTCCCCCTCTTTTCCAAAGATTATAAACCCTCCTTTTTCTCCTAAGCTCGAGCCACAACTCTCTGCTCAGCCAGGCCGGTCTAGTTCCGCGTCGGCTCGTCTTTGGGCACGTGGGGACAGACCGCTCCTGAGCCATTAAGATTTCCTTCTTGAGGAGTGCCCAGCCTTCCTGGACTCCTTTGCCCTTCAGAACCTCCTCCCAAGGGACTCTACCATATAGGAGAAATCTTTCAAGTTTTTAGGCATGTATGCTTTTAAGCTAAAATGAATGGAAGGATTGTTATTTTCTGTGCTGAAAGAAAACAATAGACTAGAAGCTAGACTTCTTGTTTTGCAAGTAGCTCCTAGTATGCTGGAAAAGTAACGTGAAAAATTTAGAATTAACTGGCAGTGTCTCTAATGTTATTAGCCCACTTTAAGAAAGATTGATTGCATCATTGTTTGCTATAGAAAATGGAAAAGACAGGACATTTTTTTAAAACTGAAAAGCTCTCAATGAAAGTAGCTAAGGAATGACTGTAAGAAATAAAAAATAGTAAAAATGCTTACTTGTTGGCTTTCCATAATTCAGCACCCAAATCAGAGGAGGTAAAAAGATACAGTACAATATAATTAAAGAAGGAGTTACTGAACAAAATAAGGCTAGGAAGAATGTATAGGGTCACTACGTGCAGTTGTTGGGACTTCCTGAGAGGAAGAAATTTGAACTGTTAGTATCTTAATTTCTATCTAAAATATGATGCAAAAGAAAGAAACAGTGCATGGCAGGTACTTTACATTTGAAAACTGTAAAAATAATACACTCTTAAAAGCACATTTTCATTTAAAAGCTGTCTTACTGAGGCTTCCAACTCATATTAATATTTACTGTGGAGTCTTCCTGTATATGCTTCATATAGACGTGAAAGCAAAGAAAGGACATAAAGAACTCAGCATCCAGAGTTGTTCCATAGAGACCATTTTTCTGAGTATTAAATCTAGGAGATTGTTACGGAGAGTAAACAAACTAGATTTAGATTGCAATTCATTTTGACTTCAATGTCTAAGTCTTGAATTAGAGCTTGGTTTGTTAAAGCAATTACATTGTTGATAATCACCTGCGTATGAGATAACAAGAGAAATAGCTGAGATGACTAAATATCTGAATATCCATTACAGTTTTGCAGCTCTTTGGCAACATTCATCTTCTTTCTTCAGGCCTATGAGCCAGTTTCTGGGAAGATGCTCTTAAGTGACATGTTGTTTGCCATGGTCCTGGCTATAGAATAGGCTATGAATCCTTGACAGTAATACACACACACACACAATAATAAAAGATTAAAAAGTACTTGGATACTAAAAACACAGTGCTTCAACACAGTACTTTTTCTTGTACTAAAAATAAATAAAATATACACCTGTTTAACTTCTACCAATAAGTTTGACTGAATTCCCCTTTCTGAAGATTTATAACACTTTGTTTCACTGTCCAGATTTTCTTGGTACTAGTGTTAACACTGGACTAAATCTAACCTTGTTTTAAATAAAATAAAAATGTTGTGTTGAGGAATCAAAAATGTTGATGTCATAATTTAAAATAACAGGTAGATTATTGTTTTCGATTTTAAACATTATTGATACTTTTATGGCAATTAGTTTTTTTTTATTTATTTTTATTTTAGATATCACAAATATAGCAAGTATTCTCATAGTTTTTTTATATCATCGGCTAAAATACTTTACAAAGAAATTATTTAACTTAGAACTCTTTTAGCTCTTTACCAACATCCTAAATTCCTAACTTTTAATCAGTGAGACATTTCCCACTGAACAGGTGGAACGAGAATGTCTCCTTAGACTTCTTGATTGACTGATTGATTAAATTGTGCTTTCTCTGCTTATGTTTTTTTTTAAGCATCAGTTTCCACACTGACGATACTATCACAATATCTTTAACAAAGAGAAACTAAAACCTAGTTATCTTCCTTTACACTTCTCCTTGCTCAGTTGCTGTTGCCTTTTAATTCAGAAGTTCACAGAAATGTGTGTTGAGGTAATTAAGAGGCACACTGATATTTAAGTATTATTTACTTCAGCAGTCTAACCTTTCACACAGTTTTAGCTCCTTAAACCAATTCTTTTGGTCAGTTTTCAATGCACAGGTTGCCTATTCAGATTGTGTGCATGCACAAAGCTTTACCCAGTCCAGAGTGTATGCACAGACACTTGCAACCAAATGGAAATAACTTGCTTGCTAAATTACTTGCATGATTGTTTTGCACAGGAAATTGTGTGTGCAAATACCTTGATTAAATTCAGCTTCCTCATGCTAAGTTCTGAAAATCTGTTGCTGGAAGAAGTAAATTTACATATAAATGTACTCCTGCTAGAAGTTAAATCCCAGTTTAGCCCTGTCAACAAAAATTAAGCTTATATATACAAAGGAGTAGTCTGATAGATTTACAATCAGGTATGATGCATATGACTTTGAATGTGATGTTAGTTACTGTTTTCTGAATAGGAAGATAATTATAAGTTGTAGACTGAAGCCTTAGGAACCTGAATGATGTTATTTAAAATTTACTAAATTGAGTTTCCCAAATTTGAGATGAAAAAGCTGCCTTTGATTAGAGAGTAGATAAGGTTATAGGAAAAAAAGGGAGAGAGACACATATGTGAAACAAAGGATCAGAACCCAAGCACTTATAATAGTTTCTTTAGAAAACAAGCTAATAGATTAAAAACTGTTATAAATTGTTTTGAAAATATGATTCTGATTACTTTGGGCATCGTCTGGTTTCATTGCATTGTTACTGAATAAGCATGCTTGAATTTGAGCAACATTAATACTTCAGAAAGTAGATATAAAAATCCATTTTTTTCTGATTTAATTATTTTTTTTTTTTACGTAAATGCAGTTCAGAAAAAAACAAACTGCTTTCATTCTGTAAGGAGATACCAAACCAAAATGGTGCTCTATTAATTGTAAATATCATAATTTTAAAACGTTTTCTTTCTTTTTTCTTCTTTTTTTTTTTTTTCTCTTTCTCTATGCTTTGATCATCTGTGAAATAATAAATAAAGTTGAGGTACAATCCTTAATTAATATACTTATATTGAGTCCGCTGTTTATAGAGAGTAGAGTATAAACAGAATAATTCACTTTGGTTCTGGAATAAAGCAGAAATTACTGAAGATTTGTCAAATTAATGTCTGAATATCGATTAGCTTTACAATATATACACACTTACTATAAGCAGACATGCAGGAACTATTTCTTTAAATATCTGAGAACAAAAAGAGTTGTTCATATAGTTATCTGGGGGTTAGTTGTGCTAGCCAGTTTCTGGCACCCAGTTTAGAAATCTGATCTCTGTAGGTGACTTTAAGTGAGTGGAGCAGAAATTGTTTCGTGTACAGGACAACTCAGATCACCTATTTACACTTTTGCTGTGAATATGTCTTTCCCAATCCCCTAGCTGCCATTTTTGTTGAAGAAATCTGTCAGGTCCTATCCCTTCAGTTGTAGGAATTACTAAAAAAGAAATGGCACTTAGATCAACCATTCACAGAAGTCATGCTAAAGGAGGAACCATCATGGAAAAGTTTTTTCTGGTTTTCACTCCATTGGTCACCTCCGTATTTTTGGATGGTGTAGATGTCCAAATGGGCAACCAGAATACCTTTTGTATCTATTTGTCCAGTTCCAAATAATCATCATTTGCAAGAGAGGCAGTCTTGTTGGTATTGTCAGACCTTTCTAAAGTTCACAAGAAAGAAGTGCAAGAGAGCCCTGTTGAGACTAGCTGGCAGAACCATTATCATGGGGAGCAATCTGAAAGGTGTGTCAAAAGAGATTCCACAGGGTCCCAGAAGAAAGTTAATGTTTAGCTAAACATCTGTCAAAATGTCTGTCAGTTTTCAAATTGGTTTGCATTTTCTGCTAAAAAGGATGCCCGTTTCTAGTCTGCTTCACAGTAATAGCTTTTGCAAATGCTGTTTTCTGATTTCATGTGGCACTCGAATGAGTTCATTGTATTGAAAACTTGGTTTCTGGTAGTTGTACTTTTGCAGTTCTGCGGTGGCCTAAATATGTAACCAAGGCAAGATTTGTTTAGGGAAGTCAAATATGTTATTGGACCAAATGACACAGTCAAAGCATAAGATAGTCATGGAAATCTTTCAAGTCTGAAGTGGGAGAAGCAATTTTGAGATCACTTTAAATTTAGCAAAACTGAGTTTCCCAGTTTGACTATGTGGATAGAAGGATTTTTTTTTTTTTTTGGTAGAGAAGACAATACAAAAATCTAAGAAATGCAGGCTTGTGGGAGAGGATATTGTTTAGCATTTGAAAAAAAAAATATCCCAGGCAGTTCCTGACAGATGTTTTGGGAAGGACCATCAATCATATGGAATTGTCACTTCCTACCTGTAGTCTGCAGTGAGGAAGAAGTATGGAGAAGTTGTTTAGAGCATAATACTCTTGACTCATGCTATGATAAAACCACCATGGAAATGATTGCTCAGTGGATTTTTTTAACAAAGAATGGTGAAAAGTCAGGGTTTTCAAGTGTTTTTGTTGTTGTTATTTTTTTTTCTTCATTATTTAGGATACCTAGACTTGCTTATCTACAACATCTACATGATTGTTTTCTTCACCATTTGACTTCCAGCTAGTAATCAAATACATACCTTTTGAAGCAGATTGGAGGCTGAAGGGAAAATATCAGTTCACCATATGATTGGATTCCCAAATTCCACTAGTGCTTTCAGTGATTCTGCGTTACAAAGCTAAACATTTCTACTAAGACTCGGGCTTATGAAAGTTGGTTCGGCCTTAGATCTCAATTCATGAAAGAGAACAGACATTATGTGGGCACTACAATCTTTCCTGCACTGTTTTGCGGCATTCTGTGATCCAATTCATGCTGACTACTTCCAGGGTGAAGAATTTGCTCTGTTGCAGAAGCTGTCCTAACTCCAAGTGTATTGGAGTTACAGGCAAAAGTAGAGTTGTGATAATTTTTTTTTGTGGCATGTGTCAAAACATAGGAAATATGACCACTGATTTAGTTTACTTTGGTACCAACCTTCTAGCACATTTTAACAACTATTGGTCAATAATGACTTGGACTGAGTTCCTGTACACTACAGGTCACGTGAAAGACTCCTTTTAAAGGTCAGGCAGGCAAATGTTAATTTGTTTCTTAGTTCTCTGTGGTTTGATTATAAGCCAAAATGAATTCTGTGGAAAGGGAAGAAAGACATTGTGATTCATTTCTGTACAGTGCTGTTAAGAGTGTAAAGATTGGACCATAGTCACACAAAGGAAAACATTATTTTTCTCAGTATTTGATTTACATACTGCATATTTTTTTCTTACACTAGCATTAGAGCCATTTGCAGCAGGTTTTATATTCTACTTTGCAAATTTACATGATATTTCATTTTGAAACAAAGCACTCTACGTATTTCCATGACAAACAAGTAGCAGCTTGTATGTATTTCCCTGAAGCAAATGGGATAACCACCATTAATATGGTAGTTACATTAATGTAAACTGGCAAATAACAGACTTTTCTTGCTTAAAAATAAAAAAGTCAATAAAATAAATAAACCTCTCAAAAACAGTAAACACTTAGGAAGAGATGATAATTTCTGATTACTGAGAAAATTAACTGGTTGAAAATAGTGTTTGAGACCTGCTAATATGGTTTATATGTAAATTAATAATGCATTTACTGATTGAAAGAATAGCTACTATATGGACAGAGATTGTCAAAATATAATTAATACTAAATATTCTTTCATCTTTATTGGACTTGGCAAGAAGCCAAATGCAAAAATGTTAATGCAGTACTTTTGTAGTAACTCTGTTTCTATGTCTTGTAAACTGTGAATATTCATGTCTTTTAATTTGGAACACATTCTTACTGCAGGCACAAACCATGTGGTATTGTTTATTTTCTCCACTTGAAGAAGTAAGTGACACATTCTACTCTGAATAGCACAGCCTGAATGTTACCTTTTTTTTTTTCTTCCCATCTTTGTGAATATGTTTGAAACATCATGATAGAAAAATTCTGAAACGTCCTTTCTGGGCAAAGGATTGTGTTGTATATTCACTGCAACCTTATTAAGCCCTCACCAGTACTTATTACATGGGCACTGCATTGCCTCTTATGTTGGGTGACCTGTCTGATGGACAAAGATTCTTATGTTAATATCTAAATCAAGATAATGGATTATTAGCATTGCTGTTTGCCTTTTATCTTATTTTCCTTCTTTATACAGAAAGAAGTGAGGCTGATTCAAACTGCTGCTATATAACAGCAGATAAAAGAGAGTTTCTATGAAATGCTAATGAAAACACTAAAAAAGAGAGCATTAATTGTGGATTTGGGTGGATGGTTACCTTGTGACTCTGTTACTATTTGATCACTAGGGATTTTGAATCAAAGTAAACTCAAGAAAAAGAGAAATTTATTATTTTAGGTGGAAGAATTATGTAAATATAATGCACTTATGGTTCAGCAAGGGCAGGGAGTGGTGTGGGGAGATTCTAAAAAGTTTATTAAACAATATGTTATTGTTGTCATGACAACCACTGTTCTTGGTATCTTGTTGAATATGAATCAAACACCAAGCTAAAGGGTAGCTCATGATAGTGGACTGTGTTTTTATTCCTCCAGTTTTGGTTATGGCATTTCATCTCCTGTGCTATTGCTCTGTAATGCATTATTGCAGCTCATCAAAAACAGAATTGTGTTGACGTGATTCTGGTGATGGTGCTGGGAGGTCATGGATGACATTTGGGGAAGTTGAGGTTTTGTTGAGAACTCTGGAGGAATTGAATTATGTAAAAGGAGGATACTTTAAATGTGTGTAATAGGCTAATCAGAACGTGAACATACACAAAATAATCTTCAGTGGAAAGGAGGTTTTTGAGTACTTTGCTTATTTTTAAATAACTGAATCAAAGGGAGACAGTGATTTCTGAAGCAGGACTCTGTTTACTTAGGCGGTGGGGGAACCTATGAAATCAAAAACTTTCAAGTATTTGAAGAAATATATTTCTTAATAATCCTGTGGGATAGAGAAATGATGCCCTGCGTCCTTTGGTGTTGTGTACCTTGGGACTTGGATGATAGCACAGCTGGCTGTAGATATGCACTGGAGAGCAGGGCAAGGGATGCTTCAAGTCTACTTTGGATTCTCTTTTACCCCAGTATAAGTCTTTAGCTTGGCAGAGTAAGAACTGGTAAGACTTGCTGACGAAAGGTAAAAGCATATGTTTTCATATGTGCATTATAATTTCCTACTTAGTACCAAAAAGTACTGTATAGATAAAAATAAATTCAAGAGTCCTGGAATATTTTTCTCCTTTCTTGAATTTTCTTTGCATTATCAAATAGCTGCATGTTTTCTAAATCCTTTTGATGAATTTCGCAAAAACAAAATTAATATAAAAAATCCTTTGAACTAAAAAAGATCTGACAGTGGCTTAGTCTTTCTAATACTGAATTTTTAATCTACTAATACTACTACAAAAAGGAATCAATGAAGGCTTTCATTATAAACCCACAAGTTTGTTTCGGTCATTCTTCCCTTTCTAGTATTATACCAGCAATTTATTTTTTTTTCCCTTGACAAATGTTTTCTAAGATAATGTTACTTGCAACACCCTGCTGCCAGTGCTGCGTCTTATATTTTTATAGGAGAAAGGAGAGATAAGAATACTTTATAGCAAGCAAATTTGGCCTTAGCAATTAATTCTAACTCTGAGTCTGCCGTCTGCCTCGTGAAAAGTGTTTATAAAACTGTCATTGCAGCCCAGTCTTGGTGTACTCCTTTTGTTTTGTTTTGTTTTGTTTTGTTTTGTTTTGTTTTATTTTATTTTATTTTATTTTATTTTATTTTATTTTATTTTATTTTTCCCCACACAGGGAAAAACTTATAAGGTGATGAAATTGCAAAATTTCTTAAAATTCGCCAGAGTTCAGATGTTGTGGCAATTTGGAACTGAATCTGCATGTTATTGCTGGATTTGAAGATGTATTTCAGCTTTTAAAAGTGATGTTAGTTTTTACAGTATATACCTAAAAAAGGAAATTGGTGAAGTTCATTCCTTTTGATTCTTAAGTGTGATGCTTTGGTTTTAGCATTTAGTTTTGTGAGAAACCATGGCTTTGAAGTTTTATTCCTTACAATGGAACTGTGAAAAAACTCAAGTGAGAAGAAGATAAGGAAGTAATTGAGGTGTCCTTCAGCTTCCTAGAACGTTTTGAACCATAAGATTACAGGATAATTCAGGTAGAAGCAAGTTACCTTGTGAGGTTTCTAGACCAGCCTTCTGCTCAGACCAGAGTGAGCCGTGTGATCAGACCAGGTTACTTACAGCTTGGTTCAGTTGCATCTTGAAACTGTCCAAGGATGGAGGCTACACAACTGCTCTGTGTGCCTTACCATCTTCATGGTATGGGAAGATTGTTATCAGGTCTCTCCTAAGGCATCTCTTCTGCCTCTTCTGCAGGCTGAACAAGTCCAGTTCCCTTAACTTCTGATCCTAGGTCAAGTGCTCCAACTCCTGCACTGAACTCACTCCAATTTATTGTCTTTCTTATATTGCTTTAGACTTAATTCTGCAACTCCCTTTCCAACAGCAATGTAAAAAGGAAGCATGTGCAGATGCAACTTACTCAGCATCTGTGCTGTCTTTACTTATTTGAAAATTGCATTTTAGACATACTTGAATTTTTACAGACTTTTCTTAACGTTGGGAAAGGTGTTCTGCAATTTAAACACTGCATTTTAAACACAAACATGCAAAATCCACTTTGGCATTCATTAAGGCAGGAAAATATTTACTAAAATAAACTCAGTCTTTCCCTCTTTCCCCCTTTCCCTCTCTTTCTCTTCTTCTCTCTTTTAAAAAGAGCTCGGAAGTAATAGATTTTATTATTATTATTATTACTATATATATATATATATATATATAAGTATCTGGTTTGCCTTAAGAAATAAGTTGAGGGTTTAAAAGAAATTTCCTGTGTTGGGTTTCACTTGCTCACCCTCCAAGAAAGTTCAGCACGTGTACTGCACATAGCATAGCATTGACCATATTGCTTTCAGCTGAGGATGTTTTATTTGATGGCAAGAGGAGGAGGTCTGTTAAGAGATACTTTCTTACAAATGGAAATAAGAATTCTGGAATTTGTAAAATGTCTGCCTGGGCTGGGGTTGTGATGGCTGACAGAATTCATGTATCTCAGAGTCTTTCTAACACTATTTCCCCAAGTTGCTCTGTCAGCAAGTTAAAGTTGGACACACATTTGTCTTGGGCTCAGCCCTGCTGCATTTGGGTGTGCAGAAAATAGTGTACCGTAACCGCAGTAGCAGTGAAACATTTAGACAATGATGGATTTTAGAGCTCAGCTCCTTGGGAGCTAGAGTTTTGTGCCTAGCCATGCCAGGGATGGCTAATTCTCAAAAACATGTTTAGGTGTTACAAAGCTTGAGTTATGACATGAGCTACTTAATAAATGAAACAACCTGAAAAAGTAGAAGGGAGCAAAGATTCACGTGTGGGAGCCCATGCAGGTTCTTGGCACAAGAGCAGAGGACCTTCTATCTAAGGGAAAGATGGAGAAAAAATTCTCCTACCTTGCATGCAAGCCTTTGGCCACAATCAAAGTTTTTGGGAGCATAACTATTGAGAACAGAGGGAGTAAGTGGGTGGCTAGTGATGGATCTCAAGATAGATCAGCATTTAAAAAATAAGACAAAGTCTGTTTTTTGCTCTGTAATAAACTGATGCAGGCAGAGTCAATGGAGTAGTAATTATGTTTGGACACATAGGTAAATGGAGGGGAAGACGTCATCTGACAAAAAAAGGATTATATTTTTTAGCAAATATTGCAGAAGATACAGGGGAAAAAAGTTTGAGTAAGCCTGGTTTGTAGAAGTATATTTTTACAGTTTGGAAATAAGAATGCTTTACAGCTCTGTCTTAAATATTATTTCATTGGTTAGGTAAACACCAGTGAAAAGTAAGAATGAATAGAAAACAATATGGCACTACATCCTGAATATGAAACCCTATGAATTCCAATGTAAGTGCTTGCTTACTATTTGCATGTTGCTAGTTACCTGCTAGTTACCTGCTCGAAAAAATGAACAGATACTGGAATGACAAAGAGGCAGCCACATTAATTTATGTGCTTGAGTTATGCATTAATCATACAAGAGCAAGGTATGAAAAAAAGAACATATATGATTAACTGCAAACAGAACAACAGCAACTTGCAAGCTGATAATTTAGACTAGTTTTATGGTTATTTGCTATGCACAGTGTTGTTATGTACTAAATAAGGGTTTTGACAGTACACCTAACAAATATCATTTGGTACTTATAATGTCTTTGCTAAGCAATATGATTATGGGACATATAAAGGTACACAGTTCTTATCCAAATTAAAGAGTCATATGGTGGTCATATTCTTGGAAAGTAAATATATAAAGCAGGTTATTTTTATAGAGCTTTCTTAGTTATATAAACAGTTTGATCAATATGGATATAAAATTAAACGCTTTCTTAATTATACACATGCTTAACTGGAATATTGCAGTTCATAGTAGATTCCTAAACTGATAGCTGGCTGTTACAGATAACAATAAATACTAAGCAGAAGGTCAGTGCAGAGGCCATGCACCACTTAAACTTTATTTGAGGGTTTCAGCAACAATCAGCAAATGTCTTCAAATGCTATTCAGCTGCACCATGTAATTAAAATGAGGACTAAAAGAATGCAAGATTTTCTTTAAGGAATGGATTCCTCCAAATTGTTGTTTCTGAGGTTCATTTCTATTATTTAGGCAGCTGTAGGAGTCATAGGCTGTGAAATCTAATCACATGTTAAAAAAAAACAAGTCTCAGGCATGATTTATTTTCCTCTGTAATAGAGCTGAGTATGAAATAAGCAAATCAGGGAAAGGCAACCAGATCAAATAGCAGACATCTGAAAATTAACAAGGGCACAGTTCTTCAGAACTTGTAATCCTCTAACAGTAGGAACCTATTTTTGCTTAACTTTTTCCTTTTAGCACTATGTTATTAGCATTGAAATGAAACGAAACAGGTCAGTATTCTGTTTAATTTTACAAACCATATGTATTATGCATTTTGACTACCTGAGCATGTGTCAAAACACTAAAGATACTAGTTGCATATGGTATAATTAAGTTATCATGGAATTTCTCAAACCAGGTGACACTTGTTTCTGAAAAGGGAAGAATATTTTTAATTTAGGAAGAAAGTTAAAGTGTAATTTTAGACTGAATGACCCTAATTATTGTCTCTGGAAAAGTACAAGGTAACATACTGTTCCTAGGTTTAAGAACAACACCTAATGTCTGCTCAGCTGTCATTTTCTTACAACTACAGGCTATTCATATGTCTAATATTTGATTATAGCAAAACAAAGAAAAAAAGAATTAAGTCAAAACGTTATTATGAGAAGTCCTGTAGAATCTACTGTAGCTATTTTCTCTGCCTAGGTATTGTATTAAGCTCAGTTTTGATTTTAGTTCTATGGATAAGGCTTTAAAATTTTACTTTAGTCTTCCTGTTTTTCCAGTACTCTGCATGTTATAGTGACTAATTATTTTGTTATAATACCATAATTTTTATTGAAGCTTCAAAATGCTTCAGAGTTCAGAAAGCATTGCAGAGAACAGTTTACCCAGAGGCAATGTTAATACTAAATTCACTGTGTGAGCAGCATTCATAGGAAGTCTGGAATTTTCAAAGTTGTAAAATCTGTGCTAGGGTCTGGCCCAAGGCTGGGCAGCATCATTAGCAGCTCTCTATTGCATTCATTGGATATTAACCCAGTCCCTGGATGACTTATATGGTTGTCATAAACCAACAGCTTCTTTACAAATGTACGCAGTGAAATGTTAAACTGAAAACATTCATGTTAATCTTACTCATGAAATTCAGTCAATGGATGAAATAATTTTATATATAAACAAGAAATAGTAAAAAAAAAAAAAAAGTCCAGAAAATCAACGTATTTAGAGGTAGTGTTTTCATATCATGAGTTAAACCCATCTTCTGTAGCTACATTAAAGACTGTAAAAATCTCACAGAAAAAAAAAAAAGCTAGGAAAAATGTATTTGTGAGATTTGAGTTTGTATGATTGCAATGGATAATTATTCACTTTTATCTCTATGGGATATATATGTACAGTATTTGTCTCGGTTTACTGAAACATTTTGATGTCTGATCAATAAGCTAACAAGAAGAAAAGCCAATCTTCAGGAATTCTGAAATTGCTTATCTTAAATATCTAATTTCAAAACTAGATGTCTATGGTCTCCATGCTTAAAGCAAGAAGTAGGACACCATTAGTATCCTGACCAAATATCACCATTCTCTTTATGAGAAGTAACTTAATATAGAACTGTAATAGATTTTCAATCTGGTATCATTCACATCCTGCAGCACAAGTAAAGAGAAATTTTATACTTCTGACATAAGGTGAACATACTATTGAAAAAGGTGCAGAGGTTAATACCAGTATTTTTTCAGCCCTGATGTCACAGTGAAAACTTCAGTGCTTTTCAACATCATCCAGTATCACATACATATGACTTCCATCTTCACTCCCTACTGCAATTTTTTTAATGAGTTGTCAGAGACAGTTGAATCAGAGTGGCTGGATTTGAATAGATGACCTGGCTTTTCAAGGAAATGTTATTTTCTAGACTCAAGTCCGAATTTTGAAATATGTTCTTTGAATGTGCCTGAAACCGAATGTGAAGGGCCATCTCTGATGGTGAAAGAGCTTTCTCTTCATACGTTTTCAGTCAGTAAGAGTGGCAGCTGATGACCATAGCAGTAGAGCTTTTCTGCACTTTGTGCACTTTCCCCTGTGAGTCTGATGGGGAATGGCAATTGATTTCACAGACAGTTATGTTACTGTTGTTACCTAGATTAAAGGGATTTAATAAGTATATACAAAATGATAAATGATTTCTCTTAGCTGTCAGTAGCTTTTGTAATAGTTTAAGGACTGAAAACATCTAGTGCTCCTAGTTAATTCCCAATTGAGTTTATTTCTGTCACTCCATAAATACATTGCCTTCTGCTAGAGTTTCCACTTCAGATTTTACTTCTAATCTTTAAGATCTCTCATGACCTTAGTCCTGCCGAGCTAAACTTTCATTTCCTCCACACATCATCCTGAGCCATGTATTTAATAGATAGTGATTTATTAATTATCTCCAAATGCAAATTGAAGATGTCAGGTGCCGGAGCCCTCATCATCTGTTCTCTAGGGCTTGAAATTCTCTGCCCATTGGTATTAGATCAACAGTTCTGTGACTGTGTTGAAAAACTGGATGAGTATACAACAGATACCTCAAGCATTTCAGGCAGTTTCACTGAACCGCGAAGCCTCTTCTGTTGCTGCATTTTTTTCTCTTTGTACAATGCCTTACAATTCTCATCATGAAAGGTACTTTACAAATGCATGTTGAATTGTTAAATACTGAGCCAATTTGTAAAACATCTTGATAATATTTTAAACCTGAATTAGGTTATTACCTTGATTGCATTTGACTAATGTGCCAGCTCATTAGGATGGTGGCATACACAAAGCAAGCATATTATGGTAAAGAATGAATGAAATCTTACTCCCATCTTTTAGAAAGGCATCATGTGCAGGAAGAAGAAATAATTAAGTCAGAATAAAAGCATTTAAGTTATTGTAAAATTGTTGTCTTCTATAGTTCAATATAAAGAATTTAAATTAAAAAAAAATAAACTTACATATTCCAAAAAAACTCCAAAACCTTTCTTCCCTCTTCTTCCCTTCTACCCTACCTCAGAAAACAAACCAAACTTTATTTTTTATTACTGTTACCAAGACGCCTAGTAACACTTGCTAATCTCAAATGTCAAGTTTCACTATGAATTAGCAGATATAATGTGTGACATGAACGCTGTGAATTTTAAAGAATAAAGGGGATGTGTGTTCTCCCTGGAGAATTCCATCACAGGGGTGCTTTTGAAATAGCAAAGTAAAGAAAATCTGGAACTTCAAGCTTGTTAGCTATTGGTAGCTTAGTAGCTATTTTATGGGTGATATTTTCATGAGGGCCAGAAGAACCACAGTGGACACAAAGGTCAAATGAAGTAGAAGAGTGGTTGACTAAAAAAAGAGACACTAGATGTTTCTAAATCCTTAAGTCATTATATTTTGTAGTCCTTAGTACTCTAGCCTCCTCTGGATTATAGATGATACCACGCTACTCTATTGTCACATGGTTTGACATAAGAGAAGGCAATTGAATTCTTTTCCAAAATAAAATTAATTAAGAAATTGTTGATTACACATGTAAATGTGTACACAGGAAAAAGGCTTGTTTCAGAGTTGAACAAGTAAATGGGAAAGGACTGCTGGTCTATATACCTCCCTTTTCTTTCAGCTCAGTGTAAGAGAAGGAGAGGCTGAGATGCTTTGTAGGTGATTTGATGTTATAGCAGTGTCAAGCTTCACCTTCTTGTGGCTTTCTGAATTTAGTGTCTCCTAGTGCAACAGAAAGCAATGGAAGAATCATGGTATGAAAATGTGTTAGGAACATAGTGTGTGGTGGTAGTGTTCCCTGGTGGTAATGCCCATCTGCCATGTCCTTCCTTAATTAATTGATATTCCTCTTATGTCTTCAGTATAGGAAGGTCTTATCGTTGTACTAGAAAATTCAAATTAACATTTCCATATTTTTTCCATAGTTTTTTGATGTTAGAATGCAGATATGCATTGCCTTACATTGATAAACTTAACTAATGTTAAGTGATATTCTCCTTTGATATTAAAGATGTGGGTTAAGGTGCAGTTCAGACAAATTCAGATGTGGGTAAAAATATGTAAATTCAAGTCAAGTTTGTTCTTGCAGAGGGTGGTATCAGTAGTATAACCTAATGAGTTTAATCCTGCACTGCTAGTATTTAATCATGTCATGTTCTGCTGTTCATCGTTAGTTAATATATGTCACAGTCTAATGAAAGTGTCAAGGTTAAAAATATATCGGTAGTACATTGTACAGAATGGTTCTTGGTTCTGGTGTAAGTTCATTATCCTTTTTTTTAACACACACACACACATGCTTTGTTCTCTTTTTTTGTGTTTCAGGTCAAAATGTTGGTAGCTTTTTTTTTTCTTTCTTTCTTTCTTTTTTTTTTCTCCTTCCGCTTACATAATATTTGTGATTCTTTTGTTTTACTTGACAAGAGAAAATAAAACTTTTAAGAATCTTGTACTGTTACTGGGCTACACCAGGGTGACTTTGTTTGGCATAAAGGAAAAGATTGTAACAGTTCTCCCCAGAACTACACTAAGAAACCCTTGATTATACTTGTATACACTGCAAAAGGAGGAGGTGATTTTTCAGAGTTCAGTGAGTAAACGGGGAAGAGCTGCTGATGCCCATACCTCATATTCCTTTGTGTGTGAGAGGAGGAGGAGAAAGGATACACAAAGACAAAAGAGGGGCTTCAAGTAGTGTATGTTTTAAGGCATTATTTGATAGAGATCTATACCAAATACAGAAGCTCCTTGGTGGGTTAGTTAGCAAGCTCCAAAGCTTTCAAAGCTTCTTTTTCAGCAGTGAAACTAATTCTGTTTGGGAAGTGATGTATTGGCTCCTCTGAAGTCACTTGGATGGTTCGGCCTGTGTAATGGCCTCACACCTTTAAGAATCATAAATTCTGCTGTTCTCTAAGGTAGGTCTGGGAGCAGGGAAGCTACTGTGGAACTCTGAAGTGCAGAGTGCACAACTGTGTGTTTTAACTTAAACTGATGCCTCAATTACTGTTCCTATTTACAGATGTTTTAACAGTTACACAATAAGTAAACTAACTTGCTGTTCTGCAGAATATCACTAGACAAATTTGATGAGAAGAGTTGATTAATGTTTGCCTTCATTTGGGAGCTTAGTCACATGTAACAAAAATAAGGACCTGATTCTAAGACGGAGATAATTTCAACTCCTCCAGGCTTCAAATAGTTGACAGTGTTCAGAACCTGTCCCAGACTTGACAGGACCAGGGTAATGCAAGGGTTGATTGCTATGAGAATGTTAGATTGAAAGGGGGTTAAAAATCTGTTAATTCGACTTAAATTTGATTCTAAAAAAAAAATGAAAGGTTATTTTATTTATTTATTTATTTATTTATTTGTGAAGCCACCAGACTTGAATTGCTGTCGTTCCAGTACTTTGATCCTTTTGAATGTTTAAACTCTGAAGTATTTTTAGTACACTTGATAAAGTAATTATTTAAGAAATTCTTCTTTTGTCTTATATTCATAGCATTTCACTGTGTATTCTGTACAATGAGCTTTTTAACATCCAGTTAACGCAAGTGTAGCAACAAGAAACAAGTGTAGCAACAAGAAATATGAACAACCTTGATGCTGTCAATATCCTTATCAAGTCTATAAATTAACTGATCTACTGCTGGATTCTCCATGACTTCATTTTTTCACCCTCACATTAAATGAAGGAAAAACAATTACTGTCAGTGTACAAGTACTCCCCATCCTGTGTCACATCAAAGAGCTCTGCTGATTAAATAAAATTACATCCTCCTCACAGTTTCATAGTTCAAATGCCACAATTTTTGCCTGACAGCACTACCTGTTCATTAATCATTTTTTCTTTTCTTCCCCCCATTATTTTTCTTGCAGATGACTTATATTTATGGCTGGCAAATGTTTCATTGCTAAACTAGGGAATTCAGTGCTTGTATTCTGGTATGCAGGTTGAACTGTCCTCAATATGCAGCTTAACTGCTTAAGACAATTCACACGTTCCTAGGCATACAGAAGCCAGGTCTTTACTGCAGAAACAAGCATAGCAAAGCCACAGGACTGCTTTTGCACTGTAGAATGATTTTAAATGCTGTAGATGGGTTTCATGGTGCCCAAGAAAGTTGAGAAGGTGATGCATGAAATCTTTCTTCTCCTATTGATACCTGATACAATCATTTCACCTTCAAGAGGTGCCAGATTTTGGACCATCATTCAACTCATAAATATGAGTTCCAGACAAGGATTACCATAACAACTCAAATGATTGCTCTGTTGCATTCAGCTCTGGGACCCCCAGCACAAAAAGAACATGGACCTGTTAGAGCGGGTCCAGAGCAAGGCCATGGAGGTGATCAGAGGGCTGGAGCACCTCTCCTATGAAGACAGGCTGAGCGAGTTCAGGTTGTTCAGCCTGGAGAGGAGAAGGCTCCAGGGAGACCTTATAGCAGCCTTCCAGTACATAAAGGGGGTTTACAGGAAAGATGGGAAGAGACTCTTTACCAAGGTGTATAGTGCTAGAACAAGTGGTAATGGTTTTAAACTAGAAAAATAGTTAAACTAGATTTAGGTTAGCTATAAGGTAGAAGTTCTTTACTCAGAGGGCATTGAGGCACTGGAATAGGTTGCCCAGAGAAGCTGTGAATGGCCCATCCCTGGAGGTGTTTAAGACCAAGTTGGATGAGGCCCTGGGCAACCTGATTTAGTGGGTGCCATCCCTACCCACAGCAGTGGGGTTGGAACTAGATGGTCTTTAAAGTCCCTTCCAACCCAAACAATTCTATGATTCTGTTGAAGAACTAGTGGGGACTCTGGTGTCAGATGGTCACCTCATCTGTAACTAGTGACCAGAGATTGCAGGATGCCTTTCTTACACTTCTGACAGTCTTTGGGAAAGGCCAATTACTTTAGTTTTGTGCTTGTTGTTTGTAATTCTTACTATGAATACAATGATCCTCCTTATTTTTGAAGATCTGTTAATATTGATTTCAGGTTAGCTAAATATATGACTACGTACAAACTATAGAAGTCTGATCACCAGACTCAAGCAACACAAGAAAAGGATATATTTAATGTATGATTTCACTTCTTAATGAACAAAAGCATCTTTAACACACTATTTTACATGTATGTACTTTCCTCTTTTTTTTTTTTTTCCTTTACCTGAGCTTCATTGGCCAGGACAGATATATAGTAAGACAAAGTCTGACAGCAAATTTATTTTCAGTTTTCACCATATCTTATTCTCATTTCTGTGGTCTGAACTCAGAAGAGTTTCTTACTAAAAACAAATCAATCAAGATACCTCTCTTTTCAGTTTTTTATAATCTTGATATTTCTATTAGATTTTTTCCTGGAATAGTGGCTGTGAGCAGTTGCCACTATGTGAAAAATTCTTCAGTATGTAGACACTTCCTGGCTTGTGTTCCAGAAGATACAGGAGATCCTGTTGCTTGTGTTTACAGGATGTCACAAAAGCAGCATGATAAAGCAGGTGTCCCTTTTTTTGACCAAACAATAAAACTAAATAAAATATTGACAGAAAACTTATATTCACAAAGAAGACAAAAGAGACAACATTAAGTAAGTCAGCATCACATGGCATCAGTCTCTACCAGCATGTTCAAACCAGTTTCTGCAATCTGCCATGTTCAGAGTGATTAGCCTCATTGCTGTTGTTCACATGGGGTTCACCTACATTTGTGATCCCTAAGGTCTGAAGAAGATGGTAAATACCCCCCCCCCCAATGATACCCGAAGTTTTTGACTTCCTGAGCATCAGTTATGTATTATTATGCATTTGCACAGGTAATGGCTGATAGTTGGAGTGGCTGGTTCTTCTTATAGACAACTACTTGAAGAAATGGAGATCAGAAAGCATGTTTTCACTACTCTTTATATACGTGTGGACATAGCTTTGATTGTTTTTTATTAGAGCAAAATAGGAGCTGTATTAGACAATTAGTGGAAAAAAATCAATGTGGTTATCCTAAGACCCTCCAAAGATATGATGAGTTTGAAATCTGAAGATCTACGTCACATATATATTTTTTTAAGATTGAAACTCAAAAATTACAATGGTGTTTTTTTTACTACTTGTGTGCTTTTAATTCCATAGCTAAAATACATTTTCCCTCACATTCCTTTTCTCTCATGGGTATTCCCATAAAGTGAAAATGGATTGCATACAGGTGTAAACATAAGACCACCTGTGAACTTTTGAATAACTGAACAATTTAAAAATCTAAATATGATTATTTCAGTATTCAGAAGAATGTCATCATATTGAGATTTCTAAAATACCAAAGATAGGAAACTGAGAAAGCAAGAAGTAGGTGAAGGACAATTGTTGGATCTGCACAAACATAGGATATCTTTCTCAGTATCCACTTAATACATCCAGGATTCAAGCATTTCACGAAATGTGGTGGTACACTTCTGTATTGTGATAACATGGAACTACATTTGTAGGATAGTGGTTTTTACTTTTTCTGTGTATTATATAGATGCCAATTATTTTATCATTTTGCTTTAGTGAATGGAAAACTTAAGAATGCCAAGAACATAAGCTGAACTGTTTGTATGTTCCTCTTGGTCTAATGCACTGTACACCTACAGTTTCATTTTACAGCCAATATTGTCATATTTTACTTGTTTTATGTTTAGCTTTCTCTCAGTTTCTATTCTGGATATAAGACAATAAATATAAGAGAATAAAAAAAATATTTATTTTCCTTAGGGACAATTGATGAGTTATGTGGAGAAAGTGACTCCTGGGCTGTGGTTCCATGATCACTGCTTTAGCACTGTGTACCACCCTACCACCTGGTGGTACAGCTTGGACCCCTCCTAGACATGCATGCATCATCACCTTTCTGTTAAATTACATAGAAACTTCCCTTGGGGGTTTTACTTTTATTTTTTTGTATTTTATTTTTTTTACCAGATTTTGGCTGACTATGGGAGAACAGACAATAGCATAAAAGGCTGCGAGTACCTCCATACATCATGGGTGTTTTTGGCGAGTATGAAACAAATTCATAGTTTTGAACAAGTATGAAAGAACAGTGGAGCTTACAGCAGATAGTTTGTGCCTTTCGGTACTTGGAGCTCCAAAACTGGATTTAATTTGTTGTCAAACAACAGTCTGTGACAGAAAAACAGTATTGCTTAAAAGAAATTAATCATCTGTAAATGTTTCAAATACTAGGAAGAATAACTGGGCGCATATGTTTCTTATTTCAGCCTGGAATGATTTTCCCCCTGTACAATTAGATGAACCAAAAAAAAAAAAGAATAAATAAATATATATATATAGTGGAAATACAAGCTCACTGTAATGTAAAGCTACCATCGTAGTCTCTGTAAACAGCAAACGAA
The DNA here is from genome assembly GCF_964211835.1 of Anser anser. NCBI lineage: Eukaryota > Metazoa > Chordata > Aves > Anseriformes > Anatidae > Anser > Anser anser. The sequence goes on from NC_139720.1 coordinate 89,119,857, forward strand.
GTGTGAAGGATTAGTCTGAACCCCAACAGACACTTATTATGAAGAGGTGACAAAAATGAAGCATTGGGTAAAAACGTTGAGAAACATTTATTAAAGCATTGCTGTTGTGCCACCATAGTTTTAGAACAATTTAGCAGATGTGTTTGTCATCTCCTCGATTTTTCTTCCCAGTCCCTGGGAATGTGCTAATTTTGTATGTATTCTCCTCTCACCTTCTTCCTGTTTTGAAAGCAAAATAGACTTTGGAAGAGGGTTGCCGTGACTGCATTATTATGGAATTCCTAGCTAAAAAGAAGCACAATTGCCTCGTCTGGCATAATGAAAGACAACTTTGGGCTTCTGACCAGTTAGAGACAAGAGGGATCAGCCCAAAACCAGAACTATTTGACCAATTGTATATAAGGTTGCAGTATAAATGCATGTAGGTGTTAAATTGGAACAGATGCACACAACGAAGGGAAAGTTCCTTGAGACAGTATGCTTTAATTTTAAAAGATAAATATAACCTTTCATTCCCCGCCCCCCTGCAATTTACAGGGAACAAAAGCTATGTACAAACTGTAGGTGTGGTGTGAAAAGCCACTAAGTATATATAATATAATATCTGCTCTGAATATGTGGTAGATTCATTGAATACTGCTAAAAAATTGTATTCTAAATACTGAATTGCATAGAACAAGAGAGTTTTTTAAAATTGAGATTGATGTTTGGTAGCTATGTTTTAATATATTCTTTCTACTTTAAGTGCTGTATATATATAAATTTTGTGTCTTCTCTAGTGCAAGACAGCCAGAGGTATGTGATATCTGCCTCTTCAAATTACTATAAGCAACATTACTTTGAATGGTAGGAGTGATAAGCCACTCATTTTTAGATTTTCTAGGTTCAGATTTCGTTCTTTTAATGCTTCTTTTCTGACACCTCTAGTACTAATGTCATCAGATAAACTGTTTTCTGCATCAAACTGAAATACACTCATATTGCTATATAAAAAGAACACTTTTTCTATATGTATAAATGATTTCCAAATGAGTTACTTAACACGTTTAAAAATTTTGTTGAAAATATAAACACACGTTATGAAGGTTCTTTAAGATCCTTTGGACTTGAAATTGCCCTTGTGCTTTACCAGCCTTCTATTTGGCCAGTCATCCTTTCTATCTGAAGAGGAACTTTTTTTTTTTTAATTTATTATTTTTTTAACCTTTGCTAAGGCGTGATGGTAATGTGTAAGTTATTAGAAAGTTATCATTGTGTATTTTTGAGGTGTTGATCTTAGAGGCCTAGAAGATACTCTGAACACAAAGTAGCATCCTTCTCTTTTGTAATGTCAAAACCACAGCTTTTAGCCTAGCTTTGTTGCAATTACAGTCAGATACCTAATCAGCCATCACTGCAGTATGTGTTTGGCACACACAGTCGGGGAGATAACACTTCTCCTTGTGTACAAGCCAGTCTCAGTACCACGCACGTAGAAGAGCAGGCACTCTCAGCAGTGAATGCTGAAGCATTTCATCTCAATTCAGTTGTATTCTCTGAGACCTAAATCTGCTGCTACAGAGTCAGATGTCATTTCTGACAGTGACAGAAATGATGTGTGTATTTCTTGACAATGACAATGAGGGGAAGAACAGATGGATTTATTCAACTTGACAAGCATATTCTTTGACATAGAAGGTGTCTGGGACTAAGGATCAAATGCCCGTCAGTGTGTGCTAGAGCCTTTGCTTTACTTCCACCTATTCACATGTTTAGAGTCAAATCCTGAGCATTCTGCATTTTTCATTTCCTGAATAACATGTGTGAAATTCATAGTTATTGGCAAGAAGTTTAAGTGACTGTGCTGTATGTTGAGTAATCAAGTGCTGAAGGCAGTGCATTATTCCATGTTTTATTATTATTATTAATAATTGATATTATTTTATGGTAACGGTAGAAATAAATTCAAAATGCTCAGGAGCAAATTCACAAACATCTTTTATTTTCTGGAACAGATCAATAATTTAGCAACTTGCTCTGTGATTTGCATGGTACCAGATGATCCACTGGGACGGTCTATCCTATGCAGTGAATATCCTGTGTAGGGCCTGTAGGGAAAAAAAAGCGGTCATGTTGTGTGATAATATCTATGTTTGTGTGTTACCTGTATATCATAGAACAAAATTAGAGGTACAGAAACAATGTAAATGCTGATGTTTCATAACTGCTGAATGTTTGGCTTTACAACATTGGCATGTTCTTTCTCTTATGCACTATTCTATACACTATCATTAACACAGCACTTTTTAATGCTAGCTTTTTACTTCTGAACTGCATTGGTGTTCTCTTTATATTGCCATTATGTTTCTTGCCCCAGAAAAATTAAATAGACATTTGACTTTTTTTTTTTTTCCAGTTTCTGAAGCTCAGAAACAGTGCTTTGATGTTTAACATGGTCATTATTGTGTTCAGCTCAATTCTGGCAAAAGTCTTGCTGTCTCTTATTTGGAACTTACTGTCTGTATATGGGGTCTTCAAGCCTCAGATGACTGAAGTGTCTAGGAAGAGTTAAGAAGGGGTTGGCTAATATACCCATCTGTGACTAACTAGGTGGTTAGAAGTAGTGTTTTTTATCTGCTCCCTTGCCTATCACTACCATAGCTCCTTATTCTTCCAGAAAATTGGAAGAGAGGGTTGAGAAGTTGTTTTGAAGCAATGGGAGAATTCATGTAGGAATTCTGACATGATTGAACAGATTAACGAAAATCAAGGGGAAAAAAATAAAACAAAACAAAACATAAATATTAAGGGACAAGAGAGAGCAGCTTCCTGTGACTGGAGGTAGGGCTATAGAGGACTGTGTGTACAGACATGCATTCCTCTTCTCTCCTAGAGTTAAAGAGATGTCCCTAAAACTTAAAGGGGAAGGACCTAAGCTAGACAGCAGGCCTTCTGCTGATTTTGGAAGGGAAGTCATAATTTCTCTCTGTATGTTTTAAATGTTAAAAAAAAAAAAAAAAAAAAAAAAAGTTTTGTGAGTGATGTCTTCTGTGAGGAAAATCTCTCTTTCTCAGACTTGAGACTAAGTTAGTTGTTTTGTTTTTTTCTGGGAAAGAGGGGGAAAAAAACAAAGACAAACTGTATGAGAAAACTGAGGAAACAAAACAACAACAACAACAACAACAAAAAAGCAGTGAATAATTCTGCTAGGTCTTGGGTTAATCTAAATCTGGAAAGAGTTTACTGGAACTGAGATCTAGGTGTGAAAGTGTGAGAAAGCAGAAGTGGTATCATGGATCAATGGAAGATAATTGTTCAGTGTTTTTTATTTCAAAGTGTATATTTTGGAAGATCATTTACTACAGTTACCTATAAAATAATTAGGATGGCAAGAAATATTTAAACAGAGTATAAAAATGAGCATAGCCACACTTAATTGCTGTGAATCAAAATGGATCTGAGAAGAATTAATTACATGGACCGGAGTCTGAGTTAGTTGATACCCACAATATACTAGTATCACAGAATCATTAAGGTTGGAAGGGACCTCCTGTGATCATGTAGTCCAACCTCCCTGATAAAGCAGAATAAGCGGGAGCAGGTTGCTCAGGACTGTGAATATCTCCTGGATAATATCTCCACAACCTCCCTGGGCAACCTGTTCAATTTTTTAACTAACTTCGCAATGGAAGTATTTTCTTGTGTTCAGATAAAATTTCATGTATTTGAATGTGTGCTTGTTGCCTCCTCACCTGGAGCTGGGTGCTAGTCTTGTCTCTCTTTTCATTCACTCCCCTCGTTAATACTCAGGAATAAGATCCCCTGACCCTTCTTTTCTCCATCCTAACTCATTCGATCCTCCTATAACAGGTACTTCAGACCCTTCATCATTGTGGCCCTGCACTGGAGTTGCTCTAGTAATTCAGTGCCTTTCTTGGGCTCAGTAGTCCAGATGTGGCCTCAGAAGTGTAAAGCAGAAGGGAAGGATCACTTTCCTCGACCTCTTCCTAACAGAGGCCTAGATGCTGTTGGCCTTTTTTGCTGTGAGAGTGCATTCTCTCTCAAGTTAATTTAAATTTTGGCTCTTTTTTTCATTTTTCTTTTGTTTGCTGTCCAGCTTAAATTTGACTTTGTAGTAGCTGAGCAGAAGGACTACAGAAGCCTTCCCTCAAATCTAAGCAAGAAATTAAATAAAGATTGACGGTGGAGAAGGATGAGAACTTTTCATTATTCCAAAACCAATCTTGTCAGTAAGAAAAGTAGGCCTCGGAAGGAATCATATGTTCCCAAGATGAGTAACAAAAACTTCCTCTGGTACCTTTTCTAAGACTCTTGAGCTCTATGTGACAGCCCTTATATATAGATAAATACTTTACCTGTTTTCTCTTTATTTGTGTAAAACTTGTAAGCTCCATAGTATAAAAGCTGTCTTGTACTAAGTGTATATACATTGCCTAGCACTGAAGCATTTCTCATTACAAATGACCTACAATTTGTAGGATAGGTACAAGTGTATGGTGTATTTTATGATCTCCTTCAGTTTTAGAACAGCCTAGATGTTGCATTAAGGGGTGTAGCCGATTAACTGTTATGGGTCCGGTCGGATTCAGGGTACTGAACTATCACAATCACAGATTCACCAATAACGCATTAACCGATATGGGTCTGGTCAGATTCAGAGCACTGAACTACCACAGTCACGGATTCACCAATAACATATAACCGTCCTTACTCTAGTCATGTTCAATGAGAATTATCACGGCTAGGAACAATGCAGTTAAGTGCAATTTATTACAGCAACAGGTACACAGGTTCTTTGGATTGCCGGCGATAATTTACTGTCAGCAAAAGCAAGCTAGCATGCATGAAATACACAGGTGTGCAGCCTGGAAATTAACGCGTTAAAAGGCACAAAGACTCTATAGAGATTTCTAAGTTTCCATGGAGACACACAGTATAACCAAGTGTTCAAATCTCACCCAAAGCCATCCCAATTGGGGGGGGGGAAGAGAGGCTCAGCATGTCGACTGATCCCAGGAGTCAGGAGGTCCTAGAATGGTGTATTCCCTCGGGATGGTATCTCCCCTGACGGTAGTATCTTCCCTGACATCCCTTCTCTCTTAGGCCAATTTATATTATTTTCTGTCTTTTAGGTGGAGCTTGAGTGACTCTAGTCAAGTATATCTTAGTTATCATTGGTGAAAAGTTTTCCCGTCTCTGTTTACAGGTATAGGCTCCAAGAAATTCAGAACGTGTGCTCAGTGAGGGGTGGTCGCACCTTGGAGGTGGGTGGCTTTTGGGATGGAGGTGTGTTTTGGTATTATAATGAGTAAACGTACAGTAGAGTACAGCATTTGTCAAAACATGACAGGTCATTGGCTCAGGGTAGCAAAAAGTGTGGCTTATCAGTCTCGGTGTGCACAAGAACAATCGAGTCCCCACCTGGTCACAGAGCCTAACTGTGGTGTCTCCACTCCACTCTACGCTCCGTATTGTTCCTTAGAGCCAGCACACCAGGTTCCCCCAGTGTGATAGCATCTAAGGTTGGAAGCCTAGGGAACACTCAGGTAATGCAGCTATGCCCTACCCTGAAAGCCTTTTCAATGCTGTACATTTTCTTTAAAATGTGAATATTAGTTTTATTTTACCACACTAGAAACCACTGGGACTGCAAAAAATCTTATGAAAGAAAACTTTCAAGGAAGCACAACTTTTCAACTTCCAAACAATCTGGCCTGGAGTTTTAATGTGATTTTGTAAACTGTTCATGTTCTGAAAATGTATTTTAATCACATTCCTTCTTGCTTTCCTAAAATCCTCTGTTAAGTCCATTTTCATTTCTGAGTAGGCCATACAAGGATTAGATGCAATTTTCTTACTGTGCTTTAACTCTGCGTTGCATGTTTGAAGCAGAAGCATGACAAATGGTTGAAATCAAAAGTTCCTCTGAAAAGGAAATACTTTTATTTAAAAAAATAAATAAATCTTTCTGCATGCATATGAGTTCTTGTTTTATCTTATTATAACAATAACCGAAGACGTATACTTATATCTGTAAAGGACAACAGCTTTGTCATCCTATTACAATCATGACTGAAATACTGTGTCAAGGTTTTCAGTATTTGAGAAAATGTCACCTATAAAAAATGTTTCTGTAGGCAAATATTAGTAAGATATTAAGCCAGTCTTGTCAGACAGAACAAGAGTGTGATGTTTGCTAGTTTCTAAAGTCATAAGGTCATCAAGCAGAACTCTGAAAGATGCTGTATTTCTTCTTTTCATTATCACAAAGTTGCTTTTTTCCAGTGAATTCTAATTCCTTTTTGTATTAACTGATGTATTTCTTTTGTAAGAACAGTCAGGTAAGCGGTAGTAGATTTGCTTTCGAACAAGGAGAAAATATCATTGACCAAGTTGATGCCTCATTTTGAGGTTTGTCCTGTTTTAAATCTTGAAATGGCCACTTTTTCCATATGTCTTACTGAACCTGTGGTGTTGGGTAAGTACAGGAAATTTAAATCACATGAAGTTACCAAGCTACTAAACAATGAACCTCAGCAACCCTTTTATTATTTTACCCCAAAGTTCCTGTTTTTTATGAGCAACAGTTTAGGATATAATTTTGTTGATTAAACAAAGACCAATTAAAATCTCCTCGGCCACCAAATAATTAATGGATATAATGGCTTAATATTGTCCCCTTAAGATTTTATCATGAAATATGTTTTATTAATCCACCCTTTGGTCAGCTTCATCACTGGTGGCTTATCAACAGTGGTGGTGTTTTGAGTTTCCAGGCATATTAGTCTAGTATCTAAATCCAGTATTTGGAATCATATGAATGAGAATGAGCTTGTACTTTTGTTGTGGTATGGTTATTGGGATAAAAGACACACTTATACATTAACATTGTCTGTAGCTTAAAAGTATTTTCAATTCTTTCTGCACATATTCAGAGGTTCATGAAGAGATGCAGGTGTCGCTTGGATGATTGTAAAATATCGTTTGCACAAAAATGACCACTAAGAGTTATATTTACCATCTTGCAATTTACCTAATTACAATTAAATTTTAATAACAGAGTATTACTTTCATTTGATGATTTCCTCCCTCCAGCCTCTTTCTTCCTTTATTTTTGTTGTACAGCAGTGCATGCTGTTGACTCCACTTTGGGAAGATATAATTATCATTCACTATCTGTTCTAAATAGGACTCAGTCTCAGCTTTCACTTTTTTTTTTTTTTCTCAGAAAGTTATGCATATGTCAAAAAGTAGCATTTGCCCATGTATGCATTACTGCTGAAGTGCAGTATCTGTAGTACAGTAATCTTCAAATACTTTGAGAAATGATTGATTCTTCTGCAATTCACTAGCTTTAGTATGAATGTATTATGTATTATCTTTCTCCTTCAGAATACAGTACTGTGGCTTTTCAGATCGGAGATCTCATGCTTTGTGCATATTCTTTAGCATTCTCTCACCTCTAATCTTACAATATATTCTATTTCCCACATAGAGAGCTGATTTATTATTATTATTATTTTTTTCTCATACATACATAGATACACCTTTCGGTCCTGAAAAGGGAATAATACTGAATTAATGACACTAATTAGTGAGCTATTTCTATTTTCCATGCCAACACAAATGGATGGTAATGCAGATACATCCTTACATATCAGTGTAATTTTTCAAAACATTCATTTCCTTTTTCGCACCTGAGCAGTTGCACGAGCACGCAGTGAATGAACTTTGAATGAACTGAATTGGGATTCAGTTGTTAATACCAACAAAAATGCGTGTTTAGATATTCCACATGCAACATTTTGTACTAACAGATCACGCTTCTCAAGCTTTCATATTCATATTTTTTTCCATTAAACTGGTAAAAATGAATAATGTGTCAAACAATAGCTTATATAATGTTTACTGCTAATTTAAAAGATTTCAGACTGTATTGTCTTTTGCACCAGCCAGAAGTCTATATCATTTTAAACAGCAGACACTTTGCCCCATCTCAAGACTGTAATGTGTGATTATAAAAATTGTATCTTTTTTTTTTTTTCTTTAGTATCTGCTACTCTCATGGTTAGTGTAGTCAGAAAAATGAATTCATTGCCTCCTAAGTTTATATTCATTAAGTTTCTGTTCAGGCAACCAACTCTGCTGTCTGTTTAAGGCTTCTTAGTGTCAATTGCTATAATATAAGTTGCGTACATGAGCTGTGTTGATAGGGCCATAGTTATCAGAGTGATTTTTAGGTCTGTAGATGATGGAATTAACATTAGGACTTCAATAAATTCAATTATGAAGTGACATAATAGATGCTGGGCAGCAAGATGACAGAGATGTGATATGTAATGAATCATGTTAGTCTTGTCCTGCAGTGGGTTAGTGAAACATCCTATTATCTGTGGGCCAGAGTTTGTGTTAATGTTCAGTACTTAGAGCTTCTCCCTGCAGTACATGGCTTATAAGTGTTGATTACTTGAAATGCAATTCTTAAAGCAGATAATGAGGCAACTACTTCTTAAACTACAATCAGATGTCTACATGTACTGTGTATGAAGATAGGTAATGGACATATCCAGTCTCTTAGATTAGCAGAATTGCTGAACTCCTATATTTCAAGAAGACAAGTCAGGATGTGGAGGTAAGGAAAGACTGCTAAAGGGGAACTGAAAAGGAGGAGGGGTCTAAAAGCTGAAATTAAATAAGTAAACAAATCTGTGTTAATTGCTGAATTGAGTCTGTGTAGTGCTTTCATATTTTAAGTATGATTAAACAATGAAAATGGAATCAGCGCTTTGAATTTTAAACTTTTTTTAGTAGTAGGGAGTTACCAATAAGCATGAACACATGTAAATTCTTGCACTGGTAGTCAAACTACCCACTTTTGAATCCTTTAGACATATAATTTTCCCTTTTCCCCAGCCAGGGAGGTACATGTTTTGCCTTTACTACATCAGCAGCTCAAGCTTCTGTTACTACTTGTGATTCAAAGGACTAAAGGTCAGACCTGCCATTGCTTGTGTAGTTAATAGAAAGAAGTAGGTGCCTCTGGTAGAGAAGAGCTGGGAAGTGCAGTAATGGGAGGACAAGTAGGAAAGGGTTTCCAGATACCTTAGATGTCTAAAATAGAACCTCTGTATAATCTTAATGTATAACAAAAATATTATAGTTGTAATCAAACTATGTGCATTTTTATAGTCTTAAATTTCTGATGCTTACTTTAGTGATATACCAGGAAATATTTTCCATATGATAAATATTATCTATGGTGCATTTCTTACTTTTAGAGTAAGTGCAGTGTGCTTTTAGGGGAGCAATGAGCTATTTAAAGTCTTGTCTTTTCTGAAGAAGGTGTTTTGTTGTTGTTGTTGTTTTCTCCTTACATGTGCAGCTATCTCTTTTGGAAATGCTGTGTTTTTGAGAGAAAGGGCATGAAAAGTTGTGCCGTTGTGTGCATGGAAGAGAAGATGAGACAAAGAAAAGTTGTGCTGGTATATGCACAGAAGAGGAGACATACTGAAGCAGAATTTTGCTAGCAAATAAGCTCTGGTGATTTAGCAGTTCTTGGAACTAGTTCATTAGTTCCAATAAATAACTAAATAAATAAAACATAAGAAACAAACACAAAAAAACAAACACATTGTTTGCATAGTCCTATGTTTTATCTGCTGTTCTTCTTGTGCACTGCACTACAAAGAAGTGCTGCAGAATAATTGTATGACTGGTGAAGTCAGATACCTTTAGTCACCACAGCAAGCTATAATGGAGCTGCACCCAATTACAGTAATATGGATAATACTGACTCTGGTGTTTCAAGGCCTGGAGTTCTCAAATCTCAAATATCATGGGGTTATATTTTTGTTCCAAGGTTTTCTACTGTCAATCCATTAACCTAAATGTAGTCATTAAAAGCAGGATACTGCAAAAGTTATATCTAAGGAATCTTTCTCTTTTATCACGTGAAATTAAACAACAACAACAAAACAAACAAACAAACACAGTAATAGAGAAAAGTTATAGACCTCTGTAGGAACCAACTGGCTATTCTCACTGTCTTCTAGGCAGGAGACAAAAGCGGGGAAATTGATTTAAATTTTGTTTCTGATTCTGAAAGGGAGATGGAGAGAGTGGTGAATTGTATTTCTGACATACTCATACTAAAAGCTTTACAGGTCAGTGAATGCAGGTCCATGTAGTGTGGATATAAGTTAGAATATTCTGAAAATGCTGAAAATGTTGTGTGAACTAGTTAACTCATGTTGTTTGCTGTGTCCAGGTTAAAAGCATAAGGACTTGCTCAGAAATTTGTATGAGGGGCAGTGAAATAAGAGCAACCTGACAAAAACCAGGTCTTACTCATAATCCTGCTGACTTTTTCCTTACATCAAAACTGGAGGGGAAAGAGCAACAGCACCTGTTCCTTCCTGTCTTCCTTGCTCCTTTCAACTCCAGATCTCAGTCTAGATGTGTGTGTGAGAGATGAGCTAGCCGAATTTCAAGTTAATAAAAAATGTTGATGTGTTCTTGGCTTAATTTAGTGCAAGTTTCAGTTTTTAAATTTCCTTTGAAAGAAAAATGTTCTACCTCTAGCTCAAGGAAAATTATTTGCAGAAACACTGATTCTTGATGCTCCTTACCTGATTTAATTGAAGGTAAATGGATGTTTTAAATTTTTGTTCAAAGTGCTGGTAATAAGTCAGTGCTTTTGCCATAATGAACTGACTTTCAAGACCATTTGGCTTTGAAACCGTTTAGCCACTGCAAATTGAATGTGCCAGTTATAAAGTCAAATCTTAATTCAGTTTTCCTTACATTTTTTTTCCATTATATCTATTTGTTTCATTATAACCTGTACTGAATAACCATGCACTACAGATTCCTCTTAGCAGCTTGAAAAGACCAGAAGATTTGCCTTTGAAGACCGTTTTAATTTCTTGGCATTTTCTTTAGTTCTTTTGTGACTTTGAAGAGAGTTTGTATCTCTAGATGACCAGCAAAACAAAGTGCTGTGCTGCATTTTGCACTATTGCCACATGGGCCTGTGACTCTACCTTTTCCTTTTCTTTTTTCTTTTTTCTGTTTTTCTCCTTTTTTCTTTTTTTTTTTTCTTTTTTTTTTCTTTATTTATGTAGATTGGGAAGTTCCTGTGGAAATTTCTGTTTTTGCTCTGTAGAAAAAGGGAAAGAATACTGTGCCTTGCCTTAATCTCTCCCAAATTTGTTTGTGACGTTTTTTGTTTGCTTGTTTATTTTTTGTTTTGTGCCTTAATTTTTAAGCATATTATGAGGTATTTTAAGGGTTATGGTGCATATGAGATGTGATTGGGTGGGTTTTTTTGTGCTTAATACCAAGGAGCTGACTTCAGTGAGCCAGGTGGTGAATTCTAGACCTGGGTGCTTCGGTAGGTTGTCACAAGTCTGAAGTCTTTAGTTTAGGGATTAGGTATGTTGACATTTTTCAGTAGCAAAATATACAGTAAACTTTGTATGTGTAGCCAAGTGTAGAAGACAGAGATTTAAGGAAAACTTACAGCCATTATTTTCTTTTTACATCAGTCATGTAGCTCAACACCTGAATTTACCACAGCTTAGTTATATAAGTTTAAATTTTGGTGAAAGATCTCTATATAGAAAAAAATAACATATAGCAGAATTTGCCTAATAAACTAAGTAAGAAAAGTATATTCAAAACTGGAATTCAGTCTTCCTGTTCACCATCTGGGTGCTATAATGAAGCTATATTTGTATAAACGAGTTTCATACTGTCATTGTTAAATATCCATCGTAGTAGTTCTAACAATAAAAATTAAACAGCTTTGAAGCAAAGTGAATATCTAGACTTGAGTGATACTACACCTGATAACTGGGTAAGAGATTTGTTCGTTAGTCTCTTGTTTATGCACCTCTCAATTTTGCCTAAACAAACTTGTTATAATGTCACTGTATCTCAGTATTTCTTGATTATGCAGATTTTAAAGTGATGATAGCTTGCATTTTAATTCTTATTTTGATACATAATAGTAAACATGAGTGATGTTGAACCTTTCTGTATGTATTGGTTTGTATGCTTATTTTGGTGAGTGAGGTGACTGAATATTATGAGAGGAAATCACAGCAATCTGAGCTCTAAAAGTACTCAAACTGTAGCAAAACTATTTTGATGTGATATAACTTAAATATGCAAAGAGAAACATACTTTTTTAAGATGATTGTACACTCAGTCTAAGACTTGGATTCCATATCTGGTGTTAATCGGCATTTTTGTGTGCTGCAAAATGGTATTATATGACATACATTTTAATAAGTATTAGTTGGTTTTGTTAAACAATGAAATGGTGATTGAAAATAGCATTACCTTTTTAGCATACATTAGAAATTATCAAGTTAGAAACACTTTAAGAGAAATACTGCAAAATTATTTTCAGTAGTGGTCAGTTCTTACTATTTCTGTTATTTTCATTTGTATTTGTTATATGAAAGAGGATAGTCCCCCTTCCAACTGCAGCTTTAAAATTAAGTTGTCCTGAATTTTTGGTAAGAAATCATACCTAGCTGCTCTCTGTCCTGTTTGCACACACTTTTGGCTATACTCCTACCAAGTGTCAAGACTAAGTTCCTCTGTTTCATTTGCTGCTGTGTAGCACGTTGCTGCCTCAATTCCATAATCGTTGATTTAAAAAAAAATAATAATAAAAAAAATCTTGTAAACCAATGTCAAATTAGATACCCCTTACTTATACTGTTACTATTTTTTCATCTACATCTCAAATATGTTTCATAAAAACATTCTGTTGTGGCTTCTTGGTTAGAGTTTTTGGAGCCTTGATTTTCATTTAATGTGATTGATACTTAGCTACCTGTAAGGATGTTTGCTCTTCTGCAGTAAGCACATCCAAGATACTTGTCAATTTGGAAAAGTTGTTTGTCAGAATTAATTTTGAAATGCGGTACTAAACATCTTTAAGGCATTATGATCAAAGATGTTGAAAAAGAGCAAAGAATGTAAGTAATTTCTTTTTTAAAAGGTGGCAATAAAACAAGGTACCATTATTCAGAAATATATTACATTAGAGAATATCTGAGAGCACATTTTCCTGTGGAAAAGATTTTCTTGTTAAAATTCTAGTAGCTGATACATTAAACTGATGGGAATAAATAGCTTATTTGTCTCAAGTGTCCAAATGAACTATGTAGAAAATCTATTTTGGCTAAACAAAGAACAGATGGTAAATAATGTGATTGCATTAAAATGACTATGATAGTAGTCACCACATAAAAATGAGCAGTGTTTTGCATTTTTCTGTATTCTTTGTCTTATAGTCTGGGAAAAAGAAATATCACAAGAGAGGGAGAGTAAGTCCCTTACCGTTTCTTTTATTACCTTCTCAGAAATTGGCCTCGTTGTAAGCATATGCTTAAAAGAGGGGCTACAATAAGTCATAATAGAAGAGAATAATTTAGAGAAAACATCACCATTGTCATTTACTTTGAAATCTCTGAATGCAAATGAACACAAAGGATGCTTAATAAATATTTTAAATGAAAATATTATTGAGTTACATGAACACAAAAGGTTTATTATTCTAATGCTTAATTAACTGAGTTTTTTTTTAATGATTTTTCGTACATTGCTGGCAGTGCTTGGCATGGCTTTAAACTGTGTATGAGACACTGCTAATGTGGTTCTGGTCCTGCTGCCATTTTGAAAACAAATATTTACATAAATTCTCAAACACGCTTGATGAACAAAGGAACAAAGGACAAAGCATTTGGACATAACATATCAACATGCTGTTCTCCAGTTTCCCTTTAAAAAAATGGAAGGGCAACTTAAAGATGAGATTAAATGCCCTCAACAAGTAACAAATATGAAATTTAAAGAGAGTAAAGTACTTTCCTTTAACAGCATTTAGAAGTCCTAGTCCCACTTGCAGGGACAACATCGGAAAAAAAGCTGGATCTTCTTCCTGACCTCTGTCCTTTGGTCCTGGTGAGTTCAGTAAAGTTAGGTGCCTTTTGGTCCACCAAGCACAAACAGATCCTAAGGATGCAAACTTTTCCATTGCAGCCTTGATTGAACAAGGACTGACCAAAACCAGAGACAACTCAGGATTTCCTGATGAAGCTTTTCAGTCAGCTTGGGCTTCTCTTTTTGTGTGTGCTGGGATGTAGTGATCTGGAACAAGTGTCCTCATTTTTAAATGGCACTGAAGATGTATCCAGGTGACACCCAACCACTGTAATTCTGAGAATATAACAATAAGAGTGTTTTAATACTTGTTTGTACTGTGTATTTTGTTTTGTCTTGAATTAGATGTATTCAGTTTCACATCTTTATTTTGTGTTACTTCCAGAGTTCTTTGTGGGAGGGAAGAGGATGATAGGCACTTTCATTACTATTTTATATATATATATATATATAAAAAGAACATTTAAATATTGCTTCTTGGAAAGCAGTGTGCTGTGAAGAATTTTGCATTTTGTTTGCTTCGTTATGCATTTTGACATTCTATGGCTGGAAAAAATGCTAGATAATTATGCCATTTTAGTCATTTAATATTGGAATTATGTGGAAAAAAATTACTTAAAGTCATTAAAAAAGTCATAAAAAAGTCATAATTTTTTATTATTTGAAAATTTTTACCATAGAACACGGATGATAAATTTTGATGCAAATTGTTTGCCTACATCTTTTATGAGCATAATACAATAATAAATACAATAAGGCTTTAAAACTTCATTTTAGCCTGGTAATAGAAGAAATGTGGGGAAAGGGCATAGGGGTATCTTTGATAAAAAACAAAAACAACAACAACAACAAAAAAAACTACAGCCTATGAAGTTCTCTGCCACGCTAGTGTGCACCTTTGATCCTCCTGGATAGCCTAGCACACTTGGAGCTTTCTCTGACTTTTTTCAAGGCTTGTATTTAGTATTGCCCAGCACTCATCCCAGCACTGTTGCTCACAAAACACTCTCTGTTTGCTTCACTAAGCTTGATTGTCCTCTTCTTCATCATGGGCAAATTCTGTGTTGCCTTAATATCTGAGATGCCCTTGATCTAGGCATAGCATAGGCTACTTCTATTTGATGATTAAACTGTGATTTTGGAAAACCTGATATGACTGCACATTACAGGTGTGAATAGGTGTGTAGCTGGGTGCCTCCGGCAAGCAGCTGATGCCTTTGTTTCCAGATTCTTACTCCATTTTATGTATACAGGCACCCTATTCTTGTTGAAAGTGTATGTATTTATGTCAGCTCAGAAAGAAGTTTTAAAGAAAGCTTTCACATTTATCAAATCTGAAAAGCAAGTCTAGGTGCCTTCTGTTGGAGGAAACCTTTGCTCTACTAATATGCATGAAATCAAAGCTGACTAAAAGAGATTGCTGAAAGGTGAAGACTGGTTATTAGGCACACTTGTCTTGGGATTGTTTTTGTCTTTTTTTTAGATCTGGAATACCAGATGTAACAGTCAATTAACTCTGCAGAGGTGTAGTGTACTTTATTATTTCGAATCAGATAAGATTCTGCAGGCATACATTCCATTAACATGAGTTTAAACATCAATTTAAAAATACTCTTAAACAAGAGTTTGTTGAAATAGAAGTTATATGGGTAAAAATATTGCTGGATTCTGGGCTGGATTCTATGGGAATAAATCCAGTCCTTTCACTCAAATATTGATAAATAAATTAGTGAATAATAGGATGGACTAACTCAGAATACATTGGATCTGTGTGCATATATCTTTTGTCTGTTGAGTAACATTTAAGTTGTTTCACTTCTCATTGTCTTGTTAGCTTTTCTGAAGATGCTACCGTATTTTTATTTTTTTTTTTCATAAAATGTATTGGTATCTATTCCAGAGAAGTACTATTAAGAACAGAATTCTTTTATTTCCTTATGACTTATTATTGAATTGACACATAAAGACAAAGAGAATAACATATACTATTGGTGTGTATTTTTTGTGTTTGGTGTAAAAAATACATGCTGTCAGAGGCACACTTGGATAGACATTCTAAGTGGCAATCATGTCCCTTTTCCTCCTTCTGTGACTTTAAAGATGCTGTTCAGTTGCAGTGCTATTGAGAAAATTGAGGACACTTTATAATATGTGATAATGAAGGCAATAGCTGTTAGAAGTCAGATCTATGCCTCTCAATTTTGAGGTGTTCTATGGCCATACAAATAATTGCAAATTTTCAAGGAAAGGCATAATGATACACTTTTAAATCAATAAACACTGCAGACTCATATTTTACTTTCTCACACACCAGTACATCTTGGGAATAAATCCGTAGTGGAAAGCGAGTTTGTACAAATGGAAAACTGAGGTAAGTGAAATGATTCATTCTCAGTCCTTGTATTGAACTTCTGTTCAGTTAAGAAAATAGTTTTAAAACATTAAGAATGTAGGCTCCATTGAGAAAATTACATATTATCTAGTTGTTTATTGAGAGCTCTTTACTGCATTTTTTTTTCTTCTTGCATATATACTGTTTAATATACTATTTAATTTCCATAAAGTTCTTCAGGGCAGATACTTACCTAAAAGTTATTCTTTGTAATTTTAAAATATACCCATTATTTTAAAACCTTTGTGCTTTTTGAGTATGCATCTTCCCTCAGAAAAAAAAATAAAATATATATATAATGATGTTCTTTCTTGCAATATACAGAGTAGCTGTTAAAAAACAAAACAAAACAAACAACAACAAACAAACAAACAAACTAAAAAATGGTATATTCTACTTTTTTTTTTTTCTTTTTCATTAGACAAATCAGTAACACTTGCTTTCAGGTAAGGCCTTGAGTTAGTATTTAACTGACTAAGTGTATCTAATTTTATTGCAATTAATAATTAATTTGAATCTCTTAATTTAAAATGCAACTAAAAAATCTTGGGTTCGGATTAGCTTGGGATAAGTGATCAGAGTAAAAGAGTGATAGCAATTAAAATGAAGATGGTTGGATATACCAGTCCAGATATTGACTTAGACCAGAGTAGTACCAAATACTTTTCAATGCGGACACTGGAGTCTCATCTTGGTAAAGTGACCAAAGTTGGTTTTGATGCAAATCCAGTATTTATGTTTGCTCCATAGCTGTCAAACTCTGTTATCAAATATGTTGTCACCACAGATAACCTCATTAAAAAACATGAAGGAATAACCAGATTAGGTATGAAACAAAATGAAATAATTTGATATTTTCTTCTTTGAGAATGTACTAACTTGGTAGTTTCATTTACTTTGCCATTTTCTCCCCCCTCAACTGTAGCAAAAACCTCCTAGAATTTAAATGACTGCAGAATGAAGTTTATGGGTCTCAGATACAGGTCCTAAGTAGAGATTTTTTTTCAGAAGTCAAATGGCGTCTTGTGAGCCCTTTCCCTTGTGCCCACTGATGTTGGATGAGCTGTTTTTGGTACCTTCCTCCTAGAAGGGATGTTTTCCTAATGTGCTTGCTTTTGTTCCGTCAGGCATGTGGCTATAGTCCAGTAGCAGACAAACTTCATAGAATACACTGAGTGATATGACTTGAATCATTATGGTTGAATTTGGGATCTCTCACCCTCTTTTGCCCATACAGGGGAAAAAGAAAAAGAAAAAAAAAAAAAGATGGTATGATTTTACCTGCATTACTTTAGTGCCTTGATTTTCCTTTGAGTATCTTATTTAGAGCTAATATAGGGGTGAGTCATGCTATGGAAAACAAGTTATCAAATATGTTTTCAGTGATCTTCTTTATTGGGCTCCATTGCACAGTCAAAGGTTTATCCTGTAAGAAAAAAAAATCTGTCTTCGCAAAATAGCTTTCTCTTTAGTATGTAGAGCTTCACTGTGACCCTGGGGTAAAAGACCAAATTCTGATTCCAACTTTTTAAAAGGTTCAGGGTACGGTTTGTTAGTTGTCATCATGAGAAAGAAAGAGATATTCTGATTTTTTTTTTTTTTTTAAGTTCAGTTACTGTGAAGAACAGGAAAATGATAGCATCAACTATTTGTTATTCTGAAATAGTGCTAACTTAGGCAAATATCCAATTGATTTTCACTTCATAGCTGAAGACAGAATTTAATCAATATTATATACTATTCTGTCAGATACTTCGATAGCATACACCAGTGAAGACACCTCTTTTAAACACTATTAATATATACAATATCACTGAGTATCATTTTCCATTTCAGTTTGAGGATGTAGTAGAGACTAGGTAGTTTTACAGCTCTTTGAAAATTGTTGTGAACTACATCAATATTTTTAAAAAGAATTTCAGCTGAATGATTTCATCCATGGTGGGGCCAGCTAACAGTTGCACTGAATCATGTCGTTCTAGAGGATTAATCATGAAGAAGAAAAATGATCCTGACCTCAAAAGAGTGTTTTGGTGTTGAAGTATTTGTAGTTAGGATATGGTTGAATCGCCTGTGGGAGGAGAGCTGGGAGCTGGTAAACCACATCCCTTTGTGCTCCCCTTTCCCAGCCTGGATGCAGGCTGACCGCTGAGAGATAGCTGCTCTTCGACTTTGAATTCGTATTTTTTAGAACACAGCCGCCCATATCAGCTGATATGCAGATGGGCTGTTGTTGTCGTGCAGTAGGAGAGTGCCTGACCCCTTGCCCCAAGTCCTGCAGCAAGCTTAGCACCTCCCTGTGGCACAGCGGTGGCGAGATCAGCCTGCTGAGGTCCAAAGAGGAAAGATTGGTTGTTTAGCCATCTTCGGTAGAGAAGGGTGCTTTGCTTCTGCAGTCACAGAATAATTTAGTATGTATGGGGATACATGAAAGGCTTTTTAACTTCAGGTCAGTGAAGTGTTTTGAATAAAAAGTGTTACATTTAGAGCAGTTTTCTGAAATACATCTTCAAGAGACTCTTCAGTACTTTTAGCAGTCACCAGGGAGTACCTAAGAATTTTTGAACGCCACAAGTCAAAACTTCCATCCTCTTACTCCCATTATTTGATGATAGTTATAGATGTCAGCTTGTTTAATTTCCTTTAAAGAACAGATTTTCCCCCTATTTAATGTTTATTTTTTAATTTCCTATATTGAGTTTTATTTTTTATTATTAAAAAGAACCATAAAGCAGTTCTTGAATTAAGAAGTTGGTGAACACACCTAAAAGTTCTCATTTATTTTCTGCAGGTAGCTCCTAAGCTATCTGAATATGAAAATAATAGAGAAATCCTCAAGAAACAGAGGTTTTAATCAAATCAAAAGAGAAAGATACCTGATAAAAGTTGCTACCATTAATTGTAGAGGGAAAGGTGCCTGTGGTGTTAATTTAACATGAATTTCAATGAAAACATGTAAATCTGACACTTGGAAATATGTATTTAAGCAATACATAATTAACCCATGGAATTCATTGTAATAAGTTATCACAAAGGCCAAGAGTTTAGGAAGATTAAAGGTGATTCTGTAACATTTACTGGAATATAAATATATATGTGCACAAAATATATACATAAACTGAGTTATTTGGTGTGTTTAGTCATTGTGCCTTTTTTTTTTAAAAAAAAAATAATGTTTGGAATTTGTATATAAAGAGGGAAAGTTAGTATGCAGTTTCTGCTTTATTTGTGGAAAATAAATATAAAGCAGAAGTTTGGAATTTTTATTTTTTTTATTATTTTCTTGTTTTGTTTTATTTTTAATTTTGGTTCTGTAATTTGTAGTAATCACATAAACATCCCTTTATTATACTTATAATGCTAGTAAAGGACAGAAGAGAGGTGTCCTAAGATAAGCACATTCTTCCTTGTGATAACACTGTATATTACAGCAATAATTAGTGTGATGCTTTGTGTTGTTGCTAGTGTCCTCAAACTGTGCTGCTAGCACGAGTCTAATCCCAAAGATACGGGTCAGATCTGTCCCCTTGAAGCTTTCCCCCTCAGGGTGACTCATCACTGGTTTATAGCTGACAGAGGGGTCTTACTCCTGTGCAAATAAAAACTGGACCTGCTCTTACAGGGATGTGCCGTGGAACCATGTCTCAAGAGAAAAGATGGAAGTTGGCTGGTACTTGAGAAATAAACTGGTCAAAGAAAAGTAGAGAAGAGTTGTCTGTTGCCTAGAGTGAGTAAATCTTTTCCAATGGTTTTCATGATTTTATGGAGGTAAAAGTGCTAACCACACGTGCCTTTCTTAATATTGCTTTTTGCATAGCATGTTTAATCAAGTTCTATGAATTAACATTTTCTGACTGTGGAACGTGTTCATATATGCTAGATTGTCAGCATTCTAGGGCCGGTGTCAGTGGAAGTAATGAATCTTTCAAACCATGCTAATGTATAGTTTAATTTCATTGTGAAATGCTGTTTAGGGGCCAGCAGAACACACTAATGTATTTTTGCATCCCTACACAAGAAATTATCATGTTAATAATATAATGAACTGTTTTGAACTTAAAGAGTTGTTGCCCTGTCATAATTTGATGTGAAGTATTATCACTGAAGTATTAATTTGACTTACTTTAATTTGGACAGAACATATTTTATTAGTTATTGTTGTCATAATAAATCATCTATGTGTTAATCACCTATGTGATAACCCTGTATGTTGCAGAAGATGAGCACAAGCTGTTCATCTCGTTTCGATGGCTACACTCATGATTGTTTTCTGGAAAGTAAAATGGTAGCTATGCCATAGGTATACAAACTCAGGAGCAGCAGTTATTACAGATTACTTTTTCTTACTCTGGAGACAGACATAGAGCAACCATTGACTGAACATCAAAGTTAGGTCAGAAGAAAACATCCTTTGGTACCCTTCTGCTTCGTGGTCATTTCTCCACTCCACTCTGTGATTTGGGCAAAAGTGTTGCCAGAAGTGAATAGTTTCCACCACTGTATAGGACCCCAGATAAAATTCAGACCATCATTATATGATGGCACTTTTCTCTTATACAAATGTATCCATTCGCTAAGTTGATCTCTCATCAGCGACTTTAGAGCAGTATTTTTGTTATGTGAATGAAGTCAGCTGAAGGTTTTTTTAGGGAGGTGCCTTAGTTTTGGTTCCAATTAGATAAAGATGTGGAGTTACTCCTAAACTAAAAGACATGGTGTTAAAGATGTGGAGTTAGTCCAAAACAGTGCCCATAGAACTGAGAGAATACTTGAACTCTTATACAAAGTACATATAGTGAATGAATTTCATTCTGGAGTCTGGAGGAGATTTGTAGGATTAGTTGCAGCAAGTAAAATGTAATAACTCAGACTGATGCTTAAAATGATAATCATCTGTATTTTTTCTGCTACCTGGCATTTGAGTAGCAAACTGAGTGCATTCTCTAAGAATAAAGTATATAATCATGTAATTACACATGCTTGAAGGAATAAAATGAATATTGCATGTGTAGCCTTACATTTGTTACAGTACACACTTATAAATTTATCACTTTGTCTTTCCTGCTGTCAATAATCAGATGGCTTTATAGACTTTATAGCACGTATGAGCTCTTAGGTCTGAACCTTCAAAGTATCACAGAATCACAGAATCATCTAGGTTGGAAGAGACCTCCAAGATCACCTAGTCCAACCTCAGCCCTAACACTAACAAGTCCTACACTAAACCATATCACTAAGGGCTACATCTAAACGTCTCTTAAAGACCTCCAGGGATGGTGACTCAACCACCTCCCTGGGCAGACCATTCCAGTGCCTAACAACCCTTTCAGTAAAGAAATTCTTCCTAACATCCAACCTAAACCTCCCCTGGAACAACTTTAGCCCATTCCCCCTCGTCCTGTCACCAGGCACGTGGGAGAATAGACCAACCCCTACCTCTCTACAGCCTCCTTTAAGGTACCTATAGAGAGCGATAAGGTCGCCCCTGAGCCTCCTCTTCTCCAGGCTAAACAACCCAGCTCCCTCAGCCGCTCCTCGTAAGACTTGTTCTCCAGACCCCTCGCCAGCTTCGTTGCCCTTGTCTGGACTCTCTCGAGCACCTCCATGTCCTTCTTGTAGCGAGGGGCCCAAAACTGAACACAGTACTCGAGGTGCGGCCTCACCAGAGCCGAGTACAGGGGGACAATCACCTCCTTGGACCTGCTGGCCACACTGCTTCTTATGCAAGCCAGGATGCTGTTGGCCTTCTTGGCCACCTGAGCACACTGCTGGCTCATATTCAGCTGCCTATCAACCAGTACTGCCAGGTCCTTCTCTGCCAGGCAGCTTTCCAACCACTCTTCTCCCAGCCTGTAGCGCTGCTTGGGGTTGTTACGCCCCAGATGCAGGACCCGGCACTTGGCCTTGTTGAACTTCATACAGTTGACCTCAGCCCATCGGTCCAGCCTATCCAGATCCTCCTGCAGAGCCTTCCTTCCCTCGAGCAGATCGACACACGCACTTAACTTGGTGTCGTCTGCAAACTTACTGAGGGTGCACTCAATCCCCTCATCCAGGTCATCGATAAAGATATTAAAGAGGACTGGCCCCAGCACTGAGCCCTGGGGGACTCCACTAGTGACTGGCCTCCAACTGGATTTGGCTCCATTCACCACAACTCTTTGGGCCCGGCCATCCAGCCAGTTTTTAACCCAACAAAGCATACACCAGTCCAAGCCACGAGCAGCCAGTTTCTTGAGGAGAATGTTGTGGGAAACGGTGTCAAAAGCCTTACTGAAGTCAAGGTAGACCACATCCACAGCTTTCCCCTCATCCACCAAGCGCGTCACTTGGTCATAGAAGGAGATCAGGTTCGTCAAGCAGGACCTACCTTTCATAAAACCATGCTGACTGGGCCTGATCGCCTGGTTGCCCTGCAAGTGCCGCGTGATGACACTCAAGATAATCTGCTCCATGAGCTTCCCTGGCACTGAGGTCAAGCTAACAGGCCTATAGTTCCCCGGGTCTGCCCTGCGGCCCTTCTTGTAGATGGGCATCACATTTGCTAGCCACCAGTCGACTGGGACCTCCCCTGATAGCCAGGACTGCCGATAAATAATGGAAAGCGGCTTGGCCAGCTCCTCCACCAGTTCGCTCAGTACCCTCGGGTGGATCCCATCCGGCCCCATCGACTTGCCTACATCCAAGTGTTGTAGCAGGTCGCCAACCATTTCCTCATGGATAGTGAGGGCCACATCCTGCTCCCCATCCCCTTCCACCAGCTCAGGGTACCAGGTATCCAGAGAACAACCAGTCTTGCCACTAAAGACTGAGGCAAAGAAAGCATTGAGCACCTCAGCCTTTTCCTCATCTTTTGTAACTAAGTTTCCCCCCGCATCCAGTAAAGGATGGAGATTCTCCTTAGTCCTCCTTTTTGCGTTGATGTATTTGTAAAATCGTTTTTTGTTATCTTTAATGGCAGTAGCCAGATTGAGCTCCAGATGAGCTTTGGCCTTTCTAATTTTGTCCCTGCACAGCCTCGCAACATCCTTATAGTCCTCCTGAGTAGCTCCCCCTCTTTTCCAAAGATTATAAACCTTCCTTTTTCTCCTAAGCTCGAGCCACGACTCTCTGCTCAGCCAGGCCAGTCTAGTTCCACGTCGGCTCGTCTTTGGGCACGTGGGGACAGACCGCTCCTGAGCCATTAAGATTTCCTTCTTGAGGAGTGCCCAGCCTTCCTGGACTCCTTTGCCCTTCAGAACCTCCTCCCAAGGGGCTCTGCCAACCAGTGTCCTGAACAGCTCAAAGTCAGCCCTCCGGAAGTCCAAGACTGCGGTTTTACTGGTCCCCTTCCTGACTTTGCCAAGAATAGAGAACCGAACCATTTCGTGGTCACTCTGCCCAAGACAGCTCTTGACCACCACATCTCCCACCAGTCCGTCACTGTTTGTGAACAGAAGGTCTAGCGGGGCACCTCCCCTGGTAGGCTCCCTAACCAGCTGCATCAGGAAGTTATCTTCCACGCTCTCCAGAAACCTCCTAGACTGCTTTCTCTGGGCTGTGTTGTGCTTCCAGGGTATGTCTGGGAAGTTGAAGTCCCCCACGAGAACAAGCGCTGACGATTTCGCAGCTTCTGCCAGCTGCCTGTAGAACTCCTCATCAGTCTCCTCATCCTGGTTTGGCAGTCTATAACAGACCCCCACCAGGACGCTTGCCTTGTTGGCCTTCCCTCTGATCCTAACCCATAGGGACTCAACCTTATCATTCCCAGCCTCAAGTTCCTCAACATCTAAACATCTAACATTTACCCTAGTGCGTGCTACTGAATTGTTGATCTGTTGATCTCTATGTTCTTAGCCAGGTTAAGCTGTGATGACCAAATAAGAAGTCTGAACAATCTGAATTGCTAGGTCTCAGCTATGTGAGGATGAAGTGCTGGTTGAAGACCAAGTGGATTAAAGACAATGGGAGAGAGTGTGACTTAACTAAGAAATTGAAAATTAAACTTGAGCCTTCACATTATTCATAATTCAGACAAGGCTCACATTGTTCCTCTAGTGACTGACCCGGAAAATAACTCTGCAGTGTCATAACAGTTGCTTCATTAGCTGAAATAACAGAGCTGAATATTTGAAACCTACAGATTGGCTGAAGGTGGGGTAAATTTGGCTCTGCGTGCAGACATCTTTGTATATGTTAGAGGACATTATAAAAAGGAAAATTATTACTGTTACAGGTTTGAAGGTAAGGTTAGGAAATTCAAGAAGGAATCTCTTGAACATTTTGTAATTTCCTCATGGCAAAAATGTTTCATCTCTGTGAATGAGACTGAATTTTCTCTCCGTCTGGAACAGAGCTCTGTGTTAGAAAGGCAACTGCTTACAGCATTTCTGTTGCTGCTCATACTTTGCAAATAGTGAATAGTATGTCAAAATGCAGATTTGAAATAGAAAATGAGATGATTTCTGGCTTTAAAAAGTTGAATGCAATTTTAAAGACCTGTATTCTGTATTGCCTTTGCCACTAAATTATATATTAAAGCAAATTTGAAGGATGCAGATTTAAAATCCATATAAACTCAGTTTTAACATTTTATGTTACAGGGATTTGGAGTATCACTAACTTGAAATTGCTCTATATAGATAAAACATAATAATGTACAAATCCATAGTGCAGATTTCTTCTTTGAATTGTTTTTCTTTGAAATTACTGGAGCATCACAAGCTACAGGTTTACTTATACAGTAACCATGTTGTCATGTGTTTACATGAACTTTTTCCTCCATGCCACATCTTTAGAAATAAGACTGATAAATTGATCAGCAAGAAAACTCTGTCCTTGTAACATAGACATTTATCAAATATTTCAGTGCCATCTTTTTCTTTTCTACCAGATGTATACTTTTTGTGCCTTTAGATGCTCCTGAAGGAAAATAGTTTATTATTTTTAATTGCCCTTTTTCAAAGTATAGCAACTGCATACACCTGTGGAACAGGATATACTGTATAAGAGTAGTAAAACCTTTTTATGGTCCCTTGACAGCAAGCAGCTTGACCTACTCCAAAAGCCAAGTTTCTACAAATTGGTCTGTTTGGTCCTCATTGCAGTAACTCTGACTCATTCCTTGCTCTCCTGAATTTCTTACTGCCTCTTCTATTTCCCCTCCTCTTTCTCAGATCCCCTAACTGCTGGCCTGATAGGAGTTGGTCAGTGCATTGCAACAGCCATGGGCTGTGGCGGGTGATGCATGTACAAGTAACTCAATGTAGTTACAGAAACAGAAGAACATCATAGTTTTAAATTCTGCATCAGTTAAGTTGAATTGTTTTTGTAATTGGATCCCATGATGATACAGTTCCTGCCTTGCACATTCTTCCTGACAAAACAGCTCCGCAAATGAATGAGGTATGATAGGACTGATTGTCAGAAGAAATTGTCCGCATGAAAAGCATTCACTGACGATACACTAGTCATTTTCTAATTGTGCTTCAGGAGCACCATCCCGTTGATGCTTGTTTTTCAGTCTCATCAGAAACTGTGCAGGCTGATGTTCCTAGTGGTCGATGACACAGAGCAAACCAAGGAAGAGTATGGAAGAACAAGACAGCTGTTGCAGCGTTTGTGTGTGAGAGGAATCAGTCCGATTGCTTTTAATAATTTCTACTTTTGCAGCACTGGTGAGCTTATCCAGAAAAAACAAACAAACAAACAAACAAACAAAAACTATTGAGTTTGTCTAGATTATAAGGTGCTGTTCCATGCAGCATCACTTGAGCAAGATTAGATCACTAAGAATACTTAGACAAAATAATACGTGAGCAATTAGTAACCGTTCCCAAATCCTAGATTTCTCCCCCTCCCCATTTGCTCCTGAATAATGTATCTGCTCATAGTAAATACAGATTCTAGTGACTCTGTTTATCATAGAGAAATTGCATTTCCAAGTAAGCCTGGCAGTTTCAGGAATGCTTTCAGTAAGTGCATAGAGATTGTAAAGTATTGATGCAGAGAGCAGCAGAGCCATGACTGATAGGCCTTTCTGGAAAACTGGCCCCTCTAACCATGAGATAAACTCCACCATTCAATCCTAGATTGAAAGATGACAATTGGTTGCATGCAGTGTCCCAGCTTATCTTGAATGACCATCTGTCTGATATTTACTGACCTTCCTCTAAGAAAAGGGGGGCATATTACCTTATAATTTTAGTAAGTAAATGTATGACAAAGATGGGAAGCCCCAGGGTTTATTTATATGAACTACTGTGTTCTTTTTCTGAAAAACAAACCTAAGCCAAAAAAATCTAATGAAAAGCTTATATTAAAATCAGCCTTAAAGGATTACCACATTTTTTAATGATTTTGATACTTGCAGAGCAGGTTGTTTTGTTTTGTTTTGTTTTAAAACACACGATTCCTCTGCACACAAAAATTTTCCAGCCCATAGTTTGCCTTGACAAAATGGAGCTGACAAAATATTTATGAGTTAACTGCCTATTTCTTTCATCATGCTAAATTTTTTCAGCTGTGGAAATATGGTGGTGACTCCCCTAAATGGTGCAGAAAGTAAACGTTAATGCTTGAGTCTTTCTGTCCCAAAGAAAAGCTGCTGTTCAAATGTTCTAATGAAATTGAAGCCATATGTTATGGTTATCAAATATTTTTGCCAGCTGTAAATTAGTAAACACCCTATGTTCTTTCCCATTAATTGCAGATATTTCTCCCTTTTTTTTGTTAATAAATTTGCATTTGTTAATAAATTTATAGTTCATTTGTTTTAATAAATACTAATTTTACTTCAGTGTTTGTCTGAACAGTCAGGCAACTAGACTTGAATGGTTTATAAATCTGCTGTATTCTTCCCTTCTAAATTACACATTGTAACTACTAACCTTCTGTTAGAATTGTCAAAAAATGAAGAAGAGTTGTCCTTGTGTTGTATTCTTCCATTTAAAAAAAAAAAAAATCCTGTATATTACTTAAAACTAAAATAATCTAAGCATTTAGTTGCATGAGCATATGTAAATCTCTCTATATTTATATTTAATGCTTAGTAAGGAACATTTGCACTTGCTAATTTTATCCAACCACCACTAGGCAGTACTTTCTGCCCTCTTCCAATGTGTCCTAATAGATTCTTTTTGGAACCCATAAATCTGAGAAAGCTAATTTATTGCCTGGGTTTGCTCTATGGCCCGTTATCACTGCTGGGGCTGCTACGTGGTGATATTTCCCTTTAATTCAATATAGAACAATAGTTTTGATGTTGTTACTATTATTTCATCACAAATATTGCTCTCTCAGAATCTCTTCTGGTCTGTTCTGCATAAATATTTAGCCACCTTTCTTGTTTCAGTTGCCCATTTTCTAGTAGCAGGTTTTGTTTTTTTTAATGTTGTTTTTGTTTCTTTCCCCCAAAGTAAAATTATATTCTTGTGTTTGTAACTGTTAAATTACAGATTGGCAACAGGAGCCAGTCACTTAACTGTAGAATGAAACCTCACAAGAGAAGTCAAGAGATGAATACCTACGTGGATATTGCTGCCCTAGCACAGTACTGTCTTTCTCCACTTGGAAAAAGTGCTTTTATATATAGACATTTACAGAGTTTCATGCCTGGGCATAGAGTTATGGTTATGACCTCAAGCAGCCAGGCTTAATGAGCTTTACCATTGAAAATGAGCCTGATCACTATGAACCGTAAGTCAGAGTTTATTTAGGGAAATTACCTTGTGAAAATGAAAACTTATGTAAGTAGCTGGTAACCAGATCCTGCTAGAGCTGGGTGGGAGCCTGCAGTGATTAAGAGTTTGAAGAACTGAGACCTCTTTGGACTAGTATAGAATATTCCTTCCTGGAGCTCACCCAAGTTGTTTATAAATATTTGTCTCTGTAAAAAGATACATTTTTTCTACTTAAAGAGCTCTTTGGTATATGAACTGTCCCACTGAAAACAGTAAAAGCAAAAAGACAACTTTCTTAGGTTATGTTTGTAATTATTTTCTGGTTTTGTTTTATTTATTTTTTATCATGTTTTTTGCCACTTAGCATCTGTTGCTAACATTACACAGATTGTAAAGGGCACATGACACCATTTCTTTACAATATATAGCAAAATGCCTAAAATAATGATGAATGTTGCAGGTATGCAATTAATACCTCTAAGAAAGTCACTGAAAAGTCTTTTTTTCAGGGAAACACCAGGTTTAAAAGAAAAAACAAAGACACTTGTTTAAACATGTTACACAAATCGGACCTTCAACTGGGGTTGATATAAATTGTCACAAGTAAGAATATCCAGGCTTTATAGAATGACCCGTTCCTCCCACGTCTCAAGCATGACTTCAGATTCTTCTGATGTGTTGCTGGATGTGTGTTTCAGTTTCCATAAAGTAGGGGAAAGGTCTTCTACTCTATGCTTTTAAGTTGCTTTTAAAATCCACATTGTGCTACACACCATGAAACTTCTGGTGTATAAACTATAAAATTGGGAGAAATTTATTCTTGGAAAGAGTGGTTGAGCATTGGAACAGGTTGCCCAGGGAGGTGGTGGCATCACTATCCCTGGGGATGTTCAAGGAAAGGTTGGACGTGGTGCTTAGGGACATGGTTTAGTGGGTGATATTGGTGGCAGTGTGATGGTTGGACTAGATGACCTTGGAGGTCTTTTCCAACCTTACTGTTTCTAGGATGTGAGCATAGTCTATGATGTCATTACCACATCTTGGGCACGGTCTTGGGCAGCGTGCTCTAGGCGGCCTTGCTTGAGCAGGGGGAATGTCCACATTCCCCCACAAAGTGCTGCACAGACAAATGCGGACAGAGCGTACGTTAACACGACCAATTTATTGGCCTCTGCATAGGCTGAAGCTCCTGGATGGAACGGAGTCTCTCCAAGGGTCTGGGTGGTCACTGCCCGTTGCTAACAAGTATCTCTGTTGCGCTGCTGGAGAAACTGGTGTTGTGCAGCGGCGCTGTCCTGCTGGTGAAGGCTTCCACGGCCTACTCCAGGCTCAAGAAGGAGTCCGAGTCATCTATCTGCACCCCAAACGTGAACTCGATGGAGAGGGTGCTCTCGGAGGCGCTGGCCAGCTTGATCTTGCAGGAGCAGCGGGAGGGCAGCACCGTCAGGCGGCAGTGGCGCGACTGCGGCAGAAGCTCCCAGGCTGCTTTCACCAAAGCCTGGAACCAGCGGGTGGTTTTCTCCACGTTCAGGTAGGAGCCGCTGCAGAGGGTGCGTAGCAGGCTGGGCTCCTGTCTTCTCAGCTCGTCCTCGGGGTGGTGGAGGAAGCACAGCATGTCCCCCACCAGCCGCTCCCTCGCGCAGGCGCACTCCAGCTCCACGCACAGGCCGGGCTTCCTTGCTGGCATCTCCCCCTCAGCGCCCAGCTCCGGGTGGAAGGCGTGCCTGGGGGGAGGCCTCAGGGGCACAAGCAGGCGGTAGAGGACGTTGTCTTCCCGGGCGCTCCAGCCTTCGTAGAGGCAGCCCACGCCAATGGCCGGCTGCAGCCGTGGGTTGAAGAGGCAGTTCCTGGACAGTCCTCGGCAGGCACCAAGGAGATCGTCCACCAGCTCCTCCACCACCTTGCACTTGTCAGCCATGTAGGGCGCCGGCCACTGGGTGCTATTGGCCCAAACTCTGCCCAGATCCCAGCTGTCATCAGCGTCGCTGTCTTCGTCTGCGTCATCATTCTCCTCCTCCTTCCTTGTAGAACTGCCGTGTTCGCTGCTGCTGCCCATCTCACGGCTCCGTTTCCTGAGCCAGCGGCAGAGCCCAAAGATCAGGACAAGGAGCTCAACCAAGGCCCAGAGCTGCCACTGCTTCAATGCAGTGAAGAGCAGAGCTCCCAGGGCCACCCCGCTCTGCTCCTGGCTGCTCTCCTCCATCTCTTGCACCAGCCGAGCCATGCCGTCAATCAGCTGCTCTGCATGCTGCTGCATTCTCTCGTGCCCATCTGCATCCAGATGATCGTTCACCAGCCATGGCTTCTGGGCAATGCCCAGCACAGCCAGGGCGAGGAAGATCAGGCGAGCCATGGCTTGCAGGAGGTGCGAACCGCACTCACCGACGGCCAAGGCCACAGTGTGGTGGCGCTGCCTGCTGCTGGCCCTGATGACAGCTCCCCCGCTGTGACGCGTCCTTTGTGATGTCACAGGCACCACAGCCGCATCACGGCAACCCCCCTCGCGTCACCTCCCTGCAAGTTTGTGGGAAGGTCCTTGCAGATCTTGGACATGAGAAGACCCAGCCTGAACCTCCCCTGTTGCAGATCCATCCTGTTCCCTTGGGTCCTACTGCTGGTCACCAGAGAAGAAATCAGCACCTTTCCTTCCGCTCCCATCTTGAGGAAGCTGTAGATGACAACGAGGTCGCTCCACAGCCTTCTCTTCTCTAAGCTGAACAACCCAATTTACCTCTGCTGCCCTCATAAGTTTTCCCCTTTAGACCCTTCACAGTCTTTGTTGGCCTCCTTTGGACACTCTAGTTGTGTTGTACCCTCCACCACAGCTGCATCACAGCAATCCCCCTCGCCTCGCCTCTCCTCTCTCCTCTCACCTGCTCTTGTTTCCTTTCTTTCTTCTCTGTTTGTTTTGTTCTTCCTCCCCCTCCCTGCCCCCAAACACACACATCTCCATTTTCATTTCTTCTCACAGGCAGTTCTGTCTTCACAACATCAGGATGTGCGTGTATTACTGTGAGGGTGACCAAACACTGGCACGGGATGCTCAGAGAGGTTGTGGAGTCACCCAATGGAGACAGTCAAAAGCCATCCGAACATGTTCTTGGGCAGCCTGCTGTAGGTGGCCTTGCTTGTGAAGGGCAGGTTCACCAGGTGACCTCCAGAGGCTGATATGCCAGGGGAGCCACCTGCTGTTGCTCTTGCTGTGAGATGGGACTGGTGAGGGTCAGTCACTCTCTCTGGGCACAGATGGTACCCAGCCACAGCAACCCTTGTGTCTGTATCAGAGACAGCAGCCACCAAGCTTTGGCCCTCCAAAGCTTGTCCATATGCAATTAGGAACTGTGACTATGCATTCCAGGGACTGACAAAGCACATCATTCTGATGTAACCCAGGTGTCTAATTTCTTCTTGGTTCATGATTTAAGTCAGTCCTTGGGCAACTGCAACTCCTGCGTCAAAACTGTTGAACATTGCAGTCAATTAGCAGTGCCCGGTATCAGCCCTGGCTGTATCACCTTGTATCTACAGCTCCCTGTCAGGTTACCATCCTTGCATCTCTAAGCTTGTGTGAAAGTCCTTGCAGCTCTTGGACATGAGAATATTATATCAGCTGGCTTTCCTAGTTTAACTAGATTGGAAATCTTGTCGTAAAAGGAAATGAAATTCGTTAAGCAGGACTTTCCCCTCATGAACCTGTGTCGTCTATGACCGATGACTGCATTGTCCTTCAGGTGTTTTTCAGTAACTCCTAGAATAATTTTCTCCATAGTTTTACATGGCACTGAGGTGAGACTGACTAGTGGTAATGGCCTCAAGTTGCACCAGGGGAGGTTTAGGTTGGAAATTAGGAGAAATTTCTTCTCAGAAAGAGTAGTCAGGCATTGGAACAGGTTGCCCAGGGAAGCGGTGGCAACACCATCCCTGGGGATGTTTAAGGAGAGCTTGGACCTTGTCCTTAGGGACACGGTTTAGTGGGTGACACTGGCAGTAGGGTGATGGTTGGACCAGATGATCTTGGAGGTCTTTTCCAACCTTAATGATTCTCTAATGTGTGCATATTCTATACCTCAGTTGTTCTTCTTTTCTGAATCTTTGTAGGCCTACCCGTCCTACACATGTGACCGTCTTAACTGAGATCCTTTGATATATGAACTATACCTAATACCTTGAGCATTTTCTGGAAAAAATTTACATTAAATACATTAATTTTTTTATTAGCTGGTCATAGGTGCACTGGTATATACATGGTTTACACAGTTGTGCTTATTTTCTAATTTCAATAATTCTTTTTGTAAGTCTTTTATGTCTTCAAAATAATTTTGATTTCTTTACACCTTTTATAGTTTTATATTTATCAGTCAGCTTATAGTCACTTCAGAATCTGCTGGACATGAAGGATAGGCTTTTGCTGAAAGTATTCAGCATTTGCTTTACTATTCTCTCATTGTAGTCAACTGGTATGTTTGCAAAGCAAAATGAAGATGAATTTGTAGCTATCCTTTTTCTGCTGCTAGTTCGAGATAACCCTTCACAACCATATTATGACCCCCAGATCTAGAATGCACTGATACTCTTCCACTGCTGTTGGACCATTTGTGCTGCTTAGTTTAAGACCATCCCTTAGATTTTTATAAGCAAATTTCTGCTTTGGAGGGATAAATATATTCAGTGCTGAGGCATTAGTACCTAAACACAGCTATGTGAAAGTTAGCACTCTGCAAACATTTCTTTCCAGGTGTTAGGCATGTTATTTCAATTGTAGTGCTTGAAGAATGCTTGTGGCTTTAAATTTAAAACCTGCACATTACTTTTAGAAGAGTGCTGCTCTGTGTACATTAGAATAGAAAACAGTTGATATAAAATTGCTGAAAATATTTGTGCAATTTAAACACAAAACAGCATGAAGTTCTTGTGGTACAGCCTGCTTTTGCTTTATTAAGTTCATAGTTTGGTTTCCGATAAATCACTTTCTTATGCATTCATGTTCTTGAAGTACAATAAAATAATTTAAGTGCCTGTGTTCTCAATAGTCTTTCTATGTAAGAAGGCAATAGTATGTTAATAAATTTATCTACACTGTGTATCTCAGTTGAGATTCTTCATTGATATAATCAGAATGCAATGTTACAGCTGCAGAAATCTTGAACTGGGGAAGTGCCTCCATCTGATTTTATCATCTGGAAGAATTTATTCATTGTAACTCAAAGGTGATAAATACCATAATTAAGGTTTTTCAAGCAATTGACTTCTAAACTCTTGACTTACATTCGAAACTTTGTCAGAGGGCTTTGACTGGGGGACGTTTACAGTTTTGCTTACTTTCTGTTAGTTATATCTTTTCTGTACGTCAGATACACTGTTTTTGCTTTATGGGAAATTTTTCTTTGTTTTGTTTATGTTTTAGAATGGACAAACAGGTATAGAGGTAGCAGGAGATCGTATTAGACTGCTTAGATTTCCGTCATGTGCACTGGCTGGGCTCCAGTGCTTTCACAGGAATGCACATCTGTCATGTATCTCTAAGGCATCTATAGGTTTGGTGTGCAAGCTCCCTCTCAGGCTCTGCTTGCCTTCTGCTGTGGTCCCTTTGTCTATAGACTCTTGCAGAGAAGTGCAGCTGGCTACCTGAGCTAGTTACAGTCCTCATATTCCTGCACCTCTTGCAGACATTCCTATGAAGGAGCTCAAACAAAAATGAAAGCCATTATGATGAGTTTTCCATGGAATGTTTTCATTTAAAATAGGAGATCTGAAACAAACATGTTCCTGTATTTGAAAGAAAACTTTGTTACTCTTTTTTTTTTTCTTCATTGTTTTTAAAACCATTGGAACGTTGTACATAAACACAGAGATACGGTAAATGTTTTGCATATGTTCTGTAAATATTAATGGACTGGTTTTGCTTTTGATTTGTATTTAAGCATAGAAGAACAGCTTGATCTATTTTTTTTATTTTTTATTTTTTTTGGATAGCTACATTGCTATGAGATTGTTTAAAAAGATCTTTGAAACTGATATTGCAGCTTCCTTTATTATATTTTTCAGATTGAAAATATGTAATTTCTTGGAGAACAAAATATTCTGAGTTTTGAAGCCAGAATTTTCTTGCTGTCATCCCTTTCTCCACATTGTTTTTGGGGGAGTCAAGTATGGAGAAGGTGATGGGTATAATCAAGGGTATGGGCTATGGCTTTGTTATGACCCCAGGAGGGGGAATAGATGTGTTGCCAGATCATCAATATCTGAGCAGCAAGATGTCATGAAGGCTTTTTACCTTACATTTGATGGCAGGAGAACAGCAGACCAGATCACAAATGTGCATATGTGCATGGAATTTGATGTCTTTTTATTCACACTGTGTGCGTACATGCACACATTGAGATGATGAATTGTCTTATGTTTTCATTCACGTTTTCTTCAACAGAGGGAAAACGAGAAGGCGGCTGATGTCAGATCAGAAAAGGAAATTCTAAAATATTCACTAGTTCTGGAATAAATCTGCCCTGTTATTTTACAGTGGAGTACCAAAACGTTAAAAGAAATGCCAGTGTGTCTTCACAGAGACAGAAACAAGCTTTACCATGAGGTCTACAGAGAAGTAAAAACACTCTGTGCTACTTCTGACACAATGAGAAAATGAATATGGGCAAAAATTGTGCAAGGACACATTATTTCTTAATATTTCTAGTAAGTCTGCTATTCAAATATAACTGTGCTACCATCATTTCACATGAGGTTAATAAATAATTGTAATGGAAGATAAGGAGGGTGGGAGGTAATGATTAAACTGTGTTGGGTGCTGTCTCCGCCACACAGATGAATAGCGATATTAGTTTTAAACCTCAAATTCTAGGAAGAGATTATTTTTTTTTCAGTGTAGTATTTTCTTATCTTGGGTCAGCTCATTATTAGCATTGGAGAGACTTGTTCCTAATCTAAATTCATGTGTCTAAGAACAAGGAGCTCAGTAAAAAGAAAACATTTATTTCCCTATGCAAATTCCTCCTTGGCAGATGAGGAGGCTTCCCTGGCAGCAGAAATGGTGTGTTTCCAGTTAAGGATGTCAAAAGCATCAGGCCTAGGCAGAAGGATCTTCTGTATGTGCCAGTTAGTAGTAGTTTTCCACGAAAAGCAAGCGTTAATGGAAGAATATGCTCTTTGCTTGAGATAAGGTAGGGATGGCATTTACCAAGCTTTATTTAGAGCAAATAGCTCTAAAGGAAATGGCTTCTGCCACTTCTTTGCTAGAAGAACACTGTTGACCTTTGAGCTACTGGTAGTGGTTTTAAACACAGTATCTGTTGCAATTTGTTGAGTAAATGCATATAAATAATTTAGGATTTATTTATTTATTGCTGAAATAAATATGCACTCTTTTCATTTGAATTAATCTGCACTGTCTGATGAAGGATTTGAAGTATTAAATGCAGAAGTTTGGTATGAGTATTGTTGTACCTGAAAATGGAATGTGTATATACAGAACCTCTATGTCACAGATGTGTTAGAAATGTTTTGTGGTGCCTTAAAGATCACAAGGATGTGTTAGTTGTATTGTGCAGTATATCATTCTTGCGTATTTTACATATCATGAATGCAGTGATCCATCAAAATTATTTAGATCCAGCAATAGTTATTTTAATCATTTCTTAACCATCTTTTGTATTGTTATAAGCAAGGCCATTTTGTCACTAGCTTTTCGATTCCAGAGCCAGCACCCTTCATTTATCTGCATAACTAAAACCAATGGTAAGCACATTTCTGTCGGAGTGAGGCTGATAATGGTTCCTGTTAAAGTCTTTTTAATGATTCAGTTTGGAGTAGTGATTTACACAGGAAGGAATTTCCACTTGTTAGGGGTCTTTTATTTTAGTTCTTTTTATGAACAATGGAACAGAGAGAATAAAAAAACAATTCCTGCTTTCTGATTTCTCAGGCTGGCAAAATTGCTGTATATAGAGTAGAAATGTGTTATTATTCCCCGCCCAAAAAGAAAAGCATTGTTTGTCAGATAAAATGATGTAACTATGCACCTTCTTTGTTGTTCTAAGAAAATTCTGGGTCTCCAGATACTGTATAAATTAAATGACATTGCTTGCATGTTTTTCATCATGTTTGTGGTTCCACTTTGCCTCACATTGGAGAACAGTGGCTTAAATGACTCCCTTTAGAGCTTTACAACCTTGCTACTTTAGTAATTATATCTGTGGTTGAGCACAGGAATAAGCATCACAATTTTTTGTGTGAAGCCTTTACTGTTCATTTAAGATGATACAGATAGCACATGATGTTCCAGTGTTAGCATTCCACATCTGCAGTTCCTCTTCTATCTTCATACTGAATCAATGACAATTTTTCTTAATTCTAATCTTTAGTACTGTGCAAGTATATACGGTGTTTTAAAATAACCAGGCATTAAAAATAAATAAATAAGTAGCATCAGAAATGTTAATGAGGAGCCTGTGTTCACATGATGAGAAATGCTACTACAAAACATGGAATTAGCTGTAATTCAGGAAACAGAATGCAGACAGTTGCACAGGCTTGCCTGTGAACAGTGCATGATCAAGGATGGTTGACCTGTTGTAAGTCCCAAGTGTTTATTTTCCACTGCTGTGGACAATAGTGGAATACTGAGTTTCTCATCTGAGTGCTGAGCTTGATTTAAAGGACCTGTGTTCTAACAGCACAATAAAGATATGTGAGC
The DNA here is from genome assembly GCF_964211835.1 of Anser anser. Classification (NCBI taxonomy): domain Eukaryota; kingdom Metazoa; phylum Chordata; class Aves; order Anseriformes; family Anatidae; genus Anser; species Anser anser. The sequence continues at coordinate 89,156,572 of NC_139720.1, forward strand.
TATTTTTTTTCTTTTTTTTTTTTGTTTTTTATTATTTTCTTTTAACATGTATACTCTAGCCATCTTAAGACCTGTTTTCAAATATATGGAGTTATCATGAAGGCATTACCCATGTTAATATATGGAGTTATCATGAAGGCATTGCCCGTGGTATAAAATCTACTATACTAGAGTATTGCACCAAATTTCTTACATGAGTAGATCATTCCGTTAAATGTACCTCTCTACCTTTTTTAAAAACCTTGCAAAGTTGCATAATGTTCAGTTCCAGATACTCTGCAGCAGCCTTTGTTTTCCGGTGGTTGAAAGCCCTATTTTAGAGATTAGTGAGGAAACCTCCCTTCAACATCTTGCCAGGGCCTGTGGTGGGCCTTCTGTGCTGCCGCATACCATACTGAAACCTTGGAGCATATGAAGGGGACATCTTGGCGGCATTCCTAATTCCTGTGTGTAAAGACAGACACTGCAGTGCTATAAGGAGTTTCAGTTTTTCTGGGGGGACACGATATTTTTTGTGATTTGGGGCAAGTTAACCCTAATTTTACTTTATGGGTATAGGACAGGTAGATCTAAGTCTTCCCCTGCTCTCCTACTAATGACTAGCTGTACACAAGTTGCAGAGGATTGAGGTGACTGATAGCAATCTGCATTTAGATGTATTGTGGTGTATCTTCTTAGATCTACTTCCATATTTGCAAATATCTCCCAAGTAAATCCAATAGGTTTATTACTTTTAATTAATGATAGTGACAGTTGTTTGTAAAACGGTGTGTGAATAACTTACTGGATTTTCATGACATCTTACTCAGCAGACTGGATCATGTAATGCTGGCGGTCCCTTTTCATCTGAAATGTTATAGTTCACTCTCAGCCAGTCACCTGTGAAGAGAAAAACATCTCCCTTTTCAGAAGCCACAGTTTGCCTTGCTCTTCTAGATGGAAAGCCTTCTAGGCCAGGAACTCCATCAGTTGGCTGTGTGGTTGAGTCAGTCACTGATCCATGTGACTGGCTGCTATAGGAATGCAAATCCTTCATTTTTAGAGCCGCTTGAAAATGGGAGAATGGAGAGTGGTTTTGGTAAAGAACTAGTTTTTACCTGCTCTCCCACATATGTGAGGGAACAGGCTGTCATCTTCTGTGCCTGACTGTTATTCACTGCATCTTTCTGCTTATGGCATCCATAGGAAGCTCTTAAAAAGGTTTCAAGTCTCCATTCCTCTTTTTAAAGAAACCCTAAGATAATTCCCAGGCTGATTAGCATTCAGTGCTTCATGATGAGAACGTACTGCTGAATGATCTTGTTTATATTTGAGCTTTAACTTTGGGTTTTAACTGTTTGCTGTAGTCAAAATGTGGAAAAAGGAAATTTCAGCAGAAAGTGGAGGGATGGAGGTTCTCGGTATTGCACCTTATGTGGGTGAAGGAGTTGTGCTGCTGGAAAAACATTAAAGTCAAGGGAAAGACTGCCAAAGCAGAGCAAACTTGTTTCTGCATTGGCCTACTTTTAGCATTTTATGACTGAAGATTTATAAATTATTTAGGTCCATGCATTGCTCTAAATGTTTTATAAAGATAAGTTTTATGTGGAAACTTCTGGAAATTTGCATGTCATGAATGTTTGAAAAATGTACACAGATACGGTGTTCTGCAGCCCCTCATCCTCCAGCATTTTGTTGCAGGTTCAAAATCACAATCTGCTGCTCTTCCTTTTCCTTTTTTTTTTTTTTTTTTCCCCTGCTGTACAGCTGCTTCTCAGTCTGCTCATTTTATCTTTTCATATCTGCTTTAGGATTGCAGGTATCTCCCAGATAAAACTAATAGGTTCTTTCTTTTTTTTCATTTGTGAAAGTGTTACAGTGTATTCTTACCTTTCATCACTCCTTATTCTGTACTCTGGCTATTTCTTGTTGATTCCCTGCTTTCTGCTGGTCATTGCAACTTTTTGCATTCAATTTCCTTTGGTTTAGTGTTTCTTAATTTTGTAGGTACTCTCTGAATCCCGATCTCTGTTTTGCCGCTGAATTTGGCATTGTTATGATTCTTAGAGTTTCCCCATGCTTCATCAGTGCCTGTTCACAACCAGTTAGACTAGGTGATGCAGCACTGCCTCTTTTTCACTTTTCTGTTTGTGCACCCTGTGACATTACCTTTTGGTTAGTAGGCTATTTTACAGCAGAACCATTGCACAAAGCAGATGAAACACAAAGCCTTTATCTTTAATAACACAGTGTTGAGCTTTTGAAGCTGTTACTGGTAAATCATCTTTCAGAAACAATAGGGAATCAGATTTTCTGTGGTTTTGCTTGAATATATCACACAAGGTCAGCTGTCTGTTTTGGACTTTTTCCCAGTTGAATCAGATTTTCTGTTTCTGCATAAACACAGCATTATCTTTGGCTTTCCTTCTTTGTCGCTGTCTTTGTGGACTCAGTGTTTTGTTTTCTGTTGCTTCTTGGGTTCTGGGTTTCTGTCCTATGTTTAATGCTGCAGAGCCTTTAGCCCTCAGTTTGTCAGTTGTCTCAGTTGTTTATTAAGATGGTCTGTGTGTGCATGAGTGTATATATCTTTACAGTTAGTTGAAAATACTTGCAAGCAAATTCAATATGAAAAGAGCATTCATATATTTCTTAGAATAAATTACTATTCTCACGTATTTCAGCATACTTAGTGTACTGCGATAATAAATAAGACATGGCAGGGCATGAATTGTGTTGAATTAATTTATATGTGCTAGGTTGTTAGTCATGAGTCTGACAACTGAATGCTGTCAGCAGAGCAAGGTGTGCATTAACATGATTCTTGTGGAAGCCTAATAATCTAAGATTATACAACATACATATACATGTTTTCATACATTTACATCTACAAACACATGCAAATGCACCCCAATTTGAAGTAACTGGATAGTTATTAGTGAGACTTCTATGGCCCATTTTTCTAAATTCTAAGGGAGAGTTGTGAGGTCTCATCTAGTCAGTACAATTCTCAACTCTGTGTAATGAAATGAGCAATTTACAGTCACAGGCTCAGAATTATTACTGGACAGCCGTGCCTCTAGATCTCTCCTGTGTGTTTTATAACAAGAAATATCTTGGTGGCCTGCACTACTGTTGACAGCTTTGTTGAGAGCATTCTAACAGTAAGAAAAAAGCCCCTCCAGTACAGCAGCTAATTCAGGATTTATGAAGCATGTGGAATTCTTCCTGCTTGAAGTCTGAACATGCACATCACCAGGAAGCAGTCTCAGAATACAGGGAAATCAAGGAGGCCATTGCCCCTCATTTTGCCCAGCGGGCCATAAACCATGTGGTGTTATGAGAGCCACCACCAATATTGGAACTTTTCCAACCTAGTAAGTCATTTCCAGTCATAAATACAAACACTGAAAAGGCATGAAGGATAAAGAATATACATCTTCCCCAATCTTATTATTTTTTAACTTCCGTGTCTCTCCAGTTCTGCTGCAGGTCTTGTGCGTTTTCTCTTCTGTCTCTTCTTGCCACTTTCTAATTTATGTCCTAATGTGTTCTTTTTAGTGTCTTATTTTGGATCTTTAAGTCATATATCAGTATTCAGATTAATTCATGGATGATTAGGCCTTTCAAAAGCATTCCAATAAAGTTAGGATTGTAAGTCTTGTTTTTAAGATTCTGGCTCTTTTTGGAGCCTTGGAATTTTCACTTCAAAATTTTTATTAAGGCTGATGCTTAGCAGTTGCTTTTGTATATAACACAACTACTCAAATCTGAATTCATAAGCATTGGTTCCCTAATCCCCTGATTCTGCCTCCTTAGTTTCCTTGAGGAAATGGTGCTATGTGCTAAACATGCATTGGATGAACCATAAAAACTACTTATCAAGAGATGGCTGTTGTCTCTTGCAGTGGGTAAAAGGCTGAACTACAATTGCCTAAAGCAAGCACCTGACCTGGAGACAGCTTCAAATTCAACAGTGAAAATTTGTCAAAAGTATAAAACTAGAAAACTAGTAGAAATCAATTAGTAGTGTATAAATGGTTCACTGTTATGTCACCTTTAACACCATAAATCTGTCATTTTTGTTTCACCCTGCTCTTTCCCAGCAGCATATTTTGTTCCTATGCATGGCTTTTCAAGGATTTTGGTCTTCTTTCATTGTTAAGGTTCTTGAAAAAAATGGCTGAAAAATGTTTTACCTTGTGGAGATAGGAAAAATGTGTCATCTTGCAGATGACAGTGGTAATTCCTGATGAGTTTATTGGACTTGGCATCTGTTACCGGTAATTGTGGATTGTGGCAGTTGGACTCAATGGCCTTAAGCAGCTCTGTCCTGTCTTATCTTGCCATGTTCTAATAATGCCAAAGCAGATGAAAATGCGGACAGATTTTTCAAGGCTGCATAGACTAAAATCACTGTTAAGCTTATCCCATCTTTTTTTCTTCCGAGTATTCCATTTTCTTTTCCTTCTGCTTTGCTTCCAATGTGTCCAACTTATCCTTCAGTCTGCTTTTGGGCCTTTCTTTTTTTTTTTTTTTTAGTACAGCTGACTAAATGGGTGCAGTAGACAGCCTGAACCGTTTTATTAAAAGAACTTATCATAGAATCATAGAATATCCTGAGTTGGAAGGGACCCTTAAGGATCATCAAGTCCAACTCTTGATACCGCACAGGTCTACCCAAAAGTTCAGACCATGTGACTAAGTGCACAGTCCAATCTCTTCTTAAATTCAGACAGGCTCGGTGCAGTGACCACTTCCCTGGGGAGCCTGTTCCAGTGTGCAACCACCCTCTCTGTGAAGAACCCCCTCCTGATGTCGAGCCTAAATTTCCCCTGCCTCAGCTTAACCCCGTTCCCGTGGGTCCTGTCACTGGTGTTAATGGAGAAAAGGTCTCCTGCCTCTCGACACCCCCTTACGAGGAAGTTGTAGACTGTGATAAGGTCTCCCCTCAGCCTCCTCTTCTCCAGGCTGAACAGGCCCAGTGACCTCAGCCGTTCCTCGTACGTCTTCCCCTCCAGGCCTTTCACCATCTTCGTAGCCCTCCTCTGTACACTCTCCAACAGTTTCATGTCCTTTTTATACTGTGGTGCCCAGAACTGCACACAGTACTCGAGGTGAGGCCGCACCAGCGCAGAGTAGAGCGGGACAATCACCTCCCTTGACCTACTAGCGATGCCATGCTTGATGTACCCCAGGACACGGTTGGCCCTCCTGGCCGCCAGGGCACACTGCTGGCTCATATTCAACTTGCTGTCTACCACGACCCCCAGATCCCTCTCTTCTAGGCTGCTCTCTAGCGTCTCATCGCCCAGTCTGTATGTGCAGCCAGGGTTTCCCCGTCCCAGGTGCAGGACCTGGCACTTGCTCTTATTGAACTTCATGCGGTTGGTGATCGCCCAGCTCTCCAACCTATCCAGATCCCTCTGCAAGGCCTTTCCACCCTCATTCGAGTCCACAACTCCTCCAAGTTTGGTGTCATCAGCAAACTTGCTCAAAATACCTTCTATTCCTACATCCATTATCTGTCACCCAAAATTATGTTATGAATGCCGTGATGCGAAACCCTAATATACTCATAACCTTGTTGGCATCAAAGTTATATGTAGGTGTAGGTGATGTGTAGGGTCCTTGACTACAGAAATTGGGGGCATTTTGTAAGCCCAGAGAACATATGCATTGACAAGGGCTGACCAGCATTGCACCTGTCTTACATATAATTGTTCCCCTGCAATGGGTGTAATATGTCTGGGGTTTTGTGTGTAGTAGTTGGAGTACTACATGCTACATTCATTCTTGTGAAAGTACTACATTCAGTCTTGTGAAAGCATGAATGAAGGAAGCAGCACTGGTAGTTTATTTTCATTCTGCAGTCTGGTGGTTAGGATTCCTTCCCAGGTAAGGAAGGCCCAGATGTTCTTCCTCTGGCCAGAAATTCAAATCCATCTCTCACCTGGTGTAAGAACAACTAGTTAAATTGTATTGTGTCTTGAGGTATTTGCTGTTCCTCTTCTTGGAGACGGCATTATATGTAAAACAAAATCCACCAGGTCCTACAGGAAGATGGAACGGGCGTGACCCTGGGTCAAAGAAAGCTTAGAAACCTTCACCTGAGAGATTAGGTGCAACAGTAGTTGCATCAGTGGTCCCATTTTGCATTAGCTGATTATCAAATGAATAAAACTTCCTGACTTTAGCCATTGAGCTGCTGAATAAAAAAGGATAGAAGAAGCAGCCTCACTATCACTTGCTGTGTTCAGGAAGGCAACCGGCACCATTATCATTTCACTGAATTATTTTTGAAAGGACGAGGTATCAGTCTTGAGGGCAAGTTCCAGCCTGTGCATCTCAAGTAGAAGGAATTTTTTAAGGTTCAGTAATTTAAGGTGTAATATTTGAACACATACTTTTTTTTTTTTTTTTTTTAATATTTCTCTGCAAGTTGGCTCAGGCAACTGTCTGCAAGTGTAGTGTCCTTTGAGTCCCATTTCAGGTGTCCACCTCTTCTTGTGAATTAGGTATGGCCCTACAGCATGCTTTCTGCTTAAAAAGTCAGACATCAGAACAGTGTTCTCTCTTTTGAATTTCTTTTTGAGGTCTGGGTTTCTGCCTGAACAGCTACATTGTTGGGATTACTGCATGTCTGGAAAATAGGGAAATGTGCCTGGACATGGATGATGTCTCATCTTGGGCTGCACATGTGAGAAGGCCCAGATGAAGTATCATTAGTCAGTAGCATGTGAAATGCAGTATAATTTCACTTTAAGACAAACTAACAGGACCAGAACACTATAGAGTCATAGAATAATAAGGGAGAATGGATATTGCTTATTCGTATGTTAAGAGAGAAGACATCTCCATGAGCACTGGGAAGAAGAGCTGCCTTGGATTGGTGTGGACACAGTGGATAGGTGGTAGAGGTTTTACCTATGATAAAGGGCCAGGGTCAGTCTGTCGTCTGTGAAAGGAGGGGGCCTGAAGTTGCATCCCCTTTCTTTCAGAGGAGGTTCTGACATAACTGCTGCTTCAGGAGGACCAGCTCGTAGCAGGCCATGTCAATGATGTCAAAAAATAATCAGGGAGGACCTGGCAAAAAGAGCGTCAGCTTTCATTGGAAAGCTGAGGCCTAGCAGGTAGAAGGCGGGGGGTGGGGGGGTGGAAGCAGTAGAGGAAGCATTTTGGTGCCTTAAAGGTTAGGCTGTTGTTGTAAAACACAATAATTCAGCCCAGTGTGTAGCCGGCATGACAGGTATATGCTGCTGTGTTACTGGTGGAGCTTGGCCAGTCGCCACAAGCCAGGGACCTGTGGGAGGCTCAGGGGAGGCTGAAGGGAACGGCTTTTAGAAAGTTGCCATCTGGTGCCTTCACTTTTCTGATTGTGGAACTTTACCAGGACTGCTACTTTCATCGTGTTTTCCTGTTGTGAATTGATAGCAAGCAGTAGAGTCATATGACTCCATTGTTCCAGCAGCAGTAAGCCCTTTAAAAAAGTTTTAACCCTCTGTTGAGGGCAAAATTATTTTATCAACTTATATATATATATATGTTATTTTTTTTTAATGCATTGAAAACTATTTCTAGTTTGCTGGTTCATTCATTATATTATCCTGCACTCTCAGAGGCTGTTCTCTCTTTGCTTCTTTATTAAAAGTATGATTTTATTTTCCTCCCTGGTGACTTTTCCTTACCGGTGACTTAGCTTGAGTCACAAAATACAGATTTGTATTTTTATTTTTTCACTTCAGCTGCTCTGTGGCACTATACAGATGTAAAACACAGTTACTGAGGACTACAATATTTAACACAGAAGTAGAAGGTGTTGCCTACTGTGTTAAGCTTATCACCACAACAACATAGGCCATGATTATGTGACCTCTTTATGTTATAAGAAGGATTAGAGAGGTCATATCCTAGCACTCAATTAAATTGGCATAGCTGCCAAATACAGACTAAAAAAAAAAGCCTACAAATGATGTGACACCTGATTTTTTTATCACACACTATTATCATTATTATAATTTTAGTAATGATTCTGATGTTCCATGAAAAACTCTGTACAAACAGTACAAATTTGGAATTTTCTCCTGTCTTCATTATATATGGCCACACTTTCAGTCATGAGAATATAGAATCACAATAAATAACTGCAATTCTGATCAGCACGTCTACTTTTCTGTGTATTTTCTGGTACAGTCGCAGGATGAGTAGTTGCAGATATATATATGGTGAGTTTGAAGTATTTGGGTGCCACCTACAAGTGTGGATCACTACAATTCAGAGCTAAGGAGTATTTCTAAAATATCTTACAAGATATTTAACTTTGGAAAACAAGTCATTTAAAACATATTACATTTGTGTTGTAGTGTTGTAGATAGTGCTTTCAAGATTTGTTTTATAAATACTTAAACATCTCAAAATTTAAAACTTTTTTTTTCAGTTCTGTTTTGGGGGATACATACAAAAAGGTACTGAAAAGGATCTCCTTCTGTGCACAGCTAAGCAAGCAACTTAATGTTAAAATATGGAAGCAAAATGGATATTGGTTATTAAATTTGAGTGTAATGCATGGGATTTGAGGTAATTCTGTAAGCTGTGTACATGACTATGCAGATAATTCATGCTTTAATATTGATGGCAAACATTTTCACACTAAAATATGTATAGGAAAAAGGAAATTGACTATTAAAGATGTATGTAAAGAGAAAAATGTAAATTATATTTGGGAAGTGACATGCCAACTATGATCTACCCTGTCTGCTTTTCTTTTTAAATTTGCAAATTGGAAAGAATTAAATCAGATTACAAGAGAAACTATTACCTACTGTAGTAATATACTAAATATTATTCAAATTACTAGGAAAATTCATTTGTTGCTAGTACCTGCCAAACTGAATGATAAATGGAAGCGCATCAAGGAATCGTACTGCAAACAGAAAACAAGAGATTGAAATATGACTTAAATATAAAAATAGCCTTTCCTACTCTTGCAGAAATTGCTATGGAAAGACACTTCCAGGAGTAGGTGTGACTATTTTGCATCTTTCCTGCATTCTTCTCTGTTTGGCATGGGCTCCACTAAAGTAACTGTATAGAGAAAAATAATTGTCAGTCATAACAGTTGTTTGCTCATCTTATATTTAAAAATGTCTGTTGTATACAAATCTGTGCTTTGAGTGTTATGTGGGGAAATAAGAGGTCTTCAGCACTGACCCATGCACAGGATCGTTTGTTCTTCATGGTACTGTGCAGTGCTGCAGTTTCTCTCCTGCAGTTTCTCTCCTTCCATCTCTTTCCCCACTTTGGGTTTCACTAGTGCCTGTTATTGTGCTTCACATCTGCAAGATATTTCACTGGATGTACAGGTAATTTCAGATGCATGATATAAGCATGCATGTGATTTCTTTAGCATTTTTATGATCTTTTGTAGAAGGATGCTTTGCTTTTGCACACCAATAGTATGTGCACAAACTTTCAGGTACACAAATGGAAGTGAGGATTAAGGTAAATTTTGATAGCCTAAGTTTGTATCATAGCTTATCCTATGCAAACGTTAGAACGGTTTTCTACCAATTCTCTCTTCTCATGCTTGCCTATGCAGTCAGAATTCTGATGAAAGAAATTTTAATGGTTGATGTAGGACTAGATCTCTGAAAAAGTCATAAAGGTGTGTGTGTGTGTGCGAGGAAATCAGACAATCCGGGCCTGTAGTTTTCATTTATATGAAAAGTATTTAGGATTTTTAGTTGATAGTTTAAAAAAGATAGATTCTCATGGTTGAATAAGTTAGTAAATCATCTTGCTGTTTTAACCACTTGATCATTTCCTTCCGTTGTTGCTTAAAACTGTAGGTTAAACTCATTCTTCTGCTAAGAAGTTTTGTATATCCATAAAGACAATTCTGATAAACAGCGAGCCATTCTATTCTTCAGGGTGTGGGGCTTCTTGACAGGTATTTAATGCATGGTCAGTGACTAGCAGTAGGGTACCAAAGCAGTAAAAGTGTGTGTAGACACTGCAGGAGGTGGTAGCTGAGGCCTAGTGTGCGTGAAAAATCTTTCTGTGGCCACCGTTTGCCAGGAGACCCCTGGCCTGCAGCAGGACATCAGGCAGAGTTCAGAGCCCCACAGAACTCTCTTGACAGTTTCAAATATACGGAAAAATTTGGACTTTTTTTGTTTTTTATTTTGGGGTAGAAATTCAACTCCATTACTATCCCATATCCCAAATCCTCCCTTTCATTACATTTCTTCCCACATCCTTATTCTACACGGGGAATCTGAGTGACCTTTAGGTGGTTGGCACTTCCCTCTAGGCCATCTCATCTTCTCTGAGGACTTTCTTTCTGTGCTCCTTGAATTCGTTATTTTGTTTTACAGTTTTTTTCCAGTATGTCTGTGTGGTATCTTGCTGATAAACTTGGAGAAAATTCTCCACTTAACACCTTCGACTGATTTTTAGCTATTTTATGGTCTTGTTGTCATCTCTTTTTCTCTCTGGGGACCTTGCTGGATGTAGAAAAGAGGTGGAGCAGAGAACACTGTATATGACTGAACAGCATGTGATTAGTTTTAGGTAGTCCGCTTGAAGAAGGTCTAACAATGGCCAAAGCACTGAGTCAGCAGGGGAAATCTTTTTTACTAACAGCTGCTGAAGTTCCTTAAAATTCACAAGGGTTGTGTTCAGGTTGATGTCAGCATTAACCAAGAGCTGCATAAGCTTTTCACTTAGAGTTCTGATTCACAAATTTACTTTTAATGCACACTTAAGTTTACTTTGGTCTAGTAAGGCATCAGCGTGTCATACTTTTGGCTCACTTTTGGCTGTGTTCATACTTACTTGCTTTTCTAAATTAGGATGAGGTGGTGTACGATCAATAAACTGAGAAGGCAGATGAAATTTGAAAGCTCTACTTATGGGCTACAAAGAGAAAGTAATGAAATGTTCTGCCTGAAAATGGATTAATTTAAATGTGTCAAATTGCTCTACAGAAATGTCTGTCAAAATACCATTTTACAAGATCCCTGATCAGTACGAGTTACCTTTACCAAAGTCTTCAATGTCTTTCTCCTTCCACCCTAGTTTAAACACTACATTTGTTACTATACAGAATTATTTGTTTTCGTGTCCATATGAAACATTAATTTTGTGTCATTCAGAAAATTACGTTTGAGCAAGCATATTTAATTTTCATGGTTCACACAGTAGGATGTGTGTAGTTTAGTGCCACAATACATGTTATATTTAGTAGAAGTAATAATGATACCTATTTTAATTTCTAGAGTATTTGATATAAACTACCAGCCTGGCATAAAAAGCAGGCCTGAAGATCACCCCCAGATAGGAATGTGTTTAGGGCATATGTTCGTGTGAAGGATAAGAACAACCCCTGCACAACTTTCACAACAGGAGTTTGGGAGCAGTACTCTGCTTTTTTGGAAGCTGGAGAAAATGGACAAAAAGGAAACTGCAAATACGAGGAATAAGTTAGTCCAGGAAATCTTACTCCAAAAGGAGAGAACCAGTGAAATAGCCTCGTTCTTGTTGCTGATGTATGCATCATACAATACTTGGAAAATGGTATTAATGCTGCGTGGACAGCAAAGGGAATTGCATACCAGGATGGAGGGTGATGGTGTATCCAAATCAACGTATAAGAGAAAAAACATTTTGGGACTACTGTTGTCTTGTCTCATGAACTTTTGACCAATTGGCTAAAAATGGAGGGAGAGGAAAATAGGTGCTAGTAATTGCATTGTGTAACTTTTGCAAGGTGTCATCATGTTTGAGACTTTCAAGTTAAGGAAGGTGAGAAGACACTACGAATTTTACTGTTTAAGACAGTTGGAGAAGTGCATCAAAGGAAATTATTTTAAAAGTGGTGAAAGATATGTGCAGTTCATTTTCAGCACTAAAGTAGTAACTAACGTGAAGGTTAGGAAAATAAGAGCAATGACTCTATATTGTTATTTTTGACCTAAATCTTTTGAGACGGGACTTGATTTCTTTTGAAAAATGTCCAAAGTAGATTCTTGAGACTCTGACGAGGGATTCTGCTTTTTAGAAGTCTTTTGCAGTTTCCTGGTTCTTAAAATGGTGTCCTAATAAGTTTCAAATACAAGTGACATCAATCTCTCACTTACTTGGAAAGTTAGTTTACAATATGCAATCTCAAACAGAACAAAAAAAATTAAATTGCTGCAATTATAGAGGTATTGTATTTTTTATCCTGCAGTAAAAAGGAATCATAATAGTTTTGTTTGCGTACTTTCAGAATAGGAACAAAATGATTTCAGAATGATGAATTTTGATCGGAAACAATAAGCCTCGTTTATTTGTAAGTAATTGTATCTATTTTCATGGTGTCTTTCATTGTTCTGATTTTGCCAGTGCATTTTTTTTTCTAATTTACTTTTATTTTCTATCCAATTCAGAATTTTCAGGCAGAAGTTTCAACTGATCTCTCTCTCCCCTGTCACCCTCTCCCACACACACAGTCAGTTGAACCAACTTGTTAGTGATCAATTAACTTTGGAGGTGTTTTTTTTATCTTCTTGGATAGAGAACTCATTTCTTAAACATCAAAAAATCAATGGAGTAAGTCAAAATTCAAAAGAATAACAGCCAAAATAATAACAGTTTTGCTTAGTGTATTGGATGGGTTGTTTTACAGATGTACTTGAAATAACAGGACCATTTTATACTGCAAGGACTAGTGACATCTTGACCATCAAAACAAAGTAAAGAGAGAACACTAGATTTTTTCCACTCTCTTTTATGCATCTTAGCTTCTTTTTCAATTTTATATGCCTACAGGATAAGTTTTGAAGGCACAGTCATCAGTAGTGCTGGCCACAAATCAAAGCTTCTGACCTGCATGTAGATTCATTCTACCCTTTAAGGTTTGCTCTAGTCAGAACTGCATTTGTCTTGAAGCCAAAGACTTGAGAAGCACTAGTCTCAACCTTTAGCATATCCACCATAAATGCAGGCTGATTTTGGCTAGAACCCTTTGCAAAATCTGGTGAAGTTATCAATGTCTAGCTCTTTTTAACAGGAAAGACTCGCAAAGTAGGTCTGTGAACACTGACCAAAAAAAAAAAATGTGAGAAATGAAAACCAGTACTGAAAGTAAACTAATAAAAAATGATAATAATAAAAAAAAGGAAAGAATTGAATTGGTAAAGGAATAATATGGTATTGCTTATTGTCTATGAATCATGAGAATACCGAACTATTCTTTTTATTTAGTTGTCTTTTTTCCTTTTTTTTTTTTTTCTGAGATTCTTTAAAATGTGTTTTTTTTGTTCGTTTGTTTGTTTGTTTTTTAGATGTGCTTGTACACTGCCTGATGCGTAGAAGGCTTCTTATTGGTTCAGGTTATTTAAGGAAGACTTTAGTTGAAAATAAATAGCTGCAATAATGATTAATATAGTAGCAAATGAAGTACATAAATATGTAGAGAAAAGAGTGCTTCAAGGTTTTGTCACTGCACACAGTTGTTTCTCAGTCTCTCCTACAGCATAGCTTTTCAGCAACATTCATAATACATGGCGTTAAGTATTAATTTGGGCTTTTATGCTCCAAGGACACTGCGTGTTAATAACCAATACATTATCCACACAGTTTTGTTCTTCCCACTCCACCTCACTCTTACTGGTGTGTTTGTGTTACTGAAGAGACACTAGGTAAAGTAGTAACAGCTGAGACTGCTCTGACAGCTTAAATATATTTCCGAAAATCAGCTGTTGTGAACAGATAAATTTCTGATGTGTAACTTTCCAAATTTAAGCAATAGGTTGCAGAACGTGCTCAAATGTTATATCCATGTTATGCCATTGCTCATTAAGACCAGAGCACTGCCCTTTTCTGTCTCTGTTGTGGTTTAACCCGGCTGGCAGCTAAACACCACACAGCCGTTCGCTCACCCTCCCCCTCCCTCTCTGGGATGGGGGAGAGAAACGGGAAAGTGAAGCCGGTGAGTTGAGATAAAGACAGTTTATTAAGACAGGAATATAATAATAACAATAATAATAATAATAGTGATAATGATAATAGTATTAATAATAATAATGTGTAAGAAAACAAGTGATGCACAATGCAATTGCTCACCACCCGCTGACCGATGCCCAGCCTATCCCCGAGCAGCCGGCCCTATATATTGTTTAGCATGACGCCAGATGGTATGGAATACCCCTTTGGCCAGTTTGGGTCAGCTGTCCTGGGTCTGTCCCCTCCCAGCTCCTGCTGCACCCCCAGCCTGCTCGCTAGCAGGACAGAGCGAGAAGCCGAAAAGTCCTTGGCCTGGTGTAAACACTGCTCTGCAACAATTAAAACATCAGCATGTTATCAGCGCTCTTCTCATCCTAATCCAAAACATAGCACCCTACCAGCTACTATGAGGAAAAATTAACTCTGTCCTAACTGGAACCAGGACAGTCTCTTTCTGTATAGTGTTTACAGGACAGAGATGCTATTCCGATCACTTTTGTATATATTGTATATATATTATATATATATATATGTTGGTTGTATATATTTTATTGTTATATATACGTTTGTTGTATATATTTTTTGTTTTGTTGCCTATCTGGATAACCTATTTTACATTTTTAAAGAAGTGTTTTCAAAGATTGGTTTTTGTTCTTCTGAGATACCTAAAATCATTTTTCTTCATACAGTGTGATGCAGAGGACTGCTGAATAACTCCTGTGAGGTGCCGAGTGCTCTCTATTTGCATTAATTTTTTTAGGCTTTAATCTGTCACTGAAAGAAATTGGCAACTTATCCCCCTTATTCCCCTGATGAAGTCTATTTGACCCTTTAGGTCACACACAAAAGTGTGCTAAAAAAGAACAATCAAGAAGTGTTGTCTGAGGAAGATCACCTGTGTTAAGTCAGTGAAGAAAATAACACTATCCAAGTTGTTATTTTGAGAGCAAATAATTTCCTGTATCCACTGACTTACTCTGGGGAGAGATGAGGAGCTGAATGCAGTGAAAGGATTCACACCCCTTTCATAGCCAGAACTCCTGGTTTTAGAGCTGTGTGGAAAACTGCTGATTTGGAGTCTCACTTCAAATTTGTGAAAACCTCTCTAATAATCTACTGACCATACATTCTTGTTTGTGTACTTGATCTGTCTTGGGGATACCTGTGTTGCAGGAAGGATGAAACTCCTATTCTGAAAATACTATTCACATGAAAGTTGACTGAACTTGAGAACTATGTAAGAGAAAGCAAACAAACAAACAAACACCCCCCCCCCCCCCACACACACACATGTTGATAGTGTTTTCAGGATGTCTAGAAAATGGACCAATAGTCTTGTGGAGCAAAAATCTTTGGACAAAATTATCTTTGTTAAATCAAAAATGCAGGCAATGCAAGTGTTTTATAATTTTGGTCTGATTTCAGTAAACCTGTGTTGTAAAAATATAAATTATTTCTTAAACAATTTTGGTTTTGATTACTTTTATTTTTATTTTTATTTTAGGAGACTTGTGATGTTGAAACCAAACAGAACAGAAATGAACAGTTTGTGTCAAGCCCAAAGATCACAAAATAGTGTTTTAGAGTAACTTCAAATGAACATTTTTCTGTATTTTTCTTTTTCTTTTTGGTGTCATAAATGAGCCAAGCACAAGATTTTCCCCATTTTTAAACAGATTATTATTGTTTAAATTAAAATGCCAGGGATCGAAAGTTCAGTGTGTTGAAAGTTGTTTAAACATTGAACAAAGAGATGATCTCTTCCCCAAAGAAATTACCAATTAGTTTTCAGTGGAAGTGTTGAATGATTCATATTTCAGATTTGGGCTTACTCGTCTAGTATATTCAGTTTTACATTTTAAACTCATTTCTCTGAGTGGAGAAACGTATTTTAGTTGAGGGCAGCTAGCACCTTTAGTTCTTTAATTTCCACAGATATATAGGCAAGCTGTTACTTGCAAATACTGTCTGAAAGAGATCTACCTCTAAATAAAATATCTGCTGAACTTGTAAAACAGTGGTTGCAAGACATTTTTTTCCCTTATGTTAAAGAAAAACTTTGCCATTTTATTGATAGTATTTCATTAATTTCTGTCTTGGCAGTGTTTACTTTTTGTCTTTCAGAAATGCCTGTTAATTTATATGCTCATGCAATTAACTTCGTACTTGATATATTGTATCTCAGAGCCTGACATTCTGTGAAAATAACATTTAAAATAATACTGCCACTTAAATGGTCAGCAGAAAAGCCATTAATTATAGATCTCATTTTATACCTCATTTAATTTATTATTATTTGCTAGTTATTTTTTGCTATGGCTATAAGAGAATGAATGAATTCACCCATTCTGCGTGTTGTTCCGGCCTCTTAATTGCACAGGAGGATTAAACACTGAAAATGTGTGTGTGTGTCATGATTTTGGCTTGGACAGAGTTAATTTTCTTCATAGAGGAAACACAATGCAGCATTTTGGATTTTTGATGAAAATAATGGTGATAGTACATCGATGTCTGTAGTTGTTGCAAGGCAGTGCTTACACAGAACCAAGGGCTTTTGTGTTCTGGTGAGGATGCTGGGGGCATACAAGGAGCTGAGAGGGGACACAGCCAGGACAGCTGGCCCAGGCTGCCCAAAGGGATGTCCCATGTCTTGTGGAGTTATGCTCAGCAATGTAAGTTGGGGGAAAGGAGGAGGAAGTGGGGGATGTGCAGAGTGATGGCATTTGTCTTCCAAAGAAACTGTTCTGCATGATGAGCCGTGCTGTCCTGGGAGTGGCTGAGCACCTGCCTGCTGGTGGGAAGTAGCAAATGAATTCCTCCAACTAATTTCTTACACAGACACAAGATTGAATGAAGTGCATGAATGCATAAGGAAGTAGACCACTCTGCCTTTTTAATTCATCCTCCTTCCCATCCAGCTGTAAACCCAGCTGTAAATTCCATGTCCTTTTTGACTTTGGTACTCAGTGAGGTTTTGCTTTGCTCATGTGCATGGCTTTTGCTTGACCTAGTAAACTGTCTTCATCTCAATCCATGAGTTCTTGCACTTTTAACTCTCCAATTCTCTCAATTCTCTCAGTGTTTGAGATGCTGCTGAACTATCAGAATAGGCAGCTACTCAGAATAGACATTTAATACACTTTCATTTGTACATGTTTTGTGACACCTGAAGTATCATCAGTGTTCTTTAAGTTGGTGCTGTTTGAAACTAATGGGATGGTTGACAGACATTTGCTAAGGCATTTGGATAACTGAGGGAGACCTTGAAGAATCTCTTCCACTTCCATAGATGAAAGGAAAGCTTTACAACTGAAATAAAGTCTCAATATTTCTGTGTGCTCCTCATTCAGATCTCAACAGGAATGGTTTATCTACCTTGGGAAATACTGGAAGCATTTGGACGTCTGTCCCTGAATACATGCCATTTCTTTTTTAGTACTCCATTCAAGTTCCATACCACTTGTATTTCTTGTTTGCCGCTTTATTCTTTCTTGTTAAGATTTCAACTTCAAGTATGAAAAGAAGTTTAGAGTGAAATTGTGATAGCAGAAGGTTGGACAAAGCTCATGGAAGGTGGTATGTGAGCCCCAGGCAATTCAGTACAATTGAACTCTTAAGTTTTCTCTTAAATTAGAGGGGGCATTACATTTGGTTAGGTTTTGGGGACAGCTGACTTCAAAATTATTATGAATTTATCCTAGTGCCTTAAGGAAAGATAAGAGTGAAAAATGTACAACTTTGTAAACCAAAAACAGTGTCTGCCTGTTGAGCTGTTCAGGTGCTGTGCTTCAGGTCACCTCTCGAGTTGCTCTATTCCCATGCTTGCTCTTCCTCTTCTCTTAAGAATCCTTCCTTTTGATGCCTGAAAAACATGACAGTGGTTATGACATTTTTATGCTGTCTTGGTGAACTCCACCGACATGTTACTTTGTGGAGCTTCTTTTGTATCAATCTGCAACTGCCTGATATCTCTTTGGTGTTTTGGAAGATCTTACTGCAAATTTTCCATAATACTACAACAAACTTATACAAAGAAGCCCTGTTTATGTCATGGGTGCTTCAACAATGAAACAAAAAACGACAACAATAAAACCCACCACATTGTTAGCTGATTCACTGTGGTGGTTTCATAAGAAAACAAACTTGTTGGACATAAAGAAAGCCTACTTTGACTTGGAAAAATTCACTGGTACTAACTGCAGTCAAGGTAAGGGGAGGAGACTAGGGCCTATAGAGGATGGTTTTTATTCAAAGGCTTTTTAGTAAATTAAATATAAAGAACGGGAAAACTGATTTTAGGATTATGTATTAGGTTTTCCTAAAGTTAAACACAATTAGTAAAATAGTGGATTAAATTAAAGTTCATGTCTTGATTTTTCTTTTAATAGATATGGTTCATGTTCATTGAATGAATAAATAAAGATTAATGAGCCCTGGAAAATATGTTAATTACACTCATAGAATGGAATTACCTTATGATGAAACCATCATAAAAAAGTGTTTATGGACTGTAAACAATATGCTCTAATCAGTATCATGAATCTTGTCTCTGAGGTCTGTTGCATGTGTTTTTGAGGGAATAACAGTTGATAAGCATTCAAGACAACTGAATTCATTTTAAAATATAGGATGAAATGCATAGCTGATGAAAACAGTGACAGTCCTCCATAGCAATTTTCAATTTGTAATTGGGTAAAGCCTCACAGGGCTAGAAGAACAGTCCTCTTCTGAAACTCTGAATGTAATAATAGTGCATGAAGGTAAGTATGCAGAAGAGCACCTGGCTGAACAAGAGTTAGATCTCTAGAAACTTGTATTTTTGCTTTTCAAGTTGAAGACAAAAGGTAGTGCTAAAATTAAAATAAATACACAGTTGGTGAATGCAAGTAATCAAAGCAGTGCGTGCTCATGCTTGAATAAAGGTCAAGATCAAGACTGAACTACAGAAACGTTCTGCAGCTGAAACAGTCTGAATATCTGTGCACTTTTATTGTGTAAGTGATTATGTTTTAAACTGTATTTTGTGCTTCAATGTATGTTGCAAATCTCTTGCTCTCCACAGAACATGCATTACCTCAACACATGCCAAAACCAAGAGCAGAAAAGAAAAGACCTCTATGGAGCAGAAAATGAAGCTGCACCTAAGGATTTTGAGGTGGCTTTTAGTTACAAAAAGAATATATCTTATCCTGCTGAATGAGGTATGTTTTTTTTTGTTTGTTTGTTTGGTAGATTTTTGGTTTTGTCACCTTTGTGATTGCTTTTCTTTTCATGAAGGTTTTGCAATACGTAGCTAGATAGATGCCCACTAAATGCAATTATACAGTTGAAGCATTTATTTTCTTGCACCTCATTATATGTTGTACTCATATTGTTTGTATGTTAATGTCTTGTGCTGTATGGGATATTAGACAGTTAACATGTCACCTTTAGCTAATGCCCAGAAGATACAAGTCACTATGTATGCATGCTGACACATTCAGTGACTAGTCTGACTTTTTTTTTGATTTTGAAATCCCTATATCCTGTTACTGTTGCCTGCTTTGTACAGTGTTGCTAAGGAATAGACTGTTTTTTTGTTTGTTTGTTTGTTTGTGTGTCACAGACTTAATGCATGAAATTTTGTAGAGATTGTTTTTTGCCATGCCAAGGACTACATTGTTAGCCATTAATATCTAAATAACAATGGTTCTTACTTTTTTGGAGCTAAGCAAGGAATATACTTTTGAAAAATCTTTTTATCTCTGTTTTGGTATGTTACTCAGTATTATTTGTCATGCCTGTATCATTGGTTGTGTCTGTCATTTCTGTCTGCCCTTTTCTATTTTTCCTAGTCTAATGGGGTTGTACTGTGGGTCTGTACTAGAGTCATTGGGGAAACCTCAAAATGCTTCTGAATGGAGTTGTATGAAATATGGTGCCAAGGAAAGCTTCACAAACACCGTGACTAATGATACAATTAGCATATAAATCAAAGTATACAATGAAAACAAGGTATTAGTTCGTCTATCACATTACCAATCAGCTTTGAAATGACTAAGGCTGTGGTTTAACTTTTTTATTCTTCTTGCCAGATTTTTTTTTTTTTTTCTCAGGTGGTATTTTCAATTTTGGCAAAAGTACTTCCCAGGATTTGTTAGCGCCAGAGCTCCCCTTTTTTCATGTAACTCACTGGTAAATATCTTTTGTAAGAAAGCTTTTCCAGATGCATTCAGTAGGATAGTCTTTTGGTTAGCTAGGTCAATAACCTAGCAGGCCAATAACCTTCCCACAATGCACACCTGCAAGAGTGGTCTGGGTTTCCACAAACGAGACATTTCTGTAGTTTGTTCAGTTTCTTGCTGTGGTTCCTTTTGCAGCTGAACTTCTGTACTGCACAAGGTCATTCCTATCCCTTCTTCAGCCCCCCCACCTTCTTTGTACAAGTTTTGAATTGAGGACCTGGGCCACAACATGAAATAGGGGAGACTGTAGTGTCTCTAGCAGCCGCACCGCTCCTTCCCTCTGCTCTCAGAGGTCTGCGGTGTGCCAGCTCCTGCGGAGTTTTAATGACGACTGTCACAGTTTTGTGCCTGGGCTGTGCAGCAGTAGGCAAGGGGTACATCTGAAGAGTACTCTCCGTGTGAGAGACTAAGCCACTGATTTGGTTTGGGATTGCCCAGTTGGTGGTGTCTGAGCCGTGTGCCGTTCTTGGGAAGTTAGACGTGAACTGCTCTACGGGACTGTTATGCCACTTACCCTGGTGCTGTGATAATGCTGTATAATCTAATGTGCAGTTGCAAGACAAATGGATCCCAAGCTGTCCTGAGACCTGACAGCATGCCCAGCCCTCTCCTCTCAGCAGCAGACTGCTGGGAACCCTAGAGCAACTGCAGGCCTCTCCCAGAGAGGATTTTGTCCCAGAGCATTTCCAACCCACGTTTCCCAGGTATGTTGTGATTATTTGTGATTATGTCACATAAAGGCTTGTTTGTGTGTGGATAGTAGAGACTGGACTATTGGACATCTTGGCTAAACTACTGTGTTCATTTTGCTGATAAAATGTGACACGTGTGGATTAGGAGGGCTTCTCCTATAAATATTCATTTACGAAGTGTGATTTGTTATAACAATTCTTTATGTTAACAGCTACAGTTATCCAGTAGTGATTTTCATTAACAAATTACTTTTTTTTTCAGCTTGAAAGCAATGACATTAATTACTGCTGTTATTCTTTATATTGTTTTGGATTTCATTGCTGATTCTTAATTACGATGTGAACTCTCCAGGAGCAAAAAGTTTTCAGAAGGACTTGTATGGAAAATTCCTGTAAAAGTCAACATACATGTCTCTGCAATCAGTTACATTTACTTTTGCAGTTTGAGTGTTGTTGCCAGAACACCTGTGGAAAAATGTGCTGTAATGTAGAACACCATACTGCTTTTGCAAGACAAATAAAACTATTACCCTTTGTTAATTTTCAGTAATTTTGTTTGTGCCATAACCTATTAAAATGTAAATAATTTTCATCTTGGCTTCCTCTCAGTCAGATTCTAGAGAATCTTTCAGTAAGTGTTGCTCATAGAAATGGCCGCTCTGATATGGGTAGAACATTCTTGCCTCATGTAGAATTTTTCTAGCTTTGACCTCAATAAAAGAAAATGCCTTCTAAAAGGAAGAAGCCATTTGCTGTGGGCCACTAGATGACATAGTATAGCACTAAGGAATTCTGAATATTTGCCAAATGATCAATAATGACTTTTTCATTTTAAGCAGAAAAATAACTTTATTGCATAACATGACATTGTCAAAGTATAGCTGCAGCAAAATATTACTGCAGAAAAAAGCTCAAATGCAAGTTGGAAACACCGTTTTTTTTTTTGTTTTTTTTTTTTTAATCCCAAAGAAAGCTGTTAAGTGTGGTGTGCTTTGAGTTGTGTTTGTTGTTCAGAGTAAGAACTGACCAAGGCATAATTAGAGTGCTTGGGAAGAAATGAAGAAACTCCTGCTAATGAGGCCATGGTTTTTGCTGTAGAGGTCTTCCTCCAGGCACTTCATTATTTCTCCAGCAAAGAAATACATTGTTGTATGCAGGTAAGGGAAGAGTAAGACCATCTCCTTTCTGAATATCTCTTCAGTTCAGACTGTATGTTTGAGTCTCAGGCCAGCATACTTCTCGTAGTTGGGAGCAATGCCAAGCTACCTGCAAGAGGGATTTCTATTCCTAGTAGGATTTCTGAGCTTCACGGTGGGAGTAGAACTGTAACAGTGCTTGTTCATATATGCATGAACCCAGATGAGCCGTGGTAAAAGGAGATTAAAATCAGTGGTTGTTTCCATGCTGAGCAAAATATGGCCAAAATAATAAGGATGTAAGAGCATTTAAAGACATTATAACTGACATTAATTAGGTTGTCTGTTTTATTTTTGTCACCACTCATTTCTGCAAGCAGTGTTTTTTTTATTGGGGAGATTTCATCTATTTATAAGGTCCTCATAAATTTGTATTGCTCCAATAAACTAATCTTATTTCAGGTTTTCATTTCTGTAATTCTTTGCTAAGATTATGCACAGGGACAAAAAGAAAAAAGAAGTGATTATTGGCAAATGGATTTTCCAATTTTTCAAGCAGTCTGACTGACTTCACTTACCTGTCTACTGTTTAGAATGAGTTTCTAGTTCCTAGAAGATCCTAGTTTTGCAAATATTAGTAAGTTTGAAATGAAGTCTGTTCAAGGAAAAGCACAGACTGAGATGTTTCCTGTATTGACACCTGTGATAAAGCCCTCTGAACTACAAGGAAAACACAGCTTAAGTAAAGGAAGTCTTCCTTTGCCTGAGAAACCTTTTAGTAGTTTTCTGACAAAGAAAAGTAAGGTGCTGGGTCAGGTTATTAAGTTTGAAGTATTTCTTTTTGAGATCTTCTTCTTCTGCAACTACTGATTTTTTATTGTATTGCAGTTGGGTCCTGCGTACATTTCTACTGCAGTGTTTTGTACCCATAAATGGGGTTTGATTTTGAAGAGTGCCAGGCATTTGATTATGGCCTTTACAGTAACTGCTGGACTTTCAAGAAGTCAGGACTAGCCATACTGGGCTTTCAAGAAATCCAGTTTCCAGTATCTTTTTTTTTGGTCTTCAGAACAGTATCTGTTCAATCCTTTCTTGCCATGATTCTAGGCATATTTATTGAGTATCTTCCCTCAATAAAAGCTAATTGTCAGTTGTTTTCTTGTTAAGCAGTCATGTTACTGGTAGTTTATGTCCTTAATCCTGACAAGTTGAAACCTGGATTCCAATCCACATTTCCTCAAAGCATGGAAGATGGTCAGGTCTGCAGAGGCACTTCAAGCCCATGTCCAAATGGGAAGCTTATGTTTCATGCTGAAATCAGTGCTTCTAGTGTATGGCTAGGTAAAGTGATTTCAAATTGTTTACAGATTGCAGGCCATGATGAATGAGCACTGAAAACATTTGAACTGCTTTGCTTTGACACGAATCTGTTGTGTTAAGAGGGAGCATATTGTCAGGTCATGCAGGCCCCCTGGCTATTGAGAACATTGGCACCTCAGCAGATTTCTGATCAGAAGTGCGTAAAATTCACACGTGCCAGTTATGAGCTGGTCAGGATTCCCACTCCTTATATCGACAGCTGGGATAACAAGAAGTTAGTGTCCAGATAACATATATACATATGGAAATGTCTTTTTTTTTTCTCTCTCTATGAAAAGACACAGTCATATGGCTGTCTGTGAGATGGAACATATTATAGTTTAATATTTACAAATATAATAGCTGCTATCTGAAAGCATGGACAAAGTTTAGGTATTTTTACAAAGGCTTTGAACTTGGCCTTTCTAACAACCCTAAAAATTTGCCTTGTACAGCAACTTTGAATAGGGCTGCTAAGTCCAGCAGTCTACAGAGTACATATTCTTATGTAATCCAAATTTTAATCCAATTTTATGATGATTCCATGGTGATAATTTTCTTCATAGCCTAGTAATTACACTTGTCATTTGCTGCACTGTGGAAAACATCTTAGTTACGCTTGAGTAAACTTTGCTGTGTGTGTTTTTTTAATTATTTTTGGCAGTTGTGTAGGTAA
The DNA here is from genome assembly GCF_964211835.1 of Anser anser. Classification (NCBI taxonomy): domain Eukaryota; kingdom Metazoa; phylum Chordata; class Aves; order Anseriformes; family Anatidae; genus Anser; species Anser anser. The sequence goes on from NC_139720.1 coordinate 89,180,624, forward strand.
AATACTTTTGTCACTACTGCTCTGTTACAGTAAAGATCTGTTTTTTGATAAATACCACTTTTATAAAATGTTTCTAATTCTTGAAGTTTCTTATAGCATATGGATGAAGACTTCACGTTCTTTAAAGACAAAAATCTTATCATTTAGCTTTGTCATTAAATTCTTAGATAATCGTAAAGCCTATCCTACCCCAGAAGTTTAAAGATCCACGTTTGTATCTTTTCATGCCATCTGAATAACTTTGAAGAGAGTAAATGGCTCACTTTCAGAACAGGTGGGACGAGAAAGATTAGAGCACTTCACGAATTCATTATTTTTTCCTATTCATTGTATTTCACTGATGATATTTCAAAATACAATGAATAATTGTAATAACAGTTGCTGGGAAATGATCTGTAATCTAGATAAAAAATTCTTTCAGGTTCAAAGACAATCTGCCAGTTTAAAGCCTCATGGTAATGAATACTGGATTATTTGAAAAAAGGGTGGGGTGAGGAGGGAACCTATTTTCTTCAGTTCTATCATTCAGACTCCTAGATATCAGATAGAAAAGTAAAATGGAAAGCTGTTGCCATTTCTTGTGAAATTGCTGACACATGCTTTCTGCTGCCAGGCTTCTCCATCCTTACCATTAGGTTTTACTTTTACATATTTCTTTGCTCTGTGAAGCTTTATTATGGATTTGCTCTTATTACCAGCCCAGATATGTACTAACAATGGTACATTACCTTAAACTTGGTAATGGTTTACCAAGGAAGTGGTGAAATACAATTAACTTCTCATCTTAAAGGCCAGAGACTATTAAACTGATAAACTCCTAATGCTGTGAAAGGACTAGGAACGTCATTTTCATATTACTAACTTCAGACAGTGAACCAGTGCATAGTGATTTGTGTAATGATGGAGTTTTCTTGAGATTAATCCACAGGACTTCTACATCATGGGTTTCTGGTGAGGAGCAGAAGTGGTGGCTGGGTGCAGGTTCAACACAGTCAGTAGGCAGGCTTCTGCTTCCACTTCCTTCTGAAAAATGGTATTGGTTTGGTCCCCATTTATTTGCCAGCCAGCCAAGGCTGCATTTTCAATGGGCTGCTTTTAAATGGCTCTCTTTGCAGTGGGAGTTGTGTTTTTTCTGCTCTAGAAACTGTTATGCTCAGTGTCTCATGACGGTTGCTGTGAAGCTAAAACTCAAGTGGTGGATTAGGATTACCTGGTCTTCATGGAGGACAGCACCGGGGAGTGAGCTGCTGAGACTGAGAAGGCTTTTGGGTGACAGGAGTAGAACATGTTGTGTGCTGGGCACCAGAGCTGGTGGTTTGTGAAGTCCTACATGATAGGGAGGAGGAGGGAGTAAAGAGAGGATTGGCTTGGTTTTGAGACTGAACAGTGCAGGAGGGAGCAGCTAGAGTCCTTTCAAAAGAAAAGGCCATGATCTCAGAAGTTGGACATTTGTTAGGTAGTCTTATTTTGAACAAGGAAAATTGGATTCCTGGAAGAAGAGGAACATGCTGTCCCATGAGAGCATTCTGTGGTGGAGAGGTTGTTGAATTAATCTGATGTGTTGCTCAAAAAAAAAAAAAAAAAAAAAAAGCTTTAATCCATCTCTGGTATATGTGCTCAGACACAAACAAATGCAAAACTGTTTTCTTTGTGTGTTATTTATAGCTGCTGCTCTGTGCAACGCACTGTTCCTCTGTGATAACCTTAGGCTGCACTTTGGCTTTTCAGACTCTTAGGAGTTCTCTGGAACAAGCTTTCTCCTGAATCAACTCTTGACAGTGGTTGCTGGCACGCTATGCACCTTGTAAGTCTCAAATCATTGAACTCTGCTACAGTGTTCCAGGTAAATCTGATGTTTTGCAGAGGAAACTTTTGGCCTGCAAGTGACTGGAGGCTCTTCTGAAGTTTACTGTTATTATTAGTACATCTTTTAAGGTGGCCAAGATATTTTTGGATTAAGTGGAAGACAAACTTCTTTTGTGGATAGTGTGAGATGAAGGAGGGACAGGAGAGTGAAAAGACTCCTTGTTTCTGTCTTTTAAAGTTCTCTACAGTGTATTATGCCAGTGAAATAAAAAGTTGATGTAAAACTTCCAAAAGTAGTTTGGGTACCTGTCATAAGCTCGCTGTCTCACCAGTCTTTCCCGTCACGTATAAAAGCTCCATTATGGGTCCCTCTCTGTAAACAGATTCAGAGATAACGACCAAAAGTTCAAACTATAACTAATATTCCTCACCCACTGGCTTTTCCATTGCTTGAGCTTCTGTACTGATAACCAGTTCTGATCTGGGTGCATTTTTTGTTGGCTCTTACTACCATCGTTACATGGCATAGCAAAATAAGGCAATTTCATAACACAGTTGAAATAGGAAGAGCTTTCACAATAAGGCATACCAGCTTTCACATAGCTTAGTTGTCCTCATTATTAACAGGTAAGTCCTGTCCCCCCAAATGGGTACTTGCCATGCATGTTAGATATTTTTTTCTGTTTGAAATGAAATCAAAACTTAATTATAAAGTTGTATTGTATAATATTTGTTATACAATAGTTGTATTGTGTAACATTTCCAGTTTGTAAAGTTTCACCATATAGAAAAGAGTCAAAAGTTTCTTCTAACCTGGTAAAGTCATTGTGTTCTTGTCACCTAATTTGTTTGGAGAACGTTTTAAGACCTGATCTCTCTTTTGTTCTCTTGTGCTTTCTTTTTTTTTTTTTTTTATTCACTATGAAGATCCATGGATTAATTTGCAAATAACCACCACATTAGTGTTTTTTTTCCATTTGCAGAATGTGGTTGAGTTCTTCTGAACATTCAGTTAAATGCTAAGGCACAGCTCTACTCTCACAGAATGACTCTGTAACCATAAGCTACAAAATAATAATAATAATAATAGCGTAGACCCTGTGTGTGGTCTTTTTCATTGTCTGCTGAAAATTTTCACAGGTGGTGCTTGTTTAGGTTTCTGTGAACCAATGAAATTAGCAAAAATAGCATGGATCTGTGTGGCTTGGATTTTTTTTTCATATTTGATCTGCTTTAAAACATTGAATATCTGCTATATAGATATATCTGCTGAGTTCAGTGCCCAGATCTAGACTTCTATTCTCATGTTGAAGTTGTAGGATTGTAGCAGTAGACAGATACTTCTAAACAGCCAGGGCCAGGTTATTAAAAATTTCAAGAGTCATTGCATGGTCTCCTTGATGTAAAAAAGAGATAGAGATCTACTGTGTGACTCTTTGTCAAAATGTAATTCCCAAGTTGTTCAAAAGCAAGGTTAATTGTCATTTTCATTATACTGTCTAATTATTTTTCACAGCCATTTCAGGTTGTGTTGGCCTGAAGTATAGTGCCAACATAGTCCTTGAGATAGCATGACTTGAGTAAAAAGCCCCCATGTTAATGACTTAAACTTTCACTTCCTGAAAGTTTTTGTTGTTGTTGTTGTTGTTGCTACAATTTTTGGTCAATATGCTCAAGTTTGTAACTTTTTTTTAAATATATTTTTTAAAGAACACTTGTCTTTTTTTTTGTATCTGTTTTACTGGAAGTTTTTAATTGATTAATTGTAATCTAATAGGCTAACTATAATGTAACTATCAAATGGCTGTTGGGTTTGTCTGCTTACATTAGGTTGGGGTGAAGGAAGAAGTGAAATTCCGTTTTAACTTCTTGATATTCATATTCTGCTTCCTAACTGTTGTATAGGGAAAAAAATGATATACACTGGTTCCCAGTTTGCTGTCTCTATACCTCCATTATAATACATTTAGATATTTTCAAAAGCCTTCCCCAGATATGAATATGTTCTTCAAAATAAAGTCCAGTTGATGGATTACAGTCCATCTCCTCAGTTCACATGGTGCAATATAAGAACACTGAGACCCAAGTCTTCAGATGATTAAAATAACTGCATCTAGCAGTCAGTTTCTACTGAGGAGACTATATGCAAAGAAACAATAAGTTGCTTTAAAAGAAATGATGTGAAATTTAGATTTCAGCACTGGGGATTAAGTGAAAGATGTGTGTCCTAAGCACATCTGGAAGGATCACAGAGACATAAATAAGACGGAGGAAGAAGTTACAGAAACCAAAGAAAATTAGAAACAAATATTTTTAAGGAATGAAGATACAAATTCATGTCAGAAATAGCACAGCATAACTAGAAAGAGTGTGGACAAAGTAACAGGCTGATCAGAAGTAAAGAACAGGTTCCCTGTGAGGAAAATCTGTAACTTTTCATCCTGAGAAAAACACAAAGAAGAATCTGACATCCACATAGCCTACACTTAATGCAGAGGTAACCCAGATCTAAGACCAACTTTCCTTCTCCTGGCTATCATAGAATGGCCCAGATTGAAAGGTGAAACTATAAGACAAAGTAGATGAAGCTGAGCTCTCTATACTGTCAGGTAGACAGCTCCTCCCTCTGCTGTGTCCTCAGCCTGGTTTGCAAATGATTGGGATGCTGTGAATTCTCTTGAAAGGCATGTTTTCTCTCAAGTAACATAAATTACTGAGAAAAAATCCCAAAGCATCTCAGCCAATAAAAGCCATATGATGTATTCGATCCCAGAGATGAACACAGGAATTGTGAGGGCACAGCAACCTGTTTGTGACCTGTTGGGGTAAAACTCTGCCCTCATTTCATTTTCTAATACCTAGACATCATTCTCCAAAGGAAAGGATAATGGGAATTACATTACAGTTGAGTTTCCACGGGTTTCAGAATTCATGTGATGTTTTAAAAATATTTTTGTAAATATATTCATATTCCCTAACCGTTTTTCATGCATAAGAGGATATCCTCATACTCTTATTTCTTTAACAAAAATATTTAGGAGATAAAATAGTATGTTTCTCTTATTATTTTTAGAAGTACTATGAAGATTTTTTTTTAAAAAAGCATTTTACTTAAATTTAATTCAATGAAAAGTAACCAAGATAATAATTACATGTGATCTCCACAACAAAGCTATATCTTCTCTGTTGTAGAAAAATCATGAATCTGAGATAGAAAGCAAAATTCAAACAGATGTCCCTTGCATTTTATGAGAAACCATCATAGTTTCTCTGATTAGGCATATTCTTTTCCATTTAAGCAGTCACATTAAGCTATGCCTTATACATACTAATAGAAAAGATTTATACTCTGGAACAAATCTAGGAACTGACAGTTATTTCATATAATACTTACGGGTATCTTTAACCATAATGGCAAATATATATTAAATCTGGAAGGCATATTATCCTTTGATGCATTTCAAGCTCCTATTACTATTAGTAGGAGTTAAATATGTTGAAAGAAGAAAATATTCTCTGGCGTGCCATTTTGGAGACCACAGCTTTTAAATGCCTTGCTTTATGGAAGTGGCTTTTCTATTTTGACCGATGGTGAAGAACTTTTGCAGCATTATACATGCATGCATTTTGATTGAAGTATTAGCCAGAAATAATTGTTTACTAGGCTGTTTCAGCTGGGGGAGAAGATTAATGTTGCAGTCATGGCATTTTCTGTAATGAATGTACAAAGTGCAAAGCCTTTGGAAGCGCAGAGCCTTACCAGTGGTGGATGTGCAGAGAATTCATCTGGTATCCCTGAGCATAACCACCATCAAACAGGAGCTCCAAACTCTTTTCTTGTCAGTATTTTTGTTCAAAGCGCTCCCTCAGGGAAGCCATTGGAGGAGGGAGAAAGGTAGAAAGACTTTTCTCAGTGCTTGCTCTGGCTGCCTCCTTGTATTTTGCCTTTAATCTCTTTTCCTCCCTTTGATGCAGATACATAGGCAGTTCCACTAGATAGTATTGAGTGAAGCTCCTTGCCAGCTGTGCTCTGCTTGTACTTTCTGTTTGGACCTGTCGTTTGTGTCAGGGCTGAGGGCAGGGGGTGGGGGGCTTGATCTTTCAGGAGATGGGTCTCAAATAGGAGGTTAAAGGCTTTTTTACAGTTGTCAGAAGTGAAATAGAGAATGTAAATTCCAGTGTAGTCTACCTGAACGGGGGCAGTACAGTCTCACAGCCATAACATCCTGCATCGCTTCAGTATGCTAATCATTAGCATTTTTATTTTATTTTTTAAGACAAAGTGTGTTAGATTTTTAGGTCGCTATATATTACCTGCATAACTTAAGGCTAATCTTTCATCCAAATTCAATTTGGTTCGTCTCATTTGAGCTACAGTTTGTTCCACATTTCTTGCAATCATTTGTCTAGACGTGTTAATTGCAATACTGTGTTTTGCATTATGGTAATACATTACTCTGCAATGACAGTTAATATCTAAAGCAAAAATCTTTGCTGTTGTTGTTCTGAAATGTGTGAATACATTTCCAAAATACAGTCATTTGAACCTTTATTGTGCTGTCCTATGAAATTCTATTGCAGGTTATTGCACTTACATGATCAGGAAGCTTGGTATTTCACTGTATCTATACAAATATAAATCTGCTGATGGAGATCATAGAATTGTAGAACCACAGAATGGCTTAGGTTAGAAAGGACCTTAAAGACCACCTTGTTCTACTACCCCCCTGCCATGGGCAGGGACACTTCCCACCAGACCAGGTTGCCCAAAGCCCCATCCAGCCTGGCCTTGAACACCTCCAGGGATGGGGCATCCACAGCTTCTCTGGGCAGCCTGTGCCAGGGCCTCACCACCCTCTGAGTGAAGAATTCTTCTTCCGGAGTGATTCAGGGGGAAGATTTGTATATATACTAGACCCCCTGAAGAAATGAAATCAGTAAATGCTTTTTTGATTAAAACTTGATACTTAATCCTTTTTCACCATACTTTTCTGACAGCTTTTGAAAAGTGGCTGTTTTAAAAACAGCAATTAATTGTAGCAGTGTACTTTTAATCAAAAATAAAATAAAAATGGCAAAATTAATTTGTGGGATTTCAACTAAATCTTTGAAAGGTGTTTTCATTGTGAACCTAAACTGAAGTCATAAGTTGAGAATGAGCTTTCTTGATATTTCCTTTGAACTGTCTACCTCAGAGATCAGTACTGGATCTTAAACAGCATGGAGCTTATGTCAGATAGTTTAATCAGGGCTTTGTGGACCATACTGAGGTTCATTCTTTGGCCTTCTATGTGGCTGCGGTTACACTTAGCTGGCTAAAGTGTTTTCCAGTTTATCTATTGAACATTTAAGCATACCTTTAGAGTAACAGAGAGATTTACTTGAAGATAGTTCATGTCTTCACATCTGAATGTCAGAATGTTCTCTTCTCTCTCTAATTTTAAAATTGCATTAATTATATAAACTGATTGAATTAAAACTTTCTGGGATAATTTATAGAGATTTGTCTCTACCTACCTTTTATCTTCCATTGTGTCTCCAGAGTGATTATGAGCATAGAATTCAAAATTTTTTTTCAGCAGTATTAACTCTTATAAAATATCATGTTAAAAATAAATATGGCTTGTAATTTTTCACTCTCTCTGTTTCTGAAGCGACAGTCAGGCATGTCACCTGTATCAGCTAGCATCTTGGACTGAGAACTCCCAGCATATGCTTCAAGTGCTGGATGGATGTGTGTAGAGCTTCAGAAAGGCAAGTTTAGAAAAACTGTACAAAAAAATACTGCTTGGAGGATAATTTTTATTCCTCCAGGGTGCAGTATCTTCAAACTATGAGGAAAATACCTTTCAGGAAAGTTCAGAAAAATGTTGTCTTTTGGGAGGAAGGAATAAAATTTCTTGAGATGGTAATAAATAATAAAAAAAGCCAGTATCCCTAACAGGAAACTTGAAATCATTTATTTCAAGAGCAAATTTATCATCAGTTTGAGGATACTACTGTGGAATACATGAGCTGGAGAAAAGGATTTCGGGAAGTCAGCATGGGCCTTTAAAACACACGCGCTAGACCTAGAGGCAAAATTCCATGAGAAAATAATTTAAAGTTCCTTTTTGTCTCCTGTGTTATAAACAACCAGCCACACAGAGCTGTACTATTGATGTGTCCAGGAAACTTTCCACAGCTTATTTGTGCTTTTTGTCTATTGTGGAAAGATCATCAACACTTTTTGCCGTGTGTCCTGAAATATTTCAATATTGTTGCTGTTAGTAAAAGCACACCACACATCTCTGTCCTCTTGGGATGAAATACATACTTAAAAAAAAAAAAAGTCTGTGTAGTGTATGAAATTTTGTCTGATTTAGGAACCATTTTTTGGTTCCATTTTTCTGACAGAAACGGATGACTTTAATCAGAGAAGCTTTTCCATTCATTTCAATTTATTCTGAGAGGAAGCTGAAAACTCAATGAAGATTCAGAAAGGTAAAGAGATGGAGACTTGACATCATCTTGCATTTCTGTTAATATCTGAATTACCTGAATTTGGGGAGACTATAGGTACAACTTTAAGCCTAAAACCATCTGTATACTAAGCAGAGCTAACGTAGCCCATTGGTTTGTTCATCAGCCTCACTCCAAGACACAGGAGACATTGCTGTGCCATAGGAATCCATCCATTATCTGACCTTCCTCTTGATGTCCCATTTCGGAGAGCCCTGCAGCCTTCCTCACCAGTTACATATACTCCATCCACCTCTTATACAGGTGAGGTGCTGCTAGGAGGAATGGCCATTGTGTTCTTTCCGCTTGGCTTGGTGGATTGTGGTGTTGTTGCTGAAGAGGAATATCTGTCATTGTAAGAGATGTTATGTCTGTTTTTGATGTAAAGATAAGTGAAAACTAACATTTTTAGGAAATGCAAAGTTATTGCTTCTAGTCCTAAATCAGTTCTTTGCTTATGGAATTATATTAACACTTTCTGCCTTGTAAGAGAGAGATAATGAAAACCACTTTTGCTTCTTTTTAGTGTTAGTGAGGGACATTATTAAGAGCAGTATTCATGTGTAAATATTTCAATAAAGTATTCAATACCCTACCTAGGGAAAGCTATGGATCAGAAGGTTTATAGTCTAACTGTTGTAAATTTAGGCTATTTCCTGTTGCTAAGTCACTGACCCTTCTGTTTCCAGAGAAGTTAGCTCTTTATTTAGCATGATTTTTATTATTATTATTTATTTTTTATTTAGGCACTGAATTAAAAACACTTCAGGCTCTTTCCCCCCATAAAATATTTTATGAAAAGGTGAACAATAGAAGCTTCTTCTTCTGCACTATCAGTTTTAATGTAAACCCAAAGGGACAGTTTTACGCTGTACTCTAAAGATTTCTGTGAAGGTAATGCTAGAGTGGGACAAAATACATAGTGCTATTTAATCCACTGGAAACAAAGCTGCAATAACTTTTCTTAATTGGGGTGGTTTTCAGTCCTTTTTCTTGGTAGTAGAATGATGGCATAAACAAGAAGGTGTGCCCTTCAGGTATGCTTTCTCTAAATAACATACTCTGTGCTCTCATTCCTTAAGGAATCAGTATGTTTGAAAATTAAAACCTGTCTTTTCAGCTGTTTTTTTGGTGCCTTGTGCTGCCCAGGAAATAAACAAATCTCAGCGCTGAGAGTCTCAAATATGTGATTATGATTATTTTATAATACATCCTGGGAGCAGTTCCCAGCACGTGCAGCACACTCATTGCTGGACTTGATGTTGATTTGAACACTGAATTATGAATACTAATAGAGGTGTTACCTCACTGGTTCTGCTTTTCAACTGTAGAGCAATTTTTGTGTTCTTTGGGGCAGAGACTGTATGATGTATCATCTGTATGATGTCTAGTATAATGGATCCTTGAGCTTTGGTGGTACAACCAGACATCATTCCTGTGAATAACAGAAAGAACAGGGACAGTAGGTGAGTCTAGAGATGTATTTTATTACAGTAAATTAAAATGTTGCAGTGAATTGCTGTGTGCACTAGTGGTGCTCCACATTACAAAGGTGAAAATTTCAATGGAAAATGGAATCTGGGTGGTTTCTGGTGAAATCTGCTAGGTGAGGTCCTTGTGCCAGAGGTTATAAAGATGAAACCATGAAACAAACCCTTCAACCCTTCACTAGAGTTCCTTCTTTACTGTCTTTTTTTTTTTTTTCTGCATATAATACATCCACAAGATAGTGTAGTAAATGTTCCATAGCGTTCTGGGTATGTAAGGATTTTTTTTTTATTTATTTTTTCAATAAAGATAAATTGGAATGTGTCTGGCTAATCCAAATAAAGGAAAAAAAGTTCCTGTGGTGGAATTAGTACTAGTTTGAACAGTTTCCAAATGCAATCCAATTCTCTTTAATCTTTGTCTGCTTCTGTTTCTTTTTTCTCTTTTTTTTTCTTTCTTTTTGTCTTTTGGTGTGTGTGTGTGTGAATATAATGGTTTGAGGTTAGTGACAGAAACTGGACAGGTATGAAGAAGCAGCAAGAAAAGAGGTGGTTCCTGGATAGGTGATCTGTTGGTAAACAATTTGAAGTTGTTATCATAACATTCCAACTACAAATGAGGAGTCTGACTCATCTTTCAACACTTCATAAAAACTGACTTTAACTGGAGAAAAAGTGGTCTCTGAATACAGAAAAATTAAAAAATTTTGAAAGGAAAACTGAATTGAATAAATGTGTGGTTGTAGAAAGCACTTGAAGAACTCTTTGTGGTGTTTGAAAAAGTCATATCAACCTGAACAACTGTTTCTAGGTACATACATTCTTATTTTTAACCCCAAACCCAGTCAATCTAGCAGTAGGGTTATCGGGAAGTTTCATTTTGAGGTAGTTAAAGGTATGAGGTCAAAGCTTTGAAGAAAGGTTGCATTTAAGGGGCATAGTGATATAACAGTTTTATTTGGCATCCAGTAATGCATATATGATTCCATTTTATGGCATTTTTTTCTGCTTTTTTGTGTCAAAAGAAGTTGCCATGTTAGATTGTTTAGACTAATGACTATCAATTCTTTTCTGCAAACTGTTAATATATATTCTATTGAAAAAATTGTCTGTTAATTACACATCAGCTGTGTAGTTCTGTGCATTGTTTTGGGCTTTAGCACCTTGCTCTTTATACAGCATCTTTACCTCCACTGTATATTAATCACTGAATGGGATTGATATTCTAAATTTATGCTTTGAAAACACACCACTAAGATCTAAAAGTAGAGAAAATATCATTAGTATAAATGAAAATATCTCCAAGGTCTGAAATATGACCTTTTTATATGATTTGGGCAGAAAACATACTGGATGTTGGTTTTGTGTGTGTGTTGCAGAACTCATTCATGATAGTAAATGTATAAAAATTTTGGATGTACATTTATTTTTGCTTTGGTATGTTGGGTAAAAAAAAGGTCCATTTGTAACTAACAAAAATGACAACTAGACGTGAGGGGAAAATAGAAGAGGAGAAAGAGATTAAAGATGAATATTTTAAGGAAGAATTTGGATCTGTCAATTCATATACATGTTTTAGTAGAATATAACGTTTCCAAGAGGAATATGTACTAATGAACATGAGGTGGTTAAAAAGAGAGAAAATATTTTTTCTGCTAAGCATTCTGGCTTTCCTTAAGTATATTTCATATCCACTTTACTACCAGTTAAATGCAGATTCTGTTAATATATTCTTCAAAGAAGTGCCTAAATACCAGAACATGTGATTAGGTTCTCAGAATCTCCTTATGTGATTCAGTATTGTGTTTCAATTATACAGGTAGAGAATTATTTGAATATAAGGGTGGTCTTTCTTTTCTTTTCTTTTCTCTTTTCTTTTCTTTTCTTTTCTTTTCTTTTCTTTTCTTTTCTTTTCTTTTCTTTTCTTTTCTTTTCTTTTCTTTTCTTTTCTTTTCTTTTCTTTTCTTTTCTTTTCTTTTCTTTTCTTTTCTTTTCTTTTTTCTTTTCTTTTCTTTTCTTTTCTTTTCTTTTCTTTTCTTTTCTTTTCTTTTCTTTTCTTTTCTTTTCTTTTCTTTTCTTTTCTTTTCTTTTCTTTTCTTTTCTTTTCTTTTCTTTTCTTTTCTTTTCTTTTCTTTTCTTCTTTTTTCTTTTCCTTTTCCTTTTCCTTTTCCTTTTCCTTTTCCTTTTCCTTTTCCTTTTCCTTTTCCTTTTCCTTTTCCTTTTCCTTTTCCTTTTCCTTTTCTGTGTGTGTGCTTGCTTGTTTTAGCCACCTGTATTCCAGAAATAATTTAATTATTGTTGATGGACAAACTCACTTGGCAGCTTGCTTCTGTATTAAGTGTTCTTTAGTTCTTCAGTTCTTTAGTGGTTTAATGATTAATATCCCTTTAATTTCTGAAAGAGAAACACATATTTCTTGTTCTGTGTATAATTCTGATACATCTTTTCTAATATGATTACTGAAGATCACTTTCTGATTTCTAGATAAAAAATGCATTTTTATTCTGTCTTCTTTTCTGGAGCCTGTGTCTGCACCTGATTGTGTTCCTGTTAACATTACCTTTTTTCCTCTCAGAATTGTTTCTCTGAGTCTCTTGTTCTCAAAATCTCTTCTTTGTTTTTCTTCCTTAGATTTTATTCTTTTTTATTTTTTTCCCCTATGTGGTTTGTCTACTTCCAACCCTTCATTTCTGGTGGATAATTTTTAGTGTCCCTGTGATAAAGACACTTGCTAAATATCTAATACCAATCAGGTGGTTAAAAGGGCAGATAATAGGCCTCTAAAGTAAGGCCAGATCAAGACACAATGGATTTCCAAAAGGAACTGCCTTTGAGTGAAAGTCCTGTGTCGTCCCCCCCCCGCCCCACACACACTGATTTTACATGGCCATTCACCGTTTCAGATTACTTTAAAAGTTGCTGTTGTGAGTAAACCCTGGTGGGCAGCCAAGCCCCACAGAGCCTCTTGCTCACTTCCCTGCAGTGGGATGGGGGAGACAGTCAGAAATGCAAAAGAGAGAAAAGTTGTGGTTTGAAATAAAGACAGTTCAAAAGGTAAAGCTAAAGGCAAAAGCTGCAGGTGCAAACAAAGCAAAATAAGTAATTCATTCAGTTCCATCAGCAGGCTTATGTTTGGCCATTTTCAGGAAAGCAGGGCTTCATCATGCTTAAAACGATTACCTGGGAAGACAAATGCCATAACTCCAAATGTCCCGCTCCTCCTTTCTTTCCCCAGATTTTATTGCTAAGTGTAATGTAAATATGGTATGGGACATCCCTTTGGCCAGTTGGGGTCCGCTATCTTGGCTGTGCCCCTCCCATCTTCCTGTATATCCCCAGCTGGTGGGGCAGTGTGAGAAACAGAGAAAGTCTTGATGCTGTGCAAGCACTGCTCAGCAAGAACTGAAACATTGGTGTGTTATCAACACTGTTTTAGTTACAAATCCAGAACATAGCATCATAAGGGCTACTATGAAGACATCTAGCTCTATCCCAGCCAAAACCAGTATAGTAGTCTATGTATGTGTCTTTGCTGAAAACATATTTGAGGCTTATTTTCACTACTTGCTAATATTTTCCGAGGCTGAAATTTTTATTTGCCATGATGTGATGGCAGCAACCAAGAGAAAGCAGCAAGGAAAGGATGCTTTCCAAGTGATTACATGGACCAGTTGTTGCTTCATTTTTTTTGCATCATACTTATGACTCACTTCTCTTTCTGATCTAAGCTAAACAATAACAGCAGCCTTATTGCTCTTCACATAACATAGCCCTTAATGTCTCCTACATACCCAACTTCTCAAGCTCAGCTTACTGTAAGGCAGGTGCGGTGGTGAAATGTATTAGAAATCTTGTGTGAGGATAGATTTTCTTATTTAGGTTGTGGACATTTCTGGGTCATGAAATAAGTAAGTGGGTATTTAGTGTATTTTAAACTTTTTTTGATCGTTTTTTAGTATTTTTTTAAACTGAAGAACAGAAAATGTAGAGGCTATAACTTTATTTATTTATTTTTTGTTTTAAATGTGTCTGGGAAATTGCCTTGGATGATTATAGCCATTAGTCAACTGTAGCAAATCATAACATCATAGAATCATAAAATATCCAAGTTGGAAGGAACCTGTAAGGATCATCGAGTCCAACTCCTTGGTTACAAAATGACCAAAAAAAAATAATAAAATAAAAAATCAGATCATGTATCTGAGAGCATTGTCTAAACACTCCTTGAACTCCAGCAGGCTTGGTGCCATGACCACTGCCCTAGGGAGCCTGTTCCAGTGCCAGACCACTCTCTCCATAAAGAAACTTTTCACACACAGAATCACAGAATATTAAGGATTGGAAGGGACCTTGAAAGATCATCTAATTTTCCTGATATCCAGCCTGAACTGCCCCTGAAAAAAAAGAGTGAAAAAAATATATAAAAAGCAGCTTGAGTTTATTAAACATAAATCTCCGTAGATGATCCTGAAAACTGTCTTTGATAAGCACTCTTTCTGAGATATGGGAAATCTCAGGGATCTGAGACTGCCTGGAGCTAAGTACTGCATAGATGGTCATTAGCTGAACTCTGAAGAAATTGGTGGTTGATATTGATTGGAGATGGTAAAGAACTGGCTAAAGGAATGTCATCACTGCCCTATGTAAAATGAAAAAGTAGGATTGGATGAAAATTGTTTAATTTTTTCATTTAAGACTTTGGCACACACACACAAAAAAAAAAAAAAAACACAAAACGAGTGTGTGGTGACTGAATTGGAATCAATTTTACACAACTTTAACGTAACAGTAATTAGGGATTTATTATATACTCTTATGGTAAATAACAAGATCAGATTGTATGATTTTTAACATCACTTAATCAGCATTTAAGTATTAGTGAATTAGTGCAGTGACTTAAAATAATTTGCTACAATAGAAACTGACTTTAACTTAAAGATTCGAGAATAACAAGGTTCACATGAGACTTACTGTGGGGTACTGGGGAGTTTCTAAACTGTGGCATACAGTTAGAAGGCATTTTGAAACTGGAAAGGGAACAAAATAAAGTACAGAATGAAACTGATAGTAAGATCAGAGTAAAAAAAAAAAAGATGTAATTGAACAGTACATTGTTAATGGTCATGCAATTAATAATCTGGAAATTCCTCAGCTGGAAGTAACAGAAGAAAAAGGCTTGGGAATATTAGTTGATATCTAACTGCTACATATGATGTGGTGATGATAAAGCTAGATATAATCCTAGGGTGTGTTGAACACGTTTCTTTTGGGCAGGGAAGACAGCAGGTGTCATGGCCAGGCTGATGAGCATCATTGGATATTCTCATTTGCTACTTCATGCAGTTCTGGCTACATCTAAGGATGAACTCAACTGGAGGGAGAGTGGAGCTGCTAGGAAGTTGGGGAAAAAAAAGAATATTTCCATTAACACTTTAAGAATGTGATTAAATACTAGGGGCTGGTAAAGTGCTTTAAGTGATTGCTATTGAAGCTTACTGATGAGATGATTTCAAGGTTGGGCTCTCATTTTTGGAGTCTGCCAGAGCTGTTTTGCAGCCATGCCTGTGCTTGGCCTTGCACCCTGTTGGTCTGCACTCTGCCCTGCTCATCTGAGGCCCCAGTGGACTTCAGACCTGCCATGTCACAGGGCCATGGCTGACACCACTAACCATCACTGGACCAGCTGGCCCTTGTTGCTCCCTAGTACTGCCTTTCATTTTTCACTTGGGCTTCTTGCTGTATCAATTTTGAGATGTCATCAGGATAGAGGCAGATGTTTCTGGTGTCAAGATATAAGAGAAAGAACTCCTTTGGTTTACATCCTCTATACATGTCATTTCATATAAGATACCTGTTTGGTTACTTCTAAAATAAACCATTCTAATTTGTTTTCATGCCCCCTTTCTGTGAGATTCTCTCTACCTTCTCAAGATAATCCTCTATCAGCTGTTGACATTAGTAGCAATTGCAAGATTTAACATGCAGAATTTTTTTATATGATTACAAATCAAAATATCTGTGCTGGATTCTGTTTAAAAAAAAAGTATAAATCTTGATTATTTTAATATCTAAGTCTAATACATAACAGAGCAGTTGGGATGGGTCGAGGAGATACTCTGTCTGCAGACTAGATGACTTATCTGTAGTGTATAAATCTGCTAGTTTATAGTTCCTTTTCTAATTCTTTCTAGCTCATGTTTCCCCTGAGTAAGACTGTTGCTCTCTTACATGACCTCTCACTCAACTTGGTACTTACAGAAAAACTAAAAGCAGAAAAAATACATCATATCACTGTTCTTTTTTTTTTTTTTTTTTTTTTCTTTCTTCCTGTTGTTTAAGGTTTAGTCTTTCTGGCTTATACCCAGTTAAATTTAGTGCCGGCCCTTTTCCAGTGTATTGCTGGCCTTTTTCATTGATGCTTATCTCTGTCCTGACTTAAACATATAAGGAAACAAACAGTTTTGAAAACCCTGACCTTATATCGTAAAACTTGGAGGCCAAGTTGTTAAAGAGAGAGACTAATAGTAATATTTTGTAATATTTGCTATCATTTGCTTGCAAATATTTGTTATTAAATGACCTATTGTAGTGATACTACCCCATTGTACTAAACTATGCCACGGTGATCAAAGCAAGCTTCTGCTTGGTCTTTTTGGATCAAATTGACCTGGATCAATTAGTAAGAGACAAGACAGGAGAGGAAAATAAGGAAGAGTTGGTTATGTTCTTCAAATTAATAACCCATTTGGGAGAGAAGGAAAGGAAAAATCCTTGCCATTCATTTTCAATCCAGAAAAGTAAAAAATCCACCTTCTAAGGTTTAGTTATAACAGCAAAATCTAAATTAAAAAGCAAACTCTTTGAATAAACGTTCAGAAGAGAAACTATTATTTTCCCACAACTGACAATGTGTCTCATGAACAAGTGTCCGAGAAAGGACTGACTGAGGAAGGAATTGTGACAGTTCTCATGGGGTGGCCTTAACTTAGTAATATTAGAAAACTTAATGGTTGTGCCTGGGATTTCTATTCTGCTGCATACTGTACTTTCTTCTGTTGCACTGTCTGCTCTTATGATGTGAATATGTGCTTACTGGGAATTTGAGTCAGTGTGTCAAACTTCAGATAATGCTTTTTAGAGAGCTAAAGCCAGTGCAGTCACCATAGGTGTCACTGAATTTGCTAAGAATTTAATTCCAATTTTAATGAATGTAACAATCAGTTTTATCCACACAGTTTTATTCTTACCTAATTGGGAACCTAAAGGATTAACAGGGTAGGAGCCAACTGTAGGAATTTCTATTCCAATATACAAAAGGTGCTTTCAATTTGCATTTTAACTCCAGTTCTGCTTTAACACTGATAATGCACAAAACCCAGTGATATTATTACACTTTGACACTGAATTACCAGATAAATGACTTGTCAGAGTTCATTTATGTTTCTGAATGTTTGGCAAAGAGTGACAGCTGCATAGAGCTTATAATTCAGTAATGCATTACCTCAGTGAAGTAAAGCAGCTTCCCCTGAAAAATATATACAAAAAAAAAATATGTATATAATTTGGTGGTCTAGATAAGGTGCTTTTAGATTCAAAATGTGATCATGGGTCAAATAAGAGGATTAATTCTGCAAGTCAGATAACTCCAGAGAAAAGGGGATACAGTGACTTGCCGCCTTCTTCACTGAAGAGCAGAATTTGGGGCATCAGGCGCCTACGTTGGAAAATGTTTTCTCCCCTTTAAAATGGAAAATGAGAAAAGTTTCTGGTATCATCTATGTTCCATTTTGTGTTTAGCGTATGCTGGTTCCCACCTTTTTGATATGCACGATTTCTGTACTCTGTCCATCAGTGTGATACGACTTTTCAGAATACCTGAGAAAAATTGAAGACAGCAAATAATTTAAAAACATCTGAATCCATACCAATACAAAACACAATTTTTGTGTTTCCAATTTAATGTCTTTTAAAAGTGGGGGAAATATATTTGTGAAAAAAAAAATAGTAAAAACTGTGGCAGACCCTGTTATGTCTGCTTGTTCTCTTGTATAAATAAACTAGGGAGTACTTTACCAAAACCTCCATTGGCCACGTTCAGTGTTTGGATTTTAACGTTTCATAGTTTTGCATGCTCTTGTAGAGAAGCAAACTAAGCTGTACTCATTCCCTTTCTGCTAGCACTAAAACATATGGGGAGGCAGGGTTGTAGGAGCTCTGATGCAGTACAGGTGTGGGTCTGCAGGTCAGATCCAGGTGTGGGAGAGCGAGTGGGGAGAAGCCTTTGTGCTGCCCTGTGAGGAATCTCCTCCTCTGGTCTCACCAGCTTCACCAAAACATGGGCCAAGCGGCTGGCAGGGCTGGGTGCCTCAGGCCCACCTTGTCACCAAGGGCCTCCCTGTTGATGCCTGGGCTGCTGGCCAGACCCGACTGCCACTGCTGAATCTGCTTCCTCCTCCTGCTTGGGGACACAAGGGCTGGCCCTGTCAGTGAGGCTGTTCCTTGGTGGCCGTGCCAGCCATCTTGGTTGTTGGCCTTCACGGAGGCGTATGCCTGGGCTGCTCTTGACTGGAAGGTACTGTCTTTTCTCTGTCCTGGCAATAGCTAGTGTACCTTCCTTCTCCTCTCTGGATGTTGCAGCTCTGGTCTGAAATACAATGTGGGAAGGCTTAACTTTGTTTCTTTTCTTTCTTTCTTTCTTTCTTTTCCTTTTTTTTTTTTTTCTTTCCCCAGGTCTAGTAGGGTAACAGAACATAAAAATAATAATTATTATTACAAACGCTTGTAAATTTTAGATGGCATTTTGCACCCCTTGGAATAGGAGAATAGTTCTGATTACATTTAAAAATATTGAAAAAAAAAAGGGGGGGAAAAAATAAAACACAAAAAGCACAGTTGTAAACTTATATCATTATCTTTTACTTCTTTTTAGCTGCTATAAATGCTCCTATAATGCCAGATTGCTAGATATTATTATGGTCTGATTACTGGATTTTCAGGCCTAACTATATTAATTTGCAAGAAGAATTTTATAATTATGTATATTCATCAGTTCAATTCATGAAGGACAATGTGTGGCATACAGGAAATTAGAGATGTGGAGATAAGAAACTCCCTCCCCCACCTAGCAACTGTGTAATTAGAAGTGCTCATTTAGTGGATCAGTTCTCAATTATCCGTTAAGTGTAAGTATTTGAGTTAGATATGTTCCCTTGTCTAACGTGACTGAACATAATTTAACTTAGAGTATGTGAGATGCTGCTACTGAAGGCAAACTGACAGATGACATTTCTCATAAATTGTATTTGTGAATATGAAATTTTGTACACGTAGCCCATGCTTATTCTGAAAGGGAGTAAAAAGTAAGAGTCAGGTATGAGCTAGGTCTGCGCAGCATTCAGTATGGGATACTTCTGGGGATGTACTTTATAGTTACAGCTTGTTATAATGAGGTTTCGTTGTAACAAATACACATAGTAAATTGCATAGCATGTGTCAGACACAATTAATAGTGGCTATAACAAATCTCTGTTTATGGGAAGGTACATAAAAAGGATAAGATGTTTCTAGTATTTAATTCAGGTACCCTGAAGTCAAAAGAAAAACACATTCAAAGAGTTTGATTGTTGGAGGACAGGTGGGGGGGAACAAACAACACAGAACCATCCATGGTATAAATCTGTTTGTGTGTGTGTAGAGTATTTTGTTTGTTTGTTTTTGGTGTGAGGTATCTTATTTGTTTTTGTCTATAAATCTTGTCATGAATGGCAAGAGGCTATACATGTCGCTATTTGGTAGACTCCTTCTTTAGTTGTTTTAATATCTTAAGCTATAGCACTTGATAATATTTTGCAGTTGATTCATTTTAATTTTTAAGTGTTGTGAACACCAAATGGCATTACTGCGAAGTCAAGCTTTATCAATACAGAAACATTCTTGCAAAGTAATGTAAGAGTTAAAAGATAAAGTAAAATAAAACCTGGAGGGTGAATTTATAGCGTACTCGTGACTTCATCCCATATGTATATTCTTGGAGCACAGTAAGGGTATTGTCCCCCAACCTAATAGGGCATGTACAATCTTTTAAGCTTCAAGAGGGTTTTGGTTACTGCTGGTCTATGAAATTGGAGGCTTGTTTAAGAGCAAATGCATGAGACCTGTGTCACGGACTGCCTAGATCCATCATTTTTTGGATGATGGCATGAGCATGTCCTCCTCCCTGGAATTCAGGCAGGACCAAAGGTATTCATTTAGACTTCTCCTAAAATCCTTATTGTCCTTGGGGATGTGTGCTAATCTTGTTTAGCTGTCTGGTTGCTAATCTATTAATTTTATTTGTAAATGTGTTAAATATTGAAAGGAAGCTTATCTATAGCAGCCTTATCACAAAATACAGGCAACACCAGATAGAACATGGAGTGCTGGATAATTTAACAGGCAAAATCAATGCTTGTATTAGAACTGTATATTGCATATGTATGACTATTATTCAAAATTATCAATGCCGAAGATTCAAACACAAAAACAGATGTTTATGTCTGTAAAACTAACTTTTAGGCCTAGAGTGAGGAAGATCCCCTTAGAATGAAAATGCAGAAAACTGCACATCTCCTTTCCCCTGTTTTCAGTATTGTTCTGCTCTTTATGATACCAGCTGCTTTTTCTCTCAGATGGTTTGACTGTTTAATTTAATAAAATTAAACTTACAGCAGCTGTTCTCAGCTGGAATATACTGCTTCTGTTTCACAACTAGAAAGCTCCTGAATCCTTTTTTTTTGTTGTTGTTGTTTATGTTTTTTCTCCAATTACATTAATTGACTTAGTAATAGATATGTCCTTACGTCATACAGAAGTACTTACAGTAGGTGAAGAGTAATGAACATAGAGGCAAGGTGTAAATTCACGCCACACCTTTATCATACTTACAGGGTGAAATCAAGTGACCCAAAAGCAGTGGGAGTGTGTGTGTTAGTGAAGTGACCAGTAAAGCCTGGGGCAGGTTACTGGAACTGCACAAAATGTCTCCAGGTCTGTGGTGTGTATTGGATTGATTCATACTCCTCTCTTTCAGTTTTGATACTAACTTATCACACCTAATACAAGAATGACATGAGAAGTGATTCTCAGATGTTAACCCTGTGGGCCATTGGAGAGCTTCTTGTAGGCTTCAGAAAGCAGGTGGTGGGTTTGTAGGGGTTGGGTTTGCTTTCCTGCTTGTCTCTGCCTGTTCCCCAAGTTCTGGATTCAGAATTATTTTTAGGAATGGTCCAGAGTATCACCCTTGCAAAGAAACAGATGAGTTTAGAGCTATGCAACAGCAAGGGTGTTTTGTGATATATGAAAACACACGCATTTTGGTTCAAAACAATGGTCTTGTTGATTTTTAAAAAGTGAAGTGTACAGAAGGAAAGAAAGCCTGAGATATCATTTAAAACCTGGATTTAGGCCCAGCTATCATGTCCTCCAACCCAAACCTCTCCTCATCGATTAGTATAAAGTTAAGCATTGAAATAAGAATTTTTTTTATCCTACACCCTTTTCACATTACAGACATAAAGCAGAATAATTAAGCTTTTTATTGGTCATTTGCTTTTGTTTTACACAGATTTATTTCATCTAAGTGGCTTTCAAGTGGATTCAAAGAATAAAACAAGGCTTTACTAAAGCACTTATCTATAAACAATTTCTTTCTGAAATGTGGTTTGTTTTTTTTTTTAACTTACTGATTGCTTAAAAGCAGTGTGATAAAGTAGGGCATGGTGTAGTATTCCTAAATAGGTTTGTCACAACTGCAGGAAGCGTGCTAATTTTTTAACCATGCTTTTATTTCTCCTCAGTGCATTTGTGTTTTTCATTTAAGACATCCAAAGAAACATTCTTTTATATTTAGTAGGGGAGAACAAGGTGCACAATTATTATACTGTTACGTGATTGTGCAGTAAGTGATCCTTTGTTAGTCCTCTCAGAAACTTTTTGAATGACTTTTTTTTTTTTTCCGCTTGTGGTGTTGTGCATGTTAGGTGCATGTCTTTCTGCTTCCCTCTGCAGAGTAATTTCCTTTCTTGTTCCTGTAGCACGTTCTGGTACATAAAGTCATAGTGGTTTCATGATTAGAAAGTAAATGTTCTTTCATGTACATAAATGCTAGGTCAGAAAAGGGTATTTTCAGTATAAACAAATACCTTGCTATCAGTTTAACTGCTCTTTCTGTTAGTGGGGTAGTTGAAAATAGAAGATAGCAGTTTTGATTTAACGTATTTGTTTGAAGTCTTCTTTCTTTCCATGTTATTCAGCAATTTGTTTGGGACTTCAGAAAAATTCAGTTTGAAAGTTGCAGATTTTTCTCACTCTTTGAGGGTAATTTTTAGTCATAAATGAGGCATGTCTTAAAAGTACTTCTGAATATAAACTGAAAAGAGACATCTGTAAGGTTGTCTTCTACTGAGCAGCAGTTTTTAGGTGAAAGTCCAGTGAAAAGTGAATGCAAAATGTATGAAATTGACTTGATTTATTCAGTGGAGTACGTGCATCATTTTTTACTGTACAACTCAAATAAGTGGGCAGTTTGCATTATTATGCAAAGCAAGGATGGACTTCTTTTCCTTTGGGACTATTCCTTTATATGATTATCAGTCAATAGGGCTAATCCAAGATATCTGGAGGTCACCATGTAAATGCTGCTTTCCATCTGGATATTTACAATACAAGACATTTCATGATAAATACACTGTCCTTTTTCATGTTCTCCTGCCTTAGTTACCTTCTCCAAATCTCTATCACCTGTCATGCTTCTAAAGAATAATTCAAAGAGTAAGGAGGAGAGTGGATTTTTTTTTTTCCCTTCCCAGAATACAGGATAGGTCACTACTTGGAAAGGTGAAGCATGTGGTTATGTAACCTCTATAAATATTTAACTTAATTAGCTACTTTTTGGTAATCCTCAGATTCATGGTGCTGAGAGAATCTTGGGCATGTTGCAAGAAAATGGGAATTAGGATCAAAGAAATTGGAAATTGAGAACAGTAGTTATAGATAAACATGCTGTATGCTGCGGTGGAAGTGACTGAGGATGAAAACTACTGACATTCATCTTTTAGAAAGCAGTCAAATATCTGGGCTTAAGGGTAAAAAATACTGTGATATGCAACAGCTAAGAGAGGCAGTTTTCAGTTCATCTGAAAATATATAGTACCGTGCAACTTTCATTATGACAATTTCACCACAGGGGAAAAAAATCTCTCATTATCTGAGCATTGACATGCTTTGATTAAAATTTTAAAGATGTGTGACAAGTGAAAATTTTTGCACATTACTAGCATGTGGAGAATCTGCAGGGGTTTTAAGGACACTTTTTAAATAGACAGATAAACCTTTTTTTACTAGAACTTCTTAATGAAGATGTTATATCTTCAGACTAAAAATTAACTTGAACTCCAGTTACCCTCGCACTTATGAGAATAGTGTGTAGATTTCGACTTCCACAGAACAAATCTTCAGGTACTTAAAAGTATTTAGAAAACTTTTCTACTTACAACTTACTTGCAAACAGGGTTGAGTCCCTCATAAGAGTTTCTAATGTGGAATCAGTGAGTGGATATATTTGAATCTCTTATATTTAATAAGTATGGTGTGGTGAAAATTTCTGTTCATGTCTTATCACAGCTCCTATCACTGTCCTTCTCTCTGATTTGACTGTGTCTAGCTTTATTTTTCTGGGTAGTATTTGGGCTACTGGAGGTGGTTTATTTACTTAAAGGATTAATTAAACAGCAGTCCTAAAACAGTAGCATTAATTTATCACAACTTAAAATGCAAAGGATCTAAATTTTGGGTTATTCTATGGAATAGTGAAGAAATGCCAAGGATATTTTAGCAAGTGATGTTGTTTGAGGAGTGAAAGAACCAAGACTAGCATTCACAGGAGCAGGGCTGATGCTACCACCCACGTTAGCAGTGGTTTTATGATTTGGTGTATTTTCCTCCTGGCCAAAAAAACCTCTCTCCAAACTCACAAATCTGAGGGTCACTTTTACTTAGAAGATGATGATTTCGTTTTGAGAATAAAAAAGATTTAACTTGAAGTTTACAATGACTGAGCCTAGATCATTCTGGAAACTTTTTTTTTTTTTGGTCAGTTTAATGTGAACAGATGCATATAATTTGTAAAAGGATTTTAGTCTACTCTTGGCTACAAGCTGTCAATAAATCTGAGGTGCTGATTTAAAAAACTAACAAACAAAAAAAAGCTCATTAACCTATATTGGCATCTGTATCTACATGTGTAATAGCCACACATTAGTGTTACAGGGACAAAATTTGATAATAGTATGTATTTTGAGTTTTACAAACAATAAAAAGCAAAATGTTTCCCAGTTTCTAAAATGTAATGCTGACATTCTCCTCTGATCTGATGTACTCTTGGAAAAGTTAGTTACAGCAGTATTTTGATTTAAAAAATAAAATAGAAATAAAAAATATAAATATCCTTCCAAATTAACACTTTGAGACTATTCAATGAATGTCTAGAGGAGAAAGAAGAAATAAATCCAAAGCAGGTGAGGAAAGTTGGGAAATATACTGTAGTCCTTTTCCTCTCTGCAGTAGTTGTGCCACTTTAACTAAAAGGTGCTTGAATATTTGGTAATATAAGTATAGTGGCTGTTTATGGTTTCTGGCTTTCCAGTAATGCAACTGAAGCTGTGGACCTCCAGAAATCCAAGATATGAAAGCAGACTAGACAGAGCCAATAAGGGAAGGTTTAGTCAGGAGGAACTTAAGCCCTTTGGAAGACTTAGCAACAATTTTCAAAAATTCCATGCAGAGAAAATATCAAACTGAAGAGGGGAGAAAGAAGAAGGGGAGCGAAAGACTTGTTTGCAATTTAGTGTAAATCCGGGGAACCTTGATGTTACTGAATTTTTAAAAAATCTTATCAGACATCACAAAATCAATAGGTTGTATCTCTGTCAAGTGTTCAATAACAAAGAAAGCATGAAAGTGCAGGAATAACAGATGGAAAAGCCCTGAATATATCAAACGTTTGACCAAGAAGTCTGATTTAATAAAACCTAAGGCTGAAGGAGGGACAAGATGAAGTGGGAAGAACTGGGTAATGAACTGTGATCTGTAATGAAAGAGGTGAAAGGGGGGTTACTTCTGTGGTTCTGTAAAAGAAATTCTCGGGAAGGATTTTAAAACTGGAAATCCTTAATTGTGAGTCTCTGTCCTCTGAAAAGCACAGCCCGTACCATAGATGAGTATTCTAATAAGTCTTCTCATACCTCCAGGCTGCCTTCTCCACCCCAAAGTCAACCCTACCAAGTAACTGATATCCTTAGTAAGTAGGAAGAAAAAGCAAACAAACAAAAAACAAACAAAACCGTGCAAATACATGGATGGCTATTTATATTACAACTGCATCAAATAGTGTAACTTGTTACTGAAGAGTCTGGAACCAATCATATTGCTCTGAGGAAAGAATCCAGTTAGATTTGGGATAATAAGTAAATGGAAGGCTTTTTAGGGATATAACAGAAAACTGGAATACAGCCTGGTGTTGTAAAAGTAATAATTTTAACCTGCTTTTCTGGCATTAGATTGTATCTACTATGAAAGAATTCTAATCCTGACATGTTTTGAAGTATAAAGTCTTAACAGGGATGAAATTACTCTGCCCTTACTTCTAATTAAAGCTAATGAGCTTTAATTTTGAAGCTGTGTCTTCACTAGGATTGTGTTGTGTGGTATTCCAGCAAGAGCAATCTATTTGCCCTCTGTTGTGAACCTGGCTTGTGCCTGCCAGAATGCACAGGTAGAAATTCAGCTCATACAGGTGCCTCTGATCACCCTGTTCTTATTTTTCAGAAATTCTGCTCTTTGAGGAAGGTACAGTAAAATGTAAGAGATACAGTTGCTCTGTGGATTGCTATTTGTTTTCTGCTTTCCTGTTTAAGGATGTCAGAAGTGTAGATTTTCATGGAAAAGAAAATTCATTTTTAATGGGAAAAAACACCCGAGCTTTCAGGCAAAGCATCTAGTAGCTCCTAACACTGTATGTGCTTTTTTCTTTCTTGTTCTTTGCCATGCTAGGTTTTAAGTTGATGTTTTCAAAAATAAACAACCACAAAACACTCTTAACAAAACCCCTCTCCCTTGGTAGCTCCTGTACATCTTTCCGGAATGCTAATAGCCAATTTCAAATTGTTCATTGTACATATTTCCTCATTTTCATTTATTGAGTTTTATTTGACACTCATTCAATAGCTTAAGATATTTCTATGCTTTGTAGTTAGCTGTAGATTTGACTACTGCAAAGTATTTGGTACAATATTCCAATTGACACCTTACCATCCCTTCCTTTTCCAGCCACAGATATTTCTTTAGAATACTGATGCATCCTACTGACAGCCACACACCAGTTTAGATTGACAGTGACTTAGCACAGCATTTTGTCTTGTTGCTTTCCTAAGAGGCGGACTGAGGCTTCCTACACAGGCTTGGGTCACAACTAAAAGGCTTTTCTGCTTCTTGTTGTTGTTTGGCTTTATTTTTAAAAGTGCAAGTAAACTACTGTTATTTGATCACCTGTTCATCTAAACTACTGTTCTTTTTTAAAGAACTGAAGTAGACTTGTGAAGTAGTTTCTTTAAACAGAAGTCATGTGTTTGTTTCCCGATATATTTGGTAATTCTTGTAGTATAATTGTTCTCTGTTTTCCCAGAACAAACTAGATTTCTATGTAGTTTTGTGAATTACTTTGTGTATCAACCTTTATAAAGATTAGCATTGAATTAGGTATGTTGTTCCTTTTTTTTTTTGTAGAACCTGATGCAAGTGGTGGGAGACATAACTGTTATTAATTTTAACAC
Source organism: Anser anser (assembly GCF_964211835.1). Classification (NCBI taxonomy): domain Eukaryota; kingdom Metazoa; phylum Chordata; class Aves; order Anseriformes; family Anatidae; genus Anser; species Anser anser. The sequence continues at coordinate 89,207,283 of NC_139720.1, forward strand.
CTTGATGTTTTAGTTCTAATTACTCATTGAATTATCATCTGCTTCAGGAAGTCTGTTGCATTTCAGTTATTTGAACTTCATTTTGAGTAAATTTCTTAAAATTAGCTCCAAGAAGTTTGGCTTGGAGTATGGGCCTTCCGTATTAAACATAAAGTATTTTGTTAGACTTTCTGCAACAATTTCAACATCTTTTTAGTGATCTTTTTGCCCAGTTGAGTCGATAGCTTCTTGCCATTGTTGCAGCTCAAGAGCTTTTCTGATCTACTTTAGTATCACTTAACCAGGCTTTTTTTTTTCCTTTCTTCATATGAAAGATTGCCGTGTTAAGTATTAACTGCCTCCTTTATGTGGCTGCTTAATTATGCCATCTCTTTCCTTCAGTGTTTTTTGAGTGCTACTTATCCTAAACATTGAAGAGAGTATATTTGGATTGTCCATTTTACATTTTATTCTTTTAGGTGATCTGTTTAGTTTTACCATGTCTTTTATATGCAAATTATATATAGCTTATATTTATAGTTTATTTTACACTAAACTCTATATAGTATTACTCTACTGATTTGCAGTACTGTTCTGCCTGTTTCATACTGCAGAGATAATGTGACTATTTTTGCCAGTCTTATAGAGGGGCTATGATAATTTCTGTGCAATACTTGGGGCTAAATCAAGAGTTGCGTTTTATTTTTTTTCTTCTAAATTCTCTGAAAAACTGCTTTTAAAAGCAATTGTTTATGTTGTTTCAACCTGATCTCCTTCAGTCTTCATTGTGCCTTTTGCTCTGCCTATGTGCAGATGATTGAAATCTTCCTTTATCTTCTCTCTTCTTCCACATTTCTGTATGAATAATAGAACATGACCACCCCACGCATACCACCACCACCTCTACCCCACACACACACACTTATTTTTGGACAAGTTATTGCAATCAGTGTTTCTGGTATGCTATATTTGACATGAAAAATACCAGTTAAACCATATAAAAGCAATAGAAATCAAACATTAAATAAAAAGCTCAAAAAGTACAGGTGCATAATAATGAGGATAGAAATAGGCAGTACAGATGGGCATTACTTCAAGGCAATAAGGCAAGAACAGTGATAAATACTGTAGAAGTGTGAAGGGTTTTCCTCCCCAACAAACAAACAAAAAGCCTTAGTCAGATGTCATGTGATGAAATGTTCTTTTGTTAGTTAGTATAACAGCTACAAGGGTTTATTTCAGAACTTTAAGTAGGAAACGAAATTTCACCTTTGGTGAGGAAAAAGTAAATGAAACTGATTTTGCAAGTGAAATCTGTCAAATGGGTTGCTGTATCTTTCACATCAAGTGTATCAATTCTTCTTTTCCCCAGAAGAGGTTGACTAGATTAATTTATTTATGCAAAAATGAATAACATCTAGAAGCTACCAGATGCTTTTTTTATATCCGTATATTTATGGTGTGTGTGTGTGTATATATGTATTTGTGGTTTGTTAATTGTATTTACCTCAGAAACTGATGGAGTAGAGTGCATGTAACGTGGTACCCGGGAGCTGTTTTCCCCAGATTCATAATGCTGTTATTGCTAAGGAAAGGCAAGTAGGAATGGGAAGCAGATGGAGGCCTGATGCCACACCAGAGGAGTCCTTGGCTACTGTGTCCCCCACCAGCATTCAGTTCAGGGACAGGAAGCTTGGAGGCAGTGGGCTTTCTTCTGCTACGCAGCCCACCAGGAGGGCTGGTTCTGAGTGTGGGACAGTCTGCTGTGCCTCTGGTGAAACAGGCTTGTTGCTGAAGGGAGTAAGAGCCTGGCTCACTAAGTTCTTGGCCCACCATGTTGAACCCCTTGACTGCTGTTTGCTGATTTGATCTTTGCCCTGCTGTGTGAGCAAAGGAGGTCTTCCTTTAGGTAGTATACAACTTACTAAGGTTTTTACAGCTGCGGGGTAAGAAATTGCCATCATCTCCCTCTTGCCCTGAAACTCTCTTTTTGATCAGGTTGAGCTCCATCACACCTTTGGCATATTTCCATACTCCAGGCTTTCTGCCTGTGAGAAAGCAGCTGCCCCTGAAATAGGACTGGAAACATGGGCACAAAGGTTGAATCTGGGTGCCTGCTCGATGGAGCGGTGTGTGTTTACTACGGTTTAGCTGTAGTTGTTTTCTTTTTTAACTCAGTCTCATAGCAGGTCATTGCATGTTCAACTTCTGGTTGCACTTCAGAGGTCTAGGTACAGCTCCTGTCCATGGTGTCTGGCCCAAGGCTGTGGGTCTGTAAGGTCCATGATTTGGCTCCTTACCAGGCTGCCTGTGGCCAGTGGGTGGAGGGTGACAGGAGACAGAGCAGAGGTGATGCCAACTCTCAAGCTGTGAGACAAAAGAAGGGCCTTCAAGTAGTAGCAAGAAGTGCTTTGTTGTCCACCTCAAGTGATATTCCCTGGAGGTAGCCTAGCTGTTCCTAAGTTTAGCAGCGTTTTACTGATGTGATGATGATGAGGGAGCAATCTAGTACAGCATAGTCCTGTACATCCTGAATCCTTCAGCAAAGGTGTCACAAGGAAATAATGAACTTCAATTCCCTTACTGCCATCAGAAGTTCTAGAGCACCTGCAGTACCTGGTATTTGATTGCCTTTCCAGTCTGTTCACATTTCTTAACAAAAAGCAATCCTTTTTACTGGAAAGGAGCAGCTTGGCTTTGCACACAAAGGCAGGCAGTTCCTAGGATACTTAGTTTATGCAGAGGGCCCACCCTGCAGCAGGAATGGGTTTTAAGCATTTCCAGATAAACAGTGGGCAGCTTGAGGGATCGATTTCTCCAAACTGCAGTGTCTAAGGGCATCTGATCTGCAACTGCAAAAGCCCCAGAGTCTTTATCTGGTGGTTTTCAGCTGACTCTTCTCTAAGAGAAGTGCTCTGGTAGGTTTCCGTACCAATAGGTCAGTTTCAATTCTTCTGGTAGATTTAAATGTGTTAAATATAGTAGAATGTGAGAGGTGGTAAGACAAACTCATGGATGAAGAATCCATCTAGGGTTAGTTGACACAAGTGCAAATATGACATATGATTGACAAAGACCTTAAAGTATGGATTACTCAGTCAGGACAAATATAAAATGATATTAGTATCTATATATATATATATATATATTTTAAACATTTGCTGTTGGCTACCAGGAGACACAGGATGTTAGGCTGGGTTATTTTTGTTCTGACTCAGTGCAACTGTTCTTTTATTCTTGTATACAAGTCTAATGTAGCGGTAGTTGCACTTTTCTGGGTTTTGGTTTCACCCCAGTAATGGCAAGTTGTATATAGTCTGGAAAATATAAGAGGAAGATCTGTCTGTGGGAAATGGAAGTTTGATTTTAATTCCCAAATAATGAAGTAACTCAGTGACACACTGTTGTTCTAGGATTACTAACAAACCAGACAGTTGAGAGGCCTTCACAACACCTGAATGAGTAGGCAACATTGGCAAGAACTAGAGATTGCTCTTTCTGGTGACAGCTTGACTCTTTGCATTGAAGCTGAAAGTCCCAAACCTGACTGATTGTCAAGTCTTGTACCCATCCAGGCAGTAGGACAGCCTGACTAGCTGTTATCCACCATGTAAATGCTTGGCTTGTGGGTTTTTTTTTGGTTTGTTTGTTTGGTTTTTTTTGGTTGGTTGGGTGGTTTTTCTCCTCCTTTGGAAAGGTTGCAATGCAAAAATCAAAAAATGCATTTGTCAAAAGAAAGCTTTTGCATTTTGACAGTGGTGAAAATCAGTGTGATTTCACCTGTGCTATAAACTGGTGTAAACTGGTAGCTGAATGAAGCCCATTACCCAATTGGACCTGTAATTTTTCTGTTGTTTGTTTCTTTCGTTGTTCCTGGAAGATTTCAGATTAATATCTATGGTTCATTTAGCAAATATGGTGTGTGGTGTATTTTTTTTCTTTACAGTAAAATTGAAGTCTATCTGTCCTGTGCACCCTAAAGACAGAGGCTTATCTGTGAAACCTCCATACAATTATTGTATAATGAATTCGAGCCAGTTCATTAAAAGTGAAAATCACCAAAGAGACCTTTTAGGGCTAATCGTGTATGCTGTACGGTTCAATGTAAGTACAGTGTAATCTGAGCAGGCAGATGAGACCTTGTCTCTGTGGTAATCTTCTAATGTTTTTTAAAGTGTTAAATAAAAATAGGTTGGATGTAAAATTTCCTGTAATTTTCATAAAGCTACCTTGAATTAATTATTTTTTTTTTCCTTAGGAAAACTAACTCTTGTCAGACAAGTCTTTTTGTCTGACTTGGTGAAATGCTTAGTTAAATACATACCTCATATTTGTGGCAGGTTGACTAAAGCTTGAAATAAAATTATTTGTGGGGTGGGTTTTTACTATTTCTTGTAGCAGTTCAGAAGTTGTCATAATTGTTTTCTAAATTAAAATAATTTCCTAGATTGTAAACTGTGAAGTAAAACTTGCTGTCAAATTCACACTTTTTTCTGTAAATGGCTGAAGAATGGGACTTTCTGTCCGGGCTATTGGTAGAACATGGAGTCCGTGATCTTACAGATGCTGAAAAACCTAAATCTCTAAGGTAATATTCACAGTGTCAAACCTGAGATGCTCATCTAGCCTAGACAGTAGACAGCTTGTCTCCTTAACCTTCCACACTTCAGAAGGCACGAAAAGTTGTGATACCTCTTGATAACTTCCAGCATATATATATATGTATATATATACATGTGTGTATACATATATGTATATAAATAAATATAAACGTTATGTTTCCATTATAAGATTATCATGGAGAAAAGGGAGAACAGTAAGATGGTGTGTTCTTGGTAGGGGGTTCGAACGCAGAAACTAGAATTACAAAGAAATGTGCACAAGCTCTAGGAAAGGCAATGTGATTGAATATGAAAAATACTGAAATACAATTCTAATGGCTAGTACAATGAGTATTTGTGCTTGTTTCTTGTTCTCAGCTGATTTCAGCCATGCAGGAAAATGACCTGCGTGTCACTGGTGACATTTCAGTGAAAATGTTTGTTCAAGAAACTCATTTATAGTGGAAAATAAATAAATAAAACCTGAATGAATACTTCCCTGCTGTAAATATGTTTTTCAAAGACTCCTACAAAGGCATTTTTCATTGTTGTTTTGCCATGGGAACAAAAAAAAAAAATTGACTTTTTCTGCAAAATTGAAATATTTAGACACAAATACAAGGTTGATGCCTGATGGGAATTGTAGCTACTGCCTCGGGCATGTATCCTGATTTGTACATGCACTCGATCTCTGTCCGTGCTCTCCCTGACCCTACCCTTCCATGTGTGTGAGCAGTGTACCTGGTCAGATTGCAAATCTAACAGGATAGCTTTCGCCCATGATCTAAGAAAGTTGAGTTGGAAATGTTGATAGGAGGAATCAAAATCAAAACTTTCAGTGACGTGTACAATCAATAAGAATCAAATGTGTTTTTTTTTTTAACTGAACTCTTTCTTTCTTTTTTTCCCAGTGGGGAAGAAAGAAAATTTTGGGGGGAACATTTTAAAGAGGGCAAAGCGGAGATGCAGCAGAACTGTGGAATATAATTTGTAAGTTGCTCTTAATATAAATGGTTACGCTTCCCATCTGTTATGCTTTGGAGGCCCTGTCCCCAGAATAGTATCAGAGAGCCATTGGTGCGGAGATGATGAAGGTGATTTATTAAAAGGAAATAATATTCCATGTGGCTTGTTTTTATTAGTCTTAATTTGTTGATGGTTTTACATAATTTTAGCTGTCCTCATATGTGTCAGTATCATGAAACCCTTCTGTCAGAAAGGTTTGCCACTTCAGCAGTATTTGTTTATAGCTTTTGTGGCTATGTATGAAAGTAAAGGGACACATGAGGTCCTCTGCCTAGTTTCTTTGTCTCCTGATACAAGACCCTGCTTCACTACAATGTTTGTACGTAGGCTAATTTTTGTGTGGAAATTCACAGAACCTGCTTTTCTAGCAAGCCATGCATCTGTCTGACTGGTGGACTTCCCACCATGTTGTTGTAGATGCCACTTTCATGCAGTGTGTCAAGTGGGCAGCTTGGTGTGATGTACTAGCGACTAATAGTGTGCTGAGAACTCCCATTGTCTGCAGATATGTACAACAGCAGTTTGCACTTTACATATTGTCCTATGGCTTACTTTTACTCATCGGTTGCACTTCATGCACACAAATACCTTATGATCTCGTGAGTGCTCAAGCTCACGTGCTCAGCCAGCTGACTGTTCTCACATGGCGCAAAGCACTTGGGCCTTTTCATCAGTCTGAAGAAGACAAATCGTCTTTCACTGAAGGTTGGGTAGTGCTGAAAAAACCCTGTGGTGCCTGGTGGGGGCACCACACTAGGCTCTGCCTCGCTTCTTTATTAGCATGCTCTTAAAATCTAATACCTGACACATATACAATGTAAAAACAAAACCAGAGTGTAGTTAGGTATGTTTGTCAGTAATTTAGTGTTATCTATGGTATGATTACCAAGCTGAAAGGCAAAGACTTTGTTTCTACTGTCTGTGAGGCTGGGACTACCTTTCATCAGTTTCAATCAGCTTTCTGTATTGAGTGGGAAGTTGTAATATCAAATCCTACTGCTCCAGAGCACTAGTATGAAAACTAAATTAAGGCTCAGATGAGACGTGATTGAAATTCATCAGAAAAGTCATTCTAATGAGGCAAATGGAAGTAATGTTTTTATAGAGATTTTCCCTAAAGAATTTACTTCAGAGGTAGGCAACTGAAACGTCATCAGAACAGTTTTATACTATATCTGTTGTGATATTTGGGGGTCACTGAGTTCAAGACGTACTTTGACAATTGCCTGGATCATTACTTTTAATCAAAAGACTGGAGATATGTGTTAAGCTGGAACACACGCAGTGCAAAATGGGAAAACAAAACTGGTGGGGAGAAATGGATCACATACTTCAGTGTATTTCATAAAATTTATATGCTTAGGCTGCATTTATTGGATTCCATACTAGAATTCATAAAACAAAAAATGTGAAACTATTTTGTTTAAATACAGATCGGCTCAGTGCCAATTCTAACAAGTGTCCGCATCAGCTTAGTGTTGCTTAATACTTCTAAACGTAAAAGCATTGTGTGAATCAAAGATGATTCTTTTATGTGTAATTAAACCACGTACATTTATATTGGGAAAGAAACTTTTTTCCATTAAAAAAGTCTTACAGTTTTAGTTTGAAGCATGCCAGTGTAACTGGCAAGCATCTGGAAATTTTTATCCTTGACTGTGGATGCTTTTTGTTGCTTCAGACACATCTGGTTCTGACCACAGCCAGAAACAGTATTCTGAACAAGATGCCCATGCACTTATCTGTTAAGAAATAGGGATGTGCTTCCTCTAAATGCCGGATCACATAGTTTTTGTAGCTTCCACCCCTTCCCGTGATATTGTTTCCAGGTTTTCTTAGAGTTTTGGGTCACAGTGTGTGTGTGTGGTTTTTTTTGTTTTTGTTTTTGTTTTTTTTTTTGTTTTTTCTCCCCCCCACTTTTAGAAACCATTTTCTATGCCAGGTTTTCTTAAAGTTTTGGGTTTGTGGTGCGTGTGTGTGTGTCCCATACACGCTTTTAGAAACTGCTATTTTCTTTGCTGTGTTTTTCAAATGTAGTAGTTTGACACTGAGCTGTGAGCAGAACAGGTACTTTAGGAAGTGATCTGAAATAGCCATTATTGCTTAGAAGAATGGAAGTGAAAGTGCCTATTGAGTCATAAAATTCACATGCTGTTTTGTTTTATAATACTTTTCATTATATCATGGGATCATTACCATATTCTAGCTTAAAATTAATTTTTTGCACTTCTTGTTGCTCAGAAATTCAGATAATGATTAGAAACAGTGGTCTAATTTCCAGATTAAACATCAGTGGTAAACTTATATTTATTTCCTTTCATGTCAACACTACCCAGAAATCACTTTTGCTGTCCACTATGTGGTATCCATTTTAATTAACTTATCATTCATATTTAAATGCAACATCTCAGCCTTTATTTGAAAACCAGTTGTATTCTTGTGCTGTCTTGTAAAGTAGGCTTGTTGTCTTGCAGTTCTAGCAGATCTATCTCTTCGCACTGGAATACATCATCTTTCTGCATAGGTGACTGAAATTGAGTGCTTGTATGAAGACTGTTCACATCAATGCATAAGGAAATTGATTTCTACTGTATTATTATTATTTTCTGAAAGTTATTTACATTGTGCATCATATGATGCCATTGGCCTTTTCACAGACATGGTATGTTTATGGCATGCAGTTACCCTGCTTTTGAGTAAAACGCAGACCTTTCTCCAACTCTGATTTTATAATAGAGATGAACGTTTTTAGTCTCCAAGTAGTCTGTTAGATTTACAACTTGGAAATATAATAATTTATTACTCCAATTTTCATCTCTTTCACATTTAATTCCAGTCCTTTAACTGTTCCTCACAATTTTGTTTTCCAAGAAATTTCTCTGTAGCTCTTGTCCCATTTGCCTTGATTCATGAATGTACTAAATAACGTCCAGTACTTCAGGAACTTCATGAGGTGGTTTCTCCCAGCATTATGAACCTTCAAAGGAGAATGTCATAATTTCGTCCTTTAAATAACTCACTTTAAGAAGCTTGTACTAATATTTATCCTCTAAGTTTTGACGATTTACTGCATAGCACTAGAGATGTGATGTTTCATTTAATTCTAAGTAGAGAATGTTAATGAAGTATAACTTTTTTTTTGAGAGAACATTTTCTAAGAAAGTCTGAACTGCTGACTTTTTTTCTCAAAAAAAAACAGCTGTTTAGATATCATTCTATTCTTACTTTCATCTTTCTCACTTTTAAATTTAATCTGTGTTTTTCTTCAGTACTCATTTTTAAAGCATTCTGGGCTACTGAAAGCAGATTGGCCTGAATCTCTCCTTTTCCTGCTCCATCCTTCTTTTCCTGCATTAATGGTGCTTTTTCAGTGTGATGTCATGTTTCACTAAATTTATTGTAAATTACTATTTGGCCTACAGTTTTATGTGGTATTGTGCACAGTGTTTAAAGCTGTGATTGCACATCAGTTTTGGAATTATTTATACTTTCCCTATCCCTTCCATTTCTTCCTCTGTTCAACATGATGTGCTGTACTGAATGTTGCAGAGTATTTTATTGTGCAGCTTGGATATATTGTCTTTAATTTATTCTATTTCATCATCTTGTATTTTTTTTACATTTTTTAAAATTGCAATGTCTAAATCAGTCTCCATGTGTTTCTTGCTATATTTGTGCATTTTTTAATCTTTAAGACATGCTTTTCTTTTGTGAGTCCTTTTCTGTATTTCTTTATAAGACCTTTGCATATCAAAATACTCTCAGTATTTTGTCAGTGGTGGTGTTTTGGGACACCCTTTCCACCCAGTACTTATGCTCTTTTGTCTTAATTAAATTTTCCTCTTTGTTCTGAATTTCTCAATCCACACAGAACGCTTTTTCTTCCTTTATCTGAGTTTGCCCTTTTGAGGGCAGTGAGCCCAGTGGCTCATGATAGCAACCACTCTTATACTTCTGTTGATTTTAATTGGATAAGATTGTAATCGCTCCAGCTGTAGCTATTCCCTACAATGTTTTTTTATTTTTAACTTTTGATAAATTATGGATTAAGAATAAGGTTAATAAAATTATCAGTTCGAAGTACTACCTTTTGAAACCTGTTCTTGAAAGCTTACTAGTACATCAATGATAATTCAAAAGATAAATTTATTAACTGCTATTGAATACTGAATGTTTTGGGTGCTGTGAGTGCTAGTTTGAAAACAAAGATTTATTTTTCAGATTATGTATTAAGGTTGTTTAGTTGTTTTTGTAAACTATTGTGTGTAATTAAACATCTGGAAATCCAAAGATAGTCTGTGATGAAATAATTGTTTACAAAACATTTGCGCAGAAGCAAGCAGTAGAATAAAATTAATTTTGAATGGAACCACAGTAACAGTCATGCTGATTTCAGTAAAATGCGTTTCAAAGGAGATTTGTTTTCAAAGTAGTAACTCATGGAGGTCACAGGACTGAGAAGATATGAAAGGCAACCATTTAGCACCTCATTCAGTGAATGGACTGAAATGCATTTTGCTATGCAAAGTCCTCTCTTGCTCTTGGACTTAATTCAAATCCTCTTGTTCCTTCAGCTTTCAGTACACACAAGTCAAACCTATATGATCAAAGTGCACGCATCAGCATAGTATGTTTTTGCATGTGCAACTTTTTTCCTTAATACCTGACCTTTCTCCTTGTGATTGACTTCTATTTAAAATAAAGGGAATAATGAAAAGCAGTGTAGTATGTGAGGAGAGTGAGGGCAATCGTTGCTCTAAATGTATTTGGGAGTCAAAAAACTCAGAAGTGAATTTTCCAGAAATGCATGAGAAGCAGCGTGGAATTTCCCTGGTGAGCTCTTATTTTCCTTTCATGTTATAAGTGAAATATAAGTAGGACTTTCTACCAAAATTGAAATCTTGTGGGTTTTTTTTGTTATGTTTTAAGTATTGATATCTTCCCAGCTGTGCTAAACTTTGTAAGAATGGGTTATCACCTTTGATTTATCCATGATTCTTCTTTATCTTGTGAATAAAGATAAATTACAGCTTATATTGCTACTTCTGAGATTGCTGTTTGAATCTGGTATTGCTAAGCTGCATACTATATTCAAATTATGCATCTTTTTCAATTATGTTCACAGGAGTAGGCTTTCTACTTTTTCTACGTAGCCTAGATATTATTTTTTTCTTTGTGTGTGTGTGTTTGGATGTGTGTGTTTTCTTCCAACTTCCATCTTCCTGATATTTGTGAGAGTCTTGACTTTTCATGTCAGCATCATGAGAATCTAGTCGTGACCACAGGATGTCTTGGTATTTCTTATTCCTTTCCTATGTACAGCAGTCACCCATCACATGAATTCTTCAGTGAGCTTCCCTGCCTGGTTAGAAGTATACTCCTCCTCCTCCCGTCTTTTGAAAGACCGGGGAAAATTGTCTTCTATTTGTGATAAATAATTTTTACTGAGGTACCCTTTCCCTCACACCAAAGAGAGCAATTTTGTTGCAGTGAGGTAAATTGTTATATAAAGACTGACTCATACCTGCTGCATGTGTGGAAAAACTGCAGTTTGAGAGTGGGCAGGGTAGCTTTATTCTTTTTAATCTCATGGAGTGTTTCTAACTTAATATTAACATAATATTTATTGAATCATTATTTCCAGGCGATAGGAAAAATACTGACAGCAGTCTTAATAAAGTCATTATCAGTTCATCCTTTATGACTTCAGGGTAATAATGTGAAGTGCAGGTTTCATGTATTTTGCAATTCTGATTTTTTTTTGTGTGTAATGAACAGGGTTGTAAAATGAAAAGGTAGTTCACTAATATTAAAAAAGCTGAAAGTAATGAATAATGGGCTTTTAATATACAGGTTATATAAGAAAAGTTAAAGGTCTTTTGTGCTGAGTAAGAGTTGACAATATTCAAATTTAAATTTTCTATCTTCAGGAGGGTCAAGGATGTGGATCAGAACCTACTTCTACAGCTTAGTCTCTGTCTAGGCTAACTGTGATTGTCTCTTGAAAAACTGAATATATGAGGATATCCAACAGCATTTAGGATTTCTATCATTTACGTTATGGAGCTTAACTCGTGTTTGTGTGAGGTTTTTTGTTGGTTTTTGGTTTTGTCTCTAGTAACTATTAACTGGATTTAATTCTTTTGATTCTTCCTGGGGACTTTCAGCACTCATCAGTTCACAACTTTGAGGAAGTTTTATCCAGATAGCCTACATGCAGTTTAGGATTCAGCTAGTCTTGGGGCTTGATGCTATCAAAATTGCATAGCTTTTTCCTGAATTTATCTCCTGGTCTATCAAATGGGAATTTGAAGAGAAGAGACAGTCAGTTCTGTTATTTCAGAGAGTGGATATGAGCCAAAGGACTCGAATTATTCGTCAGCAATGTAGGTTGTAACTCATGTGAGTGGAAAACCATCTTCCTGTGTTTCTTGTTTCTCTAAGTCAAAGGAGAATCACAAAATAGTTGAGTCCAACTCCTCTGCTCCAAGAAGGTAGCCCAGGACTGCTTTCCATCTCAAAGTATGGACACTCAACAACCTCTCTGGACAACCTGTTTCGGTGTTTGGCCACCCTCATAGTAAAAATGTGACTTCTTTTGTTCAGATGGAGTTTCCTTTGTTGTTTTTAATTTGTGCCTGTTGCCTCTTACCTGTTCATTCGCTGGGCACTGCTGAGGGCAGCCTGTCTCCCTCAACAACAACAACAAAAAAAGAGGCTGTGTGAGGTAGAAAGGGCTTGTGCCATCCAGCATTGGAGAAGTTACAAATCTGAAGAACATCTCTGAAGTTTGCGCGAATCCAGCTGTTTCAGAATTTGAGCAAACAACTTTAGTGCCCCAATACCATCTAAGATCCATTTTAAAAAGGAGGTGGGGGAAGGAGTTCCCCATCTTGTGACTGACTTCATTGTGCTACTCCTTCTGAAATACTTGGTCTGTCAGAATTTCTAATCCATTTATCCCTGCAGAATTTTAGTATGAAAGATGCATTAAGTGTATCCAGACACTGCATAATGATTCCAGATGGATTATTGAAGGCATGCAGTAAGCCTATTTTATGGGGCTCACTAATCAGTTTTCTTAAAAACATGCGGTAACCCCTGGAGTTTCACTTGTCTTCAGGCACATGTAAGTGACCTCATGGAGAAACTTCAGTGTGTTTTGTATTCTGTACCTGTTCGTGTGTCAGCAACTTCAGCCATAGTGGTTGACGGTGTAACCCCTTTATGTAACAGTGAAAATTGATTTTTCACTTACCTAAATCATATTCTTATTTAAAATATAAATAAAAATATCCTGCTGCTACAACTACATGAACAATATTTTCAGTAGCGTTCCTAGCCATGTTGCTTGCTTACTACCTGTTAATTTTTATTTTATGGTGTGACATTTGCACTTTTCATGCTGAACTTCAAAGCTCAGGATCCACCAGTCTCCGAGTCACTGACCTGAGCTGTGCAAGCAGTTTCATTATTTTGTCTTCTGTTTTTCAAACTAGTGAAGTTCTGGATATTTTAAGGAGAGGAACTATATACGCTTTATTGCTGCTGACAATATTTTGATGAGCAGTATCTACATGTTTTCCAGTCATCTTGCCAGTTGGTATGGGGGCAGGAGTTGCTGTGTGTGGCATCCCTAATTATTTTGCTGTTGCAGTTTAACACTCTCTAGCTAGCCTGCTTGCTGCCTGCCTATCTGTTACCTATCACAGTAGTCATTTACACTTCATACTATGGAAATCTAACAAATCCTGAGTGTATATTGCTGATCTGTGCACAGCTGGTGTAACAGAAGATTAAGTTGCTCATACACTAAACTGAGTGATTGATAGCCAAGGCTTTCATCTAGCAAAGTGCAGTTTTGTTACATAATTACAAGAATTATGTGCAGCACTAAATCTTTTCCCTGACTATAAATTGAAGGGTTGTTCTGACTGAGTTATGAAAGAAATTATAAACTAATTTGTGGAAACAACATCTGTTGTACCCAGGCAAAAAAAGCTCTTAGAAGAAAGAAAGAGAATTTATTTCCCTCTGTTTGTAGCTATTTATAAGACAAAAGGGGGGGGGGGGACAGAATATTACAGTTAGTAGTTCTTGCAAAACATGTTTATGTACACAGTCTCATTTGCTGAAAAACAAGTTTTTTTTTGTTTGCTTGTTTTTAAGTAAGCCCAGGAACATCAAACATAAGACAAACATATTTAAAAAGATAAAACAAGTGGTAAATAAGTTCTGTATTGGCTCATGGTTTGTTGAGTGTGTGAGGTCTTTGTCATTATTGCTGTAGATAATGAAGTGAGGTTACTCAATTACTCTGCCAGAAGTGAACAGTAACCCAGCAGTTCAGAAGCAAATGCCTTTTCATCTGTATTAGGTGACATTTACTCACTTTTGGCAAGGACGAATGCAATAACAATGTAGTTCCATCACTACCTATTCACATTTTAAAAACAAACAAAAAAAAACTTTCCAGAAATAACATTTTTACTTGGCTTAGATGGGTCTTTCCGAACATAATACTGTGTGACCAGTGAGAAATTGAATGTGTAGTGTCCTGGTGTGAAAGCCAAGTGGAACAGTTATATTAGGAGGGCAAGTTCTGTATAAGAGTTTTTACTTTTTCAAAGAAGAAATCAAGGATATTGAAGGTCAACTATCAGACCTGGTTAATTTAAAGCTAGATGGGTTCTGTTGCAACTATGCATGACATTTGGAGAATACTGGATGAGCAGGATAGAGAAGAGGGAAGACTGGAAGGTGGCAGAACTGTTACCAAGCTAAGTGATATTAAAAAATAACAATTTGCTGCAGTGGCAGCAAAGAAAATAGTCTAGTTTATAAGGCAGTATTAATTCATTTTTGGACATGTGAAAATAAATCTGGAGATGCAGAGTGAAGGGAGAAACAGTTGCATATTGTAGCTAAGGTGGAGAAGTATCAAAGTGCAGATAGGATAACAGAGGTAGTCCTTGCTTCGTTCCACGTGAATAAGAAAGCTGGCACTATCCTGGGTATGGCTTTTAGATGATACATAATCGGTCCCACTTATTTGAATGCGACTTTTCTTCTGCAGATCTTTATATCTAATTTGCTGTGTCTACCGTTAATTACAAGTACAAATGTGATTTTCATACTAGGTTTGTGAGCATGGTCAGATTGTTGTTACTAGCAGTAAATTAATGCAATTATAGCTGCAAACAATATAGGTTCTTTAGAAAGAGGAGCAGCACTCATTGTAAGTAATGTCATCCCTACAGTTTCCTGTGTTACAGATGAATGATAGTCAAGAGAAAATGGAGACCTGTTGTACTTTTGTACTTTCTGGTATCTTGTCCCATCTCCTAGCAAAGTAGTCTTATCTGATTAAACAATGAAAATTTCTCCAGGTACTACTAAATATGGTAGTCAAGAGGGGAAAAAAAGGACAAAATGTTAGAACATATAATGTGATTTCTTATTTCCTTTTTTACCTCCAATCAACAGCTGTCTTCTGATGTTTTTTCCTTAGAAACATATAGGTTGTTGTTCTCAAGGTTTCTCCTTCCTTTACCTGAAGAAAGTTTAAATAAATGCATTCAACTTGAAAGAGCACTGTACGTTTAAAAGAATCATTTACAGAATAATACTTTGGAAGCAAGTAAAAATGATGCCTATCTGTAGCAGAAATATCTTAAGTGTACAATTCAGGGGTACAGTAAATTATTCCTTTGATATCCTAATGTATGTGACATTATTTTTTTCCCCATTTCTCTGATATAAGTATTCAAAAAGAAGGTGAAGATGTGGTAGTCTATCGTGTCTTTCTCTCACTATGCTTCTACTTTTGCTGCATGTATGGACTGCTGGGATTGAGATATGATAGCAGCCACCATAATGTTGACAGTCTTTTTTCACAGACAAGACATCCTCCAAAAAGTTTTCTTTACAGCTTTGCATTTCAGCTGCATTTGCAAGCAGGTTGGTAGGGGGTTAGCCAGCCCTAATATGTAGGTCTGGTTAGCTGCACAGGTAGAGTAGCTCTCAGGTAGGTGCCACAACCAGCTGCAGTGTGCTGCATACACGGGCAGGAGGCCAGACTGGGTACCCTCACCCTGTGGCAAACACAGAGAGGGTCTCTTCATCCTCTGGTGCTCTGAAGAGCATCTGCGTGCTTGATCTTGTGAGCGTAAAACAAGTTTTGGTTTTTCAAATAAGTTCTGTGGGCAGCAGAACTCACATGGCTTGATGTGATATGGATTGATAAGGTTGCAGCAAGTTGGGTAGTCAGAGGCAAAGTAAAAGCAGCTTGATATGCAGGAGAATGTTTAACTGCATCACTGCAAATAACAGAAATGTGCTTCGTTTTACTAAGGTAGATAACATTTACTTATTGTGGTAGTTTTGTACAAACAAATTCCAAGTCCCAGTATGTCTTAACTTTTGACTGAAGAATATATAATATTTATAATGTTTCTAAATAATAGGTAACTTTTTTTTATATATATATATATATAACAATATAACATTTGTAAGACTTATAAGCATTTTGAGTCTTTCCACCGTTCTGTTTTTGTGATTATATTGTCCAGGTGTGTAACTTCTAACAGTACTTGATGGCCTGTGAATGTTTAATTTCCAGTTGGACACTGGAAAATGTAGGAATCTTCAGTGCTCAAGTCTGCATTACTATGTTAAACTGTCACCTCGTGTGTTTCTTTTCTAGATCTTGAGGTAGCTACAGAAGGCATATAAGAATGCTGTTATTCAGAATTCTATTGCATGTTGACAAATCCTGAACTAAGGTACAAATAGAATAAGGGGGTAAAAATTCTAACGAGTGTAATGTATTTGAATCCATAATTCCTATGAAGAATCCAAAATGAGGTATACCCAGTACATACCGAATTAAGCATTAATCCTGCTGAATTTATCTGTTATTTAAAAGAAGATAAAAAAAAAAAAACATTCTTTTACTAGTAGAGTGTCCCAGTGAGCTTATAGACTGCATGGGAAAGACAAAAAAAAAAAAAAAAAGGGAAAATAAATAAATGTCCAGGTCTAATATACTGCCACAACTTCTTTTTATTTTTACTCTTGCACAGTATGCAAGAGTATAATGTAAGATCCTAGAGTCAGGGCAGTAAATATTAATACTGCAATAAAAATGACACAATTGGTATGCCTACCATTACTTTTTATTGGATAGCTGCAAAGACTTAAAGAAATTGCAACATTTAGATTTTAATGCAGACTTGTCAGATACTGTAAGGAAACTATATTATGCTGAGTAAATTTTGCCAGTGTACTTCTTGTTTGAAGGAACTCATACAGGCAAAATGAGTTGGAATGAGGTAATCTTGAACAAAGATTAACTCATGGTGCAGCAGGGCCAGGCAGTGCCGGGGAATGGGAATGAGAGGAGGAGAAAGGAGCTGCCTCAGAACAGCACAAAATGGGGGTAGTGGGGGCTCTGCACAGCGCTGCATTCCTACTGCGTTTTCCTTAATGGTCTGTGTCTTCATCATTATTTATAAACAGATTTTATGGCCCTTTTGCATGTTAGACAGGAACATCTGCAGCCTGAAGTACCCACTGTATTTTAGAACATTAGCAAGATGAAAAGCATGTATTCTCACAGTAGCTAATAAAACAGATGTAGTTGCTGGAATGTTCCTCCCTGCGATGACTATCGCTGTAAAACATGTATTTTTCTTGTTTAAAAAGCCAATGGTTTTGATTCATTGATGGAAGGAGTTGAAGTGGGAAAATGTTTGACTTATGTGGGGAAAAATCCATTTAAAAGATTTAGAACAAGGAAAACAGTTGAACTTTTCCAGTGGGGCTGCTGGTCTTTAAAGAAGTCTGGTTTTGTTTGCTCTCTTGTCTTTGATATTGTTCTGCAGGAACCAGCCGAATTTTAAGAGATTCCTTCTCTTGTAAACTCTTGTGGTTCATTTTATGAGCTTTGGCATTTTCCAGTGCTTCTTTACCTTGGAAGTGGGAAGGAAAAAAAGTCTTTGATCCATAAATGATGCAACCCCTTTCTTTATTGCTGTTCACGAAGAATTAAAAGTTCAGATACAACAGCGATAATGAGATTTGAGTCTTTAATTAAAAAAAAAAAAGTTGAAACTTGCTATGTTTTTCTCCTGAGATACTTCAGATTTTTGCAATGAAATGTATTCAAGTTTGTCATCATTTCAAAAGTCTTTATTTTCTTTAAATTGAAACCCTGTTTTCATCCAGAAAAGTTTTGTTGGAATTCTGGCAGATTGTGGAAACTTTCATGCCTGTGAAAAGTCTACTGGGAGTACAGATTCGTTGAGGACATCAGTATTCTTTGTAAGTGCATCCTTGACTACCACATATTACCACTAACTGACTTCCCAGTTAGTATGAAGGATGTGATGCCTCACCTACTTCATGGCCTTGCTATGAAGCTATCCGTATATTTTAAAAAAGTTAGAGAAAAGGCTGAGATACTTTTCTGAAGTAGGCAGTTGACATACAAGGTCAAAGTAAAATTTTGATACTTATTCCCTTGAAAACGTTTTACTACAGCTAAAACTAACTAGTCCCAGAAAACTAGTTTTAAGTCCTGTTATCTTTAGTTTGCCTTCTGGGTTTCTGAATTTTCATGCTTCCCGCTTTCAGAGTCTGCCTGCAGTTGCAATAGATTTGTAACTTTAAAACTAAGGTAATTGCATGAAATATGGTCTCCAGGAATGACATAGCTAAGAATACAAAGCATTCAAAATGGGTGCATGGTTGAACGTTATGAAAAAAGGAAGTCAGCCTTTAACCTGCCATCAGAACTTCAGCACGGGAAAGCTGCCAAGGAAGTATTTGTGTTTTTGTCTAAGAAGCTGTGTGAATGGTGCCTCTTTTGTTCATTAAAGACTAATCTGTGGAGGGAATTCATTAAAACAGGCATTGGTATGCATTTCTAATACCCTTCCCAAACTCCAGTACAGCTGTGAGTACTGTCTACTTTTTGAGTAAAGAAAATCAAAATCAGATCCGTGCTGTGGTTCTCAGATGTGCACAAGTGATGATGATTTAGTAGCATTCTTGCTTAGATGGGAAATGGAAAGGAAAAATAAAAAGGAAAGGGCTCACTTACAGAGCAGAACTCTCTGAACTGGCCTGTGAAACCTGCCTGGATCACTTACCTTAAGGCAGGACTACCTCAAGGCACTTCCTGAGCAATAGCTTGGGAAGAGCTCGCAAAGTCTTTTCCTTTCACTCTGGCTCTGTAGGTGCATTAATGCACCTCTGAGGTGCATTAATTCAGGTGGGGAGTGGAATGGGGAGAGTGGCAATTGCGCATGTAGCTTCTTGTTCAGTGTGAGAACTAAGATGGCACTGAGATGACAAGCAGCCAAGTGTGGCAGTCGCTTCTGTCTGCAGTGGGGTTTTTAACAATCAAGTTGAGCTGAAGAGCTGCTAACCTCTTGCTTATCCCTGCAGTCATCTTTGCACCTCAAACATTTAAAACTGTCTTCCAGTAGAACTTTGTTCCTTGGAGATAATATATCAAATGACTTTGTCCTTTTTCAACTTAAAAATGTACCCTGGCAATCCAGATTTAATCTGCGTTTTACTAGGTGTTGCTTAGTTGGTAAAGTTGGTTGTGTTGCAAGTTTGTACTAGATTTCACATGGGTAACAGTGCAAAACAGTTGTGAAATTGATGTTAGATATTCATCAATATATAATATTATATCAATAATTAATATCAATTATATCAATACATATTAAAGTTGAATAAAAATTGTAGAGCACCCATTCACAGTTTATGTAAACTTCTTTCATTTTATCCCTTACTGTAGTAGTTCCACTCAGTTGGAAACTATTTGCTGCCATTCTACATTTCCATGATGGTTATGCTGGATTTTTTCTTTTAATGGAGTGTGTTGTTTTTAATGCTTGTTAAGTGTAGTAGTTATTTATGTGTTAAAATTCAAGATATTTTTTTGAAGAGATTAAGGGCTCAATCTTGCAAATCCTTGCTTACCTGGTAAGTTTTATTTAATTAAATAGGGCTACCCTTTCTGGAAATGAAAATACTCATGTGGGGTGTGTACCTTCAATGAGTTTACGATACATTTGAGAATTATAGTGCTGAATCATTTTCTAATTTAGCAGACAAGAAAACCTTCAAATGTCCCAGAAACAAACCGTCCAAGGATTCTGATGGTGATAAAGTATAGAAGTGGCCACGGTCTCTTGTGAGACAGCATCATATTGAAGGGCAAAGGGAGAATGGAAATTCTGCTGAAGCAGCAAGAGAGAACTCTTCAGGGAAACGATAAGACATTTTGATTAAACCAGTTGAAGAACAAATTTCTTTTCTTAAGGCAGGTTGGGGAGGGAGGGATTGTTTCAGCTCTGTATTCTTCCCTCCTCCCTTCATTGTGTTTTTTTGTTTGTTTTTGAGTACCTGAAGCATATAGGTTTTCTAAATTTTGTTTTCAGATTTGTATGTAAACTAATTGAAACATCACCTGTATACTGCACGTAGTACTAGCTTATATTCATAAAGAGCAATAGAATTTTTAGTTGACCATGGCGCACCAAGTTTTTTGCATACTGTCTTTCTACTTTATCATCAGTACTCATTATGCTCTGTTTGAAAATGATATTTATAAAACAAAAGTGTTGAAGCAACCTCATGCACTACCTGTGTTGAAACTTGTGTTTATTCTGTCATAATGCTGGGAAGTCCCAATCAATCATGTGAAAGATTGACAATCACCTGACAATGACACAATGCTATGCAATCTGTATATGAAATGGGAAGATGGTCCTGCCTGAAATGTATCAAAGGTGCTTTTCCACAAAGCACTGAATTCATATTAGCATATGAGGAACATCCTAGTAGGTCAAATCAGTGTTACTTTTTGAAAGATGTAGTGGGGGAATGGTTTGTCCTCTACTCCTGTGACAAATAAATATTGTCTGCTAAAATCTAAGAATGATGGAGGAAAAACTGACCGGCATCTTAAATTTTATATTGCACCATTTTCATGCGAGAGGAGATTTGAGGTGGAAGTGAGAATGGAAACATTGATAAGCAAATTTTTTTATTTGCTTGGTGCTGTCCAAATTTCAAGTACCTTCTAGAGTTTGACTTCTCAATTATTATTACATAGTGACTGCTGTTTTTCTTTCTTCTAGAAGATGGTGTATATATCTCCAACTGAGACAGTTTATTAATAAGACAATATTTTATTTGACTTCAGTAGTACTTCATAAAACAATTCCAATTGCTGTAGAAATGTTTATTAAACTTTGAAGCCCCCAGCTATGGGGGGCTTCATGTTCATATGGGGGTCTAGCATGTTCACAACAATATCAAAATCATTGAAATATATCAAATACTTGGGGTTTAATAGCTCATATGGTACAAATAAGAAATCCAAATGTAGTAGAATACAAAATAATAAGCAATATATTTTTTCATATGGCTCTTTGATTATGCTATGTGAGAAAATGTGATGGGTTTGAAAAGGTAAGCAAATACTTAAACAATACTCCATTTGTTTAAGTATTTTAAGTCCAAGTCCATCCAGATTAATGTAAAAAATTGATATTTGAGTAAGAATGTTTTCACTGTATTAGAAACAGCCTGAAATTAGGTACTCATAAGTCTTCACATAAGTCAAAGAGAAGTTAACTTTTTTCTTTTTCTCTCTTCTGTTGTCCCCCCTTCCCTTTTTTAAGAGAGTTTAGCCTTATAAGGGTTGGATATGGTGCTTAGGGACATTGTTTAGTGGGTGATATTGGTAGTAGAGTGAGGGTTGGACCAGATGATCTTGAAGGTCTTTTCTAACCTTAATGATTTTATAACTCTACAACTTAATCAATAGTTAAGGATTTATGAAGCTTGATTTTTATTTCTATTTCTACCAGAAATTGTAAGTGCAGCGTTGAGTGAATGTGTAATTTTTTTATTTAAAAGATCTTTGCTATATTACAATTACACAGATTATGTTTATTGGTTTTGTGTATTTAAATTTTCTGTATTTAAATTGTCTGCTTTTTTCCTTTTCCTGGATCCTGTAGATCTTCTTAGGAAAACTCTTTTTCTTTATGGTATAAAACATACAACAATCATAAATATACTGGTGACATTTGGAAGAAGCTGTCTTTTCTAAAAATAAAGTTTCCACACATTATCCTGATAACTCAGAGACAGGAGGAGTAAAAATGTTAAATACCCTAGCTTTGAGAAAAGAGTGCAACACAAATAGTCTTACGTGAACAAGAAAAGTATGTTATGGATCACGTTTTTATTTATTTATTTATTTATTTATTTATTTGTGACTAATCCAAAAAATCTAGAAAGCATCATAGGAATATTCTTAACTTCAGTTAAGGGTCAATTTTCTTCATCTTAGTGATACATTCAATGTGACTTGAAGCATGGAGTTTGCACTGTAGCTTACTGACATGCTAAAATATTTGACTTCCTTTCCTGAGAGTGGGACTATACCTACATAGAATATGTGTGTAAAACTACACATAAATAGATATATGCATCCAAACAGGTGGTCCCCTCCTGTATAGCTTGTGTTGCTGTGATGCCTAAATTATCATTACTTGGCTTGCAGGAGTTGCTTTCTCCTACGTTTTGCCATGCATGCTCAAGAAGGAAGGAAAAACCTTTTTGCCTCCATGACATGGACGGCATTGCTGCTTTGCCTGGGCTCTCGCGCAGTGCCTCTGGGAGGTGGATTTTGTCTGGATGATTCCGCAGCAGCTCCCAGTAGCAACGGCCCTGGAAAGTGTCAGCCATGTACAAGTTTTCTAATGGGGCTTTGATTGATAGTCTCGAATTTGAGCTTCTGGTGAGGGTGAGACCCCTGAGTGACTGTGCCCTTTAACATCCATCTCTGTGATATTTCCCTCCTCTTTACTTGTAATTTGCTGCTGAGACCCCATTGAGCTTTCATATAATTAAGATGCTTTTGACTGAGGGCTGTGGGGATGGGACTTCAACAAGACACAGAACTCAGAAAACAAATAGAAATAAAAAAGCAAGTTCTGCAGTTTTCTCTGCCACAACATTGCTGCATAATACTGAATGTTTATATAATGTGACCAACACTGAGCTGCAAGAGATCTCTTACTGTGTTACAACATGCTGCAGTGTTTTTTAAAAGTGGAATGAGAAATGACTGCTTTTCAGATGCAGGGATGTAGTCTGTGATGGAAAGAGTTGAGCTGAATGGTCAGTGGTGTAGCTAGAGACGCACAGAGGGCGGAAACTTTGGAGAATTTGACTTCTTTCAGATAGAAAACTACAAGCTGAAAAAAATTCTACAACATTTTATTTAGGATGAATTAGAATATTTTTTCAGTATTTCCCTTTCTTTTTAAGAAAAAGATTATTCATAATTAAAGTATTTGTTCAGCAATGTCAAGCTTGGGAGACTGATACTGAGTAGTTTCCAATTATTTTGTGAAACAAAGAGGTGAAAATACTTTTTTTTCTTTTAGATTAGTTCTATCAAAGTTTTTCCAATTTAGCTCTAGTAACTATCCAACATTAATAAGTACATTGCTGGGTTTAGTTTTAATAGAATACTGGTTTCAGTTAAGGTAGCAGGTCTATCTCCTTGGTTTAGGTCCTTCTGTAGGAAGCATTTCTTCCTTTGCAGTCCTGACCAGCAGAGGATGGAAAGAGAACAGACATGGGTATTAGTTGATGTCTAAGGTTTTACAGTAGCTCAGTAATTAAATAAAACATTCTGAATCATGGCACAGATTTCTGTCTACATTAGAGCATACATCTCTGCCAAATGTCCCTGCAAGCCCTACCAGGAAGACACTTAATGCACTAAATCTTCTGGTTGCTGTAGTCATGATTTCTTTTTTTAAAAAAATCATTATTTCAAATAAGGCACAATTCTATGGGCAATTCTTTCAGTAGTTAATAATGTGCTAAGCAGCCATTGTGATACTGTGTGCAATTCTGTTCTACAGCTTTGGAAATGCTAAAACACTGATTTCCATGAGGGAGGGGGAAAAAAAATCACTTCAAGCCATTTTATTTTTTTGTCCTACTGTAAGTTCAAAGAATGGTTCTTTAATCAGAGTAGTTACTGTGTTCAGTTTTTTTTAAGTATAGAATTTCATTCTTTTCCCACCAATTGGGCATTTTAGTTTTCTATTCGTGTTTCCACTTCTTTGTGTATTACCTTGTTTTTTTTCTGAGTGCCAGTATGCACGTTAACTAGAGCTGCATATCCTAATACATGGGGTGTGTGTGTGTTTATGTTTATGATACTGTTTTATGAATGTTATGTTGTTGTGCAATTTAACCTGATGGTTTCAGATATTCCCTAGAGTGCCAGCATTAAAAGCTGTTACCATTTGCAATTATGTCAATTGTGTATTTTTCTAGAAAATATTAATAGTTTAGATTCTTTTAATGAGTATTTAATGAGCGTGCAGCAATAAAGTGTGTAATGAAAGCACAGTGCTACAGACAGTTCTATTGTAGCAAAATAACCTCTGTTGATAGAAGAATAAGGTTCACTGTAGGAAGAAGTATATGTAATTTCTCTTGATGGGTAAGGACCTCTAGACCTCTACTGGAATGAAACTAGCAAAGAGTAAGTAGCTACTACATCTAGTAGGAAGAATAAGAGGTGGTGAAAACATTAATACCAATTAAGTCATCTCATTTTAGTCTGTATCAGCTCAGGTGGTTGTGCTTAACTTTAAAGTATGCTTTTCACAGCTCCCTTCTGCTGATGTTTGTGGAATGGTTGATTCCCAGTGACTCATAAAATTGAGGCACAGGGCATTTGTCAGTACATTTGATATAGAATCTTCTTCAAACTTTTGGGTGCCTGAAACTTGGTAATGCCCTGAAGGAACCAGAGGATTTGAATCTATATACTTGGACTTAGGAAATATTTGTAACTTTTCCATAACTCTTGAACTCAAGATAAAAGTAATCTGTAGATTCTTGGAAAAGTGTCCCTTGGAGCTGAACATTTGGTAACATCCACTGAATTCTTTTGACAACTGTGCAATTACTGTAGGATGTTACTGTCTAAAGTGCTTGTAATGATGAATCTAGCAATGTTTATACTCAGTTTTCAACTCAATGACATATTATGTTTCTATCCTCTGTAAATTAGTCAAAAAAAATGTTGTATGGGTGAATAATGAGATATGGACAGTGACAGAAAGAAGAGGAACTGGATATAGCTTAGAATAACTAGGGTAAGGTACAGTGATAATGTATTCTCTGCTTTCATCAGTCAGTAGTAAAACCTTTGATTCCATTCTTCAGCCAGCCTGACGAGGACAGAGTGAGAAACCTCTGGTAGCTATTTCTCAAACCAAGTATCATCTTAATTCTAATGCCCAAGTTATTTCCAGCAAATTGACAACGCATTTCTGATGCTGAAAGACTTACAGCTAAAACTCAGAATCTTAAACTAAACTTGTACACAGAGGCAGAACTTCATAAAAAGTACAGGATCTTGTGCCAAGTATTGCATTCAAATAATGGATATCTCTGTCATGATAGTCTTGCTCTCAGATTCTTGCCTCTTGCTGCTGAGCACAGCAATACTACCTTGGAAAACCTTGACAATATTGGCTGTGTGTACAGGGCTTTGGGGTGAAGGTGGAGGGAATGGGGTTGTTCTCGCCTGTCTCAGTGAGGGGGAAGGTCTTGGGTACGTAGAATCATTAAGGTTGGAAAAGACCTCCAAGATCATCTGGTTCAACTATCCCCCTTTCATCAGTATCACTCACTAAACCACGTCCATAAGTACCGTGTCCAACCTTTCCTTAAACGAGTAGGAGAGTATCTGTGCTGTAGGTGAATACCCAGATGTGGAACTGGAACAGGTTGACCAGAGATGTTGTGGAGTGTTTGTTCTTGATGATATTGAAAACTTGCTGGAAGGAACTGTGAGCAGCCTGATCCAAGTTTACCGATTTGAGCAGAGGTCCTTTCCAACCTAAATTATACGTCTATCAATTAGCAGGCTTTCTCCTGTGGACAGCTGAAGGAGGCTTACAGTAGTAGCTAAGCCTCAGCACCAGGATTCCTATGTTCTCTGCATTTGTCGCTGAGTGACTTGGTGCTGTTTTCACCGTAGTTTATGCCTCAGATTATCAGTCTGAAAATTATTCTGCACATAAATCTTACCCAAAGAGAACTCGGATTTAATCAGTGTTTGTCAAATGCTTTGGAATCCTATAAGAAAATATATTAGTTCCATGTTTTCTCTAAAGGCTATTTTCATTCACTACACGGATGTATGTAGTGTTTTTTTCCATTTTTACTAATATGTGAATATGGTAATGACAGATTCATCTCTTTTCTGGACAGAAAATCTCAGTGTTTCATGTGTGAATTACTGACCAAAATTGCCATTAGTTTGCACTGCAAAAGTGAGGATGGTAATGAGCATGTGTGATTTAGGGTCTGTTGCAACATATATTCTGATACTGGCGTACCAAGGATTTTTTAGAAATAGGAGAGAGAGGGGGAAAAAAAGAAAACAAACAACTGAGTTCCAGGTTGAGCAAATTCTGGAGTCATGTCTCTACCATGAGCAAATTTTTATAATGCTCTGCAAATGTAAGTCTTGGTATTTTTTTGCTTAAATATCAGTTTATTTAACAAACTGCAGGACTGAGTGTGCATTTGGAGTTTAGTAAGACACTTGCTCTTAATGTGAATTGAAAATAGTTATTTTAAAAGTAATGGCCAATTTATTTTTCACTGACAGCACTTGTCCAGATGGCACATAAGTGTAGGTGTAATTGCTATGGCACACTCCATTATTACAAAAGCGGCAAATAGTCAGATGAGTTTTACACACATCAGCCACATTTCACATAGAGGCAAAAAAGTTGTATATAGCAGATGATATCTTGTGAGAGTTATAAAGACCACCTGGTGCAAGTGAGTTTGGATGCAGCAGGCATTTCCTCACTACTGTGGTGGTAAGAATACTGACAGATTGGAAAGGATTTTGAAAGCAGACCTGGAGGGACTGATTTATGAAAGCAAATTAAAAGAACTAGGTAGTAGTTGTACTGTCCAGCTAAATGATGGCAGTGGGCCCAACTGAATTAAATGACACTCATTACGTAATTGTTCACGAGCATCATAAAAAGGACATCAGTGCATGCATAAGGGAAGGAGAAAACAAAAATACTTGTAAACATTTGATCAGTGCAAAAAATGAAGTTAAGGAGTAGTGAATACGTAAATGTGAAGGCGTGGTTAGTAATTATGACAGAAAACTGAATTTAAATGAAGTCACTGGTCTTTAGTAATAATATCCATTATTACTCAATACACACAGTTCAATACAAATCATGGATTCCATGTAACCTTAGCCCTTTGCAAGCATACTTTAAGCAGGGATTGTAAAATTCATTGCTTCTAACTTGGGTCTCAAAAGTGTGATGTTTATTTCTGGACTGAGTGATCTAAGTGCCTTTGTATTCTCTGGAAAAAAGTAATCCTATTTAGGCTGCAATTCATTTATCTGTTTTAGACATTAATGTTGACCAACTGCACCTGAGACACTGTTGACTCTCTTTGGATGAGATCTCTGCGAAACTACAGAAGAACCTGTGGTGACTAGCTCAGATGTAGGCATCCACACTTAAATTCAAGTATTATTCATAGTCTTGTAAAGGTAAAAAATTAGACTTACTTCAGAGCTCATGATTAATGCTGTCACTCTGCCCCAACTAGATTCTATTTCCACTACAGTTTTGTGGAGGATACAGAACTGAGCATTTGTGGCTTTGCCGTATTATATTTTATCTCAGTGATGCACTTAAATAACTTCACTTCTGGCCAGGCTATCTATATCTAATGACTGATGTAGATTAATGAGGAGTCTGGAGGTCTGCATGTCCAGAAAGAATAGCAGTTTTCTACTCTATGCTTAAAAGAAATGAGGTTTTAATTAGGAGGTTGTCTCTATTATGCCTGTTTGTGGCCCAGGCGGATGGTGCACTAATCATCCTTACAATTATAGTGTTCAGAATATAAATAATACTTTTTATTTTCTTAAAGATTTGAAACATAGTTCATTAGTTCTGTAGTCACACTGGGAGAAACATTTCCTCCTGTCGCCCCGTGATTCTGTCTAGGAGACAGAGTGGTTGAGGGAGCTGCTCTGTCTTTAGCTGACAATCTGGCTTTGGGTTTTACAAATAGGATTTCATTCTTGCACTATGTAGGTGTGCATGTGATACATATTGCTTATATTCAAATTAAGATCCATCTTGATCTTTTTAAACAGATGACTGATAGACGGTATTCAGTTAGGGTATGTCTTAAAATAGAGGCCTATACAAAACTGAATCACATCCAGGGAAAGGAATAAGAGAGGTATTTAAGGAAGCTTGCATTAGACTTGATGTCCAAAACAACATTAAGTGTTTTAATAGTCTACTGTGTGGAAGAAATAAAATTAAATTTGAAAAACAACAACAAACAAACAAAAAACTCAAAAATCCAAAATGTTTTGTTTGAATTTGTACAGATTAATCTCCTGGGCATGTGAGATAAAAAAGCCAGACCTACATGTCTGCCAGTAGGGGCCTAAGAAGTAAGGGGAACCCAGATAAACCTTGTAGGCCAGCTGTACCTTGTGTTGCTGAGGAACAAGCAACAGCAAAACAACAGAAACCAAACAACAACAAAACCTCCTATGCCCATTGCAGTCTGGAAATTCTCAGATGACCCGTTTGCCCATTTGGCCTGAGAATAAGAGCAAGATAATGATTATGTCAAAAACAAACAAACAAACAAAACTGTTTTTCATGTAACACCTTACCCTTTCTAGCCCATGGTCTACCACAGATGGTAGAGGAGGAATTAAAACCAAATTCAATAGAATTTGTTCTGTGTGTTGTGGAACACTCTCAACCTTTGTAACTGGAATCTGCTCTTAAGGAATTTTTTTTCAGTGATAGTCTTGTAATACACAGCTGTAGGAACTACCTTCTTATGGGTATTAAGATAACCCTAACTTTCTGGTGGTCTCAGAGGGATAGGTCTGAACAAGGGAGAATGGATAAGCTTTGAAAGCCAAAATGAACTTCTGTGGCTGCCCAGACAACCTTTCTCTCCATCACTGTATACAAGTTCAAGTGTTTCTTCCAGCATCTTAGTTAAAGTGTATTTCATAAAATTAATCCAACACTGGGGGCAGATACTTGTTCTTTTGTTGAGTGCATTTCTTGAGCACAGTCAGTGACTTCCAAATCTTTCTCATAGATTTGATATTGAATAGTTATCAGTTTATTTGAATTAAACAATATCCAAATGTTTGGAGTGTTTCAACCCTAACAGATAAAAAATTTGTGAGGTTCAATATTTGTCATTCTATTGTCAGTGGAATGGTCTGGATGCTTCAGAGTTCAGACTATTGTAATGCTTATATTTATAATTTGTTTACTTCCTAACGAGTCCCTTTATTAATGCATATCATTGATGGAGGTGCATAAAAGAAACAATAAATCTGTAGTGTTATCAAATATCTGTAGCTAATTAAAAGAGGGAATGAATGTAGAGCACAGGAAAAGATGACTGGATACCTCAGGCTTAGCCTGTCATCATAGCACTGATTCTGGAAATAACATTCAATTTGTTAGTAAAGTACACTGAGCCTACCACCAGTGATAAGGCCAATGAACTTTGCTACTGTCAATCTATATAAGCTGAAAAAACTAATTTAAAAAGTACAGGTTCCCTGTTGATTCCCTCAGCAGGCTACAGGTCTTGAGTAATAATACATCATTGTATCAACGCCACTTCGTTTTCAAGGTGCTGAAACTCAATTTGTTTGCAATGCCATGAAGTCAAGTATACTGTAAAATTGCAGCTCAGTAGTATGAAAAATAACAGGAAAAACAGACATTGTGGAAGAAGTTAGGTGATAGTGTGACATGTGCATGGCTGCTTCAGTCATGCATGCTTAAATTCAAATTTGTTTAAAGTAACAGCAAAAATTAGTATGCTACTTTCTGCTCCCCCCTCCCATTAAGGAGTTGTGTGCCTAAAGGCAACCCTGTCATCCGATTTGGAAAAGTTAGAAAAACTTTAAGAAGAATGACAGGAGTGGAAACATGGGTATTGTGCTCTTTGAAAATGATGCCAAGTCTGCAGTGCCAGCAGAGAGCAAATACAACTATGCTCTTTACAGTCAATGTGCCATTCTCGTTGGCCCAGCACAAGGAATCAATTACTGCAGAGGAAATATCCAGTTTTTCTTGTTTGTTTCAATTTTTTCTTATGCTCTAATAAATAATAAGTAATAAAACTTAGTCCCCTAAATGTGTCTTCAAACTAAATTGTACGAGGTAGCTGACATTGATGGAAACCATGAATTCTATGAAAAATACAGTAACATCTGCTGAGAAATCTAGGTTTATAAGGTGGGAGAGTAGAGTTTGAAGTCCTGAGTGATTTAAACAGATGCCTTTCTAAGCCTAAATCCGTGAATGTTTATCAATATTTCAGCAGGACCTGAAATCCAGTAGGATTTTCTAATCCACCTTCCAATTATGTTTTCACAACTGACTCTGCAAACTGGTTGCAGTGAAATGAAATCGGAGATTACCCCTTTTGTACGCTGCCAGCAGACAGTAATGGCATAATATAGATCTGGTTGCTTGTATCAGAAATAAGCCAAATGTGATACTTTAAATGAAAACTGGAAAAAGTTAAAGCTATGGTTCCGAACACTTCTTTGTAATTTTTGGATCTAGGCTAAATACTAAACTCTGTTCTGAGTTATTTGATGCTGAAGTCTAGAAACTGTATTCCCCTCAACATGTTTGATTAAAAATTATTTAGTTGGACATCTCTGATGAGTATTAAGAAAGAATTATTCAAAATATCGAAACTTGATTGGATAATTTTTGTCAGGATTATCATATTTTTCTAAAACCAGGCAAGGGGAATTTGGAAGATGAGAAGGATATAGAGAGCTGCACTGGATCTGGGGATGGGGTAGACTGGGGATGGCTGCTGTAGTCCATAGGAGTAGCAAAGACTTTGGGGAAGGAGAGAAGGGGAAATCCCTGCTGTCAATCTCATTTGTATCTTTTCCCTTCCAGCCTTCTCCATGTACCTCAGTAAACCACCGCACAGCTTATGCTGGTCTGCTGCTACTGCAAAATGGCACTGCACATCCATTGCTAGCAAACTTTTGAATTAGCACTTTTTTTTTTTCTTCAGCATTGCGTTATAAATTGATAGCTGTAACAGTATGGAAAAACATCCATGAACGACCTTGTTGTTCACAAAACCGTTACCTGTCTCCCAGACACTGTGTGACTCCTGTTCTGTTATCACCTCTCTCTCTTCTTGTGAATCTTCAGTGGAAGGATGTCACTCAGTGTGCATGGCAAACTCTGTAATTAGATTGTTGGCACAGAGGTAAATGCAACTTCTGCAAGAGAATAACTTAAAACAGCAACAGGAAGTTAACTCTCAAAAGTTTCTCTATTTTTCTGTGGAATATAGAAATTAGTTCTTCTGCTTGTTTTCTTCAGCAATGACATTATGGGCACAAGAATTTTCCCTTGGGGGGGGGAAAAGTGAAAATCAAAGTACCTTTCTGTCGAGATGAAAACAGGGAAAAGATGACATTCAGTAGCTGTATATCTTTGACAATATGCTTTCATATAATGATACTTCATTTTAAAAAAAAAAAAAAAACAAACCGCTTCAATGGTTAAGTTTGACCAAGACCTTCAATGAAATATCATTTCCAAATCATGTCTGCCATGAAAAAGGACATTTTTTAGAATTGTCTTTTTATAGACAGGGTTCAGAAAAGTCTTATTTTGGTAAGGAATGTGTATTAATACTTTTTTTTTTTGTTCCAGATGGCCGTTATGCAGATTATAGTGTATTCTCTTATGAGGCCAAGGTATATGAGTTAAGGTGCTCTATTATTGTGGCCTGATGGTATAGTGACAGAAAGTTGATGGGATGACCTGAACAGATTCCCTGCTGCTAAATGTGGGTAATGCCACTCAGCAAAGAGAGCTCTTCCTGAAGTTTGCACTTTGTTTATATTGCAGCATTTTAGACTCTACATATTGGTAAGAAAAAGGGTTGTTTTTTTCCCATCATGTTACTAAAATGAATGTGCAATCATGGATTATTACGATAGAAGGTATTTGTAAATTTCATATTATCATGTCAGGATGACTTGGAACAGGAGGGGAAAAAGAAAACACGGGGCTGGATGTGCTGCTTGTCATGACAATGTACTCCTAAGATCACAAAGATGGGGGAGAAAGGTGAGAAAGGTGTCCTTTCGCTTATTAACAGAGAATTGACTTTTTCTTATGTGTATTCTTAAGGACACTGATAGAAACTATCTGGAGTCTGTGAAGTGTATGAACCTATTGTTATTGCAAAATACCAGAAATTCAATTTTAAGACCTACTTGAATAACAGTAGCAAGGGAAGCTCTCTTGTTCTCTCCCCTTTAAAAACTAAGGAGAAACAGGACTCTTACCTGGACAGATCTTCAAGATAAGACATAGACTTTTGATAATGAGCTCCCCCAAAAGATCAGAAAGCTTTTAAATACAAAAATCTAAATTTAAAATAATTGATTTTTTGTTGTTGTTGTTGTTTTGGGTGTGGGGGTTGTTGGAGAAAGAGAAAACAGTTTTTAGCTCAAACAGAACACTTCTGGGAACAACTCCTGCCCCACATGTAAAAATCCTTGCAGCTGTACCCTTGCATCCCTTCTCGTTTTCAGTTTGGTGAAAAACAGTTTGCTCCTTTCTGAACTGCAGTAAGTTCTCTCTTCCTCAGCCCACCACATCCTGCCATCAGATGGCTTTGCTTCCCCAGGTATCCTCTGCTGCCTCCTTCCTCCATGGAAGAAGCGGTCTCCTTCCTCCACTTCCTACTGAAATGTGGCATAAAAGCAGAGAACAGACAAATTAGATATGCCCTGCCTACTCAGTGAGAGAGGAAGGGGGTTAGTTGGTGAGTTATTCCAGATGGTGTTAGGAGTATGTTTTATTGTTTTGTAACAATTGCAGTTGGCAAAACCACATGCGTTTCTTCTTGACAAAGGGAAATTGTTAATAACGCGCTTCTCACGAGCAGGCCACACTAGGCCCACAGAGACTGTCATGGCTACCTGCAGGCAGACAGCTCCTCTGGCAGGTGAGTGGTACTTCCGAAGTGAGTGTTGTAGTTCCCCCGGTGACATGTTTTCATCCCAGTGACCGCATAACGTGCACGGCCCCTAAATGAGGCTATATGCCTACAGTTGTTGGAGTGCATCTTTAATTTCATAATCTCTGGTCTGACAGAACAGACTCAGGGGAGTTCCACTGATACGAAATGAGCTTTGTTTAACTACCCGTACCTAATTGCAGATCACTCACTGCAGGGTTTCTTCAGGAAGAGACACCGTAAACCACTTTGAAAATCCAAGTACAGAGGCTTGGGGTAGAAATGCCAGAGACCTATGCTGCCACCCCATAGCACTGGGATGTTGGGTGATGTCCCTTGGTGGCCACCTTGTGGCTTTCCACAGCACCAGTGTCCCCCCGGACTGGTCTGCGACATAGGAAGGGAGAGGGGCTGACTGGCTTCTCACAGAGTAGGAATCCACAGCTGCTGACAGAGAAAACAGGTTTTTTTTTAATGATGACTGTGAGTTAGAGGAAGCAAAGTAAAGGTAGTCGTTCTCCTGGCAGACTGGAGCCTAACACGTTTTAATGAATGAAGAAATATGTCCTGAAAGCTTTAGAAGGAGAAATGTTTCGGACTGAGCTGTAGGTGCAGGGTCACCCAAGGCAAAGGACTGAAAGGGTTCAGTCCCTTCAGCACACAGCATGACAGTTAAACTGGTTAAACTAAGCTGGCATCTTCGTTGGGAGGAATGAGGCTGGAAACAAACCAATTAGGCAGGGTGACAGTGATGGACTGCTAATGAGCCTGTTACGTTTTTGGCCAGGTGAGATGAGTTAGGGATTTGAGAGGAAGAGGTTAAACTCAGAGCTGGTGTAACTGTACCTGCCTTTTTTTTTTTCCCCTTTTGTTGTTTGTTTTAGCAGAATGACTTGCTCAATTTTCATTCAGCAATAGTCCCTTAAGAACACATTTATCCATTCACAAATCAGAACTTTTCTGTAACTGGATTTAACTCACAAATCTAATGAAACTGTCAGGTATGATACATACAGTGGCAGATGTTTAAAGTGGACTATTCATGGGATTTGTAAAGGGAAGGGAGATGGCATCCATGAATGCATTGATGTTGTTTTCTCAGAGAATTGGAAATTGTCTTTGGAGTCCTTGAGTTAGAGCATCTGTCAGGGTGATATGGCAAGAAGGATCAGGAGGACCACTGTGTTGTGACTGGCTGAAATGAGCTGTCCTTTGGTTGTTTACCGGTTCTGCTGGGCCCAGAACTGCTCTGCTTTATCCCAGGGTCTTCTACTGGTACTTAAAGGAGGGTAAAAAAAAGTTCATCCTGTTCACCTCTGTTCAGCTAAGTAATTCTATGATTCTCTGAATAAAGTAATTGAGAGTTTCTGTTGTACAGAAATGCCATATTGAAATGAAAATGATGTAGTATTTGAAGGCTTTGGCATTACTATACAGTGTCCACATGCTATGGCAATTTTACTACTTCAACTTCTGCTTTTTGAGTCAGCATTGAACTTCATAGTCTTTTACTCACTATTTAAATAACAGTAAACTATAATAGCCTATATAATAGCAAGTGTAGCAATAATGTTTGAAGGAGAGGGCTTTACAGATAATTTCTTTGAATATGAATTCTTTTACTGTTATACTTTGGTACTAGCCCCAGAGAGCTACTGATGGAAATTTGTAAGGTCATGACTGACTTGATGGTGTAGTTATAAATTCCTGTTGAACATTAAGCACATTGCTATTCTTCTCATCTCTGTTTGGTCATTAAGGAAACTGAAGAACATCACGTGGTGTCAGAAGTGTGGATTGAGAATGAATTTCGGAAGACTTCAGAAAAGGTCACAGAAAATAAAGGGAAGGGGAATAAAAACAAAAGAGGAACTGAAATAGCTCCAAGCTTTTTTTGGAAAACGTTTTGTAAGTGGATTACTTATGTTGAATTTTTAGAATAGTCTCAAAAGTTTATTACATATGGTATTTAACAGGAGAGCAAATATATGCCCTTGACCTTGAGATTGTACTAGAATTTGGGATTATTTAAGAAATATTAGCTGATTAATTGACAATGCATTTTTATGTCTATCTGTTGACAGGAGTGATAAGTCTGTCGTATGGGCTAAACTGAGTTGTAGGGAAGAGTATGCTCTGGTAGGCAAATGCTATTGCAAAGTAGGTTACTAGACTTCTCAAAGTCCAGAATTCAGTTTCCAGTCCTAGTCTGTTTAGTTACCTTCATGTCCTAGCTCTCCATAAGTCTTATACTCATTTTTTTTTTCTCTAGTTGTTAATGCTTTCTTCTTATACCCAACTCTTCTTTCCCAGCTTACATGAGCTTCTTAACCCAGGCTTTTTGGCAAGGCTGTTTCAGTGGTGTCTTCCTGCAGTGACTTTTCACCCGCCCTGCTGTCTTCCCCCTCCCCTGTCAGTTCTCAGTGCAAGTCACTTTGCCCATATAATTTGTCTCTTTCCAACTACAGCACTCCCTTCTAGTTTCCCTTTTCCAATTCCTATCACTTTTCAGTCCCTGTCATGTTGTCCTTTTTTCAATTTTTGTCATAAATTGTCCCTCCTACTTCTACGTACATAAGAGTTTATTAGCTCTGTATTTATGTTTAGATATCTTGTTAAACTGTAGTCTTGGTGCCAACATGAGTACTACATGAAGTTCAGAAAGTGGTCTTGAGACAGGGGTATTTGCATGTGGCTTCAGCAGTCCTTTACTGCAACAGCAAAGGATTCATCTTTGACACAATACGCACTCCTGTCCAATGGTAACTCCAGCATTCCATGTTTTTCAGATAAACAGTATCCAGAACAACTGATATGAAACAAAGTACTTAGTATAGTATACAAACAAAGTATAGGCAGACCTGGATACTTTTCAGGTTGACTTTTTATCCCAGAGTCCATCAAATTCTGTCCTCACAGAAACAAGATGGTGTGAATTTCTCTTTCCTAGAGTACAGGTTGTTTCCCTTCTATGATTGTGTGACTGTTTATTTATTATAATAGGAGTCATATCTTCCACTTATCTGGTTAGTAAAATAACTTTTTGCTTCAACAAGGTGAAAACTCTCCTTTCTTCCCTCAGTGAATATTTCTTTTTTTCTATGAACCTTACATTTTATTTCAGTCTGTACGTTAAAAGCCTTTGTGATACAAGCACTAGAATATATGAGCACTAGTTGTACATAGCTTATTGCTGAGTTTTGGACAAGATGGCTGGAGTGACAACAGGCTTGGAGTGCCTGTTTTCTCTTCCTTTATTAAGCTATAACTGTTCCCAAACTTGTGTAAAATTTGTTACGGTTTGCATTTTTTAATCGCTTTCAGTTTAAAATCACCTCTTTTCAAGGTTATCCAGTAGAACAAAGTCTTCCCTATTCTGTATTTTAAAATGAGACAAAGTTACATGTTGGGATGGTGATTTTTAAACTGACGTTTTTACATGGTGAGCTAGGAGTAGAACAGAGAAAGGAGGTTGTTGATTAATGGTCAGGAATAATTTACAACTATTCATTGTGGTATTTGTTTTTCTTTTCACATATGATCTGGTAAATTAAATCTTCAAATTTTAAGAACTGTGTGTGATGAAACTGAAGGCAACTTGCTTCAGAAAATAGCACAGCAACATGGTAGAATATTAATATGTTATAATGACTAGCATGCAAGCTGCTTGCTTTAATGGAAGATATGAGGAAATTTTTTTAAGTGACCTTTTCCACCAGGGCATGTGCTAAATGCCAGCCAGCTATGCATCAGAAAACAATTATGCCTGGCAGTGCAACTGTTCGTATGTTCACGAGCTCTATGAGGTCTTTAATTTTCCCTGGCATTTTGTTTGAACTGTGCATTGGAAGGGAACAAGCTTTTTAAAAACAAGAATACAAATATTGTTGGACTATAATATGTTGAAAATAATGATGCTGAGTGAGCTATTTTCTTCTGTTATATGATGTCTGTAGAGATGGCTGTATTATTGTTGATCTAATATATTAAGTGTTAGAGAAATCATGGATGGCATTAATTTCCAATTTCCAAATTAATCTAACATCATTTGGTAAATTATCTAGAGGAAAAGTTTTACAAAGGCATGTATAGAAGTCTGCATTAAACCCCCATTGAAAGTAACAGGAATTTGACATTTATTTGTGTGCCTTATCCCCTGTTCACAGCCAGTGAACTAAATTGTTGAACAACTTTTTTGTGTTATTTTGCAGGATTATGCTCAGAATGAGCCCAGTTATTATTTGTTTCTCTTGTATTGCTGTTGATCTAAATTCATCCCTCTAAAAAGATGAACTCCACCTATTGCAGAGATGAAGAGAAAAAACTGTTTGTGCCAAATTTAATTATTGTTTAATATATGCTGGAAAAGGACACAGATATAATGTTGAAGATGTTATAATAAAAATAGTCTAGGGCAACATAATGCAATGGTAAGTGTTTTAGAGACAAACCCGGGTCCATCCTTCTGCAAGCTTGCCCCTAGTACTTTCTGAAATTCCCTTTGTTGGTGGGTCTTAAGCATGTACTTATGTTAGTTCTTGAATCAAGTTTTGAAATGATGGTTTTCACACTTAGCAATTTTCTTTTTGTATCAGTTACATGCTCTACCACCAATATCTAAGCATGTTGTATAAGAAAGTGAATGCACTGTCCATGCTGGCTTCTATTGCATAGATCATATTGAGTGTATGTGTTGGGGCGAGGGAGGGAGGATTGGTCACATCTGCTGAGCAGCCACCAGTAACCAATTATTGAAATCTGTCTTTATTACTCATCCTTTTCAGTAAAAGGGTTACTACATATCAGAACAAAAGTTTCTTAAGAGATTTCTTAATCTTCTTAAAGAGAGATTTGGATAGGAACTTGCTTCCTGGTAATGAGTGATGTTTTGGGGAGGTTGGTTGGTTGTTTTTCAGGGAAAGGAAGGGAGGAGGTTATTTAAGAGGACTTTTCTGTTTTTCTTCCAGAAGCTACAAAAATGAAATATATTTCATATAAAATATATTTTGTCATAAGAGTACTATGATTTCATGTTGTGGTATTGTAGAATTGACTAATGTGTTGTAGTGTAGTCCCAGAAATGTTTTTAGATGGATTCCTTACATTTCCCATTTTTAACAACAGGCAAGTCTGTATCTCAGCAGGACATTCTAGTTCTATGCATGTGTGATATCAATTTTATTTGTGCTTTACATTTACTTTGGTGTTTGGGCTTGTTATCAATTTTGTAAGGTCAGAAATCCTGTTGTAGTAAAAACCCTTAGTTTTACAGATGAGCAGCTCAAGTAATAAAGTATCATGGATACATTTTCTTTTTGTAAGTGTCCCAATTTTGTATGCACTAGGTTTTAAGCAGTTGATTGTTCTAGTTGAAAAGAAACAAGCTACTCATATGCTTGCTTGTAAGTACATGCATTAACTATACTGTTTGAATAGGAATTTTTAGTACTTTGCCAAAGAGAATGTTGTTGTGTAATAGCTCATATTTACCAGCTGTTAAATGTAGTCTGGTATGTTAGTTGCTTCCTTTGGGTCCTACTATGTTTAAACAAACCATGTCATTTATAGTTACTGGCCAATATTTCCTCTACTTTGTGAATTAGAATGCTATAGAAATAAGTCAGTATCGGACCTGGCTGGGAAACCCCTTTCTAAGTAGATAAAGCAAGTAAAACAACCAACAAGAACTTTCTTTACAGAAGTGACCGGGGAGGAAAAAAAAAAAAAATCCAACCACTCCACCACACATGAAAATATTCAGATTTCTGAATATTTTTTCCCCAATCTTTTTGCTTTTGAGCAAATATGTGTTTTTTTTTTTTCCCTTTTATGCTTGAGGAAAAAGCATTGTGAAAATAGAATGTCCAGACACAGAAATGTTCACGGATGAAATATCTTAGTTACGCATTTTCAGTCAGCTCTGGATAATAGCAGTTTCTTTCACTGTTTGTTTTTCTTTGAAGTGACATGTTTCTATATGTTGCAAGGTATTATTTTGCCTATAAAATGATAAGCATTACCTACATGCTTTTGCATAGTGTTGATGTCTTGTAGTACATATTCAGCAGATAAATTTGGTAAAATCTTTTTGATTGTGAGTCATGAAGGAGCAGTAAGGATGAGCTCTTTTCATGTTAGTATGGTTAAAGACTACAAAGATACCCTTCAGTTATTAGCCATTTAAACTTAGCCAAAAAGACCTCAGGATTTTGAGAACCAGATGACCTCCCTCCCCCTGTGCCCTTCACAAATAAAAACTAAATAATCAAAGTACAATTGATAGTAGCTAATGAAATCACAGAATTTAACCACTTTTCTCCTTGAAACTCTCTTTGTAAATGCATGTTGTAGAAGGGTGCACAGCATTTGAAATGTTAACTTTGATCACTAAGAAACTGAGTGTGATGGCCATCCAAGTACTTCTGTTTACACAGAAATTTTCAGTGATTCAAGTGGTGTTGTGGTTGTATGTGATGTGTTACTGTACCAGTGATTCTCAGAATATCAAATGTATAAAAGTCTCCAGCCCCTCTTTAGAAAAGCCTTAGTAGATCTTGAACAAATTTGGTACATTGTGCTCTGGCGTCTAGGGATGCTGAGTTTCTGCATTTCTTTTTCTTTGTTTCACCTGGTACAAATAGAAAATATTTGGAGTCATGTAATTCTAAAATAGTTATTTTGTGAAGTAATACAAATCTGTGTATTTTGGCTGGGCTTACGAGCTTGTGTACCTCCCACTGTTGCCAGCTAGGCAAGAATTTAGAACTTGAAGAAAGATTTCATATTCAAGTTTGCTGTGCCAGAAAGTGTTTGGTTAATTTCACAAAGATATATGGGGGTGTATTCCTCAATCTTGATGGTCATTCTGAAGCATGTGTGTGCTTTACTACCCAACATTTCCATCAGTGAAACAAAAAGTGGGTGTTTTCAGTTCTCAGCTGCATGCCATGTATCTCATGCTATTACAATTAACAGTTTTCCATTACAAAACCTGTAGTAAGTGGCCATTTTTATGTTATGTTGGAGATGAGCTTCACAAGCGGCCTCCCATTGGTTATATTTTGTACTAGTGGTAATATTTGGGCAGAAATGTTTAGCAGCATAAGGATTGATCAAATATGTACTTCCTTGCTATTAGAATTATTAGGATGTCTACTTTACGTAGCTAGCTAA
The DNA here is from genome assembly GCF_964211835.1 of Anser anser. Lineage (NCBI taxonomy): Eukaryota > Metazoa > Chordata > Aves > Anseriformes > Anatidae > Anser > Anser anser. The sequence continues at coordinate 89,247,263 of NC_139720.1, forward strand.
AAGTATGCATGTATTTATTTTTGTGTGCATTAGTACATATAGTATACTTATAGTATACATAAAGTAGCAGTTTCAGTCTGGGATATTTCCAATGTGTTTTGTCTTTTATTAAATCTCCATATGCGTGGAGAGTTTTCTTCTGTATCTTTGCAGTTTATATTACAGTGGAACCTGAAGTGTATTGGGATACCTGCATTATAAACAGGCAAAGTAATTTGGCCTCAGCTATTTTACATGTTACAGCCTGAGAAGTTAGATGTCCCTTTCCTCACTATCCTTTGATTACTTCTGCCTTTGCTTTCTGTCACTGAATGGATTGTGAAAAGTTGCTTTTCACAACACAGATGTAGCCTCTCGTGCTGCTTTTAACTGATTTTAATTCCAGGCCATTGGGTTAGGTTGCCCAGTTAACTATGAGAGGATGCTGGCTAACCACAAGTAAGGACTCAGTTCAGCAGAACAAATTATGTTTGTGTGTACTAGGCAGTGAGCCACATGGAAATGTCTTCTCAGTTGCCTCCATGCAGACCTGAGCTTTGAAAAGTTCTTGAAGATGTTTCCCGTTCACATTTCCCGAATCACAGAATCTAGGTTGGAAGAGACCTCCAAGATCACCTAGTCCAACCTCAGCCCTAACACTAACAAGTCTTCCACTAAACCATATCACTAAGTTCAACATCTAAACGTCTCTTAAAGACCTCCAGGGATGGTGACTCAACCACTTCCCTGGGCAGCCCGTTCCAATGCCTAACAACCCTTTCAGTAAAGAAGTTCTTCCTAACATCCAACCTAAACCTCCCCTGGAACAACTTTAGCCCATTCCCCCTCGTCCTGTCACCAGGCACGTGGGAGAATAGACCAACCCCCACCTCCCTACAGCCTCCTTTAAGGTACCTATAGAGAGCGATAAGGTCGCCCCTGAGCCTCCTCTTCTCCAGGCTGAACAATCCCAGCTCCCTCAGCCGCTCCTCATAAGACTTGTTCTCCAGACCCCTCACCAGCTTCGTTGCCCTTCTCTGGACTCTCTCGAGCACCTCCATGTCCTTCTTGTAGCGAGGGGCCCAAAACTGAACACAGTACTCGAGGTGCGGCCTCACCAGAGCCGAGTACAGGGGGACAATCACCTCCCTAGACCTGCTGGCCACACTGCTTCTTATACAAGCCAGGATGCTGTTGGCCTTCTTGGCCACCTGAACACACTGCTGGCTCATATTCAGCTGCCTATCAACCAGTACTGCCAGGTCCTTCTCCGCCAGGCAGCTTTCCAACCACCCATCTCCCAGCCTGTAGCGCTGCTTGGGGTTGTTACGCCCCAGGTGCAGGACCCGGCACTTGGCCTTGTTGAACTTCATACAGTTGGCCTCAGCCCATCGGTCCAGCCTATCCAGATCCTCCTGCAGAGCCTTCCTTCCCTCGAGCAGATCGACACACGCACCTAACTTGGTGTCATCTGCAAACTTACTGAGGGTGCACTCAATCCCCTCATCCAGATCATCGATAAAGATATTAAAGAGGACTGGCCCCAGTACTGAGCCCTGGGGGACTCCACTAGTGACCGGCCTCCAACTGGATTTGACTCCATTCACCACAACTCTTTGGGCCCGGCCATCCAGCCAGTTTTTAACCCAACAAAACATATGCCAGTCCAAGCCACAAGCAGCCAGTTTCTTGGGGAGAATGTTGTGGGAAACGGTGTCAAAAGCCTTACTGAAGTCAAGGTAGACCACATCCACAGTGTTTCCCTCATCCACTAAGCATGTCACTTTGTCATAGAAGGAGATCAGGTTCGTCAAGCAGGACCTACCTTTCATAAACCCATGCTGACTGGGCCTGATCGCCTGGTTACCCTGCAAGTGCCGCGTGATGACACTCAAGATAATCTGCTCCATGAGCTTCCCTGGCACTGAGGTCAAACTAACAGGCCTATAGTTCCCCGGGTCTACCCTCCGACCCTTCTTGTAGATGGGCGTCACATTGGCTAGCCGCCAGTCAACTGGGCTCTCCCCTGGTAGCCAGGACTACCGATAAATGATGGAAAGTGGCTTGGCCAGCTCCTCCGCCAGTTCGCTCAGTACCCTCGGGTGGATCCCATCCGGCCCCATCGACTTGCGTACATCCAAGTGCTGTAGCAGGTCGCCAAACATTTCCTCGTGGATAGTGAGGGCCACATTCTGCTCCCCATCCCCTTCCACCAGCTCAGGGTACTGGGTATCCAGAGAACAACTGGTTTAAATCATGTGAGACGATCAGCCAGAGGCTTCTTTGGACTCCCCTGCTTCTCCCTGACCTGATGTTTGCTTTCCTCTGATGTACAAGAGCTGGCATTTTTTGCCAGCTTTTTCTATGTTAGGTAATAGAGTACAATTTGAGGTTGGCAAAGCGTGTTCTTCGGAAGGTTCATCGTAGATGTGTGATGGGGCTGTGAGAATGGCATATTAGTAATACAGTAGGACAAACATCTCCAGGACTGACGTCGCTGTAAAAAACTTCCTATAAAGGAAGAAGTTGTGGGGAAAATACACGAGCAATTTCTTGTCTCCCAGAGAGAAATTCAAGGGCCAGTGTAGTTCCTGTATATTAACAGGGCACAATGACAAGTACCTACAGAAAAACGGTAGTCTGTTCTGACTTCTGTTCTCTCATGTGAGTAATCAAAATCCAACACATTCAAAAGAATGACTTTATCAATATGAACAAGCGTTAGGTCAAGCCTTAATTTACATTTGTGGTCCTGTGCTTCTAGCCAGTCAATAAAGCGTTGCTTTTTTCCTGTACATTTGTTGAATTCATAGGTTCACATTATCAACTGCCTTAGAAGAGTGCTGGCAGTATAGAAGAATACACTGAATCTTTTCAAGTTTTTCATAAGGGTAAGGTCAAAATTTTAAGTGTCTAGTGTAAGGGGATTAAGCACAGTAAGACTTGGCTTCACAATTGTCAAATAGTTTAATATCCCCAAAATTGTGTCTTTACATCGGTGTGGGGGTTTTGGCTCATTGAAGATGAGGTATTCAAACCATGTAATAGTACAATTCAGGTCTTTCTGTCCTTAATGCAATTTTAGGTCTATCAGTATTGATATCTAACAGCAGAGATTGATAGCTTTTAATCTTTCCTAAGCTTTTGCCTGTTGAAGACCAACACAATTTAACTTGTCAGTCTTATATCCTTCTAGTTAAATGGTTTATAAACCCATTTATTCTCCCTCTATCTTTTTTTTTTTAATTTTAAGTTTTGTAATTAACCTAACTGTTGGGGGGAGGAGGGAATGAATGGAAAAACCTGGAAGAAGATTGTATCAAGCACATTTTTGCTCAATGTCAACCAGCAGATAATGCCATCTCCACTAATCCTTCTCCTTTATGGTGCTTTAACTTGTCTTCGCCTTTGATTTATAAGGCAGCTGCCCCTGGCCTAACCCTGCCAGCTGCAGTTCAGAGGGACTCTCACAAAAGACAGGCCTCTACTCTGACAAATTGATTTGCCACAAGGAATAGTTCCAGTGGAAAAGGGATCTGCCCAACAAGTGCTCAAGTCCTTTCCTGGGGAGCTTACTGTGGCAGCCACATGGGGAGAATTAATCAAATGCCCCTTGAAGAGGGAAATGCTGTGCATGGGTAGAGGGAAACAGCGAGAGAATTGCCTGCTTGCCTAATAATCCTGACAACCGAAACAACTATATTAAATCTAAACGCTCTTAAGTGGAGGTCAATTGCCAATAATTGTCCTAATTAAATGCAAATATTAAAGTGATATTACAGGTTCCAACCAGACACTATTAAAGTAAGGTAATTAGAAAATAGGACCATCAATTAAAATCTGGAGGAAATATTAGTGTGGTTAAGACTAGACTAAAATCAAAAAATCAACTAAAACTGTGAATGGTAAGTAACTTGCATAACTCCTAATTTAGCAAGAAGTGTTAAAAGCAGATGCTGTCACTTACCATCAGCTGGGATGTGATTTTAATTCTGAAGCCATAAAGTAAGTAGGAAGCTAATTTGGAAATATGTATATTAATATACACTGAAGTTTACTTAATCAGAGCAGCTAGAACAACCCAGGTTGGCAAAGTGTTTGCTATGACAGACACAGACAGTCCTCCATCTGAAAATAATTAAGATAGTATGGTGTAACCACCTGTATTCTTGTAGGAACTTTAGGTCTCAAGTAATTAACCTTTTGGACTATACCCCAAAGTTAGTGCCTTTACTGCATGGGATCTGGCCCTCTGGGAACAGAGGCTTCAGTAAAATGGGTAAAACATTGCTGTGCAAAGTGAAGGTTTAGAATCTTAATTATTAGAGCAATGACTAACTAAGCTATTTAGGTCATATAGGCAATTTACTGCTAGGAGGTTTTAGTCACTGCCAACATTCATAGGATAGTGTGAATTTCTTTGCTAGAAGGTAGAAGATTTAAGAGAATTTTTTGTATTTCTAATCAAAATACCAGAAAAGTCAACTACTCTAGTGAAAAAAGTATGTGTAACAGACAGTAATGTTTCTGCTATTGTCTTTAATGATTGAACTCTCACTTAATATGAAAAAATACAGAGTTTGGGTCTGTTTCTGTTCTATGGCTTTGTTAGAAAAACTAACAACAACAACAAAACTTTCTCAGCCTTCTCTATAGAGAATATTAAAAATCTGGAACTCATCTGTTGTTCTTAGTAAAACCATCAAAACTACACCCTGAATCACTTGTCTTATGATGAAATATCTGACGAATCTTATGGCATCTAATTTTTAATAAGCATCTTCCAGGCTAGCAGTTGCAGTTGCTTAGAAAGGAACATGTCAGTCTCAGAGGACAAGTATTTAATATTCTTAAAATTCTTGCTGGCAATACTATTAGTATCTATATTGATATATATAGATCGGAAGTAATAAATGAGTTACTTTTGCAGATATTGGAGTAAGGGAAATCATACTGTTTCCTGGTTCATGGTTGGTAGACTCTGGTGTTTCAGTGCTGCCTAAGGAATTTCTGCAGCTGAAACTTTCTTCCAGGTGCATTTTTTAACAGTACTAGAAATGTTTACCAAATAACTACCTTGGAAAATAAGAGGAAAAAAAAATGTCTGGGAAATGTCTATTTGTTATGTTTAAACTAACATTAATGTAGCGATAAATTGTGCAGCAGGAGGAGAAAAAAAAAAAACCACAGACCTCCTAAGTGCTCTCTTTTCTATAATTCTGATATTGGATAATTTGAAAAAAATCATGCTACTCTGCCAGTCATGTTATTTTTCCATATCTTAAACTGTATCCTTTTCCAATTGTCATGTCAACTGAAGAACTAAGTTCCGAAATTCAAAACTCCTTGAAAATTGATCAGTTGATGCCTTGTGTTTTATCCTGTTCAAAATGAATAGCTTCTGATGGTTTTCTGCTCATCTAAAATTAAAACTGGTAATTAAACCAAAGTATCTTGCCAACTGTTCAGACATGGATTCTTTCAAAGGTACTCTTCAAATAAATGTGTCAATGACCCTCTACCTTATTCTTTTCTTCTAATTTCTAATGGCCTTATTGTGTTGAATTCTTTTGTTCATGCTGGCTTAGATAAGTGTCTTTTTCAAATCAACTTTTTCTTTTTTTTTTTCCTAACAATCTGAAACCAAGTATTTTCTGTATTAATTCCATCCCTTTTTGGAATATGTATTACCAATGTGTTTGGGAAATTGTTACACTGCATTATAGCAGAAATCTGCAGTGAGGTAAACCATGCATAGACAAAGAGCAGCTTGTTCTACCATTGTAACTGTCACTGCATACTTAAACTGAAATATTCAGACATTGAAAAAAATTTATTGAATGTAATCTGAATTTGCCAGGGCAATTTGAAATGACAGCTGTATTTAGGGTTTTAAATAAACAGTTTTATTGTAACTGATAGCAATCAGGATAAAATTTGAAGTGTAATTTTTTAGGTACTTTTTTTGATTTTCCTTTATATCTCTGTGCATCTCCCTTTGTAAATATATTAACTTTTATACCCATGTTAACTTTTATGTCTTAAAAGTTGTTTTTGTTTACTTTACAGTAGTTACAGAGTCTCTTTAGCCACAGACAAGATTTAAGCTTTGTGATAACTCTGTCTGGAGTTGTGATTTTTAGCAACTGTTTTCTTCCTGACAGTACCAAGCTTTCACTCTGGAATACAGTGGTGCCTGGAAGATTGCAGTTCCTTTCCCAAGTAAATGATTAAGCAAGACTTTCATCAAAGTTGGCAGAATGTGATTAATGTCTCAAGGCTTTTTAACATAACAAAGGTTCTGTCTTGAATGGGGTCTTGCTAAAAAACATGCTTGTTTCCTTGTTTCCTCTTACTGTGGCATTTGTTTTATTTCCTGTATTTAATGGATAAAAACTGTTTTAAAAATCCCTTAATAGAGAATGTCTGCAGCTTTGGGATCTCTCGTTACCATAATAAAATGCCACTAAAGGTAGTAAAACAATTGTATTGGTTTCCACTTTGATATTCTTCAGATCTGTGTTTTTGTGTCTAACACTGAGTTTCATAGTGACTTCCTCATGATCACTATTGTCACCAATTATTTTTGCAGAACTTTATATTCTCTCATTTGGAAGTTAAAATTATGCTTAGGTATTCATGTTCCCATAGTAATATAGCGTATGCTTAGAGCAATGCTGTGATCATCATTTTTGGTGTGTACTGATTGGGAGGAGGGTGCAGCAGGTTTGGGAACAGTTCTCAGCCTTGCAGAAAAAAGGCACTCTGTCCACATTGGAGGCAGAGGAGACTTAGAAAAGAGGAAAAAAAGTATTTTTTTTCTGAATGTCTTTAACTCTGCACCACTCAAAACACTGTAGGTTGTTATTAACATTTCTATTTTATAAATAGAGAGATCTCACAATGTCTTGGGACATGCAGATGTACTAAAATGTGCTCCTTAGGTGTGACACCTGCCGAGGAAGGAAAGTTTTTCATCTTAGGCTATGTTCCCGAACTGTTAGACTTTAGTTGGTATCCTCCCTAAATTATACAAAGCTATTCTGGCTTTAAATTCCTCACTTTCTTGCTGTGTGGGCCTGTGGACATTATACCGTGGAGATCATTATATTCATCCCTGCTTGCGGCATCGGGCAAACTTCTAGAGATGTAGCTTCATGATGTAGCTGACTAATGATATATGTTGTTTCATCTTAGTTCATCTTTATCATTAGTTATGACCTTAGTTCCCAAGGGGAGAGCTGTGCATGTGCTTCTTTCCAGAGAGCTGCAGTTAGATGTGGTGAGCCTTTGGCAGAGTCCAGTGTTGAAGAAGTGCTGTGCACAAAGCCTTCGATCAGACACGGGTAATGACCACTTATCTAACAACATCCTGAGATGAAGCTCTATGCATCCTTGGCTATTTGACAGGGCACTGATCACACCTTTATTTTGCATTCCTAATTCAAGTGAATGGACGTGGTATTGTTGTCTGAAGAGAAATACATATCTTTTTTATGTCTTTGCGTGACAAGTCTTCCCCTGGGCAAGGAAATGCTCTGCTGAGTGCTCAAGATGGGAAACTGTTGCTGGAATGAGAAGGAACAGCAAAAAATGCAGCTAAAAGCAGAATTTTGTAAACTTCAATGCCTTTGATTGTCTCAAAGGCAAAAATATGATATTTTGCCAGAAGCAGTTACATGTGTTAGCATTTATTGCTACTTTAAAGCTGTACTACCTTTCTGGTATAAAAACAAACAAACAAAACCCACAGACAGTAAGATAATTTTCACAGGCTCTGTATTTTTTTAAATATTTAACACAGGAGGAGGAGCAATAATTAAAAATGAATGTGTCAGGTAGAAGGTTTGACCTTATTTGGAAAGCTCTACCATTGCAGTAGCATTTTATTGTGGTTGCATATTATGTTCTCCTGCACAGAGAATATTGTGCGGTATCCATGAAAGTTAATGCTGCAGTAATTGCACCACATTTCCAGTCGCTGAGTTCTACTTATGTATAATCCCCAGCTGGTAATAACGTTAAATCATTAATTTATATCCTTGTGTGTCCCCCCCACCATAACTAATGTTTTCCAAACTACCAATAGCTTCTGGCTCTGAAGTCACAGTGTCTACATCAGGAGTGGTGACCCCAGAGCTAAATGATCCTTGGGCAGCACTGATATCAGTAGGAGTAATCACCATTTCTGTCATAATCTTTCTGCAAGGCTCTGCATAAATCTCTTCCTTGCTTCATCCCATTGTGGTCATTAGGGAGCGGTTAGCAGCTGAATTGCCACTCGGGAGGGAGGGGAGAGAAAGGAGGGGACACTGGTAAGGAAAGAGGGTGCTGTGCTTTTGCTAAATACAATTTTGTACTTTTATTTTTAACTAACTGATGGTGTGCTATGCTCTCTGTCACACTATAGCTTCCACACTGGATGTAAAGCTTCTGGACTCTAGAAATTTCACTCAGAAACAGTGGAAAAGAAAGAACAATGAAAAATCAGTCCATATATTTCTAAAGGCAGCATAATGTAAATGCTTTTGAGTAACAAAAGTCTCAAGATTTTTACATGTCTGTGTAAAGCAATAGTGCAGTGATACTCTTAAGCACACAAATGCTTGCACTTTCAAGTACACAATATAATGTTGAATACATACCTGCTGGGTTGGGGAGTACAGCTACTGCAGAACAGTATTAGAATATGAAATTAGGAAGACCATTTTTGTCTCGCAAAGTGAAGCAAAAGAATGGTGCTACAGACTGACTGCAAATTTTCTGCTGGCTTAAAATAGAAAACACGTGATTAGATTTTCATCCAAAGAATAATCATAGGGATCTGGTGTAATTTTATATATCTATATGTATATAAGTATATATTTCCTGCAGTGGGTGCTAGAGTCTCCACGGCTTTGTATAATTCTTCTAATAAAATCCCAGGAGTTGCTCCCTTTCATGCTATGTGTAACATTACTCTGTCCACTGCTGGCATGATCCTCTGCAGACAGAGGTGTCATGGAGTTGCTCATGTTGTGTGTTGTCACCACAGCTGGCAGCCGTTTGTCCTTCCAGCTGTGTAGGGTCATTTCGTCCTAAATCTGTGCAGCCGGCTGAGCTTACTCGGATCTGCCAGTGGGGGATACACAGGGCTGAACGCTTACACAGATACGGCTGCTCATACGCTGGGAGTGAGTGAACATGCAGCCTGAATGGGTAAGAAGTCGAGCAGTTTCTACTTGTTCTCTGCACTGTGCCTGAGGGATGATGGAAGTTGCCAAGTGGATGGTGTGCTGTCAGTCACGGTGTACAGCTCTAGATCACCTGTTGTACGAATGAGAAACAAGTGTAGGCTGAGACTGCTTTGCATTTGGTAATGTTCCTAAATCTTTTAATGACTAATCAACTACAACACTTCTTAATATGGAACCAAAATAACTATCAAATTTAAACCTTTAAAAAGTTTAATATGCTTTAAAAATAATAGTGCTGGTACCCAACAGGACAATGATGCTTTCTGACAGACCGTAGCTGAAAACTATAAGTTGTATTTATTATAATAGTTCAGAAAAATGTAAATTATTACTGACGTTTTAACTCAAGCGACCTGATTGCCTTCAGTGTCTTAACTCCACTGATTTCATTCATAACAACCCAGGGCAAAAATAATCTTTTAATAGTTCTCTGCTGATCTCTTCTTTACAGTCCTGTAATGAATGGGACAAAATCGCTTTCCTTATAGTCAAGGAGTATCTTTCAGGGGAAAGCTGTTAGTTATAAAAACCTGAAAATGAACCATGAATCAACTTCTACAGTAAGCACAGCTGTCATCTGGTCTTCATCATGTGTTACACCTGCAGCTGCTAACAAACCCTGGAATTAAACTAATATATCCTGACCCATTAAAATCCCGTTACAATGAAACTTCTCTGTGTTGTGTGCAGCATATTGTAACAACATTTTTTTCTGGTCATTGGTGTCATCAAAATAGGTGGTAGGTGATGCCCACCACTACAAAGCAGTCAGGCAGTGGTAGAAATGCAGCCTATGTATATCTATTCAGTGTTTTCCTTTTTCAGTTAACTAAATGGGAACAGCCACCATTAGGTCAAAGCTATTTTCTCGAGGATGGATTTGTGATAAACTAAATGTGCTCACTTCTCTTTTATGCCTAGTAAGAGTATTAATATCAGATATAATGAGACTATAAATTGCCTTTTCTGTTCTTAAGAATGATGTTCAAACTCAAAACAATGTTAGTTACTAATTTTGTGAGAGTGAATGAATATCCTAAGCAGATGTTCAGGACAAAACAAATAAAACAACAAAAAGCCTGCAGAAATGGGATATAAAGCTGTCTCATCCAGGTGCTTTCCTAGGAGAAAACAATTTTGATAACATCATGAATTACAGAAATAGTAAGAGGTGAATCTAACACCCTGTGCTTATCTAGTAATAGCTTGGCAAGATTAAGAGAAGACACGAAATTCTTCTTAGCTGATATACAGGGGTCCAACTGTTTGTTTGATACAACTGTTCATCGTCTGCCCTGAAAGCTTTATTTATGTTCGAGGATTAATGGGTCTGATACCCTGTGGAGACATTTTTTCCTGAGGATGTTGCTTTGCTGCTCAGATATTTTAGCCAAACAGATAGATAAAAGTTTTGATTGTGATTTAAAATATATATATATTTAAATAAATGCATTTAAATTAACATGGAAGATGCCAATTGTCATTACAATATAACGATTAGATATAGTAGTGCATGCTTCTTAGTTAAGGCTAACTCTACGGTATTTGTGCAGTTGTGGGTACTTCTGGCTTAAGTGACTGCTGCTGGGACTGGTTTGAAATGTGATGTTTATGATTCTCTCTTATATCTTTCAAATATTTCTCCAAGTGCTTTTTTAAGCCCTGTTTGGTAACATACAGAAGAGCTGGGCTTGATCCTGTAATGATTTTGGTATGTGATACACCCTGATTTGGAAACATTATTCAGTGAGTTACTGTTTTAGTACTGGAAGTCATATATTGCTGTTCAAGACCATACTTGAATAGTATTAGGTAATATCTGCCTATTTATTGTTATTAAGAAATATATAAAAAAAAAAAGTTTTAAATGTTTTAAATAGCTTTCCACTGACATGCATACCTGCTTTAAGCAAAGAAAAAAGGTATGTCCTGCACCCAAAAGGTCATGAACATCAATAAATGAAGTGACTTTTTTGACAATAGTTAGAGGCACGTTTACAGAAATGTCAGTCACTGAGTTGTGAAAAGTTATGCTCAGTAGAACTTTCTTTGTCATAAAGATCAGGATCCACAGAACTTGTACAATTTTCAGAAAGGCAAACTATTTCAGTTTTAGTCACTGTCATGTAAGGTGTTATATTTGAGTATGCTGGAAATAAATAATGCTATTTTTACTATGATGCTGATAAGAGAAACAATAATAGTTAGCATTCACATACTTATAATTTTGGGACCCAGTTCTCGTTAGTAATAAGTGTTCAGTCCTGGGAGTTGGATAAGCAGTGATTTCATGTGGGTAAGAGATTATAATCAGGTCCTAATAAGTGGCACTAATATGACCACTCACGTAGTCTGTGATAATTCACTGACTACACATGGCTCAGATGTTGGTGAGATTTATCTAAAGCTGGTTCCACAACTCATTTAAAGTCACTGTGAATTATAATGTTAAAGAGGTGAATAGTCAATGTGACCTTTTGAATGATGATGAGAAGAAAAGAAGCCTGGTTTAATCTTATTAGAGGTCGTCAAGTGATTTGAAAAGTGACTGAAAGCTAATCAGCCCTAGGGATTACTGTAATGCTTTGGTGATTAACATGGTGAGTTTTTCCTCTTTATGGTTTGCTCAGCCCATTCCATCGTTATGGCAGAAATAGAAAATAAACTGTACTGTTTGACCTAGTCAGTCACTTCAACCTAATATTATTAGGTTGAAGGTTATTAGGTTATCACATTATCATATTAGAATACCTCAGCAATGCCTAAAAGATGTTCCTTTTCAATTTACTTTCCTGCTACGTATGTTCTTATGCCACAAAATTCAGACTGTAGTACAAAGTAAAAGGATGAACCACTTGTTTGTGGACTGAAATGGAAGGTAGTAAAAAATTATATATATATTACTTGTCAGGGGAACAAATTACAAAAGGTTTCACTTTGTATGTGACTTCAGTTCCTTAGTCACTGGAAAATAGTTTTAGGACAAACCTTCTGTTACAGGAAATAAGAGGTTGAAACGGAAAAATACACAATTTTCACTCAAATTTCACCCAGAAGACAAACTCTATGAACTCAAGTCCTAAAAGGACTAGGAGGAAAATTAACTCTATCCGAACTGAAACCAGGACAAAGGAGAAACTACTTACTGAATGCTTTCAGAGATCTATTGTACTACCATACAAGCTTATCCCAGTTCTTGAGTCTTAGCTTTGAGGCGGTTGGATTCAGATGAACTCCTAGGGTTAAATTAAAATGGAGGCTCAGTATACATGCATTTAGGGCCATAGACCTGAGACATACAAGTGCATCAATTTTTTTTTTCCCTAGTCTCGAAAATAAAAATCACAATTTTCTTCGTTAGAAACAAAACTTGAAGTTGCAATCTGTCACCACTCACCTTAGTGCTATTTGTCTAAGCCACAAAAAAAAAAAAGCCTCATGGCCTCACTGCTGCAACGAACTTGGGTCTTGGAGGGGGAGGTCAAGACTGTCTGTGATTCAAACCTCAATGCACTGATATTACATATTGTCAACCTAGATCATGTTGTAGGGGTAACTATAGTCAGAAGGTAGAAAAGCAGTAGTTTTTCCCCAAATAGCAGACATGAATGGCATACTGCATTCTTGGGAGGATGAGTAAGCTCATTATCTTCCCTTGACTTGGAGTGACACATCACATTGTCATCTTTGAGCATGCTGGAAAATGGGTAGTTCACCGTGTAGCACACTCACAGGGCAATTTGGGGGGAAATAGAGAGCAAGTTTCTTTAACTAAAAAGAAGAAAAGACTGTGTTAAAATGACAGGGTTCTGTGCTTTTGGTGTGGTCTGTGATATACAACAAACAAGAAATGGTTTGAAATAAAATACGTTTAATTTGGCTTTCTTAAACTGGCTGTAGAGGTTGACTGCAGCCCCATGTTGTGGTTGCTTATATAATTTCACATGGTTTGGTTGTAATTTTTCCACAGCTCTAATAACTTTTTTAATTTAATAGCATAGGCTGAAATTTTGAACCATAAGATGTTATCATCAAAGATGAATAAAATGTGATTGATTTCACATAGCTCATTTTAGACCAGGAACTTTTCTTCTAAAATGCATATTTATTCTGCATATTTCAATTTTTGGATCAGTAATTTAAGACAGCTGCTGGCCAGCTTTTGAACACTCCAAACACTGTTTATTATTTTCAGAGATGTGAACATGCTCAGCATCTTTGGACTTCAAGTCCCAAGTTACCATCTGCTTTTAGTGCTTCCTATAGCTGTCTTTACCATAACATTTGATACCTTAAATTGTTAATGACTATATCTTGACAACACCCTTGCAAAGAGCATGAAAATGCATATGATGTAATAAACGGTTGAGCCTGGATTTAGAATGCTCTTACAGGAATGCCTGTACAATCCAACTTCTCCATAAACCGAGCTATCCAGTATCTGTTTCTCTTACATGGATATCCATGATGTATATTAGCATAATATTTGTGTTGTCTTTTAAAAATGTGAAATGGACAAAATCAGGGAGTCTCTGGCAATATGTTAATTAAAAAAAAAATATATATATAGGACTCTGGGAGACCAATAATTCTTCATATTGTTTGATTTCCAAAAAAAAGGAGGACTTCACTATCACCATCTTGTTCGCTGTGGGTTGCATACCACTGAGACCTTTAGACAAGCATAAGTATTCATTGTGCAAGCTAAAAGGACTTCTACCATCGAATATTTTAGTTATCCCCTCAGAGCCAAGACTGTTTTGACAATCTCCATTTCATGACTCTTCACCATTTACCTTCACCTCTCTGTTTCTCTTCAACTGTTTTTTATCCCCATTATATATTTACTTCTAGTTTTATTCTGAAGCCCATTCTTGATCTGTAGAAATATATACACTGGGCACTGCATGCCCATTTGAATAAATTGGCTAATGATTATATTGATTGGTCTTGAGTTTGGTCCAAATCTGTAAAAGTTTTATTCCAGTTAAATGTTCAAATCTGTTTTGAATTTTTTTTCCCAATTTTAGATAAATGCATACAGAATTTCTAGTGAAACTCTTGTCTATTAGAGCATTATGGACAAATGATACCTTGTTACCAAATTGTGCAGAACTGTGGCTCCTATATTCATGTCTGACTGTCTGTAATGACTATGACTGTAATGACTATGTCTGTAATGTTCCTAAGGCTTGCAACTACTGTCACTATAGCAAACTAACACAACTGTGGAAGCGAGTCAGATTTGTTTTAATGGCCGCACAACACCACAAATATTAATCAGCTTCCAGTTGCTTTTACAAACTGATGTGTATAATACCTGAAGATATCAGCACCTATTGCCGAACTCCTTCTGCAGTTTTGTACAGATGAATGCAGAAAATCACAAACCTAGTGTTGGAGAATACATTGCATGTATTCATCAGAGTTGTCCACCAATGCAGTTTGTAGAGGGGTCAAGCCCTTATTTTGTTGTTTTTTTTTTTTTCCTTTGCTTACACCCCCCCCCCCCCCACACACACACTTTTTGGTCAATATGAGGAAAGAAAAAGCACAGCTGAGTACAGGGAGCCTGAATTAGAACTCACAGTCACAACGAAAATTAAAGAATGCTGGAGTAATATCCCAAATACAGCAGCGGAGCATTATGAGGTTGAACTGAGATACCATCTGGATTCCAGCTCCCCAGCATTTGTTTTCTTGATCTCATTAGCAAGCATCACCAATCACCATGGAAGACATGGAGTTAAGGCAAGGCTGCATGCAGACAGAAAAATGAATGTTGAAAATAAAAGTCAAAATGCAAGTCTGTGACAGGACTAAGGTTCAATTTAACGTGTTTTGTGTTTGTTTTTACAAAAAACAAAGTTACTGACTAAATTAAAACTGAACTTTCACTAAGCTGGAATTGGCATTCTTAATGTGTCTTGAACTCATTAACAAATAAATGAAATTCCAATGTTTTAAATCAATTCCAATGAAATCTGTATATTGAGAGAAACCCTAAGGTCTTGATATCAGAGTGAGATGAGACTGAGATCAGCTTGGGATTCAGATTGAGATCAGCTGGAGTTCATGCACTCTATCCATGAAAATCTCTTAGGACCTTGTCTTCAAAACATCACAAATACAGATCACAGTTCTATCACTTATAACTGCTGAAAGAAGGGTTGAGTACAAAGCGTGGTGCTGTATGCTCATCTCTGCGGCTTTAGTCACCAGAAAGGATTGCTGTGGGGCTGTGTTCATTCTTTGCCATGTAAGACTTAGGAAATATAGCTGACAACAGTAATTTTTTATATTTAACACTTTAGAATTTATCTGACTATGCCACGTTTTCCTTATAGGCTTGGTAAATGCAGTGATAAGAGAGGAGAACACGAGCAGGCAACAAAGGAATTTTAGCATTAAAATACACAGCTAGTGCACTGGATTATTTTCTCAATGCGTTTGATGACTAAACATTCTTTTTATATCTTTTGAATGTTAATTGGGTTTTCTACATGTTGTATGACATGAATTTATCCAGGAAACATCAATTACAACACAGAAAGCAATAGCGAATAGTACAGTATAATTATGCCTCTATGAATTTCTTTACAAGCTAGATCTAAATTGAATTGCAAGTTGTATAGCACTCAAGGAAATTCTGTAATTCTTTGATAGAAAAATTGAAAGCATTGAGTATCTTATGTAAACAAAAATACTTTAAACGTGCAATAGAAATGTTCTGTTGATTAGGATAATTAATCCAACATATCTTTCTTTGACCTGTGCTTTTAGGTATTAACGTGACAAAAAATTTTTCATTGGTATTATAGCATTCTTTGATTTTTTTTTTCATTTATTTTTCATTGTCTTTGAAAAATTTGACAGTTTTTTGGGGAATATCTGAGTCTCTTAGTTCATTGAAAAAAAATGCAAGCACTTTCATAGTTTTTTTTTTAAGGACTTTCTTGTTAAAGATCTCAAAATTACTGGTTTCCGTAAATTCATTCTGGTTCTCTCCCTGTTTCTAACGCACATCTACAGAAATTGCACATTTTAAGCTTCACAAAGGCATTCACCTGAAGATGGAATAATTTTTAAATAAATTATTCAAAAGTTAAAGAGGTGTTTGCCTTTCCCATGCACTTTTATTGTTTGCCTCAGAGGCCAATAGAATTATTGATTTTTGTAGAGAAAGAAACCTCATTGAAGATTTGGTCTGACCTTCTGCATAATGTAAGTCGTATAACTTCACCATGTGAAATGAGCAATCATCCTTTCTACTGGACTGAGCTACCTGTAGTAAAACTTCAGTTTATCCTTTAAAAATGCATTCATTTATTGTTTTGAAAAAAAAAATCAAAACATAAAAGTAGCAAGGTGCTAATTAAGGTACTACTTCCTTTGATAAGCTCATCTGATGACAATGCTTACTATTTAGGAATTTGGATCAAGCCCTGATTTGAATGAAGCATTGTGCCTTCAGCTGTGCATTTTTAGGGCCCTACCTTAGGAGTTCTCTTCTGGATCTAAAGCGCAAGTGCTCTCTTAAGTACTTGTTAGGAAAAGCATGAAGAGATGGTTGTTTAACCTGGATGTCATTCTCAGAAAGCTTTTGGTTCATCACAACCTGGACAGCATACAGATAGATCTGAAGGAAGCATACCAGGAGCGTGAGCTCCTGTCATAAACTTGACTGATGTCCCTCTGGTCCTCTTTGCAACTCCTCAGCCATACAAGGCAGATGTCTCAATGAACAACCCCAGCACTGCAGAATCTGTAGCTGTGGAAGAGCTTGCTGTGTGGGCCACCTGAAACTGAAAAGCAGGACACCAACTCAATGAGCAGGAGTGAGCTGCCCTTTCTGATATGGATGGTGGATAGGCTATCTCCAAACTATGCAACAGCTGAAGGCTGGGAGGGAGCAATTAATTTAGGAGAGAACTGAAGAAATGGACTTGTTGCTGTAACTCACTGTAGGGGTACTTGTTTTTTTTTGTTTGCTTGTTTTTACTGGTAAATTGATCAACAAATAGTCTCAGCTGAAGGATTTTGAGTAACACCAGGGATCAAGAAGCAGCCCAAATCCTTTATTGGGTGGCTTCAATTTCTTGCAGTATGTACTCTAGCAGAGTTAGGATTTTCTGAATGGAGGTTTTTAATATTTATAACCTTTGGCCATTTCTTGAGCTGTATATTTCAATGCTGCCTACTCTGAACAAGGAGGCTGGGTGGGAGAAGCTTGGGCCCAACTTCCTGAATTAAAACCACAAAGTCATAGAATGGTTTGGGTTGGAAGGGACCTTGAAGGCCATCTAATTCCAGCCTCCTGCCATGGTCAGGGACACCTCCTACTAGACCAGGTTGCCCAAAGCCCCATCCGACCTGGCCTTGAACACCTCCAGGGATGGGGCATCCACAGCTTCTCTGGGCAGCCTGTTGCAGTGCCTCACCACCCTCAGAGTAAAAAATTTCTTTCTAATATCTAATCTAAACCTATCCTCATCAAACAACAACAAACTGCTATCTCCGCACAACCCTAGTTCATGCTTTCTGAATACTAAGGTTTCTCTAAGCCAGTTAAGATAATTGCATTCAAAGATTCATGATCTGACACAGTAGAGGTCGGGCCTTTGAATTTGAGTAATTGCTTATACGCAGTATGGGCTGGTTTACGTTGGGATTAAGAATGACTTTGCTGTAGAATGGTGGAGACTGAGAGCTTGTCAATGGCATGTTAGGCTGTGCGTGAAATGCATCATTGGATATGGCTTTAGGTGTGGATACCAACGTGTTCATCTCCTTGGTTGTCTTCATTTAACTTTTGGGGGTTGCATTAATAGTAAATAGGCTTGTTTGCCAAAGTTTAGATTAGAATTAGCTTTACGTGGAAGTATCCACATGTGGAAAGAGGCAGAGATTTTTCATTCTGGGTGAAATTACTTTGTAGCAATGTGCCTAAACTAAGGGCAGACTGTAAAGCAAAGACAGATTTAAGGTTTGTATTGTAAAGCCCTTGATTTTATTTTATTTTACATTTTTGTTATAAATACATCTGTCCGGTCTCTGTTAAAGTTCACTTCAAAATTCCCAGTGATCTGTTTATGGTGTAAATCAAGATTGACTGATACTCAAAACTCCTGATTTAAAAGTATATATTAGTTATAAAGTTATACATATATATATATATATTTATATATATATATATAACCAGGTCAACAAGACCTAGTTTTTCATAGGCATTAGCCAGCCACTGCTGTCATTTTCATGCTGCTTGTGATGGGAAATTTCTACAGCTTTGCTAGGGATTTGATTCTGAAATGTGCTTTAATTCTCTGCTGGTTAATAGTTAAATTTTGCATAGCCGCTTGTGAGCCTTTTTGTCTCAAAGGAAGTTTTTCAATGTTAATGGTATCTATTTATCTGTAAATTCATCCTCCCAGTGCTTACGTGTTGCAACAACTTTATATAAAAGAGGCTACATCCTAATGGTAGCTCTGTAGGGGATCAATAACTGCAGCAATCCACATCATTTTTTTAAATGATGGCAAAAATAGCTGGCACTAAAATTACTTATGAAGGACAGCTGTTGTTAAAACACAGACATTTTAAATAAAGACCAAGTGGAGATAGAACATGTACTTCATCTCTCTCTCTTTTTTTAACGAGTGTAAGCACTTCATCCTCATCATTTAAAATTGCTTATTTTCGTGAACCTAACTAAGATCCAAAGTCTTCCTGAATACTTAAGTTGTTAACTTCTCATCGGAAAATATGTTAATTCTTTGTGTTAACAAGCAGAGTTCATGCTGCCTCCACTCAGACAGAGTTTCTCGGTGAAGCCACCCATGACCTCAGTGGGATTACTTCAGTTAAATAGCAAATGATGTTAAAGTATGGGAACCTTAAGCATTTTCATAACATGGTTGGTTAGTTCAGAGAAATCCTATACAGTAAGTAGCTAAAGGAGATGTCATCCTCAAGGACCCCACATTTTTTGGAAAAGTCTTTTTAACATGACAAATGCCTACTGTTACCCATGATGGCCATGATGCTGACAGCTGAAACTGTAGCAGTTGGAACCAGGCAAGTCATGTGCACAGAAAATCATATGATGGAGATGAAAATCAAAAATTTCTCAGGGAAAAGTGTCATACCACTCATGCCCTGCAGTGCAAAGTGTAAACTGATGGTAGAGGCAGGCATAAGCAGATCTGTTCATGTCAATCCAAGTAAAGGGCTGGTGGGAAAGAAATGGCATAATGAAGTCTAACAAGAGAAGATTGCAGAGATCTTTGCAGTCTTAAAAGGGCACATACCATGTGCTGTGATCCACATATTGAGCAGTTGCAGAAATGCATTTTAGCTTTTAGAAATAAATCATGGATAGTAGTTCAGCAAATGGTATTTGGTTCAGTTTTAGGTTGGTTTTTGTTGTTTTTTTGAGTTTTCTGTAAGCACTAGTGCTGCAACAGTTTTAATTTAATAGCATTTCAATTGTGTAGTAGTGGTGTGTTTGATCCAGTGTAAGTGGGGAATGCTGAGCAATGAGCATCTTGTGCTTTGCCATAAGTAAAACTAGTTTTAAAATTAACATAATAAACTGGGGGGTTGGGGGTGGCAGGGAGATATTATTTTTGGAACACTTATTTCTCTCACTTCTCCATTTCATATTTGTAAGATAGAATCAGTGGGAGATCTATCCTTCCTCTGTGCAAAAAGCTGTGTACAAAATGCTGTTCCTACAAGTTTTTGAACTCACCTACACAGATCAGACAAGGTCATACTTTTTAGTACTTTTTATCTGAATGGAAAATCTAGACGATATCAAGCTTGCTCATTACTAGTTAAAAGAAGTTTTTAGTGAAGAAGTGGAACTCCACACCAGCAGAGATAGGCAGTGGCCTGACGGTTAAACTGTAGGGAAACTTTCTGCTGAGTTTCTTTCTGAAAAAACAAACAAACAAACAAAAAAACCTGAAAAGGACAGTTGGGGCACAAAGCGAGATGGGCCTTTCTGCATTTTCATGCTGAACCTTAGTATTGAATAAAAGCAGCTGAAAGTCTAATGACTGTCCTGTTTGTAACAGGGCTTCTCTCCTAGAGGAGCACAAGTGTTTAAGCCCTGGAGCGGATGCCCAGGGATATGGATTTCTCCCTACGTGGAGAAACTCAGAAGTAACAGTGCAAGATGCTGAGCAACGTGACCTGTCTTTGAAGGTAGCCCTGCTTTGAGCAGGTTATCAGACTAGAGACCTTCAGGCATTCCACCCAGCCAAAAGTTCTCTGGATTTCTGTGTGAAGGAGAGGGAGCAAAGAAATGTTCTTTGTTCAAAGAACAATATTCAGAGAAAGCAATGTCAGTTATTAGGTGAGTGTGTGTCCCATGCTTAGTTGCGGCAGTGGGCTCGCAAGGTGCGAGGTTAACTTCTCTGTAATATATGCCATGATTTCAGCAATGTTTGCTTCTTTCTTTGTCACTAGTGCAAGGTGAGGAAGCACAAGGGAAAGCAGGTAAGTAGGCAAGACCACAGTCTGTGTACCAGCAATAATCAGAAGTCCGTGACTCAGTCTGTAGAAAAAAATCCATACTGACTAGGTAAGGAAAGAAACTTCACTGGAATTCTATGTATGAGAGTTGCCCCACTGAAGTCAAAAGGACTACATGAAGGACTGGATGTTTGTACTGGGTCTCTCTGATGAAGCAAGCCTTAATGTGTAGATTACTAGGGTTGCTCAAACGTGGTTAAGAAAAATGTTTTTGAAGGAATCTGCAGAGGAACATGGTGCCTAAATGTCACTTTGTGCTGGGAAGAAAAAAAAAAAAAAGCAGGTTATTTCCTTCTAATATATTATCACACCAAACAAATTGTTTTTGCAATTAGTTTTGTTTTCATTCAGGCAAAATTATAGTGGAAATCCCCATGATAATGAATATGGCATGTACATTAATATAAAATGAATTCATTATGATCAGTATTACTCCAGCAGATTCCAAATGAATTAATAATGACAGGATAGTCAAAACAAAGTGGAACCACGCTCAGTTAAAGGCATAACATGCTGTTAATGACAACATTAAAAAGGGGCTAGAGAGCATTAGAAATTTGTAGTGGAAGAAAATTGGAGTCTTGGGTGTTTAGTGCTTGCTTCTGTGTTTGGTTGTCAGCTGGAACAGTTGGTAAAAATTATTTATTAGCCAAGTTAATGTTTTCCCTTTTATGCTAAATAAAACAATTCTGTTGGTTTTGACCATTTCAGAATAATCTTTAATGAACTTGGTAAATTGTTCATATTGAAAAAATGAGTCATTTCACTTAGTCAATTTTAAGTAAGTTTAGTTTTTCTATTAATGAAAAGAAAGATGTTTTTTCTTGTAAATCTGCATTCTTCACAGAGGATTCTCAAGAAGTAAAAAAAAAAAAAAGCTATAGCTCATTTTGCATTTTCTCTCTTGAAGGTTACTTTCTCATTTTTATAGTTAACCTACTTTCACATACTTAAATCAAGTTAGTGACTGAGGTTGAATTTTAACAACCCTTAGATATCTTACCTTTCTTCTCACTAGCTAATACACTGTGCTCTGTCCTGTGTCCTTTTTCTTACTACAAAACAAATTCTAATTCTCTGGAAAACAAATAACAATAGCACAACATTCAGATGTGTATAAGTTAAAATAAGAACTACCACTATTAGTTACATATTCTAATTAATCTGATTACTAGACAAAGCTAAGTAAGATTAAAGAAGGCTCGTTTTTTTCTTACCTAAAGCCGCTGGTTTTAGAACTAACCACAAAAATATCTAATTCTTATTTATGTTTCTCATTTTGATCACAGTAATGCATAGTGGAAACAGTTTTTTTCTTCTTGTTAGAAGAAAAAAATGTTGACAGAACTAGTTTTTAACTATTACTTAGTTCCATCAGATTTCCTATGTTTTATGATGTAACAGTTTAAGTTAAATTTTGTCTAGGAGATAAATCTGAGCAAACATTTTTTTTTCATGGAAAAATTTAAATTCCTTCTCGGTGAAATGTTTAATTTTTTATTCAGAAATGAGTTCAGTTAATCTGCTTTTTGCTAAATGAAAATGGAAGCCAAATTTTCAAATCATTTGAAGAACAATTTTTTCAGTTATTTTTTCAGAAGGTTCATCTTTTTCATTTTCAACTTTAAATCTTATATTTAAAACTCCTTAATGAAATTATATGTATTTTTAATCCTTAGTCTGCTATGTTGTACAAGGTGGGGGAAAAGTTACCCTTCATCTGTTCAATTTGTTGCATTTGGTGCCTTTGAGCACCATTCTTCCTCTATTATGAAATGTGACAGATATGAGCATCTCCACTCCATTTGTCTTTTTTTATAACATTTGTTACTCTGTAAAGTTCTATTGTGTCTTCTCTTATTTGTCTCATCTATAAACATCTCAATCTTAACATGCTAATTTTGTATGAGGGAAGTTTTCTCATGCCTCTAATCGTTTTTGTCATCCATCAGTGAACCCTTTTTATCTTAGAAGAAATGTAATAGAGAAGGTGACCAAAACTTAACAATATGATTCCAAGGAAGCATTGTACAACATAACATCTAATACAGCATAATTAAAAGCATCTTTGTCTTCCAATTTACACTAACCTCAAAGAGGATATTTCTGGATAATTAATTTATTTATAATAAAACTTTCAAAAGAATATACACATTCATTAGACATCTTGCTGATTAATGATCACATTTTCTACATTTCCCAAATACCATAATTTTAGGAAAATGTTTTTCTCACAGTTTTTATTGAGTCCTCTCCTTTTGGATACCTTTATCAGTATAAAAACATAGTATGGCAGCCATTCTGCAACACTCTGAAACTGGTACAGTTAGATCTACTGCAGGATCTAGAAATCAGAAAGATTGCTGTAGTGGTAGAAAATAACACTCAGAATTACCCATGTTTTCTGCTATAGTTGAGGTTAATTATTTTTCATCTTTTTTTTTTTTTTCTTCCCTTCTTGGGTTTCTCTAAAAATCCATCAAACTAACAAGATGAAGTTTATCAAGCAGATTGGAAAAGTCAATGGATATAATCTGACACAACATAATAGTATGTAATCTGCATATGTGTAAATGTTAAAACTAAGGCCTCCACCTCCTACATATTCCACAGAATCACAGAATGGTTGAGGTTGGAAGGGAACTCTGGAGGTCATCTTGTCCAACTCCAGCAGGCTCACATACAGCAGGTGTCCTAAGACCATGTCCAGAGAGCTTCTGAGCATCTCAAAGCACAGAGATTCCGCAACCCCTCTGGGCAACCTGTTCCAAGCAGGTTTATTCTTCTTAGACCCTGATCGCTGACTGTTGGAAGTATCATAGGGCAGGGTTCTCCTCACACTGTGCTTCTGCGTGATTGGACTGCGGACATTGTATATTATTGCTATTCTTATTCTGAAACCTCTGCTGGTTTTGCTGCAATTCTCTGCGACTCACATTCCCGTTTAGACCTTAATGATGATGTAGCATGATTCTTTGGAGTTTCTACCAAATTATGGATATTTTAAAAATACATTTTTAGGTTTTCAGAGTTGAGATATAGACTTTTATAGCTGTAGTATTTTTTTGGTTTAATGTTGTCTTCTCTAAATAAATGATTCATTCTTGTGTAGATATATTGCCAATCATGAGTATATTTAAGGCAATTTGTAAAATAGTTCACACAAAAAAAGAAACAAGTAATCTAATCAAGTAATTTTAATGTGTTACAAAAGAGCCTTTTCTACTCATGCCTTGTAAGATTCAGATCCTCCAACTCCACCTTTCAAACTTCTTTAGTGTAGCAGTTGCTCTTGAGCAGAGATACCCATCCTAGGCGATATGTGGCATGACAGTTTTTCTGGTTTGCAACCTTTTTCATTGACCCTTATGGTAGAGAGCAGGTTGAGGGCTTGATGACACATTTTGGTAGCAGCATCAGTTAAATCTTGGAAGCTATCAGCAAGAGGGAAATGATCACAGGTAAAGACATTGACGGGGAATCTGCTCATGTTACAAGAAAAATTAATCATACAGTAAGCTTTCTGACTTCTTCCACTGAAACATAAGCAAGGTGGCCTGTGTTACTATTGGAGACCATGATATTCAAGGTAAAAAATGAAGAAAACGTCAAAGCCATACTTAGGATTGTCATCTTACTGCTTGTTCTGCATGGGAATATTTCCAGGATGGCAGGTGATGCTCTAGCCAGAGGGATGCTGTCTAGTAGTGTGACTCAGCTGCAGAATTACAGCCTGGATACATATGATTTCTTTTAGAAACCATCTTAATAGTGAATCATTCAGGTAATAGGATCTAGCTTTGTATTCTGCAAAACCATGGCTTTATACAGGTAGGATTTTGGATGTGAATCCTGAAAGGGGCAGTTTTGTTTGTGTTTAACATACAAAAATGCTGCTGAAGGCAACATTTTGCTTTTAGGAAGAGTTTTTTATAAAACTTTCTTAGGAAGAGGAGGAGTCGGAAAGGAGAATAAGGAATAAATGAGCACTGCCTTCTTCTACCTTGTTATTAGAGATGGAAAGCAGGTTCATATGGAAGAGGCTGTTGCCATCACCATTAGAGTTGGTAAAGTGTTCTCCGGTTTGCACAGGAGGCATGGCTGGAGCTAAGAGGTACCTGCAAAATGTGCCTGCAACGGCACATTTAAAACACTAGCCTAAGAAGTACTCATTTGTTAATTTAGACAGTCTAAGGCTTCCTTGAGATAGCTGGAGTATGTTTGCTAGATGACAGAAATTTGCTTATTTATGCAGTGCTAGCTGGACATGAAGTCAGACAGCAGGGCAGTGGCATAAATGCTGTTGCTGCATTACCCTTCAGGGGCAGTATAGCAGCCATAAGGACATGCATGTAGCCCAGGGCTTTCACAAATGTTGGCCTGCAGAATTGAACTTCCTCTTCCAGCGTTCCCATCCTTCAGCATGTTACATTGTCTCCTTTACTTCTACCTGCCTCTCAAAATGGTAAACCAAAAATAAATAAAATTTAACCAAAAAAAAGGCTCTGAGCGAGATATGCAAAACATCTCTTCAGTTCTGTTTTCACAATTGCACTTCAAAAAAAGTGCAAATGTTCAGCTTTGTTGTTGCAAAGTATCCATTTGCAGTAAAGCTGCAGTGTAATCACTTCTGAAATGGTAGCCAGTGGGATCCAAATTGGTTGTTCTTACTGTAGAAGTGCTTCTATGAGAATTTTTCATTCTCTAGTGACTTTGTATAGTGAAGCTAATTAACATTTTTAAAAGTAGTTAAAAAAAAAAGTAAGCTTTATAAATGCTAGCTATAGTAAGATCAAGTCATTTAATTTATATAAGAAATCCTTCTTAAAAAAGAATCTTGTGACCTCCCTGATGCTTATAGGGAAGGGATAAGGATTGCTTTTGTGAATAAAGGTTTTGTAATGGGGCCCTGAACATGCATTAACAAAACCTTGTCTACACGTATACCTTAATGTTTCAGGGCAGGAAAACCAAATGGTACTTTTACTTTTTCTGTATAGTATAAGTTGTATCTCCGTAGCTCTGCTGAGATTATGCATAGAAAGTAATTGTTATGATTCCTTTGAAAGACTTCTGATAGCAATTCAATGCTGTATGTCTGTGTCCATGTTAACAATTAATTAAATGCAGTAGATGAAGGTCAGCAGATTGGAGTGGTTTGTGCTCAGTCTTGTGCAATTCAGGGAATTCACATTAGAGTAAGTTTTGTTTGTTTCTCTGGAATCAGAGTGCACCCAGTGTTTACCAGTTTACACTCCAAAACCACCTGATAAACTGAAGCAACATGTGGTTAGCAAGGACAATGAAGGAATTGACTTCAAAACCACACAGCTGCTCCAAGCCACATTACAAATGTAAATACAGCCAGCAGAGCAGGGTTTGCGTGGGCAGAGAAGAAAAACGGTGTTGGGAGTAGGGAAGCAATGTCCTGGTGGATTAACTCTGAAAGAAATATTGTCTGCCTGCCACACAATAGAAATAAAACTATTAAGCATCTTGTTTTGACTGCAATAGTGAAAGCCCCATTCCCTATATGGCATTAATAAATGGACAAGTTGGGGAGTGAGGGAGCACTGATGTGGGTGTCTGTCAATTCAGCTGAGATCAAGTTAGAGAAAATCTTTGTCTTTTGTTGCATCTCAGATTGACAGCTTGCTCCAGATCTGCTTGCTGGGAGGTAAGTAGTTTATGTTGGGGGCAGAGTGACTTTAAATTACTTTGGTTTGTAAATACTGAATCTTTCCATGTTTTGGTTTTCTAGTGGTAAATACCTCTTGCTGTCTTCACTGTAGTATATGTACCTACTATGTCAACAGCTGAAACAAATGAGAAGATAATGGAACTCCATTAAACTCCATTAGGGTGGCTACCAATACTACATTAATTATAAATAATTTCTCTGTGTCTGAATACTTAATAACAAGTTATTAAAAAAAGCCTTGTTATCCTGTGGATGCTTTGCTGATGCAAGGCAGACTTGAAAGAATCAAGTTTAATTTCTTTTTGCTTTCCCTAGTATTAATAGTATTAGATATTTTTTTTTTTTCTATTGATGTATTGTAGATGTTGCTAAGCCAGTCAATTTCCCTCTCACTAAGGTAGTTCAGTTTGGATCCCCTCTAATGTGAGTCCTCATTAAGGCAGATAAATATTAGGAAAAATATATTGATTTAAATACAAAGACACATGTTTGAAGCCAGTTTAAGGCAACCTCGTTAAAAAAAAAAAAATCTTTTATTCTCAACAACAAACAAATTCATGCCTTTAGAAACAAATCCTAAGTAGTAAGGAGCAGAAAGGCTTTTTCAAAAATCTTTCTCCAGGAACAGTCACAGGCATCCAGGTTCCCATTTATTCATACAGCAAATAAAAACCTTAGTGATGCTGGAGCAAGTTGTCCCATTTTAGGATGGCCTGCATTCTTTCCTTCTTTTAAAAAAGTTTTCTCTTTACTTTTTCTCTTTAAATGTGCGTATTTGAAAAGGAAAATTAAGAGATCCTCTAATACATAGTGGCATTTCTAAATCAAAAGTTAAGTATCACAGAATCACAGAATCATTTAGGTTGAAAAAGACCTCTAAGATCATTAGGTGAAGACCTGAAAAGGACCTCCAAGATCACCAAGAAGGTGAACAGTGATTGAGATCTTAAATATCACTCAGTTTTCTTTTGATATTTTATAAACATTCAAATTTCTTGTTTGTAGCCAACATGAATATTTAAAAGAAACCTATCTATGAAGTTGTAGCATAAGCTTAGTAATGACAAGGTATTCAAACTTGGGCTAAACTTATTTATTCATTGGTGCTTTTGTTGGTTATGTTATATAGTTGTATGTATACAGTACGTGCATGAAAGCTTTTATTTTCTTAAAACATTTTTCAGTCAAGTGTTCCAAAAGAATTTCTGTGAACAGCTTTTCATACCATTCCACTATTTTTTAATCATCTAGTGATATCAAACCACTAATGCTCAAGAAAATGATCATTACAGTGGCTTCTAACTGAATGTCCTGGCATATCAGAAAAGGTAGCAATTTTAAAAGCCAGCAAACTCAAAGACAGATCTGGTCCTGACACTCACAACCTTAAGACAAGCTTGTCAGACCAAACTACCATATGGGAGAAAAGAAGAAATGGGAATGTAAAAGCACTGCCAAAACCATTAATTTACTTAGTTTTCAAAGTAGCTTCAAGATAAATTACAGAAACCAGGAGGTTGTGAATTAAATTCATTTTGAAACAAACAAAGAAAACCTAGAAGAGCTTGGGATATTTTATATTTCACATCCACCCTTCAGTCTTTCTGGAATCAGGCTTAGTTTTTCTCTTGAATGTTTATATTCTGACCAGATCATAAATCATTCTCTGTGTATAACCCTGTGTTTTAGAATCTCATTATCTCAGAATGGAAAATCTGAATTATTTTCTTGTGCTGTTTATGGCTGGAATTTGCATTCATTGAGGAAAATGGACTCCTATTTAACAAAGTATTCAAGGATTTTCTTATCTTCAGATATGCTGCTTATGTCAACGTCTTTTCAGTGAGAATAAAACATGTTCCTTGTTGAGCACGTGCTCTTTGCTATTTTGCTGAGCCTGCCTACATGAATTTCATGGGATTAAACTTCTATTTCAAATGACTTCACTGGAAAATACAGAGGGCCTGCATCTGTAACCTTCAATTCTGACACTCAGAGGGAAACAAAATCCAGGTTAAAGAGGGAATGTCTCGTACATTTTTAAGGACCATTAGTTATTGCTAACTGAAAATACCTATTGATAGAGACACTGTCTTTATACAAGCCACAGAGGACTTGACCCACAAATGCACTATGTGGAAATATCAATCATGAACAGAGCATAATCTGCCATTTGCATTGCTGCAACTTTATTTTCTTTTAGAATTGGTTTTTGGTAGTGTTTTAGAGCTGGAGCACCTCCCCTATGAAGGCAGTCTGAGAGAGTTGGACCTTATAGTGCCCTTCCTGGGCCTAAGGGGGGCCTACAGGAAAGCTGGAGAGGGACTGTCAGGGAGTGTAGCGATAGGACAAGGAGTAATGGCTTTAACCCTAAAGAGTGCAGGTTTAGATTAGATGTAAGGTAGAAATTTTTTACTCTGAGGATGGTGAGGCACTGGCACAGGCTGTCCAGAGAAGCTGTGGATGCGCCATCCCTAGAGGTGTTCAAGACGAGTTTGGACAAGGCCCTGGGCAACCTGGTCTAGTGGGAGGTGCCTATATTTCAGCTCATTCTTCTAGAGGAAATACAGGTAAGTATTTATTTTAATAAGCATAGCTTAGGAATGGGCTATGATTTCCAAAAGAACCAAAACCTTTAAGCATTGACCACCATCCTGCATATTTTTCCTTTGCTTTCTAACTCTGGTGAAAAAAAAAAAAAAGGTCAGAAGTGCTTGTTCTTATTGTTTGTCACTTTGTAACCAGTAGATGTAGTAGACGTGTAATCATTTCAGACTTGCTATGAAATATTTGTAATGTAAACATGGATTAGAGTTTAAGTATAAACTTATCTTTTATTAAATTTACCAAGTATAAATTTACCTTATAATCTGTAAGATACTTAAAGGCCAACAGTCAGACTAGTAATGTGATTTCTAGTGAGCCAGTTGGAAGTGAGCAAGGAGTAAGCACAGAGCAATTTTTCTTTCTTCATTTTCTTTTTAATTGTTTTTCTGTGAAAAGCACTTTCAGTGGTGGTTGAAGTTACATGTGTTACTACGTTATATTCATTACCCTCCTTGGAGAACATCAGGCTAATTAGAAACCCTGAGCTCCCACTTGTAATTTATAATCTGGCAGCAGAACCAAAGAAATTAAAAAGGTACTAAGAACAGACCTTTATGACACAGGCCACAGCAGTACTTCCTTATGGAAAGGTCAATATCATTGAGAGGCTAAGATACCATAGGCCTATCTAACTTGAGACTTGAGCGTCAGTAACAGTAATGAGTTTCTTAGCCTGCACTCGAGAGAGTCTAAAATTAACCTCATATCATCTTCAAACTTGACCTCAATCACAGCAATTAATTAACAGGCACTGAGAGAACTTTAACAAAGGAGATGAGTGAAAGGACTCTGAAGAGAAGAGGAGATACTTATTTTACATTTCAGCCCATTCTTTTTCCTAGTACTGTTAGGAGACTATATTTTTGATGAAATCCTGCAATAATATGTTAAGACCAAGTCTTTGATTTAAATAGACTTTTAATATAGATTTAAAGCCTGGATGTTAGTGTGTAATTGTATAACTCAATTATACACTTTTAAAATTCAATTAAATTTTTTTTTTTGCAACATATGTCTGTACTTAGTCCAGGAGGTATCTGCTGAATCACACAATCACATTTAAAGGCAATCAACAGTGCTGTCACCCTTACTGTTAAAGTAACTTCGCCAAACTACACCCATTTAACAATAAAATCTTTATAAAGATTTTTATAAGTAATTTTTTTTTTATAAATAAAATGTTGCTTAGTTACAAGGCTCATTCACTTTCAGGTGTTTCTCCCAAGAGCATGTCAACCAGCCTGCCTGCTAATTCTGACTGGTGGTGGTATTTCTGATTCTCACCCTGCTGGGAACTCAGCTGAGACCTGGAAATTCATCCCATGAGGGCCACAGACTAGTTAGTATAAAAAGAAAAAACAAAAACAGCTTTTGCTTGCAGTTTCTAGTTCACCAAGGTACAGACCTCACAATACAAAATAGAAATGAATTCTATTGTCAAAACTGGCAAGTCCACTTCCTGACAAAAAGAAAGTTTGTTGTGGTAATGCCTTTTGGCAGATTGCTTCATACAGAAATATGTTTTGGTTTTTTTTTTGTGGCAACATTTTCTAAATGAAAAACAGTATTTTTTTTCAAGATTCTCGATTGTCTTTATTTCATTTTCTCTGATATAGGCTAGTTTTTTGTTTATTTTATGTCGTCTGCTAAGAATGAAACAATATTCCAATGAATTTTAAATGGTTTGTTGGCTGAGACATATTTTGACATGTCAGCCTGACTTCCTTTGAAATCCAAAAGATTTTCATTTGGTGAGAAAGCTGTTTTCTATACAGATATACACAGAGCCAAGTATCCATTAAGAATGAGGCAATTCAGATCTGTCCTCAAGATGTATAGGTGAGGCTTGTAACCAGAGGGAAGGAAATGTGAACGTGTTTTTTAACCTTGTTTGAATCATGTCAGATTCAACAGTGTGTCATTAATGTCAGTTTTTCTGTAATTATGATCCAGCTCAGTTATACCAACTGTATAAACTTGCTTCCTAAATCAAAGCTCAGATGGGTATTTCTTGGGAACAGTCAAACTTTTGCCCGTTTGTAGAGCTGCCAATTAGTGGCAACTGGTAGACAGTCTTACCAGAAATTTACAGAACATGATTTTCTCAAAACCACTTTTCACAGTTTAATTCTTGTTTTCTTGGCCAAATTTCAAAGTATGCTGACTACCAGTGAGTTTAGAACAGTTACTAAATATAAACACGTATTTTTTCAGTATAAAGATCCGGAGCATAATTCAGAAAATGTTTTATATTCAAGGTAAGTTTTCCTCACCTTGGATATTGAAATAATTGGAAAGGTGCATTATTTATAATTCAACATGTAGACAAATATCTTTAAGATCAACATCTTATTTCCCTTCCACAGTCTATTGTGTATACAGTTTTCTCTAAGATGGATCATCTATAAATAATTATTTTCACTAGTTCATTCACTTCAAATATATTAGTTCTTGCAGCAGGCAAAGTAATTAAAAGCATACTGTGTATTCATAGGAGAAACTTGTATTTTTAAGAGATTCTTGGACAATCTGGGCAAACTGGAAAAAAGGGTATTAATTCCCAATAACTTCACTAGAATTAATTTTGTACCAAAAAAAGTCTTGTTTAAAGAAATCTAATATTTATATTTAGGGTTTTGTCCCCATTTTTTTTATTTTTTTGATGATATTGGTAACAAAAAAATCAGTTAAAACATGCATAATAAATAAGAATGCTGTACAAAGTAATTGGAAGGTACCACATATATATATTGCTTTGATTAAATAAAGTGTGTCCTCAGGAAGAAGTAAATACTCTGGAAAATTTTTTGAGGAAACATACTTTATCATATAAATTTAAAATTCAGTGGAGTAATCTGCTTGTATTAGAAGTCCTGCATTGATTAAATCAATGATGTGTTTGGTGACAAATAATCTCTAGCTCTGTAAATATCTAGGACATACGTTGAGCTAGTGTGAGTGAAAACAAAGCAATTCAGATTCCTTGACTCTAAGTCTTACGTCTGCCTTAATGGTGTTTTCTAGACCATGACAACCTCAAAGCAATGCAATAAAAAAGAAAATATTTAATTCTTTTGCTAGAGATCCCATTTTATGAGTTATCTAGAATTGCTTATCAAAAAGAAAGAACCTTGATTACTAGATACTGTGCTATTTTTTGGACAACATGAATGTTATAGAGCAGTAAAGATTGATAAATCGACACATTTGTATTAAAAAAATAAAAATAAAAAAGTGGAAATGCTTTAGGTTTTCAGTATTTTAGTTGGTAAATGGAAGTCTCTTGACTTTTGTTTTCCGTATTCTAAATTTTTAAAATTAATCAAAACCACTTTTTCTGTTCCAAGTTAAATTTTATACATATTGCTGCCGTTATGGATTATTCGTTGTTCTAGTAGTAGTAGCTTAGTTTTAGTAGTAGCAGCTTAGTTTTAGTAGTAGCTTCAAGCCGTGATTTTTCCACTGAGCCTTAGATATGACAGCAGTCTTATTCACATAATATTGTAACTGTGTTCCTTTATGCCCTCCAATATAAAAAGTTAAAAGAAATAGTCCTACTGATGCCTTTTGTGTTGTATAGGTGATGTCATAAACAAGGCTCCTACTCTTATGCTATATTTTTTGTGCTAGTGTGGCTAAGAAAAGACAGACATTTATTCCTGGACTAATTGGCTCCAGACAAAGTGCAGCTTCAATTAACAGAGAAGCCAATAATAGCAGTTTGCAGAAGTCATGAAACAAATTTAGAGGCCAATTTTGTTGACAATTCTCAGATTAAAGACACGTTTGTTGCAAATGTGACCCTAGCAGTAGTTCTAGGAAACAAGCTACAGTGGTAGCATGTACACCAGTGAAGCCTCCCTTAGCGTCACTCATATGGCAGCATTTTCATTATCGTTTAGGTGAAAAATATCTATAGTACATTAAATAGTACTTACTTAGATCATTCACAGCTCTTTGATAAATGGGTTTTAGATCATGGCAGTAGATCACCTGACCCACCTAGTCTCTTCACTGATTGCTCCATCAGCATACATGAGCACCCTGTGCCCAGGTTACCAGAGAAGTATCCCCATGAAATTTGAATAAATAAGCAGTTGAGGAACCAGTCAATTGTCCTCTGAGTTTCTGATGCTGTGCAGGTAAATAAGTGATAATTAAATAAATTTCCTTTTACTGTGAAACTAGTTCTCTGCAGGAATGAATAAGTTATGATATTTAAAATATAAAGTCTAACATGAAATAAAATACTTCCGGAATGCATGATTCCACAAATAACTATTGCCACTAAAAATATCTTTTAATGTATACCAT
This sequence comes from Anser anser, assembly GCF_964211835.1. Classification (NCBI taxonomy): domain Eukaryota; kingdom Metazoa; phylum Chordata; class Aves; order Anseriformes; family Anatidae; genus Anser; species Anser anser. Next base: position 89,280,638 of record NC_139720.1, read on the forward strand.
AGATGAGCAGATAAATTGCACTGCAAAACTAGGCACAGAGAGCACTAAGTCACTGCTAAATTTGCTATTTAATAAAAAACTTGAACAAAGAGTGGACTGAAATGCTATAACGCAATGTTTCATTTTTCCTGTTAAGTTTGGTGTGGTGCTTAGATGAAGTCTCTTTATCCCAACCCCTTAGCAGCGTGGAATATTGTAATGAATTCAATCTCAGAGGATAAATAAAGCACCATGGGGAATTAATTTCAGAAGCACTAACCAGGAATGAAGCAAAGCCAAACAACTGATTGAATAATCTGCCTAAATTATAAGAGAAAGAAAACAAAAATGTTGGAAGCTGGACAGACAGTTTTTAGATACTGTTTCTTTAAAACATTAAAGATGTAACAGTCATAAAATAAGCTGATGGAAGAATTAGCTATTTAAATTAGACCCAGCTTGGAAAAACAGCGCTATAAATATTTTTTCAAAGGTTTGTGGTAAAGCTATTGCTTGTATTGAATTAATTGTTATGTCTTTGTTTAGATTTTCCACTTCTTTTAATGACCTGCGTTAGTGTTTTGTGTGGTTGACTACCCTAGAAAATTAGGAGTCCATTAGTGTATAGATTGTTATGTAGATTTGAAATGCTGAATGGGCAAGGGAAATTTGCATCAGGGAGTAGAATTTATTTTCAGAATACAGCTGAACAAAGTGTAGGAAGATGTGTTAAAAGCAAAGTTTCTTTTCCAGGTGGTTCAAATTAAGTGGTGACTGTGGTGAAAGCTATGGTTGTTTTTAAACCCTTTACTGACTTTTACACTCAGTGTCCTCTTAATTTATGAAGCCTCTAGGCTATTTTCAGAACAGTAGACATATTTTTCTTAATAATATTTTAATCTTAGAAAAACTTTTGTTAAGTAATAGGAATAAAATATTTTTTCTGTCTTGCTGGTAGTTCAGTCAGCTCTACAGTTGGACAGTTGTTCATCCTGATCATGTCGAAGAATAATGTCATATTTCTGATGAGCACGCAAGTACATATTTTCAATAGATTTGAGGTAAAGCGATAGGGAGTCCTATATGACTGATTTTAGCTTCCCTATTTTGTTGGTCACTCATCTTGTTTCTGAAGTATGGAAAAAGAATGGGACCAAAATGCAACTAAGGTCAAAATACTTGGAATCCTTAGAAAATCCTTTTCCAATGGACTTTTAAAAATATCCCATTGCATATGAAATAAACCTTATAAACCCAACGATAATGCAAAGAAGAGTTATGATTTTCTAATCTAAGCCGTGTTGTGTTGTCCGGCTTAGAATATGTCATTTTATTCTCTGGAGAAAGCACACAGAATGCATCAAACTAACAGGATACACTGTCATTGTCACAGAGGATACATATTTCACTCCAGAAAGACCAGGAGGAGTACTGAAATTACTGCAGTAGGTTCTGATCGTAAATCACTAAAAGGAACAGTAGTAGAAATGCTGTGAGTGTACGTAGGCAGTCAAGTTCTTGTCATTGTTGATAACTTTTAATACTTGAAGGAGTTATGTGGCCATCAGGGAATATGTGACTGCAGCTAGGATTTTTCATGTCACACTCATGGATTTAGCTTAAGATCTAGTTGTTCAATTTGACAAAATAGAAACCTCTTAATTGAATCTTTGCATCCTGAAAGCCTCCTATCAGTTGTCACTGAACTGTGAATCAGTCTCAGTTCATTAGCAGCTCTGTTTGATGTGAGAGTTTTCAAAATGGCTACACTTACACATTTTTATGGCTGTAATTGCTTCCATCTGATCATCTCAGCACCTAAATCCTACTTAAGCCCAATCAGAAATCTGAAGTTATGTGCTCCTCTGTAGGGGTCCTTGACAAGTCTTAATGGGCAAGATAGCTTCAGAGTGAGTTGAATGTGCACAAACACTACTGTGCAGTTGTGATTGTTTTGTATGAAACTGCAGCTGCAGAAGGAGAGGAGAGGTTTGCTGTGTTTTACTCTCAAATACAAAGCAGAGAAAAAGCCCTGGGAGCAAGGAGATCTTCAGTAGTGTTCAGCAATGTGTCATAGCTTCACTGGGAGAAGTGTAGGAAGCTCTTTCAACTTTGTGCATTGCCTTATGATCAGTGTTCTCATAGGAGGCTTAGGAATGTTGGCTTAGGCTCCTTAAGGCTGGGAAAGGTGTTAGGTCTCAGTCTTCTAGTGCTTGGGCAAATGCCTTCTATTGGTAGGTATTATTTATATAGTGAATAATTTCTTTTTTTCAGGTTACAGAAAATAATAATAAAAAAAAGAGTCGTCCATAATTTCGACTCTGGCTACTGAGTGGGCAATTTTCTCTTTTCTGAAGCCCTGTTTCTACATTTGGCTGTAGAGAGTGGCAGGATTTCGGGACTTTCCCTGTGCTTGCTAAGTTTTTTCATAGCTGCATAGTTGTCTATGTGTCTGAGAGAGAAGCTTTTTCAAATTGCTTAATCCCTTCATATCCTGCATAGAGAATATCTGCTGCTAATGAGCTTTAGGCTGCTCTGTACCTGAAATCTAGATGTCATGGCACCAGCTTTGTACATACTGGAAGTTTTTTATTGGGACAAATTATATCTGCACCATTAAGTACGGGAACAGAAATAATGGATACTTAGGCATTTGAAGTGCTTTCTGAGAGCTTACCTTTTTATACAACTGGTAAGTGCTTTATTTTTAGCAGAGGGGAAAAAAAAAAAGCTGACATTTAAGTACCTCACACAACTTGAGTAAGATGATGATTCTTCCATAGTTGTTAGTGGTGAATGTTGATATTGTCATTAGGCCACACAGCAAATGCATATTGGTATGAACAGAGAGTCCACATCGATTTTAAAATGTGGTTTCGGTGCCTGCAGGAAGAGATCTTGATCAAACAGGGGGACTGATGAAGTAGCACCCAATTGTAGCATAGGGGGAGGTTTTTTTCCTAATTCCATTGGCTAAGAAACTTTATTGTAAAATAGAAATACCTCGATAATGTTTTAAATTTTAACTCACAAGGGGGGATTTAAAATCACAACCAATGCAGGGGAATGGGAAATGGGTGGGTTATGGTCAGTCCACAGCAGTTCTTCTTTGATGTTCTTTCTTCTCATGCTCACTGCTCCAGCATGAGTCCTCTCCACAGGCTGAAGTCCTTCATGCCCTGCTCCATCACGGGCTGCTGTCCTGAGTTCAGGACAGCCCTGTCCCTCCAGCAGGGCTCTTCCACAGGCTTCAGGGGAACCTCTGCTCCAGCACCTACAGCACCTCCTTCTCTGACCGTGGTGTTCACAGGGGCATTTCTCTCAGTTTTTTTCCTCAGTCGGTGCTCCCATGTTTTGTCTCCTTTACTGAACACACTTCGCCAGAGCCGCCCGCAGGGTGGCTGTGGGGCCTGGCCAAGCCCTGTGGGGTGCCACTGGAGCTGTCTGGAGACAGCTGTGTCCGGCACGGCACAGCCCTGGCCTCTCCTCACACAGCGGCCCTGCAGGCCCCTGCCACCGCCTGGGCCCCTGAGCCTGGTACAGTTAGGTACATTTTAATTCTCACTGAAAGCAGCTAGAATAAGTTAATAGATGTCCTTTTAAAAAACGATGTGTAGTTGCTGTTTTGAAAATCTTCATAAAGCACTCTTGATTGTCTTTTTATGTTCCCAGCACCCAAGGCAGGAAGCACAGGTGCAACCATGTATAATGCCTAGCACAAGTACTTACCTCACAGTTTAGGTTTTTGTACTATAATATTTGAATGAAGAGCAATTTGTGGCTTGAACTTTAAAGGTATTGCTGAGCCTGTTGGTAGGAAATCTCTAAATGTGATGTGACCTGTTCCTGAAGAGGGCACTGAGAGATGCAAGAAATACTTTAGTTTCCTGAAGCTATTAAGAGGGAAAAGTCGATGCCTGACCACAAGGGCTGAACAATTGCCATGGCACAAGCTCAGGTAGGATGTGAATGCAAAATGAATATATTTTTTTTAATGTTTAGTGTTTTTTGTCTGTGCTTTGCTACAACTTTTTTATTACTGTTATCACAAAAGAGTGAATGACTTGATGTTGCCTCGCAGTGTGGGGCAGTCTTTTGAAATGGGCAGCAGCCTAAGGTTACCTTTGCAGCAGATGACAGGGTATGTGTGTGATGGTTCATCAGATACCCAGCTCTCTACAGCTGCAAGAAGTCTGGGGAAGAAATCTGGAGCTGCTAACATGCAGAAGTGTATGGAAAGGCACAGTAGAAGGTGCTGTTAACAGTATCTAGTTTGTTCTAAAGGTATTGGAGGTCATGTGGGGACTAGATCATTTAAAAAAAAAAAAGATGAGAACGTACTTTAGAAACTGCTGTGAACTTAACAACAAAAAGGAAAACTACACAGCAGTACCAGGCATATTGTAGAAATAATGTGTGAATCAGGTGGTGATGCAGATGTGATTAAAAGTAGATCAGTCTTGCAGATCACATATAATAACTTACATGTGGGAATGGGAGTGGTATCTGAAAGATCCTGACATTGCTGATCAGAAAGGGAAGGACAAGGAAAAGAAAAGGGGTGACTTAAAAGAGGTGAGAGCATGGCAAAAGAAAAGTGAGACAAAAGAGGATATGAAACCAAGTGATACGCTAACTACGCAGAGGACCATGGCAGGCAGTGAAGTTAAAGGGTGAAAGTTGGAGGCGGCAGAAAGTGTTTTGAAGAGGCAAACAAGTAATCTTGCTACAACACTTTCCTCCACAGTTCTTAAAAATGACCAAATTATTCTAGACTGCTGGATTCCTGGGGTTTTCTATGTAGCAAAAACTTTATTTCCATAGAATAAATTATGTTCTGCCTTTTGTCACAGTTGTATAAAAAAAGGTAACCTACTTCTGTTAACAATTTATTCAGTTAGTGGAAGTGGTAGAGAACTGCTCTGGGATCTGAAATTGCTAATTCAGCTAATGAACTGTGTAGGTGTTCGGGTTGGTTCCATGTGACTTGTGTGGGAGAGGGCTTCTTTTTTTTTGCTGTTGCATTTTTCCATTAGAAAATTTCACTAATGAGCACGTTAAAAGGGCATTTAAGTCAAGAATCGAGTTAAGAAATGCCAGCATCAGTGTGCCACTGGCATATTTGATGGGGTAGGTCACAGAGTTGGTCTTAACTTTAGCTGGTAGTTGACGCATTACTTATTATTTTTCTTTGAAGAAAAGGGAGTTTTCAATTAAAAAAAAAAGTCTCAACCGATCTTTTAGGATAAAGGCTATCAAAGTTTCAACAAAAATACTATATTTTTCTGGTTTTGTGACCACCCCAGTCCTGATGGCTTCTCTTACTGCCCTTCTCTTTCTTGCAGAATCTGCAGATCTACATGGTTTTACATCATGCAGTTGCTCTTTGTCAGCCTCCCCCTTCACCTTATGAAGGCGTAGATAATACTGCTTCTGTTTGAATTCTAAAAATGAGGAAGATGAAACTGATGAGAATTGAACAGGTTAAAGGAACCAAAAAACTCCTTCAAGGAAGAGAGAAAGAAGGAAAAAAAATAATAATAAAAAAGCTTTTTGTAAAACTGAAATTTTATTGTAGATTGAAAATGGTCGTATGGTCTGGATTGAACTTCTTAGACTAAATGGGTCATGGTTTAGAAAGAACATGGAGAAGCTAATCAAAGATTTTCTGAGTTTTGTTTCCAAGCCTCTCTTGTTTTGTGAGATTTTGCACAGTTGCATCAGTTAATGTCATCAGTTTATTCTAGTATGAAAACCCATTTTTTCTTTTTTTTTTTTCTTTCATTAGGTAGGACTCCTTTTATTCTTATTTCAGTCACTCCAGGACAGAATATTCTAGCCATCCTACAGCCTCTTACTTCCTGCTGCACTCCACAAAGTAGTCTTTATTTTCTTTTATGTGTTATCTTTTATTGCAGAACATCAAAAACAGAATCACAACTTTATCTTGGTCTACTTAGTGATGGCTAACCTACTATAAAGCTATCCTTTACAGCATTTTTCAAGCATCTTTTCAAGCATGGACTTAAACTTGGCTCTGATATTCCTATAATCTCTTCATGTTACCGATCAGTTCTATAGCCAAAAATGTTTTGGGGTGAGTTATTTCTTTTTCAGAACTTAGATGAAATCAAATACAATCTAAATCTTGTCTTCCCATGAGTCAAGGGATATTTTGTATATGAAGTGTTAAGGCTGTTTTTTGTTTGTTTGTTTTCATTTTTTTTAACTTTATATCTTATTTTATCAGAAAATCTGGATCCAGTTCTAGTAATACTAGGTTAAAAATACTTGCTTTTTGAAGCTTATTACCCTGGCCTTTTTTTGTTTGTTTTCATTGAACCATGTATTCTGATGCCCTAGGCAGTAAATAGGTAATGACATTTGGAAAGGAGTTAAAATGCAGGATGTATGAAATGGTATTATCACTGAACCATGGGAAAACACAGAATGATTTCCAAATTATACCTATGCTAATATAGGGATTTTTCCCCCTTTGATTGGAATCAGAAGAGTCTGTCATTTATGAAGTTTCTTTCAGGGAGCATTATGAAGAAAATAAATACTATCCAAGCATCAGAAAACATCCTTAGCTATGTTTCAGTCATTGCAGTTAGACATTGTATTGGCAGTATCTGTATTGCGTATAAAACAGCTTCAATGGGCAAAAAGAATGCAATCCACTCTTTCATTATTCACACTAATATTACTGTGCTGTTCTTTAGAGACAGCCTCATAAAACTTTAGTTTCCTGACTCAAACGGTATTAGAGGGGTAAGCTAGGCTTCTAAACTACGGCAATCTGCTGATAAGAATATACAATATGGCTCAAATAAAGTAGTATTTCTAGCATAATGAGAGGGAAGACTATATTTTACAAAAGCAAAAGCCAGCAAGAAAATGAGACGTGGAACCTTATCTGCGTTATTTCCTCAGCTGGAATAGTTGCCATTAGGTATGCCTAAAGACATGTTTTTGCCAGCCATGTGTGAGTACAGTGCCCTCTACTTCTATGTGTAGCATTGCATGTATATGCTGCTGGGTAGAGCACTTAGCACACGCTGTGTGTGTTCCCTTGAAAGCGTGTCTTACCTCCTTCCAGCTTTTCTGCAGGCCAAGAAGTAAGCAGGAATAATTTCAGCAACATCCCATAACTCTTGCTTTACATAGCCCAGAGAATATTGTTCGCATAGTTACTGCTGCATTTCTGGCTTCTCCAGGAGCCCCTCTTATCCTGCAGCCTGTTTCTGCTTAGGTGCAGCTCTGGTTCCCTCTAGCTCCAGTTCTGCTCCTGTTCTCCAGGCTCTGACTCCCTCTACCATGTCGTTTGAGGAGTTTAATGGTCTGGCATAAAAATCATTAAAAAAAAAAAAAATTGTTCATCATAGGTGGCAGTGTTAGTTATGCTCGTATCTCGAAGGTGTCCCTTCTCTTGGATCACATCCCAGCTTTTCAGAGCAAGAACTGGGAGAAGGGAGAGGACATTCCCCTCCCCCCGCCCAAAGGTGTGCGTTGCCACCCCCAGAGCATGTCAGATAGTGGCTCTTATGGCACACATGGCAGTGGGTGCATGAGTTCTTCTCCCTTTCCTTGCCATCTTCCCCAGACAGTTTCAGTCCATCATAATTGCTACATGTGACACGTTTCTCACTTAAAATCTGACACCTGGGAATTTCATGGCAGATTTTTTCTTAGGAGCTTCATCTTCTAGCCAAGCTGTTTTCTTCTTTTTACAAAGTAGGTGCAAAAAGTGGTTTTTGCTTCTGTTTCCACATGTAGACGTTTATATAAGCAGCTGAGTTGCAAAGGGTAGCGATCACCTTGCAGCTTCAGTTGACTACTACTTCATGTGTAGTCCTTCACTGTGGAAGCGATAGATTTCTTTGTCATGTTAAGGGTCACCTTCAGAGGTCAGCCACTTTGATGGAAAAGAATGTAACAATCAGAGCTGCATGTAGTATGTGATTCACCATTCAAAACACTTCAAGCCCAATTTCTTATTTAATGGATTGGACAATTTCACCTCCTCATACAATATTTTTCTCCTGACTTTTTTTTTTTTTTAAACTCTTACTGAGGTGGCAGCAAGTAAGTCCTTTTTGCTTTTATCTGTACACTTTAATTCCTTGACTTGCAAAGGTGCTGTAGTCTTTGAAAGGTGCCATAGCCTGGAATGGAATTATAATGTTTAATGACACACGAGTCATTCTTTTCAGGGTCACAGACGAGGCCTGATTTCATCTCAGCCTGATTGCAGGTAATTTCTTCCAGTTCCATTATTGTCTCTTTATGAGGATGTACCTACGAATTTATGCAGAAGCCATTTAAAATCATTTGGTCTAGGGGAGCTGTATCTGAAGTAGTTAGAGAAACAGCCATGCTGGGATATATTTTTGTAGTGTGAGTTTTATGTAAGTTTGATACTTAGTGTTGTACACAGAAATCCTCACTTGGGAGAAAGAAAGGAATCCTGGTACTGTGCTTGGTGTTTCACCCTGTGATTGTAAGAGATGCACAGGTAAATATAATGTCCTGATTGGGAAAGATGACATGTCTTTCTCATCATAATTCAATTGGATCCAACAGATATCAATGCCAGAGGATTTATTGTTGCTCTCATTTGTTTACTTGGAAAGATTTGTTGAAAAGGCAGTTTTGGCTTACTGTGACAACAGACATGTGGACCAGCTGTCAAGTACATGAGCACCCACTGATTTGGCTTTGAAAGAAAAATCTTGGGCAAAGAACGAGGTGAGGAAGTGCCAGTTAAGGCACTGTGCATGCGAGTTGTGGAGAAGTGTGAAAGTTGTGGGAAGAACGTGTTGCACTGAAATCAGTCTGTGGGTACATGGCTGGAATGTTAGCTGGAGTTAGCTGGTAATCCTCCTGCAAAGAGAGTATTTTAACTTTCCACTTGTGTACTCCTTTCACATTGTTTGCCTAATGTGTGGCCATTCAGCTGAGAGCCACATCCTGGAACCAAACATGAGGCCACCATAAGGCAGTGTGCATCCCTCTTGGTCCCCTCTCAGTGTCTGGTGCTAAGCCTTTTGGAGGAAGAGAGGGCCAGAAAGGTTTTCACCAGGCAAGGCGTGGAATTAAAAAAACAGAAAAGGAACAAGTGAGGGACAAGTGCAATAACAAACAAATGGCTATTACCTGGAGCCTGTTACTTGGAATCCAAAACTCCGCATCCTCTGCCTGCTGAGCCGGATAAATCTGTGCAACGCACGTGGGAGGCACGAGGGTCTGCTTAGTGCGCCAGCTCTTGGCATGCAGTGCTCTGAGTGCTGAGAGGGAGTTTAGGAGAGTGAAGGTTTCCATTCCCCAAGTATATTCTATGATCTTCTTTTTAGTGGAGATTCATTATGATGGTGTTTTTGCAAGTTTGTGTCATGTCTTTAGAATTATTTTTTTTTCTAGCATAAAAGCAGCAGGCTATATTTTCTTCCCATATCAATGTAGGTTGCATCATTGTAGAGGATCTGCTTTGTCTAGCATTTTCACCTAGAGTATTGTCCTTTCAGCTGCAGCATTAAAAGACAAGCGTTCTGCAATTCAAGAACTGTCGTTTTACTTACATCATGGCTAAAGTATTTACATTTTCACTGGAAGACAAATGATCAAGACAGTATAGTAGAGGTTCTTCTAAGACATCTTACATATGAAATGCTAGAGGTCAATCTTGTGGCAAAACATAGTAAAAATTAAGAGCTGGTTAATTATTTTATAGTTTATATTAAAATTAATATTTTTTCTGTATCTATATCACATCACAATGATATGATGATGCACTTAGGAGAATGCATTTAGAATAACTGATTAATAAGGAAGTCATAACGGTATGGATTTATAAGCCATAGTTCACAGTGGAAGTATATTTATTTCTATACATACTGCACACAGCTATCTCTAATTTCCATTGTTTTTCCTTGTAAATGTAGAACAGTTTTTACATAAAGAAAACTGTTTTATGATTGACATTTTCTGGAAAATGTAAAAATAAATATTTCAAATATAGGAGCTGTTTTTTCTAATGTTCATAGATAATCTCTTCGGATGTTCAAAAATAAGGTGCAAATAGAGCTACAGAAGGATATCAAATGCAAAATAAGGTAAAGCACTATACTGTACTATTTTGTGTGTTTAAAAATTAGATTTTTCTTCGTAGTGAGTGGAGCAAAACAGCAGATCCTGTAATTTTCAAGGATGTTCTTTATTCCTAAAAGCGGTCTGCCACTATCTTAATAATCTGCATTTTTTCCTCTATCCATGAATTGTCAAACTCTTCTCAGGTTTTTCAAGAAAAAAAAACAACTTATTTTTTGAATAGGAAACACACCAATGTGAAGATTTAGCACTGTACATGTATATCTTTCTATAAAACTGCAGTCCTAGGACTGTGGTTCAGCTCTGATTTACATTCTGATTTTTAGATAGGAAATTCATTTATTGAAATGAAAAAAATAAAAATAAAAAAAAATCAGTCATCCCAAATTGAAAATATAATCATGTTTCTCAATTTATGAAGTGTTGCTGGGGCTCTAATCAGAACGTATTATGCAATAATCTTAAGTGTATTTCTGATGATATTTTCCTCATCAGTGCATTTGATTTAATTTCTACATTTGATTAAGAAGGACAATGATACAGGGACTGGTATTATTTTGAAAAAATAAAGGACAAATATTCTTATGAGGAAAAAAAAACTTGCTTTTAGAACTTTTGTCTGGTCTAGTTATTAAAAATGCTATTCCATATTCTGTCATATCACTGTCTTAACATAAATGTACATAATTAACTTAAATGTACATGTCTGCATTAAGGAAAGAGGTAGCGTGCACAACCATTTTGTTCAAGAAATTGTAGGTCCTCATCCTACATTACACTTTTATGTTTGCACAGCTACGGATATGATTGTCTGAGGTAGAATTTCCAATGTGTAGCAGTTAATTAAGGGATTGGTTTTCATTGGTTGTCAAAAGAAATTAAATACCTAATTGTACTAATCGTGTAAATCTTGTGAATTGAGCGTTAAGATTTTGGAGATAAGTCCATGGAAGGGACATATTTCACAGGTGTCCACTTTCCATTAGGTTATTTATGGAGACGGCGCTCCCTGGTAGTGGATGTGCTTCTGTGCCATGCTGTGACAGCTCCTTGCCATCATGGCTGTGAGGTCTCTGGGGATGCTGAGGCCTGGCTCAGAGGGGTGTCCCTGGTTTTGTGGGCAAAAATGCTTGGTCTGGCTGTAGGCTGGGCCAGCTTGGCCTGGCAGAGCTGTAGCTGCTGGCTTATGAACTGCTGTGAGCATCCCTCTTTCCTCAGCTGGGAGCAAAAGAGCAGCATGCTCAAGATGATGAACTCTGGTGGTCCCGAGCATGCTCTGCAGCTCAACAGTGGGTTACTTGCAGGTGGAGTAAGGCTGCCATGGCTAATGGAGAATTTGAATTGCCACTGTTTACCTTAAAGAAGATTGAGACCTTTGACTCTTTAAGAATGGAAAGAAATGCACTGCCTGAAACAGTAGCTGAGCAAAGCAAATGCTCTTGGACTTGTTATTGCAGGCAGGTCTAGAAAGGGCTCTCCACAGAAGGGTTTTACGAACTATTCTTGCTACTTGATATAATCTTCAAATGTCTGATTTCACTGCAATTACTGCACTCCCCCAGTATTCAGTTAACTGCTCCTCATAGGAAATAATTGCTGTGTTTTTTCCCTCCCCAAATTACTATTACCTTATTGCTGGGAGATGGCATGCGGCAACAATTGCTCTTGAGGAGCTGTGGGTTCAGCAGCAGCATATAGCAGTTATTGAACTGGAGTATTCTAGCACTCAGGCATCATCATGGCATTATATTGCTGACAGGCATCTCAAGAAACATTGATTTGTTCCCTGGACATAAGGCAGAATAACCTAAACCCATGTTGTTCTTGACCAGTTTGTTTTCTTACTGACTTTACCTTGAGACTCTCCACTGGCAACATAGTCTGGTGCTTTGCTATCATAGGAAGTATTTCTGATATCTAACTTGAATCTTTATTGCTGTAATTAATATCAAGAAATTCTTGTCTTATCCACCATGGAATTGGCTCCTTCTTGGTGGTGGTGATGGTGTGCAGTCAGAGGCATTCTCTTCCTCATCAGTATTTTCTTCTTAAGGTTAAACAACTCCAAATCAATCCCTCTTACAGCTTGAGTGTTTCACTGTCTGTGCTGTTCACCATTGCCCAATATCTTTCCTGATGTGCTGTCAGAACAAGACTATTTTGGCTGAGGCCTTACAAATAATGAATAGAAAGTTATTTCATGTGTCCTGTAGGCTATACTTATATTTATTTTAACTAGTGTAGCATTAAAGCCCCATCTTTTGCATTCAGTTCATTACAGCCCCCAATTCCTTGGTTTTCTCTTTTTTTTTCTTTTTAACATATAACTGCCATCTGACCAGTTACTCAACTTCAGTATTTTTCCAGTTGCATGTAGCAGAGCTTCTGAAGTTCCCTCTTCCCCTCCCCCAAACAAATCTCCAGTTCTTCAAAACCATCTTGAATTCTGATCTTTTCCTGCAAACGCTATATCCTGGCCTCCCCAACTTGGTGTAATTTATAAGTTTAATAAACCTGGCTTCTACTCCATTATCTGGGCTGCTGCTGAGAATATTGAACAGCAATAGACACAGAAGGATCCCCGTGACAGTTTTTTGTACATCCTCCCATGTACATGATGTTGCAAAGCTCAGCTGCTCTGACAGGGGCCCTCACATGTTCTGCTGTTGGTGTGCCTGAGCAAAATCATTACAGTGGTGGTTGAGTACTTTTCATTATAAATCTAACTAATTTTTATATATGCTCTCAAAATCCTTTAGAGATACAGCCATTTTCATTTGACTGTATTTAAAGCTTAAAATGGATGCTAAATGAAAGGAAAACCACGGTTTCAAACTGTGTCTGTTCATCGCACTGCATGCTACAATTGCAAAGGTAAATAGAGCTTGGGAGTTCAGAGATAATTTTTATATTGAGTTGGATTTAGAGCATTCAACATCATGAGAAGATGTATTTGGAGGAGAGAATGAATGTGTATATGTATGTGTACTTTTCTTTACCAAGATATGGCAAATCTTAATTTAAACCTATTTGCTGTTTTTATTAAGCATCTATTACTTCATCTGTTTAAATAAGGAGCATATTGCTACACTATTCTTTTCCAATTGTGATTGAAACTCCTCTTTAATTTGGAGCTGTTTTGAGGAAAAAAAAATAAGTTAAAGCATCACTATAAATTAAGTCTATGATAGTTGTCAGTAGTCTAGAATCTCAGTTGGCATAATTCAGAGTAGGGCTCTACGTTGAATGTCTGCCAGTTTGCATTGTCAGAGACTTGGCTGAAATATTGAAAAAAAACGGAGATTGCCTGTTTTCTCACCCGGGAAAAGTAGAGTTGATTTTATACTTCTGTAAGAATATACTGATTTCAGTTTAAGGCAGAGTTTTATCGTGAAGGTATCTGGCTGGGACAATCTAAGATATATATATAATATTTGCCAACAACTGTAATGGCAGTATGATTTCACTGTGCAGTAAAATAACCAGGAAAATTCTTGTATCTGAGAGACTTCAGTTATTAAATGACGACTTTTGAACAGCAACTGTAATTTCAAAATTTCAAAGTTCACAGCTTTATGAGAAATGACTGCTAAATATATATGTACAGCAGATTAAATAGTTTTACAGTATTACATTGAATATATACAGAGAATAAAGACTATGATGGGAGGTGTGCTAAGCAAATACTTAAAAGCACATTATGATGCATAATAAATAATGTATAGTCATACTGAATGTTTCCAAAACTCATATGTGACTAGAGTTAAGTGAACTGTAGAGTTAAATGAAGTCTTCATCTAAAGAAGTCTGTATTCTTTTCTGTGATTTAGTAGTTCACAGAATCTCCTAGCATTTTTATAAATAGGCCGTCGTATCATTTTTTCTTTCCAATTTATCTCATCAGTATGATCTTCAAAGCCTGCATGATCTTTAGAAGTAAATTGTTACATTTCGGTCCTTGAAGCAATGCACTATGGTTTTTCCTACTTGGAAAATTTTTTGCTATGCTTCTGGATTTGCAGCATCTGAATGTATTTCTACTGCCAGTTTTCACATTTCTGCAAGAGACGCATATGTGTCTGTCTGTTTTCTTAAGGGTCTGCTGCATTTTTAACTTTGTAATTTTAATCTTCTATTTGTACTTAAAGTCTCAAGTTGGGACTAGTACTACAGTGGTAATAAAAATATAAATAAATAAAGTCTCAGAGCTTTTTTAGGGATGTATTTCCAGTGAGCATTTGCAGACTTGGGAACCGTGACGATGTCTGATCTTCTTTGTATTACCTGAAGCTCCAGCACAGCCTTCTTGACTTCAGGCAGTTGCATGGTCCCTTTGTGGAAGCTGCTTTTCCTTCTCACTGCTGTGCTGAAACTTCCACGGTGCGAAGGCATTGCCATCTTCACACTGTCAGCTTCATTTTTTTTCAAGGCTTAAATGGCAATGGTTAAAGCTAGAAACTAGGAGAGAGCTCACATGCAGGTGTACAAGACATGCAAGGTTATCAGACAATTACCAAAAAACAATTCAGAAACATCTGTCTGTTGTGTGATAAAAGCAACGTTTCTTAGAGCCATCTGTCTGCTTTTGGATTAGCTTTAGATTGTGGAAATAACCTGCCGTTGATTAAGGTGATGAGGTTATTTTTCCTTATTACATTTGTGACTAAAATTATAAGTAGATTTAATGCAATATATAATGATTCTGAAAGGGGGAACAGTCAAAGCAAATACTGACTCATCAAAATTTGGTTGCTTGGGAAAGTCAGAATTATCTGGCAGGTATTTATTCCCTGTAGGTTTTGTTTTCTATGTTTTTTGTTGTCGTGGTGGTCATGTATTACCCCACCCCTTGTTGTAGTTCTGGTGAATACACTTTTTTGAGAAACCACTTTGTCCTGTTTTTACCATTCTGAAGATGACTGTATTCTTGCACATGTTAGACAAGTGTCTCATTTAATTTCCTCTGCTATTTGTTGGAGTCAAAGCTATGCTGGTCTGTCAAGAGGGTGAGGAGAAGCCATTTTTAAACAGAAGGACCCAGCAAGAATAGAAAGTGACAGCAAGGTAGAGTTGTTGCCTCCCAGATGCAATGCGAACAGCAGATATGTTTTGTTTCAATTCTGGAAGAATAATGACCCAGTGAGAAGAGTTTCCACTGCTAACTATGCTCAAGAGAAGCCCATAATGTACAGAAACGCTCTCAGCCCCCTTCCAGGAGTGCTTCTCTTGTGCCTGCAGGTGGAAAAGAAGCAGCAGTCGGCTCCTTTGTGATTTCTCTCAGGCCTTTTTAAATTACACCTCTTCAGGAGTCATTTCTGTGGTGCCCGCTGTTCTGGAAAAGAAGGGATGTGAGCAGGCTACAGAAAAGGTCAGGATTTTTCTTTATGAAAATTTATCATGAGTACATTGTTCTGAAATATATTAGAAATAATACTTTGATTTTCTGATTATTTTCTTAATTTTATTTATTTACTTATTTATTTTTTACTATCTATATGGCCCAAATCCCACTCCTTCAGTGGTTATACTACTTTTTTTCAGTGTTCTGGATGACAGATGGAAAAACTGCCAAGAATCTAATTTCTAATGATCTGAACTGCACCAATCATGTCCAGTTAATACAGACTTTGTCTGCTGTCTTAAGACAAAATTTTGCTATTCAACTATCTGATAAAGTACATTTAGAAGAGTCTTCTATTGTTTTACTGTAAAACAAGTGGTGCAGAGATGATAATTCAATGTCAGCACTGCATAGCTGGTGAATGTATGCATTTTTATAAGCCTTCTAGGAAATAGTTTTTTTCCTTTTATTGTGAAGCTGTTAGTACTGATTAGTAGTAAGTTCAAGATAGTCTAGCAATAAAATGTCACTGTATCTTTTTTTCTTTTAAAGAGGACTCTACAAGACAGAAGAAATTAATTTGGCCTGAACTCAACAGGTGTGAAGGTATAACTAGGAAGTGCATAGGATTTCCTTGAAAATGCTAGCTGTTGAACGGTCAATGAATAGTTTAAAGTTGAGATTCCCTCTTTGCAAATAATTTTTTCCAGCAGTGCTTGCAACAGTCATTTCAATTTTTTCTTTGCAATTGTATTGCAGCTGATCTGAACATCACATGATGAGAAAATATTTAGGTTTATGTTTCTGATCCATATCCCATGTGAGTGAGCGTGAAGATTACACTCCTACCACGTTTCATAGAATAGATCCTATCATCTCTATTATTAACCTAGTGTCTTTGGCATGAGAGATGTTCTTTCATTGCTTCTCAATTCATAGTCACTTAACTTCCCAACAGTGTGAAATTCTTAAACAGAATTTAAAAGTCTGATGCTGACAAAACTACTAAGGGGACATTTCCACCTAAACGGGAGGACTGTAGATACATTTACGTGTAGCTACAATGGAGGAAAGAAAATATTATGCTTCTGAAATCATTATTATTTTTTTCCCCCCTCTGTGTAGCTCTTTTATTTTATTAAGTTTATTTCTTTAGCCAAACAGTGTCTTACAGTGCCAGGCTCTGATCTGTAAGTAGATGCCTTCCGGCACTGTTTACACTTTTCAGAGTCACGGTTCATTATTCTAACAGACACACCACATCATTTTGCATACCCTTTACGTACAATTTCCAAGTAAACATCTCCCACTTCCAGGCCCATCTGTACTTTGTTCTAGCCAAGAACAGTGCTTCTGCATGTTAAATTGTCCTGGCTAGATGTGTCAACCAGACTCCCTTGTAACTCCCTTGCCTACGATGCATCTGAAGTCAAAACCATGTGGTTGATATTCTTTCATGCCTTTAACAAAGAAGGGCTGTTTGCAGCTATCTGGTGCAAACAGTAATTGAATGATCAATCATCATGTTTTCTTTATTTTTCTATTTAAAATTAGCAACTTTCATAAGTATCAATGATAAATGTACTTAACGGCATACTTTTAAATGATCCTCCTATTTACTTTTCTGAATTTTCCTGGTTCTGTCCTGCATACAGCTTTTTAGGTTATTTTTCCTATTGCTACTGTATTTGTCATTACTGAAGCAGTATGAGGTATTGTGTACAGCACAGTGGATGGAATGCCTGTCATATCAAGTTCTCCATGGAGAATTAATAAGATATGTTTTCTGGCCTCAAAAGCTTAGTAGGTATTAATAAACCAAAGGGTGAAAAGAAAAAGCTGAAGGGTTCTTATTGTTTGCTTTTTAATTAACTTGCTAAGTCATAAAAAGCCTATAGTTGGCTGAAAATAATAATCTTGCTTTCCGCTTCAAAATCAGTACCTAATATTTTTAACCTCTGACCACAACATCGTTTTTAATTTATAATAATGCTATTAATAAAGAGAGGAAAAAATGCATTTTCTTAAAACTGGAGTAAAATTTGTGTGGTATGATAATAGCTAGATTCAGGAAATTAAGCTGCTACTTTGAATATGTTTTGAGAGTCAGTGTCATTGCCATTGAATATTTAAGAAGGTCAGCTTTGTTTCCTTAGTAGGTTTGGAGAGTTAATATAGGGTTTTTCCTTTTCCCTTTCTTAAATAAATAGATTTGCAGAAAGTCTTTGGAACTGTCCGGCTTAACGAGTGTTATAAGGAAGCTTTACATGGCTGTTCTTATTTTAAAGGAATTAGATATCAAGAAAATCTTAGATGCTTTGCTGGACAGAGATTGTGTGCTATGTTCCCTAAGGCAGCTGTCCAGCTGTGAATGGCTCTGAAGAGCCTTTTTTTACTTTTATTTTTGACAAGATAGCTCCAAAGTTGTTTTTGTTGGCTTTAATGGAATCCCTAGGAGAAAAACAACCAACCAACAATAAGTACATGGGGATTAGCTATTCCAACTCATTGTCCTGCATGTTGCGTACTCATCCACTGGAGTCTTAAGATGGTGGCAAAGGAGTTTTACTTTGTTAATTAGCAAATTATGTATTGAAAATGGTATCTTATCTGGCAAAGTGATGTTTTCATTTCTACAGTCCTTTAGTTGGAGTTGTGCTAGGCATGTCTCATTAACAAATTAGAAGCAAGTTACTCTTAGCAGGGAAAGCAGGAAGGGGAGATTAATTCTATCTACAATACCTGGAGGACTCCCAGGAGGAGTTTAGTTATAAAAGCTAACATGTCTCCCAGCAATGGGCTGCTCCTGGTGAATACAGCCTGAGCCACAGACTGTAGAGGAAGACAGAATCCCTCTGGAAGTGTATGTCAGGAAAATATCTCATATCAGCAAATGAGCCAGATACAGAGAGAGAGAGTGTCTCAGATTTTATAATAACGTAACACTTGTAATTTGAGTTCTCTCTTTTGGATGCTGATAGCTGCATTGATGTTTTACCTTAACCTGGCTTTAAGGTATGGATGGTTCCAAGATAAGTGTTAGTAGCAAGTTATCCCTTACCCATTAATTTATTTGATCATTTTGGAGAGAAAAACAAAACAAAAACTAATTCACCAACTGCAGAGTTGACCTCCTGCTCTACTGGAAAGCTGGTTAACGTTTGCCTTCTTTTGCAAAAATGTGATAGCTTCAACAGAGGAAGCAAAGTAAGTGGCCGATTCCTTAATAGCTCTCAGCTAGGCTGAAAAAGAGCCAGTCAAGTTGCTGCTGCCGTGTTTATCAAAGGTTAGAGGGGTGATTTGTGTCAGGTCAAAGGATTGGAAGAGAAAAAGATTCTCCCTGGCTCCTGTTTCTGCATTGAAGTATGGAAAGTCTTGGAAATCTGCGCAAAGGAAGAGGTCTCCTCTTTGGGATTGACCCTCCAACTGTTGTCAGCACAGAGTTGCCCGAGCTACTTGCAGGGCTGAGACAAACAGGATCTTTGTGGTCATGAAAGCAGAGTAGGCACCTAACGGATGTGCATGGGAGAGTAGCAGTCTTAAGAAAGGGGAAGCCCTGCCTGATTTCTAGATAAGCAGACCTAGGCTTATCCTCTCAGTCCCTGGGAACTGAGTCTCTGTAGTGCCTCCTCAGAAGGGACTGGAATTCTCTCTATACAAACTGCACTTTGGATTTTATTTTAAGCTTATCTGGAGGAGGCACTAGATGCACTTAGTCAGAGATGTGATTCTTCATAGTTCATCTAATTATTTCTTCAGGAATGAGAAGAAGAAAATGAGTGTAATGGGTACAGCATTACAGCGCATGTAATGGAGCATCCTCAGAACATTCCCTGGAGTCCAGCTGTATGACTCTGCCCTGCAAAAAGACTCTTCCATCTTCAGCACAGATATTTCGCAAGATGAGGCTGGTGTTACATTGCAACTGTGTGCATGTATGGGGAGGGCTGGGATGCTTGGGGGTATTACCATTGATCACCAAGGACAGACTCTGCCTCTGAGGGATCTGGAAGGCTGGTGGGTTTCCATGGGCTAACATGCACAGAGGATGCTGGGTAAGACCTCAAATGGTTCTGAAGATGACCTGTTTTTGTCTTCTGCTGCTATGTTCTTTAAATCTGCTTACATGCTTACGTTATTTTTTGATTCTCTGATATTCCATTGCAAGTTTTTCTTCTTTCCAAGGCTTTTTTTTTTTTTTTTTTTTGCTTTGGTTTGAATTCAAATCCACAAAATGTTTAGTTTCTTTTGGTGTCTCAGCTAAGCTTCTGCTTCCTCCTTCCATGTGCAGAACCTTACTTCTAAAAACAACTCTATGGCATTGTACATATGCTAAAGTCAGGTTTTCTCACTTTCTTTACCCCAAACCCTCCTGCCAAATATGTGGGCAGATGATCACAATCACAACTTTTATGCCAAAGGAGAGGGATGAAGAAAGATGGATGTGTCAAGGTTTTGTGGGAGAAGGAGCAGAAATAATGTGGAAAGATTTTCTGACTATCTAATCTTCTATCTTATTGTCGGTGCCTTCTTCTTATGTCTTTTTGTTATTGTTGTTTTGTTTGTTTTTGGTGGGAAGAAGAAAGGTCACTGATTTTCTTGAATTTATTTATGAATTCTTAAGACCTGCTTAGATATTTATGCCCTTCTTCTGCTCGCAGGGAACTTTGTCAGTCACTCAGGTTATGATGAATCTCTTTAAACAAATGGAGCCTTGCAGAGTGAGCCCATGTCATTCATTACTTGGATTAGTGATGTGTGCTCCAATTTGGTCCATTTCAGTGAAACTCTCTTACTTCTTTCCTATTTCTTATTCTGTCATAGTGCTAAATAGCTATCCAGAGCAAGAAATGAAGTTTCTAGTATCTAATACAGTCAGTAGTCTGGCGTCCGTTTCAGTCCCTGGGTTCTGAGTAAGTTGAAACAACTATTATTCATCCACTAAAAAGATTACAGAATTCCTTATGCACAAACTGTGCTGTCATTACAACTTGTTTTCTCCAAGAAACTGTTCCCCTGTAATGCTCAGCTAAGTAGAATGGTTCCTTGCTGCCCTGTTTCTGCATGCTTTAGTGAATATATGCTTTAGTATTCTGCTCATCTTGGTTTCTACTAGAATAAATGCCATGCTTTCTTCAGTATGGCCCTTCTGGGTGGGAAGTTCCACATGGATGCTCTCTGAGCCAATTCATTGTCTTCGATTTAAACAATTCCTAAAATTTCTTGGTGCTATAATTGTTGTGAGCAGCTCTGTAAAATCAACTGTGGTCTTGTGACTAGTATGCTGTTGTTTAATACTGGACGGGTAAATGGGGATGTGTTCCCTTGCTTGTGCTCCCAAGCTGGTTCCTTTGTACAGTACTGGGAAGTGGCTACACAAGTGCTACATAATCCTAGCAACCAGAATCCTTACCAGAAGAAGTAAGGACTTCTCTTACTGTTCAATTTAAGATACACTCTGAAGTCATGCTGTGAAAGCTTATTGTGATTTGCCCTGGGCAAATCTGTAAGCCTTGACGTTAGAGGCCACCAAATTTTATTCATTAGTTTAAATTCACTACTATTTCTGCTTGTTTATTAGTGTGTGTTCACATGAATGCATTTTTCTGGATATGAACTTCTTTCACCATCCTTTTCCTCATCTTTAAACTGGGAGGATTATTGGTATGAAATAGCTCTTGTTATGAGGTGTAACTGGTAGATATCTACATCTTTTGTTTTAATCATTCTTACAGTCTTACCATTTGCTTGATGACACCCTTCTGCACACTGTGTGCACTAATTTTTGCAACCAACTAGCATTTGGGAAGTTGGACTAATTCTTAAAAAACAAAAATAAAGAAATGCATTGATTGTAGCCCTTGTCTTTATATCAGCACTCAGAGCTGAGACAGTATTCTGTGCAGACCAGGTGCCTGCTGTGCCTTCTCCTTCAGTTTCACAAGCTGGTTCAGTGTGTGCTGTTCATTTCTGGGACAGATGTTTCCTCAGAGGGGCAGAATTCCCCGTGTTTGCACGCTATGGACAGCAGATGGCCATACCCAAAATAGCTGCGAGTAGGTTGATGCTGTACATGTGATCCAGATCAGAGCCCTGCTGAGTCTGCTAACATGGATGTTTTCTATCCAAAATGTCATTGCAGTTGTGGATACTTGGCATTCACGTACAAGATGTGTGTAGCAGACTCAAAGACATTTACAAAGAAACTTCACAGCTACATGATATGCACTACCCATGTTCTGGTAGAAAAAAAATGTGTTGTTTCTGTGCTTCAGTTGACGAGCTGATGGCTGCATTCAAAAGGTCAGTGATCATTCAGCCACAGAAAGGAGAAGTGGTGGTGCAGAAGCAGTGACTGGAGAACCAGTGCTTTATTGAAATTACTTTCAGAGAGAATAGGAAAGAATTTAGATCGCTTTAGAGAAAATGAGATGAAAATAAACAGGAATTTGTGAGTGAAGATGAAGTAAAGTAATGCAATCAGTAAGTTATCAATTCCATTGTCTTTTGTAATATTGTCTGCTGGCAATAAATGGTTTAAAAGTGTTGTGAACCAGTAGCTGAACACTGATTAGGTTGAGAGAGCCTAAAATCCTTTGAATTTTCTGAGTTCCCTGTAGTCACCTCAAATGTGAATGTCCCATGGAAACGTTATTTAAATATGAAAGTGATGACAGGTTTTGGCCACATTTGCAACTGCACTTTGTGCAAGCACATAAGCGTGTCAGGGAGCCGCAGGGCCCCCGAGCCCCCACAGCCAAACCCCCAGTGGGGGTGATGTGCTCGGGGTCCGTACACAGAGTCCCCCAGAAGCTTAACCTCAAGTCCTGGTCCCTACAGCTAAGCCCACAGAAGCTGTATTACACGTACCTTGGGACTTGTCCCCTGGTGGTGGTGAGACTGCCTTCGCCTTCCGTGGTGGGTGAGATAGCATTTCCCTTACTCTTCACTTAGCATTGCTGTAGACCTGATGGAACAGCCATGTGTGGTGAGCTAGATCCTTGATCTGATTGACCTTGAGGGTCAGAGTTGGGTGGGTTAAATATTTTGTCTTTAAAAGTGACGCTGGGAGGTGTGAAGTGACTGACTGGAGCTCAGATGGCAGGTAAAGGGCAGGGAGGATCCTGGCCTCCGGTCTTCCTCCTGTCCCAGCTGTCTATTGCTAAGAGAAGAGAAGAAGGATTGGTTTCTAGTTGAGCAATGATGAAATGATAATCTTCTGAATGGAAAATGAAATTTAAATATCTCCAGAATAGATCAGACTTTTACTTACTTAATTGGCTGTCTTTTTTTTGACTGGTTAAAGTGATGTGTTTGGACAAATGGATGTGCTGCACTGACTAACACAACTGCTCATATTGAAAAAATGATCTCTCAAAAGCTGCCTCAGGAGCCTTTAAGAACTAAGGAAATGCCCATTAAAATTAGGTCCCTCTAGTACCTCTTGAAGTCACCAAAAAGTCACCAAAAATGTGAATTTATTTTCTGGTGAGAAGTGAGAACACTATTATTATTTTTCCTGTCTTCCATTTGCCTGTAAGAGAGTTTCTTCCTTTCTTCCATAGGGGCAGGAAAGATATTTGCTGGGGTTGAGACCATACTTGAGCTGTTATTTTCTTTGCATCTTCATCCAGAAGAGCTTACTCCTGTTTTTCACCCCCTCAGGGCTGACCGCCTCGGGAAGTCCTTCAGATAGGAACTGTGATCCTTAGCTGAATCACAGCTCTTGCTCACAGTTTGCCCACAGATCAGCTGTGGCTCTCCAGATCCTTAAAATACTCCTATGCTTTGTTCAGGACTAAGGGCTCACTTTTTAAAGACATCTTATGTAATAGAAAGTAGCATATTATATGAAGCTAAACCATGCTTAAGGCTGAGGTTGAAATCCTTTTCCAAAGTTAGAAGTTAGTATTGAAGTTAAATTTGCCTGCTTGTGCTGAAAATCTTTGACAAAATTTCTTTATTTTACACGCGATGCAAAATTTATTACATATTTTCATTTGGAAAAATAAGAGAGAATTATAAAAGTCATCTTTGTAACATGGATAATTGCACTACTATCCATAAAAGAGATTTTACAGGAAAATTAAAATGTTAATGTAACTTTTAATATCAAAATAAAACTACTTTTCACAGTAGTGGCTATATATATAATGTTTCGATCTGCATCTTGTGAGTATATTTTTCCAGCATGAAAGATCAGAAAAATAATAATAAAAGAATATTACTTGAATCTCTGTATTGCCATGCTTAGCCTTATTCATGGAGGCAGACACTTACTTAAACTATGTCTAAACTACATCTAATCTAGTTTCTTCTGAAGTTTACAGTGGTGTAGCCAGAAACATAATTTGGTCCCCTATCAGCAACAAAATGTTTGAAGTTTTTGATTATTATTTTTTTTCTCTAAAATGACGTTTATACTACAGTAGCACTAATAACTTATCTCTTTTACAGCTTTCCTTCCACACTGTCTTCAGAAACTGAAAAATACTAATATTAGAAATTAATAAAACTACCTCTGCAAAATTGCATTCCTGCACATCTACAAAAGAGCAATCTGTAAAGCACCTACTAGCCCAGGCTAGGCTCTATGTGCTGATAAAAAGGCATAAATGTTGAGTTGATTTAAAAATAATAATAATAATAATAATACTTTGCCACTAACAAAACAGGAATGAAAGTGTCCGTATCAGTGTAATCATTTTTGTTCAATAATCAGTTCCCCTGGTCTTGGCAAGCAATGCAGCGCAATCTAAAAATACTGTTGATTAACCAAACATTTTGTCATCCTTGTTCCATGTGTCTGTGTGCAACCGTCTTAATTGATGAAGGCTTGTATTTTTTCAAAAGTAGAGTAGATTGGCTTTTAAAATTATAAACATTATCTTTCATTCTGCAGGAACAAGTTTAATAATTTGTTTAGGATCACTTCAAATTTTGTTTCCCCAGTGCAAGACTTTTTGCTACTAGCATGCCCAAATAAATGCAGCGGCACTTCACATGTTGTGAAACTTCAGAAATATCTTACATCAGCCACAGTTAATATGAAATGGGATCACAGCTGAATCTCTTCTAACCTTTGGAAAATACTTTTCCAAAACAACTGCTTCAAAACAATTGCAGTCTGACAGGTGCTGGAAAAAAAAAAAAAAAAAGGTGAGCAGAGGCAGTGATGGAATTTATTCTACTCCAAAACATTTCAGGCATCCAGTAGAATAATTTAATCTCCTTGCATAATAATATATTATAAAGTTACTTTGGAATATATATATATACAACAGTGTAGTATGCTAAAACATTTTAATGTAATTGAAATGCATTTGATCAGAGTAAAAAATACTTTTTATGTCTTGAGAAATGTGTATGTCATTTTTCCCAAATGGGAAAGAATTTCTACAACACCGTTCCTTATTATTCCTTTAGGGAATTCCTCCATGTTGAAAATTTCAAGTCAAGGTATTTTAGAAGTGGAGGAGTACGAACTTCACTACATGGTGCAGCTTGAGGATACAAGGGTGAAGTCTAAATTGAGGAGAAAATGATCAATGCCAAGCATTTTGTGCACAAACTTTCCAGGAGCTTGAGTTTCTGAGTAGTGGCAGCTAAACAAGTAGCAGGTGCCAGCATAAGCAACTGGATGGTGCAGATTTCTTGTTCAATGCAGGGTGCTGCTGGGGAAGTGCATTTGGTCTGCTTTTTGGTTTAAATGAGCACAGAAGCAAAGTCTTATTTAGAGCTTGCTGAAATTAAAGCATGATCCATATGCTTTGTGTTGTGGACGAGATTTAATGTTTAATTGCATTGCAGGTTTCTCACTGTTGCTCTCAAGAGAGCATATAAACTACTTAAACTCTCTCAAAAAGTAGGTGCAATAACAAACAAACAAAAAAAGGAGAAAATCTCGGGCTGCTTACGCAAACTCAGAGTAGCTTTGCAATATCTGTGAAATTCACAATTCACTAAGAAAAGATTGATTGATCGATTACAGAAGCTCCTGCTGATCCGAGCAGCTCCTTTTGATTTTGCTGGGGATCATAAGTGCTTGCTACCAGTTTGTAACCAGCCAGGTGCCTAGCGTTGCACTGCTCGTGCTGGACGCCAGGGAAAGGGGTTGTGTCTGTCCTTGTGGCAGCCAACGCCGAGCACTTTCTGCCTGGGCTCATGCTACCAACAGCACCGTAATTCTCTGCCTGCAATGTCTGGGTTTATACACTTTGAAGAGATGGTGTGGAGTCCTTTTTGTGCACACTGCTGGTGGGAAGTCTTTCTGTTCTGTCACTTCTATTTTATTTTGGCATTTATTTCTAAAGAAATCATCTGTGGCTCTCTGTAATCCCTTCAGACTGTATTGATGGTGAAAGTCATGCCCCCCCCCCCCCCCCCCCCCCCCCCCGTTTTTTTACACAGAATATCAGCAACTCCTCTCCCTGGGTATGATGACTTTCTGACAATGCTAGGTTTTACTGATAAATGACTGAAGTGCATTACTCTTAAGCTTAGAAACATTCTTCTTTTCTTTTAAACTGTAGGCTGTCATGTGGATTAAGCTGTAGCCACGTGTAGTTTCTGTATCCACAGAGCTGAGAAAGTATATAGAAAGGCAGCTCTCGAAATGCGGCACAACTCTGATGTGCAGGGTCAGGAATTTCTCTAGACTCTCTTTTAAAACTGGCAATAATAATGTCTTCGGGTTTTATGTTTGTTTTTCTTTGTTTTCCTTTGAACCATGGAGATTTGGTTATTATAAACAGAATTGAAGGCACTACTTTGCTTCACAAAGA
Organism: Anser anser; assembly: GCF_964211835.1. Taxonomy (NCBI): domain Eukaryota; kingdom Metazoa; phylum Chordata; class Aves; order Anseriformes; family Anatidae; genus Anser; species Anser anser. Next base: position 89,306,852 of record NC_139720.1, read on the forward strand.
TCACTGAAAAACTGATGGGTGGCAGGGACTTGCTTCACTTTTGACTGCGCTTAATTTTTACCAGTGACCAAAAAGTGAAAGGCTCAATATCTGGTAATCAGCTACTCCTGCCAAACAAGCACAAGTATTCAATTCATGTCTTCTAAGATGCATTTCTCATATCACCCCCTGGGACGTGAAGAACCATAATAAAAACAAACAAAACCTCTCCATATGATGTAAATGTCAATCTGGAACTCAGAAAATAAAATTCCTGCCCAAGTATTATTTACACCAGTGTTACATTAGTAATTACTCTAATTTATTTACATCAGTATTACTGATCTATCAAAGAGTATTCTGTGACTTTTAAACATTTTTTTTAATCTATGTGCCTGTCAATTATTTTTGATTAGTGTCCATAACTGATAGTTATGTCCCTAGGTAATATCTCCTGACTGACTGCCACTCAAGCCACCTCAACTTTTTGACCTCTGTGTGCGTGTGTGTATATGAGAAAGAGAAAGGGCTAAAGCTGGACTCATAATGTTTTACAACATACTCTAAAAGATGTCTGGCTCTGATTCTGTCAAGCCAAGGGAGGGTGAAAACTGTTATTCACCCACTTTTTTGTAAAGTACACACTGCTCTTTTATAGGTGGTAATGCCTACCATCCATTGTAACTACTCAGTCCATATTAATGGCACATTTGGTTTTCTGGGCTGTGGAGGAAAAAAAAAAAAAAAATCAGCTTCTAAGGATAAAAATCACCTGTTTTTCACATATTTCACCCCTTGTTAGCCTTATAATATAATTCAGCAAGCCCAAGGCAGTTTCTAAATGAATACAACATACAATGACCAATGATGATCTTTCACTAATAAGTCCTGCTTTATACTTCTAGTTTTTTCTTATCTTTTTTTTTATAATGTTCTTTCCATCAAAGAAAAAAAAAAAGGACTTCTGTGTATACAACTAACTCATTTGTGAACCATGTACACTCTTTGTCTTTCCTGGAAAATAAAGGCTTTGAGTTTGAGTTGGGAGAAATGAGTAATTTGCTTTTCTTTTATTAGTCCCGAATTTCATTTTTCACTGGCTAGAGGAATGTGTGCCCTAACTCTCAGCTTGTACTTCAGCCTGTCTTTGAAAAGCATACTTGTGAGTAAGCATATTTCTTCTACTACCATTTTATTTGATCAATCTGGACGTTTTTTTCAAAATAATAATAATAATAGTGTTTCCGCTGCTTTTGTAATAATCAGGTAGTTATCTATTTGAACTATAAAGTATGTTTGTGTGTGAGAATCTGGAGAACCAAAATGTGAGCCAGCCCCTCTATGCAGGGCAGTCATTGTGCCATTTCCTCTGTTCACCTAACATTAAACTTCGTGTCAGGAACCTCTGGATCCAGAAATACAACAGCAAGACCATTATAAACACTGTGATGTTTCCCTCAACAACTGTATGGTAGTTCCATGTCATTCAGTGATGAAGGCTGATGTGATGTTGGGGATGTGGAGGAATGACTGAGGTCACGCAAAGCATGTGACAATTCTGTCACCACATCCCTTGTGGCTGTAGCTGGCTTTGAGGAAGTCCATGGACTCTGCTCCTGTGTCAGTGGTGGCACTGGAAGAGCAGTGGCTGGGCCTGCTAACCAGTTGCATTTTTCTCACCTTTTTCAGTACCGAATATGAACATCAGCTTCATGTGGTCACAGCTGATATTTCTTAGGTGTTACTGAAATTCACAATTCTGAGCAACAAAGTAATTGTAAATTATGAAACTTTGCATAACATAGAGTAAACAGTTAACTTTATATGACCAGCGTTCTGCGATATTTCTCTCCTTGGGCAGCTTCCACGCGACCCCTTTAGCTGTAATGAGTGTTACATTTGTGCACAGAAGAGGGAGCAGACAAAACAGTCGAAGCATAGCAGTCCTGTGAAACTGCAGGGATTCATTCTTGAGAATCCCAGTGGAAGCATTAAGAGTAATCTCTTGAGTACCTGGGGAGGAAGGATTGCCTTAACGGCTGCAAATTGAATGTGAATAAGTTAGCAAATTATATGTGGAATTATCTTCTGATTCACTCCACCATCCCTCTCTTGCTCCTCTCCATTGCAAAGTAGCAGCAAATCTTTTAATTTGGAAAAGTCATTATTTCATTCCACTGAAACTCTTGGCCTTTTAGTCTTTTCAGGAAGCATAAGGGCCCAACGTGTTGAAAGATGTTTTAGTATTGCTTACCTATATTTATTGACTTATTAATCTTTACAACGACAACAAAGTCCTCCTTAAAGTATCAGTACCTGAAAACTAAGCACAAGGAAGTAGCACCACAGGACTTATTTGTTCATGGTGGTCTAAGACCTGTGCAACTGCAACTGTCCATGCAGACAGGTTGTTCTGCATCAGTAGATACAGGTAGTGCTAGATGTGGTCTTTATTCACATGCCAGGCTAACAGCATTTCTTGTCCTCTTTCTCTCACAATGATGTTGGGTACCTTTTAGTTTTGCTTCCTTAAATTGTGTTGGTAGTATGACCAGAGGAAGTGGCAGAAATTGTGAGGGAAGTGGATGGATCAGGTAGGTTGCTTTGTTTTGATAATGAGGATTTAATAGAAAGGAAGGTATTACAAGGTATGTACTCAGCCAATCCTTGTATGCTTTTCTTTGTTCCTTTCTGGGGAACAAAGTGCACATTTTAGCTATATGCTTGCTGTTTTCCCACAGTTCAGCTACATATGGGAAGAGGAATGAATGGTCAATAGAACTGCTAAACGTGCACCTCTCAGGTTTTGTGGCACTGCTATGCTGTTTCTACTTCTCTGGGAAGGCGTTTGAAGCTACCCTTGTATTTCTAAAGGGTTGGAAATGACATGGCTTGGGTAAATGGGAGAGCATCCTATTGCGTTATGCTTATCCCTCTAAACTTTCTAATTCACACGGAGGAGTTAGGTCTTTAAATGATCCTTCTAAGTGTTGTCAGTCTGCAGGTCACTGTAGCAGCAAAAACTTTTGTATGGGTTTGCGAAGTAGGTGTCTAAGAATAAAGTAACCAAGAGAATTTGAAAGACTTTCTGCATGTACTAGGTATCCTCACAAATTACTAAGGAAAATTAAAGCATGTAGGATGAAGTGATTGGAGGAATTGATTGAGAATTATTACAGCACTTCCATTTGCTCCTAAATAGGAATTTCATTCTAGATTTAAGATAAATATTTTTAGCTTGGTTTCTAAGGAGATTAGTGGTATATGAATGTGCTGTCTTTGTCCATCTGTCTGCCACTCCTGTGTTTCTAATACAGGCTGAAACTGTTGACAGATTACTATCTCCACAAAAGTAGAGGGTTAGAAGGTATGACGTTTCATAGTAGTTAGTGGCTGGGTGGAGGCCAGTTGGTATTAGTACAGTTCAGTGCTGTGGGGAATTTCTCCAGTATAATATGGGGAAGACTGGGAGTATAGCAGGTCCTAGGATACAAGAATTCAAAGCGACTGGAGAGTACTGTCTTGGAGGGGTCCTGGGAAGCATCAAAGGAGAGGACTGGGGGGGGAAGCAAGAAACGTGCATAAAAATTGTAGCAAAAGAAGCCTATCTACTTTTGTTACCCATGTTTGAAGACCCAGTTGTAGGTAAGCAATTGCATAATTTGTATGGTCTAATAAAGCCAACAAAAGCATCAGGAACCAACTGGTATCACTGCCAAGCACATGTGCACCTTGTCGTTTTGTACTAAGGACTTGCTGGATATGTGGCCTGGACATAGTTACCTTTTGAATTCTTTGGGGTTGACATACTGATCTTGAGCAACTGTGCTCAGCCTTCCTTTTTAAAACATTTGGGCTTTGTGGAGTCAGGCCCCGGATCAGTGGTTCACAGCTGCAACCTGTGCACTTCTTCATTCCTGCAGCTGCACCAGCAGGCCCAAGGCTTACAAGAGAATCCAAAAAATTTATTCGTCCAGGGATGCAACAACCATGCTAAGATTGATAGCATTGTTTCAAAAACAGAGAAATAACACAAATTTAAGGAAATAGCATGCATTATTTCCTGGGATATCATCTGTGATCATTCTGGTAGACAATCTCAGTGACCTTTCTGTAAGGAATACCATATTTCCCCTTCTCCTATCCTAACTCACAGACTTCTTGAAGTTTCTTTCTCCTGAAGAAAAGAACACCTTGCCTTTCAAAATGTGTGCACTTTTTTTTTTTTTTTGAGCTCTTGAATTAGCTAGTTTTCTGCCTGCACAATATATGCCCACTATATTTCTCTGATCTGGAAGACACTATTATCTATGGTTAAAAGGTAGTTAAACTTTGGATTTTTGCTATTCCTTATTTTGTGATTTAGAGAGTGAGTTTGGGAAATGAAAGGCTGGTAAAGCATAATGTGTTTGTTTCTATAGAAAATATATAACCTATAAGAGGATGTCAGAAAGGGAATTGGAGCAACAAAAAGTGAAAAACTGCCACTCGAAACAATGATTTGTCACCTGTTGACAGTTGTGCCTGATGGCAAAAGGTTCATTATGAATGATAAGTTGTGAGCTCAAAGCAGGACAGAGAGAAGCCTTGAAGATTTGTCCTTGAAGGCTGGTGATGTACAACATAGTTTCTTTCTTGCTGTGAAGGAAGTTAGTGTAGTTTAATGTGCCGGTTAGTCTATTTTAAGATACCTCCAATCACAAGAATTACAGAATGAAGGATGTCCATAATTAAACTATACTGTGAAAATACTGTGAAAATGTAATGATCTGTAACTATTTATACAAATAAGTGAAGAGAGGGCTTTAGGCAGTGAGAACTACTGAAAATCAGAGTACCTGATGCTATAATCCTAATTTTTGTAAGGATGACTTGAGATCAAGAAGTTTATATCAATTGAAACATTCACCATCCTAAAAAATCACGAGAAAAATGTAGAGAATACCAGGGTTCGTGGAGCCATTCAACCAGCAGCTAAACACAGGAGAGAATTTTCATACTCAAGAATTACTCATTTCTGCTGTAATAACCCAAGCATTGGTTACTGTTGCATCATCTCCTTTGGTTCCCTCACATTTTTTCAGCAGATATCTTGTGTGTGTAATGTAAAACAAACAACAGCAAGGCAAATGTCTCGTTGTTTGTGTTTTTCTCATGTGACAAAAGGTGGAGTTTTAGCATCTGTCTCATTCACACTCACATTCAGACAGATATACAGTGTTACCGTACATAGAACAAGACATATTTTTTTCAGCATTAAGTATAAAAGCATACTTGGCTCAAGGGCTACCAAGTAGACTACTGCTTGATTCTCATTTGGCTTTTCTTTCAGAAGAAACGGAAATTTAAAGACTGTGGTAATCTGGTGATAATCTTATTTTAAAGGCATTTCAAGTCCTAATGAAAGAGAGTAGCTCAGTGTGGGAATTCCTGCTGCTTAATTTCACCTTTTTGTCTAATTACCAAATCACCAGTGTTTAGCAGCTTGATGTACCTTCCACTGCCCTTGTCCAGCTAGTATTTGTTGTCCTCCTGGATTGGTTGGCTTAGGAGTTCTGTGTGACCCCTCCTGGGTTTATAAGGACACTTTCTTTAAGATAGAATTGATGCAGTAGAAGAGTAGACTCTGGTCTATGTAGTTCGAAAGTGATGGCTGCAGAAGTAGCTTATTGACAAGTGTGCACAGCTTTAAACAGGTCTGATATTCTGGCCCTTTGGGGCATCTGATATTTCAGTGAGATACGGCACCTTTATAGCCTACTCATCTTAATTTATTTCCTGCTGTTCAGCTGTGCTTCCTGTTGTGGGTGCTTCTATACTGAAAAAGAATACCCAATAAAAGTATAATGTTGTCTTTACTATCAGCATTAGACTCAGTTGTGTATGGTTAGTTTTGAAATTTAGTGAAATTGTGTGATAAAACCATATGCTTCCCACTCTTTCTGAGTGTTGACAGGTTTCTTACATATATTCTATGTGAATGCTGTAACTACACATAGATGGAGCAGATGGAGTTGCTTTGCTTTTAATCAGGGAATATATTTGCTTTGGAATAACATACTTTTGTTGTTTCATAATTTTGGAGAAAAAAAAGTTTTGTGTGTTATTTATACTTAAAGTAGATGAAAGGAGAAATAATCAGATAAATGTTTTGATAAGAATATTTGGTAGGAAGAAGTAAGAAGATGAAATAAGATCCCACAAGGTCATTCCATACTGGAAGGTTGACCTTCAGGTATAGATGATGTGGAGAGGGAGAACATCATAATCCCGATGGTTAGACCGTTAATAAAAGGTTTGTGTCTACTTCCCTATTTTGATTCAAATTATATTTGATTTAACACATTATATATACTGTACTATGAGTCCTAAATAACTCACTTTGTTATGGAAAAGACTCTAGAATGTAAGAATATACAGTGTAAACACATGTTGGCTAAGAGAATTTGGGGGACAAAACTGAGAGTGATGTATTTTCAAAATCAGTACACATTTTGGGGGGTCGGCTTCAATGCTAATTTCAAGGAGGTAAGCTATGGCTTCTTAAAAATGACTGAGAAGATAATATGCCCCCAAATGACTGACATGACAGGGAAAGGAAACGGGAAAGTCACAGATACCATCAGAACCAGTTAAGGGTAACGAGACAACTGAATGGAACCACTCACTCATCACTACAGCTTGTGAACCCTCCTCTGGCCGATGTGCTGCCTGGGTGTTTTCTAAGCTGAATAGGATTTGTCTCCTAGAGGTAGCCAGTAAAATCTGTTTCCGATATCACACATCCCTTGGGATTTGTAGGACAGCAAAGATTAGTTAAGTCATTGATCACACTTCCAGAGCTGTCCACCTTCCCCTCAATTTATGACAAAAGGAGATTTCCAGTGCCAAAAATACACACTGCAGTTTCCAGTGTCAGACAGGTGAGTTAGAACTATGGAAGTTGTTGAAAATAGATTCATTTTCTCCTTCACTTCCCATATTAATCAGTCTTACAGAGGAGCAAGTCCAAATCCCATTCCCAAAAGCTATCTTCAGCCTGTCAGCTACTGTATTGTCACTGGACTGCCAAGATACTTGCACTGCTTTTACTGAAACTAAATAGCAGAAGGTCTAGTCGGTGAGAGAAGTGACCACTCCCAGGATTCCTGTAAGACCAAGCACTGGGAGGGGAGACCTTGTCCCCAGGGCTCTGCAGATCTGATGGGCAGGCCTATAACAAAAACACTAATATTGACTGATGGCAACTAATATATCTTCTGGAGCTAATGGAGTCAGTAATGTATTAAACATGTAGAGAGGAAAAACAAAATCCCCAGCCCAACCATAACAATAATCCTGGATGGTTGATGGTCTCCCCTACTGCATCCCAGCTTCCAGCAGTGTCTTGGAAACAGACTGCTAACAGACTGACAATAAACAAGTTCAGGATAATGTTATGCCAAAGTCAGAAAAATTCAAATCCCATTTTATATCACAAAGCTGAAATTAGGCCTCTTGACATTTTAATAGGCAGACTTTCTAGAACAATATCAATATTATCCATCTGCATCAGGTATTGATACAGATCATGGTTAAAGGAGCTCCCTGTAAGAGTTACTCTGCTCTTGTTCATGATCGACCACTGAGGTCCAAAACTTCTCTCCATCCCAGTACAACGTTTTACCATTGGTTTCGCCTTCCTGTCATCAGGGCACCTAGCTTAAAAAAATAAAAATAAATAAATAAATAAAAATCTCTTATTCAGTATTTTTGTAATCATGACATTTTAGGAACCTTGCTCTCTCATTTTATTTATTTTTTATTTTTTTAAATCTTGAAACTTCCAGGACTGGAATGCCCATTTAACTGTAATTTTTTTATTTATTTTTTAATTGAATGACTACGAGCAATGAAACTGTGAACTAAAAGACACTTCCTTGAAAATCTCTTATCTCTTCTGAGGTAAAAATGACTGTGAATGTCCTCATAATTACTTTTGTGGATATCTTTTTAATAGCCCTGGGGACACACGCAAACATTTAATTATTAGGCAAGAAGTTAATACAATGAAGAATATCACTCTAATAATGAAGCTTATAAATACAGAGAACTCATTAATTGATAACTGTGTTGAGAGATAAGCACAACTCAATTGATTTTGCTTTAAGCAATGAGTTCATGCAGGTGTTTACTTAGGAAAAGACTGTGAGAAATCCTCCTGCTATGATGTCAATAATTTGCTTCTTGTCCTTCTTTCTAGAGCAGTATGGATCTAGTAGGACTTTTTGATCCTCTTTTTTTCCTGAGTATGTCTTTCTTCCTTCCTTTTTTCCTTCCCCCCCCCCCCCCCCCCCCCCCCCCCCAAGAAGCAACACAACAACAACAAAACCATAAATTACGACACATAGCACAACCATGAGAAAGAGCCTTAGCACTGGCATGTGCAGCATGAGGGAAAGTCAAGGGAAAGTCAAATAGGCGGGAGGGCTCTCTGTGAAGCAATGCCCCTGTGGTTCAGTGGATCATGACCTGCCCGGTCCCAAGGCTGCTCTTTCATTGCAGCCCCAACATGTGCCAAGGAATCGTTCTGGCAGACCAGAAACAAGGCTTCAGCTGGCTTTTATGATCCCATGGGGGTGTCTGACCACAGAGTAAGAGATAATCTGGCTGCCTTTGGACCACCTGCCTTTGTGCCCTCAGATCACTTCATCCGGCCCTGAGTGTGTAGAACACAGCTTTGCTCACAAATGCATAGTATCTGGCCCCATGTGAAAAGTATTTTTACTTCCTAGAAAGCAGCAAGTAAATATGCATGTAGCTGTATTTTCACATTGCATCAACTTGGACTTTCCTCCCTGTTCTAGTAAAATAAATAAATAAAATAAATAAATAACTACATATTTAGAGTTATTTGGACATGAGCATGGGGGACAAACTCAGTCAAGTGCTCTACTCCATGTGACATTGGAGTGATAGAGGTAGAAGAAGTATGTTGATAGATTTATTTTATTCAGCTGCAGAGTAAAATCTTTTTTCCCTAATTTTGAACACTTCTAGAGGAAAAGAAGGCTATTTTTTGATGAAGCACAACTTATACTATGACCTCTAACTTAGTAATTTGATTTAAAAGAAACTGTCAGGTTTAATTTGGTCCTAAATATAAGCCACTAAAAACACACTTTTACAAGCTTTATGTGACTCACCCACCAGATTTAGTTTGCGTGCCTTTAGAGATATTGTTTTATTTGTGAAATGGCAAATATCTTCTGGAAAAATCCTTGCTTGAAATGTTGTATTTAGAATGTTTGATTTTCTTCAAATTTAATTGTAAAATATATTTCTCAAAAAAAAAAAAAAAAAGAGCATTTCACTGTAGCATTGGCAACCCAAATATTTTTCTTTTCTTCCTGAAAGTAGGAAAGGTATTGAACATTAGTAGCCTAGTTTTGGTTCTGTTTGCCCAAAAGAAAAGGAACAATAAGTGTACTAGAACTATTATTTTTTTCCCCACTTTCAATAATCTAAAATGTCGTTAATGGTACAGATTATAAAATGTCTTCCTAGAAGGCATCTGGGCTAAGTAGGTTGATGGAAGAACTGTAAGACTGCAGAGGTCATTTACCTAGTTTACCCAGTATATTCTGTTCTTCCTGAGCTGTTGCTTAGGCAAAAAAAAGAAATGGGAAGGGATAACAGAAATCCCACAAGTTCTGATTGCTGTTTCTAAAACATGAGATAGAAGATGACTGCCCCATTTTCATACCTTCATCCTATTTTGTTCTCAGGTAAAAGGTATTAATATCTTACAAAATAAAGATGAATAAAGAATTGGGACTACTGCAAACTGGGATGAATTTGCTGCAAGATGGAAATGTCATAAGGAAAAAGAAAACTGGCAAGCTTGTTTGGTAAGTCTCAAGTTTGTTCCCTTTATTTAGAAAAGAGAAAGGAACAAAGGTCAGATATAAGGAAGGACTTGGAAAAACAAACAAACAAACAAACAAAAAACAACCAAGCACAAACAAAACAGTAAAATAGGAAGGAATAAAAGTAAACTCTGTGCAGTTGTGGCATTACCTCAAAACTGAAGTAGGTGTGAGATATTTGGTCTTGGAGCACTTTGTCAAAATGAAGCCAGGCTGTGGTTCAGTGATATAGGGAATTTGGCATTAGGCCTAGCTCCTGATACCAAGTGACAGATATTGCACCCACACTGCACAGAAGTGTTGATCTGCACTGAGCACCCTGTCAGTTTGGTGTTCTTCTAAAAATGCATCAGGTGATATCTGACTTCCCACTACCAGCAGTAAGTTGGCTGACTGCGTATCATGTGCAGAGGTTATTTTGGTAAAAAGTCCATCATGTTGCTTGCCATGACTGGGATGGGTAAATTTTTTTACAGCTGGTATCTGTGGTGTGCAGACCCAGTACAAATGATGGGAGAATCATAGCTTTTAAGCGCTCAGCAGCATTACAGTCTGACATGTGTCTGTGTAATCTGCTGTAGATGTGTAAATCAACGTTTTTAATTATCATGGAAAAATTAAAAACAAACAAACAAACAAAAACAAACAAACAACAACAACAACAAACCCTTCCAGTTAGTTTTTTGACAACAAAAGTGTACATTCAAAGAAAAAAATTCTGAGAAGGCATTTTGTGATATGCAAAATAATAACAATAATAAAATCATTAGGCAAGCTACCAGCTGTGAGCTGTTTCAAGTATCAATTCAACATGTCAATTACATTAATATTTACACTGAGTAACAATTTTGCCAGCAAAGGCAGTTAGAGCAGTCTTTTTTGTGGAAGATTTAAAAAAAAAAAAAAAAAGGATAATATGTGCTTTGAAATATCGAATTATGTAATGAGAATAGCAGTTTGGTTGAATACTGTTTTTAAGCAACTGTGTATTAGGTAAGAAGTCTCTAAACATATTTTTGGTGGATGAATAATTTATTACGATAAGCTTTATTCAGGGTATGAATTAACTAGTTTGGGAGAAGGTAAAATAAGCCTGGATTCTCAACTGCTTCCTGTTTTGTATAGCTCTGTTGCTCAAAAACTAACCAAACAACAACAGAAAAAACAAATCTAAGATAATAAGCCTGTGCATGCTGCTGAGACCAGTAACATTCAGCAGTGGTTGCAGATGTATTATCCAAATATTACCACTCCATGAAATGCATGTAATCTACTACTTCAGGTGAGAGTGAGGACTCTGACCTCATATCATTTTGTACTTTGTATTTACCATGACAGATTTTTGCACTTTTGTGCTTGCCTGTAAGGAATTTGTCAAACTGGAAGAAAATAAAGGCTTAAAGTGAGAGTTGCTGGCAGAACCCACCCATTGCACAGTCCCAGAACGTACTCATGGGTTCAGTGGCTAGCTGACCACCATCACAGCTAAATTTAGGACTCAAAGTTTTATCAGTGTGTCAAATAGATCTATAGTTTGGTTATAGTTGCATCAGAGACTACTATTGCTTCAGGAATTTGCTTCCCTAGAAATGTGCATGTTCTCTGTGAGGCTTCTTGTTAGGTGTGGGGATATTCTTCTCAGCGTTCTGCCAAGCAGTACTAACAGTGTCTTTGTGTTGCAATGGCCAGTCACAGTAAGTATTAAGCTTAAGTGCTATTGCAGTAGTAGTCAGTAGTAGTCCTCTGCTATCTCATCTTATCCTGTTTCATTCCCTGTGTATTGAACAGATGGCCTTGAGTTTTATGTAGGTGATTAATTAAACTGCACATAACAGGAGTATTTTGTGCGTGCATAAATTCCTCTTAACAAGATTTTAAATTCTTGTTGCAACCAATCTGCTCTAGAGGAGGGACAGTATTTTTATCTTTTCTACTTTTCTTTTTAATACATGCAATATATGTCTTTAAATAAATGTGCCGATATCTTGTGCCAGTTGTTGGAAAAGGCTTAGGCTTTGAATCTGCTGGCTAGCAAAACTTAATAAGGTTATCAGTAACCTGAAAATGTTAAATTATGCTGCTGAAAAACCTCAGTGGATGCTCTGTAACAAACATCAATGTATATGGGAGACAGCAGACATTGCTTTGTCTGACAAGGTCTGTTTAGGGCACAGAAACTTGAGTTCAACAACTGCTCTCAGAACTACCTGCTACGTGTTAAAGGGAGCTAAAGTCCGGAAAACAATCCCAACTCAGAAATGGCAGTGGGTATACACATTTATACGGCACTTACTGCATGTCCCTCCCTTGTTTCTCACACAAGGCAAGAGGCATTTCTGCAGGCTTGCTCAAGCTGCAGTGACCACTGACCACATGTGCTTGTGGGTTTTAATTCAAGAGAGAAAATTGCAATGCTTTGGCATGCATTTTTTTGTTTCTGTCCATCATTATATTTTTTCACGGGATTATTAGCAAGAACTGGATGTATATTATAAAATGACTGAAGGTACTAAAATAAACAGTTACTCCTTCAGTCTTTTTTAACTATGTAGGAAAGAGAGCAAAAAGGAAGCTTAGGAAAGGAAGGTTAATACAAAAAGGGAATTGATTTTTCTCTCTGACATGTAGTTAAGGATAACCACATATCTTGAAAAATCTACTGTATTCTCTGGCTTTACTGTACATCTGTTAATAGGCAATCTGTGATACCTAACTGCAAACACACACATAACTGAGAAGAACAAAATTCTGTGAGATTAATGCATTGGCTGATATCTTTGCAGCTTTTTCTTAGAAGTTTTAAATTCCTCAGGCAGTCTTCATGCATCCTGTTTCCTTTACCACTGATAAAATTTAGAAGAAAACAGATTTTTTTTTCAGAAGGCAAAAATATTTGAATGCTCTGTTTTCTGATGCATATGCGTGTGAGGCTCTTTCTTCATGTTCCAGATATGTTCTGGGGATATTATTATACACAGGGTTGGCAGCAGAAATAGGGCTTGTTGGGGTGTGGGAGGGAATGAGCCAACACTACACATTGAAAATGTATTTTGATTGGACACGTAGAGACCTTCATAAAAACTTAAACTCTGTGTCATTTTAATAACACATTATCAAGCTAAGTGAGCAGTCTTGTTTCTCATCCTGCCCCTCATAGGTTTGCTGAAGAAACATTCTTGCTTTTTCCTTTTCTCTCTCTGTGTCTCATTGCTATTGCCCACTCTGCTGGGGACGCGTATTCCTCGCAGCAGGTGACCTGTCATGCTGAGCAGCGTCTAGCTATGCAAGTATCTCATATCAAAGTGATCTCCTGACCTCTTGATTCCTTTGGCTGAAACTTGAAATAGGGATCAGAGCTGAGCCCGCTGATTAGTTCCTAATCATGTGAGAAACCCCACTGAACTGAATTGCTGCTGCTCACTGTGACCCTGTGTATCATCACTTACGTTTCCTAAATTAAAAGGCTTATCTTGATATGTCTCAGTATGTAACACAGCACTTTAAAACAGCTGCAAACACTACTTTCTGTTCAAAGGGGAAAAATAATACATGCAGTTGCTTTTTTTCTTCTGCTTATTAGCCCTTACTTTTGATGGCTTTTACTGTTGTTTCTGTATAATGGCAAATTATGCCAATTTCCACTGGAACAGTAGCACTTCAGGTCTACTGTATCTTGTCACAAGAGGTGGCGTACTTGAGACAAATTGTGCACAGTGTCAGACGTCAGTGAAGCAGCAGTGAAGTAGTTAATGCCTCTTAACTTCGATTACAGGGCAGCTGGCCCAAATCAACTCCGAGCATTTGTAGTACAGAAATTGCTACAGCTCAAATCAGCCAGGCTTCCGAGGAAAGGATAAGGGTGGCCTTTATGCGAGATGGGTAGGTTAAGATGACCCACTTTAGCTGGATGCCTGATTTAAGTGGAACACTCCTGTTTAATACAAGCCTTCTTTTATCTTAATGGCATTGGCAGAGCAACCCATTTGTCTCAATTTCCTTCAACCAACAGTTCTTAAGCCAAACCTTGAAAGCAGCAAATTCTACTGTACCACAGCAAAATCATATACCTTCGGCTTATTCTGGTTTGCACGCAAGGTGACTGATTTTCTGTCTTGTCTCTTCCTGATACTAGAGTAGAAGTACATTAGAAGCATTGGTATTTCACACCTGAAAAGCAGGAAAATGGCTTTCTCTCTTGCTTTTAGATACAATGGCACATTGTGGTATGAATAACTAAAATGTAACGTGATTTGAGAATTCCAGCTCCTATCAACAAGATTCCCAATAGACATAGTACTTTTAATTCTATTAATAGAGTACTTTTCACTGGTTGGGCATATAAAATCCAGTGAGCACATAACACTCTTTATTTTGAGGAAATTTGAGCTGAATAATCAACATGCTTACAACAACTGTCAGATAAGGTGATCAACATAATACTTGCTGGTGTTTGTTTCCTTAGTAATAAGTATTCTCTTGATAGCTGAAATAAAACTTAAGTAATATTATACAGTGAAATGTTTTACTTGCAATGAGATTTTGGATTATATCGATTAGGGTGTTGTTTTGAGCCTGCAGAAATTTTCTGATAAAAGTCTCCCTTTCAGCATTTTGCTACCGATACAGATGCCAGAGAGCATTATAATTCATTAAATACTTCAAGCAAATTCTAGAAAAATTAATCAAGTACTTGTCTTGATATCGTATTTTTATGTAGCCATATCTAGAACTCAAATATATACATATGTATATAGAGAGCTAAGCAGTATATATACATTGGAGAAGAACTTACTGTTCCTTGTTGGGGGGCATCTGGGAGGGGGGCAAGAGAAGAGAGATGGTGCAGGATTCTTTCTGGATCTCAATAAGAAAAAAACAACAAAAATAGTTTTAAAATAGCTGTCTTAATAAGACAGAATGAGAGTCAATCTTACTTCCCTTCAGATTTCAGAAACCCTGCATTTGCACAACATTGGATGAACCCTTGCTGGATCTCTCCCAAGGGGGCATGCTGTGCAAACTCCGTCCATGGAGAGAAGTTCCTCCCTTATGCTCATTCAAGCTATTAAATAATTTTCTTACAAGAAACCAACTCTGTTGCTAAAGGATGTTCACATGAGAATGTCTTGCTGCACTGTTTGATAAAGGCAAGGCCTTGTACATGGCAGGAGCTGCCTGCAGGGTCCTCAGTTGCAAGGAGCTGGCTGAGGTTATTCTGCTACCGAGGGATTTGTACAGCACAGGCCTGCATGTACTCAGATTAAATGTATTGTGGAGCACAAACGCCCTAATTTGCAGTGCTTTCTCAGTCAGAATCAATGCTCTGTGGTACACATAGAGTTCACCATTCCCAAATACATTATAAATTACAGATTATAGTAATAACATACTGGTTTCTCAACTCCAAGTAAGAGGCACGGTATGGCAGGTGTGGCCAGTTCAAGATCAATGACTCCTCAAAAGCAGTGCCTTCTTCAAGGCTCCCAATGCACTTACTCTGCCATGGCACAGGTGAGATTTGCAGTATCAAATTTATATTTGGTTATAGCAGGTGGAACAGCCACGGATCTTTGCACAGGACAGTGGATTGTTTCACGATTCTGAAAGTTTGTTGTCTTGTACACACTTCTGTCTGTCAATGAAAGTACACATTTCCATAAATACTGGCATGATGGGATTCTGCTTCTGAAGAAGATGCCTTTGAGAATCAAAGAATCTTTCCTGAAAGTGAGGGAAAGCAGGAGTGTATATACAGAATATACAGCAGAATATACAGCTCTGTATACAATTTCCTACCTTTTCTGATGAAGGCTTCTCTGAAATCAGACTCTTTTTCCTGGTGGAATTAGATTGGAACCAAAGCAACATGCTTAATATTGTCACTATTCTCCTCTCCCAGTCTTCAAAAGAAACAGAAATCTAAACAACTTACAATCCTCTGTAAAGGTTTCAGAATTTCTGTAGAATAACTTAAAATTCAGAAACTGTGGCTGAGCTATACGGTATTTTCCAACCTGCAAACATTGGGCGCCGTCTTAGGTATATGTCTCAACAGACTGAATTTCGAGCAATTACTACCTCTCTGCAAATAAAATTTGCCCCCGGGGGAGCAGGTGGATGTGGCCTGGAGGAGGCTGTGGCCCGTGGAGAGCCCCCGCAGGAGCAGGCCCCGGGCCGGAGCTGCAGCCCGTGGAGAGGAGCCCACGCAGGAGCAGGGGGTCTGGGGGGAAGCTGCCGCCCATGGGGGACCCGTGCTGGAGCAGTTTGCTCCTGGGGGATGGACCCTGTGGTACGGAGCCATGTGGGAGCAGTTCTGGAAGAGCTGCTGCCTGTGGGCAGCCCCCGCAGGCTCAGTTCGGGAAGGATGGCATCCCGTGGGAGGGACCCCACGGGGAGCAGGGGCAGGGAGTGACCGTGAAGGAGCAGCGGAGATGAAGTGTCAGGGACTGTCCGCAGCCTACATTCCCCTGTGCTACTCATGGGGAGAACATAAAAGAGGATGCTTGGGGGGGGGGGGGGGGGGGAGGTGTTTGTAGCTTGCTTGCAGTTTCTTACTGTTCTAGTCTGCTAGTGATAGGCAATAAATTATTTTAATCTCCCTACACTTAGTCTGTTTTGCCCATGATGATAATTGGTGGGTGATCTCCCTGTCCTTATCTCAACCCTTGAGCCCTTTTTATCATATTTTCTTCCCCTCCTCCTTTGAGGAGGGGGAGTGAAAAAGAAGTTGTGGTGGAGTTTATCTGCCCATCAGAGTGGGCAGAGCAACCACAATGGTTGCATGGTTGTTGTGATTCGTCCAATTAGACACAGAATGCTGAAGTATCAAGAAACACTGAAATATGTTCCTTTACGTATATTCCAGCCTCTGCTGATGCTCTTTGGCTAGGATCACCAGGATCCATAGAACCTTTGAATTGCTGGTTCAGTGCAGCTGTTCAGAGGTATGAAAAATTCCTAGGACAAATTAGGTTCTGGATATATCTGGGCTCAAGTCCATTGCAGATTTTTGCCAGAGCTTGCTGCTATTCTTTACATTGATCTAATTATAAAGCTTTGATTATCATACTGATTTAGTGAAGCTATGCCTGTTTCTCCCAGAACATATTTTGGTTCAGTGATTTCAGATGGAGACAACTGAAGAGAGATCTCACAGGCTTGGCCAGAAGGTGATTCCCCTTTGATGTTGCCACAACAATGCCAGTCTGATTATGCTATGCATGAATACATAAACTGCACAGAAAATGAACTGAGTCAAGCCGAAGTCTTGTAAACTTTACTAGATGAGGAAGTCTGACACAGCTTTTTGCCAGCAGCTGGCAAAAACATCTTTAGAGCAAAGATCAGCTCAGATATCAACTGGATTCTAAAAATGTGTCTGCATATAACCAGAATAAATGAAATAAATATTTTAGGTCAGTCTTGTCTGTTTTTTCATGGAAAGGGTGGCTTTGTCTTGTGTTGCTTTTTTCCATAGTATTATTAAGTAGTTTATCATTACTTTTTTTTTTTTTTAATATTGTTAAATTGCTAACTTTATTGAATGTTTAACAACTCATCATTTGGGCTAAAATACTGTAATACTGATGGGCACCCAGTGCTGATATTAAAACACAAAACATAGATTGCCGCCCTTAAATAGGACACCATTTATTATCATTCTACAAACAAAACAATTCCAGGTAAATTAATTTTGGTCATGTAATAAGGGAAAAGTGGAGGTGAGGGAAGGACAGACAGTCTGCTGTACAAGCTAAGTTGACTGGCACTGATGTATTCAGAGAAGTTGATGTTTTATCAACCGATTATTGTAAACGATGTTTCCAATTTTTGACCAACTATCTTGCCTACGTGTCCTGTGTTTTGCAGCTATAAACAGCAGAAGTATGTGTTAGACTTCTGGCCATTCCACATGGAACAGCAGTACCCCACACTGGATTGACTCTTAGACAGTGTTGATACATAAGAAGGTCCAACGCTTAGTTTATCATAGCTGAGGAGTTACAAATTAATACAAGCTTCTGATGCTCATTTTGGCCTCCTGTAAAGAAAAATTCTTAACAACTTCTCTTAGAAGAACTCTCTGTGTATTCTTGAGTTCAGCTTAAAGGTTAAAGAAGCTTTTCTGGAGTTATTGTCATCCGCTGAATGCAGATCTCTTCTTTCTCCCTCCATCTCCCCACATAGAAGTACTACTGGGAAGATTATATGTATACTAAACTTGCCCACCCCATTCCCTAAGGGAATATCTGTATAAACAGGTAAGGAGCTCCAATGTAGATACAATAATCTCCATTCAAATTAGGGAAAAAGAAAACTCTTCAAACTTGAAATCTTATTCCCAAATCTAACCTGGATAGGGAGAAGGAAAATATACTAGTAGTTCAGTAAGGAATGCTATTCTGTGATAAATATTAAATTTATAAACATAACAAGCAAATTTTCTGTGTTTAGCATTAAAGAATATCACATAATTTTATAACTTTTATAACTTTCCCAAGAAATTGATGATTTTTTTAATTGAATTATTTGCACAGTGTTTGCAAAGCTGTTTTTGTGAGATGTAGAGTGCCATGATTATCATTGTTTTTTTTCCCTATACTCAAAGATGGATAAAAATGAAAGTAGTCCTGAAACACATATTTATCTTCAATCCAGTATAAAATCGCTAGCAGGTTTAATGACTCAGGAAGACTGAGTGAAGGAACTGACCCTATGCTGTAGTAGGTGTGTTGTTCCAAACCTTCATTTGAAGTGATTATTGACACCTGAGTGTCCTTAAAAGAGAACCCCTTGTGCTCACCTCTACAATTTGATCAGGATTTGAGTTATTTTTTCCCTTTTCTTTCTAGGCCAGATATAATTTAGATATATATTTTCATATATATACTGTGAAAATGGAAATGCATGTTTTAAGATTTCAGTGAAGATACTTAGAATTTATTTGCAGTATAAATTTCTCTGAGAGTCTGGAGGAAATTAAGAATCCCCTGTGACTTTTAAGGTGCAAGAAGTATTTGGAGTTGAGGATTTCTGTTTTCTTTTGCTGCTGGCAAGCCTTTTTCATG
This sequence comes from Anser anser, assembly GCF_964211835.1. Classification (NCBI taxonomy): domain Eukaryota; kingdom Metazoa; phylum Chordata; class Aves; order Anseriformes; family Anatidae; genus Anser; species Anser anser. The sequence continues at coordinate 89,325,807 of NC_139720.1, forward strand.
TTTTCCAAATCCAGTTTGGCTGTTATCCAAGACCCAGTGTTTTTCATCACAGGGAGTCTTTCCGTTACCTTCTACAAGTGTTGATAAAGCTTTTTTTAGACTTGGGAATTAACTGTGCCTCCTTCTGAGTTATGTTACCTGTGTGATAATCCATAGCTATGGAAGTTCATAGCTATGGAAGCTTTAGAAAGTTGTCACTACATGAATGAACTTACTTGAAATTCCTGAAGAAATTCCTGGAAGAAAACAATATGCTATCTTTGTGCCATCTATTACATGTTACAGTGAACATTTAGGTAAAATTTTATTTCAAATATCAGATATTTTGTAGCCACAATGAACTGAATGAAGTCTTTATGACTACCAGCAGAGACCAAGCTCCATTATTGTGTAATCTGTAAAGGAAGGAACTCTATCAGGGATATAATTACCTGTCATCTTTAATTAAACAGCAGTACTGTGCAGAAGCACAATCTCTAAAAGAAAAAAAAAAAAAAACTACAGAGAACCAGTACAGCTCATGCTAGTGTTCTGATAGCTTTGCTTGAAACCGTTTTCCAATCTCAGTAACGTACTGCAAGAGAAAAGTAGTTATTCTGGGGAAGTTGGAAAGTTGTATAGTTTTTCTTGAATATATTAGGCTATGAATATTATCTATACAGTGGTACTGCATAGCAGAGTTAATGAAGCTATTAGCATGATCTGTCATGCCAGAGAAGATCCTGAAAATAATTAGAAAGTGACTGTGAATATTTAGATAGGGCACATATTATATATGTCACGTTCTCTTGTAGAGGATACAAGTTTGCATTGGAAAAATATTAAATGACCTCCAGCAACTCCTACCCTTAAGTCAAGAATGTAGACTTCGTGAAGTCTGTTATGCTCATGGTGTCATACTGTTTTAGTAAAAGGCATGAGCTTCTGTGATACACTCCTTATAAGATGTGTACAGTATTCATCCAAAACTATACATATATATATATATATATTTTTCATTGTCATAAGAGAGATGCAAGCATTTTTTTTCCAAACAGATTTGGCAGGCACACGTTCATAGACTTCTACTTTTTTTTAATCACATATGTAAACTAAGTACTGTAAAAAAAAAAAACACAAAAAACCAGAAAAGACAAATTTTAGATGGATAGTATGTGCAACAGCTAATGGAAATGTGTAGGTTAAACTGAAAAATGAAAAAAATAATAAGGGAAATTAAGGTTGATGCAGGATCAACAAATTTTAATAATAACTGTTTAGAATGTTGGTTCCATTAACAATGATAAATTGCAAGTGTTCTTTTCATTATCTGCCAGTTCGGATCACCTTACCTCGAAATGATGGGAAGAAAAAGCAAATTGGTGAATATCATTACATCTTTTCATTGTTTTACTTCTAACCGCAGACAGAAATTGTAGTTAACTTGCTCCACACACTTCAGGATTATTTACTTAAAGTTGCTTAGGGATACATGAAGATTTTAAAAATCTATTTAAGGGGTACTTGGGAGTGAAGAATTAATTAGACCATTTCCTGTTTAGATGGTAGACATTAAAAGACAGTGTAGGATTACACTTTTACGTATAGTGAAACAGAGCTTAAATTCACTGGAAGAAATGCTAACCTTCCAGAATTAAATGAAATGCAAACCACAGTAAAATTCAAATTCTTGAGGACTGTGAAACTCAGAGCTATGGGGTCAATATTTTCTTTAATTTTAAATGATTTTAAGATAATTCATTATTTTGATTGTAAAACAGTGTATAAAAAAAAAAATCTTACAGCAGGCATACCTTTATCAAAACGTAATACTCAGAGGATTATGATATCCATACAGGAGAATTTCCTAATGGTGTGGTCAGATGATCCCTTTGATTGCATTAACATGTGCTTTTTAGTAACCTTTGCTTTGGCTAAGTTACTGTAAATGATCTCTGACCTCCTGCAGTGCAAAGAAGAGGTTTGCTTAAAAACAATGACAAAGGAGGCCCCCTACAGCTGGCCAAACCCTGTTAAAGTCATTCTGAAGATTATTACCATGGTCGTAGGCAAGTGTCTGCTCCATACATGTCGGTCTCAATAATGTCTGTCTCTCTCTCTGCTTTGTAGTAGTAGTGTACAAGTTATGCAGAAGGTAACAGAGGAAAAAATGGGGTGTTTTTGCACCAGTATTACTGAGATAATGCTGGTTCAAATTCTGCTTCCAACTCTGTTGTAGTACAGGTATTTCTTCTACCTTTTAACATATCTCAGTGTTAGGTTTCTTCTGTAAAATAGGTGTAAAAATACTGCCCTAGAGCACAGAAGGACCATCAGCCCATCAGTTCTTAAAAGATGGATTTGTTTTTGATTTGGAGTAAGGGGGTAAAAAGCCCTAGAAGAGTGCATGAATACTAAATAGCAACTATAAACACAGAAATACCGATATGGTAACGTACAAATCTTTTATATTCCTCTTGATGTTCCAAGGATGGTTTATTCAAGGCAGACAGATAATTCCTGATCAATGGATAAGTTATAGCATAAACATGTGCCACTAAACAAAATTAATTAAAAAGAAGCAAAGGTCATTCTCCATAGCATCCCTATGGGTACAGTGAAGATAAATACAGGAAATTAAATTTGTGAGGTGGGGTTCGTATATTAGTTATTATAGCTGCATTTTTTTAATTTTTTTTTTATGAATGGAAAAGAACACCTCTGTAGGCCAGTAAATAAGAATTGCCTGTACTAATAATGGACTTTAGGCTTAGTAGTGAATTTGCAGGCCCTCCAAACTGGAGTTTGTCAACCTTATTTTGCCTGAATTCGTCTTTTATTGCCTTGGAGCTTTGTTATAGCTTGCTTAGGTGTAATAGTAATTTTCCTAAAAATCAGTTGGCTATGCCTAGTTTGCTTTTCACAGAATTACAGACTCATGGAGGTTGGAAGGAGCTCTGGAGATCATCTGGTCCAACCCTCTGCTCAAACAGGGTCAGCTAGGGTAGGTTAGCCAGGATCATGTCCAGTCAAGTTCTGGATATCTCCAAGGATGGAGACTCCTCAACCTGTCTGGGAAGCCTGTGGCAGTGTTGGGGGGAAAACAAACAAACAAACAAAAAGTTGTATGCTTAAATGGAATTTCCTATATTTTGTTTTTCTTTCCACTTTCTCTTGTCCATTCACTGGATACCTCTGAGAAGAGTTTGGCTCTGACTTATTTACTCCTCTTAGTAGAAATTCATAGTCATTGTTAAGGTTCTCCCTGAGCTTTTCTTCTCTAGGCTGGACAGTCACAGCTCTCCCAGCTTCTCCTCATATGACAGATGCTCCAGTCTCCTTATCATCTTTATGAGCCTTGTCTCACTCCAGTGTGTCCATGTGTCTCCTGTAATGGGTCACTGAGCGCTAGACCTGGCACAGCACTCTAGATACGATCTCACCAGAGCTGAGCAGAGGGGAAGGACCTCCTCCCTCGGTGCTAGCAGCGCTCTTCCTGGTGCAGCCCAGGAGGCTGTCAGCTGCCTTTGCTGCGAGGATGTATGGCTGGCTCGTGGTCAGCTTGGTGTCCACCAGCACCACCAGGTCCTCATCTGCAGAGCTGCTTTCTAGCTGGTCAGCCCACTGTGTGTACTGGTCCCTGAGGTTTTTCTTCCCAAGGTGCAGGACTTCACATTTTCTTTTGCCTTGTGGTATAACCTTGATTTTAACACAGGCAGTAGCAAGAAGTAGTTATTCTGTCTAGACTGAAATGTTTGTGGTTTTATCATAGTGATGTAGTGTGGAGAAATACATTCCTGGTCATTTAGCCAAGTCCTTAAATGTGGGGATATAGAATACAGTGTAGAGGAGTACAGACATGAGATGGCAGGAAAAAGGGTAACAGGCTGGCACTGAAGATACTAATGGTCAGTTAAAGATACACAGACCTGGAACTGAGTACAGACAGTTTTAGGACAGTACAGAAAAGAAAGAGCAGCATCCTACATATGTAAAGCATGCCTTATCAAACATTTGGATGCAATGTCTGCTTGCAGGCCTGTGACGAAGGAGGAAAAAAATGTGTAAATAAATAATCAGAAATTTCCCCAAGCAGATTCTAGAGGGAGGAGGAAGAAGAAATTGTGGACATCATACTCCTCCCAGAAAGTGGGACTGAGGATGCTGAGGAGTCACGGTACACCTCCCACCCCACACGTTAAAGCAATTGATTTTAGGATCCAGAGAAGGCAGTGAAGGTCTGAAGAAAATAGTTATAGATACTAGGCATGTGCATACAACAATTTTAACTCTATTCTTAAGACTTTTTCTGTAATAGTATTCTTTTTTTTTCCCTGTTTTTGTAATAATTAGATGTGAATTAATGCTACCAGATTGAACTATTAACATTTCAGGCATAAAAATGGTAAATACTTGACTTTATATGTAAGGTGTGCTTTTAGCCCATAGCTAGATTTTGACTGTATCACCTCTCTATGATCCTTCTTTATATTTAAAAGTCTCAGTTGGCCCAAACCACTGTTCAGAGAAATAAAATAAAAGCCTGAAGGATGGCTCAGGCCAAGATCCCCTTTCATCTCTACCTGAAAAAGTGTGGTTACATAGTAGTGCTTTCATGTGCCTCCCTGTAACCCTAACTTAATATTCTCTCAGTTGCAGAAGCATGCTCTATGTAATTAGTGTCTGTGAGGAGAAAGTTGCATGTTCTCTGAAGAAATTATCTCTGCTACTCTGTCTGTACAATTAATTCTGTATTGACATGTAGGAATTCAAATCCTTAGCTCTTTCTCTGCTGATTCAGGTTTGAAGGGAATTAGTATGTGTTTATACAAAGTTTGTAAACTCAATCCCGGAGCAAAACTGCCTTATTATGACTTTACATCTTTTTCTTTTTTTTTTTTTTCTCCCCACCTCTGGCAGAGGAAGTGAGTCATAGGTGGTTCCTTAGCAAGGAACACTGTGTTAGATGAGAAATCAGACAAGAAGTCACTTAATATACTGCATTCATTTATTCATTCAAGACAATAAATGTTGTCCAAATGTCACCACTTGCTTAACCACCATCAGGACCTAGGAAACTTAGCCACTTACTTACAAACAGTATCGTGTTTAATGCAGGTGCTGTCACTGTTACTTAATACCAAAATAATTACTGCAGTAACTGCCACACGTGCAAGTAGAAGTACAGATTAGTGAAAAGAACAAGCTTTATTTAACCTCAACAACCTTTAACTTTGTCACTGAAAATAATCACAGAAATTATCTTTGCAGCAATAGATAGTGGGTGATAGAAGAAGTGGATGGTGTTAGCTCATACGTTTTGAGAAAGCTCTGCATCATTTTTGGCCTAAATAAAGCCTTCATTCGCAACTGAGTTGATGTGCTTACTGTTTCCATTAGAGTATGGTCTCTCCAGAATTATGTCATTGGCAGAATAAATTAACCATTTTTTTGCTTTCACAAAAATGCAAAAATGTAGCTTGATTAGATTTACATTTAAGAAAGGAGGGCTGTCTATGTCACAAGCTTTTCAGTGCACTTCAGATGAAGGGCTTTGAAGGGCTTTATTTAATATATACTCCTTATCAAATAATACTCTATCTGTGTATCTTATAAAACACTTTAAAAAAATGTAAAAAAAAAAAAAAAAAAAGTGAACTAAAAAAAGAAGCTAATTAAAGATGAAGGCTAATAATGCAAAAGAGTAAATGTGGAGTTTAAAGTTACACTGATCCTTTGTATTTAAGGTAAAATTGGTGAGGGTGACAGGCTTTTTTTTTTTTTTTTTTTTTTACACGGTGTAATTTCTACTACATTTTTCCTTTTCCCTCTGTTGAATTCTGATCTCAGTTAAATTCTGTTTCTGAGACATCCAGAATAAGCTTGTCCTTGTTTTGTATGCAAGAGATGATTAAGATAGACTTTCTGATTGAACAACAGATATCACAGCAGGTTTGGAAATATCATCCTGCACTGCATAACTGATTAAAATAAAAATATCTAATGTCAGCCTTGTACTCATACCCCGTCAAGTCTTTTCCCCAATGTTCTTCTTACTACTGAATATTTCACTGCAGTCTGCTTTTTCAGAAACAAAAGCACGCAAGTGAGGTCCCTGAAGAAAACACTGTTTGAACTAAAAAAATCCTTAATGCTACCTACATCCATATGAATGGAGAAAATGGTGTTGGCTTTAACTTCTAAGGATATGAAAGTATACGGAAATTTGCAGGTAGAATCTAGAATACTTATGTGTTTGAAAACATGTGAGAAACAAATATACATTACTTCCAATATTCATCACAGTAGAATGAATTATGATGGAGAAAGTGGGTAGGGGAATGAAAATTAAAATCAGTCCACTCAAACTGAGCAGTAAACATACGCTACATGGTGGAGATAATAAAGAATATGATTCCTCTATTGTCTATAAAAAATGGAAAATAAAAAAGAAAACTATTTCAGTATACTAAAAAGGTTAAAGACTTGTTTTTTTTAGGGGTAAGACATGGTAAACACAGCAATTGAATTACATCAGAGGATATCCATTCCATGCAGTGAAATATATTATGCAAAGGCTTTTGACCTTTAAGAAAATATGTTGATGATTTTCCTCTGCATACAGAAAAATGTCAGCATAGGTGTAAATAAATGTCATTAACTTTGTTTTTACATTCAGAATATATCCACAAGGACCAAGATGTGCTGGTATTCAGACATCTGAAAAGAGAGCATTCAAACCACTGATTAATTCTCCTAGTTTTGCTCAGGCCGCCTCAGTGACGGCAGCCTCCCACATTATCAAGGAAATAGGTTCTTAACGGGCCTGTACAGTATGAGTATGCATGTTGTCTTACCACAAAAACTGCATGCACTGCATGTATTTGTGCCATGTTCTGAAGAACTGCTCTCCCAGGGACCTGAAAAAGTCCACTTTCAATTTTCTATTTCTTCAAATATATATAGAGAAGAAATTGAAAATGAAGAAATAACACCGTTTGCTTTAATATAGAAATTATTTTATAGGTACCTATATTCCTTACCCTTTAGAGGATGTTTTTACTGGCCAGAACCTCATTTGAATGTTTCAAGTTTCAGAGTATGCCTCTATTGTAATCAAAGCTTAATAGTCCATAAACTGACTACCTGGATATTTCCATGATCACATTTCTACTATCTAGTTGCTATTGCTGACTGAAGAAGGGAAATCTAGTGTTCTTAAGATGCCAGGGAGAGAAGGTGATTGTAGGTTTTAAGAGACCTGAGCTGCTGTCTGTCCTGTTGTTCCACATATGTCTCTCTCAGTCCAAGCAGGACAAACCAAAAATACCTTGTTTCAAGAATCCTCCAAAGCCCCTGTATATTTTCACCATTTTTAATTTGGAATATAGGATTAATTTCATTATTCAGTAATACGCTGCAATCAAGTAGCATAAGGATTGTCTCCCACCCAAAACAAAGTTAACATTGGTATTCAACTTTTGAACATTTTAAAAATCTATTTTGTTTCTTAGTTTTTCAGGAGTGTTTCTGAGAGTAAATGGTATTGCTTTAGTAATAACAATGGGCAGAAATACAGGCCTGCATGCAGCTTTGGTTTCATCAGTATTTTCATGCAATTTAATGATGATTGATTGCATAAATTTTGGGGAATTGCAGGCAGTCAGCATAGTTAAAAATTAGGTCATTTGTATAGATGTAGGAACCAAATTTAAGCATCCAAGCTGGAGAAAAATTCATGAGTCTGCTTAATTACAACTTACATACTAGCCTGTCCTGGAAAGCTTGAGGTTCAAATGGTGATCCTGTAGATGCCTACCTCTTGTTCGGATCTCTTGATTTCAGCAGCAGTATAGACACCAGTAAGCAAAGCTGTAAGTGTCTGCAGGACTGAATCCATAATTGAAATCTCCTAAAGTACATCAGATCATACTGGGGCTCATAATTCTGCTCCTTCCTGATACACGTCGGTAACTTACAACATGCTGTCATCCTACATCATTACATTATGAAACTGTTTAAATACTCCATGAGTTTATTGGTAGAACTACATTGCGAATTTTTCTTTAATAGATCATTAACACATTTTGTGCTGTACTATTTAGAGATTAATAAGTGACTCGATGGAATATTTTATAATAGCTACTTTGCAGCCATTTATAAATTGTTATGTCAATCAGTATATGATTCAATACAGATTTGTTTTTTAAATGTGTTATGAAAAAATATTTTTATAACCCAGCCTAATTTTTAGATGTTAATAACCAAACCATTCACTCTATACCAAGAGTGCTTTCTGCTGTGAGTATGATAGCTCTGGAAGTAATGCATTTTACCTTTGCTCTCTATTTACATCATGTAGCTTATGCCATTTTCGAGGAGACAAAAGCAATAGAAATATGCTGTCTAGGAAAATTTTGGGGCTCTAAAGGAGTCATAAAATCACTAGGCAGTGTGATGTGGTGATAACAGTAGTGTGATGTTGGTTGGAGGACAAGGAGATGAAAACGGAAATAATGGGAAGTTGATTAGATCCTGCAGGATAGTGCCACACACATTGATACATGTGTGTATATGCATATATATTACATCTGTACACACATGCATACACATATGCAGCTATGGGTGAAAGTTACCAATTTGTGTGCAGAGACACTCAAAAATGCATCAGTGATTTCTGATCTTTCTGAAACTACTCCACATTTTAACTAATATAGCTATTCTTAATTCTAAAGCATACAGTGGTTAGTATGACTTTTAAAGAGGTTCAGTCATGTATCACTTTCTTTTTCTAGATGGGGCATAGGACTTTGGCCAGGCCTTACCTATTGTACGTCATTTGGTGGTCATGAAATCAATTAATTTATGTTGGCTTAAAACACAGATTAAAAATATTGCTAATGGACATAGTGAAATAAGTGGTACTGACACTAAGTGAATGGCAAGTTTAGGCTCTGCTAAACTGTACAGTAAAGCTGGTTTTGGAAATAACTTAGGCTGGATGTTTTTTTAGGGTTTAAAGTTGTTTATAAAAAGTCCTTAAAGGTTTTAAAGTCTGAGTTTGGTAAACATCAGAAAGTTAAGCTTAGCTGAATTCTTTGGTGTACAACCAATCTGGGAATTGCATGCTTGAAGAATACTTTAGAGAATTTGTTTTAATGAGTGTTGTGTGACTATCCATGCAGAGCAGATTGGATCAGTAAAGTTCAGTGCCATGTTCTTCAGTGTTTTCATTCAGAGAATTTTGAGTACACAGTGGAAAAATTTTAAGGTAGTAACCTTCAAGATTTATGTGAATATTATGTTTTATCCTTCCTTTCAGTCTTCTGAGCTCAAAGGTGCTGCTGCAGAACATGACAAATCAATCTGCAGGTTAGATATAATCCCAAAGTGTTCAGTGGTGCTGAACTTCCACATAGGAGTGCTGGCGAGGAACATGTTCTGCCGTTCTCTGCCTGGTTACAGAACTGTGCTGTATTCATACAGGAGAGATACTGGCTTTGATAGCTTATATTTTTGAGCAGGTTAAGGTTGTTTGTTTGTTTGTTTCTTTGTTTTTGATGAGATACTTTTCTGTTGAAGAAAAGCTAGTTCATCAAAATCAACACCTTTCTCAAGAAAAGGTCAGCTTTAACAAATGTTCCGCCTTTAGGAAAAAATATCAAAAAGTATAGAAGCTGCAATTTTCTCACTCTAGCAGACTTAGAAATAAAATATCTGTTCAGAATCTTATTGTGAAGTTCAAGGTAATATGTAGTAAAATACAAACATTTTAGAATTAGCTGAGCATTTTCCTAATAGAAACAGAATTATGTTTTATTCTTAGTTCTCAAAAGTGTCTCCTTTTTACTGTTCTCTATTGTGCAGACTTTCTTTTTTACATTTCCCACATACCTTTGTAATTTTCCAGTTATATTCCATTGGAAACATCCAAGTTTGGTTAAATATCAGCAACAGAAAACAGGATACCTACCTAGGTAAGTGGCCTATCAAGCATACTTAATTTTATCTTTGGTACAAGGTCATACACAGTAATCACTGTTCAATATTGCTTTGAGTTATTGTTCTGGAGAGCATGTTTAACATCTGTGATGGCTTTATGTTCTTTTCCTGTCCTATAAGATCTACAACAGAGGAAGAGATTTTTGATCTCTTAGGAATAGCTCTGGTTTTTAAAATTTATTTCAAAGTATTTGATATAGAAAGCAGGGTTATTCAAAAGAATCCTGAGTGGTAAGTAGAAAATAAGGAAGCTTGTCCTTCCAGTCCAAAAAAAGCTAAACTGTCACACAGATGAGTTTAGCCATCCTGAAGGAGTTCCCTTGCACCAGAGAACAGCATGACAATTTGAATCATAATCTTGACCTTTAAGTAGCTTTTCAAATCACTTGAACTAGGAGCACAAGGATCTTTGAAGAAGAATCTTAAAGCCTGAAACTTGATTCCAAGCAGAGGTAACAGATGACAAGTTGCCTGGTAGTATCCTCTCAGTGCAGAAAGTGCAGAAAGATTTGTCTTAAGGAATGCATCATGTATGTAGACTAAGGAAGAAATGATGAAAGCACGAATAATGAAAAGTAAAAGAGGAAGCTTGTACTACATTTTGTCAAGATCACACTTCAAAAAATTATTTCACTGAAACTCGTGAATAAGAGAGGGGAAATCAGACGTACATGAGCCTCAAAGTGCTTGACAAATATCAGCTACAAGCTCAAACTACTGTTTTGAACAATTTCTCTGTTTTCATGGTCTGTTACACTTCATAATTTATGAAGAGGAACAGAAAAGGTAACAGAATAAATGATCTGGGCTTTGTTTTGAGGGATTAAACTTTTATGTGTTAAGAAAAATAACATTGGCCAAAACCAAACAAACAAACAAACAAAAACTCTAAAGGAACTGTTCAGGTATCATTCAGTGTGTAGCTGATCCAGCATTACCAATATACTTTCAATATGTCAAAATAGGAGTTCTTGTAGCTGAGGGCCAGGTGCAATTTTGTAAGAATAGGCGGAAATGAAATGAAGTTTTCTTTTAAGTTATAGACAAGATAAACGCTGTTGATGTCTTGATTTTTTTTATTTTTTTTTTTTTTATCTTACACTAGACAGGAAAAAGGACATTTAAGAAATTTTCATCTTTATTTTATTTTATTTATTTTTTTTCCCCTCAAAACTTTTCACTCTGCCACTGTAAACTTGCTTACTCTGGCATGAATTTATTATGAGAAAAGGTTTGGAAAACTGGTGCAGTGTTGTACCAGAAATACTAGATGAAACTTAAAATTTATAATCACAGATTTAGTAGACGACCTGTTCCTTTAAACACTAGCTACTGATAGGTTTGACTTAGCAAATACCACTTAATTACAAATTAAATGCATGTTCCTCCACATTAGTTGATAATTATGGTTAATATAGTAGACCCAAAAGTAATTACCTTCAACAAGAAGAGAGGTTGTAGAAGACAAAAATAATCACGTATTTACATGTAACAGGGTGCATTCTGTGTTAATCTTCTTCCACTATCTACTACTTAACTTGTAAATAAATGATCAATGATTTCCATGCAAGAAAGGACTTGCTCAGTATCTTTTCCCTATAAAAGAAGCATTATAGATTTATATGGGAATAAGTTCACTAAACAGAAAAATTAAGAAGGCAAACAATGCATATAGCCAAATTAAAATGAAGTGTGGGAAAATCATTAAAAATTAATGTGCCTTAAATTTCATTCTAAGTTATTTACCACTCATGGTAGTTTTATTGCTAATTCAGGAAAACAAACAGATGAACTAGGAAGAATAAAGGCTTTATTTTACCTATTTTACACCGTGATATAAAAGAAACAGCACTGAAACGCACTCTGTTATTGAGAGTTAGAGTCAAGACATGATACGATATCAAGGTGATATAACAAATCCTTTGAACTCATGACAGAGCAATTGTATGTGATTCACAATGTGATGCGGTGTCATGTTGACAGACTTGTTTTGTTTTTATTTGCTGTACCTTAGAATTTTATTAGCCAGTAAAAGATTGAAGGAGCAGATTTTGCAACAGAAAGCAGCTGTAAGGATGGGTTCTACAATCCCAGGTTGATACTCAAAAACAACATTTCAGTGGATAAGTCCTTCTCCTTAGAGACACAAAACAAATGAATAAAATCTTGACCCTTGGAACACATCAGTCTTTGTTCCAAACTTGGAGGGCAAGGCCATGGCCTGCCAGGTAATGCAGTGCAGCCAGGTTGCAGCAATGAGCAGAGTATAAGCCATGCCGAGATAGAATAAATATCAAAGTGGCATAACAGGAGTGGAAACTAGTGTTAGTGTCAATAATTGGAATTAAGAAGGAAGTACCAATGACATCATACATCCATTACATTGAAATAAATTGTCAGTGTTGTCATAGCATTCCTATTGCACACGTATTTCAGAAGTGGCAATAAGATGGAAAATAGCATTTACTATTGAATTATGCCTAAGGTGAAGGTCTGAAGTGGCCTGTTTACTTGTGGCCTGAGGAAGACTGGTGGAAGAAGACTTGTGGCCTGGGTAACTTCTTCAGTATTGAGGAGAATTCTATGGTCACTTCCTTCCAGGAATGAAACAGGAGCTTACAAGGCTCTCCAAGCTCTGGTTTTCACCTCTGTCCCCACTGCCTCTATAGATAATCCCCATTCTGGTCAGTCAGTCAATAATGCTTTACACCTGAAGATTAGGATCTTGGACTAGAACTGTTGCTACAGAAGAGGGGGCCCTGAAACACAGACTTTCAAAGCAGTCAACACCCTGTGCTTCCCATCAGGGCCCCTAAATGATTTTGCTCAGTGGAGACGAGATGAAAGGAACTGCCAGTTATCCTCAGACTCCTTGATTTCTTTTCTTTGTTAATTCTGGAAGTTTTTCAGATTTTAAAATTTCAGAAAGTTTTATCTCTCAAACAAGCAAGTCAGATAGATTTTCAGATTCTGGACTAAAACTAGCTAAACAGTAATCTCACTTTCTTAAATATTACTTCAAATGAAGGTGATTACTAAGGCAGAACTATTTATAAAAAATAGCCTTGTAAATTTAACCTGTCCTTTGAATAAGAAATGCTTCCTAGATACTTCTGTGATTTCCTTAGATTGCACTCTATATGTAATATCATAATTTAGATTAAAATTATTTAGACAATCAAATCAGGACAGAAGTTTACATGTACTTTGTTGATGCAGCTTGTATGTTTATAGATCTAATATGTATGTTGATGCTTCTGATGCCTGAATAGATGCCTTAAACAATTTCAATAATTAAAAAGGGTGTATCTTATGCCAACTTCCGAAGAGGTGACTGAATTTTAAGTGTTGTGTGAATACTAGCAGGAGTGCACACACTTTCAAATACTTGTTATAAAACTTAGAATCATAACCACCAGTGTCAGTCATTTTTCATTATGAGCATGTTGGCAGGTAATTTTTGATAGTGTTCATTGAACTTCAAGGTAAATACTAAATTTTGGAAACAATGCAGATATATGAGCCTGAAGGGCCATGACAAAATGACTTGTCCTGCTATACTTAGGTTTAAAATCAATACTAGTTTCAGAATATTATTTGAATACGTAAGTATCTTCTCAGAGATAATCATATTTGTGGCCATAATGTGTACATTTCCTTAATTTCTCTACATACACTCAACCTTGATACTATTTTGTTTCTTCATGATAAAGTAAGTGTATTTAGTAAGGTGCTAGGAGCCTGTTCTTTTAAAGAAAGAAGTTTTGTTTTCAGACACTAAAAAGACAGTGTTGGAAGCTGGCTCTGATTTTTAATATTTATTCCTGGCACATGACTTTTCTGCTTGGAGACACAGAAGGACCAGTACACTCAATAAATTAAATAACTTTGGTTAGTCTGTTTGAGACTGGTGATGACTTTTTGCTCTTCTGCCTCAAGGGGTATTACTTTTATTTCCTCAGAGAATTCATCTACTGGACAATGGATGCTAAAAACACAGTTGACAAGAAAACAGTAGTGCCCCTGGTGCTGCCCTGTTCTGTTCACTAGCTCCCCACGTAACATTTAATCTAAAGCAGGCTTTGCATATAAAGTTTACAATACAAGAGAATATGAAAACTTGTTTTTGTGTGAATATGTCTCTTCCCCTCCTCTTAGTTCCTTGGCATTGTCCACTTCTTGAGGAAAACTAATAGAGACGAAGTAGAGATTTCTGAGCCACCTGTTCCTGGAAATTGAAAGTTTCTTCCAAGAGACAAACAGAATCACTGTCACCTTTTTCATTGTTTCCCTAACCCATCAGTGCCCACTTCTTTCCTATAGATTAGAAGAAACCTCTGAAGGTCATCTGGGGTCAGAGACTCGAGGATGAATCAGATTGTTTGATTAATCAAGTTTTGAATAGTACAATTTATAAAGATTTGATAACATCTTTGGGCAATCTGTTCCAGTGTTTGAATACCCTCACAGTGATTTATTTCCCTAATAACTTATTGTACTTTCCTGTGTTGGAACTTCTATGTGTGGCCTATTGTCCTGCAATGTGAATGTCAAATGAATCCCTGTCTATTTTGAACAAAAATTATCCTGTTTCTTGGGAAAGGAAAAAAAATGGTAGTTAAATGTGATGTCTACATTATTTTTTACTGTGATAGTGACTTCAAAGTCAAAGACAGGAGTAGGGAGAAAAACACTACTGTGACCTCATTGCTACTTTTGACAGATAAATAGCTGAACTTTCTAATATTCTACAAGCCAGTAGGTGCCTTCACTTCATGTGTCAAAATACAGACTAGCTGGTGCTTCTCATCTAATTGCAGTACATTGAATCATTCAAATCATTCATATATAAATTTTTGAAAGGAAGGCTTTTGGCAAGGAATTTTCTTATCCACAGGTAATATTTACATATTTTTTGTTATTTTATTAGTTTTATTCTTCTTATACCTAATAAGGAGTAAAAATTCTCAATACTTTATCAACTGTCTCACTGAATCATTCAAACTGACCTGTATTGATTGATTTTGTAGTTGTGGCAGCATGAGAATTTTATTTGTCCATCTATCTAGTTCTGTGTCTTTTTCTCTTGCACAATTACTACGTGACCTTTGACTATGTTAGGAAATATGAGTATTCACTCTGTGTTGATGTGAATTGTTGGTATTGAAACACTGCGCTCTCAACTGTGAAAATATAATCACAGCTATCAAGCCTTTTTGAATGTTGATGGGATATACACAATGCTCGATACATACAATAAAAATAGATCATTTGTGAAATATTTCCACTTGGAATTTGCTTTCCCTAAAGCATGTAGTATGTTTGTAGAAGTTCAAGAGATTTGTCGAGTCATACCGATTCGTACAAGGAATGATAATAAACAGTCTTTTTTTTTTTCTCTTCCATATCAGAGAACAGGGAAAGTCATTAGACATGAATCTGTAATTACAGACTCAGATGCAATGCCATCATATCAGATTCCTCTGACACCTGTTTTCTTTCATTCATCAGATTAAATATATAGAAAACATACAGTACAATGGAAATTGAAAATAGTATTTGTTCCTCTTCAGTGATCTAAAGATTGCCAAGTGTCTTTTTAAAATAAAAGTGGTTTCACACTTTTATTTTATCAGGGATTTTTTAGTTTTTCTTTTACATTTCACTAACCTACCACATTTCCTCCACAATATTTTGGCTTTCTAACTCCTGAAGATTATGTTAATCTCTAGGAAAGATATTCTGCTGTCCCTGTTTGCTACTATGAATGCTATATTTTCCCATCTCTGTGTTAAATGTTTCACCTTACTCTGTCATTGTATTTCTTACTGAAGTGTATGAAGACTTTTTTTTTTTATTTTGAAGCTCAGTTGCATTTTTTTATTGAAACTGAGAAGTCGAAAACATTATGTATCAAACAACTTGCATGTGCTTTTTGATTTTGTATAACCACAGAATTGATTTTCAGCCACAAATGGAAGTATAAGATCAACTTTCTCTTAAAATATTTTCCATTGTTTGTTCATTAGAGTGCTAGTCTAAGTTCAGAATTTGGAAGGTACTCGGGTTCAGATCTGGTTTATATTTGCAAATTTTTCTTGCTGAGCATTTTACGTCTCTTTGTGTTTCCATTTTGATGTCCCCCATCTATATATAGGATTATTATTAAACAGTATTATCCTGGTATATTCTGAGAGGAGCAACAATAACTTAGAACTCTAGCAGCAAAGATAGAGGTGTTAGAATTTAGCATTTGTAATGAAAATTGATTGCTAAAATTCATGTATTTTGAATATTCATGTGAAAACATATTGTATATTTAATACTTATCCAGTGAAAATGCAGTCAATATATCATATAGATATATTTTAAAAACATTTGAGGTGAATATTATTAAATTTTATTATAAAATTATTATTATAAAATGCACAGTTACCTATAACCAACATTTGCAACTGGAGGAAAATAAATAAAATGACCACCGTCTTTTCTTTCTTTCTTTCTTTCTTTTTTTTTTTATGATACTTATGAAGAAAGTAAATATTTGGAATCCAGAAAATTTTAAAATCAAACACCTTCTCTTTTATTGTCTAAAGTGTTGATTTTGCAGCTGCAGTAGAATGGAGTAGATAGCCAGATTCATATTTTCTTCAGCTTTCCAGAATAAACTATACAGATGCTCGTCAGTTACAGATGTTACAGGCAGAAATAGCACATGTACTGTCAGGCTACTGAACACAGAAAATAATTGCTGTTCAGTTTTCTAATAACTTAGCATTGTTATCTTATTTTTTTGAGTATAAGTTTATCAAGTAGAGCATTAAATCACTTTCATTTTTATGAGGATTATATCAAAACACCAACAGTAGTATTCTGTATGACTCCAAGTCTTTTGATATCTGATTTTTCAAAAACTTATTCAGTTCTTTGTTTAGAAACCTGTTACCCAACAAATTTTGTAACCTTTATATCTCTGTATACATCACACTTCTCAAATGCATTGTTATTCATTACTACTTGCAATATCTCATATCTCTTAGATGATATGTTTTTTAAGTTGTTCCAACATACAGCAATTATTTTTTCCCCATGACTCTGGACAATTTATCATGAGGCTTATCCACCATAGTGTACAGTAATAGCTCAGATTTTTTTATTTTTTTATTATTTTTTGGGGGTATATTCAGCATTTTCTCAAGATTCCAAGAAAGGACATAGAGTTTTTGTGGTTTGTTTTGATTTTTTCTATTTGTAGCCAGTGTTTAAGTTGCATCAATTTTTAACATATCCTTACCTTTTTTTTTTTTTTCCCTAAAATAAGTAAAAAGATAATGTATTTCCAATATTAGGTGTATATTTGGTTGACTTCATCTAAGAAAATCACTGTATTGGAGCCACATTCTGAAAAGCAGATAAATCCTTTGTACTGATACCAGTCCCACAGCAAATATCAAGTAGAGCTTACATCACCTCGTGTAAGATTTGAGTATGATGGAGAAATGTATGCTAATTCTGTTCAGTTCTTGAAATTTTTGTAAAAACTGTTGTTAAAGAGGTTGTAGAGAGGTGATGGTTGGTCTCTTCTCCTAAGCAACAAGCTATAGAACAAGATGAAATGGTCTCAGGTTGCACCGGGGGAGGTTTAGGTTGGATATTCAGAAAAAAAAAAAAAAGTCTTCACTGAAAGGGTTGTGAGGCTGTGCAACAGGCTACCCTGGGAAGCAGTTGAGTGACCATCCCTGGAGGTGTTTAAAAGATGTGTGGATGTGGTGCTTAGAGACATGGTTTAGTGGTAGGTTTAGCAGTGCTAGGTTAATTTAACAATTGGAATAGGATTATGGACTATGATTTTATAGGTCTTTTCCAACCTAAACAATTCTATGATTCTATGAGATAGGTTGGAGGATTCAACAAGTGAAGATGTATTTTTTCATTAGAGTCCTCATACTTACTAACAAATGACTCTTGAGAGGTGCATATTTTTTGTAGGAGATTTTATTATTCCAGAGTGGGGTTTTCTCAGTGAGGGGTTCTAACATCCTCAAGGAACTGGCTGCTCGTGGCTTGGACTGGCGTACGCTTTGTTGGGTTAAAAACTGGCTGGATGGCCGGGCCCAAAGAGTTGTGGTGAATGGAGCCAAATCCAGTTGGAGGCCGGTCACTAGTGGAGTCCCCCAGGGCTCAGTGCTGGGGCCAGTCCTCTTTAATATCTTTATCGATGACCTGGATGAGGGGATCGAGTGCACCCTCAGTAAGTTTGCAGATGACACCAAGTTAGGTGCATGTGTCGATCTGCTCGAGGGAAGGAAGGCTCTGCAGGAGGATCTGGATAGGCTGGACCGATGGGCTGAGGTCAACTGTATGAAGTTCAACAAGGCCAAGTACCGGGTCCTGCACCTGGGGCGTAACAACCCCAAGCAGCGCTACAGGCTGGGAGAAGAGTGGTTGGAAAGCTGCCTGGCGGAGAAGGACCTGGGAGTACTGGTTGATAGGCAGCTGAATATGAGCCAGCAGTGTGCTCAGGTGGCCAAGAAGGCCAACAGCATCCTGGCTTGCATAAGAAGCAGTGTGGCCAGCAGGTCTAGGGAGGTGATTGTCCCCCTGTACTCAGCTCTGGTGAGGCCGCACCTCGAGTACTGTGTTCAGTTTTGGGCCCCTCGCTACAGGAAGGACATGGAGGTGCTCGAGAGAGTCCAGAGAAGGGCAACGAAGCTGGTGAGGGGTCTGGAGAGCAAGTCTTACGAGGAGCGGCTGAGGGAGCTGGGGTTGTTTAGCCTGGAGAAGAGGAGGCTCAGGGGCGACCTCATCGCTCTCTATAGGTACCTTAAAGGAGGCTGTAGAGAGGTGGGGGTTGGTCTGTTCTCCCACATGCCTGGTGACAGGATGAGGGGGAATGGGCTAAAGTTGTGCCAGGGGAGGTTTAGGTTGGATGTTAAGAAGAACTTCTTTACTGAAAGGGTTGTTAGGCATTGGAATGGGCTGCCCAGGGAGGTGGTTGAGTCGCCATCGCTGGAGGTCTTTAAAAGACGTTTAGATGTAGCCCTTAGTGATATGGTTTAGTGTAGGACTTGTTAGTGTTAGGGCTGAGGTTGGACTAGGTGATCTTGGAGGTCTCTTCCAACTAGACGATTCTGTGATTCTGTGAACATGTAAACTCTTGAAAACAATGGTAGTTGTGTCTACATTTACTGATTTCATGGTAGTGATTGCAGTCTATCAAACTTAAGAGTTTCCTTAGCAGCTTAAGAAAATTGTCAGTTAGTCGCTCTTTCTCATTTATGATGTTCAAATATTTCAGGAGATACTTCATTATTAGTGGTGGTCATTTTGGACCAACTTGTGACATGAACAAATATTTATTTGGGAAAAAAAATATCTAACTTGCAAAAAAATAGTTGGATGAGATTCCCTTCTAAATGACTGCAGGAGGTTGTCTAAAAGACTTTTACTTGCAACAAATAATCTAATCGCTATTCCACAATAGTGTCTTCTAAGATTCTTTTGCTGTAGTATTTAATTTTATGGGACTACCAGACTTTAAAGGTTTTGAAGAATATTTGCTTTTCTAGGCACTTCAAATTATGTTATTGTAAATATTAAAATTTTAACTTCCTTGCCACTATCATTCTTTCACATTTTTACCTTCAAAAATTTTATTGCTGTCTTCTGTACTTGTGACTACCTTTTATGATCCATTTTGAGTTCAGACATTTTCCCGATGTCTTACATTATGTGGCCCCCTGCTGTCTTGTAATACTGCAAGGTACGCAAGGTAATCTCTATAAAATGTGCAATAGCAGTAAACAGCAATCAAAAGAGAATCACTGTATGTATTTTTGTGTCTTGTTTTTCTTTTTTTTTTTTGTTTTGTATGACAACTTATTGGAAACATTGATTCAACTGCCAAGCCTAGGCATAAGATGATGAATAATCAAGTGAGTAAGGAAAATCACTTTAAGTGGCTAAGTGGAGTTAAGGTCAAGCAGGAAGAAAACCTCTTGTAGGGATTTTGTTGTAAGTGTAGGTGTCTCCTCTGCTTATAATTAGAAGTATTTTTTTGGGTTTCAGCTGTGCTATGTCTCGTGTAACGACAACCCTCATCAGAGTAATTTGACTGATATTCTTACTGGCCTTTGCTGCCCTACTGTAATAAATGTTCACTTGTGTGAGACACTGAGCTAAGTCATTTGTTCTTCTATGTCTGCGTAGCAGTGTGTTAACTAAGGATGATACTTAGTCAAACATTAGCAGCTTCATTACCTTCTTACAGGGATTAACTTTATGCTACACTGGTAGGGTTTTATATTTTTCCTGTGTATTTTAGAGTCAATAGTAAAATCATAAACCAGTTACACACCGTTATCCTCTCAGATATTTTTCAGTATGTAAGAATATCATCTTTGATAACACATCAGTGTCCTCCTTTTTTTTTTTTTTTTTTTTTTTCCTGTGGAGGGAATAAAACTACCCTTTCCAAATACATTTACCCTCTGCTTCAGCTTTAGTATTCCTTCAGAACAAGCTCACTATTAAGCAAAGCAGTTTGATTATAACCTTTTTTAAATAGGTCAATTTTAGAGTTATTTTTCCACAGGCATGAAGAAGAGGTGTAAATTACAGATCTTTAGCACTGATAGCCTGTAGCTAATTAAAATTAATTACAAGTTTAACAGATATTCTAAGTTATAAGGGGAAAAAATGAAAAGAACGATTCAAAAATGAAATACTAAACTCTCAGTTTAGTATTAAGTTGTATCTGGGGAGATTAAAAAGATAGATCCATATAGATATAGGTATTTATGAACAGTGGGATATGAGGAAATTCAGAAGGCAAAAGTAAATAGATAACCTGAAGGTAATTATAACCAAATGTGTTTTTGTTTTGTTTTGTTTTGTTTTGTTTTTCAAATTCAGAAATCCAAAGGAGATCAGAATGTGTGGGTGACCAGGATTCAGAGTCTTCAAATAATACAGCCAGAAGCATTGTTTGCTCAGGACAGCACTTCTGACCACATATCTCCAAAGTACTCTGAAGCTTGGTAAGGGAAAAATAATGATCCTTTACATCAGATTACAGTCCAGTCCCATGGTTATGGTAATTCTGCTGGTCTATAATATTTTGAGTTTAATCTCTAAATGCTTACAAAATCTCTGACAGCGCTTGTAATGGGATTTTAGTCTTTATGCTTCATTTCCTATTATGAATTTATACTCACTGTGTTTGATACCCTTGTAGAAAGCCTGTTGATACCCCTTCAGATGACACTGAATACTTTACATACTACCCATCCAAGAAAGAGATAAGGAAAGGAAGAAAACTTTTTGGGCAAACTGAGGAAAATCTACATTTAGCTATTATAATCTTATTTTTTTTTTCTTTTAACTTAGAATTTGAGCATATTTTGTGTATGTTAATTTGGAGTACAAAGTATCTGGGACCTAAATGCAATTTATAAATAATTACTAGATCTTCAGGAAACTGCTCTCTAGCAGTTAGAGTGCTGGCAAGCAAGGTTTTGAATCCTACTGCTTATCCTTTTGGGATTGCAATGAAAAGTTTGGCTAACTAATCTAACAAATCTTGCCACTGAGCCTCTGCTGCAAATGTAGGTGAAATTGAAGCAAAAAAATACTCCATATATTAAGGTTCAAAGTAAAATTGCTGATATATAATTTCCAGGTATTGAAGTTTTTTATATGAGCTGAATTTCAACAAAAAAAAGAGGGAGATTGTTTAACGGCACTGTACTCCACAACTGACTGCCTTTGAGTGCTCCAAGACTTCAGTTATTGATAAATTCAATTCTGTAGAAGTTATTGTAACTTCAGTGCTAACTATTACATAATTGTAAATAAATGCTTATAAACAGACTATAGCGAAATAATATCCATTACAGAAGATTACTGGCTTCTATCTGGCCATGAATGAAATAATCTATTATCTGAAATTATTGCAAGTAACTTATGTTTAAAACTGGACATACAAATGAGCATCTGGACATAGCTAAGGTTTTCTGTATGCAGCTGAGCTCTTGCAATAATATTTGAGAACACTGTTAGCCTTTTAGCAAGTGAGGTGACATAAAAATGGCTGGAAATTAAGGAACTGCTTGGAAATAAATGTTATTGTTTTTAAGAATAAGTAAAGTTAGGTTTGCATTGTGCCAGAGTGCAATACCTTAGGAGATATCTCCTTAGCATAAACCTTTGTGACCAACAAAAACATGAAAAATGTAATTTTTCTTAAGGTATATGTATAATGTCAAGCTGGTTTTGTTTTCATACTAGTAAAAAAAAAAAAAAGAATTCTGGCTGTCAACTGGATAAACAAATTTATTATTTTAATCGGTATTTCACACAAATCTGGATTTACTTAACTTGACAATTGCTAGGACAAAACCCTATAGGACCTGTGTACAAACCTTATATAGAATTTATTCAGAGTGCAAGCTGTTTCAACTTTGCTTATTAAGCTGCTTTTAATATCTGATCGTCACCTGTCCTTGTCATGATTTTGAGTTGTCCATGACTTTATTCTTTACTCGCTGTACTCTTGGAGAAAAAATTACCTTGCAACTACATATAAGTGAGTATCTAATTTGGAATATGAATATGGATGTGAATGTGAATATGGATATGTGAGTATGGAAAGAGTTGTGCTTAATGGTAATGTTAAAGTGACCACTACAGTGGCTCTGGCTGAGCCTCTGTGAACTTTGCCACAGATGTTTCTATGTTCAAAATGAGATAAGAAAATCCAGTACCTGTTCTGAGAAGTGGTTGTTATGCTTTCCTGATTACCTGAGAGTGTGGTAGAAATACAGACCTGAACATGGCGATAAATATGGGGAACTCATTACAGAATTTGTTTAGCCTTTCACTGTGCAATTCAGAGGATAAGAAGGGAAAGACAGAAAGGAGATCAGATGAAAGAAGTGGTTAGATAAATTGAATAGCAGATAAAGCTGAGGTTGATTGAGGATGCTAACTGTCAGAGAGATGATAATTGTCCTTTCCAGGTTCATGCTCTAGGTAGATCCACGTGGTTCTAAAAATACATAAAAAACAAATAGAGAGGGACCCTGCTGAGTAGGTAGAAGTTGGTCTTCTCTGAAAGCAAAAACTGCCTGACAATATTTCTTTGTCTTTTCCTTCCTCTCCAATGTTCCTTAGAGATGTGAGGAATTCTGTATGTTTAAAGCAACTTAACTGGTGGAGGATACTCTCCTCTGACATACCTGAAATTTGTGTTCTTTAGAATCTTCAGTCTAAGAAGTTGGAGAACGTTTACTCCTTTCCTGTCTGATGTTTCTGAAGGAACTAGGAAGGCTGCTGTGATGTGATTTCAGTAACAGCAATCAAAATAATTCCTGAATACTACAGGACTGTCATGGAGGGATAGTTTTCATTTCTGCAGCCCTTCACATCAGCTTTTGATATCTTCAGATCAAACTAGATATTTTGAAGTTCCAAAATGAGGCAAGTGAGGAAAAAATGTGTGGCAATTTATAAATGGCACACTGCAATTACTGTGGTTTGGAGAACTAGATTATGTAGACTGGATTTCTCTTAACTCTTTTCTATTGAATTCCCACTCTTGTGACATTTTCTTGTCCCTTATAATTCTTCCTCTCACTTTAATTATTCACCCTTCATTGATACATATTTCTATGGCTGGTAAAAAGAGACAAGAGAATTGATTGGCATGACACCCCTGAGGCATTTAAACCAGCCTGTTGCCTCCAGACTGGCAACCTGTCATAAGCTTAATATTTCATGTATAGAGAACATAATAGCACTGTAAAAACAACACCAAACTTCATCAGAAGTTTGCAGAAATGCAGCTTTGCTAAACTGCTGAAAAGATCAAGTGGAAAGCTCTCTGGGAAAGTAATATTGACCCAATAATGTTAAATTTAAATTAAATCCATTATTGTGCAGGAATAAATGAGAAATCAGAACAAAACAAAAAGTTCTGGGAAAGTCAGACTCCACAAGAAGAGTACAGAAAAATACTGCTCACAACCTTAAATTGGCAGTGGAGGATTATATAAAAACAGATCTGTAAACCAACATTTGTTAGATGATACAAAGAGGTTCTAAGTCTAAAAAACATAATGTAGGGATGGTGTTCTCAATGTGTTGAAAATATAAAGTTTTTGATTGCCAGAAGGAAATGCAGCATGACCAACTGAGATGAAGCCACAGGGCTCCATTATGGTTTCTCCATACATGATTGCCAGCAACTCTCTCTATCTGTATGTAGTTTTCTCTTTTGATTGTCCAGAGGTAATATTATTTGAGGTATAGATTTCCTGTTCATTTGAGGATTGCATCATAAACATAAACAACCATGGAAGTATAAGTGAGGGACTGAACCTTACATGGTCACAATAGGGCATTATGCTACATAACATTGATTTGACCTCTATAACTTGGTGTTCAGTGGTCTACATCTGTTACAACACAAGGACCATCACTAATCAAAGAACTATATATATAATATGGACTATATATAATGAACTATATATATATAACTATATATATATAGTTATATAATATGAACTATATATATAATATAAGGAGCACAAGGAATAAAGCAATGGAGTACAATGCAAGTGGCAAAATGCCCCAAATGGTATGAGTGTTGCTGGCATACAGAGGGCTTTAGACTGCAGAAATAATTTCAGGGTAACCTTGAAGGCAAGTTTGTCTGTAGTTGAGACAGTAGTTCCATTAACATTTTACACATTCAGAGGATAACCCTCAGAAAGATCAAGAAGAGAAAGTAACATGTTTGTATATGTGGTCACTTAAGTTGTTTATAGTGCTGACACATAAAGAAGAAACAGTGGGGCGAGTCATCCACCCTGTTTTCAACGTCTGCTTTAGAGCGAGATGAATGCTGCCCCAGAAATTTCTGTTTCTGTCCCTGTGTGAAGGCAGCGTGGGTAGCTGGCTTGGGTACAGGCAGCTCCAGATGGATTGCATCTCCAGTGATTTGAATACAACACAATTCCCCATACCAGAAAGCAGAAATTATTCTACAATTGGAGAGTACTACACAGTACCTATTGGATCAGAGATTTAGTACCAGCAAATTTCATGCGAACTCTTGGACTGATAAAATAGCCCAGTTTGTTTTGTGAGACAGTATTCACATGCTAAGCTTTTTATCATCATTGCTTCTAGCTCTACCCAAAGTTTTTTTACCAGACATTCAGCATCTCAGGTTTCTGCTATACAGTGGGGGTACCAAGATGTTTGAGTGTAAGAAATTACCACAAATGTCCAGAGAAGCCAGTACTGAGAATTACATAGAATAAGAGTACAAAGCGATACTGTGGTAAGGCTACTGGCTGCTCCTCAGTTCTCAAACCCATTTTTTACTTTTTTTTTTTTTTTGGTATTTTAATAAGATTAAGAGCAGAGTATGTGTCAACAGTATTTTTGCCTGTTCTTATATACATTCTTGATGTAGCACTTACTATTCATACTTTTCTTTAAGCATTTTCTAAGTTTGCATGATAATAGCTTTGCGTGCTTGAGGTTTTTCGAGACATGTATACCTACAGACTTCATAAATCTTGGAAGCCTTTTTTCCTTGATCCATGTAAGTCACTTTTGGCTGTACTGGTTTTATCATCAACCCTGTGATGCTCTATCCCTTCTTTGATAGTCTCAGGGAAGAAATAGACACATTATTGTGGGTAAGGAGTCACCATCAAGAAACCTTATTTATGGCAGTTGAAGTACAGTACATAGAGGGAATTTTCACTTTTGTATGACCCTGTTATTCTAAAAAGAATCTCTTAAAAACTTAAAGACTTTTGGTATCTTAAAGATTTTCAAATCCTTTTATGCATATAACTAAATATATAATACTTCTTACCATACCCACACTGTCCAACTACACTGAAGTCAATAACTGTTGCTGAAAAGTCTGTTTAAATTTGCTAATCCGCTTGTGCCATGTGCAATAATGGACATAAAGTTCTCTGTGGAGCAAGAAACTAGTGTTTTTCTCTTGACATTAAAAATGGAAATCCTATTATTACTAGTGATATTAAATGAGCGCTTTTACACTGAGCTAATGCAAGATGTTTTGGTGCATGGAAAAAAAAAACACTATTCATTTAAAAGGACTGTTTCATTAAGAGAGCTGATAGGTGGGCTTGACCGTATATTTTAAGTACTACTTAATTACTGTATTCTTTATTACACAGCGAACAATGCTATCACTACAATACATTAGACTCTCACTAATTCTCACAACCCACTTGGAGAATTACAGAGGTTTACAGAATTTTGTGAATTAGCAAATAAATGAGCAGGCATAATGAAAAGTTAAAGTTACTGCATCACAGTGTTTCTTTATCCTGAAAGGTATAATTTTAGCTATAACAATGTTTCATTCTACTAATAAATGTTGGTAATCTATTGTCAAGATAATGAAGTCTTACTAATGAGACTTCACTCTAGTTTCTGCCATCACCTGTACTTTTTAGACCAGTCTGTAGACTTATAGATCAGACTGGTCTGTAGATACTTTTTGTGATGATGCTTTTCCAAGATGTAACTTAAGGGGTTTACTGCATACATACTCAGATTTTGTCCTTGGTTACTTACATACTTTCGTGTTAACAGTGACAGAGATAAATCGGGAACAGAATACGTCCTTTTGATTTTTGGGAAGTGAATATAAAGGAAAAAGTTTGTAATGAATAGGAAACGAGGACAAATGTAACTTGGAGCTACAGTGTGTTAAAGTAGAAACGTCAGGAATCGTTATTTAAAAACTGAAAGTGACAGCTTTCCACTAAGCTGAAAACATGATATTAAATGATGTTTACGGATCCAGTACACATCATTCACCCTCTAAGGCCTAAGATGACTTAAAAAGGGTAAAAGTCTGTGTGCAGCTTCCAGTTAAGGAATCATAGTATCCCTACTTAGCACTAGGTCAAAGCACAGTATAAATACCACTGAATATTTTAGTATTGTTAATAACTAAGGTGAAACCGCTGCTGACGAATATTATGGGAGTTGGTGTTTATCAACTGGGGCAGCTAAGTTACTTAATGCTTTTCCCATTAGAAAGGATTCATGTGACCTTTTCTTTGAAGAATATTAATCCATGCAGTGTTTGCAAAATACTTATGCTGTTAGGTAGAGGACATCCAGTCTGTTTGGGGAGGCACTTTTGAAAGACCAAGTTTTCTCCTATCTTCAGAGAAGCAGCAGAGAGGCTGTTGCTTCTGCTAGAGTTAGAAGGCAGCAGGCAGAGAAAGCACCCACTCTCTCCTGCTTTCCATTCACAGTAATTAGTCCATTACCTGTAGCACTAATAGTTCTGGTATCTTTCAATTTTTTATTTAACAAAAATAATTTCCTTCAGTATAGCATCTTGTTTATGGAGTTATGCTCCTGATTACTGACCTGGCATTTGGCAAATCTAGAGCCTAATTTGAAGATCACAACTCTACCCAAACAAATATACACATCAACGGTATAGCTACTGTATACATCCAGTGTTGTAGCTTGTTTATTTTCCTATATATATTTTAAAAAGTAGAATACTGTGTTAAATGACAATATCAAGAAGACCTCAAGCATTTTCACAACAAAGCCATTAAAAAAAAACAACAGCAGTGATTGGAACAATTGTGTGTAATATTCAAGTATGTGCAGGGATTTAAAATATTTATAATTAGAACCTAGTGGGTCAGTTCTGAAAATCTAGGGGTCACTAGCATTATGGAAGCCCTTTTTTCATTCTTTTTCCAAATTATGTTTGCATTTGATCATGAAATGTTTTTACAGGAGTTCTAAAAAATTATTTAAGTTTGTTAGGATCTTGAGGAAGTGATTGTCATGAGATTATTTTTGTTTAAATGAGTTACAATGCCAACTCCAGTAAATGAAAGACAGGGACCATTCCAGCAAAATTGTTCCTTGATTCTGAGAGCTTGCAGTTTTGAAAAAAGATAAAAATCTTAGAGTGGAATCTAAACTAACCATATTTGTGTGAATTTGATGAACTTTGGATGTGTTTTTCTTTACTTATAAGTGGTAATGGAAGACTAACTTCAAAAACTTCAACTACTGCCACTCAGACAGAAAAATTCAGAGTTCATTTGATTATACAACTCAGCAAAAGGCAATCCAGTGTCAGTGCAAATTGTTGGTCTTCATAGATTGTGAGAAATTGGAGGAAAAAGGAGGAAATACCTTTTCCACAAAGGAGATAAAAACATACTTTCCAGATTCTTTAAAATTCTTCTGGACACAACTTAGTCAGAAATAGCCACATTATTTTTAAATTTATAAGTGACTTGGATTTCAAGGGCTTTAGCTGCATGTTTAGAGCACACAGAATACAATAAAATGTTCTAATAGTACATTTTAAAAATAATTATTTAAATTTTTTGAACTTTTTTGTTCTCTTAATGTTCTTTCATATGCATGCACATAATTGGCTTCCCACTATTTTTGGAACGTGAATTACAGATATGAAATACTCAAATATCATTTTTATGCATATAAATTATGCAATTTTTACAGGAAATAACAGCATAAGGCTATGAAAAGTGGCAGATGACCAATAATGCCAAAATATCAAATATCCAAACGAAAATCTCAACTTCTAGTGCAAGGTGAGACTTTTAACTGCATCTTCAACCAATAAAGTGTAAAGGGATCATGTTTTAAGTACTACTTTCTTCAAATATCATGAGCACGGATGGTTTGCAGTATTTCCCAAGGTACACAGAGAAGCCCGTCTTAATTCTTGCAGTGTGCTGCTTTTGTGGTAAAGCTTCCCAGAGATTTTGTCATGTGGTTGCAATATTAGCATTCACCTTCCACCCCACACTGGGTTTACATCTGGATAGTCTATAGTTGACTCTGTCCGAAAATTCCCCTGGGGGGAAAATTAAAAATAATAAAAAAAAAAATGAGTTAAATTGAAGCGAGAGCTTTATATTTAATAATAAGTCATTTTTGGTAACAGACCAAGATAATGTTCTGGTAATTTTAACAAATGCAAGTGAATGCAAGAGTCCGTGCAATTAAGAAATAGCAGTATAATATTCCATGAAGCATAAAAAAAGTGTCTCGGATTCTGCCATCTTTGTGGTGTGATGTTGTGTGGATAGTAACTTTGGTGTCAGGACCCAGACAAATTCTTTAGCTATGACTTTGAAAGGGATGTGTTACTGATCAAGCTGCACTAGCTGCAGCTCTGCAGAACTTACACCACCTAACCTTTTTCACGCAAAGAAGAGAAGCCGATGAGGCAGATGGAAAAAGTCATGTATTTTTTCAGCTTCCAAAATCAAGGAAAATATTTCAAAGACCACGTTTCCACAAAGCCAGGCCAGTTAAGAAAATATTTGATGACAGCTTGTTCTCTGTCTTTTAGTTTTTTTCCCCCTTCCCTGTGTAGAGGCAGTTCTGTAACAACAGATTCTGCCTCAGCAGCTTGGCTACTATTTGAAAGGTGAGCGAACTCCCTAATTAGGGAAACACAATTTCTACTTGCTGCTCTTCAGCATGGCTAGGGAAAGCAAAAAGTAAACAGAGCACAGGTGCCTGGTCACCCATGTGATCTATGATGTGAAGCATTATAATGAGAAGAGACCTGGCTTGCAAGGGAGATGTTCTGGCCCTTTTAATTACATCTCATGCATCAAGCTGGAGTTCTGTTGTCAGGGAAACCGTGCTGCCTCTCTCTCTGCTGAATAGCTGCCACCATGCAGTCCCATGCATTGCACAGAGACAACCCAGAGAAGGACCCAAACAATACATTATTAAATAACTTTAAATTAATATTAATTGCTTTGATTTGCCTGATATTATAGATTTGGCATTTACCTCCCTTCAGGAGAGGTAACCTAATGGTTTTCTCTGTGAGGACAGCTCTGTATTTTTAAAACAAAGGCACTGTTCTTTCAACTTCCATAATTTTTAGAGGCTATCCCTGTTCAGAGCTCTGAAGTTTGGCGAATGTACTTATAATTAGGAATGAGCTACCAAGACATCATCTGGAGTGGCTAGGGAATGCACGTATGACACACAGCTGTTCAGAACTAGATAGTGAGTTTAGATCTGTTTTATTTCATTTGTTTGTGTTCCGGTGACCTTGTAGAAATAATTTTGCTCACATTCCTAAAAATGCTAGGTGACTCAAATTTTGCCGGTCCACTTTGGACATCTGTTGCCAGCATTGCACAATAATAAGTAAGGTGTAAGGTGTGTAACTGAACAGACCATAAAGGCAAGCTTACTTCAGTCAGAAGTTGACAACCAAAGCTACGTTAGCTTTTGGTCAGAATTAAAGAAGAATCTTAAGACTGAGAGTCTGAAGACTTGCCTACTTTTGAGGCACTGAGATACCTCAATATCAGTGGTTGCTTCTAAAAGTTAAGGTTCTAATGCCTTCCTTTTACTGAGGATTAAGCATTCGTAACACTCCATTATTCAGGTTAACAGGACTTATGAGTGGTTCAACAGCTTTGTGTGTCTCTAAACTCCAACAAAAAGCAACAGAACTCAAAGCAAATCAGTGCAGCTGAAAGTCTAAGCCTCACTCTTTTTCTCTCATTCCATGCATCTAGTGTATAGAAATTGCAATATGTAATTTATATATTTTTATAACATATAAAATGTATATAATTTGCTGTTTATAATGCTGGAGTGATACAGGAGCTAGTAAAGAAATCCAGAATATCCAGCCATTAAAAATTGTTAGCGTCTTCTCTTCCCCGTAAAATCTGTGCATGTTTGAAAAGGGATAACATATATATGTCTTAGTATTCACAAGCCTAGGTAGAGCAAAATGCCTAATACAGATATGAGAGTTGCTGAAAAACTTAACTACCAGCTCCTTAAGCAGAGGAGATCAAGTCTAGTGTGAGATAGCCATCATCTTATTTTAGATGTTTTTCCAGAATAACGTAAAAAAGGAATGCAACAATACCTAAAAGCAACTTGGATTTCCAAAGATACTGTACATATAATTAAATTTCTTGTCCATTATTGATACGTATATTTTATGTCCCTTGTTCTTCTTTGTAGAATAGCTAGTGTGAAAAGAAAGCCACACCAGACTCCTCAAATTTATTATGTTAACACCAGGCTAACACAGAACAACCATCCTCAACAGCAGAAGAAAGAATTAAGCTTTGAATTAGTATACAGAATACAGAAACAGGACTACTGAAATGGGGAAAAATAATGGCTTGCAGTAGGCTTTGAAATGGAAATAGTGACACAAAAAGCTACGCTAAAAAATATATACAAACTTACTGAAACAAATTGATATTAAACCTGGTAATATTTCTAGGCCTACTGTAACCCTAACTCTATTATTATTATTACTATTATTGCCTTACAGTAAGGGTGCATTTACCCTGTTGGTCAGGTCTGCCTGGGCAGCCTTAGGACTTGTGCTGTACCTGGGACTTAGTTGCTCTTAAGAAGCCAGAAATAAGTTAATGCTCATTGTTTGGCTGCTTTCCAGCTGGTAAAGAAGAGAGGGGAAGCAAGTACACAACTTTCACGACTTCAGAAACAGGCTGAGCAAGAGAATGACTGGAGGAATTTCAACTCCCAGTTCAGCCATGAGTGCCACATGATCTTACTAATTCAAAAGTATCATGGTTCAGCTGCCAATGAAGTCTTAATATCATGGAAGGAAATTAATGGTATTTTTAAGTTGAGGCAGATTTTTAGACAGGACAAGGATTCAGAAATTAACAAAGATTATTCTCTGAAAAATATTCTAGTGAATTGTAAGTCTCCTTCAAATTCATTGCAATAAATTCTCTCTTCCATATACTTCAGGGGTCTTTACTTCAAGCTCTAAAAGAATCTGTAAGTTTTGCTTTTAAAAGTATTTGCATTTAAAAGTTAGTTGCTAACTTAACACAGTGTGCTGCTGAGACTGATACAGTTATTTTGAAAGCCCATGTGTACAAATCCCTGCTGTCTAGTGAGACACCTCTAGGTACTGAGGAATCACACAACAGATATTGTCTATATGTAACACCCTTCAGCTCCCCTCTTTAATATAGTGAAGGAACTAGAAGTAAGATCTTAAAGAGATCAAAAGGTCTTCTGGAGAAGTTTGGTATGAAGTTATTTCAAACAACTATCTTGAGATCAATATTTCTGCTAGTGGAAACGGAAGCCTTCTGGTAGTTTGGTTGGCAGTACAGAAAGTCATCAAAACAGACCAGAATAGCAGAAGTTTATCTCTCAGAACTGGAATTGTGTTCAGAGGCTTATAGAAGAAGTGTGCAAATAACTCTTTTTTTGATCAATAGCAAATGTAAACAATTTAAATAACAGGAAATCCAAAATTATTATTGCCCAATTATTTTTATCAAATTCAAAACCAATAATCTTCCTAAGCCCCATGAAGTAGTTTTCATTGTGAACCAAACATTTGATTTCAAGTTTTCAATTGTCTTAAAATAAAATTGGAGAAAAAAAAAAGTGTTGTGAATCACTGTTGCTAAAGTGACTATTTTACCAATTTACTGTATGATTTGGAGTATATTATTTAACCTCAGGCCACCATTGGTAAATTTGGATTAATGTCATTTCTCCACTTTAAGCAGACAATAGTATTTGTGCATTTTTCAAATCTTATGCAAATAATTCCATCAAAAATTGTAAATGTATTACATTAGGGAAGTCTGTTACCTCCCTGTACATAGAAGAAATGTAGAGAAGTTCCCAAAATAGGCATTTGAAAATAGATTAAATAACATAATTTGCTTCTCCAGATTGACTGGACTATTTTGTTTATTTTTATTCCAATATTGAAGTTTGCTATAAAGTGGTATAAAATGGTTGATAAAGCCATTTGCCTACTGTAATGTGCATAAACAGAGCAAGAAATGCAGTCAGAGCAGACAGAACAATTAAAAAACACAAGGCAGATTCCCTGTATTGCCAGATCGGTGGAATCAATTTTCCCCTTTCCAGAGTATCTTCTTTAGTTGCTGAAAGAAATATATGTCAAGTGAAGAAGCAATAGAAGCCAAGCTGTTAAAGGCTGCTTGCAGACATCACTTTCAAAATCACTCAAGTAACCAGCGGAACTGCCTTTGGTCCTGGCTGTCTGAAGCTAATTGCATGCTTCTCTCTTATGTGTACCTTTCATACTAAAAATACATAAAAGATCAGTGAGTATGTCCTTTACTGATGGTGTGGATGAATGAGGACTGAAAGTGAAATAATGCTTGTAAGGTCTTTGTCAAGTCTTGGATTTTCTTTCTTCGAACATCTTGCACAAAATCCAAAGAACACAAGATTGTTTTTTTAAGAAGTCTTACTTCAAATCTGACCTGAGATATACATTATCCTAGCCTTATTAATACCTTTGACTTAGGTTTGAATAAAGCAAGGTTTGGACCATAAAATTATTTAATACAAATTCCAGAAACGTGGCTATATACAACCACTGATTTTACACCTGCTTCACAGTGTTATGCAGTTGCTAGCTTCTCTCTCTGTGCTGACAGCCTTTTATTTCCCCTTGGAAAGTGTTTCAGTAGCTGCACATGGGATGGGTAGTCTCTCAGCCACTCATCCATTGTTTGAATGTGTTAAAGCAGTCTCTGTTCTTATCCTACTGCCTCAAGCACGGGGAAGACTGAAGTTGGGGATTGCAGTGTGGTTTTTAATATATTTTCTGTTTACCAAACCTCCTCCACTTTCTAGAAGGTCTCAGATTGACCTTCCACTGCTGTCTTCTGTTCTTGTGCTTATGCACTTTCCCTGGGCCCTATGGCTGATGAGGAAGGAGGACACTATTGTTTCCTCCAAGGAAGGAGGTTTGTGGCTTTTGTGTTTTGTAAAAGACAATGAAGTATTTTATATGTTAATTTATTATTTTAAACCTTCATTACTCATCACAGGAGACTTGAATGATTTCCAGATTCTCCTATAGCTAGTGATAAGTTAGTTCGTTCGTTGCTCTGAGACAGCTGCAAACTCAGAAGAAGATACGAGAGAAGTAACTTAAAGTATTTCTTCTGTCATGGGAGTATGACTCATACACTTTTATCTGTACTTACAATCTTGCCAACATTTTTTGTTAAAAATCTTCCTAGGAAAAAAGATGAATGTACAAATACTTCTGAAGTTTTAAAGTAAATTTTAATAAATCATTTTAATAAATAATGTAATATTTAAAGCTTAGGTACAAGGGGGAAAAGACAGTAATTTCTATGCAGTGTCTTCTGCAGTTCGTAGTACAAAAAGTATGCAAGGTACCATGCTTTTTCTTCAGGATTTCAAGCCTTCTCACAAAGGAACAATGAGGCTTTGTCCTTGTGGATAGGTACTGGCCATGCACCTGAGACTGTTTATCATTTTCTGTCTTAGCTAAAATCATATAATCTCTCTGTTTCTGAGTTTTCTTATCAGAAAAGAAAAAAGGGTGGGTTGAGGTTAGGTAATTAATCATAGTGATACTGCTCTGATAACTACTAAGTACAACATGATGGCTAAATATTTATTTTTTCTATTAATTCATTCTAAGACTATTGTCTTTCTTGTTGCTTGACAGTTGTCAATGACTAAAAGGATTTTATTCAATCTATTTGTTCATAATCATCTGCAATATGGGATATGTGAGGAATCAGAGACCTAAAAACAATTTATGAATATTTCTGGCTGTATTTGTTACTGAGATGCAGTTTGTTTCAGTTTCCTGCAGGCACAGTAACGTGATGTTTTAGTGAAGGGGATTTGGCTGGGTTTCTGGATTTAGTCCTGCAGCAGGGACAAATGGTATGTCTAAAATGCTAGGACTCCATAGGAAGAATTTGTTTTATTGTACTTGTACTTTAAAAATCTTGTCTTCATTGATTTGGGAAAACAAATGTCACTGATTTTCAGTGGACCTGAATTCTGAAATCACTTGGGTAATTCTGGAAACTTCATTTCTACAGTGTAATAAAAAAACAAACAAACAAAAAATTTTAAATCGTAATTGAAATATATCTGGCAATGCTGCTTCCCCCAGGGTATGACATAATGATCACACTGCCCTGCTATTTAAAGGCTTGCCATAGTCCAGACACTCCATTCCTTTGTGTGACAGTTGTATCTCCTGTCTGTATTACTCATGTAGTCTATAAAATATTCAAGCAGCCTATTCTTTTGTGTAATGTCTGATGCATGGTAACTCAAAGTTGACCCTGCAGATGCTATTATAAAATATATATATATTTAATAGGATACTATGCCAGCAGTGTTCAGTGAGAAAATAGAAAATATTTGTATTCCCAACTCTGAAATGGCACTTGAAAAAATTTCTATCTTCAGTTTTCTTTCAGGAACAAAAAGTCAGCCAGTACTGTTGCATCCATTGGCCTGATCTCTCTTGAAATGCATCCATACAAGTGTGTTCTAAAACTGAAGAATAGTCTGGAAGCAGCTTAATGGGCAATTATTTCTATTTTGATTGTGTACTACACTCATCAACATCATAAGAAATCGTAAGTCGTACCTGTAGCATCTGGTAGATCATGTAGCAGTCCTCTAGGTGAGCTGCACAGGCTAGCTCTAAAATACCTAGTTCAATCACAGGCTGTGCTACCTTCAAATCAACACAAATGCTGGATACTGCCAGGCAAGTCTTCAGTCACTACAGGTCTCAGCACTGCAATCCATACTGCATTCTGTGCTGCAAGTCATTTTTATCAGGGTGTTTGGTAGAAATAATCATGAAATAATCATGTACCTTATGGAAAGCCTAGGTGTTGTTCATGGACACTTTCTTTGAAGAGCTGTAGAAGTTAGTTAACAAAGTTGGTTTCTTGGCAGAGAAGCTGCTTGTTGGCTTAACCTTTCTTACGTAATGGAAGAATATTTTAAGTTTACTAACACAGTAAAAGTACTGAAGAAAAAGAATATTAATTAAATGTTTGAATTCATGATGTCCTTCAAAATGTAGTTTTATCAAGAAAGAGAGACTTTGCGTTTAATATTACTGAAAATGGTTCATGATCACCAATACATTTAACCTGTGTAAGTGTTCTCCCATCTGAAGTTAATCATGATTTAGTTGCCTGCTTCTCAACTTTGTTGTTATAGTGATGTTTTGTCTGAAAGACCATACCAAGTACTTGGCAATCCTCTAATTACTCATACATTAATCTGTAGGTATTTAATATCTTTATGCTAGCATGAGTTCAGGTAGGACAGGGATCATTTCCTCCCCTCCATCCCCCACCCCACCCCCCCCCCCCCCCACCTCACTCCCCAGTTTTCTGTTCTGAGATTTTTGCAGAAGAGAGCAAAGTCAGTGTCCTGCCTACTCTTTATATTATGGAACACAGCACTAGGAAAGCTTTCCTTGTGAAGTTTCCCCACTCAGTAAGTCATAAGTCATAGTATCTGTACCTGAAAAAGTTTTTCTTAGTAAAAATCTGATTGAAATTGGCAAATACCCAAGAAGTATCTGAGGAGTCACTTTTTTCTTTCCCAGAAGTATACATGACTAGGTATATTTAATATACTAAAGTTGCAGAAAATTGAGTATTTTTTCTTCTTGACATCTAAGCAGCACAACACTACATCTGTTGTTTTCTGCCTCATTATTTGCACGCTATTCCCTAGCCCTACGGTCTCCTTCAGCATCATTGCTTTTGAGATTCTTCCCCTACTGGATGAAATGTTTTTTTCATTAAAAAGGATTATTGTCACTTAATATTTTTTAATAGGTGATAGTAAATAAATGTTCCTATGCAGCAATATACTAGATTTCATCTTCAAGAGGTATTTGATGTTATGGGGAGTAATGTTTGAACATTCATTTTACTGTGACTTTCCATTCTATAAAAAGTTAATTTTCTATTGCACGTAGTAGTAAAACAGAAGGGATGACAGCTTCTTTGTGTGTGGAAGGAAAAAATGTAGAACTGCTTGCCAATACTGGGGGATTACCCTGTGAAACTTTTTTAAATGACCCCAAAGAAAAAATAAGTGCAGTATTGCACTGTTGACTTTCCAGAAGCTTTTTATTTTATTGTCTTTTTACTTTATTTTATTGTCTTCACATTGTCCCAGATGAAACAAAACAAAATATTTTGAGTATTGCTGCTGGAACAAATTATTGTGAGTTATTTTGATCTATAGCTTATAGCACATAGATGCTCAACAGTACTTTTTGTGGGTGCTCTTATCCCATGGTAAATTCAAGGTAGCTCAGTGAAATTAGGGTAGGGAAGCCCTTCTACACAACAGAGAAAGAACACACACTGAGACTGCTTGTAGCAGAGTATCTGACATGCTGTAAAATTACAGCCTAGCTTCTTCTTGATAACTCATCAAGTTATTTCATATAGCCATTCCTGTAGCCAGTCCCTTATTTGCTCTGTACCATGATAATTTCCAGTATATGCAACAAGCCTTCTTTATCAAGATTTATGGCCATTGATGCAGCTCCACTTATATATTAAAGAGTGTAATATGTTTAGAGTATCTAGGAAAGATAAATCAGGCCACAGCAGGGGTGACAACACTGTGAGATTAATCTAAAGAGAATATTACTACATGTAAAGGACCAAATGACAGATACAAAATAGAAGAAACAAGCAAGTTTATAAGGCTGAACTTCCTACTCAGAAAATATATGTTGTCTCTACTATATGGAGGGAACTAATGCTGACTGCACAATTAAATCAATAACCAATTTTATAAAGTCCTAGCTGCACTCCTGTTCCATAAATCCATTAAGGGCAATAGCCCTACTCCTGATGTGGAGTGCTGCATGGCCCTGTCATCCAAGCCTGGCCAATGTGCTTCTTGGGGCTTTTTGGTAGCCACTGACAAGGATGGTACCTTTACAGCATGCCACAGGCAGTGTGTGAATAAAGCTTCTTTGCACACTTCTTTGTTCTTGTGAACCCCAGCTGGGACAAGATAGTACATAGAAGTTTAGTGGTCTGCTCCATGAGACTCTGTTGTTCCAATGCTGAGCTCTGTTATTTTTTAGATACTGAAGCTCTGCCAGTGTCACTGACTAAGACATAAGTTAGATGCACATACGAAGCTCAGAGAAGAATGGCAGGGCTAAGAGAAACTATTTAGCAATGAGTGGTGTTTAACAGGATTTTCTGGAAATGAACAAGGAAGGAAGCAAAGCATTCTAACATGTTCAGCAAGGGGGTAGTAAATATCACAGCTCTCTTAACAAGCTAGGCTATAGAGTACATGTATATGCTTTATAAATATCAAAAAATCTGCAAGAAAAACTCAGAATTGAAAAGATAATACATTTTAGAGTGTTTATGCATCCATACTATCAAATAACATAATTCCCTGTTTTACTCCAGGTTCCTTGGTTGTCCATACTTCAGGTATATCTCTCTTTCAGAGATCTCTTTTGGACTGATACTTTTTGTCCCTCTGAGACTGAATTGTGGGAGCTGGTTAGCATGAGGGACAGCATCTGACAGACCCTGTGGGAAAGCAATGTCAGGGTGGAAGCCTGTGCCTGCACAACACTCCAACACTCTCCCATGGGGCCTTGTACCCTCAGATAAACCTGTTCTGTTTATTTCTAGAAAGTTCCTGTGCCACGCTTGTTCCCCATGGCGTGTAACACATATCCTTGGTGTCACGTTGGAAAGGAAAAGTGCTGTTCCAGTGAGCAGCAACACAGCCCTCACATTACTATGAATTCAAGAAATACAAAGAAATCATAATTACTAGAGACAGGGGTTCACCATAGAGAGCCAAGAGGACACCTGGATGAAGTGCTACACTGTGTGAGCGCAAGTTCTCTGATCTAAATGGAGCTATCCCTGAACAGTGTGGTGATGAACCCTCACATCTCCTATCATGGTGGCTGCACGATTGGCATATGGCTGCAATCTGTGCAACGTAGTTTGTCCTTCTGCATACGAGTAGTTAAATACTATTTTCCCCCATGCTAGCCAAGAGGATTTCTAGGCTGTTGAGGGCTTACTTCCAGGAATGAAAGTATATTTTTTTTCAATGAGTGCTAGAAGTTGAGAAGAACAAGAAGGTGTTCAGTGAGAGCAGAAGGGAGGGGTGAAGAAGAGTAAGAACAGAGATGGTAAACTCTATACCCCTTTTACACAAGTTCATAATAAATCATTCCCTAAGGGAGCTGAAAATAATCATACAATAATGAAAAGGTTTAAAAGAACAGATTGGCTCATATGTAATTTTAAAAGCATTTTTCACAAGATAACATGAAATCAGCTTCCAAAACTAAAATTAGATCAAAACACAAATATGCATTGAAGGTGTTTTTTAACTTTATTTTTTTTTCTAATACAGCTGGCATTATTCGATGCAAGAAACAATCTACAATTTATCAGATCCTGCAGAAGTATTGATTGAATATTTTTGTTTTAAGATTCATCCTCATGGAGTGAAGCTGTTTATATCACATTGTTAAACTCCTATATGGGAAGCTGTTTGGATGCTTTGTATTTTATTTACAAGCAGGTTAACATCTGACATCGTCCATTCTGTGGGCTTGCCTCATACTGTGTTCCTATAAATTGAATTCAGGATGCATACCTTAGCAGAGCCCTGTGACTTTGAGATTTTGTCTCATAATATAACTGGGGGGGAAAAAACGTGTGCTTAAGGTTATGCCTGAACTCCTGCCTAGAACTCCTACCTCCATATTACTTGTAATACATTTTGAAATGAATTGTTCTTATTTTGTCCTCTGAATCAGTTCTTCAAAGGCAGCTGTGAGTTAACAAGATATTTTAAATGGAAAATATGTTGCCTGCTCCCTTGCAGCCTGTGATTTCAGACTTCCTACACCCCCTCTACATAGGTGCTGTTTGTTGTACAGGCAGACTAAACCTCTCTCGGTGCTTTCCCACATATCTGCTATTATTTGTTATTCCTATTTTTATTAACTGTCTCAGCATCTGCTGAATTGTAAGTCTTCCTACTGAATCTAACTGAGTCATTCAGTTAATCTTTGCACAAAAGAGAAGGTGGAGCCAGTGGCTGAATGCAGCCATCAGCCTTCATGACTCCTACAAGCTCCAGGGGCTAACTGTCTGTTGCACTCACTTGAGGCTTCAGAAACCTTTTCACTAAAAGTTTTTCTGGCTTGTAGCGATGAAAGAGAAGTAATTTTCAGAAGGTGTCTGTTCCATGCTGTCACATATTCTCAGTTCTTAATACTGGAGAATTTCCAGTTGCAGAACAGGTGGGATTTCTGTGGTAGAAGAAACAAGACTCAGAAAGGAATAGCACTTGCAAGACTGCAGAAATTATATATTTTTCTTCTTACTGAGCAGTAGCAGAAATAATGTATAGTTGCCCCCATGTTGAATGGCAGCAGATGTTGAGGTTTTACAGTACATCAGGTTTCTAGTTGAAAAGAAATTAGTTGCACAGACTTTGAAATATTTTATGATGGTCTGTTGATATTCATAAGGTGTAAACAACCATGTTTATCTTTGACAGAGAAGATTAAAACAAGCGTTATGGTGTTTAGACAATATTGTTAGAAAAAAAATCCAACTCAGGTTTCACTGTATAAGGAAGTTTGCCTCCTAAAAAAATGTTCTATTTTCTGTTATCTTCCAGTTCTGTCCATTCCCACCCCGTTCCTCATTGACAATCACCACCAGTAAAGCTATATACCTAGTGCTGTGCGGGCAAATAAATTATTTCTTGAAAAACTTATTTCAGAATTGATAATGAGTCCAGGCAAAATTTACAGAGAAGTTTCAAGTTTTAGGTAGAATATAAATGAAGCATTTTAGAAATGGAAAAAATGGTTTAGCAACATGGCAAATGCTGAAATTAACTGGAAGCTTCCGTTAAGTACATTACCAACATTTATGAAATGTTACCTTGTGTTCATATAAATTTATAATCAAAGAAACAAGAACTACTATGTCTGGGATTGCTCATGCCTCTCATTTTTTATCCTCCATTCACATTTGGACTGTTGAGGGTTGTTCTCATTCTTACCTAAGGATCCTTTTCCCTACTGCATAGACTATGTAGGTACTTACTGAGCCAGTGTAACCCCATGCTAACCTTGTGAAGGGGAATTTGAATGAAAGTCTTCTGTCTATTTCTGGAATATGTCCTGATTACTTGACACTACTTGTTTTGTTTTGTACCAGAAGACCCCAAGACATTTCACTGAAAAGAATAGTCAGTGTGTAACTGGTGTTAATGAACAGGAGAAAATAACGAGCGTTTTCCCTTATGTCAAAGGTAATGTTACTGTTCTTGGCCACGTTCTAGTTATAAATGTCAACCCTCTGTTATCTGTCATACTGTTTAAAAGTTAAAAGTGCAAACTTGCAGAAAATTGCAATCAAGATTTGCAATAAGGACTATACCTTTTTGTAAAGTGCAACTTGCAAAACTGAAACTGTTCTAGTCAATGGAAACACAATGGAACATGATTTATATAGGAACAGAGGTGAAATTGATTATTTTTTTTTTAAATTACCTGTCTTTATTTAGAAGTTTACAAATGCACAAAGGAAGCAGGATGAATAAGAATAGAATAGCCCTCTTAAAGGAAATTTTTTGCCGTTTTGGAGAAGTGACTCATATGTTTCCTCCTTGTCAATTCTGCTTATTTCCAAAGATATTTTCCTAATGTTAGCACTTTCAGATTTCTTCCACAGTTTCCGTCCATATATTACCAGTAATGGAAAATTGCATCTTTTCTAAGTTGCTGTCATTCTCTGGTAACGCTTGACAAATAGTCTGTGTTACAGGAACCCACCAATTTTACAGAAAGAAATCACCAGGAGAGGGATAGGACATAGATGTCCCAACAGCATGCACTTGGTTACTCAGATTAGTGGTAGGATGGATGCTATTCTATTATCATCAACAATGCAAATTAGATGTATTCATGTCCCATCAATACGGGAAGATAGAGTTTTGCAAGGGGTGACTCTGTCGTAATCTTCTCCCTCAATACTCTATATAGTGTGCGTGAGCTTTTGTTTTCCTTTTGTGACTCAACCAGAAGCTCAGATGGCAAATAGAACACATTTCAAAAAAAGAGAATTTTAAGCAAGTTCAATAACGTGGAATATAAAGCTTTTCCAGTTTCAGCTATATTAAAATGCAGGAAAACTGAGCACATATGTTGGAGTGCATTTCTTCACTTCCCCATGTGGGCATGATTAAATTTCACTGTGAAATACAGGCTACTAAAAATGATGATGTTTGTTATCCAACAACATATTAAAGTTACATCCCCTTGAGGTAGAGCTCCAGAATACAGAAGTATCTGGATCCAGCTGGGGCAGGTAGGTGGGGTGGGGAGGGGGATAAGCAGACAATTTTTGTGGCTTCTGTAGCAGCTGTGACAAATGAATGAGGCTCCATCCTACAGGCCATTTTCACTTTATCTTTTCTCCTGGGCTACATATCTCCGTCCTAATATTATCATCATTTATCACACCTTTAATATTCATCTCACTGGCACAAAGCTTTTGGATCACGGACCTTACATCCATAACTGATTCTTCAACAGGCCATCTGTGACTTCTTTCTTGATAAGATATCTAAAAATTCAGAATTCAGTTCCTTGACTTTCATTTTTATTCATGCCATTTTCTGAAAAGGTCTCTGACAATTTCTGCTCATTGATCTCTGTGCTACTTATATTCATTCTACAACTATACTGTGTGATTTTACTAAACAAGGGGGGCTAAATCATTTTTCTACCTTACTTTGTAAATCAGAGGAAAATAAGCTGTACTTGGTTAAGATCTGTTAACTTTCATCTGAAAAGCTAAAGTAACGCTTTGCATCAAAAAACAGCATGCCTATATTCATGGGCATTTGCAGATACTATTTTTATTACATAAATACATAAAAGAAAGCAGACACTGGAGCACCGTGTTGCAGGCAATGAATGCATGCATATGGAAATGAGATTTTTCCTCCAATTCCAGGCTTCACACTTCTGGAATTTATCAAGAACTGGTAATAGATAAC
This sequence comes from Anser anser, assembly GCF_964211835.1. Classification (NCBI taxonomy): domain Eukaryota; kingdom Metazoa; phylum Chordata; class Aves; order Anseriformes; family Anatidae; genus Anser; species Anser anser. The sequence goes on from NC_139720.1 coordinate 89,368,794, forward strand.
ACAGGTTCCCTGAACCATGACTTTTCTCCCAAGGCAGCTGTGCTGCTTTACTGGGAAGTTTGTCTAGCATGGAGTATTTTCAGGCCTTGCTTTTCTCCCTGAGAGACTCCCCCTCTCTGAGGAGCAAGCCTGGTGGGATCTCACAATGGCACAGCATGTCGGGCTGTTGGACAGGAGTCGTGGGCAGAACAGCCATCGCTTCTCCCTCCAGCAGTCACAAGAGTGGTCCTTCTTATTTTGAGACATAACAGAAGTGCAATGCATGATCTCCCTTAGAAGATCATTTTAACGACACGGATCATTAGCCTTCCTTTAATTTCTCTTGCTTTGGAGTAATTAAGAAGTTTAGCATATCACGGGGTTGTCATTAGTACGTAGAAATGTTTCATGAATTTATTGAGTGATGTATCAAGAGCAATTTCATACATAAGGGAGGAAAGGTTATTTATTTCTTCCATGGAAAGAGCATCTTTGATGGCTTCTTAGGACTTGGTTCTGTGGCCATTGTGCTCTTTGCAGAGACAAGTAAATGGTCTATTACAATACCATCTGCTGTGGCACTTTTTTGTCTTTCTCTTTTTGTGTAATGCAGGAAGAAATGTTTGATAAATGACATTATTTTGATAAAATCAAAATCTGAGCAGTAAATTAGCTGGAATTAAAGTCAGACAAGGAACACTGGTTTTGTCAGCACAACCACTTCTTTTGCTCACTCGTATTTCAGTCTTTTGATCTATAAGAAATATTAGTTGAGTAAAATATTTTTAAAGGAGATCCAGATAAATACAGCAGCGTGAGCAGGATTCTGCTGAAGGTGATTGCTGTTTAGATTACTGAATGTTGTTATTTCAAAGTTTACATAAGGTTGCATTTATGATTGATTACTGGCTATGTTTACTGAAGAATTTCTTTCAAACATACTTGTTTATTTCTGCTTTCCCTGTGGAAAACATCTGTACCATCCTTATTGTGGTAGTTTAGCAGTTAGTATGTACATAGTGCTATCTGGACAGGACGTAAAATGTAAATGGTTGTTTAAATCAGAAATCCTCTACTGTGTGATAGGGCAATGTCCTTTTAATAGATAATGAACATTTTCTGTAGTTCAAATGACAGATCTTGCACATTTAGCACAGATGTTAAAGGCTTTCAAGAAACAAAACTGTGAGTGCTAATCTCAGTTCATAATAGGATGGTTCTATCTATCCAAAATCAGGAAAACATAGAAAACTGGGAGAAAGGTCCAACAGGATTGTGTAATTAGTAACATCTGCAGGCTCTCACTTCCTCTCTGATTTTACCCTAACTTCCATCTCATATACTATCAGCTGCAAATCTGTGGCAAGAGGGGAAAAACGGTTTCTGGCAGGAGTTTCAGTGTACAGACATCTCAAGGACAGAGGTGGAATGGTTTAAACATTAGCTCTTGCTTGGGGCTGTGCCTTGGGGTACAATCGAACCCTTTAATTGCACTAGAAATATTTTCAGATACTCTGTCTTAAAAGTAGGGTAAGAAGCCTGTCTTGGTTCCATATTTCATGATCTCTGCAATTTACCACTCTAAGCAATGCTAGTAGATCTTATAAACACTGGATGCTTTTGCAGAACATGAAAAAAAACTAAACAAACACTGTGATGGATTTTCCTGCCAGATACTTAGACTGTTCAACAGAATTTGATAAGTCAGTACTAACAGGCCTTAGAGGATAAATAAAGTTCTCTCACAAAATGAAATTACGGACTTAGGTCATTTAAATTAGCTCTATAGTGAGGTAAAGGGACTTTATTCAATTACCTTCACTTCTGAAATATACAGCTTTGAAACTGAGCTTTTGCTAATATGTATGGATGTGCCTCCTGAGATGAGGAACTGACTGCATGATATTCACTTGTATTGTATTTATGTTTAACTATATACGTTCCTATTGTTCCGTAACTTATTTCTATGTTTTATTCATGACCTGTTTTGCAGACAGTTTTGCAAGTATGCAAAACGTGCAAATGCTTTCTTTGGCCCTGAAACTAACTGGCTGCTGTCAGTTTCAGATCAAATAACTAGTTTTTCTTTGTTTTGTTTTGTTGTTGTTTTTACCATTTTTGTTTTTTGGGTTATTTCAGAGTAGACCTGTGTTATGCCTTGTTGATCTGTACTCAGAATATAAACAGTTTTGCTCAGCCATTGTAAACCTAATCCAGATTAGTTCAAATAAGCAAAGCCTATGTAAGAAGAAAAGTTATGTAAAGGTTTTATTAACACAAAGTTTCACCAAATTCTGACAGAATGCAAATCATTTACACAGCTTAAGATTCAGCATAGCAATTTTGTGGTAATCATAATATTCTGCCTCCTTAAAAGATCATCAAATGTATATGGCAAATATACGAAACTACTAGAAGAGGTGAATTTGAGAAAAGATTATATTTGTATCTTTATAGGTATGTGGAGACTTACTGCAAGGCTGATGCTGGCCATCAGTGCTTCCTACTAGACCCACTTAACATGTCAGACCTACAAAAGAAATCCTTGCTGTTTCCACGTGCACAGAATCTACACTGCACAAACTCTGGTTAACTAATCTTTGAGGAAGAGCTGTGTCTAAACTACATTCACTTTTTGGAAATTTTTAAACTTCATTAACAAGGTCAAAATATACAGAAGTGTCTCTTCTATCCTCACAGATATCTGTGAAGGGCCTGGAGATAGGGAGCAGCTTGCTCTTGCACCTACCTTCTGCTCTACTGTAATGAGCAAGAATGTCTCAATCCTGTGTTGCCTGAGTCACCAGATCCACATCCAGCAGCTGCCTGATTTTAAAGCATCTATTGCTACATAGAGGCATATTGACTCTAAGCATATAATAAGTATATTGATAACAGACGATAATTTGAGAAAATGTGCAAAATGAACAAGGGATGTAACTGAAAAGAATTTTCAATCTTGTTTGAACCCCCAGAACTAAAAAAGAAAACAACAAATTGATTCTATATAAAAGTCTTTGTAGTATGCTCTCAAAAGGATAGAGAAAAATACACTTTTATTGGCTCTGTCCCTGCTGCTGAATAAAATTTGCTCTTTAAGACAGTAGAAAACGATGTTCATTAAAGTCACTTTCCACAAAAGGAAATAGGTTTAGTCTATGGAGAAAGGAAAAGACACATAAAGCTCAAACTGATTTTGTGAAATATGCTCCATATTAAAAAATAAATAAATAAAATAAAATCCACACAAAACTGTAGCTAGTCTACACTTTGTTAACCATATGCTTCATCACTCTCAGACATAAGTGGCAGTTTCTTTCTTGCTTCTTGGAGACTGTTCAATAGTGCAGCACCATAGCGAAGTCACCGTTATGAAAACTTCATTATTTCTTCCAATGATGGTACCAGTGTGTCACAACATAGTATCATAATTAAAAACTAAACTTGTGTCAGCAGAAGAAAAATGAATGAGGAACACACTGATGCAGAATACCTTTATTTAATATTTATTACCTTACTAATTCATAAAGCCATTAAAATGGTTATAGCTATCTTTGTTAATATGTGAACTTGCAAGGTGATTCTGTATTGATGACAGTAAATACTAATAAAGATCAGGAAATGAATAACTAGGATGATGAAAACAGCTTTTAAAATCTAGGATTATTTATCTTCCCAATTTTAAATAAAGAGAAAATCTGACTATTTTTACTTTTGTATTTTATTTCTACTAATTATTGTACAAATTAAATTGAACATAGTGGAAAGAGAAATGGATAATTACTCAAAGGCAATTAAAGATTCTGAATCTGTATAGTAATTATGATTATTTTCTTTGGAAAATGAGAGTGCCATTTATCTTTAATGTGTGCTATGTAATTAAGGCCATATGCAATTATCTTTCTCTTACCATCCGCTTCCAATGGGAGTTGTTTTTTAAAATATCTGGCAAGAGTGAATGCAGTTGTATACAGTGGGACACTCTTATACATAAAGAATTTTTCAGTTGTTGATCATTGTTCAGCATGACTTCAGTATGCTTCCTAATTTGTTTTAATTTAGCGTGGACATGGCTGACCTCATGCCAGATATGTGATGCAGTCACTTCTCTAGCTCTTGTGTCTGCCCCTCTATTCCTCCCTGAATCCTCTGTATCTTACAGTATCCCTCAGTTTCTGTAGAATTATGCTGCTGCCCCAGCCAAGTGTCTACTTATGCCTCTGTGAAGCTGGACTCCATGTAGTCTTGCTTGAGAACTGTTTGAAAGATTGCTGTGCAACTCTCTGTTTCATTTCTGAGCAGCTTCTGTAGCCAGATAAGGAAAGGGGCAACAGAAGCTATATACAATGAAGAAAATTGCCTTTCAAAGTAAGTCTCACTGTTTAAGCTGGTAAAGAACTTTAGACTGCTGTCTCCCCACATTCTTTTTTTTCGTTGTCTGCAGATCTCTCCAGCCTGCTCCTTTCCTAGCTTATAGAAAGAGACCCTAGTTTCACAAAAACCGTTGTATGCAAAATTAAGTAGAGCTTGACTTCTGAAAGAGGTCACTGTAAGAGGTGCTCCAAGGCCTGTGATAACTGTTGGAAATGCAACTGTATTATTGGTATGCTTTGGATTGCACTGTATCATTGTATCAGTCATTGAACCATTTTGTATGGGCAATGCACAGAAAAACTGCACAGTCTGTTCTTGTGTCTCATACGCAGGCACAAAAGGAAGCATCCAGTGATATTCAGGTTCTCTTCCAGTGGCACGCAGCTCAGCCATTAGCAAGAGGTTGATCCCATATAAAGTCCCAGCAGTTGCATTTACTGCCCAGGAGCTACTTGAGCACCCTGCAGGGGTAGACTCCTGTGGGAATCTCAAAATGGGGGAAAATAATACTAAATCAGAAGACCTGTACATCTTCCTCAATATGATCCAACATAAACCAAGGCAACACATACTCTCTTGATGATTGCAAGGAAGATCCCAGAAGATCCCAGTGACACTGGGGGAGGGGGGGGGGGGTTGGGGAGAGAGGGGGCTGTCATTCCCTTGAAGCAGTCGTTTTCTGATATAAGCTATCGCTTGCTCCATTTTTGTTCTTGGAATGACATTTAATATATATATATTCTCATCTTTAAATATAACATATGCCTAGAGCACTTACAAAGTATTTTGACAGTATGTGCCACCCTCTCTGTCCTTTGCTATGAAGCACAGCACAGGAATTCTGCACTGTGCAGTGACAATCCATGGGGAAACTGGATATTACTCTAAACATTTTGAAATCTGGCGCTTCAGAGACTGTGATAATTAACAGTAGTGATGAAGAATCACACCTATTATCCCTGTGGCATCAGAAGACTTCACATTTCCCTTTAAATCTAGTATCTCAGATTATCAAAAAACTCCATTTAAATGTAGAGCCACTGCCTGACCTGAGCAAAGCAAAATATGAACTGGAAATCACAGCCTCTGGTGTGTTAGCAGGATACCAACCAACATTAAATAAGATGATCGCTGGATGCAGTATCCGTCAACATAGAACAGAAAAGGGGTGAATTCAATACCCTAAACTGCCACGTCACATACTCGTGGATTAGTGCCAGAGATGTCAACCATAAATGAGCCATTTGGAAGTGAAAGAAGGAAAATATACCTGTGTGTCCTTTACGTGTTGATTACTCTCACTGTCTAACTTCCTGAAGTGGGACTTTGTGTTTGTACAGTTCTGAAATGCCAGATGTAGCCAGATTGCAAGGCTGTCAACAGAATCCGTGGGAAGTTTTTTCTATAAATTGTATGGCAACATGAATATTTCATCACAAAAAGTAAGAAATTTATCATCACGAAAATCTAGGCCACTACTGAAATAAAATGTAAGGCTACATAGTATTTGTGCACTCTATAGTAATATCCTAAAGCAGTTATTAAACAAATGGTTGTATGCTGATTTATTTATGTATTCTGTAAAATACTGCTCTACAAAGAGAGCAATATTTAAGAACTCTGCAGAATTAATGTGTTAGAAATACTGCTGGCTATATAGTTTAACCAGATTTCTGGATTTTGCCACAATGACGTCCTATGCAAATGGAATTTGACACATGTAAAACGGATGTGAAAAAAACAGTTGCTTCCTAGAGCAGTTAAATATGAATGTAAAGAAGGTTTTCTTCTTCTTTATTTAGGATCTTAACAGATTGTCCTCAAAATGCACACGCTTACATTTAACCCATTGCTTGGTGTTTCACTTCAGAGTTTTTTATTTTTATGTATACCAACCATTTCCAATTTAGGCGCTTATATAACTAAGTCAATATTTAAGCTCCTTAACAAAAACAAATTCAGCCATATACAGCTGCAGAGAGTAGGTGGCCCCCTTTCAGAATTTGCTGATCTCAGCCGTTCTCAATAATCATGCTCTCCTTGCTTGCATGCCTAAAGTCGGTCACTTTATATACTGATTCAGAAATATGAAATGATGATTTTTCCATAATGAAAATCTCAGTGAAGTTGGTTTAATCGAGGACTAAATAGATTACCACTGTAAAAGGAAATTGCATTTTTTTCAAACATCTGAGGAAGAAATTTTAGCTAGCTTGCTCAAAGACTTCTTTAATCAGGTTGAATATTCTTATCAGCAAAATGTTAGAAAAAATAATGACCCTCTTTATTTTGATCTCTAGATTCAGGTCAGTCTTGTGTCAGGCAGTATTTTGTGGGAAAATATATCCGAGTTTGAATGGCATGCATTGTACAAATAACTGCATTCTAATAATGAGTTTAAATGGAATCTGAGAATTAAACTGTCATTCATAAATGAAGGCTGAGGAAGAATCAGAAAGAATACACATCTTGCCTTGAAATTGTAATGGTACCCTTTTTTGTCATTTCATCCCCAGTTAATCAATTCCACGATTAATCCCATATTATGCACCAAAGGCAATGAAAGATGTATATCCCTGTGAACTTGTCATTTTCACACTGGTGCAAGAAAATGGATTTCACCATTGACTGTGTCAGTTAAGTATAGCCTGTATTAATTGTGCTACCTACCGGGGGGGCTAGTGGGGTTCCTATGGGAAAGAGACAATCTCCTGAGGTCTTAATTACTTCTGATTGCATACTTGCTTTTCTGGTTGGAGCACTGCAGCTTTGCTTTGAAATGCCAATAATTGATAAGGTGAGGCAGGAAAATATTCCAGGTCTTACCAGCTACATCGTATTTTTCATGCATCCAAGAGCCATATGTTGCCTATAGCAGATCACAGAAGGATCTCCCAGCAGACTTTCCATGCTCCTCAGGGATCCCTCAGCTCTAGTGTGGAACTGGGCTGAATAGACCAAACAGGCAGCAAGTGTAGCTATAGATGTTATAGTGACACCCACACTGTTTATGAGCCCTCTGTGTAGCGACATAGAGATGTAGTTCTTCCCATTTCTTCAAAAGTACCACTTTTTAAGTTTACCAAGGCCATATAAAGTGAGTAAAAAATCTTTGTTACTCCATCACAAAGCACATGAAATAATCTTTGTAAATAATCAAAGAACGTGCATATTTTACCACTTCTTTTCGAAGGCATAAAATATATTTGAAGTTATGCAGTTATAGTATTATTCAGCTCATATATGTAGCTTAACATATATTTTGCAGGGCATTAAATGTTACATGAAAGCTTGCCAGTGTGTTATTATATAATAAATGAAACCTTCTTCTAATTAATTAAAGGGAATTATACCCTTATGTTTATTATAGTATTTTTTAAGATAATGAGCAAGCACCTAATACTGTAGTCTGTGGAACTACAGGCATATTATTGGTAATGATCCTATCAATGTACACAAATGAAGCATTTACTCTTCAAACTAAGCCTGCTAGCTTTTGTCCAGCTTGAAAGACACCACTGAGCACAATGAAATCCATTTCTTTTTTGAGACTCCTTAGATTAAGGTAGAGAACATGCTACTACTTTCATTGAAGGGACTGGTACATTTTACCTGATTCAGTCTTGATATGATGAAAGGAAGATCAGTCATGCAAAACGTTGGTCAGCTCATGCTGAAAAATGACATCTTTCTGTTCATTGGTTATTTTGCCATCCCTGATTCCATATCAAATTAATGTCATAAACACCTCTCCAACAAACAGCACTTCATGGTTAAGGTCACATATGAAATCAAACTGCTTCATTCTGTTTCATAAATTATGACAAACTTTAGGAACTGCTGCCCATTTTAGGAGTGATGATAGAAAGGGTGGGTCACTGGTTTTGACTGTCCTTTTACTTATATAGTCATTAAATATCTCTTGGTATGTTCAATCTATTAAGTGCTTTTTTTTTTCTAAACTTATTAGAAGTACTCAAACAATAAAATAGGATGTCTTAACTGCACAGAGTCAGTGTGTTCCTAATGGTTACCCTGTAGATGCAGGCACCTTATGTATTTCAGTAAAGATGAGGGAATGTGGAAAGATGAGGGCAACATTAGAGGGCTGGAAAGCTGTAAAAAGTTCATTTTTTTTTAAACAAGGACTTTTCTTTGCACTTAGTAAATACAATTTCCTATTAAAATTCAGTTCAGAAACATTAACTTTCATCTGATCACATGGTTACAGGTGTTTTTTTTTTTTTTTTTAACTTACAGGTCATTCTCCTAATCACAAAATGAGTTTTCTAAATCCACATTAGCTCTAATTGGCTCCTCTCTCCCATCTTTTCCTCTTTGAATTTGTCCTCAAATAATGATTTTTTTCTTCTCTTTTCCTCTTTAAGGTTTTCCAGAAACGTTTGAGTAATGTATCTATCTATACAGTCTATGACTAAATGACTAAAACCAAAATTTTTATTAAGGAAGGAAAGAAAATCATGCAAGGCAACTAAGCAGTAGCAATTAATATTTCTAAAGATTAATTAAAACAATTTCACAGCTTTTCCTTTGGTGAGACCAGCTATTTTTTATCAGATTGCTTCAATAACTTATTTACAGTTCAAAGATTTTTAAGGCTTGCTGAGTACCAAGGTCTAGTTTAAACTGACCTGATCTGTTACTATGGCTTGTTTCTGTTAGCCTCTCTTCACTAACTGCTGCCATTACCTGCTTCCACTTCTTCTGGCCACACCTTGCAGGTCTCCTTGCTCTACTAGTCACTTTTCTACCAAAAAAAATAAAAATAAAATAAAACTTTGACGTCCTCTCCATGATTCAACCTTTGCTATACTTGCCATTTTGCCATTTTCACTAGCTCTGCATCATGCTGCTCCTTATACCTTAGCCATTCTGGTTTCAGGTTTGCCAACAGCTGCATCATCTCAGCGCTTGGAAGAGTGCCTATGATGGAGGTCTGGACACAGTCTATGAGCTGATAGGAGACTCTTTAGCAGCTTATTCTGTCAGGCATACATGAGATGCACATACAAAGCTTTATGTCTTTCTACACGCTGTAGCCTTTGCTTTATAATGGTGAAATCTTGCCTGTTTATGCTTCAAGTGTCCACTCTTCTCAGGCATAGTTAGTTGACTTGGCTTTTTGCACCAATTCAACTACATACTTTCCTTCATTTTGCGTTTATCTCTCTGCTTTCACAGCCTTGCCTCTCATTGGAAAAAAACAACTTCTAAGCCCTTTTCGTCTTTTAGTCCTTTCCATCTGTCTCCCCTTTGGTCCATGAGGAAAGTGAAAATATTTTGCCCTTTTTCTTTGAGTTTCCTGCCCAAGGTGGAGGGAAGGGATGAAAGGATGTGGAAGTTTTCCTTTAGATTAATCCTCAACCAATAGGCTTATACTAGGAATGAAGCGTGGATGGATTTGTGAGTGTTTGGGATCTTGGCCCCTCTTACTGCCTCCCTTCCTTCTTTCTAAAAATACGCTTAGAAAAAAAAAATTGTTTGGTTATTTTCACCTTCTACATATAAATGAAAACAGTACTCTGCTATTCCCTTGAGATAGAAGGTGTAGAAGTCCTGTGTAGTTTAACATCAGAAAGACAATTCAAAGAGTGCTGTCTTGACAAGAGAAATGAGTTTGGGAGGTCACCTATTTGTGAGGCAAAGAATCTGCAGTTAATACTATTCCCGTATCTTTACACTTTAAAGAGGTATGACAAGACCATCCCATATTCCTAAATTAAATGCTACAGTATGTTTAACTGATCTCGACCTTAAAAACTTACTCTTGAATTTTGTGGCCAACTTTGTTGAGTTAGTATGTTGGAAATAAAATTCCCTGTCATTGCAGAACATGTAACTCTTCTGGGTCTTTATAAGTTTACTTTACTGGGGTGTCCAGCCCAGTGAAATGGAAAATTTGTGGTCTGTCATAGCTCCTAAGGCAAAGCCATTTAATACGCAGATTTAGTGTGTAGAATCCAACTGTTCTTTCAGACAGGAGAAAGCCAGTTATAAAGCAACCTTAATTTTTGTACTTTCCAGTGTTGGAATTTTTATTAAGTGTCATTTGACCTTTGCATTCTATACGCCTGAGATTTGCTTTAGTTTGACCACAACCATATATTAAAGACTTATTTCTTTAAGGTATTGATAGATACATAAAATCAAAGGCCAGATTTTTCTCCTGGGAACATCATGTGTAGTAGATCTCTTGTTAAAGTATTTATTTGTCATTTTATAGATTTTAAGGGCAGGCGGGAGCATGCTGATTATTAAGTCTGACTTCCTGCATTAGCTGCACTAAGTACCTGATTCAATTAATTTGTGCTGCAAGACCACAGCTTGAATTTAAATCTACATATTCATGTTTTTAAATGACACTGATCTTGATGTAGAGACTAGGTAACAGAAAATGCACTGTGTTACTAGGTTTGGTTAGTTGTTCTGATGTGTGTTTTTACACTTTGTATTAAAATGTGCAGGGCATTATGGTTTTGGTTTGGTTTAGCTTGATTTTTTTTTGGTGTTGTTTTTATTTTTTTGTTTGTTTGTTTTCCTAGTTTATGAATACTGAATTCATTGGCCCATTAAAGCATATTTGCTGGATTTGATATTCAGCAGGAGATGGCTTCAAGTTTAAAGAATTCATAAATTGTTTTGGAGTCCATTATCTTGCAGTCAAAAAAATTGAAGGAACCTTTGTATTCCCCCCAGGCAAGCAAACAAACAAATTTTCAAATTTCTCAGGCCTACAAAACAAACAAGCAAAACAACAACTAAAAAATAAAACTCTTTTTTTTTTTTTTTTTCCTAGTACAGGGGTGAATTTTCTATTACAATATATAGCCTCTCCTAGCTTTAAGCAAGTTTTGGTCCATTTCATCTAGGCATTTTGCATATCTGCCTGCAGGAGAAGAAAAGCAGGAAGATCCTGCTACACAAGTAGAAGTACTGTTATAGGGGAATAGTTTTACAATGACATAATGCAAAGGAAAAATAGAACAGTGAGAAAATTGAGACAAAAATTGAAATTTGCAAAACCTCATGCAGAATATAGAAACTATGAGTAATGACAGCTCTTCTACATCCTCTAATTTAAGAGCCTTAAGTCACAAGAGCAGTGTAGTCCTGGTGAGAGGGAAGGTTGATCCTTAACTCTAACCTAGTTTTTACTGGAGCAAATTTTTATCATTAGCTTTTTCTTTAAGAACTGACATCAAGGGTATTACTTATTAATGACATTCCTTTACTTTAGTAGGATTTAAAGTATTATTTCAAATTTAGGTTAAATTAGAGTTGACAATATTACTTCTCAAAAACATTTATCTAGAAATTTGTATATTATTCTAAAGAAAGGAAGGGGAAAAGTTATATAACTGCTATCTTTTTCATTTTTGATGGTACTATTTTCGGTTAATCTAATGCTAGCATAATTACAAAAATCAATGCATTTCCCCCATATTAAGAATCAGTGTAACTTGTTTACAGAAGCATTAAAGTGAGACAATCCGAATACTTTTCACAGTTGTGTGCTTTTATGTTATGTTGAAATCTGTCTGTACTTTAGCAATAATAGCAGTGTTTATACTGAACAAAGTTTCACCTTCTGATATTACTATGTGATGATTAATGAGAAGTCAGTTTGGCCACTTGAGTCATTAGCATGTCAGCTGAAGTATAGCAAATATTAAAGAATGAATTTGAGAGGTGGAAAGAGAAGTACATCTTCAGGTTGCATCAGATGCTAGGTAGTACAAGTTGAGTGTTCCAAAGACGTCACGCGTCACGTTTCAGCACAGGAATTAAAAGACTGGAAGCCTACAGTACTTAAAACATCTCTTTTCTGACAGTTACCAACAGGTCTCTTTTGGCTTTTAAATCTCATTTAGCATTGATTCATCCCATTTAATATTGTCTCACACATTGGGTGAGCTGCAGTTTGTTCTGTTTCAATGCCATATGCATTATGCCATAAGCATATGACCAATACCATAAGCCAAAAAGTCTCAAACCCCCAGCAGGCTGTCTTCTTGGAAACAGATGTGTCGGCTGGGTTCTGTTGCTCTGTTGTCCCTATATGTATTTACACATATAATTTCTACAGTTCTGGTCTCACTGGTCTCTTTTCTAAAAAGTATATATATGTAACAGTGTAATAGTTTATAGCTTATATTTTACTTTTTTTTTTCTTAGTATTTGTGTATGTTAGCAGTTTATCTTTTCCTTTATCAGTGGTACTCTTTTATTTAATTTTCTTATGTTTCATATGTATTTCTTCTTTCTGTCTTTGATCTTTTATCGTGAATCTCTCTCAGAAAGACATCATATTTGGTACGTTTTAATGCCAACAAAACTCACTGTTTATTACAGTGTTATGAACCTTATTAATTTTTCTTCTGTTTGTGTTGAAGAGAGTTTTCTTTTGCATTTTCTCAACAGTGTATAGTGCAGTGAGGCATGTGTTTGTTACAAGACAATAAACAATTAGGAGCAAAAGCTAAGTATCTGGGATTTCTATTTTTGTGGTGAATGAGGAAGATACATGTATGCACAACACAATATCCAAGATCAGCATAAATTCAGGTCAGTCGTATATTATATGACTGAGGTAATACAGATCTTTAGTTTTGGTTCCCTTGGTTCTCTAGCTTTGGTTCTCTAGCTTCTCCTTCATTGCATCAAAGAACTATAACATATTTCTTATGTTCTCATGTAATCTCAAACTGAACACCCTATTAAAGAAACTCTTTGTTGTTGCTGTCAGAAAATGTATCCTCATTTGCAGGCTGAATTTATCCTATAAGTTTTTTGATTGACATATTTTTTTAAATCTCTGAGGGCCATGGTTAGCCTCCACAACCGAGGCAAATATAAGGTAATAATCATCACCGATTCTTCCTTTTTCTGAACTGTGTGCAACTATATCGTTTCTGAATAATTTTAGCCTGAGTGTTTTGCCTCTCCCTGGGAACCCTGGTGCAGAAAGAATGTAAAACCACATTTTGTCCTTCATAAAATGTCAATTGGAAGAACACATGTTAGGGAATAATTGAATGTAAAAACTAGTCCGTGTTTACTTCTAATATGAATGTTCAATGTTTATTTTGCAAGTTTTATTCCAAAGATAATCTAATGGGTTAAAAGGTAGAAAGCCATGTTGGTCTAATCATACAATTTCAAAATATTCTCTATTTGCTCAGCACTTCGTGACCTGCAGTGCCTTATCATTTCAAATGATAACAATAATGGGTATTCTTTCTCCTGCTCTATTTACACACTGCATTGACATTTCAGAAAAATCCTTTGGTGTTCTTTTTTTTTTTTCCTTTCTTTTTTTTTCCTCTTTTATTTTTTTCTCATCTTCATCATCTTCTTCGTTGTCTACTTCTTCTTCATCGTCTTCTTTGTCTTCTTCTTCATCATCTTCTTCGTTTTCTTTTACTTCTTCATTGTCATCTTCTTCATCATCTTCTCCTTCATTTATATGTATTTATGGTTGAGGGGATATGCACTGGTATCTCCCAGAATAAAAGTTAGGAATTGATTGCACAAAACCATTGTGTCTTTATGCAAGACAGCTTATTTTACTCATGTTTTTGAAGCAATTTTCCAAGCCTTAAAATTCAAGTAATTGAGCAAGGTAGAGGAGAAAAGATCTCACTTTCTCATTTTGTATTGAACTTGAAGGTTCCGCCGCAGCTTTGGTACTTTAGGAAAATAGCAGAGTGACACATTGTCAGTCTGATACTTGCAGTTGTTAGCCAAAATATTTTATATCTTGGAACAATATGCATACCCAAATCCAGGAAGACGTTTCTGATATCACAAAGAAACCTAGGTGTGCTTCATCCAAAACAATTCTTCCCTGAACCACATTCTTACTGAAAAATCAAAGGCATTGTGATTTTTCCTCTTCTTCCTCTGTCTAAAAATTTAAGCTTTTCAGAACAGAAACTCACAAAAGAAACAAAGTCAGATTAGGTGACTTATCAAATAGGTCAAACAGGGAACTTCAAATTTTCAACTTCAGTAAATAGTTTGCAGACAATCACAGTGTGAAACATTTCACAAAGCATAGTTAAAAGGTTAAATTTAGAAGCACACTTGTTTACAAGGAGACATTGTGCCTTCTCTAATGATGCTAAATGGTAAATTAAACTGCAGCGATTACTGGTGAAACACTAAAATACTGTGTTCTAATATCTGAAATATCTATTGACAATGAGATAATTTTTGATTAATTAGAGAAAGAAAAATAAGAGTTTAGGACATTTTAGGTAATATCAATTGGCAGTGTGTGTCAAAAATCGTGACATTTTCTTTTTTACCAATTAGTCATTTTCTTTGTGTGCCTACTTGCAGTATTCTCATGTATTTCTTTGTATATAGGTAGTTTTAACACCATGAATTTGTAGAAGTAGAATATAGTTAACAAGACTCTGTTGAGTTTAAATAACAAAGATAAGTTCCGTTTTGCACTGCAAAACTGTGGGAATCTCCCAGAATCTTTCAGACAAAAAAGTTTGAAAAGCAGGATCTGTCCAGGGTACTGCACTTGTTTGATTCTTCAGCAGATTTCTTCCTAGCATTTTCACCCAATTGGTGAAATCTGTTTTCAAGACTGAATTTCTTCTTCTCTGACAATAGCAAGTCGGAAGAAGACGTAGACCAGTTCCCAGAAGGTGGAGATCTAACTACCACATTGATCTAGCTAGCACAATTAGATCATACACCATTTTCCTGAGCTTCTATTGTGAGAATGGAAGGGATCAACGAGAGTGGCTGCAGGCAGCAGGCATTCTGCCAGCAGTGCTGAGCTGCGGGGTGGTTACCTGAAGGGCACCTTCTTTGTCCTGGGCCAGTTTAAAGGCTTGGACAGTGGATCAGGAAACTCTCACAGTTTTCTCTGACTGCGTCTCCCTTTTTCATTTGCCAAATATAAACTTAATGAAGCAAGAAGCCTGGCCCCCAGTCTGCTGCTTTAAAAGGATATAATAAGTAATCTGTAATTTGTATAGCTAAGTTCAGAGAACTGGATACCCAGTTGCCCAGTAGGAAAATGATTATATTATATACCTAGCATTTGTGAATAAATACATATTTTTCCCAGTGTACCAAAGGTAGTTCATAACAAAACTCTTACAGTGTCTTAAATGTATCCTCATCAACATTTACAGCCTGACTGTTCGTTATGACTCTGTGCCTTTTCACAGACTCTTCACTATCCATCCAACTTCTTCCTTCCATTGGAGGTGGCAAATGGCCACCCTGCCTAGATGCTGTGGCCCTTTTATGCTGGAAAGATAGGGACTTAATGCACTGTAAAGCTGATATGACTACTTTAGTCCAAATTTAACAAATAACAGTTTACAGCATCAGATTCAGCCTCAAAGAATTCTTCTACACAAAGCAAAAAATAAAAAATAAATAAATAAAAAATTGAAACATCTGCTTTTGTTGCAGTTATCAACCTCTCAGTCAATGACACATGGATATTTCTCAGTGTGGAATACTTTTTTTTCAATAGTAACTTTCGCGGCTGAAATCATGAAACACTTAACAGATCTCATTAATGATTTGTTTTAGCAAAAGAGCTTTTAATGAATTATCTAGTTCTCTTTTTCTTTACTCCTGACACACTTTTCTGAACATTCATTCCACCGAATAAACACATGGCACAGTCTTCATGGTGCAGTGATATGTCTTGAACAAACACCTTTTAGTTAAAGAAAAATCTCAGTGCTTTCATTCCCATTTGCATTATGATGAAGTAATTGATGGTACCTTTTACTGACTGACAGATGAAATATACTACACACAGATGTTAATCCCCACTTCAACCTACTAGATCCCAGAAATGTCAAGGTTACTTAATCAGAAATCAAAGTGTATTGCAGTCTTGGAGTGAACAGTTAAGACCAACCAGTACTCTAATATTATGTTTACAACCATACTTACTTTGGAATATGGTCCTTTGAAATTTGATAGAATCACAAATGACAGGGATGAAGGGGCATCTGTAGGACATCTAATGCCTTCCCTTGCCCAACATGTGTAATTCCTGATAATTATCTATTTAAATGTGTTCTTAAAAAATTGCTAATGCTAGAGATTGCACTGACTCCCTAGGCATTTTATTCTAGTGGTCTTCATTGTCCCAGTGATAGACAATTTATCATCGTCTCACCAGAATCTTTTTTAATGTAGCTTAAGCTCATTACTATTTGTCCTATTGCCATGGGCATGGAGAATTTTGCAGCAGCTTTTTACTACTTGAAAGCTGTTCAGTATCAGCACTGTCATCTCTTTACTAGACAAAACATCTCTGCCGAATCACATTTTCTCCTTTTCATTGCTCTCCTCTGGTGTCCAGTTGGCCCACATCTTTCACACAGTGCGGTCTTACCAATGTTGAGAGGAAAGGATTGTGCTGCATATTTTGAAGGCTGTGTTTATACCTCCTGGTATACTTTTTCATAATGGCTAACACTCTTGACACATGTTCAGTTTATGATCCTTTAAAACCTCTAGATCTCTCTTGGAAAACTGCTACCTAACCAGTTATTAGTCATTTTGAATTTGTACAGCTTATTTTTTCTGCTAAAGTGTAGAACCTAATGCTTATTTATTTCGATGTTTTGCAGGATATTTTTCCAGTTTTTAAAAATCATTCCCTCATTTACTGAATTTAACACATTTGTGGTTTTTACTGGCTGGTTTATGCAGGCCTTTAATAAACATACTCTCAGTAGGGCCATTAATAAAAATACTGACTAATACTGGGCGAAGATAACTGCATAAAATGTTCTTTAATTTGGACACTGAAGGGCCATTTCTAATCATGTTTTCACTCTTGCAGTAGATTTTGTCTGGATTGTATTTAGATTGTATGAATGTTGAGTGAGGAAAACCTTACTAATCAGAAGACACACGAAAGTCCTAATAGTTCTCTATGAATTCTTTCAAAGAAAGAAAATAAATGGTTTTAATACTGTTTATTCTTGACAAATGCATGTTAGCTGTTATTAGCCTTGTTTTCTTCAAGGTTCTTATGATTCACTTGTCTGATATATCCCAGTATTTTTGCAGGAACTAAAGTTAAACAGACTGGTCTGTAATTCCCGTTTATCCTTATTCCCTTTCCTAAAAGTAGGTAGTATTTTTGCCTTTCTTGGTCTTCGGGAATTTTACTAATCTCCCACAGATTATCATGATAATTGAATGTCTTTGAATTTCCTTCACACAGTTCCCTAAGCATAAAGGGAGTTAGGACTCCATCAGTTTGAACATTCTTTATTGCAAATCTGGCTTTGTGACATGTGAGCTGACTTTATGGTGTACTGCTACCACAAGAAGGAGTTCCCACTGCCTATTCCCCTTTCTCCCCAATAACCTTGCACCAGGAAAACACTTCTGACAGTACTTCTGAGACATCTTGTAAACTGTCTTAACCCATTATATGACAAGAAAACAAACCCAGGGGAAAAAAAAAAAAAAAGAAGAAGAAAGAGGAGAGGGGAGGGGAGAGGAGGGGAGGGGAGGGGAGGGGAGGGGAGGGAAGGGAAGGGAAGGGAAGGGAAGGGAAGGGAAGGGAAGGGAAGGGAAGGGAAGGGAAGGGAAGGGAAGGGAAGGGAAGGGAAGGGAAGGGAAGGGAAGGGAAGGGAAGGGAAGGGAAGGGAAGGGAAGGGAAGGGAAGGGAAGGGAAGGGAAGGGAAGGGAAGGGAAGGGAAGGGAAGGGAAGGGAAGGGAAGGGAAGGGAAGGGAAGGGAAGGGAAGGGAAGGGAAGGGAAAAAGCCCTGCATCTCTTTTAGCTTATCAGTGAGGTAAATCAAACCTCTAAGATGTCCAACAAATACCAGAGACTACAGTCTGTAACTTTCTCTGTAATCTTTCCTCACTACCCTGAGGCTTCACCTGTAAAAGTTACGATTATTGAACAACTCAGGTATTCAGGAAGAAAAAACAGCAATGTAGAGAGGTGTAAAATCCTACTGGAAATAAAAACAAAACAAACAAACAAACAAAAGTGTGTGTGGTTGGCAGTGTGGCTATGATAGGAGACAGCAATTAGCAATATTACAGATTTTTCCCAGTGAGCATTACACGTCCATTTTTCCCCTCTTGAATGATGTCTGCCTCACAGAACACCATTCCATTGTTTTATCGAGGGGAGAGGATAATTAATTTTTTTTTTCTTTTATGTCTTAGCTATCTTTTGTGGGTTTACAAATAAATCATTGCTTTATGCTTTCAAGTTGTGTACATCCTGCTTTCAGAGTCTCTTTGTGCCCAGACAAACGTTCCTGAAGATAGTGTCCCAGGAGGGAGTGGGAGAGTGTGGCTGCAGAACTTCATGTCTGGGAGCAGTAGAGGGAAGAAGGTTGCAAGGGGACTGGAAGAGGAGGATGCCCTCTTTTGGTGGCAGCAACCCTATCCTATAATCCAACCCTAGCCTTGTAATTATTTCCTGCTGCCCTTTCACAGCAGCTAACAGACCGATTGTTTCCTATGAACACTAAGACAGACAGAAAGCTGTTTGGCCCTCTGGCATAGTAAGCCTATGACTTACTTTCTCCTTATAGTAACTGAACAATAATTATTAGGTCTTCTACTCACAGTCAGTGTAAGTATAGTCTGTTTTCATGTTTTGATGGCCTTTAATTTCAAACTTATCCTCAATCAGTAAGCATAAAGTAAAACATGTTGTTATACATTTCTTGTCATCTATGAACATATGGTCTTTTTTTTCTCCCTTCTCCTTTACTTTGTTTTAGACACAAGGGTAGTAAAATGCTCTGATTATTTCTAATGCTGACCTGGAGCAGTAGTGTTTATATCTGCTTTACATCACAGACATTTTTCTTTCTACCCCACTACCTTCACAATTTGAGATTTTTCTTCCACCCTGTTTCTTCATGCTTTCTTCTTCCAATTTAAGTATAATTGGTAGCACCATATATATATATATATATATATATTTAATACTGTAGAAATAGATAACTCATAATCATCTAAAAGAAGTATATTCTTCTGTAGTTACCACATCATTTCTTCCAAATGGAAGTAAAATCAAATAGTCCTTGCAATGCAGTGCAAATTCCCTTTGTTGGTAATAGGTGGAAAAATGTCCTCACAAGTGTGCATGTGTAAGAGAGTCTATCACATGCATTCCACTGACAGCCAGATTGTTGCCCATTTTTAGAGGAGTCTGTTTTCTGCTATTGCAGGAGAATCTGAATTTTAATTCAGACTCTCTATCTGATATGTAATGCCTCATAAAGTTAATTCAATACTAATATGAGTAGACTAATGCAATATTATACCCATATGAGTAGTATTAATTATTTTATGTCAGAAAAGTTAAAAACATATATGTCATTGCAAAGTAGGGGTGAACTAGAGGTGAATAGATGTTGCTGACGCTGAAAATCTGCTAAACTGTTTTCTTCCTTCCCTCAAACCCACTCTCTGGTCCTTTCTCAGTTCACGCTTTGATTATATTAGTCTGAGAAGAATCATAAAAATCAGTGTTGTACTTCATTTCAACAGAGTTGGGCTGGGCCCACACCACACTGTAATTAACCCTATATCAGTACTAAAACTTTACATCCTTGTATATGCATATTTGTGTAATACAAAAATTAAACCCCATACTAGTGTCATCTAATGAGGAATGCTATTGTCTATCTGCACCAAAACTTTCTTTGTACGTGCTGAAAAGATTTAAAAGGTTGTTAGATTTTACAGACCACCTCTATAAATTTCCCCATTAAATATTTAGATACAGGAATTTGAGCCACAAGGAAACGGGGAGAGACAAACACTTTTTCAATACACTAGGATATAATTCCATTCTGAACAATTTCATTATAACACTGTTAGTGTAGCCACTTAATTTAAACTGGATTCATGCTAACAACAAATGACTGCAGTCTGCATTTTTTATCTCATTACATATTTGTATAATATAGGTAGTTCTTTATTTAAGATCCAGTGGAAACCAACAAATAAAGTTGCTCAAGAATACAATGTCCATGATGTGATTAAAGAATGTTCTCTGAGTCAACACTGCTATAACAAACTGACAAAAGCAGTTGACAGAGTATTAATAAAAGCGACAGTCATCCTCTAGATGTGAGAACCATTAGTAACTTTCAGAGTTGTTTAAACAGTTATTCAACAATATAGATGAATTACAAATGGATCTTTCAAAAGGAAAAGTTTTTAAACATATTTTTTACTTTGCTTATTTGATGTCTAATAAGGGAGTTAATGGTAAAAGACGGTATTTTAACTTTGAAAGGCTGATCTGTGATTTTTTTGATTATGTGATCTTTATGCCTTAAAGTCCGTGCAAAACCATAACCACCTTATTTGCTTTTAGATTAGTGTGATGTCCAGTTGTTTAAAAAGTACACTGAAAAAGTACATCTAAGTTACAGTTTATAGAGATACCACCAAATAATATATAAATGTAAGGAAAAAAAAAGGGGGGGGGGGGGGGGCGGGACTTAAAATTTACCATTCTATTAAAATCCAAACATTACATAGGATGATGTAAAATATGATGAGAATCACCATGTTGTCCAAATGGAGCTGAGGACTTTGCCTTCTGAGATTTCTAATCACCTTACATACCTGGCTTCTTGGCAGTGTCTGGTGAGTTGCTTAGAAGTGCAGATTTCCAGGCTTGTTCTTTCTTACCTTTCTAACTTCCCAGTGTCTTCCAGCTCCTTCCTCTACATCCCTTCTAAGATATCCATAAAGGTTGGAGAGAGAGACAGATTTTTTTTTTCAAAAGTTGCACAGTTTACTTTACATAGTTTACTCTTTTTCTAAACGATATTAAATTTTAAATACATGCGATTCCTAACAAAACTGATTTGCTATTCTCTGCTGTCCCTGTCTATTTTTGTTGCATTTAATATTCAAGCAGTCGTGATGTCATCCACAGGAGTTTAAATTTAAAGATTT
The DNA here is from genome assembly GCF_964211835.1 of Anser anser. NCBI lineage: Eukaryota > Metazoa > Chordata > Aves > Anseriformes > Anatidae > Anser > Anser anser. Next base: position 89,390,124 of record NC_139720.1, read on the forward strand.
ACCCTAGAAAACATGTGAATGTAGAACCAAATTATGATTGGCTGTGGCAGGTGGTAGTTTGACAGGTTGAATTTATAGATTACACATGAAAGTTTGTGATACTTTACACCAGCAAACTACATAGGCGCCACCAGACTTTCCTCTGCAGTGCATTGATTTTATTCATGTCTAGCTCTGCTGAAGAAAATGGCATAGTTCAGTGACTCAGAGGAGAATAAATTGTCCTTGGTTTTAATTTTTTTCAGAAGCTTTAATTGATATGTTTTCAGAGTACTCATCTATCTTCTTTGAAATTGTTTTAAGAGCTATCATTAATATCATGAAATAGTCAGATAGATATGCTTCTTTGTCAAAAATAACAGAAATATACAGCTCTACACTGAAGATGTGGTTTAGTTCAAATGAATGTGATTTTGTTCACTGATTCACTGTGTGGTCTACTTCACCATACCATTGTGTCAAAGACCCTGTAAAACCTGTTCTATAAAATCTCCATGAGAATCCTCCCACAAATTACTAGTCTTTAAATATCTGCAACAAAGCTTCTAATACATCATGAGATGCATGTTGAGTCCTGAGTTTAATTGTTTAATTAAGCCCAACCATTATGCCCTTTTAACTCTCAAGTTTTAGTTTATTAATGTTATGACTTGAGATGTGAATACTACATGCAGTAGCAGTCGCCTTTTCATTGATCTGCTTTAAAGTGTATTTGTTTATAGAGATAGTCACTACTGAATGTGTTGACAAAGTTCTTTCCACTGGTTTCCCAACATGTTTCTCTAAAACACCAGGCCTGTAGCTTACTTTAAAACTGTGCAGTCATGCTCATAGGTTGGCAAATATTCTTGCTATATGGCTAGCTGTCCTCCAGATACATGCATTAATTTGTCACTAGCTCAGTAAAGTAAGGGTGATCAGATTGTAGTGCTTCTCTACCTGCAGCCTCCCTTTGATTGCCAGTGAATGACGATATTCCCTGCTAGCATATTTTGACATAAGGATGGCGGTATGAAAATAATTCTTGAGAGATAAATAAATAGGATTTTATTTGTTGATTTGATTATTAAACTGGCTGAGAAAAATAACTTCCTACAGTTACTATACTTAGATCTGACATAAGGAATGAATTTTTTTACTAAAGAACTGGCTAATTGGCTGATCCTAAAGTAGTTGACAATGAAGAAGGTTTATTGAAATGAGAGGAAAATCTAATGCTACGTGAGAAAATAATTGGCCTACCACTTACTAAACCCTAACATCAATCTAAAAGTAAATACAAAAACCCTATCAATCAAGTTTGTGCATTGCACAGATTTATGAAGTGTTAGTAGTGATGAGGCCAGAGTCTTACAGAGCTGTATATATCAGTAAGATGGTTTCAGTCATATGAAATGTCCAATACTTTTAGCATGGCCAGTTGCAAAGACACATGGATCCAGTAACAACATGCAAAACCCTAGGCCAAGTAATGGCAAAATGCTGTTTGGAAGCACAAATCAAATTTCTACATATTTTTCAAAGATTGTTGGACAGTTGAAGATGGTACTGGAAAAAAGTTGTAAAAACGTCTTCTGGGTGGAGTAAATGTATGTGTACTGAAAATCAGTTCTTCAGGGGTGGGTGCCTTTCCTGCAAATGCATTTGTCAGGCACACATTATTCTTTAATCACATGCTCCTTGTAAACAGAAGATCAAATTGGATGATAAGTGAACTTTCCTGCCCCTAAGATGCCTGAAAATGAAATTTGATGAGTAAATAATATAAACAGTAAGCTTAGGTTTGATCACGTTCTTCATTCTTTTATTTTTCTTTAACATGAAGTAAAAAAATCTAAAAGTTTTGAGGAAAAACAAAAACAAAACAACAACAACAAAATAAGCCACTTGTATGTATAGATGAAGATGTAAGTATTTGCAGCATGTATATTATAAGACATTGCACCTTGATACAGAGAAGCAACACAGCATATTTCTCTTTCTAATTCACCACGACTTTAAGTATATTTCTTTCCTTGGCTATGCTAAGTATCACATCACCTTCATGATAAGTCTTCCTGGTTAGATGTTTTCCACCTTGTTATTCTTAACTACAGTGTCAGTTCTAATAATTTAATGTTATTGATTTTTGATGCTTGGGATATCATTAGCAAGATTGCTGGTAAAGGTAGCAGTAACTGAAAAAGTGTCTATTCTATTACTAGTCTGAGAAAGAAGAAACATAACTGCTTGAAGGCAACCTGTCTCATGATTCATGAGAGCAAATCAATGTCTATGCATGTGAAATGTCAGGATTTAGAAATATCTAGGTGATAAGTAAAGAGGATAACTGTTACAAAGGGACAGCATAAAGAAAGAGACATTATTTCAATGCCTTACTTCCGTCTTTCTGCTACATCTGCATGACTGGATTTCAAATTTGCAAAAGCCGGTCTACAATGGACATTTTTCTTTACATAACTCTTTGTATGATCTTGGACCAGTACAATTATGTCAGTAAAAACATTTTTTTAAGTTTTTAAAACCATAAATCTGTTTATTTTTTCTTTAAAATAATAATAATAATAAAAAAGAACTAAGAGAATTGTCACAGAGGGTTGTACCTGTAGCCTGCTGCTATGATAACTAGCAAAATCTTTCCCTGCTGACAAAATTAAATGCCCAACTGGACCTTTTGGCATTATTGTCCTTTTATGTGCTCCTTAATACTTATTACAATAATACCTACTGAAAGAAGATTGATATCTCTAAAGGCTTAAATTGTGATTAAAAAAAAAGGCACAAGATGTCAGAAAAGCAGCTTTATTTGGGGTGAAATATATGTTGTGGTTTAACCTGGCCGGCAGCTAAACACCACACAGCCGTTTGCTCACCCTCCCCCCTCCCTCTCTGGGATGGGGGAGAGAAACAGGAAAGTGAAGCCTGTGAGCTGAGATAAAGACAGTTTATTGAGACAGGAAAATAATAATAACAATAATAATAATAATAGTACTACTACTAATAATGTGTATGAAAAAAGTGATGCACAACGCAGTTGCTCACCACCCGCTGACTGATGCCCAGCCTATCCCCGAGCAGCCGGCCCCCCCACCCCGGCCAGCCACCCCTATATATTGTTTAGCATGACGTCAGATGGTATGGAATACCCCTTAGGCCACTTTGGGTCAGCTGTCCTGGGTCTGTCCCCTCCCAGCTCCTGCTGCACCCCTAGCCTGCTCGCTGGCAGGACAGAGCGAGAAGCTGAAAAGTTGTTGGCTTGGTGTAAACACTGCTCTGCAACAATTAAAACATCAGCATGTTATCAGCGCTCTTCTCATCCTAATCCAAAACATAGCACCCTACCAGCTACTAGGAGGAAAATTAACTCTGTCCTAACTGAAACCAGGACAATATATATATATATATATTTGAACAATGTGCTTAGAAACATACAGGAGTTCTGTGGGAATGTGTGATCTGAATGTTTATTCCTGAGGATCTGTGTCTGTAACTGAGAAGAATTTTCCTTCCTCAATCTTAAGTATTAACGACGTATTTATTGGTAGCCCTAAATTTGCTGTTTTCGAAGAGCATATATGGTACTACAACATTTTCCTATCCCAGTTGGAGATGCTAGACCCTGTTTGTCTTCAGCTATCAAAATATAACAATAACCAAGTTCAAGTCACATAAGTATTCCATATTCCCAGTAAAGAAATTTTGTTAGTGCCAGAATAATTTTTGAATGTTTTGGAAAGAAATGATGACTAGTATAAGTTAAAAAAAAAAAAAAAGTCCTAGAAGATTTCTGACTAACTGAAGGTTCACTGAAACTAATAGAAATAAGGTAGGGGACAAACTGAAATCAGAATTAATTTTATTAACGCTTATTAATTGCAAATTGCAAATTGAATTTGCTACAGCTCTGCATAAATTGCAGCAAACTATATAAGAAGGTGTTACTGGCAAAGAGAAGGAAGACAAGGTTTGAGGAAAGGGAAATTCTGCATTAGAAGAATACCTGAACGTCTTGTTTAGCATAACCTAATAAAGGGAGGAAAGCTTTCCCTCTATAGATGCACCAAGTAAAGTAAATAGAAGGAAGAATAGCTGTTTAATTTGAAAGAAAAATGTTGTCACAAGGAGTACGTATGAACCAGTCACAAGCAAATTCAGATGGGATATGAGAAGAAAGTACAGAAAAACAAAGTCTTGCTCCAGGGTGCTTGCCCATTTAGGAAAATCAGTGTGTTATGAGTTTGGGTCATGATTTCAGTGCAAAATTTAAGCAGAACCTCATTCCATGCTAAATAAAAAAAAAAAAAAATCAACTCAATAGCGCAACATATAAATGATGATTTTCTGTGATCATGTTCACTTTGATTCTTTCTCTGATACCAGTTATTTTTCTAATGTCAAGTCATCAGCTTTGAAAAGAACATCTCTGCTATTTTACGTAGGTTAGTATTTTGCATAGACCTCCAGCTGGATGAAACTCCTTTCCTCTCCAGCATGGCTGAAAGTAAACAAAACAAAAGAAATTACAGGGATGTAGCTTTAAACAGCAACAACAACAAAAATCTTGATTTTCAACTAATAATATTTCTGGAGAGTTCACTTGTTGAGGACATTTTGAATTCGCAGTATGTGAAGCAGCACAGAAGGTTGTTTTGCATGAACTCCAGTCTTGTCTCTGCCTTTCTGAATACTGTATTTATTTGGGTTTGCAAGGTAAAGTTAAGAAAGAGCTGAAATGTAGCCAGATGATGGATGTACTAAATTATTAGAATGGTTTGCACATAGGATTTCCTTAGAGATCTTAATAAGTGACGTGTATTCCCTACTCTGGAACTAAAACAGCAGAAGCATAGTACCAGGAAGAAGCCAGGAGAGAGAGCAGATAGAATGTCATTGTTAAAAACCATCAGGACGGAGTACACCTACCTATAAGCACTGGCTGCCTTGACCAGCCTCACACACACACCTTCCACCCATGGGCCTAGAGTCTCTGTCTGGGGTAGGGTCCTTGACTGAGCTGGCTATGACAGAGCAGCAAGGGCACGAGCCAAAGGAAGAGGAGCCAAGGGTACAAGACAGACCATGCCAGTGGCTACATGGGACGTAAAGAAGAAGATCAGAGTAGGTCTGCTGACAGCAGATGCCCTGTGACAGCTGAGGCAAGTCTGAGGTCAAGGCATCAGCCATAGCAGAGGGTGAAGGCTTGGGGCAGCTTATGTGCCATACAGCTCAGGCAAAAACTGGGAAATGAGAAGGCCCTTTCTTACGCTAACACAAGTTCATGCCAGATACAGAACTGAACACTATTTTTTAACTTATTTGTGAGGCTGTCCTATTGCTGAAGTCAGAAAGTATGACTCTTCAGACTTACCTCTGTGACATGCAGGAGTGTGGAGTAGTAGATACATGGTCTTTGGGCAGCATCTGCATAGTCTCCAGTCCACATAACAAGCATAAATCATGCCTGTGCCCCTACAAGATTTGTAGGATTTTGTTCTGGAAAGATCTGTTTGACATTTTTTTTCCCTTTCATATCGAGTGATGGCAAACATGAGCCAGGTTTATACTGGAACTGTTACAAGCCATCAGAAACTACCTGTGTTGCTTGCTCATTTTAGTCTTGTTGATCCAATATGTGAAATTCTGGACAGTCTCCCATTCATAGGTTTTCAGGTAACAGAAGTGTGTGGCTACTTCAGTATTACCTTATTATCATGGTTAATTACTTGTATTAATCTGTGGCTGGCGCATCTGAATGGTGATTTCCTGCACACAAACAAAGGGGTATTTAATTATGAAACAGAAGTGGGATTTGTGAAAAAATAACATTTCTGTTCAATTGGAGTTCTGTAAATGTCTTTTAAATTCAATATGAAAGGCCTTTTCCACTCGTCAGGTTGAGTGTGTGCATCATTGGTTTCAAGTACTCCTTTTGTCCCAGTGTTTGAAAGAAATACTTTATAGTTCAGGTAATAGGCAAGGTTTTTGTTTGTTTGTTTTTTGTTTTGTTTGGTTTGGTTTGGTTTGGTTGGTTGTGTTTTTTTGTTTGTTTGTTTTTCCAGAGAGCATTGATGAGATGCCTGAAGAAAGTTGGTGCAAACTGAGGCAGATGAAGGAACACTATATGCTTTTCTACTGTTCAGGCCTTTGGGGCATTAGAGAAGCTTAGCTCAAGCTTAGGTCATGCAAAATGGCAATTTCTTTGTAAGCAACTTATTCTGAAGCTCTGGACTAGAAGGGGTCACATCTCCTGGTGTAGTTCTAGTGAAGTCAATAGGCATCCATTTTATACCAGCTGCACACCCAAGCTGTAGAAGCCTTGTTAATTTTCAGTGATTCTTTACTTTTTCTTCCTCAGTGGCAAGGGATCCTTCTTCCAATTTAAGTCATATGCTGCAGTGATGGGTACAGTAAAACATGATTTATATATAATCTATCATTCAGAAAAGAACGGAGGCTGCACAGATAACTTGGGTTTAGAAGTAACTTATCCATTGTGTTTTAAATGGCAAGAATAAATCTCTTGCCATCTAATTGTTTCATCCTATCTATGCCAGGATTTTCCTGACTTTGTATCTCATAACACATCCCTATTGCCATTAATAGAAATAATTTGCTTAAGTGCTTTCCTTCTGAATACTTTATTATTCAGCTCACTGTCTGTGTTGGTTTTCATGAGGTCTTAATCAAATAAATCAGTCCCTCTCTGGATTGCCTTTTTACTGTTCCATATTTGTGCTTGTGTTATGTGTTTTTCTATTTCCTCCTACAAGACCTCAGGGATCTTTTCTAGTTAAGGATTTTATTCCTTAACTTTCAGGTTTTGTCAAATGTTATTTCTGTGAAAAAAAGAAATACAAATTGCTCTTCTGTACCAGGATGCAACAGTGATGAATACAGTAATTGGCAAATTGCATCCCTGATCCAAAAAGTGGGGTAAAGGGTGATGGTTGGGTTCACCTTTGGAGGACAAGGGTTACAGTTCTCTTTTAACTTTTCAAAGCCAATGTTAAGAATAGCTCACAATGATGCTTTGAGTGGGGCATAAGAGATGCATCCCAAAAGCTGCTGTTTTAACTGTTGAAATTATTATAAAATAGGCAGAAATAAAGTTTCTGAGCTACTGTGCTACAATTCTTTCAAACAGTGTTAGGTGTTAAGATTGGAGAATCTGGAGGCTGGTAAACTGTTACATTCCGGGTGAAGAGTCACTTTTTGTGTTTTATCCTCAAGTGGATCATATGCCCTGTAGACTCTGTGCACTGTGGGAAAATGGCATAAAAATGTTTCAATGCTAAAGAGACAAAATATCTGCCATTTGTGCTGCTTGTCGTCGTCCAATAAATTGCCATCTCACACCATAAACCACTCTCTGGCTACCAGGTTAACAAAGCATCATGGAAAAATTGCGATGACATAACTGTTCATGGCCAAGACTACTGCTAATCCAGTCTTGCCCTTCATGTAGTTTCTTGGAGGTTACTATTAAGAATTATAAAAATGATAAATCTTTAATAATGTAAGAGGGAATGAGGGGAAGGGAGGGGAGGGAAGGAAGAAAAGAACTTGGAAGAGAGGGAGGGAGGGAAGAACAGAAGGAAGGAGATGGAACTGTGATTTTCAGTCAAGGTGCTGACATGAGCTGACAGTCACTGGTCTTGAACAGGATTTTGCAGATCTTTATTTCAGCTGTATCTTGTGGGATTCATCTTCTTCACATGGCAAAGACAAATGCCTATGCAAAGTGTCCATAGCAAACTTCTTTTATTTAGATGGTCTGCAGATCTCCAAGTATTGACAGTGGAAATTGAACATATTCATTCAGAAATATTTGGCCACAAAAGAGATTTGGCCTTTAATGTGGTTTTGTGCAGCAATTGATTAACATCAGTGTATTAGTTGTCCAGAAGGAATTGAGTACACACTCAGGCTGTGGGTACATCAACCACCAACTGTTTGGTCAGGGTGATCAATACTGTATTCGTGCTTCTCTTTACTCTTCTGTCTATAGCCTTCTGGTGTGATGTTTTTTTTTTTTTCATTTCATTCATAGATTGTGAATGCTTCGGGACTGGTTCTTGTGATGAAGATCTAGTTTATGTCTGGGACTGCTATCTACCACAGTAATATAATACAAATGGCAATGAAAACAATAATAATATGCATAGGACTGAACAGGGATCATATTTATTATATCTGTCTGGGGTTGCCTCTCAGTTTCATACTCTAACTAGGTCCATCTGTTCAAAATACAGCTATCTCATGATGCTGTATTTTTTAAACCAAGGACCAAGCTGACAAGTTTCAAATGGCTGCCTCATAATAATGTGTCGTATATCCTTCTCCAGCTATTTCACACCTCTAGCTATTCCCTTCAGGCAGATTCTAAAATGAAATTAGTGTGGGGGTCAGTAAAGATTATGCACAGTGAAGCAGCAATGATAAAGGTTTGAAAAAATGTTAAGCAGCACTTTACACCTTTAATCCCAGAGGCAGCACAATGATCACATACAGTACGCATTAATACCAAATCAACACAAATCATTCATAATGGCCTAGGCACTGTATTGAGAAGAATGGAAAATGTGTAACATACATAAAATTATAATAAACTAGCATAATGCAGACAAAATCAAATATATTAACCAAGACAGCCATTTTTACATACTGTAGTGAGCTGTTCCTTCACTCCTCATGCCAAAATAAATGCCAGAACACTAGAGAGTTGTCATGTGCAATTTGCCTTAGGTAGCCCATTGTATGTACCATTGTCTCTCAGTGTATACTTCTGATGATGTACAACTCTAGATCTGGAGAATATGCCAGCTGGTTCCTAGTTATCAAAGTGACTGACATGATAGAATAAGCAAATCCAACCCTTAGCCATCTTCATTAAACTGTACTGATTTCCATGGTGAACTCATTTAGGGCTTCTTGAAAGATGTTGTGAGGTTTTACTATAAACCTCACAAATAATGTTCGTCCCATTTCCTAGTGGACTTTTGCCATTCCTTTGTAAGGATGCTACTATTTGATTTGTTGTGTGCCACTGAAAGGTCTGATTTTGAGAAGCTCTAATACTGAATATTTTTCTTCACTATTTCTTCCACAAACCTTACTCTGTTGAGGGTACTACATGCCATGTCACAATGGGAGATAACAGAGTTGCTGGACAATTAGAAGATTTTCTAGGATATACAACATAGTGCTTTCCTCTCTCCCTTCCTTCCCCCCTTGATGCATACTCCTGTAGTCATTGAGTGTTTATTTGCGAAGTCAGGAAGGAGAAATACTCAACTTCCAGTGGCATGATATGCAGAAGGCTGGACAGAATTTCTGAATTTTGGCCAGGGATGAAGCCAAGTTGACACACAAGATAAGAAGCGTTTTGTTGCTCTCAGAGGTGTTTGCTAAACCCTTTAGTTTGCTTTGGAATATTGTCAGTGGGATAAGGGGGTGACAATAGTTTGTTCTCACAATCTGTTTATTCTTAATTTTACGAAGTTTTTCAACCAAAACAACTATGAAAGACCACCATTATCACCATGTCTTTTTTTCCTGACATTTTAGTTTCATTAGGATGCTTGACTTATTTTTTACATAGCAGATCAGAAATTTTGTCCATCACCTAATCACCAAGCCATCTGCTGTTGTGTTTTGTGAAGAGCATAGATGTTTCCAAATTTTATCCTGTTCCTTTAGAAATCGCATACTGAATATTTAATGATATTTTTGGTCAAAATTAAAATGTTCTTAGGAAAGAAAAATACAAATTTTAAAAAAGTTGCTGTTTCTTAGCAAAAAGAAAAAAAAATAGCAAAAGATTCCTGATCAGCACTACCATTCACATATTTAAGCTAGCTGCAATGAACTTGTAAGTCAGGGGAATTGCTTTATTAATCTTTGAGAGCCAATGCAATCTTAAAATTAGCATTTTTATTTTTTACTGATCTTGTTTCAAAGGTTTTAGAAATCTCATCAGGTGTCACTGGAAGCATAATTTATTAGTCAAATAGCAAAGTGGATTTTGTTTATTATTTATTAGTCTGAGATTCATTTTAGAAGATTAAAACACACAAGGAGAAAACTATCAAAATAGTATGTGAGGATTTGGCTTACTGACTCCCATTAACTTCAATGGGAGTCATGCAGCCAAAGCCACAAATCCCACTTTAAATATGTAATGGAATGAGATTAGGCTTAATCTGGTCAATGAACATGAAACCATAAAAATGTCAAGTCTTTGAAAAGTTTCAAGGCAATATGCATACTTATGAGAAATTAGACAAGGTACGATGTTGGACTATTTCTTTGTGACAAAAATCTCTTTTTAGTATTATCTTTTCTGTATCATTTAAAGCTTCCACTACATAAAACTGGTGGCTAAGGAGAGGTTCATAATCTTCTTTTCACAGCTGTCATGCACAAATAGATACATAACTCCGTCTTGTGTTCATCCTGTGGTCAGGCTACCGCTAGACTGCATATCACAGCAGGTATTACAAGCAAGCAGCATGTTCATATCTTACATCTTTAGAAAAAGGATTATGCAAACCCTTAACTTCAATTATACTGCTTTTTATACATCAGTTTAGAGTCAGCAAGTAAACTATGAGACTTGGGGTATTTAAGATTAAAAAAAAAACAAACACTAAAACAAACAAAAAAAGATTCTGCCCTTCTCTTGATTCACTAGTCACATCCTTTCTGCTCCCGTGTATAAATGTCAAAATGAAATATCCTGTTTAATGGGAAAAAAAGAAAAAGAAAAAGAAAAAGAAAAAGAAAAAGAAAAAGAAAAAGAAAAAGAAAAAGAAAAAAGAGAAAGAGAAGGAGAAAGAGAAGGAGAAAAAAGAGAAAGAGAGAGAAAGAGAAAGAGAAAGAGAAAGAGAAAGAGAAAGAGAAAGAGAAAGAGAAAGAGAAAGAGAAAGAGAAAGAGAAAGAGAAAGAGAAAGAGAAAGAGAAAGAGAAAGAGAAAGAAAGAGAAAGAGAAAGAGAAAGAAAGAGAAAGAGAAAGAGAAAGAGAAAGAGAAAGAGAAAGAGAAAGAGAAAGACTACACAGCCAATTAAAATATGTAAATGGGATATACTTAAGCATGATACAAGAAGACATTTACGACATTGTTAAAGTTTCTGATTTGTTTCATCTACTCTCTTAATGCTAGTATTTAAATTCCTGCAAGCCTCCTTTTTTTCACTGACCAAAGATGTGCAGTAGGTACTTTCCATGTTACCTCTAGTGCAGAGTCCTTGAAGCAAGACTCGCTTACTTTTCTGCAGGTCTAACTGTTCTAACATAATTATTACAACCATCCTAAGAGAATACTTACAGCTCTTCTATGACTTGGGCTTTTGATCAAGTTTGGCAATTTTCCCTTCCCAGAATGGGAAGTTATTGTGAGCACATCTCTACCCTGACTGAGCAATTGACATATCTAGAACATATTTATGTGACCTGCTGGTTGCTGGACCCATCCCAGATGGAGAACAAACCAAGTTAATTTGAAAGCTGTATTTTCAGGTGTTGTGAGACACTGAGTCAAGGTGGCCAGTTACCACCTTCTAGTTATAGAGCTGTTGTTTATTCACCCTGAAGAGAACCTTTGCAAAGGTCCTCTTGACATATTTTGTCATAAGGAAAAATGGAAATGTAGGTTAAAAAATGCTAAGGATAAAAATCTGGAAGAACTGAACAGTGGAGAGCTTTACTTTCTTGCTCACAAGCTAGCCCCTGCATTTCTACTTGAACAGTACTCTCGAAGTTATAAATTGAAACTCAGCTGCTACTCGGGGTGCCTTCTGTGCCCTGTTTACTGGGAAGTGGTACAGAACAATGTGTCACTCAGCAGCTGCAGGACTTGCAGAATAGGGCCCTTTGCTGAACAAATGAATGAAAAATTCTAGACCTATGCAGCATGGCATGTCACCCTGCCTGTGTGTCTTCCTTGTGGCAAATAAGCTCGTCATGCTAACTATGCAAATACTGTCTGGCATCACAAATGTTCTTAATATATGTATCGACTTTAAAACACTCAGTTCTATAATCTTGCATTTACTAACATGTCACATACTTACAGTTGTTTCTTTGTATAATTACCTTGAACACCACTATGTGAATAAATAGTAACTGGTAATAAGTCATGTATAGAAATCTGACAGCAGAATCTCACTGACAGTTAAATCTCAAAGTTTATGCTGTAATGCATTATGCTAGGTAAAGAATTAAATAAAAAGAAAAGATAGTGAAGCAATAGAATATCTGATTGCTAATGAATAATGTGCTTAGGCTATGTTTGACATTCAAATCTATACCCAAGACAACATTTTAAGATTACCTTTGAAAATGCATTTCTATTCAAAGTGAAATCCATGTAGGTTATACTGACTAAATTCTGAATTGTAACATACATTTGTGTGCCCTTAGTAGACTAATGTCCCTGAAATTTGGCTGTAGTCTGCTGCAGTGGCTGGATTCTGCCTTTCATCCATGTCAGGTAAAGCACTTCAGCAGTTCTCTCAAAACTGCAGTTACTCTGACGGCCATCCCTGTTCTTAATTGCTGGGAAGTAGGCATATAGACTTTCCAGAAGCTGGAGGAATAGGCTTTGGTTTAGAAACTGCAGAAGTCGCTCATTCATGGCCAGTCTTAAGGAAAAGATTTCACCAGAGAAGCTTTTTTTTCAGATTTTTATTGGAAACAATAATACTTTCAGATTTTTGGCCTCCTTAGAAATGTTTGTTTCTCTCTCAAGCTTAACACCAACTATTACTGGACCTACAGACAATTTGTCTTATGCTATTAAAAATTAAAATAGCAGATAAATAGACTGTCCAATACGACACAGCATCTGTCATGAAACATTTATTGAAATTGTTTGTGGCCCTATATAGAATAACATCTGGTCTCAACATTTTTGAGGTTTTAATGAATCAGCAAAGACTAAGGTGTAGGAGCAAGCACATGAGCTGCGGAGAAGAACAGCAGAAAGGGAACAAGGTTCTGAGTTCTTCACATGGGCACACATGGGGTTCTCCTTGTCTTGCCAAATGGATTTCAGCCCATCAGGTTATCGGGATCATAATTTTATATATATATATATATATACTTATATATATATATATATATATTTACTGTTGGGAGATTTCCTGAGAAAAAAGGAAATGTGTCCTTACTTTTCTGAGCAATAGCATAAATTTAGGGTAAATTAGGTTAACAAGGATTTAAAAATGAAAGTTTTCTACCCTTGGTATATCTGTTACTGAAGAGTTATGCATAAAAGCATCCCATAACAGCATTAAAAGGGAGAGTTAAGAAAGTATAGGCTCCAAAACTATGCGCTTTGGAGTTTTTTTTTTGTTTACTTTAGTTACCAGTGTTTTCTTATAACCTCAGTTTCATATGACTGTTTCTAGGTTTGACACTGTGTGTTCTGTTAATTGCAATTGACTTTTGAATTGAGACTATCAGGGGACTTCCTAAAAATGATGTCCCAGTTTGCTTTTGTTTTCTATTTCAGAGACTGTCTTCCACATCCCCCAAATCTCTCGGCATTAAACATAAATTGAAAGCGATAACAGTCCCATTTCACCCCTCTAAACCTTTGCTTGCATGAAACTGAGATGCAGTCTTTCCCTATGCAATTGTCGGCCAGTTTTAGTGACTTAAAAGTAGCATACCATTTGTAACACTTCAGAGGATTTTGATGCTTCCCTGAATGTGAGCCTTGGAAGATCACTTCAGATTGTGTTTCCAATACACAGGTTTTGTTCCAAAATTTGAATTACAAATTAGTTGCTTTCTAAACCTTTGCCCTATGAAGGTTGTGAATTCCCAAGAGCTTCCAAGCATGGTTTTTGGAGATCATACTCTACCCTTCCCTAATGTGTACACCCATGCCTGCAGTCAAATCTTGATTCAATGGGTTCAATGGCAGCTCTCTTTACAAGCAGCGAGGTAAAAGATGTAGTGTAGCTTTAGTATTCTTTCATCAATCCTAATCTGGTAAATATTCAGGAGGCTTTTTTTTTTTTTTTTTTTTTTGAGGGTTGAACAGCAACAAACAGCTGGTTCAAACAAATCTTCTAGTTTGCACTCTGTCATCAGTTTACAATCAATTAGTGACAGGCTTTTATCCTTTGGAAATCTCCAGTGTCCTCATTTGTTTTTTATTGCACTATCAAAGACCATTTTCTTTCTGTAAACTTTTTTAGAGTTACTATATAAATAGATAGAAATGAGCATTGATATGATTAAAGATGCCAATAAGCTTTAACTGAATTTCTTTAGAACCAGAGGAGCATAGCTGCTATATACAATAAACACCAAAGATTTCAGAGTATAAGCATAGAGACTAAATATCTTATTTAAACTTAGTCCTCCATAGAGCATTTGTATTTTAAACTTAAAAGATTTTTCTTTCCTGTAAAGACAAGAATTGATTTAAGGGTGCAAGAGAAATCTGACAGCATTTTTGTTTGGTCTTTTTTTTTTTTTTTTTTTTTTTCCATAGCAGCCTACTATTTAGGTTTCTTTTCTGCACATTAGTTATTCAGTTTAGCTAGCATTGTATCTTGACTGGGCGCAGCATTTCTAAGTTTTAAGCCTACTCTTGTCAGTATCAAAGCTCTACTCATCATTTTTGCTATCACTAACCCCTAGCACTCTGATATGGGCAGCCAACTTGTTGGGTCTCCTAAGTTCTGTGGCTCTGACTTCCTCCAGGTTCATTTCTTATGAAATTTGGACAGTTGCCACAGAAAGTAATATAGCCATTCCTTGGAATTCCTCTTGTCTTAATGAACATATAGCCATATAAAACACAGGCAGCATGTATGTTAGAAACAGTAAAACACAGGTGCTTTCAGCAAAAAAGAAAGTCAATTTGTCATGCAAGCTAAAGGAATAGGAATACAGACTGGAATTAATTAGTGAACATCGAATGGACTAAAATTTGCCAAAAGCAGAGGTCTGTACCTTAGCTTTGGTGAGCAACCGTTCATATGGAAAATAAAGGGATTCCAGTCTAGGTGTGTATTTTCTTTGCAGCTAAGTTTTGCATTTAAAAATAGTGATGAAAAATTCTAGACTAAGGAAATATTCTAAGACTAAGGGAATCCTGAATTGTGCCTGCATGTTTGTTTTCTGAAAATGAAAGGCATATCCAGGTGTAGATGTGCAAGTAGAAATCAATGAGGGAAATAATTCATTACCATGATTTTAATTTTATTAGTCATCTGTCACTCATTTAAAACAGTGCAAGACCAGCATGAATTCAGTTACTCATGAAAACACATTTCTCAATGTTCACCATAAATTTGATTTTCGAACTTCTGTTTTGAGGACAGAAAGTTTCTGATTTCTTGTCAGTATTAAAATCTACTGTGATATAATGAATGCTCCTTTAACCATAAGACTCAGATAAAATAATTTACAGACACATTGGTTGAGAATAGTGAGTATAAGTTGCTGTAAAAAGGTAAGGTAAGCTGTATATGTCAGTAAGTTTCTTTAATTTATTTTTATTTTTATTTTTATTTTTATTTTATTTTTATTTTTATTTTTATTTTTATTTTTATTTTTATTTTTATTTTTATTTTTATTTTTAATTTAAGAACTAATTACACCTGGTAGAGGCCTTAGTGCATTTTAGAGTATGCATGTATAGTCAGTAAGATACAGTTCAGTCAAGGTTAAGCCACTCTAAGTAATTTTTACTCTTCTATTTAATGTAACACTGTTTTAGCAGCCTTGTGAGATTTTATTTCATACTTTAGGCAGAATATAATGAATTAATATAAAATCCACCTCTATCTAGGCAGGTAGACAACATCAAAAACATAAATAAGGTCATATATCAGTATGAATTAGCTTATTCACCTTCAGATAAATTGGCAGTGGTCAGAGTCAACACATACACACAAAGAAAAATAATACTGACGTGTGTTGATTTTGTTGCTGTGCCTGTAAAGCAGACAGCATTTAATGAATACAATAAATCAAGTGCAAGACTGAATTTTAAAGTAAATATTTATTTGATCATTTCAATAAATAGCTGTGGCCCATTCAAATGTGGATGTATGAATATATTGAGAAACTTCTGAATAATGCAAATGAGACTTAGAACTCTGAAAAGTTTACAGTTTCCATAGCAGTTGGACATGAGAGTCAGAACTCATTATTTGCATTTGTACCAGCAAGGCAGATGGGTAATTATTCTCAGGCAGTTATTTCTGTATTGAAGATGTGATTAAAAAATAAGCTTCCTTAGGATCCAGCTCATGGTAGGAGTTCAGGTTTGGCATGTTCTGTCTCAGTTTAAATTCTAAGAAGAGAAAGCTTTTCTTCCTTGGAGTCTGACCCAAAACATACTGAGTCTTTTGGAGGATTTTTTTTTTTTTTTATTTATGTCAATCAGCTTGTATTTGGTCCTTTCTGAGATGTTAGAACACCTTAATTCCCTGAAGTCTATGGCACAAATTCTTGGTACTGACAAGCTTTTTCTCGACTTTCTATGAGTTCTTTCTGACTAGTGACTGCAAGAATCATAGAATCATAGAATATCCTGAGTTGGAAGGGACCCATAAGGATCATCGAGTCCAGCTCCTGGCACCACACCGGTCTACCCAAAAATTCAGACCACGTGACTAAGTGCTTCTTAAACTCCAACAGGCTTGGTGCAGTGACTACTTCCCTGGGGAGCCTGTTCCAGTGTGCGACAACCCTCTCAGTGAAGAACCTCTTCCTGATGTCTAGCCTAAACCTCCCCTGCCACAGCTTGACACCATTCCTGCAGGTCCTATCACTGGTGACTAAGGAGAATAGATTGGCGCTTTCCCCTCCACTCCCCCTCGTGAGGAAGCTGCAGACTGTGATGAGGTCTCCCCTCAGTCTCCTCTTTTCCAGGCTGAACAGGGCAAGTGACCTCAGCCGTTCCTCATATATCTTCCCCTCTAGGCCCTTCACCATCTTTGTAGCCCTTAAGAACACCTTCTGGATACCTGCGTGGCCATTGCTTGGGTCTTTATTCTTATCACTGTGCAAAAATCAAGACCTTGCTTTCTTGTCATGCATCTACTTAACAGTCTTCAATTTACTGTTAGCTTGAACAGGAATAAAAATAAACTATGGTCTGTGATGTCCATCTCAATAGTTGATGACATAGTCTGCAGTGCTGTTGTGGTGAAACAAGGCAAGATATACTGCTCTGACATCAAAATGTTACATGTTACAGAACACAGAAGATAAAAGTGTTTAGTTTTTAATGGTTCATTTATTTATTTTTCTCTTCATTTTTCCTAGTCAGTTGTAGCATTTGTTGTAACAGTTTAAAGCAGCGTACTGCTGAGAAGCCCAAAATTTGAAACAACCCTACTCCAGGAGAAATCTTGAAGAGACTGTATACAATTCACAGATTCACAGATTTTTACAGATTCACAGATTCACAGATTCACAGATTTTTCTAGGTTGGAAGAGACCTCAAGATCATCGAGTCCAACCTCCGACCTAACACTAAGTACTCCACTAAACCATATCCCCAAGCTCTACATCTAAACGTCTTTTAAAGACCTCCAGGGATGGTGACTCCACCACCTCCCTGGGCAGCCCGTTCCAATGCTTAATAACCCTTTCGGTAAAGAAGTACTTCCTAACATCCAACCTAAAACTCCCCTGTCGCAACTTTAGCCCATTCCCCCTCGTCCTGTCACCAGGCACGTGGGAGAATAGACCAACCCCCACCTCTCTACAGCCTCCTTTCAGGTAACTGTAGAGAGCGATGAGGTCGCCCCTGAGCCTCCTCTTCTCCAGGCTGAACAAGCCCAGCTCCCTCAGCCGCTCCTCGTAAGACTTGTTCTCCAGACCCCTCACCAGCTTGGTCGCCCTTCTCTGGACTCGCTCGAGCACGTCCATGTCCTTCCTGTAGCGAGGGGCCCA
Organism: Anser anser; assembly: GCF_964211835.1. Classification (NCBI taxonomy): domain Eukaryota; kingdom Metazoa; phylum Chordata; class Aves; order Anseriformes; family Anatidae; genus Anser; species Anser anser. The sequence continues at coordinate 89,408,053 of NC_139720.1, forward strand.
AAACTGAACACAGTACTCGAGGTGCGGCCTCACCAGAGCCGAGTACAGGGGCACAATCACTTCCCTCGACCTGCTGGCCACACTGCTTCTTATACAGGCCAGGATGCCGTTGGCCTTCTTGGCCACCTGGGCACACTGCTGGCTCATATTCAGCCGACTATCCACCAATACTCCCAGGTCCTTCTCGGCCAGGCAGCTTTCCAGCCACTCATCTCCCAGCCTGTAGCTCTGCTTGGGGTTGTTGCAGCCCAGGTGCAGGACCCGGCACTTGGCCTTGTTGAACTTCATGCAGTTGACCTCAGCCCATCGCTCCAGCCTATGCAGATCCTCCTGCAGAGCCTTCCTGCCCTCGAGCAGATCGACACACGCACTTAGCTTGGTGTCATCTGCAAACTTACTGAGGGTGCACTGGACGCCCTCATCCAGATCATCAATAAAGATATTAAAGAGGACCGGCCCCAGTACCGAGCCCTGGGGGACTCCACTAGTGACCGGCCTCCAGCCAGATTTGACTCCATTCACCACAACTCTCTGGGCCCGGCCATCCAGCCAGTTTCTAACCCAGCGAAGCGTACGCCAGTCCAAGCCCCGAGCAGCCAGTTTCTTGAGGAGAATGTTGTGGGGAACGGTGTCAAAAGCCTTACTGAGGTCAAGGTAGACCACGTCCACAGCCTTTCCCTCATCCACCAAGCGCGTCACTTGGTCATAGAAGGAGATCAGGTTCGTCAAGCAGGACCTGCCTTTCATAAACCCATGCTGACTGGGCCTGATCGCCTGCTTGCCCTGCAAGTGCCGCGTGATGACCCTCAAGATAATCTGCTCCATGAGCTTCCCTGGCACTGAGGTCAAACTGACAGGCCTATAGTTCCCCGGGTCTGCCCTGCGGCCCTTCTTATAGATAGGCGTCACATTGGCTAGCCGCCAGTCAACCGGGACCTCCCCCGATAGCCAGGACTGCCGATAAATGATGGAAAGCGGCTCGGCCAGCTCCTCCGCCAGTTCTCTCAGTACCCTCGGGTGGATCCCATCCGGCCCCATCGACTTGCGCACATCCAAGCTCCGTAGCAGGTCGCCAACCATTTCCTCATGGATAGCGAAGGCCACATCCAGCTCCCCATCCCCTTCCACCAGCTCAGGGCACTGGGTGTCCGGAGAACAACCGGTATTGCCGCTAAAGACTGAGGCAAAGGCGGCATTAAGCACCTTAAGCAAATTAAATCATTCCTTCCACGTTTTACCGTATTTTGACGTTGCATTAGTGATGTGACTGGCTCTCTGGCTCTGCTCTAAACAGATAAAACAGAAGCTCTCATCTGCAGCTTTATCTGTTACCTTTTCTAACCACTGAATTCGGTTGGTGCAAAGGGTAGAGAATGGGTACAAATGAACCTACCCAAACCTGAAGAGCATATTCTTGAGCCAGCACAGGAGCTGCTGTTTTAGGAGGTTCATAATGACTTAGTCTGACCGGACACCATAGTCTGATTTTGGTATAGTAATCACTTGCTAAAAGTTTGGTGTTTCAAGTAATTCTGAATGTTTCTTTAAAAACAAGACGAGACCTTTGTTCATCTTAAACTCCCTAGCTACGATGAAATGTAATTCAGGGCACAATGATGTTAAAGCTTCATCAGCGTTATCTGACAAGCACTGTCATTATGGGAACAAAGTGCCCCATGTTTCAGACTAACGTTTTATATGGACGGTGGTTGAGTCCCACCTCATTTCTCCAGTCCTCTGACAGTGGCTATTACAAATGGATTGTAGCCTCCTTAAATTCATCATTATTATTATAGTGTCAGAATGCAAATAAAGCCTTGTAAGGACATTGTGCCTCTATGTTGGTGCCCTTTTACTGTGTTTTGACTGGCAGTGCCAGTGTATTGAAAACAAAGATAAAAACATCTTGGGAACCTGTTTTCTGACTGTCACCCTTTTGTGATACAAAATGAGACCGATTGAATCTGAATGATACTCTGCTATAACTACATATCACTGGTACTATGATTTTATAGATAGGCTTGAACTACTTTTCAAGCAAAGTTGAATAAGGCTAGAATCACACACAGCATGGGAAGTGGTATATATAACATACGGTATTATATTTTTCTGTTAAAAAGAAAAGGGCCATAACCTGTTCTGATGAGTTCAAGTGAATCTTGGGCTCAGATTTTGGAGGGAATAACAAGAATCATATTCTCTACTAGGTTGATTTTTTGCCATAAAATGTCACTCTTTTAAAGCTGCTCACAGCTGTAGTCTGACAATAAGTCCCGAGGGTATGAATTAATAAGCAGATGGTATAAGTAGCTCTCAGAAAACTAAGGAAACCATTCCAATGTCCCCATTCCATGTCCCCACTTGATTTTGTTATTAACTTCATCAAGAGCAGAATTTAGTACTGTCTGTCACTATTCCAGTAAAAGTTTAAATAACCTGTTAGTACTCTATTTTCACTAATGCTTTTTGATACTTGCATAATTTATTTATTTACTTATTTATTTAACTGCAGGCTCCAAAATGTAACAAGAGAAGACTTCACTTTGTTTAGTGTAAGGTTAATTTTGACTATTGTCAGTTTGGTGTGGCTGTGTCAAGACTGTAGGATTTCACTAAAATGAAGGTTTAGCAGATAGCAGTAATCCTGCTGCAAGCTTACAAGCAGAGTATATCAGTACATAATACTCCATCATCTGCACACTTCTTTTATTGGTTCCTTGCCTTTTATTAAACACTCCCTGCTGTACCTGCAGTTAGTCATGCAGTTTCTGAAAACCAAGTACAGAACAAGAGATGTAAAAAAAACAAACATCCTTTACAGATGTAGAATCTCTCTGCCACCCAAATAGCCTTATTAGCTAGCAACTAATTTTGACCTCTCTACCGTTTTCACCAGCTAGATTTAATCAGAATACTGTACCTAGATGCACACATCCCATTCTTTTTATGTTCCTGCACTGAGAAAGGTCCTTCACACCTGGATTCTTTTGTTGATTTTCATGTGTTAAGAGCTATCTGCATTTCATTCTTTGTCAGGAAAATCATCAAGAACAAATTATTATGATACTTTTACTCTTCTCTTTGGTCATTGCAGCAAATGGATTCTATTTTTTTCCACATTTTTAAGTACCTAGGATTTGCAGATGATCATTTGAATACTTTAGACAGTAGAGGATTTGTTAGAACAATAGAAGTATGAAATTGTGAAATTAAATTTTGACATTTATTCATCCATATCACTGAATTATTCAAGGGAAGTAAATAAAAGTGTCAGAAAACACCTGAAATGATTATTTAATTAAAGGGGATGCACTGAAGGACTTGAGATATTAATGCAGCTGTGTTTAATATCTGTCTATATCCATTTACTATTACTTGTAGTGTCATACTCTTCTCCACAGTGTCTGCTGTTATTTTGAAATTCTCTCTGAAACCAAAAATATATCTGGCTTGTCTCTAAAAGCACTGAAATTATATTTTTGTATGTTGTAGTCCTGAACCTGTACCTTCTTACCATTTGCAACGTCACAGTTCCATCTGCATGTGCCTTTTCCTCACCTTCCACGGGCAAATATAAACAATAATTTCTGTTTTTGCATTTTCCTCTCTAAAGCTAGGAGAACCTGTTTTCTGTTGGCAGGCTTTTTTAGCCAAATAGCAAGTCTTTTAGATCATTTCAGGCCAATTTGCTTAACTGATAGAAATATTTATGTCCTCAGTGTCACACATGATATACTTTCAACATATATATATATATTAGCTGTAAATTCTGCACATTTATAATATTTTCTGTCTCTGGGAAACCTGTTCTAGTGTGTGCTGTGCTCTGTGTAAAAATAAAATATTCTTTCAAAGTGTAAGACAGCATTCTATTGTGCAGGCAGATACCGCTTCCAGTAAAGCAATAGCATCCATCCACCCTGTCTGGATCATCATGTTTTTCTACATCTCTTCTGCAGGAAAGGGAAGGGTAATCACATCAAAGTTTAGGCAATGGGTATCTGGACCTCATTTGAAATGCAGAGAAACATACAAATACATTGGAATATTTAGCAGAGCATTTTTCCAGCTGCTTGATTTTTAGAACTGGCTAGCTTCTAATGTGTGTAAATTAATTCTTTGTTAAAAAGACAATCTTAGATCCAATAACAATAGTTTCCGTGGAAAAGAAAGAGTGGCTTGCCTCCTTGAACCTCTGGGGGAATTTGGCCAAATTAATTTTCATAAGCAAGATCATAAATCCAAAGAAAGAAAAACACATTTAGATAAATGAAAGTCTGTCAGAGGCCACAGTGCTAGTAGTGTTGAATTGGACAATTAATTATGTATTTTGTGCACATCATAAATAGTGAGCAGCTTAAAGGATGATGACTCAATAATATAGCAAGAAAGAAATCAGACAGAGTGAATCTTTTATCAATACTTTTCCCCTGTGAGCCATGTTTCACACAATTCTGTTGTAATGATGTGATGAAAAGATCAGAGCGCTGGAATAGTCCAGCCTCCTGCAGTTCTATCATCCATAGCTTTCTGCCATCAGGAAAATGAAATCAGCAGATATGGTCAAATAATGAAATGCAGGGGTAGCTCTTTAAGCTTATTAAGTCTCATTATGCACAAAACTTCATGCACAAGCTAGCTGTCCCATCATATCAATATGACAAACCAATGTGTCTGTGAAAACGCTTTCATCTTCTGATATCAAAGAAAAAAGATTCATACTCTCTTGTCCACAGTATTTATGTATGCAAGGCTGAGAACTCACTCAGTAAACAGTCTTACTCATGTATACATCTGCCAGAATGTGTCTGACACAGCTGCAGGGCTGACTACACCTTTTGCTTTTTTCTCAGTATCTCTACATGGATGATGATTTCCTTTTTCTTTACTCCATCTCAGACTTCATTTAGGTGTCACTTAAAGGATTCGTTTGTCCTGGAGGATGTCTGTTCTGTCCTTTGAATATAGCCTATACAGATCTAACTGAGCTAGCCTTACAGACAGCTCAGGTACTGATTACACTGTAATTACAATCATGCAGCCCCTCTCCTTAAACCAAAGTTTTGTACTCTTTAACAGAAGGAACAAAGTACATTGTTGAAAGGAGTCTTAAAACTAGCATAAAGGAAGTTTGCTGTTCCTGGATGGTAAGTCAAACAAGCCTGAGTTCATTATATGCCTTCCACAGTTGGCTATTTCTTAGTGTGTGTCACCCTTAAAATCACACTTGAAAGCATAATCATATTCTAATTACTCTTTTTCTGCTGCATCCCTGGACTTTTTTTTTTTTTTTTTTTTTCCCCTGGACATAATTTGGTGTGTGGTTTCTTCAGGAAATAAAACATTCAGAGCTAAACTTTGAGCATTGTTACTTAATGTGAACAAGGTCTCTCATAATGCTACAAACCGAAAATGCATGGGGCAGACATCCTGAAAATCACATCTGTCACTACTTTCATAAATGATTATAAGGAAGTTTCCACCCTCAAGCATGAGTTCAGCTGCAAAAGAGAATAGCAAAACTGAAAATAGACATTGGTGTCAAGTTTGAACAAAGAAGAGGGTAGTAACATGGCTAAATTGCCCTTGCCCTTTGGACTGTTACAATAATCTAAACACTTTGTCTACCACAAGGAAGCAAGGGGAGGTAAAGTTCAGCTCCTATGTTAAAACGTGTATTTAGAGGTATCAGCATTTTTGTTTTGGATCCGTTAAAAGATTTGGTGTTTTAAAAGGTTTCAGGTTTTGCTCTGTTTTTGTTCTTCCCTTGTTTTGTTGCCAAAGAGCTGTGGAGCCATATTACCTTTTGCACTTGCCATAATCATCATTGTGGTAACAAAATAACAAAATTGAGTGAAACTGCTGTCACTGCAACATTCCAGGTGATTTTACGATCTGCTTGCAACTGTGGAGCCATCAGGGGTGGAAGTGAGGGAGATCTCTTGTCGTCAGAGAGCCATTTGAGGTCATCCTCTTCAGTCCTGGTGGACAGGGAAAGTCGTGCATCAGTAGTCAGAGCTCTTTGCCTACTTGTTTGTGCCCATCTCTGTCTCATTAGGCTGCCTTCCCTACAATAAAAATGGCAGCACAATTGTTTTGTCTCTCTCTTCCCTAGTAGTTATGAAGTCACAGATAATCATGGGACTCTCCATTTCTAACAGTATTTGGGCAGAGGCCACCTCAGCAGCTAATTAGCAATAGAGTGCAACTCAGTACAGATGAGACAAATAGGCATTATTAGGATTGTGTACAGCCTCATTAAAAGTTCCTCGGTGAAACAGCCAGGTAGAAACCAGGCACAGGTTTGTTTTCACAAGCTGGTGTAGTATTCCACCTCTGAATTTGTGTGGTTGTTGCAGCAGCTGGTTGACTGAGTGTCAGGAGAACACTATGGCTGTCCTTGAGATGCTCACCAGGAACCCAACTGCATCACATCACCACGTCTTTCATGACACCACATGCCCGGGTTTCCTTCCTGAGGCATCATCATTCATGGTCCAGAATGGAGCCAGGAAGCAGCTAGAGCCAAACCTGTATGAGGAAAGTACTATCATTCCCCTAGCTTGAATACAGCTAATGCTGTCCATGAAACTTGCAACCTGGCAGATGGGGTGAGTCACAGATGGCATTCCTTCTGGCAGAAGCCATGTTGCTGCGTTAGAAAGGCATTGGTGGTATGTCAGGTGTCAGTACTTTTTTTTCTGTAAGGTTTCTGTTGGGTTTCTCTAAGTGTTGTGACTGTTACTTAAGGGAGCTGTCACAGAGCAACTCAAGACAGGATTGAGCAAAGGTTGCTAACCAGAATAGATGAAAATCTGTTCTGATAATGTCATAGCAGGTGCAAGAGCGAAGTGGGAAAACAAGGTATGGCAGAGACCTATGAGGTCTGCATCAGACTTTCACTATGTGAAAGATTAAACTCAGTGGATTTTTGGAGATTACAGAATATATTTTGTATATTTTGTTACAGATGATGACAAGTTATCTTCTTGGAGCTTCTCCTAGCCCTCCACCAACCATGCTCTCATCTCAGAGAACTGGTTATCTCTAGTCTTCCCCCACAGGAAGCATCCCTTCTTTCAGTCCTCCTTTCCCACCTTTTCAAAAGCTGTTGTCTACCTCTTCTATCAAACTACCACAAGACAGGTGTTGTTTTAGAAAAGTTATTCACCAGCCAGAGAGATGTCATTGACCATTCAGATGTGACCAGAGCTGATCATTTACTAGCAGAAAGATGTAGGAAGAGATGAACAAACTATACCATGTCTTACAGTCTGCTATTAACGTGAATCTGTTGTGTTTGCAGAAGATTGTCGTGGTTAACACAGAACACAACTTGGAAATTAATGAAGCTAGATTTTTCTGGGAGATGGGGATAAGGCAAATATTAGGCAAATAGTACCTTGCTTATTATTACAAGACCTGTAGAATTTCATGTGGGACCTGTTCTTGAAGATTTTGAGAGCTTACACCTGATGCAGCTTTGGGCATGTTGACTACATCAGTACTAGTAAATAAAGAGAGACATATCATGGTGGTTGCCCATTTTGCTTAATTATTGACCCTTAGTTGGCATAATTTTGTGATTTCTGAAGACAAACCCCAGAACAAGGTCTAAGGTTAATACAAAGATTTTCCCAGTAGGTAGTGCTGTCATCTGGGGAAGAAGTGAAGTTAGCCACATGGATGTAATCTGTACTAAGCTAATTGCCCATAAAAGCTGGAGAGTGGAATAGCAACAATGGCAGTCCTTGTTAGTAGCAGTAAATAAAGGACTAGGCAAGTTCCCTTCTGGGCTGATTGTTTTTTAATTGTTATTTTAACATGTTATGATTTATGGGTCATATTTACCATTACCTGTCTTCAGTTCAAAGCTAATAACACAATAAGCTTTGCTAAATTCCTGATGTGAACAATGCACATTAGTTTTGTTCTCAGTTCTGCTGCCATTCACATCCTCAATTCAAATTCAGTTTTGTGAGACTTAAGTGCCTGTTGCCCATTCACATATTAGGACCCTCTATCTTTAAAAACCCTAAGTTAGCTGGCTTTTAAACACTAATCTTAAACAGTCACTTTTCAAATAGTTTTCTCGTGATGCTAAGGGATAATTTTCTTTGATGTACGTATGAGTTGAAGATAACCACCTGCTTGTGCCCAGACATGTTGGAGAAATTACTTATCTTTGTCAGATAACTTGCCTACTCAAATTCCTATTTATGTAGAAATGACTGCTTAGAGCTGGGCCATATATTGACTCACAAACATTCACTACCAATGCTGAGAAAAACAGGTGATCAAAAAAGAAGTAATGTGTTTCCTAATTCCAGTGAAAACTCTTTCCTAAATAGACACTGACCAAAAATTAACATTAGAAAAAAAATCATATTATCTACTGCCAAAATAATCATTTATGCTTCTCAAAATGTCATTCCTGTGTTTGTGTTACCCATTTGCAAAATGATAAAGTAGTATTTATCATACTGCGTCAGTTCACTGGCTTGCTTTGGTAGTTCTTTTGACTTGCATACGTCAGTCCAAGGTATAGTTATAGAACAGGTGTCACATTGGTATTTTCTGGCTACTTCGAAAATGGAATTATTTCCTGAAGCCTAAGGCTTTTAACAATTCATTACAGATTCATTGCAGAAAGAAATCTTGAGCCAACTGAATAGAAATCTCCAACCAGCTTTTTTCAGTGTAAGTGACATAAGGCAGCCAACAAAAATATTTTCATCTTTTAAATTTAAAGTTGATTGATTAAAGAGGGATTTTAAGCTGTTTTTGTTTGTTTGTTTGTTTGTTTTATACTCATAATGCAGCTTTTGAAAAGGGCATCTTATTTTTTTTTTCCCCAGAATTTTAATGTGTTTTAAAAATTCATATTTTTTAATCTTCTTCATACCATCATCATCACCATCATCATCACCACCACTTCTGTGTAAAAAAAGCCAGTCATATTCAAGTCAGTATCTTTGTCTCTCCATATCAGTCTACGGTCAATGCCATTTCACACAGTTTCTTTTTCTTACCCGAAGTCACAGAACTTCTTTACCTGAAGAAAGGTAAGAAAGAAAATATATCAGAGAGAATAATAAGATATTCTACTGTTTAATAACCTTTGCATTTTCAGAAATCAAAATGAGACAAAAGTCTTCAGTTGCAGTATTCTGTAATAATAGAATAATCAATGGCATTCATAAACAGATCCTGCTTTTGCTGAATTCATTTCTAACAAAAGAAATACAAAAATACCTTCTGTTGTGACTTAATGGTCATCCCACCCCATCCCCTGACCAATCTTTGGTAAATCCTGTTTCCAACACAAGCAATTGTCTTCTTTAGGTTTTGTATTCCGTTGCTGTTACTATAAATAAACAATGCTACTCTGGAAAGCTAAATACAAAGGAAAAGCAAAAGGAAATAATTTTGAGAAAGTCAGAATTAGCATCTATCTTAGTGCAACAGAATTTTCAGATCTGATACTGAAGTACCATTCTGAAGACCATATTTGTACTCAGAGCCCTTAAATGAACATGGTAATCATTTTACACTGGATAAAAGGCTACGGTGAATTGCACCATCTCTTTTCTAGGGAAACTTTTTTTCTCTGTAAGTACTTCTGAAACAGAAAAGAATGATACTCTGCCAAAACTGTCCTCCTTTTTAATAAATCTACTAATTTCCCCTTTGTCTTGCCTTTTATCTCACAGGAGGTCATAAGATATTTTGTCAGTGATTCATGAGAAATACATATTATAAGTCGTTTCATTTCCGATTGTTAATTTTCTTGTCTCTTTGTGGAAGTGGGAAATCTGAAGCAGCTTCCTGCCATTTAGTATGTCCATTACAAGGTGTCATAGTGAAAGCAATAATGGATGAATGTTAAAAAGTGCAGAAGTTTGCTATGGTTAATTACAGAAGATGAGGTGATAATTCACAATTCATCCACGCCACCCAGAGAAACTAGACTGGCTGGAAGCCTCTTGAAAATGGGTGAAACCAGTTTCATCTGATAGAACAGTCCCCATTTGTTAGCTGTGGTGCCTGGATCTGGATTCTGTAACCTTCCAATAGGCTGATCTTACTTCTTGTTCACTCTAAAAGCAGACATCCCTGCCTACACAAATACCCCATCTATGGTGACAGGACTCCTTCTCTGGAAAAATTAGTGTATATCTACTGGTATGCTAAGCAGGAGGAGCAGGTTGTGCTGGGGCTTGGAATTGACCTGGGAAAAGGTGGTAACACCTGAAATCTGCTTTTTGTTAGTATATGGAGTTGAAGGCAGGAGTTCTTTCTGTAAAAGGCTCATCCATCCCCATTCACAGTAACAGTCTCCACATGTTCCTTCTCTCAGCAGTACCAGCAGCCTGAGCTTCCAGGTTGAGTTACACACACAGATGATGTTTTTAAGCTACATTTGCTGCTGGAAAACCTATTCTGAATTCTCTCAGAACAAGATGGTGATAGTTTAGCCAACAGATCATCTGTTTGACTACTGAATGTTTTAAGCTGACAACAGAAAGGATCACAGAAGCTGGGAAATGCTTTTACAAAACCTGGCAGAACGGCTTGCTGGATTTCACATAGGTGAAACAGCACTAGCACAGTAGAGAGGAGAACTGAAGATAGACTTTTGCTATCTAAAACCATTATCCCTATGCCTCACTTCTGTGCATTGTCTCACTAATCTTCTGGGCTCTACTGTGTCAGTTCCTACTTGGTATGGAGGTCTGGTATTAGATAACAATAGAAAAAATGGTAATTTTGTCAAAGTTTCTGATAACATACTGTCAGGTAGCTCATACTGTTTTCCTTATGAGTGTAGTTTGGTTCTATCTGACTCTTGGAAACAAACCTATGAATAAACTATTGCTATATCCTTCTCATTCCTTTGAATCTAGTAGTAGTTATCAAACATCTATGCTCAGCTTTTTCCTTAATCAAGTAGTTGCCTCCTGTAAAAATATCCAAAGTTTCCCATCATGCATCCATCACTATGTTACCTGAGGCTTCAGTTTTCACAAGTGTCTTGATTCTCCTCAATCCTGTTCAACTCAAACTCTTTTTTCCTCTGCTTGTTCCTTCTACTCTTGCAGTTAACCCCTTCTAACTGAGGTTCCTCCTAGATCTCATGTTAACTTGTTGAAAAAGCAAGAGTCAAGGAGAATACCTAAAACTGAAATTTGCCAACAGCTGAGACAACCTGTCTGCTTCAGCAGTGACCTTGCAGGCTCTATGAAATGGAGACCAGTGTGAGAAGTGATGTGATGTACACAGGCTCAAGCTCTCTCAAATTTTCTCTGGTTCCAGTAGTTGGTATGCTCAAATACTATGTAGAAAATTAATGCAAAGAAATATTAACTTAGTGGACAAGATGTGCCAGAAATGAAGGAAGGTCAGAGTGGGGTTTGACCTATTTAATTTATATATTGTAATAGACTTTGACAAGAGCTTCTTTAGCTTTACTCCGATCTTCTTAATTCCCTTGGCATAAAAGTTAAGAAGGCTTACTCTCACTTAATCAAATTTACAGCTGATAGGTAGGAGTTTGGCTCACATAGTAGTAAGTGATTGACTCTCGATAAAGTCTAGAGGGAGACTATTTTGGTCTCTAATTCAGTTTAAAGAGTATATTTTATGTTACCTCATCTTTGGTTCCTGGATGAATTTCTTGCTTATCTATATTCACTGCTCAGTCCTCACCGCAGGTATGTTCTTTCACCTTTTACTGTCCTTTGACCTGATTTCTTTTTCTGACTACTTCTGGAAGCTCAGAAACCTAGTTCAGTGTGGGCCTTCTTTCAAACAAGCTCAAAAATTTTTTGAAATGCATACAACCTTGTTTTTCTTATGAAGTTAAGGTCTCTTTTTGATACCAGAATATGCTTCCGTAGCACTCTATTAACACCTTCTGGAAACTGCAGTCCATTAAACTCTCCTGTAAGCTTCAACTATATATTAATTGCACCCTTGAAGACAAAAAGTGTGTGAGGCATTAGTTTTCCCTTTGGAACTTTATTTAGTTTTTTTGATTGTTTTAGTGCATTGTCTTACTTTAGAGAAGTTGTCCCTGATTTAAGAATGAATAATACAGAGCAACATCCTGTTATTCTGGGAAATGTGAAAAACAGCTACCAATCAAAATTTTCTCAGTGGGCAATCAAAAGGTTTCTCAGTGGAGCAAATGAGTAAGTTGCTGCATTTATACTTGATGCCTACCCATTCTTCTCCCATCTCCAGGCCAGTTAGTAAAGAGTGGCTTGTGTTCACATTGCTCACAGCTAGTCCCTTGCAATACTTCAGCTGCATTCCTCCTGCAGGGTGCCCAGACCAAGCCTTTCTTGGACCTCTGCAATACCCTGGTATCCTAAAATACTTTGTTTTGTCATTTTTCAATGTAAAATGACTGAAATAATGTTAAGGCTGTATCACAGTCTTACACAGCAATTCTTTTTCTTAATAGCCTGTTTGGGAAAGGCACTGCATGCCTAGCGATGTGGCATAGGACCATGTGTGGGGTTGTTTCTGGCATTAGAACTCTGCCTTTTTTTTTTTTCTTTTGCTTTCCCACTAAAAACCACACTGCTCATACAGCTTCTTAACTATTCCCAGAAAAAAAAAATAATCTAAATTTCATTTTAGAAGGAACTGTTTGCTCAGCACCAAAAGAGAAGCTAGGAGTAAACCTATATACATCATGGAAGGTCAAGGAGACAGGGCGCAGCAGTGAACCAAGGAGCTAAGATTTCGGTAGTGCAGATGCACAGGGAAGCTGAGCTGAGCTTTATTAAAGTTCAAGAGTTGGCTGAACTGAGCCTGTCCAGTTCATGTGTCTGATCCAAATGCAGTTTCTAATCATTAATATTATTTTGGGTTGGATTAATCACGTTATAGGAGAAATTTGTGTCAGAATTGCAATTCAGTCATCATAAAGAATAAATATATGCAATGAGATTAACAAAATCTCCATTATACATTTTTTTTTTCTTAATTTCATTGACAGAAGTGAATAAAAAGTGAAATCTCTGATTATTATAAACCAATTTAGGTCTTGCCATTTTGTGTCTTCTAGGGATATAGTGAAAGAAAATTTAACACTTTCACAGACCAATAAATAAAGCCGAGTAGATTTCTCATTTAGTTTATTTTCCATCTAAGGTAACATCAAGAAAGATAAAATTCCTGTTTTAAATTGGTGATATATAAAAGGCTGGGGAAATATTAATGTGTCCTGAGTCACAAAAAGCTGACATTTGCTTTTATGCAACGTTCTCTCGCAATTCATGGTGATGAAGAATACAGTCTTCGCTGAAGTATGTTAATTACAGAGGGTGAGTTTCCTTATAACCGTAATGAATAAGAGCTTCCTGGAGCTTATGCAACCACAGTAGTTAAGTATTTAAATCTTGGCTGCCTTGGACTAAAATGTATTGTAAGCTTTCCATCTCAGTTAATAGAACATAAGTAATTTTTATTTGTTAGGACTTAGCTGGAATTAGCCAAGTGTATCCAAAGTTGAGTTCTTAATAATGTGAAGTTTATTTAGCATAGAACTCCATAGTAATATAGAAGTCCATTATTAGAGACCTCTGCAAACTTGCAAATTTTGGACAAGCATCTCCTCAGTGGTTTTGTCCCATGTAAAAGACAGGAGATTCCATGGATTTCTTCTGGCAGAGTCCTCCTTACAGACATCTGCATGAGGCAGGTTATGTAGGCAGAAGGGAAGAAGGTTACCTGGGTTGCATTTGAAGCCACCAGGCCCTAGGACTTCTGCAGAATGCCTGCCAGCTGCTGAATCGCACTGCTTCTGTGGAGGGCACGAAGTGTCTGCTGGAAGCATTAACCGTGTGATATGCTCTGAAATATAGGCTGCCTGGACACCAGCCTGGGTGTACAGTGGGGTCTGCCTGGGGTTCAAAATGGATGTGTTGCAGTTTTGTTCCTTAGCATTGTTCCTGCATACTGTTATTGCAAACCTAGTTTATAAATAGGACATAATGCTGAAAGGCAGCTCCACTGTAGCCACAAACTGATTAATGACTCAAGACACCATGTAACACATTTACTGCAGAAACCGTTACCTGCTTATCCAGATGACAATGACAAAGGGATTCAGACAAAAGGAATTAATCAGTTTTAGGCTCTGGTTGGTCCTCTTTTGTCCAACCATAACTGTAAATTTAATGCCTTTAGGAACATTGGATTTCAGTCTTTTCTGAAAGACATCTTCCTTAACTGTGCTGTTTCCTATAACATCCTGCTTATACCATGGGTGACCTTTAATGGGGAAGTGATATCACCTAGCAATCATCCACACTAATTTCTAGTGTTCTGGAGGATTTTTCTTTTTATTTGTTTTTCATTTTCAGTGCAATAACTGTGAAGAAAAAACATGACCAACCCAAAACCATACTACCAAAGCGATACTTTCTAGTTTAGACTTAGACTTAGTACCTTAGGACTAAGTGCTCTACCACATGCAAAGGGGTATTCCAACAGGATAATATCTTTTATACAGAAAGGATAATAGGAAGTGGGAAACAAAACAAAGAGACTACTATTGAAAAGACCTGTCCAAATGCACACAGCACGTCACCATTGGCTCTTGAGAGAAGGAAGATGTCCCAAATCTCATGATGCCCACTGAATAACTCATCCCTTATATAATTTAGTCTGTATTATCTATAATAAGTAGGTGTTACTTGGCCAATTACTATGTTCTTTTACTTAGCACGTAATTTTAAAATACTGTCGTTTCCCCCCCGTCCCTCCTCAGGTCACAGAATGCATTTTCCGTAGAATATAACCCGCCATATAGCTGCTCTTAGAAGAGTTCATATATTCTTATGTTCTCATGTATTAAGGGCATATCTGTAATGCTGCAGTTAAAAATCACCAAGATACTGAACAATTTTAGCATTATACATGTGCAGCTGAAATTGAAGGAAGGAAAGATAAAAAGTGCATGCATATACATGATGATATGTTTCATATATTTTTCTTTTGCAGAAACTGTGTTCTGAATAATCCTTTGTTGTAAATACAAGATTGTAGGAATATGAAATAAACCTGCTCTATTCTCATATATGTTTTTTAATAGCCCTTATGAATACTCAATTTTTGTAATACTGAATTACAAAAAAAGATGGAGAGATAAAGATTAAAATCTTTATTAAAAAGCAAAATGTCACCATTTGACACCCTTTTCCAAGATATAACTTTAACCTCATTCGCTGACCTTGAGTCTGCTTTAATAATGAAAATTAGGAACATTGCACCAGTCAGTCAAATTCTATGAGGGTAATAGGAAGGCAAGCCCTCAGCTCCCTTGTGAAGAGTAACCAATCCCTAGCTTTCATTTTATAATTTGAGGATTAAACAGAACACACTTGTGTTTAAATCAGTATGGGGATGGCTGTGGATATGTCCATTAATTATTTACTACTTCTCTAAACGTACATAGCTAAAACTAATTTTAATGAGTTAGAGCTTAGTTAACTGAAACTTCAAGAGCCTAAATTCTATCCACAATGTTCCTTTGGTGTTCTCAGATTTATGTGTGTATTTATATTCACTTTAACTAAATCCACATCAGGCAAGAGTCTGAATGATAGAAGTGTTTGCATTTGAAACTTGATTACCAGAAAGGACAATACCTTAAGTCTCTAGGAAATATCTTTGATACAGTCTATGGATTTTAATGCCAGTTAGGATATGTATCCTAAGAGCTAAATAGGCAGCTCTAAAGAAGAGGTATGTTAAAGTACAAGTGGAGTTCTGCATATGAAGAAGAGCCCACTGTACTTTCTTCCTGAGATGGTAGACCAAAGGTAAGCTTATAGCCCATTTTTTCATATTTAAATGCAGATTGCCTAGCATAGTGGATTTTGACCCATGGCTGGTGTCAGTATAAAACACTGAAAATAATCTTACAAAGTGGGGAAGCTGGGTTGTATCTATCCACTTACTCAGGGTTTTACAGTTATTATTTCTGACAACAATAATAAAATGTTATTAATTTTTCAATTAGTATTAGCATGAATATTGACTTATGCTATTATGAATATCAAGACACAAAAGCTTTCCTGCTGCTTTACATAATTAAATAATGCTGCTTTAACATTTGCAGAACCTGTAGGGAAGTATAATGAATTCTGAAAATACTCAGATTTACTTACTGGAAACAGAAACAACAGTTGGAAACAAATGGATAATTTTAAAATGCATCTGTTCTATTTCATGTACAGTAATGTCGGCTTAAAAAAAAAAAAAAAGGAAGAAGAAAAGAAACGAAAAAGTCATTAAAAAGAAAAAAAAACACTGTAATCTTTGTTAAAGAGCTGACAATGCCGTGCTTGAATTTGAACATTAGGAAAGAATGGAGATTTACACGTGGAATGAATGTCTGTCATTTCTGAGTCCAACAAAATATACAATCAAAACAAAGCACAATTTTGGGAGCACCCAGGAATGACTTGGCAAAGAAGAAAAATTGACAGCCGGAAGTCGCCCATAACTAGTACACTGAAAATAAGTGAAAACTGGGATACATAACTTCACTTCAAGTCACTGTAGGTGCAGGATTGGAATCTAAATAAAACCTGCCTTCACTAACTGGCCAGTCATAGCAGTAGGATTTGCTGCAAAAGGGGGCAGGGCTGCTGCAGCGTCTAGTCAGGAAGGGTGAATGTTCAGCACCAAGTGACATCCTGTAATTGCCCTTCTTGAAAAGAACCAGAATCTGTATTCCTTTCCATAAGGAAAATACTAGAGTCCAGATTATCTCATGCCTAGAGTATTTTACAAGCCACGGCTGCTATTTGAAAGCTAGAACTCGTTTCCTAGCTGTGAGTTATGTTGTAGGCAAGAAGTAAGAGGAATTAAGGTCTACCAATATTTGGCTGACAACTGGAAAAATGAGCTATAGTAAAGTCTTCTAACTGTAACGTGTATAAAAACATGAATAAATGCAGGTTAACATGCACCTTTTCTAGATGCTAAGGGCAGTATGCAGGATTACATTGAAAAACAGAAAAACAGAGCTAGAAAGACATAGTATAAGATAAAGATCCAACTCCAGCTCCATTTTGAGTTTTGAGAGTTTAGAAATTCAAGTTTTGAATCTTCTGCTTGTGCTTATAAGCCTCTCCCTCACCATTTTCAGTCTCTCAATAATTCTTGGGAGCGGGTAGCAGCAACTAATTTTATGTTAAGGGGGGAAGGGCGTCTTATTTCCATTTGAATTAATATATAATTCAAAGAATTTGACAGAGTTGTGGCTGATACTGTATTGCTCCAATTACTAATTGATTGGCTTTCCAAAATATAGCATCTCATTCATGAGATTCTCACCATCACCTTCTTAAATCCCCTTTCTCAAATTCACAGTCAACGTCGGATCCTCTCAGGACAGGGTTTGCTCTTTCTCCATGCTCAGGTTCAGACTCAAAGCTGACACCACTAATCTTGTCCTGCAATGTCTTCTTTGTGGAGCATTTGGCATCTGTGAGCAAAATAGGACCCCTCCAAGCAGCACATCAGATGATCTGCTTATTGGCTTTGATTTCCCTACCTAGGAGTTTGCTCAGGGCAAGTGCTTTACCTAGGCTATGCCTTCCCCAATCCTTTCCCCCTGTCTGCAAGTTCATAGGAATCACATGGTATTACTAGTCTCAGAACACAGACTCTTAATACAACAAAATGCTGAGTGAAAAAAATGCACTTGGGACTGAATAATAATGTATGTAAATGAAACCTTCCCACGCTACCTTTTCTCTTCAAGAGGGGGAGCAGTGAGCTTTTATTCTTAAGCCTTCTGGCTTATTGCATTAATAATTCATATCCAGTGTGCTTTATAGAGGCTGTGATTCAATCACAACAAACTTACAGAAAGCCATTTTTCCACCAGTGTTCATCAAGAGTGGATTTTCTTAAGAGCATACAGCTTTCCAAATGACAAATTCTTCATTTCTGTAGGGAAAAACTTCTTATTCCATGAACTGTTTTAAATTGATTATTGACACGTTCCTTCTCTGCAGAGTTGAAGATGTGCACAAGGCAAAGAAGGAGGTGTTTATTGCAACAGATTCACAGAATTAACAAAGATAACAAATCTGCATCAGTAGAGAGCTATAATGCTGTGAGACAAAGCTTGTTTAAATGTTTTGACGTAACTTTATCATAACGAGTTAGAAATCCACCTGTTGTATATTTCTGATAGTAATGACTTGTCTTGGAAGACTGGGACCAATTGAATGAGTAATTTGGTTGTTCTAAGTCTATCACAAAGATGTAACAGTTTTACAGTACTGAATAGTAAAAAGTTAAACTTTAGTTCACGTTAGTAAGTAACAGCTTTCTAGTAATAGACGATATTATATTGTAGAAAAAAGAAACAGATGGAATAGTTATACACTAAAAGTAAACTTGAAGTTAATATTTTCAAGGCAACCTTGTGAAATGTGTAAGAAGATGAATGCTCTGGTATAATTATATGGAGCAGGGAAAGACTGATTAAATAAGTTTATAATGTATAAAGTAAAATGACAAAAGTTTTGGAAAACTGGAAATGCTCAGACCAAAAAAATGGTCTAGCCTCATTGGATAATGTCATGAACAGGTGTTTCTGAATGAACATACAAAGAACCATTATGAAAACAACAGGGAACCCAGTATGATACAACAGGTTTTCCTAGGTTAGGACAGTAGTTGTGATAAGTAAATCTGAATTATAGAGTTAACAGTGCTTATATTTTTGGTAATCTATTTTGTAATAGTAGCCATGTAGTAGCCCATTTCTGTTTGCTAACAAAGATGCAAGTTTACTTTAGCTGGAAAACAGAAAATAGGCAATTAAACTACTTAGCCTATGCAAGTTTCAGACTCTACCCATCACAGGCTTCTTAACTGTGAAAGCAAAAAAATCAGTACAACTAAAGCACTGATACTAATGGTTTCACAAGCACTTAGAACGGTTACAATATGACTCCTACTTAAGCTCTGCATCCCCTGGGTTCTGTTTGTTGTCTGAAAGCGATGAGGCAGCAGAGGCTGTCTCTTATCCGCTTACAGCAGAAATTGAGTTCTTTTTCTCATTAGTAAGTACAAAACTAAACAGCAAACCACACTCCATTAGGTTTGTTTCAAAATGCTTTCTTCCAGTCATAACTTTCCTAGAGAAGTTTTATGATGCTTTGGCATTGTTCAAATCCCACTTGAAAGCTGTAAAAATAGAAAAGAAAAAAAAAAGAGTTAAATTTTAAATATCAGCCAACTCTGCTATGCTTCTGGAGACAAAATACATTAGGAAATTATTTTCATCTAAATTCTGACAGCAATAAATTGTTTTTCAGAAAAATTTAAATACCATGCCTTCTAATAAAATAGCATATTATCTACAATCAGCAGTAAGCGAAATACTGGGGATTGTTCCTGGGTGTTAGTGTTATATTAAATTCAAGGCTGTAACTGATATAGTGAGAGGTAATTCACACCCATGTGAAACAATTCAAAAATGAAGACAGGTCTAAGTTACATATTAAGTCAGGATCAGAAGCAATTTGTCTTACAATGGTGTGTAGTCTGTGATCTTTGTAATTACAGGAAAATGTTCAGATCCCAGGCATGTTATAATGATTTGGGGATGGGAGGAAAAAACAAATCACAGCTTGTTACTTTGATTATAGCAAACAGTACTATTTCAAATGTAAAATTAAACCTGAACATTTTATGCAGAAGCATATGAGAAATATTGAGAGGAATCTAATACTATCAAAAGGTTTGTCTGAAGCTCTTTTGATAACTCAGTTCTTTGCATTTCTTATAATTTTTCTGGATAGAAATCTGAAGGATGCACAAAGTGACCCATTTTTGATGCACAGCTGGTGGATGGCGTGGCACTCAAACGCAGGGACAGACTAAGAGCTTTTTCAGAAAGAACTTTTGAAGATGGGAAGAACTGGGGACCTCTGGCCTTATGGAAATTGTATATGGGTACATTGTTTATGTATCATCTGTCTTTACAATAATGAAGGTAGTTGCAAGAGCAGATTAGAAGCTGAAATTTGACATAGAACCATTCCCTTCACCAGTCTATGGTCTCTTGGAAAGAAGGATGAAGATAAATGAAAGTGCTTGAAATAGGCAGTCTGTTATCTCTCCTCATCCCTGTTTATATGCCTGGTTGGCTACTGTAACTGAGAACAGGACAAGTTTAAGTTCTCTTCTTGCTTAGTTCAACCTCTTTCCTGCCTCTTTTCCTTGCTTTCTTGCTTGCAGGAAGGAATAATTTGGCAAGCAGCCCTGATCTATAACAGTGGCAAGAGTAAATATCTACTCAAGGAATTTATTGCATAGGATGAAAGAAAGGGCAACCCCAGGGGCTACTTCAGCTGTGCATCTTCCTGCATATTGCATGGTGTGGGCTGTAGCAGGCATTCAAGGATGGCGCCTGTGGCAGAGCGACAAAAGCTTGCTTATCTATGCTAGGAAATCCTACCTCAGTGATGATCAATAATGCCAAATAATTATAAGTGTTGATCAATAGACCAGTAGGTACAAGATAGCTATTTTTTATTTAATGTACAGCTGTGATCACAGATACTTTGAAGTAGTGACAGGAAGGTGGAAACACATACATATGCAAAATGCATACATTATGATCACTGAACAAGAAAGCTCAACACAGAAACATGAGTGAGGTGGTCTTCAGTCTTAAACTTAGCAATGTTTTAGGGCTGAAGAGCTTCTTGTTGTCAAATGCTCATCCCTTACATTTACAGAAATTAAAGACCACTTAGCAAGTGAAAATAAACCATAGTGATTCATCTGAAAATGTGTGATTGATAATATAGCTACAAGATAGTTTTTGATGAAACTGAATAAAAAATAATAGGGTGGATTTGTGAACATGGATGTGCACAGATAATCTCTTGAAAGCTGGTTTGTTTGTGCCCTGTTGTATAGCTTATGCCATTTCCTTTGAAGTTCTTAAGATCATTGGGTGAAAGTAGGTGTTTTTTAAATTAACACTGATAGGGAAATATGGTAGTAGAGTAACAGAGATTTGTTGTAGAAGCTCATTGTAAATTTCAGAAATACCTTAACAAAAGTAGTAACAGCCTTCTGAAACTGCTCTGCTTTTTAGTTATTAGGAGGAAGTACTGTTCTCACTGGCAGCAAATGCGAAAACCCATTTGTTTTCAGTTTAGCCCTGGGGAGGTTAGCAACATTACCATCCCATATGTATTGGATTATACACTTCAAGTCCATTTAATAATAATTACATGTTTGAAATTAGATTCAAGACTGGAATGATTTAATGGTCTTTAAAATGAGTGAACCATGAGATTAATGATTTTAAGCATAATCATCTATATTTAAAAATATTATTCCTAAAACATTCAATTTTGGCATCAAAAAAAAGATTAATTTGGCAAGCTCTTTTTATGCTAGGTTTAATGAAATCACTTAAATTTAAATGTTCCAAGTGACCAATGGTTTTTAGCTGCCTAATTGAGACATATTGGAATGATGCCATTGTCATAAATCTTCCTGAATATCATATCATTTGGGTGTCACAAAATTGTTGATTCCTTGAGATGCAGTACTATAGTTGTGATGTAAATCAGTTTCTAAATTACTTGGAAAAATATTTTGAAAGCAGATCATTTAACGCTCACCTAACTTTTGTAAAGCCTTTTGAGGACTTTAATGAAGCACTTAGGTGACAACTGTGTCATGGAATTCAAGTTTATTAGATGGCCAGGCTGTAAAACTTAATTAGCATAATGCTATGTTATGTATGAAACTCTTTGCAACAACAAATCCAAGCTTTCTTATTCAGAACAGAGAAGATTAGCTGGTAAATAATCAGCTTTAAAACATTGCACAGAAACTGCTGAAGTGAAAAACAGAAAATTTCGAAATAGTGGATTAAGACAGAAGGAATTGAGAATAATTGTCCATGTGCATATCAGCAAGTGTTTTGTACAGCTATGTCCAGGATAAAGCCTTTCAGCATAACAATATTTTCGGGGCAAATTAACTTCAGGCAACTTTGAATACTATCTGTAGATTTCTCACTCTGATGAGGGGTGTGGAAGGGAGGAAAAAAAGCCAGCTATTTTCCCAAAAACTTAGCCTTGAATTCAGCTTCTGTCATGCACTGAGGGGTGTGGTGTGAGAAAGAGAGAGAGAGGGAGGGATGGTACAGGTTTCTTTCTAGATTTCAGTAAGAAAGGCCCAACAACAATTGTCAGAATGAAGTAGCTGTTTCAATAATAGATAATAAAAGAGAATAATGGATAGTGATTAAATGTTTAGTGACAGTGATTAAATGATTAGATATATCTCTTTAGATGATAGGACGCCCATGTTTGTGTAGCACCGGATGGGCCCCAATAATTTAAATGGCAAACAGTGCAGAATTAGCAGAAAGCTCCCCATCACATCATTGTGGTGGCACAAAGATATGGCAGGGAACATCTCCCCTCCATTTGTGCATGTGTGTGGGTGGATGTATGGCCAACAGCAAGTGTGCTGTGCGTCTGAAATGAACTTTCACAGAAAGAGAGCATGAGGCAAAATTCTGATACAGCCTATACATTTCAATCGTCATATTTCTCCCAGGACATCACCCAAACTCACGACAAATTACATGTCAACAAATTGCAGAACTCGAAGATGTATGGTTGAAACAAGTCAGATTCTCTTAAATATAAACAGATCTCATTAAGGCCGTCTGTAAATTTTATGTCTGGCCAAAAAAGAGTAAGTATTGTGTAGCCTCAAGATAAGCATAAAAATGGGAATGGAAAGGTCACATTTTTCTCCTGACAATGGCAAGAAATGTAACATTAGGTAATTTTGGAGCAGAAAAATGTAGTGCTGGAAAGTCTTTTTGAAATGTGCAGTATAGCTTCTACAGTTTCACAAGAACAGAGGAGATCTACACTACTTCATTTGTCTCATTAGAAAAATAAAATAAAATAATAGCAAAACCCATCAGATTGATCTCGGTTTTCCCCAACCAAGACAAAATTACACAGTGATGGCTACAGCCATTCCTAATGAGAAAATCAGTTGACTTTCATAATGAGACTAGAAGCAAATTTTGCCTTTTCTTTTTTTCTTGAGAAAACCAAAGTATAGCCTGTATTGAAAAGAGATTCATACAACACCTACAAAAAAATCCAAACATTTCTCTTTCCAAACCATAATTTGAACTTTCAGTATTTTAGATTGTTCACAAAATGTTTCAAATATAGTATATTCAAATATAGGAGTATTTTTCATATAGCATGTTTAAGTATAATTGCTATTCAAATCATTAAGCCTTTCAGAAGTTTGTAATGGGGAGGAACTTTCTTAAGAGTTTGTTGGTTAACAGTGAGTTCTTGCAAATCAGTGAGAAGTGAATCTGCATTGAAGGCAGTGAGGTTTCAGATAAGAAGAGGTAATACTGTAACTTGCAAAAAAAAAGATCCAGAGCCAATGCATCTTCTTGTTTTGTATACAGCATGTGTTTCCATCTGGGGTTATCTTTTTGAATGCGTGAATCAGATTTCCTGTACTGTGCTGTTAATCAAAACATTACCTTTAAAGGCATAAAATGTCAAGGAGCTGCAGCCTCTTTTTATTTTTCTTGCCATTTGAAACTAATTTTAGCTAAGGATTCACTGGAAAGCCACAGTGCTTTTATGTGTTTGTTTGTTTGTTTTTACCTTATTCCGCAAATCTGCATCAGCTCTGTTAGAGGAACTGAGACTCTTCTTCCATGTCTGATGTTACATCAATTGCTTTAGCAGGTGCATTTTCAGCCATATATTTCTGAAAAGCAAAGCTACACCCTGGCTAAGTAATGAGAATATGGTATCTTGCAGAAAAAAAAAGACATGAGTTAGACCCTGCCAGAGGAGCAAGTCTAAAGGTAAACCAGGATTCAAACCAAGAAGTTTTAGAACTTCTTGTGGTAATCAGGGTACAGAGCCTGATGTGGACAGGCAGGGGAAGAGAAGGGCAGGGAATGGCCCCGTCACATGTTTTTTTTCCCTCGAGAATGAAGTTTAAGGCATTATTCTGCTGTAAACTCCATCAATAAATCCCCCTTAAGTCATATCAGGAGAAGAGCACAGTTTTAGCCCAAGAATCAGGCCCGACATTTATGTTCATAAAGAATTTTATGTGTAGTGAAAGTCATTACAACTCCTGTGACATAGCTCTGCATTTCACAGTTAAGTGGAAAGGATGCTTATAACAGTTGGACCCAAAGGTATTTATGCTTTCCACACAGAGAGTATATATAACTATATACATATATACATATATATTTATATACTCCCAGCTGCAATATTCTCATATACAGAGGTATTTATAGAATTTATAAAGCAGTCCATCTCTGGTTTGTCTTAACCAAATGAGTTGCTCACTTTGACTTCCTTTTTTTTTCCTTTTTTTTTTTTTTTTTTTAACTAGTAACTTATACTCATTAAGTCACAAATAGACAGTGTGGGTAGAGAGACAGAATTCTTCTTCCCAAAACACTGAGCTCATCAGTACAGGAAACGCCACAAAAAATGAAACAAATGCATATAAAGCTTTAAAGGCAAGAAAGTATTATAAGGAGAAATGAATACCTTACTGAACTGAACTGAACAGAACAGAAATGAACTGGTTAGAAAGTGTATTTTTTTTCTCTGGAATGAATAATCTTCAGATCTTTGTCAAGCCACACTGAAGTATTTCAAAAAGCTGACTTTTGGTTGAAAGAGCCAAGTTGGGCCAAGTAGACTTCCCCCTTCAAAATATCCATAGAAACCCTCATTTAAGGATAAGCATCTATAGATTCAGTGTCATTATAATGTACAAAGATGACATTTCTATGTTATACATTCATATCAACCAAGCATAAATGATATAAAAGAGAAAGCATAGCTGTGAGAAATAGCTTGCAATGTGGTACATACCACAGTAGGCAAGCAATATGACTTCCATTGGTGCAAAAAAGGAATTCCATCAGCCTACTTCCTGCCCACAATCTTCCATGAAAAATATTGCATGAGTGTGTCAGGCCTAACTATATTTACCAGTCAATTTTGATGTATTTTAGCAGAATGTAGCCTAAAACAGAAAGGAGTCTAAAAAAAAAAATTCTAAAAAATAACCAATGTGTGAAAAGAAAGTGATAATAATGACAAATTATGTTTAGTGTCAACATGAGAGGTGAACAGCTTACAAATAGTAGCATATAAATAGAGACACACACATCAGTATATCACATACAAAAAGCCATCTCAGGAAAATGTCTACCCAGCATGACAGCAACAGAGATCTATTGTACTGAATGGACAGAAAGCTTTGACTTGTCCGATGTCTAAACTGTCATCAGACTGTGCAAAGATCTAACATCTAAAAATCCACACTGAGCAAGAGATGAAATGCACCACAGAAAAGTAAAAAGCTATCTATTCATGTTATATGGGATTTGAGAAAGAAAAGCTCTAACAGATTGAATCTCACAGCAAAGAACAATTTTATTACTCTGTTGTTAGTTGAAGGAAGTACAGTCAAACAGCTAAAGAATTATACCAGTGAATCAGAGGGGTTTATTCCACTCATGTATGTGGTTTTATGCTTGATGATTCCCTTGACTTCTGAAGAGTTAACTTGGATTACACTGAAACCACTGAAATGAGGTAGGCAACTTGGAAAAAAAAAAAAAAAAAGTACCACAGCTAAGGTTAAAAAAGAGCTCATGACTTCAAGAAGTCTATGTTGTGTTCATAGATATTTTTTAGAAGCCTAGTCACAAACCCTTGTAAAAAGAGAGCATAGAGTATTAGAAATCTCTTCTTCCTGGACTTTTTAAACAAGAAAAATCTGAATATAGAGCTCAAAAAAATATGCCATTGACTGAGGAACAGATTCCAGCTAGGAAGCAGGGAAAATTTCTCCCATTAAGTGGGGATTACAATGGGGAGAGATAGGGCTGTATAGCACAGATTTCTTTACTTGGCAGGGATAGCTAAAGGAGCTAGGTAGGAGCCACTCTGTAAAGACCCTGGGAATGCAGCATTGTGTTGAAGAGAAAACTAAAAAAAAAAAAAAAAAAAAAAAACAACTGCCCAAAGTACTCTGAATATAAAGCCATACAAGTCAGTTGTAGATCACATGAGCCTTTTCTGGTAGAAAACAATTTTTCTGTGTTTTAAAGAACTTCCTATTTTCCTGTTACTGTCTGTTTCATAGACCAGATGCATTTCTTTTGTCAAGCCCTCTGGCTCAAAGCAGAGTAAGCTGGTTTTGTTTCCTGTTGAAGCTAAGACATGCTTTAAAGGAGTCTGTTGAAGCCTGTTTGTGATAGTAAGTAAGAAAGACACTCCAGTAGTTTTTAACTTCCGTGATTCTAGAATAAAATGGTATTTCCCAGGTTATGCAATATTGACAAAAGTGTCACCAGCCAGAAGTATGTCCATACCTAAATAGCAGCAACAGTGAGTTTTTAGTATCTTAGAAACATACACTGCAGCTTAGATCTCCAGGAAATTGCCATCCATGAACATGGTATAGTAGAAGAGCTATGCTGGATTTTGGTTGTTTTGTTTTGTTTGTTTATATACTATGAAGAAGCAAAACAAA
The DNA here is from genome assembly GCF_964211835.1 of Anser anser. Lineage (NCBI taxonomy): Eukaryota > Metazoa > Chordata > Aves > Anseriformes > Anatidae > Anser > Anser anser. The sequence continues at coordinate 89,434,699 of NC_139720.1, forward strand.
CCCATGGGGCAAAAATTGCTCAGGTACTAAACTCTGCGGTCTATGAACAGTTGATAGCTAGTTTAAAGTCAGCCTTCTTCCTCTACAACCAAAATACATATCTTTGCTATATAGCTGTTACAAATACAAAGTTACAAACATTCTCTTTGACATCCATTTATCGTATCCAAGAACTCGACTTTCATAGGTGAAATGCAGAGGTCTGTGCTGTCATACATAATGAATCACAAATCACTTAGTGTGAGAAGTATGAACCCCTTAATACATGCAGTGACAGAGAGAGCACATGCTTATCAATGTCGGCCTCTTCTGGTTGCTTCCTCAGCTTCTTCTGTTACTCTACTTGCTAGTGTATATCACAGGTCTTGGCCTTTTGAGTTGTCAGAAGGAATGACTTAAGTTGATAAGGATATTATGAGGTAGTCCTCACGATGAGTCTGCTGTCCTGGTTGCAATGCCTTGTCCACCCCAAGCTACTTGCTGGACTGTGGTAGGGACAGAGTGAGAAATGGTGAAAGCCTTGATGCTGTGCAAGCACTGTTCAGCAACAGCTATAATATCAGTGTGTTTATCAATGCTGTTTTTGTCAGAAAACCAAAACATAGCACCATACAGGCTACTATAAAGAAAATTACACCTAGCCCAACCAAAACTGGTACAGCCAAGTAGGAGAACAGTGCCATTCAGCCAGACCAGAATGAAAGAAATAATTACACAGTGACTTTTTTTTTTTTTTTGTAGCCTTGTTTGCTAAGAAGGCAGAAGCCCTGTCCCTCACTCTATTATCCCTTAGGCTAGAGTTCACCTCATGGGTTACTTAGTGTCAGATTGAAAAGCTAAACGGTATTTAGAAAGGAAAGTTCAAAGCCATGTGAGTCAGAGTGAGTTCCTCTTTTATTCTTTTACCATGTCAGATACCATAGATTAGCAATTTCCCTAAGTGATATTTAATGCTAATTACTTCAGGGTCAATGAGCTGTAACCAAAAAATCTTTAATAAGACTTTTCTCATATAAGGTTTCTAATGAGTACTTTTTCAGGCCCATTTGAACTCTTCATGCATATCTGTCCATAGCTAGCCCACACTAGCATATATGCTGATGTTCAGCTTAGGTCTTTTGTTTTTTTCCAGTTATGCTCAATCAAATCTGCCTCCTACTTATGCAGATAAGTTTCATAGAAGGTGTGTGTAATTCAGCTCTTTAACAGAACAGCCTTCTCTTCAATATGCTCCTCTCATTCAGCGTCCTCTGTGCTGTCAGATTAAAGATTCCAAAACAAGATCACAGACTTGTAATTTGAACGCAGTAGTCCAAAACTGTACAAAGAGAAAACACATTTTCTAATTGCATTCACTTACATTTCAAGTTGCAGTTATTGCAGGTGAGTTTGTGTTACCCTCACCCCTCCTGTATAGCCATGGAGGGGTGGGTTTTGCTTGCTTTTTTCTTCTAAACGCCTAAACAAATGCAGGATTTTTCATTTTATGTAGAAGGCAGGAATTTCAGGCTTTTGGAATGGGAATTAAATGCAGGAGTTACTAAGTGAAATTGTACAGTTTTTTGGTTGTACAAACTAGACTAGGCATTATCTTTGCTTCGTTTGTCCTTCAAGTTTTCTCAGTAGTACCAATCTGCAAACATGAGTCAGACACATGGGAAAAGATAAAAGTAATAATTTTGAGTGGCTTTTTACTTATTTTTTAAGATCTTGAGGTTTAAGTTCTTAGTCTTGTCTCTTACATCCTGAGGCTAAAATTCAGATATAATTGTATGGCAGAAGTGGTCATATCTTTGAGAAAGTTTGATCCAGTGCAAAAAAAAATTCACCATCTTCCAAACACCACTTTGTGAAGGCAGTATTATTTAGACTTCAGGATAAGGAGTATTCCTTTATTGTTTCCCTAGAATAAAAATAAAATTGTTTACAAGATCAAGTATCGTTACCAGATTTTTTTAGAAAAACATATTATTACTGGTAAAAACAGTTGGTTAATATTTACACCATGTTAGTTACACAAAGGTACTATAATATTGCCCCAGAACAAAAATTGATGATGTAAAAATAATAGTGTAATACATTGTTTACTAAAATGCACAGTGCTTTTTTTCTGGTTGGCCAAAAACCTACCAAATTATTGTGGTCAGAAAAAAAAATGAGATTGGACTAGACTTCTAAAACCCTGCTGCTATTTTTACCTCACTCAGTAGCTTTGGCAAATGTACTCATGTAAGATTATGGAAAACCAAACTTGGTTTCCTGCACAGCTTCTAAACTATTTTAGGACTGCCATTTGCTGGGGAAAACACTCCATCTCGTGGAGTTCCTTCAGCTGACATTTTTTCCATTATGAGCACAATGTTTTAGAGTACTGTTAAACAACACAGATTGAAAGTGAGAATGGTGTTGTAACCTAGCACTTAGGACACTTCTCTTAGTAATGAAACACATGAGCTTTGGCCTCTGCTCCAGTGCATAATTAAGTATTCTGTGCAGAGTGGACAAGTCCTGACAGAAGAGATGCAGGAGGTGCCATCACAGGCTGCCCTGCTCAGCAGCCTGGTGCTCAGGCAGCTCCCAGGCATGATGTGGGTACAGATCTCATGAGCAAAGCAAGTAGTTGAGAGGGGATTACTAAGAGAAAAAATAATATATATTTTTTTGATTCATACTGCTTCATTCTATTTACTTTTTTGTTTGCTTTTGCAATACACAAAATTGTTTAATTTTTCTCCACTGTAAGAAAAATGGTGACGGGAAGATGGTTTTAGTTTTGTTCTTTTTCTCACTATTCTATTTTGTAATGAAATGGCAAGAAATTAAATTCATCTTCCCCAAGTCAAGTATGTTTTGCCCATAGTAATTAGTAAAAAATCTGTCTGCCCTTATTTTCACTCAGGAGGTTTTTTGTCTTATGTTCTACCCATGACCTCCTAAGAAGCAGTAGTGAGAGAGTGGCTGCATTGGCACCTGATAATTTTCATTATTTTTTGATATAGTTTTTTCGGCTAATGCATGTAAATTATGGATATTTAAGCATTGCATACATGCTGAAAAAATTCCACTTCACACTGAATAAAAAACATAAAACAAGTAATTCTGAATAAGGAAGAAACAGTTGACTTCCGTGAGTAGTATAGTTCATTAACAAATGTGTTATATTGAAAAGGCTTCATAGTTTCTGAAGAAAACCATCATATATCTCAAAAGTTCTGGATAATCCTACCTATAAATACACCAAATCCTACAATGTCACCACCTGCAAAACAACATTGAACAAAATGTTGGATCTTGTTCAATTTGGATTAAAATGCAAGAATCATTTGTTGATTTTTTTTTTTTTTCTCAACATGGGAAAATAAATGGTATATTCAGTCACTTCTGCTTTCTTTTGAGGGAAAGGAGTAGGTTTTTAGATTTTGTATGCAACTACTTCATGCTTTAAAGAAAAGCAAAACTTCATTAATGAGAAGCCCAAAGTGTCTCTCATTGGCCAGTGAATCCCAAAAGGGAGACCATAGGCTTGTGCAGACAACCTTTGCTTGGACTGTGAGAAGATCAATGAGAAAACTGCTGAAAACTGCAGGGCACGGTTCTATATCTTATCATTTTATTTGTTGCGGAAAAATGGTGAGGAAAGAGATGAGGAAGTCATTCTCAGCTGAGAACATCTGTGAATAATTCTTAGCCTACTTATATTGAAAACTTTTCAGTTCACAGAAGCATAATGAAATGATGAAAGTCTATTAACCCTAAATAGCTGCAGGCTTCATCAGAAATTAAGTAATTTAAACAGAGTAAATGAACCAGCCATCCTCACAACAGTTGAAAAGTATGGTCTATCGTTACAGTTGTCTTTTACAAACCGTACTGGCTTGGTTTTATTCATTACTTTCAAAGTGAGCAATCAACTGATACACAATGCATTTAATTTATTATTATTGTTAATATTAATATTATTACACATTTTCCCAATGAGTTTTAGTTCTATACTTAGTGAGCAGATGAAAAATACCTGTGTTCTGTAACTTTCTTCTAATTCACATTCTTTTCTTGCTTGAGTTTGAACTGCTTTTATTAGTTTGAACTGCTTTCCACACTGACATTGCAGGTGGACTTAGAATCTCCTTGCAATTTGAAGTCAGTTAAAATTTGTTTGGGTGTGCACATACATACCCTGATTCAACTAAGATGCTAGCCAGAATGCTAGTCTGAAATAAAAATTAAATATTTATATATAAATATTAATTTCTCATTCATAATATAAACCAGTTCTAGCCTCACAAGTCAGACTAACAAATGATATAGATCCCTACTTCTTAATGTGGTGTCTGCAATAGAGTATATACAGCTTGCAGGGAATATAGTTTTCTTCCTATTTTTGTTTCTAATGAAAGCACCTAGGTGATCTGTGTCCCTCTTTTGTTCCTGTAAGAGGATACTGTTTTCTTTCTTACTCAGAAGATGCCTAAATAGGGATCTAAAATATTTTTGTTCTGGTTCAGGCTCACTCAATGACATGCAGTTACCTTGTTTGATGAAGCTGTAAGCCTATCATGAAATTACCATAAGGAAAAAACTTTTTTTTTTCTTCTTTTTTTTTCTGTAAAGGTGGTCAAACAGTGAAACAGCTTGCCCAAAGAGACAGTGGGGTATCCATTCTTGGAGGTACTCAAAACACAGCAGGGCATGGCCAGAGCTACTACAACAACCTGCCCTAGCTGATGCTGCAGTCATTGTTCCACGAATCTGGACACCGGTGTTTCCCCTTTCTGTCAGGATTGTTACTTCTTGCTGTGTTCACTAAGAACCACCCCAACATACTGTAGAGAGAATAGTTACTGCTGTACAGCAGTTATGGTGCTTTCAGACATCATAGTATGTGGTGCTGTTAAGTCCTCTCTTCTCTATGTTCTCAGAAATCTTGGTTACACCTGTTTCAAATTCAAGGAAACCAAATGATGAATGCCAATCCACAGCTCATGTCTTCATACAGAAGTTTATGCGATTGTGTATGTATATGTATGTATATAACATATAAATACAAAAGCACATAAAAAAAACGTGACAGGCAATAGGCTATTATCAACAGTCCCTTCTTGAAAGCACTGGAAATATACCTGAGTACATAAAATCAACATTTATTGCAACATCCTATGGAGTCATTATTAATATATGCAATCAGTATTCATGTAGCAGGATAAACGTTCTCTGCTTTTCTGAAATCAGAACGGTGTCAAGAATATAAACCCTGACTTCCCCTTGTCTTCTGACAGCAAAGTTGAAACAGATTCTTCATCAGTTTTAGATTACTGTTGAGAAATTAGCCCTTCACAGAATATATTTGAAAGTTAAAGACTTTGCTTCATGCATTCATTAAATTGGAGCTTTCTTTTTAGTATAAATCTGTGTATTTGAAAAGATAATTTTTGTAACAGAGGAAGAACCAATTACATAATGTAGTACACCCTCCTTAATGACACAACTGTATTGGAATTTAAGTTAATCATTATAATAGTATGATGTGCACTTTATTAATATTGTAGTGTACCGCATTAAATTACTACAATGTTATTAGACAATTTAGTTCAAGCTCCCTGTATCAGAAATGCAAATATAGGTCATAAGATTAGGAAGATGTTTGATACTATTTGATACTGATTTTGAACTATCTACATGTACTTTTATTTAAAAAAAAATAAAAATAAAAAACAGGAGTGTATCCGTACTCAGCAAGATGAAAACTAAATGGCTGTTATAGTTATATACATTGTTACATGTTTCAGGGATTTTGTCATTAGAAAATTATAAAGCAAGTCTATTCTATGTGTGATGTTCAGCCATGATTCATTAATGATGAACTGCATTAAGTGCACATTCGCAAGGAATACATTTCCCTTTCTTCCAGGGAAAATCTTAACCTGAAGGCACAAATTGCATGTGGACAGGGCTTGGCCTTTCATCTGTCTCTCTCTCCAGATGTATATTGTCTCCACGCAGAGTGCTATGGAAGGTCTGCACGAGATTTTATGTGCCAATTGGTTATGGAGAAAGAAAAGAGTTGTAGAGAAACACTCCCTTGAAAGAATGATGTATCGTGCCTCTAAACAGTCAGTGTAATTCTGATCAGAATCTCCAGGCTGATCCTTGGGAGGCTAACAGGGTTATTTGTCAATGTACTTCTTGGTTACGCTGGCTACCAATGTACTTAAGTCTGTTTTACTACATAATTGCACACCTACACATTAAGTATACCATTATTTAGAAGTAATTTACCAATAATGTGCATTCTGTAGAGGAAATACCTGTAAAGCCATTGGAATACTAATATGATTTAAGAAATAAATACCACTATTACTGCTGTCTGCTCAAGATCAACAGTACTGATAGTAAAAGAATGTCCAGATTACTTTCTGCATCATTTCTTATCCTTCTGTAAGGAATAAAATATGAAGAGTGAATAACCATTCACTAATGGAAAAAAAAAATCTCTTGCATTAGTGATGTAAAAAACAAATGCTCCCTTTGCTTTTTTTTCATTGGTCCTATGTACCTACTTAACATATATTTAAAATGCATTTTATCTTACGGCTGCTCAGAGAAGTTTCATAGTAAGCATACTATCAGTCTCCACTTGGTTTTATTTGAATAGAATTCCTAAACAAAAGACAAAAGGGAAGAATAGGAGATTCTTAGGTTCCTATTATTACATAATTAGCTACTTCTGTTACTTCTGTAAATCAGAAGTAACATATCAGTGTCCACTACCTAAGATGACAGCCACAACTGAGTATATATTTTCCCCAGAGTTAATCTCTCACAAACGTCATTGCTATAGGAAGACAGTTTACAGTTTATAAAAATAGACCTATAGTAGAAAAAAAAGAGTTTTGAATGTAAAAAATGGCACATGTAATTAGCTTTTTGATAATAGATATCTGAAACAAATCTTACAGTTTTTAAAAGTAGAATAAATGAAAATGCAATTACAATCTTCCAATTTAAAAAAAAAAAAAAAAAGATATACTTCGACAGATAATGGAGAAATACTACAGGATTTTTCTTGAGTTTAAAAGCAATGATAACAAAAGGATGACTTTATATGGAGTGTTTTCAGCTGCCAGAGACCAAGACAGGTACGCTAAAATTGACAGAGCTCACAGGTACTATTTTATGAAAGGAAAACAATTATTTTTTTCTTCAAGATTTCAGTCACTCAGTGAAAACTAGAACAATTAAATTCCGAGTTCTTAAAAGCATGTTCCAGAAACTGGTGATATGGCATTCTTATTTCCCACCAAGCTTCAAAATCATACCTATATTCTATTACTTGAAGTAAGTCATGTGTTTATAAAAAAAGATTCAAGTCTTAAATCCCATCACTAATATAGTTAGTGAAGATAAATCTGATGGCTGACTTTGTCTGACCTTCTTGCTACTGTTTTATTTTTGCAGTTATTTACTCCAACCATAATGAAAAGACCACAACACAGATGCTTCCAAAGGATGAGTCATTATTTCTCCTTTTACATTTTCATGGAAGTCAAGAAGTTGGTAAGAAAAGATTCATCTGACCAAACCCTAAGCAACGAATCTCCTGATTTTAGTATAAATACTAGTCATAAAACATAATGTTGTGTTCAAAAGGGACTGTACCTTGGAATCAGATGTCTGGAGCTCTGCCACAAACACCTCTTTTACATGAAATTAGTCAAAACCACTGTTTAAATTTTACAGTTTTTTGAAACTACACAGTGAAAATATTTTGTTTTGTTTTGTTTTTACAAGCTTCAAAAACATTGACCAAGTGTTTTCTAACCTCTTTAATCAAGGAAATATTGTTGAATTCACGTATCCTTTATGTCACACTGGGGACATTGCAGTGCTCCAGTCTTGGCATGGTATCACAATATCTCAAGGGTGAGGGTAAGGAAGCACTGTGATCCAGATAAAGTGACCTGCCAACTCTGAAAGAAAGAAAGCTATTTTTTAGGTTTGTGTATTTAAGGGATATTTACTGATTTCAAATAACGTCTCTCCATTTTGTTTTGGGATCCTTATTCCATGACTCAAAAAATCTTGTCCACTCCTTGGATTCTGAGGGATCTTTGGGGTCTTTCTTTTTTTTTTTTTTTAAACAAAGCCCACACAGTCCTGAGAAAGGAGACCACATTCAACAGATAGCATGGACGTTCGTTTCTTCTGCCCTACCTAGACCTCTAACACTATCCCCACAGTCTTTAACCCCTTCACATGTCCTCACGTGCCTCAGCAGTGCAACATGTACCTTGAGTTTCACACAAGCCGCAGTGGTCTGTAGCACATCCTCCACATTACTATTTCATTTTCCAAACAGGAAAAAAAAAACACACACAAAATAATTCTTTTAGGTTTCTATGTACTCTTGTAGCAATCTGCTGGTAACACATGCATCCTGCCAAGGTGTAAACTGTAAAATGACTTATTGGATAAGTAATGAATTAGGAATATGACTTGTTGGACAAACAAGAAAAATGTTTTGCTAAAATCTAAGTCACTTTTTTATTGCTGAAGACATTGGATGAGGACTTATTTGGTGAATTTTTTACATTTTAACTTCCAAATATTTGCTGGAATGATTTATTCAAAAATGTTCTTCATTTGGTGTCTAGGCATTCTGAATGTGCACCCTGAACATTGTTTTGTTTGAAATGTGACTTTTGAGATTGATGAATGAGATGAAACCAAAGAAAGCTTTTTTTATAACCAAGGACTAGAATCAAAGGCAAACTTATGACTTGGCATGTGACTTTCCCACACATGCACCTCCAAAGTCTGATATAAAAGCAAAACTGGCACAAATTTTTCTCTGCCACCTGAAGAAATGAATTTAGAATTAATTATTAATAATTAATAAATGATAGATTAATAATTACTTAGCAGATACTATTTGTGTGGACCAGGTCTTTTCTGATCCAATGGCCATCAGTTCTACCTAATGAACCAAAATAGAACCATCTCCTCTAAAACTGAATCTCCTTTTCTAAGCCAATATCAGCATAACATCTGGCTGTGTCAGATCATTTCTCTTAACAAGAACTACTAGAAAGTTTAATCTTTCACCAACTGTGACATGTTACAAATACCATATGTTTTCTGGAAGAAAGTTGGCAAAATGCATACATTGTTTCCTGTAAGGTTATGCTTTATGTAATTTTACTAAAAAGTTATGTGGGAGCCCTGAAGGTAAAAGGCTTCTGTTTGGTTGTACTTTTTGTTTGCTTTTATTGAACAATATGTAGCATACACTGAATATTCTCCTAGCTAAACTAGAATGTGGTGACGGACAAGGCATGTTAATTTTATTGAAGAGAGAAACTGGACAGAATCATCCACTTACAGCAAATGTAGTACTTACCTGACTCATTTATCTTGCAGGAAACACTCAGCAAGGGTCTTGTATAATTTTTGTCCCAGTATAGGGTGAGCTGAGGGTGCTGTTCTAAGAGAACACTGAAATTACAGAACAGACAATGGCTAACTCAGATAGGAAAAGTTTTCAGCACTTTAAAGCTTGTGTTTCTTGTCAAATTTTGAGAAGTATTTTTCAACTTTCCATAATCAGCACAGTATTAATGTGTTCAAAACATTTTGGTTATTTTCTCAGTTTAAAGTAGTTTTCCCTACACTCAAACATAACAATCTTCAAACAAGAAGACTACGTGTTAGAAAATGGATCTTAGAATTATTTTTGTAGCTTATGATAACTCAACAGCCATCAAAGAAAAAAATAACTTTTACTGAAAAAGAAAATTATATCAATTCTGAATATTTCTGACTTATTGAGGCCTCATGCTGTTTGTACCTTGCACTGAAACGTCATTTAAGTTGAATTCAATATTAGCTAATTTATTTTCTTGCCCATTGTGAATATTAGGAAGTCAATCCCAACTGTTTGTCAAGGAGCAAGGACATCCTTTTTTTTTTCTTTTTTTTTTTTTTCCCCTCAGTAGGAATCTGCATGTAAGACTGACCAGCCTGATTCTAATTCATATTTATAGTCTATAGTAGACCAATAACCTAGCAAAATTAACACGTTTAATTGGCATTTTAGCAAAATTGCTAAATTTACCTCATATTCTTTAGTGTGTTTTTGATATAATAGAGAACCTAGTCATTTGGAGAGGCATTTCAAATCAGCTTGAACTGAAACTAGCTCAACAACATCTTCAGAACTTCTAATAATTACATCTATACTAGAAAAAGAATTTATAAAGTATCACTCCAAAGTTCCCATTTTATCAAGCACTTGAAACTCAGAATACAATTGCTGTGTGTTTTGTTTCATCCATAAATCTGGAAAGAGTGCATTTTAATGGGAAAGAAATTCTGAGTATGAGCAAAAAAATAACAGATACTCACTCGATCCACATACGTTTTCTCCTTTCCTGGAAAAATCTGTTTTTTTTTCAGGAAAAAAAAAAAGAAAAAAGAAAATTCTGATTTGGCATCTTTCCCCTTAGTATAAGGGGAGAGCTATAAACAATAGAAGAGTGATGGTTATTATCATGATTATAGTATTTTAAAGGTAGATACTGTTCAAACAAAAATAGATAAATTAAGGGAAGTTATTTTACCAGAGTAAGACTCTCTTAAACTAAATAAATATATTATAATCATAAAAGTAATTGGAATAGTAATAGTAGCAACAGCAATAGTAATAGTTATGGTACCAACCCCAACAACAATAACAAAAAGCAAAACACTCTTCCACAATCCTAGTTTTGTAGGAAAATGGGATGTAGCCATCCTGATCTTGTAGTTCTGGGAATGTTCTTTAAAATGTTAATTGTAAGGAATCATAAGGATGCATTCTCTTTTCAGTGTTATTTTTAATATTGACAGTGGAAAATTAATGGCTTTTTAAATAAGCATAAATATTTCTATATGCATTATTTTATTCAATAAAGAGTGTTCTTTTATTTGTTCATTGATTAAACATAATCAACACTATATCAGCATTTGGATTAAAAATACTCTATTAACTCTACCCTGATATCTAGAGATAATCAAGTTGGGGACCTTGGACTTCATTACAGAAGCTAATCAGAGTAGAATGAATCTAATGTTTCCTGAGACCCTTTACTTTATGAGAGCATAGATTCACAAAAGCCAAAATTCCATGTCCATCGTGTTAAAAATTCCTGCTTTGCTACCACCACCTACTCCAAGACAATAGACTGCAGTTTTCAGAGTTTAATGTTATTTTCTAAGACTAAAAAATCCACTTCTGGCCAGATAAGGTGAGAGTAAAGTCCATGATCCCACAGCTCCTGATTAGGCTGGGAAACTCAGTACCAAGTTAATCTCTGAATCTGTCAAGATCTGTAAACTTGATGTTCCTTTTTCTGTATTGTCAGAGGACCTGATCTGATAGGGATCCTCAGAACCTTCCCACTGTAGTAGTCACTGCACAAAAATATGTTCTCCTGGTTCAAGTCCTCTCATGTCACATGGCAGGTACCTGCTGAGATCCCCTTAGGCAGACATGTCAACTGGGCTCAGCTCATCTGCATCCAGGATGAGATCTCTAATCACTGACTTAAAGAAGAAAAGAATCAGTGCCTGAACCATTACTGTCTCCTTTGTCTTCTTCCTCTTCCCCTTCTGCAACCCCTCCCATGGCAGCAGTTTTCAGAGGGAAAAAAGGAAAAAAAGGAAAAAAACAAACAAACAAACAAACAAAAAACTGTTATTTGGGAAAATTCAGCTCTGCAAATCCTGAATAGAGAGAGGATTTTCTTCAAGGGGCAAGAGTCAGAAACTGAAATGGGAGGAATGGCAGAAGCAATAGGAAAACTAAGACATTGTTTTCCTCATTTTTTTTTGCAGTTTGCTTTGTGCAAACTTCCGTGCACAGTATTCTGGATAAAGTGAAATCTTTCTACTTTAAGAAAGTAAATCTATTTAAATCTTTCTAAATCTTTTTAAAGATAGAAAATTAAAAGTCTTCTATTAATTTTTAGCCCTTGAAATCAAAATTGTGAGTGCTGCATTCAGTTTGCCATCATGTCTTTTGGGGTGTAGACTGACAGGATTTCAAGAGCAACTTCTCATATGAGCGTGAATCTGAGTCTTTTGCCTTCTGAAGTACAAATGCTACCTTTAAATTGTAACACATCTCTCTGCATAGATTTCCCTTTTATAATGAAATGACAGGTGCTGAATGATCTGGGGTTGCATCACATAGGCAGCTGAATTGGGCTAAAAACAGCTAGTGAAGGGGAAAGTGCTATAAAGAGGGAGAGAGATGAGAATTAGCCTCTCAAATGGAAAATTTGCTTATAACTTAGATGTATGATAGAGGATGTCAGAATAGTGATAAAAATTGCAATCCTTGCTTACATTCCTATGGACTTCAAAGGGAGTTTTCCCCATGTGAGGACTGCAGGATCAGACATCCTATCTGTACTTCTTTCTTTCAGCATCTGGCTCTTACAAGTGTTGTCAGAAAAGCTTTTCTCACCATATGGGACTTGTGAAACATATTTAAATCCCTTGGTAATGTTCAGTTCACTGCCTACTTGGTTGGACATTTCTTACACCTTTCTAAAAAGTGCCACTGCAGGGCAAAGTTTAATTTGCACTCTAATGTGGGAAAAGAGGTCTTACTTTTATAGAACTTTTTTCTTAAGGCATTTGTCTCTTACTGTAGCTTTTGAAAAAGTAAAATAAACAAACAAATAAATAAATAAAATTGCTATGCCCTATGTTTCCTTAAATGTGTCGTTTTCGCTTACTACGGTCAGATTGGTGCTCTTTCTTTTCCAAACATAGCTCAACAGTTTCAAGCTAAACTGGTTTTTCTTTGAAAACCAGCAAAACTTTGTCCTTTTCAAGTCATGGGGTGCAGGATCACTTTTGGTCTACTCTTTCCAGCTGGGAACAAGAGAATATGAACCATTTTCCCCTTAGGTCAAGATGTCTGGAGAAAGATGAATCAGAGAGTTGAAATTATTAAATATTTATCTAGAAGAGAGAAATATTGCTGTATAAAAACGTATCTTATGTCACTGCATAATGAGGACCTGGTTTCATGTATGTCCTCTAGTTATCCTAAATTCCTTTTTGGATGTAATGCTGATGAACAGACTGATTCCTCTTCAGTGGAGAGGAAGATTGGTGAGTTTTGGAATAGTGTAGTACAAAGATGTCTGTAAGGCGCTTGTATCACTTGTCCATCACTGATTTCTCTCTACAGTGTTTAATTTCTCTGTGATACTAACAACACTCAATGGCAAGCTGGTGCACATGGTAAGACCAGCATTCACAAACTCATCTTTTTGCCCTATATTAAAGGTAGTGCACGTTCTCACTACTGCTGACAAGGTCCAGTGCATAACTGATATGTCTGAATTGACCATCAGTCCAAACAGGTTCAATAGCTTATTTTGGACTCAAGGTCTTGGCTAACATGTTTTTTGCACTGAAGGTTTTTTCACAGCTTACGAATTCTGTACAAACTGAGCAGAATAACATTGCATAACACAAACTTCAGAGTAGGAAGATCAGTGACTCCACAAACCTGTTTGAAAATGACATATTCTAAGTACTGACATTATTTTTAGAGGTGTATAGTAATATATACATATTGTAAGAAAGTGAATATACATTTTCCTTTGCTGATCAAAATACACAATCATCCATTAAACCACCCTTCTCCCTTCTGCATCTTATAACTGTGGGAGGTTGATAGATGTTGAAAATTCTGTTTGTTCTTCCACATGCCCTAAAGATTCTCTATGAAAGCTATGTTCTTTCACTGTTGGGGACATGAATAATTCATGTCATCATCACGATGGAAAATTTCAGCTATCAACAACACAGTTCTCAAGTAAAATTTGTGCTTTAAATTCTGTCACAATATTTATTTTCACTTAGTGTCCACCTATACCGGACTCTCTAACCATGTGATAGGAAAGAGGTTGTGCTACTGAGCAATTCTAAACAGTGACATCCCTGACTTTGTAGTAGTCTTACTCACCTCACCTGTGTCCCTCTGGTGTTCCACTGTAGCCCCTCTACACTCCATGAAGATATGGACAAGGTCACACTGAACAAATGGCACTTGGCTGTCAAGAAGCTATGTACTCCATGGTTCATACTGATATTGCTGGACTTTGTTGGAAACGGCCCAAGTGGCTGATAATGGCATCATCTGTTTCGTGGCCCTGTTTTCTTTCTGTAGCTCTAATATCTGACCAGCTGAACTTTCCAAGATTTATTTATCCACAGGTGCACAGGTGTTGTTATTCTCATGGTATCAATAAGGAGAACTAACACATGAAGCTGCCTAACTGCTGCTGGTTCCATCGTGATTTCGATGGGCCTAAATACCTTGCAGAGCTGGAGTAAGGTAACTATGCTGATAACACAAAATAACTGCAGCAGAGCAGGATATTGAAAATGGTTGCTCTAGAGTCACTAGCTTTCATTTATTTGAATATGTTCTTTCCTGGCTTATCTTGAAACTTGAGCTTGAATGTTCATTACCTGCCTGTAAATGGGTTGTCTATGGGCCTTGAGTTACTAGCTCAGGTTTAGCTTAATGGAATATTTTAAAGGAAGGAGTCTTGAAAGCTATGAGGAATAGGTCTAAAATGTTCTGATAGCTTTAGGCTACTCTAAATGAGCAGGAAGTATCATTATGCAGTAATAAATATTTTAATTCTGTTGCTGATGGAAGTTTGGGTTTGGGGTTAATTACAGCAGCTATGGCAAATATTTAAATGTTCTGTGGCTTTCTGTCAATACCACAAATAACAATGCATTGTTTTCTCTGAAAGATAACATCAGTCACTGTCAGATGCATAGATTTTGTGAATATCTATAGGTAGAGTTATGTTTATATAACTACATTTTTTTTTTTTAATCAACAGACTCCTCTTGCAGACTAGAGCACCTAAGTTTCTCCAAGAACCTTTCTTTCCTTAAGGATGCTCTCCATTTATCCTCTGGCATTCTACTAATCTATTTTACATATTTCTTTTTCTCCAAGTAATGGAGATACTGAGGGTGAAAATCATGACAGAAGACTCAAAAGAAATCATTTAGTTAAACCTCCAGGTGGCCATCAAAAATCTTGTTACAAATGCCTTTCCACTGTGCAAAAATGAACAGATCTTCATTGTGACAGTCAGCTTTGATCAAATGTCATATCTGGGATTCCTTGTGCACAGCAGTGTTTTTGTAAGAGCTATCATAATACTGCAGCTAACACTTCAAACTAACATTAAATGAAAGTCTGTGAGCTGGATGCATTTCACAATGGATAGCATATCTTGTCATTCTCTGGAAGATGGAAATTTTAAGCTAAGAGTACATGCTTAAATAGTGTTTTGGCACCATCTAGATATTAGTTTCACTCTGACATTAATTTCCTCTGTGGCTTTGCATGAGTAACTTAAGCTCCCTTGATTTTTCTCTAGATCTGTTTATCTTTCAAACAGGGAAAATGGTATTTTTTTCCCCTCAAAGAGAATAGATTTCAGATAAATCAGGATTATTTTTGTAAAACTTCAGAATCCATGACATTGACAACATGGTACAAACTTATCTGTGATCTTGGACTTCTGTTAAATGAAAGCATGACATATTTTACTTCTCCACTCTGCGACTCTTTTGTTAAGTTATATTGTCTTGTTCATATTAATCGTTCTTGCCCTGCTTCAAAGATAACAAAGGGGATTTTTTTTTTTAGGCAACCTCAGTATTGATGTCATATGTATAATTTACAGAAAATACTCTTATTCAACCCCCCACATGCTTTTGCTTACATGTCAGCAAATGCATGTATGGTGAAGGAAAAGTTGTTTAGAGATTAAAGATGAGGAGAGAGGAGAGGAGAGGAGAGGAGAGGAGAGGAGAGGAGAGGAGAGGAGAGGAGAGGAGAGGAGAGGAGAGGAGAGGAGAGGAGAGGAGAGGAGAGGAGAGGAGAGGAGAGGAGAGGAGAGGAGAGGAGAGGAGAGGAGAGGAGAGGAGAGGAGAGGAGAGGAGAGGAGAGGAGAGGAGAGGAGAGGAGAGGAGAGGAGAGGAGAGGAGAGGAGAGGAGAGGAGAGGAGAGGAGAGGAGAGGAGAGGAGAGGAGAGGAGAGGAAGAAAAACAACAAGGGTGAAGGAAAGGAAGAAAGAGGGAGAATATTCTAAGTTTAGGACTTTGGTTAACAAAGATAAATAAAAAAATCCGTACCATTCAGTTTCAGCTCTACTCGTCTTGATCTGTAGTCACCTTCATTTTTTTACACATCAAATTCAGAATTCAGATATGAAGATCTGTATTTCTCTCTGTTGTTAGTCCTGAAAAAAATAAATCCAAATAATTCATCATCTGTTTATGTGCAATTCCATCTATCCTGATGATACTAATTATTGGCATAAAATCTGGTGCCTATATCAGAATTTGCAGGATTAGGAATTCATTCTTTTTCCTTAAGGACCATAATAAATTAGTGAAGTAACCTGAAAAGAGCTTTCTAAAGTGAGCTCATTTTTTAAAAAATTCATGATATACATACTTCTGTTTAAAGTAATAAAATAGAATTTATTTTTACTTCTGTTTAAAGTAATAAAATAGAATTTATTTTATTTATATTAAGCAGCAACCCTTAAAACAGAAAGTGTGTGTCTTTGAAGAGCAGTGTACTGACCATTTTTCTAGCTCCTTATCAAAAGCACCACAACTGGTATTCAGAGTTCAGGTATTTCCTTTTGAATAAAACAGTAATGGAAGGGGTTGAAGGGAACTACTCTGAATATATTTGCTTCTGCCAATGAATTTTGGCAATTAAACACACTTATTGACAATAATAGGCTTATTGACAATCTGTGTTACTTTGGGGTGACAGGAAAAGCCACTTCCTGATACCAAATATGATAGGAAAATGCTGGTTTTAGTGTGAAGATGTCAGGATCTAGAGGCCAACAGGACTCACGATGCTATGGCAGTTATGGCAGAGTCTGTAAAAGCATAGACTCTAGGGATACATTCCAGACAAAAACCTGGGTTTTATTTATTTTCTGTATATCACAATCAATTATGAATTAGTGCAACTAGACCATCATCTTGCTTCATTTCAGATGAGGGAAAGAAGAGAAACTATCAAGGTAATTATATACATATAGTGCTGGTAGCTGAACATGGCTTATAAAGCAAGGGAAATATATTAAATGAGCAAGCAATGAGCAATACGTCATTGGGAACAGTTCCTGAAGAGTATGACTGTGTGCAAGTAAGTACTTTCACCAGTTCTAAGGCTTCTTGGAAGGAAGTTATGCCTGCTGATCGATCTCTTGTGTTCAATAAGCCCATGTGTCCTGATCTGCTTTCCAAGGCTTCTTGAATTTCTTTCGTGTTACCATTTAGTCAGCTAAATACTTTATTTCCCGTCTTTTTTCTTATCTCTTTCCCCTTTCTCCACCTGTTTCCCACTCACTCTGTTAAATCATCTGGTTAAAATGAATCTTTATAAAACCTATTGAGATCCTGTTATGTTCATATCAGATTTATTTTTCATGAAATAGGCTTTTCTGTTCCCTGGTGCTACTCAATCTATATAAACTGGCTATTTTAGTCAATGAAAATTTTTATGGCTCCAGCAAATCAGACTAAAGAAGAATGCGACATATTAGTGAGGAGAGCCATTCAACATTATGTGATGCTTTCCTGAGGCTCCCAAACATGAAGCAGTTCAGGAGAGCAATCATATTTGATTGATATAGTCATATTTGAAATGAAACAAAGAGATGAACAAAATGATTGGGCATCGGATTAAAGGCTTTTCTTATGCAGGCTGAACATGATTTCTCTCAAAAAAATGAATTTGCCTTTCACTGGCAGGCTTTTTTAAATCTGTGGCCAGCAGAGCTGACTTCATAATTAATAAATATCATACCTGTGTGCATATGCAGCTGCCTACTATAGAGTTGATTTGAGAGACATCTTAGAAGTCTTGTTTTGTGTCAGTGAAGACAATGGAAAGTTCTATAGCACATCTTTTGATGGCAATAACAATGAAGTACAACTCCCTCACAGTGCAAGTCTGGAATACTTGACATGATATTTTAGCCAAAAGAACTGCAATATGCAAACTGATTTGAGGAAACTCTATGATGTTTGTGAATGGTCCAGTGTGTCATAAAATCCAATAGCAACTTTGTTTCAGGTGTTTGAAAATGGAAGAGCTGAACAAATGTATGGACATCATCTCCTAGGACTGTGTAACCAAGCATTTAAATTTATTTCCTTTTATCAATATATCTATATATAGGGCTGTTTATTGACTACTTTTGAATAATAAAAAAAAAAGTGTTCCTTTTTATTTCTGAAGTTCTATTTTGATTTACTTTCCAGTGTTTTGAGCATGCTTCCCCTTTTCAGCACAGCCTGCTTTCTCCCTTTGTCTTTGGGTTTCTGTGGTTTTCTGTGGATTCTTCAAAGACGCCAGGAGAAGCAGCCAGAAGCTAATCAGCCCTAACACTCTGAATTCTGCTTTACTCCATAGCTCAGCTAGCTAAATCCTAAGACAGACTACATAACATTTCTCTTCTAAGGAATCAAGAGCCTTTATGAGGGTTGTGAATATAGAGGGTTCGTGATATTCAATTATGTTGGTGTAATACACAGAGAAAAAATAACGTGGGTGTGGCATATATGTTGGAAGGGAAAAGCATATACTTATTTTACCGGCTAGTTTGGTAATGGCTGAGTATATTTTCTTTGTTGATTCCTGGGCCATCAAATTTCAACATTAATTGTGATTCTGAGAAATACAATGTGTTTAAAACTGCTTTGAAGTTAAGATTGTATTACAGCTGTCTTCAGAGAAGATAAATTAAGCAGAATAGCTTCTCAAATTAAAGAATTGTGGCAGTTGGATAAGCACATGTAGTGGGATAAAAGCATGCAGTATCCACATGAAAGTTCTCTGTGAGATTAAATTGTAAAGATGAGATGCACATTGTCAGATGATATCTGTTGGCAATTGAAGTGAAAGCTCTACGGAGTGTAGAAAAGTGTTGTCAAAATTGGATGTACAAAATTGAAGAAATACAATTTCTTCTTATTTTCTTCTGTTGTCGGTTTATAGTTTTTAGTTTTAATTTGTTTCTTCCTCCAGCTTCAACTACATCTAAATTAGGTTACTGTTTGCTGATATATATTTACATATTTCACTGTAATTTTCACTGTTGTGACATTAGAACTAATGCCATGTTCCTAGAAGTATTTCTGCACATAGCATCTTATAAGATTGACAGCAGATCATTCAAGCCAAATAGTATTCTACATATATTTATGTTTTTAAAACAAGAGTTTTGAAACCACCTCATGCAAGCAGAAATACAGAAGACAATTTATAGTGGTTCATCTGCTCTCCACGGTTCTTTTGTGGAATAGGAATGGAGATATTTACAGCCAAAATGTCCTTTCTCATGGACATCTTTGGCCCTTGAACCAAAATGCATCTTTTAACACTTATAAAAAGAAATAATACAAAAAGCTGAAACTGCTACTGAAGCCCTGGAAGAAAGAGAGATGTAAAGCTGGAGGCATGTTTCTTAGCACATGAGCAGATGTTGTGTTGCTGCTGCCACCTAGGAAGCTATTCATTAATAGCACCAAAGGTTTTGTTTGCAAGCAGCACACCACCATGGGAAGCTGTGACTTGGAAAGCACGTCTTTGTAAAACCAGGGTCTTAGTACTGTAATGATGCCCATGAGAGATAAAAATGTTTACTAACATGGGTGTTGATTAATTTTTCTCTCAAAGATATTGCGGTAATAAGCTAGTTACTTGCAGCAGACTTGACAAATCTGAGTTACTGCTAGCTTCTTGATCAAGCCCCTATACATAACAAATATGAAAGCCAAGGCTGAAGGCAGGCCAGAAGAAGAGCTGTGTGATTCAGACTTCCACACCACATCAGGTACTGCTACAGTTCCTGCCTCTTCCCACTCTCTACTTAAATTCGTTTTTGCTTAAGGAGATCCTTAATTTTAAAGCAGTTTGTTAAATCAAGGCCCAGAATGTTCAGATTGTCTAGACTTACAAATTACACTGTATTATACATTTTAAAAATAAATATTCATAGAGGGCCAAGTATTACACAGTTATAAGGGATTACTTACTTTAGAAAATGTTTCATTTCTCAGAATAAAACCTGTATATATATTCAGTTCTCTAGATAACAAATAAGTTATTAAACCAATATATAATGCTTACCTTTTGTTTTCCAGAGGTTTAATTGTGCATTTGGTATAGAAAAAAATATTTAACTGTTTTAATGAACCTTATTTGACCATTTTATATTGTTTCAGGAGAGAGTGATTGCAATTTTTGGCATTAGCAGTTCTTCCAAACGGATGCTTATTCGGAAATAGCAAAGACTTTAACATATATTAAACATACTTCTCGCATCCCTCCAAAGCAGTATTCAGTGAATTAAGAGCGGTTTCTGATGATCTGAAAATTTAAAGGTAGTTTAAATTTTGTCTTCCAGCTATTGACAGTTTGTGTTCTCTTAGATTTCCTGGATTCATCCATTCATCTCTTGGCTCTTCACAACACAGTTTGAAGGGATGGGGGGGATGATTTTGTGTTTGAAAGACTATCATCTGAGAAGGAAAGGTGCTTAAAATCGCAGTCCTGGAAAGAACAGTGTCACTGCCTGGTGGTACTGAGGCTAATTGGGCTGCTATAGAGTTTATTATTTTATAAGCCCAAGGATCTTCTTTCTGACATAAACACAATTCTTGATGGTTTGGCTGCTGCCCTATATAAGTGACTGGTCACTGTGAAAACAGGCTTTGCCTTTGCAGCTTTGAATCTAACAAAAATCATCTCAGGTTTAGTAAACCTAAGTCTAGGAGCCTATGGTGCATAAACTGGCTTTTGTGACACCACTTTAAAGTATGTTTCAAGTTATTTCAAAATATTATGAGACAGACATCTCATAAGAGTGTCTGTATGTTTAAAGGTTTTCCTCTAACAGTGGTTATTGCAGACTCCTGTGGAAGTACAGGATAACAGTTAATGTACTCTTTCTTGGAAACCTAGAAATACTTTCCAAAGCTTCAATACTTAGTAACTCAGGTACTTCTGAAAACACTGGGATATCCTTTTGTATTCAGCAGCCTTCAATGGATTCTTTCTTTCTCTATCAACTTGCTCAGTTTCTTTTCAACCTCTAGAAATGTAAAGCATGCAGAATATCTTCTGATAAGGACTTCAACAGCTTAATTGTACAAAGAAGCGTAACAGTATGAAGAAGACACTGGTTTTGTTTATTTTGACCCTATCACCTTCAAGTTTCTCTTGATGTTCCTTGGTTCTTTCATTGTAAAAGATAGTGAATAATTATTCCCTACGCATCAGAATTTTAAGTAATAATTTGAAAATGCTAATCACCTGTGTGATAGTTGTGACTGAGCTTGATCATGAACTCCTTTGATGCATGTATTCATTTTTTGGTTTAAGTGACTTAGTATAAACCTATAGATGTCAATTTCAGATACTCTGAATGTAATAGATTTCCATGTAGTATTAGTTATTTTCAAACACAAAGTGGATTAATTGATACTTTAACTTGGTGAGTATGATTTATCCAGACCACCATACTCTATTTCGTCTTTGAGATACATGCATGCTTCACTAATGCTAAATTAATGGTGCCAAGTTCTAAACTCTAGCTTTACTGTTCAACCATTTTTTTCTAGCCTTTTCATGTTAGATTATCAAGGCACTCTCTTAAAAGTACAGAGGAAATCAGATGGGTAAATCTTCGGTGGGGGGGGGTGGGGAGGAGGGAGAAGAGAAGAAAATAGAGGAAAATGTTAGTGAACACAACAATTTGAAGTCCAAAGTACTAAAACTGGCCTACCGGGAAATATTCTAAATTTTCTGTGAGGACTGATTAATTGTTCAAATGATGTGGAAGAAGGATTTGAATTTTATGAGTCTCACAGTTCCATTAGTATTTGCGTTCAAGTCATTAGATTTGTATACTTTGCATTGTTATTTCTTACCTTTACTTTTGGGTCCTATTCCCTATTCAATCTTAACAGAGTCAAAAACACTCAAGAGAGATCCACGGAACTCAGCATACATAGTACCAGGATCAGAATCATAGACTGATGACCTGTCAAACATGCAAATGCTTATTTTAAAAACAGCTTAGATTATGCACGGTGCAGTTATATTTAAAAGAACTCTTCAATTACTTTATTAAACCTGAAGTCTCTCATAAATCCAGCTGTCATGTGTAGGAAGCAGGTGCTCTTAAAAAATGCAGAAATTACATCCTTTTAAAAATACTTCCTTAAAAAAAATAAAAAAAATCTGTGTTTTATAGCTATAAAACACAATTATGCAAATATGTAAGGCAAATCAGTTGACATTCTCCAAAGTCTCTAGGACAAACCCCAAACTAAACTGCCTTCTATTTTTTTCTGCTTAAAAGCCTGCTGAAAAATTGGTGATTGTAATGACACGCCCCCAAAGTCTTTCATATCTCTTTTTACTGTAAATGGTTTTATGTTACTACTTTAAATATTATTTTCCAGTAATGACAATTTCTTTACAAAAGATGCACGGTTCTAGTTAGCAATCCTAAGTGAAAAAAGTGCTTTACAACATCCATCACATACGATCAATCCAGATGGCTAGAGCATATGGCAACAGTGAAGTTGTCACTGCAGTGCCTTTGAGTACCCAAGTCACGTGCCTGATGGGAGATATTGCCATCTTTACTGAACTGACCTTTGTGGAAACAAGCAGAATTTCCCTCCAGGTATCATCTGCTAATTTGGCTCACTATATGCCACCAATAAACTGGCTTCAAAGCCAAATATACACCAAGAGAGGGCTTCCCCAAGAGACTTTATTAGATAAATTATTCGAAATGCTTCTGGCCAGGAGAAGTCTGATGAAGACAGATGGCAAAATGGAGGACTCTCAGAAGGAAAGGAATTGTTTCTTGCTTTGCTGGAATGCCACTCTGTGTCTGGGAAAGATTTAAGGACTCTGAACAGAAAAAAAAAAAAAAAAAAAAAAGGAAAAAAAAGATCCAAAATCTTTACAATGGGACATTTTCATTATTATTTATTTATTTATTTATTGACTAAACATTATATTTTAAAAACACTTACATTAGAGTGCATTTCTAGCAGGAGATATTAACCATACTGGGCTATATTAATGTGGGAGTTGGGAATATTGCCTCCCTTTTATGTGTAAAAAAGAAAGCACTGATTATGCTCTTTGCATAACACAGTGTTTAAGCATATGAGTCACTTTAAATGTGTGAGATGCCTGAAGGAAAACTAATGAATGCCAAGTAATTTAATCCCAATGTTACTGAAAATGGGTAGTCAAAAGAAGCACAAAATGTAGGACAAATTGTAAAGTCTCTCTGTAAAACCAGTTCAGTGGCAGAACTGCCACTAATTCAGTCACATGCCAGAGGAACACCGTGGTGTCTAATCCCAGTAAGTACAAGTATTTTTCTGTTACTGTGACTACACTGCTACTCTGTGATACTCCTGTCTCTGAAATACTTGCATTATCAATGATAAAATGCAGAGTTTTGCTGTAGGGTTGCTGACTCTCTGTCAAGCTTATGAGTCTGATTTGGTATGGCATCCGTAAATGAAGAAATGATGAGCAGTGACTGAAGCCATCCTAAGGTCTGCATAACAAACAAGCAGACAAACAAAAGGTGAGTTGTTATATGGCTTTAAGGATCAATCATGACTCACAAGACCAAAGGAAAACAGGAGGAAGCTACTAGTAGTAGCTCTTTTTTAGCTCTCAGCATGTTTCTGAGAGTATGAAAGGCTTTAGACTAGATATAGAAGAACAGAGTCTTGCAGTCAATGTGAAAAAAGGTTTAAGTTTTGGTTGTTTCTTGAAAAGAGGGGGAGAGGAAGGCTAAGTTTACAGTTTAGCATGCAGTTCTGCTCACATCTTATCTTGTTCCTTTGGGCCTGCAGAGGAAAACCTGAAGTTTGGACTTATTCCAGAAAATAAATGTTCCACAAGTATGCTTTCTTAGAATAAAATATTATTTGGTATTAAATCAATTTCTTCTGTACACTGTGTCTTATGTAGAGGAGACTGTTTTATTTGTTGGCTGCTGATCAAATACCTTCTGTCTTTACAATTTCTGTAGTGTACTCACAACAACTGCTCCAAACCAGAAGGACTGCTACAGATTTTTCTATGTATATCATAAAACTCATTATTTGATGCTAAATCTCTCTCTCTCAAAATATATATATTGAAATAGTACTATAAAAAAATTACTTAGAAAGTTTCTTTGGAAAATGCTTTCAATGTGTACAATAGGAGTGATATGAGATTTCATATTTTTATGTTATCATCACTGCTTAATTATTTACAGCATAGTTTTTTCTGATTTTGGTGAAAACATAGTTTGTAGTACTTGAGTATAGCAATCTGCAGTTTAGTAATCAAAATAGATTTAATTCAATTTTTAAAAATTCAAACTGTTTTTTCTCAAAGATTTGTAGCTGCAATTGAAAGTATGCTTGGGTTTTTTTTTCTATTTTTTCTCTTCTTGTTCTCTTTTATTTTTCTTTTTTCCTTTATTCTTTTTTTTTTTCCTTTTTTTTTTTCTTTTCCATTGAAATACGACTTTAGAATCTCAAGTCTGTTTCTAGCAAGCTTGAGGACATAAAAAAAAGAATCATATCTGCACTCTTTTTGTAGTAAGGACATAATTTCACTGTCCTAAATATTGTAGTCTCCTCTAATTGCATGAAAATTATTAGGTTTGCTTTTTTATTTGTCACCTGGGTATTGCAAAATAATACCAGCTATTGTGGTTGTGCTGTAGCAGGGAGAAGTTTGTAGTTGTGAGAGTAAAAACCCAAATTAAAATAAAAGGTTGTCAGCTATATAATTATGGGCTAATATTTTCCCAGATTTCTTAAATCTTATGAGTGCCAAGGAACCTATTTCTCAGGCAATAATACTAGGTCTGCATTTACATTGACAGTATTTCAAATCAGTCTGCTTAAGCACAGGGACCTCAGTGAAACATGCAAATTTTCTTGGAGTCTTTTTTGCAGTGTTTCAGGCTCATGATCCCATTATAAGTGACACTGGCCTCAGACCTGATGGTGCTGTGTGGTCTGTGTGTGACAGGTACACCTCGGCTCCAGTGCAGTAACTTTGAACACATGCTGACAAGCCCTGAAGGGGACATAAACTCGTGCTTTATTCATTCCTGGAAGTGCTGATCTGAATCAGGACCACAAATCTTAAACATTAAAAAAAAACATTTTTCTCTGTAGCTATAGAGTTTTCTGTCCAATCATGCCATCAGCCTATGCTAAAGTATCTAAATGGCACTGGGTAGAAATTGACTTCCCAATATTAGTGTCAAAACTGTTGAAATAGGGACATGGTATTTTATTATTTGGTTTATTTTGGGTTCCTCTATTCAATAACTCAAAAGCTTGGAAAATAACTATTGTCTAGGAGTTGGCCTAGATGACCCTTATGGGCCCTTTGGGTCCTTTCCAGCTCAGGATATTCTAGATTGTATGGTTTAATACAAAACTCAGTGGCTTGAACACTTACGTTCCTCCATCTTGGCATTATGAATGTAATTACTGCTTAAGCATTATGTTTGCTAATATTACAGTTCATTGGATTGAAAGAAAAAAAAAAAGAGCTATTCATAATAACAAAATATCATAATAAGCAAATAAATACTTCTATTAAAAAGTAGACAATTGTAATGTTTTAAACTTGTTGAATTCTGGTGGAAAATCAATCTAATTTTTAGAAATTGTTTAATCAGCGGGATTTTTAAATGTGGTAACATCAGGCTTTGTAAACACAAAGTGTCTCTGTCTCTAGTCAAACTGAGTGCAGCTGCTTTAGCTTTTCACCAACAAGTTATTGTTGTCTTTAGTCTTATAAAAGTAGTGTTGATTGTTTTACTTACTATCTAATTCTTATTATATCTGACAGCTTTAAGTTGCTTTTAATTTTCTCACACTGTAGCACATGTGGGGGAAATCTGCCATGCAGAGCATCTGCTCAAGGTAGAGCTGTTTGAGGGACTTCCAAGTAGAATCATACAATCATTTAGGTTTGAAAAAAACCCTAAGATCATCTAGTTGAACCTTGAATCCAATCTTTAAGCCAGCACTGATAAAGTGCATTGAATTAGGTTACATAATATGAGGACCTCTCTCTATATATAAGTATATATATAAAATGGGGGCAAAAATATCCTCTAAATAAGACCTGCCACATATACATTAGCACCTTTTAAAACTGATTAATAAAAACAAAACAAAACAACAACAAAAAAACTTTCTTGAAGAGATCTGGTCTACTTTGTTTTTTATTTAAAGCCATTCTATCATTGGGAAGCTACCTGTTGCCTTGCCATGCAAATTTGACTGTGACGGATGTCCCTGAGAAAAACACTCAGCAGCAGTTTGCAGATTTGAACCTGGATTACCTGGAGTTTCTGCTGTATTTAGCATATTTTATCCCCTGATTTGTGGGCTTCTGGGCTCTGTCCAACCACCACCACCTCGGTAGGGCTAAAAGTCCAGCTGCCTGTCATGAAATTGTCTATAGGGAAATAGCATTACATCATTCAGTATTTGTACCATAATTCAAACAGTCAGGGACTCATAAGCAATCTTAACTCTTACACATGCTGATTTCCAAAAGATTGTATTTTTAACAAAATTTTTTTTTTTTTTTTTCCCTAACACAGTGTTGATTTTGTGTACCTCACCCGGGGCTTACACGTAGAAGGATAACAGCCCCAAAATTTTACTGCAGCCCGTATAATTTGAGACCATTTCAGTAGCTCCAAAAAGATTAGGCATGCCATAAGTCATATCACATGTTGCATATAATTCAAAAGTTAGGAGAAAAGATCTGGTGTATCCATGTTTTCTGATAAAATTAATAAAAACAAATTATTTACCTTCCTGGATAAATAGATTAGATGAATACTCTAAAGAATTTATTGTTTTAGCCTTCAGGTACTTAGCAGTTGCCAAGCAGCAAAAAGTTCATGTTTCTTTCTTTCCTGGGCATTTTCCTCCAAACTGTTAACATATATATATATATATATATATGTATATATATTAATAGATTTTATTATTTTTGATTAAATAAACACAATATGGACAAGAGCCATAACTCAGAGGCATTTATAGGCATTGCTTCCTGTTATGACCAGTTGATAATAAAGTGTAAAAAAAAAAAAAAAAAAAGTTCTTTCAAATGTTCATAAGAACCCCTCTGAAAGCACACAGTTTTTTTAGACCACAAATTTGTGGATGGAGTTCATCGCACTCCTGACTTTGAGGTCTATGCTGTAAGATTTATAAGAGCCTAGTCTTAAAAAAAAGTCAATGTTAAAAAGTAACAGCAAGAAGAAGTCAACCTGGAGAAAGCCATCCACTAAAGGAAGTGACTAGCCCCACACAAGTAGACTTTGTCGTGTGATTGCTGTTTTTGGAGTTTGAACAAAACCAGCATCGATGATGACAAAGCTCACCAAACAGAAGTGACCTTAAAACAACTGACATAGAAGCACAGATTACGAGAGAATGATCCTTAATACTGTGAATGAGAAGCTCAAATATGTTGTCAATGAAAATCTAGGAAGCTTAATTCTCTGCTAGGTAGAGAGTTGCTACTGTTTGCACTGCAGTAGCACTGAAGAGCACCTATCTTGCATAGAAACTTGGTTGTGCTAGACACTATGCCAAGGCCTTGTCCCACAGAACTAGCAAGGTATATAGCAAGGACTAACAAAATGCTGAGAAGAAAGTAGCTGGGTGTTTCAAGGAGCCTACAGGAACTGAATGAATAATATGTTGACCTTGGCAGGTACAGCAGACACAACTATGTGCTTATTTTATCACTGAGTGCTTTAACTAAAGATACTCACTAACAAAATACAACTTTCACTTATGAAGGGAAGTCTATACAAATGTCAGAGCATGCTCATTCTGGGCTTGGATAATCTGCAAAAGGAAGTCCATGGTAAAGAAGGATCTGTCCCAAGATTTATCACAAAATGCATTTTCCCCAAGTGTCCCACACTTGTTACCAGTTTCTTTCTTTATTTATTTTTTAATGTTTTAGTTCCAAAGGAAGTGAGAAGCTCCGTATTTGCCATTATCTTTAAATGATGAGCATCAATTAGGAACCATTTAAAGGCAGATAAAATTAGGGTTCATGCTGTGGTATCAGTGGCTCTCCACCAGCCATACCAGTCTTGATTTTCTATGGGAAAATCTTAAAAAATTAATGTTACAACATGTCCCTATATACTGACAACCAGCTTGTACTGTGGTATTAGGTGTCAGCGCTGAACTGTTTAACAGTGCTTGCTTCAATGCTCCATGCCTCCAGCTATGTCTAACATATGAAAGTGTACAATCAGATCTATCTATTTTAGTAAAGAGCCATTAGGAAACACTGAGTAAATGCCTATTAGAAGCATTATGTATGCAGATGTGTCTAACAGTCTTTCTAGTAATGACCCATGGATAAATGCCTACTGATGAACAGACTGCAGAATTGTAATGGTTTTGGATAGAATAAATGCTTCCAATTCTGCTTCCAATATTGATGTAAGTCAGAGGAAAAATCTGATTTTGCGAAGAAAGTTGGCAGTACCAAAGTAATAAAGACCCTGCCAGCTGGGACTGGTTGTCAGCGTATTCCACCTGCCTCAAAACATCGTTATTAAAATAGTGAATCAGAGAGATCGGAATTTTTCTGTGTTGTCCAATTAGGGAACAGAGGAGTCTAAGGACTAAATTCTCTTGGTAAAGGTCACCCTGCAAAACAATAGCAGAGCTGAAATTGAACTGAGATGCCAATGTTTGGCACAGATGCCGCAGCTTCAGCCCACCTCCAGAAGAGACCCTGCATCCAAATGGAGATGTCACCAGAGGTACTCTCTGGTGCTGCAATATGACCACCAGAAAAAAAAAAAGAAAAGAAAAAAAAAAAAGTCAAGCACTGAGAGGATTTTTCATCTAGCCAGAGGTATACTGCAAATGATTCTAAATATGGAGAGGGAAACTGGCTAAAGCAAGGGCAAAACAATGAAGTTGTCTTTACAAAGTGGAAGTAATTCTGCTGATGTACAGCAGCTTTCAGGATCTCCAGTTTCATAACTGAAACCTTGTGGTGCTAAAAATGTAAGGGAGTGTGGGATTGTATTAGGACCTAGGGTATTATAATGCTATGTAAGGGACCTAGAGTAAGCCTAGGTCTAATTTTTTATGCCCCCCACAGGTCGAGAAATGCTTTGGAGACATATTTGGGTCTTCCGTGTCTGCAGCAAGAAATGTCACCCGATGGTAATTTAAATGGACAGTTGCACCTTATAAAAAAATCATCCCTGGCAATCTACTCCAAATTAAAAATCCAGTACTTCGCATCACAGAAGACACCATTCCCACTAAATATTTCATAGAATGGAAGGAGCTGCCACACAGGAAATATTTTTGACAATAGTCATTTCCAAGCCAAAGTGAATATGGGTGTTATATTGTGAGGGTGGGGAGAGGAAAAGCAAAACAAAGCAAAAGGAAAAAAATGGCAAGTCTTAGCAGTCACTTAATCTTGTTTTTTTTTTTTTTTTTTTTTTTTTTTAAAGAGAACAGAGATTTCTTATGACACAGTTCCCAGGAGCACCACCATGGCTTAAAAGCATTCTCCTGTTCGGTGGAAGTGTGTGTGCCTGTTTGATTGAGTGGAAGGAGTGCAGGGGAAAAATGAGAACACAAATGTATGTTTTGGCTGCCATACAGTCAATACAATAATAGGTCGGCAAAAACATCAAAACACAATCAAGAGCTGTCTTCAGGGCTGTGAGTGAGCAAAATTTCTTGGGCAATCAGCCAAGGGGAAGGAGAAGAGGTCTTCTGTTGTTCTTATAGCTCATCAAGAGGTGCTAAAGAAGCAAATTGAAATCTCTTTATATTGAAACTGGAATCTCTGTTGTAATCTGCATGTGCAGTTTCATTATGTGCAGTGTAACACAGCTGCCACTTTCTTTCCCCTGAGGTGACTAAATGTTGGGGATGAGGAAATTAATACTGCGTATGTAAGTAATGTGCATACAGTTTGTAGCATGGTGCAAAAAAATTAGCATAGCAAGTGCGGGGTGGCTGCGATACTCAGGAACATTAAAGCCAAGAGTAAAACAACTTTCTCAACTAATAGAAGTTATAAGGCACAAGTCCTTTTTCGCTCTTCCTATTACATTTCTGACTGTCTTTGAGGAAGGACTATGTTAGACAGAGAGGTAAAAAAACATACAAATTAAAAGAGAAGTGCTAGCATTTCTGTGGCAGACTGGTTTACATGAAAGTGATAGATCGCTTGAAGCCTTGTGAAGATTTGATTTTATACAGACGGCAAAGACCATTAAAAAGACATTATCAAATCATCATGTGGCTCTACAACTTTGTTATATATTCGTTTATATGTTTTCATGTGTAACAGAAACAGAGGGCTCAAAAGCATCCCTTGGGCTTGTGAAACCTAACCCCTTGGTATGGTACTAAATGGCTTTTCTGATTCCCTTCATTAGCTCAGTGGGCTTCGTTTCCAAAATGATTAGGGAGTTTTGCCTCACTTACCCAGCTGGCAAAGTGAGCATCCTTCCTTTTGTGATAATGATCACCTTCAAGTTTCCAGAATAACTTCACTCACAGGCAGTTCATACACCAGCATTGTTGTGACTATGAGTGATTTTTAGCTTTACTGAATCTCTGTCCTGGCCTGTTGTTATGCAGCCAGATTTTGTATAGGAGCTTCACTGCTGGTCTGGAAAGCTTTCCCATTTCTCTTTTGCTGCATGGGTGACTTGCATTCATTTAGCAGGAAAAAGCATGATGACCTGGAAACCATTTAAAGACTCTCTGTGGATGCTTGAGGAAAAAAAAATCTAAAATAGGACTTCTAGAGACGTTCTGTACTACAGAAACACAGAATGGTTGAAGCAAGGAGGGACTTCTGGAGGTCATCTGGTCCAAACCCCTGCTCAGGTAGGGCCACCTAGAACTGCTTGTCCAGGACCATATCCAGAAGGCTTTGAATAGCTGTAAGGATGTAGACTCCGCAGTCTCTATGGGCAGCCTGTGGCAGTGTTTGACCATCCTCACAGTAAAGAAAGTTTCTTTTTGTTTGTTTTTGTTTGATGTTGTTGTTTTGTTTTGTTTTTGTTTTTGTTTTTGCTTAAATGGAATTTGCTGTATTTCAGTTTGTGCCCCTTGCCTTTTGTCTGTTCAGTAGCCATTGCTGAGGAGGGTCTGACTCTGACTTTCTCATTCCTCCCTCTCAGGTGTTTATACATGTGGATGAGACCGCCCTGAGCCTTCTCCTTTTCAGGCTGGACAGTCCCAGCTATCTCAGCCTTTCCCTGTATGACTGATGCTTCAGTCCCTTTATTATGTTGGTGGACCATGACTCACTCCAGTATGCCCATGTCTTTCCTGCACTGGGGAGCACTGGAGCCAGCAGGCAGTGTGGAGCAGAAGAGAAGGATGAACTCCCTCAGCCTGCTGCCATCACTTCTCCCAGTGCAGCCCAGGAGGCTGTTGGTCGTCTTTGCCCTGAGGGTGCCTTCGCTGGCTCATGGTCAACTTGGTGTCCACCTGAACCCCCAGCCCCTCTTCTGTACAGCCATTTTCCAGCCTCTAGTGGTGCTGTGGGTTTCTTCCCCAGATGCAGGGCTTACAGGGTGCAGGTGTTGAGGTGTTGGCAGCACGACCTGCAGAGCCGCTGCGTGAGGCGAGGCCGGGGCTGCCCCATGCTGGACACAGCCGGTTCCAGGCAGCTCCAACAGCCCCACTGCAGGGCATGGCCAGGCCCCACAGCCACCCTGGGGTGCTTCAGGGAAAACATTTAAGATAGCCACTGTCACTCACTACTGTCACGTAGCCCCTCCGGAGGTCCCCAAGGTGCAGATGGTGCCACCTGCCAACGGGGGTGGTGTTGTCCCTGCACATCCTCCCATGGAAGTTGGTACAGGAAATATTGTGGGAAATTCTGGGTAATTTTAACATTTGAAAATGAAACAGAACCCATCCTCTGTAAATACCTTCCATGAAGTATTTTCTCAATGCCTATTTATCAGCCTGTTTTTCTTCAAGCCATGATTCTGGTCACCCCTGAGGGGTGAGAATTTAATTTTGGTGCCACTGTAGGGTCCAAACCAACAGACATTTCTGTGCACATGTGAAAAGAGCTGTAGGTAGGATTCCAGCTGCAAAACACTTGCCAAAGTCCATGGATGAAAAACCTAGAAAGGCACTTTGAAAATACATGCCCAAAACGTATGAAATACCTTTGCAGTGAAGTATACCATACAAGTGAAGTAATACTAACGTTAATTACTAAGCAGTCCAAATATTTGTAGGTTTCACAGTAATGTCCCTTTGGGATGTTGTTATCTCAGGAACAACAACAAAAAAAATATGTCGACAAATACTTGTCAGGTATGATGGTGCAGAATAAATTTGCCTGCGAAGCTCATAAGGTGCTGTAATGAAAAGGCTTTCACCTTCACGTCTGATAAGTTTGAAACATTGAGTAGATGTCAGAAAAACTAACATTGAGGCAACACAGCCTTTTTGGACAAGCACTGGGGTTGTTCTTTTTCATTCTAATCACAGTCTTCTCACCAGAAGGCAATGAGAAAAAATAAAAAATACCTCAGCTTGTAATATAACCAGCAAAGGTCTGTTGTGTAGTTGTGTTGTGTGTTGTTGTTTTTTTTGTGTCTGTGTGTGTGTTTTTGTTTTGTTTTGTTTTGTTTTTTGGGGGGGGCGTGTTTTTGGGGGGGTGGTTGTTTTTTTTTTTTTTTGTTTCTGCATGTGCAATGTAAACTCTATTGCAAAGAGTACCAGAAATACAATAACTTTTACATTTATTCTTTTCAATGAGTAGAAACAGGTGATAACATTTAGTACCATTATTACTTGTGACCAGATATTCATAGACAGGCCTTACTACAAAGCTGTGCAGTGTAGTGCAGTGAGTGCAGTGTAGTGCAGTGGCTGAATGGACTGAAACCTGTAACTTAACTTGTATAACAAAGTTAAGTAATTTCATCTCCCTGAGCACATGAGTTTATTCTGCAGATCAAACTATCCACCAAAGTCTATAAAGTCCATGAGCATAGGTTGTATTAATCAATTGACACAACTGATCCACACCAGGTGATTTCTTCACAGCTGTCTTAACAATCTGCTTGTTAAAAGTGCTGTTATCTGCAGCATAAGTGAGTCACAAGCCTTCAGGATGTTAAGATTTTCCATCCAGGTTTGCCACAAACTTCTCCTTTTTTAACCAGAATATTAATATAATATCTGAGTGTTCTAATTTAGTGCCACTGTAAAAAGCAAACAGAAGTATAGCTATGCTGATAGGGTGAGCCACCAAGATTCATCAACCTTTGCAAGAATTAGTATGTAATAGCCTTAAAGACACGCCCAGTAGCCCCAATTTATTTATAATACTTCCCATATCAGTTTGCACCATGCAAGTCACCAGGAATAACTGAGGAACAATAAAGACAGACCTGTTTTGTCATTCATCTCTTAATTCGTGGCTGCACAAATTCAACAAAGTTTAAAAATGCATATTTTTTCCAATATTTCCATATAAGCATCTTCTGTAGTTGTCATATTTAAAATATACCCTAAAAACTATTTTAACACGTTGTCTTTTTACTGTTTGTTTTTCTTTTCTTTTTTTCTTTTTTTCCTTCCTAAGTAATGAGTCTTTAATGAATTGTGATGCGTGCTTTATGTTTTGCTCATTATTAGCCTGCCATGTGGCCTCTATTTTCTCTAGCAACCTGTGGGTGGTCATACACTCACCTGGTAGCTTTCTTTGAGCTAAGTTACCAGTCTTGCAAGACTGATTTTATTGAAAACCAAACGACTGTCCCAGAATTGCTTTCATATAGCTAGAAAACCTCTGTTTCTCTAAAGCCAGCCATGCAGTGCACTGAAGCCAGGCAAATGTCTCTCATTGACATCCCTGGGCTTTGGCTTGGGCCCCTTGCCAATGTTTTCTTTAAATGGGCTTTTAACAGTTTCATAGATTCAACTCATAGCAATTCTTAAGTTCAAAAAGAGTAAACATGTTCTAGAGCTGAATTGTAATGTATTCTCTTCAAATCCACACTGCTAGTAAAAATATTCATTTGATTACAGTTGCTGGCTGCCACTATATTTTGAATGTACAAGCTGGTGCTGTGCTGTTCTGAAGTATGAAACTGGAAACCAGGCACAAGTGTTATATGTACAAAAGACAAACTGTCAAAGATCTGAGACCACTGGGATGGGTAAAAGGAGAAAGAAAAGTATAAAAGAAACATCTGCAGCAAGCTCTACGAAATAGAGAAACAGACGGATACAGAGCCCCATGCCTGGGGGAGAAGGAAAAGGGGAGATAACTTTGAGATGATTCTGCCAGGCTGGGACTCCTCCAGACTGCCCACCCTCCCACTTCAAAGACTTTCATGTTGTCTCAGGGCTGCCCCCGCAACACCTCTCGGGTATCTCACTTCATTCTCTCAGCCTTTTAATTTTGCCCAGTACCTCTGTCGTAAGAAACGGTTTGTCTTCTAGCACTGAACATTTAAAGCACAGGTAAATCTGATTAGCTCAGTTCAGTTGAATGGCTTTAAGCTCCAGAAAACAAAGATTTTTATTGTTGTTATTATTATTATTGTGTTTTCCCCTCTATGTTGGCAAACTGTCTCTGTGTCTTATGAAAATTGTGTTCTATTATAAAGTCTGATGAAAATGAAGTGAAGAATTGCATTAAATATAAATAAAATCAGGAAGGTTTAGAGTCATAATATATTTATTAAAATAAAACAACTAGAGGTTGTTGAGATATTTAGGGCGTTTTGTATTCATTATTATTTTATATGTAGTTTGCTTTTGCATAAAATACTGAAGTAGTCTGTGGGGAATGTATTTTATTTAGAAACGATACTACATCAGAGAGGCAAGCTAGCAGCCATGCGTACTGTATGGCCACCAAAGGACGGTGCTGACCTCTGTTGTTCCCAGGCATGGTGGGAATTAGCACTGAACTTTCCTTTTTCTCTCCAAACCTGGCCAATGCAGGTCAACACACTTCTTCCACCTTCCTGTGTTATGATGAAGGGGGGCTGTTCACCTTGAAAATACAGTTTTTAACATTGCACAGTGTTATGCACTGTGTTTAGTTTACAGCTAAAACCCTGAAGGCTTTCTTCACCTCCAGCTTAACCCCTTCTGAAGTAAACCTGCAAGAGTGAGTCAGGTCTTGCTGGCTCCCAGACAAGGTGCTGTAACCTCAGCAGCGTGGTGGCACCTACGTGGAGCTCACAAGCTGGACATAAATTTAGCTGCATGGCTCAACTCTGCCAGGAGGTTTGAAAGCTTAAAGGTAAAATGGGAAAGAGGCTTGCTGAAGAAAGTATAATTATCTAGGAATAACTGGTTGACATGATGGTCAATTTCATCAAGTATAATAATTTTCATTTAACATTATTGAACCAGAATTATAGACCTTATTTTCAAACTTCTAATTCCTTATGGGAAATTCATTTTACTTCTTATTTGTACATTATAAATTCTACCTTGCATCCTATCTAATTCTGTTTGGTTTCTTTTTACTTTTTTTTTTTTCCTGTCTTTCGGATGCACGGTTGCTTTTAATTAAATATTAATAACCATATTTTAATTTATACTATAATTGGGAAACTAAAGCCGAGAGCAATGCATTGGTTCTTGACTTTCTGGGGGAAAACATTTCTGTGCAATGATGGAGGAATCCAAATGGATCTATCTCAGTGAATATCTGACCCTGGCTGACAGCACACCAATTGTTCTGCTACTCATCCTGTGCAGATAGAAGATTATTTGTGGAGCTGTGTGGAAATGTCAAAATAGATAAAAGGCTACCCTGCACATTTCATGCATCCAGAAGGGGTGTTCTTGAGGGAACCAGCATCTGTGGGACAAAAGGATCATCTACTTAGGCATAACGAATTCATTTAGGCTTTGGCTCTCTGCCTCAACTCCCCAGGGGCTTTCTGACACCACTGTTCTGGGGTGTGAGCATTAGGGGCTTGGTTCACAGGGACCCTCTGCCTGGCATTTTCTGAAAATCAGAAATTTCTACAGCATGTTGAGCCGAGCATTCAAAACCTTTTCTTATTTTAGGACACTGGCATTCTGTCAGTGCTGCTGGAAGCACTAGCTGCAGATGAGCCACTATTTACTGATGATACCTTCGTGACTCAGACGATGTGAATGACACTTTTGTGTCACAAGGTTTTGGAGAGGTGTTTGGGGTGCTTCCTGGCCTCTGATCCTTGATTTACTTACTAGGCAAGAAGATAGTGAAGTTATCCCCAGCACAATGGGAAAAGAAACATTCCACACTGACTTTCCCTCTTGCTGCTGTTTTGGAGTTTAGGCCAGGACTTTTCAGAATATCCTTAAGCAGTGATGTATTTATCACCTTATCAATAGAATGAAGAGGGACATTAAACATGATAACATGTCATTTTGAATCAACTTTAAAATCTGTTGTTTCAGGACTAGTTGTAAAATGATTATTCATTTTAGATAGAAGTCAGTGCAGGCTTCTTGACTTGTTTTTCCTAAAAACGATCAATAATAAGATTTTTAAGCTGCCTGAGGGATTGAGAATCTTTATGCTTTGAGTGAGTTTGATGTCTCTGACCAGGTCTGTGAAGCTTGTCAGTGTATGCAGTGTACTAAATCAGATTTATGTTAGACCTTGCTCTACTTTGCAAATTAAAAACAAATAAACAACCCCTACATATTCTTTCATTTCAGTATTTTCCCCGTAGCTTTAAACTGCTTAATTCAAATAGAAGCTTCCTACTCATAACCTGAGAATATTATGTTGTATAGGTAGGGAAAATTATTTCTGTTCAAAATAAATATGATTCTAACCATCTGTCACTCAGAGTTGTCTTTAAAAAACTGGCAGGCAACATTTAGAAGATAAGGGTTTTTCCTATTACATACATACGCGGACAGACAAGCTTTTTAGATCTGAACATAGGTTCCTAGTGCTCTGTGTTAATAAATTAACCACCTGTTTCAGAAAGATTTAAAAGACTTGACTGAGTTTTATTTAAATGAACTCTGCCTCTATAAAACTTAGGTGATTTTTTTTTTCTATCTGCACCTGTTCTGAAGGTGCTAAAGGATAAGAAAAGGTCACAATTTATAAGCATGCAAAAAAAAAGTCTGATAAACTAGAAGATTGTAATTACTGATAGAATAGAGGATTGATCATTTCATTTCAGTGCAATTGATCCAACCAAAGATGCTAAATTGCAGATATGTACATACATACATATATATGTATCTGAATTTTTATTCAGCTGAGTAATCCCAGTGTTTGTAACTATTCATGTACACAGAAATACTCAAGTAAGTACATATTGGGAAATTAAGGGCCTAAGACTATATTTTCTGGAAAATGCTGCTATTTGATTTATAATGTAGTATACTGGTACACAGGTACTTTTAGAAAATGGTAGAGTTAAATTACCAGCTTCAGTAGGGCAGCTGTTAACACAGCTGGAATTAAACAAGGTTCCCCCCCCCCCCCCCCTTTTCTCAAACAAACATGGAAAGCAAACTCTTATCAGGTCCTGTCTATCAACAAGCTGGCAGGCTATTGACTATTGTACATTGTGCTGCCGAATCCTGTCTTGTTACC
Source organism: Anser anser (assembly GCF_964211835.1). Taxonomy (NCBI): domain Eukaryota; kingdom Metazoa; phylum Chordata; class Aves; order Anseriformes; family Anatidae; genus Anser; species Anser anser. Next base: position 89,472,533 of record NC_139720.1, read on the forward strand.
TTTTGTTCTCTTGTCTGTAGCTGCTGCTTGTCCTTTTACAGATCTGTGCACTGCAATTTCTGTAGGGCAGACAACATCGTCTCTCTATTAAATGCTTGTGCATAATCCAGGTCCATTAACAGTCCAGTAACATGCATTAAGTAACATCCAATATCAGGAGAGAGCTAGGACCATAAGCTAATACTATCTATGCTATTCATAAGCTTATAATTATGAATAGATCTACTATTAGAGTTACTGTAGTTTACTTTATTTTTGTATTTATTATGATTTTACTAATATTTTTGATAATCTCATTATAGACATAAGGAATTTCCATTCAAATTGAGCCATCAAAACAGAAGGTATCACTGTTTCTTCCTTTTGTTTTGCCTTGAAGTGTTTTAGGTGCTGAGAATACAGAGAGAAATAAATAAATAAATAAATAAAAATAAAGGAAGAAAAAGCAGAAATTGAAACTTCTTAAAGAAACAGACTTTTTCAGAAAAATTACTTTAATTTGGGGGTTAAACATTTAACCTTTGCTGAATCTTTTACCTGAATAACTGAATTGCCTGCTAATGAGAAAGTAGAGCCAGCCGTTTTCTACCCTCAACCAGAACAAGCAAAACCGTGGTTTCTACTTACAGTAGGTAATCTCTCACTTATTAAAGAGCATGAGCTCTTCTAAGGACTTGAAACATTTCAAGAGAGCATTTCAAACATCACTTGTTCAGTAGTTCTGGGTGATTTATAAAGCCACTTTATTTAATTAGTTTAGGAAACTAATATTTCAATTGTGGATTTTTTTCTGACTCTCTTGCTGCAGGCACACTGAAATAAAAGTGTATCCACAGCTAGGGTTTACAATAAGTGTATGTATAGACCATATTTTGCTTTTTAGTAGCAAAGGAGTGACCTGGTGTTTTTTTCATTTTGCAGAGGTGTAATTTTTGAAAGCCTAGAGTTTTGAGACATTCTATTCATGTCAAGGTTAATGAGATTTTAATACCAAGACTTTGTGTTAAAAAGTGATCTAAACAGGAATCATCAACATTTCATCATGGCAAATAATTTCTGTACAGGAAGTGACACCCAGCAATGTTGTAAAATTTATGGGGTATGGAAAATGTGGCAAGTATTAGGTTTGAAAATTACATAAAAGAGAATACTGAGTAGGATTTTGAAATATTCCTACAAAAGCAGTTGATTGGATAGTCTGATATTCAGTATATGTTGTGTATCATATTCTAATGTTATGGTAGATCTTGTAATAAAGAGTGAAGCTCTGGTCACATACCTGTAGAATTGATTTGATAATTAAAATGAAAATAAAAATGAAAAAAAAATGTTTGAGATGGATAGTATTTCTTGCATCTCCCTCTGAAGACATGTTACAAGCCATTGTTGAAGACACGGTTCTAGATTTAGTCAATCACCACATCAGTTCTTACATAGCTATAAATGCAAATCTTATGTATAGTGTTGTAAGTAAGATGTCGTATTTTAGATGCTGTTTCATCCATGCAAGTATATACCTGAATTCTGAGATAATTTTTACCCAGTTGATAAATCAATTTTCAGAGGGAAGGACACTTCTAAGAGGCTTTTGGAGGTCTAACACTCATTAAACTGCCAACTGTCCTGCAAGGACTTTGCTCTGAACCAATATCTTCAGCTAAAATGCTAGAAAGGACTTGTTTGCCTATCCAAGTGGTTCTTGAGAATATCATCAAAGTAATGCTTGAACAACTCTGGAGAAACATGCTGCTTTCCAAAGCTAAGGAGGAAGAAAATGTAAAATGGCTGAAAGATTGCTTCAGATAAGAAAACAAATCCAGTTACTGAGAAAACTAGAGAGATAAAAATATTTGCAATTTTTTCCTTAAGACATATACTTGTTGCAACACTGAATTATACGTTGATTTATCTGCACAAAGCCTGTGCTTGTTCACTTCTTGTACCACCTATTTCATGAATCTCTGCTTGCTGTTGAAGGACTATGGGGGGGGAGCTCCATTGTTGCAGGAATGCTTCAGCTGGGTACAGCAGGTAGCAGAGCACAATCCTCACACAAACAGCAACTGCTGCAGCTTTTCCTGCTTCAAAGTAGCATTTCATCTCTCTCGAAGTCATATTCCATGGGGTAAAGGAAATAACATGTTGAGATTGTCAGTGACATTCTTCACTATTCAAGTGGCTTCTTTTGAACAGCTGTTAAGACACCATTTTAATTTCACAGTTGCTCCAAAGGGATAACAAATAATAAATATAAGTTGGGGAAAAAAAAAAAAAAGCATATTTGAATATGTAGGCAAGGCCTTATTTATATTGCATTTATGGTATACCACCAGCAATGTCCATTCATTTTCACCTGACACGCAGACCCTATGTCCTACCGTGTGAGATAAAACACAGCAACGGAGTAATCACTCCTTTCTCTTACCTTAGGGCAAAATTGCTGATGCTACTGCAGACTGAGTCTCAGGGGAAAATGAAACAAGTAGCACATTTTGCTATGCCTGTGCATGTGTGGATAAAATACAGTGGAAACTGAGGGCATGATCCAAATCGTGTAACACAACCCCCTACCAATTTTCTTGGAAAAGTCTTCTGATATTGCTTGTAACATCACTGCCCCATGCAGGGAAGTGCTGATGATGGCATGGTCACAGCAGTTCTTTTGCCATTGTCTAATCCTGAAACTTGGAGCTCAAAATCCTAAAGGGAGGGATACAGGGATGGTTTTAGCTTTTCAGCTGTGCAAAGAGGGGAGAAAAACAGTTCAAAGGCTCATCAACTCGTGAATGTTTTGGCTGTCATTGGTAGTGGCACAAGCTTTCCATACCTGCCTAAAACCAGCAACTGGGAGTAGTGCAGACACAAAAGTCACACTGAATTCTGCTATTAAAGCAAAAATGAAAAGGAACAGAAGTGGTTTATGAATTACTTGATGTGTATGATGTGTCTTAAAGTGCAGTAAATGTTCAACAAACTTGTTACGTAAGTTCAACAACTCTTTTTCCAGTTTGACAACTTAGCACTGTTTTTCATTGACAATTTTTCTGGAGCTGAACAAAATGCAATGACTAGTTCCTTTTATGTATCTTAAGGGCATAATAAGACAGCGCTTATTGTTGGTGGAATAATGGTCACAACAGGTTTGCATAACTGGTTACAGCTGAAAATCATTTGCAGTGTTTGTATCAACTACTTACGTGAAACATTTTGGCTCCTACCTGGATCACAAAATTTTCGCTGAATTTCAAGACAAGCTTTTAAAGATGTTATGAACCAACATTACACCAACTGAGGGAAAAGAAAATAAAATGAAAAATAAAAAACACTTTGAATTCCTTTATGAAGCATATTTGAATTCATAGCATAGAACTATTTGTTTTTTCTTAAGAAAAAAATAATATATATATATGTAGAAAGATCATTCAAAAAAAATCAATCATATATCTCATTTGTCTTAAATCACAGAATATCTCACAATTTCAACTGTGTACAATATGATAACAGAAGAACAACCAAGCTAATATTGCTGTTCAGGGTTAAAGTTTGTGATAGACTTGATTCTCTTATTTAAACTTACACATCTGTATTGGGTTTATGTGGCAAGGTTTTGGTAGTGGGGGGCTGCAGGGGTGGCCTCTGTGAGCAAAGCCCAGCAGCTGCCACATGTTAGATAAAGGCCAGATTTAGCCAGCTCCAGAGGGACCCACTGCTAGCCAGACCAAGCCAATAAGCGATATCGTTTGTATCTCTGTACGAGCAGATTTAAGAAAGGGGAAAGAAACCTGCTACGCAACAGCAGCTAGGAGTGAGAACCAGCCCTCCAGTCCCCAGGGTCAGTGCAGCAGGAGGGCAGGAGGTGCTCCAGGCATGGAGCAGCAGTTCCCCTGCGGCCTGTGGAGAGGCCCCCGGTGGAGCAGGCTGTCCCCCTGCAGCCCATGGGTCCCACACGGAGCAGATCTCCACGCTGCAGCCCGTGGAGGAGCCCCCGGTGGAGCAGGTGGATGTGGCCTGGAGGAGGCTGCGGCCCATGGAGAGCCCCCGCAGGAGCAGGCCCCGGGCCGGAGCTGCAGCCCGTGGAGAGGAGCCCACGCAGGAGCAGGGGTCTGGGGGGAGCTGCCGCCCGTGGGGGACCCGTGCTGGAGCAGTTTGCTCCTGGGGGATGGACCCCGTGGTGGTACGGAGCCGTGTGGGAGCAGTTCCGGAAGAGCTGCTGCCTGTGGGCAGCCCCCGCAGGCTCAGTTCGGGCAGGACGGCATCCCGTGGGAGGGAGGGACCCCAAATGGAGCAGGGGCAGGGAGTGACCATAAGGGAGTGGCGGAGACGAAGTGTCAGGGACTGACCACTGGCCCCATTCCCCATTCCCCTGCGCCACTTGGGGGAAGGATGTAGAAGATGGTGGATGGGGGGAAAGGTGTTTTTAGTTTGCTTTAAATTTCTGCCTGTTTTAGGTTGTTAGTAATAGGTAATTAATTAATCTCCCTATGCTGGGTCTGTTTTGCCTGTGACAATAAGTGGTGGGTGATCTCCCTGTCCTTATCTCAGCCCTTGAGCCCCTTTCATCATATTATCTCCCCCTTTCCCCCTTTCCCTCTGTAAGAGGGAAACTGCTCTCCCTAGTAAGAGAGCGGTTGTGGCAAAGCTCAGCTGTGCAGCTGAGTAAAACCACCACAACATCTTATTTTTGCAAGCTGGTACTTTTTTCCTAGTTTATGTATCATAGAAGAATTGAGGTTATCTCATGTTTACTTTGAATAATGACTCATTCCACAAATAACTGGTCAGAATGGGGTAATTACTGATGCTGTGCTGCAGGCTGAATCTAGCCCCCAGTTCTACCACTATCATCCAAACTAAGCTGTAGGGAATAAAGTGGGATTATCTGTATACTAATCCTGCTAAATCAAGATGGAAAAACTTGTCTCTTAGACATCAGTATAGGTAGATAGGTCATAACATAAACAGTTTTTGAGTTTGGCCAGTTGCTTCCACAGTTGTATAGATTATGATTTGACGGAGAGTTGTAACAGTGCAGTCTTTGCTGACACTTAGAAAATACAGTAAATATTTTGCAGAATGTGTCAACTGCTCACAGCTTTGCGTGTAACACCGAACTTTTATGAAGTGTTTTATTATTAAGGATTAACTCAACATTATCTTTTAATAGGATCATAAATCTTTAATTACAGTTCAATATGGTAGCAAATAAAATTGCTTTTGGAATGAAACTTTTTTATTAAAATAATATGAATATTAAATTTCTTTTAAATGTAAAGAAATCATAGCACCTCAGAAAGAAGTCAAGGCATGCAAAGCTCCCACTGACTTCAGAGGAAGACATTGTCTGCAGATATGTTAGCAGTTTGCTACTAGTATTTTTACAATTTTTAATGCTCATTAAAAATTCAGGTCACTCAGTGGTTTTTATATTTACATTTGTTCTTTAACTTCACAACAGTGTCACCCTAGTTACATAAAAGATCTCATTCCAGGGAAGTGACTTGGCAGGGCAATGTTTTTCTGCTGTCAGAGATCAGTGGAAAAACAGGAGGCTGGTAGAGATACGTTTTTCTTCAAGAAAAAAGAACACTCATTCAAACGCTATTAAAACTACAACTGGAATTTCTTGCCAGTTGAATCATGAATGTTCATTACTGTCATTGCAGTTGCAACTTCAGCTCCAGCTTAGTTAGCTTTCCTGTAAAAAAAAAAACAAACAAACAAAAAAAAAAAAAACAAAAAAAACCTCCTCTGGTAGCAGGGCTGTGAGTCTACTTTGTGCCTCCATGATGGGACTCATGCTGTAGTGATGGGAAACTTTTGAAAATCAGCAGAACTGCATATTTCTGCATTATGCTCATTGGCATAATTCCTAGGACCAAGGCTAAAATCTTTATTTCCCATGATGCTCAGTTCAGAGGGCAGTCAGGAGGAGGCCCACAGAGCGGGAGGCATGGGGCATACAGCCTATCTGCTCATGAGAGTGTATACTGTATTTAAACACTTTCCAACTAGTTTAGTCTTCAACAGTGTATTCTGCTTTGGTTCTCAAACAGCAGTTGACTGTTAAGTGGGAATGGGTTTTGGACCATACCCTTGGATTATACCCATGAGTGGGAGGGCAATATATCCTACCCACTCCTATTCTTCCATTCAAGGCAAAGAGAGAATCTGTGCCAAAGAGAGAGAGCTGCACCAGGAAAACGTTCTTTGCAGCTGTGCCCTGAATGGCTGTGTACAGACGTACACTTCAGTTGCAAGGCAAGGGGAAAATAGGGTGACTGTTTTCACAGCAAATATTTTCCAGCCCACTGATGTAAAACCTGGTGCTTCCTCATTAGACTATATGGTGCAGGGAACTCTTTCACACTTGCAGATACACTGGGCAAGAAAATGTTCACATTATTTGGTGAAGCAGCATCACAGCAGCTGTTGCTTTAGGCAGTCCTTTCCACTCTTTGTATAGGCATAAAAGATCGCTGGCAAGCCAGGTGAGCGCTGGTCCCAAGGCTGTCAGTTAGAAGACTTAAAATTAGTTGACTTTGCAAGTAAAACTGAATTTGCAGTTTTTGTATGCAAATTGGTCTAATTGACATGTTCTTATGGCAAAGGTTAAAACATGATGAAGACAACCTCTGTATCATCCCCCTAATACCTCTCTTTACTGGCAGTACTGTCCTCATGCCTTTTTTTTTAACTGTCTTTGCTGTCCTCTTGTATCTGGGGGTGCCAGCAAAGTACTTAATTGGTAAGATTATACCCTGTTAGCAGTTACTAACTAACCTGAAAAAACACAGAAAAGTGAAGAGGCAATATCATAAGTGTCAGTCTGGCTACCCTGCATACCCAGGATCTCTGGCAGATTTGCCCCCAATTTTGTGATGCTACATCCACACCACTACGGCCGTCTGAGTTAACCTAGTTCAGAGGCAATGTGGTGCTGACTCCCTATACTGCAGTCCTCCAGTCATTTGTAGATACAGCTCAACGTATCCCTGACTGTGGTACTTGCTTCTGCCTTCAGAATAACTTTTGTCCCATGGTCTGGAAGCAGCTGCAACATTGGTGGTGATTATCCAGTAAACTTGCAATAAATTTCTCTTTTTACAGAAATAATTCTTTGTGAATTTTGCTTCCCTCAGATACCAATTCTTACAGTTTGTGGTGAATATTTCCAAAATGGGTACAATGGCTACATTGTCTAGAAGCCTGGACCAAGAGGAATGCATTTGTAGAGCAAAATGGTACCAAGGATGCCACATTTCAGGCTCTCTTCTGGTTGCATGTGCATGTCCTGAGTGCCTATTTTCAGTTGGAGTGCATTATGTATGCTATTGGGGTGTATCTTCTGGGTTAGTTTTATCCAAAAAGACTGCAGTTTGTGCACAGCTGGGGTTTAGATAATTCCACCATGCAGACAAATAGCAATATCACACAGATCTGAGGAGGAGGGCGAACTAAAGGTTGCCTAAAGGTTGCCTAAAATCTCTTAATCTAAAACAGCAAACAGTGCCGCACGTTAATTAAAGCACTTTGGTTTATTCCAAACAAAAGGAGTGGAGATGGAAGACTGAATGGTACATTCCCAAGAGTAGTGAATTTAAACTTTGTGAAGATTGGGATTTAAAACTTTTCAGTTTTACCCTGGATTTTCGGCACTTAGCTCTGTTTGCCTGCAGAATTCTCTTCAGTTATCCGTATCCTCTCATTTTTAACACCATCATATGTTGGGCATATATGCAAAAACCGAAGTTATAACCTACCTGAGTTTTTCCAATCTATTTTCACAGCCCATTCCCTCAAGCAATCCAGCTTGTGATTTTGTTTTTAATATACTTTATGGAAAAGCAAAAGTAGTTTAAAGTGACAAGAAAAAAACATCTCAGAAATGTTTGCATTTTTCTTTTCCTAATATGCTACTAGCTTATTACATTACATTCATGAACAAATGCCACAAATAATGTGCCTAAGTTTCTAAAATGGTCATACAACAAATTTCAAATTAGCATTTTTTCATACCAAGACTTCTTATTGGAATAAACAATTAAGTAAATATTTTCTTAGCATACACTATCTTCCTGACAGATTTTCCAACAAACAAATATTTTTGTAGAAGGAAATATATATATATATATTTATTTTCCTTAGGCTCCTTCCCAAATGTGTTTTATAACATCAAAGGAACCGAGAGGGCATTTCTCACTCCATTTCCTCCAGCAATAATCTACCACTGGATTGTAGACGTATGTGAACTATAGCATAGGGAGAAAATGAAAGGTGTTTCTCATGGTATCGATATTACTGGGTATACTGAATAAAAGACTCCTAACTTTAAGCCTGGTGGAACAACACATGCCATTTATGTTTTAAGTAAAGAATATGAAAGGGTTATACTTCTGAGCTTATTTCCTCATTAATTGTTTTGTTCACAGGGTCTTGTATAGAAGTGAGAAAAAATGTGGTCTGTGTACAATATATATGTGCGAAGTCAGCAGCAGAGCTACAGTGACAGCCTTTCGCTGGCAGCTAGCAGCTGGCATGCTGACCTCACAGACTGACGGAAAATCTGCATGAAAACATTCATTCAGCTCATTCTGGGGAAAAAGTCAGAAAAGTTTGTGCTTACCGCACAAAACTGTCCCGTGTACATATGCCAGAGATGACATTTCCCTGGCAACACCTGGGAGCCTTCATCTGGCTGGGAAGCCAGGTTGTTGTGGGAGGCAGAGGGCTCCCGTGGCCCCCCGGTCCCTGTGACTGGCCCCGAAGCTGCTCGCTCCTTGGTGATGGACGGGGGGCGAGCCCTCTCCCCACCAGGGCAGAGGACCTGCTTATATTTGGCTCTGCGGTCATGAAGCCTTTTTTATTCTGCTTTTTCCTTCCATTTGCCAGCCCACGCAGCTGCTTCCCTCTGCTTCAGCGTGTGTTCTTCTGCAAATGTCTGAGCCATGAAGCTGATGCTGGGTCTGGCCAGTGTTTTCCCGGGAAAGCCCACCTGTGCTTTCTCTGAGATGAAATTCAGGCACACAAAAGTCAACATTTAAGTTCTAGATAATGGCTTCAAGTGTAAAGAGTTTGTGCTTAAGATATTGCTGTATTTTATTGAGGCTGGGGACTGTTTTAAAGCAGACGCTGTCCATTGCCTGGGACTCCAGAGCAGACCCTTCCTTCCTCAGGATTTTTGTCTTTCACCCTGCCCCAGCCCTCCTTACCAGGCTGTCAGCCTAACCTCATTTCTTAGCAGTCTTCCCTGATGATATCACTAAGAAAGTTCCCATGTCCTTCATGGAAAATGAGCTGAGGCTTTGTGTGTGTGTTTTGGGCTTTACGGCTTTTTTTTTTTTTTTCAGGCTCTCCCTGCTGCAGGAAATTGTGCATCTATATCAGGAGGATATAGTGCTCCTATTTCAGGTTCAGCCTTGGGGAGGTGCTTTTTTCTTTCAAAGCGGCCCCTTTTTGAGATGCTCAGCTGCAGGAATGTTAGCAGCTATTACCCAGCCAAGGCCCTCATGTCCTGAAGGGAAACCAGCTTTTATCGCTGCTCTTCCCACAAGTGGGTGCTCAGGGCGCTGGAAGAGAGCACAGCATCTCAGCAGTCCTGATGAGAAAGAGCCAACAGATTTCCATTTCATTTGAACTTCCATTTTTCATCTGCTTATTTGGAGGGAACAAATCTAGCTGTTCTCCCTCCCTTCAAAATTGAGAAATTTCCTATGTGGCATTCCTACTGGCGTATTAAATCTTAATGGTAGCAGCTCAGCAGAGAGAAGAAAAGGGGAAGGGGGAAATGCTTATCAGTTTCACTGAGGAGTTTGGGGGAAATATTTCAAGGCTGTTTGTCTGTTGTGTGGTTTAAAGGTTTCTTACACTTCTACTTAAGTGTGTGTATATATATATATATATATATATATATATATCCAAAGCTCAGGAACTGGCACAAAGGTGTAATGAAGTAAAAAAAGCAAACCTTATAAAGGGACACTATTTCATTGTTTCAGCAACAGAGTTGTGCTGGCAATGATGTGCACAGGCTGAACAAGGACTCAAAGCTATGTGAAGTAGTCTAAAATAATACTTATTGTCACATCTCCTCAAGTTATGATCTCATCACAATTTTCAAGCTAAATCAGGCTTTACCTTGTTAGCAGCTTGATAGGAGAGCCGGTGAGAGAAACCCCTCTCATTTGTAGGACATGGTAGTTTTGGATGGTTTATGGGCCCATGCTGCCATTCCCCACCCCTCCATGGCCCAAATCAGTGCTGCATCTTGCCCCCACTGTTCTGCCTGTGGCTTCTGGGCTGCCAGAGGATGACGTGCCAATGAGATCATGGCTCCTGACACTTAAATATCCCTCAGCATGTCTCACCAAAAAGGCCTATTAAGCAGTGATGCCCTGCTCACATTTCAGATTGAGTAATTAAATTTTCTCTGCCTACATTCCCTTTGTAGTTTTAATTACTGTACAGCTTTTTTTGCCCCTTTTCTGTTAATACACATGATTTCCTGAAATGGTGTTCAATACTTCCTTGCTCTCATACATGTGTCCACTCAGATACAGTTGTATATGAACCATGATAATTCTGCCCTGGATAACATTTGTAAAGCCCTCCTGGATGCTCTAGGAACTGATGACTATCATCTCTCTCCTTGCAGATACAACAGTACTTCATGACACATCCTTACATTTGTCCTTCACCACTACTTTAAGATAAATATGCCTGCATTTTTTATGCATTTGCAAATACATAAAAGGCGCATCATTTATGGGGGCATTGCCCTTAGCACAGAAGACCCAGAGACTTGGAGAACATCCTTCAGTTTGGAGATTTTCCATGTCACCAGCAAAGCTAGTGTGTGGAGGGCAGGAAACCACTGGGATAAGAGAGTTTGCAAGCCCTAAAGATTTTGTTCTGGGATGCAACGCAGCTTTTAGCTGGCATAGCTCTCAGCCATTTCTTCGCTATTACTCCAAAAAATAAGTTGAACCGGTAACTTAGGTCACCAGCACCAAGCAGAAACATGGACAAAAATTTCAAACAGCCCAAAAAACCTTTGCACATTTAATGAAGGTAGAGAACAGAAAGATTTGATGCAAGGCATACTGATGCAGGATGTTACACTGATGTAATTTCCATCTCTTGGAAAGGTTAAAAAGAAGAAATAATAAAAAAATGTTGTAACCAAGCCTATTGCTGAGATCTGTACCTTAGGAATATTGATTCAGTGCTACTAACTCAGGCAAAAGGTGGGGGTTCTTGCATTTACGGTAACAGTAATAAGGTGAAGTTGTACTTCTCAACGATGTTCCAGTCAACACAAACACAAACACAAACACAGTGAATCAATATTGAAGGCTGCTGTTTCCCACTGGAAAAGTCCACAGCAGGAGAAGTTAGAGAATGAGTTATTTTGTCCACTTAGATTTTTAACACATATACCATGGGAGTGTGTTGCTTCTCTGCTTTTTACCCAAGCATTGCTAGCTTTTTACCCAAGCTTTTGGACTTCTGTCTGTTCAAGTTTGCTTGTATGGATACCTCAGATGCTGCTGTGAGGTGACCACTGCTGAGAATCTAAATGGAGTTTGGATACTAAATGGAGCTTGGACTATAAAATACATTTCCATATCTGGAATAGCATTCACATCCAAACTTTCTTTCAACAGAGACACAGCACAAAACTTGGGTCTGATGTGAGTCCTTATGTATCTGTGTATTTAGGTCCAATGAAATGATTAAAGTTTAATGTTATATTTAATGTTTGCAATACTTCCTTCTTTGCCCTATTCTCCCCTCAGCTGGCAGAATTAAGCAGTAAAAGAGTTGGAATGGGAGTATCCATAGCCTCTTAACATCACTAGTTATCTAGCCCTGCTCCTGACAATATCTCACTGTTTGCAAAAACTTTATAGAGACCGTGAGATGGGCTAGGAAGCAGGACACTTCCGTTGGCCTTGCTGCTGTTCAGAGTCTAAACAGCTCTATCTTGGAGTAGGGAAACTGCTCAGAAGTAGAAGGGAGTCTGATTTTCCAGCTGCCTTGCACCGTTAGCAGCCACTTACTCTTGGGGATATGTAAAACATTAATTCTTTGAATGCACTTTATATCCACGGCAGTGCTGTTAATGGCTGCCATTAGTGACTGAATGTGAGACTACAGTCATACTCCATCTCTTCCTTCCTCTGTTATTTTTCAGTGTCATTCCGCCATGGCCAACATTCATGTGCTGAGGACAGCTCTTCCAGCACTTTGGAGGCTTGGCAGTACAAGCGTTAGTAAGCAGCAACCTGAGAATTTCTGATTTAGGGTATAAATGTGTAACAAGCCAACCTACAACACTTGTTCATGCAGACACTAATAAAGAAGTGTGGACACAACAATGTTGAATGTTTATGTATAAGGGATTTTGCTCCTCTCTGAAAGAGCATACTGCAAATATCACACCCGCCATTTGTGCAAAATGACTGGTCACTGGCCATGTTTAATTCTTGCTTTTTCCACTATACAAAACCTAATTTTCCTTAATGTCATTCTGCTAGTACATTATCATCTACTTCTCTGCCCTTTTATGCTGCTGAAATGGTGAGAGAAAGGTGCACTAGCAGGGAATTAGGTATCTCAGAGAGTTTTGGGAGGTGAGGGCTAGTGTCTTAATCATTATGATGGTGTGCTTTTCTGCTTTCCAGTAAAAATGAAGTCCAAGTAAATAGAATATTGTTACCTCTAGAATATTGTTGCTTTTCCCTTGATTTGAGAACATTTTTTAACACTGTAGGCTTTACTCTGAGCATTTATTAAGGTTGCTGCTACAGAGAGGCTCCATTGAATCCTGGTTCCTCTTTTTTTTTTTTTTTTGTGGATTAAATATCACAGGAAGTTACAGAAACTGAACCCAGCACTTTTTAAAGTGGTGTGCCCAGAACAGTGATTCTGGTAATACTTCGCTTGCTGAGACATTTGTCTGGCTCAGCAGTACCAAGCACCCCATAGTTCAGCTGCATTTCTTGCACTCTTGCTGCAGTCTGGTCCTATCTGCATGGATCAGCCAAGAACCTGAGGATCCATATCTTTGGGGCAGCACAAATCTTGCCATCCCTTTACCAGTGTGTGGAACATACCCTTTCATTTTTTGGCTCAGTGCTCTGATACTGCCATGATAACTGCAGGTCTGGATGGGATAGCCATCTAACAGGCTTTTAAAAAACATCTTAAAGGGCTGTTTCCAGCCCCATCATTTTTTGTTTTTCTCTGTAAGAAACCTCACAGAAGACCCCAAAATAGCTTTTATGCGAAAATCTAAACCGGACAAATGGGGCTGAAGATATTTCCTCTAGTTCTTGATGGAAATGGGTATTAGGGGAGGTATGGCACGAGAGAGAAAAAAAGATTTATTACCATTCTGGTTCCTGTGTCACAGGACGGTTCACATATTGAAATGCAACATACATTAATTCCCAACGGTGATGTGCAGTTATTCTGGATATTTTCACTGGTTACAGTACAGTTTCTCATGCATGTTAGGTGATCCTCCATATTAAAATGTTCTAATCTCCAAACTACTATGCCATCAGAAATAATAATAATAATAATAATAATAAAGGCTTTGGATCTTTGTGTCTTCACATATATATACTCACAAATCACAAGTTTTGTGAAGAAAGCATTTGTCTTAATTCTCATCTTTCGTGACCTGTAATATTTCAGTCTTCTATAAGGAAGAACTACTTGGTTTGATGAAAACCTGCTTGGTGTTTGTCAAAGTTTTATCTTTTAGACAAGTGTCCAGTCTTGACATGAGGACTCTTGGTAGACTGTCCCAGGAGTTTCACCATGTGCATACTGTTACTAATGTGCAATATGTCTGTCTTCACTTCAAGCCATTGGTCAAACTTCAATTTAATTTCAGAGGCTCTTCGTGCACCCTCCAGTGTTCCTCATTCATCTGCCTATCCTGCTGCCCTCTCATGCATCTCATGGATCCTTTTATGCCCACAGAGAGCAGGGATGGAGCTCCACTCTCACTTCATTTTGTTGAATGTGGTGCACAAACCTGCTGTTGCTTTCAAAAATCACTTGCAGCCATCGAAAACAAGGGCAGAAGACAATCTCCTTGACTTTGTAGTGGGTTACAAAATTCACATTTTGGTTTTACTGGATACCCAGCAGTGGGAAACCTGATTTAAAAAAAAGCACAGGGAGCTCTCGCAGCTCCTATATTGGGAAGGGCAGGGTGCTTGTGCATGCGGCCTGCCACAGATTTGTGCAAAACACTTCAGTGCCGGTTGCAGGTGGTTCTCAAAGCATTCATAGCAAAGGCAGTCTTAAGCTGCAAAATTTCAAATCATGGTCTGGAACACTTTGGGGACAGTTTAGGATGGTTTATCTAGAGATTTGTAGGTATACTTGAAAGCTCTGGAATTTAAAGAGATCCTAAAATCCAGATCTAGACTTTTGGTTTATGTTTATCTCCAATTTGCATGGAGCTGTGAATAACGGGTCTTCTCCCAGCCTCCTTCCAATGTTCTCTACATTTTCCTTTCCTTAGACTAGCTATATAATCTGCTTCCATGGAAATAAACCATTCACTAAAAAATACCAATGGTGGAAACAGGATACCCTTTTATTGAACTAAGGATTTACAACGATCTATTATAACTATGAAATTAATATTATTAATGATATTAAAGAAGAGAACAAGAAATTAAAAAATAAATAAAATAAAATAAAATAAAATAATAAAAAATAATAAAATAAAATAAGATAAAATAAGATAAAATAAGATAAAATAAAATAATAAAATAAAATAAAATAAAATAAAATAAAATAAAATAAAATAAAATAAAATAAAATAAAATAAAATAAAATAAAATAAAATAAAATAAAATAAAATAAACTGTCTTTCATCTTGGATCTTGCTCTCACTCCCATTAGTTTTGCACAAAGAATATCCTGTTGGGATAACCAGGCATTAACATAAGTTCACAACAGCTTTGCAGTGGTGACGGGCACATTGGCAGCACCCATGGGATGGTGCCTATGCCCTGGCTACCGAGTGCCATCCCTGGTTGCCTCCCTCCAAGGAGCAGCTTGCCTCTGAGGTGAGTGCTGCTCGAGCAGATACCACTTGGTTTCTTGTTGGTTTTGTTTGTTTGTTTTTGAAGTTATCTGAAGATCCAAATATTGGAGTAGATATAGCATGGGGAAGATCCACTCTTGGAAATAAGACTTGGTAATTCTCTCTGGCTGGGAGACATTTGAGATGGAAATTGCTGTAAATATACAAATGTTATAACTCTGTAAATGTGATTCCCTCCAGTACAGTTTATAATACACTGTATTAATCGCTCGTCAAATGCCTACCTGTCAGCAAAATAAAAATCATTTAAAACAGCATAGGTGATTGATGAGAAACTTATGAAATCATGAAATAAGATTGATCCTGTGGAAAGCAATGGGGTCAACCCTTCCAAAATGCTGACCCTCTTAAAATAAATAAATAAATTAATAAAAATAAACAGGGAAACAAACAAAAAACACTGCAGACAAATGCTGATTTGGATTTTTGGAAGCCCTGCGTGCATCTCTGCTGTGCTGCCTGCTGGCTCCCTGCCAGCCGGTTCCCCAGGCTGTTTGCAGGGTGGTAGGTCTGGAAGGGGAGTTTTGGTGGGTGCAAAGATGGGCCCCAGCGCCCCGCGAATGTTGGCTGGGCAGTAACACACTGGGGTGGGTGGACTCGGGGAACGGGTCCTACTGCCACCTCCAGCAGGGAGTGAGGCTTGGCTGGGGATGCTTGTTGCTTAGTAAAATCAGTAGCCAAATCCTCTTCTGGTTCGTTTGACGTTAAATTAATGACAGATATTTTAAAATGTGGAAATAATTTTTTATTTTTATTTTATTTTATTTTTATTTTTTATGGGTGTTTTTCTTTAGGACTACATTGGCATGGAATTTGCTAAAAAGAGTGTTCCACACATTATTTCCCTGATAATTCTCCCCCTATCTTCTAATTAATTTTGCACATTCTCCAAAACGTGCTTCTACCTTCTAGAAAAGCCATTTTCTCTGATTTCTATCAATTGTTCATTTGCTGCTCCTTCTCGAGATTTCTCACTTCTGATTCATGAATCCATTAAAAGGCTTTCCTTTGAAAAGTGCCCCCCACCACCATGTCAATTATTTCCCCGCGTTAGTGCTGGCAAGTAGGACTTCTGACTCTCCCGAGCAATTAACCTGACAGTTATCAATAGCAAACACCATGCACTGTAACAAAACGCTGCTGAGTTAGGAGCCATAAGGCGATGAATTGTACAATACAGCTAATGGAAAATGTAATTGTAAAATGGTTAGCCCGTCTGACTTCCCTGAACTTTTGGCAGATGACATGCTTAGGTAATGCATTGAGAAAGCTCACTCTCCTGGTGTTCCTGCGTGCTAAGCCCCGCAGAGAAGCAGTAATGCACATATGCATATACAGGTGTATCTGTATATTTAAATTCTATAGCACCAGTGCTATTCTGTGTAACTGGGGGTCTTTAATTATGTGGATCAGTTGATGGAAATGGGGTGCTTTTAACTCCAGCTCAGACAACAAACTGCAGTTACTCTGTAGAAATACCTACCCAGAATGTTTGTGCTCCATTTCATGTGAGCAGGCTCATTGGTTTTCTGCCGAGTCCTCACTACTAAGCCCATGCTGGGCTTTTCTCTGTAAGCCTGCCTGCAACATGCCATGGTATCACACCACTTTGCCAGTTCACCGTGCAGGAGCTGGTCCCACGAGCATTCAGCAATGCAGTACGGCCCCTGCCCACATAGGGTTGCTGTGGATCGATAGCCATGGCTTATTCCACTTCTTTGAAATATTTCCCTCTTCCTTCCTCCCACCCCAATGTGACTTATGTGAAATCAGACAGCTACCTATGGTTCACCAAGATCTGTTCCTAGGCTTGGCAGGGCATGTGATGCAATGAAAAAGGGAATCAGACCCTGAAACGGTGAACTCAGTAATAAACAATGCTGAGAAATTAGATCTGAATTGCCGTTTGTGTGTGCCACATCACTCTCTAAAGTAGAGCACATTGTTTTACATCTTTTCATTGACAGAAAAGTCTTCTGATGTGTAATAAAAAGTGACTTTGTAACCAAATACAACTACTTGGTACCCTTAGCAAATGTTCTCTAGTATCTATCCCATTGAAGAATAGCAATTTATCCGATTTAGCACCAATCCCTTACTATGGCAGTTAACAGAGATATCTGACTTGGTGCTGAAGAACATCTGAAGGTTATTATAACCTGTATAAGGTACAGGCAGGCCTGCGGTTACTACTGCACTGTATGCTTTGCCAAGTGTAACAGCACTAAAGTTATACATTAGCTCTGTGAAACTGCAGTGTTCTTGCATATTACGTTAATATCAGTTAATAGGGAATTAGTGCCACCTAATGTAAAATTGTTACCCAAGTGTCTCAAAGAAAGGAAAGACTTTCTCATTCCCTCTCTTTCATTTGCAATAAACATTAGTGAGATAAAAACAACCATGAATTATGGAGCTGCTAAATATTATATATTCCTATGATATTAAATATTTTCTATTCCTATTACATAAAATTTACCTATGATTAGTAACACATAATCTGGTCTATTCTAACTGAGAAATTGGCCATTTCCTAATGCTCTAAAGGATTAATTGTGGTAATGAAATACTTTCCTCTTACACTCCTGTGTAAACTATAATTATTTTGGTCCCAACTCTACAAATGCATACGTAAGCTCTTAATTGTACTCAGGTGAAGGGAATTAGTGCATCTATAAATGTTAATGTGAGCAGAAGCAAGATCCTACATGCATTTTTTCCTTTTACTAAAGGTAAAGCCCAAATTCCAAAGATCACTCAGTCCCTCTGGATAGTCTGTAGGAGAAAAATAATCCTTTAATAAGGATTAGTGAGAGCAAAGATAAATATGGAGTGCTCTGGTTCCTATTGCCTATCAGATATCTTCTATCTGAATCAAGTTTGCTAAAAATAAAAATAATTGAAAAAAAAAAAAGAACAAAGAGGAAGGAATCATTAGCACAACAACAACAATGTATAACAGAAATACAGCTGAGATGAGGATGTGTTTCCTTGCTGAGATGTAGTCATTAGTCACCCCTGCCCAAAGATCATTCGACATTAACGCAGTGACCCAGACTATGTATCCTGTTATCTAAGAAAATGTGATGAGCAGTCTAGGGCCCAAGTCAGGATACTCCTTTTATAGGTCTAGTTAAAGCTTTTGCTGAAAAAGCTTTGTTTTATCTTTTCATTTCATTTTAATGCCAACATATGCTTAGATGCTATTATTACATTTGATATTTTAGAAAGGATGCAGTTGAGCCAAAATTACTTTAGTCATTGCTACTGTAACTCAGACTAGGCCTTTAAACATTTGATCTGAGATGCATCTGAATATACTGGTAAAGAGGAGATGGTTACAGGCAAATACTTCATTTTGTTACCTTAAAAAAAAAAGAGAAAGCCAATCAGTGCATGACACTTTGTAAAGAGTCAGAAAAAGCAATCACTAAATGTCATTTTACAGGAGCTTTTGAAAGTATTTAACTCATAATGCTATAAGCACTTCCAGGTGGGCAGGAATGCAACTACATTGGCTTTGTTGCATGATTGATAGGGTATCATAGATGAGGTGAGGAAAAAGTGTCCAATCTCAGCTTTTCTGCTATATTCAATAATTTTGGTACAGGTCTAATATGAAAACTGACTTTAAGAGAAAAGCAACTTTGAGAGAATTAGGGCCGAAAAAAAAAAAATCTTTTTTTTATAATGTGAATGTATTGACAGCCACTATTTGGTTACACTAACATTTATAGTAAGATACTTCATTTTTCTCAAACTGAAACATGAAATTTATAAAAGTATTAAGTCATCTAAATCCTTAAAAAAAAAGAAAGCATGCAATTTGGTTCAATGAACATGACGTGAAATCTTAGAAAGACAACAGATATTTTGAAAACTAAACACTGAATATTGGGAGGGGTTTTAAAATAAATTTCAGCACAGTCTAAATGCTTTAACTGAAATACAATGCTCAGTGTAGCTAGATGAGATGTTTTGACTAACAAAATGAAATGACTAGTGATAAAAAATTTTAATAAATAAACTGCATACATTTCCCTTCTCACTGAAGTAATTTTAAAATTGCACTATTGTTAAGTGATAGCACATATTAGAAAACTCAAAATCTAATTGTAAAAGTAATTATTTGTGTCACGCACTCATTTCTTTTTATATTACAGCTCCTATTTAACTCCTATTTTTGTGTAAATGATAAACATGTTTGTAGCTGCATTTATATCAGGTTATATATTTAAAGCATAAATTGTCTCTGTCAGGATTATTACTCATTCTGATGTACAGAAAATGCATTCTGGAACAAGTACACAAAGTCATACGATCTGGCCTCTGAGATAGTTATGAGTCTAGTCGTAAATGGGTTTTGCTTGTTTCAGGGAGCCTGTGACAGACATAAATGGAAACCTGAGGTGCCTCTGGTTGCCGAGCTAAACCTGACTGTCTAGTTGAAACTATTTTCAACTAAGTGCTAAATGGTGGTGTGCTTCTCCCTAAATTTTGTCATTTCATCTTTCTGAAACACCTGTGTGCCTGTGAGCTGCACGGGAGGTACTTTGGATGGCGCGGCCTCCCCAGGCAGCCTGGCTCCATGCCTCTGTCTCCTGGGCTCTCTCCTCTATCTCCTGCCTCATCCAGCTTTAACTGCAGATGATGCTATTTCTCCTCCTAGCATGCAAAGAGGAAGCCATCCTGCTGGGCTGAGGAAAGGCGAGGACAATTCTCATTAGGTTTATTCCAAAGCTTTGACGTGAGGCCTCCACAAAAGAGGCCAGTGAAACACAACCCTGGCAATGGGCTCCATTACAAATACAGGCGCCCCATTCCCAAGAGGAGCTGAACAGTGCCAAGGAGTCTCCAAGGGCTTTACAAGAGAGGCCTGATGTCAGAATGTACATGAATGCTGTGGATCTTACTTTTGTATGTGCAGAGGGCTGAATATCTCAAGTCTGAGTGGAAACACCACTGAACGCTGCAAAGTCCACGTTGTTGTGACAGTACCCTCCGCATTTCTTAACCCCATGCACAAACTACCCTCCTAGCAATCTTCTCTTCAATGGTGCCAAGGTTTCACGAGCATTTGAAAGCATTTCATGTCAAAGCAGTTGAATTCACAGAAATTCAAGCCAAAAAAACACCTCATCATATAGTCGTTTGTCTTGTGAAACCAGTTACATAAGGGTGCCTACGTGGTCTCTCCTCTTGCTCGTATGTTCTGGATAGCAGCTGCTGCTAAGATGCTCAATCTTACAGAAAGTTTTTGAGGGCAGTGTTACAAAAGCCACCCAGATAAATGCTGTTTTAGTAGAGATGAACCACCGAGGAGAGAGAACTGTTCAAATTGGACAGAAAAGATCACCCAATTTTATTTTGGCTGGGGTATGGAATGGGGTTTAGACTTAATGGCAATTTTGCAAGTACCATTAAACCCTCAGGTATAGGTTGTGGTAGCTGTTATGCTGTATAAAAGGGTTACAGCAACAAAACAATCATACATACAAAATGAGTGTACACTGATTATGAAGATGCTGAAACTTATGTAGTGCAGCCAGTGGCCAAGGGGTGAATGCTGGCAGTCTTCACAACCCCTCCTCTTGGTCAGATGGTCTGGATAACCACAGCTGAATGGATGAAAGAGTGAGCAGAAACCGCCTCACTTAAATACCCCAAAACTGACCTAGAGGGTCTTTGCCCCACACTGATGGAGTAGCTGAGGAAGACAACCATCAGCTACATTTAACAGTAGCCTGGGAATTACAGGGGGGCTTTAGAAAAAAAGAGGAGCCCAATAGAAATGAGTAATGAAGCAGCCCAAAGTGTGTGCAGGGCTGGGCGCCCCAGGGAGCAGGCTCTTGGGAATACACACAGAAGGATGCAAGATGCTCGTAAGTGTCTGTTACCATTTTGTGAGTGTCTAGCATTGTGATGGATCTCCCCTATTGCTGGTATTGATCCTAAATGCACAGGTCACAGATTGCCAGTTATTTATGTGCTGTTAATAAATCAATAAGCCATTTGATCTTGCTCTGATTTAAACCACCTGAACTGAGGAGATTTTCCCCATACCAGCCATATATTGCAGTGGGGTGTTCTGGGCTCTGGTAACTGCTGCTCCTGTCCACAAAAGATTTTCTTTCTCATACCCTCTCCACCTTCCCATGCCCTGAATTTCTGCATTTGCTAAGATGTCAGAAAATTCATTTCTCGACTCTAGTTGAGCCAGCATTTTTATTTATTTTTTTTCTCCACTGTTTTGTGAGTGAATTAAATACAGTAATAGCCAAAGAGCCTGCTTACGAATATAATGTATCATATTGCCAGATCCTATAAAAAGGGAACAAGACTTGGCAACATCCTGAGTACTGGAACGTGGAAAATAAACAAACAAAAAAATCCACTGATGAAAGTCCAGGAGTGAAGATTTCTCCATGACACTGTACCCTTCTCTTAGTACGTTTAAATTCAATTAGCACACTGAGACATGTTCCAGAGCCTTTAGTTCAGCTGTGACTTCTAAGGTGAAAAAAACAGAGCAAAACCCTTTTCTAGGGGAATTTATTTTTAAGTCTCAGGGTCTCTACTATGTTTGAGAGATCAGTGAGAGGGTGCAGAAAGTCACTGCAGTTTTGCTTGCCTGTGATCTCTTGCTGCCTCAAGAACAATGAATGCCTTTTTTCAAGCAAGCTGGCTTGTCTGTTTGCTAAGCCATTTCTTTGAACTGCCTTCCATTAAAAAGAAAAGCGCATTTTACTGTACCAGATATACTGGAAGATTCTTATTAAGGCACAAAATAGTCCTTCCCCATGCTCTTATGATCAAATTGTGTACAATGAGTGAAATTGGTCCCTGCACACAGCAACAGTGCAAGGCTTACTGCATCACTCACATCCCAATTACACTTTCAGGGCAGTGCATTGGCATTAGGAAGGCCAGTTTGCCCACAGACACACTGCACACAGTGTGATCCACTTGTCCTAGGTGGTGAGCTTTGTCTAAGGTTTCTAAGCTTGCCTTGTCCTGTCTGCCAAAAGCCTCACAAATGAATTTCTTGTTGAGATTTTTTTGTGGAATTCTATGTATCTGAAGAACTGCTTGTGTAATGTGCTACAGAATGTGAAAGAGACATGTTCCTTTTTTTTTTTTGTCATCAAATTTCTGCATTTCTGGCATTTTCAGAATCCATATTTCTGGACAACCATATCATATTATCTCAGATATGTGTTCAAAGGAAGTAGGATTTTTCATGCAGTTTATGCAGGTTCTGATGTTAAGTGGTGTTGTCTCTGCAGGAAGAAAACAAACAAACCTCTACCTCTATACTGAGTAGTAATAGATGTAGCTGGTGTCTTCAGCTGTGAGAGATGCTGATAATTCAAAGCTCAAAAAGAGAAGAAAAAATCCCCACAAATTAAATCGTTTACCACTTGTATTGTGCAAGTCCCCCCACATTGCAGCGCTGTGACCGAACGATGCTGATCCCCTCTGTTTACCCCGTGACAATGGGCTCTGCTGAAAACTGATCAAGGAGGAGTCCTCAAGAGGTACAGTGGGACATGGATTTGCTCTCCTTTCACTTGCTAAAGACCAGCTTGCAGTGATAAAGAAGACACTGAAAGAAGACTAAAAGGTCAGAAGAGCTGGTGCTACGTGTTTTTCTGCCTTTGCTGCCCAGCAAGGGAGCATGAGACGAACCAGCTGCAGTGAATGAGTACGAGTTTCTGCAGCCGCAGACTCTTGACGCGGCATGCTTGTTGGCAGAGAAGTCCTGGCCAAGCCAACCTGATACCCAAACACAGCGTGTGAGGCCCTTGGCTGGGCCAGCACAGTACAGTATAGTACTTTGTAATCCAGGATCAGAGGGCTGATCTGTCTTGGAAAATGCGGTTTTGTGGATTTGGGTCTTTATATGCACATAGCTAGTCAAGGGGTATCTTGCAAGGGAAAGGAGCCTGCTTATTCTGGAAGAGTTACAGCGGTATATATTCCTCCTCAAGTGTCCTCTTGTATTAATCCTGAGGCAGCATCCTGTTCCCCAACCCTGAATGCCATTTTTGTACATATTTCATTGTTACATTTATATGGTTGCACAATGCAGCAAGAGCTGATAGGGTCTGCATTTTCAATTAATTTTCTTAAAGTAAAAATCATGTTTGTCTATTTTAAAATGCATACACCAACACAATGGAAATAAAAACCAAAATCTGAGTCAAAATTGTCATTAGTTGGGATTGCCTGACTGCTAAAACAAGGCTGCAGCTTTTGCGTATAGCTTTCTGGTCATTTATGATTTTTCCCAAAGCAGACATATAGCCCATGAGCTACGATTACAAGCTATATCACACATGCATTTAATTCCCATGATGGAATACATGCTATTTCTTCATTTCATTGCTAAAATGGTAAGCTTTATTTTCTTCTACTGTTGATTTTTATTTCAGAAGAGTCTGCAGTAAAGTGTTTTATGTTTTCTGAGTGCAGTAAAATCAAGTCAGATACCTGATTCCAGTATGAACTTCCTACTGTATATTAAGAATTAAGTAGAAAGCTGATTGTAGCAGATTTGTCAGAACTAGATCTTTAAAGACATACCTCACAGTGTGATTCATTTTCTATTAAATTAGTTATTTGTCCTCCACGCTATAATCTTTTCAGGGAGATATCTAACATAGTTTGAATGCAAATTCAGCCCTAGGGAAATAAAGCACATAGGAGAACCAACGTAGTCATATTCCATTTCCATTAATTCTTTCGTTTGTTAACCTCAAATTTGTTTCAGTCTGTATCAGATACCAATGCTGTCATTCTTGCACTTTATTATGCCTTTCAATGTGTTTCTTTCCTGGAATTGAATTATGTTTCTTGCTGGAAAATAACACAAATTCAGAGCGGGTTTGGAAAAAATCTTTTGTAGTAACTACCTCTACTTATATTTTGTGACCATGGCACACCAGAGCCAGCTCATGTTCATGTGTTCTAGAGAATGAAACAGGAATTGAGAACATCATCACTGATTTATAGGTTAAGCCTAAGCGGTTTCCAGGCAATGTCCTAAAGTTATGAGGCCTGCTGTTCATACTACTCCATGAAACAAAGGGAGTCTACGGAAGGAACTTGAAGAAAGCTACTGCTGCTTTACATGTTATTTTAGTTGTTTGTTTAAAGTTCAAAATCTACACATTTCTTTAATATCTCTTGGGATAGCCACTTCCCTGGGCAGCCTTTTCCAGTGCTGTGCAGCCCTTTCAGTAAAGAAATTTCTCCCAATATCCAACCTGAACCTCCCTTGGTGCAACTTGAGGCCATTTCCCCTCGTTTTATTGCTTGGATTCTTGGAAATGATACTGCATTGTAAGAGCACACCTGATTGAGCCATCCTGGTGCAAAAAGGCTGGGGAAAGAGAAATATTGCCTCAATGATTTCTCTTGCTGCCCTCCATCACTCTTAAGCAGACAGATTTGGGCCATACACATTAGATTCTTCTTCCTCTCTGATTTCAGCCGTGCTTGGCTGGAAAGCTGTACCTTCCTAGAGAAAGACATTCTTATACAAATATGTACACACATATGCATCTCAGGGAAAAGGCACTCTGGAGGGCTAAATTAAGATTTGTGATCTTAGGACCATATAGCACAGGAGGAGGCTTACCAGAGGAGGTTTGATCTTTCAGGAAATTTGTTCTGTTACTGCTGTAGGTATTGCAGAGCAGACTGCCTGCATTGAACAACAGCAAGAGCACTGAAAAATTATGATGATGTCAGTTTGTGGAAAATCTGGCTCCTAACCTGCAGAATGCAGTGAGGCCCTATAAGTGAGTACACAATGCTGCAAAAGTTAGTTAAAAATCTAATCCCATCCCTATTACAATCAAAGGGTTTCTACTTCGTGATTTAATAGTGATCTGGAGAAGACTTGTAATTAAAACTTGGAACTCTCTGGTTGAAATTGGCATTTGCATCTTGATAACTGCAAATCAGATATTCTTTAACCAGCTTCTTTTCCTTGCCTTTCCCTCCCTTTCCCTGCCTTGCCTTGCCTTGCCTTGCCTTGCCTTGCCTTCCCTTCCCTTCCCTTCCCTTCTCTTTCCCTCCCTTTCGTAACTACAAAGTACAGTAATCATTTTCAGACCAGTGTTGATCTTTACAAAGCTTGCACCCAGATGCTTCATGTATATAAAATATTGTCTACCTGTTGATACCTACCACTTGATAGGCCCTTCAGTACCACATGAAAAATGTGTTCTCAGTAACAAAGAAATGAACGAATGAACAACTGAAATGTCAAAAAGCCTTGAAAGAGAGAAATTGCATCCTCTCTGATCTCTTCAAAGCACTTCCAGGCACCATATTACAAAGGCAAGCAAGGGGAACTGCTTGTAAAAGAGACTCTCTTTGCAAAGCTTGATCCGGGAAGCCCTGATCAACCCAAGTGCTCTCGTTGGATAACGCTGGCCTTTGAAGGAGCCGTAACTGAGTACCCATACCACTGTGACCTACAGCCATTAACACAAGAGATAGCTGGAAGAATTAGTCTCATGTTACTAGCAAATTGTTCTCACATTACTCTACTAGATGCCCAGCTGTGATTTTATAATGTGCAATTATACCGTGTTAAGTGAAATTATTATTTCCAGGAAGAAGCAGCATCAAGGGAGTGTCTGTACTCTGGGAGCATGAACTTCAATTTGACTGTAGATGTGCCAGCCCTGGAGTCCATCCTCTAACAACAAAAACTGCTAGGCAGACAAGGAAGTTGAATGTGAAAAAGCCATGCCTTGCAGATAAGGTAGGTGATATTCTCAGGATGCAAAAGGCTTACTTGTTGCTGGGTGGAAGTCTCTGCCTCAGCCTGAGCAACAGATGCATCCTTACACCCAGCCTGTGGCTCACCCTGGACTTCCAGGAAATGCCACAGTGCCTTCCAAAGAGGCATTGCTAGCAAGTCCTCTGTGCTCGATCCTTTCCATGCTTCTGCTTAAACATATGCACTAAGATGAGCTCTGCTGTGGGCCTCACGTCTCAGATGCAGGCATAAAAAGTTCAAAACATCCATTGAGAAATGGAAGTGTCTCTTTCATGCAGCTCCAACAGATTGCCATGGTGTAGTGAGGAGGCCTTCCACTGTCCTTCTTCCAGGGTCCTTGACTTCATCACAGACTTACACTTGCACAGTTGGGCCTCATGGGGCCTCATCAGCCCAAATTTGCAGTGACCATGCTGCCAGGAGCAAGCACTCTCTTTCATTAGGTCCGAACTGAAGGCAGGACCACTTTTTTGCAGATTTGACAATTTTTCAGTGACGGTCAGTCCCTGCATGACATTTTTGTCCTTCCTGCCATGAGTTCATCTTGGGTCTGTTAGCATAGTCTCCTTGTGGTCTCAGCCTGGGAAGTATGATATGAACAACATTCTTTTATCTACGTGGGCAAACTTAGCAGGTGCATTGCAGCCCACCAATTAGGAGTTAGTTCAATATTCCTCTATCTCCTTTAAATGCATTAATCTACAATCTGATGAGAATGCAAACGACCACCAGTTCAGCCTGACAAACCACTAATGGCACTAAGAAGACGATGTATTATTTGACCTGCTCTGCTATTAATTTCTCTTTATTCTTGTTATTATTTTATTTATTTGTTTATTTATTGGTCCTTGTGCACCTACTAACAAATTGTTAGCCAATTCTGTTATATTTCATTATATCGTCCTATTTCATATAATGAAGAACAGGCTGCTGAATGAAACCCTGTCAGTGAAGGCCTGCATTATGCAGACTACTTCCATGTCAAAAAATTCTTTTCCTTGACCACTGTTTAATGTTGCACTGTACTAGCAGTAATCACTACTTAGTGTGGCAGTTTTCCATGAATTTGTACAAAGTCAATGACATAATAATTGAACCGTGTTAATCCCCTTATATATTACATGTAATTGTTGCAGGCAGGCTTCCTTGCCTTTTGTTTCCATTATTTCAATATGTGCTATACCATTGCATAATTAAATACATGCAGCAGACAACTCTCTTTGAGACTCTTGAGCCCTGTTTACTTAATTTTAAAATGTTTTATGGTAGAATAAAAATTTACAATACTCCAGCCTACAAAAATGTAATCTGCTGTAAAATGTCTCTCTAATTGAATTTGGTGCTCCCAATGACTTTCAGGGTATTGCATGCCACTGTAGGCATGATCACCAGAATAAAACTGATGATAATATGCATCCAGAATGAATGTGAAAGAGGTATCACCCTTTATGCCACTTCTTTTAGTGGCTACCCATCTGATGTATATTTCTAGATGTTTTATTACTGGCACATTCCAGTCAATCATCATTTGATGCTTCTCTCCTGCGTATCACCAGTAGAATAATGTAGGTAATCTTTTTTTTTTCCTCTGGCTTCTCCTCAGATATGTTTGGGAGTGTGAATTTGCATTCAGGATTGACACGATGCAAAAATAAGATAAAAATAAAACATCTCCTACTCATCATGTGAAGTCATCCTTAATCTAAAGGAGCTTGGAGCAGAGAGGAGTTTAGTTGATGCTTGGTGAATTCGTGAGTACTGAGAGCTTACAGCAGCGAGACCTTCCTTTGAATAACCTTTTGCCCCCAAGTATTGGGACAAACAGACCTATGAGGCATTGCACCCATATTGAAAGAGAAAAGGCTATGGGGAGACTAATTCTGAGAGTGTTTAATGTTTGCTGATTGTTTTCCCAATGACCTAAAGTGGTCTGATTCCTTGATGTTTGGCATTGAGCAAAGGAGAATAAAAAATATATAGTTTTTGTTTCTGTTTTTTTGCATTTGAGAACTCAAAAAAAAAAAAATCGTAGGACTGGTTTGTGCTACTTAGACATTGCCCTGCTTTCAAAGCTATAGCACAGGCACCACTGTCCATCTGGACAGAAGTCCATCTAGAATGGGGAACACTTGGTTTAATGGAGCAACAATGCAGTATCTCCTTTAGTGGTACAGAAACAAACTAACCCTTGCTCAGCTGGCCAGCCCTGTAGGGCCCTGCACCACATCTCTTTGAAATCAGCTGTAGTCTTCATGTAAATTTAGCAGCTTAAGTAAGGAGCCTCTTTCCTCCCATCAAAGGCACAGCAGAACCAAGACTCTCCCTCATCTCAGTCCCTTTTTTTCCCTCTCTGAGGACCTGAGTGCACCTTGGGGAATCAGGAAGGGCTGCAATGCATCCTAATTCCAGCCAGAAGATTATGGCCGGTCTTTATTTTCTCCTCTGTACTTCAAAGAATTTGTACTGAAAGGATCCACCTTGCCTGGCCTGATTCAGCAAGGCAAATTGTGAACCTTGTTACTGCCATTTCTCAGAAGAAGAAACCCCCTGAGCATATGTTCAATGCTATACTAAAGTCCAGTGAAACAAGTTACAAATTACTCATTCACAAGTAAGTCTCCAGCAAGAGACTAGGTTCAATACATTACTTTAATAATTTTATTCTGGATTTGCCTGTAGACAAATCAACTTCTAAATCGCCATTCTACCCCTTAAATATCTCTCCATCCCATGGGTGAGCTCACATAATTTCCATACACAGTATTTTCCAAACTGTTGCAGACTGAGAGAGTGAGTGGCCAAAGGAGGTATCACTAAGTGGATGCCATATCCTGAAACAGTTCTGCTGCAGCAGCTGCTGGGCATGATACGAGATTATGTGGACTCTTGGACAGACCTCAGGTTTTTTTATATTACTAGCAAAGGCCCGAATAGATATCAAGAAGGCTTTGCCACCTTTCGATTATTTCCTTACTTTGCTGCCTTAGGGCATGAGAGGTCTCTGTGTGGTTTCCTTTAAGTATTTCTGTAGGCTTTCTAGGTTAAGGTGTTTCAGGATGCTTTTGGGGATGTGGCTTGGAAAGGATGGGTGTTGGTGAGGAAGTAAAGTGTTAAGGAATGTTTTGAAAGCTGCAGGGTTTCTGATTGAAAGTTTATACCAATAAAGAGGGTTCCTGGTGAACTTTTAAAAAGTTAAAGTGCAAAGCTAAAGTTCTGGTTATACCATTGGAAGAAGTGGCTTGAGGTAAACTGCAAAGCACTTTCAGACTCCTCTCAATCCAAAGAGAAATGCCAGTGTTTGGTGCTTCCTCTTGCACTTCTGCAAAATCAGACCATTCTGTTTGTTTTTGAATACGTAGCAGGTGCTACTGAAAAGGAGGCAAAAAAGCGTTCTCCATAATCATAGGTGACAGAATAAAATTAAATGGCAGCAAGGGAGATTCAGAATAAGTAAGAAAAATGTTTTCCAGTAGTAAAAATAAGGAAAAGCAGATTAAATTGTCCAGGGAGCTTGTAGAGTCTCTATCCATAGAGGTATTTAAGAGCAAAACAGCATCAGGTCTGTCAAGAATTATGTTTTGTCATTTTGTTTTGTTTTGTTTTGTTTTGTTCTTTTTTTTTTTTTTTTTTTCATAGGTTGGATAGTAGGAGAAATGGCTTCCCTAAAAGGGTTGTGCAGCATTGGAACAGGCTGCCTAGAGAACTGGTTGAGTCACCATCCCTGGAGGCTTTTAAGAAACGTGTAGATTTGGAATTTAGTAGCATGGTTTAGTGGTGGACTTTAGTGCTAGGTTATAGGTTGGACTAGATGATCTTAGAGGTTGTTTCCAACCTGAATGATTCTGTGATTCTGTATGATTTGTTGCTCTTGCCATGTGGAAGGGAAGATCATGGGGAGATCTCTACAACCCCCTGGGACATTGTGAGTCTGACTTAGGTGCTAAAGGTGCTCTGTGGTTATCTAAATTAGAACAAATATAAGCTAAAAACTTTTACACAAATCACTAAATTTTGTGCATTTACTACAGTGTTGGTCAGCAACTCTTTAGACTATTGTGTTTGTAGTACAGGTAAGGTGGCATTTTTCTTCACAAACTATGGTTGGTTGGTTGGGTAAGGAGAACAAGCTGCTTTACACCTAATCAAAGGTGGACAAGTATAATGCTATTTTCTATTTATGTATAATGCATCTTCAAGTATGAGTCCTGGGTCCTGCAATGAAAAAATTCAGATATAATGAATGCCATAAAGCTCTCAATTTAAAAGTGATAATTCATTGCACCATTTGATTGTTTTGGATAAATGCAAATAATTATGAAATCCTGTAATGAAGGGATTATTTTTTTCCCCCAACATGCTAAATGGTAAATTCCTGTGTCAAATGACTGCCAATTTAAAAGGAGAATTAAACCAGTGGCCTGATAGCTCTGTAAATTATTTGTGATTCAGCAAAGCATGAAATTTGGTCATGCACCATGCTTGGTCACCAACATATTGCTGTGCTGACATTTGAACATAACTGAACTTCTTTTCTTTCTCCATTGCATATTAGAAGTTTGGAAATAAAAATACAGAATTACTCTGAGGCAGGTCTGGTAACAGAGCAGTGTCACCACTCCTACTGATGCTGCCTCGCTGCACTAGCCTTTTACAGTGCCTCGGGACCAAAACCCTGTCCTTCCAAACTACCCACGCTTTGGCAAACCTTTGGGCTGCTCAAAAGGTGCCCCAGTTGTTATGGTAGGATAGAGACTTCGGAACCACCTCCGGGGTGTTCTTCAGACTATTAATCTCCAGAAATCATGTGGAAGATGAGCGCTACAGATTGTTCACCAAGGATTTTAATTCACATCACTTAGTCATGGAAACGATACATGGTCTGGGTGAATGCCAATGGGGCTTTGTCAGGAGGTGTTGCCAAGCCTCATGAGATAAGGTACTCAAACTGCATGCAATCTGGCATTTTTGACATCCCAGGACCTGCAACAGGGATGCACCCTAGGATGTCCTACTGGGATGGCTTTCAGGAGCAACAAAAAAAGAGTGGCAATAGTGTGACAACTGAAAACCTCTTTTTCAGCCTACAGGCTCTCTTTATCCCCCCAAACAAGAACAAATACTTTTGATTGTATATATATAACATCAAACCAGTTTTGTTGTTACTATATACATGTACTCTGCTTTAAGCACCTTCCTCAGAGCCCCATTCGATGTCTGTGTAGCATGCGATTCCATCAGTATAAATACAGTTTTCAGCAACATAGAAGCTGAATAACAGTGACAGCTGTGTTGGCCTCCCATCGTGGAGCACAGTCACACCCTGATGGGGACTGTGGGAGTGCACGGTACGACCACATCACCTGATGGAAGACAATGTGGTAAACATCCAAAATCCCTTCACCCTGTTCTGATAAATTTACTGGTTCTTCTACAGCTTCATCTCTTAAGTTTTACAGCACTCCTCATCCATTGTTGTGAACAGTATAATCCCTGTAATGACTTTTGAATTTTCACTGCTTGCTTAAATTTTTGATAACAAAACCAAGGGGTGAGGCATGCCTATAGCATACAAATACAGCAGAAATATTCATAGAAGCAGTAAACCTTGTACACGGGAAATGAATGTAGGGCCAAGATTGTTCTTTTGTATAGATATTTAGGTGCTCAGTTCACATGACTGTTTTTCTCTTTTAGAAATCAACTTTATTTAAGGACAAGAGTGCATGGTGATGGCAGCAGGAGCCACGTCTTCCAGAGAAGCACCTCCACAGAGCGCCTTGGGAGAGGGGCATGTCGTCTCTTAAACATGGCATGGCCAGTGCCAGTGGTCCTGGCCCATTCATTCACTGTCCTTTCTCGTTCCTGTTTCTTCTTGTGTCTAATGAGTGAGGTCATTACGCAGTAAGCATTCTGATAGCAGTCCTTTTCCTATTAAATTGGGGAGAAAAAAAAAAAAAAGAGCAACCCTGAAAGGTTAGACGTTTTAATTGAATATGTAAACTTTGATCATTTAAAAAGAAAAAAAAAAACACGGACTATTTCTGGCATATCAAAATTAGCATTCCAGAATACCAACAAGTAGATGTAAAATAGCATACAAAAAGATTAACGTGTTATAATTATGCATTTGAAAGATACTTAAAATGTAAACTGATTTTAATTCCTGAAAGGCTATTAGAAAGATTTATTTTATATATAATTGCAAAAGTTATAGGCAGAAAAAATTTCTGTTATAAAGCTGTCTCTTCTTTGAGCCTGTTTTCATCTTCGATATACCAGGAAATAAGTGAACCTCTTTATTAAAAAATCCCAAACCAATACAAAAAAATAAAATACCTTCTCCCATCTCTCTTTCTTCCCATATCAACTTTTCATGGCTCACAGGATACAATGATCTTGTTTGAGATGGATTTTGGAGAACTTAGAGATAGAGCTATTATTGGCAATACAAAAAAAAAAAAAAAAAAAAAAAGAAGGCTGAATTATTTGCTAGAGTAGGTGGAAATCATCAGTTTTAAAAACTGATCACAGAATTACATGCATCCTTGGGGAACATCCTGAAGTGTCACATTTTGAATTGTAGAAATAAAATTTTAATGCATCAAGTTCCTAATGCATGAACATTCTTTTTGCAGGATTTGTTCAGGTATTTTCCTGTGTCTTGCTAAGCATTCACCACTTAATTTCTCTTGAGTTACACTCATTGTCAATTTATTTATTTTTTTAAAGTCTGATTTGGTTTTCACACTAAACAGAATGCTTTTACAGGTAAGTAGTCTAATGTATTCTATAAAATGTTTCTTTTAAGAGACTTTTTGTTGCAAATAAAATATTCTCCAGCATGATTTGAAAGGTGACTTAAAAACAGATGGCATTAGGTGCTGCAGTCAATTCAAAACTTCATCACAGGCTTCAGCAATGAAGTGGTTACAGGATCATATTTGGGAGCAGCATAAAAGAAAATTTACATTCCTTGCAACTCAAGCATCACTTTGTGTTTGTTTTTGTGGGATTGGTTACAATGACCGTGTCTTCTACACTACAAGAGATCTTCAGCAGGGCTGAAAGTGGTATTTCATACATTTGATGTCCACCCTTCTGACGGATACAAGTAACACCCCAAAAAACAGCAATTCAAATCACAGCTCAAATGTTTAAAACCTGCCACAGCTTGCCTGTAATCATGCAGTGCAAAGCCTGCTAATATTAGAAATGCACATGCTTAAGGTGGTCTTCTGGTTTACGAGTGAGATATTACAGATATGGCCATTGGAAAAGAACAGAACAGTGCCATATGTCATTATCAAGGTTTGAATAGGAAAATAAAGTTTTTCAAACTTTGAAAACTCCAAGTAGCCAGAGGTCTATTACAACTCCAGCAAAACCACCAGGAAATAAAAATCCCTCAAAGGATACCATCAGCTGTAATAAAAACTAGCTACAATAACTTCAGCAACCTGGCTTGACAAATAACTGTGAAGATCTATGTGAGTTTGTACTTGGCAGCTACTCAGATGTTCTGCATTTTTGTCCTGTTTGCTAACGATGTAGTGCACCCTCTAGGAGACTGCATTTGAAAGACATTTCAGCAATGACTAAGGTGGATGTCTTATGACAGTTTCCACCAAAGCCGGAATAATTTAACTTTTATGCATACGCCAAACCAGTGCTGTTACTTTTAGTGCTTAATGTGGAAATGAGTCATTTCATATTCTTGGGTAACATAGAAAAGAAATCTTGAAATGAGAAAGCAGAGACAGCATCCTCCAGCCCCGAAGTATCAAAATAATATGAACAAAGTTAAATAAAATTACCTAAATTAAATTATTGTCAGGTATTCTGAGTACACATATCTTTGCTGGCACTAATAATTAACTCTGTGGCTCAATAGCATCCACAAAGACAGAAATTCAAAGACATGATGGCTGCAAAGTCCTTTTCCTGTGTCAATAATCTGATTTAAAAAAAAAAAAAAAAAAAAAAAAAAAAAACAGCTTTTTCTACTAGCACTATTTCTCTTTTATCTCTCCAGCTGTCATGGCTCCCAAAACTCTGGTATTATTTTTTAAAGATTTGTTCCCACAAGTTTCATTGGCATAAAAATTGTGGAAGAAATAAAATTTGGCCCAAGTCAGCCCCCTACAGGTGAGGAACATGCAGGTCTTATATATGTTAGTTATTGAAGACTTTGTAGTGTTATATAAGACTTCATCAGTGTTATATTAAATGAAAATTATGAGAGAATTTTCTGGCCCAAGAAAAATCAAGAATAATGCTGAAAGTCTATATATTTTTTCCATGTGATTCGTACATTAATGACATTCATAAGTATTTACATTTGTTTATATGTATATGCATACATAACATTTACATATACCTTGCATATGCTTTCAGTGCTACTCCTGCAAATATTTTATGCATATACTTACATAAGCATATAAGCAAATACTGAGATCATGCACACATCATTAAGCACATCTAAGAGCCTACCATTATCAAACAGCCTTTTTGGGTTAAAATACTTACAACGAAAAAAATGGTACAATGGTATTGGAAGCTGTGATTACATAAGTATTAATGGAATTGAGCAAGGACCCTGGAAAGGGAACCCGACAAATTGGATGCTGCCCATGTCATCATCCTTGCAACCTTGCCCACAATTTGCTACCTGTGAGAAAAACAACAAGGTTCAGAATCTCATTCATTACCAAGGTACCAAAGTGGCTTTAATACGAATGAGAGCTATATCTCTGAAGCATCATTAGGACACTTTCTGAAAAGGAGAAAACAGTAAGCGTTAGAAGAGCTCCCTAGTCAAATCCCAAATATAAGCAAGAAAAACAACAACAAAAAGCCACCCTTCAGTCTAGAGGAAGCACTGTACAGTACTAATTGCACTCTTTGGGGGGATTTCCCAAACAAAATACAATAGTTACAGGAAAACAGTAATGTTCAGTCAACCTTACACTGCCAGATCTAATTCCCTATTCACTTCCCCTAATAAAGAAAAACAGAAACAAGACCAATGAGCTAAAAATAACTCCTTGCCACTCTATTTTCAGTGCTTCAGCTATTGATTCTTACATGCTCTAGCATCTCCCTTTTGCCCTTGTGGATCCTATGCTTATTACGTGCAAATCTACCAGAAATCAGTGAGGCAGAGCAATTCTTTGTATTCCTTGGCCATGAAAGGCCCCCGCATACTGTCCCATGAGCTCCCTATACCTTTTGTGTAGTCTGTTACATACGGCCCACAAAGGAAAACTAGAGCCCCTTCTGTGACTTCATTTTGCACCAGCAATGCAAAATAAAGGGGCACAGAAGAGGAGCCGATGGTGCTCCAAGCCAGTGAGAAGCTTGTGTTCACAGTAGTCCAAATTGTCAGTTGGCTGAAATATCTTAGTGCCAATTAGGCGATCTCTTTGTAGTAAAGCTTTAAAAAGAAAGAACGTGAAAGACTCCAAGTGATAGCAGGAGGAAGGCATGGAAAATGCTTATGCAACAAGTCACAAAACAAAAATTGGCATATTCACCGTGTACAGTGCAATGGAAAATAAGACTCAGTAGCATCTCCAGCTTGGCTTTTATGTTATATGGGAGAGAAGAAGCATGAAGCTTTTTTGACCGAGGCTCACAGAGAGAAATGGTTTAGCACACTTGAAACCCAAGGGAGTTTTCCAATTAAGAATGACAAACACGGTCAGTGAGCTGAGCCGCAGATCCTGCTGCCAGCCACACAACTTAGTTGTTATGCAGGCCAAAAGGTTTTTAACACCTTCCTAGCAATCTCCAGGAGCAGTAACATTTCCACCCTCTTGAAGATGATGCAGGCCTTGCTCTAGCAAGCTGATACAGCTTTGCCTGTTCTCAAAGCCACCATGTAGGTCTGCAGTCCAATTCCGCACCTGGCAAAGCTCCATCCAGCTAAGTCCAGCTCATGATTTTACCCTGCTCTGCTTTCGTCCTATGTTTGGGCTGTTGTTTTTCAATTTATGACTGTGTTTTTTCGTTTGGCTGTTTTCTCCCCAGCGTGGTCTCTGCTGACCATGACTGCTGGCTTCTGCAACACTGGAGTGCAGCCGAGAGGAGGGCCGGTCATGTACTTCCACGTTCTTTTTAGTCTTTCCCATACTAAAACATCTCAGCTCAAACAGGAAAGAAACTGGAAACCTCAATGCCACTGTGAATTTCAGATTGCTATCTATGCAGTGTGAAAATCCTGTTTCTGCGTAGGGTCACAATCAGAAAGGAGCTAATGATCATATATTATTAATCTGACCACAACTTTAAGTTCTATTTTTAGTGTAGGAGGCCATATTAATAGGTGTGATTTTCACATTAACAGTGTGAAAAGCACAGTTTCTTAGAAATATAAACAAATCAGAAAATGCACATCTTTCATAATTGCAAACTTTAATGGTAGTCAACAGGTATACAACGAGTCTTTAGATGTATATTCAATAGCATCAATAAGGTGAAAGTAAAGCTTATTGTACACGAGATGCATCTGTGAGTGCAGTTGGCCTAGGCTAGACTCCTACTCACATTGCTTTGAAAATAACATTCTGGAATACAAGCTCTTGAAAACAACAACGGCCAGACACCTTAAAATGCATGTTTTCGTTCTGGTCTAAAAGATTTAGGGAGTTGCTTCTGATGGTGAAAAATAGCCTACAGAGAAAACAAAATGCCTTAATTCTTCAATTTAGACACTCACCAAGGTTTAGGCATGAGAGTAAGTTTTATTATTTTGATCTTCACTTCAATTAGGGCAGAAATATCCTTCAGTTTGCATCTGAATTGCTCAATTTTGGTTTGATTTACCAGTCATCCCTAAATGCAGTCCAAATTGCCCTCTGGATTTTATAACTCTCATTGGACAAATAATTTAGAAGGCTACCACTGATGGACTTCTAACACTTTCATATTCAAAGCACGTGACTTGAATGTGTCCCAGGACAGAAATGGCATAGGACCTGACCTAGAGAAGCTTCAAAGGCATTTGTTTCTTTTTCAGGAATACAAGGTTATTGCGTCCAGCATTTCAGAGGTTGCACTCAGAGGCAATCTGTGTTTAGATTCCAGATCTAAAACCAAAATACATAAAAACGTGCAGTCCTGCTGTATCAAAAGCTCATATAACTCAAACTACTATAAATTCATTACCTGTTACATATTTTACATATAATAGGCAGCATGTATTCCTTATGTCACCAACTTTTCTATAAGCAAAAACTTTTCTTACTTTCAAAGGTTTTGTTTTCAAAGGGGTTAATTGCCTTGCTGATGTTTTAAACTTTCTGTAAATGAGGCATTTGATAAAGTAACATTTGTACGGTTTGTTTCTACACTTGTTGGCAGACCTACTCATCTCACAATCTTTGCAAGACACCTGCCTCCAGCATCAGATATGAACTGATTTCTGAAGGCTTTAGTATTTCACCAGGGCAGAAATTGCTTGGAATTGACCTTCTGTTCCTATTATAATTGTTATCACAAAAGCTTTTCTTGTTCTGCATTTGATTTATTATTTCTGAGTGCCTTTGTTTGTGATACATAAACAAACACAGTATTTAAATGATTTATAGCCAACAAACTGTCTTTATTATTGTGATTACAGTTGCACAAAGTTTTTATGCGAAATTATACCTGTTCTCTGGTTTACTTGTCTGAGAACGTTTAAAATGTAGGTAAAATATTTCCAAAAAACATAGCAGATCTGTATTTTATTGTCATAGCATGTATAGTTTGAGTGTGAGTACGTGAATTGTGTGATTAGCTGAGCAGGAAAAAAACACATTCCCCATGACTGAAAAGAGCTGAAACAAAGTGGGATACATTAAAAACCATCGCACAAAACTATTTGTATGCACAACATGTGTTGGAGTGTACATATGCCCATGTGTATATGGCTCTATAAATTCCTTTGTTTTCACTCATACTGTTCCTTGGGCTAATTATAATTTTCATTCTGAAACATGACTGCAGTAGTATCTCAGCGTTAATGAACGCTGTCAAAAGTCACCTAGAAGCAAGAAACGAAGTCACTCTCTTGATCCCTTATAACATCAATTAGTACAATCTCTACAGTAATATCTTATTAGGTGGCAGCATTTCCTACCGCCGGAGATACTAAGTGCGTCACATCCTTTATTACACCTTAATTAAAAAGCACATTCTGCTTGCCTAATGCCTTCACATAGTTGCCTCCTTCCGTCTACTTTTCTTTCCACCTGCTGTCCAGTCCTCCGCTGTCTTGAAGGCTGCTGCCTCCTGCCTTCCTCCAGCGACGGTGGCGGCAGTGACACACAGCGTGCTGCACGCAGGGCTTGTCGGTTCCTCCGTGGGTTTGGTTAGCTTGCACGCTGCACACACGTAGCCCAGGCAGCCCTGGGGCTGAGCACATCTGAACGACAGATTTCATTACACATTCCTTTCCTTCCATCCCATCCGTTTAGCACTTTATCTGGTTTTTGAAGAAC
Source organism: Anser anser (assembly GCF_964211835.1). NCBI lineage: Eukaryota > Metazoa > Chordata > Aves > Anseriformes > Anatidae > Anser > Anser anser. The sequence goes on from NC_139720.1 coordinate 89,510,946, forward strand.
ATAACAATTTTTAGAAAGAATTTAATGATAGGATGAACTGTGTCAGACAGATGACTTCAAATTATAGTTATTAGAATTCCAGCCTAACAATCTGCACTTTAATAATTTATCACTGAAGAGCTCTTATTTTAAGCTCCTCTTAGAAATGCCTTTTCTCTGCTGTGTGTGTAACTGGGGAGACGACTGACAAGTTCAATGATTTTTTAGCCAATGTTTTCCCCTCTTACCAAGGCATAGGAATATTTTTCTCTTTCTATCCAATGTCTTGCAGCTGCAGAAATCTTCTTTATACTGCAGAATAAAGATGCCTGAAATAGCTGAATTACTCTAATTCAGATCGTTCCATAAGAACTGCAGATATTGCCCACTATACATACATTTTCTACAAGATATTATATAAAACTACTTAATTTGTATAGCAAAGAAGCAAAAGTTTTTGTCCTCAGGGGTTGAAAATTCACTGTGATGGTGTAAAGTCAATAGCTGTAACATACACCCGCCAAGGACCTGACTTCATATTGGGCATCTTCTTGGCTGAGCAGAAAAACTGCATGTTTTCTAGTAAGACTCACGCCAGTGGAAACACTCGAGCAATGGAAAGCTGCCAGAGATCATGGACAGCCAGCCTGTGTCTGTCCTCAGCAAGGGCCTGGGATTTCGCCCTGCGGATGCTGCTGTGGGACTGCTGCAACAGCAACTGCTGCTCTCTCGCAGCTTCAAGGCTAGGCATTTCTTTTGCCATCTGATGGTGGTCCTCTTAGTTTTCTAGCTGTTTACGTGCTTATATGCCCACACTAATATATAATAAGCACATACATAAACTAATTTATACATATACACACTTATATGGATATATCATTCAGAAATAACTGTAGGGTCTCTCTATTTTTAAATTTTTATTTTTTAATGTGCACATTTTGCATTCTGATCTTGATTTAAATTATTTGGTATCCACTCTGAAAGATGACTTGAAAAAATCCCACATGGTTTCACTAGCAGTTTCATGTGATAACCTTACACTTCTCCTTTGCCCCTCCCCACCTCCACCTACTTGAAAGAGCAATTTCCATGGGCACTTTCCCTTAGGCACGTTTAGCTACTTGTCTTCCAGCCTGGCCTCTAAGTGGGCAGAAGCAGTGGAAATGAATGGAGAGTAGGTAAGTTAACACCGAGTCCTCAATAATTACATAGACTTCAGAGACTGCTTGAAGATGAACCCTGGTTCATGAATATCACTTCTTAAATTCTTTTTTAGCCATTTGTCTTTCTCTTTCTTACTAAATCTGTGTTCTTCCCCAGATGTTTTTTCCCCTACACATTCTCAAAAAGTACTTCTGTTTTTAAAAATAACTGATACAATACCTCTTGGGAAAATGATCAAGAGACCAAGAAAGCTGAAAATTGCTGGAGGTGCCTGGAGTGTGCTTGGCTGCAGCTTCTCTGCAGTTCTCGGTACCTGGACGCTGAAATAATAGCACAGGAACTCTCTTCTGACTACAGGAAGCTGACTGGAGGTGTCTTTTCCTGTGCCTTGAACATGAGGTACCCAAGGGAAGGCCATGTAGCCCAGAAACTAATGGAATGGAAGGCAGAAACACAAAATGGTTTGGTCAGCCTTTATTTTTCATAGTTTTTACAAATCTGAAAAACAGACACTAGTGTTTTTAAGTATGCACTTTCCATCATGATCTCTTTGCTCTTTTAAGATGTTTTCTTTTAAGATGCATTCTCCTAGTTTCCCAAAATGCATAATTAGTTTCTAAAAAAGGAAACAGAACCCCATTTGTTTATCAAAGGGGCTAGAACAAGCTCCCAAAGAGCCATTCTTGAATAAATAAATACAGATGCTAAGTGCAATTAAGAAAGGAAAAAGACTGAATATTTATCTTCTTACCCAAGAGACTGATCATTCTCTAACCCTTTATGCTTTCTTGCACAGCTCTGCAGACGCACTTTTGTACAGAAGAACAATAGTATAGCTCCCTCACAGACACTTTAATCTGCAGTACCAGTAATATATGTCACGATGTTTCCATGCCTTGGAAGGCCTACAAGCAGGGTAAATTTAACTGTAAGACTCTGCCATTTCCTTTCTCTTGAATTAGCAAAATGTACTCACATCTGATGAATGAGGTCAGTGACACAGAAGGTGAAAGTGAGCAGGAGATCTCAAGGAATTGGTGAGACACATGTTCCCAGCATCCCCAATATCTACATGTTTTAGTCCTCTCCAGTAGTACCAGAGGTGTATTCTCTTTCTCCTTGGAATGCTTTATGTACTAGGCAAACACTTGCTTATAAATTCAATGCCATTTACAGTTTTCTTTTTTACTGGGATTCACCTAACCAAATGTGTCAGGACATCTGTCCATAAAGCAGACAACAACTTGTGAACTCTTTATGCTACTCTCCATTTGCAAAGAAATAGTTAGTGGCGGGGAGACGGTCATCTGATCCATCTCAAGATGAGAGGAATCATACTCCACAAATCCTGTATTTCCTTCTACCAACTTTAAAAATCAAGAAAGCTGACTTAAGATATTCAAACTGGAGGTATTTTTACATCTAGAGTTGTAACACACACATCAGTGTCATCAAAGTAAATTTAGCACGTTTGCATTTGGTCAGATGAATTTGATCCTTCAAGCCCCCTGGTGTCCTGTGGAACCAGGATGCAAAAAGTGGCAGGCAGCAGCATGTAGAGGACCTCACGTCTCTGCGACCTTGTTTGTCTCCACCTTACTTCTTGTCAGTTTAATGAAGGTCTGAATAAGAGAAAGGCACATATGACCACAGGTTAAGGTTTGATGTACTTTGTACTATACCAGAGCACAGCAAATTTTGCCTAATCCAATCCATGGTGTGCTCGTGTGGTGTAGTGCCCAAGAAATTCCCATCTGGGTACTGACTACATTATAGGAGAAACCTATAGTTTCATTAAATAGCAAATATTTTGTCTGGCGATGTGATGCAGGAATGTCAGCTTCATTGTGTGCAAGAGAAAGCAGTCTGTTTCTTGTGGATCACCAAGGGGCTTACAGGCCATGTAATGGGAAGAGGCATGTCAGATTTATTCTGGGGGATTAATTTAGGTCTGTGGGCTGTGGGTTCTCCATCCCTTTGACAGAAATCACCTTCAGAGAATCTCTGAAAAAAAAAGATGTCCTAATCTGGAATCATGCTTCTTCAGTTTCTCCAAATTTACCAAAAAAAAAAAAAAAGGAAAGGAAAGGAGGAAAGGAAAGAAAAAAGCAATTGCTAATTATTCTTTCAGTTTAAAAAAAAAAAATCCTGTAATTAGCAAAATATATATATATTCAAAAAAACACCACAAACTGTTGACTTCTTCTTTCCTTTTTCCTTTTTCTTTCTTTTGTGTTTTGTCCTTGTTGATGTTAAAAGGTAGGTAGAAAAGGGGAAACAAAAATAAAATCTTTTTAACTATCCTTAAGAAATTTACCTGCTACCATTCTTTTTTTAAGGCTTCTAAATAGCCATTTACTTTTAAAATTATCATTATTATTTTAATATATTTCACAGTATCACAGAATTAGAGAAGAGCTGAGGTAGGAAGAGACCTCTGGAGATCATCTAAGTCTACCTCCCTGGCTCAAGCAGGGTCACTCAGAGCAGATTGGCCAGGACAATGTCCAGTAACATTTTGACAATTTCCAAGGCTGAAAACTCTGCAAACCATCTGGACAACATGTTCTTCTGCTTGATCCCTCTCACTCTAAAAAATAAAAATTAATTTAAAAAACTTACATTTAAATGAAATTTATTGTATTTCAGCTTGTACCCATTGCCTCTTGTACGTTCACTGTGTGCCGTTGACAAGAGAAGAGCCTGGCTCCATCTTCTTTACTGCCCCATCAGGTGCTTACACCCACAGGTATGATCCCCCCCCCCAAGCCTTCTCTCCTGCAGGCTGCACAGTTGTGGCTCTCACAGGTTCTCCTCGTGCTGGTGGGAGGGGAATGACCAGCTTTGTCCATCAGCAGCTCTCACCACACACCTGGACTTCTGTCAGCATTGGAAACGTGGTGCCAGGCAGATTTGTGCACATCAGCACCCCTTCGGAGTTACCTAGAGAACAGCCAACACCATAACGGCTGACTTGAGAGTCATGCACATACTCGCTGATTTCAGAAAAAGGTTACTTGCATAATAACACCTTTAAATGAAGTGACACGCTTTAAAGCTGCCACTTTAGTCACTTTCCTTTGTCTCAGAAGCTGCTGTGAAGCTGAAAGGAGGGCAAGTACACCTCCATTATATGCCACTTTTCCTTCTTGATTTGAAGCTCTAAGGCACCATGATAACTAAACATCCTTTTTTCCTCACAAACTAGAGCTAGTCTCTGCACTGGTTCACAGTAGTCTACCTCAGAGTAGGAGATAAAAGTAGCTAAGCAGGAGTTCACTGTGATTCCCTTATTTAATACAAACCCAAGCTTCCCCATAAATTGCAGTGTCCGAAGGTGACCGAGCTTCTCCTCCACAGAGCATCTCCCCTGGGGCTGGTCTCAGGGCTGAGTCCTTTGTTCAGGTTAGTGTGCTGAGCAAAGAAACCACAACCCAACCCAACTAGTGCATTGGCTAGCTAAAGAGCTAGGGCCACAATCTCAGCAGCCCACACAGCTGCCTGTGCTGGCAGGATTTCAGCGTGAGCCTCTGTGATCCGATTGTGCCCATAAAGCTAAGACTGCAGCAGAACCTGGTTCTCTGTCAGTTTACAAAACGGTTCCTAATCTCAGTTGTATAGATTACAGTTAATGTGGCATTGTGGTGAAAATATCGTAACTGGCAAAATTAATTATTGCAAACCAAGTGATTTTTCCTAAAGTAGTAGCACCAAAGTCAAGAAGTAGCAACTGTTTGCAATGCCAAACATGCAACTTGTTGGAAAAGAGCAATGCAGTTGCTCTTTCTAGTGCAGTGGTTTCAACTGGCTTTCCTTTTCCCTGAATTCCAGCCTGCAGTTCTCCAAAAGCCTAACTTGAAATGCTTTCTAACCCGACATTGATTTATTCAAGGAATTGACTACATGCGCAATCAAGTAACCCTGAAGTGATTAATTGGAATGTGTTTAGTTCATTGATCTGTTATTATATGATATGCTAACTTCTGAAGCTAATGAAGGAGAGTGGCACGTTAACTCTTTTCATCTGGAAAAAAAAAAAAAGAATGGATACTCTGGCTTCAGAATATTTATTTTCTAACAAATCTGTGTGGAAGTCCATTTGTTTTTTTCCTAGTATTGCCAAACCTAAGTGTTTACGCATCAAGTTCTTAGTCTTGAAAATTCTTGACATTTTAAAATAGTAAGTATATTGGGTTATTTTTTAATATCTAAGCCTTTAGCCTATCTTTGGACTTCAGTTTGAATTTTGACAATGCAGATTAAAAGAAAACTCATGTCTCAAGTAAATCTGAGACTGCCATATTAACATGTTGTTCTGGATATTGGGAAGATTCCAACATGACTGAGGAAGATGTCTTCCCTTGGGAAGAGGACGGGTTTCTGGAGAGCCTATGTCCGTTTGATGTTATAATTTGACAAAAAGACTCGAAGGTATAATTCAGTTAGCATGAAAGGACACTGTGACACAGATGACTGAATATCAGACAAGATCAGCTACTGCAAAAAGTCAAGTCTTTGCCCAGAGAGAAGTGCCAGAGAGGTAACACAAATGTGTAATACTGCAGGGAAAGGAAAGCTGCTGAAACAAAGCCTGGTATCTCTTGAAGAGACAGTAGTGCCTATATCCTGCATTTCATTCAACCTGCAATCGGCGTAACATTGTGCCTGAGAGAGAGGAGAGAAAAACAAACAAAACAAAACAAAGAAAAAAGCAACAATTTCCTTCTGTGCTTTAGACTATAAATCGATTAAATTTACTTTCAACACAGAATAAGCATCATTCCACAGCAACGTAATCTGAAAAATAAATGTCCATCACTGCTACTGAACTGAGCTCCTGTGGTATGAAAAAGCAGAATAGGAATGGGCAAAAAGATCCCATGGTTAATGGTACAGAGATTGGATTGGATTGGATTGGAAGAAACTCCCTGGGCAGAACCGCAGCTCCCATGGTGTAGGCTGACACCCAGTCAGCCTGCTGCAGGTACACTTGCTCAAACAAACCACACAATGGAAATGGAGTTCAGAGGACTTTCTCTCACACATCAGTCCCCCTAGATCAGCCAGCAGCATCAGACATGCCAGAGGAAGGCACAAACTTACGACAAAATAAGAGAAGTTGCTTAAAATGCACCCACTAATTCATATATTCTATTATTCACCTTCAAGTGCAAACATGAAAGAGGAAGCCTTTCCATACTCAGCCAATATCATCATCCTACAACTTTTTTTAGCCTACAACTGCAGATGATTGCCTGCCCATGAACGTGTTCACCTTTCTAGTTCTATCAGTGGATTTAAGTGGAGATATTATCACTCCTTCAAACAGCAACTTTTAGATGTGAACTTATAGGTAAAGTCAGGCCGCATCTTGAAGTGCGTGACATCTCTCCAACAGAAATCCTCAATATGACGGCCGTGTGTTTACGCAATGAACTAAAGACAGTTTAGACAACATATCACTGAAGTGATTAGTGATCCTTGAATATTTTCAGCAATCTTTTCAGGCCTTACAGAGATTAATATTTTGCTTGCTTTTCTTATCATTGTGCATGTCAGCAGATGTTTTCATTGTGCTGTCCACAGTGACAGAGAGGGCTTTTTCCAGAGTGGCAGCAGCAGGAACACAGAAGAATAGGGGGAAGACAGTATAAACTAATACTGGAAGATGATAACATCAACAGAAGGGAATGAATGGTTTGAGTTTTATTCAACTCAGAATCAGTTTCCACATTAAAAATGCAGCAAATTTGTACAACATCTCAAAGGACGTAATATAACATGAGAAGAATAATTTTAATTTGTAGGTACTGTTAATTCTTACTATCTCATTAATAACAATCGGAACTTTTTTTTTTAGAGAATTAGAAATCAATTTGAAAAGTAATTACTTCATTAAATTTGGTGATTGTGTGCTATAGCCATCTCAATCTTCATTAAAATGAATGACAAGCAACTTTTCTCATTCTTTATGCTATGTGAATTTAAAAAGTGCAACTTTCCTATTTAATCTTAAAACAAGGTTGAAGACTTATGGTACACATTCCTAAAGCAAATGGGTAGAGGATTTAGGAAATTAGAAAGGTATGCCTGTACTGTAGCCACAGAAACGAACACTAAGTTATATATCTGCTGACTTTAATGAAACACGGGAAGGAGATCCTTTACCCTAACAATATCCTCCCATACAGAGACATAGCTCTTTTCTAGGGCTTCCACACCACTTTCCACCTGAACATGGGGGGGGAGGGGGGGAGAAGGGGGAGGAGAAACATGATGACAAAAACCAACCAAACAAAAAAAAATCCTTACAAATAATCTCTTTTAAATTTTGAGGAGGTAAAAGTTTTAAATTTTGTGTCTGGCTAATTAAACTGCAAAGGTGATAGACTTGTTCAGGATAAATGAGCATGGTAAGGAAAAAGCTATCTGCTGAAACCCACTTCAAAACTTTAGCCAGCTTTTGTTTGTGCAAATATAAATTTATTTGCAGATAACTGCACAGGCTTTGTAGTGTTGTTTTTATTAGGATTCACATATGCAGTCCCACATGATGACCAGAATTCTTAACAGACTTCTTCTATGATCCCCATAATCATCCTCACTGGTTGCATGACAAAGTGTACATCTGCCATCAGATGAAATGATTTGGAGGCTTCAGCTGAGAAGGCTTGGAGAGACTTACCTGGGCATGATAACCTTTCTGTCACTTCTGGTCCCACACAGTACCAGCCGAGGCATTGTAGGTCAGGCCAAATCCCGTAGCAACAGCAGAATTTTCTGAGCTGTTGATGTCTGTGTCATGGTAGTAATGGGAAGACACCACAGGTCCAATGACACCATGAGACCAGGAGGAGGTTCTGGGTCCTGTGCTCAAGAAGGGACAGGGAAGGGTGGGACAGATTGTGTCATATTTAGGAGTGGAGACGATATAGGAAGGCAGATTCCGCATCACTCAGACTGGTAGAAAACTCACAGGGTAGGGTCTGAAAGGTCTCCAACATTACGCTCAAGGAGGGATGGTCTAACAGCACTTTCCTTAGGATATAGAAACAACAACAACAAAAACACTATGCAATTATACACTCAGAACATCAGACTTACTTAAAATAGGCTTTAAAAATATGCAGATGTTTTCACAAAATAAGGTTAGCTAGCTACAGGCCTCACTAAATGTCCCCCTTTCAGTTACCCAGCCACAGTCCTCTAATAAATCCTCCTATTCAATTTGAGGAGCTTCAGGCTGTTTTCACTCTGGCTTGCATACAAGCAGCATGGAGTCAAACATGCTTATTTGTGTATTTTTCCTACTCTCTCTTTTTGCATTTCTGTGGGCTCCTAATGCATGCTGACTTATTTTTTTTTCCCCACACTTGTCTTACCTGTCTTACATCTTGAGTGATGAAAGGGTGAGAGAGAAAGGAAAGTTGTCAGAAATCAGTAAATTGGGATCTATAAAAGTGAGGTGGTTAAATATTCAACATAAGAAGTTGCTGCAGCACCTGAAAAGACTGAGAAACAGCAGCAAAATTAATCTGTTTCATAATTCCTTGAGCTTGCTAACAGAAGTGTGCAAAATAGCAAAAAAATGATTTAGTCTGAATGCAAGTCATTTCTGATGTCCCACTAGTAGGTTGGGCCATACATCCTCCAGTTGCCCCAGCATGGTGAAGCCATGACTGAGGTCTTGGCAGAGTCCCAAACACATTTACTGCTTCTATTCATGCCCCAAACTTTTGCCTTTTGCTGCAGCAGAAGGGGACAGAGATGTGGCTCAGCAACATGGAGCACAGAGGCAGAAATGGGACTTGGTGTGGTAAGAGAACAGGGTAAGGGACGTATAATGCAATCTCTACAATGATTTGCCATATACCTGAGGAAAATTAATGTCTTTTTTTCTCCTGTTTCACTTTGCCTGTCCTTTTGTCCTTCAATCTGTATTTAGCTTTCACTTAGTCCTTCTGTATAGCTCTTGGTTTTAAAGACTTTAATCATTCTCACTCATCTGTAGACTTTCTACAATTAGTCCACACCTTTCTTGAAGTGTAATATCAAAAAAAACAACAACAACAAAAAAAAAAAAAACTAGATATAGTCTTCCAGTTGGTATTTTGCCAGTAAACAGCACAGGAGTTATTTTTACATGTTTTATTTTTATTTCAACCAAGTATCACTAGCTGAAATAATTTCATCTAACTTCATGTTGTAGCTATCTAGCTATCTACATCTGACCTGTGTGTCCTTAACTTCCTGTGGAGTAAATGTCCTGATTTCAGGGTGTGACTCATACAAGTACCTTACCTATATATCATCCTTTAGGTGAGTTGAGCAGTACCTCAGAATTGCCTGTTTATATTAGTTCATCACATAGAGATCACAGGCTGATCAGCTAAAATGTAGGCACTCGCCTACAGTGTGCATGACTGCTTTCAGCCAGATAGATGCCATCCTTCATCTACCGTCTATTTTGTACTTTTGGATGCTAGAGAACACCGGATTGGAAACAATTACTTGGATCATTGAGTCCTGTCCCCTGCAGACATGGACAACTGGGCTATATATATATAATTCAGAAGCAACTTCACAGACTAATGTACATTGCAAGTCACAGAACACTTCCAAATACTCATTCAACCAATAGTGAAAGACCCAAATCTCAACTGTAATGTGACTCAGGAAAAGAGGAAGGATGAGGAATCCTATATTCCTGGGAAAGCACGTTAATAAAACTACCCTGAATGTCTGTAAGAAGCTGACCAGACAATCCACTACACAGGAGAGCCAACGTTTGCTAATAGACTGATAGAGAATTGAAATTCCCTGCCAAGCCCAAATCTGTTATATATTTTAATCTTGCTTGAACACAGCACACTAATCAGATACTTGAGGTAAGTTCATGGCCCACGTGGCACCCTCTGCCATTAGTACAGCTGATGTGCCAGGGTCTGGTAAGCCTTGCATCCTGAGACTACAAACTGTATGTCACTGGATTAAATAAATAAATAAATAAATAAATATTCCTAGTCTATCACTACATTTGACCTCTCCTGAAACAGTGCACCACATGGGCATATGCACAATTGTAGCGAGTGCAGCACTACTGTGTGGTTGTACTTGCTGTCTTCTGTCACTGTAACAAGGAATCAAGTGTAGTGCTTGAACACTGCAGATCATTTGGATTGGCTAAGTTAATAAGGAAGTTCAGTCCTGTGCTTATTCAGATATAGACACAACCCTTGGCTTTCTAGGCACGTTAGAGTGCAGTATACTTTTTTTTTTTTTGCCTGCAATAAGTTGCAGGTTAATATTAAATACAAAATGCTAACAGAGAAGCAATGTATTAGCATTTTTTGGATGAAAAGATGACATTTTATATACCCTTAAGGAAAAATATTGTTTGCTCCCTGGAGCTACCCTGACCAATTTAATTTCCCACATCAGTACACATCATGAAGTCAAACGTTCTCACTTCATCTTTCAATCTACGGTTAACACTCAGAGTATTGGATTTATTTTTCTTCTTGTATGTGTTTTCAGTATGTTGGTTGCTTTAGACCTTCTCTTTCATGGATATTCATGCAGTTGCCATTACTGGCTTAATTTAATTTTGTTTCTGCATTTCATCAAAACAGAACCACACACACAGATCTGCAGTGGCAAGAGAAAGCCAAAGTGGTAGACATTGCATGGTAGTGGTACGGAGTTGTAACATTTCGGTAAATCAACACATACAGAAAAAAAAAGAAAAAAAAAAAAAAAAGTGAATGTATTCTCATTCTCTAGAATTCTTCATGAACTTTCAGGATGAGTTAAAAGTTACAATTTTCAAACCATCACTACTACAAGCATATCCATCCATACTGCTTGAAATCAAAGAAAGATTCAAATTTAGAGATGTGAAAACTAAACACTGGCTGCAAAAATGTAGCCTTCCCACCTCTAAGTGAAAATCAAATCACTTTGACAGGTCTCAAAGTTTGAAACTTTGTGCATGTAATCCTTAGGAATGATGAAAGGCTCAGATGAACCTGCCTTATAGATCCAGGGATGTCAGAAAGCTTAACCTGAGCCTGTTTCAACACTGTTTTTAAAACAGTACAGAGTGTAGTTTTTGTGAACGTTCATGAACTCACAGATAGCATCTCTCTTTCTGCTAACATGTCCATAATTGTGATAGCCAAAAAGTATGAATTTACATCAGATTTAACGTTTCTCTCTGTTGAGATCAATTATTAGAAAATGGAAATTGTAAAATAGCAAAAATATCTTCTAATAAGTTAGAAATGCTGAAAGGATCATCATCATAAAGCATTTCCAAAATTGTGTACAATTGAAGTTACTTTCACATTGTTGCTACAATGAATACCTTAGGAAAGCTGGAAATGATGTGCTTTGAGTCTTTATATCATGTGCCAGGCTTCCAACCTAATTTGGCCCAAGCACATTTTTCACTAATACTTACATGTTTGCTCCTTTGAAAGGAAAATCTGGCTTGGCTTTCTATATTAGCACATTCTTTTATTCCTAAACCATGCCTTACTACGTAATTTCTGTCATTAAAAGGCATTAAAATCTCCATTCTAGAAAATACATAGGAGACATTTTAAACAGTAGCATTTTTCCACTTACTTCAAATATAGAAGGAAAAGCGGGAAAAAAAGCAGTATGTGGTACTGGGGGAGAGCATGAGAGCAAAAACCTGAGAGATGAGGCATATGAAACTGGCTAGCTGCCTAGCTTCCTGATGTTCTTTGTTAGGTGCTTGCTGAGACTTACTTGAATTTCAAATTGTTTTCTAAGCTGGTGAATGGCAGGTGCTTCCTAACCAGATCATAATGAGTACAGAGGCTCAGTTCCATGGAGTCATTTCTCCCTGCTTTTGGCTGTCTTTTGAACTTGTGGAGACAAAGCAGTGGATCTGGAAATTGGAAATTTTATTTGAAAACCCACATACACAACGCAATTTTGTAACTCTCCGTACATAGAGGGCTAACAAAAGAAAGCAGGATGTTATTAATTTCACATGCTGTGGGACATATTGCGATGTATTTTGGGATATGTATATTAGATCTGATACCAGACTATGTGTCAAAAATATCAAAACCAAACCTTCACTGCTATTTTTACTTACCTATAGAGGTTCTTGTTACATGCACTTCATTAGCACAGTAGATGGAAATGCTAAATACAGAATGCCAAGTGACAACACTCTAGACTCTTTCTTCCAACTTCTTCCAATGTTCATCTTCTTTCTGAGGCTCAATCACAGAACATGAGAAATTAAAAGGTCATCACTCAAAGATACCTTTTTCCTTGTCCTTCTCAAGCCATATCTTACTGTCACGGTTTTAGCATTTGTTTAAGGACTTCATGAAATTAAGTCTTTGCCTGGACTTACCACTCTGAAGGGTGAGCAGTGAATCAGCCTGTGCCAGAAAAATGTACAGTCTACTGAAAAATCGCCATTTGCTATCCAAAGAGAGAATGTTAACATTGCAACAAAGTGAAGTGAGATTGAATACGGTAGCTGGCAGTAGGGGAAAAAGATGAGATAGAACATAAAGACCATGCTTAAACTGTACAACCTGCAAGGAGTCTCAGCTCCAGAACTAAAATCAGTGTTCTCACTCAGCAGAAGACCTGCCTCTTCCCCTCCACCACAGTTGACTGTGAACCACAGCTGACTAGGTCCCCAGTCAGGAAGATCAGAGGACTACCAGAGGTTAAAAAGAATACCTCTTTACCTTAGTAGAGTCAGTATTTTAAATCTTCTCTTACCCATTCCTACCCAAATATGAGAGGGGAACTGAGTAACACAAACCACATAAGTAAAACCTTTGCACTTTTATCTCCTGAAAATAGAAAGAAGTAATATTTTGCCATTTAAAATATTTTATACAAGTAAAATTTTGTTGAATAAAGAAAGAAACTTATTTAAATAAACTTACAATAGATGTAACTACAACAACAAAACTCAAAAGGAACCCCTATTTACAAAAAGCATCAGACTAACTCCCATCTTGTGCATTTCAGAGTTATTTCATTGATTTCAGGGAATGTTGATTTACTGCAGTTGAGGATCTCATCCAATATTAACAAATTCCACTTTAAATGAATTGTCATAGAGACTGCAGTATTTTAAACGTTGGTGTTTTTTTTGGGGTGGTAGTGGTGAACTGACTGCATAGCCTATTGAGTGGGGGATTTATGTATTCTCATTACTGAGGAGTTATCTGGAAAACTTTATTGACGTATTTGTGTTAGATGATGCATAATTATCAGTGGCTAAAAATGACTGAAAAATTACCATGAAAAAGTCAATGAAAATTGTGATGGAAAAGTGTTTCTGTATTTTGCCCAACTCTAAATGTGATATAAAAGCCATTCCCTTAGGGCAGGCGGAGAGATTAGCTATTTTGATAGCTTTTATCACAATTTTAAAGCCACAGAAAAAAAAAAAATATATATATATATTGTATTGGAGGCACCAAGAGGACAGAGTTAGGAAAGGTCTTTATTTGTTCTGCCAGATACAGCAATGTCATTGTCACAAGAAGGACATAGGTTATGTGATAAAATTTATTTTGTTACTCGTGGATGAGCTTTCATTTGGAAATCCTGGCTTTGTGTACCCTGTCTGTGCTCCCATTTCAAAAGAGAGCGGTGATATGTGTGCATCCCCCTGATTGGGGAAAAGGCTGGCTAAGATACGTTTTGACAGTGATTTTCAGTCTTTAAGTCTAGTTTGTCTTCTGTCACCTTCTTTGGAGAGAGAAGTCAAATATCTCCCTGAACCTCAAAAAGTTTGTTCACCATCACACAGCAAGATCTATTTCCTTGGGCTGTTGAGCAAAGAGTCCGTGATGAATGTAGTGGAAAAGCATGGTTTTCTTTTGCTTTACTTTGTTATATATCTGGCAGTACCTCAAAGAATAGGTGTATTTTGTTGTTCAGACTAGCAGAGATTGAAATAAAACTATGTTTGGAAGGGGAGTGAACAAGGGAAGAGTGACCTCGTGAATGGTTTCTAGAAGATTGTTTCCTGTTTACAGGCCACTGGGAAAAAATATGACTAGTGTCTGTCATCCAGACACTGATCATTTCTTAAGCTTCCGGATACATCAGTTTTATAGGTATGTCAGCTGCCTGTATCACCTAGCTGTCCATCACCTTCTGCTATCTTTTCTCCTTCTAGTTTCATAATCCTTTAAAACACTCTTCATTAGTCAGCCGTTCTTTCATATTAAAATTCTGTAGCAGAAACATTGCTTACATTTCCCTGTTAAAACACAAATAATTTAAACTATTTCCTGCAGGGGAAGTGACTGAGAAGATGCGTTTTGCATCATGGTGGTTTTTGTTGTTGTTTTTTCTTCTGGGCACGAGACAATGCAGATTCAGTAAACATATCAAACCATGTGCAATGAGAATGATTCCAGTGCTTTCGGTTCATTAGTCTCACAGTGTGAACCTTAATAAAAATGAATTTGACTAGATAAGATGCAATTAGAGCAATTGGAGTTACAGATCGTGTACACATACATGTTTATAAAAAGGGAGACTATTTTAAAAATGTGTTTGGAGAAATGACAGAAAATAATGCATGGCCAGAGTACATGTCGATGACTGCAGTTCTTAGTTTACAGAAAATGAACTTTTAATCACTAGGCCCAGTGCCCACTTCTCTAATTATAATAAATTTTTGATAATCCACCTTTAAGAACCATGATCCAAGCAAGGTTTATCCTCCATGTGTAGGCACAGAAGTAGCACATTCATCTCAGAGGGAGCATTCAACCACGTTAAATGTATGCACACAGTATATAAGCTGATGAAATGGTGTCAAAAGCCTTGTTTAATTGTGTAAACCTGGCTTC
The DNA here is from genome assembly GCF_964211835.1 of Anser anser. NCBI lineage: Eukaryota > Metazoa > Chordata > Aves > Anseriformes > Anatidae > Anser > Anser anser. The sequence goes on from NC_139720.1 coordinate 89,525,966, forward strand.
TTTACACATTATGGATAACAATTATGTAATGGTCTCAATGGCACTTGGCACTGTGGCTTGGGTCATACAGCTGTGCCATGCTGCATATATATATATATAATTGAGAGGTAAAAAGGATCCAAACACCAGACCACATGAAAACAGATGAAATTACCCTGTCAGATATGCATAACAGAGATCCCACCCTTGACCAAGATACCACTTTCACCTCTCCCCCAGTCACCCCACCTGACATCTGCACTGTAATGGAAGGAATGGATCAGCCTTTCAACATCCTGCAGAGCCAGGTACACAAGTCCCACATACTTTGTTAGATTTTATTTGTACTCAACTGCAACACTGTGTAGTGCCTGAAACACACCACATGTGACATCGTGGGATCCAATCTATTATGAATCCTTATTACCAATAAAACACCACAGACCTACTGGCTAATGTTGCTTAGGGAACTTGTCTAAATCACCATGCAGTCTGTTCTCAGCTTCATTGCCATCTTGTTTTCTCTATTCTACCTTCTCACATTTAGTTAAGTTAGTCTGAAACTATAAAAGGCCTCACTGTTAAGCTAAGATTAAAGATACTGTGCTTCAAAAATTATACACTTTCGGTTATCTACTTCTGTATCTCTATCTAGTCATTGATGTTGCAAGTACAATAGAAAACCTTCACACTACTGTGCAGCCACATTTCCCATATTCACTACATGTGGAGGTTATTTTGCATGGCAAAATGTCCTTTCAGTGTTTTGCAATTTCTTTGTCTCTGCCTGTCTCTTCTGCTTTAAGCCACTATCTTAAAAAGATATTAAACTGCTGCTAGCAACTAATTTCAATACAGAAGAAATGCCTGATTGGTGCCTTCTGTGAGAACTTGATAGTGCTGTTGATTAGAAACTGACTGTGAGTAAAAGTAAAACAGTTCTCTTTTGATTGTTCCTAAAAGGAAGGGAAAAGAAAACACCAACCATAAATACTGGAAAGTGAACTCAGAGGAACTGATCACTTCAAACATAAAATGTCTGAGACAGCTTTCAAGTGGAAAAAGTGTAGTTTCTTCTACTTCAAAATAGCATTAAAATTAGTTGACTGAGTAACCTTCACTAGAACAGGAAGGTATGTGGGGTACCATATCTCTACCAACCAGAAGACTTACGCATATTTGATAAAATCACTGCACAGAGAAAAGCTGTTCGCAGTTCACACTTAACTCGCTGAAGGTCCTATCTCAGGAATTGAAATTTTGAGAATGATAGAGAACAGGTTAGAAATAGCATCTAATTACAAACACATACGCCATCATAGCATTTCAGTTTGAAGACAGTAAGAATGTCTGAGAACCAAAGCATTGTTTTGCTGTTTAAGAAGCTCCCTTCCCATGGTAAAGTCTATTCTTTCACTAGGCAGAATACCCAGCTTAACCCAGCAAAATTAAAGTAATACACGCTTTAAGTTGTACAACATGTTTCAGACACAGAAGACAAAGCAGTATTAGATTTAGACTTTGTGAATGACCTGGAATGTAAGTTAAAAGTAATTTAGATGATAAATGCTACAGTTGCTCAACACTCAGTATTACCAGTAATCACTTTAAAAATCACTCTGCTTTCTCTGAACAGTTTTCCAAGTAGTGGTATTTACTTCTTCCCATAATTCAACATCCTCTGGGAGATGGTGTCTTTACAGAAAGGAGTGATTAGCAGCAATACTGCTAAAACAGGCTCGAAGTTCTGGAGGAGGGAGTAGCTAAGAAAACTGAGCTTGTGTGAAATGGGGATCATACACACAGTAAAACAGAGGCTAAAGCAAGTATCTGTTAAATGTGGACTAACGTACAAAATGTGTTTTTGTTGTTTTGTTTTGATTTTTTTGTATTCTGAGGCTTGTCAACAAGTAAGCTAAAAAGACAGGACAATAAACATGTAAACATCTGTCACTCTTTGCAGAAAATATTTAGCATCCTCTGAATTTCAAAAGGTTAGCCTCTTAACCCTCTGTTTATAGAGAGAGATGGGTGAACGTTCTCACTCACTGAAATGTGACTATTTCAAAGACAATGACATTTTCCCCAATTCATGTTTGACGTCTCTAGACTGCAGCTAAATTGCAAGTATTTGCTTGAACTTGCTGTTCCACAGTGGGTCTCTCAGCTGTGGCAGATCATATACCCTGGTGTTGCCTTGCAACTGGTGCAGGCTGCCCAGTCCTGCTATCATGCAGATACACCTGTCAGCTGGAAGCTCCCAGTTAGCAGTTTTGGGAGCCTTGTATTTAGCTTGTGTTCCTCTCTGTTTACAGAAACTCATTTTGGAGCCTTCAGCCAGCAAAGGAGTGAGGCCAGTGCCTTACACACAGCTTAGGAGAGAAGAGGGAGGAGCAGAATTGACCCTTACCTCAGGATTACAGCTGCCCAGGTTTCTGCTCTTCTTTAGTAGACCAGCTCTCTGTTCTTTTCCCTCTCTTCTCTCAAAACTTTGATTTCCATTAGCTCCCAAAAAGCTGCCTGGAAGCCAACAAGCAGAGAAGGCCCAGGTGGACATAAGTGGGAGGCCAAAGAGCTCGCCCAGCTGTAAGCAGGGCAGGCAGCTTGTACAGCTGCCCATAAAGGGCTAAAAATAGCAAAGATACAGGATGTTTGAGTGTTACTGCACATTGTGCCCAAAAGTCTTCCAAATTCTGTCAGTGGTCTGTTCATCAGGTGAAGGAAAAACACTTCTAGAAGCTTTGTTGCTTCACATTTGTGCAAAGCTTTACTGTGGGGCTGTAATCTGTATTTAGATATAGGTGATGGAGACCTGAACTGCCAACAGGGAATTGGGATGTGTTTGGCTTGGTATACAAAAGCATGCACATAAATGTAAAGCATTTAAATGTAAAGCTGAGCATGTAAACTGAGCAACACCACACCCATACGACAATCTAGAGACTTTGGTTCCTAATAACAGTCTGGAACTGTACATTTTATTTCTTTTTCTTAACTTACAAGTCACTCATCTCAGGCAGCTTAGCATTTTTTTTTTTATTTTATTTTATTTGGTTTTGCTTTCTGCTTTACCCCTTATTCAGCTCCTGACTGTTTCGCTAGGTCAGTGATTTCACAATTTATTTTCTAGTGAGAAAGCATAGATTCACAAGTATGGGCCAGAAATGAATGAGACAGAAATAATATGACAGCTATTGATATGCTTTTCACTGAGAGAAACCTTTAAGAGGAGACATACAGACAGGAAGACAATAAGCACAAGGCCCCCATACTTCTTGGAAGGGCATGCAGGAAAATGTTCTTACATAATAAGCTAGTGAGACTCTCCAGCAAAACTAAAAGAGAAAAACACTCCCAGTCAAACACGAACAAAGCAATAACTTCCCAGTGTCATCTGGCAACAACAAGCCTATTCAGAGATCATTTTAAAACGGTATTACCTGTTCAGTACACAGAAAATGATGATGGTAATATTCTCTGTTGTGCTCACTGATGGTTACTGTGATGAGGATTCAACTGTGAGGTAGCTTTTAAAAAGCTTACCAAGCTAACCATATCCTTTCCCCTCAGTTTGCTCACCTTTAGGAAATTCTTTTTTCCCCAAAATCTTTGCTCACCTTAATTCAATCTTTCTTGCATCAGACACTGAACAGGGTGGAGCTCTTCTATCCAGCTGATGTGAAGACAATCAGATCTGAAGACATCTCAGCTGGATTTGGGTCAGGCCACTGGCACCTGGGGAACTGTTACCCTTTTTCTGTCTTGAGAGAACAGTTAAAATATGCTCAAATTTTATTTTGATGTGGCATTATTTAATAGCAGATGGTCTTTACTCAGTAGCCCATGTTTAAGGAAGAAATGGGTACTCTGCATGTGTACCCATGCAACACAACACGGTACTAATTTGTCGTGGGCTGAAACACATAGAGACGAATTCTGAGATCTGTTGGATTTGCTGGAGCAACAATCCGTGGAGTATCTTGGCCTTGTTCCTCCTTTGCACCTACTGCATTGAAGGAGACACAGTAAAATCCCTGTCCCTACTATAGTCAATGCATAACGAACAGAAGGAAAACAAAAGTGACTTCATGTTTGCTTTTGGTAAAATCATTTTTGCTGTCAGTCCTCTGGGGCAAAGACAGTTCCTCTTCTATTTAGTCATGTAATTTAGTCTGTTCTAACTTTTACCATCTACACATGATTTCTCAGAGAAATCAGTATGACTTCACTATGGGACCCTAACTTTTTTTATTATTATTTTTTTTAAAGGTATGATGTCACATTAATCCAAAGTGTGTCTTCAATAATTGGTGGCCTTGCACTAAGGATGAATTTGGCCAACAGCATTTTTGGAAAGCTGCAAGTGCTGATTGTACTGCATACAGAAGGCCCATCTCTGCACAGAAAGAAGAAAAACAATAGAAAGCTATAGATTTTCTATCCTTTTTCAGACTTAAGTGGCATAACACAGTGCAATTTCCCACATTTATTTTGTTAGGATGTCTTGTCTGGTTTCTCCTAGGGACTGAACGAAGACTGAATGTAGATCTTTTATTTTGAATGACTGACAGAATGTAAGGTTAGACAAGTCTATTTAGAGACAGTCATAGCCCCAGCATAAGGGATCTCAGAAAATACACAGACTTTGTAGTGGTGCATACCTCTGTTTCCCTTGAGTACCATCCTATTCCAGTCACTGCTGACAGAATAAAGAACTATCAAAATAACAAGGTTCAAAATAAACCTCTGGAAATTCTTACAAAGCATGAAAGTACCATGCTTCAAAATCTTAGATTGAGGTAAGTACAATATGTGCACAGTGAAATGTTTGTAGAAAAAATATAAAAGAAAGCAAACCCCAGCATTAAAAAGAAGAAAGCTGTAAGGAACACTTTGAATGAACATACAGGGAAATGTGACACTGAGGTAGGACAAATACCCTGAGGTTTTTGCCTCAGATAATTATTTCCTTAACTCAGGAAATGGCCCCAAAACTTTATAATTAGGTTTTTCAGGTCACGTACAAGCTTCCAAAATACTTATGCAATGGATTCCCAGTCCTGACTGGAACCTCTTTGCATAATTCAGAGGAAAAAAAAAAAAAGTGACAGATACCATTGCCTAGTACAGAGATATTGAACTATTTTGAATCTTTAAAATGTTTTTACTATGCATTAACAAAGTAACTATAATCTAATAACTACAGTGAGCTTCACCTCGTTTACAGTGGCATATATAAAACCAATGTTCCCCAGGAAAGATGGGACAGAAATGAAATAGCTGTGCCTGAGTACAACTATAAATGACAACAACACTTTCAGGAATGAAGGTGGCAGACAGGGAACAGTCAAAATCTCATAGGAGCAAGAACAGTGAGGCATGCTTAACATTTGCTACCCAAGTCTCTCTTCAAGGACAGGTTTTGGCAGTCTCAGAGATTAAAAGGTGGTGGGAAAGAAAGTGGTGGGTAGAAGGGTCTTACCCAAGTAGATATATTTATTCCAAGCCAACCTTTTGCCTGGAGGTAAGGCGAAGAAGAAAAACAGTTAGAATTGATCCAGCTCAGTCAGAGGCACGTAAAAGGTAATGCAACTTTTCCAGAATTAATATTTAATTAGTTTTAAGGGAACATGAATCTTGTGCTTAAAAATTTCATATGCACCACCTGCTAAAAATAGAAAAAAAGATCTCAGTATGGAAGTTCTTCCTCATCGATTTCACTCTGAACCAAAAACATTTTGTGCTGATGACTCTAAGTTTATCCAGATCGCTGAGCCACCATTTCAGACAATTTCTAGTATGTCAGTTGAACTTAGCTGATATCCAAGACCTTTAGTTTTGCTCCCAAAATTTCTTGTCAGCCTTTAGGCCAATATAGATCAATATACCACGTCTACAGTTTACGTATGCAGTAATATATACACCCAGGAACTTCAAATACTTTTTCTTTTGCTCGGTCCTTTAACACTGTGTTGATCTAATGTTATTTTAACTGGAAAATTATAATTCCCCTTTTTCCTCAAAGACTATTCCATTACTGAAGAGACGTGTATAATATATATCCTTACATTACCTAATACATATTGAACAAAAATTATGTTTTCTTAAATATTGAATCTTAAGTGATATCCACAGAAACATACACAGCTTTTTCTTTTTTGGAGTAATTGATTTAACTGGAGTAGAAAAGCAGAATATACACGATAGTTCTAAGCACACAGTAATAGTAGATGAAACACTAGTAAATACTTACAATATTTGACACTTAGAAGTGGGAATTACATATGTTCTGAATTCTTTTATTTATGCATCAGAAGAAAATGAAGGAAAAACAGTAGATGAAGGAATTAGTTTTACCCAATGTCCTACTAATATGGAAAATGTGTAATAAAATAAAATAAAATCTGGAAAATATCTCCCTTTTACTACATTATAAAGGGAAATTTTAAAACCAAATTTAAGAAAGGGAAATTAAAATGAGCAATGTCTGTTACAAGAGTTCATTTAGCTTCATATCCTAGATTTACCCAGTACTTCATCAGTATTCGCTCTTCCATATAGGTTCTTCAGTGAACTCATCACTGCAGTGGATGTCTGATAGCGAACTGTCAGTCTTTGAATCAAATCTGCACAGTCTGTTTCAGACAGAAAGGCAAAAATCATGTTATCACTGGATTAAAAACCCTAGCTGGCAGACATTTGACTCATTACCTGCAGGGAATTTTTAATGAATATTGAGAATTAATGTTCTTAGGGCTGGGCTTAAATTGTAGTGCAGCCTTTCCAGTGGATAAATACAAGTAAACCTCCCTGCCCAACTTGCCTTTGCCCAGAAAGTTGGAGAAATGTTTTAGAAAAGGATAAAAAAAACCTCTGAAATATATTGAAAAGAATTTGAGATCCTCAAAAAATCATAGGGTTTAAATACATGGAGGAACAAGAACACAGAGAGGTACTTATTATTAATTCATGTCATCACTTCTATAAAAACAAAGAAGATGCATTGCTATATAGAAGCTAATTCATATTATCATATAATCATAGTATCATAGTATCATTTAGGTTGGAAAAGACCTCTAATACCATCAAGTCCAACCATTAACCTAGTACTGCCAAGTCTACCACTAAACCATGTCCCTAAGCACCACATGAGGTAGATACTTAAAAATTGGAAGGACTGATCATTTCCAAACTCTGTTTTTGTACTAGGATCATTAATGAATATTTCCCCCCCCCCCCCCCCCCCCCCCCCCCCAGTGTATCATGCTTTTCAAGGAGTTTTAAAGATTTAATGTTTTTGACCTATCCTGGGTTCTGTCAAAAAATAATAAGATGAGGTAATTCATATAATTCAAGTAGTAAAAAGCGCATATAACCAATTAGCAGTACAAGATTATATTTCTGAACTTCAGAAAACTGTTGTTAAAGTAAAGACAGGAGCATGGTGTTGTGGGCTTGTACAAAGATGTCTTTTGAAATAAGATTTGATGTTGTTAAGCTTCAGGCAGTGCTTGTTTTCTATATAAATCAGATTATTTTAGCAATCGGCACCTACAACCACTGAGACTGCTCAAAATAGAGATTATGTTCATTTGAATAAAAGCACTAAGAATCAAATTAAGCTCTTCTACTTCATGCATTCACTATGGAAGTCATTTGATCTGAATATCTGGAATACTCCATTGTCTGGCCTCTTGTGAAGTCATTTGTGACTTTTTAAATTGGGAACTAAGACTTAAGCATTGAGTTCTGTTTTGGTAGCATCTCATTTTACACAGGTCCTCACACTTTCACAAAAAGAATACTGAAAGATTTAGTCCACAGGTTATCAGTCTGTGCACTTATTAAATAGAATGCACTTGACAGCAAGTAAGTAGGTATCAGCAAAGAATTTTCTGTCTCCATTGTAAACTGTGCTATCAAGACATATCCTACTGTATTAATCCTGCATGAAAATCTAAACTCAGTTACATCTCTGCAGTGCAGCTTTAACACATCCAAAATGTGGCTCTCCTATATCCTGTCTTAGAATATCATACATAATCTTGTGCTGCACAATGAGTCTGTCCGCTGACATAGGTTAGCTTTTCTGAATGGTAAGCAGCAGGACTGTTTGTGGTGCTGGGAATCTAAGCAAATGTTAGTTACACAGAATTGTGTTAATAATGAAAATCACTGAGCATAATCTATATTTTCATGTAGGCTTTTATGCAATCATTATCTTAATTGTATCAAAATAGCAAGTGTTTTTTCCATACTTGTGAGAGGGGAGGAGATCTCATTTAGCAACCAGGACTTGTCACATCATTCAAGACAATAGAATCCTAAATGAGATATATTTTAAAACATTCTCATGGATCAATTTATAAATTAATTTAATTCAGCAGTTGTCTTTCCTAAAACACTGTCAAAAGACTTCATTGTTTACGTAACTACTGACTCAGTAACTAGTGCCTCACCAAATAGCACATGCAAGTCCATCCACTTCAGTGACATGCATGAACTAGGCTCCACAGAATTGTGATACGGAATGGCTTACCATGGATTCTCTCATTGCACTGTCTTAAAAGGTTTCCATAAAAACAGATTGTTTGACTCCTTTTTGGAAATCTGACATCTAGAGTATGAGGTGAACAAGCTGTAAATAGAATGTGAATTGGTCTTATTTCCATATCGTAATGTTTATTAGAATAGACTCATTATTAGGCAGGGATGCTAATGCATAAGTTCCACTTGTCCAACAGTCTGTGTCTGTCAACGTGGACATGACATTGGTTTGGGGGTGGTACTCTTCAAAGACTTAGTAACATTCAGAGCAGTTGGCGTGTTAATAAATTACCTTACTGTTACATGATTATTAAAAACATTGAAAACAATCCAAACCAAACCCAAACAAGCTACATTAGAAGAGTACACAATGAAAAGACCAATTTTAGGCACTTTGACTCTAAAACACTTTGGTCTTACTCATGCTTTTTATTCCTGTAGGTAACTTGTATTACAATATGGGCTGCTTGACGGGCTATTAATATGCGTGTGTTTATAGAACTCCAGTGAGTATCAGTCATTATTGACACCATCTGTTTACTTCAAGGCTAACATTTTCAATCTGTTCTGGTTAAAAGTAAATGCAGAAGAGGCATTCAAGCAGCTCTGGTGGATACAAGAAATTTTACCTGCATATGAAAATTTTTCTTTTTGCACCTTTTCTTATACATTGTACAAACATCCAAGGTTCCCGTGCACTAAAAGGTAAAATAGCTTCTCAAAGAAGAAATGAAACAGAAGGGTCTATTAATTTTTGGCACAGAGAGAGCATGTTTGACTTCCTATAATCAAAGGTGTCACGCTTGCTAGAATAAAAATATATATTGTGATGTCCCACTAAGCAGACAGTTGTGTTTTCTTCATAAGAAATAAGAAATTAGATTTCATGGAAAATGAAACTTTAATACAAAATGTGATCTATATTTCCATAGCATGTTAATTATTAGCTGATAGATTTTATGAGGAAGTACACGTGTGAGTAGCTTATTTAAAGAAGGAAAGGAAAGAGTACAAGGAATTAGCCAATTATGATATATGATTATACTCAGCTTAATGTTGCATGCTACTGACCGTTCTATGATACGCGAGCAATAATTACCTGAACTGCTTTGAATCATTTACCGTCTATAATTTATAGCTTGAGCTTTATGAAACTTACAAAGTTAGAAAAAAATAGACTGTAATTGGAAGCACAGAAGAGTTTTCAGTGGTTCCTTTGTTAGAATCACTGAATATCCTGGTCAGGAAGGGATCACAAGGATCATTGAGTCCAACTCCTGGCTTCACACAGGACCACCCCAAAATCAAACCCTGTATCTGAGCACATTGTTCAAACGCTTCCTGAACTCCATGAGGCTCGGTGAAATAATCACTGCCCTGGGGAGCCTGTCCCAGTGCCCGACCACCCTCTGGGTGCAGAGCCTTTCCCTAACACCCAGCCTGACCCTCCCCTGTCCCAGCCCCATGCCATCCCCTCGGGTCCTGTCGCTGTCCCCAGAGAGCAGAGCTCAGCGCCTGCCCCTCCGCTCCCCTCGTGAGGGAGCTGCAGGCCGCCATGAGGCCTCCCCTCAGCCGCCTCTTCTCCGGGCTGAACAAACCAAGGGACTTCAGCTGCTCCTCATACATCTTGCCCTCTATGCACTTTGCCATCCTTGTAGCCCTCCTTTAGACACTCTCTAATAGTTTTATATCTTTCTTATATTGTAGCTCCCAAAACTGCACACAGCATTCGAGGTGAGGCCTCACCAGCGCAGAGCAGAGTGGGACAGTCTCTTCCCTCACCAGCTAGCAGTGCTGTGCCTGATGCACCCCAGGGTAGGGCTGGCCCTTCTGGCTGCCAAGGCACACTGCTGGCTCATATTCGACTTGCTGCCAAACAGAACCCCCAGATTCCTTTTTGTGGGGCTGCTCTCCAGCCTCTGGTCCCCCAGTCTGTACATATAGCCAGGGTTGCCCCACCCCAGGTGCAGGACCCAGCACTTGTTCTTGTTAAACTTCATACAGTTGGTGATTGCCCAGCCCTCTCATCTGTCAACAAGGCCTCTCCTCCCTCAAGAGTCGATGGCTCCTCCCAAGTTAGTGTCAACTGCAAACATAGTATACCTTCAAGTCCTACATCCAAGTCATTTATGAAAACATTAAAAAGAACTAGCCTTAAAATGGAGCCCTGGGGAACCGCACTGACTGGCCACCAGCCTGATGTAATCCCATTTACTATAACCCTTGACTCATCAGCCAATTGTTCACCCATCACATTATACATTTATCTAGCTATATGATGGACATTTTGTCCAGAAGGATACTTTGAGAAACAGTATAGAAAGCTTTGCTGAAAAACAAAAATATTACATCTACTGGCTTGCATTGGTCAACTACGTGGGTAACCTTGTCATAAAAGGAAATTAATGTTGTTAAAAAGGATTTCCCCTTGTGAACCCATGTTGGCTGTGACCAATGACTGCATTGTATTTCAGGTGTTTTTCAATAACTCACAGAATAATCTTCTCCATAATTTTACCACGCACTGAAGTGAGACTGACGGGCCTGTAATTGCCAGGTTCTTCTTTCTTGCCCTTCTTCAAAACTGGGACATTTGCCAGCTTCTAGTTGACTGAGACCTGTCCAGATTCCCAAGACCATTGAAAAATAATTGAGAGAGATCTTGCGACAACATCAGCCAGCTCTTTGAGTACCCTGGGATGAATCTGATCAGGCCCCATAGACTTACATGCATCCAGCTGGAGCAGCAAATCCTGGACAAATTCTGGGTTGTCTGGCTGTTCATCATTACCTCAGTCACAGTCCTCCAACTCAGGGCTCTGAGGTCCCAGGGCCCATCATTGGCGTTGAAGGTAGAGGCGAAGAAGGCATTAAATGTCACTGCTTTGTCTACATCCCTGTTACATTATGTAAAGAAGAATAAATGAACGGGAGCATGTGTTTGCCAAAATGAGATTGAGTTCTTCATTTCCTCTGCATTCCTGAATTTTATTTTGTTTTTCACATAATTCCAAATGGCAGAAATTCCATTTGTAAGCTGACAAATAGTTAATGAATGCACATGCTTTATTTCCTGTTTTCTTTATAATGGTGTCACTGAAATGTCTCAGAAAAAGGACTGTAAGTTGCAGAGTGCTGGATGATAAACATACCCTGTTCAGATGGGTCAGGAGGATGATCTGTCTTTTAAATTGCAGTGTAGAATAAAGACATGCAGGATTGAATAAGCATTGAAAGCATTTTGGACACAGTAGCACACAGCTTTATACAAGATAATTTTCTTGATAACAAAGTACATATGATTTTGGACACCAGAGTTCAGCTCCCAGCTTGATCAATCACTTAATCAATCTGCTGTGCACACCAAAGTGACTTGATGACACTCTGACCAGCAGGTTTCAGAGAGCTGCTAAGTATTCAGTGTTCACTAAGCACTCTAGAAAACAGTTTTCAAAGGAGAATTATTTGTTGAGCAAGCTTATCATTAACATTTATCTCTTTTTTTTTTTTTTTAATCTTCCTTAGGTCACATTATTTTTGCTTATATTTTCCTAACTGTCTATGCTATTAATTAGATCCTTCAGCAGACAGCCATCCATTTTCGCCCTTTTTTTTCCACTCCTTTCTTATTTAGCAGATATTTCTTAAAATGTATATTGTACTCTACAGTACTGCAGATGTCACTTTGTTAATGTTATATGTTTGGTATTCCTAAGTGGATTTATCTGTTCTTTTGGATGTTTGACCAGACAAAAGCCATTTACAATAAAAAGAGGTAACCTTTTTACTGCTACTTCCTGTATAATTAGCATGCTACGCTATTGTTTTTCACATAACCTTAGATGATAGTTCTAAATTTTACTTCCATACACTTTCACTCGTTTTTATTAACATTATTTGCTATGCTGTATCTATTTTCTGGCTTTGTACCCCTCTTGCTGCAAACAAAGCTCCCACTCTGCCTAGTCAAAGCCAAAAGGCAGAGCTTCTGTTCTTCAGCACAGATAATAGCCGAACGTACAGCAAAATTAATGTTTTAATTTATTTTTTTAACTGCTGAAGAATACCTGAAGAATTATTTAGGAGAATTGGATTGAAATGCCTTCATTTAACACTCTGTTTAGAACATTCTGAAGGCACCAAAACCCAAGTAGCTCTGCAAATATAATCTGTGAAGTGTCAAGACAATAGTGTTTGTAAAGGCAATACCATTATTCTCATTCTGTTTCTCATGTGTAAGATTATTTAATGGCATGCTATTGTTCACAATAGTGTTCTGAAACAAAATGAATTAACCTATTTAGCATGGATCAGAAAAGAGTCTCAAAAAATGTAGACACCAAAACTGGAGTCCATTTTGCCTTGGTTTCTGTTTGCTTTCTCAAAAGCTATAAGGATAAATAGAAAAAGCACTATTTGGAAAATGTTGCATGTCATCAAAACCAGTATCAATTTAATATTATTAAATATTAAAAAACATACTACTCACTGAAAGAACAACAGAAATGAAGTATCTATAGTACTTTAAAATATTTCCTTACACTTTCGAAAACAGAGTAATTTTAAGAACTATCAGAGCCAAAAGTTGTAATGTTAGCTCAAAAGAAAAATAAATGGTTTTCCAGATTCATTTAATATATTGTACTGGTGTTGGGCAATTATGGTAAATATGGTCAGAAGTATATGAAACAGAAAGTAATATAAATGGAAAAAAGCTGGAAATATTGCAAGTGGAGGTAAGCCATTTTTTTCAGCTACAAGAATAAAATAAAGTTACTTATCTTCCTTTCTACAAAGCGTTTGGAAGAAATCATAATTTACAGAAGCCTAAGGAAATTTGTAGTCACCAAAAATAATGTTATGAACAAAGAGGTGAAATGCTTACTGTCCTACTACAAATTCCGTCCCTCACACAGGATATACTTTTTGTTAAGTCATTTATGTTTCCTTGGGCTAGTCAATTGTTCTATTTGGTGCAAATGGAAGTTACATTTGTTTACATTGCAGAAGTAATATCTATCTTTATCTGTACCTTTTATGCCACTTTGGTTATTTCACCTCTTTTATCTTTATTTCCTTCTACCATTTGGCTCTAGAACTGTTTTTTGCCATCCTCAAAAGTTTTGCAGCCGTTGTGAATAGAACCGGTAGAGAAGGGAGCAGCACAGGAAAAACAAGTGATGACTGCTGTGTGCAGGGAATACTTCAATCTTGTCACGTAGAATACCTGAGATTATTGCCATTTACAGTCTCTAGGAGTGCCCCTTGCTGGAGCTCAATTCGGCTTACTGTGGATGTACACTACTGAAAAAAGTGGGGAATTTCCCTCTCCCTCTCTTCCCCTTCCCTTCCAAGCAGACATGAAAATTTGCTGATATCAGCAAAACTTTCTTATTTGACCATTTAAAGTAATGCAGCTCATCTTCAATTAAGGGAAGTAGAGAGTGCTCACAGGACCTGTTATACCTGCTGTAATGTCAACCAGATGCAGGGAAATGCTGCTAGGCTGAAAGAAAGCTTATGGTGCCTTGTCAGCAAACACATCTGTGGCTGGGGGAGGATGTGTGTCCATGACCTCAGCTAAATAGAATTGGGCAAGAAGCCTGCACTGATTCTTAAAACCATTCAGCAGCTCAATCTAGGGCTCCTCCATTTTTGCAGGATAGCCTGTTAGAAGCAGATGTAAGAGTCTAAAGCTTTGATTCACTTTATATCTCTCTACTATCTCCTATTAAAGGTGTCTGGCCTCTGCTTGACATACTGACACAAATCAAATATATGAACTAGATATGAATAACCTATCTAGAACAGGATATGCTACTTACCTAATTAAAGTTAGGAACAGGTTGCCTTAAAAAGAGCATCTTCCAGAGGCTAAGAGTTGTCAAACACAGCACCTGCAGTAAATGGAAAGAGATGTCATTTTTTCTGTTGATAGAGGTCTCAGTTTATCTCTTCTTCTTACAGTTTTATTACTGTTCTTTCTTCGTGCTAAGGCATTTTATGTCACCAAGACAAAATTTGGCATCTTTCTCCAAACAACTGCTCAAATTGGATGCCATTCTAACCTTCCAAACATTGTAAAAGATATTAGATGGTTTGTAATATCCAGATCCCTTTGGCATGAAGCCCAAAGATATGTAAGCAGGTTATCTCTTTACATACCAATCCATCTTGGAAAGCTGTTTAAGTTATTTGTGGAATAGCATATTTTTGTAGAATAGATACACACCTTATTTAATTGAGCAGGGCAGTAAGTGCATTCAGACAGACTGGTTTCCCTGCAGATGCCTGTACTGTGTACAATATCGTACTCTGTGGATATGTAAATTTTTTTTTCACAGCTGCTCAAACATTGCCTTGAAGCATCAAAATGATCTGGGCAATTAAGTTATAAGGAAAAATAACTTACATTCATGAAAGATCTGTATCCTCTGATATATGGAATTCTCATGGCATGTTAAATGTGATGAGAATGCAAGGCTGAAAATCCAAATTTTTAAATAAAAACTTTTTAAATATTGAAAGTTTTTTACAATGATTATCCTGACTCACAAATGGGTAAATGAAATAAATCTTTTCTGAGAGCAAGAACAGCAAAACTGGTGACCTTAAGAAAGCTCAGTTTCTGCATTATTTGTCTAAGCCACTTTTTAAAACATAGTCATCAATAAACTAATTCTATAGGACAGTAAGAATCTATGACCTGTAATTCAGACAAGCTACATTTGTACAACGGTGTAAGGTCTAAGTGATGTGACTAAACCCGATAGAGAACTTTATAATACAATACTGTTTCTTACTTGCAAGTACTCTAGGTGTTTTTCAAGTAATGAGTCTCAGAAACACAGAGCCCTGCAGTAGCCATTAAACATACCTTATTAGAAGACCTAACACAGGCTGACCATGGGTTCCATAAAAAATGTGCACCAAACAAGACAAGAAGCCAACTCTCAACCCAAATTTGAGACGGATACTCTCTGCTTTCTCTATCTTTTCCTTTCCATGGAAGTAGAATAATTTAGTTGTTCTGTCAGTACTTGTAAAGAACAGAACTATTCAATGAAGTAGGTAGTCTAGAATATTAAAGAAATCTCCAAATATATAGAAGTAAATCCAATTATCAGTTTGCGGACGTGTTCACATCATCAAAACCATCCTTGTACTTGTTATCCCAACTGAGAAGCCAGCTACCAAAAAGACCTGGGGACTGTTACCACCAGTTACCATCTTCTCCTGATGCAAAGCCCTGTTGATTGAGGAGCCTCAGAATCAAAAAGGTGTGTTGAGGTCATTTTGTTCTTTACACACAGTGAGAAACAAGAAGAAAAAAGAAAAGAAAAAAAAGAAAAAAAAGAAAAAAAAAAAGAAAGGTGAGGGGGGAAGAGATAAAGAGTTTCTACTGATGGTGGTCTTCCTGTTGTAATCTGAAACAGAGCTTGTGCCTGCCTTCGTTGTCCAGGTAGTAAGCAGTAGAGTCCTCACTGGCCTGAGCTGAAGCTCAATGAAATGGAGAGCTGGCACTGAGCAGAAACTCAGTATTTCATAAAGATCTCACTACAGTGACATATGGTCGTTAAGTTCCCCTTAAGTTTTCCACTAGAAATTAAAACAGGGGCTAAAGACAGCTCTTGCACATTAGATTACTGAACTACAATTGCCATACTAATAAACTTGCTCAGCCACTATACGTTATTTTGTATATATTACGAACACTATATAGTAGTTAAGTCTGTGTTAAAATCACAGTTTTTTATACACTCGCCGCGTTTTCCTCCCTGGAAACTGGTGGTCAGCAATTGGCATCCTATTTACGATATCCACTGTGCTAACTGTAATTTCTCTCCAAGGAGTGATACGAGAACCCAGTGATACTGGCTAGCATAACTGCAAGGTTTTATGTTCTCCAGTATAAACTTGCTGCATACAAGATACTTTACCACTTTTTAAATTTTAGCACTTTTCCTTTTGTTCTTAAATTTCAAAGGTGAAAATTTTACACAGACAGTTAATTCCTCCTCTGTCTCATACTCCATGCAATGTAGACTACAGTGTGGTACAGACACATGTCTATTGATTTAACTTTGCACAATAACTATCACATCATAACAGTTCAGCTGAAACTAATGGAACTAATTAAGCAACAGGGACCTCCAAGACAGAGAATCAGAGATTTGCAGTTGTAAAGGATCTATCGGTCCATCTGTTTTATCTTCCTGTCAAAGCAAGACTTTTCCATGCAATACATCTTCTTTTGTTCAGTGTGCTTCAAATTGCACTAAAAGATCGGGGCTTTCACATCTTCCCCCAGGAGACTGCCGCACAGCATAATAAATCTCATTGTCACGGATCTTTTCCTGCATTCAGCAATATTATACTTCTTTAAAAGTGTGCCATTTTTCTATTTACAGCTTCTTGTTCAGTCTGGAGGAAGCCCTCCTCTTCACCTCCGAGGTTTAAATTTTAGTAGACAGCCTTGCCTTGTCACACTTCTCCCATGCAGTCAAGCAGCAATTTTTTTCTTAGGCCTCTACAAAATGCTCTTTGTCTGAAATTAGACAGATTTGTATATAAGAGGTAATTAGCCCAGCTACCACAGACATGCTTTAAGGGATGTTAAACAGACCCCTGCAGAGCTTCCATCGGGAGGCCGCATGGCTGCCTCTCCGCCTCTTCCCACCAGTCTCCACCAAGCACCGTGTCCAGTGCTTCTCCTCACATACCAACCAGAATCCCACCACTACAAAAATCTAAAAATTCAAGAACTGCCACCCTATGCCTTTCCTAACAGAAGAGGTGGGAAGAGCGATGAATTTGTGGGAAGCAGACACGAGTTGCTAGGAATGCAGAAGCCCCTGGAAGGAGGCAGGGACAGCTTGCTGCTTCCAACGAGACCAGCAGCAAGGAAGGAGCAGGAGGCTTCAAGCCACAAAATTTCTGCCTGGCAGCTTGTGAATTTGCTTCAGTTTTGAACTTGCAACAGAACCTGGACAGAGATGATTGGCACTGACTTCCAGCTTAAGCATAGAAGTTGCGTGTATTTCTGATTATTGTACTCCAGAGTGAGTGCAGCTGTGATGAGCAGTATGAAATAAGGCAAGTGACAACACCTAGCTAGAAAAGAAGTTATTGTCTTTTGGGATTTAGTAATAGCAAAAGAAAGGACATTGCAGAATTAAGTCAGTCCTTAACCATAATTTATTACCTTTATAAACTGCAGTATTTTTCTGAGAAAGAAAGACTGATTTTTGAAGAAAAATGGTATGAGAAACATTTACATTATCCCTGTTTCTATGGCTTATTTTTGATCTCAGGATTTTTATAATATGGTAACCCAGACATTAACTTCTGACAAGGACATCTTGAATGATTGTGTTAGAAAACACTGACTGCTTCTCTGCAAGATATGACCAAAATGTTTTATAGAGTTTCCACCACTCATTTATGAAAATGGAATCACTCTGGTTATCAGGGTTGAAAGAGGCCATTCTCTGAGGGGGATTTTATTATGTTGTTGGTGCTTTCTATTATAACTCATAACTTCAGCACCAACAAACTTGAAGTATCTGTCCTGATGATTGATAGGAGACCCCAAACTACATCTTTTGACTCTCAATAATATATTATTTTCCTCTGTGTTTTGCTATATTTACTATGCACTACCTCTACAAAACAACATGAGTTCTGCTAAAGTACACTGCCCAGACTGCTTTACCTTTGAAAATGAATTGTTCCATTTGGATTGCTTTAAATCAAGATTTGGGTGTTTTTAAAATTCAACATTAAAAAAAAAGGGGGGGGGGGGGAGGGAGGGTCCTCTTTTGATATACTTGGAATCAGTACTAACAAAGTAATTAGGGATAGCCTGATAAAAATGTATGCAATATTTGCTACAGGAGAAGTACCACCATTTTTGGTAGATAATAAGATTATTTTCCCTGGTTCATCCTAAATATTTCTGCTGCTTTTGTTTTTGCTACTGCAGCTAGAGAAACCTAACAGATGCAGGAGAAGCAGGAATTTGTGCTTAACACATTTATTACCGCTACTTAACCTTGTTATAAATCCTTTAATAACCACCAACTGCTCTGTTGTTATCGTGCCCTTCTGAGCTTAGCTGGCTAAACCAACCTTCTGCTTTAAAACTTCCTGGTAAAAGAAACATCTTCCTTGTGAAGTCCTTCCTAAAGCTCAACAGCAGCTAGCCCAGGGACTGTGCCTGGACACCCTGCTATCTCAAATCATGGCTGCTCCTGCTTTGATTTCACCTCACAAACACACACATCCACCATAACTGGGAAAAGGCAAACAATTCAGTGTAAGAATAAACAGATCTGGTGTTTAAGACTTAAAGTGAAAAATAAAAGCAAGGCAAATCCTTTACCGCTTCAAGACGTTGTAGGAAATACAAAGGAGTCATTCCATGAGTGATGTGGCAGTCTCACAGGTAGATTATTCTACGTCTCCTGAAAGTTGTTTCTCACATGCTTGTGAGGGTCTCTGCTGACATTATTTAATTAAAAAAAAAGTGTTTCCAGATCAATGAACTGAAAACATTTTGGAACTAAATTGCTGTGAAGGCAAATACAGGAATCCACACATTTAGCTGGGAAAAAAAAACAGAACACCACTACATAAAAAATAATAATAAGTTGCAGTATGCAGAGAATAGAGGGGGAGGGAGAATCAGTCATGATCTTTGAAGTGTTAAGCTTGAGGATACTGAATTATTCCATTTATTTTGAGCCTACTCCTGGTCCTGTGTCCTGCAGGTCTCAGAGATGATGAGGCTAAAATGCTGAAAGGAGTTTCACTAGACAAAATTTGTTGAATTCATGCAAGTGAATTTTCTTAGCACATGACCTCTTTTTACTTCACCTTAGTTGCAAAAGTAGCTGCAACATCAAGCTTGCAGGAGAGCTCAGAAAGGTCCAGCACTGTTGTTCAGAATGGCATGAATTGTGTGGTCAGTGGTGGCAAAGAAAGCTATTTTTTTGCTTCATTTTTTTGTTTGTTTTTGTTTTTCCTAAACTTTACTTCTCCAACTGTCATTTTCACTTTAAATATTTTTCTCCTTCAGGGAGGTCTTCCAGGATTTTTTCTTCTTTCCTATCTCATGCCGGTGACTCAAAGAGAAAAAAAACGTAGCCTGCAATTTAGCTAGCATGTTTTTATCAAGAAGCTTTTCTATACAGAAAAGAAGATACAAAGTGAAATTGCTTAGTTTAGTATAGATTAGGGCCTTCTGGTACTTCACGTGTATATAGATGAATTATGAACCTTGGGGAAGAGGTAGCAGCGTGCTCACACTAAGTACTTTTCAGAGTGTCTGAGTTTTTTCCTAGTGCACATTGCCCACTGGGGAGCCATTACAATAATAATAATGAAGAGCTCACTAATTCCTATGACTTCTTGCTTTACTGTCATAACCTCTCCAACATACATACAGTGCATACCATCCTCAGTAACCGTAGCGATCGTTCACTATAGAGGCTATGACTCTGCTGCACTGCAAAATGCTACTACTTCGTTATGCAATGTTAATCCCTTAACGTTATTGCTGTGCTAATGTTCATCTAAATTTAAAATAAAAGCTTCAGCACCTTTCAGGTAGTGTTTGTGTACTTTAATCTTCATGTAAGATGAATTTAAACAGAACAGTAGGTTTCTGGTTTGTTTGTTTTGTTTTATATATATATATATATATATAAACCAATTTCTTTGTGTGAAGAAGATGGTTTTCCAAGTTCTTCAAAAGTGGATGCCTCTGGGCTGAAAATAATGATGTTTTTGGGTGACGGTGTAAAAGTATAACATGGATATGCCATTGCAATATGGGACCTATTTCTGAAGAAAGCTTTGTTAAAGAAACATTTAGTTTTAATACAAAAAAATATTTATAATTTAAACTGCTCTGTTTAAAAACAAGTGATTTCATTTGACATACATTTATCAGGCTAATTTCAAAAATTATAAAACCTTTGTAACGCCTATTACCTTATCTGTTACTAATTCTATTCTCTAAAATTTAAATAATTCAGCACCTGTTGACCTTTAAAGAATTTTGAACCTGTAAAGTCTTAGAGACAATGTTTTCTAATACAAGTAGGCAGCTTAAACAGTTAGAACTGAACCAACTTTTTACAGCCACAGCCTCTTTGCAGAAATACTTGCTTTACAGGTAGATTTTTTTATGTGTCAGTTCATTCAACTATTTCAGTTCAGAGAGTAATTTAAAGTTGAGAAATGTCTGAGGAGTTGAGAAAGTGGGAAAACTCTTTTGCTATTACATGGCATGGCTGTCAATGGGGAGTGGGAGGTAGTAGTCCCATAATCCAGGATAAAGATAGCTCAACTCACTAACTGAAAATAACACTTGCCTTTTTTAAAATAAGCATTGAGTTTTTTTCTTTACCCAGAAACATGATGCCTACAAAAAGGTTAGACTCTTGTTAAATTGTAAGCTTGAATTACAAATTTAAATTCTATTTTTAGCCTTTCCTGTTTAAACTCAAAGTTTTGGATAAAGCTTTATATAATTCACAAGTAGAAAGGAATCAAAAGCTAAATAAAGTTAGCATTTGATAATATATATATAAATAAATACATACATTCATAACTTTACTGCACAGGACAGTCACTTTTTTAGCTTATTTTGTTTTATTTTATTTATTTGCTGTTCCTGTTCTGTACTCTTTCATTTTGTTTCAACGTGGTTTACGGTTAAGATTTGCATCCAAAGTATTTCCCTTTCTGACAGCAAGGTAAGTGAAACCAAATTGTGGCTTGCTAGTCATTCAGAGAAAAATACATAGATATATATAATAGGCTTATGTGCAACAAGACAGTATTTTCAAGGAAGAAAAATGAAGGTAGCACAGATCCTCCAAGGTGACTCTACCTCTGAATAGGTGGCAAGCTGTTATTTCCTCCATGTCAGGGCTGGAGTGCCTGCTGCGAGGAGGGGCCTTGTGCTGAAGGGGGGCTTCCTGACAAGGGATTGATGACCATTCAATTGAGAAAGGTGCTGGGAAAGAGGTTATCAAAGCATACTGTGCTTATGAAGTGTAGCATTTTAAGCATAGCTCCGATGCCCCATCCACCATGTCCCTTTAAGGGGAAAATGCATCTCAAGGGAAAAAGAGGGAATGTCACAGTATCTTGCCTGGCAGGTAACGGTATACAGATGAAGACGCTTTCATAAGGTGCATTCAGGAGAATAAAGAAAGAGATTTTACTGGAGTCTAAACACAGAGCTGTCAACTCCTCCATTAGCCAGAATATCAGGATGTGTTTATACCTACACGAGGGAAAGCTTCAGCCAGTGACTGAATCTAAAATTTTTCAACAATTTAAACTACTGAGTGTGGCTTGGTTATATCCAGCCTTCACCCATGTGCTCCCTAAGCACTGAAAGCTGTCTGTGTGCAGACGGCCATCCCCTCACGGACATGTCACATACCTCAGCAGCACTGGATCGTTTACAAGGATCTCCTTCCACCCTGGCCCATGACAAATGCTCAGTTCATGCCATGCGGAGCACACAGCCTCCCTCATTCCACATCAGGAGCCTTACCTGCCCCTGCAGCTAGGAAGGGTCAGCGAGTGCCTGGTTTTGAAACAGAGCCGGCCTACCATGATTTACAGAGAACCAAACATAGCAGTAAATTAGGAAGGAAAAAAGTCCCACTCAGTGGGTTTCCTTTAAAAGACTGAGAGAAAATTGCATTTTTTCCCTTTGCTCTGCTGGCATTGTGTCCAAAATAAGCTTTCATTACAGCTTACTCTGCCTGAAGTCCAGCTGCAGTGGCTTATAAAAGTGCCTCAAGAACAGTACAGCAACACTGTGCAAGGAAGTGGTATCACATCACAGTGGTAGAATAAAACTAAATTTAAAACGGTTTAGCCCTTCCAAAGCCCTCAGGTTATCAACTATAAAAAAAACCTCTGGTGCTGGATGCAATACTGACATTTTTCAGTCAAAACCAGGGTACTTGACATTAACGTGATCCAACGCCTGGCATTGCAGTGCATCTGCACTGCAGTTTAAGTGCCTTGTGTGCGAGCTCTCCCCAAGGAGCTGGGGTCTCCAGCCAGACTTCATCTCCCATGAACTACCAGAGTGTGTCGGGGCACTGTGCCAGTTTGGGCAGATTCATGAGGACACAATTCACTACCCAGCGTGAACAAGATTTGGGGAAATAACAATTCATTCCTCAAAACTCCATTTGGGGCTAGAACCATTTTTTTTTTCCTTTCTGCAAAAATCATAATTTAAAAATCCTGCCTCACACTAAAGAAAGTGCTGTTAATCATTTAAAATAAATTTACGCTGAAAGTTCCACTCTAACATAAAAAAAATACTTAAATAGTAAGAAAATTTAGAGCAGAATCCCTACGCAGCAGTAAGGAACTCAATTAATTCACCCTTGCAAGTTTTAACCTGACTTGCAGAAGTTTCTTCCATGCTGCTATATGCGAAAGACATGCTCTGTAGAATAACAAAGTGATCTGTGGCTTTCCCCTACCAGAGCAGCTGAAAGCAAAGGAGCCCCCAAACCTTCAGAAACACTAGAGAAGAATTCATGCCTTAGTCACTGTAGTTCTGGGCCATGGAAAGCTTTACTCTTTCCAGTCTTCCTTTGCTCCCACTTTGAATCCTAATTTTAATCCCCGAAAGCTTGGGACACCATTTAAAAGAGCAGTGTTTAATGAGTACAATCCATCATCTGCATGTCAACCACAACTGTAATGCTACTGAGATCTACCTAGTAATAATGGATTTTTGAGACGATCGATAGCTTGTATACATACATTTCAGGTTGCAAGAGGAGGGTATCTGAGAAAAGATAGCTGAAAAAAATGGCCTGCTGCATGCGTCAACTGACAAGAGGGAGAATTTAAAAATGTTATGAGCTAATAATCCAATTACAGCACACACATTTAACAGCACTTTCTCAAATTGAAGTTAGCATTTCTCAAATTGAAGTAAATATCCCTCAGAAATTCTTGGTGTAAAATAAACTATCTTCTATTTTTAAAAGATTACAGGACAGATATTGCAGCATGCAATTGCAGCTCCATACTGCATCCTGGAGAATAAAGGCTTCAATTTACAAAAGAAATATGCTGCTTCTCCAAACTGGAACTGTTTTAACAGCCTGCAAAGTGCACCGGCCTTCAGATGCTTTCTGCCAGGTTTCTAGAGATGCACTAGAGACAACTCCCATCGTGTGGACAAGATGGCACCAGGGTTAGCTCTCTTTACCACAGAATCACAGAATTGTCTAGGTTGGAAGAGACCTCCAAGATCACCCAGTCCAACCTCTGACCTAACACTAACAAGTCCTACACTAAACCATATCACTAAGGGCTACATCTAAACATCTCTTAAAGACCTCCAGGGATGGTGACTCCACCACCTCCCTGGGCAGCCCACTCCAATGCCTAACAACCCTTTCAGTAAAGAAGTTCTTCCTAATATCCAACCTAAACCTCCCCTGGCACAACTTTCGCCCATTCCCCCTCGTCCTGTCACCAGGCACGTGGGAGAATAGACCAGCCCCCACCTCCCTACAGCCTCCTTTAAGGTACCTACAGAGAGCGATAAGGTCGCCCCTGAGCCTCCTCTTCTCCAGGCTGAACAAGCCCAGCTCCCTCAGCCGCTCCTCGTAAGACTTGCTCTCCAGACCCCTCACCAGCTTCGTTGCCCTTCTCTGGACTCGCTCGAGCACCTCCATGTCCTTCTTGTAGCGAGGGGCCCAAAACTGAACACAGTACTCGAGGTGCGGCCTCACCAGAGCCGAGTACAGGGGGACAATCACCTCCCTAGACCTGCTGGCCACACTGCTTCTTATACAGGCCAGGATGCTGTTGGCCTTCTTGGCCACCTGAGCACACTGCTGGCTCATATTCAGCCGACTATCAACCAATACTCCCAGGTCCTTCCCAGTCCCAGTACTCCACACACCACTCTTCAACAGTATCCCAACATATTTTGTACCCCCAAATCTTCAACTAGTGGTTCAGGGTCTGTGATTCAACACCCGCCTTCATGCAAGGCAGCTGCATGATCTTAGTTCTCTTTTACTGAGAAAAATATATAAAGGTGTGAAAAAGTACATAAGGTAAGGCTGCACGAGATAAAAACAAAGCCACAAAGAGACTGCCTAATCTTTCAGATAGGAGCAGTGAGCAGCTCAAGAATACAAGAGGAAAAATACATATACAAAAATGTATAGAGCTATAAGGAAAAAAAAACAAAAACAAAAACGTAGAGCCTCAGAAGATATAAATTCAGCAACACCAGAGGATCAGCTCATTCTAAGAAGCAAAGGAGACTGACCTGTCACCACCTGACTGACAACCGCCTGGCTGGAAAGGCCCCATCAGGCATTTCATCAGGCGATGATGAGCATATTAATGCTTAGCCTAGTAGCTCATTAGTCATACTTAGCGACTGTGTGCATTCATAAATACAAAAATAGCTTTGTATTCAGCTCCTCACAGAAACTGCTTTATGCTCAAAGTTGCCCAAACTGTTGTTGCCCAGAGACAGAAGTTAGTTGCCTAAACACACATCTATGCACAGATGTAATGTCTCAGTTTCATGCCATGAAAACATCACTTTGGACTGAAAAGAAATGATCACACACACGTATATACAAATACTGTATCAGGGACATAATGCACTACTTGGGCTAGAGAACCTGCAGTTATTTTGACAATATTGATCCATCCACAAGAAAACAGTCCTTGGACCCATTTTATTTAGCAGTAGAGTGCAGTTATACTGACTCTCTACTGCTTACCTGGAAGTATATATGAAACTAGCTAATAATTTCACTTCCATTCTTAAAGTAAGGTTGAATGAGCACCAAGAATGAATTTTCTCAGGTCTACTGAAGGTTCAGTTTGGTTGAATTAGTGACCTCAGGAAAGGGTAAAAGCAAATCTGCTTCTGTGTAGGTAGCATATTTTCAAATATATAACTTAATGTTTCATAAATAAGGAGACCTTACAGGATGGTTTTTGGGGTATACAACTTTATGGGCAACAAAAGAGAAGATTAACTTCAAACCCCTCTAAAATTCTTCTCTAAGCCATTATACATCTGCCTTCACCCCATGGAGCAACACTCCATTTTTACCTTCGTTACTTAAGGATGCATGCTATGTAAGGACATTTTTTTCCAAGTGCCATTACCTCAGAAAACATATGAAATAAGTTGCAGATTTACAGTAAATTGCCATACTGATTGCTTGCACATCAAAACCCTTATACATTCCAGTAAATACAAAATGAAAAAGGAGCTCTCTAAATCAGCTAAATTTCTGTCCCAAATTAATATAACTCTATAATCCCCTCCAAAAACTTACATATTTCTGTGCTTCTCTTTGTTGTGTGTGTATGCATGCACAAATATGTGTATGCAAGGAACTTCAGAGACTCTGAGTCTCACCACAAAATAGCACAAAGAACTTCTATATATGAGATTAATGTCAAACAATTCTTGACTAGAAGTATGTGCTGGTAACATATATTATGATAGTACTTGAAGACCTGTGGCTATGATTACATTTGTGGTAGAGGTTTAGGAATAAGATCATATAAACAAGAGAGTAATTCTCATAAGTGCAACTAATTAATATTTGATTAATAATAATGTGTGCATACTGCTGTAATATTGAACACTAGCTTGATAGTATGCTATCAGCAAAGGCTTGTCTTCTGAAAGTCTGGCTGTGAGTATGATTAAATAGCCACACTGGTAAGAGCCACTGCGCAACGAGCCAAAAGGAGAAAGTAGAGCTTATTGCACAGAGCACTAAAAGGAATATAAAGAGTTCGATATCAACCACTCAAAAGTTTGGCATGCCAAAATGAAGTTTTGAAAGAAATTCAGTGGCAAGGTTACCTGATACTGTAACGAGCTTCTTATATGACCTTTCATACTGTCATTACGATCTGAATTTCAAAGGCTGAGTAGTTGCGAACTGCTAATCTCAGGCCAGAATGTAGACCAAGACTCACTACATTCCAGCTATTTCGAAAAACTCAGGCTCAGCCCCCTTGTTTTGCAAATATTTATTTAAATGAATAGCAACAAATGTGTTTTTTCAAGTAGATTGCAATTTGCTGCAAACAGGAAAAAAAAAATTTACCTCTTTGTAAACAGAGGTAGAAACCAAACAACTTCTGGCTTGTGTTTTTTAATCCTGGAAAGATGTTTGTATTAAAAAAAGGTATTTCCAAAACAGAAGTTCAAGTGCCATCATATAACTGAATACGCTTCTGGTTTCTATGCATCATTTTTACTTTACTATTTTTTTAAAGGCTCCTTAAAAAAAGTAAAAAATTAACCAACCAACATGCAAAATATACAAAGCCAGACAGCACAGAAGGAAAAGTGCAGCATTCTAAATCTGCATGTGGATTAGCGGGTAGAAAAGGAAGTTAATGCATTTTTCACAGAGAACCTGTAAACCTGACAGTATAGGAATAACTAACTAATTTTTGTCATCCCTGCTTAACTGATAACTTTATGACAAACAGGTTAGTCAAGCAGCAGGTGACAGAGAATGCCAAATCAAGAGCAAAGAATACACCAACTTCTGAAAAGACAATTCAGACGTGGAGGGTAGTACATACTCACACTGTGGACCTGATGCTACTTTCACCTCTTTGCAATTCCTCTGAAGTTAGACCCGTGCCATTTATAGACAAGAACAAAACAGAAATTGTTTCACTTTTTTGATAAGTAGGTATTCTTTTCACAAAAATACCAAGACGATATCTCTCCTTCTGACAAAGAAAACATATACTTCTACCTTTATATGGTTTAAGAAAGCAGCATCAAATACAAACAAACAAACAAAGCCATAAACCAAACAAATATCTCAAATTATTATGGACTGTCTCCTTAGTAAATCAAGGTGATTCCACTTGTACTTTTCTTCAGCTTTATCTTACAATTCAAAATGGAGACAGACCTAAGTTAAAAATTCAGAGCAATGGAGTTGGGGGGAAACAAAAGTGGTACCAGCTAATTCCAGATCAGCTCTTTGAAAAAACAATTGAGGAGCTTATGATTTAACACTATGCTTATGACTTCAAATACATAGAAATATTTTTTATATTCTTGCTTTTGAAAGAAACTATGCTTCTTTTCTGTTCTGTCTTGGTGAGATCAAGAGCATCATTTTCAACCCTGTGAACGTGAGAGGAGCATCTGGTATCCACTACTAGCTGAAGCATTGCATTTCTGGTTTCACAGTGATGTGAATTTGTAAAGTTAGAGAAAAAAAAAGCTATAGGCATGTTTAAATGAGCCCTTACTTAACTGACTGTGCTCCTGCAGTTGTCTCATTCTCCCAGAAAATTCATCAACTCTGGACAGTATTATCATTTAACATCTCTTCTGGAACATGCACACATCCCAAAATAACAGTTTTGCCACACACTTTCATTATATGCCCACTGACTGACAATTTGCTTACAATCTGCTCTTCCCATCTGAATCTTGTTAAGTTCGAACTTTTTTGGGACAGTGAAAGATGGTTTTCCTTTCCCGAGTCCAATACAGAATGAATAATTTATCAAAGGGCTATTCTTAAAACCCACGAGAGTCACTATGAAGGTTAGACAGAACATTTCACATACGTACAGTGGGTGGCTTTTTTTGTTCTGACACTTTCAGTTCCCTAAATATAACACAAGCTAGATCAAATACCTCATTTCAGTTAATGTGCTCCACTTCACATTAGATGCTATTCTCTCAAACCAAAATTGGCGTTGTCGATTTTTCTGTTTCATTAAACACATCCTAACATAAAGTCTCTGCCTCCTAGGTTCTGTATCTCACATGTGTAGACTGCAGACCACACCACTGTGTGAAGCCTTGTCAAGAGCCTGACAGGTGAATCAGGTATCAAAGAGTAAAACAAAGACTGTCTACTTTTCAGCTGAGAATCTCAGAGCAGACGTGGTGGGCTTTATTCTCCACATTTACAAAAATTGATTCTGACAGTTACTAATCTTTCCTACAGTTCAAAGAAGGGAGTTCTACATTTCTCACCCAGAGTGAGCAATAACGTGTGCAAAGGAACAGTTTTGCACCCCATAGTATTTTATTGTATAACCATTACAAAAGCCACCCATGCTGTGGGTAAAGGTCTTGCTGTTCCTCCTAAAGAACTCTTATCAGACACATGCTGGACATGAAGATTGATGAAGCAAGTATCTTAATACACTTCAAGTCAGTCTCCGTAATGACTCCATTTCCTCCAAGTTTTTAGAAAAGTTGAATGGAAAAAAAAATAATTCAGTAACAACTTTCTCATGAATTAGATCTCTTGAGTTGAGCTGGGGTTAAATGGCAAACTGATTTTCAGCTAACTGCTTCTCCTGTAGTTCTCTCTTCTGAGTGCATGGCTGCAAATCTGCTTGCTCATACTGCTGTTTCCTAGACTGGAGTGACTATTAAATTTTGTAATTAGTGGAATGTAATTATTTCCTGTAATGGGCTGTAAATTCACATTATGCCATAAATCATTCTTATGTACACTTAAGGATTCATTACTCTTCTTAGCAACTGACTAGCATATTTACTAAGCACAGAAATGTTCAGCTGGAGTACTCAGTAGGTAACTGGGAGAGCATTAGGTGCTCCCAAATGAAATCTCTTTGGTGTAGGGAAGTGGTTAGCGGCAGGAAAAGTGTGTTTCTACCGCAGTGGTTAGAAATGAGACTTGAGAACACGATTCAGCAAGGTACTAAAAAAAAGATTTGCATATCAGTTCCATTGGGATCATTTATTGTCCTCATTAAAACTCTTAAATGCTTTCTTAACTCATCTTCTAAAATAAGAGTCAAGGAGGGAGAACTGCTGTTATGACTACGGAAAATATGCCAGTGAGGATAGCAGTTTTCTCCACACTGACAGAAAACCAAAATCCACAAATCTGCTAGAACCATAGCAGAACTTGTAAGCCCAGTCAGACCTTTCCAGACCACAGTATTGGGTTTACGTGGCAAGGTTTTGGTAGCGGCGGGCTGCGGGGGTGACCTCTATGAGAAGAATCCAGAAGCTGCTCCATGTTAGATAAGGGGCAGCCCATGGGTCCCACATGGAGCAGATCTCCACACTGCAGCCCGTGGAGGAGCCCCTGGTGCAGCAGGTGGATGTGGCCTGGAGGAGGCTGCGGCCCATGGAGAGCCCCCGCAGGAGCAGGCCCCGGGCCGGAGCTGCAGCCCGTGGAGAGGAGCCCACGCAGGAGCAGGGGGTCTGGGGGGAGCTGCCGCCCGTGCGGCCCGTGCGGGGACCCGTGCTGGAGCAGTTTGCTCCTGGGGGATGGACCCCATGGTACGGAGCCGTGTGGGAGCAGTTCCTGAAGAGCTGCTGCCTGTGGACGGCCCCCACAGAATCAGTTAGGGAAGGACGGCATCCCGTGGGAGGGACCCCATGTGGAGCAGGGGCAGAAGAGAGTGGCCATGAAGGAGCAGCAGAGACAAAGCGTCTGGGACTGACCGCAGCCTCAATTCCCCGTTCCCCTGCGCTGCTTGGGGAAAGGAGGTAGAAGATGGTAGATCGGGGGGGAAGGTGTTTTTAGTTTGCTTTAAGTTTCTCACTGCTCTAGGTTGATAGTAATAGGTAATAAATTTCATTAATCTCCCTAGGCTGCGTCTGTTTTGCCTGTGACGATAGTTGTTGAGTGATCTTCCTGTTCTTATCTCAACCCTTGAGCCCTTTTCATCATATTTTCTCCCCCTTTCCCTTTGAGGAAGGGAAGTGAGAGCACGGTTGTGGTGGAGCTCAGCTGCCCAGCTGGGTAAAACCACTACAACCATGCACATTAGACACAAGCTTGCCTGGCAGCCATACGGAACAGCAGAGATGCCCAGGTTTGTTTACAGGCTAACCTCATTATGGCTCCTGTGCTATACCTGTAGCTCACCTCCTGGAAGCTCAGGAGACAAACCTTGCATGTGCCTTCCATCCTACAATTTTACACTTTGGGAGGCAAATATACTGAACAGGCTGGTGGTTGTCTGGGAGGAGACACATTGCTATTATCAGGTTCCCAAAGAAGCCCATGGCAGTGGGACCTCATGCCAGTAAGTGGTTACTGTTCAGGACTACAGTCACAATGAAAGGCAGCAGTGATAAGAAGTAAATTTTATTATACTATTACGCTGAGCTGAAGACTCTACATTAATATCACAGTATCACAGTATCACAGATTTCTAGGTTGGAAGAGACCTCAAGATCATCGAGTCCAACCTCCGACCTAACACTAAGTACTCCACTAAACCATATCGCTAAGCTCTACATCTAAACGTCTTTTAAAGACCTCCAGGGATGGTGACTCCACCACCTCCCTGGGCAGCCCGTTCCAATGCTTAATAACCCTTTCGGTAAAGAAGTTCTTCCTAACATCCAACCTAAAACTCCCCTGTCGCAACTTTCGCCCATTCCCCCTCGTCCTGTCACCAGGCACGTAGGAGAACAGACCAACCCCCACCTCTTTACAGCCTCCTCTAAGGTAACTGTAGAGAGCGATGAGGTCGCCCCTGAGCCTCCTCTTCTCCAGGCTGAACAAGCCCAGCTCCCTCAGCCGCTCCTCGTAAGACTTGCTCTCCAGACCCCTCACCAGCTTGGTCGCCCTTCTCTGGACTCGCTCGAGCACGTCCATGTCCTTCCTGTAGCGAGGGGCCCAAAACTGAACACAGTACTCGAGGTGCGGCCTCACCAGAGCCGAGTACAGGGGCACAATCACTTCCCTAGACCTGCTGGCCACACTGCTTCTTATGCAGGCCAGGATGCTGTTGGCCTTCCTGGCCACCTGGGCACACTGCTGGCTCATATTCAGCCGACTATCAACCAATACTCCCAGGTCCCTCTCGGCCAGGCAGCTTTCCAGCCACTCATCTCCCAGCCTGTAGCTCTGCTTGGGGTTGTTGCGCCCCAGGTGCAGGACCTGGCACTTGGCCTTGTTGAACTTCATACAGTTGACCTCAGCCCATCGCTCCAGCCTATCCAGATCCTCCTGCAGAGCCTTCCTGCCCTCGAGCAGATCGACACACGCACCTAACTTGGTGTCATCTGCAAACTTACTGAGGGTGCACTCGATCCCCTCATCCAGATCATCGATAAAGATATTAAAGAGGACCGGCCCCAGTACCGAGCCCTGGGGGACACCACTAGTGACCGGCCTCCAACCAGATTTGACTCCATTCACCACAACTCTCTGAGCCCGGCCATCCAGCCAGTTTCTAACCCGGCGAAGCGTACGCCAGTCCAAGCCCCGAGCAGCCAGTTTCTTGAGGAGAATGTTGTGGGGAACTGTGTCAAAAGCCTTACTGAGGTAAAGGTAAACCACATCCACAGCCTTTCCCTCATCCACCAAGCGCGTCACTTGGTCATAGAAGGAGATCAGGTTCGTCAAGCAGGACCTGCCTTTCATAAACCCATGCTGACTGGGCCTGATCGCCTACTTGCCCTGCAAGTGCCGCGTGATGACCCTCAAGATAATCTGCTCCATGAGCTTTCCTGGCACTGAGGTCAAACTGACAGGCCTATAGTTCCCCGGGTCTGCCCTCCGGCCCTTCTCATAGATGGGCGTCACATTGGCTAGCCGCCAGTCAACTGGGACCTCCCCAGATAGCCAGGACTGCCGATAAATGATGGTAAGCGGCTCGGCCAGCTCCTCCGCCAGTTCTTTCAGTACCCTCGGGTGCATCCCATCCGGCCCCATCGACTTGCGCACATCCAAGCTCCGTAGCAGGTCGCCAACCATTTCCTCATGGATAGCGAAGGCCACGTCCTGCTCCCCATCCCCTTCCACCAGCTCAAGGCACTGGGTATCCAGAGAACAACCGGTATTGCCGCTAAAGACTGAGGCAAAGGCGGCATTAAGCACCTCAGCCTTTTCCTCATCCTTAGTAACTAGGTTTCCCCTCGCATCCAGTAAAGGATGGAGATTCTCCTTAGTCCTCCGTTTCGCGTTGATATATTTGTAAAAGGATTTTTTGTTGTCTTTAACGGCAGTAGCCAGGTTGAGCTCCAGATGAGCTTTGGCCTTTCTAATTTTCTCCCTGCACAGCCTCGCTACATCCTTGTAGTCCTCCTCAGTGGCCCGCCCTTTTTTCCAAAGATTATAAACCCTCTTTTTTCTGCTAAGCACAAGCCGCAACTCTCTGTTGAGCCAGGCCGGTCTTCTTCCACGCCGGCTCGTCTTTGGACACGTGGGGATGGACCGCTCCTGTGCCATCACGATTTCCTTCTTGAGGAGCGCCCAGCCTTCCTGGACTCCTCTGCCCTTCAGAACCGCCTCCCAAGGGACTCGGCCAACCAGCGTCCTGAGCAGCTCAAAGTCAGCCCTCCGGAAGTCCAATACAGCAGTTTTACTGGTCCCGTTCCTGGCCTCGCCAAGAATAGAGAACTCTACCATTTCGTGGTCACTCTGCCCAAGACAGTTTCCGACCACCACATCTCCCACCAGTCCTTCTCTGTTTGTGAAGAGAAGGTCTAGCGGGGCACCACCCCTGGTAGGTTCGCTGACCAGCTGCGTCAGGAAGCTATCTCCCACGCTCTCCAGAAACCTCCTAGACTGCTTTCTCTGTGCCGTGTTGTGTTTCCAGGATATGTCCGGGAAGTTGAAGTCCCCCACGAGGACAAGCGCCGACGATTTTGCAACTTCTGTCGGTTGCCTATAAAACTCCTCATCCGTCTCCTCATCCTGGTTCGGCGGTCTATAACAGACCCCGACCAGGAAGTTAGCCTTGCCGACCTTCCCGCGGATCCTAACCCACAGGGATTCAACCTTATCATTCCCAGCCTGGAGTTCCACAACATCAACATCAAAAGATTCTCTAATGTAGAGAGCCACGCCACCACCCGCTCTGTGCTGCCTGTCCCTCCTGAAGAGCCGATAGCCAGGCATTGCAGCACTCCAGTCGTGGGAGCGGTCCCACCACGTCTCCGTGATGGCAACCAAGTCGTAGCCTGCCTGCTGCACAATGGCTTCCAATGGCTTAATGTGGTCTTTAAGTGTGGTCTTGCTTGGTAATATCCTATTTGTCACCTCCTGGCACATTAATGGAAGCAGAAACTCGACGTATCTTACACTGCCATCAAGAAAGGAGAGTGCAGGAAAAGGGAATTTGTCCAACAACAACAAAAAATAATATTAAGGATCCAGCACAAAATTTACATTATAGGCATTTCAGACTCTTTCTTATACTGTTGTATTGTTCTTATGGCATGTGCATACACAGGCCTGTGCCATCCTATAATATGTTCATGAAGGGTAAATCAGACCTGAGATACTTGACTCCATAGAAAAATAGATTTAAGTATTATAGAGAGAGACTAAGCAGGCCTCCACAAGGTGGAAGATTTCAGTAAAATGTTGTCTATTATTTTTCTTGTGCTGCCGTGATGCCAGCTTTTGTTGCAGCCTTCTCCCTTTCCCAAATTACACCTTATCCTACCTCTCTCCTCTTTTTACTCATCATCAATGATGAAAGTGAAAACTTGGGCAATGGTAAAACAGGATCGGCTCCTGACATCTTTTCTCTGAAAACTCTGCAACCTGCTCTGGACAGACTGGCTGCGGGACCCATGCCAACACTCAAAGAGAGATCAGGACTTATTTGTGGTGTTGCTCATTAGCATGTTAGATGCTCCTCTTCTTTTCTGTGGTACTGATCCAGCACTACTGACAGAGACAGAAAGCCTCTCTGTAATACTTACAAGATGTGTAAGATACCTGACCCTAATTAAAAAAAAAAAGGAGGATAAAGTTAAATCAGGAAAAAGAAATCTCCATCTGCACCCAGACCATTTGTGGTTAATATTGTCCTGAAATGTGCAGGATGCAAACATATCCTAATGCCCTTCAAACCCAACACAGAGTGTTAATGATTGCATTAATTGGGAAAAAAATAACAGATAATCCAACAGATAGTAGCAATGAACTAAATGCCAATAAAGGGAATCTGAGAATAAGCTTAACAGATTTGCTGGAGAAGCAACTACAGCACAGACCTTGAAGGCATTAGTTTGTGGCCAGCAAAGATCAGTTATCTGCTTGTCTGACTCTGATCCTTTGCATGTGATTAACAAAAGCGAAGGGAAGCATCTCTGGGGACCTGTCGCACTGAAAGACAGATAGGTGCTTTAAGACACAGTCTTTGTTTATTCTGTGACTAAGCCTCAAATTCTACTTCTGTCCATGAGTTTACCCTGTCCCCACTGGGCACTGTCAGATCCGATCAGCCTTGTTCCCTTACCTTGCAGAAAATCCTGTCCAAACATGCACAAGCCTCTTTGCTCCCCCGAGGCTTCACTGATGCAACTGAAAAACCTAGCATGGCTGTTTCAGCTAAACACATGGTGAACATGTCTATGTTAGACCTAGGCAAAACCTAACCCAATTAAACCATCCCTGATTGTAATGCTTTTCTAATGTGTGATGCCTGGGAACAGAAATGCATTTTGTGCTTTAGAGAAGGTCATCATGATGTGCTGAACTCTTTTGCAGAAACCAGTCACTGAAAGGCTGTTTTTCTGGGTCTTGTTTCTTTTCTTAGCATTTGATTTTCAACAGTAGTTTGATAATGGTGCGTGGCTGTTGAGTACAGAGCTAAAGAGCTTCATGCTCGTCAAGTACAGACTTTTGCATTAGTGTGTAACAAGGGGTGCACGTTAAAAGGCACAGCAACTTTCTGGCAAGACTCTTCAAGAATGGCCTCAACCTGATTTTAAAGACACCATGTAGAGTTTTCCACTCTCTGGTTTTTGCTCTCTGATGCCTCTTCCAGTTACTGCTGTCACTGGGTTAAGAGCTTTCCCTTCAGCCCCTTTTTAGAGCACAAGAAGGATTCAGCAAGGACCCTATGACCTTCACAATCTGTTTTTTTGACAAGTAGCAGGGAAGTCTGCTCACTGTCTGCATGCAGTGAAGAGGGAATCTGGAACAGAGCTGGAAAGCTGCAAATACCTTCCCATTTCTTAACATTTGCTGGTGTTCAACAATGGGCAAAGACCTTAAATACAACACAAATGAAAACGACTTTTCAGGAACTGAATAGGTAGTATTTCCAACTAAAAATGAAAAGCAGATTTTATGTATCACTTCCTCTGCCCACTTTATAACTCTGTAAAACACCATTAAATATACAGTATTTCTGAGACTTGTATGTTCAATAAAAGGGTCAATAATGAGCTGTTACTGTAACAAACTGTTTCCCTTAATTGCGTACCTGCTTACCAAGCAAAGCTTTCTCAAGGACTTCTATTTCTATAAAATGTTTTATAACAGAGTTTAAAGTTATAAAATATTGATAATTATTTCTGGTTTTGAGATGAATGGACCAATGCTTCTGTTCTTCATTTTGTTTGTTCTGCCTTGCTTTTCCTGACTATTGCCTAACTTTGAAAAACTTTTAGCCAATTCCAACAATTCTTTATGCCATGTTAAAGCTCTTGAAACACTGAAAGCAGCGGCAGGAAAGGAGCAGTAACAAACAACTGTTTGCCTGACCCTGTTGTGGTCCGATCCTTGCTATTGAAGAGGATTTTTGCCCAGAGCAGAACTGTGGCAAGGTGTTCAGAGTCCTTCTGAAAGCACTGGTCTCCAGGGTTATGGAATTGCTCATGAACATCCTAATACCAAAGCCACTTCAATTTCAGTAGCTTTCAGTTACATCAACTTTTTTTTTTCCTAGCACAAAATCTTTAAAAGGTAGAAGAACTAATTTCTTTTCTTTTCATCTTTTTCCTACTGCCTTCTGTCCTGGAAAGTTTCTTGCTTTCCACTTTCCTTCATATTCTTCTCTCACAGTTTTTTACTTTTCATTGCTTATCTGCTTGTAGGCAATCCTATACCACCTCCACTCCCCAACATGTATCTGATGATTACTCAAGTCCACAATCCAAACCGGAATACACCTCCTTACGTAAACACCTGAGCAAAGACCTTCCCTGGGACAAGGTAAGGGCATCTCAATACTTTTTATTAAAAAAAAAAAAAAAGTGCTAAAACTTCTGTTGCTATTAAACTTTACTGATTTAAATAAATTGAAGCTAATATGATCCTAGGTAGCTCTAGGCTAGTATTCCTTACACTCAATCTCTCATGCAAGTCTATGACTAAATTTACTATCTTATTATCTAAGTAACAAGGCTGATAGTAAAACCTATCCAAATAAGTAATCAGAAAATAAACCATGGAATTAATTTTCTTGGGATTGATAAAGACAGAAGTTAACACGAACACACTTCTGAAAGAACGAATTTAGAAAGGTAATGCTGCCTCTACAGCTGATGATAAGGATATAAACAGTGTTTTAAATCACAGCTTAGAGGTTTGGGTTTCTTTTTAATGCAACTACTGCCTAACTCCTTTTGACTGCATTTACATTCAGATAATAAGTAGAACTGTAAAAAACAGGATATTTTTGTATTAATTATTTTTTAGCAACTGAGCTTAATTATGTAGGAAAAGGTTTTAGGGTGACCAAATTTTTATTTCTTTTCAAAGAGTCTGAATACAGTTTTACATCAAACATATTAAAAGAAAAAAAAACATGTAATGGAATTTAGGGTGAATTTGTTCTCTTAATGCTGGGTATTTTTCCAGCCAGGCAAAACTGGAAAATGGTGCTCTCAGCAAGCACATGGCTTATTAAGTGCCTTTATATTTCCTCTCATTTAGGAATTCCCTCTAAGTTTAAATTCAGTATGGCCATTATGATGAAGACTTTTATTTGCACACACAAACATCAGATTTATTCATTAGCTTCATTAACTGTCATTAGTTGGCACAGTGGACAGTCTGTAGGCTATGCATTTCACAACAAATGAAAGGGAAGTGTGGAGGAGAAGGCTTTATGTAGCAAAAGATGACAAATTAGTACAGCTCTATCTCAAATTCACAGTTAGTACAAGATAAAATGAATAGATTCAACAGCAAGTCATAAATCAAACTTACAAAGTGAAAGAATTCATACACAAATGGAATCGCTGGCAGTGAAGCCAGTGTTATCGCTTTACAACGATAAAATAAGAATAGATCAGAAACAAATTACTGATAGGAGTAAGTACCAAAGAAAGGAGTGTGTGGGAACAGTCTCTAACTTAATACCAAAGCAACCTTGTCTGCGCCGAATACAGGGACAATACTTAGCAAAAGCATGACTTAACACAGTAGAATATCTTCAAAAATCTCACAAACTCCTAATGAAGGCAAAATTTACTAGGTGTAAATATTTATATTTGGCTACATTGTGACTGAAGTGGGGGTATCCTTGATTAGTCAAGTACAGATGAAGGTAGTAACTCCTCTCTATAGCAGACCTTTAATGTGCTTTAAAACATATTTATGAAAACAGGTCAGGATAGATGAAACGTACTCCTGACTTTCTCCTGCAACACAGACAGAAATCAGTTTTTAATGTTGAGTGTAGTACTGCTTTAAGCCATTAGAAGCTCACATAATTTTGTGAAAGTGTATGCTATATTTCACCTCATTTACAAGCATAATAAATCACACAGTGCTCCAGACAGCCACCATCCGGCTTTTGAATGGAGCAAAGAGTTGGGGAGATGCCTGACAATGCCCTCAGTGGGGCATTGTACAAGCCCATCTTGACAACAGACATGTGCCCTGGTGATTTAGTCCCAGTAAGTCTATGGACAGACTTCCACTAATTCCATTGACATAACAGGGTAGCCCACACTTTAAAATAAAACAAAAGGAAGATCACATATCTAAGCTACATTTTAATTTTTTAGCTTCTCATTGGATACTTAAAAGAAAAGTTCCCTGATTTTTAGAGAGAAAGTTTGCAAAAGGCTGTATTAATTATGTGTAAATATCTACTGTGAAAAATTTTCGTTGTCATTAGAATAGATACATTTTTTTTCTATTACAACTTGAATTAAATGTTTCCAATTCCAATAAACTTAAAGATGCCCCCCCAAAAAGGGAAATATAAGCAGAATGGACGACTTACAGGAAGGACTTGCACATCGAATGCTGCTTACTTCAGCTGAGGGCTCTGACCCCTAAGATTCTTAGCAGCACATTAATATTCATTTTTTGGAGGCGTAACCATTAGCAGCATTTAATTATTCTAGACTACCGTAAAATTAGAGGTTTCCTCCTTAGTCGTGTTTCCTTTAGGGTCCTAGGAGAACCTTTTGTCTGCTTTGAAAAGGTAACAGGAAGGAGC
Organism: Anser anser; assembly: GCF_964211835.1. Lineage (NCBI taxonomy): Eukaryota > Metazoa > Chordata > Aves > Anseriformes > Anatidae > Anser > Anser anser. Next base: position 89,564,732 of record NC_139720.1, read on the forward strand.
TAGTGACACGAAGATTGCTTGGGGGAAACACAAATAACTCAGAGAAAACAGCACCTGACAAGATCCAGGTTAATCCTAGAATGGCTTGGGTAGGAAGGGACCTTAAAAGATCACCTAATTCCAAGCTACCTGCCATGGGCAGGGACGCCTTCCACCAGACCAGGTTGCCCAAAGCCTCATCCAGCCTGGCCTTGAACACTTCCAGGGATGGAGCATCCACAGCTTCTCTGGGCAACCTGTGCCAGTGCCTCACCATCCTCACAGTAAAGAATTTCTTCCTCATGTCTAATCTAAACCTACTCTCTTTTTAAGTTTGAAACCATTCCCCCTTATCCTATCATTATCTGCCCAAGCAAAAAGTTGCTTTCCATCTTTTTTATAAGCCTCCTTTAAGTACTGAAAAGCTGCAATAATGTTAACCCAGAGACTTCTCTTCTTCAGGCTGAACCAAATAATAACTAAACGAATAACCAAAACTTCTCAAAAAAAAATGTGGACAGACTGATCTATCAGTAGAGAAGCTGAGAGACCTTTATTTAGATTTACATGGAATGACTTCATTTTAAAATAATTATTTTACCTGTGGGAAGTTCTGGATGAGATGAGAGAAAAAATGACTAACCAAATAAACAAATCCTACAAACAGGCAGATGTCCTAGAGAAAAGGAATACTATTGTTGGTAATGTGGATGCATCTTGACAGAAGACTATGATCTCTAGAATTACAAATCTGGCACTACAATTTGTTTACTGAGTAAATAAAAAACAATACAATATTAATGAATGTTCAATGTTCCAGTATTAGTTTATCATTGCTCTGTAAATAAATTACACACAAAGCATTTCTGAGGGGACATTTCATATTTGCATATCCTTAATCTTCAATATAAATTGAAGTCAGTAAGAGCAGAAAGAGAAGTGTAAACACTATGTGCCATTTTCTAATAAGCAAACCCATTTTAATAATTATTGAGCCTATGTCTGGACATCAATTTGATCTAGACAGAATTTGATGGGTGTTGGGGTATGCTTCATTTGTTTCACTTTATGAAGTGCAGGCATCCTGAGAGAAAAATCTGGATGAAATTTATAACTCAAGTAATGTAAAATGCCTTTTTGATATGTTATACCCTGGAAGTTTCTCAAGAATTGAAGAAAAAATAATAATAACAGTAAAAAATAAAATAAAAAATAGAAGAAAAAAGACATGAATGTTAAGAGATTAAGAATGAGCATTCTCAAGCAATCATGAACTTTCAGATCCAGTTCATTATCATATCTTGATATTCCCACCTCTGCCTGTTAGCTTGGGTATAGGTCCTTTGTGGTTTTATTCATTGCTTCCCCCCACACTCTTTGATTTTTATTCTACTGTGTGATATATGCTCCAGTTAAAAAAGGCCTCCATATAAAACATGTCCTAAGACTGGAACACATTTATAGATGGATGTGAAGGATCACTTTAAGAAGAGAGATTTTTTTCTGGTATGGCTTTTCCAAAGAAAAGAGGAAAAATGCTTAAGTAATAAAAACAGATAAATTATATAGCCTTTCTGAAATGATTTTGAACAAGAAGAAATCAAACCTTCTGTCTGAGATGGAGAAAAAGTAATGCATCAACAGAGAGCCACTGGTGACAAACCATTGATTTCAATAGTATAATGATGATCAATGGAGAATGTGCCTGAAACTCTCTTGAAGTTTTGAAAATGAACAGAGAAAGTGAACCTTGCCAGAACTGTCCATCCTAGTTAACACATGGATGCTTTATTATCAGACTCAGCAAGATGCATTCATTCCCATGTCATTGGTCCCTTCATAAGCAAGAGCAAGCATAGCACTTCACAAACATGGCTGTTTCTGTTAAAGTTGTTCTTTGTATTGTGGAAGAGCCACATTTCTTCCAGACATGTCTATTTAATATTTTTTTAGTGTCTTCAAAGTTCTTCTGGAGTTAGCCAGCATTAAATTTATCTGCTTGTATTGATCAGTGTGTTGCTTAAGAGGAGATAATTGTTCAGATATATCTCCAACAATCAATAGCAATCAATCAAATGAGATTTCATTTAGTACTTCTGTCCTTCGTGCATTTAGTGCTTTTCTCAAGCTATGCAGACTTAGATGTATCAGTACAATTAAGTTTTCTGATAGGCTCAGCATCCCCGGGGAGGGAAAGATTTTTGGAAGAGTGCCATTACCATTCAGACTATAAAATAAGTGACTTAACATTCAAATTGAGCTCAGACTTGTATTAAAAGATTTGCAAATCTAACATTTGTGGACAATATACATTTGAATTCGTAGCTACAGGAGCATATTTTTTGGTTTCGTAGCATGTGGGAATAGGAGTCTGTTTATTTAACTCTATTTGGTCCAAATGAAGACATCTGCATTTGAACAGACCATCCTTATTTTTGTTTGTATAGAGAATATATATATATATATATATAACTTCAGTGGGGTGAAATTAGCGTTTAAAATGCATGATTCAACTCACCTAGAAGTAGAAGATAGACCTACAGATGAGAGGCAGTCAAAAAACACTAAATCTGATTTGACTGAAAACCTATCCAGAAGGGTCACAAGTTTGAGGGGCTAGTACTGGACTCACAGCCCATTACTGCTTGGCGATAGTTGGTGCCTTTTTAATGCCTGAGATCTATAAAAAAGCCCTTTGGGTAGAGGGATGTTTACGTAGGAGTTATATTGATATGTTTTGCTCAATTTTTGTCCGCCAGTTGCTGGAAGACTATTTGCTCAAACTGTAAACTACTACATCATTAGACACAGTTCACGCACTTAGAGGTGGTATGTGGTACAACAAAATGCTGCTGAGGCAAAATGGTGCTTTTTGGAACGGTCCATGCTGGCATTCCCCTTAAATGCACCTTCCCCTGTGTTTTGTTCGCTGTTTGCTCTTTGTGTACTCTTGAGAACAAACCAAATGCCATAAGGTTCCTTAGGCAGGTAAGTGATTGTCAGCTCTTCCAAGATCTGATTCGTAAAACATAAAAATAGAACTGCCTTTTTACTGACAGCTAGCTCAGATGAATGAGATAAATCTCATCCTTGGTGTTTTTAAATGCCTGTAATGTGCAGCTTACTGGCAAAGCACATTCCTCATCCGCCCTTGCCCACACAAGCTAGCTCTGAAAGGTGATAGGTACCGAGAGACAGCACTCACTTTAGCTGTATACTCGTGGGGAAAAATGGAGATTGATTTTTTTCATCTGTACTATGGTTTTAGCATTTAGGCTGTTTTGCTAGTATTGCAACCCTACATTTGCACAGGATGTTTATGGTTATTATATTGGACATTTCCCATCTATATTTGCAGAACATGCTGATGCTTTTTTTTATTTTTATTTTATTCTTTTTGAGAGTCAGCTGTTATTTTTCCCCTCCTAGGGAATGACAATGATGCTATTTTAAGTAAGAACTCATAGTCAAAATATTCATTTCACTGCTATCCACAATACATTTGTGCTTACAGCATACTGACTTGCTAACTCAAGCCTTAAAGAAAGTCCTAATATTTCTAGCAAATAATTCAGGGCAATGTTGATGTGAAAATTCCGCCAGCAAGCTAAAACCTTGTCTTATCTTCCTTTCTCTCCTCGAGAAATGTTGACTCCTCTTGCCAAAATTGAAAGCCTGGTGAGTCCAGAATTTTAGGGTAGCATTGCTCCCAACTCTGACCACTTAGCTCTAACTCTTCAGCGATGTCTAAACAATTTTCATTTGTGTCTTCTCTTCCAGATGACGCCTTTAAAGACACAGTGTATTTTGTCACTGTGTCAATGAACTGTTAGTTCTAAAATCTGGGTCAGATGTATGTACTTCGTATGCTTTCTAGAATAGGAAGCCATATTTTATTTTTTTCAGTTGAATGTTCCAAAATGTACCACAGGGGTGAAGACATCAATTTAAGTCCTCCTTATTGAACCTTTAAGGAAAACTTGTATTCTATCCATCAACCAGAAGGCCAGTCTGCAAGCAAGCACTGAAGGTGCTGATCTCAGCTAGATACTCATTTCAATCCATTGCTTGCTGTAAATAGGATTCTGCTGAAAGTAAAGCAAAACTATGAAGCACAGAAAACTACACTGCTGTGCTTTTGTATGACTTCATTTTCAAAAATAAAACCGCTTGATCTTACTACACAGTAGAGCGTAACTCTCAGTCTCTCCCACTGAAATGGCTCTCAGATTCACGTGCACTACAAGAAAACTTCCCTTTTTCTTTGCAAGGAAGGAGTCATGCAAGTGTATTGTAGGTACACTTGCACTTCACAACAAATACAAATCTCAATGCACCAGAACCTATTTGGGTGGGGGAAGAAGGGTTATGATTTTAAAAGAAGACAGTGACTGAAATCAGAAAGCACAGCTTCTCTTTGCCACCGATAACAAAAAACCCACCTAAGAAGTGAACCTGCAATGTGTTTAGCAAGTTGTATCTTTTCCCACAGTTCCTAAGAACAGTCCATGAGTCTACCAGAGCAATCACTCTACTGAACGACCATCTACCTCCTAAATAATGTTAAACCAATTGTTTTGTGTGGAAAAAATGCAGGGTGACATATGGCTGAAGATAATAATACCTGGGAAGAAGATTTAAAAGAGTAACCTGTTCCATTTTCTGCTGCTGAAGAAATGGCCCCAATTGAAAGCTTTTTTTTTTTCTTTTTTCTTTGCAGTCTGGCATAATAATTTGAACAACACAGCCTCGGCTATGGCCTTCCAGAGAGGCTGCTGTCCGTCTGATCATCATGCATTTTTTCTTGATATCTGAAATTCTCCCCTTCGGTAATTTCCCCCAATTACTACTATCTCTCAGATGTGCCAAGGAGCTCCCCATTAGAACTTACACCCCCTAGACTACTACTTACACCTTTAATTGCGTCTTAGCTAGTTCAGCATTTGTTCTTGCCTCCTAAAGCAGTCTAAAACAACTTCCTCTCATTGGCAGCTGCATCACACAAACACATATGCATGCACACATGCACACTCTTCAGGTGTGACACTCAGGGAGTGCAAATGCATAGGTGTTTCTTCCTTTCTGATGTTTGATAAAGGTAGTAGCTCTTGAGATACAGCTGAATTTAGAGTTACCATTTTTTGGTAATTGTTTCCTTCTCCTGTGGAATTCTAAACTTCTCCTGTACCACTTCAGAAAAAAATAAAAATAAAAAATCTAGATTTCTTTTGCGATATTCTGCCAGCAATTTCAGACTGCTTCCTGTGATGCTGTACCCATGGAGCTAGGGAGACAGTTGCATATTGTACCTTTCAACTATTCTATCCCCAGTGAACAATTAAATGCTCATTAGTGCTAATGAGACAGACTTTACAGCCTAGAAAGCCAAGGAACTTAACATATGTAGGGAAAGCAACAGGTTTGAACCAAAATGAAAGAGGAATTTGAACATGACACTTCCACAACCTTTCCCCTTGAAGAGTGCTAGAGGTGGACTGAGAAGATTTCAGCCTCTAAGTTCTGTTGAACGTGACCTAATATCAACCACAGCTGCTGCAGCAAAAACGTGCACCTTTTTAAAAATCTCATAAACATACATGTTCACGGTATTTTTTGGAATAGGTTGTTGGATTTTCACCTCTCCTTTATAGTATGTATAGTAAAAGACCAGCAATAATCATAAGAGAGCATTGGAACTTCAGAAGCACTCTGCTCATTCACTTAAGATTCTTTCATGCTTAACAATGGCATCAAATTCACAGCTCACCATCTTCTCCCTTCTTCTTTGCCATCCTTGTTTGATTTTTTTTTTTTAAGCACATGGTAAAGGCTTTGAAATCTCTAATCCTTTGTCAAATTCGGATTAAAATGGTTAGTGAGGTCAAAAGTTTATTCGAGCAGGAGATGAACAGACAACGTGATCACATAAATCTTATCTTCAAAGGACAGCATGAAAATACACCATTTAAAATGTAAAAGCCAATTCTTATCTGTTCTTAAGTGTATCTTAATCCACCATGGGAAAAAAAAAAAAGAAAATTGTCTTGATCTATTCATTACATATTGTTTTATAAGAATAGGAATTAGACAATCTGCTTAATAAATATTTAGTCCATTCTTATTTGAAATATATCTTGTCTTTGAATAACTGGAAAATTCCTGTGGTTTTTTTTTTCCTTTTTTTTTTTTTTTTGAAATCATCAAATTGCTCTTTGCTGCTAGTTCATTATTATTTCTTTTAAATACCTGAAAATCTGCATTACCCAGGGTAAGCCTTTTCTTCAGGTCCTCACTACTGAGAGGTATGTGGTTGCATGCATGATTTTTGCTGAGCTGGGTCCCAGGAAGGAAAGAAGGAAGGGGCCCTTCTCCTTCCCTTCCCTGGTGGTGACCTTCCTCAAACCCGGGGACGAGGCTGCACGATGTGATCTGATGGCAGCCAGTTACACGCGCTTGCATTTGGAATTTCTTATACTCTTCCAAATGTAGATTTCTTTTCCTTTCTTCTTTTAATTGGAAGTGTTTTCAGCTGTCCTTCACTCTCTAACTGGCTGGGACGAACCAAGCAGTATATTCTCAGTGCCAGTATTCTGAATTGACTCTTGTTATCTGACACTATTTTTGGATTTCTCTATATAGATTATTTCCCTCTTATTTATTTATTTCTGGCTGACATATACCAGCATTCATCTGAACATGCTGATGAATGTAATCTGCTGTCTGTAATTAGACTTTTTTTTAATTAAAACAGAAGAAGATGAGTTATTTACATGAAATCAGCTTTGCTACTAAGAAACCTTTATTGGTATTTACATGATTGCCTACTGCACATTTGCTCTTATAATTATGCACATTAGCTCTTAATGGAATGAAAAGGGCACTAGGACCAAATGTTTTTAATCTGCTACATTTGCATTCCAAAATTGCCAAATAGGTGCTCCGCTGAAGACAATTTTTCAATGGAATAGTGAACACGGGTTTTGTTCACCTAAAGCATGAAGGTGCACTCATCCTCCTATTTTTTTTTCCAATTGTACTAAATGTGAATAAAAAAAAGACTAAAGCAACTTAATAGTAGGTAAATCTCCTTTGAAAAGATAATACTTCTAAGCAATGAAAAAAGAAAAAAAAAACAGCTGCAGTTAAGCACAGATCTCTTTAAAGTTAGTGAAGTTCTCTGACAAAACAACAGACTGTCATGGAATAAAAGGGCTTTTAGAGAATGCAATTATACTATACTCTTAAACCAACTTAAACCTTTTTTTCTTTGCCTCTCCCTTTCCCTTCCCTCCCTCCCCGTCCTAACAAAACCATCCTAGAAACTGAAAAGGAAGAATTGCTGGGTTTACAGGATGATGAAATATAGGAAAGTAATTCTGGAGGGGAAAAAAAAAAAAGTCAGCTTTCTTACACTTCAGCTGAGAGAAGAATAAGATGTTCACATCTAACTGCAGTACTAAGTTGTACTCACTCTGCCATCCTAAACACATCTCCTTAGTTACCCCTTGGTAAGTGAATTCAGTGTTGCTTCCCTCTGCACTGAAATGCATTAATACAAGTACGAAGGGTCACCTGAATGGCAGAAAAATGTCGTTTATTTACTGCCAAGAGGCACATAATTGCAATACCTGTAAGCAGTCTCACCAAAGCCTGAAAAATAGACTGACCTCAGGAAACGATCTGTATTCAAACTTAAGCAATTCTTCTTACATAGGACTGGTTAAAACAAACAAGTCCCTTCTTCCCCACCCAAAACATCAGAAGGGACTGAAAGGTTTACAATGCAAGTCCATCATGCTTCTTGTGTTTCATACTATCTAGGGAACACAGCTTCAGAAACCCTACTTGGGATTTTAAGACATTTTCAAAGGAGCTCTCAGTTGGTTCTCAGTTTTCAGCAAAGACAGGTCTCTCTATGGAGATTTGAGAGAGATGTCCGAATCCTTTGCTCAAGAGCAGATGAAAATACCCTAGTTACTTCCTCCATCTACACTTGCCAAAACTGATAGATGTAATTTTCTAGCATTTCCACCTAGCTCTCATTCTAAGCAGCTGTACAGTACAAATGTCTTGTTTATATGACCAGCCCTGACATTCATATTTTCAGATACATAGCCTGTGAATTGTCTATAAATGAACCACAATCCTGTGATTTACAAGCAGTGTAAATCACAACACAAGCTAATCTGCTTCTCACCCTTTGTGGAAATAGAACGTGCTTAGTGCTCCTGGGACTGAAACTTTACCATCCTCTGAGGTACAGGCAAAGGGCTTAGAGCTCTCCTAGACTTCCCTCTGACAGGTCATGACTATATCAGTCAGCCAAAGTTTGACAACTATGTAGCCTTCCAAAGAAAACTGAAGAGAATGATAATTATATGATAAAACATGGCAAAAGGGCACTGTTGATATGACAAAAAAAAAAAAAAAAGCATCACCTCTGACACCTCTTTTAGGAGCTCCGTCGTTGAAAGCTGGGGCTGCTGCTGTGTTCACCAACAACTTAGGGCTCATTAAGGAGCAGTCACGGACCTGATTCACTTCAAGGAATCCCTTTGGACATGTAAAGCATACTGCAAAGACTCCAAATTTTTTCAAGTATCACAAACATGCCATCCATTCCTGCCAAGTCTCATATCTTCTCATCCTCCCTGTTCAACTTTTCAAGGCCATCAATCAATAAAGTCATTAAACTCATGATTACATTTCATATATGCATAAAATATGGGTTGTTTACAACATCCTGCTTGTCAAGCAATTAAAAAGCTGCAGACGTTCATAAAACTTAAGGTAGAGGAAATGAAGCAAATCTGAACCTTCCATAAACAGCCATCTGTCTATCATGTAATAGGGGTGAGGAGAATGCCTGCGAACCCATTCTGGTAAGAAAGCACACAAGAATTGGTGGGCCAGCTTACCCAGGACTCGGAGATGTCCCTGAATGTCACTGCGGGTTCCCGCAGATGTCGCGTGTATGCTGACAGGATGTCATTGGCACCAGTTTCTGCTCCTTAAAGATCTGCCTGCTTAACATCATGGCAGCAATCACTCCTGTGCCTCTTTCAGGAGAAGGAGGAAATACTCACAGGAAATCGCAGTAAACAGTAGCTTACGGTAGTAAAGAAGAAGAAATATTAAATCTGTAAGATGACCCAGTAGAGAACAAATGAAGAGTTTTACCGTGGACCCACTGGGTCTCTCTCTGCAAGAGACAGGTGCAGTTTTACAGACTACATAAAAAACTTCGTGCTAGCCCAGAAATTAAGTTTTCATGTTCATGAAAAACCTTGCTTGCTAATTAATGAACAGAATACATAGATCTGATTGCCAGGGTGTTCTTTAAATAATAATAATAATAATAATAATATAAAAACAAAAAAACTCACAAACCTTGAAACAACAAACTCTTTTCGAGGATTTCAACTGATGTTTATAAACTAAACTGCATTATTATTTTTACATTTTGTGACTCCTGATTTGTACCAAATTTAACGTGGCAGGGCGTAAATATGGGCAATAATGGGGGAAAATTCAAAACAGCAGCTTTTTGAGTAAAGCTCAGTTTCCAAGATATTACTCTGGCTTTCTTTTTTAATAACCTGTATTAAAAGAAATGGTAGCCTGGAGATTGTGTGCTAACCATAAAAAAGTAAGAGCAGTAGATTCTTTTAAATTCTGAACACACAGAAGTTAATGGTATTTCAAAACATACTGCTTCAGGTGCTGACGGTACAGAAAAACAAGGTAATCTACTACGCTAATGTCCCAGCATCTTTTGCATATTACACTTTAAAAAGAGAAAGCAGTACAAGAAAGAATAAAAAAAAAGGACACAATGGGAGGTACACAAGCTTGATTTGGTCAGTGGTACAAAACCCACTTATTTACAGATTATAGACAAGCGTTCAGTACACAGTTTATAAGGCACAGTGATACCTCATTATTAGCAACATTTCAGAACAAGACTAGTTTGATTATGCAATGCTGAGGCACAACAGCTATTGGTACTAACACTCTAAAGGAACTTCAGGATGAGCTTAATCTGTTCATGTTTAGGGAAAAGAAAAAAAAAAGCTCTTAAAAGGCCATCTACCATTCTTAGGTTACCGGCACCTTCGATAGGATGCCTCTTTCATTGCTGGAAGAAGTCGTCTCTGAGACTCCTTCTTTTTCATATCTACTACTACTTGAAAATTAAATAGAATCTGATCAAGCAAACTGCACTTGCTCTTCAATAATACATTGAGTTTGCAGCTACGGTATAAGCTTTAAAGTTCACAAATTTGGATGCAGTGAAATTTCAAAGGCCTCCTCCTCTAGATAATAGTGTCATCTCACCAAACTTTGGCTTAAATGTAGTCATGCAACAGTGCAACGCTGCCAGAAGACTTCTCAGACACTGAAAGAACTGTGGCTTCTAGGCAGGGACACGTGAGACTTGATGAAACATGAGGATAAACAATTTAATGAATAAATAATTAACACATAATTAAAGCATTATTTAAACAGGTTTGTATTAGCTGTGTGCATACTATAGCTCTCTTAGGGCTTTTCTGAGACCTAGTGGGCCTGAGTTGCTAACTTTTTGCATCTTGCATGCAGATCTTTGTCATCCTAAAGTTAAAAGTGAGCTGCTACCAGGTGAACGGAGTAGCATCTCTTGAGCTATTGAAAATTAAAAGAGATAAACAGTAACAAAGACCCAACCAGTTCCCTCTTCAAATTATCATAAAATGTTACCACTGTTACTGAAAATTCTTTGTGTTTGCAAAACCTTCCTTCCTACAGGATAATTGATTCGGGACCTCACCAACCTGTAAATTAGGAATATCATTACTGCAATGAACTAACTAAAGCTGGTGCAACAGATTAGGTTCTGCGAGAGTTGAAATGTAATTTCTGTGTGTACGCAAGTAATATTAAAAATGGTTTCTAGAAGATGGGATCCTCCCATCGATACTCTGCACATCAGAAATGGGGAGAGGCAGATTTGATGAAGTGTGGGAGATTTTCTGCTTTTTCTTCACTGTGAAATTATGCAAAGAAGGTCCTGACACATCACAGCAACTGTGCCTCCATAGAAAAGGGATGGTACACCTTCACTCCACACTGTGACTAGGATGTGTGCCTAGATGTATTACATTTCTCAAATCCCGAGGTAATGTGGAAACACAGAAGAAAGTGAAGAGGGGCTAAAGTCTCTTCCACTCAGAATCAGTGCTCACAAGAGTGCTCTTAACACTGCCACCCAGGAACTGGTAGGACTGAGGCTGTATTTAGCCTTGCATGGAAACTGAAAAGGAGAAGGACCTTCTGTGATCCCCTGTATTGTCAAATCAGCCACCTTTCCCTGAAGATTTCTGTACCAATACCTTCTTCCTCATTCACTGCCATCAGCCTGGTTTTCTAATAGGCTAGTTGGTCACTATATCTATTCCTGAGACTTCATTACTTGATAAGTAAACCCCTTAGTTTGACAGGAGCTGACAGCAGATGAATTCATACATATAAAGTGCAGAGAAAAGTTTTCCAAATTAGTCAGAAATGTTTGGTCAAAAAAGACAGCTTTGTGAATCATTGTCACTGTAAAAATATAATACAGAGCTGAAACTTGTATATCAGAACTCATAAATTAACTCACCTACCAACAACAAGAGCTATAAAAATGAATTACCTGAACTTGCTTCCATGATACAAACCCTCCAGTCCAAGTCTACTGCTTATTAGTACCAAATAAATGAATATTTACACTTTTGTGACTTTTACAATTCTCTCTGCTTGCCCGAACAGGAATACTGTATATGTCACTACTTGTGACATTGCATTTATCTTATTATTAAACAAAACCATAGTTTCAAAGAGGTATGAATTCTTCATGTACCCTCAGACAGCCCCCCCTAAAGCTACAATTAATCCTCAAACTACAGCTTCCTTTTCTTCCAGTTGCAGAATCAATGCCCTTGACTACGTGGAAAGAAATGTCTTCAACTGAGTATCTAGAAAGTGGGAAATCGTACGCACTGTGGTGCATGTTGCATACAGACTCAGCAGTGTAAAAACATTAAAATCTATTTAGGTTAGCAGAAAAAAACAGAAGATTGTGGAAGGCCTGAGACTCAATTGTCTTTATTTGCTTCAAAAGTGAAAGACCCCAAACTAACTCATTTTTCCAATGAAAGGGGATGAAGCTTCTATACAGATAATTATTCTAAGATATACTCCCATAATTTTCCACATAGCAGGAGAGTTTGCATAGTGCTAACTTAGAAGCCACCCACAACTTCTTGCTTTCCTGACTATGTAGCTTTTGTGAACTGAAAATAAAAATCTGTATCTTTTTTGCAGTTTCAATAAAGTTTCACAAAACCTAGTTCTCTGAACATAACTTTGGTAACTTTTCTGACTATAACTTTAACATGAAGGAAGAAAAAGTGAAGCATTCTGAAAAGTGGAAGGAATATATATATATATATAAAAAAAAAAGCAGTAGCTGTTGAAAAACTTTTCTGTTTTATGTATGCCAAATAATTGCAATGGCATATGAGACCTCCCCCTCTATTATCTTTGTATTTCAGAGATTAGATGTCACAAACATTTTAGAAAAGCATTATAAACATTTCACAGGATTGACGGTAATGTAGTTGCTAGAGCTGGTTGCAATTCCCTGGCAAAACAAAGATCTGACAGAAAACACTAGATCACTGAAATGTTTCATTCAAATCAGTGGCAGGAGGGAATCACGAGGGATTTGCTCCAGAGCACCAAACAGTGAAAACTATGAAGTCCATGACCCAAGGACAGACATACCCTTGCTTATAACCCTGTAGATACAAAACTCTCCATTCGGTCTTTGCAGCTGACAGCCTTAGTTTTGCAGCTGCTAGAAGCAATGACTGACAAATGCAATAATTTCACTGAGCAGCTGCAGTATCCAGGACTCCTATGGGTCACCAGAAAAAAAAATAAAAAATAAAAAATAAAAAAAAAAAGAGAGAGAAAAGAAGTTGGGAATGGTAGTCCTCCAGGCACCCAAAGGAACCTGGTTTCCAGCCAGCTCTAAAAGCCATCTCTCGGCAGAAAAGCCCTGCATAACAAGTGTTGATCCTTAGCTACTGCATCTGGCAATGTTACTAAATGAGTCCTTGACACATTAAGTTCTGGATCTGCTGTGTCTGCACACATTTGTAGCTTGGAAACTACATCTAGATATATCTGCTTTATTTAGCATGACATTGTCCTCTTCAGAAATATGTCAGTGTAATATTAAATGAGGTGCTGTGGGGAATAATAATAATAATAATAAATCAATTTCTTTTTTCTGGACATTCCAAACCACTTGCATTCTCTTAAGTCAATGCCAGCTTGCACGTCTCCCCTTCTCTTACCACGTCTAGAGTCCAGTTTAACCCACTCCCTCAAGAGAGAAGAAACATACTTTGCCATATCAGATAGGGAAAAGAGTATATGGGATCTAATAATGCTACTGCTGATTTCTGAAATGAATAAACAAAAGTACAGCATAATAAGATAAAGAAGTGTCACCGAAACTTTAACATTTATTTCTTTTTAAGCAATTACTGGGGAACATAACCACACTTGCTACAGACCATATTGTAGGAAACCTTAATTAAAATGAAGAAAAGTATCAGAATAACAAATGTACCTCTGTTAAAGAATGGTGCAGAAATGAGGAAGGCAGCAGAGGAGGAAACAATAAAGTAATAGTTACTTCAACTACTCAGAGAGCTTTATAAAAATCAGTGAATGTGCAAAGTGACTCTTCCAAAGACAAGTCAAGTGCTCTGCTTTAATCCTGGTTAATACAAAGAATTCACAAATAGTCAGTTGTGCGTAATCTTAACCAGACAAGCAATCTTCTGTGTTTAAAAGACGCCATGAAAAGAGTTGTCTTGTGGGGGACATTAATGAATATTAAAAACTCTGCATTCAAATTTAATTTCCCATACTTCTCCTATTGCAAGATTAGCACTTTTTTTTTTTCCTTTAGGAATCTGTACCTGAAATTGTCTTGGGTTTTAGCAGGAAATACACATATGATTTAACCAGTAGCATCACTGGAAAGACGTACAGTCAATTTTTTGATAGTACTTTGACAAACACCCTTTCCCCACTAGCCAGAAGTGTCCTAGTGATGATAGGAGGAGGGCCATGCTGGTGGAAGAGTTTCTGGTGCTGTAAGAGGGCTCTTAGGTTCTTCAGATTCTTGCCATTTTGCCTGCCTGAAGGAAGCAAGAAGAGATGAGATCAGAGTGCCAAGAGAGGAAGGCCTCAGAAAGTCAGGGACAGGAGCAGAATACTTCGTTCATGAAGATTTATACCCTTTTCCTATCACAGCTTCGCTGGCAGTGCAAGGCAGTTTTCTCCTTCCCGTAAGTCTGTGCTTACCTACAGGTTTCATTAGCAGATTGAGGAACAGAGTGGCATAAATGTTAATTTTACTGTAATATCCCATACCATTTATCTGATGTGACATTAGAAATACTTGAATATTCATGATTTCTTTGCTTGATGGTATTTTTTGACTTCTAATTGTGTGCAAAGCTATAAGAGACTGCAGTCTTAAGAACTATTGGTTGAAAGCAAACACCCCGTGGTGGCGCTCCTTCAGAGAGCAATTAACTCTGTGCCTCCTACAAAGAAAGACATCTTTAACACGTACCTCCAAAATTTCAAAAGACAAAGTTGTTGTATGGCACCTGGTTTGTCAAAAAACCTTTAAGGTCACCTTTCCTTTTGCTTTTCTCTCTTCTTCTCTCCCTCTAAAGAAAACCTGAATTTCATATTCATATTTAGAATTATAGAAATGTCTGTATTGCACCTTTATATATATATATATATATATAAGCACTGAAATCCAAATGTAATAGGTAAAAGTATATTTCTATTTCAGCCAGCATATATATATATATATATATTTTTGACAAAGTCCCTCATCAAAGCTCTTACAGAAACCAAGCTGCCTTGGACAATAAAGAAAGCCTGCAATGCATTTATAACTGCTCAAAAAGTAGGAGATGAAGGCTGTGTGTGACAGAATTCCTCAAGTGCAGCTTTGTCATTATTTCATTACTACCTCCTACGCTGGAAGAGCAGGTAAATAAAATCAGCTCCTTATTGGAGAGAGCTAAAGATCTAAGATCTCTTTGATCATAATTGACTATAGGGTTTCCTTTTCAGCATGTGGAAAAAAAGCACAGAAGTGTTTCTTTGAGGTGAGAGTATGCTGGGGATTTTTTACATTATCTTATGTACTGTTTGATTTGTTATTTTTTTCTGTGGCATTTCTGAGGTAACAAACAAAAACTCCTCAGGTTGATATTAAAAAAACTTATTACCAAAATATTTCTTGTATGGCTTTGAAGCAGGATCCCTTTTTCCCTTGGAACATGTGAAAGTGTTATTGTTAAAAACTGAAACTCATTTCCTGTATTTAATTGTCCAAGGTAACAAAGCTCACTGCTTTGTCTGAGTACCCAGACACCAGGCTCATCAATCAATGCAATCTTAACCCAATTCTTATAATTAACCATTGATAGTTGATTTTCTTTGATCATACTTGGTTCCCTTGCCCAAAACACCTAGGAGAAAGGGGCACATTTATTTTCTTCTATTTGTAATGAGCTTGAGACAGTCTCTGTCTAAATAACATAAATGACCTCTGTTCCTTCATACCCTGAACTTCATGGTGTTTGGAAATAATGCCTCTCTAAATCAAATCTTTACCAATAAGAAAGTAACAGCAGTATGGGTACAGATCAAGAAATGCTAGCAGCTGTGATATACAGATATGGTACTGCGATTCAACAGCCACAGTAGGTCACATTGAGCTTTATTCTAACATAACACTCCTGACCAGAGTTAATTTGCAAGAGTACTCTGGTCCTCAGACACATCAGCAACTGATGATCTCCATCTTCTTAGCTTGGGTTAAACTAACCTCTAAATTTAATTAGTACCAAAGATTATTTAATGATCTCTTCTCTAACTCGTCACTGGACAATAACTGTGATAGTTGCTATCCTGGGAAATATCAAAGCCAAAATGCATACTACAGATGTCGGTTAAGAAGAAAATAAACATGGCATTCTGCTTTTGCACGATTTTTTTTTTTAAGGTATAAGGATTTCACTTTTTTTTTTCCCAAAATAATTTTCATTATAGATTGCTACTACCCTGTTACAGAAACAGAGTTTTATCCTCTCAATTATACTGCTGCATTTGCATTGAATCAAATAAATCTACATGTTGATAGGAAGTGTTGTGCAGACAGATTTATCATGTTTCAAATAAAGTTTTAGGAAGAAATACATGATTTTCTGTTATTCTACCGTAGCTGATCAACTAGAAGATTTTTATTGGATTTTGCATGGCTTTTTTTTTTCCCCGTTAAGATCTGAAGGTGAATTACCTAGTTATTAAAAGCATTTTTATATCCTAAAATCCTACAGAGCCCTTAAACCCACACAGCCCTAAGGCAAACTCTACCAAGTTCACAGAGTTCTGATGTCCAGTGACAACTGTATAAACCTACAAGGCTCCAGTGCCTCACGGTACCTCTTTAATGTTCATATAGCCCTAGGGCAGCCTTCTCCATCACAGCATGGCCAGAAGGCAAAATGGCCAGTAGGAGCAAGCAGGATGATGGAGGGAGGAAGACTTCAGGGTATCAGATGGGGAAGGCTTGGCACTGGGGATGGGGCAGGCGGTGAAGAACGGGTGTGCCTGCCCCTATGGAGTCTGCAGATGCTGTAGGTATCCCTGTCCCTGTGAGCAGAGATATCGTCTGTGACACATGTACAAAACAGTCTATCAGATTCTTATTTGGATATGAGTTTGTGTGCTTCTTGCTGCCTATCTTCAAGGCAGGAAGAGTTCACTCACTCTATTCACCATGAGCAGGATAAAAAACATAACATAAAAGGATGCAATTCAATTCAATATGCTGCAGCAATTAGGAAAATGTAAGTGAACTTAAAATTTGAAGCTACTGTGGTTGGTCTGATACAAAGAACTCATGAGGCAAAACACACGGAAGTGGAAGAAAAAGATGCCATATATGATTTTTAACACCACCACAGTACAAACAGTGAAGGATTCCTCAACTTTCCCTCAGTTGTACCAAGCGCATTCACGCAATGCCAGAGCATTCAAGAGTTTATGCTTTAAAGACATTGCAAGAGTTGATAGATGACTACAAGAAAGCAGAGATACTAAAATAAAACAAGCACCATTAGCTGAGGAATCCAGCCTCTTCTCAGCTACTTGAGCATTGTTAGGAGTTCTGGGCATAGAGACAGACCGCAAGCAAGCAAGCAAGCATATTCTCCGTAATCACCAGTGACAGGACCTGTGGGAATGGTGTTAAGCTGAGGCGGGGAAGTTTAGGCTGGACATCAGGAAGAGGTTCTTCACTGAGAGGGTGGTCACACACTGAAACAGGCTCCCCAGTGAAGTAGTCACTGCATCAAGCCTGTCTGAATTTAAGAAGCGATTGGACTGTGTGCTTAGTCTAAAATTTTGGGTAGACCTGCGCGGTGCCAGGAGTTGGACTTGATGAACCTTATGGGTCCCTTCCAACTCGGGATATTCTATGATTCTATGATCCTATGATCAAAGTCGATCAGAAAATCTATATTTCTGAGCACTGCTGAATTAGTGAAAACCATTCCCCAAACGTTTTGTTACTTCCTGTCAAATTAAAACCAAAGCTGGAAAATTGATCCCAGGAGAACAAAAAAAAAAAAAAAATCATTTCTCTGCCTACGGTTTTAGATTCAGGGTTAGATTAGTACTCTTGTTGAAAACAACAGTAGATAAAATGAAATGTTTAGAGACAGGAAAGGAGAAAGACATGGAGTATAGAGAAAGAAATGCTGGCTGGATTTTCTTCATAACGTGAAACAGTCCTTGATTCATAAAGTCATGGCATCACTGCATTGAGGGCAATGCAACATGAATACTTATATTCACTTTAAGAAATGGTTGAAATCATTGGATTTATTTTACAAGAGCTTCCAGTTACTATGGCTGTAGGAACTCCTTGAGTAGCATATCCAAACATGCTATAAGGTTTAGACTGCTTTTAATAATGATGGAAAGCAGGAAAGGAAACTCTCCATTATCACATCAGAAAAGTAACATTTTAATTCTTGCTTAGCTAGTTTATTTGGATTCAGCCTTAGTGCTAGACTTGGAGTAGCCATCCTTGAGTTTCATAAGGAACTAACTTTATCTTTATTGATATTTGTGGCAGAAGGCGTACCTACCCACAGTGAAAAATTCTCTATCACAAAAGATTTTTTTCTTATCACATGTAAGAATAATGCCAGCATGAAAATCCAGTTCCACCAATTCTACCAGGCTTCAATACAAGAGAACTAAGCAGGTAAATATAACATCCACAAAACACATACTTTTTTCATGAGAGGAAAGATATTCTACCTATTCAAAGGTGAGCATGTAAAAGCCCTGTCACAAATGGCAAGCATGTTTCCACAGGTATTTAGATTTCAGTATGCTCCATATGTGATTGATAAGCAAACTTGGGAAAATAAAGTTCTTAGCTTTTCTGCATGGGTAAGTTTAGAAAGGGGTGGAGGAGGAAACATGCCTCTGGGAAAGAAAAGCTAGGGTTCTACAAAGAGGAAAAGGCAGGTCAGACCTAATCTCCAGTATCTTTTCAGGCTATAAAATAAAGTAGCAATTCACATCACTTCAGAGGAAGCAAATATCATAACATAATATCACAGACACATTGATGGGTTGACATGAGAAAAAAAATAATCCATCAGCTGATATGGTTTGTCTGACATCGAGTCTGGGGAGCGGGGTCTGATGGCTCTGGCCTAACCAGCTGATGGAAATTTTATGAACTTGGACAGCAGAGGTTTCGACTTTGTGGGTGAAACTGTGCAACAGAAACACTTTCATTTGATTCAATTCATTGGAGTATTGATTTTCGGGGTTGATGATTTATTAACGTAACATTCGGTACAGTTGGATCTCCCAGTAATGATGATGCTGTTACTGACACTGCAAATAAATCGCTGTAAATCTAACAGAACAGGAGTGCTTAGCTAACAAACTGGATGTGCTGGATTTTCAAAAGCTTGGGAAATCCCACTAAGTGAGATAGTGACTTTTCTTCCCCCTAGTAGGAAGTATTCTCCCTTTTGACAACATTGGACAGAGGAGAGGTTTACATAAACACATTGGGGACTGCATAGCCTCATTTTTTATCTAAATTCGATTGAACGCTCAAATTGTGCCTTACACATCTAATTTAACTTCTTCACTGCAATAGCAGTCATACATGAAAATCAGGCAGTGACCTAGAAAAATGAACAACTAACCATCAATGCACATGCTTAGCTGTCTTGTATGGAAGAGTCATGACAGTTCTAACCATAAACAATATATACAAGTGAATCTAAACTGACCACATTTTAAAAAGGCTGCATTATGACCTACATGCTTCTTGGTGACATTGTTTGTCAACAAATAGACAGACACATCTTCTACTGAATACTTCAGTAGGCTAGATGGACTCAGAAGATTTCTGACATTTCCTCTGGGGAGGTACAAGTCATGGGGATATGCAAAATCAGAAAGAAATGTCAGCAAATCAGATGTTCTCTTTGCACAGTCCCAATGAGAATGACAAAAAGAAACTTGAAAAAAAAATCAATCCAGTCCTACAGTAGCTATGACTAAGTTAATTGGGTAGCAAACAAGCATCTTTTCCCATACAAAAGGAGCTCTTCAGATTTAACGCCATTCTCTCTGACCAAAACATTCACATTTAGCACAGTGCTTTATGTACTGGCATGAAATATAAAAAGGATAGAATTTAAGGACTTGACTAGACTTGGAAACGAATTTGTCTCTTGGTCCAGTCACTTGCGGTACTGTACCTTCAAACCATTTCCTTTTAACAAAGAACTGCTGCAGTGGGCTGTATAAGATGCATTATCTCAACTGTGGTGTCAAGAGTTGGGTTTCTGCTGCACCTCCCATATGACTTTTTTCTCTCTGTTGGACTTTATAGGATGGCTTAGAAAAGCTCTGGGAACACAGAAGACAAGTATGGATCCCTCTGTTCCCTAGTCATCTCTTTCGCGTCTATCTGACAAACACCTCACAGAGCACCTACCACTGAGGTACACAAAAGTTCACAGACCAGGAGGATTTTCCTTCGCCAGCATTTTTGTGCTTCTTTGTCTGCTGACAACAATTTTCAACACACATCATTTTAATTAAGGTTGTACTTGAGGGTAGGCAGATCTTTGTTTTCTTCGCACGGGGAAATAAGTGTGACCAAGATCATCATGGTTCTACATACCATGGAAGTAATAACGCTGCTTCATCAGCCTGCTGCTGTATTACTACTCCATAATCACTTTTAGACTGCCCAAGATGAGATCTAAAACAAAATGTAGACCAACCTCAGTGGTAAACAAAGATGCACTAAATGAACAGTAGCATTACACATTATGAAAATCCATTTCTACAAGCTAAATTACAGGAAGCTAATAACTTCACAAGGGGATCATGTCTTCTTTTCTGCCAAGGCCAACCACTTTCTTTTGCTGCCTAACAAACTCAATTTTCAAACACTTTTTTTTTTTTTTTTTTTTTACTGTGAGAAAATAACCTCAAGTAAGCATAATATGCTACAAGCAATTCTGCCTACTGAAGTTACATCTCAGGTACCGGTACATAGAAATTCCTCAAAAATTCTGGCTCTAATTAAGCTCAACTGTAAATAAGCTGCAAAACTAAAAATTAATTTGTCACATTTAGTCATAGCCTTGACAAGAGGCATAAAGAAGTGTCTACCCTGAGAGATCCAGAGCACCCTACCACATTGCTCCACAGTTATACTCGAGAGGTGATCAATTAGCTAAAGCTCATTAGAAGATTCACCACACTCTACAGCAGGGTCAGATCAGCAGTACAGAGCAGGTCAGTGTCCATGTAGTTCTCTTCCATACTGTCTCTCCAATGAGTCAGGGACTTATGTCACAAGATGCTAAGAAAATTCTTAAGAATATGGGTAACGTCTGGCTTCTTAAAAATTGTAGGCAACTCAGAATGAAACAGACGTTTAAAAAAACAAACAAAAAAAAAAAACAAAACAGTGAGTGGGAACAAATTTCCCCGCTTCTGTGTTTATTCAGGATTGGTTCTCTCTCTCAGACTGGCACCTAGCCCAGCACCTTCACACAATCCCCCTTGCTTCCTCAGCTGCCCACCTCATACCAGGCTGGGTGTTGCACCTTGCTCCTCTTTGCAGTCCTTCATCTTCTGCCAAGAATTTTGTGGACTTTCAGTCATGTATCTGCTGTTACTTCTTGGCACAGAGAGAAAGGAGATAACTGAGGACTGCTCTCATCTTTTAAAACTCGCATAGCTTTGCTGTTCCTACTAACAAGAATGCAAAATTAGCTACATTGCTCATTTCACAGACTTGGTTCTTTCTTAGAGGAAAAAAATGACCAGAGCTCAGAAGGTTAAAAAGAGTGTGCCTATGTGGGAGGAAAGGTAGCAAAATGCAGAAGACACATACACCTCTTCAGAAAACTCACTGATTCAAATTATGTACTGTGTAGGAATTTGA
Organism: Anser anser; assembly: GCF_964211835.1. Taxonomy (NCBI): domain Eukaryota; kingdom Metazoa; phylum Chordata; class Aves; order Anseriformes; family Anatidae; genus Anser; species Anser anser. The sequence continues at coordinate 89,586,351 of NC_139720.1, forward strand.
AGGCTTTGCTGATTATGCAGGGCTAGATGTCTAAATATGCTTCTTTTTCACTTTTGTATAATGTTGAGATCTTGGGGCTAAAAATCTGTGCTTGGCTGAATATAACATATTAGGCTCTCAGTAAAGTCACAACAACAACAAAAAAATCACTTTTAAAAGGGGTGGGGTTGATGATGAGAGATACCAGTTATGTAAAAGAAGCTTATTTAAAGGTAAAGAACTGGCTTTGATACATATTTATCTTTAACCCTGGCAGCTGTCATGGCTTTAGTGGTAGCATAGCATGGAAAACCCACAAGATCTTCACTGTCCCAGGCGGGGAGCAGCAACCACCGCCTCCTCCTACTGAGGGAGCAGAGAAGGAAAGGTTGTCATACAAGTGCCACCACAACAGCAGCAGTATGAGGAAGGGGGAGAGCAAATTCAACTGGTCAGTAAATCCAAGATTGCTCTAAGACTGCAGCCCTGCACTGAGAACATATTTCCTTGCTTCTGCAGATGAATGCAGAAAACATGCATTATGCTGAAATCCATGTAATGGTAGTGCTTAAAGACTGCTAGATAACTGATGTGGGTAGGAACAGCTGGGTTCTTGAGCAGAGGAGCAGGTGGAGAGAAAGGCATCCCAGTTATTCTCACCATTTTTTCTTAACTACTAACGGACTTCTCTGACACTGATCTCTGGTTGGTCCAAGATACCCAGACTGCACATCTTGAGATGCTTGTTAGTACTTTAAAAAGCCAACATATGAGCATATATAAGCATTCACACAGATTGGGGAGAAAAAAAAAAGAAAAAGAAGCCCTAATTGAAAACCTGACTATTTACTTTGGTTGATCACGTGGAGTAGCACTTACTTAAAAGCGTAACCACAGTAAATCCAGGGGAGTGAAATTTATATCTGTTTTATTCCAGATATGGCAACTCTATCATGTATAATTAATCTCCTTCACAACCATCTACTCTGATGGACTTGACTCTGTGAGCTCCTTTGTCACCAGTACGTTAATGTCAGGGAGCCACTTTCTGCTGACAGTGACAAAGCTGTAAATCTGAGGTGTCTTCATCAGAGATGAGTGTAAAGACATGTAGGATTTGTCCCAGTCAATCTGCCTCAAGCCCCATGCACACAGGAGGCTGTAGGAAGACTCTCTTTGCCTGCAGAGGGTTTGGATCAGGCTCCATGTGAATGACTGCTCTCAGAGACAGCAAGGCAAGCCTGCAAAAGCAGGGCTGGATTAGTATTTACAAGCCAAGCTAAAGGAGCTGCAGTTGCTTTCCCCAGGTTCCCTTCACGAGGAGAGTGCCTATATTAGGCAGCCTTGGTCACTCTCTGGGTGAGCCTCTTCACTCATGAAACAGGGAACCTAGTGAGATGAGCTGAACAGGATGGCATGCATTGGTCCTTCAACCTGCACAGTGCTAACACTTGGTCGGCTTATTTCTACCAACTTATTGCCTCCACATGCAATGCTCCTCTTGACAGCAAAGTGATGTCCCCATTGATGTTATAAGTGGGATCATTCACTTAGAGTTAGGCAAGTGCTCTTGTATCTGGCTGCACATCAGCCTTTTATGGCCCCAAATCTGATTCCATGAGATGAGTCAGTGAATGGCAAAAAATAACGTAAGATGAATCATTGAAATGCCCAAAGAAAAGCCCAAATCTGATGATGAGAAGATGAAATTGTCTTGGCGGGTGCTTGATTAGAATGCCTGTTAGACTAAAGGATGACCTATAATTACGAAGGAGTCCTTCCCTAAGAAGTGGGAGAGATCAAATCTTACCTTAACACAGGCATCATTGCAATCAGTTGGAATTACATGGGAAGAACAAGAGCCAGGCAGAAAAGCATAAACAGATTAAAAGAAAAAGTGATTATTTTAGTAATTAAACATTTCTTAACTGAAATTACATGAAATGCAAAAGCAGCATGAAAGGTCAGCAGAGATTTTTGAAAGAGTGCTCAAGAGATAGTGAAGGGGGGGGGGGAAGCAATTAAACACAGAGATAGAAGGTTATGATGCATAGAAGATTATTCCAAACAAGTGGCTGGCAGCAACAAACTGCATTGTTTTGAATGTTTAATTAATAAAATGATCTTTTTCATTAACCGTTGCCACTGGGGAAGACGGATTGGAAAAAAACACGCAGAAAACAAAACAGACACATTTCTTCCTTGCTTGTATTTATATATATGTAGAAATCTGAAGAGCAAAACTAATCATTTATTTCCTGTATAAAGGGATCAGTATGAATACATGGTTGTCACTAATGCTGCATGTGCAGGTCAAGTTTCCTAAATAGCACTGGGATATGGGAGAGAAAGGTCCTTCTGAGATGAGCCATGAAGCCCCCGACTGAATCTCTGCTTGAACTTTGAGAGCCTGCAATGAAGGGGCAGCGAGGAGCTTTGACTCCACTACTTTGATTGCAAAGCCATTCCTGAACCTCACTCGCGTCTTATTTCAGAGCATGACCTTCAACCATTTTGGAGACGCTTCCAAGAAACACAAGCTCTTGAGCTCAAATGGTAAGCTCCCGTGCATGACACCACTACTGAACAAGACGTGCACACTAATTGCCTGTGGACCAGAAGCCGTAAGATCCACTGATTATCTGGTATGTTTCCAATTTCTTTTTATTCCTCTCCTCAAAACTGCCAGTTCACTTTGACACAAGCCACTACTTCTTTCCCTGTGCTTCTCCCCTCTCCCCAGTGATTTGACATATATCCAACTGTTGCAGTAAAATCTTGACCCTTGCAATCAAATTGACTTCTTCCCTAACATTGCCTAACTCACAGCATGGGAAAGAGGAACCAAGGTAGCAACAGGAAAGCTCTCTTGGTCTTCTCTCAGGTGTTCGTAGACACCTGATATGACCAGCATCAGCTTCCACCAGCAGTTGAAAGCCCATATTTTCCCCACAGCTTGATCTCAAACGTGGTCAGGCTATGATCGGTGAAGATATAATTCAATTAGAATCAGCCATTGAATACAAAAGGCTTTCCTGGCTACAAGCAGCAGGTTTTCCAAACATATACAACTTATCCTTAGTCAGTCAGACTTCCCGAGGGATGTACCTGATCCAAACACATCTCTGTTCCCAGATTTCACATCCCTTCTGCACATCAAAGATACACAGAACTTTAAAAAAAAAATAATATATATATATATATATAAATAAAGATTTGCAGTCTGAATTGTTTGGGTAGGCTATAGGATTCTATTTTTATTATTATTATTATTGGTAGCACTCAAATAACAGAAAAAAAAAAAAAAAAGGCGCCTAAGGCAAATAGCACCCTTAAAGAGACAGAGGTGAGGAGGAAAGGGAAAAAAGTTACCCCAGCACTTAAAACAGCCAAAAGACCTAAGCAACCACAAACAGGCTGTAACAGCCTCATATATAAAACGAGACCTTATTTTTTGTATACACTTCTAACAGATTTGGATAGTTATTTCTCATGAGTCAGAAAGGATAAACAAACTCTTGACAAGCGTAGAGACTGAAGGTGTTTGCTATTCCCTTTTAAAAGGAATAAAAGAGAGCAGGTGGCCTCTGAAAGGAAAAAAAAAATTGAATAAAGGGCCAGAGTGTGGACATTCAGGCACGTTCTGTGTATTTGCTGCTTGGTGTGTATTTTGCTATGCCAGCACACTCCCCTTCTGCCTTCAGCATTAGACCACAAGGAAAGCCGAGCTGCTGCTCAGGGCTCTGACATGATCTGTGATTAAAGCAAGGCCTTGATCAAATACAATTTTTAGACTCTTAGCTTGCTGTAATATGCAAGAGCGACTTTGTCACACCACATGAATCAGAAGCCCAACTAGAAGCTGTTGTAAATAAAAACACTATAAACAACAACAAGGAAGAATGAAACTTTGATCAAGCTACAGTTAATTGATTAAAATGTCCATTTCATTGTCCTTTCATGTCTAAGCTTCAGAAAACATGAGAGAACAAAACCCAGCATGCAGCAGTAGAAAGAAGGCCGCAAAGGAAAGCCTGGCAAGCAAGCAAAGATTAAAAAGAGAGAGAAAACTAGATTATACAGAATAAACACAGAAACCTACTGTGCTCATGCCCAGAAGCTTAACCCAATTCTCCAGCTATGCCACTAAAAGGCAGAGGAATTTATAACCATCAGCAAAACACAGACTCTTATTTGCATTTATTTTTCTCACGGTAACCCTATGAAGCCTTTCTATTGAAAACACAATGAGATTTGTGCAAAACTAACCTAGTATAATGCTTTCAATACGAAATGGATTAAACACAGAAAGGATGTTGACTTATATTCACATGCAACCTGAAAAGAAACCTTGTCTTTAGTTAACAAACCAGGTTTTCCACTCTGTTTATAGTAGAATGACTGTAACAGCAATTTCTCTCTCAGCTGAGAGGTATCAGGATGGTCCCCAGATTCAATCATTCTCAAAGACTTTCAGGTATTAACAGCTCCAAGGGCCAGTGAAAAACTTCAAGACGCTTATAAGCAGCCAGAAAGCTTATGGGCTCCTTTTCTTGTGCAGTCAAAAGAGAAAACTCCCTCCAACCCCCCAATCCTTCATCTTCCCCCGGACAATTCAGAGCCCTGATACTTCAGCTTCAGCTCTCAATCCTCCTTCAGGAGAGGCAAGGCTCCCTCCACAGTCCAGACAGAAAGCCTAGGGACATCTGCCTCACTTACCAAAGTCCATCCTTCCTAATTACCCCTTCTCAGCCTTCAAAGCCTACTTGGCTCTAAACCCACTCGTGCTTTGGCTTTATTTAAGAATTTGAGATGAAAGAGTAATCTGAGACTGAGAGCTGCTCTTGGAAAAAATCCAGGTGGTCATGTTTTTATGTACAGAATAGTTCCCTTATTTTTTCATTGTTAATAAAAACATCCCACTTGGATGTGCCTCAGGGTCATTTGAGCTCTGCAATGGGTTCAGCACTTGAGTGGAGGAAGGAGAAAGACATCCAGGTGTAACCCACCCAGTTTCAAACTCCAGGAGAGCAGGGGCCTGAAGTAAATCAGCAATGGTGGAAGATAAAATGGCATATTCTTCCACAAGTTACAGGTACTGAAACTATCATGACCGGTAACAGGGCTGACAACATCTCAGGGTAGTAGCTGCTACAGGGCAGCACAATTACTTAATTCAGATGTGTACATTATATGTATAGGTGTACAGCCAAAAAAAGTGTGTAAAACCTTACTTATCACCCTGAGAGGGCCTGACACTTGGCTCTCCTGTCTCCCTGTAAATCATTGTACAAATTTACTAAACATGTTTGTTATTAAAACTTAACTAATTGATCTCTATACCTAGTTAGTGTTAGACTCTCTCTTTTCTATCTGCATGAATTACAAAGCTTTTTCCAGCCATGAGTCACCAGCATCATTGTAGCAAAATGTGGGCAAGAACTAACAAGTTGAATTATTTATTTAGAAAACTGGCCCAGGATTAAGTTTTATTAATGCAGCTTCCATTTCTAACTTTTTTGTTATTATTATTTTTGGGGACAGTTGGTGAAGTCCTGCATGTGTGATTTCTGTACTCTGTCTTAGAAGAAAAACATGGAGCACCAAAGCAAGTAGTGCAATTACAGCTACACACACTACAACATTCTTAGATGATATTTGCTGTTTACCTCCAGCCAATTACTCTATATTTAGTCAAGAAAATAATTTGATCAAAACAGGGACTGCATCAATATATTTCTGGTCACACAGTTCAAACTGAGTCAGAGTTGAAACAGTGATGTGATGCACTGGGTTGTTCTTCAAATTGGAATTGTTCTCTTAAGTTTGAAAATTCTAACATTTCCTTGCAAAACAATGGTTTTACTTCATTTATTCTGCATGGACATCTCCAGCCCAGATTTCTGTCTGCCTTAAGGCCCTTTTTCCTCTGTTGTAGGATAATTACCCCGCTGTTCCTTCCTCTTGTAGCCACTGTTTTCTGCAGAAAGCCTTTTCAAAGGCTGTAAAGGTAAGCCTGACTTCTCTGCTCCTGCTTTCCCCTTTCTTTTCTTTCTATATTACCTGTTCTGCACTTCCTATTTACTCGCTTGCAATCTGCAAGTCAGCAGCTAGGTGACAGGGAGTGGAGCTGCCCCTTGTATCACCACTTGCTTCGGGGAGTGCTGCTGGGCCCCAGAAAAGTGGGAAATTCATTTTCAGAGCAGATGTGGAGTCCGTGGCTTCCTATGACATAAACTCAATCTCTCTGATTTCCCAGCACCTTCTTGACTAGGATTTCTTCTCAGCTCAGCCTCTCTAGTTATGCCTGCACTATAACTCACACACCTGCAGCACTTTATGGCATGAACCCTCAACCTATTATGTTCCTTGCTTTTTGCCACACATTCCAATCACACACAATGCTTCAAAATTGATCAAATTTAAGTCTATGCTGAGAGGGGAGGAAAAAAAAAAAGTCTATTTTAAACTTCTTAGTGCTGCATCAAAATATACAGAATAAGTAAGGTCTAGTTGTCACAGTAACTGACATGTTTGCAAGCCACAGTGATTGCTGTCATCTCTAGACTTTCCCCCCTGCCCCCAAAATAGGAGAAAATCTGCTAGTAGTATGAATGACAGACAGAATTACAGACATTGATTAAGACAGAAACGTTTTTGTGGGTCACGGCATCAGCAAAGCTTTGCATTGTCACAGAAAGGGAGCTCGCTAGGCCCTCAGTCCTGAGAATGCAAGCGGCAAGTATTCGAGAGATGGGGAGAACATGATCGGCAGTATGATTTATGTGCTGGGTAATTTTTGCCCAGGTGAATATCTGGACATAATTTGCTTGCCAAGTAGAAATGTATGGGCAACAGCCAAAGCCATGCATGAGAACTGCTGAAGTATTTGCCAAAACCAAGTGTCCATACTCCTACTAAATCACATTGAAATCACTCTCCCTCTGGACATTGGTGAAATCAATGCTGGCCATAACCAAGTGACCGATTAACCAGCATCAGTCCTCACTGGGACTCCACTTAAGAGCACTACTTTCTGGCCAACATACACAAAAGGAGAGGGATGCCAGATGCCTTGGGAACAGCATAAGATGGAAGGCATAAGATACTTCTCCCATCTTTCACAGCATCTATCAATCTGTTGTTCAGAATTTCCTGAAGCCTGTGGAGGTAAGGCTGAGTTTAACTGCCCTCGTAACTTGCCTTCTTCTCCATGAAGGCATTTGAACCTATGCAAACTTTGAGCCTCCACACCCTGAGACAGCTGGGTTCTCTTGTATCACATGCTGTGTGTTTGAGCCTTCCAGCTGACTGATTCATACAGTGTCTCTACCCCATCATTGTGAGAAACAATGAACAATTATTTCTTAATTCCAGTTCTTAGTGCTTATCATAATTTGATATGCTTCTATCACTGCTACAAACACCACTGTCTCTTTCCCATGTTGGAAAATCCTCCCTAGTCATCTCAGTACTTGACATGTAGTTCTATAGCACATGCTTCTCCAGGCTTATTTTTTGGCAACTATCATATTTTGGCTTTTGAGTACTACTGAGCATTAACCAAAAATGTTCAGCAATCTACCTACTGTAACGTGTGACAGTCCTTTTCCCAAGCTAGCAAGAGTTAGTTCAGAGCACAATGCATGAATTGCCTTCTGTAGTGGAGCACTTCTTAGAAAGATTGCATGCTCCTTACATGTGAGGACCATGACCAAAGAGCAAAACAAAAACAGAAAACACCAAGCAGAACCTAAACCAGGGGACAATCCACCGAAGTTTATTTTTCCAGCTTCTTCATTACTTTTAATTACTCTGTCTTTGTAGTTCCCAGTTCCAGCTGGGAACAGAAGTGGGTATCCAAAACAATACTGGCATAAAAGACTGCTGGCATGATCAGCATAACTCATTTTTGTTTCAGAACCAACTTCTACTGGCAGAACTTAAATGTTTGTCTGATATTTACCTGGTTGTAGTAAGGCACATATTAGCCTGCCTAATTCAGACTTTTGCACACTTCCTCAGTCTTTGACTGTTTACCTTACAGATATTAAATATCATACATTTCCAGTTATCTGATAAAAAATAAATACTATTGAGAAAAAAAAAAAGTCAACTTCCTATTAAAACCTTAATAACACTAAGTAGATCCTACAAACCTGAATTCTTTATGTTTCTCTTACAATCTTGTGTGTTTTCACCACACCTTTCAATCAGCTGAGGAAGTTCTTCAGAGAAGGAACATTTACTTCAATCTGTGTGCAGCTACATATCTAACTAAAATAAAAGTCAAAGATGGTAAGGCACGTTCATAGGGATTAGCATCTGAAATCACATTACATTATGTTCAGCTTATGCTTGAATACTGGATCATGTAGTGTCACTGCACAGCAGTTAATACTGCAATAATGTGTGGCTATTAGAAAGAGTTCGTAACTCCACTGAACACATATCTCCAATGCTGGACAACACCTTTTTTGAGGCAAATAATATCAAGCCAATATCTTGACTTAAAATGTACTATTACTATTCCTTTTCCCATTTTTACTTTTGCCTAAAGAACATCAGTGATATGCCTTGAAAGCATAATACCCAAATAAAATGTTTTAAAACTTGCATTTTGTAGATCTCAAGGCATCCAACTCAATACGCGCTGAAGGACAATGCAGTTGGGGGGTGGGGAAAGTGAATTACACCTATCTTGTAAAACCTTGGTTGAATTTTATTAAAGAGGAGAAAAAAAATGCTCCAAAGCTCCTAGCTGTTTTATCTGGCTGAGTTAAAAACTTGTGAATATAGTGGTTTTAAATGGAAGTACTGACGTTGTTACTAAGGCAGCACGAATGTCACAGCTGTAATCATAGCCCACTTGTGTCACCGTCCAGGCTTAAGCATATATGCATGCACAGAGAGACAGAGAACTGCTGTCAGTTATATCTTTATTACTTCCACAGTGACTGATGCTTTGCAGCCCAAACATACACACCCAGTGCCAAGCTTGATGGTTTTTTTTTCCTCTTTTAACAGCCCAAATGCACATCCCTAGCCACTAGTTGGATTTTCTGTTATTGCCTCATGCTTGCAGTGCTTGATATATGAGCTCTAGGCAGCTGAGCTCTCCTCTCTGAGAAGCATCAAATGAACAGCACTCTGGAAACACTAAGAGGTGCCCAGTATCCCATCTGACTCCGATTACACTTAAAATATAAAGAGCGAATCTTGCCAGTACTTACTGCTGCATCTGTAAGTACTGACTACTATGAATAATAGTCCCACAGAAATCTACCCAGCATAGATGCACTGCCATCACTTGTTACACTAAATCACTGCATTATTAAGTAGTATTGGGGTAAAGATTACACAAGCAGATATTTAGCAGGTACCATATCTAGGAATATTAGCTTCCAACTTAACAAAACAATTTGCCTGCCAGTACCATGTGAGCAATTTTCTCTTCTTTGTAGCAGTGTAAACAACTTCTGAACCTTGGAAAGGGAAACAAACAGCTGTGTACAATACATTTAATAACAGGCCATTAAAAAAATTTCTGTTCAAATAGTCAGAATTGCAGCAGCAAGCCTCGAGCTAATAGCTTTTATGGATCCATTAGCTTGAGTAGGTTTTGAGTTTCTGAACTGGAATAACAGATTTGCATGTACTGTCTGAAATCCCTGCCTTGCAAGGTGCGTATGCTAATTTTGAAAGATGAAGCTACTAATGGAATACCTGAGTGTGCCGGAACGGTGTGGTCTGCGGACTGCAATGCTTTTTAATTTCTCCTCTAATTTATTAATATGCCATATTTCAAAATGCAGTGGCTTTTTCGATCATCTCATTTAGTGTCAGAGATGCTTAGTACAAGCAGTTCTAAGATGTTAATTATTGGACCATTGATGCATCCGTATTTCAGCAAGTAGTCAAATCACACAATTCAATTTCATTTTAACGTTAATGTCCAATTCATGCACAATGTTTTCATACTATTTTCAAAGCTACTAATATTTGGTCAGCCACAGCGTGCTGGTTGGTAATGGCAAGCTTTATAAAACTACATTTCCAGAAGTAATTAAATTAATTTTGCCTTACTGCACACACTGCTGTAGCATTATTTTTTTTGTCCCCCAAATGCAAAAAATGCACAGTGACTGAGTCTACCTCTAATGAAATACAGCTCGCTGCTGGGAGTTTCTTGCAATTCAAATCTGTCATGGGCCAGATGCTACTACTAATACTCATGATGGGTATTTTAGCCAATGACCAGTGCTGCTGAATTTTATGGATATGCTCTTAATGTGGAGAGCTTCTCCTTAGGAATAAGGGCATACGATGTAAAAGGAGACACTCACACCAAGCAATTTAACATGTAAATTAGATGGCAGACTAGCTTATTTCCCATCTAAGTAGGAAAAAGAAAAGATGCTTTTCTGGAGACCAATTCAGATCATCAAACGAGGCTAACCCCTAAAGGAGCTTGTATCTCACCACTGATTACAGGGAAAATCTGTGAACAAAAGCCAAACTGACTGCTTGTGTTGGCTGTTTAAGGTAGTATGCAACCAAAATTCATCCAACAGAAATATACATACATAGATATATATTTTTAAAGAAAACAATTTTACCTGAGCCCATTAGAGAGCTAAGCCACGTATAAAGGGCTGCTTTGACTGTCTTATTCCAACTGAGTGCTTGAAATTTCAACTGTAGCCTGTCCTTGCTCTTTGTAGGTGTAGAACCAAATAGCCCATTAACATAACTTCCTCCCATGCTTATCAATGATAGTAGCAGCATAATCATTTGTCAGTCTGAAACCTCTCCTCTTACAGAAAAAAGAAAAAAAAAAAGTGTCAGAGAGGGTAGGACCTCACGTAGCTATGAGTCCCGCACTGAGATGAACTCTGTTTTTTCAGATGAAAGGAAAGTCAAGAGAAGAGTTTTTTTCTGGGATACAGATAGGATCCACTCCTAGCTACTAGCTTTGGGGGGGGACTTTCCTAGAGGAAAACAACCTAGCATAGTTTTGTCAGTACAAAGGAATATTTCCCATGCTCCATATACATGCACTTCAGAAAAGAAGCAGCCTTTAAAACTACAGAGCTATGTGTATAAATAACTAGGGAGAAAAACAAGACAAAAAAACTGAGATAAACACAAGTAAATTGCTAGATAATCTTTCCTGTAGATTGCACTTTAGCTAAATTACCTGTACTGATCTTAATTATCCAAATGGCTCCATTAAACAAATGAGATGTCTGAGAACCACGCAGGAATACGCATTCTGATTTTTCTTCCCAACCTGGTTTGATTAATATGCTACAAAGCTAATTAATCTTAAGAGGAAACAGAAGAGTTGTGCTTCATACTGCACAGGTTACCAGTTATTGAACTACTAACACACCCCAAAGAACTTCTAAAATCTAAAGGGTACTTTCTCTATTCATATGTTCTCTGTTTAACATTACATTTTAGGACTGTTTAACTATTGCTGACCTTTCCCTTATAAACAACTATTGATAGCGTAAGTTTGAACATTGAAAAATTAGGCCAGAGAAGTTGTGCACACAGACTGGCAAAGTTCTACCTCTAGGAAAACTTTTAATGTTGTCTTTAAGTACTGACTTCAAACTACAGTAATAAGGTTATAGGACTGCGATTTTCTAAGCAGCAAAATTTCATCGTGATTTTTTTTAACCCACTAAGTGAAAACATACCTAATTTTGGAGGTGATATAATCCCCGAAGGTAACACTTAGTATTTGTTTGCAAGCCTCTGTCTGCTGACCAGAAAACTACTGAATCCTATGATATATAAACAGACAACAACATATGCTCCAGAAGGCAGGGAAATATCTTCTATATTCTCCTGCATATTAGTTGAGCAGACAGCTGGAATGTGAAACGACAGGGAACAGTATAACTGAAAAGACTTTAGAAAAGAGTAGAAAATCACTTAATAAGTTTTAAGGAATATCCTTAGGAATGCCTGCAAAGCCCTACCCCACACTGCCTTGCAGTTCCATAAGAAGCTTAAGCTGCGAAGCGCACTTTATCAAAGCAAAGGTTCAAGTGCAACTTTATTACAAACCATGAGCACCTAAACACTGCAGAGGTGTTTAACAGGAAGAAACTCTTTTAGGTGAGCTAAAAGGCAAATGAGATCTGATAGCTATGAAGTGGATGTGCTATATTCCATATCACCAAAATCTTCAAGATTTTCTGAGATTACAGTCAAAAGATATGCAGTCTGTAATATACTGTTAGTATAAGCCATAGAAGTTGGCTTTACTCTTCTTTTCTAAAATGAAAATTTGACTTTGTGAGATTGACAGAAGAAAACAACCTTTTAAACCATACGTGATGAGTAAAAAATAAGTACGCAAAAATAATCTGATGGTGTATGTAAATATAAACAGTTACAAAGGAAAGCATACACACTAAGATGGAAAGATGTTCTGACAGAACCATGGTGTTGGTGGTCTGAGAGCATTTTTTAGCGAAAAAGCAACTTACTCTACAGACACAATGCAGAAAACTGAAGTGAAGGTTTTGGGGGCGAATTCTAGAAGAGATGAGAGTAAAATATTTGAATGGTTATGTCACTGGAGAATCTGGATTTGCCTTTGCATTTTAGTACAGAATGTTTTGAGGGAGGGAGTGTTTCACAAGGTACATTCATACCAACACCATGCTTCCAAGGAAATACCCTCCTGTAACTTTTACATGATGATGCTTGGTCTGCTTCCACAGCTGGAGCAGATCACATTATATGGTTTTGTAATCTTATTAAGTTGTATGTTAGGACACAAGGCTCTGACAACTCCATCATGTAGAAAGGGATTTCGCATTGCTGGAGTGCTACAGTTTTTATCAAAGCCTCTCTCTCTGGCAGCAGGACAACAAAGGATGACACTAGAATGATGAACTAATAGCTTACTACAGGATTTCAGTTGCCAAGTTCCCATGAATTTTGAATTTACTAAGAAATCAACCAGCATGGAAAACAAATGATCCAAAATATATATGTACTTATTATGACCATCATTACGTCTGTTACATATAATAATATTTATATAAATTTGTATCATTATTCTGCTATTAAAAAAATTACTTGATAGCTCTCTAAAGTAATGAAATGTATGGATTAATTAGAGCTGTGAAAATACACATGTTGCAATCTTAATTTAGAAAGCCCAGGAAGTTCCTCAAGGACTTTTTAACACTAAACAAATGAGTGACATGCCAATCCAGAGGGCTAAGAATTTAGAAAGTCTGTGTTCCCAAAAGGAGTATTTTTCCAAAAAGAAAAGTCATGATTTTTCCTGAAAGATGCATTGAGCTGGATTGCATTTGAAATGCTGAAAGAAATAAAGCAGAACAAGAAAAGATATCATCAAGGTGTTTCAGCTACTGATGAAATTTATACACATCTTTGGCTAGAAGCCAAAGACAGAATGACACATTCAAAAGCTTAGATATAATTTGGCATATTTCTCTGGGAGGGATGTTTTAACTGTCAGTGGAACATAGACAATAAAGATAAAAACAGCAGATGGGATGAGAACATTGGTTTACTAATCCAAGTAAAACCTCTTATATGAGAGGAAAGTCAGAAATAACCTTAGTAAAAATGATATTGTGTAATCGCAATAAAAAGTCCTTACAATATAGAACGTGCCCTTGTCTTTTAGTATCTAGAGTAGATTTCTCTCTTTATTCTCCATTTCTCTCTCTAACCTACGCTAGCCTGTTTTAGAAATAATAAAGCAATTTAATGTCTTTGAGTAAATTTAAAAAAAAAAAAAAAAGGTTGGAATAAAATTTTCTCTCTTTTAGAGTTTTGCATGGCTGCAGTAATGTACTATCAATCTTACAGGTTAAAAAAAAAAATCTCTTCTGTAAAACACACCTTCAATATTACCAAAATTACTTCCGAAGTTTATCAACCAGATTTGTGCACATGTGTGCATGTGTTCACACGCTCATTGTCAAGAATAAGGATTTGCTTTTTTTTTTTTTGTCCTTCTTAATTGTTACTAGTTTCCTTTTCCTGGTGGTAAGAAAAAGCTGTCGAACTAACAAAGAACACAAGCTGAAAATATTAAACCAGGAGATCTGTATGTTTCATAAGCCTTTGATAATTTTCTCTTTAGAACAATATTTATACTTCTACATTTTGGTTACTTTATCTTTTCAATTATGATTACACAATGTTCCGGCGGGCAGAGCAAAGAAGAAAGAAGAAACAGTAAAAGAGTAAGAGGAATGAAAAGAGCAGAATACTAGAAAAAAAAGTCAAAAAGTGAACCAGCACTGAAAGAGGTTTAAAAGCAGCCATGGCTGATATTACTGGAAATCTCAAAATCATCCACATTACATTGACAAAGATGAAAACAGAAGCAACACTGTGCCTGCCGTGTGTAAAGAAGGCCAGGATCTGCTATTGTACCTAAAAGCAGAGTGCCTCAGCCAACACAAATGCTTTGAGGTACAAAATTAAATGTGACATGACTGAGTGTATGCTGGGAAGCAACACAGAAGGAGGAGGAGGAGAAAGAAATGTTTGCATTAAGACCCGTGTGGGACATAACTGGGCAGAGGAGGAGTCTAAGGAGGAAAGTAAGGTTGTAAAGCAGGCTGGACGTAGAAGAGAGAAAGATGAGGACAAATGAATATGAGGTAAAGAGAGATGAGAGTTAAAAAGGGGAAGGGAATTCACAGTGTAAGAGGTGGGTTTAAAAATATCCCAAGCACTTCAGTGGAACAGCTGGGAATAATGGGGATGATGGAGAAGAAGGGGAGAGCACACATGAGACGGGAAGGAGGTTAGTCATGGCTGAAGCTCTGAGACCAGAAACACATACCAAAATTTTACTGAAGAACTTAGCCCTTTAATGAACATCGTTGTATCAACAGAAGCCCTGAGTCAGGCTCAGCCACCAGGAATCTCTTGAGTTAACTTGTGTTGTTCTGAAAGAAGACATAAGGACACCGGTGAAACCTTCCCCTTTCCACCACATGCTACCTCGGCAGTTCAGGATGTTGCTAACAGTGACAGTGGTGCTGTGCTGCAGACAAGGCGTGTGCGAGCAGGGCCACGTCTGGAGGAACTGAGAGCAACTGTGATGAATGGGGGAGACCCGAGTCTGACAGATGTTTGCAAGCTGAAGAAGAGATGGTGACATCTGCTGAGTAGGAGAAAATAATTGAAGCCTTGTGTTGAGCAGTTAAAATTGCACTCTTCTGTGCACTGAAGGGCCAGTTTTCCATCATATGACCGTACAATCATGCTGAGTTAGGGGCTTTAAGAGACATCATGTGACAGGTCAAAACAAAACTATTATTTTCAAGGTCTTACAACTCTATTGTTTTGGAGTTGGTCACTGGCTTTTGACCTTTTAAGACAAGCAATAAGTAATGAACGAACAGATGAAGGAATGTCCTTTCATTCTGATCCCTGTCAGATAGAAAGGGAGGAACATCCTAGGAGCAAAAAATATCTCAAGTTGATGTCATAGAGGAACAGACTAGGGAGATGAGCTGAAGAAAGTGAAATTAGCAATAGGAGCTAAACTGCAGTTAGCAACTTACAACCACCAAAACTTCAACTTTGTCATAATCAGTAGTTTCCACTCCAGGCCAACAGGAGAAAAATGGCACCTAACAGAGGTGAAATACATAGTTTTGAGAACATCTTTTGAAAACAATATGACTTGACCTATGCAGCAGCACAAAAATTAATTTGCTGTGTTGTAAAAGACTACACTTTGCTAGCCCAGTCTGCTGGCCAGAATTACGTGCAAGAATTCCCACTGCCAGGGAAGAAGAGCAGGGAGCAAATCTGACTGTAGTAGGGAATTTATAATACACGCCTTGTTCTGAAACCTTCTCAGAAAAGAAGGCAGTATCAGCCAGTAATGGAGGTGTCATATGCCCAGAAATCTTTTGTTTGTTTATTAAAAAGTAATAAAAGGTACCTGGTTACAAAAAAAAAAAAGTTTGTGCTGGGTGGTCAATACAGTAACACTGACCCCTTTGCCATTGCATTAAGCTGTGCTGTTCATCACTCGCATCCAGGTGACGCAATGACATAAAAAGTACATTTGTGTGCTAATGACATATGTTAATCTGCCAGACAGAAAACAGCACAACCTCTTTACGTGTTTAGTACATAAGTATTTGACAGAAAAGCAACACAAATTGCTCTCTCTTCAAAAAATTTGTTTCAAAATTTTGCATTCGGTTCACAGAGGCTACCCCACACAGCTCATGCACTGTTTGAACTAATCCAGTTTGGATTTATGAGTTCCCCAGCAATAAGAAATGTCTTGAAGAAGGTGGAACCTACTGTGGATCTATTTTAAGAACTGTCCTACCAGAACAAACTGATTTTAATAAAGCATCAAAAAGTAAGTCAAGGGTAAAATTGGCCCTTATCAGGGTACGTGTTACTATTTACTATTACTTATCAGGCTACATGTTACTATTGCTCTGTAGTAAGGCCACCCTACAACAGATGATGAGCACAGGCATGTGCATTTACAACTCTCTGAAGCACAAACATGAAGTGGCTTGAACAGCCATCTGCTATCCTGCAGCTATTAATTCACTAGATGTCAGCAATTCAACTAGTCTCTCTCTGATCTTGGCATATGAGAAACACTTTGAAGAGGAAGGTGTAAATCACCACGTTACAGCACACCCAGCTAGCGCAATACTTCATCTCCTTCTCCATGTTACTTCGGACACCATAAAGCAAGCTACCCAACCCTCTTAGAGAGACAGTGTCAGTGCCAGGAAAACATACCTTGGAAAAGGGAAGAGATTGAGACTTGAGAAAGAAGGGTGTTGGGATGGAGTAAAAAAAATAAAGTTTAAAAAGACAAAAAAAGTTATTTTCCAATATTGATCCTTGCTGGATTTTTACAAAGAAATTTACATAACAGATTGCTTCCATGAAAGCAGTTTTCCCAGTGCTTTCAACTAGTGTTAGCATTTTTTCAACACATATGAAAACTTTTTTTGATGGATTGCAGGTAATTACTGAGCTATGTCTTGAAATATCAGTGGACTTAAGATAAACTGAAGGTGTTAAGAGATGAATTTGTGGGGTGTTGGGGCAGACAGATAAGCGACCCTGAGTGCACTGAGATGTGTGCAATCCCTCTCCCCCCCCCCCCCCCCCCAAAACTAACTTCACAAATAACCATAACAGGTATTACAGAAGGTAGATAGAAAGAAGAAAAACATTGTAACCTGAAAACACCAGTGCTATAGGGCTATGAAACATTCTTATAGCACCAAATTCTGTTCAATGTAAATCTGCAAGCTGGAGACAATTCAGCGGACTGCAAGGCAGCTGAAATAGCATTACTGCTCTGTATTTCTCAGACAATTAAGATGATTGTAGATAAAAACTTGTTTCACCAACTTAGGATAGTACCTGTGAACCGACCGGTTTGTTTCACCCAGCATCTCTCTTGGTTTGTACCTTTCTCTCTCAGTCTCTCCTGGTAATAATATTTTGGATAACTGTATGGTATATCACCAAACTTTTATCACTATGATAGTTAGAAAATGTAGCTCTTCTCTTTTCACAATAAGGCTGATACCTTTTTTTCCTACCTGTCATTAAAGGCAGCTGTAGAAAACCAAAGCAAATCAAACTTTTGCATCTAACTTTGCAGTTACATATAAGATATACTAAAGCAGATAACTAGAAATAAGAGAGACTCTTGCAAGGTAAATCACTCAAAATGCAGGGCTATTATTTTACCCTTAGAGAACCAAATTCTGTTTAAATTAAATCTGGTAAAAAATAAAATAAACCAAAAACAAACAAAAAAAACCACTAGCCCACCACCACCAAAAACACCTGCAGAATAATGGAACTTAATTTCCTACTTATTGGTAATTACTGAAAATAAGTAAATTACATTTTTAGAGTGGTTAACAGGAAATACCTGGTTTGCTTCAATAGAGCTGGATCAGTTTAAAAAAAAAAAAAAGCTAAAAACAAAAACAGATCGAGATATATGTAATAAGGCTTCTGAGAAAGTAATGCAAGAAAACTTACATTGGATACAAAAAGGGGATACACGGAGGAACTGGAGCTATTGTTTTAGAAGAAAATAGAAGATGAAGCCTTTAACTTTCCAGAGGGCTGAAAATGAGTAAGATAGCTACTGCGTAAGAGGTGGAGGGGGGAAGTAAACCTAGGAGAATGGAAAGGTGAATCACAGCTGCAGACAGGAGACAGAATTCATTTCAATTCATACAAGTCAGAGATGAGTGAAAGTTTTTCTCTTCGCTTACAGCTATGATTTTTCAGGCTTCTTGTAGATGAAAGGTGCAACTTCTAGCTGTGTAGCAGGATGACTGGACAACGCCAGAAGAAAAGTGTTGCAGAACACAGCAGTTCTGCAAGTCTGAGACCCTTGCACCCCAATGGATCTGTGGAGAATATGGGCAGTGGGAAAAGCAGCAGATAGCGTTGCGTTATGAATGCTTGCTGATAGAACTGAATTAAACAAATTCAGATGGGTTGAGAGTACCTTAAAAAAAACAAACTACAAAAGTAATTCACCCCTCCCTGTTTGTCTAAACAGTCTTCTCTTCCCTCTGTCATTCTTAAGAGGCTAATTTCCTCAAAAATACCCCTTTTCAATCTTCTCTCTCACATTAAGCCCACTAGAAAGTGATTTGCAAATTACGCTTATGCAAAGCTCTTTTGATCCCACACTGATGTAGACTGGAGAAAAAGTTGTCTCCATGATAGATCTTCTTTGTATTACTGAAATGTCTCTTAACTACACCTGGACTTCTGCTCCAGCTTGTTATGGATTCTCACATAAGCCAAACAATTCACCTGCAGACAACCCTTTTTCAAAATTAATGGGAATAAGAGAGAAGCTAGCCTGCCTGCCTTATATGTTCATTGAACATTGATCTTTAACCTGCAACAAGCTAAACCTATCAGAGCTCCTGCAATTTGTTTGCAGCAATCGCTGAGAGAATGAAGGGTCAATGCATTACAACTTCAAGCCTTGGCTGCTCCAAGCCCTGTCGTAAGATGGATGGTATCGAACCTACACCTCAGATACAGAATCAAGCAGTTTCCCAGTAGCTTCCTTGTAAAGAATTATCATTTCAGACAATTGCACATTTGCTCCAAGGAAATCAATAAGTATTTTACCAAACACCCTTTCATTGTAGACACATCAAAACTAGGGGATGCTTTTGACAGAGCTGTACTTCAGTCTTTTGTTAATTACACACTAAATACCAATCTCACAGAAAGCCACTTCTAGAGCTGCTAAAATACATATATATATATATACACATATACGTACACATGTAAGGAGTGCACTAAATAAAGGAATTCATATATGTATACAGCAATTATAGTTCTCTATTATGTATTACCCATATATTCCATGATCTCATTTTTCTTCTCTATATTATGGTATCCTGCCATATCTGATGAGGTTATATTCTCACCTTTAGTTGAAGAGAGGGAATGTTACAACCTTTGTGTTGTCTACAAAGATGAAAGACACACCAGGTATAAATGTACTCCCAATACAAATAAAATCGATACCTGACTCTGACCCCAACTGTATAGGACAGACATGCTAGAAATGGAATGAAAAACATGTATTTTTGAAGAATGCATCTCAAAGAAGTCCCAGTCTTGGATCATTACATGACTAGGAGTTTCCAAATATTACACTGCAACATCAAATCAATTTGGCAAACCCCTGTTTTGTAAATAAAAAAAGGGGTTTACTAAGATTTCCTTTATGTTTTTCTTGATCATTTAAACCATAGGTGTTTGAACTATGGGCTCTCCTGCACTCACTTCACAGTATCAAAATAACAGCATCAAACTCCATAATAGAAAATAAACTGAAATCCCCAAATAAAAGAAAACACAATTTCTATCCTCCTGTCAAAATAGGTGAAATCTTCACCAAACAGATACAAACTCAAACTCAACAAATGTTGTGCTTTGTGCAGTTTTTGCTGCAAAGCAAGGTAATGAGTTTATGGACACAAACCTTCAATAACTAGTGATACAAAGTGCAATATATTTTCATCTAATTTCTCAATCCTGTATGGTGTTTTTCATTTTTTGTTGTTGTTGTTTTGTGTATATTTTTCCTACTCTTTGTAATTCTCACATGGCCTTTTGATTAATTTCTGTAATGGAAATTACAGCAGTATGCTACTGCCAGCTGAATACTGTACTTCCATACTTCTTTATTATTATTTTCTTCATAAGGATCCTATCAACTGAAAGAACATGATCCATGAATTCTGGAGCTGCTCATGTTTCACTTGTTGCTTTATTCCCTAGTATCCCAGAAGCTAAGCACCTAAATGTTTCTGTACATATTTATATTTATATTTTATAATTCATGTTAAAGATACTTATAGTGTCTCACTTTGTATAACTGCATTTTTTTTCCAGGAAGCAACTCATCTTAAACGGCACAATTACACTGAGCTTCTTGTTGTTTAACTCTATATTAAAAGACAAAAATATCAATCTCATTTTACGAGGTTCTTTAAAATAACAAGAATCTGATGAGAACTCTTAAGCCCTGAAAATCTCCATGCCCTGTGCTCTCAAAATGTCAGCTCTGCACAAACTAGGAGTCAGGAATTTACAGGGCTCATTTACTCACCTGCCTTTGTAAGGTGACATTTTCACATATAAAGAGGATGCAGGTTATCATCGGTATTATCCTTGTGTGGGTCCCTTGTGAGTGGTGAACTCCTCTGTTCTGATGTATGTTTTCGACGACTTCTCAAGCATCATTTTTAGCAGAAGTACATCAGTGGTAGTGGAGAGGTGTTCAACGCTTCAGGTTCTGCCAGGGAGAAAGAAAGAAAAGACTTCCAGTTCTGCACACACAGAAAAGCAAATCTTTCATTTGACTGAGGCTGAAAGCAAGCCAGCCAGTTCAAGGGACACAAGATGTTTACAAAATGACACTGAGGAAGCTCCTCTTCATCATATTAATGTATGAAGAGAATAGGTGAACAGACATTTTACCATAAATGTTTGCTCCTCCTTTCTCCTACTTCCCCCCCCATCCAGTTGTCTCCCAGTTCCTTCCCAGTGATATTTTTCTACAAGAAATTTATCCAAGATGGCGGAAGAGGGGTTAGTCCGGTGAAAGCTGTTCATTTAGGATCCCTCCACTGCTGAAGGAGAATAAGTGCCTTCATTGACCACTTTCCCTTGTATAGAGAAGGAGAAAAAAAAAAAAAAAAAACATATTATCTTAGGGCAGATGCAGAACATTTTTAGGATGCTGAAGTCAGTGAAGTGAGTCTAGGCAGTAATGCAATAATCCCTTTCCTCAGATTTCTGCTCCTATATCCTATATCTTAACTACATTAAGCAAGTTCAGAAGACAGAATTCATTATTTTCAAAGAATCGGTGCTGCCTCGCTGTGAGACTTCAAGACTTCCAGCAAATTATGGACGTGCATACGGGGCACATAAAGTTGCACTGCTGTAAAGGTGAAATTTATTGCTGTGAGCTTGCCTGCATTGTGTAACTGGATCACGTAGAGACACATTAAACCTGGGGTGTAAAAGAAGTACGTAAGCCATACTTACAGGTAAGAGTCAATCAACTCTAAAGAAATGCCAGAACATGAATTACAGTTGACCAGAAATTGTGAGGTAAGCCTCTGTCGACCACAGCCATTAACGATGTGTAAAAGGCCTGCTGAAGAAATCAATCCATAATTGCAGCATTTATCAAGTTCATATAGATTTGTGTTGTTCCTATCTAATTTGGATGGTATTACCAAGGAGATGCCCACAAGTGGGATATCAAAACAGCACCTGGGAGGCTATTTCCTCATTTTGTTTTATCCTTTTGGTATTCTATTGAGGAAAAAGATCTGATGATAACTTCAAAGGACAGCCAGATTCTTTGAAAATAGGTTGTTATTGATCATAGCTCCACAGAAGTGCATGTTATAATGCTGTGTAAGGCTTTCTGTATATGAATCTTCTATATGGCTTTTCCTCATAAATTTAATTCTTTGTGCCTACGACTTATCACTTTTTCTAACCACACACAAAAAAAATAATCTAAAAGATAAGCAGGAAATAACATTTGGAATATCCAATGGAGGTCATTTAACCTTTTGCTTTTATCTTGAGGGGCCGGGCCTATATTTGCTAATGGGAGGGGGAAGAGGGGGAAAAACACACACACAACAAAAAAACAGCTAAAAAATGAAATCAAAAAACTGAATTTCAGTTTCCAAGGGGCAGCCTCAGATCAATTTTTTCAAACAGCAATATGCATTTAAAAAAAAATCCCATAAAGATACATTTTAATGCCAACGATGCTTTCATAGTCAAATTTTAGAGCAGTCATCCTGCATGAGGAATATTGGCAGTAAGAATTCTCTTACTGCAGAAATCCACAAAATGAAAAGCAAACTGTGACCCAAACACTGCTTTACTGCACAACACTGACATTTTTTTCATAGAGCATAAAAGATAAAATGAAAAGGAAATTAATTTTCTGTAGACTCCTCCTTCATCTCACCAGCTCACTCTCAGCTCCCTTTCCCTTCTTTCTATTCTGAATATTTTGAGAGATCAGAAACAGAGCCCCAGACGAAAGGAGCAAAAACACTGCAATAGTGTAATAGGAAGTAAAATAGGATGCAGAGTTGTAGAAAACTTAGAGAATAATATGAGTAAAAGATGTGAAATTTTGGGTTTTGAAGCAAATGTACAAAAATATAAACATATGTATTTGAATACATGTATTTACATGTATGATTCTGGGTCTGAGTTCTGCTACATGTGACAATACCTCAGAGGCATAGTTTTAAAAATGAATACGTAATTTTGACATTAACTTCTACTGCACTTGCAAGGAACTTAAAGATTTTTTGGAAGACTTTGGGAATTAAGAGGTCATTTAACCATGGGTTGGTTTAGAGTGACAGCTAGCTGTGCACCCAATCAAGGGAGCAAGTAGCAGCTTGAAAATAAACCAAAGAGTTGCTACGCAACTGTGTATGCAACGCAGAGTTCAACTCTAGAACACAAGATAGTTCACATACTATCTGAACTGTAGGTTCAATACGCAGTGGGACAAATATATTGGAAAAAGTCATCAAGGGTTCTCAGGTGCATACTGCCAAAGGCTGGGCAAGCATACAAGGGAAAGATCACTGACTGATCACCATATTCTTTTCTTCTTCCCCTAGCATCTGTTCTTGACTCCTACTAGAAACAGGGTGCTGGAACAGAAGGTCTTTCTGATATTCATTTTAATATATTCCTTTTAATATTCAGGAATGTTAACTGAATGCTGAAGTAAGAGTTGTTTTATTTGAGAAAACATTAATGTGACTTAATGAGAAGAGCCTTTTTTCTTTAATGGTTTTAGACTGATTTTAAGCACTACAAAACTGAAAGCCTGTGTTTCTCTTCCAGTTCCAAACTGAAAAAGAAAATACTGAGAACTCATAGAGGTAGAATTAGTTTGTCTGTGTGCAATACACATATTTTAATATCGTCAATATCTAAAGTTACAGATGTGCATTCAGATTAATCTAGTTACTTATATTTAAGAAGGTTTCAACTAATTTTCTCCAAAACACCTCCTTTTAGCAATGATAAAAAAAAACCTTCTAGTTGTTGCAGGATTTCATCTTTCTGTATCTCTTTACCCGCTCCTGTAATTTGAAAATAGTTAGATACATTTTATCAGATTTCATTTTTCAAGTTGATGACTATAAATAAATAAAAAACAAAGAACTCAAATTACATTCAAAAAAATCATTCATTCCAGTGCTCTTTTCATCCCTGTCCCTACCTGCATGAATAAAATATTTGGAAAAGGGAGAAAATTCAGACAGATGTGCATCACCAACAGCCCTATATTCCTTCCTCCAAACATACTGAACCTTTCTGCCATCTTAAATATGTACCTTCTAGTAAAAAAAAAAAGAGATGCTTTTCTAAAATGGAAAACAGACCAGACACAGCAATTTAAAGAGTCTGAGGAGGATAATGTAGTGACCAGTGAATCAAGCAACAGACACCAGACACCCCTCCATATCACGATTATGCAAATGAAGATTGATAGAAGGAGCGAGCACAAGCCCACAAAGAAACATGCATAAACATATGTTGTTATGCATAATGTATACAAGTGTCCCTTGTACACCTCCACAGCTGCCACCTCTTTTATCATTCTTAAGAAGTAACACTTTACAAGAGGAAAGTGTAACCCTGGCAAAAAATCAAGAGCAGAAGAACTAGGCAATATTTATATCCTATTTCACCTCCCACCCCCCAACATCAATGATGTTGAAGTTGTGTGGCACATATGTACACAGACATGGGGATTTCAGCTAATGGTCTATATCCCACAGGGCTTGTTAAGACTATTTCTCTTGTTCTTGTTATACTCGAGTAGTCATTTGGTATTTTTTTTCCCTGTTTGGAGTTTAAAAGCTCTCCTTAGCCAAATAGCTCTTTACAGATGCTGCTCTGCCATGTAATTATAACATCCCACAAAAGGCTGCTCTTCTAGAAATGTCAAATTAGCTGCATTTGAAATACTACTTTTCCACACTCTCAAGCAAAAACCTAGAAGTAACTAGTTAAAGGAGAACCATTAAACCTCATGTGGGGTGCACTGCTGAAGGTAATCATTATTTCATTAGTCCAAAGGCAATTCAATTGATAAACAGTCTGAAACTAAACATTAAGAATAAATTCATCATTTAAGTGATATGGCAAATGCCATGTGATATGAAAGTACAACTGTGGCAGATGTTTAAGAAGTTGTGTCTTCTTTTTAGATAACATTAAACTGCTTTGGATGGACAGGGACAGATCTGAGGTATGCATGTACCCAACTGTCTACGTATAAGTACATACTTCTTTAGGTATAGATAAAAAAGTGAACCATATATGTTGCAAATGGATGCATATGAAAAGTTTGATTTTGTTTTGAATACACCCAGAAAAATGAAATAGAAAAGAAAGGATTGTTGTGCTTTATCAGATCACTTCGCCCAGCTCCTCCTGTGAGATTTTCTTTTGCTAGTCTGCCTTTGTATGGAAGCACATTTCTTCCCCCTTTCCCCCACGAGAAATTGTCCTCACTGGGGACAATTGGAACAGTAGCTGCATGGTATCTCCTAAAAAAAATGAGTGATCTGTCACACTAGAAAATGAATCATTGTGTTAATCAATTGAATGAGGGGAAGAAAAAAAAAAAAAAAGAAAGATGATATAATTAGAGTCATAGCATGGTGGAGGCTGGAAGGGAGGTCATCCAGTCTGGAGGTCATGCCAAGGCTGGTTGAGCCCTCTGCTCAGACAGGATCAACTAGTTAGTATCCTAGGACCATGCCCAGACAACTCTATACTATCTACAGTAGAGACCCAGATTATGCTTTTTGTGAAGTGGCTTGCTTCTGTTCTCCTTCTGTGAATCATCAAATTCAGCATGTTATGTTTTTTGTTTGTTTGTTTTTCTTCTGCTTTGTTTTAATGCAGTGGGATAGAGTTTGATGTAAATGACTAGTTTATGACTGAAAGTAGGCCCAGAACAACTATTTTTATTTCTTTTATTCAACCATATCAGAATAGAATAAATACATTCCTAGCTATCTTCACAACCTCCCAGACCCCAGTGAAATGCACAACTGCTGTAAACATCATCTCTTGTATTCACGGTGGCTGTTTGTATATGTTTCCTCCCCTATTTCTTTAAATGTTCTTTTTTCTTTTTTTTTTTTCTTATTGTCTTAAATTCAGGGTTCATGGAAATAAAGATATCACAGAAGGAAAGCTTAAAATGCTGTTTGTTTTAAAATAGGGGCTCTAGAGCCTTCCCATCCTTTCAGAGTCATTTTCTGAAGGATCCAGAGCCCTACTCTTAGGGGAGCATCCTCTCCCTTTCCCCTGTGTTTTCTTGTCTATTGAGGCAAAAGCTAGGCAAAATACTGATACGTTATGGGTACAAGAAAGTCACAGTTAAAGCTACAAGAACCAGAATTACAAAAAGGCTGTTATGCTATTAGAATTACAGAATCATCTAAGGTTGGAAAAGATCTTCTAGATCATCAAGTCCAACCATCACCTAACAGTACCAAGTCCACTGCTAAAACATGTCCTTAGTGCAGAGTAAAACTAAAAACAATGAACATTTTCAGCCTTTTTATACTTTAATTGCTTATTAATACCCTAAGTGATATGGTTATCTTCCTTGAATATTAATACTGGTCCTAAATGGAAATACAAAGTCAAGGTAAGCATGACATTTACTCAACTATTATCTGTTCCTAGTGATCTTCCATTCACTTTTTCTAACTCAGTAGCCAAGATATGGTATTCTGGCAGCAAGGCAAAGCTTCTATGGAAACATAGGTTTCACATTCTGAATTATTTGGTCACTATAACTTCGTTACCATTCCACTTTTTGTGCATTTACATTCCATAATATCCAGTGGGCTGATTTTATAAAGTATAACTCTGCCTGGACTGCAGAAAAAGTCCGACACCAAAGGCTATCACCACCCAATAGTTTGCATGCTCTTCTGTGCTAACAGAAATAGATTATTCTCCTCAGTCTGAGCAGAGCTAATACAAAGCTATGTTTCTGCCAGACCACTGATGGGCATAGCACAAGCTGAATTCAGATGAGCTGGCTGGGTGCTTCGAGCACCAGAGCATTATAAAAGGTGTGTTATGTTCTGGATCTGAGAATAGACTAAGACACATTTATTTTGGGGTTTCATTCTCTGAGATCTTAGTAACAAGCCAACCGTACAGGCAAAGCCATCACTGTAAACTGCTGCTCATAGCTCTGCATGGGGCAGGCCTCCCATCAGGCCTCACCTAGGGCTGGGACAGCACAGCCCTGCAAAGCTGAAGGCTGGGCTGCTGCTTTAGGGACTACAAGCCAGGGACATCCCCTTCCAGCTCAAGGACAAACCCTGGGTGCTTTCTGTGGGGGATTTCCCCAGCCCCAAAGCAGGGACTGGATCAGGCTGCCAGCCCACGTCACCATGCCCTGGTGCAGTCCGCGAGGCACAGGGTGGACCCCAGTGACCTACCCCAGACAGACATTCGTTTTCATTTAAAAGCCTTCTCCCCCCAGCCACAGTTTCCTCCAGATACAAAAATAAGTATGCTAAGCTATGTACAAACAGCCCAAGTGCAGGCAGTAGCATTAAGTGCTAGACATCTCTGACAAGGCCTCCAGTGGTGAGACCTGGTTAACGTCAGGGTGAGAAACGCATCCCAGCTAACGACGTCTGAGGAGCGATCATCCATGCTCCGACAGAGCAGCAGTGCTGCAGGGGCTTGTGCTGCGGCTACTGCTCTGACAGGGCTACAGATCCAGCTGGGGAGAGATTGCCTGAACTTGGTCTTTAAGCCCTGCTCAGGTGTCTTTTTAGTTTTCCCTGTATATATATTTGTATAGGTGGATATACGCATACATACATATCTATGTATGCCTGCATACATGCATATATATTGTTTACACAGACGCAAGCATTTCTTCCAGTCTGAAATTTGGAAATCAGCAATTACTGCTTTCCATGCTGAATGCTACCACCCTACCTAGCCCTTCTTCACAGGCCTGGGCTGAGCTGACAGATATCTCCCTGCCTGGCTGGCAGCTTGCTGGGCTGCAAAGTCACTGCCTTTCCTCCCCTGCACTGGCGCATGAGAAGAAATGTGGAAACAGTAACCATAATCTGGAGGAGAAAAGGAGGGCTCTCTCAAACGGAAACAAAAATCAGTAAACCACCAGGTAAACACACAAGTATGAACTGAATTGAAAATACAAAAGTTTGCAACAACCTTTCAAAAATGCAGTGAAGGCAATTACTAGTATATCTTATAATAACATTGAGGCCTTTACAGAAATAAAGTAAAGCAACAAACAAACCTTGCAAGGCAATAGAGGGTGTTGCAGACAGTGCAAACTTTATGTAAGATGGAGCTGAACTTTTTCTATTTAATTCATCCTATCTATCTCAGACCAAAGTCAGCATTTTTTGTCTTGCATGTTTACATTTCAAACACACCATTGGTTTATCACTCATAGAACTGAGCTCTTTGTACTTGGCATATAGCAAGGGACACTGGTGCACCTTCTTTTGTGTGTGTCCTTCTGAAAAATTTAATTATTAATTGCCAGTTGTAAATAATGTGATGAAATGTCCCCAGAATAACCGTACTCTCTTTCATTTCTGGAAGGATGCATAAGAGTCCTCTTCGTAAGAGTTTGATCACTTCTAGTTTCATTTACCTCAGACACTTCCCTGGAAAATAACACCGTCGCTGAAAAAACACCTGCTCTTGCTCTACAGGAAAACCAATCCCAATCAAGATGACATATGCAAGGAATACTGTCCATGAGATTTCTGAATTAATCAGTTCTTATGTTGCAGTTCAGTTTAATGTGAATTTCTCTGGCTGTGTGCTAGCTCAGAAATCTCTTTATCAAACAACTGCACTCATTAACCGCACATTGTAAAACAGTGTTGGTGGCAAACTAAGCCTTGACAGCTATCATACCCACTCCTACTCAGTGCCCTGTTCCAGTAAGAGTTTGGCAGAGACTGTGGATTAAGAGCAAATCCTCCAAATGGCAGAAGTCCAACATTTGTGTCTTCCTTCAACAATACAGTAAATTTCAGGACTTGTATTAAAAATAAAATGCTGCTGGCATTAAACAGAGCTTGTCACTCTCCAGAAAGATGCTTGGTTTGTCAGCAGATCTCATTCCTGATGAGAGCATCAGGCCTGCAGGAAACAGCCTTTCTCTGCTTGAAACTGAACCATGCAGAAGCTTTAGGACAGGATCAAAATCCTTACATCACGCCCATTCTGCTTGCATTTTAAAGCACATCTCCTAAGGCAAAGCTAAGATAATTATTCACATTATACTCTAAGTCAAGTTAGCAAATAGGCATATTCCTTTCACTGATGTTCTTTTAAAGACAAACAATCAAAAGAAATATGAATTCTACATTTTCAGAAGACAGCAAATATTTCTGATAAAATATTTGCTGTCTTCTGAAATTTAGCTTTTCTTACATCCAAGTTCTATGGTGTCATTAGGATTTTCTCCTGTCATATGC
This sequence comes from Anser anser, assembly GCF_964211835.1. Lineage (NCBI taxonomy): Eukaryota > Metazoa > Chordata > Aves > Anseriformes > Anatidae > Anser > Anser anser. The sequence goes on from NC_139720.1 coordinate 89,615,489, forward strand.
ATCAAGGAAAAAAAGAAATGAGGAACACTTTGTGAGAAATGCTACCTTGAAAGTTATTATTCTCATCTCTGTTCCAACTCTAGGTATAAAAAAAACTACATCTTATTTCTTCAGAACAGAGACCTATATTTAAGAGCACAGTCCAAACATTCTCATTTTGGAAAAAATAGTTCCCTATAATTTAACAGCAGCTACAAAAATATCTTTGCAAAGGAAGTATACAAGTGTCTGCAGGCCTGCCGAATTTATACTGTTTTGCTAGCAAGACTGGTCCCCACAAGGGGACCAGCAACTTTTTCAGGTCCCCATACCCGGCTGGCTGCTTTCAGTTGTATAACCCGTTTTTTTGTAGGGTGGGATAAAGCCACTTGCTGCTCATGAGGCAGAAAAATTGCTTTTTAGCAGCGAGACTCCCTATATGTGGCAGCAACACGCAGGTAAAGCTAGGCGCTGTGCTGAGGAAGGATGGCACCCTCATCGCCCAAAAACTTGTCAAGAGGCAAGGCAGGAGATGGCCACCACAAAAAAATAAAAGGCTGTGGGTGCAGAAGGAAAGAGAGGGCTGAAGAAGAAAGCACAGGGACTGGAGGAAGAATGAGCTTTGTAGCAGATAAAGGCAAAAGGGAAGGAGAAAAGTGAAAAAGAGAATGATGACATTCTGGATTTTTAATAAAGGAACTATTTAAAAAAAAAAAAGGAAAAGAGAAGAGGTGTAGGTCATCAGTCAAACTTGGAAATGTCACTGTCACTTAAATGTTATTGTACTTGTTACTGTGAAAGATAAAACAAAATACTGTAAGGGGTTTAGATCTCTCCTTTTGTAAGTTGTGGCTTAGATTCAGATAAGGCAGTTTAAGATACCTTTCTTAAGATTTTAAGATTTTGGAGGATATAAAAAGTCATTTGGGAATAAGAGGAGCATAACATTTGCAAATGGTACCACAGTTCCACATAGATAGTTTTGCATTTTATAGATAATTTCCATATTTTAAGATTTTGATCCTAAAAAAAAGTAAAATCCCTGTGAAAAAATAAATGAAACTTCTGTCCCTGGTACAGTACAATCTTCCTGCGGATAAGAGTATACTCTAAAGTGGGGGCCTGGCTTTAACTCAGTCACTGCACCTTGGTTAAAACGGTAAACATGTTTTTACAGACTTTGCTTCAAACTTCCAGTCTGAGTAATAAATAAATAAATTATTAGCACTATTTCAATAAAGTTGCAAGATGATAAGGGGGCATTACAACCATCAGACAACCTGTCTTGTCATATGCACTGCGATTAACCTTATCTGCTATTTTAAATAGAGTACTACCTCCAAGACAAAATACGTCTGCTCTCATTTATAGCTTCCATATACTGTGAAGTACAACAGGAAAAAAAATCTGAGTTTTAAGTCATCTGCTTCACAATATCAATATCAAATATTTTTTGTCTTCCTAGAGACAGTAAAAGCTTATCTGAAACACTCATTTAACCCTCCCACACATACTCCATTTCTGTGTTCTGAGCATATATATTTCCGCACACTGAGTTCATATCACTTTATGGAGTGAAGTGACAAATCTACATCTCAGGCCAACTTCAAATTCTCCACAAATATAAAATATAAAGAGATTTTAGGGAAGAGAGAAATACTAGAAAGGACATTTCAGGAAAACCTGTTAGGAATTACTGAAAATATCTTCTTATATGAGAAGCAAACTAGGCCACATCCTCCCTGTTTCTTATTCCTCATTTCAAATAAAATAGTTATTTGAAATAGTTTAACAAGGAAAACAGAAAGACCAAACTAAGGAAAATCTATAATTTCAGAGGCAACACAGGGTCTTTAGCACTTGAGAGGACTGGTCTTAAGGCAGAGAAAGGAGAGAGGATGACTGGAGGGGGGCGAGGAAGACTATCTGAAGAAGAGAAAAAGAGTTAGGAATACAGCTGATTTTGCTTGCATTCTGACACATAAGTGATTTTGTTAATTTTACAGTGTGTAGGTAGAGACATTGAGACATTGCTTTAATTTAAGAAAGAAGAAAAAAGACATAAGTAGAGACATTTTTTTCTTCTGTACCTATTACAGGAGTTTTAACAGTAATATGGTCAGAGAGACTTATTTGCTGAAACATGCTACCTCATTTGAAATACCTGCAGTGACATGAAGCCATTCAGTCCTGCTTTCATTCTGTCATTTTCCTTCCCTCCTGCCCACAGATTACTCCCTGTGTGTCAGTCCCCACAGTTTTATCAAACCTGTGAGGGGATCTGGGCTCCACAGAATCATTGCGAGTCAGAGGACAGATGACTTCATGATTTGGGGATTATCCTTACTTTCTGTATCGTTTATATTAGAGCAATGTGTACAGGCGTCAACTGAGATCAGAATCTCTTTGTAAGATGATATTATATTAAATACCATAGGAGATGACATTTTCCTGGATATTAGTTAACAAGACAGAAGAAGTAGAGAAACAGGTCACATAAGATCTCTCTGCGGTAGACCAGGGGAAGAAGACAGAAATAAAATTCATGTCTCCAGTATTGCAGCTCAGGTGTCATCTCCGCTAGGATAAAACAAGAAAGAAAAGTGGATTTCCTGCTGCTGCAGCTTTATCTTTTGGTGATGAACAGGATGAATAGAACCTACGGTCTTTTTCAGCTAGCTGTCTGAATACCCTTTTATAACTTATCACACAGTCTTCCACTGAAAGCAATAGAAAGCCTTTTTCTATTCTTTCAGGTTTTCAAAAGTCACTTGATTTCTGTGAAGTTGATTTTATTCCACATCCTGGCCCCCGGAATTCCTGTCATTCCTTCCCATTCTTTCCCCGATTGAACTGCAGTTCTTACGAGAAATGGTACCCATAAGTACAGATTTGGCTAGAGAATGCCATAGTAGTATTACTGTAACCACAGTGGCTCATAGACATAGCTGAAATTCTCATGTACAAAATTTGCCTTGTCTGTGGGAGAATATATACTCCACGTTCATCTGCCAACATCTCCAGAGATGCTGTTACTTACAAGAGAGAGGTTATAAAACCTTTATTATGAAGAAGCTAAATAAATTTTAAAAGATACATAAATTTTCTGGGACAATCTGAATATTGTGCATCATATGGGTGAGAAATAGCTTTTTTTGATGCTATGAAGTAGCTTCCACTCCCTAGAGAATACGAAGTTTAAGCATAGAGTAATTTTCCCTTCTTTGATGGCAATCTGTGTTCAATTTATTAGTCTTACTCAAAGTACCACGACTATAGCTGTCCTCTTTTTTTTGTTTGTTTTTGTTTGCTTTAAGTTTTTATATTAAGGATCTGCTTACATTCCATTCAAGATCTTTAGTAGACTGAGCAATGCTGAGGGGGAAAAAACAGCCAAACAAAACCCACATCCAGACCTTTAAAGTTCATATAAAATAATTACTACATGTAGCAAATTGATCTGTTTGAATATTAAGAAGAATTTAAACATAAACAAGTCCAATGATTTCATTTAATTGTTTCTCCTTGGCATTTCAGAGTCTGGGTAAAAGAAACAGGTCATTAGTAAAGATGTACCAGTCCCCAAACTTTCATGAATTTTGCAAGCGAATGTATTAAAAAAAAAAAAAAAAAAAAGGAATGTATAAACTTTTTTTTTAAGAGAATAATCCTCATTGTATTAACACCCAAGCTTGGTGTCTTGAGACCCACACATGGTTCAGACCTCCTTGGTGATGTTTTGTGAAGATAGGGGAAAGAAAAAGCATATTCAAAAGTCTCACAAATACAGACCACAGCCACTATATAATCATTCTCTTGAAATAAATTTATTTCTATTTTCTTTGCCATATTTTTTGTATTTAGACTTTTTAGATCATACTCGCTTTGCACTGTAAACTTATCTCTGCAAACGTGAAAGCCAGGAACTTTTTATTTCTTCCAGGAAAAGGAATTTCCATGTAACAGAGCTCGAGAGGCATGATTCAAGTGTGAGAGCTCGCTTCCCTGCAGTGACAGCAGAACCAAAGTCAACAATTCTTTCTCATGTAAAACACCCGCCTTTCCAAAAAAAAAAAGAGTGAAGCCAAAGCCAAATTATTTAAACAGGTAACCCCACGGTGTGAGAAACAAACATTGCAGAGCAAAACAAGAAAACAAGAAGTAGAGAAGAACGCCTTCCCTGCGCAGCACTGACAGATCCCAGGGCAGCCGGTAGCGGTGGTCCCACAGCCTGGCTGTTGGAAGAGAGACACAATTAAATGCCTGTGCAGCAGGAAACATGCCATAGCTCACTACCCACGTACATGCATGAATCAAATCATCCACAGAAAGGCACATTAATACCTCTAGATAAGGTCAGGTCAGTTTGCAAACACTGGAAGCCAGTAACAACAACAACAAAATGCTTCCCTCAAGAGTAGGCTACGATTACAGTAAGTAATACTCATAAAACCAAAGTTAGCCGAGATCAAAACAGCACCAGTGAACTGCTGAAGTGTATGAGTGACAAACTGATCACCTGTGAACTATTCTGGTGGAAGATATTTGCCTGTGGGGAAAGATCACACCTTCAGAAACCTCTCCTCTGCTCCAGCTGGCCAGTTAGAGCAAGTAGGCAGGAGGAACCTCGGTGTTGCGCCTAAGGGAACGATGTTCCCCATCATCTTGGAGGGAAAACAAAAGATTCAGAGTACAAATTTCATAGATGAACCCTGTAACCCAGACACAGAGAGGCCTTGGAAACCAGCATCCTGCTCTATTCAGTAAGCCTAACAACAGCTAGAACTCTTGTAGGAAATGAGGAGCATAAATTCACAGTAAGTATTCTTTGGGATGAATAATTCACCCAGCTCTAATTATGCATATAGTGCTTTGAAATAGTGTTCATGAACAGCATCCCATAAGCCTCTAATAATAGCTTTAAAAAATAAAAATAAAAAATCTGGTATATTTAATCCTAAACCCTACATTAATAAAAACAGTATTACATAGGTACTTTCCTATCTATGTAGGAGTTCTACAATGCATTTTATGCATGTGGAAATGGAACACTGTCTAGCAGCAAAGTGTGCTGGGATATGGAAAATTCAGGGTCTTTCTGGAAAGGTCACTTGTTTTCCCTATGGCCTGGGTCCCTGTTTGTGAAAGAACTGTCTGTGTCATTTACTTATACAGCAAAATATTTCATAAAGGAAAGAGAAGAACACGAAGAAAGAGGGAAGCCAACAGGCAAGAATAAGGACCAAGAAATGTTGCCAAGCCCACAGTAAGTACACAGTAAATAAAAAGTTAACGTTTAAAAAAAAATCAGCATTGCTAAGGTAGGTCATTTTCAAGCACAGGGTTTCAAACCATTTCTCAAAGTGCATTTTCCTTCTATACTTCAAAACTGTGAAACAGCTGTTAAGGAACTGCTGTGCCATTGCTGTTTTTCTCCCCCTTTCTACTACTGCGTCTTCTGTGGAAAGATCAGTGGAGAGTGCTGATCTTGAGTGCCCCTAAAAATTCATTGCAGCACTATAAGTTATAGTTCAAGTTTTAAAACAGGTAACAACACAAAAACAATATTGAAAAATATCATTCATTTTATTTTTCCTAATATTAGCAATTTTTTTTCCACTAATAATGCTACTTTTAAAATAGATTTCTTGTAATTTTTAGTAACATTGAAACAGAAGGAATTCCTGCAGGCTGCTCAAGGCCAAGAGTCTTTTATTAATCCAGAGCCTGATCACAGCTCTGCACTGCAGAGAGCAAGTATGAAATACTACAGGGGAAATCTTGGTTTGGTTGAACAATAAAATTTGATATCGTACTTATGATAATTAACACTTCACATTTTTAAGATATTTAAACTCTCTAAATACTGGGAATAAAAGCAAAACAAAAACAAACAAACACACAACCGTCACTACAGAGTAAAGCCAAAGTAATTATAATTGTTAGGTAGTGTTTAATAAAAGACATACAAAAGTCATGGGCCTCTTAAGCTAGGTAATGTCATTATAAAAGCAAATGTTTTGGTTGTGGTTTTTTGCTTTTTGGGGGGGGGGTAAAACTCAAAAATATTCAGTGAATTAGCTCCTTATCTCAGCAGGATCGTCTATTGTTACATTACATTCACAAGATGCACCTTTCATGCTCTTCCTTCAGTTTTACTGACAAAAATCCCAGTAGGGTAGGAACCTATGGCAGTATGTCATATGAAGAGACATATTAATGTGAGCCATGCAAAGAGCATCTATATATAACATCTCATCCCACCTTCCCTCCACTCCACACCAAAAGCTCTACTGTCACTGCCACTTTTAAAAGCTTGAAAAGCAGTTCAATGATGAATTTGAATCAAAGCAAAACTACAACAGCGAAGTCCTCATGCACCTGCTGAAATGATAAATACTTTTTCTGCTACTGCATTGCAGGTACTCAGTGCCTGCTTTTTGGAGGAGGAGAAGCGTGGGGGAGGCGGTTGTACTTTTAGAAGTGCAGGCCTCAGGTATCTTATTTTCTCATTGAACTATGACTAATTGCTGTGTATAACAGCTGCAGCAATACAACTTCGGATAACAGCTTTGCAAATACCACACACACTTTTTTACTTTTAATTAGCACTTCCTTCTGAAGTATATGTGACGGGATTATTTGAAAGCATGGAAGTCCCACAAGACCCTGCACTGTATTGCATTCTGTGCCATTCCTTGCCAACGTGAGTCCTTCACCCTCACGATGTATCAGCAACACCAGGACTCCTCCATTAATGTGTAAAATGCATGGCCAGTTGCACGAGGATAAGAGGAAGAACAGCTCTTTAGATGGTTTGTGTGAGCTTTCTTAAAGCCTTCTAGCTAGGATCACCCACAGAGCAGCACTGACCGCACTGCAGCACACGCAGCATTCACAGATGTTAGAAGTCTTATTTGTGTACTAGCCAGCCTGCGTCTAGGCTGGTTTAGATTAATCTAATTTCTCAACCACCGAAAATTTTTTCATCAAAAATTTCCCCTGGCCAACTTGACTGGTAATAAAACGGGGGTTCATGCAGGTTAAGTACTACAGCAGTATCCCTCCCAGAGAGAAAAATCCTTCTAATACACCCAATATATAGGACAGCATTTGCTCTGGATTTAGGATCACCTGGATGACCTGACCTTAGGAAGCCTTTGTTTAATTACTCCAGATCTTCAGACTTTGCCAGAATTTGCCTGGAGGCAAACCCAGGGTGAAGCTTGGAGGTGGGGAAGTCCATGTGAGAGCAACGATGCAAACCTCGCCTGGGAGTCAGTGCAAGGAAGCAGCGCTTTATGGTGCATACAACAGGCATGGGATGTGCTTCTGACACTTCTTTCTCTTTCACTTCTTTCCAACAGTCCTTGTTAGCAATTTACTAGCACTGACTACAAAATCTCTTAATTAATGCATTACTAATTAATTAATAACCATGTATTTGGACAGAATGTGTAGTATTTTACCTTTTCCATAACAGAAAGATTAGAAAGCACAGTTAACCAGTGGTGGTCACTGTCACACAACAGTAGCACACAGTTTAAAGTTGTTCCGTAGGTAAGAACAGGCAGAATACTAATCACTAAAACTAATTAAGTCCAAAAGGTTTTCACCTCCTGGTGTCGGGCCTATGTGTGGGAGACATATTTGGAAAACTGATCAAGTAGGCTCTTTGATCAAAAATCAGCCTTATCTGTAAAGTAAGCACTGCACAGCAGCATGCTTATTTCAATACAGGATGAAATATTGACCTTTCATGTGTTATGATGGCTACTTACAGGTGTCAACGGCACAAAATAATGCACAAGTATATTGCTTTGATACAATTTGCAAAACATTGTCATATTAAAATAGTTCAACTGTCTTCAATCCTGAATTTTTGTTTACAGGTTATTTCTTGGAGATTAAATGGGTGAAGAGGAATTCTAGATCAGAACAACTTTTCAAAATGCAGCCATCTCCCTGAAGACGATTCAGTTTCCTGATTAGCTGTACCTCTAGGCTTGCAGGTTTTTTACTTACTGTAGAAACAGCCTAAGCCAAAAGAAAGATTACACTTTATAGACAGATCACTCGAACTGTCTTCCTTGATATTCCCTGACACTCGCTAGGACCTGCTACAGGTAGAAACAGGAACGTGCTCCTGTTGGCGTTGCCTCTTTATTCAACCTTTCTCCAATGTACTAAAATGTACAGTACTGTCTGCTTATATGACTTTTATCAGAATTTTTCTGAACTTTCTTTATTTTCCTATGACAATATTTTATTTCAGGAAAAATTCACCAAAAAAAAGCTCCAAGCATGTTCCCCTATAACAGTGAAAATATAGGAAACTGAAAAATAAGAATATTCTATTGCTTAGTATTGCTGCTGATGAAAGAAAAACAAGTTTTTTTTCACCAACACTTTCTTATTACTAATGCAAGAAGATAACTAGAAACGTTTAGTAACAGATACAGGCAATTAGGCAGAATTTGTCATCTTCAGGCACTATTCATCACAATTATGCACTACATGCAGAAAATTAGTATATATCTGCTGACTACTGAAGGTTTTTAAGCTTTGCAGGAGTAAAGGTAGGAAAAATGTTAGCTTAGGAAGTTTGCTTGGCATAAAAGGACTTAACTATAGCATATTCATATATAGAAGCTATCTTATTGTTTAGAAGAATTAACCCTGTTTTAGGCAAAAAGTACAAGTTAAAGTTGTGCCACTTTTCTTCAGTTTGGCAAACCTGTATTCTGTTAAACAAATGCGTGTAAGAGATGCTTACATATTGATTTTCAAAAGTGGGTAAAGTAAACTGCAGAAAACAGGTTTAAGAAGAGTAGTTACTTTCTGTGGTGATGGGTTGTGTACCATGCTGCGACAAGATAAGCACTAGGAGCAACCAATTTGCCTCCGTAAAAACAAATTCCAATAGTGCCTCTCATGTCTGCATGAATAAACTTACATTAATTTCAGGACAGCTAGTCAGAGGCATAACTATTGGGACCAGCTTATGATCAACATGGGGAACTACTGAGAGTGATTTTCCACTATTTCCTGAGTACAGTGGGAGGCTGGAGAGGTGAAACACTGATTTATCAGACATTTGCAAGCACAACTGGTGGAACGGATATTCCAGTTCAGATATGACTGCTTCCCTGCTCATACTGAAGTCTGGGACAAAATGGCTGAGATTTAATGAGTGAGCATTGCTATGCAGAACAGGACTGAAAATAGGAAAATTCTCCCAGGCTACAATAATGTTACTATTAATTTGTTTGGTGACTTGGAAGCAATCTCTAACCCCTAAGCCTTGCAGAGGTATTCCAAGAAGGGTAAATCATATTTGTAAATTACTTTGTGCAAAGCCTTACGTTATAGTCTTACTAGTGATGTGCTAATCTCATTTGTGCCGTGTCAAATAGGCTGAAAGATGGATTAGCAATAGCCTACTCTTGTGTTGTGTTTGTTGTTGTTGTTGTTGTTGTTTTTTCTCCTCCAACAGGAGAAGACTCTGGGTATTTCCATTTCTTTCCAAATCTTCCAGTGCCTCAGATGTACCGTTTGAAGCCTCGCACTCCTGCCTTAGGCCTGATGCTTGAAACATTCACACAGCTTCCCCACTTTCACTTTCAACAATATATCATCAGAGGCTAAAATCCAACACACATAAGCTATTCCAAACGTTTTCCGTCATTACTTCACCCTGACTGCCTTGAACATAGTCACTTCACTTGCTTGCAGCTCAGTGGCAGCATGAGCATTTATGCTCTTGTCTGAGGATGTATCCACATATGTTCTTCACGAACCAGCTTCTGAGCCTGACAGTTTGATGAACAACCAAATGCCATTTGGGATGGGGAATCGGTACTGAGCTGAAAGGCAATTCTGTTGTATATGTGAATATTTTTTTCAGACCAAAATGAGCTCGATTTCTTTTCTGTAATAACCCAAGAAAAGAGGACAGTAATCTTGACAATTGACAAACTTTTTGCTAAATCTCTGTGCATCTCAGCTACATAGTAGTCAATCCATAGCAACTACAGTCATCCAAGACTCCTCTGCCTACTGAACACAGTCCTTAAGCCCAACTGTTGATTTCACTTATATCCATGTTATTATACAAAAGTACTACTCACAGATGCTGCCTCGTAAAATTACAGACAAACAGAAACAGATGAGCATATAGATACATGCATAACACACATTTAGATATGTGGAAGAAGGAACAAAAATAAAACACAAAGCAAGCTGTGTTCATTATTTATACAGCTATTTTCAGGTAAGTTCCAGACTCGCTCTCAGGGGGAACATCTTTTTCAGGTCTGCTATGGGAAATGCAGCCTAGTTGTGCCGTTCAGGAAGCTCAGGTTCTGATCTTTTCCAAAAGCAGAGCGACAGGCACTGCCACCCCCTGCCATGCGGGTGACAGGTTGGGATGTATACTGATGGGGAAAATGCAAATATTGAGAAGTTTAATCATTTGTTTTCTCTGAGAAGGAAAGAGATATGTAAAATAACTGCTTGCTATTTTTTTTTTCCTATGACTTCTGTTAGGCAGTGGTAGGAGCAAAAACTTAAATTTTACAGCTTTGTTCTGAGGGCTTGTTTCCTATTTGACAAGTACTTCCATGAATTAATTTTTGAGATGGCAAAGCAACATGACCTATGAACAGCAAACACACGCTGAAGACAACTTATTAAACCAGCTCAGTAAAGATAATACAAGCAAGGTTGTATTAGTTTAACATATTTGTTGTTTGTGGTCTGTATGTCAGCTGATAAAAAAGCACCAGTGCAAGTCAAAACAGAATTTCACCTAATGAAGTCCCACAGGGCTTGACCCTACACAGCCTTAAATCTGATGGAATCTTTTTGGTTGTACAAGGCAGGATGTAAAATAACCACTTCAGGGAAGGTATAAAGAATTACACAAACTGTAAGCAACATCATGTCAGCAAAGGGTCCCTTTCCAGACAAAGAACTCTCCTTTTTCCCCCTACAGGTAAGTTCTGCTGTCCTGCCCATGAGCACAGATCAAGAGAAAATGCGGGATGGCTGGATTTACTTCAGGTCTACCTGGGAGCAGAATCTGACCATGCAAATATAAAGTAACGTCGCCACTTCTGCTAATTGCATCCTTAGTATCAAACTGCATGAATAAAGTTTTTCAAGCACGCAGAGAATATTACCATTTAAATATTTATTTTAATAAAGGCCTTGCTTTGCAGCCCTCAGCATGCTGATGTGATGTGCATGCAAACTAAGGGAATGTTTGTTCTGCAAAAAGTTTCCATTCCTTGGTTCTTGGAGATGAAGTGCGAGAAAGTGAGAATTACACTCCTTTGTGAAGGGCTAACTGAGGCTGCCTGAGTTTCAGGCACTTTTCTTGACCCCCAAACATTCAAAAATGACCCTAAATGCTGGTCAAATAGCTTCTATTTTTATTTTAAAAGTAAATAAATAAATTGGACTGAGATAGCTCAAAGCAGAGTTGCGGTACAAGTCCACATATACCTGAAAATCTATAGCTCCAGCACACTGTGCACAGCAGTACACAGAGTACCCATTGCTCACTTCTAACCCTCCAGTCTGTAATGAATGTCCAAATGCTGTGTGACCTCTGGATGTTCTACAAATGCCCAAATTAAGAATATCCTTAAAATCAATAACCTACGTTTTAAAATGTATTTTCGTCCTTCCTTATGCTTGTCTCGGGGCAAAATTTAGGCTATCATGAAGTCGTTATTAAAACCATCAGCTTGTCAGACAAGGATCGTGGTGTCATATTGCAGAGCTGGGAGTGATCACAGTGAGAAACAAAACAGCCTCAGAATAAAGCAGTATCCTCACCAGAATGAAATTCAAAAAGCAACAATACAAACAAACAAAAATATATTATAAAAAAAAAAAAACACCAGGGTTTTCAATTTACCAGCTCTACATTTGTTACGGCACCATTCAAAACACTCCCTTCCCACCCCCACCATTTTCTCTTTACAACCTGTTAAAATAACACAGTCTACAATTACAGGGTCATTTGTTATGCATGATATAATAGACTGCAAATATAAAAAGGCATTATCATTACTTTTGTCCTTTGTTCTTCCAGTCCGGAATATTGCATAGTTCTTTACTTTGACATTTATTGCTTTTAGATTGGTAATAGAATGGTTTGTGTTGCTCATTATCTTGAATGATGATAATATTAGAGTTTGGGGAGCCTGCGTTCCCTGTTAAGTAAAGTAAAGTCTTCATATAATTTACCAAAGGTTATTACTGGACAATTACCCACAATACAGTTCAAGTCTAATAAACGTTAGCCATATTCACTCTTAAATACCACATCTGTAGTATGGTTTCTAGGAAACTGCACGGAACGATTTATGTCATCTATGCATGTGGGAGGAAGAGGGCTGTTAATGTGTGCATATGTATATACAAATGAAATTGTTAATGTTTACTACTGGGTATCCTCAGGGAAAGGCTCTCATTCAAAGAAGCAGCTACAGCTAGAACTCTGAGCAAAGAATGGGAGGGGAGTGGGGGATAAGGTACAAACCTCAGCTTTCCCCACCACTGTTAGAATTAATTGGGAAATTTCACATTTAAAGCAATAAAAACAATACCAGATGTTGGCCTAAGACTTTGCATAAGAACTTATTTAGCTACCCAATATAATGAATCAATCAATTAGCAGTGCATGCAATTCAGAGCCTGATTTCATCTTTCAGAGCCTTTAATCTCCAACAGCACACCATGTCCCATCCTGACCAGCATCAGGACACTGCTCTGGATGGGCTTCACCACCTGTAGCCTGTATGCAACTCCATCCCTAGTGAGGGTGTTACATCCAAACCTCTCCTGGGACTTGCAGATCCTTGCATGTATATAAAGCTCCATGTGCACAGACACACTTTCACATACGCACGTATACAAACACCCACCCTTATTTTCTTTCTGTTCCTTCTGTTTGGTACTCCAGTTTGCCTGCAGCCATTTATGTTCAATTTATGTTCATCAGTTCATTTCTCCAGCAGCAGCACTGTCAATGAAATGTTTCTATTTGGTGCCAAGTAATAGTAGCTGGAGTTATTTGCCCTACGAATCTCAGTAGATTAGTTTTTGTAATTTACATATATATCCAATTTCTACCAATTTTCATTGACAGTTTGCTCTTTGGATTTTGTTTCATTTCTATTTTTGAGCTGTAACATTGTTTCAGACTTACATCCCTCTGTAAACTTTATGATATATTCTGCATTATTATAGTTATCTAGTAATGCGAAAATGAGAGAAAAACCTTTAACTCTAAATATTAAAATAGTCTGCAGAAAATGAAGTTAATGTTTCATGAAATAAATGTCATAATATGAAAAACATTTTAATGGAAATTTGTTCAAAGCCTCAGATGTTTCTTTTCTGACTAACATCAGTTACTATACTTCATATGAATCATAAAACCCAGACTGATTAGGTCATCTGGCTCATCCTTATGGCAATAAATAATTTTAAAAATACACAGATTTTGCAGTTATGATGAGCTGACACAAGACGAGTACAAGCCTGTGAATATAATCGTAGCCAGCTGACACACCTGTGATTGGTTTGCTCTCAAGAGGGAGCATACTGATGGCTGGTATTTCTGATGTTGTTAGAACAAGATAAGCTGTAAACCAAGATAATGCTCTTCCCATGCTGTGCCAGAAATGCTCCGCAGATGTTCAGGAGAAGCAAAGAGCCACACAATTGTTGTTACCAGATCATTTGATATTTTAATGAGTGGGCAGGTATAGGTGGGAGACAGACACCTGTGGAGCTGGGCGGCTCTGCTCAGCACGGCGCAGTCCAGTCATCATCAGGGGAAGGGTTTCCAGGTGCTGCAGCAGGATTTCAGTAAGACTCAGTGTGCACAAGCAGAAGCTGCAGAAACCTATTCAAGATCGCTTCACCTCCTGCGCACAGTAAGCCTGGCCTGCACATCCCCTTCTCATGGATAGCAGCTGGATGCGAACACCTAAAGGGGTTTGGTGCGGGACACAGCATCAGGAATAGAGCTGTAGCAGCACTGATGCCCAACAGCTGTGAACCTGCAAAATCTGCAGTTTTTATTAAAAACAGGACAGAAGCAGGTATGGTTTAATGAAGGGGCACTGTGTGCCCCGGGAAGGCAATGAGCATTGCCCTCTTGCTCCCAGACCTACACTTACACTGAATACTCATTAGTATTTTCAAAATTGCCTGGGCAACTTAGATACACAGACATCATTAAAATTAAATCAATGTGCTTGTTCCTCCTACCTGCTTTCAAAGGCTAAACTTATTTCTAAAAAGGAAAATGGCAAAATACATAGTGAACTGGCCTAGACTTTCAGCTTTCCTTATCCTCTGGGCATTCAGAGAAGCAACGCAAATGTTCAGCTGTGTAGTTTTGATAATATAGCATGGTCCAAAGAGACTTCTTTTTTCCAAGTTGCAGCAGGATCCTCATAAAGTTGGACAGACTGCACAGAATCTCATAACTGAGCCCCATATAAGACTCAAATTCTGCCGGGACACAGAGGAGTCACCGTCGAGCTCAGCAGCCAAGCTCAAGTCACCAAAGACTGGAAATAAAGCAAGGGCAAGTACTATTGATGCAATCTTCCCCCAAATGGATACTGGTGATGAATGTGTTTCAAATGCCAATAATCTCAACCTTTGTTCAGTATGATACGAGCTTTGCATTACATTATTGGCAAACACCTTGCTGCTATTTGCCCCTATGCTGCCATTCAGTGCCTGCCCATCTGGGCTTGCAAGCACTTGCTTCTTTGTTTTTTCTTCCTACTGACTGTAATTATTTCCCCAACGACCTAGCAAATTTAGCAAACTTCTTGAACAAAAGTGACCTTGATGCCTAAGTACATTTTCTCTTTGTCTAGTTCATTGTTTTAAATGCAAGTTCTACTGATGAGTATATATATTCACTTCACTTGATTCATGTTTTTTATTATTAATTAGTTCTTATTGCTAGCAGCTCCTAAAACAAAGGATGATCCTTTTTATTTGTTTGTGCAATTTACATTTACACATCAGCTGTGCAAGGGGACATCCTTCAGTCAAATCTTTAAAAAGATTTACCTCTCTTCAGCACCTAGGCTACAGAGTTCCTTGCCCTTAGCTCCAAAGCAGAGCTTTGAATTTACTCTCTCTCCTCCCAAACACAACTTCTAGTGTCGTTCTTGCCCTCAGCCCATTCATACATTGGTTTAGAATAGCAGAGATATTGGTTCAAGTCCTCTCTCTTTCCAGGGAGATTCTGAACCTGTCTCTGCAGTGATACAGAAGGCAACTAACCCATTACAACTGTCCTGAGCTGTTTCACTTTGCAGGGTACAAATGAAAACACCCATTTGCTCTGGTTGAATTAGCTTAATTATTTCCTATAAAAAAGCAGCACATTAAATTCAATCACAAAGAATTCAGGCTTCTCTGATACAAACTCGGTCACGATGCATGAAACTAACACTGTTGACACCATAGCAAAAAGTGCACACCTCTGCCACCACAAACGGATTGCAACATTACCTTCAATTTGTTATGGAATAAATATATATACACATCCTCTCTCGCCAACAACCCACTTCAGGAGCAGAGCTGCGAAGGATCTCCTGCTTTGCTGACTACGGGACTTCAGGTTTAGTCTCGCAGTGCTTCAGAGGACTGAAACCTGAAGGCAGGGGCTTGCAGGGCTTACAAGCACTATGGTAGGAAGCTCTAACTCTGTGCAATTCAGAACCCGTCAAGACTCTGCAGTGGGTACCATGCCAGTGCTGCTGTTGTACAATTTTTTCTCAGTAAGAAAAAACAGGATATCCCTTATTTTGTATATCCTAATCTACACAGGCACCCAAATTCCCATTTAACAAATGCATTTAAGAACAAAAGCCTAAGTCAAAATATGCCTGCAGCTGCCATGTACATGCAACAGTATTTCTGCAGAGCTCTATGCCCTAAATAATGATTTTATCTTGTGAGGTAGAAGCCTGAGGCCTGAGCTAGAACAGATAAGCTTGAAATTCAAGTAGTGTTTCAGTGCCATTTGTTATTGGTTTAAACATTTCATTAAAACAATGAGGGGTCATTAATCACCATCCAAATAAAATATCACATCACACATATAAGGAATCGAGTAAGCAAGGGTAAGCAGTGAATTATAGTACTCACAGATGGGAAATTGATATGCTAACATATTCAGATCTAATGGGTCTTGAACAGAAGTCTTAAAACTGGGAAGAAGTTTGTCTTCCTGAGGGAAACACTTTTAAGCCTAGTTGAATGGAGAAATAATTTTATTCTTTGAAGAATAAAGTCTTTCCTGGAATACATTTGAGACCCTCAGAAAACAAAAGCATATTTACCCTCTAGGAATTTTATCATAATAGTGCCTGAACAAAACATTTTAAAGTCTATTATCCTTCAATTATACTCTATGTTTGTTTTGAAACAAATAAAATGTAATTAGCAGACATTTCCTAGTCTTATTCTTGTTACAGAAAAAATACATATTTCAAGCAAATGATGAACTTTTAACCTATTTGCTGGCATTTTTTCTTCTTTACCTTCTCAGATAAAAATATCTAATAACCAAGAATCTAAACAATTGTTATCAGAAACGTAAAGTAAATGATGTGTCAGCAGGCATACATATTTAGGTCCTTGTCCTGTGCAGGAGGTGACTTTCAGGGCTGCTGCAGTGCCAGCGGGTCTGTGCATGTTGCAAAGGAGCAGCTGCGTTTGGATGAGCTTTCTTCCAAGTGCCTATCACTGCCTGAGGTTATCTGCTTGGACTGCCACTGTGGTCACTGGAAAGAAACAGGCATTTGCGTGTCCATCACATCACCCTTACAACCTAATCGGTTGCCCAAAGAAGTTAAGATGAGTTGTTTCCTAATGCTTGTTTCTTGGCACTAACAAGGCGGTGAAAGGTGAGAGAAATTGGCCTAGAGCTACATTTGCCACAGATGCCTCAAGTGTGAGATAAATTCTTATTCAGATATTTATTTTTATGAGTAGTATTGACTAAAAATATCAATGATGAAAGAAAGAGAAAAAAACTGTTATTTTTATTTGCTGTGAATTCTGAATTAGGTTTTGATTCTACACCCCCCCCTCCGTTAATATTAAAGAAAGCATAAACTGTGTGAAAGTTAATGAAAAATGAATTATTGCCTCATAACCAAGTGAAGTAGGAACAGATCTGTTTGTCTAGAAATTTGATTTGTGATTGCACACTGAACGTAGTCCTGGGAGCTGCCATACATCATGCTGAGGGAAGGAAGTGCATGTTTTATAGACTCGTATGCTTAAATAGGTAGTACATCTACTTGAGCATAATGTAGATGAAAGCCACAGGGTTAGATCCTGCATGCTCTCCTTGTGTTAAATTACTTCCATTTTTGTAGGTGATGAGGGGATGGACTCCCAATTCTATTTTCAGATGATGATACCAAAATAAAAGATCTGCCTGGAAGAAAGCCTAAGTCAAATCCACCAAGTCAGATTTGAACCATATCTGAACCACTATGTCTGCAAAGCACCCATCCCTCTCTTCCTCCCACCGTGGCCAAGGAGGTGGCCAGGGAGCTCTTGTCAAAGGATGGGGCAAAGCTGGTGGAAAACTGACAGGGAGCAAGGGATTTCAGCAGCAGAACTGCTTCAGCCCTGACCTGCCAGCCTGAGTATGTGTTTGTCCCCTGCTGGGCAGGATTTGGGGAAGCACAGGCAGCAAGGCTTAGGGTGCTCAGAACAGAGCCAGGGATACGGCTGCTCCTTACCAGCCTGTACAAGGTTTCTGAGCCAGGTTTCGAAAGCTGCCTGCCTAAACAGTGATTTGGCTCTGCAAGGCAGAGGAAAGCCTGACAGGCTTGAGGTCGTTACCTCCATTCAGTATCTTCCTGAAAAGCTCAGGCTTGTGCCTGTTTGAATCTCTGGCTTAGCAGCTAAGACAAGAATTTGTTTTAAGGTTGAAGCTAACATCAGATACAGCGCTGTTGTTGTGGAGAGGTCTCATTCTGGGAAACTATCATTAAAACAAAGCACTGTGCCTGAAGAGCTGGCCCCACAAAACAACAGGGGAGATAGTAATTGAGGAAGGAATAACTTTTTTACATAGAAAACATCCCTTTCTTCTTCAAGACTGACCCATAACTTCTTTTAAGTAGCAGACATTAATAAAGAAAAGAAGCTAGTAGAATCTACAAACATGTTCTTATTACATCTTTCAACCCAGTATATATTTTGAGCCCTGGCTTTCAATTTAAAAACAAACAAAAAAAGGAAGGACATCTGCCTAATAGCAAGAAATTGGAAAGTAGAGAATAGAGGATGAATGATGCTTTTTTTCCTAGTATTTTTTCCTAATATTCTTGCTGCATATCAGCTTTAACTCAGCTCCTCCTTCAGCCTATTGTGTTTCTCTGTAAGTCGCAAAGATCCCTTTCATGCTCCTTCCCTGTTTGTAAGGCACCAGGACAAAGGCATGGTAGTAACCAGTAAACTTTTTGATCTCTGTAGCTTAAACATAAAGAAGAAAAGAACAGGTACACTACCCTCAGTGAGATAACTCCCACAGGACAAATATAGTTGAGCTACAACTCAGAAATATATCCCAAAATAACACTGTAACAAACAAAATAGAGCTGATGAGCTTCTAAATTCAGAGAGGGGTAACTTGCTACCCTGAGCTGGCAGATTTTTGTCTTGTTAGAAGGAAGTGTAATTGCTATCATTGGAAGAAAAACTGTTAATCCATTTTACAGTAGAAGCAGCTTTCTATATCTAAACATCATTGCACAAAAATTCTTACCTCCTCTCTTCACGCACCCTCTTGCTCATGTGTGTTTCTACGTATAATATGCATGTAGTTCATACAAGAGGAAGTGAAAAAGAGAAAATGCCTCTGCTACCCTTTAAATTAATGTGTGAGCAACACGAGAAAAACATAATGCTTTATTTCTTGTTCCCTTGCATAATGGCATTGTAGCAACTTCTTGGATGCTCTTCTTGGAGAGCAAAAAATATTGAATGCAGAACAAAGTTTCTGAAAATGTCTTTCTCATGTACAGTAGAGATTTCTAAAAGCCCTTTTTCTTTATAAAGACATGCTGACTCTTATTCCTTCCTTTTCTTTCAGCTGATGACTTGCAAACATAGATCCTTTATAGTAATTACACATTACCAATTTTTTTCTAAATGCATAAAAAAGTATTATGGCACTTAAGCTGTAGAAATAAATCAGGTTCACTTGCTTCTTTTGGCCAAGCATAATTTTAGTTCTCGACTTGACTCACTATATCCAAATTTAGCAGCCTATATGTTTAGGTCATCCATCAACCCAGAAATAGTCACCATGCATCTTGTTTCCCTTTTCCTATATTATCCCTATGATCTCTCATCAAATATATTATTTGTCATACTTTGTACCCAAGTCATGAATAGCTTAGAAATGCATCTACTGCAAAATTGATGACAAAAAAGAAAAAAAAAAAACCATACTGCAGCCAAAGATGTGCCTGAACCTTCCACCTGGGAGGCACCTGGGTAAGTTCATACTCTTCACCTGTACAGCTCTCTCTCTTCAAGACAAAATTTGCTCTTTTTATTTACCAACTAGGGACTGTAGATGGTGGCACAAAACACGTAGGATGTGAATGAAACTTCCCAATTTGCAACGACCTTTTCAAAAATGGAAAGCAAGAGAAGTTCTCCCAGGAGCCGTAGTGTACTTGTACTTCCCATTTCAAAGGCACTTTGTCTTCTGTGAAGACTAAGGCCATACATCCAAGAGTCACGCTCACATTCACATTGCAGAAATAAAGAAACACAAAAACAATAGGAAATAGTTTTCTACTAAGTAACGTATTAACGCAATATTTGAAAATTACATAAATGAAAGCAAAAGTGGCTGCACATGTTCAGTAAATGTCAAATTTAAAATCAAGGGTTTATTTGTGATACGAATCCCATTGGATTCACGCAGTCATGAGCAACTTTGATTTTTTAATTACTGCATGAGAGGTACACGTTTGAGTTAATACATTTCCTTAGTGCTAACTAAAGTAGACTCAAAGCAGGACCAACAAAGAGTAAATAGTTAGATACAATATATATATACACACCATAAATGTATGTAGAATTGTTGCATAAAACTTAGTTCTAATGCCTTTATAATGTTCAACTATAAGAAAAACTCCCTCATCATAACTGCCAATATTCAGATGCCACTGCTATTTTATTTTCCAGTCAGTTATTATGAAGCTACCTGCAAGCATGATGGTTTTATAAAACAAAACATAAGACCCAGGTTCACCCCCCCCAGCGCAGCCATAGGTGGCACAGCTACAAGTCAAGGTGCAGCCCCACGTGGCAATGTCATACAGACCTCCTCCAGGACAGGCTCTAATACATGATGTATGATGTGGTCTTCCAATTGTAAATAATCAGGAATGTTAAACAAAATGTTCGTAACTGCAATCTTGGACAATAAATGTTTGCCTTTAACATTTTTTAAAAAACAGTATAACCGTTCCCAGCTCTTCCTATTGGACTGTACAAGTGACTGACCCAGGTGAGGCAGCTCTGCTGCCTGCTCACTGACAAACAGGGCTGCTCACTCCTGCGTGGGCTCTTTTATAGAATAAAAGACTGTAAGGACCACAACCTCCAAGCAAATTGGGTGTAATTCTGTTAAAGCTGGGACGCTGGCTGAGCCATCACATGACACTAGGTTTCTTAGCAGACACGTAAAGGCACCATAGAATATAGTAAGTGCAGAAATATTAGTCAACAAGAACAGAATCCAACTTCTAGAGCAAATTACCAGGGCAATGCAGCAAGGCAGGTTCTCAAAGAGAAGGACAACTCTACTGAATTACCTCACTTCTTCCCTTGTTCACCCACTTTGGTCCAAGAAAGAGGCCCATTTCCAGTCAAGCACATCTTTGTAATACCTGTAGTACTTCATGCAGTCTTGCCTTAGTTTGGCTACTGCATCTCTCTCTCCAGGAAGAAGTTTACAAGGTTTGAGGGTTTGAGAGTTTTTCATTTGTTTGGTTTTGGGGAACTGGAGAGGGAAGTATTTGAAATACAATTTAAACATGTTTCTTTCCTTCATATCTGTCATGAAACATTTATCTCATAAAACACAGAAGCTGTAATGATGGACATAAAAGAGATGCTCTTGGCACAGCATTTGACCCTTTGCAAGCACCTCTTCACAGGAATCCTTGTTTGCTGCCAGTGGCAGACTAAAGCCTGAAACCTAGGCTCTGTCAGGACTTGGCAGCCTCCAGATGAAAACACAACCCACTGTCTGCCAAACCAACACCCTACAGATTATGCTGTTACCCTTTCTCCCTGATGGTGTCCATCAGCAGCCTAAATGAATGAATTGCCTTTGTGTTCTTCATAAAGGAAGGCAGCACAGACAACCGGGCTGTTACAATGAGCCTCACCTGCACTGCACTCATATGGAGGCTCAGTTTCTATGAGGCTTTTGTGCTCACGTCATCCTCCTGGATAAGGCTGCGATTATTTGTGTTGTTGCGAGCACGTGTGCTCAACATTTTTTCAAAGACAAAGGCCTAGCACAGAAGCAATTCTGTAAAGGCTGTCTACTGTTTTTGCCATCCAGGCTTTTGTAGCATACTTACAGCTTTTTTGGCTTTATACCTACATTTAAATCCAGACAGACACTATTAGCAGGTTAGACTGGTGGGTTGCTTGGCAAAGTGCTCGGGTGAAATCATTTTATATTTGCTAAACAAAGTCAATGAGACCTGTCAGCAGAATGAGTTATGGGAGCTGCTCAGCCTGCTGGGAGATGCCCCAAAGAATAATCAATTGCTTAGCTGTTTGGTTTTGTTTTTTAATGTGGCTGATACATTAATAGGGTTTCTAAATCAGTACATAAGGTATTGCTTTTAGGAAGATGAGAGAGTTTGAAGGGTAAGGATTTGCTTTAACTTAGACCTTAGAGTTAAAGCAATATTCTGTCTTCCCTCTTCTCTTACCCTCCATGAGGGCAAACTGAAATTGATGTAAATAATCTTAGATCAACACAAGTTGATCTGAAAACTGAGGTGAGCTATTACAGTATAATGCACATTTTGTATTGTTTAACTGCAGTTACACTAGGGCTTCTATTAATCCAATTACATCAGTTACAAAAATAAGTAAAAGTCTTCCAGCCACCACAGTTGTGACATGAAAACTTTCCAGAATAAAGCAGTCACAGACCGGAAAATCAGAATTAGGTCCTAAAAAGATGTTCCAAAAGGTCAGATATTCTTTAGCCCTGCAGTTGGCCCTGGCAGCTACAGAGCTCTGTTTTTGGCAACGCTGTTCCAACCTCTGCCTTCAAAGGTGCTGCCATCCATTTGCATCGACCTGAGGCTGCAACTGAGAGTTGATGCTGGCTTGTACTGAGGAAACTGGTCTGCCAAGGAGACATGTCTACATCACTGTGAATCTCCCCTAGTCCCAGAGAATCCTCACTTCAGAGCAACACTAAATGTGCCCTGTGCCACAGACATGAAGCAAACAGCTTCCCAATAAAAACAAGCCTTCAATGGATGAAGACGGAACCGATCTTTTGCTGTATGTAGCAATCAGAGTCATGCCTTTAACAGAGCTACATTCTCCAAATGGATAGACTTTTATCTTATTCCCCCCTCCATATTTTTTTTTTTAAATTAAGGGATCAACTGTGTTGCCAAACACACAACGAAGGGAACTCAAGATGAAACTTGTCCCTTGTTCAGTGGCCATGAGGACAACCCATTCCTTTCCAATGGTACCACACTGAAGAATGTGTCTGGTACAGGAGTATGACTACAAACTTTGGGTCACACAATAAATCAGGTTTGAAGGGACTTCAGAAGGTCCTTGGGGACTTGAGCAAAGCAGTACTCCATTACAGCCAGCAGGTCACCTGCTGCTTTGTACCCATACTTCTAAAGAGATGCGATGGCATTAAAATATTTTCTGAGAGCTTCAACTGAGTGGGTCACCCCAAGTTATGGTTCTCACAGCTAACTGCAATAATGGGAAAACCTCACAACAGGCATTCAAATGCTGCAGCCTGATATAGCAACAAACAGGACAGTGCTAGCTGTGACCACTGGCAAGAAGTTTCCAAGCCGGACTTCAATGAACACAAGAGAAACAGGTAGGAGGAACAGCAGCCAGCGGATGAATGCATGGCTTCAAGCAATGTTCAATTTGTCCAAGGTCTGTGAAACCTTGTTCAGTACCACTCAAAGACATATTATTTCCCCTTTTAAGGCTGCCCAGTGCCTCATTTGCATTATGTAAAAGAGATGGCATTGCTCCCTTTGCAACACAGCTGGTAGGTATGGATAGCATTCAGCCCTCTAAGTTTCCCTGCAAATGTCGTGTTAATGTCTTCACAGAAAGGACTTATGTTCCATGTCAGAGTATGTTTTTCAGTGACAATCAAAAGAAAATCTGTATCACTGCCAAATAGCTACCTTCTTTCACTGTCCTGGCAGCTCTCCCTCTTATCTATGGGCCTCTGTGTCTTTGTTAGTTTCATTTTTTCTACATACAATGAAAATCTCTTCTGCTGTACCAACAGAATAGCTGGTTCTGTTTCTCCCTTGGCAGCCAAGATACCAAACCTGCTTTTTCTCCTTCCTTTTCCAGGTGGCTTACCATCCAAAATGGATCCATGGCTGCCTCAGTTTAGATTTTCCTTTTTTTTTTTTTTTTTTTTTTTTTTGTTATTTTATCCTTTGGGAGTATGTGCTAAAGAATGTTTTCTGAAGACAACTATAAGCAAGTACAAGCTCATTCCCTTCACTTCTGACCATGTATTTCTGGGCTGCTTTATCAGCTCATTTTGTTCTCAAGTCAAACAGTTATTCTCATTTATAATTTAACTAGGCTTTCTTTTCCCATTGGATGCTCATACACAGTGCCATTGCTCTGGATCTGTCATTCACCGAATTCATTTCCAGCATGTCTAAAAGCACATCATTTTCAATATGCCCACAGACCCTCAAGTACCCATTGGTACACACATAACCCGAAGTGCTGACTTTCAAACACTTGGATTAGTTTCAACAAATCCACCATTTGCTTCAAATAGCCACTTCTTCAGCAAAGGACATCTACAGCAAGCATGCGACAAATAGCTGGGGAACAGGAACGACTTCATGCAGTAGAGCTTTATTCACCTTTATTTGAAAGCCAACAACGTAAGCAGTAGGGCAAACCAGAACTACTTAAAATATTCAGTACTATAGTACTGGCACAAGAGCATTGATTTTTGCTACATCCCATCTAAGTTTTATCAGTGTGCCAGTTATCCAGTTTTGCACTATTTTCTGCTTGTTCCAGTGCTTTCCACCTTAAGTATCATCATAAAATGATTTGGGTTGGAAGGGACTTTAAAGCCCACCCAGTTCCACCCCCCTGCCATGGGCAGGGACACCTCTCACCAGACCAGGTTGCCCAAAGCCCCATCCAGCCTGGCCTTGAACACCTCCAGGGATGGGGCATCCACAGCTTCTCTGGGCAACCTGCGCCAGTGCCTCACCACCCTCTGAATGAAGAATTTCCTCTTAATATCTAATGTAAATCTCCTCTTTTAGTTTAAAAACATTCCCCTGTCAACCGATCATCATCTGCCCAAGTAAAAAGTCACTCTCCGAGTAGTATCACTGCTTCCAAGGAACCACTCACAGCTGATGAGCTCTGTGCACCGCACTCAGCACAAGCAGGTTTTCAGACTAGATAACAAAGGGATAGGATACTTCTCCATAGCTGCTTCCTAAAGCCACCTCATGTGATCTTTACACTGTGCTAATAGTGAATAAAATTGTCTTTTTCTACTGAACAAGTAAAGAGTTCTCACAAAATGGCAAACCTACCAACAAGGTCAATATATAATTTTCCTGCAGAGAATATAATTAGAAGGTGTTTTTAACC
Source organism: Anser anser (assembly GCF_964211835.1). Classification (NCBI taxonomy): domain Eukaryota; kingdom Metazoa; phylum Chordata; class Aves; order Anseriformes; family Anatidae; genus Anser; species Anser anser. The sequence goes on from NC_139720.1 coordinate 89,640,455, forward strand.
TAAAGGCTAAAACCGCCATAGAAATGAAGGCACAGAATGAGCACTACAGTCAGTGCTCTGATCTTAATGAATTTAGTTTGTAAGTATTAAATTACTCATAAGTGTTGATGAAAGCAAAATGATAATTCTGTAGCAAAAGTAAATAAAATGCAATTAAAAGAACCAGTGTAGTGGCCCACCTGGGAGTTGCACTTATGTAAAGAAGTGATTCAGTAACAGAACGAGGAAACATCTCAAATATTAGTGTAATAGCTGCAAAGAAACGTGGTAGAGTTCTTTAATTATGGCATAAGCTTAATCAAATTAAATACAAAAATGTTTCTTGTAAGGCCTTTCTAGGTGGGAAAACTCAGATGTTTTGCTGGAATGAATGGAAATACATAAGTTTTTTTTTTTAATATATATTAATCAAAAAACAATAGGAAGGAGAGGTTTTTTTTGTTGTTGTTGTTTTGTGCTCAATTTAGAATATGAGTGGTTGGAATACAAGTGTTAGAAGCATAGGGAGAAATGTGTTCTTTGGAACTGTAGCAAGACAAGACAGCATATCCGAGTCAATGGCAACAGGCTCTGTTTTGCTGTAGTACTAATCAGAAAGACCAAAAAAGTGATCATTACTAGTACTTGTCTGCCTTTACTCTACTAAGATGATAACGGGTCTTCCACCTTAGCTGTAAGCAGTTCCTGACGTATGAAGCAAGGGCAGCCAGGAGCAAAAGCAGAGGACAAAATGTTCAATGAAGACCCGAGCAAGCAGTAATGAGCAAGGGCATACTTCCCACCTGCTTTCTGCCATTGCCAGCTCCTGCAGGGCTTTCTGGCTCAGAGCACCTCCACCGAGTTTCATACTATGAAGTATGAAACACCTTCATAATTCTCGCAGCAAGTGGTACTACAACTGGGCCATACACCCAGGAAGGCTCTCCAGAGATCCTAGAGCTCATTCCAGAGCTGGTTCTAGATTCAGTTTTAGAGCCACTTCTTCATAACAGAAATGTAATACAGCTGTGGCCACCAAACACAATAAATTCCTCATTGGTAAACCTGCATGCAGAGGAAAAGGTTTCTTTAAACTTTTTCTTCAAAGTGTCTCTGAAAGCAAGGTACCCTACTGGCTCATATGGTATCAAAAACATCGCCCAGCTGCAATACCTGTTCCCAAACAAAAGTACAGGCAGCCTTCACAAGGTCACTGCTCTCATGGATGTGACAGAACTTGGGATTGCTGCATCTTAGACAGCTGCTCCTTTCCTTCATCTTTGTCTTTTGCCTACAGCAGGCCACAGAGGCATGCAGCAAGGGCTGTGCAGATCAGAGACACAGGGACTAAGCTAGGGATGGTTTTGAACACCTGAGGGTAAGTTCATCTGAACACAATAAGGAGGAGCCAGTGGAGGCTTCAAAAAGAAGTCAAGAGCATGTAATTATTCTGCCCCCTGACTGAAGTCACAAAACCTTTACTGAAAGACTATTTCAAACAAACTTAAGCCCAAAACTACAAACTGCTTGAAGAACTCTAAGTGCAAAATAACTGTTAAACAGTAAGATATCAGGTTGCAAGGAGAAGATACTCACTGACTCTCCCTGCACAAACAGCTTTATAATGTCATTTGAAGGATGTAGAAAGAGTGCAAGATCACATCAATTACATTTCCAGGTGATACTAAGAACTAGGGCATATTCTGAGCATGATTTGTAGCTGAAAAATGAGACACTGTACATAGAAGAATAAAGCATTATATATATATATTCTGATTCTGAAAAAATGTTGTTTGTGAAAGGCAAATCTGAAACAAAATTAAAGTATACAGCACAAGAATAAGGTAGTTTTGCTAGAAATTTTTAAAAATAAATAAAGATCTAGGACAGTAGCTAAGGACAAATTAAGCAGTCATTAATAGAAAAAAAAATAGGAGGAGCTTCCTGCTTCACACAATTCCCAGAAAGACATCTGCACTCTGTGGACAAGTCCTGAGCACCCCAGGTCTCTTCGTGAGAGTACAGCACTCACGGGCTCTCTTGGGCATACTGGCAGAGCCAGGTGTAAGACACTACACATTGACTTCTGGGACCTCCCCAAACTTCTGGCACTTATGCTACCAAACTAGCACCCACAAGCACTGCAGTTAGAATCACAAAAACAAATGTCTTAAATGCGTGTTTGGAACATAACATCATAAATATGTAAAACAAACACAAACACCTGCTCTAACTTTTACCATGGGTGGTTGAAAGAAAATGGGGATGTAACATTCATTTCTGCTGATAGGTGGAAATTAAGAGACGTGCCAGGAAAAAGACACAGTTTGTTTCCCGCATCCTTCTCTAGGCATCTGGCATGGGCCATAGGACGGGGACAGGAAATTGGGCTAGAAGGCTTTTTCACACACCACCACAGATGTCCTTCTCCTAGAGAGAGAACATGCCAAACTCAACCATCAAGTCACACCCCAGAGACTGAAGAGAAAAATTGCCACGAGTGTGCCTCAGAAAAAATGCAAGCTAACGTTTATCTGGCTACCAACTCAGAGATCAGAAGGAATATTAAATAGTTAAGAGTCTTGAGATGCTCATCTCTCTAGGGGTCTCCCATCTCCCACATAAGGAGACAGATTGACACAGGAAAGGCTGTGGTCTTCCCAAATCTAGACAGAGATGTGCCCAAGGGAAAAGCTGAAGATCTGCTTTGCTTTCTCTAAGAAAAAAAAAGAATGACATATATAGGTGGGTTTTTTTGGTGCACATTTTCTATCCGTAAGTGATGTTTTAAATGCAGCCGTTTGTCATTATCATCTACCACTGCCTCACCACCAGAGCCTGAATTCAAAGGAGGAGCTTCACCATGAAATGAAATGCAAGTTGTTTAGCTAAAATGCAAATCATTCTAAGCAAACAAAGCATTGCTGAATCCCAAGCATCTGATATGAAAATAAGATATATTTTTTCCCCCACAAACATTCAGCTAATCACAGAAATCAAAGAAAATAGGGCTGGAAGGGACATCACTAGATCAGTTAGTCCATCTTCCTTCCACAAGGCAAAAATCAACTGTTCAAAAAAAAAAAAAAAAAAAGAACCTGAAAACTGGCCTGCACTTTACCATGCAGGTGGCTTTCACAGCTTTTAATGCTGTGGTGGCAAAGAAAAGAATTAGAACTGATTGAATCCACATTTCAAACCAAATAAAAATAAATTCCCCTTGTTTGAAAATAGTGTGCAAAATCCTTCAAATTACTGCAGTAAAGTAGGAGGGATGTACAAAAAAAAAGAAGAATACTCATCTAGTGAAAGTAATGAAAATTGTGAAATGAGTGATTTGTTGGATGCTGTGAGCACGAGGTAGACATGAATCCCATTCAGAAACAGTCAGAAAAGCTTACCCTGGCTCATAAATCTAAAGCTGGAAAAAGAAACAAAGACAGAAATAAAGCAAAGCAAACATTTTAATAATGGGGGATCTCAGCCATATGAGGAAAGAGGTAAGCACTACTGTGCAGTGTCAAACAACAGGATGTTTAAGCTTTTGCTCAAACATGAGAGAGTTGACACTCAAAGACGTTAATTTTATCTGATCTACAGAGAAGATCCATATTCACAATTGGTCTGCAACCAAAGCACTCAAATCATTCTCTGCGGGGAGGCAGAGAATGATTTCATCTGGGGATGAGCGTAAGGTATGCTTGGATGTTCATGCATATCAAGTTCATTGTAAAAACTGAAGCTGTGTCCCTGGCTTAGGCTCCATTCTCTCTCTGGCCTTAAATACCAACCATCTGCAGTGGGGCCCCTTCCCAGGCATAGCATGGCTTTGAGATTCATCTTTACAAGACTGCATAGAAAGAAACGTATAAAAGAACCGCAAGCGCGTATACGTGAACTTCAGCAAGGGGCTCAACGTCATTCAAGACAAAGAGGGAGGATGCCAGTGAAGTACACAGAATTATTTCCATATTTAATGACAACCATATACAAAGCAGTGAAGTGGTGACATTATTTAGATGTCAGAAAAGTTGTGAAACCATGTTCAAAATCTACATCTTTATGCAGCTGAAGATATTAGCCTCTGAGTTACATAGGTTCTAGACTAGGCTCTCTTTTTTCTCTCTTTCAATATACACCATATATATATGAACGTGATACATATATATATATATATATATATATATATCACATTCTAGCACTCAGCAACTGAAAATGTAGACTAGTAATAGCTTCACTCCCTGAAAACAGAATTGCTTCTAATGTTCTGTCTTACTAGACAGGAGAAAAAAAGAAAAAAAAGAAAAAAAAAGATTGTCTAGCGACTATTAAGACAAAGATGTTATTTTAACATAGTAATAGATGCAGTCTCTTTTTCCAATTATGACCATGAGGACATAATTTATTCTCCTCTTCCAAATGCATGTTTTCATAAGAGTAATGTCCTTTATAACTTTGACATTTTATTGCCAGTACTCTGCGTATTTATCATTTTCCGGACAAATGGCAGTCAGAGGGCCTGCATATAAACATTTAAATTTATTTGCATGAGGCTTATTGGAGAAGAGCTGCACAACATACGTTCAACTTTCATTGTTTTTCCCTATTATGAAACACAAACACACAAGAATCAAGCTATGTTATTCTTCCATGTTTTGCCTATAATGGTAAAAAAAGAAAGGGGGGGGGGGGAAATCTGAATTTCTAACTAAAATATTTTTTAAAATATATTATGGTTATAGTCATCTTTGCTTTTAACATTCTAAAAATGCCAAATTCGGTGAAAGTTTGATTGCAATGTGAGTGAGGCTATCTTGTTATAAAAAGAAAAATCTCCACGGATTAGTGTACCTGATTAAATAAAAGATTGAACTGAATAAATCCAGAACAGAAATGATGAAGCGGATAGGAATACAAAGACAGCATTCTGAATGAGAGCAAATTATGCAAGCATAGAGAAAAATAGCCACCCTATTCACTTTCTTTGTCTCATTAGAGACACAGAAAGAATTCTGAATATACTGAGAATGTTGTTGGACCAAGATGCACTGAGCTGTACTTGTGAGCTCGCTGTCTTTCCTTACACTGAGTAAGCACGGTGTTCATGGAGGACACTGGTCATGCAGGACTCAATGAAGTCTTCTTCAGCTTGTGGTAGAGTTACAGAAACAGCCGGTGATCTGTTCTCCATGTTTCTCTACCACTAACAGAAAACTGTGATTTAATGGCACCCCATGCTGGAGTGCAAAAAGCTCTTCACCATTAGACTTCAGTCAACAAGATCTGTTAATTGGGTCAGCTCGAGTTAAATTATGGGTGACCCAAGTAAGCTTGAATATTTTGGTAGTTTCACTTTGCACTAATGATCATTTCCAAATTACCTCTTCAAGCAGTTTTGCATTTTTATGAAGCAATGCAATCACCTATACTAACCCCAATTGTTATACCAGACCTTTTTCAGCTGATCAGAAATGTGACCTTTGAGACTGAAGTTTCCTGATATGGAAGCTGCAGTAATGAGATTAATTTTAAGCCTAAATTAGCCTTAATTAAGACTAATTTGCCCTGGCTGCTCATTCCTGGACCTACTCAGCACTGAATCAGTCCTTGAATTGCGCTGCTACAACCTGTTTTAAATCAGGTTAATTAAATGACCCAGGCTGAAAAACATCTCTTTAGGTAGGATTTTTGTTTGTTTTGATCAAAGAACATTTTCTTGATGTGTTTAATAGGACAGCCCACAAGAAGTTAACTCAACTGACAGAAGGCATGCTGCATCCTAGGGAACACAGTATGCAGCCAGAGGAAGGAAACAATTTAATGCCAAAATTACAAAAAATATTGCTGCAGTGCAGAATTATAGCCTAAGATTCTCCTTCTTGTTAAATCAGTATCTGTCTACACTTACTAAATATAAATTCTCTCTTCTCTGGGAAACCAAGAAAAGGAGATTAAGGCATAGGCTGGATGCTACAGAAGGTGTCTCCGGCTCCTTGTTCTGCAACGGGTGATTTCAGATGGAAAATGCCATCTGTGCTGTGCATCTGCCCCGCAGCCTCGAGGTCAGTTCCCAGCTAGATATGGACTCAACCTGCCCCCAAAGTTTCTGGTTTACTTTTCTCAAGGCCTATATCAGTATTACCTCTAAACCAGCTCATCTGGAATCAAAACTGAAAGAAGTAAAGGTATTTTATGTGCCAGCTAGAGCAACTACTGATATTGCTCCTAACAGCAATTCTTTCTTACTGAAGAAAGGATGAAATAAAAATCAGCAACAGAATAGAGAAACATGTTTGCTCCCTGGCCTCCCCACTGCTGTAACAATACAAATGTTTTGCACTTTCTGAAGCAGCAATTCAATCCCATTCTCCCCTTTCTTTTGTAAGCCATTCTCCTCCATTTTTGAGCAACTCCGCTCCCTCCTGCTGTCAGAGCAGCAACAACCTACTTCTCTCCAAAACGAAGTAGTCGCCTATTCCCATTTGTTCAGATGCTGTTTTTAAACCAATTTTCTTCTGTTTCCTCTTTCTCTTTTATAAAAGATTGGCATTCACATCCCACTTTGAGGCAAGATCCAAGCCCCAGTGCAGGCAGCTGACAGATTCAGCCCCCAGACAGCACATTAGCCCTACAGCACAGAAGACTCCTTGCCCCTTCTCTCCCCAGCATTAACACATCCCAGGATCGATCTGGATGCCCAAATGAGGAATTGTTCTGCTCCACTCAGGTTCTCTGTCTGAACTTGAAACCTGTGAATATTTCATCAAATGGCAGAATTATGACATCAGCGATGACCCAGCCAGACATCACAATGGCAGCAAATTCATTTGCATTCAGCTGTTCTGTTGTTTTTAACATTCTGCACAAGTCCTTTACATTTTGATAAAGTCACAGTTCACAGCTATATCATAACTCTAAATATGACCCTTTAATGACATTGCAGTAAGGAGATACGACTTTTTTTTTTTTTTTGCTAGCTGGCAGTGCAATTTTTGCTATATCCATTAGACAGAAAGATTAGACAGATATTGGAGAGTATATATAGAAAATAGTATCAGCAGTCAATCTGGAGCTAAGGAGATCTTCAAGCGCAAGATACGCACAGGTTATTTTCACACTAACAGAATTTAGCATCCTCCGCAGTCTAACATCTGTATTCAAAGACTCAGTCACTGTATCTTTGTCACCACATCAGCATTGTTGAACATTAGCCCAAAGGTTTTTTTGTTTCTTTTTTCCCCTCCCTCCTTCTGACCTGTTCTGGGCAAACATGCTGTAGATCAATAAAAATCTCCATTTCACTTCATCATGAGCTCATTCCTTATTTTAAAAAGGTCTTAAGTAAATGAGTTTTTAAAAAAAAAAACATAGGTGTACAATATTCAAACTGAGAAGCCAGTATGTTTTGCCATGAGACACATTTCCAAATATTTGTGAAAAATCAAACTCTTGTGCAAATTAGCATACTTAGCTAGTAACAAAAAAACCTCACAAGCTCTGAGCACCTTAGCATTGTCTTATTTCAAGTAAAAAGAGGATTTGTTTCTCTGTCCCCTCCTGATTTGCTTTCATTAAAAAAAGTGTGCATATACAAATAGTGTGTGTGTGTCTCTGTCTGTATTTTTTACATCTGTAGGCAGGAGGCTAGCCTTTCCTTCTTTAGTACTTTCTACCTTTGCTGTTTTTAACTAGCAGGAGAGATTACATGAATCTATGGCTTCACTCCTACAGTACATGGATCTCCTGGGTAGACCAGTCTATCTGTGGAAACAGTTTTGTTAGTGAAACTGGAGGACGTCACAAGGAAAACAGGACAGGAAGACAACATGGAGCACAAGGCCATCAAAAGGACAATATTCTTTGCCCCGATGGGAGGTGGGCCCATGACTTAAGAGCAGAGCCCCAAACCAAGATTCAGAAGATGCCCAAAGGTCAGCCTGGGTAAAACCCCAGCATGAAAATATTTGCCAGCTGCAAAGACCACGTGCACTTATTACATCTTCTGTGCAGTCCAGGCATGCCCTGGTGACATCTGTGATCTCAGTGCAGGCCCTGATGAAAATGCTTTCAAAGGCCAATTTTTACTTCTGAGCACTGGAGAATTTCAGAGGCTGGTTTATCCAAATTATACTAATATATTCATACTACATCCTTTCATTTGGGGAAACACAGAGGGTTTGAACAAATATTTAATTAAGCCTCATATGGCACAGCAGGGAAAATATTTTTAATGATATCCTGTGGTCAAAATCAAAATTTGCTGACAGTTACTATATGGTGATATCCAAGTTTAACACTTCTTTTCACACAGGTAAGAGTCACATTCAGCAATAGTTGGCAAAATTTGACCTTTCTTGGTCATATGTCGCAGCACTGAAATACCTCTGGGATGAAACATGTCAGGACAGCATGCAGCAACACTCTTTTTCCTCCTGCACTGTTTTTCTACTTGTGCAACAACAAACTTTTCCTCCTGGACAAACTGGGTGTGGGAAACTTTCATCATACAAGGCAATGAATAAGGAATGTCTTACTATGCCCGCTCCTTTTTACGACCAGAGATGTTATCTCTCCTGTGCCCAGTGTCATCTCACAATTTGCAGACTAATATAAATCAGCATATTTTCAACATAGCCCTCAAAGGTATTTGAATATTCTGAGGTAGGATATGCTGGGAATTGATAATCACCCTTCAGAACCTGTAGGGAACGGAGATGTGTCCTCATGGAGAGGAAATAAAGATCTTGATGTAATCAAATCAACTTAGTAACAACTATTTTAGACATTTCATGCTAGCAAAGGTTTTTCCAAATTGCTCCTTCAGCAACTCTGCTGGAAATTGAAAAGAAACATGATGCTGATGAGAGAGTAATTATTTAATGAGAGAGAAAGACTGTCATGGCCAAGTCTGTTGTTACAAACTGTAAAAATTTATTTTAGCCAAGTTCAAATAACTCATTTATTTTCAGTTTTCAGTGAATGCACACCTTAAAAACCATCTCCAGTATCATTTGCAATATTCTGCTAATACAGGAAAATACAATGCTTAAAGAAACTATGTAACATGATGAAAACGTGTGTTAAAGAAATCCTCCTTTCTAAATGACTGAAAGTCTTTCAGGAAGCCAGTTGAGGAAAGGCACATTCATGCATCCACCAAAAAAAAAAAAATCTATTATTGTATTACTGTCAGAGAGCTACACGAAGCAGCAACATTTCTAAGCAGGTAACTGCAAGTTAAGATATATATAAAAATATATATACTTCTAATGAACAAAGAGTAAGTTGAAGGCCAAGAAAATATATATTCCCTATATTTTTGGTCAATTTACTAATTTAATCTGACATCATACATAATGTCTCTGAGTATTTCTCTGTCACAGACACATTCATCAAATTATATCAGCCTTTAGATTTTTATTTCATTAAACAGTAGGTGGAAAACTTCACCTTCGAACATGATAAATGTCACTATAAGCAAAAATGGACAATGACTGATCACTCAATAACCAGAGTTTCTTCTCCTGCTTCATTCCCATCATCTGTACTGCAACATCAGAAGCACGGATATAAAGCTGGCCGTGAAAAGACACAACTTATGTGTGCATGTGTCTAATGCACTAAGAAGGTCCTTCTGCAACAGACTTATGCACAGATATAATATGATCACATAGCCAAGTTTAAGATAATTGCCTTTGCAAACACTAACAGCAAGTCAGCCATACTTTCAGCAAATTTCAGCGAAAGCATGTGCTGCAAAGACATCCTTCCTGCACACAAGTGCACAGTACCTGGCATGTAATTTTCAGACTTTAATATTAAATCACTAATACTGTTCCCATAGAGAAGACAACTGATAACAAGAGAAGAACCTGGAGATATCCAGGCATGAATACCCATATGAAATGCCAACATGGCAAATCAGACTATTTACATTGACTCTAGATCCATTTTTACCCGTGATAGTGAGATATGCTTTGGCACATAACTCTGTATTAGTTTTAGTAAACACATCAAAATAATTTAAAGAAAAAGCATTCTTTTATTTTTTCCACATTTCTTTCATTTCTTCTCACACTTCATTTCTTCATTCCTCCCCCCAATATTCCAAAGAGGTGATTTTCATGATTATTTGAAAACAGAACACCAAACAGTATACAACTTTAGCAGTCAGCTTTGTCTCTGCCTGCTGATTTAGTTTATATTAAAATCCAGACGGCATAACTGAACCAGAACACTGTAAGTGTACAGAGTCAGAATTTTCAGACTTTTTACACACTATAGCTATGTTCACAATTAACCAAATTAATCCTAATTTCAAAGAGTAGCAAGGAGTATTTGATTTATCTGTTGCTCACTCACCCATTTATTAACCTTATTGTTTCAGTCTTCTGTGCATTACTACCAGTAAACAAGTCCCATGTGAAAGACAGTAAAATACTTCTTTTGTAATGTTAATGTTACTGTCTTCATAAATCTCTGATTCCAGCTGCAGCCTTAGCTCCTCACTGGCTTTGATTTACTAGTGGGCTGACCTGGGCCTAACCCTGTCAGCTCTAGCTCTGAGACAGTACTTAGGCTTACGGGTCTCTGATCTTGCAAATTCCTGAGAGGAAAAAATTTAACTGAGGAAGGTTCACTCTGACAAGTGATAAAACCCTGTCCTTTTCAGGTTGCACTAGAGATGGAGTAATGGGCAGAATTAATTGAGGGAGACACAGGGACACAAAAAAAATCATGAAAGAAACAGGAAGAGAATACAGAGTTTATGGGAGAATTACTGAAAAAGAGAGGAGGAGCTGAAGAGAAGCAATCAATTCCCATTTATAAGGCAGGGAGTCTAGCGAACTAATTAGCATTAGAGCCAGATCAATTTTCTTACACAAAGTATTTTATGAGATTGTTACATGACAGTATACTAATTAAAACTGATTGGCCTAATTAGAGTAGCATTAATAACATAGCAGGCACTGGTAGTAGTGCTGCTGAGTCCGTGATGTGCTTTAAAGATACGCGAGACTCACCACAGACATCCCTCGTTTTAACATAACATTTTGTTTTGTAACAAGCCAACAGAGCGTCCATGATTATGCATCGGTGAATAGCTTGCTTCTTTGCTGCAGTGGAAGATCAGGAAGAAAAATGGCAAATTAGCCAGTATAAAGAGAGAGACAACTTGAGAACTGAAGACAATGGTGCATTAGGAAAGCAATTAGTGAGGAACAAATACAAAGCATGGGCCTGAGTCTCCCATGCCTTGAACCTTGTGAAGTAATTCCTGGGAGATCATCCTGGCAATACTTCACCCATGCCTTGCTATTGCATAAAAGACTTCATGCAATACAAGGCAGGGAAACAAACTGCCCAGCTCAGCAAATTACAGCTACAAACACTGAAGTCTACAAACATTGAACAGTCTACAGTCTTCTGGGGTTGTCTCCAAGACTTAATGAAAAAACAATATTTCCCAAGGTAGCTCATGAGATGTTGTGCAGATTTTAGTAGTGATGAGACCTCTCCTTCATTTAAACAAGAAAAAAAAAAAAAAAAAAAAGAAAGAAAGAAGCAAAACATACTTTTTCAGGAAGACTATGCAGCGTATGCACTCCTGTTCCTATCCTTAGGCAAAGCGAGCAAAAAAAAAAAATCATAAAAAGCAAGTTTTTAAGTTCAGGTGCGAATGACAAGAAAATGCTGTATAAATGAACAACTTTCCAGATGCATTTGAACAAAGGCAAGTTACAAAATGACAGTACACACAACAACCATTTAGGTACGTACATTTATGTAAAAGCAAGCACTACCATTATTAAACGTGTTCAAAGTGAAGAAATATTCAGAAGTGGAATATTCCCAAAGGGTATTTTGGAGCACTTGCCCAGTTGTGTTGCAGTTTAGACTTTAACTGCTAGGATTCTGCCATGAGAAGTGAGAAACAAACATACTGAAAAATCAGAATACGTAGTTGTTAACAATCTAGTTGTTAAAGATTAAAGTACTGGAATTTTTAGATTAACAAGGGAGACAGGTATTTTCAGTAGGTAGTTGGACAATAGAAAGTAGAAGTTTTTCTTTCACCTGGAGCAAGACTTCCAGTCTACATTCATTTACAATGTTAATGTAGTATTACTGCCAACACTCTCTCCACATCACACAACAGTACAAAATAAAATCAAGCACAATAACTTGGTGCTCTGGTTGCCCTGAAAACACCCACCCCTGGCCACCTCTGCCTTCCACAGCAACTATTAGAAAGTAGGTGTTTCATACATATTATCTTCAGAGGGAATGCTTTTTTCCAAAGTAACTTCAGCTGTATCGCAACTGATCACCCAGGGGGGTAAACGTTCCGTAAGTAAAGCAATATCATTTCAGGATAACTGTTCTGTGAGTCAGCAACCACAAAACAATGTCACTAATACACCAGAGTAACAGTCAAGTAGGATTTTTTTTCTGAACAGTTATTGGTCATTTCTCCAAGTACCGCAAGCCTTACAAAGAATTCCCCTCCAGAAGAAAGAGATAGAAGAGGAAGATGGAAAAGTCCATACAGAGTCTTTAATAAATTATAATGTTCATGGTTATAATTCCAGTTATTTGCCTATCATACACACATACGTACTTACCGCTTTTAAATATGTTTGTATATTATCATTTCCTAAGTCTGAATACATCCTGAAGCAAGGCATAGCAGTACAGAAATAAAATTTATATAGTAATTAGCTGTTTTAATATTTTAAGCTTCACAAATTATCTTTAAATGACTAATTGCATAATAATTATGTAAACAAATAAACGCAAAGGAAAGTACTTCTGTAATGGACACGATGAATCTGCCATTAAATTATACTCTGAAATCTAGAGTAACTCTCTGAAGAAACCAGGGCAACTAATGGCCCTTTGCTTGTGCAAATCTCATGGCTTGGCTTTGCAGTCATCCACAATGCAGAGCATCTGCCCCGTGTTTCCTAAAGAATTTTTTATGTATTTTGCACATATGTACTTCAGAAATGCAGAGATTTTATTGACTTTCATTTGAAAAATCTCCAAATAACTCATAACTTGTAGAGCTACAAATAGATAGTTATTAAGTGCAAAAACAATTTTAAAAGACAAACCTTGGGTTATATAGCTCAAATGCACATTCTGTAACTGAAGCTCACCGCTGGGTTTGGTCTCCAGAAAATACCTACAGCACTACCTTAATTTCTCTGGCTCACTTTACGAGCACAAATCTTTATTGTTTTTGGAAAATGTACCTGAAATCCCATCTGTCAGGAGCTCCAGGATCTCTGCTGAACACCATGTCCACCCTGTTATTTAAGCATATTTTTTCCTTAAACATGCAGATCTGCTGGCAGGCTAGGTTTATAGTTCTCCTGTTTGAAGGCACATAATATTTGACATAAAGTGATGCAAAGGCTCTAAAGGTTCCAAAACTCCAGTCACTGACATACATAGTACAAGAAATGCAAACAATAATAATAAAAGTTTTCAGTGCTCTGCCTCAATTTCTTTGTCAACCTTGACTGGTTTTTGTACTTAGAGCAAACCTATCTTAATAGTCCAGCTTTCTTTGTTCAGTGCATGGTTTCTTCTCTGCTGCAGTTTTTTCTGCAAACAGCTCCTTCATCCTCAGATGGCGCTACAGCTACATTTCCCCTCCTACAAAAGAATTCCTTTTTATATTCTGTAATGTGTCCATTGCTACCACTCATTCTATTTCCTTTTCATTTTTACCATTTCTTATGCTAGCAAGCTAGTATCTAGTAGAGTCTTCTTTTTTCTTTACAGATTCTTTCAGTCTGCAAAGCATCGTGCAAGGAGACTAGAAAAACAGCTTTTTCATAGTCTGCATCCAGATCATATTTCTTAACATTTCCACAGACTGAAAACCATGGTAGTTTAACAAGGCTGACTTGGAAGAAATGTAACTCAGCCTTGTAATTATACCTAACAGTATACAGGTAATTCCACATAAGCTAATCAAAATTCTTAAGTTGTATAATATATGTAAAAATAATCTGATTTTCAGTCAGCTCTTCCTATCCTGAATGTCAGGTGCCTAAGTATGGATTTGGCGACTAAATTTATGTACCATTTTCAACAGTGTAGTTCAACTAAAAGTGAAAACTGCAGTGTTAGCATTCACTCTGGTTTGTAAATCGTAGCTATTCCACATGTATATATTCCGGGTAATAGCAAAAAAAATTGTCTTTCAACATTTAAACTGATCTAGAGAAAAGGGATATCTAACCTTTCCTGTCAACTATTACTGTGCAGACACATGAACTTTAACAAAGAACAGAAATCATTTTAGTGTTAACAAATATCATAATACTTCTGAGAAAACTGAACCTTTGAGTCTGAACCATCCCTGTACAACAGGAATGTTATTTGCAGTTACATGCACCACTGAAGTCTTGCATCTGGTCAGATTTTAATTTTTATATTTTCTTTAATACTTTGAAGAGACAGTTGCTGTCTTCTTCAGAAGTACCCCGAAGTGCATAAAATACCACAGGAAGGACATTAATAAAACAGAGGTTCATCAAATACATAAAAATAAGAAAGTGCTGAGGGGGTTGAAATTTTAGAAACTGTAAGTGTGTTTCTGAGCTTTTATTTAGTTTTGTTTAAACTTACCACTAATGGATGTTAAGTATATTGGTCCACATCCTCAGCTGGGAGGAGGAGGTGGGGTGGAAATCAATAAAGCTTAAATAGATTTATATCAGTTGTGGTTCTGCCCTTCTATCCTGATATTTACACTTCTAGCAGTTCATTTGTCTACAGCCTGCTTCTTGAAGACTTTTCCCTTTTGGAAGAGATGAGAAAGCCAAGATCTTTTGGACTGCCTCTGGTGCAAATCTCTCTGCATAATCACCCTTCCATAAAATTTCATTTTGACTGGACCTGTTTAAAAGCTCAAAAGGGAAATCAAGAGTCCAGGTGAAAAGTCCACAGGTTCTGTGTTAGGCTGGCTCCAGCTGTATGGCTGAATAGCATGGGCAACTTAAGTACAAACCACAACAAAGTTAAGGTGTATATAAAGCTCAAGAAAACCCTACGATTAGGCATTTATTCTGCTGGAAAATGGTTTCTTTGAAAACAAGCTTTCTGTAAGAACTGACTGGATTTGGTGGAATAGAAATTTTTAATTTTGACTGACACTCTTAGAATAGAATGGTTAGGGAATGAAGAGGGTACTTGACAATGGTTTGTTTTAAAAAAGGGGGAAAAAAAAAAGGAATTTCAGTGATATTGTAATAAGACTTTCAATTGACAATCCTCACGCCTCTGTCCCATCCCGAAACATATTAGGAAGTGTTGATGTGTTTTAACCCAATGATACACTATTTGTAATAGCCTTCTGTCCTGCAAATAGAAATAATTAAAAAAAAAGTCTAGTTTGTGCCTGGCTCAATAAAGGAGTCCCAGTTATATGAAACGTGTAAAGGTTTTTTTTGTTTGTTTGTTTAAATAATAGGAGTTATACCACACCTCTCTTATACACCTCTCCACAGAGAAGACAGGGTACCACATCTAGCACTGCCAAAAAACAGGCTTGTACTCTGACCAAGTGCCTTGATTAAATCATGCACTGAGTGCTGCAAAAAAATGACCAACAAATAAATTTCTTTCAGAACATGAAAAGGGGAATTAACAAGCCCTTAGTATTCACACATTACCATGTTATTTGCTGAGCTGGTGCACCAGAACTTTGAAGAGTATTCTCAGTTACAGCAAAGCTCCTGGTCAACTTGCATGTGAGCTTGACAAGGGCAAATGAGGGAAAAGGACACATGGGAACAAAGGAAAAGTTCCTTGTTCAAAATCACACTGTATGACAACAGCACAGACGGGAATACAGCCCTGACCTAATCCAATCCACTTAGTGCACTAATTAGCATACTATACAAAATTATACTCAACATGAGAATGAGAAAGATTTTTATATATACATATATATATATATATATTAAAGATGTGAAAAGTAACTGCAGGAAAAGGGAAAGAATCCATAAGCCATGTATCAGACAAACTTCCCAAACGTGCAACTATATTGCTCACTTGCTTCAAGTCATCCCAGCTGCAGACAGAATATTTTCAGAGATTTTCACAGAGATTGTAAACGTGGAGGGAATATGGGAGTCCCAAGGGCACGTACACTTGGCAAGCAAGCAAATCAAACAACTGCAAATCAGGATTTGAATAATGCTTCTTCATTCTAGATACCATCAATACCAGAAGTCTGTTGATACTGGGTGTACATTAGGATCACTTGGATCATTTTCGGACTGTACTGGCTTTGCAGAACCCACTGATTTCTCTTGCCAGGTGGTACAAGACTTACAATCAAGTCTTCCACAACACCACCTCAAAAGACTGAGCAGGCCCATTAGCAATGGGATCACCTTTAGTGACACATGGAAATGGCTACAAAGGCTTAAGGAAAGACATTCTGATTTATGCTTCATCCCCCCTTAAACAAAATAAAATGTGAGTTGGATGATGTCTCAGTTTTTATAAGTCTGGGGTGGTTTGGGGCAGCAGCTCTCAGGGTGCTCTCTCATCATCTCTCAAGGTGAAAAGCAAAACATATCCTGAGGAATTGAACAGGAGTGGCTCTGCATGCTTGGGTCCGCAGGCAACTGCGCAATTGGGTCTGAAATAACGGAGAGGAAATTAAGAAGCAATCAACCAGAAAATCCCTTCCTTTTGCCATCTGTCTGAGATGAGAGGCCTTAGGGGGCCATCTCTCTCACATGAACCTGCACAGGACAACATTGCTGAGACTTCAGGGTCCCTCTGCAATAGAAGGAGGGACTCAGCCTGCCCATAGGTACTCCATGGCCAAGTGCCCTTGGCCCTACAACCTTTCAGCCACATCAAGGGTCTGCAGTGCTGCTCTCAGAGCCAGACACCTGGCTCCTGGACATGGAGGTCAGAGGTTTGAGGGCAGCATACTGGGGTGATGGAGGACTCCAGAGGAAATTCCCTCTATGGTCCCAAGCGTGGGGACAATCTGCAACCACAGGGCCTTGCACTGCTGAAGAAAGGGACTGGAAGCTGGTTTTGGCCAGGCCCTAAGGCACTGGGGCAGAGTTGACGGCCTGGGCAGCACTATGCTTGGGGTAGGGGCCAGTGCCAGCCGCGAGGCCTAGGCAGGCCGAGCCAGGCCCAGCGGTGAGGTACTGGGGCAGCAGGGAGACATGATGCATCATGGCAGGGACCCGTCTAAAACCTCTGGTGGCAGCTTTCTACACTTTACAACAGCAAGCATGAGGATCACCAGCAATGGTCTGCACCCCTCTCTCCTGGGGCATCGGGGCACACTTTGTACCACGACACCAGGTGCCTGAAGAGCCCTACTTATGCCAGACATTTTGCACTGCAAATCCAAACCGTGGGTTGTTCTGTCACAGACACACACCTGAAAGTTTTCTTTAAAAATATTTAGCAGTCTTTTTTTTTTTTTTTTTTTACCCCAATCCATTTGCTTGCTTTTATACAAAAAGCTCTAGTGATGACTCCTCCTGGGACAAGGATTTTGAGACTTTTCCCCAAATTTTCATGAACTAAAGTAACTAAAACTGTTTAAGCATTTTTTCTCCCTGTTATTTCCTTTTTGTTTCTGAATATAAGGGCAAAAATAATTTAAATATTCTTGTATCACTGTGAAAAAAAGATAAAGTATTCCAGTCACCTCCTCCAGGTATCATTTCTTTAGCAGAGTAGGAAAATAAAATAAAGGAATAAATGGACACACGGAAGAAAGTGTGAAGAGGTTTTGTTGAAAAGTGCTATATGTAAATTGAATAGGCTTGCACTCAATGGAGTATGAAAAAGTTGCAACCACGTATAGCCATAGTAAAGTACCTCAACTTATTTTGACAAGGACAACTTAATTCACCCTGCATATACATCAACTTCACCTCAAACAAAGAGCAAGAGAGAATTTAGGGCATGCTGTCTACCCCAGTGAGTCTGAGGAATCCCAGTACAACATTAATTTTATGAGAATTGTGTCCCATCTGTGTGATATTTATGCATTTGCTTTACGGTATCAAGGCAGGAAGACAGGCAATAGCATTGCATAGCACCATTTACCAACCTTTAAAGGACAAAGCAAGTGTGGTGTTGTTTTTTTTTGTTTTGTTTTTTGTTTGTTTGTTTGTTTTGGTTTTTTGCTAGGAAGTTATACCTCAGGCTATCCTGAACTGTAATGTTTGGCTTGTAAACACAGAATGGAATTCAAGAGAGAAAATGCGTAACATTTGGTGGATAAAAGCATGATTTCTAAGGAGTGAGAGAAAAAAATAGTAAGGAACTCTATGGAGTTGATTAATTTCCCATGGCTATCAGGAATAGGGAAAAAAGCTAGCAGGCAAGTAATTAGTCCAAGATGTGCAAGCAAACATTTTTCTAGTGTTCAAAGGTTTTTTGTTCTCTAAAATCTCAGCTCTATTGTCTTTGTGGAATTACAGTTGTATTGTGCTCCTGGTCAATGGCTAATGATGCCCAAAGAGTGAGGTTTGGTTGCTGAAACCTTAAGGATCAGTTAAAACCTACTCCTACTGGTATCCAAAATCCTGGTCACCATGTGGACCCGGGCCAGGTCAAGTATAGGATTCTGCCGTGAATGTATGTGCTTGTCCAGCCATTTTAATTAGTGCCTACTAGAAAGATTGAGGAGCACAACAAGACCGAACTGTGACACTGACAACAGATGGAATTTGGGACTGACTGCAAAGCACAAAACAATATTTCCTCACGTGGATGCACTGGCTTGGCTAGCCAGCACTGCCCAAGGCTAGAAAACAGAGCACATTACAAAGATTCAGACGCCATCTAATTGCAAAGCTTGCACAGTGTGATGGCTGAAAGCTTACTTCAGCTCAGTTTACAGGATGACTTCAGCAAACCACACACTTTGTGCAGGACATGCAAAAAAGTTCTCAATATCATCTATGCTGTAGGGTCAGTAGCACACAACTCTGTCCTTACGCCAGCAACTGCTCTCACAATACCATGTCCCCACTGTGACTACTCCAAGAAAGCAAAAGGAAGCATCACTTAGGATACAGCGCTGGCTGCCCTTCCCTGAGCAGTGCAGTGTCTCTCAGAATCAATACACAGGGCTGTTGTTGTCACCCTGTAAGCCTAACATACCCATTATGATTTGCACCTATCTACATCTTCCGTTTCAGTGCTTGGGACTTTGTGCCCCATCTTGTCTGCCCACTTCTGACTTATACCTTGATATTTTGAACATTCAGTGCTAAGTCATTCCTACTTGTATGGGTCCCTTAAAAGAGGCAGCTCCTATAGTTTCTGCATCACAAGCCTTTACCTGCCATTTTATTTGGGAAGCAGACACTGGAAAATTTAGGCAAAAGATCTATTCCAAGCTCCTTATAAAGAATACTAAAATGAATTGCAGGCACAAGACAACAACAGAAACGCATACGCGTGCATGCATTTTTATGTGCAACAGCAGGAAAGAAATGACAAAAGGAACACACAGACTAAAATAAAGGCAGGACAGACAAACACGGGATTCGAAATCACAACCTCCCCCACGATCCCAAAAGCATGCCCTGCTTACAAGCGCTAGACAAAAGAATTTAGAAATAGGGATTTGAAGCCTTTATGAAGTATCTGCACATTTATGCAGTTCAGTCATACACCTTCTACTACATTGCTGCAACTTCTTTTTATCACTTAGACAAACCTGTATAGATACACAAGAGACAGCCTGGACAAAGGCTTATTAAATCAGACAAAAGCAGTTCTGTAGGCCCCTACACAAGGAAGTTTATAAAGGGTGTGAAAATGTTAATACTTTGTGTTTACCTGAAGGTGAAAAGTCCTCTATTTTTACTGCCGATGGCATTATTTCTCTGTGATTATGGAACCTGACAGCGGAGAGAGCGCAACTCTCCACTTTGCACCAGTAACAAAAGAATCTCTGATCAAAGTGATCCTTCATGCAGTGCATTAAAGTGAACGCTTTGCAAAGTGGAGATTATAAAGAAACCATCCCATGAGGTGATACCCACCCAATATTATATCTTGAAGTCTTAATCCCTAATGAACCTATAAAGACCATAAAATTAACAGCTCCTCTAATAACTCAGACAATTTGAAGAGATGTTGCAACCTGTCATCAGGTAGTCCAAAGAAATTTTTAAACAACTCTTCTAACTCTTTTGTAGGGGTCAAGATTCTCACATGTTCTTGCATGTGTATGAGCACGTGATAGAAATGCATTTATTAAAAAACACTTTCCCTTTTACGTGAACGTGTCACAGAAATGTATTTCCGGGTGCTTCAATTTCAATTTAAAAGGCCACTTCTTTATATCAAGATCTACACGAGTCTGTGTTGATGTCAACAGAATATAGTCTTATCAATAGTTTTGGCTCAGAAACGTGGTGGAGGTTATATCTTTACTACTGTTGCAGCATTGTAGGTTTAACAGCAAACATGTATCTTGCACAGTTAAAGGTGAGCATTGTTTTCAACAGCTTTCCTTTCACAGGAAACAGGTACTCAACTCTGAAGCCCTTCCTTCCTTCCTCGTTATCCTGCACTACAAAATAATTTGCTCCTTTTGCATCAGAAGAATTACTGGCTGCAACTACATTCTGATCCCATGATCTTTCTTATTACTAGCAGTGCTTGTTAGCAAAAAACTTGAAAAACTTGAGAATAACTTGGCAGAGTCTTCACCGTGACCATTTGTAGATGAATCTTTAAAATAATGAAAAGTTCTAGGTAACTTCCATTCATTTAACAAAGGAAATGTAGAGCAAGCATTTGCCAGGGTAGACTTTCTATTCATATAACAAAAGTTGTAAATAGCACATTATCTACTTTCTCATCTTATTTGTGAAGTTGGAAAAAAATCTATTTTATTGAACTAGATGCTCAGTGCTTTCTCACTAATGCAGTATTAAGAGCCCTTTTCAATTACTAGAGCAGAGCTTTAAATTAAACACCAAATACATTTTGTCAGATGAAGCATGGCAAATGTAGCCACCCTTAAAGAAGGGTTGACAGTAAGCTGTATGCACTGTGGGGCTATCGCCAAGCATTACTGACTCATGTATCACAGCCTGATGGGCGCAGTTCTTGTCCTCTAACCAGTTTAGGCTCTTCCCCTTCCCATAAAGGTTTTCATTGATATCAGTTCTTCTAATAATGATTCTTCTGTAAATTCAGTCAGCTGTTTTAGTAAGCCAGGAATGGAAAATAAAAGCTTTGAAGACTTGTTTGTTGATTTAAAAATCATTTATAGAATCTGGGAAAAATATTCTTTGTGACCTGCGAGAAAAGCAGCAACTCTGGATTGCTAATGTATATTGGTGCAGTGAAACTCAAAACATGAAAAACATTTGCAACCTATCTCCTTTAGCAACAGAAAACCAAAGGACATCAGAGACAGCTGAGACTTTTAGAGACTATTTTGCACTTTGCCTCCAACAGTATCAGCTCCCTCACAACACCTAAGTTGACATGCACTGTCTCAAATTGAGTTTTTTATGTGAATAACATACTCATATCAATGCAAGGCTGCAACATCTCTCTTAACCTGCTGTTAGATGGCATTGTTTTCCTACAGGATCAGAACACCATCAGAAGATTTCTGCAACCCAGATGACCTCTTTTTGACCACACTACTGCAAGCCTTAAGACTTCAGCAAATTATGTTTACTGTAAGAAAGCTATAGAAATAGTAGGATTTCTCTGGATTTGGTCCAAGTCAGCCTTGAATTGGGATGCCCAAAGAATTCAGGACCATATTGTCCTCGATGCCTTAAACAGCTCTGTTGGCAGAAAAAAGTCCTCATCGGTCTCTTACCAATATCAACAGCAATTTTGTGGATATACATGAAAAATAATGGGTCCTTTACTGTTTAAAATCAAAGACACAGTTTAACTTGAAAACTTTAGTTCAGTTTAAAATTAGTTGTATTCTTTCAAAAAAGGGAAAACAATACAAATTGTAATGCATGCAGACTGGTATAAAACTACTTGGTGCTTGCACAGCTTATCCCACCTTTATATTGATAAGCCACCTAAAACTAGCATGCGCTTTTACATAGATACGATTCTGTTCACACCACAAAACATAAGGAACATGCAAAAATCCACAACTGCAGCAACAGAATGCTTCACCCAGACAGGGCTAGAAAGCAAGTACATAACCCCAAAACACCCCTAAATTTTTTGAACATGTCAATGCAATAGGATTCTCCCAATGATCAAGGCTGAAGGTACAAAGAGTTGAAAGAAGGGCATGTTGCTAATGATGAGAATGACCATGATACAACTGCACAGCCACAACCAGAAAGGCTCAGACTTTGCATGAATCACAACTAGCAGAGGACGTGAAAGGTGGTAAGAAAAGGCTTTATAAATACCTAAGACATAAGAGAAAAATGAAAGAAAGTTCAGTTCTGTTACTTATCATGTTAGGTGAGCACATAGTGGATGACACAGGCTGAAGTGTTAAATAGCTTTTTTCCTTTAGTTTTTACTAAAAGTTGAGCAGTGAACAAATGCAAGGCACAATTACTATTAACAATAAGGACCAAGAAATGCAAACCAAAATGCAAGAAATAATCTAAAGAATATTTAGACAGGTTAGGTATATCTAAGTTGATAACTGGTGAAACTGATCTTTGGACCACTAAGAGCTGCTCTGAGAAGCTATAGAAAAGGGTTAAGCTCCCAAAGAATTGATGGACAAACACCTAACCTTAAGTGAGACCAAAAAAAAAAAAAAGGAAAGAAAAAGAAAGTTTAACTTCTGAATTTGTAGAGAAACTCAAGCGAGTTTTCTAACCCCTTAAGATAGAAAAAATGGAAAAGAAAACATGAATAATCAAGGGATAACACATCAATCCAATTCCTTTTTTTGAACACACAGCTTGAATAGTTCAGAGGACAGAAACAACTTCATCTGGTCTTCTGACACAAGCATTGCATAGCATTCTCATTAACAATCTTTCACCACTATCTAGGTCCCAGGTATGTTAACTGGTGGCATGCAGTCTCCAGTGAACACACCCAGAAAGTTTCTGGAAGGAAATGAGGATTGCTTGCCCTAAACTGCAAGGCTGAAAGGCAGATGTGGGCACAGCAGCTCACATCTCCCCCAGGTATGTATATATATATTTTTGCTCCTTTGCTAGCGGTTTGCAATATCTACAAATTAGTATGTTTGAAAACTACTGGTGCCTATAGAGGTATGGTGTAAGGCACATACAGCAAAACAAATAGTCATCACTACTTCACTCAAACTGGGGCATTTTAAATTAGGTTCTGCAGGTCACTATCCCCGAGATACTAGGAAAAAAAATATCACTAGCATAAAATTAAACATTATTATTTTAGATCAGCATTATACGAAAAAGATGTACAAATTGTCGTTGATTAAGTAAAGCATGTAATAACACAGGGACCTTGTCAGCACACAGCACAGATTTTATTTCATCTTCTGGATACGCGTGATAGGACAAAACTGGCTGTTTGACCTCACCTGGAGCATTCACTGTATCCAGCTCTGGGAACAGTGCTGCTAGGGGGACAAGGATAAATGTGACTGCGTTTGGAGGAGAACCAAGAGACAGAGGTTTGGAAAACATGACCTCTGCAGGGAGGCTGGAAGAACTGACTTCATTTTTTCTGCAAAAGGGGAGATGCAGCAGAACAGGGAGGAGGCATAACTGGCAAGATTCCTCCAAGTACTTAAGTAGTTGTAATTGGAAAGATGTTCCCAAATGGAACGATAAATAACAATTACATTGACATGAAGTTTTCAGAAAGAAAGAGTAAACACATTCCACATATTCCAATATATAGTCACCCGTTAGAGTTAAGTTATTCAGGGAGATTGTGACGTTGGATATATCTGGTAATGAGCTAGAGAAACATCAGTCGGGAGGTTACTCGCCTTATGTTTCAGTAAGAGAGCATAATTTCTCATCTAATATTTCCATGAGTAGCAAGCTTATTTTAGGTTTTTTAGGGTCATCTAGATTTATTCTAATCCAAGACATTAAGAACAATACAAGAACATATTAAAACACTAATAATCAGAAGCTCTCTATACTATTTTGAATTAGAATAGCAGCAACCAGTTTGGCTGAATTAAGACCCAGAAAATGAAAACCAAGTGCTATGCATAGAGTCAGGGTCAGAATGAACCATGTATATGAAATGTGCTCTAAAACAAAAGAAGAATTAAAAAATAATAATAATTAAATGGGGGTAAGTGGAGGGAAAAAAGTAATAAAGTTCTGATTTCTAACACGACCATGTTATCAAGAACTAATTCAACCTGTTAGAAACTAACTTTGGGACCGAAAAAAAATACTGAAACCAAGTATTTTTAAAACAAGTGAATATTATAAACATTAATATTTTCTTTTGTATGTTGGCCTAAGGCTTCTTGCTACAGTTAGGAAATAGATTGATGCAACAGATTCAGGATTTCCCAGTTAGTTGGTTTTCCCAGGGATATGGCAGAAGAAGAGAGAAATGTACATCTAAATATTAAAGGTCTTCAAATTAATTTTGCATATTGATTATTTTAATATACAGATATATTGGTCTAAATTAATTTGTAGGGAAAAAAATAGTAAAAAATAATAACACTTCATGTATTTTCATGTAAAATGCCTTCTTGAAAACATGAAGCATAGCACAGAAGATGGTTGTGCTCCAGACAAGGCCTTAAAAGCATAGGTATTAGATTGGTTCATCGAAATTGCTAGATGTATTTTTGGAAAAAGAATATTCAGTTTTTGTTTAAAGATATAAATTGCATGAATTGAGGAATGGATTTGTTGCCTTTCATTGTCTCCTTTTTCTCTTCTCTTGAGGGAATAAAAGAGAAAACTGTCCCATTTAAATAAAAGTGTTAATCTAAAAACAGCACAAGTACATTGCATTTTGGGAAAGGGTATGTCTATTAAACAAAGTAAGCTTGCCTTCCCCCTTCGCTTCCCCTCACCCCAATTATTTTTCCAGGAAAAAGCTTTCCAAACAACTAAGTGTGGTGAGAAGAAGTGCAAGTTCTAGGCAGCACCTGTATTAGCACTCAGTGCACATAACACAGCTATACGTGCACGTTGTAACTACTGATGCTCAAAGTACTTCCATTATCACTTCTTCAGCTAATGCAGCAAACCACTGTAAATGGTTCCATTTATAGCCAGTTTTAACATAGCAAATGGTTGCTATACCACATTACCAGAATCCTTTATAGGAAATTGGATTATTCTGTTTTTAGAAGAGATAGGCAACCCTTGCAAGTTGCATCCTTAGTAACAAAATCCAGGTCCTTTTATTTGAAAACAACTAAATCAAGCAAGCAGTAATCACTGTGCATGTGGGATGGAAAACTTGAATCTAGAAGAGTAAACGTGCACTAGGCTATCTAATTTGAACTGTATTTTGTCATTTCTCTATAGTATTCCATTATTGATGAAAAAGGAGAAATACATGATAGAGAACTGCTATGGTTTTAGAAACATAAAAATAAAGGTGAAAACAAATAAAATGCCTTAGTTTCTCTTCTAATTTACTATCCAGCTAAAAAAATAACTTCCATTTGGATCATGCAGTATCTTAGAGAAAATTCTGGCTCAGTAGGTTAGAGAAACTCATAGTCGCTTACATTCTGTACACAATTTGTGTGTTCAGATTCACACACATATAGGTATTAATAAAATTATTAAAATGTTTGTAGTACAAAACTAATTAGAGCTGCCCAACCTTAGACAAGAAGGGCAACTTCTATGAGTGTTATCACCTGAATGATAAAAGAGGTATAACAGAAAAAGGCCTGCCTAGACTGTCATTGTCTAGATAACTACTGAATAATTGCACCAAACCAAAGCAATTAGTGTTTCTTTTGGTCTTATATGTATGATAATAAGAGTCATTCTCCTTGTAATAAGACACTTGATTAATATGAGTGTCTGGCAATTTCAGATTATTAATTCCCTTAACCATAAAGAGACACCCATGCACTAGCAAAATTGATGTAAATTGAAGCTGATATAAATTATCTAACACAAATTGAAATTTACAAAAACCATTAAGCACCACAAATGTGAAAATAAATCATACTTGGCAAACCTTTAGACTTATTTGCCTCTTCTGTAATTCAGATTACTAAGTGAAAATTATTCAAACTTTTGGCCTTAGAACAATTAACTCAAATGAAGTAAATTAAGACAATTTTAGTTGGAATTGGCTAATCACTGCCCAACAGTGACCTTCATCCTCCCTGACGCAGCACATGCAATATGTAACCATTCACTACCCCACAGATCTTACTAAGAAAGAGTATAACACACAACAGCCTTTTCTTGTTAATGTCATTAGAACATTTTTGTCTCCCTCATCTCAGGGCATAACATTTTGTTTTACAAACTGGCAACAGCTGAAGTCATTTTTTTTCCATAAATTCAGATTACAAGAAATTGGTGTGCTAGATAGAAGAATGATGCATTGCTCAGATCATGTGATGTGCAACTGTACAAAAATAAGAAACAATAGAGGTGGATTCTCATTATTTTTTCCACTAGGATAGATAAAATATGCCTCCCCCTGCCCCCATTAGCAATCTTAACTCATTCAGAGTAATCACGTGCCAACACTGTCCTCCAGCCCTTGCTAGCTACATACCTTGAGATATACCCTAAATTACCCAGAAGAGATCACAGCATGGATGAAGACTGATGGAAGAAGCTTGGGAGAAAACATTTTGAAAGGCTATAAATGTACGCACACTGGTAAGTACTATTATTGTGTTAGAGAATAGACAGACTCAGATGGTTTTAAACTAGTACATAAACCATGGCCATACTTAAAAACAAACAAACAAAAAACCCAAACCCAAAAACCACACAGCCAGCTCCTTCAACCCACAGGTATAGTACCTCTATGCTACACAGGAGCACTGGGAACCCCGACTCCCTTCTGCTGTTACTGACAATGTACAGTAATGGTATGGAAGTAAGCTCTCTGAAAGTGCTTGGGTAAGCCAGCCCCAGTGCTGCCAGAAATCAGTGGGTAGCAGCAAGATTGGGCTGGGTCAGTGCTGTCAAAAAGCTCACCCTAACAACTGCAGTTATATGGTTAAACATGGAGATAGGGAAAAATAATCTGAAGATGTGAAGGCAATCGGAGCATTAGTTAAAGAGCATTAAACTTTTACATGTTGCTTCCACTTAGAGTAAATTGTTCTTGAATCACTATAACTTAATCCCCTTTAGCAGCTTAAACTCCCCTGAATATTCCCCTGCTTAGACATGGCCAACATTTATGAATACTGTGATAATCTCATAAGGATGCAAGGCAAGTTGCTTTTTATTTAACTATAGCATTAATGCTCATCCTACTAGAATGGTGTCTTAGACCTAATTCTGAAAAAAAAAAAAAAAAAAAAAAAAAAAGTAACGATCTCCCTTCTCCTCTTACATTCTTACAGACACAGGATACTAAGACTGGGATTTAAAAGTAATTTTGGACATCATTAATCCCAGGTTTTGGCTCATTGCAGAAGGTCTGAGCAGAATACATGTGGTAGAAGTTACAATTAACAATGGGCAACCTTATTGGACACAGTTCTCAATCAGCAATTCCTTCCTGTGTGTTACAAAGACTAGGATCACCAATTCAGCAATGCCAGTCTCAGCTTCAGAAAGCTTGCCTACCTGACATTTCAGCTGCTATTGCCAAAAGACTCTGCAACATATTTAGCAGAACAAGTTCCTTGGTCTCAACGTTGCTGTAAAACTCCTTTTCAAATGAGTTACCTTGCTAAACAAGGTAGGGAAAAAAAAAAAAAAACAGATGTTTTTTGTTTCAAATCTCATGATCTGGGGTAACCTGGCCTTTTTTCCCCCCCAAGAACATCTGACAATGGTAACAGCAAACTAAATATGAAGACTTATGAAGAACCTTGATCTGATAATGAAAGATTAATCTATCCACAAATATCTGAGATACATGTCATCTGCTTTATAAAGTATTTTCATTGATGAAAAATCATTGGGTATAACACACTGGATAATACATTTAAGTTCATGAAACCATTTTGTATGTGCACATAGGTATATTATCTGCTACCTTATTTCCCAAGAATGTACGTTTCAGGCATGAGATATCTGAACTCCCAGAGCAGGTGGGCTGAATTTTTAGCCCCTTCTAACTTTCAGCTTCACTGCTTAGAGCACGGAAGCTCACCAAAGACAGAAGCACTGTGGTTTTCTATGAGACTCCTCTCCTGAGCATCCTCTTCACAAGAGGATGATTAAGAGGTTGCTACTTCTACAGCATTTGTTCAGTCAAGATGGTGCCTCTGATCACATGACAGTAAAATACGGTTAATTCACAGAACCTAAGACTGCCTCATTCACAAAAGCTCTTCCGAGACTAAAGCCTATTTAGTCCTGCTACTTGTAATTCTGCTAACAGCAGCATTTCAGATGGAGGCGTCCCAGCACAAGGAAAATAAAACGAAACAGCTTGCAAATAAGTCTTACTCGCTGTCAGAAGTGAGTTTTAAAATCACGTTTATAAGTACTTGAATAGAAGGGACTGGGAGAAAATGCAGGAACATATAGTTAAAAACTGGCATATTTATACACAAAATAGAGCCATAAACTGCCTGGACTACACCCAGAGATGTGTCTCAGCTTTCATCAAGCGTTGACTAGAGCTCACTGAGGGAAACGCAGGTGTTATG
The DNA here is from genome assembly GCF_964211835.1 of Anser anser. Taxonomy (NCBI): domain Eukaryota; kingdom Metazoa; phylum Chordata; class Aves; order Anseriformes; family Anatidae; genus Anser; species Anser anser. The sequence continues at coordinate 89,669,211 of NC_139720.1, forward strand.
TATGCTAACTGAATTTTAGAAAATCCTGGTTGCTGATAGGTTGGGAGAAAGCTATTATTTAAACAACAACAACCAGATTATCTTGGTAACTGAGTGCGGCCCACCTGAGGATGATGCAGCAGCCACAGTGCGTGTGGCTTCCTGCCTTGCTCACACAACACCACTTTCCTGTTTAGCACAGATATTCATCATCAAGGCAAACAATAAGAGAACTGGTAGGAGAACAGAAAAGTAAAAAAGAAACTTTCTGCCAGCATGATGCAATGCAGGGCTGGTTGATCAGGTGTCCAGAGAGCAGCTGTTCATTTTCACAGAGCACAAAATCATTACTTGAAGAGACAAACTTGCTTGTGTTGCTTGTTTTGGAGCACGTGATGCTTTTCCAGCAAGGCAGCACTTATTGACTAATATTGCCAAGTGAAAGCATAATCAATCAAATGTAATCAAATGGAAATTTCAGACTCTATCTATTTTTTGGTGAAACACTTTCCATGTGCAACAGATAGGATAACCTTGTCAGAAAGGATTACTTCCAGTGCCTCCCTGCACCTGTACCATGAACTCTGGAGTAGTAAAGCAATGATGTCTAGCTTTAAGACAGGGCAAGCTACATACCCTTTTATTAAGACCCTTGAAAGCTTCATACCACAGCTCCTCTCTTCTGCCACGTACCTCAATTGGTAGTGGCTACTGAGTTAACAAACACAGACCTCCCCATTACAAGACAGGCATGCCCTGGCACCATTCAGTCTCCAGTCTCGGGTTCAATGAAGGCATGCCTGCTTACACCACATGGGGGAAAGCCACAGCACTTCTATTCTGGTGAGAGCCAAGAGGAAAAGGTACAGGTGAGGTCAGTTGTTCTTAGGACAGACAACAGGACCGTGGATTTGTGGATTGACTTCCCCTAGGTCAATAGGGAGCTTCGCATCACTAGCGCTGGAAACTTGAATTAACCATAACCAGGTCTTTGAGTAACAGCAATACAAAAGCGTGAGGCAGCTCCTTGCTCTGGCAACTCCTCTGACATCAGGAAGGTGCTACAAGGAATGAATCGGGCCAGGATCCTCTTTCGAGACAGGGTAACCAGTAGAACTGGCAAAACATTTCTAAAATTGTCACTGAATGTGAGCTGGCATAATTTATTTCAGCTGCTTTGCATGTAATGATTTTCCATATATTCTGAGAAAATAAATATTAATTGACAAAGATTAATTCAACAAGTTTAACAGAAATATTAAAAAGTATTGATAGAATGTACATGCTTAATGACAAATGCAAATGTTTTATATCAAAATGAAGTTTAAGATATTTTGTAACCTAGTAAGGTAATAGCTCAACTTTTTTTTTTTAATCCACTTAATCAAAATTAACCAGCACATATCAAATTTTAGCACTCACAAGTGCATCGATGAGGGGTTCTTTAGTTGCTTAGCAGAATTAGTCCCTGAAAGTATTCCATAAAAACAGCTTAAAAATGCACTTCATCAGCTTCTGAATTGGTTACTGAAGAAAAACGATGCATTTTTCTTGAAGTTCTGGCATGCTGAAAATTATTCCATAGCACAAATCAGCAAACTGGTGTGCGAGTAATCTGGGCAGACACAGGCTATGTATATACAGTTATTCACAGCATGAAACTTGCCCCAGTCCAGAAACTAAATAACTGTTTTACAGTTATTTTACTGGTTGCCATCCTGATAATTCATTTATTTAGACAGAGGTTAGTATTTGATTATCTGTTAATATCTCTACACTTGTGCTTGAAAAGGTTAACAGTGAAAACAAAACTCTGAAGATACAAGGGTGCCAGGAACCAAATGGAGTTTTCCAGAAGAATTTGCCACTTCTTTGCCTAGTTTTATTTTATTTTTTTCCCCTACACAGAGAGGATGACAGACCCAAATATATTAGCATACCATTATGCTAGTACTGAAGGCACTAGAGGGTAGAAAGCTATATGTTGCTTCACGGTATTCCAGGAACAAACAAACAAACAAAAACAAACTTATGCTAGCTTAGAGTCTATGCAAAGGGAAGTCAAAGACAGCAACATGATATAAGATGCTGAACGTTTTTGCTGGAAGCGCAACAAAAAGTTGAACTTCTCTGGAATTAGAGTAGCACAAGTACTGGTGGGCCAACAACCATTTGGAAGAAAAGATTACAATCAGAAGAATGACTAGCCTTTAAAGTAACAGTTATAATCACAGTGGAATGCATAGAACTCAAGATCTGTGGAAAACACAGACTAGAAAAGAAAACATCAAATCTAATTCCATATATTGCCTCTCACTTCATTTTCTGGCATATGCTTTAAACACTCACAAGACGATTTTGTAGATCTCTTCCTAAGATTGATGAGCAGGGATATTCACAAATTTTAAAGACAAGATCTTAATTACATCCTTATCCTATGTCCCAGTACAGTACATTTCCATGCCAGGATCATTTGTAAAATACCTACTTGCATACATAAACCCATTTAAAAAAAAAAAAAATAATCTCAAAAATACTCAGAAATTGGATATATTTCATAAGTAACTTTAACAGCTATTGCAAAACAGTAATTTCTATTTGGCCATAAATTAAAGTATTGATATTTTGTTTTTTCCCCTATATTTCAGTTTGCCTTCCAAGTGAGATTTTTGCTTGGGTGATTTTGTCAGTTTGCTTTTGAGGTGGGTTTTTTTGGAACTACACTGGCAACATTCATATTGAACAAGAGTTACCTTTACAGTTCCTGTACAAAGGAAACAGATTGTTAATGGGTAAATCAGCATAGCATCGTGTCACAATAAGATGTCACCCACTTTAAGTCTATCATAAACCAAATGAAAGTCACCCACACCTTTTACTGATTTCCTGTACACACTATATAGCAGCTGCTGACCCCATCCCACATCATTCAAAGGAGGATCTCGTGTAAGCCCAGCTCCTGTGCCTGTCGTGGTAATGGAGCAAATCCTCCTCAAAGCCATTTCCAAACATTTGAAGGACTAGAAAACAATTGGGAACAGCGACCACAGATCTACCAGACTGCATGCCGTCTCTTAAGTGCCAAAGGGAGTGCAAAAAGAGTAATGCAGCCCAGCATGCTGTTGCTGTCATTGCCCGAGGGCACACTGCTGACTTGGGTTGCTCCCCCGAGAACCCCTAGCTCCTTTCCTCCAAAGCCACTTTCTCTGTTGCAAGCCCAGTCCACCGTGCTGCGCAGGGTCGCCCCAGCCCAGGGACCTAACGTGGTGCTTGCCTGTGCCAAAATCCTGTCGTTACACGCCAGCCTGTTTCTCCAGCCTGGCCAAGTCCCTCTGAAGAGCAGCCCTGCTCTCCAGCACATCAAGCACATCCCCCCCAGTTCAGTAACTACCACGGATTTGCTGTGAGAGCACCTCTATCTCATCATCCAGGTTGTCAGGTTGTTAATGAAGTAATTATATGGTATTAGCATCAGTATATCCAACACCCCAAGGAATATCACTAGCAATTAGCCGTCCATTTGTGTCACGGATCACAACCTCCAGAAGTGTAGCAGTCTGACCAGTTTCCCTTCACTTTCTCATCTACTTATCAAGCCCCTATCTCACCAATTTGTCTACACTAGTAAGGTGAGAAACCCTTGCCAGAGGCCTTGCTAGAGGAAACGTAAACAACATACATTGTTCTTCCCTTGTCAACACCACCACTCATCTCATTACAGAAGGCAACAAGGTTGGTTAGGCATGATATGCCTTGATGAATCCAAGCTGGGTTTTCCCAAATACCTTGCCCTTCGTGTTCCTGGAAATGGTTATCAACTACTTCTTCACTATTCTCAAAAAATAAGAATATCTTTGATATTTAGCTTTCTGATTTCCAGCAAGACAGATTTTTTTTTTCATCTTAAGTTCTATATAAAATGCCTAGCCCTATAAGTAAACTTGACCACTACCTCCAAAACTAATAAGTAGTAACTCAGTCCCATCTATTCACTCAACAAAGGACTATCTGTTTCGCTCTATGAAAAAGTACAATATTGATGTGGACATAAATATTTTAAGTAGCTCAGAGTAATTTTTTATTTTCTTTTAGCAAAGTTTGTTTCAGTTGTGTAAAAACACATGATTACACCTTCTTCTTTTACATTTTTCCAGAAAGTAGTAATAGTACACAGAAACAGCCTCTGAACAGCTTCAGAAAAATCTCTGCAGATTTATACTAAGCTCAACATTTGGCTGGAATCTGTTCAACACGGTCAAGAGAAGAATTGAGTTATGGAGTTTATGGCTTGAGGCTATCAACTGAAACTGAGCTTTAATTAAAATGGATTTGATAACACACAGTAGAGTTGGGGATGGCTTGAAAAAACATTTCAGAATGCTGATTTTTTTTGCCAAATTTACAGTGAAATAACTACACTATATGGATATTGGAGTTTTTAAATGATGCATAAAAAGATGGAGGCAAATTCTGGGTCAATCAACAGAGGTAACATCTTCTAAACAAAAGCCTGCTAACAGCGTATGTGTAGCATTTGGGAAATGTACTTGCACAACTTACAGACCTGTTGGCTAAAACCAACATCGGAGCTCTCTGCTCCAATGCTCTAAAAGTGAATTGCATTTTGGACTGAGCCCCTTTTGTGTAGTTTGACAGAAACCTGAGGAACAGAATCATAGAATCATTAAGGTTGGAAAAGATCTCCAAGGTCATCTGGTCCAACCATCAACCTACTACCAATGTCACCCACTAAACCATGTCCCCAGGCACCACGTCCAACCTTTCCTTGAACACCCCCAGGGACAGTGACGCCACCACCTCCCTGGGAAATCTGTTCCAACTCCTGACTGCTTTTTCTGAGAAGAAACGTCTCCTAATTTCCAACCTAAACCTCCCCTGGTGCCACTTGAGGCCATTCCCTCTAGTCTTATCACTAGTTATCTGCAAGAAGAGGCCAACTCCTAGCTCCCCACACTTTCCTTTCAGGTAGTTGTAGAGAGCAATAAGGTCTTCCCTGAGCCTCCTCTTCTCCAGTCTAAACAACCCCAGTTCCCTCAGCCAGAGAGGAACATCTAAAATTTAGCCCATTACTGACTCAGCATACTGATGAACACCTTCTGGAGCTGAGCTTGATTTGCCCGGGAACTAGGAAATACCAGCTTCAGGTCTGTGCCTCTTTTCAGCAACAGTCACTTTTCAGACAGCAAGGAGACTTTCCACATGACAGTCACTCCTAGAAAACTAAGTTTACAGGGCAAAGAAGGTAAACTGGAAAAGATTGAAGCTGAAAACATTGTGCGAGATGTAAAGCTGATGGTGAGGGGAGAAAAAGCATTTTTCTCATGCCTACAATTACCAAAATGACCAGATACTCAAGTAGCTATGCTTTTGAATGCAAAGTATAGAATGCTTTGGAATGCAGTGTATATAGATATTCTATATCTACACCAGTACATCTGACGTTTTCTTACTTGTACAATCATACCTCAGTAAATAACCATAATCTCTATATTCCACTTTGACAATACGAATAGGTTGGGGGAATCACTAGGAAATCACACCACATTGTTCATTTGTACATAATAGTCCAGCTTCAAGTCTGCAATTACAACTCAGTAAAGATGACCAAGTGCAACCAAAGGACTTAATTATTCCGCAGAAGGGTAAAACTAACAGTCATGCTCAATTTCTGAACTATCTGATCCACACATCCCAGATCAAAATGCAGCATTACTTTGAATACTTTTCCAGTAAAAGTATGATTATATACAGGTCATTATCCAGAACTTCACTCATCAATAATTACCTACTCTTAGCCTGCCTTAAAATCCCATCTCTACAAAAGACTTAATTTCACAAATAAGGCAACAATATCACATAACATTTTTGGTTTTCCATTACATGTATATACATATCCCTGACCTCGCTACTGACAAACCATGCCTAATTACATCCCAACTTTATCTTCCAACAGAATACTACAATAAGACATACTCTCAGGGTAGTCATGAGCCCTTCGACCATACTCCAGTCTGCCACCTAGCGTTTCTAAACACCTTACAAGCTTCTACACAACTGAGCTTTTAGTCGACTTGATCTCTCTTTCATACAATGCAGCTAGGTATATTTTGCACTACCGGTTTAGCTGAAAACTGAATTCAGATGGAGACTTGGCAGATAATTGAATTTTGCTGAAGTTGAAGTCCTAGAAGGACTGGAAGAAGGAAGTCAACCTTTATTGTGTGTTAATGAAGGCTTTTGTCATTGAAGTGAAAAGAGATCACTGTCTTAGAGAGAATAAGTCCTTTATAACTTCCATTAAATTTTGTGGATGAAATTGTACCTCCTTCACAGTCCATGGAATACTTTCAATAGTGCATAATCAATGCTAAGTTGTACCGTACTCCCTCAAGGTATTGTAGAGTTAAATATGTGCTACAGAAGTGCACGAGCAGACCAGAGAGCCCATCCTTCTTCAAACTCTAAAGAGGTTAGGGTGCTGCTTTAAGACATTGTAATAATCACTCTCGAGAAATGATTACAAAAAGTACTTCAGAGCCTACATTTTGATTTTTCTTGTTAACTCTTTCAAGTAACTTTGGCAATCATAAAATAAGGATCATCCATTGTTAATCACAGACATGCCAGTCACAGAACTCAAAATTCCCTGGCTTTTTAGAGGTATCTGCTTTGATTGGTCTTGATTAGGGATTTTTTCTTCTAATAAAACAGAGCTGCACCATTTTTTGTGGTGTGTCTGTCTTAGTCTCTATTAAAACATTTGTTTCTGCTAAGGAGAGAGCATTTTGAGAACTATCAGCAACAGTAGTTTCTTTTTATTGGATACTGATACTAGCCAAACATTTATCTGGATAATTAACCAGTTCTGTCCAATCTGATAGCACAATTTACATAGTAGGTGAAGGCTACGGATTTCAGAAGTCACAATTTATTGTTCATAGCATTTGAAGAATTTGTTGAGCAAAATCGAATAAGGATCCCCTCCCAACAAAGAATATGATTAAATTAGAAGAGTATTTAGATGACAATGATTTTGATCGCTGGAGATCAGAGAGGTGTTTTCTAATGCCAGAAAAATTACCCTTTCGGCAGGATTAGTAAGAATATTTAATGGAAATTAAAATCTTCTGGATACTGTTCCCAGACAAAGACATTTCAGCTATCAATTTACAAGCGGACACACAAATAAGGGATTTGTCATAAGAAAAACAGCAGGAAGAAAAACAATGTGTGTATGTATGAGGGAAGATTACACAACCAATTTGTGCCTGTAAGTAAAAGCCTTTATGGAATAAAACATTACCAGAAGAGATTCACATAGGGAGAAGAAAATTGTTTTAAGACCAGCATAGGGCAAGAGTAATATATCAGCTATTCTCTGGCAGCATTTGGATTGTAAGAGAAAATTGAGGATTGCATGAAACTCCCAATGTAGGGCATGCAGAGGGCTGGCAAGATCAAGATAGCCGTCTGCATAGAAAGCCATAAAAATTGGCCCCGTTTATCTCCGTAGTTTCTTTCACAGAAATACATGTGAACAGATAAGATTCGACTCCCACAATTTCCTCCCTCATGAGGAGCTACTTTGCCTTTTTCCTTATGAAAAATTTTCCCACCTTCTGCTTCCAAATTCAAGTGATCAAATTTTATCCTAAATTACACTTTTTCCAGGCTCTGCATCTGCAGAATACAGTATTCGATTGGTTTCTGAACTAGATTTACCCTGATCAATACACATGGACAAACAAACTTCAGGACATGAACTGCTTGGAACAGAAGCCACCTTCTAAGGCTGTATCCCCACCAGATCTTCCATGACCAGGCTTTGGTCAGGTGCCACATATAATTAAAAGTTAAATACATTTAAATTCCACACGTCGTGTCAGAGCAAGCTACTGTGTGCATCTGTTTCCCAAATTTGCTAAAAGGTAGGAGCAAAAAGGTCCAAACACTGACCTGTAAGAATTATATTAGCGATCAGTTGCAACCTCTTTAATACAGCCATAAAGTATATTTACCTTTCAAGACTGAATTTAACCTAAAGGTGAACAAGGAATATAAAAGAGTTCATTTGCTAGTTTGATTTTTAAAAGAGTTGCCAAACTGATAGCATTATCTTCTAAACAGAAGCATCTGGTTTCATTCTGATCTCCCGATATAAATGAGAAGTACCCTCACAGAAGGCAATAGAGCTATAAAATCAATGTAAGGAAGGTCAGATTAAGACCCTCCATATTTACTGGTAAAGGTGTTATTCAGTCAAGGCATTTGTGGCATTCTGGATCGATCATCAGTTAGTTGTGACATTCTGCACTTCGCTGAAAACGTGTGCTGAATAAACACTGGGAAGATGACAGCTTAATATCTGGCAGCAGTTAGAGAAAAGTCAGACCATATTTTTCATTTCCAAAAGCAATAAGCAAAGGACCATCCCAGCTGCTGGGAATCATTTAAGCAGCTTCCCTTCATGCGAGAACCTAGCAGGGTCACAGCACTAGAACAAAACTAAACAAAACGGAACACACCAGAGCATTTACGTATCAGCACCAAAGCACAGAAAAGAGAAGGACAATTTCCTCTTTTGGGTTACCTGGAATTAAATGTACTCCTTCCTCTTGCACTTTTCTGCATATCGCACCCCCTCAGTGCAAGGCAAGGATTATCTGTCGTGTTCTGCCTTGAAACTCACTCAATGTGACTCTTTTACCCCTTAACCAAAACTAATGTTTTGGATAAAAGAGAATTAAGCACACAGTCATGGATCAGTACAGTACCCTTGTACCCTAACCGAAAGGCTTCCACTTCAGCACATTTCTGTACAATGAACTCCGTATGTCTAGTGCCTGTTTATCAGACTGAGGTTTGACCAGACATTTAATAATTGTATCAGAAAGGTCAATTACCTTTCCTGAGATCACTCTTCATGAAAACAAACGAAGATTCATCTGGCCCATCCTCCCGCTACCCAAGGATGCGGGAAGTAGGGCATTTGATTTATTTTATTGCACTTCAAAGCTGACTGCTGTGGGTCACTCGCAGGAAAATTATTATAAATGTCAGTTGGTCCTTCCCATCAAGGAAAACAGTAAACTGCTTGGGTAGCTGTACTGAGCCATGCAGTGGCACTTGTGCAATGAGCAGGCTCACAACCTTATCAACAGGTCCAGAGCTCAAATGAAGCCTAAGAAATCCAAGACCCAAGGCTTCTGCCTTAAAGAGGGAGACATCAAGAACTGACTGATCAAGGCTTCATACATCCCAGAAGGGAAAGTTTCCTGTCTTGCTCTCCCCCTCTTTAAAGAGGGGTGTACAAAGGAAGGCCAACTATCAAAAGGAGTCGGATACAGATCAGCAAGCAGAACTTGGGATGTGTATATGAAATGCTGAATTTTTAGAAAACTGATAATTATCAGGGTGTTTGTTTGTTTTTGTTTGCCCTTTTTTTTTTTAACTCTAATAAATTCGCAGGGGAAATCAGCAATGTTAGAAGAAAATGTTCAATACACACACACACACACACACTGTTTTTAGTGGAAAAAAAAATAAAGAAAAAAATGAGAAAATGCCTAAAGTTACAGATATCCATATAAAAAGAAAGTTTCATCAACTGCAGCTGCCAGTGAAGATTTGCTCAGTTTAAGTTGAGACCTGTTCAATCTTCAGATAAATTAGCCTGAGAAATTTCACAGGGAGACAAGAATAGGAAAGCACTAGACAAAACTTCCTTTATCTACCTGCAGAGAAGGTAAGGTTGTATTGCTGTCTGGTCTCCCCTGTAGAGGAACATGATCCCTGGAAGCTGCATCTGACTGAGTAAAGCTGATGAGTTAAAATAACCCTCTGCACAAGAGTCTCTTCTTACGGTTACCTATAGGTGCTTGTAGTTTAATTGGACAGGTGTGAACAAGTTCACCAGCTAAATGCACAAACGCTCTTAACAAAGGCAGTACAGGATTTCAGTTACAAGCCCCAAAGCAATTGATTTTCACATGCTTCTGGAGTTCAGCATGAAGGCGATGAGCGTGCTCATCACTACAAAACACATTAGAATGACATAAGGTAAACAAGGCAACTATTTAGAAAAGACTTGTAAAATAGAATGGATTAGTTAAAGGAGCAAGGACAGATCAAAAAGTCTTGGATTCCTTATCCTTTGCTTTAACTATTCCATTACTCTCTCCTGTGTTCAGCAAGATCATTCCTGTCAGTTAAGTCATAATATTTCACTCTCCCTTGGTTGGAAAAAAAAAAAAAGATAAATATTGTCTTTTACAGCACATTACTTTCTCCTTAAGAGATCAATAAACTGTAATTATACCTGTAATGTCTGTGCTCAAATTGTTTAACACCTGCAAGTACACTGTACTGTTTTGAGATTTGGGGCTGGATGGGAGAAGAGCGGGGAGGCTAAATGCTTGCTTGCTTTTTTAAAAAAAAAAAAATTAGTTTGTCACAGAAAGTCCTGTGATTGACTGGGGATTAATAATCGTGACATCAAGTTGACTGTAATACACTCCTTTTCCAGGAATATCATGTTTATTGCCTCGAGTGAGCTGCATCAAAGTGAAAGTCCAAAAAATTATGTGCCAAAGGCTCCTGTGGGCGCAATTCGTCACCCTCCCTTTTCCAAGCCACTGACATGCAATTAAAATAGCATCATATAAATAGATGGGGAAGGTTTGAGAATATTTTAATTCCTCAGAGAAGAGTAACTTGGACAATACATGAAATTACTTTTTATAACCCTTCTGTTTTGTACTATCAAATTTGGATGGGAGACTGGAACTGAAGGAAAGTGCAACTGTGTGAAGTTTGGTGTAGGAATCTCACTTCACTTCCTAACATCTGAAAAAAAAAGATTTTTTCAGCAACCCCAATTTGTGTTTTGTTATTGCATGTGTAACTGTAAGAATAAAAATAAAAACATTTTTGACACCAAACTCTAGCTTTACATTGATGTAATGCTTGAATTTTAGTTTGCCTTTACTTTACCTGAAGAACTGTGACAGAGATATCTAAGATAAGCCCCGTACAAAGCTCCACGCTTCCCAAAGAAGGTTGAATTTATTTTTTTTCAAAATGTACATATAACATTTTTGAAACTACAAATATATGAAGTTGGAGGAAGTCTCTTCTGAAGTTGGTTGGAAGTCTCTTCCAACTGCAAAACAGACTTTCTATTTTTGCCTTTACAGAGCATGCTGATTTATTTATTTATTTATTTTACATCGACAAGTAAAGCAAGAGGGTGACAAATACCACAATCTTCCTCAGACTGGAAAAAATTTGGACAGGAATCTGAAACTGTAAGGCAATGCTTTGCTGTAAATATTCAGGTTATTCTAAATTCAGTCCAATTTTCTCTTAGAACTAGAAGAAAGGGGCTGATGAATAATTTTGCTAGAAAAATGCCCATTTTCTTCTGACCTCCAAGAAGCACGGCTCACCATACGTAGCAGGATGTCAGAACACCTGGAGCCGTACCCCTCAGGGGTTGTTTCAGCCACTACTTTGTTTCTGTGGACCCGAAAGTTTAATTGGTTAAGCAGTAACATCTTTGTAGCATGTGGAGATGGATGTAGAAATATTTCAAACCTGTTCACCAGACTCTGTGCACTAACTGATCTCAAACACTAGGAATTTAGCATTTTTCAAAGAAGGTCTCTGGCATCTGATTATACCAGCCAGGGGCATCAAACCTCCATACACCTATTTTGGGTCACGCCGTTGCTTCCTACTCACTCATAGCTGCTTTTTGCAAGATGTTGAAAAAACTATTTTTATTTCATGTACAGCATGCACTGCAACATTTTCCCTCCTGATAGTGGTTGCTTGGCTCGTCACTACATCAGAAATTTTCTAATACCATTTTTGGATAAAATTTGTGTGTCTTTTGTTAAGTTAAAGTAGGTTCTGCTATTTTCTGCAGAAATGTTATACTATGCACCTCCCAGGAAGGAGAAATACCCTAAGATTACCAAGTCAGTTATTAAAAGAAGTGAATTGCAGTTTCTGATATGAACTCCCTATGCATTCATACTAGGGGGTAAATGCTAAAACTTAATGGCTGCTTCCAAATATCTCATTTTTAAAAAATGTATATATGTACATGTGTATATATACATAAATTCCCTCTTCTTAGCTATGCAGACACCACTCTAGCAAATAATTGAGCTAAACCAATGCTTTATTTATGTGATAAACCTTTAAGTCACTGCAACAAGCTTAAAGAAAATACAGCATTTAGCTTCCTGGCCAGCAGGTGTAGGTCATACCAAAGTGATTGCTAGGGACTGTAAGGAGGGAAAAGCAACTAAACGTGCGTGAAACAGTATGAAAGCACATAGCAAAAACAAACTCTGTCAGGCAGAGACCACTCTGGAAACAAGCAGACTGGTGTAACCCTGCATGGGACTGCAGAGGCCTACAGACCTCTTTTTTGATTTTTTTTGTCTTGCACCGTGAGGGCGAGCAGCAGACACTTGGCTGATGAAGGGAGCCCACACCAGACCGCTCAAGTGGTGGCCAGACAACCTGAGACAGGCGTCATCCCCCATCTCCTCTCAGCCCTTTCTCAGCTGGATGACTTGCTGGTCCTCAGACACTTGGCAAACAGCATTTTTGACCAGGAGCATGGGTACTCAACAGGGCACAAGCGAGCAGGGCGGCACTGCAGTTTCTCTCCCTTCCCTCTGGCTGTAAGCCTTCTCAGGAGAGAGATTGCTGTCACTTACCAAAACCTCCACAATCTTCAGCAGAGAGTCCTAATTTTAAGTTTACCAAAGCTAAAAGCAGCTGTCTCGCCCACAAGAGATTAATACTTACAGCTAGACACAGGGCAGAGGGGGAACATCACTCCCGCACGGTGCAGCCTTCCCGTTACAAAGAGGGAAGGAGGGCAGGGGAAGGGCGGTGCTGGAAGGGACTACGCCTTTGCAATAAGGCTACACAGAAATACTGTGGTTTAGCTGAAAATACACTGCTTTAAAAGTCCGATTTCACTATAATTGAACTGCTACTTAAACATTACGTGTTGGCTTCACTAATGGTATGTTTCTGTTTAGAAAACTGTTCCTAGTGGAAATGGACAATCATTTTTATTTGCTTCTATATTTAGATTCCTGAATAATGCCTATCAGAAAGCTTTTAAATACAAAAAGTCCTGGCTAATCATATCACGCACAGGTCATGACAACTGCTCACAGACAGCTACGAATTTAGTTTTTAAATCATGCATAATTTGTTCTGGCTTTCCTGCAATGGCCAACATCAAATAGGTGATCAGGAGATGTAAACTGAGTGGGAATTTATACGCTTATTTTCTCCATTTCAACCTCCCACAAAAAAAAAGATGTAGCTTACCCCATCCAAAAGAGAAATCCAAAATTCTTTTCATACTGTTTCTGGTATGCCATAGATAGAAAACAACACTGCAAGGACTGTCCTGTATTTACCATTATGCTGGGGAAAACTGACAGATAAAAACAAAATGTGCTTTTGTTTTATGGGTATTTGAAGACAACTGAAAATGGACATTTCATGAAGGAATCATCATGCCAGGCACATGATATAAATTAAAATCTGTTTATTATGGAATAGGATAGCTGAAACAAAAAACAATACAATAGAGGCATGTTTGAAGAGTGGATCCCTATATTATTTTATTTTTTTTCCCTTAAGTGATGGTTCTGGTTACAAGACCACACTATTTTTAATATAGCCTGCAAAATGAGCAGGCTGAAGTCTTGATGGATTACAAGAGCACCGGTGTGATAAACAAAGACCTTTACAACCTAATAGCCTGCCTCTGACAATAGGCAGAAGTTGATGGTTAGAGAGACACCAAGAAAGGACACAAAACCTATCAATATTTCCTCAAAGTACTCGTCCACCTCTACCAATTTGTGGTTAGGCATTTTCAGACCTCAGCGGATGCCTGAGTTATGGATTTGTCTAGTCTGTCCTTAAACTCCTGAAAACTTTTAGGGCCCAGATCCTGAAGCAAGGCATTCCACATGCTGAAAAAGCACTGTTAGTGGTTGACTTTTTATTCTGAGCCTGGCATTTGTTAGCTTCTGTGGATGAATCAGTTTCTCTGCAAAAGAAAAGGACAGCCAGTGGTTGCTAGTTGCTTGGATCAAAAGGGACCAAACCTTACTTAATAAATAGTCTTTTATTCTAAGCCTTATTTTGCCTACATTTTTGAAGGGGAAGAGAACACAGATGCCGTCTCAAGCATCTTTTAAAACAACAAAAGACAAGATATAAATCTGTAGTTGACAAACCTCCCAGCTCTGGCTCTCTTGTCACCTGTTATGTTTTCAGGATTGCCATGAGACACTGCACATTGATCACATCTGTACAGACAGTGCCTTATGAAATCAACCTACATCTCAGGCAGCCAGAACTTAAAGTCCATAAAGCATTACAAATCAAAGTCAATGTATTTAATTACATCTAAAAACCTAAGTGGAAGCCAACATGTTGTAAATAAGAGAAATAGGCTTCATATTTATAGTCATTGGCAAAGCTGGAACAGCCTTTGCTGTTAAAAACCATCTTCACTAAGTCATCATACTGAATCTCAGCATGCGTTTCTGCACACTTCATGACAGCACTGCAGTAACTGTGCTTTCCTGACCAAGGGTAGAGGAACTTGCAACATGAATCGCAAAGCCATGAGAGTGCCTGTCACTCTTAGAGGTGGTGATGGGAGAAATCAGCTCCTTTGGTCCCCGTGATAAGTCTGTCTGCTGGCACAGATCTCTCAAAAGTTCATTTCCAAGCCGCTTGAGTCAGTATTTGTGCCAGAAGTACGTGAGCAGTCACCTGGTCAAGGAGCAGACCAAACTTTTCGGGTGACTCAACTCATCAACAAACCTCAAAGCAACAACTATCAATCATAAAATGCTGCCAACAGTCAGAGATTAAAAGAGCCACCTGAAATAATTCTGACAAAGCCTATTCTGCATTCAGATATCACCTTGTCATGATTTGATGCAATTTACTGACATAGCTCTGTCACAATATCAGTGGGTAGCAGAGAGAGAGGAAAGAAGTGGGGGAGAGGGAAAAAAGGAGAGAGAATGAACATTTCATTACATGAAACACCAACCTGGAAGGAATAATTTTTTGTTGGTAAGATTCCTTAAGGAATAAGTTTAAAACAATCTGTTCTTTCAAATCACAATTTTTCAACAGGCAGACCTTTTTTTTTTTTTTTTTTAATTTCTGAAAATTTAATCTAGAGTTCTTAAATATTGTTGGAAGGTGCCATCAACTTTGGGGAAGCTAAATAAATTTCGGGTGGCTTCCTGAGCTAGTCCAACCCTCCCCCCCTCCCTCCACACCCCTCCAGCTTCCCATAGAGACTTAAAAAGCCCCATTTTGGTCCTGATGAAGAAAATGCAATGCTGGTCTCAAAAGTAATCCCCCCCCCCCCCCCAAATTCAAATTTTTTTGGCCCCCCATAAACAGAGGAAAATATTGTACCTGGGAACTTCCTGCAATTAACCCCACACAGTAAACACTCCCTGCTTATCTGGATTGAATTTCAACCTCATTATCAGTTCATCCCAAAGCATAACATCTGATTTTATCTCACTTAAAAAGAAATGTTAGCGATCATAGTATTATCAGCCCTCTTAAAAGCACAAGCACTTGTGTGTGTGACCTCATGCGGGAGTGAATGCCACAAGGCTGAAATATGGTCTGAACAGACAATTTTCCTTAACTGGATCCTAATTTGAGCTAAAGATAACATCTGTGATCAGCTGGTTACATTCTCAAAAGTAACTAGATTACCTGATACATAGAAGTACAATAATTTTTCTCTAATTTCATTGCTTGAGAAACAGCACACTCCCTAATAAATACAGCTCAAACTTTTTTTTTTAACCACACAGTCAAGCTGATTCAAAGTTTACAATTAAAGTTGTTCCTTTTCAACTGGCTCAGAGACTTTTGAGTACAGACAATTCCTGCTGCCATATGTGAATACATATATTTGCAAGCAGTTCTCTTCATACTTCCAACACTTACATCTCAACAGCTTTTGGGCAAGTAAGGTAAACTTGGATTCCAGACATTAGTTCTGTAAGTTAAGGTCATCATAATTTGTCCAACTTTGTTGCCCTTACAAAGGGCAAAAACTCACGGAAGCACAAGATTATTTTTCTCAACACAAATCCTTTTTATTAGAGAGCTACTGACTGGGTGATATTCAAACACTCAGACCTTATGGGCATACCTATTTTACTGCTCCAACTAGTAAGCGTCACCCATGAAGGCATAATTAAAAAATAAATTAAAATTTAAATCACAAGTATCTAAATTAACTGCATGTTTTGCTCCACAAAATTATTTTTTTTTGTTTTCCAGATATAGCATCCAGAGCATTTTTTGTGTCATGAAAGGCTGAGAAAACTGGGATGTTCAGCCTGTAAAGAGGAGTCTGGGAGGCAGAAGGGGATGTTATCAACAAATACCTGAGGAAAGGGAATGAAGAAGAGTCAGCACTCTTCTCATCAGTGCCCAGTGACAGAACAAGATTCAACAGCACAAACTGAAACACACGAAATTTAATCAGAACATGAGAAAGCTTTATTTATTGTGATGGTGGTTAAACACTGGAACAGACTACCTAGTGAGGCTGCGGAGTCTCTGTCATCGGAAATACCCAAAAGCCTGACTGGATACAGCCCATGGCAATCTGCTCTACCTGACCCTGCAAAAGCAACGGGGTTAGATTGGGTGATCTTCAGACCTCCTTTCCAAATATTATGTGTATTAAGCCTGAAGGGGTGGGGAAATCAAACAGAGAAATGATGAACAAACAAGTAAAGAAGGATTGGTAAAACACTGAAGTGCGATAGAAAACTTTCCTTTTAAGTTTGAATAGAACTTGGAAATAGTTGAAATTACAAGATTAAAGTAATTATCTAGATCTAACATGTTTCAGTTTTGAGTAATTGGACATAATTAGCAAAAGTATTCATTAGGATTATGCATTGTACCCACTTTTTTTTTTCTTCAATTTACTGTAGTTTCTCAAACAAAACTAAAAATATTTTGCTAGGCACTTAAGAAATTTCTCAACCAAAATCTACCACGGGATCAAAAAGTCACCCAGTTTGAAATGATTTTTTGAAATTAGTTTCTTCCCTGTTGATCTCAATGAACCCACACAGTAATACAGGAGAAAGAAAAGTGGTAAAGTGTATGCAGTGTATTAGACACATGCACCAATTATGACTGAGTCTTCTTTATGTGCCCCTAGCAAACAAGTCCTCAGTTCTTCATTTCCGTTAAATGACAGCTGTGCAGATGAATGCTTGTAAGTAGTAATAAGGCTAGAATGAAAATAAGGCTGAAGGAAACAGTCAGTGCTTATGGTAAAAGTGACAAAACACAGCTTGTTCTTTACAAGCCAAGAGTAATTCAACCATATTCCAAAGGGCCACTTATAGGTGGATAATAGAAATGAGTTATTTGCTGCTCAAAGAAAAATAAATTAATTGAAAGAAAACAAGAAGCTGACAGAGAAAGGAAGCAATATCTTTGCTAGACCAAAATGCCATGTTCTGTTTTACCATCCTGCCAGAAACTTATCTCCACAATCTTCTTCCCACCAAAATGTGAGTTTGATTTGCTTTAGTGAGTTTTCCACAGCTCACACTAATCCCTCTCACACAAAACAAAGGATCATGCCATGAAATCTACAGGAGAACATTTTGGAAGGAAAAAAAAAAGAAAAAAGTAGTATCACGTAGAATATCATTTTATTTTGTTCCAGAAATTCCTTGCATCATATACACATTAAAAATTAAAATATTCAAATACATTCAGATATTTTTGAATTCAGCAATGTGTATGCCTCCATGATCTATGCCAAATCTACTTCAAGATGTTTCGCTAACCAAAGTGTTCATTTAAGATCAGTTCATCTTTAGACTACCAACAAGAAGGGAGTTTAACACAGACCGTCGTTTACACTTCGGTGAAAAATAAGACCAAATCACACTTGGAAATAATGAAGCAAAGAGGCTTTTGTAAGCTCTGCTTGTAGCTCTTGCTACAGTCTATTTTGCTTTTTCTTTCGGTACCAGACTACTGTATTTATAGGACAACACGTCTACAGAAGCTCTTCAATCTGCTGTACAATGGATACCAGTGAAACAGCAAATAAGGACAGAGTTCAAAGTGTTCACCATCTCTCAAATTATGGCTTACCTAAACATCTGAAACACTCTAATACCAGTGGATTTACCTTTAAAGATGACAAAACAAAGACAATATTTGTCTCACTTTATCTAAAGAAAACTAGAAATGATTACAAGCCTTCATTACAAGCAGGCAGTGATCTCTCAAAACAGCAGAATAAACAAGTCTTCAATACACCTGTGCAGGTAACTGAAGCTCAGCAAAGCAAACAACAAAGTATAACCAGAGTACTCAAGAGTACTTTTCTCCAGGCAATTATCACATATAAAAGATGTTCATATAATCAACGCATCCTCTGTTATTCATTTAATCCATGTATCTTAAAATATTTTGGAAATCCTTGTACATTTTCAACTAAACTTGGCAGAAACGCTGCAAAGATTTCCGTGATTTTTTTTTATTTTTATTTTTTGGGTAAATATAGACTGGAAGTAGACAAAAGACTAAAATAAGTGCTCAGAGAAGCTACAGTGGTAAGCTCAACCTCTTTAGTAGGCAGTAGAAAATACATGCAGAGAAGAGTCACAGCAAACCAAGGTCTGTTCTGTTGTTCACAGAAAGGCTTGAATTTCTGATTGCATCAAAATTAGAAAAGAATAGTGAAAGCAGGTTGTCACCTGCTGGGAGCTGAAAAGCAACCCTGTCCTCTTGTACATCACATTGAAACTATAAAGCGAACTTAGTGAAGTTCTTTATTATTGTGATAGCAAAGACAGATGTACTTGGTAACTAAAGGAGGCATGTGAGAATTATTAATATAGAATATTAATGTAGTTATTAATGTAGAAGATATTCTACATTAATAACAGGGAAGAAAAACAAGTATTACAATGGTAGCCAAGATGCCATTTTGTGTCATAACACAAAAAGAAGAGATTTTGTGGAAACTACAAAATGAAGAATCAAAAACGCGTAATGTGACTTAGCCACTGACTGCATGAAATTCCCAATGCTCTCCCCAAGTCTGCAAGGTGACCCACACACCTGGGGCTTGGTTTGTTCTGGAAAGTACATCCTGTCAGAGCAGAGTGAGAACAAAACTCTGCTCACATCCATGTGAATGTACTATTCACAATGGCAATCAGTGGACAGATGTTAGAAAAGAGAAGATTAAAATTCACCCTTCATACAAGTACCTTAATTCTGTATACAATATGCATCACAGAAAAAAAAATATCATCTATATACAGCTAAATAAGTTTATCCAACAACATTTCAGGAAGAAATCCACTTCAATATTTTGGTAACCAAAGTCTACATTGGCAAAAGATTGCCAGAAGAAGCCTACAATATAAGAAAAAGCCCGTTATCAGTGCAATTGCATATTCTTAAGGACAATAAAAGAGCAGTACTTTGTAATGAGATCACACTACCCAATGCAATTCAAGCTATTAAAGATGTAAACAGTTGATGAGATGCATTTTCACACTGTAATAAGAAGAAAGCCCCTTCCATAATATATGCATTCATCTACCCATTTTAGAGTCCTGACGTTTGTTCTCAAGGCAGGAAGAGAAAGTATATGCAAAGGCAGAAAGGCTAATCTTGCAGCCTCCATACAGGTTTTGAATTGAGATAAGTCTATTCTTCATTGTGAGATATAGTTTTCTGCTGATTTTGAACACAGCTCCCCCCTCCCCAGCTGTTTCCTCAGGTTAATTATCTAAATATATATGTAGCCATCTAATTACATAATTTACTTTTTCAGATGCTGAAGACGCTTAGAAGCATTAAGAATTAAACTTTCTGAATTTCTTTCTGTGAATTATAGTTACTTAGGATTCTTTCCATCTAAAATATTAATATTCATGTAATGTTAAAACCTCTTTAAATTTTGTAAACTTCAAAGACCTTTAAAAAACAACCCACAGAACTAAAATGTTTCAGTGAATAAATGATAGCAAACTTTTACTTTTGATACGAAAGCAGAAGTGCCTATTTTGAAGACATTCTTAATATAAGCATGATAACAGGAGCCACAGTTCTATTACCTCATACTCTATGCATTTCTTAAACTTCCTGACATAAACTTTTTTTTATCATTAAACAAGGCTGCATTCTGTGACAGGAAGGAGTACTTCAAACTATTCTGCCCTGAAAACAGCTATGTTTAAAAATATAATCTCAAACTTGACTGTGACTGTACAACAGAAGGGGAAAAAACAATTCTCCAATATAGTATAAAAGAGTGAAAAAATATTTAAAGTATTATTAAGGGCAACAGAATACAATCTGAAATTAATATAGCGCAGGAAAAAAAAAAAAAAAAGCACCAAACCCATTCTCCAAGTCAACCCAGTTTTCTGAATGCTTCAATAGCAATTGAACTGGAGAAGCAGGCACTTGAAACACAGCAAGATGGAACAGGAAATGAAATTGCATGTGATGGTAAAATGCCCAAACTATTAAATAAATATTTTCCAACTATTAACTTGGAGCTGGTTCATCCATATTAATTTGAAAAACTGCTCACTTTTGCAGATTTAAGAACCCTTCAAATTAAAAGTTGATGGCAAATGCAACCTTGAACACCAATTCCCATTTAACATTCTGTCGCTATCCGGACACAGTGATAAGAAGATTACATTCAGCTGGAGGTGGGTGCACTGAAAGATGAGGTTTACAACTACAGCTTGGTATTAATCTGGTTATTTATTATCACCCCAAAAGCACTGAGTGAAGAAACACACAAAAATGTATTGCTACAACCCCTTAAAACAATTGTAAGATTTTAGAAGAATTTCTAATTACGAAACATAATACTATGATTCTACGTCTCCAGAGATCTCACAGAGCTTTATATATATATATTTATGTTTATATAGATAGATAGATAATGCTTGTAGTTTTCCTCTGTTTTCTTTAAACAAGCAAATATAAAAGTTGTAGCACAGTGGATATTATTTTGCCATTGCTGAAAGGTTGCAGGCTCTTTTCTGACCTGACCATGCTAGGGCTCAGAAATTGTCTGGGCTCTTCTTGTCCTGGGACATCTTTAGCCTGCTCGGGTGCGATAACAGTTATCTGCCAACTGGGTAACTCTCGCTCAGCTTCAGTTCAGTTCTGATTTGGCTTACAGTGATAGCAGGCAGTTATTTCTGTATGGACTCCAGAAGAAAATGAAATATAGAAGAGTATGCCTGCTGTGTACCAACATTCTTGATGTTGAGTACAGGTTTTGTAGTTACTGATTTTATTTAAAAAGAAAATAAAAAGTTTTAAGTTGTTCACATTTGAAAGGCTTCCCAGTGCTTTTCTACCATTAGCAATTAGACGAAAAGGATTGGCTTTAAACACTCCTTTGACTCTTCTTACCACTATGCACTATGAAATAGAAGATACTTCTTCAGGGTAATACATTTTCATTAGCCACTATGAAACAAAATAAGTAATTTTTATAAATAAAGGCAAACAGATCCAAACCAAGAACTGAACACACACAACAGCATTCACGGATCTGGTCACGAGCATCTTCTGAGGCACTTGGCTAAAAATACTGTCCACCACAGATTGTCTTTTGCTACCTACTCTCTCCTCCTCCCCTCACAGAGGAGAGGACATGACCAGGAAACCCTGAGCATTCTGCAGTGGTTGCTTTGTCTGCTCTTAACGGCGGGTAAAAGCCACACACAACAGCGCAGTCTCCCACATGGCAGGGGCATAGGGGTACTGCTTTGGAGCAATCAAAAGTTGCAGCTATCCTAGCCTATGTCCTTAGGGTTCCACAAAAATCAAAACAGGCTTCCTAACTCCAATGCTTCCCAAATCTCGTGACTGCTACGGTTTTACAGTTTTGTAAAAACAGAATGAAAAAGTCAGCTGTAAATGCAAGTTTTCTTCCCCATCGTAGAGTGAACCAAGAAATAGAAATATGTTGTGAATCCAGCCAGAAACAGAGCTTTTCATTAAGTATTGTTAGATAGGGACAGGTAGTCATGCCTTAGTGTTTCTCCAGTGTAAAATAGCTTTGTCACTGTCATGGGAGCATGGTACATGATGGCAAACAATGAGTATCGGGGGGGGGACGACGACAGAATTTGTTTGAGGATTAGGTAAGGCACACCATATATCATGCTTTAGTTTTTTAGTCCATTTATTGATAGATTAGTAATCGAGAAGGGCTAAAACATTGAACAGCATACAGTATGGTACTAGCCCTCAACTTCACCTACCATTGGGTAGCACAGCTTAGGTCGAGGTGCATTTCATAACATATCCTCATACAAACAGGATGGGACAGGATCACCAGAGCACAACACAGTCCCTAGCACCCAGCAGGTAGGCGTGCAAACAAAAAAGAAAACTCAATACACAAGTTTAGTTTACTTTAATGAATTCTCAGTTCTGAAAATAGCCTGCAAGGTTTGCAAAACCTGAAATTCCATGAGATTTAAACCATTGCTGAAATCAATTAGCTTAATTTATGATGCACTGTTTAGCCAGCATCCTAATTAAACAGCAACTTCCTATAATTCCAGTAAGGAACAAAGCACAGCAGGTGATATTTAAGTACGGGCTAGTGACCTAACATGTGCATTTCCAGCTTTTTTAATTATGCTGATTTTTCAGAAGTCAATGGAGAGTAAATTAAAATGGATATGAAATGAAAAAAAAAAGCATTAAGCATGTTCATTGTTCAGTAAGACTTGAGACTGATACTGAAATTGTATTTAAAGATTTTAAAATAAATAAATGAAGGAAGAGAAATTCACTATCCCCATTTTTTTCACCTCTCTGCCACCGGAGGTCTTAAAACAAGGCAAACTGATTAAACAGCTGCAACTTCTGTAAAATAAAAAATCCTCTTTATGAATGGCTACAGGTAATTTCCAACCAAAGATGTAATTATGTAATTACAAAACAGTATTAGATTTTTTTTGTTTGATGGAAAAACTAATAAAACCTTCTTAAAATTCTGAAGTAAAATTTTACATAAAATTCACACCTCTCACCTTCACACTTGGGCTCTGGATTGGCTTGAACATTGGAAAGAATGCCTTCGGGTAGCAGAGAAAATTAGATTTAGAATACTGAATTAAAAATTGGCACAAATGATTCAATTATAAAATTTCATTTGGATAGTTCTACCCATAATACTACACAAAGACTTTAGCAGACACTATATTGCCCTACCTCAGCTTTGTTCATCAAGTTCACATTGCTTGGAGAGCAAAGGAAACCTAGTATTACAAACACTATCCATCACTAATTTTATGTATTAGTTACACCAGAAAATTCTACAAGTGGCAGGTAATACTGCCATCCATTTTTCCTTGCCAAATACTCAAAATTGTTAGCTCCAAGCCTACATAGGACTGGTAATCTCTAGCCTGACCGATTCCCTTTCACTAGGATTGCCAATAACTCTAGCACCTAGTACTCCCTTGAACACAGAGTACTGTTCTTCAGAGCCCTCTCCCTGTTCCACTTCAGCTATGTATCTCACAGTTATTTGAATAATTGTTATGGGAAGCCCTCCATGACATTTTCGTAGTATCAGCTGCATCAAATAGCTTTTCTCTGGTAGGCATGTGTCGTTTTTTGTTCTTGTTTGTTTTTTTGGGGGGGGGGGGGGGGGGGGGGGGGGCGGGGAGGTATTTTCTTTAAGAGCACTGTGCTGCACTTCTGGCAACATGGAGTCTGCTGCCAGTTTAATCAGCAGCCCCCTGGATGATCTTGGCCAAATCTGTGTTTCTAGGCTTTCTCTTCTGCACCAGTTCCTCCTCCATAAAATCGGAGTACTGATTCTCTTTAAAAGAGCACACCCAGTACTACCATACAAGTGATAGGGTGCCTCACATCACTGTGTGTTGAGCTTCTAGAATGATGACTTATGCAACTAGATGTCATTTGTCCTCACCCTTGCTTTTTCCCGGTGTGAAGTAGAAATGATGGATGTTTAGCATCTCCCTATCCAGACTGCTATTCCATAAACACAATCCCTTTTAACAGCACATGTAACCCTGCCCCCAACCTTGATGTAGTTATTGCACATGAAAGGCTATTCTTTGTAATCAAATATTATTTGATTTTTAAAAGCCACTATCAAAGGATTGGCTTGACTAAGTGGAGGGGAAAAAAAGAAAAAAGTACATTAACCAATTGTAACAATCAAAGACTTTGGAGCAAATGTTTATAATTATTTCACAACAGAGGCAGAAACTTATTCACATGCATTGATGCAGGGAATTGAGCATGACTGCACTGCACTCAGCCTCAGTCTGCTCTGCTCCATCAGCCCTTGCCCAACAGTACTGTGTCAAGCAGGCTGAAAAGAAAAATTTACATACAAGTGATTGCTGGTATTGTTTTTCACTCATCTTTATTTACAACCTGTAGAAGAACATCTGACATTGGCCTTTATATTTATCTGAAAACATTTTCACATCTATCTGAACATAGTCAGAAGATTTTGGTACTCGGTAATGTGTCAAGTAGAAACATCACTGAGAAGATAACCCAGGAGCATTACAACTCATGTTTATTTTACCAATACTGCACCAGTTTAAATGGAAAATTCTTCTCTTGTCTCATTTAATCATTTTTATGGTGTTGGAGAATTGAAAAGGTTCCAAACCACTAGTATTTATGACTGCAAAGAAAACATGGTTTGCTGTAGGAGAAACTACTGTTTCAACTTTGACATTAGGCTTGAAAGAAGAATGGCTTGAGATGAAGTACGTCTATTTTATGTTCTGCTTCTTGAATGAATGCCTCATCATTTTCTTTGCTAAAGCTGTGAAAACTAAGTTCTTTCTCAGTCCAGATTCAGAAAAAAATACCATGCTCAGCTGCATTTGAAATAAAACATACACACAGGGCTTGAAACAGGAGGAATCACCTATAGTCTTTTTAGTGGATAAAAAAAATAGGCTTAAAAAAAGTACAACCACAAAAAAAAAAAGAAAAAACACCCACCCAGCATAAACCTGGCAGTGGTGGCCTACTATGTAATCAATGGTAAAAATAGCAGGGATTAAAATATAACAACTTTCTTTGATACCCACAGAAAACTCCTGAGTATCAGCAACAGCACAGCTCATGTGGAATAAGCTGTAAGACACAGCACAGCCATTGCACAACACTAGCAACCACTGCTCTATTTCACCATTTCAGCATAACTGCTTGGATTTATAAATATGATTTCTGCCAAAATTGACTTGTATCTGATGGATAAAAGCAAGGAAGAAAAAAGAGATCACTACTTTCTACATGGCATCTACGACATCTTTGTCTTTTGTAGGGTGAGGGTAGACAGGGACTGTTGTTCTTGAAATCAATATAAGTTTTCGTACAAATTCTTTACCTCATACAGAATAGTTTAAGGAGCACAACAACAGGATGCATTTGCCTACACAAGTTAGGGAAAAATGTAAAATCTGTTGACAGTTTATTGCATAAAGCGGGGATAGAACAAGGTATCATAAGATAAGGATTAACCAGTAAATAAACAAAACAAATTCTCTGTTCAGATGAGCTGAAAGGTGGTCTCAGAAAGCAAGTAATGTATAAATTTACATTCCTAGATATCACAAAATATACCATAGAAGTTACACTACTTACTGCCAGTGGTTGAAACCATCCTTTTCACCTTTGTCCTGCCTCAACATCTTCCCTCTCCTCCCCTTTTTTCTTATTTTATTTACATAAGGCCAGAAAAAAAAATAAAAAAATGGAGAAGGCTAAAGATGAATGCCTGAATCTCACACACTCAAAAGCAAGAATGCACTTCACATGGGAAGTTTTCTCCTTTTGAAAAAGGGTGCAATACTTCGTTTTCTTTATTTCCCTTGTTTCTCTGCTGCAACGTGAATACATATCATGAAATATAATACATGTGTATATGGAGATATACACGCAGTGTATACAAGTATTTATGACTTGATCTTGAAGGTCTTTTCCAACATATCTGTATCATTCTATGAATCCCATGTAAAAGCTGAGTAGACAAGCAAGAGCAAAGTAACTACTTAAAAGGCAGAAAGGAAACAGAAGACAGCTGAACATACGCTCCAATTATTCCATTCCAGATGTTAATACTGACAGTTTCAGATGTTAGAAGGACAATTTCCACATTAACTGTTCATAGCTAGTTTTGTTTTGCTTTTCTAAATTGCCCGTCTCTATGCTGAAGCAGCTCCTGAAAGCCTAGGGATTCCCCTTCAAAGCAAGGGCAAGAACCCTGCAACTCACAGCTCCTCCAGAGGTGAGATGGGGGGAAGAAAAAGGAGGAGAAAAGCAACCAACAGATTAGCTGTGGGTAGGAGGTGAGGTGCAAGCATGCAAAAACAATGAAGATTGAGGAACGAATCTGCTAAAGCTCAAATAGGTATCATTCCTGATGACTGGACTGGGACCAAACAGATTAAGAAACAACCCAGTGAGAAGAACTGCTGAACACCACCTGTACATCAAGTCTGTTCCAACACAAATATATCTGGTAACTGAATTAGAAAGAGGAAAGAGTCAAATGGGATAACAAACACAGCTATCTCCAGAAGAGTATTTTGCAGCATTTCCCACAAATTGAATAAACTTGAGGAATTCCAGATTTACCGTTCTCCAAATCAACCCGTCATGAACCACAACAATTATCATTCATTCTATACAGTGGTTTTCAAGATATAAGGAATAAAATAGAAGAGAAGGGAAAAAGACACTTCCTCCTTCACAGTGCTGTCAGAAAAATAAATGCAATACAACTTCCAAGTTCTATCTTTCTAGCGCACTTGAGATCAAGAGATACTTGGCCCTTGTAACATTCATTGACTTCCAGGGATTCAGAGAGAATCAAAGATGACACCCTCTCAGGAGATAATGTTTGCATTTATAAGTGTTAAAGGCAAGGTGTATCATTTTATCAATTTAAAATACATTTCTTCATATTTAACCCCAGAATTTTTAATACCAATCAATGAAGTCGTAATTTAATGTCAGATCTAAGAAAATTTCACAGAAAGAGGAGTGTTCGCAAAAGTGCATTATGAAATGCTTGGTTTGTTTACACCACAATTGCAATGGGATGTTTTTAGATGCCTCAAATTTGTTGCAATAACATTTATAACCAAGAACTAGTGCAGGATCTTATTAAGAAGCGTTCTGAACCGCCGCCCAAAAATTAAAATCCAAAAGCATGACCTGTAAATACACTACCTGTTACTGTTTGTTTGCTACTGTCATCTGCTGCTGAAGTGATCCAAGGCTGCCAGAAACCTAATGTTACAAGCCCCTGCACACACATCTGTAATTACCTTCTTTAAACAGCAAACACAAGCAGTAAGACAACTCCTTCCCAGGACAGTGCATTTGCAAGTAGTAACTGAAGTTGAAACATCTGTACCCACATTTAAGGGTGCATCATTTAGAAACCGAGATAGATGCTGGTTCACAGTGCAATATAAGTGGAAGTAAGTGCGGGGGGGGGGGGGGTAGGAAAAAAGAGAAAGGGCTGTACTCATGTATAGACCCAGCGTTAGATCACCTGTGCCTGCTGGAATACAAACCTTTCAGTGGGCTTCAACAAGAGGAGAGTGCAGGGTTTTTTGGTGTTTTTTTTTTTTTTTTTTTTTTAAAGCTGTGATACCCAAATTTATTGCAGTAGCTTTAAGGAAAGCATACCATGGAACACACAGAGTTTGCCCTCAACTATAGCTTTATTGCAAATGCAAAAATCCGTTCATAGTATCAAAAGGGATACCAAAAGAATTAGCAGCTCAAAGCTTCCCACAGTTTGTGCACAGCAAAGGGAAATGAATCAAGTCTAAACCAGAGCCACAACATTAGATCCAGCCAGGTTGCATGCGGGAAGGAAAGAGTGCGAAATCAAAACTAAAAAGAATTTGCCGAGTGTGGTGGGTCAACATCCTTATCTTCCAAAAAACCGCAGAATGGAGGAATTTAGAAAGATACATGCATTGCAAAATTCTCCAGATGACCCAAGCAGATTGAAATGACTGAACTCTTAAAACAAAAGGGAAGCATAAAATAAATTTGCTTGTAGCTTCCCCTCCTCCACAACTCCCAATGAACTGGGTACATAAAACTATTTCGACTGCTTATTAGCAGTTATTCTGGGAGGAAGAAAGGGGGAAAAAAAGGTGAGTAGCATTTGCGATTTTAGACTAGCTTTGCATTTGCAGAGCCTCCTTTTTGGTCACAGATATAGCATTAGGAAAACAGTGCAGAACAAGTCTTGATTTCTTTTTGTATCCTTCATGTAGATGAAAAAGGGTTTATATCTGATAATATCAGACTAGAAAGTCAGAATTGAGTATGGTCCTGAGAAACCCTACACTTTAACAGAAAGGTTTGAGCCTTCTTCCAGAAGTAATATTATAGCAGCTTACACCTTTCATCTTGCAACACCAGTGTTTTTTAAGGGGAATATATGCAGTACTCATGAGGCTAGTGAGGAATCCATTTACTTTCTGCCCCAAATCTGAATGAATACACACAAACACCATATAAACCATCACCTCTCATCTATTTTATTCTTTAGAAGCTACATTCTTTAGCAGTAGCCCAAGCACATTTGGAATAAAATTACACTGATTTGCTCTACAGCAAAACCAAACGCATTTGCGTACAATCTGCATTCGCAACTATTCCAAGGGGAATTTAAAAGTACTTCATAATGTAAGAGGAACACTAATGTTAACGTGCTGTTTAAGTATTAATTTGTTCTCAAACTGCATATACACCATATCTCTGGGCACAACACACTTCACGAAGAAGAAATAATAATCCAAAGAGCTACAGCAAGATGCATATGACTGGTACTTTAGAGCATAATTACCTGGAAGACAGAAACAATCGCTTTAACTTATGCTCTGTGGATCGGTCTCAGAAGAAGGGATGAAGGATCAGCCTAGTTGTATTATTTCCCTTTATTATATTAGAAGAGTCACAGAGCTGCCCCTTGTACTTAACGGATACAGTAAACACAGAAGTGCTAGCAACTGAAGGGTAGACTGGGCAAACTGAGTATTTTCAATTAAAAAAGACCGGCTCCTACATTCCTGGAAAAGCTAATACTCTTCTACTTGGAAACTATATTGCATGCTCATACTTTGTTGTTCTAGCAGAACATTTCCAACTCACAAACGACCCTGAAGAACACGAGCAGAAAATCCACTTAGTTCTTCTGGTGCAATACTATGCCCTGAGGCACAGAGGTTGCACAAGTAGGAGCTGGCTGCTTGGTCCCATTGATTATGTCAACAAAATGCACTTAGGAGGATGCAGTAATTGAAAGGCACATGTAAAATAATTGCATACAGAGTCCACTTCTGATCAAAGTGACATTATCATGATGGTTATATAGCCACATTTTTATGCCACATTATCAATTCAACATGAAACAGCTTAAAGCCCTTCATCCCTCAACTGCAACTAGGACACTAGAGTTTTCAGCCTGTTTCACATCTCCTAAATACCTAGATACACACATATGAATGAATATATACATACACACACACTCTCTCTTCTCTTTAAGGAGCAAGGTTTTTCTGGCATACTAGTCCACATGACAAAAATGACATATCCAAAGTAAATATTAATAAAAAAATGACTGACAAGTAAAAAGTCAACTAATTACGTATCAGAGAATGGGTGAATTATTCTTATCAAGTTACACGCATCAAATTGGATAGGTGATGTACTGTTTGCTGTGAAGACAGAAAGCTAGTTAGCCTCTAGATTTGCTCCACTAATAACAAATACCTGGAGATGGAGCAGAAGTACCACGTGAACATCTGAGAATTTTTTTTTGACTGACTGGACAGAGAGCAAGTAACTGTGCCTTGAGATGCTCTTGAGTTTAATTACCTCTTCTACATAACTGAGTTTCATTCTCCTACACAAAAAGGACACTCATCTGTTTTTAAATCAGAATTTTGCCTCACTTCTGTGAGATTGGATTACACTTCAAAGATTGAGAAACACTACCAGAGATCAGGTCAGATGAAGCCCCTGACATTTAAAATTCAATTAAAGGCTAAAACTATCATATAAACAGCGATGAAACCCAAGGAAATAGGAATTAAACTCTTTCCATGGCAGAGATTAAAATAGAACAGGCAATTAATATCTGGAAAGGATATTCTGCAAAGGCTTCAGAAACCTAATGTATTAGTCTACCACATATAAAATTATGCGAAGACCTCAAGTCCCATAATTGAACCTTGGGTCCAGTTGTTGACTTCAGAACAACAGATGCAATCGTCTGGGATTTCCACAGGTAATTGCTGACAGGCCTACCGTATCCTAAAGGGCTAACAAAGTATCATAATTCAAGAGCCTATTACTTATTCTGTGTCCTTGATTTGCAGCATTTATTTCAAAACAGACACGCTTGAGTTGTTCATCAGCAACACAAACATTTTGTTCTCTTCACCATGATACGAGATGAATATTGCATGTGCAATCTGAACCTGAACTGTTCAGATGTGAAGAATTTAGGCATGTGAGGAATTCAATGCATGGCATGCAATGCTTCCACTGCTAAAAGCTCCGATCAAAACATAAGCTACTGAAACTCTGCACGGAAAAAAAAACTACAGAAAATTTACAGCTAGCTTCCACAACATCACAATCTTTGATGAAGTACCTGACAGCTTGTAAAGTGTATTACTGGCTGTTATTATAGCAACAGATACTAAGGAATATGATGGATATCAATTTCCTGCTTTCTTGAAGCTCAACAGGCATTTGAATTTTACCTGCATCCTTCTCTCCAACACAATAGCAAAAGATGGTCAAACAGCTTTACCTCAGGTCTGGCAAACCGCACAGAACAGCAATCCTGAGTAAACCTATCCACAAAAGTGTATGTGCCCTAGAAAAACACTGGGCTCAGAAACCCTGTGCTGAATGGAAACACCAGTCTAGGAAGAGGTGGCGATCATCAAAAACAAATGGAAAGAAAGGACAGGTCGCTTAATGTTTCCACCAGCACTTGACCTGGGCACAAAAACAAAAAATATTTTGACGTGAAGCTGGAATCAATGAACAGACATGGGCAGAACACTGCACGCAACAGACGAACGACCACAAAGACTGGAATGGAATTAATTTTTATGAAACCTCAAAATGCAAACTCATGACTGTGACCACAAACTTCAGCAAAACAGCAAGCACTTAAGTGGAACAAACTGAGGTTGAGGACCCCCCAAAAAACTGCTTCATGCATTTTTCTAGTAATTATCTATGTATTGCAGTGACAGAGACGACTACAAAATCACTGCCAAGATCTCATTTTTCTTGGAAATAACCTACTGCCCGAAGTGCTGGTGAGCCTCACCTGGAGAAGTGCATGGAGTTACAGCTGCCCACATTCCCAGAAGAAACCAGAAAGATGCAAAGAAGGAATGAAAAGATTTAATCTCTCATTTACTTAACTTCATAATATAACAGAGGGGGGATAACTGTTCTTACAAACCAATTGCTTAGGTAAACATCACTACAGAAGCAAACAAAAAATAAGAGAATTATTTAACCTCAGTAGATTAGGTTGAGGCATCTACAACAACAGAATAAAAACAAAAATTACACTAGTACCTGAAGATATTTCCTACTTACTAGAACAATGATACTCTGGTACAAATTTCCAATCAAGACAGAAGGGACAAAAACCTAAATCACTTTAATGTGAAACTTCATTCAAATGTAAAGGTTGCAATTGTAATGATATGGCGGCCAGAGAGCATTAGATAGTGCTGAGGAACCAAGGAAGTAGCTTAATTTTTATAAGCTGTAACACATTACTTCAAAACCAAAAACAAACAAAAAACAACCAAACCAAGAAACAACCATACAGGAACACTTTGGAAGCACGTCAGGAGCACCAGGCTTTTAACATGCTATTGACCATTGACCGGGGCTTCAGGAACCCATTACGAAGTGCCAGTGTTGTGCCAAGCCCTGATGGAAACAGGTTGCTGTCAGAGCGCACACAGCAAGAGTAGAACTCCTAGGAGAATAACATTTGTTTTGCTTGTTAGGAATAGAGCTTACCTTGAGTGCTCTGCTTTGCTTCGATATTGTACAACAAAATAGAGACAAAAGAGGTATTAGGTGCATACAAACAGGTAAGCTACAGCATTCAGGTGTCCAAGAAACAGAGTATTTTTCAGAGATGCAAAGATGATGATTTACAGTGAGTTTCTGGCAATCTGTGGTTTATCTTTGACCCGAAAGACAAAGGCTCCAAATTACAGCAGTTTCCACTGTTACAGATTTTTTTTTTTTTAAATAAGAATTGCTCCATCCCTCCAGAAGCACCTCCAACACTGTCTCACGAAGAAACTGTCCTCAATACAATTCCCCGATGACATTTTCCTCTCTCCCCAGTAATACGTACAGTTTTTTTTCCTTGTTTTTTGTGTTCTTACAGACACCCCATTGGGTGATAGCAACCTAGAACCTTCCTAGCAGGCAAAGAAGGAAACATTATTCATGGCATTGCACTCATCACTGCACTGCTGAGGCTTACTTGCTCCCTTGAGGCTCTTTTTTAAATACTAAAGAAGTTTAAGGGATCTTCTCTTTGACATTCGAAGGCGCACTGCACCACCTTGTCGCGTGGCCTGACAGCACCGCATGTAAGCTATTACTTCAAAGTCACTTTCAATTTTCTCCCACTCTAGTTCAATCCCATTAATTCGTATTCATGAATTTATTTTGAAGCCAAATGTGTATTACTTTCCACTTGTAGACATACAATTTCATTTGCTCTCTCTGAGACTACTTAAATAGCAGATCTAAATCCTTTCTGAATTTTACCTGCTGTTCAGCAGTGACCTCAATTTTTGATTTTATGGCATCAGCAAATTCAATTAGTTTATTTCCCACATCTAGGTCATTGAAGTTGGCTGGAAATAGAAGAGGTCAGAGCGCCGACCTCCGTCGAACTCTCACTGCCAGCCAAACATGCCTGCTCTGTTTTCTATTGTTTAATTGGATTTTACTCGTTTTTATCAGCACTCTCTAATGTCTGAACTTCACACGCTTTGAACAGCAACCTGCCAACTAAAACTGCCTCACTCCTGAGCTGCCAAGAACATCAGGTTGTGAAAAAAAATCAAAATTATCACTGTCCACATTTGTTTGTTTCAAAGAAGAAAAAGAAGAGAAACCAAACAAAGCCAGCTAGAAGGAGAATTGGTTTATTATTGAGATATTGAAAAGTGGGGATACCAGAAAAGCATAAAGTTCTATTCAGACAAGAGCAGCCTGGTAGAACAAGTTACATGCAACGACAGCACTTTTGCTTTGAAGGACTTCCTACCCTCTCTGTTGCAGCTTATGAGGTCTTACCCTGACCCTCAGTTGTCACAGATAAACTCGCTTGGGAAGGGTCCTCTGGAGATCACCCAGGCCAGTGCCCCAGCTCAAGGCATGTCTAATTATAGCAGGTTGCTCAGGGCTTTGTCCAGTCAAGTTTTGAACACCTCCAAGAACTGATGTTTCAAATCCATTTGGGTACCTGCTCCAGTGTCTTTTTTTTTTTTTTAAATCTTCACAGTAAAAAAAATAATTATAATTTAAATATTATTTGAAAAACAATGACTGTTGAACAGCCCTGGGCAGTTTCCAATACACAGAGCTTGCAGACAGAATATATGTAATAGGTAAATGTAGCAATAGGAAACACTAACTGTCAAACAAGCCATATAGTTGGAGAAAAAACAGAACTAACATTTCATTATCAACATGTAATCAAATATTTGAGGCGCAGATATTGATGAAGTCATGGAAAAGACATTTTTGAGGCTACTATGGAAAATTCACATCCCAGTCATTGCAGTTCCAATTTGAGAATGAAATGAAAAAGTGACAACAGAATCAACAAAACCTGACACATTCTCAACACTTCCTGAGTATCTCTAGATGACCACAGCAGTTGAAGAGAAAAAAGAAACTGGAACTCATTAAGTTTGACTAACAGGTTGATTTAAACAGCCTACTACACCCTACAGAATGCATGACTTTCTAAAGCAGTGATTGCAGTACTTGTTACCTCACCAAACCACATTCACCTCCCCCGCCCCCCCCCCCCCCCCCCAAAAAAAAAAGCTATCAGTACTTTGCAGTGGTCTTTACATTTTCTTATTCCTCTGTTTAACTGTGATCACTTTGGTTTTATCTCAAGATAGATCACCTGAATTTTCCAAGGACGTTTTCTGAAACACATTGCTAAGTAGAAAGAGCAGCAATTAGATAGGACTGCAATTTCAAAAGCTCTGATAAGAAATTCTTCAAATTCCTTCCATGTGTAAAGCAAGCTGTTTTCTGGGTGTGAGCTGTAGGCAGGCATTTTGCTGAGTTCAGCTAAACAACAGAGCAAGACATGGCCTTCTGCATGCTAAGACCCTGGTCACACTGCTCAAAGAATTTCATTTATTCCTAGCACTAGAGCCAAGGCTGATCTCTCCCCGGTGAAGACAGCTACTTCACAAAAGCTTCGTAGCAGTACATACTGTTAGTACAGTTGTTAAAACTGTAGTCTTGAGATTATTCCCTCTGTTTTCACAAGGCTTTCCATATGCTTCTCTTTGCAGCTAGCTCATTTGGCAGCATGCTACATGTTGGCAGTCTGCAATAATATGCAAGAAAAGCGAAGGATTGAGACAAATAATAAAAACACTTCTAAGCAGAACGTACGGAGGAGGAAGGAGTAATTGCGCAAAGATGTCAGGATGCAGGGACATGGGAAATTGCCAAACTGACAGTGGAAAACTCTCTTCCTGTTAATTGTAACTATAGCACCCCCGTACTAAAAGCTCTGCAGCCAAGAGCAAGTAGCAGCTTAATTCAGGAATTAAAATAGGCACTATATGTTTAGACAGTGCTCCTCCTTAGACAATGAAGAAGACTTAGTGTAGGGCAGCATGGCATGGTCAGGTACACCAGCCCGAATGTGTACCCATAACTAAACATCCAGACAACAAAAGCAAAAGCAGTGCAAAGGAGATCACAGAATTGTAGTGGTTGGAAGGGACCTCAAGAGATCATCGGGTCCAACCCCCCTGACAAAGCAGGTTCCCTAGAGCAGGTTGCCCAGGTAGGCATCCAGACAGGCCTTAAATATCTCCAGAGAAGGAGACTCCACAACCTCCCTAGGCAGCCTGTTCCAGTGCTCCATCACCCTCACCATGAAGAAGTTCTTTCGCATGTTGGTGCAGAACTTCCTGTGATCCATTTTGTGGCCATTGCCCCTTGTCCTGTCCCCTCAAACCACTGAAAAGAGGTTGGCCAATCCTTCTGTCGCCCACACAATTAAGATATTTGTAAACTTTGATAAGATCCCCTCTCAGTCAAGATGTCTTGTTGACTTTGTTTTAATATTTTTCCTCATCACCTTCTATCAGAAAGGGATACATGTCCCCTAAATGTCTTTTGAGATATTTTCACCACTTTGTTTATGGACAAATGAAATGGAGCATAGGGTTATCTGGTAACATCCCATGAGCTAGTATTGGAAAGTCAGTTGAACCTAGCCTCTCTCTTTTCATAGATGAGAGGTTTCTGAATAGTATGTGTAGACCAAAGAACTTTTTTCTTTTCACTAATAGAAGTCCTAAATAAGGTGATGAAGGAATTTGGTCCAGTTTATTTGAGCTACCTTAATACAAATGCCTTTTATTGTTTGTTTAGTCTCCAAACAATTTTGAATAGAAGACTATTTGCAAGATGTCCTATGCAAATCCAAAACCTTTTCAATTTACAAATGCAAAGTTCACTGCATCCCAGAAGGCTTTTTATGTATCAAGAAATGGTTTGGCTATATAAGCCCCAGCAGCAGACACTGGCATTTGAAAGCTATGATGTAAGGACTACTCCTTCATTATCATGCAGAAAATTGGCCAGTGATTTAATTAACTCAAGCATTACGGAATTTTATTCTGTTCGCTCTGAAAGAATAGATGAGCATTACAGAAGGGTATTAAAGAAATGCTCTAAGATAGAGATCGGAATACAAATATTGCCAGGGAATGGATGAATGTGGAGGAAATCAAGGGCACAACATCTTGTTTAACACAAATGTTAGTTGAAAGGCATGAATAAAATTGCTGCAGTCTTCACCCAGACAGGTGGAGGATGCCAACATTTATCACACAGGCAGTTTCAGAATTGGATCTTCTACTCCACCACCTATCAAGAGCTGAGCTTCATTCCTTATGTAGTTCACAAGAGTTTCAAACAGAAAGAACAAAAACAGCTCAGCAAAATCCGGCACATACATGCCAGTTTGGCGGGCAGCAAGCTTCCGGAGCAATCTACGTCAACTACTGTTCACAAGTGCTGGTGTTTTGGTAAATGCTGTTCCACCTACACGCGTACAATGATCCAGATTGCATCTTCTTACATGAATAGACAGAGGTACTGAGCAAGCCGTTTCACAGTAATAAAATATTTTCCTCCTCCTATTAAACTAAATTACGATTGACTAATACAGAGCACAAAATGATTCCCTAATTTATTACTCCTGCCATCACCGGCATACAGATTTGTGTACTAACAACACCAGGACGGACTATATGCTATAGTTTCTCCAAGGACATTTTACCGGAGCTGATATGAAATATTCTGACACTAAAGCTGTGGTCTATGCTAAAGGCAACTTTGAGGGTAGTTTTACCCCTCTTATGACAAGTGATAGTCCTTCATGCATTCAGAATAGACTTCTTGGATTCCACTCTCAGAGGAGAAGTTAATCTCTTTTGACATATCTGAGTCTAAGAAATCATGCTAACCCATGCTTGCTAGAACTAAAAAAAAGAAATTAACTTTTTGAAACTTCAAAAAGGCTAGATACACCAATCCGTCTCAGCAAAATTCTACACAAGAATGAGAAAGAACTGCACATAAAAGGTTTGATCTCACACTATTCAAGTCACTGGGAATTTTCTCAGCAGCTTGAATGGGAGGAGGATCAAGCCCAGAGAGCATAGCAGGGCAGCAGGTTGGCCCCAAGGTATTGATTTTAAGCCCTGTGTCCTTTTTGAAATAATATGTTCAACCCTCAGGCTAAATAGACTGGCACAAATGATCTACACTGAATAGAAGGCTACCAGCTCAGACTCTCACTGAAAGACTTGCAAAATTTGGCATTTCTCTTCATCCTCAGGTGCTGACTTACATAGCTATGCGAGAATCTGTTTCAGTATGGGAATGGTTTTAGCCCTCAGTTATAGACAGCTGGAAAATCAAAGCCCTAAGGGTGCAGAAATTGGAAGTCACAAAAATAACAAATCTGTTCTAAAAAAAAAAGTGAGCCTCAGAGTCATAATTTTCAAACCTTTAAGTCAACAACCATTAAAAAAATTAGTAAGTCTTTTTTCTTTGATTTCATCTAAGAATAAGAAACCATAAAATAGAGCAATACAATACTTTACGTAGATGATATTTATACAAGCCTCTTAACTGGGGCTAAAACTTAAAGAGTAACTTGATTAACTGGAAGTTATATTACTCATTTCGTTGGAATCAGAGTATTTTGCAAGTGTCGCAACTATTGAATATGCCTCAGCACACCATTCCAAAGATGAGGTTAATTCTGACACACTGAAGAATTACTCTGAGTAAAAGTGTAGAACAGCATA
The DNA here is from genome assembly GCF_964211835.1 of Anser anser. Taxonomy (NCBI): domain Eukaryota; kingdom Metazoa; phylum Chordata; class Aves; order Anseriformes; family Anatidae; genus Anser; species Anser anser. The sequence goes on from NC_139720.1 coordinate 89,707,037, forward strand.
TCCATATAAAACCACAGCTCACAGAAGAACAAATTAAAATGCTCTCTATAGGTACATTAAAGGAGGCTGTAGGGAGGTGGGGGCTGGTCTATTCTCCCACATGCCTGGTGACAGGATGAGGGGGAATGGGCTAAAGTTGTGCCAGGGGAGGTTTAGGTTGGATATTAGGAAGAACTTCTTTACTGAAAGGGTTGTTAGGCATTGGAGTGGGCTGCCCAGGGAAGTGGTTGAGTCACCATCCCTGGAGGTCTTTAAGAGACGTTTAGATGTTGAGCTTGGTGATATGGTTTAGTGGAGGACTTGTTAGTGTTAGGGCTGAGGTTGGACTAGGTGATCTTGGAGGTCTCTTCAAACCTAGACGATTCCGTGATTCTGTGAAATGCTCCTCCTGCAACACTGTAAAGACTTTGCGGTAGAAAGAAAGATTTTAGTTTATGCTTCATCTACAAATCAGTCATTTCAGATTGCAGCAAAAGTCTGGTTACTTTGGAAGCTGTAAAGCCACATTGCGCTAATCAATAGAAAAAATGCCACATAAAAATTACAGTGGAAGAGTTAGAAATAGCTCAGAAAAATCTCATTTTAGGAAGAATAATAGCAAAATCAACTTTTCAACATTTGCTTGTTTATGAAGGGGGACATCTGCATAAACAAGTTTGTTCATTCCACAATTCCTCTAAAGTAGGTCAAGATTTTTCTCCCCTCTCTCTACAAGGCAAAAAATGATTTGAGAAAAATATATTTCAGACAGAAAAATGAAATAGCACTGACAGATGGCGTATGATTTATACTTTTAATTTACTCCATGTCATACTCCCCTAAAAAGATGCAGCTGGTCACTACAGAAGAAGGCCTCCTCTTTACTTGCAAATTGGGTCAGGTAAAGAGATGCATTAAACTTTCCCAGAGCACAGATGACACAGGGAGAGAAGGGAGAAACTCAGACTCATTCACTTGGACACTACTGTATTAATCTAGACTGGAAGAGTCCTGCAAGAAGCAGACAAAGTCCAGTCCCCTTGCATCTTCATGCTGTAACATCTGCAGTGCTGAAGAGCCACTACCAAGTAATTGGACAGAGAGAAATCAGTGGACAGACCCTCTCCTACAAGGACACAACGTAGAATAAAGGGGGTTTTTGCTTGCAGATACTTGCTCTTCCTAAACAGCAGAATTGTTCACTTCTTTAAAAGATCAATAGTCTAGTTTATCCTCTGGAATTTGTCATCCTTCTACTGTTTTGGGGATGCTCACTGAAGAAAACCATGTGAGCAGAACCACCTAAATGCTCTGACAGTCATGTGACCAAACTGGTCAAAACACAGCAATAAGGAAGAAAGTGATTGTCTCATGAAAAAAAATAAAACCTGCTCAGCTCACATGATTAAATCAAAGCAGGATCAAATGGGCTTACTGGTTTATTAGTTACATGTAATTAAGCGGGAAACAGAGAAATATATGTTCCAGGGTCGATATCAACAACACGACAGAGACCACAAAACTAGATAGGTACAAATGTCACCACACGCCTCTACATTTTTAAGCACCCTTTGGTAACCAGCTGTCCCCAGCTGACTTACAGGGGCTCACCTCCCCAGGCCACCTCAGGCGGCACAGCAGCAACATGGCCGCCCTGCTGCTGCCCGACCCCACACTGGTGGTACGACGGGCAGCATCCCGCTGGGAGGCCACACTACGCGGCCTAGGCAGTGTGATTTCCCAAAGGGGGCCACATGGACTCCCTCACGAACCATGGAAAGTGAACCCCACAGGCTAGCAAGCCAGGTGCCTCATGTTGTCCTCAGAGGAAGGCCTGTGACTAACAAGCTGAATTCCCTTGTCATCTTATAAGGGACCTCAGGAGGTATCTAGTGTAACTCCTGCTCAGTGCAGGGTCAGTCATGGTATCCGATCAGGTTGCTCAGGGTTTGATCCAGTCAGGTCTTGAAGCCCTCCAAGTCTGGAGCTTGCGCAGCTGCTGCAGGGTCCTCACGGCAGGGTCTGTTTTTCCTTATATCCCACCTGAACCTCTCGTTTCAGATTCTGCCCATCTCTCATCCTCCCACCACAAAGAACTGGGACCCATCTGCTTGGTATGTGCGGACAGCCTGCTGTTTGGTAAGGCCATCCCTTTTCCATGCTGAACAAGCCCAGCCTTCCAGTCCTGGTCTGGTTTGCCACCACAGATACAGTCACTAGGACACATTTTCACTATATTTCTTTCACAGTTCTCCTGAAAAACAGTTCTAGGACATGAATAGTAACACAAAGCCAGTGGCCCAGAAAACAAATTGTCAGGATGTTTTGCTTTACTGAAGACTGTAGTTCATCATGGGATAGGGAAGCAGCCATCGCTGCCCAGGTTACCTAGAGATAAAAACATTACGCAAGACAGACATTATGCAAGACTCCACCAGAAATAACTATAGACTTTACAGTGGCTCAGATGAAGAGGTTTTTTTTTTGAAAAAAAAAAAAAAAAAGGCAGCGGCAAGATTACAAAATAGAGGGCTTCCCCTGACAGCTAACAAACAACCCTTACAAATAGCACAGTCACTTCCCACTGAACAACTACAACAAAAGTTGGCTGACTCTTAGAGCTTTAGGCAGCAAGTTACCTCCCACTCTGATCTCTAGTTACCATCTCAATATGTGACACTTCCAATATCATTCTTCATTTAAATAACACATGTATTTAGATACTCGTTGAGACTGACACTCCCCAAAGCCACTGAGGAGGTATGGGGAATGTACCTGACCCCCCTGGAGGGAGCTGCAGAGCGAGCAAGGAGCAGGATCTTTTCGCAGGTTGTTACAGAAAGGCAACCTTACTCTAGTGATTTTTGTCTAGTCTAATCAGACATTGGTGATAACAACATTGGGCATGTCCTCTGTTGCTGACAAGCACTGGTGGAGCAAACAGATAGTAAAGGAAAGCAATAGTTACTTCTAAAACGAGAGGATGCTACCTTCTCTTGCAGCGAGGGCCTGGTACTCTCCAGGAGTGAAACTCCCAGGTCTCACCGGCAAGCAAAATGCTCCATCAGGTTCACAAGTTCCCTTTTATCCCACCCTTGGCACACCATGCTCTCACATGGGCAGTTGCCTTGCCCTGTCCCCTGCCTGGACAAGACCATAAATTCCACCCATTTAAAAATCAGGCATTAGGTCATTAATTCTCAGCAACAGAAGACTCAGAAATCCCCGTGGCTCTGACCTGCCATAACACAGGCCACATACCAAACACCTGTGGTTCAAAGGCAAGCTCTGTAAAGCATGCTTAGCATCCCAGTGAAATCCCTGGGCGAGTGGCAGTACATTTTAAATAGTCTCCTCTCCTCTGAATGACCTGGACAGAAAACGCACTGCCACGTGAATTTTTAAGGCTTTACAGGGATGCAGTTAACTCCTCTCGCCAAGGAAGGCTTTATAGACCACAGATCTTAACCTCTGTCTGTTAGCATAAGACAAAACAAGGATCCAGGAGTCAGGAATCAGCTTGAGCTGTTTTAAAGTTCATACACGCAAAGCAAGAGTACACCATAAAGCTAACAGGTAATAAGATTTGATGACTTTTGTAGAACTTAAAAATAATTTCAGCTTTTATGTAAAACAAATCCCATTTCAAGGAAAAAAAATAGCAGGCCTGTTTCAAGTGCTTGGTATCCTGACTGTTCCCCTTGCTAATCGATACGCAGAAAGGACACTGCTTCTGGCACTCTTCCAGCCTAAGCTGCACGCTTGCCCTTCTACCACATAGCACTACAGGGATCGCATCAGAATGGTGTCAGCACACCATCTTTCCCCAGCACAGTTTCCAGCACAAATATTCAGCACTACAAGACAAATAACTACTCCAAGGCAACAAATGTACAAGGCTAAGAATAAAAAATAGCAACTGCTGGGGGAGGATGGAGGATTAAGTTCTCAAACAAACAAAACGCTGAATAAAATGTGTGCATCACTTGCTAAACTGAAAATGAAAAATAGTCTCACCCAGAAAACAACAGTCCACTAAAACTTGGAAAACTTAAAAGTCTGAAGTGGAAACAAGAAGATGTGCTTATGAAATACAATTTTGAACATCAGTGCTTATTCTTAGTGCTCTTGGAAACATTAGTCATGTTTCAGTATAAACCAGAATATAAACTCACGTGTATCTCTTGCCAGCAAATACCACATCCATCAGTAATTTTATATCACTTCAATTTATTTTAGAGAAACTTGCTATCCTTGCACCATGGTTTTATCCTTGGGCCCTCAAAAATGAAGGCCATCATTTAAAGAGACACAAATTCATCTGACAAAGGGTGCACAGGCAAACTGTTTAGCCTATCTTAGAAAGCACCCACAGAAGGGGGGGGGGGGGGACGACTAGATTCACAATGTCATCAGGCAATCTTCAAAAGTAAAGGAGAGACAGCTGTTGATTTAGTCCTGAGAAAATGAGCATCATATTAAAATCTCTGCCCACTCTTGTCTCAGCAGCTGATTCCCATCCCCACAGATGGCCTGCCTGCTCTGAAAGCTTTCCTGCAGCACCCTCTGCCAAAAACTGCGCCTGGTATGTCAGCAAGTAGAAAGAAAAAAAGCCATAATTTGCATTCAAATTTTTGTAGATATAAGTGTCATAGTGGGAAGCTTACCCAAAAGCACCACCCAAATAAATGAGATCTTTATTGCATCTGCCTGTCTCTTGATAATACAGTATATGCTGGGGAACAAGGGAGCAATAAATGAACTTATGCACCTGTTACAAAACATACTCCTACTGTAACACATTTGGGACAGGGAGCCAGATGGAAGGGGATTGCTCACTGAGGTGCCTGACACTATGAAAGTCTGGGCTGCAGTGGAAGGTGTCAGGGCTGGGTCTGCAGACACAACCTTGTATGCCAGCCAGGCAAGCAGAGCAATGCCCCGTGGTGCCCATCAACATGCGACCAGAGGGGTCAGCACCATCATGGGTGTGATGGGTGTCATAGGACAGAAATGGCTTTCCACCTGTTGTACCCACGTTTATTAGTACGTAAATTATAGGCTTGGGGTCACCAAGTGGTGCAATATTGTTTTTGTTGCTGAGACAAGCTGCCCCCCAAGATGTATAATTGCTTCCTATTTTATTTAATGGTACTAGGCTCCAGAAAAGCAATATTTGTTGCTCTTTTGGGGGAATGGAGGGTGGTTCTTACTTCTGATGTCGCCAAGTAAGCTTGCCCTGCTTCTACAGGAGAAAACACAAAGGGGTGCATGGGGTGAGGGACACCACAGTAACACACACCGAGCAGATCCACCAGACAGCTAAATTCATGTGAAGGGGACTGAAATGTTTTATTCTTAGATGGAAATAGAGCTAGCCACAGTGCTGAAATAGATTTTGAGAGCAGAATTTTTAGCCCACAAGTTTTAGCTATAAACCTGCAACTCCAGCTTCTTTAAAGTTACCATTGATTTACAGCAGTGGATTGAGAGCTCTCATTCCATCCCACCTCTCCTCAATTTTTATTATTTTTTTTTTTTTAAACAGGGTAATTACTTACAAAAAATTAAACTGATTCTCTCCTCTCTCCTTAGGTGACTGGCTCTCTAAAATCACTTAATGATATTCAACTACTATGTCAAGCATAATTGACTAACCTAAGGTTTAAAGACACCAGCTATTATTAATGAGGTGTTTTAAAACACATTTTGCTGATGTAGCCACTGCCAGAATTTATAACAGAGCTCTACATGTTCTCAGAGCAGCATAGCACTCCTCAGCTGCATTGCTACAGAAGTGTTACATATCATTTCTCTCAGGTTTCAGGGAGTAAGGGGCTAAAGCACAGAAATCACACAAGACAAAATACTTCTAAAATATCACGTCTACAAATGCAGATGCCTAAAAGATTAAGTACTTGCAGAAACTAAGCAGCAGAAAGACATTACACTGTTGTTTTTTTTTCCCCTCTCCTGCTGACTTAGGATTTCTATGCAAGCTAAATCTGACAAACTAGCTCTAGAAGGTGCAGGTCCATATTGAAAAATTAAAGCTTTAGGCTTTTTGTTCCTGTTTTAAATCTCTGCAGCATAAGTATATTTAATGCATTCCACAGGAAAAAAAAATCTTGCCCTATTTACATTATGAGTCTGGTCTCAATGTAAGTCAGAAATCTTGAATTTTGAATGGAGGGCAGCAGCAGGAAGAGGAAAAAGAAATAGTGAATATCAAACATCACTTCTTTCAAATGCAGATAAACTACTGGTGCTTAGATGTACAAGCTTCTTTTATCAGTATATCTGGCTCTTGCCTGCAACAGGAAGCTCACAGTTTTTCCAGAAGCCTGCAGAAATAGCCAGTACTAAATGAAAGACACTGGACTGCAGATAGCTAGGCTTCATGACAGCTTCCTTTTCCGAGTCACATCTTCAGGTTGCCTCAGTTGAGCCTACCCTACAAGGATGACAAGTTGAACTTCACTTGTGTCTATTCAGAAGAACAGGCATGGGATCTGATTCTTCGGCTGCTTACTCAAGGTTCAGAAACATGACACTTCATCAGAACTGCTTACCGTTTGCAGCAGTAAAAGCGGAGACCAAATCAAGTCTGAAATATTTGGCTTCTTGCCATTACAAATACCAGATCATCATTCAAGAACAGTTAGGTAGATAAGACAGTGTGCCTCAAGGTAATTTTAATATTCAGACATCAAAGCAGCAGCAAAATCACTGACAGGCAATCAGCAAAACTTAAAGCAGCAATGAAGTTATTTTCCACTTTTGTGCTATACTGCTTAGCAATTAACATCTGCTTCAAAGTTTTATAGGTGTTGGGAAAGTTAAAACATTACTGATACCCTTCCAGTGGTGGCTATTACGTTCCCCTGGTCTGGAAGATGATGACTATCTTCTGGCTCCAAATCCCTTAAGAACCTTCAAAAAAAAAAAAAGTGCCAGCCTGGGAAAAATAGCTTCAATTTCAGTATAGCAAGAGAGCACAGTGAACTGTGCTCTCACAGTGAACTCTTCAGCACAGTGAAGCCCTCCCTTTGCAGAACAGAGTCCACGAGAGAAAGATCTATGCAGATACACCACAGTTGTGCTTAGATGGAAAACTAGAATCTAAATATATCTATACGGAGCAGGACCTTCTACTTATATTTTCTCCTGCAGTAGGAAACAAGCATCACCAAAGCAATACCATGATACAACACAGCAATTTGTGGTTGTAGTTGTTTTTCTGTCCTCAAACCCAAAACTAGCTGTTTTGTTGTTGTTAAGGACACGAAAGAGCTAGATTTGAGACAGCTAGAGTGTTATCACTTCTGACTCAAGGGTATCTAGGAGAACAGGCAGCAGGAACAGATAGGCTTTGTAGAGTCTGCATTTCAATTCTGGGTTCAGTTCCTTACAACTAGATTCTATCCCAAACCCTTCTTCACAGAAGAAAGGGCCAGGACAGATCCAGCTGTCTCCTTAGACTTTGAAGTGGAAGAGTTCAGGAAAAAATATTTCTTCCTCAGCTCTGGTCATTGTTACAGCCCTGGCTATGCACATTCATGGCATAACAGCTTGCCTCTGGAAGACATTACCATCAATGGGAACACTGGGCACAGAGAGGAACTTAGCATCCAGTGTACTGGGGTTTGGGGTTTTTACTGATTATCTGGTTGAGCCCAGACATGTCTGCCACCTGTGAGTAATTCTGATATTATCTGTCCTACCATGAGACAACATAAGTGAGACTTAAGTAAAGCTGTCCTAGTGTGAAGTCGGCGAGAGCACAACTCAAAGGTGTGCTGCTGTGTCTATCATGCATGTTGTCTTTGTGCAAAGAAACTTCGTAAGACATTCTCACAGGAACAATAATCAGAAGCAACAGAAATCATTGTTCCCACAAGTCTCAATGCTGCTTTAGGGAGAGTTTCAACAAGAATCATTCCGCTCCCTGTGACAATGAAATCTCCTTTCAGAAGAATTATAACTGGGTGGTAAAAACGGGATAGCAAACAGTTCCTCAGTAACTGATACGCAGAAAAACACAGTTCTGAAATAAGCCAGGAAGTAAAATCAGCCAGAAGACTACAATAAAGAACAGGCACGTATCTCTACTGCAAAAGGAGAGACAGCCTATATTCTTGCTGATATTAGTGCCTTCTCTTTGGTCCTGTTATTTATCATTTGTTATGTGGTAGCACTTAAAAACCTCAGGCTTGAACAAGGCTGCCATTAAACAAAGAGAATAAAAGTATGCCACTCACTCCTGTTGAGCACCAAGTTGTGTTAAATTCTTCAGAAAACAATCTTGTGGAAACAAATCTTCCCATTATGCTGTTTTAGATCTGTTCAGGTTGAAAGTTAAAAATTCCTCTATTAAAAGTGCTCACAGAAGTTAAATATCTTGATATACTGCATTAAACACACCTAACAGACAACATAGCTTTGGTATTTTTCCTTTCTCCTGCACATGTCAGTCATCTGAATTGAACCCACCACTTTGTGTTATTACAGAGCAAAACCCAAAACCTCTTCAATGTTAGCAACCCAAATCAGAAGTTGTACATAAATGCAAAGATCAACCCCCTTCACAAGGAAGAAGCCATGCAACTTGGTAGATTTGAGCCAAGCGATTGCCTCATGGAAGATAACGCATGGTTTTCCTCTTAAACAGTAGTTCCTTTCTTATTTATTTTGACCATTGGATGTAATTTAGTACACAGCATTTTTCCCTTTGAAGTGTTAGAAGTCATTAGTAGCACTTACTTATATGAGATTCATTAAATACTCTAGTAAATGCTCTCTATTGATTTATCGTTAAAATTAATTTCAGCAATAACATTTTAATACTGAGTTCAGTAGTACTGTTCTGCTTTAGCTTGGTTAGTTAAGCAGAGGAAAGCTGCTTTCCAAAGTGAAGCATGCACACAACTTTTTAAGCATTCCCCATTTTGAAGAAGCATAATCTACCATCTCCCTGCATAACTGAATCTAAAGTATTTCTTGTTCATCCAGCATTCCTCTCCCCATCTCCAGTGGGAGAGATGGAACGAGAATAGCTTGAGATTAACATATTTCTCCTACACATTAATAGCATTTTTAACCAAGTCTTGCTAGCAAGTTAAAAAAAAAAAAAAAAAGAAATCCTTGAGGACCAAAGTTCAAAAGCTGGAAGTTCGACAAACTGTTGTGCCACCTACTGTTTTACTGTACCCTTGCTACCCCTCTGTAACCCTTCATAACTTGCACGTGGCAGAGGAGTTATTGGTGCTAGGCTGCACCGAGTTCAAATAAGCGAGTACCATTCTTCAAGTGTCAAAGGCACAGAGCAAGGTGCACAAGGTGAAAATAGAAACACTGGAGGAAAGTCCATAAGCGATGTGGAACATTTACAGGGACTACAGAACAAGAAAACATGGTCTGTCAAGCCAACACTTCCTACAAAAGTTTTTATTTCACCATTATTACAATGGCCAGTTGCAGTTGTGAACTCTCCAAACAGTAACATAAAAAGCAATGTAAATAATAAAACTCTCATATTTAACGTCTATCAACTATTTCCTGATTTCATTCTTCTAACCAAGGCTGACAGCCAAAATCCGCTTCAACTTTCTATTAATAAAAAGTGACTCGTAGGAAAATTCAGGTTGGAGGTCTCCAGACCAACCTCCTGCTCAGACCACTGCTAGCCATAGGATCGGACCAAGTTACTCAGGGCTTCAATCAGTTTGATTTTAAAACCCTCCAAGGCTGGAGACTATGTAACTGCTCCACTGTCTCAGTGTGCTTGTGGGTAAAAAGTTCCTCCTCACATCCATCCCAGACTTCTTAAGTTGTGTCCATCGCCTCTCATCTTCCTACCACACACTGCTATGAAGAGTCAACCTCCAAGGTTGCCATTATACACCTCTAAAGCCATCCCTCCCCCATGCTGAACAAGTCCGGTTACCTCAGCCTCTCCTACAGGGCAAGTGCTCCAGCCCTCAGACATTTTGGGGGCTCTCTGCTGAGCTCATTTCAGTAGCTGAGCTGCGTTACAGTGATGCACAAAGCTGTGAATAAGAGTTTTCAAAGTGAGACACATGCTTGACTTTAGATAGATTATGAGGCTTCAGAGATTTAACAGACACCCCACAAAAAAAAAAAAGAAAAACACACACAAGGAAATTTCAACCCTCCACACTTGTTCTATGCAAGTGGTTTAAGACAGTCAATGGTCAGATACCAAAGACACATGGTAATATATTGCTCATTGTCAGCCCTACAGTCACCAGAGCTGCGTTGAAAGGATAGCGGGAGGGAGGGAAGACGCACAGGAAGGAGGCAAGCAAGTGCTATCAGTAAGATGCACTGCAGCAAAGGGACAAATCTGAAATTGATTCATGACTGGACTATGGCGCAGTAATATCATACTCCATGACCTACCACACTGCCCTACTGGGGGCTCTCAACATTTTTCTTTCTATTTCTTCCACTATCTTAAAGTATACCCTCGTGTTCATGTTTCTTAGGAAGACCTGTAAGTGCTCACCAAACCCAGGAAAAAAAAAAAACTTAAGTGTGCTGACTGCTGTTGCACAGGCAGCTGCATTTATCAAGTCATTCGTCTCAGATGCACATGCTGTAGAGGAAATAGGTGGTAACCTATTTATTGCCCCCCCCCCCCCCCCGCAAAAAAATAAAAAAAAAGTGAAGTGAAAGAAAAATCCTAAAGATGAGCATCTAACAGAAGATTGACCCATCTGCCATAAACATGGAGGGGGTGAAGGGAACAAGGGAGCCCTCTATTTCAGGCGCCAGGGGTCAAAACAAGGATACTGTCTCTATTTTGGTCAATGAAGCACCAGCCTCACAATAAAAACTTCAGTAACACTGCATTTTTGCAGATAAATGAAAGCCAAATAAATGAGCAACAAATTAAACCTTTTCTAAATCCTATATTGCATAAGAATTAGGGAGTTGTTCAATATGAGAGTTTTGCCTAAGTACACAAGACTAAATTTCATCTGAAGAGTGATGGAATTAGTAAAAACAGAGGGGAGGATCCTTAACTATAACAATCCATAGTTCCTGACCACTTATCAGATATCCTCTTGGAATATAAGTCAGTTTTTTCTGGCATATCTATTTGGTAACCTTCTCATCAAAGCTGGATGAGTCAGTCATCATAGCTATCTACAGGTAAACTATGACCTGAATCTAGCATGGACACAGTACCTTCATGTAAACACACTAGGCATCAAATGTATACTTTAGCAAGCAACAAGCAGGATTCAAAAAAATCCCCTCAGCAGCTGAAACATCGCATCAAGATCCCTTCCTCCCCACCATAACAGCAATGGCTACTGGGGACAGCAATGGGAAGAGTAAATAGACAAAAACAAACAAACAAAAACATTTAAGCTTCTCCTTCTGAAGAAAAATAGTAGACAAAATAACAGTAATCACAGATCACAATGGGATGTTCCTTCATAGCTCTCTTGAATAGAGCAAGCCTGAACGTAGATGGTTTCCCTTTCTGCATACAGTTTCTTCTCAGGAAAAAAATAATGCAAAGGGAAGATTATCATCACTTGTTCTAGAAGGCAAACTTATTGAGGTTAAATACATAGGGAAAAAACAGCTGTATACATGCACATAAAATATCAAGACAGATTTAATGAAGGGCAGCTAAAACTTTCAGAGATCATTTTTAATTTAAGTTTAACTAGAGAAAAGAGACAGGGCATTTTGTAATCCAGCTTTAAGTAGTTTATGTTAAGAAGGGCTTCTTCAGGGAACAGCTGTGTGTATGGATGCTGTGAAGCCATTACCATAACTACGATGACTTCCACAGCACTCGGTACAATTCCATCTTCTCCTTGCTGCTCCAGCTTTTTGCATTCATGCTTCCAAGCCAAGGACCAATTAAAAACAGCACGTATTTGTGCATAAGCTGCTAGCAAGTGAGCATGCTTGTGCCAGGAAGTCTCCACCAGCACAGAGGGGAGAACCACTTCCAGAATTCAGCAAGCTAGGTAATAAGCAAACAGAACGTCTTGCCACACGACACACCTTTCCCTTGCTGAAGAAAGGAAAGGAATTTCTTCTTCCACAGCCTTCCAATATCGTGCTTCAAGATACAGGGGTCTTAACAGACATGCAATTACAATAGTTGTACAAATTCTCTAACAAGATAGAGGAAGAATCCTTTTTCACTCCCATGCAAAAATGGCTTAAAGACTTCAACTCAACTTTTCCAAATACCACCAGCTGTGGCAAACAGCAACACCAATAAGAGAAAACTGCTTTGGGGAAAGGGAGGACTGCACTTTCCACAGCTGATGTCCTAACTTCTGTGCTTCTACATCATGCCCATAACAAGGATCTCATGGAAGTCAGAAAGCCACACTATGCATTCCAGAAAACAGGATAACTGTTCCAGAATAAACTCTGTAGTGCCATGCTCTGCATGGAGCAAACAATAAAGAACGTGGATGTTGCTCAGTACCTTACTTGTGGGCACCCCTAGCAGAGATGCTAATCTGCAGCAGCAGTAACCTTAGATGCTTTCAGGTACCCCCAGCTACCATCTTCAAGAAGTTAACCACTTGTTAGATCACAAATGGAAGCTCCTATCACACAAGCACCCTGATGAGTTTGCTTGCCTTCACAGGATGTACAAGATTTTCTGTGGTTCCAAACAGTGATCCACCATGAAGTACATACAGCTTCAATGAAGCACAGCCTCTTCCTTTAGTGATGATTTATTATGTGATTTTCCTTCTACAGCTCAGTCAGGTTTTTCAACCATGGCTGTGCAGCCAAGATCTCCTACTGGAATCTATTTCATACAACTTTCAGTGTTTGTGCTGTTCAACCTGACAGAGAAAGTCAATTACAAAGCAGATTTAAGCAGCATGAGGAGAAAAGAGTGGAGTCAGGGCACATGCAATCGAGCTACACTGAAAATTTTCCTGAAGAGAGAAATCAGATCCTGAAATTCACCCTCAGGTGCTACATGCAAGTCACAAACAACAGAGCAGTTATGGTGAGATATGATTCTCTCATTTGGTCTCTGCATACTCTTAAAAAAAAAAAAAAAGTTACTGCCAGGTCACTTCCTTCCCCTTCTCCCCCTTCATTAGGGCTTTATACAGCATATTCACTGATATTACACAGCCCATCTTCTACACTTAAAAGTGAAACCATGTTTTGAAACATATATCACTGGGTCTACAACACGGAAGCATTCTGACTGCCCAGCATGCAACATGTCTGCAATATTTTCAGGACTTCATAAAGTCGATAAAAAAGGGGATTTGACAATTTGTAGGATCTGTTCTTCCATACTTGAACAAGAGTTTGAACCTCCAGAGATGTCTACCTACCACTGCCTCTTTTTTACTGCAGAAAGTTAAGAAATGAATACCGATGTGCAGAAGTGTCAATGAAACAAAGCAATACGATTGAGGAGCTTCTCACATGTTAAACTTCTAAGTTCTGTCTGTTTACACACCTACTGCACACGGAGCACCTCATTGCATATGCCATTCTCCCACTTCAAACTACAAACAGAAAGACAGGGAAAAAAAAAGGCAAAAAAAAAAAAGAAAACCAGCTCACTGATGTGTGCATCCTAAAATACTGCTCTGAACACCCTAAAGAGAAGTCTGTATATACCTTCAGACATTAATTCCCTGCTGTGGAAATTCACAAGAATTAGAGATACTATACATCCTTTCCCACTGAAGCCCATAAGCAGCAGCATTTCGACTACTGACTGGGTTTCCCCCTTTATTGTTCATTTCTGGGGGCTGAGGAAGTGGGGAAGCCTCACAGGCTTTCATTAGTCACAAACTTTTTTTTTCAAATCACTTTGGATTTGGAATCCCCTTGGTTTTGGTTCAAATCTCAATTTCACACCTACAAAGATTTCAAGTTTATAATTTAGATTCTATTCGTTGTATACCAACAAGAAAAAATAGCTATTGTATATTCCTTTTATAACATATGTGGTAACTGTCAATATTAAATTGGACCATGGATTAACTAAGTGGAACAGCATTACCACAATATATCAATATCTATGCCTTTTATGTCTAATACAAATTTCATGGTTCAGTAAGAGATTTGTTTAAATACAGGAGACACACAATACCAGACTACTCAGAAAAAGCAACAGCCATAAAGTCAATTTAACTGTATTTCAAGGCACCAACCTTTAAAATCTCAGATTTACCTACAAGAATTCAGCAATTCATATTTAATAATGTGATGCTAATAAAAATCAACATAATAAATGTAATTGTTAGTGAAAGAGGCAAATAAATAGATTTGACATTTAATTCTCCCATTTAAATTTCTATAAGTATATACGGAAAATAATAAGATGACCGCCATCTTAACTCATAAGCGCAACACAAAACATAGCATGCATATGCTGTCTAGAGTATTAACAGCAGGGTTCTAGTTGCTGATCTTGTTATAGGAATGGATGTATTATCATAACAAGGTATGTTCTCATATACAGAACAACTAGAAAGTGGATACGTACAGAAGATTGCAACTATAGGTTCAAGAACGCATTCAATACTTAAATGTTTATCAGTTTTCAAACCATCTTTCTACAGCTTCTACAGATTTTCTTAAGCCGTATGTGGCTCAGTTCCAGCCTACTGCTTTTAGAGCGAGATTTGTCAGTAACCCTAACGTACAGTCATTGTCTGAACAGACTCCTGACAGTTGTGCAGCACAGATGGAGTCTGCTAGCTACACACAGTTCTCAGCAGAGCCAGCCCCCTAAAGCTCTCAGCAGCTAAATCCAGAACATCCCTCAGAGCTGCCAGGTGGTTTTGTTCTCAACCAACTTCTGAGACAGTGCAGCATGCTAACAACATCCTCTGCTGCTTTAAGTTTTCCCCTCCACATCTGTTCCCAAAGGGGGTGGTTGACTACTCAGTGCACCATGCAACCACCTATGGCTCTGACTGGAGATCTTTAAACAAGTCGAAAGAGTGAAGGGCAACCATTAAGTACATCCAACTTCTCTGAAGTCTAGTACACAATTCAGGTATTTAGGATTTTCCGCACTTGAACTTAAATGAAGGTTTTTAGGGGGTATCAGAAAGCAAGAGACATAATTTAGACCCAAAGCAATGAAAATGAAGACATTTAAGAGCAAAATAAGCTAATGACTTGCATAAGCCACAATGACATCATTCTGTAGAGAACACCTGTTATGGGTTAAACTCAGCAGGCAGCCAAGACCCACACAGCCACTCACTCGCTCAACCAATGGGATAAGTGAAGACAATCAAAAGGCAAATTTTAAAAAACTCATGCGCTGAGATAAAAACAGTTTAATAAATTAAAAAAAGTGGGAAACAAGAAAAAAGAAAAACAAGTCACGTACAATGCAGTTGTGCACCACCAGCTGACTGATGCCCAACCAGTCCCCAGGCCAAAGCAGGCCTAGTAACCTTCTCCCTGTATTTATTGTCGAGCACAAGGTCATACGGTATGGAGCCCCCCTGTGGTCAGTGGGAGGCAGCTGTCCTGGTGGCATTGCCTCCCAGCTTCTTCTGCACCCACCCCATTCTCCTTGGTAGCAGAACAGCGTAAGGAAAGACCTTAACGCTGTGTAAGCACTGCTCAGTAGCAATTAAAACACTGTTGCGTTATCAACACTGTTCTCATCACGAATCCAAAATATAGCACCATACAAGTTCTTATAAAGAAAGTTAACTTCATCCCAGCCAAAAAACAGCACACCATCACAGATAAGCAAACAGAAGCCATCATTCAGGTCACCTGGTAAGAACAGGGCTTTAGCTGGCATAATTTAGCAGTAAATTGAAATGTACAGCCTGCTCTAAAAGCTGGATGAGAGTTCATGTCTGGAGCACTTCTACAACCATTTGCTTTTCTTGCGTTCCTCTAAATTCTTGACGTAACCTGCCTGTAATCCTAATCCATTCCAACAGGTACCCTTAAGACTCAATCACCATATTCCTTCTGTGCCAGATACCTGTAGCCAGACACCAGTTCCCTCAAGACTGATATTACACGGCCATGGAACAGCTTCCTTGTGCTCAACATAAACAGTGAAAGCCCATGCAGTACACATACTTCATTAACCTTCCCAAGCAGAGCACACACCTGACCCTCTGTTGGATGCATCTTTGCTCTTACCTTGGGTCCCACACTGTTCTGTCTCTCTCCAGTTCTGGAAGGAGAGTCATTATCTGTGTCTCTCTGCTTCTGAGGTGGACTCAGCTCTCTTCCCAGACATGTTCCTTCCCAGTCACAACTCCAGTGAGCCTTTTTTTCCTGTTTAAAAAGTGTGGGGCAGCACCTGGTATCAATCGGCTGTCATTTAGGCACACCTGGTCCATCAATTTTGGTAAGATACTTCATGTTGCATAAATCTGAAACCAAGTAGAGGAGAGAATTAGTACATATTTGCAGTACCTTACCCGATATAAAAATATAAAACATCTGATGTCACCTTGAGCAAGATGAATACATAGTTTCTCAGTAAGTTTTAGATATTATTTTTGTATTGGCATTAAAGGAAAAAAAAAAAATTTGAGAACTCTAGAGATCCCTGGATTTTCAGATGGTGCAAGTGGAATCAGAACCCTTTTTCCTATGCTCCAAAACACACCCTCAAATTAAAAAAAAAATGGTTAACTGAAGTCAGCATGCACCAGGGACAGACTTGTCTCCATCCTTTAGAAGACAACTCTGCAATTAATGGGAAGAAAAGAAGAGTCTGTCTGCCTTGGATATCAACTCATTTGCCACTAGGAACAAAAGGTAGTCAGGCTCCCTTGTGACACTCCTTAACTCCTAACATTGCTAAAGGCTGAAAGGTTTAGGAAGATACAAAAGGGAACATAAACAAAAGTAAAAAGCAGTTGAACAGTGAAAGGCAGAACATCTTAAGGAATTATAATTTCTGGAGATGCAGTAATGCTTTGTAAATACCCTACCGCTTTATCTATGTCTTTTTGACAACAGAGAAGCAAAACAGTAGTGCAATGGTGGGGTTACATTAGTATCACCATTGATAAATCTCTCTACTCTGAGCAAAGCACATACCCTTAGAGTTTCAGCCATATAAGCCCTGAAGCAACACAGATAAGATTGAGCCAAACTTTGTCATATGATATTTTTTTCTTAAGTAAAAACATAGCTTGTAGACTTACTCAATTAGAGGGAAATAAGAGGATGAAGGGAGAGGCTCCTGCTTTGATAGGTACAAACAGAACAAAGGGTAGGAATTCTGCCTGCTGCCTTTTTCACCCATCACAATTTTTATTCTCACCCAGAAGTGCTTGTGTCTGCACTTGGAGGGGCTGGATGGGATGCGAGGTCAGCTTCAGAGTGTAAGAAATGTTACGCTAAACAAATATAAATCTCCAACACAGGATCTCATAATAACACTGAAGGGAAGAAAGTTGCTTGAAGACTTCTTAAATGTTTGAAGAAGTTTACTCTATGTGTATGTTAAATTCAGAGCAATCGTGTGGAAAGATGACTACATTCTTACAGTTAAAGCTTTTTTGTCTGGTGCACGTAGGATATAAGATGTCAGCTCTCCAGAAGAACATCAGGAACTCCCTCTATTCAAACTTCTACATGGTCAAAAGCTTGCCATCAAAGTTCCTATAAATACTGTGTTTGTGCAGGAGTCACCAGTTAGCTCAAACGAGATAGCTGATGATCAGTCCAGGTGGAATTAAAGGAGGCTAATGGAAAGGTCTAGACAAGAGCAGAGCACCACCCAGCAGGTAGAAAGAAGTCAGCAACACAGGGAAATAAGAAGGCTAAGGCTGAAATGCCTAACCCATCCTAATGCAATGATTCTCAGTAACAACAGTCACACTGAACTCATTTTTAGAAATTTTACTAAAGTTAAAAGAAATCTTAGGAAATCCAACAGAAAAGTAGAGTCAACCACATCTTTTAACACCCATTTTCTACTGACTTGAAATAAAGAAAGGGAGAAAAAAAAATCCTTGGCTTTCCTTCAGAGAATAGTATCTCTGAATGAAAACAGCCACGAAGCAGTCAGTTGTCTGCCTGACTGCTGTTATTTGGGGGTTGATCTGATACAGACGCCCCCGTTTGGCTGGTAGCTGCACTGAACTGGGGCTTCAGCCAGACATCCATGAAACACACACTGTTCTTGAAGCCATTTTAAATACACAGCTGTCTTACTTCCCATGTCTGTTAACCAGGTGGCAGAGGATCTAACCCAAGGGTACTGTGCACGTGTGAGGAGATGTTGTATTTTGCTTAGAAAGAGTTGCTCTCTCTCTCCAGACACAGGAAACCACAAGATTTTGGACCTTTACCTCCAGCTTGAGGACTCCAAGAAAGTTTCAGGCCAGAAGCCATGTATCGCAGTCCCTGCTGAGGGCTGCAGATGCTGGATTTAAGGCTGCCTCACGTCACCACAACAGCCATTAACAGTTGTGAGTGAAGTTGGTGTGGAAGAGTGATTTAATGTGCTTACTTCCAAAATCATAGTGAAATGTGGGGTACTGGAAATCTTGCTAGCCCCCCTGACTCTATTACAGTATGCCCAATTACTTGGTATATCTGGAAAAAAATAAGTGTCCATATCTACATTGATACAGCTCACAGGGCTGATTTCCTCCTTTTTACTACCATTTACACCTCTTCATAGTAACTGTATCGTGGACAGCCACGTGATTTGCAGTTTTTATATGCAACTATAAATCAGATCGCATTTACTACTGGGAACGAGAAAGGCAGAGGAGAAGCAAGCACTCAGATATAAAAGAAGTCATCCATTTTAATAATAAAGGCAATTACACCAAATTTTCTAAGAACAACAATATATAGCACCTTCTGTTCAGGTACTCTATTGACTTACATCCTGCCTAATGGGTACTGCAAATACTTTGCTTATTGGAGTATGCCCCCACAGCATCTGATATTTCTGCATTCATCTTATTCCCATTTCATTAAGATGACTGCCTAATCTGCCTCTTGTAATAATGGCAGCACATCACACATGACATGGAAGACCAGTCTTTGAAATGAAAATAAGGCTGCAGGATATTTGTTAGCTTCCACTTACCCTTCCTGCACGTAAAGACAACGTAAGGTTAGTTCAATGTAGATAGGAACTTTTGAAATGCTTAATAATTTGTTGGAACTTCCTTGTTGGAAATTTCTCATTTTCTAGCAATAAATAATAAATGATTTTTAATTGAGCACGTGCCTAGAGCAAATTAAGTGTTTTAAATATTTGTAAGAAATACTTTAAGGGCAGGCCTTGTTATTAATGAAGACACAGAAAAACAGTACTGCGCAAAAGCTGTGTATTTATTCTCAGTAAAAGCAGAGCTTTGAGGATGGTATCATCTTCTACTCAAATTGCCTCAGTGTTTTTGACAGAAAAACATGAATGATGGCATCAATGCTAATATCACGTTAGTCATCCTCTGGATACAGCTCGCAGGATTACTCAGACTACTTGCATTTCTTGCACCTGTTTTAATGTCCACTGAAAGAAATTATCCTCCAAGTGATTTCAGTGGGCTTGGGATCAGGCTTTAAATCTTTATCTCCATTAAGACAACACGTGTGGGAAGCAAGCTGGTCTGACATATTTATTTCAGTGACATGGACCACACTCCCAGAGACAGTGGGCTGCACTTGCCAAGTCAATTCCGCGCCGTGTCCCGTACGACCAACAGAGAATAAAGACTGATGATCCTTGCCAGCTTGGGCCCAATTTAAATGGATGGCCTAGAGCTGACAGGCTCTGCACCCATTACCATATTTCACGGTCAGTGCAGAGAAATGGTTATACACGCATGTGAAAGTAAATGAATTTAATTTGATGAAGACACCTTCTTACCCCCTGCTGATGTTGATTCCTTCAACTATGCGGAAAGAAATCTGTTGCCTGCTGATGAAAGATAATACATAAAGCAATAGAAGAAAGGAAAAAAAATCCCATTGGCATAAACTCTCAACTCGCTGCATGGTGCTTTACGGTCACAAATCCTATTAGCGTTAATCAAAGTAAGATGATAGGCTTTCTAACATGTTTGGTCTGGCAGATAGAACCTGCCCAAACCTGAGAATTGGAAATTCACAGTGCAGGGAGGGGGAAGGAGGGTGGGTGAAGACCTCCCCTATCTACCAAAATACCAATCCACACAGTATAATGTGGAAATACCGGAGAGCTCATTTCCTATTCTGACTTCTCTAAAGCACTGCACACTAATAAGCAGCTGTCACAAAGGTGGGTAGAGCAATAACATCCCAACAGTCAGGCTGAACTGATACAGTCCATTACCTATTGAATCATGCCCACACAGGTCTCTCAATTGAATGATTACAGCAATACCAATGGGCTGTGCACTGCAGTGTTGTATTACAGCTCTGGTTCATAAAATTTTACAATGTATAAGTAAAAAATTAAATGCTACTGAAGACATAAGCATTTCTCTTTCACACGTGCACCAGACAAATCCAACAACGACTGAGGTTTAAAATTCATACGTGATGAAGTTCTAGGAAACTGGCCAAAATCTAATACAATACAGCCACAGGGATCTCCTAAAAAGACATCCAGCAAAACTCTTGCTTTTGAGTATTTGCAGCTGATAATACAATTATGTGGTTATCACTGAGATGTTGTTTATCCTTATTCTTTATTTTGGAAATAGTTCAATGAGCTTATAGGCAGATGAGCCAGAACCAAAATACATGCTTGCTGGCCTGTATTTTGATGCAATCAACATGATAAAGAATATTCCAGCCAGAGCTGCGTAAATGGAAAACTACACAATATACCTAATTCTGAGCACATACAAAATCTAAATGCCTCCCTTATTGACACAGGATATCTTTTCTTAAAAACACACTTCTGTTCAAATAATATCATTGATTACTTTTGTTAGAGCTGGTCAAACAGTATCTCCAAATACTGACTCTAGTAAATTTGGGCGTGCTTTTGTGTGGTGAAATATTCACAAACTATCCCTATTATTTGGGAATGTTCTTGGTATTACGTGAAGAAAATGTCAAGCAAACAGTCTTACCTGTGACTACACAGAAGGTATTGTGTACTGGTATTTGCTAGTTGACACTCAAGCCTCAAAATTACTTATATGATTAATTTGCCCGCTAAAATGGAGTACATCACACGAAAATACACAGGCTTGTTCAAATTGCTCTCTTTACTCTAGAGGCTTGTTTTGAAAAAAAAATCAAGCATGGTCAAATAATATTGCATCTCTACCACTGTTGAGGTATTTATGCTTTCCTACCCTTGGGCACCAACACTAGACCAGTCTTGTCAAATGAACTTGAGCAAATACCCCTATTTGCTCATCACTGCAAATCCAAGATCAGATTTCCTGCTGGTCTGAGTGTGCTTAATCTAACTATTTTCACTGATTTATAACAGCAGATACTCTGGACTGTGGCATACACAAAAAGACATAAATGCACTCTTAAAACTGATTTCTGGGAGTGTTCCTGTTGAGAACTTTTGACAATGTTGAGAACCCACTGAAATATCTGAAATTGATGAGATTTAAGCACCTACTTTAATCAACCGAACCTTTGAACAACAAGGAATTCATTGATACCTTTTGCCAAACAGGATGTTAAATACATAGAATAATAATAACATTTGAGCCTTACACCAGTAAGAAACAGAGATATCAACCAATTAATTTCCAGTTGTTGTATCTAGATAAATATAAAATGTGCTTGGCAATGAGAAGTCATACTCCTGAAAATTAAACAAGCATCTACTCTTATATCTATCCTGTTGCTAAGTTGTAATACCTGGACATGCATTTAACGACTGAATTATGATCAAACATTTCCCAACTGCCACAAAGCTTAGCAGTAGACAGATCAGTTCTCACTTCACCTAGATACAACTGGATTAATAAACTTGGACAAGTGTATTTGAAAGCTAAAGTCTGCACAAACATCAGAATATATTGCAAACAACCAAGATTCACTCTTGCAAAGAGGCAAACTCTGGAGCCACAACATTAGTGTGTCAGCTTCCAACTGTGGAAACCTCTGAACACTTTGGATGCAGTCACTACACACACACAAGCAAGTATCCACTCCAAAATAAGTTGAGTTGTTCTCCACTCATAGACCACATGCATGTATTACTAGTGTCTTCTGAGTACATTACCCATATGTCCTTATGTAATTTCTCTGCCTGAATGGGCTTATACCAATTAAGAAGCGTTATTGATATAATTCTGCTTGAACTGGTATCAGTCGTCAAAATTTGGCATTAGCTTATGTTAACTATGTATGAATGTCAGGCTGTAATTGTTTAGAAACTGTTTCCAAAACTATCTCACATTTTAAAAAATAAAAAGCTGCAGCTATTTACAACAGAGCTGTTTCTTTCTGCTTTTGTAACTCTGCATTTAAAATTCGTCAATGGTACACACAGCGAACAAAGAAGAAAGTACAAACCTTGATGAATAAATAAGACAGTGCTCTATCAAGTTAAGATAATATGCCACTCAATACAGCAGTTACCGATTAAATAACTTAAACAAAAAGCCCCAGACCTTATATGCATAATGGATGCAAAGAATCCAGGAAATCTGATTAGCATTTTCTGGGCCTTTAGAGGTTTGGAGGCCTCTATTATATAAAGATCCGTTTCACTGGCCAGGTATACTGCCACTTGTTTTCAAAATTGTCTGTTCAAATTTCAGCCTTAAAAATACTCACAAAAGTCAAGATTACAGCACTGGGAGAAGATAGAGAGAAAGAGAATAAACTATGTAGGGACTCTTGAAAGCACTTGTGATGGGACATTGAAACAGCACAAGTTTTGAGGCCACAGAAACTGTCTCATACTGTGAATTGCCCAGAGAAAACTGCACCATTTTAAAAACAAAAGCTAGGTTTCTTTACAATATCACCTAGAATATTTAGCTTTTTTATTGTGGCTTATGAAAGACAATATCCCACTTCCATGATGTTCTCAGGAAACTCCTGCCCTTCCCATGCTCAGTATCTCCTCCAGGGACAGACCAGCCTGTCTGTGCTCCAGGGAATGCCATCTGACCTGGCAAAGTAAAGCCCGAGTGCAGACAAATTAGACGCTGTTACAGTACCAGCGTTTGTTTTCTTAAGAAAGGCTTTGATAAAACACACTTATGTTTCTGTAATTAAGTTGTTTTCCCTCCTTTTGATTACTAAAGGGCTGGTCATATGAAAAGAAAGCAACGCAATAGGTTCCAGCGTGCTCTTCTGGCACAAATTGTCCTGCTCAGAAAGGAAAAAAGCACTTTTGAAACATGCTGACAGTTATTTGATAGGACTGTTCATGTAAGTGTAGAAACAACACTGAACAGCTGCATTTCCAGAGAAACCCCTGCAAGGAGTGTTCTACTGCTAATTAACTTTATCAGCAGTGACTTTATTTTCTTCCAGATCACAGATAACAAAAGTTGGCAAAGGAGAAAGATTGGGAATAGATAATGAGAAGGTGAAGACAGTGATTCACAGCAACTGAGATAGCTTTGTAAACCGGGACACAACCAAGGGGTCTGTACAGCAGAACGTCAGGTTAAATATCAGGGTATTAAGAGAAGGCACTTCAAGAATGCCTATAGCTTAGAAGACTCATGCACACTACACTTCTACAGCTTGTGGAGGAAGATGCTTCCACAGAGGATTCAAAATAACTTCAGACGTTTTCATTCTCCTTCTGGCACAATCCCAGTTTCCCTCTTCCTTTTTCTTACAGTGGAAGAATAGGGAGATAAGCTGGTGTCAGCTTTCCCAAGTACCTAAGTTCCTAAGAGAGCAAAGACCAAAGAGAGTCTGGAAAACTCCAAGAGCAATAGTGCATCTGAAGATCTGTATCCATCTCTGCCTGTTAATCCTTAACATGGCAGCTGGGAAGTAATGAGAGTGGTAGGCATCCACTCTAAAGAAAGTGGGCTTTCACGGTAGCAAACAAACAGTTTTGCTTAACAGCTTAGTCATGCACTGCAATGAGTACATACAAAAGTGCTATAAAATAGTAAACACGTATATTACCATGATGGATAGGAGCTGTCCAAATTATGATTCTCTGTGTGCAGAATGAAAATAAGAACATGCATAATTAAGTGAGGTGGAAAGACCATTATGAAGAAACTCTTATAGGAAAGCTATGTTTTTTCTAAAAATTCTCATCTGGTTTACCCAAGTTCAGCAACAATATTTTAAGGAGTGCTTGTCGTCTACAGAGGCCTCTCTTTTACTATCTTCATTTATAATATAAAATACCTTAATATAAGGTGATCAGTAAGATAGTTTATTTATATTGAAATAGGATTGCACTAAAGGTAAAAGTTATATTCATTGCCTATGTAGCTATGAGGCTGTTTCTTCTGACCCTTTAGCTACAGAAAACCTTGACTCATCTGTCTCTGATCTCCAAAATTTCCTTCTCCGTAACTTCTGCTCAGCTTGCCTAAAGCTAAACTGAACTATGCTCCCTGTTACTCATACATGGCTAAAACGGTTAGTCATGTTTGCATTCTATACTTGATGGTTCTCATTCACTGCTTGCTATATAATCTTCTATATACAAGCCTTCTGAAAGAGTTGGGATTAAATAGTAGGTCAACTGGCTCCAAGACTTCAAGGCAGGTAATGAAAATTTGGAGGAGGTTCTGAGAGCCATAAAAAGAAACATATATTAAAAAGACGAGATTAGAGTAATACAATTTATTTTGCTTTTCAATGAGAAAGTTAAAAGCAGATGAATGTGGTAACTTTTATGTTACTATTATCTAATCTGATGGCACGGTCCTCTTCAGTCTAAAAGAGGAAAGGATGAACAATGTTCAAGGCTTCAAGTTCAAACTAGATAAGCATAGATGAGAAATAAGGCTCAAATCTCAAGCTGCAAGCACAATCAATCACAACAAATTACTGTTTAAAGCAGTTTCTCTTTCTTTGCAAAACTTTGAATCAATATCAGGTTTTTCCTTTCTTTTTTTTCGGTTGGGGGGGGGTGGGGGGGTGGGAATGGGGTTGTTCTTTTTTTTTGTTGCTGTTGTCGTCCTAGTTTTAAAGGTCACCTAATTTAGCCAAGTTACTATGCTCAAAAGCAGGCCACAAGACTTCTGCAACACAGTTACTAAGCTACACACAAAGTCAGACCTGCTGGTTCGGGGAGGACATTTGGGCCTTAACATTTACAAACAAACCAATCCACAGGCTGTATATTTCTTCTCATGATGGTCTAAACTAAGAAAGATCTAAGCCACACCAGGTAATTTGCATACATTTGGTGAAGAAAGTCCCTGCTTCAAACAACATACAGTCTCCAAAAATAAAATGTTTCATGTTGTAGGGAGGTAAATATGCAAAGAAGCGAGACAACTTTGACCAAGGTTAGTCCCAGCTTTCCCAAGATGCAGTCTGTTCCATAATATGGACCAACTCACTGTTAACACTGGTGTCATATTAACTCTTCTTTTATCAGAACTAATCAGACAACCTTAGGTTGATTCAGTCGACCACAAAGCTGTGCAAGGACAACAGAACCTTCAATGGCCCTTTTGTATCAAAGCCTTACCTATACGTCAAAGAAAAAAGAAACCATCGCATACAGCACACACATGGAAAGAATTCCCTTCATCTCAGATTCCTGGTTGCTATGCTAGTAGATGAAGCGTTTCCAAAGTGCTCACACTGCAACAGCTATCATTTTCAGACATGAAATTCTTCTTCCAGAAGAATTTATATGACAATGATGAAGAAAGCTACATGCATCCACTTAACTCACTGGACAATTAGAAATACAAAACAAAACACTCACACCTTTTAAGAAAGCCCTAGAATTCTTAAGTCTCAGTTTGGAAAACCCAAGGTCCAATATTTTAAGAAGCAGAACTAATTTAGCAAAGTATTCATTTAGGATACTTTGCATTTACAATGTCAAAAGTCGTATCTCCACCCTTTTGTGAGAACTAAAATTGTCTGCAAATACCATTTGGGATAGACCAATTGCACTGGGATGTCCCAGGTCAGTGGATCGATCATCCTCTGGGCCAACAGCCTACATATTTCTTTCCCTACTGTTTTGAGTCAACAGTAGAAATTAATGATGTATTTCTCTTCCAAAACATTTATTTTCACAGTCAGGGAAATAAGATTTGTGGCGCCAAAGGCCCAATAGCACAGTATATATATATTTATATGTTCCTGTAATTATATTTATACTATACCTGAGGGATTCAACTCAACACATAAATCTTGTTATGTTCTATGCTATGCAAATAAACATACTACGGTAGAAATAAATAATTTGCCCCACTCTGGAATCCTTTTCTCCAAAATCAGGAAATTGTGCTATCAAAACCAGTGGTCTGTCAGCTAGCAATGGTCAAGTCCCACCGAACAGTGCCAAGGTGTAGCTTCCCACTAGTTGGATGCCATAGCATAGTGCAGGAGGAAAGAATAGGGAAATGGGGGGAAGTGTGTGGGGGAGAACAAACAAAATCAAACCAAAAAAAAAAAACCACATTCAATGTGCTTTGTGTATACTTACAGCAGTACTCCACTGGGACAAGCACTGGGAATTGCCTACGTTGTATGTTTTGGCTTAAGAGCCCCAAAGCTGACTCTGCTTTGGCTGTTTTTCCTCCATTGCACAGTGCAAATACATTGCTGATCCAGAAGGGTGAAGACATACAGCATCGTATCTGTAAATAAACAAAGGAGGGGTAAAACAAGGCAGTTTACCTAGGTTTGGGGGCAAACAGGTCTTGAAGTGCTGATTTTTGCCACACATTATTAACCAGCAAGGCAACTCTCGATTTATAAATATATAATCGTGAGAAGAACTAACCCTGAGCTTAATTCCATTTACTTTCTTTAATGTCACTACTTTGATGGCATCCCACATTATTTAACTGCATTTATACTCACAACAGCCTTGCAAATGGTAAAGCACTATTATCGGTTTGACAAGCGGGGATCTGAAGCACACAGAAACTGAATGACCTATCCAAGGTCATAGGGAAGTGTTTCAACAAAAGCACTAAATCCCAGATTTGCTGAGTCCTTTGACAGCACGACCTGATAGGACTGTCTGCCTATGTTGTCTCCTCACTGGTACTCAGTATTTGCCTTGTAATTGTCTTAAACTATTCCTTTGTAGTCTCAAAAGAAATTAGACACGAGACAAATCAAAAATAAACTAGGAAAAAGAATTTGACCTCAGAGATGTTCTATATAGGACTCTAAATAAAAAAAAAAAAAAAAAGAAAAAATCACTTCTGTACTTCATAGGGGCAGGATTTTCTTGTTTCAAAAATATATTCTTCCCGATGACAGCAATGCAGCATAAAAAAAGAGATAAAACACAGTATGCCTCACATACTGGAGAGAAAGGATTTTCTCCTTTTCCTTTTTCTCTTTACGCATATTTCATCTTCCCTCTCCTTGCTTTTCTTCTTCCTTTCATTAAGGCAGATAAGCAAAGTTAGAGACACCTGTTTTCCAGTTAATTGCAAGTAAAGGTATTTTTACTATTTCTCTAAGAATGATGCAGCTCAGACTAAAAAAATATTTCATGTTCAAATAGTTAAGTCTGGCTCTAAAGCTGCTGAGATGCACCTTGCTCAGAGCTAGCCCATCTTCAGAAGGATCTCTGTTCACAAAGTAGTATGGATTCAAAGGAGGATGCTGGCAGATACCAGAGTTATACATTTTAAGAGAAATCATGTGAATAGCAAAGAAGGTAATTGAAAAGGTAACCAGGTATGTGTCTCAAGGAAGGCAAACACAGGCAGAAGTAAGTTAATTTACTGAAAGGTCAGAACAGAATCAGACTCGTGTTCTCCCAGTGCAAGCACAAGGAGAGCAGATATGGGGAGAAACGGACAATGCCAAGTAAATAATCCACAGTAACTGCCATAAAGAACTGGCAACTTGTACAAAACTGGGTGCAAAGGGAGTAAGGGGGGCAAAGGGGAGGTGTTACTGAATAAAGCATCAATTTGAATTCAGGAGATACAGACTGTGTTCTTATTTGCCAATGCCCATTAAGCTATTTGAACACATTGTTCCCTTTCCACTTTTCCAAATTCCCCACTTGTAAAATACAGCACAATTATTATCAGTGTAATTGCACAATAATAATGACGACATGGCTGTGGAGCTCCATGCAGTGGCGCTCTTGGATTTCTGCCAGAAAAAAAAAAGCTAAATATTTTTACATATGAAGGAATACCTCTAAGTATCTTAAATTTCACTCTAACGGCAAAGAAAAAGACAAGTTAAAAAAATGAAAGAAGCCAGCAACTCCCTCTTTAACGCTTCCTAATTAGTGCTCCTTCTCGCTAGCATTCCTTGCACACCAGGACCTTAGTGGGACCCTTCACGGCAGCACCAGGTGCTGGTTTTATACCAAACCTCCCTTGGGAGGGAGTTTCTGAGCACTGCCCCACGGCAGAGCAGCTGCAGGACTAGCTCAACATCCTGCTTCTGCCCATCCTAGGCATAAACTGACCAGGCTGCAGCCACAATACAAGTTCACTCAGTCAGCTGGCTTTGAGGAATGGCCTCTTCAGGACTACTTCAGCTGCCACTGCTTAGTGCTTTGAGGCTACTGTAATCAGCAAAGCAAGTGGTCAAAGAATTGGCCATAGTCCAATATTTGGACTTCCAAAAGTTCCCCAGTGGAGGTATGAAACCAGAATAGTGGATTTAAACTTCTTGCTAACAGGCTTGCTTTCTTAGACCCCTTTTGTGAATGTCTTTGAAATAGCTCACAGATTGAGGAATGCACCAATAACAGACTTAAAGATTAAGAAATCCTAAACCACACCTCCACGATGTCTAGATTAGTTTTATCAGAAGAGCAGAGCAAATAATCTTTCCCAAGGTCATTGCTACAAGCAAATTAAACTTGTAATTTGTTAGAGTGATTGAACTCCCCAAGGGAAGAATATAAATCTCTCTAGTATATGGGACAACCATGTTAGCTCATTTCACACTGCATATTTTCATTAGCTGGCACCATGGAATGTGCTCCCTGTCTCCATATGCTCCAATTTTCAAACTGTCTGCAGATTTATGCAACTTTGCCAGGTGAGCGATTCAGACCCAAATTTGGCAAATCTTAGCCCTGACGTGGCATCTTGGTGTCAGTTCTTCATTGCTTTTGCCCACAGACTATCCTCTGAGGCCAGCAGGAGACTCCCCCCCACTGTTGCATAGCACTTTGGGATGTGATTTTTATCTTAAGTCATGCAAAAGCCTGTCCGTGCATAGGTGAGAATACTACAGTTATTACATTCATTTTTGTTCTAACCTTTAAGCTTCTCTTGTTATAGTATGCACACTCTTTATGCTCAGTGAGCTTTCCTTTTGAATTAAGAGGTGAAACCTTATGATAGAGGTTGCCTATGTATGCCAGCTTTTGTGAGAAGAAAGCATAACGTTTACTTTTTTATTGGAGCATTGCACTCGGGAAACAGCCGTCACACTCTTTAAATATGAGACTCCATTTGCCCAAAATTGCTGTTTTGCTGTTGCTGCCCTGCAATACACATTCATTTTCTTATGGGACTTCTTTCCAGTTCCCACATTCTGCTGGAAGAATAGCTGAACAGTGTTTGTAAAAAATAAAATAAAATAAAAAATAAAAAGGGGGGGGGGGGTGCAACAGCAAATGATGCTTGGTCAGAAAAACAGATGATCAGCTAAAATGGTACAAAAGAACTTCTATTTCCAAGACTGAAAAGAATGGAAAGGAATTAAAAATAATAATAGCAGGTAATAATAACTGGCTTTGATCTGATTTCTATTAATCAAAATTATGATAGACATTAGTATCTTTTGCTTTACAATTAGTAATCCAGACAAAAAGTGAGTAGTTACATTTAACCTTAAGCTAATTCTTAGAATAACACTATTTAATAGAAATAAATAAACGAGCATGATTAGCATAGAGAAAAAGGAAGCTCAGCAATCAGTCAACAGAACAAGCCATGGGCCCCAACAGCATGGACCACAAAGGAAACACCCACACTGAGGCACGGACTAGTCACTGTCCGGACTTAACTTCAAGAACAAAGGCAACACAACGGGGCCTTGTCAAGAATGTTCACTGTAGCTTTTGAGTTGGAAATTTTACTACAGTAAAAATGTTCCCCGTTTCTACTTTGTTTGGAAATCACAGATTTTTACAAAGGAGAATAACATGGAAACATGAAGTAAATTTCTAAAATTCCATCTGTTTGTTATGAACGAAACAGCTGAACTTAGGCTTGTTTTTTTTGTTGGCAGGGGATGGAGAGAGGTGTCATATTTTGTCCCTTCAGCTCAAGTCTTTGATCCATTCTCATGTAATACAGTTTTCTAGTAAAGTATGTAGGACAATATGGCACACAGAATGCAAGATTAGTTTCATAAGAAAAGCTAAGAGCATATTGGCAATCTTAGAAAGCAATACCACATTACAAGAGTCTGAACTAAAGAAACAGAAAAGCTTTTCCAAAAACTCACAATAGCATATAGGTTTTAGAAACTTCTGAAGGGCGAGACTGGCTCTTCTCATTTTCAGTAGCACTGATGCTGTCCAAGTACCAGGGAAACAGTCTCCAGCACACCAAGCTTACTTTTTGAGATGTTATCCTTTCATTTCTGGTACTTGCTCTGCTAAACTCAGATGAAAGCTGAATCAAGCTAGCCACTAATTCTTTAGGTAACAGATGCCACAGCTCCTTTTCACATATAGAGTGGATGCCCTTGATCATCCTGAAGTTAAGGGGAGGGAACTCGTACTCTCTCGGGATCTTCCAGTATCCACTCAGAAATTTGCAGCACAGGATACTGGCTGGTAGCACATGCTTTCAGTTATATCAACTCATATTTTACACTGAGGCAGGGAGGGATTCTTGAAGAACAAGTATCTTTCTAAACTGTTAACATTAGTTTCATGTCAATATTCATCACATACTTCATTTACAACCTTCTCAATGAAGTCCTCCAATTGTTATTTGGACATAAAAAAAAAGGGAGGGGAATAAACACACACACACACACAAAAGAAGGCAGAAATGCAGCTAACAAAGCACAAGAATCTGGTTGGCACCGTATTAATACCTCCGTAAAGTAGCCAAATGCATATCTCAATAAATCTCAGCCATTCCAGAGTATGCTATTTTTCAGCCTTATTATTTCCAATATTTTGCCTGTCATTTCTGAATGGCTTCTCAAAAATAAAAGCTTGTCCTTGAGAAGCCAGAAAAAGTTACTGTATTTTCAGTCTGAATCACCTCATAATATAAGCACTGAAATGCTAGGAATAATGTAAACTCTACAGTAAAATACAATGATATAGTATATCTAGAAATACCTCAGCTTAATAGGTGTTGTGCCATTAACAGTGAATTTTATGGAAGCTAGTAGATGTAAATCTGTCAGGTAGACAAAGATTTACAGTAGTATCCACTACAGTGGACGATTTTCATCACATTTAGGACTGTCAGGCAACTAGCGTGTTTTCTTCGGTTCCTTTAGTTGTGAGGCTCCTTCATTTTATTTAAAGGCTGGTTCTTTCACCTTCAGGAATTCAGTGCTGATGAATGGAGCGCTCCCCAGTGCCCTATCCCTTTTTACAGATGTATCCTGGAGCTTGGGTGACTTTGCATGTTCATGCCACTCTTTCCCAGAGAAGTGCCTCAGCTCCGTGCATTGAACACTGTCATTCACAAGAAGTGAGACGCAAATCTGTGGCATACACATATACAAGGCTAAAATAACATTTGCAGTACAGTATCTGCATATTCGAAGAGAACAGACTGGTCACACTCTCCTGTTCTGAAACCACTGTTGGCACCTACCTCGGGGACAGTGGTGGGGATAAGGGCATGGAAATACCTTTTGGCCACTGAGCAGCTACCATGGAAGGCATGTATCCATGTGGGATGTGTCACTGACCTTCAGGATGATGCAGAGAACAAGCACTGAAGAGACTGAGACCAATCCCAGATCTGGCACCATGAGTGTTAAAATTCACCCCAGTGAGGGGTTTGGCAGCAACACTTGACAGGAAATGGCGGTACATGGTTTTGACATGCAAAAAATAAAGCATCTGTGCCTTATATCCATTATTGTTTTCATTTAAAAACAAAAACAACTGGCTTTACAGTCAGGAAAGGCCCTGCAGCAACACCAGGTTAGGGCGTCGTGGTGCCCAGGTGGTGGCAGGGGCCTGCAGGGCCGCTGCGTGAGGCAAGGCAGGGCCTGCCTGTTGCCAGACATGGCTAGTTCCAGATGGCTCCAGCCCCACATAGCAACAAGAAGTGAGGGGAACAGTGTGAGAAATGGCCTCGCAGACACCAAGGGGAAAAGAAGATGAGGAGGGGAGGAGGTGCCCCAGGTGCTGGAGCAGAGGTTCCCCTGCAGGCCATGGAGGAGACCATGGTGGAGAAGGTGGATGCACCCTGAAGGAGCTGTGCCTCATGAAGGGCCCCTGCTGGAGCAGGTTTTTCCTGAAGGACTGCAGCCCAGGTGGAGGACCCACACTGGAACAGCGGAAAAGCATTTGGAAGAAGGAGCAGCAAAGAGGAGCTGTCAAAGACTGACTGCAACCTCTCGTCCCTGTGCACAGCTTTGCGGGGAGGAGGCGGAGGAGGCTGGATGAAAGGGGTGAAGTTGAGCCTGGGGAGAAGTGGAGGGGGCAGTAGGCTTGCATTTGTTTCTCACTATCCAAACCTATTAAAATTGGCAATAAATTAACTTTATCTTGTCCTGCAGGCTGGTTCATCTTGTGTTCTCCCCCTGTCCTGCCAGGGAGGGGGAGAGTGAGAGTGTGGCCAGGTGGGTGCCTGGCAGCTGGTGAAAGTCAGCCACTGGGCCACTTTTGCAAAAATAAATAAATAAAATAAATAAATAAATAACCAAAACCAAAAACTATTCCTTAACAGTTTCCTTACAACATGCAGGTCTCCAAAGTGGATATGAAAACAAACAAACAAAATTAAACAGAAACTCAGATCAGTTGCATATCTGAGAAGAATGATTGGCTTCACACCTTAACACTTGTTTTGCTCCTTTCTTCAGGGACTGGCTCATGCTTGCCATGCCGCTGCTCTTCATCACAGCCAGAAACAGAGGTGGCTGGGACCCTGCCATTTTAAACTTGGTTGTATGGGAGGAGAAATTGGTGAAAAAGGCAAAAAACACTACTGAAAGATTTAATTCCTTCTGCTGTGGTGCACATTTTACCTAAACGTCCATATAAACATATGAGAATCTCGGAAGCTTTCTCGAGCATAATGAGAGACTTTTCCTGGGATGAAAGAGAAGTTTCACAGGAATTAAACTAAATAACAAAATATACCATACTTTTAATTATACCTCACTATTTCCGCAATCTTAACTTTCATCAGTGCTACAACAACACAATTATATGATACACCATAGGCAACCTAACTATTCAGCACTTGCAGCGCATATTCTGAAAGACGAAGACCTCTGACAATCACTGCTAAGCAGAGTCTAACTGTGCTAATAGCTGAGGCAAAATATCTTCATACCACAACACTCCAAATGCAGGAAATCTTGAACCAACGAACTCCTCAAAAGATGAGCAATTACAAGCTTAAATCTACTTCCGATCAAAAACTGCAAAAGCACCTGATATCCAAAAGGAAGCCTGCCATGTGCTGCCTGCAGAGAACCCCCTATCTTCTTCAATTCTAATTAATCTTTCAATTTGCTTCATTTCCAGCTGGAAAACAGCAGCAGCAAAATACCTGCATCTTACAGGCTAATTCATGAAACAGCCTTTCCCCAAACTAGTCAGTGTCACTGCTCCTCCTGCAACCTCTGAGTTTTGGCATAATAGCTGATACATAATTCCCTAGCAACACATCCTAAATAATGCTTTCCAATTACAAGTGAAACATACAGTACATTCAGTTGCGTTTTATGGTACTAAAACTAATAACGACACAATTTCCATATTAATACTATCTGCAAGATAAATTCAAATACGTGGAAGGAGTAACCTTTAAATTAAATTAGAAGATTTCACAGCTTTATTTTTCACCACACACACTCTAATATGCATTCCATTTACAAGCTTTTTCCCTATTAAAATTTCACCATTTAAAATGCAGTTTTGACCACAGTCTGTCAGGTGTCTTCTGTCACCTTCACAGCATGTTTCAATGGTATCGAGCTAGGACTTTTACAGATTACTAGATCAGAAGAGTTCATTACAGTCTATAGTCTTTCTGCACAAGATGGCTGAATTCAAAGACAAAAAAACGACGACAGATTTGTCACGTCCCTAGACGGATAGCTCCAGTGGTTAATTACATGTACAATTAAAAGTCCATTCTTTATTTTGATTTTTCTAACTGTCCTAATTGCATTCCCAGAATTCTGTAACACCTTTGTCATCCAAGAGGCCTCCAGAGAAATGCAGCCTTTTTTTCATAGCCTTACCAACTTCGTTTACTCTTCCTTCCCTGAAAACAGTTTTAATAAAGGTTTGGGAATTAACAAATTAAAATATGTCCATTTTTCTTGTAGTGGCATAAACTACAAAAGGAAGAAGCTTTGGACCCATTTTTATG
This sequence comes from Anser anser, assembly GCF_964211835.1. Classification (NCBI taxonomy): domain Eukaryota; kingdom Metazoa; phylum Chordata; class Aves; order Anseriformes; family Anatidae; genus Anser; species Anser anser. The sequence continues at coordinate 89,741,641 of NC_139720.1, forward strand.
TAATAGAAAAAAATCATGTATCTTCCATAGCAGTTATTCATATCCTATGTCCACTCCTCAGCATTTTTCCCCTGGGATGCAATTTGGGGCATTTTATTGTTAGGAAAAGGACCAAAAGCTATGAACAAGTTTAGCCAGTAACTAAAAACTTCTTCTTTCAGCCTTTTGAAATAAATTTAGCTCTGGAGTAAAGCAAAGCTAGGACACTAACTAAAGGAGGCTACTTTCAAGGGCTTTAAATAAGAAAATTTCTGAAGAGAGAATTACAGTAACAGTCTCCACATAGTGCCAGAAACCCACACTGAGCTTTGCTTTCTGTAGCAACACCACTGAAATCAGCAGACCCATCCATAAGTAAGGTGCAGATCCAAGACTAAGCCACATGGGATGAACTGGAAGTCAGGTCATCATTTTCTGAACATATATACATATATATTTTACTACCGCAAGTAATTAAAGTTGCCTGTGTTAGTATCGTGTCCCTGTTATTAAACTTACTTGCATTTCTTTTATAGAGAATCTTGTTCTTCAGGCATCCAAACAAACTAAAACACTTTGAAAGGTTCAGGTAGCCATTGAAATGGAAGAGAGACTTGCCATTTTGCAGGAGTATCTAATTCAAACTTAGGCCAAACTATAAACATTTCAAGGATCATTCATCCCCAGTAAGGATGCACTAGAATTTATCAGCTAAAATATTCAGAGACTCAGTTTATTTGAAACCCGCACTGCCCTAGTACAACGGGAGCACAAACATATCATTACAGGAGAGGAACTGACTGTACCCTTGCCAGCTCTGTATGAATGTTTGTACAGGAGAATGTGTTTTTAACTATTAAAACCATAAAGCTTAATAAATGGGCCATGCCAAAACTACATGCAAGAACTGTGTGACACATGAAGAAGCTGGACTTACCCACAAGAACAGTATCTATATGTTAGTTAAACTCTGTAAGGAAAAGGGATATTGAACCTTTACATTTACCCCTCATCATTTATAGCTCCTCGATAATGAATTCTTTGAGTCTATAAATATTTCTAATGTTTGGTGGAGACCCCCATACGAAACACATTTTTCACATTTTTTCAAATTAACATAATAAATTTAAAATATATGCATTACATGTTGTGCTCATGACGCATCTTCACACATCTGCAATGTCTTATATGACCCTGCATGGATTACCACCGAATATATAGGTGTGGAGCTCCTTCAATTCTCTACGTTTATTTGCAGGATCTGTTTCTGTAGGTATTGATGTCAAGTAACAATTTCCTGAACTGCAATGTAGTTAAATTCCTTTCTTTATTGGTCTGGAAGACTCGAAAGGACATGGGGGAAAGAAGGAGGGGACAAGAAAACCGTATGCAAACAACAACCCACAACCCTGTCTTCGTATTAACTGCTCATAGAAGGAAAGGTTGTTGCTCTGTTAAGGCTGAACTTTGCAGGGAAACTTCTCTTAAGGAATTTTTGTCCATGATTATATCCCCTGGAGCATAAATTACAGAATAAATACAGGATAGCTGCTGGGATTTAGCATCATTTGTTGTGATGACTGGGCGGCTCAGTCCATTGGAAAACTACAGTAACATGTCGCCCTGTATACTGCCCTTCAGGAATTGCAATTTCACAGTTTGATTCCCAGCACTGCCTTGCGGGGCTGCTACCATAATGAGTTTCTGGATCTTCACACACCATGTGAAAGATTCTCTTTGCTGTAGTTTCCCAGTAGGGAATGCAGAAAACACTAGCGGAAAAGGTAGTTAAGGCAAAGCATATCAACACCGAGAAGGCAGGATGAAGCACTCTGAACACTTCACTGGAGGCAAATGTGGACTTGTCTTTTTCTCTGCTGCATTGTCTTTTCCACTTCAGCATTACTATTTCAGAGAACCAACACAGTGGCTTTTACACAGCCAAGTGCAGGGATCACACGGGGGAAGTGAGGAATGTTGTGTTTCTGCGTGGGTCTTGAGTAGTAATTGCAAACTGTGACTTTATACACTGGGAAGAGCAATTAAGTCGAAAGAACCCAGAATAAGTGAACCAGGAAACTTCAGATGAGGAAAAAATGATTTCACGCACACAAGCTTCACAATAACTTTTTTTTTTAATAACAAAGTCCGTGTCTTTTCAGAGCAGTCCAAACAATATTTCTGTAAGTGCCTTCACTTGAATATCAATTGCCTTCTTTTCTATAAGTGCCTTCACAAAGAAATAACATACTTGGTACAGCCTCTTTCATTAACTGCTTGTCTTTTACATTTTAGATAAGTGAGTTTTTAGACAGTAGAGTGACACCTTAATAAAGCAAGGCTGTAAACCTCAGTCACCTGTCCTAATGGTCACTAAAATCTCAGTTTCAAGAGCATTTGTCCAGGATAAATATGTTTTTATATAGCCAACAGTTACAATATAGGTGTATGTTTGGCTTCAAAGCTTTTACTTTCAAGAAGAAAAAAATAAAATATAGATGTCTATGGATGAATATAAGGAAGATGATAGGTGGCCATTTTGTTCTTATATACATATATATATATTGAGAGTTGCTGTACGTTGCTGCTTCAAAAGCAATTTCACTACTTGGAAAAGTAATCACATTTTTGATCTTGTCAACAAATGACAGCCGAAGAGCACAAGCAATTCAGTAAGGTTAAAATATAAAGGTGGATCCATAAAAGGGTGACTGCAGTTAAAATATGCAAAACTGCATATAAAAGGTTCCTCACAAAGGAATGGCAGAATATATCCCCTAGGAATTATTACGAAAACAGTTTAACTGTGTGGATAAAAGTTGAATGGGTAAGAGGGAAGAGGATTACCCTCCTCACACAATTATACCAGTAGAAATCACATACACAAATAAAGATTAAAGCTCCAAACCAAAACACTCCTCCCAGGGAACATTTTGGAAATGAAATTAAAGCCAAAAAAAATTCTTCAAAAAAACACACTGTTCAAAGAACGTCCTGCACAGTTTCTGCAGGATTTTAGAGAACAAAAGGATGTAGAACAAAAAATTATACATTTGGGTGGAAGAGGGTTTCAGCAGGGAAGAGGAAACAGATGTGTAATTCGACCTTATTGGAAAAGTCACAAAAGCAAAGTCAGAAATGCACAGATAAATCTGCATATATAGAATATCCAGTAGTATCCAAACAAAGAGGAATGCATTTCTAATGCAGTTGCTGGCTCTGACAAGCAGAATCAAATGTGAAAGAGGAACTAAGAGCCAGGATACACAATGAGCATGTAGCCCTGCCACAGCTAGGATGTTTCCTAATACCCAGTTGAAATTCCCATGTTACAACACGTGCTATTTCTCGCGTGCTACCCCAGTAACACCAGAGCCTGACTCCATCTCCACCACCCCAACCGGCAGCGACTCATCACTGGACTCACCCCTGTACCTCAGCATCTCTGAAGGGATGCCCCCAGCTGGGCACCGTGCTCCAGCTGCAGTCTCACTGGTGCCAAAGAGAGAGGAAGGATTGCTGCCCTCACTCCTGCTAACACAGCCCAGGATGGGGCTGGTGTTGCCCTGCTGAAAGTTGCCCTTGCTGAGCTGCAGGAGGCCCCTGCCAGGCTCATTCCAGCCTCTGAAAGGCAAAGGATTTGCTCCACCATCTTGATGGGGTTTAAGGTGAGGCTGACAAGCCTGTAGCCCACCAAATCCTCCTCCTTCTTGCTCTTTCACAACTAACATGACGTTCGCTTTCATCCAGCTAACAGGAGCCTCCCCCAGTCACCGTGATCTTTCCAAGACAATAAATGGCATCCCTCAGCAACCCTGGATGCATCCAATTTGGGTCCATAAACTTGTGTACATCCAACTTTCTTCCCGGTGGTATCACTATTAGGACAGGAGATTGCACCTCCACAGGAAGAGGGCTCTGCAGTGTGAGATAGTTTTCCATCAGCCATTCTGGAAAACAACTGAGCTGTCCTGGCACTATGGCAGCATTTCTTTAAATTGCGCTTCAACGTGGTAAAATTGATAGAGCAGGACAGGTAAATGAAGACAAGGCAGAACGGATTAAATTCCTCACTTAGCTAGTAGAGCGATCGTATTTATTTCTTCCTGAATTTATCATGAAGAAAATCCAGAGGACTTGAAACTAACACTGCCACTTTAGAAACGTTGGTGTGCCAAAATAAAGGTATGAAGAGCTCCCTAAGGTGTATATTAGGATCTTGTTCAAAACCTGCTTCTCCATTGCTCTTCTTCTTCAAAGGAAGATCTCTTTCCTACTCCAACTTTGAAGCAAAACAGGCTTGGGATTAGAAACAGCAGAAACGGCATTGGGGTGGTGGGATAGGTGGGGAAGAAAATTGTGAAAGTAGAGCTGTCCTCCCACTATGTGCAGGTAACACTGCCAGCTTCATCAATTATAGTATCACATATACAGCATTCTGAATTAATTTCAGACATTTTTAATCTCCAAATTCAAATTAAACCTCCCCTAAGTGCCCACCCACTTGAAAAAAACAATGTAATTAATCCTCTGAAGTTATATTTGAAGAGACATGATAGTCGCCCCTTTAAGGATAAATGTGCTGCCCAAAAGAAGAGACTAGGAGAAAAACAGCAGGGATGTTAAACCCTAACTTAAGGCTACTTTGTGCATTATGCAGTGAACAAAGCAGCTAAGAATGAAGATGGCCCATCTGTCTTAATGGGTGTGAAGGGATTGACATATTTTTCTTTAATGTCACTCTGGACTGCCTCAGTATCTCTGAAACTCACAGTTTAAATTGTGGTAATGCTGCTTTAACCAGTTTTAATAACTTCACTGGAAGACTCCTCATTCTCTTTGTACACAAAACCAGAACTGGAAGGAAATCTTGGTAAGGATGTTGTTAGAAGAGGTCAAAGGAGAAAACCTTCAGACAGGTGGACAGCTGCAGCACATCCCTTGCATGTGAAGGAAATGTCATTTGCCAAAACAATCTGACACCAATCTTGAGAGTAAGAAACCCTGCCAGCCTAACTCCGGGCATCACATGACTCATACTCTGCAGTCCACTAATATTTAAGTTTTCACTTCTGATGTGGATTTTGCTGCTCCAAAATCATTAAGGCACCTCATTAAATATGCAAAGCATCACTAAGCCATCGGTGTACTGTAGGAGCCAAAACTGCATTTACTTTCTTTTTTTTTAATCTTCTGGACCTTAATTGCTGTATTGACAGTAAAGAAACAGTTGTTTACCTTCCAAAGTCTCAGGAGTGCCTGCCAAATTAATCCTTTTAAGCAGTGTTTCTTGAGCTCCAGAAACAACTAAGTAGCATGCAAAGCAGTGAGATACTCCGTTAAGAAGCAGTAAACATACATACTGCTTCAAAATTAACCTTCACTATTATGACTTGTCAAAGATTTGTTCTTTTCCATTTCACGTAGTTCAAAGGTTCTGAAAGGTGGGTGGTTTCTTAAAGTGCAATCAGGAAACTTTGAAAATCATATTCAAAAGACTTTTGTTACCTGAATATGTACAGTGGCCACAATGCACACAGGAATGTTGGCGAGGAGCTATTATTTAAAGAGTGAGCTCACAGGATCTTAAAGCACCAAAACGAACAAAATTATTTAAAAATAGACTCCTAGAAATTATGTGCACATTGCAAAGCCGAGCAATGCTTTAAAGGCTATGAAAGAGTGCACAATACTAGTCATCTGTGATAGGATGTCCTACAGTCACTACTGTACATTTTAGGGCATAATTCTTTTTTCCTCCCAAAGACTGACTTGTCACTCACTCTGCTGATAAATTTCAAAGAGTTGGAATTTTCCTATAGAAATTGACTCTTGTCTTACAACTGAAACAAAACAACAACAGCAATTTTTTCTTCTCAGATGATGCTTACACGTCACTTGCAAAGGAAGTGAAAACTGCAGCAGAAACAGTGACAAGCAATTCATGTTTCAGTACCAGATCAGGAGCACATTGATGGGCTTCCACAAAAATCAGCGACACACCCTAAATTTTTGCCACTGCTCTCCTCGCACACTCCTTTATCCGCTCAGAGGTAAAGCTGGGCTCCCTTGAGACAGAATCTTTCCCACTGTGTTTGGGACATACACCCAAGATGGGTCGGACAGAACTGAAGCAAATGGTTAATGGACAGAAGTTTAAAAATCAAGAAGCAGATGCATGTGTAGATGCACTTCAGCATACAGGATGTAATACAGCCACTTCATTTGTATCTCAAGGCCTCACCATTCTCTTTTAAGGTCCTCAGCAGAGTGTTTATATGCTCTCCTATTGCTACCTCTAAATTTCATTGACTCCCAGTTCTCCCCAGAATAATTTCAGCCTGGAAAATTTAAGAGCCTGTTTGCAATAACAAGGCCATAACAAAGGCAAAAGGGTAGCAAATTTGAGAGTAAATGTGTGAGAAATGAGTCTTTTGGTGTAGGTAAGTTCTGAGCAAGATCAAGCAGTCATAGCATTGTTCTAGGTCTAGCAGGAATATCTGTGGCAGGAGGGAAATCAGGAGCACAAAAGGACACATTTTGTAAGTGCCCTGCTTTGTTTAAACATATAAACTCAGGCAAGGATTATGCGACTGAACAGCTGTAAGGCAACCTTCCCATACCTTCTTAACCCTCTTAAAATATACAAGATGGACTGAATGTAAAGATAGAGTCTATCATAATCTTCTCATAATGAAAATGTAAGCAATATCTTACCTCTCTCTCTCTCTTCAGTACAGAATTTTGCTACACATGGTACAGAAGGTTGCTAAAACTATACTGATGAGCATAAAGTGCTAAAGAACAAGGTTGATGTCTTTAAACTATGTTTTTCATTTTGCAAATTCATTATGTAGCTCCTCAAGATTATTAACAGAAAAATTAGCTGTTTTGGATAAATAATTTCAGATAGCATTTCATTTTCAGATCTACTCCCCAGCCATTATAACACAGCATGACATTTCTGTCCCACTACTCAAGACTGATCTTTACTTGAGGAACAATCTGTACATTGGCAAGCAGAAGAACTGCTTGCATTAGTTCTGCTTTGGATGGGACAATGTTTACAAAGAGAGCATCTAACTGCATCAATATAAAATTGTCAGCAGTAGCCAAAAGTCCATGTCCGCTGTGACTTCAAATATTGTTGACAACAAATAGATTGAATGTGGGGCAGCAATGAAGGGAAAAAATTCTAAAACTCTTCCGTGAGGAGAGGCAGAGGGACAGCACAATTTCCCCCCTAGGAATGTGACTATTTGCTGTCCTTATGGACTTGTGCAGCTTCAAAGTGCACATAGCTATCCACGTTCTAACTCAGCAAGAAATAGCGTAAAAATAGTGTTGAAAATCCACACTGTGGATACTGAACAGTGCTCTAGGAACTTTATATATAAGCCTTCCTCCCCTCTCTCCCCACAGCAATTATAGGCAATGTTGCAGGAGGAAAAAAAAATAACAGTTTATCACACTCTGCAAAGGGAGTGTTTCCTTTTGCAAGAGAAGCCACGTGTCTTTCATACATATTAATCCATTAGCATGCTCACACATGTTCACTTCAAATTCGTGGTAGCCTTCCTACCTTGATGTCTATCTATCTTTGCCAGTGCAAACAAAAGAACATACAGAAAGCAGAACTGCAGTTGCTTTCCAGAGACTGTCAATGAAGATCACTCTTTAGTATTTCTTTAGTCCGAGGTACCACAGCTTCTAAATTTAATTCCTTGTACAAGAACCCCTGCTCTACATGGTCCACTATGATAACTATGCATTGAGATAGATGGATAGATAATCAGTAGGAAAACCAGTTTTAGACAAGCACTGAGAATTCCACAGACTTGAGACTATAAACTAACATAAAACAAGATCAGTTTGGCAAAAGACTAATACTGGAAAGTCTAACAGAAAGCAAGATGTTCACAGAGGCTAATGACACCAGTAAGAACTGAGGACATCTCTGAGAGCAGGCTGGCTCCTTAAATGACCTGTGCTTATTAGAAATGTTTATATTTAATGTCCAGGGCAAATATACAGCACATAACGGCATTGCAGTTATGGCTAAGCTCCCTGTCAAAAATGAGAAATATTTCCTTTCTCTCTTCAGTGCATCCCACCGAGCCCTTGAGGAAATAAGGCTGTTCACCCCACCATTTCAGCACAGGAACCATTTTCATAAGAAAGACAGAGAGCTGGGGCTGTTCAGCCTGGAGAAGGCTCAGGGGTGACCTTATTGTAGATTTTCAATACTTAAAGGGGGCTTATAAAAAAGATAGTGAGCAACTTTTTGCTTGGGCAGACAATGACAGGACAAGGGGGAATGTCTCTAAACTAAACGGGGGAGATTTAGATTAGAGTTTAGGAGGAAATTCTCCACTCAGAGGGTGGTGAGGCACTGGCACAGGCTGCCCAGAGAAGCTGTGGATGCCTCATCCCTGGAGGTGTTGAAGGCCAGGCTGGATGGGGTTTTGAGCAACCTGGTCTAGTGGGAGGTGCCCCTTACCATGGCAGGGGGGTGGAATTAGGTGATCTTTAAGGTCTCTTCCAACCCAAGCCATTCTATGATTCCTGAAAAGATTAAGATCAGTATCTTGACAGGCCATTTGCAACTGCCATCACACAGAGAGGAACACAACCCTGAAGAAACCATCAACACTGCCCTGTAGTAATAGAGCTGCAGTTCAAAGCTCAGAGACAGACAGTTCCTTTGACCAACAGTGCCCATAGATAAGGAGAAAAATATGTGTTAAAGAAGAGCTTAAGAAAAAGTTTCCACTGAGATTTTATAGAGAGAGGCCTCCTGGGCAGAGTAACACAGAGGATCCTGAACCAGATCTATCTTTGTACCAGAGGATAACAAATGCCTGTCATGGCCCTAACAGCACTGGCTGTCCCCTTTCGCCGCCATGCCCAGGGCCCAGGACCCCATCTTACCCCCAGAGCTGTCAGCCTCTGCCCCAGCAAGGCCAGGCTCCAGCTCCCACAGCCCTGCCCACCATGGGCCTCACAGAGACAGGCCACTCACAGGGCCACAGCCTGGCCTGGCCCTGACCCTGCTCCTCTCTGATGGCTCCCCAGCCTGTGGGAGGGTGTCCTGGTGTTCAGAGATTTCTTGGGGTTTATCTGGGTGACCTGAGTGTGAGCTTGGTAAAATATATGACACTCCCTCCATAAAACATTTTTGACAACAGTTCCCATGCACCACCAGCACTGTTGTCATTCTTACAGGAAACCCTGAAACATGGGAGTCAGCTGCAGCAAGAAAGTGCAGATTTTGTTTCCCTGGATCCTGCTTTTGGTGAAGCTGAGGAGGACAAGCTTCCCACAGCCACTGTGACAGAAACTGGTGAGGCAAGCAGCTCTTAAGTTTTCCGAGTTTCGGAGCAGAAAATAGGAGGCACCTTGTCTTACAGAAAGGAGAGAGGATTTTATGTCACTTACTGAACCCTCTCAACAGGTCAATTAGTAGCAGAATCAAAACCAATCCAAAACCAAAACAAAACTAAAGACCCACCCATCCTTCAGTTCCAGCTAGACAACAGCTAGAGCTAAGTTCTGTGTCACGTTGGCCAGGAGGAGCAACAGCCACATCACATCAGCTAGAAGAAGATCCTACAACACTCTCTGGAAAAAAGCAGTGGATAGATTGAATAGCTTGATGGTTTGAGTAGCGTGACTGCTCAAAGTTGTGTTTTGTACAATTTTCTGTAGAGAGGTTTTGTTTGACCGCCTGGATGCTATGCTACAGGCATTTAACTAGCTGCTCTTTGAGTGCTTTGGAGTACATGCCTCAGGCACGAAAGGCATTTGACCAACCCAATTATTATTCCATGTACAGTCTGTTGCTCTGCCCCAACACATTGCTATATAACCAGCTATTTCCTCATATATTCATGCCTTTGGCTGCGATTCCAAAAAACAAATCCTTTGCAAGACTGGTTCTGTATTCCGTCCCATCAAAGAAACCATCTGCTTGACCCAGGATTTTGCATTTCCAGCTCGGGAGTTATGTTCACTTTCAGTGACCAGGCATCCATTCTCTCTGCCTTCTTGTCATAAGTCTTAGCAAAAACAATACAAAACAAAAAATACAAAACAAACCCTACAACCATAAGTCCTCAAAATGCTTTTTCCCATTTCCTGATCCATTGAGTGTGCTGCTTTTGCCCCCTCCTTTTCAGAGAGGAAAGCAACCATCTATAACCACATTGTTGGAACAATTGTCTCCCAAACAATCAAGTCTTTCAAAGCAGACAGTTCTCCTTTGGGAAAGTTTATTGCTAAATATCAGTTCAAACAGCAGGTTCAAAAACATTGCCCTTTTCTGAGATTTGACTCCTACTCTGATTTCAGTGACCCTCTAACATCAAGCCATCATACCAGCACTGAAATGTTTTTCTTTTCTGTGTCTCTTGGCTATAAACATCACTGTAGTTACCTTTTTTCAAACCTATTATTTTTATTAAGAAAAACTATATTAGCTCATAGGCAAAGTTTATACTGGAGGTTTTATCTCCTGGGAAGGTAGGTTCGGGTACATGTAAGCTGAGAGTGATATACTTCATGTAAGTGGAGAGTGATGCTCCGAAGTTACACCTCTACAATTTTTTGTCACTACCAATGACAGACAGCCACTTAATTTCCCTTCATCTCCACTTAGATTTGTACCATATTACTTTCTCCAAAGTCTTTCCTACCTTTGGTAACATCAGGGCAAAAGCACCCAAAGGGAATAAACAAGTTGCCCCTACACTGAAAAGATTTTAAGTAGGATAAAGCTATACAAGACCCAGAAAGCAAGGTGGAGTCAAGCACAGCAGATACAATCTTACGAAGTCTGATTTCAAGTTTTGTCTGTGTTACTGGAAATGCCCTATAATATCAGGACTAGGAAGGAGGGCATGTGGCCATAGAGGCAAACTAGAAGTTTTCTCACAAATTCACAGATTCACAGATTCACAGATTCACAGATTTTTCTAGGTTGGAAGAGACCTCAAGATCATCGAGTCCAACCTCCGACCTAACACTAAGTACTCCACTAAACCATATCCCTAAGCTCTACATCTAAACGTCTTTTAAAGACCTCCAGGGATGGTGACTCCACCACCTCCCTGGGCAGCCCGTTCCAATGCTTAATAACCCTTTCGGTAAAGAAGTACTTCCTAACATCCAACCTAAAACTCCCCTGTCGCAACTTTAGCCCATTCCCCCTCGTCCTGTCACCAGGCACGTGGGAGAATAGACCAACCCCCACCTCTCTACAGCCTCCTTTCAGGTAACTGTAGAGAGCGATGAGGTCGCCCCTGAGCCTCCTCTTCTCCAGGCTGAACAAGCCCAGCTCCCTCAGCCGCTCCTCGTAAGACTTGTTCTCCAGACCCCTCACAAGCTTGGTCGCCCTTCTCTGGACTCGCTCGAGCACGTCCATGTCCTTCCTGTAGCGAGGGGCCCAAAACTGAACACAGTACTCGAGGTGCGGCCTCACCAGAGCCGAGTACAGGGGCACAATCACTTCCCTCGACCTGCTGGCCACACTGCTTCTTATACAGGCCAGGATGCCGTTGGCCTTCTTGGCCACCTGGGCACACTGCTGGCTCATATTCAGCCGACTATCCACCAATACTCCCAGGTCCTTCTCGGCCAGGCAGCTTTCCAGCCACTCATCTCCCAGCCTGTAGCTCTGCTTGGGGTTGTTGCAGCCCAGGTACAGGACCCGGCACTTGGCCTTGTTGAACTTCATGCAGTTGACCTCAGCCCATCGCTCCAGCCTATGCAGATCCTCCTGCAGAGCCTTCCTGCCCTCGAGCAGATCGACACACGCACTTAGCTTGGTGTCATCTGCAAACTTACTGAGGGTGCACTGGACGCCCTCATCCAGATCATCAATAAAGATATTAAAGAGGACCGGCCCCAGTACCGAGCCCTGGGGGACTCCACTAGTGACCGGCCTCCAACCAGATTTGACTCCATTCACCACAACTCTCTGGGCCCGGCCATCCAGCCAGTTTCTAACCCAGCGAAGCGTACGCCAGTCCAAGCCCCGAGCAGCCAGTTTCTTGAGGAGAATGTTGTGGGGAACGGTGTCAAAAGCCTTACTGAGGTCAAGGTAGACCACGTCCACAGCCTTTCCCTCATCCACCAAGCGCGTCACTTGGTCATAGAAGGAGATCAGGTTCGTCAAGCAGGACCTGCCTTTCATAAACCCATGCTGACTGGGCCTGATCGCCTGCTTGCCCTGCAAGTGCCGCGTGATGACCCTCAAGATAATCTGCTCCATGAGCTTCCCCGGCACTGAGGTCAAACTGACAGGCCTATAGTTCCCCGGGTCTGCCCTGCGGCCCTTCTTATAGATAGGCGTCACATTGGCTAGCCGCCAGTCAACCGGGACCTCCCCCGATAGCCAGGACTGCCGATAAATGATGGAAAGCGGCTCGGCCAGCTCCTCCGCCAGTTCTCTCAGTACCCTCGGGTGGATCCCATCCGGCCCCATCGACTTGCGCACATCCAAGCTCCGTAGCAGGTCGCCAACCATTTCCTCATGGATAGCGAAGGCCACATCCAGCTCCCCATCCCCTTCCACCAGCTCAGGGCACTGGGTGTCCGGAGAACAACCGGTATTGCCGCTAAAGACTGAGGCAAAGGCGGCATTAAGCACCTCAGCCTTTTCCTCATCCTTAGTAACTAGGTTTCCCCTCGCATCCAGTAAAGGATGGAGATTCTCCCTAGTCCTCCGTTTCGCGTTGATGTATTTGTAAAAGGATTTTTTGTTGTCTTTAACGGCAGTAGCCAGGTTGAGCTCCAGATGAGCTTTGGCCTTTCTAATTTTCTCCCTGCACAGCCTCGCTACATCCTTGTAGTCCTCCTCAGTGGCCCGCCCTTTTTTCCAAAGATTATAAACCCTCTTTTTTCTGCTAAGCTCCAGCCGCAACTCTCTGTTGAGCCAGGCCGGTCTTCTTCCACGCCGGCTCATCTTTGGGCACGTGGGGACGGACCGCTCCTGTGCCATCACGATTTCCTTCTTGAGGAGCGCCCAGCCTTCCTGGACTCCTCTGCCCTTCAGAACCGCCTCCCAAGGGACTCGGCCAACCAGCGTCCTGAGCAGCTCAAAGTCAGCCCTCCGGAAGTCCAAGACAGCAGTTTTACTGGTCCCCTTCCTGGCCTCGCCAAGAATAGAGAACTCTACCATTTCGTGGTCACTCTGCCCCAGACAGCTTCCGACCACCACATCTCCCACCAGTCCTTCTCTGTTTGTGAAGAGAAGGTCTAGCGGGGCACCACCCCTGGTAGGTTCACTGACCAGCTGCGTCAGGAAGCTATCTCCCACGCTCTCCAGAAACCTCCTAGACTGCTTTCTCTGTGCCGTGTTGTGTTTCCAGGATATGTCCGGGAAGTTGAAGTCCCCCACGAGGACAAGCGCCGACGATTTTGCAACTTCTGTCAGTTGCCTATAAAACTCCTCATCCGTCTCCTCATCCTGGTTCGGCGGTCTATAACAGACCCCGACCAGGATGCTAGCCTTGCCGGCCTTCCCGCGGATCCTAACCCACAGGGATTCAACCTTATCATTCCCAGCCTGGAGTTCTACAACATCGAAAGATTCTCTAATGTAGAGAGCCACGCCACCTCCCCTTCTGTGCTGCCTGTCCCTCCTGAAGAGCCGATAGCCAGGCATTGCAGCATTCCAGTCGTGGGAGCGGTCCCACCACGTCTCCGTGATGGCAACCAAGTCGTAGCCTGCCTGCTGCACAATGGCTTCCAGCTCCTCCTGTTTGTTACCCATGCTGCGTGCATTAGTGTAGATGCACTTCAGCTGGGCCATCGCCTTCTTCCCCGGCCTAGCCATTGTTTCCCCCGGCACAGCTCCGACAAGCCTTGTTTGAGCCCCGTCCCCCTTCTTACCTAGTTTAAAGCTCTCTCTATGAGCCCCGCCAGCTCCTGGCCTAGGATCCGTTTTCCCCTTGGAGATAGAGACCCATCTGGGGCCATCAGGCCGGGTGCCGAGTAAAGCTCCCCATGGTGAAAAAACCCAAAATTTCTATGCTGGCACCAGCCTCTGAGCCACCTATTAACCACATGAGCTTTCCATGTCCTCTCCGTGCCTCTCCCTTCCCCCGTAGGGATGGACGAGAACACCACCTGCACTCCCGCTCCCTCCACCAATCGTCCCAGCCCCCTATAGTCCTGTTTGATGGCCCTGAGGCTTCTCTTTTCAACATCATCGCTGCCAGCCTGGACTATCAAAAGCGGGTAATAGTCAGAGGGGCGAACCAGGTTTGGAAGCTTCCTGGTAACGTCTCTGACCCTGGCCCCAGGGAGGCAGCAGACTTCCCTATGTGTGGGGTCAGGCCGACAAATAGGGCCCTCCGTTCCCCTGAGGAGGGAGTCGCCCACAACAATCACCCTTCTTTCTTTCTTGGTGGAGGCAGTCCTGAGGCGTGGAGTCAACTTCCTCACCTCAGGCATCCTCCCGGGTAGGCTTCCTACCTCATCCTCACCCACCGGTCTCTCCAGCTCCAGGGCCTCAAACCTATTGTTCAAGGGCACCTGGGAAGGCGGTGCCGGAAGGGGAGGGCATCTCCTGCGAGGTCGAGCAGGGACCTGCCTCCATTCCTCCTCAACTCGCAGGTCCCCTCCCTCTGCCCGATGGCAACAGGGCAGGGGGTCCACCCCCCTTTGGGGCGTCTCACCCTGGTCCCTCTCCCTCCGGTCCTGCAGGGAGTCGCTCCACCAGTCTATCTCCCGCTCGCACTCCCTGATATCCCTCAGCCTCTGCACCTCCTCCTTGAGCTCCGCCACCATGCGGACCAGGTCGTCCACCTGCTCGCACCTCACGCAAGCAGTCTCTCTGCCCCCCGCCGATGGCAGCAAGAGGCTCAGACACTCCCCGCATCCGGAGACCTGAACTGCCGCATGTTTGGACGGGCAGTCGGTCTGGGTGTGCACTGACTTCCTAGAGAAAGCACCGTGCCTGGTGGAGACCATCGCAGCCCAGCTGACGGGAGAGTGTCGTTAGAGGAGTTGTCCCTATGGGCGGGTGTGAGCGCTCCGCCCTGCCTGCCCGCCCTGCCTGCGCCAACTGCCTCGCTAACTGCCGCGTCACTCCCACCGCGTCACTCCCTGTTTGCCGGCCCTGGTCGCCGCGCTCCTGGTCGCTCGCGCTCCCTAAGGGCTGCCTTTGAACGGCCGGGGGGAGGAGCTGACGCTGACGCTGCTGGCCCCGCCTACGCCTCGTCAGCCTCCCTCACGAGGGCTGCCGGTGCCTGGCGGCTCCCTCACGTAGGCTCGATGCCCGAAAAATAGCCCTGCCTGTCCCGATCCCGCGCTCCGCTGCAGCACGCGTCTGCCCCGGAGCCGGTCGCCTCGGCAAGTGGGCAAATGAAACATTAATATGAGAGGATGTGTCATGCAAAATAACAACTGTATAACTGATTTCCTAAAATGAGTCACACAAAAATGCACAGACTTGCAGTTTTGTAGCTGCAAAGTTGTTTGTTTTTTTTTTACTGAAATCAGCAGGCTGAGAGACCACACACCAAAGCACCGTTCAGAGTAGTATATCTTAGTTCACTGATATTGACTGAAACAATTAAAAACTTCATTAAGCCACAGGCACACAGCCTACCCTGCAAATTTGAGACAACTTACTTAGAACACTTGCAGATGTCGGTAAATCATAATGTTTGATTGACTTACCTGTCATAACCTGATGATCTTTAGCAACAAGATGTGCATCATGCAATGACTCTGCTCGCTGGAAATCATCCCCATGCAAATTATACATTTTATTTTGTATTAAGTAGTTTATCATGGCCTTTTATTCCCCTGTCCACACAGTTCACCAGATGCTTTTAAAACAGGCCCCTGACAGAAACATAACTTGTCTACCTCTTGATCAAGAAAGGGGAAAAACAAGAAAGGAGAAGCTAAGAAATCCGTTTTCTTTTTAAAAGCAGGATGGCAGTTGTGTAAGTATTCCCAACAGTTTTTCTGCAAAACAGAATTAAAAAAAAAAAAGCAAAGCTATAAACACTCAAACAGCATGTATAGCATTAGTGTTTTCCTCTGTCCTTTTAAAGATTTACTGTCTTTGAAGTTATTGTCTCTCAACAGTCTGCCACAGTAATGTTGCATAATGCTGACAACCCAGCCAAAGCTCACAGCAGAAATAAATACAAGAGTTAAGTTTGTGAAACAGGGTTGACATGAACCAAGATTGCCTTGACTTTATAGTTCCTCCACCTGGGTCCTTCTTTCTCTGGAAGTCATGAGACGATGGAACATGTTGTGTAACCCATTAATTTGCTGGTCTGTGGCCAGTGCAATGGATATTATATGCTTCGTGTTCCGTTTATTTAGCCATTCATGAGCTTATTGGTCCAAACACTCCCACATATTAAACATCCCACCAGACAATTAAGAGTGAAGTACTGTTGCATTACACCTCTTTTTAAAAGGGTATTCTTAATTTTGATGATCTCTGTATATTTCAAGGCTTTAGAATTATTGGAATTTGGACAGGTTGTAATATCAAAATGAAATAATTTCCTGCTGAAAAGAACATTGCAAAGCTGGCCACTTTGGAACAGGTAAGAAGACTACCCATCACTAGGGCATAGCATCTTTCACTTACAATATGATAAAGGAAACGGTATGTGTATTCCCCATTTCAAAATGCAGACCAGATCTCCAGGGAAAAAGAGCTGTGTTATTGGTGACTCAACATCCAGGTAATTTTATCCTAGAATATTTAAGGTATCTGGGTAGGAATTAGAAGATGAAGCAAAGAAGCATGCACATCTGGAAAGACTAGATTGCTAACTCGGCCTACATCCCACGTGAGACTTCCTTAAATATAAGGAAAACTCCAGACGAGCAGTTTTTAGGCAGGTGTTAAAGTCAGTAGTGTCTGTACTGTACCCATTGGAAACAAAAAAAAAAAGTACAGCACAGACATGAGAAAAAGCAATACTATAATGGCTTGTGAGGGAGCTATGGGAGTGAGAAATAAATATTGAAGTAGATAGCACAATTGGCTCAAGAGCTTCCTTTACTCCCCCCCCGCCCCGAGGTCTCGGTTCATCAGTGCCTTTCTCAAGAGGGGTCTTCTTCTGTGAAGAAACCAGGAGAGTAACAGGCCCTCTTACACCCTCTTCAGCCTATAACACGTAACTGCAATGAAGGATTACAAAACGTAAGGAAAGGTGTGCATGTGCTAGTTCCAGGGGACCTGGGCTTCAGAGGACCTCGTGAACAGCCAGAGGGAGAGGGCGAAGGAATACTGAAAACGAGCTGACAAGTCCAAGAAAGCAGAACTTCAGCTGAACCGACCCTGGTTTTGTAAAGTTTAACCAAGTTTCACTGCTGCAACTTCATTTAGGGTGGAATAAGTGATTCATACTCAGCCTTTTTGCAAACAGGGTAAAAAAAACAACAAACACAACAACAACAAAACCACCAAGCTAAGAAATATCAGTAGAGTGAAACGATTAAGGGAAGCATCAGTGATAAAATCAATCACTAGATACAATTTTGCTTACAACTGCCTATGGATATTTTTGAAAATATCCCTAGTTTATGTTTTCTTAAGAGTAATTCACATTTGCTACAGACAAAGAGCCACCATGTTATAGCTGCTGTCATTCTAGCTTACCTTTATAGCCATCAGTTCAGGTAGCTATGGCCCTCAATTCATTTCATCATTATTACCACCATCCAAAGCAGTGCAGCATTACAAAATTTCTTTGACTGTAATTAAACAGATCATTTCCTTTTATTTAATACTGAAAAGCAATAAGATGTTATTAGCAGGTGGAAGTTTTAATGCCAGTTTATTAGTACTACTGACTTGGTCCCTGCTGATAGTTGCTGTGAAGGCCAAAAGGTTAACAAGAGTTGGCTGGGATTAAACAGTCACCAGGTGTTTTCCTTGTGGTTGATGGAGTAAAGCCAATTGAAATTATCAGTTTAAAAACTAGTCACTAACAACTCTTTGTTTCAACATGGAAACATCACTTTCATACACAAAATAGATAGATAGATAGATAGATAGATAGATAGATAGATAGATAAAAATTGAAAAAAATCCTCTCTGTTGCTGCAATAATTTTGACATAATTTGTAACAATTAGAGCCAGCAGCAGCCAGCTTTCCCTCAGACTTCAACAGCTTCCTCAGAAAACAGAAGTGCAAAGAAAGTGTAACACTTCACATTACAATAATAATGATCTGTTCAGTAAAATAAAGTTTCACAGCTTTCTGAGTTTTGTGAGCAATATTTAAGGCACAGAACAGGTGTTAAATTTTTTCTAGAGGACTTTTAATTACCTAATTCATATCAGTAAAGAGCTGTAATAAAATAACAAAAATCTGATTAAATATGAGGCAGGCAGCACAGATAATAAAAGAAATACACACTGTTGTTTTGGACTGAATACGCTGGTATTTGGTCCAAAGTAAAGCAGATGGCAAACCAAACAGGTAAGCACCCACTTTATCTTGCAAATCCTGTCGTTCTCTGATTACTCTTATTTATTTGAGGTACTTCAACACATCTGCAAAATTAAGCAGACAGAAGAGATGACAGATTTGTGTTGCAGAAACTCATTGTCAGAGGATAAGAAAAAACAATTACCATATGTACAACAGTGCCCTTAAAAAACACATCCATCAAAACCAAGTGATATTACCTGAGTTTCTAGGTTCTTCTCTTGTACTTCCTCCTGTGTAGGGCTGTATCCTGACCAGAGTTCACCAAAGCTGGAGTCCCATCTATTAGGTCAGCCCTTTTGAACACATATGTTTATGTACATGTGCACATGGGTGAGAACATATCTTTGTACACATACCAGGTATACATTTTTATCAGTCTTTAACCTGAATGGCCTTATACCATGAAGTCACTAACAGGAATTGCTGTACATGTTTTCACTACTTATAGCTTCATCTCATTTTCAAAAATATTTCAAGACTTCCTAAAGGCAGAGTGAAGTTCTCACTATACTGATATCAAAAGTGGCTTTGACGAGGTCAGGATTTCACACTTTATAGCTAATTCTGAATAGAAAGAAAAATTATTTCCAGCTGGGGGTGGGAGGAAGGAGTGGGGACGGGAATTTCTGTGCAACAGAAATATTTGAAAACTGTTTTCCAGGTGAATTCTACTCCCCAAGGAGCGGCTTTCTTTATTTAGGGACGTGCCTTTCTACAGTTGCAAAGCATTTCAGGCAATCCATTAGAAAATCCTGATATTAAAGTGTTCAGCCTCATTCCCTGCCTGTCCATTCTACTGCATTTTCTGTTCAGAACCCTATCATTCTCATAGTGCTGCTAATGACAACAAAATGCTCTCTTCCCTGTAGAAATTTCAGAAGGATAAAGCTGAAGTATTCTGCAAGGACAAAGGGTACATTAAAACGAGCCGTGGAGTATATGGTAATCATGACATGAAGAAAACAACCTCTCCAGGCAACCTATTCCAGTGTTTCTTCTAAGGTGAAAAAAATATATATATTTCTTAATATCAGGTTTGAATTTTCCATGCTCCCACTTCTGCCTGTTGCCTCTCATCCCAACGCAGGCAGCACTAAGGGCTCCCTCCCCTCAGCCCACCCTTCTCCAGGATGGACAAGCCCTGCTCTCACAGCATCTCCTCCTGCCCCCGTGTGCTCCAGCCCCTGACCAGCAGCGACCCACTGCTGGGCTCACTCCTGTACCTCAGCATCTCTGGTGCCGGGGAGCCCCAAACCAGGCATGACGCTCCAGGTGCTGTCTCACTGGTGCCAAACAGCTAATCAGGGGAAGCTAATGTGTTCGACCTGCTGCCCATAGGGACCCTAGGGCTTTTTCTCTGAAGGCGTTTTCTCCGCTCTAGGTCCAGCCTGTATTGTGGCATGGAGTCACCCCAGCCTGGGGGCTGGGTGTGGGAACGACTTGTGCTGAACTGCTGGAGGTACCAACCAGACCATTTATGCAGCCTGCTGAAGTCCCTCTGAAAGGTTTCTGGGCCCTCCAGCACAGCAAACACTCACCCCAACTTGCTACCATACATTTACTAATAGTGCACAGTATCTCATCCTCCAGTTTGTAAATAGAGAGGTGAAACAGCACTGGCATCATTATCAATGCCTGAGAGATGCCACCAGCAATCAGCACTGTCATTTTTTGATCAATTTGTGTAATTGATCACAACATTTTGAGCCAACCCAGCTTTCAACCACCTTATCACTCGCTTGTGAAAGTCTATCTCACCGGTTTGTTTACAATTGTGGCAAAGGCCTTGCTAATGTCAAGGTAAACAACACAACTGCTCATCTCATTGTAGGAGATATTTGGGCCAGATATGATTTGCCCTTGGTAAGTCTTCACTGGCTGTTTCCAGTCACCTCATTCTTTGCGTGCCTGGAAATGGCTTCCAGGAGGATTTGCTCCATCATCTTCACAGTTCCTGAAGTGAAGCTGACCAGCCCAGAGCTCCTCAGATCCTTCTGTCCTGCCCTCCTTGATAACAGGTGTGAATTTTACATTCATCCAGCAAGCAGGAACCGTCCCTAATCACCATGGCCTTTCCACCATAGTAGACAGCATCCTCCCAATGACGTTGGCCAGGTCTTTTGACTACCTAAGATGCAACCTGTCTGGTCGTATGGACTTCTGTACATGCAGTTGGCTTGTGTTTCCTAGCTCTGTCTGATGCTGGATGTAATGCTTCATTCCGACATGCTAGTAGGCTCAGTGACCTTAAAAAGCAGAGGACAAAACAGTAAAAATGGAGGCCAAATAAAAAAGCATCAAGTACCTCATCTTTTCCTCCTTTTCTTCATCATTAGGTCTCCTGCCCCACAGAGCAGTGGCTTCATGTGTCCTTTCCTTCACCTAACTCTTGCTGCCACTGCAGATGTAGCAGCCCTTCCAGTCTCACACTAGTTTCAGCTGCTGCTAAATTTGGGCTTTGCTAGCTTTATCTCTGCACTTTCAGACAGCGTCTCTCCCAGGCTTCCTCCGAGGCAGCCCATGCCCATTTATACCTTCTGTGGGCTTGCTTTGTGCCTTTGAACTCGGTGAGGAGTTCCCTGTTCATTCATGATGACCTTCTGCCCATAGCAGAGGACTGTTCTGCTTCAAAGGCATGACCCTTGAAGATCCTTTCCATAAACCAAGACACCACGCTGTCTAGTCTGAGTGACACTGGAGGTTACATTTGCATCCTTAGATGCAATTTAGGCACCACGAAGCCTAGGTTCTGTTGATTACAATATTCCAGTGAGGAGACAATCTTGAAATTTTATTTTATTTTAGAGTTTTCAATTGCTGTTTAGGACTGGTAATACATTTAATTGCCCCCATACCTAAATCTCACTTTAAGTCAAGAAGTAATGCCTCCCACATCTTTCACTCACCTCTTAAATCAGTAAAGCTTTTGTAACGTTTCCCTCTACTTAGCAAATACAAGCAAGACTCAATCCTTTGCCATCATAATTTCTATCATATATCCATCTCATGGAAGAATCCCTTTTGTTCCTCAGTAAGCAACTTTTTGTTATTAAATTGGTTGAAATTCAGCAATAGCGCTATACAATGCATTTTTATTAGCACGCTAGCCAAGAAATGATTCAAGAACATAACTGCTTTTCTGAACTGGATTTAAATTACCATCAATCATTCAATAAACTACAACAAGATTTCCCCTTCCTGCACATTTTGTCAAACGCTACTGCATGTTTTCCTGACTAAGGCCTATGGCGGCCAAAAGGCATCTCTGAGAAGACTACACTGTCGGACTTGGACATGCAGGACACGATATATGCTTTAAGAAATGAGATTGTGTTTGGAGTTTATCCCTCTCTCCCATTATTTCATTTTTCTTCAATACTGCAGTCTTCACAAGAATGGCATATCATCATTTTTCAAAATGTGTTTTGACATACTGCTAAGGTAATCACAGCAACCAGTTTTCGCAATTTACTGGCATATATATTTGTTTTTCTCACTATTCCTTCATGTTTCTCTGCTCAGTTTTATCCACTGATTTTTGCTTTTCCCTTTAATGCAATCCAGCCCCATAATAGCCTTCTTTACATGCGTATACAATTTCTGTTTGAATTGCCCCAGAATCCAATTGGCTGAGCAGCAATCCTGTAATTACTTTATAGAGACACACTGCTCTCCCTAGCTAATCCAGAAATACGTCTGCCTCCAGAAAATTATCAATAACCGAAGCACATTTAAATGGGTACAGCCCCGGTGCTGGAAGATGCTAAAATGGTCAAACCTGTACCTATTCTGCAGCTAAACAGAGGGCAGTGCAGTGCAAGAAAGGTAGTCTGAGGCCTTTGACAAGGTATTACCCTGTTTTCAAGTAATACTAGATAATCTTAATGTAATGTCATGTCAGAACATACACAGTAATCCATCAGTAACCCCAATTACTGTGTCATTTCAGGGCAAGGTATGTATTTTTATATCTTCCTCACACACCCACACAAAAAGAAAAAGAAATCATTTATTGTTTGGAATTATTCATGTATTTTAGGTATATATACTTCACTCACTTTCCTTGGGCATTTAGCACCCGAAACTGTTTCTATTTGACAATAGTCGAGTAATGCTTACAGCTTAGTACAGGCTCACAGCGTAACAGAAATAATGTTAAATAATATTGTACAAGCCATACAGGGTAGAAGAATGCATTCCAAAAATTAATATTTGTATCCTGTGACTAGACCATATCTAACTGCTTCGTGAGAAAGCAGCTACACAAAGGCCTGATCATACCAGTGATGGAAATCTTCTCTGTTTCCAGGTCAGGAGGAGGTTGCATTTTGTTTTCCCCGTGTCTTCCAGTCATCTTGTGCACATTTTTTAGTCCAGTCAAGTTTCCTTAAAAAAAAGCTAATTACATAGGTGGATGGTTTTCACTGTGGACATTTTAATTTCCAGCTCTGATGTGGTTCTCCTCGGTGTCTGGAGGCTGCACGTTCTCATTGCATCTTCCAAGACAGACAGGATTGGGACATGAAGGACTTGCAGGCGATACGACAGGCAGGTCAGACGCTGTCCGATCCAGGAGCAGTGCACGTGCCAGTAGAGCTCATTCAGCTCCAGGAGCTCCTACAGGACCCAAGGTTCCCAAGTCAGAGATACCGCAGCACACACCATCATGGGACCACCCAACTGAGCTTTGTGTCACAACATACAGGGGGTACAGGGAAAGAAAGTAATCCTGTATACAGGACTTCGATGTAGGAATTTCCAGGATTATGGTCTTAGAGTTCCAGCGTCCTTACATGCTTGTAGTATCTTCATGCTCATGGGAGTGTATGCATGAAGTTTGTCTATGTGGAGAGAGAGAAAAAAAAAAAAGTGTTAACAGTATTTTAAAGTGGTATTTGTTTTTAAGACATTTTTGTATCACTGTACAACCAGGGTGGGAGGTGGGACATTCAAAAGCAGTCAACAGTACTCTACTGTTGAAACAAAAGTTCTACATCTGCTCTTATTAAGATTGGTGGCACTGAATGGTTAGCACAGAAAATGGTTAGGCCCATTAGCTGAGTGATTTAAAAGCCCTCCCCCTGCAGGACACAGGGAACGATGAACATCAGCATGGATGATTTAGTTGAAAAGGTGGCAAAAAAAAAGAGGGAAAAAAAAAAGAAAAAAAAAAAAGGAAT
The DNA here is from genome assembly GCF_964211835.1 of Anser anser. Classification (NCBI taxonomy): domain Eukaryota; kingdom Metazoa; phylum Chordata; class Aves; order Anseriformes; family Anatidae; genus Anser; species Anser anser. Next base: position 89,765,283 of record NC_139720.1, read on the forward strand.
CTTTCCAGACAAGCCTAATTACAATTTTGAAAACATTACCAAGTGTGCGAGGAAGGGAACATGGCGGTTTCAATACAGTTCGATCTCATTAATGAATTTGACAGGGTGCTTCACAAACATCTTACATAAAAGAACTAGTTCAAGTAAGCCTGAAAATGGATTTGAGGTACAGAAAGCCAACTAAAAGAGTATGGCCCAAAGGTAATAGTAAAGTTCAGTGGGGAATTTCCTTCATTTTTTCAATATTTTCTTATTTTTTCCAGTTAAAAAAAAAAAAAAAGATGAAGGGGGAAAGAGCTGAGCAAGATCCAGAGTCAACATGGCAGATCAACCATGCAAGAAAATTAAGCAGCACACACGGTCTGTAAAGCTCTGTAAAGATGCAACTGTCATTTATATCATTCCACTCCTTGTCTTCTTTTGTGTGTCTCTTTCTACTGGTACATCTTGTCTTTTAGACAGTCTTGTCTTCAGAACAAGACTTGTTATTTTGCTATGTGCTTTATTCAGTGTTTAACAAAATAGGTCCCTGAATGGCTGAGATTCCTTACGGTATTACTTCAATATAAATGTTAAACAACAATATTATTGTTATGCTATATAGCTGATTCACATCAAGGGATTTGGAGTTGATTCATTCATCACTGTCAGCCAGGCAGTTTAAATTCCATTCGAGCCCATAAGCAACAACCCAAGAATAATGTGATCACTTTTTAAGGGTATGAAGGGAAAAGGAGTCTTGGGAACAATCTGAAATAAAGGAAGTTCACTTAATAACTGAAGCCAAACTGGAGCTCAACAACTTGATTCGTATTACTGTACCTTATGGGCTTCATCTGTGACTTGACTGGAGTCTCCACGGAACTTGTCTGCAGGACCCTTCTCAAGCTGGCATTGGACATGTGCTTGGCATTCCCAGGAGGAAAACACTAGGGACAGAGCTCCCCACACGCTCCTGGACACACTGCCACGTGCCTAAGTCATGATACCACTGGAGTGGAGCCAGAGAGACAAGATGAGAGTCATTCCCAAAGGCACCCATGAAGTGCCACTTGCCACAGCGGTCACTGAGGTTTTGTAGGCCACTTGGAGTAGGTCTCGGAGTGCTGGGTTTTGGTTTCTTCATAGGCTGCTCCAGAGACCCTCCTGCTTTGCAATCCAGCAACAGCCAGCAGACCCAACACAGCAGCTGAAGCATTGCCTTGCCAGACAGGACACCAGGAGACAATAACTAGTTCAGACATAAAATACTGAGCTCAGTAGTGGACTGGCTGATTCCACAGCCACCTTGCAGATTGAGACTGAAAGAGCTCAAAGAACACTTCCCTGAGACTGAAGACTTCCTTTGCTGTTTGGACACCATTTCTAGTCTCACAGTAAAGCATCTGGGCTCTCCCGATCTCAGCACTACATGTCCTTCCCTGCAAGCTTGAATATAACTAAGCTGTTCTTTTTCATCCTTCCATCATTTCCAGCTTGAGTAATGTTTCTGGAAGTCCTTCTACTTTACCCAGTCATCATACTTCTATCTGAAGTGATGTGTCAACCATCAAACTCAAATGCATCAAACTGCATTAAGCTCCTATGCAAATACCAGATCTGAAACCTAATTACAGATTCCAGATATTCTTAAGCAAGAGCACAGAACTTGATCTGGCTCCAATTTCACTCAAGGTCTCATCTATATATTCATCAAGCAACACAGTGCATACCTCAGCATGGATCACCTGATGACAAATACCACAATGAAACTTAGTTCCTGTTCATGACTATTTCAGAAGTGGTACTAGAGAGGGGCATATTAGGAATATATCTTTTCTTTGGATACAAATTAATGGGAGTATCTTCGTATGGCAGCCAGGGACCCAAGGCAATTTAATTGGGTAAGATGTAAAACCAAGGTCTTGACCATCTGTGTTCAGTAAAAATCCCAAGTGATTTTTGCAAGATTGAGCATTTGGCCCGTGTTTTGTCCAAATGCCAAATTAGATAAAATCCTGAGCATGTGATTTGCACTGTACATCTCATCTGGAAAACTATTTTAACTGCAATCCAGGCCATATATATATAAATACACACACACACACACACATATATATGCAAAAGCTGGTGGATTTTTTTTTTTTTTTTTTTTTACAAAATTCTTTACAAGGAAAAGCATGATAAACACAGACTGAGATACCTACAAGGAATTAGGATGTCATTTTCAAAACTCTTCTTTAATGACAGTTAACTGTAAAAAATAAAGTTAGAAAAGGCATACTTAAAAGCATGAATTCAAACCAGGGTGTTTTCTCTGTATGATACAATGAATTTGATGGTGGAAAGCATATTTGCTTCTTAAAAAAAAAAAATCTCCTCTCTCTACAGAGGCATTTTTTTTCCTTTCCCATTTTAAGTAACAGCTGTGGGGTCAACAAACATTCCCCACAGAAAAATATTTTCTTTTATTTCTAATTGCTGTACTTGCTCGCTGGTTGCCTTCACTTAGGAAAGTGCAGCAGCTAAGCACTCAGCAGGCCGTGAACTCCTGCATCTCTCACGTTGCGTGACTGGGTACCCAAGGGCAGGAAAGCAACCCTCTCAGATGCCTAACAAATGCACTTAACTTGAAAGAGGCATGGGTGTTGCTGTGTCAGCCTCTGAATCCACTTGCCAGCTACGGAGCTGGAGGAGGAGAAGAGAGAAAAGCACCGGGAAAGGGAGCAGGAGCAAGGCAGAACATGGCATACCATAACTCGGCGTCACAAGGAATGCAGGGTTTGTTTACTAACTAGGATGTCAAGTGCTTTTTTGAAGCTTGGGAATTTTCATACTCACTTCAGGGATCTGACTCACATAAGTGAGGAACTTGCTGAGGGCGTGGGGTTTTTGTGTTTTTTTTTGTTTGTTTGTTTTGTTGTTTTTTTGTCCTTCATTTTGCTGATGTTCTTAACAACAGAAGTACATGCATGAAACTGTGATTAATAAAAGCACAACATTGTTCAAAAAGGCCTAAAGGAATTCTCCCAATGGCCACGCACAACCTCTGCATGTTTTGGATGGCAACACAGGGAGCTGGCCCCCACAAGATGCTCACTGGGGCTGGGATATCCCCCTCCCTTGCCACTACAGGAGGTGAACTGGAAACGAAGTGATTCGATCCTTCTGCTAAGGAGGGTTTTAAAGCTATTGGGTGATGGTGGGAGGTGGAGAACAGCAGTATTAAGATAGCCAGCTCCCAGCAATTAGCCTAACCTTTGAAAATCCCAGTCTGATTCTTCTTTCGGGTTCAGGTGCCCTTCCTTATCCTTGTCAAGCCAGGTAGCACATACTGTGCGGAAACTGAATGGAAAATGGAGGGCTTCCTTTGAGTCACCTCTGCAAATATCCTGATAACTATTTTCTATATTCACCTCACTGTTGTTGTCCTCTAATATGTGCAGCACAGCAAAATGCAAGAGCCCACAGAGCTTGCTACAGCCCTTGAATGTATTTCCTACAACCCCATGGCTGTTTGGTCTTTAACTCCAAGCTTCTTGGAACTGTGACTGTGATTTTTGTTATGTTTATGCAGCATTGCTACACAGGCTACTGGTCTTTAGCTGTTACCTTTAGAATTAACCTGAAATGCACGTCCGCATTTTCTATTCAACTGAGAGTTCTCCTTTAAGAAAATTACGCTTTTATTTATACATATATATATATTATATATATATATTAACTGACTTGAAAGCTATGATACCAAGAAGGTTGTGCTGTTTTATTAATTTTTGTGTTGCTACTCTCAAAAGAGAGTAGCAACTCTCTCTCAACAGAGAGTAGCAACAGAGATAGTAGCAATGAATGCATTATTCAGGAACTAACACCACTGAAGCTGTAATAAACTAAGTATAAATTTCATAGTAATGTTTTGAGACTGATTATCATTAAACACTATCTGACTTACTGCTAACATGCTAGACCACTTCAATCATACAGTATTCTTAGATGTATTTACCAGCCATCTCCACAGCAATGGCTATCATCAGGGAGGCAAAGAACATTATTTAGCGGAAGACCACTTAGGAAAAACATCTAACATCTCATAAAGCAAGTACAATACATTATTTCTCATCTATATGTTGGAAAAATAAACCTTTCCCAATTCGTAGGTGTTCATACCAATCCTTTGAAGTGAAGACCAAAACAAGGCAAAATAAAACGGCACAGCCAGGGAAAAAAAAAAAAAGTTTTCTTGCTACCTGGTGCCTTTTTATTCTTTTTTCTTTCCCCCTCCTCCAGATATGCTTTTTGCTTGTGCTTCCCACCCTTTTAGTTCTCCCCCCACAGTATTTCTTCAGCTTGTGGCTGAGACACCACCACTGCCCCTCACTGATTTTGGTGAATTGTGGATTAAAACAGCTGCTAGGGATGCTAGGGACCAAAAACCTGAGCACTACAGTCCTGAGTATGAGCCTTAATTCCTCTCCATTCGCAGGAGCTCCTCCGATGATGCTGTAATGTTCATTTGACTGATGTGTGCCATCATGTGGCCAAACTCAGCAACACCCAAACATCGCAAACCTTACTTCATTCAGTGCTGCAATTTTAAAACCAAGATGAAAGTGAAATAGAAAGAGACTTGGCTGCACAAATGCATTCATTCGGGCCTGTCTCTCCAGCAGCAATGCAGAATTCCTCAAGTGACAACATGCTTTCTATTCCTGAATGGCTGCTGGCAAGTCAAATAAGGGTTACAATCTTTGTACCCCTGCTAAATATATTGTTGCCACAGAAATTAAACCCTAATGTGTCTTCAGGAAGTTCTGCATTTGTAGTAGATGCCATTATATCCTCGCACATCAGTGAGGAGCTCCATCCTGCTGTACGGCTGCAGAGGAGGTGCTGAGCGACCACCCTGCCAAATGAATCAAGCTGATTAGCTGTCTGGAGCTGGCCGCCGGGGGCCCAACACAGAGCGGTCACCTTTACACACAGCAGCACACGAAAATTACAATTTCAAAAACATTTAGACACTTACACTAAAATAGCAAATCCAGCCGTTTTCGGGAGTGTGGCTTAACACAATTTCATGGCCTCACCGCCTTGCTGAGTGGCATTTTCTGCTCCTTTCTCTTCACGAGGGTAAAGTGAGTGATTAAAGCTGGCAGAGCTGACTCGCCCCAAACACGGTGGGCTGGACTGCGCGGCACTTACAGCCACAGCACTGGGTATGAGCAAAACCCGACAAGGACACATCAGTCCTTGAGCAAGTGGTCACAGGTCAGGCTGTCCTGATCACAAATGCAAACCGTAACGTGGTTCGGTGATGAGCAACTGCAGAGGCACCTCTCCTCAATTCATATATACAAATATTGGAGCCCGTAAAGCAAGGCTTGTACTAGAGAATAAAATGAAATACCAACAACCTATCAATTTACAGAATGAAGGTTCAGAGCCTGAGTTTAACTTAAATGTTTACTGACAGGGCTTAAATGCACACAAGACCACCACAGTCATTTTGCAAGACCTCCTATATACCGCATGCCACTACATTTTACCCAGTTACCCATGAATCAAGCCAAACAACTTTTGCACAACTCAAGGATATCTTCCAGAGAGGCACTGAGTCTTGATTTGAAAAACAGCACCTAAAAGCTCTTCCTCAGGGAGCCAGCACCAGAGGTAGCACACGCACACTTAAAACTGCCTCATGACTATATCAGTTTGCCCAGCATCAGCCTCCAGCCACTGATTTCTGCGTCTTTCTATGCCGGTCTGAAGAGCCCCTTAGTACGCAGTATTTTCTCTCCTTGAAGGCACTTACATTTTGCAATCAAATCATCTCAGTCATCTTTTTGATACCCACACAGAATTAACTGGTTTTCCATTTCACATTGCTAAGAGTCTTGTGGATGACTTTGGAGCCTGTTTTCTACACTGGCCATAGTTTTTAACATTAAATCATAAAATAAAGTTATCAGAACTAAGTACTTCAATCAACAGAGGCTTTGCCAATGCCCTACAGAGATAAAATCCTGTTTTTTTTCTCTCATTCTCCTCAATACCTTTTTCAACAACTCTAGATCTCAGCAGGCCTTTGGACACAATCTTGCACTGAAGACTTGAGATGACCTATGAAAACACTTAAACGCTTTCCACTTGTGAAGATATGGCTCCCCATTTCAAAGCTATCACTGCCATCCACTGTTTCTAAATTTGTTTCTTCCCTCTTGGTAGATATTAATCCCTATCCTTTGGATATGAATTGTATGAATGGGACTTAGCTAGCCAGCAATCAGGATCTGAAAGATTGCCATTTGTACTCAAAAAAATATATATATAATTTAACATTGTAATGGCCTTTGAGTCACCCTACAAGCTTTTAATCAGCCACAGGGTGCATTATTTCCAGATGATGGCCATAAATGCTGAATACCATTGGCACAGGATGGGCCACTAAGATGTATCAGAAGTGCCACTCCTGTTTTCAGGAATGGCTTCCCCACTGACTGCTACTTCCACAACTGACAAGTTCCCAATAAACTAAAGGCACAGTGACAAACCCGAGGAGTGCTACATCTTGAGGCAACCATGATATTACGAACTGTTCATCAAGGTCTAAGGCTATTATATCCTCACAAATATCAAAGTACTCAATCAAAAACACTTTGCATTTAGCAGAGCTGCAGTCAGTCCCAGGAGGGAGACAGAGCATGGTTTATGCACCCTCTCCAATATTCAGACCTTTGAAGCTGCCCTAAATTATGCTTGTATATTGTCTCTTTCTGCTGCCCATGCTGTCCTGAGATCAAGTGACACAAAATAGCTGCATGGACTCTAATGCCTGAAGTTTCCTGCCTCTGAGAGAACCTTGAGCCAGGCAGTTAGACAGCCTTTACAGCTCCCTCAAACCTCTGAAGCAGGAGATAACCACTGGAGGATAGAGACCATGCCAACATAACAGAGAATTTATCTCCCCTAGGACATAAAACATTTTCCTCACACACAAAAAAATAAAATTTACACAAACCACTAACCAACAGAGCTGTGAGCCATACAGCACTGGCCATCAAATATAGTCTTGGTGAAAAGAAAGTGAGATTCAGAGAAAATGAATTTCAAAGATGGAGACCTTTACCATATGAAAATAAGAACTCACTAACAGAGAGATATGCCCCACCCCTGAATGCCTGACATCTATTCATAACTAAAAGGTACCATAAATAACACTCCAACTACAGAAGAAGTGCTACAAAAGTCAGGGATTCAAACTAACACAGGACGTGATTAAACAATAGGTTTGTCAAAGTGCTCCAAAAAAAATGGCAGATTGGCATCAAATTAACATACTATAAAAGAATAAAAAGTCGCTTCACAAGGAAGGACTTGGTATCTACTCAGTGAAGGAGCAAAATATTGCTTTACATGAATTAAAATGCAAATGGCAGCAATTTTAGTATGTGCCCAACTCAGAACACGGTACAAGTTTATAGCACAATACAGCAAGAAGGGACCTTAAGAAATCTGTGACTCCATGTCTCAGAGTCCCAACACAGGACCACTGTATTTAAACCATTCATTACAGGGTTTCCAGCATGTTCTTTATATATCTCCTGCAATGGCAAAATCAAAAGCTTCTTGCACAATTTGCTCCACAAACCTTACCGTTAGAAAAAACACCATCTCCAAAACCCTTTGGAGGTTAGTGTGTAGCTTTTGCCTAGTGTGTAAACCAAGCTTTTTTGAAGCAGCATAAATCCTATCTTTTCCTGAACTATCCAACTTGAGTACAAAGAACAGACTTACCACTTCCCTCTTCACAGAGGCTTTTTATACATTTGAAGACTTAATGTGTCCCTACCCTTTCTTAATGTTAAAGAAACTTATCATCATTCCACAACAGGATAGCATTCAAGCATTTCTGTTTTGTCCTAGATCAATAAGCTGCTGCAGCCTGGGCTTTGCAGAGGCAAGCAACCAGTTACCACACTGAAGATGGAAGCTTGAAGCATCTCCAAAACCTCAGGGACTGAAACAACAAAGCCAGGAAGTTTACATTACGTGTATTGCAGTATTGAGTCTGATCTGCAGTCACACATTTAACCAGTCAGTTCCTGCTGCTGTTATTTTCCATACAAAGTCACAGAAACCAACCTTTCAACCAGAAGAGTCAAATACAAGGAAGACTCATCCTGCACTTAATTAAATCAACTACATGGAAAGTCATGTCGTAGAGAATATGTGCCAGAACGAAGAAAAATGTCTTTTGCATTTCAGTTAAGCTTCAGCATAGCAGGTTACAATGCTCTCACAATATATTCAATTTAGAGTGTGATTTTTGTCCATGAACTATACTGTATTTGTCATCTGTCACAGGTCATTTTGCTCAGACAGAATGATTTTAATAGGAAGAGGATGCAAAGAAAAAGAATGCTTATGAGTCATCATGTTGACAGTGAAGGACAAAAGACATGTTATTTTGTTTCCTCTTTTACCGTAAGATACTGCTCCAGACTTTGTGAGGTTTCAGATATTTCAATGCATTTAAAGATAAGGGTGGCAGCACCATGGCCATTCCCACACCATATTCTCCTCAACTTTAATATCATATCAAGCTATGCCTGACTACTGAATCTAATTCAAACTTATTCATAAAAACGATGGAGAGACTTTTCCATGCTTTAGTACAAATTTAGTCTGATAAATGCATACATTTCAAACGGTTATGTACAAACATTGAGTGTTTAATTGATTGTGAAGTATTAAAACTTAAAAGTAAGCAGTGAACCATGTATGAGGAGCCTCTAAGAAGAGAGCTCTGTAGCATTCATATTTCCTGTTTTTCTTTTCTGTAGCTATGTTTTATCCTGAGATCCCTTTGAGGCAATCAATAAAAGGTTTTCACAGGTGTTTTAATATCTCATTTCAAACTTTATAGCTTAAATTACCTTACAGTGTGTTGTTACCTGCATTATTGTCATAACCTAATCTGCTTTAGTAGAAAGCAAATTTTTCTTGAATACATTGCACAATGAGTAGAAAAAACTGGTCAACTACCAGTGAGTAGCACTCATGCACCTATGGAGGAATTTCCTGCTCCTGTGGAGGAATAGTCCCAGGCACCAGGACATGCTAGGGGCTGACCAGCTGGAAAGCAGCTCTGGGGGCATACTGGAGACAGCCACTAAGATGATTCAGTGACTGCAGTGCCTGGAGCATTATGAAGAAAAACTGAGAGAGCTTGGACTGCCCAACATGGAGGAAAGAAGGCTCAGGTGGATCTTATCAATGGATATTAACACCTGGAGGTAGGGTGTAATGATGATGGTGCCAAGCTCTTTTCAGTGGCATCCAGTGACAGGACAAGAGGTAATGGGCACAAGGAGAATACAGGAAATTCCCTCTGAACATAAGGAAACACTTCTGTACTGTGTTGACTTCTTTACTGTGTAACTGAGCAATGGCACAGCTTACCCACAGAGGTTGTGGAGTCTCCGTCCTTGGGGAAGCTCAAAAGCCATCTGGACACAGTCCTGGGCAGCCTGCTGTAGGTGGTCCTATCTGAGCAGGGGGGTTGGACAAGATGAATCCCAGCAGTACCTTCCAGTATCAGCCATCCTAAGCTAATGTTCTCTTACTGCTGAATTATTCAGAATACCATGGCAATTCTGTGTAAAACGTCAGAAAGCTGCTAGCTCTAGAAACTGCCCTGAAATCATCAGCAGGTTGTGGATGTTGAAACTGTAATAGAAATAATAAGAACACAAGCCTAGAGATTGAAGGAAAAAAACAACAACAAGAACATTTCCAGCTAAGCCCAGAAGCACAATGTTTGATTCACCTCACCAGTATCTCCCATCTTGTTCAGGAGCTGCGTGTAGGCGTTATTGTCAGGAAAAAAAGTAATTTCCTAGTACCAAAACTGCCGTATCAGACCCATACCTCATCTCTGAAGATAGTAATTCCCAAAAGGCACAATGGTTTCCATAAAAAAAAAAAAAAGCATAATTTCACAGTAATATAACCATATGGGAAATGTCTTCCTTAACACACACAATTGCAAATTGGCTTATGACCTAAAGCATGAAATTTTATATCCTTTATAGTTCTACCTCACTGCAAACTGTCATCCTTTTCATCAATGATGAGGATAGAATAGAGTAAGTCAATTAGCGGAGACTATCCACCTGATTGCTGGATTCAGCATGCATTAGTTGTGGAAACTACAATAAGTATATACAAATGGAGATGTTCGTCTGTCTTCATTAGCTCTGCACACTCGGAGGCATGATACAAGCCTAAGAGAAGAGAAGCAAAGCACTGGCTTGTATTGTTTCAAATTGCTGAGACACTCCTTTACTTTAATCCTTTTTTTTTTTTTTTTTAAATGCTAGAATTTCCATGACTGGGATCAACTCCCATGCACATTTACATACACGTCTTATTAGTGTTTTTTTCATTGAATGATCAACATATTTTAAGAACTACTTTAGTTTAGAGTATAGCTACTTCTCCTGTTGTAAAGCTATTCAGGTATTTTGGTCAACAAAATTGGCCAGCTTCAGAGGTTACGTCCTGCAGAACATTTTGAGGTATGGGTAAGAGCTATCCTATATGAATCCTTTAACGTTTCAGAGTAAGTCATATCTGACATCCCATTTGTCATCCTGAAATCCTGAGAATAGAAGACAAATGGCCCACAAAGTTGAAGGGAATCCTTCAGACAGAAATCACTTTAAAAGTAATAAGTTAATAAAGCATAGAGATGCTTATGCAGAGTAGTCATCAGGCTCATGGGCTGGGATTTTGCTCAGACCTCTTTAAATAACTTCCAAGATAAAGAAGAGAATTTAATTTTCCTGATAAAATTAGAACGATTAATCAGGAAGCACAGCAAAGGATATATTTCCCTTCTATAAGGGGAAAACCAGCTAAGTTATGATAAAGAATTTATTAGCAAGAAGAGTTCTCCTTAGACTTCATTGGGAAATGAAGGGCAAGCCAATAGTAAAATATTTTAAAGCTCATTGTGGGCTTTTGGAGCACTGGTGAAATGTGCACCATCTATCAAGATTATTAAGATGAAACTATTAACCCTCTGACAGTTTAATAACCATTCTTTATGTTATAATAACACAGGGCCCCTTTGGGATCAGAGTTCCAATTCTGGAGGCTGTGTCCATCATTTGTCAAGGAAATTGAACCTTTGTGTTGAGCAAAACAGCAACAGGACCAGCCTCCCCCCAGCTTTTCCTCCCAAAACTGTACAGCCTTGCAGCTTCAGGTCCAGGTTTTTCTTTTTACAAGACTTTTCCTGTACGTGGAGCTATTTGGTCTGTACACTTCTTGGGGGAATCACAAATCACTGGACTATGGGAACAAAACAGAAAAAGAGTATTAATGAACTCTGGTCTCACAAATCTCAACACTTCTACAGCTCATAAGACTTTAGACCTATTATGGCACTGACATGTTATGGTACCAGATAAATGCCAAATCCCAAGTGACTTGTATCAGTTACTCTTTCCAATTATGCCTTAACCAGGCACAGTGTACAAAACAACACCTTAGTGCAGCACCTGGAAGAACACCGTGCTCCTTCCTTTACGCACTTTGCAATATAAGTCAAAAACAGAAACAAGGAGTATTAACATTCATACAATGCATGGCTAGTGGCGCACATACCCACATTCCTAATCCATCAGGTTTAACATTCACACAGTTGTGGGCACACGCTGACATTCTGGAAGTCATAGGAAAAAACTTTTTTTCTTTTTTAATTCTTTATTAGGCAGCACTGCAGCCCAGCTCAGCACTAAGGACTAGAAGTGCAAGCACTGCCAATTCTAAGGCAAGCTGAGGGTTGCTATTACCTCAAGAGAAATTTGATTTCTTCCTCTCTTCATGATTTTTCAACTGTCCACTTCCAATAACCTTACTTCCATGGACTCACTTCCACATTACGTATAGGGATAACACACATAAGGTTCCTAAACAGCTTCCCATACAGTACACAGTCATGTTTATAACTCAAAATGCACCCAGCCATACTACTAAGATGTATTCTTTACAGGTTTATAAACGATATGTCATAGGCAATGGCATGTCACCTAAAAAGAAGGCAAGCTATCATCAAGCAGACTACTCTTTCTGAAATGAGGTCCTTAGGTTGCCTCACCTTAACTTAGGAAGATACGAGAGCTTCTACCTACTGCTTGTGCGCTTTTGTTCAACATGAGTTGTAATTACAAGTCACTGCACAGTGAAACACAAGCAGGGATGTTCTACTGTGAGACTCAAGTCTTCCTAGTTCACTGTCAGGTACTTTCCTAGAGTTTCTATGTGACTGTGCTAAGGCAGTCTTAGCAAAGCATACTTAATTCGTGTGCTTTTGCTACGGCACATGAATTACGGAAGTGCCTAAATCCCTTGCAAGAGTTGCACTGTACCTTGAAAAGGCTTCCTGTTAACCAATTCTGTTTTGAGCCTTTTCTCTTCACTTACAATATAGTGAAAAGGCAAGCACAAATGCCTCAGAACATAAAACTGTGTTTTGTGAATAGCACCCCAAAAACATCAAAACCTTTAAAAGAATGCTTTCAAATGCCAGTCAACCACTTATTCATGGGAACAAAAAACCTCTTATGTTTGCTACTAAATTAATCCCCAAATTAATCCATGAAGTCTTATTGTTTAATCAATGATGACAATTAAAAGTGCCACATAAAACTATATATACATACACAAAATATAAATATTATATACATACATACTGACACGTATTTTCACTTCTTACAAACTCATCTACCAGTCTGAGTACCAACAGCTGAGCTTGAGAGACACAGAAACTTCTTACTTCTAAATTCATTTTCTAGGAATGAATTACTGCACATTTGATGGCTTAGCTTCCAGTGTGTTTTGAGAGCTAACGATCAATTTATCCTTGCTACTTCACCTATACTTTTATTTCACCTAAAATTAAAGACCTAACAGAGACTCCTTCTTTTTAGGAGTAGCGCTGAATGGCTGCAGAATTGTGAAATGTATGCATGTGGAGATAAGCCTGCAGTAATATTCCAGCTAGCACAAGTGAAAGACTCTTCAATAATGCTGGACTTCCTTAGTCTATGCTAATAATCTAACTCAAGGTACCTCAATATATATACAAATAGGGCCTAAATCTAGCAGTTCCAGAGCAACATAGCTCTAAAAACTAGTCTGGACTTCCTTATGAGACTAAAGGGAAACAAACTGATGAGCTCCAATTGGCCTGGGGTTGAGTTTTTTGCTGTAGACATTTATTTGCTTCTCTTCAGCAGAAACAATGCTGAAATAACGACAACAAAGACAAAGAAAACTACAACCCTCTGTCAAGTCATATTGGGGCAAATCACTGAGGAACCCAGGCCCAATTCATGTATAAGGCAAAAGTGCAAACAGTCCACCTTATTTACATATATATAACCGTTACTAAATAACTTGCTCATATTAGAAACAGAAGAGGAATTGGCAGTAGGACAGGCTTGAAGGACCAGGCAAGAGGAACTCCATAACAGGCTATGACAGGATCCCTGAGAGGGCAACAAGACCTGCCAACACCGTGTTATGTCACTGCCACTGAACTACAGCCCAATAAAGTGGTGAGGGTAAAGATCTGGAGAATGGGCGCGTTGGCAGGTAACTGTCTGTGTGTATGAAACTTTCACCAAGTACTTACTTCCTGTGGATTTGCTAAGTTCTAAATGATAACGGTCAAGAGCCGCTCTTGGTTCATCCAGTCCTCTGTGTCTTCAGTAGGCTTTTCAGAGGTAACTGAAATTGCACTTGCAATCAGGTGGCCAAAACAAGCCAGCTATTCTGATGACAAAACAGCGAGAACTAAGCCCTTGAGTCACTTGTGCATTAACAAATTCCATGTTTTTGTCCTTGGTTTATAAAGTTGGAGGATCATCAAATTCTATAAGAGTACTCACATGTAGTTTTCACAGATTATTTATAATATTTAGCACTTAAAATTTCAACAAACTCTTCACAAAGCTAGCATGGCCGTCTCCAGAGTAACATGCTAATACCCACTAAAACCTTGCTATAATATAACCAAGAGGTAAGCATTTCCTCCAGAAAGTGAATAACTAGTCCTGACATAATGAGAACATTCCACAAAATCTCACTTATGATCTCACTCCAATCTTTTATAGCTATTCCCCGCCCACACTGTAGTCTACATTTTTTGGACTACCCTTGTGAATATCAAGGTTTGTCACGTAGCTAAGAATTCTGCTTCCCTAAGAAGTGGCAAGGCACAATCACCCAGCAAGGGTTCTTTTGCAGAAATATTGTATGTAGCCATGTCAAAGTTTTTAGCTAGATCAAATTCCAAGATGTTTGTGTATAAAAGCAAAGGGCTTTATTATCAGCATGGTTTCCTTATCCAATTCATCCTCTGCTGCCATGGCCCAGCATTTGTAGTATTACACTTTGAAGGGACAAGCCTTTTGAAGTCCAGATTCTGCTTCCCCAGTGCACTGGGGTATTTGAATCTGAAGTTTACCTGAGCTCACAATAAAGATGGCATTCAGTTCTGAAAAGGCTGTGCCAGATGCCTCGCTTCCCCGATATGTGCAGGTGCTCAGATCTGTGTTTTAGGTCAGGCCCGTCTCGAGCTGCATACAGTTCTCCAGTGATGAATTGCAGTACTATAAACAACTGACCATATCACCAGGCTAAGATTAATTAGTCAGGAATTAGTTCAGTCATTAATTAATTCATATCATGCCATTTTAGTTTTAAAGACTATTTCAAACAGAGTCTGAGAACCAAGATAGGAAAAAAAAAAAGAAAAGAAAAAAAGCATCTGTAGTTTTGCTCAGAGAATACACTCCAGTGTTTAGATCACAGCTTTCTTTTTTTCTTACCTTCCTGAATGTCATTTTCTGTGTCAGGTTGTACTAGGGAAAGGGTTGGTTTATTTGTGTTCATACAACACTTCACAAAGGTCTGTTCTTGAGACGCTTTCCGCCTCATTTTTCAGACCAGCTGTTCCTACACAGGTAGGTCCTCAGCTGGTATGAAGAAATTCTACTGTACCACTGAAGTCAGTGTAGCAATGAAAAAATCAAGAATACTGCCTATACTTCTAAATGCATCTACCCTCTCTGTGTATTTTCTCAATGTCTATAACCAACCCTCACCAGCAAGCTATCAGCAAAGCCTGTGCTAGCAGTCAGGAAAGGTGATAGCAACAAATAGCAAGAAATTAAAGAAATCACGCACATGGACTTAGTGTTCCTGAACGTAGAAAATAGGCAGGGGGATAAAGGAAATCAGTACCCTAAAACCAAAGGTCCCAATAAACAGAGGTAGTTACATTCACTGTCTGCTGGAAGCCTCTAATCAACATACCCTTCAAATTGTGTCACTGCTACTTTTTTCCCCTGTAAATTTTGTTGTGTATGCTTAAACTCAGAAATTATACAGACTTGTAAGCATGTGCATTTGAGCATCCAGAATTTATACCATGTACTTTTAGCCCTGTGCCTAATTTGATGTAGTTCACATCTGCAACCTTGCTACTTTTCAAGAATTCAACTCTGACCCCCAGCTATTCCTTCTCCAATGCAGCTCTATTTTCTGTCCTAACCTAACCTTGGCGAAATTGCCTTTCCGTTAGTGACTGACAGTCCTGCCAGATGTCTTTGGGTGACCTCAGTACCCTTCATCAACTGTCAACTCTTCCTAAGTTTCTAATTTAAAACACCCCCCCCAACAAATCTCATCAGTGTTTTGTGTCAGCATTCTAGGAAAAAAAAAAAAAAATTTGCATAACCTTTCTCTTCCACAAGTATTTGAGTGCCTAATAATACACTGAAAATCCTGCCTATGTCATCTTATCTCCCCACAAGAGGCAAGGTCAACCTGGGCTTTCATACTGAACTGGAACCACTCTGGAGAAAAATATTGATGTTTCCTCTCCTCCTTTACACCTCTGGGAATTAAGCGCAGCTCCCCAAAACTCTCCCCATTTCCCCATCTTACCTCACTATTTCTAGTCAAAGTTCCCTAGGTTTCACACAAATGTAGGGATTTTCCTTTTCTATGTAGTCATCACTCACAGAAAAATACTGCATTCCAAACCTGAGGTTATGTGGGAAGTCAACTATATCATCCAACTGGATGCCTCACCTTTTTTTGTATTTAATTTGAATATTAATTTTGTGAGCTTTTGAATGCTGCTCTATTTTGATGTGAATCATTGGGTTTCAGTCAAAAGGCACCTACATAGAACATATGCCATTAAATTACACAATGAATGATGATGATAAAGAAAACATCTCTGTGCAGTCCTATGCTTTCTTACATCAGAAGTTAAGCAATCTGACACAGTCACTGCCTCTTCCTTACATCAGCATTCTCTCCTCTTCCAGTTTCTTCAAACGTCTCATGTTTTGCCACTAGAGTTAGACTACGGAAGGACAGAGAGGTTTTTTTAGTATTTAAAGTTTTGACAGTGCTACTTGTTTGGGGAATTCTTCATCTCAGTCACTAAGATTTCATGCTTTGCACTCGTCTCATTAAACAACTTGCTCTCAATTAAGTTGCTTGAGAGCTTTGACTGTGAGGAACTCAGGCATTTATTTCAGATTTCCTTCTATTCAAATTTCTTCCTATTAAATACATTTAACTTCAAGAATGCATTTAAGATGCTAGGAACTCAATGGCTCTTAAGAACATACTTAGTACTCAGTAGTTTGCTGAATACAAAAGGATTTGAAGGTGCATTTAATTATTCTGATGAAATTGGAGCTGGAAAGAACATACTGTTACTTTAATCTGCAGTCCTCCAAGTGCATTTGTAATTAGTCAAGTGTACATTTCCCACCAGAGGAACAGAAACCCTACTCTGCAGAGCCCCCTTACTATTTGGTATTATACGTCTTTTAAACTGGCATGGTATATGAAGTATCCTTGGAATTGAAATCTAGAAATGGCTTTTAGGAAAAAAAATGTATTTTGTTGAGTACAAAGCTTTATGGAAAGAAGTAGCATTCACTTTGTAAAGACACTATGGGTAAGAGTGCAAGCAATTAATTTTCATTATTACTTAAGTACTGGCAATGACTATATAGTCAAGCTTCACAAAGTGATTTTGCATTAAAAGCATGTCCTTGGTCACTCACAACTTATCGCAAATTTGTGTTTTCTTCCTAGGACTAGGTTGTGCTGAAAACCTGACATTTCCATAAAGTTTGAGAAAATTATTTCCAGCCTTTTTGATAATACGGACAGAGAAAGAGGGGAGCTGGCAGCAGCAGAAGAAAACTGCACATCCCAAGAAGATCAAAGGCCTACATTTTGTCCATTTCATGGGTTCTTACCAGCCCCTGGAATGGTGTAATTCAAAGCTGACAGCTAGTTGTCACAGTATCACTCAGAGAAAACAAACAAACAAAAACCCAGAGCTTCTCTGTCTCTTTAATGAATGGATGACTAAATCACTGGTGTTAAGACAAAAAATCCACAGATGAAGTGCAGGTAGATTGACCAAGTCCACAGTCTATGCTCTGTGGACTAGGCCAGTCTTCTCCTTAGACAGATAGCATTAAGCAGTACCATAGTCCTGTAGCGATAAAGATAAATCATAACTGGACTGAAAAGTAATCACAAACAGGGAGAAGAAAAAGAGCAAGCCTTCCACAACCAGCAGCAATAAACTGGAAAGATTACTGGACTGCAGCAAGGTAGTCACAAGTCCACCTAAACCATAAATTTGAGCAGAATTGACAACACTTTTTTTTTTTTTTGCCTTCACTATCTCTATCATACCATAGAGAGTCCACACAACCTTTTCCCTAGTATCCCTCTGTATAGTTTCCAGCTACAGACTAAAAGACACTGTCTAGATTCATCCTTCCATGTGGGGAAAAAATAATCTATCCCTGCTTTAAAAAAAAACTCCGAAGTGTACTGTATAAATGTCATAAAAAGAAGAAAAGAAGAGGAAACTGAATACAAGAGGCAGAGATCTCATTATCAGTCTAAGACGATGACTGTCAAAATTATCTGGATTTTACAAAATAACGTTTTGCAGCAAACTCCATCAAAGCATTTCATTTCCTGTGGAAACTTTTAAATCGCCTAAAGGCATTCTTTGACCAGCTGTACAACATATCAACTAAATACCCTCTGAGTGAAGAGATTCCCACAACAGAGGCACCTGCACAATGTGCAACAACACATTTCTTTTTCACATGTTTGTTCAAGGCAACCACACAGTTCCACTGGCTCATCATTTACATTCACAATGGACAGCTGGCATCATCTAAATGAAGCATTAAACTTGTTTGTGTTATCATTAAATAAATAAAATAAAGAGAGCGCACACAGCCCTCAAAAAAAAGAACTGCAACAACAAAAAAGGAAAGGAATGTCTTCAAAAGTTCTCCCAGACTCTGAAATGTTTAATTGCACTCTCAACTGCCAACCAATCAAAATATGCTGCTTTTCATATACAATGAGCACTAAAGAAAAAAGATAAATAAATAAATCTTTGCAATCCTCCAGAATACTGATAGATCAAGATGCCAAATCAGGGAGTTTGGATAAAGAAGCATAATTATCACAAGTGTCTGCTTCATTAACAGATCACAACTCAACAGAAAATTTAACCATATGTTGCACTTTACTATGGCAATAGTAAGAACAAAAGAGAAAGCCTTATAGTTAAGCCTCCTGAAAACATACGCATCTGCTGAATTCTAGAGGGTAAAATCCTCCCCTTGCTTATGTCAGCGGAAACATTTCCGCTGGTTTTAGATGAAGCCCTGCCTTGTCACAACCCAAGTCAATACCTTGCATCCAAGCCCACCCAGTTACGATGGCTCAGCCTCCATGGATACCCGGTCTTCTAAAGTTCTGTTAGCCTACGAGGCTTCACATTATGACTGTTTTTATCATCCTTTCTGGCAAATTTCTTGGGCAGAGAAAATCTGTTTCTCCACAAAATAGCTTTGTAATACAACTACTTCTAGCCCCTCAAAATCTGATCTCATTCTTCCTCAAACACGTATCTCCTACTCACTGTGATTCACTTCACCAGGCTGTGGTGAAAGCTGCTGCTCTACCAGGAACGCACAGTTTGGTGCTGAGATCTAACCAGCAAGCACTGAAAGCCACAGCAGCCAAACAAGACAAGCAGAGTGGGTCCAACGACTGTAATCAGCATCTGCTGAACCCAGTCAACAGGTAAGTCTGTTGTGATAAGGCAGGCCCGAGGTCAGGCTGTTAAGTCAGCAAGGCAAGGTGGGGATCAGCAAAGTACCTGGCTGGACTCAGGCCTACCTCCAGCATAGCCCAGGCAAGGTACATGCAGCTCACAAGCTAGGAGGCCCCTTTTGATGCCTTGCCTAGCTCTCTCCTAACGCTCTGCACCTGAGTGTAGCTCAATTACACTTCCTTCAGAAAATTCAGGAAATAGCCACAGTCAGGTAGGACTACCAGAACAATTCAACACAATTCCCTCTTTTAGGTTCCCCACACTTCGTGCAAAGGACTTGGTGTCCTTCCAAATCCATCTCTTCCACAGTGAACTTCTCAGTTTCTCTGTCCTATCCTCCTGCAAGCTTCTGGTCAACCCCATGGTCAGTTGGCAACTCAATGCTCTCACTGCTCAGCTACACTCCAGAACAAAGTTTTCTGGGCAGATCTTTAACGTCAGTGCCCCTCTTAAAATTTTGTTAAGCCTGAATTTAGCCTGAATGTTCAGTGTGAACTGGAGATAAAAAGATGCCTGGGAAGTCTGCTTTCACCTTAATTGAGATTTTGTAAGCCATAGGCAGGTGTGTAAAACATACGCATGTCCTTAGTAGCGTGTATAAATGACAAACTAATAATTAGAGAAATTATATACAAACAGGATGTGAAAAGTCCCATTCCAGTGTTATTACTTCCAGAAGTCACCTTACAGTAAGAAAGGTCGAAGCATGTGGGATCCCAGTCAGCTGCTCTGACTTACCTTGACTCATTCCTTTTCTGTTGGACAACTGCTGTCTGACAAATTACAACTCTAACCTTCTAGAATGATTTTGGTGTTGTAGAATAGCTCTCAACTGGGAAGCAGCAGAGATTTCTTCAGGAGGTTTCCAAGGAAAAATCTTCATTTCTGTAGTAAGTTATGTCTCCTGTTTGTAAGACATACGTTTGCAATTAGGTGTGTTCAGATAAGAATGGCCAAAATTTGAACAATTCTCATGTTGCTAAATTCCATTAGTCCTACAGCTTCCAAGATTCCAAGCTGCATATCTCATCACTTTGCACTGCAGTAAAGTGAGCTGGTTAAAAACTGCTTCCCTTATTTTTTTTCTTTCCAGAATGAAAAATTTTGGTCAGAGAACAAAGACTGGTATAAAAGGTTGCAGTGCCTTTTTGATAAGTATAAAAAGGTACAGGAGTACAGGAGCTATACCCTATTCCCTCACAAGGTCAGACAGTGCAAGTTAAAAGTACTCCCATATCTGAGTTACAGGGGGTTGTGTAGAATATGAGTTAAAAGAAATACCTGCAATTTCATAAACTTTTTTTTGCAAAGAAATGGACTCAATCTCCTTAATGCAGGCGTGGATGCAGCAACGGGGAACTTAGTGGATTTACTGCTTTGATGTTGCTGTTGGTCAGTTGCCCTGAATTTTGTCTCTGTTCAGCACTACAGATCATACCTATTTCAAAAACCCTTTGCAATACATGACCTCCCTCAAAAATATTTGAGGTATGCAGACTTTAATATTCTCGCTGTATGACAAGTAGCCCAAATCATGGAATGACTTAACTAGATGACTGAGCAAGACAAAGCATGCTTAAATAGGTGGGCTGACAAAGTGTACAATCACTGTGAACTCAGGACATAGTCAAACTTGTTTTTGTCCAAGAGCTTCCAGTGCTTTCATTTTTCTCACTTTTTTTTTTTTTTGCTATAATGTTTTAAATGCAAAAGTGGATCAAACAGGAAAGTAAACCTATAATTTTATTCAAAAGAATATTTGTGAACGTTTCTCACTCCGTTCCTCTTGCTTTTCTCATTACTATTTGATAGCTCTTCACAAGACCACTTTTAGTGGTCTAAGCTTGGCTCAAATCTAGAACTTGGAGTTTAACTGTTTTGTTCACCAGTAATGATCCCTTGAACATCGTATGTACTCCTCTCACCTAATGCACATCAACAACAGTGGGGGAAACAGGACTGAGTCTAGAATTTGAGACTAGCTGTTGAAGGCAAGTTTAATGATGTGATACTCTCAGGAAAGTAAAGGAAACTACACTGGAAAGTAAAGGAAACTTCAACATTTTTGGAACTTGTGACAAACTTTTTTAAGCACCTACTGAATTAACAAAAAGTACATACTGGAAATATTTAACGTCGTAATGATAGCTATGCTGCTTTCCTCTGTTTGTTTTTTTTTTTTTTTTTAATAGAGTATGTGTCCTGGTTCCAGTTAGGACAGAGTTAATTTTCCTCATAGTAGCTGGTAGGGTGCTACGTTTTGGATTAGGATGAGAAGAGCGCTGATAACATGCTGATGTTTTAATTGTTGCAGAGCAGTGCTTACACCAAGCCAAGGACTTTTCAGCTTCTTGCTCTGTCCTGCCAGCGAGCAGGCTAGGGGTGCAGCAGGAGCTGGGAGGGGACAGACCCAGGACAGCTGACCCAAACTGGCCAAAGGGGTATTCCATACCATCTGATGTCATGCTAAACAATATATAGGGGTGGCTGGCCGGGGTGGGGGGCCGGCTGCTCGGGGATAGGCTGGGCATTGGTCAGCGGGTGGTGAGCGATTGCATTGCGCATCACTTGTTTTTTACACATTATTATTATTAATACTATTATCATTATCACTATTGTTATTATTGTTGTTATTATATTCCTGTCTTAATAAACTGTCTTTATCTCAACTCACCGGCTTCACTTTCCCGTTTCTCTCCCCCATCCCAGAGAGGGAGGGGGGAGGGTGAGCGAACGGCTGTGTGGTGTTTAGCTGCCAGCCGGGTTAAACCACAACAGTATGGACTCCAGATCTGTTTTGTGCCTTGAAGACAGACCTTTTCCCCGGTATTATTCAATGTACTGAGATTAGTGGAAATCTTTGTGACTTCTTTCTTTCACTTGTTATGACTACAATTGTCAGTTGGTAAACAGACTTGTGGCTGCATGTAACTGGCAATTCTCGGTCAGTTAGTGCAGATGCTATTTCCTGATATAGTGAAGAACTGTTGATTGTTATCATCTTTCCCTTTGTTACAAACAAAAGTTTTAAACTGTTTCAAACTTCTGGACTACTGAATCTATTTTAAAAACCGCTTATTTAATCCTGAAAACATCAGGGAACGCTACCAGTGATAAAGTCCTGCTGTTAAAATAAATATTGTATTCTAGTTTCCAATCTGTATTTATTTTTAACGCAAACTGCTAAGGACTTGTTCAACAGTGGGAGTCTATTTATCTGCACAATACATATTCTTGTTTACAAATTATCACTCGTTAACTGTTATGCCTGCATATGAACAGACAAAAGAGAAAGCTGTACTGAAACTGTACGGATCTAACAGGGGAACATTCTTGACACAACAGGTTATGATTTTTTTAACAGATCATTTTATGAATTGCCAAGTGATGACAATGGTCAGAATTTTAATAAGGTTTATAACCAGCTCTGCTGCACTCTCTGGTTTTAAGAAATACAGTGAATTGATTCACATAAATAATACAAAATCCTAGACAGGTTAATTCTCACAATAATGCAGTTATGCCAGAAGAAAGAGAGAAGAACTGGAGCTTCCTTCCAGCGTGCAAGGAACCACTGAAGATAAATAACACATTTTAGCAGGAGCTGCTATACCCATGTCAACCTTTTATTGGTAATGAAATTTTTGGAATTGGATTTCCCAGCATGTTCACTATTGACAACGTTCTGTTGCCTTTAGAATCAATGTTTGATTTGCTCAACTCAGCCAACATTTCACCTATATTAAACAACAGGATTTTGTTGTTGTTGTTGTTTTGTTTTTTTCTGGCTTTTTTTTTTTAAAAAAAAAAACTTTCTCTGAAGGCACCTGGACCCAGACACAGCACCATCATTACCTTTCATCACCGTGATACTAATCCCTTCCACTGGCACCTTTAACTGGATGATTCTGATGACTACCAGTAAAATGTAATTCCTCATTTCATTCAAATTGCATGGCTCAAATTCTGGCTTAAGATTAAAGGTCTGATCCTAAGCTCAGAGGCAGAAATTGAATAATGTCAGTTCTGCAACTGGAAAGCACATTTTAATGTATATATATGCATCGCTTTTCATCATGTATTTTGCTAAGTTCACTGGTGTCTTATTTTTGCATAGGATTAAATGCTCTGCAAGGCATTGCTGATTTTATAGTAAACACTGTCCATTTTCATACATCATTTTTTCATCACCACTAAACAAAACTTAAGTCTGAAGCGAGCGGTAGTGAAATTTTCTGTTGGAGTAGCAAACACCATTTCAAATTTTACATCAAATATATATTGTTTATTTTTATTTTTTACTTATTATATGTAGCTTTTTTTGTTTATATTGCAATAAGTCAGAAAACAAGTCTTCTGTTTGCCCATAGGATTGTTTTCTGTAAGTATACCAGGGGAAAATATACATAATCTTCTAATCTTGCTCTGAGCAAGCACTTTGTAGCCCAGTTTTGTATGATACAGTAAATATATCTTGAAAGGAGCATCTGAATGAATTTGTATAAATGGCCAACCTCACCATGAACTGTAATGTGACAGGGTTATGATCTTCAAATCTTGTACTTCCCTTCCTCCAAGCACTGCTAGCCTGAGCTCCTTGTCATGTCTGAAGTGATAGATGGAGCTGGAAAACAAGATCAGAGTAATTTCTGTATCAGCTACCCCGTTTAACATAGAAGGAGACGCTCTTAAATGACAAAGAAATAAATGTACATCAAATTTATGTCCCTCGGGTGCTAGTTCAGTCAATGACTTCTAGTAGAGATATTTTGTCTATACGGGGAGGGCATTTACTATTTTAAGTTATTCTTTGAGGAGGTTTGAGTCTGCTAAGCAGCAGATCATCTGCTTTCTGAAAAACAAAAACGACAACAACAACAAAAAAAACAGCTTTGTTGAAAATCCTCTCTATTTCTTTTTTTGGCCAGTTCTCCCAGACACTTTAATAAGTGGATTTATTTCTGTTTAGACATCTTATGTTAATAATTACATCACGTTAAGAACATAAGTGCCTGTTAAAAACAACTACCACCACCCTGTAGTCATTGGCCCATCCATTACAGTTTTCAGCTGTGTTAATACAGCAGCGCAGAACATTGCTGTAGAGCTGAACATTGCTGTGTAAGGGAGCAGATGGGAGCTCAGTGCCGCGCATTTGCTGTTCTTAAGTGGATTTTTAAGATCGATCTGCTCTCTCTGGGGGAAATTTGCCAATGACCCAAATAAACGCAAAGCCTGTATCCAACAAGACCCTGTGCCAAGAACACAGACCGGAGGGGCAGACCTTTTCTCCTCACCTTTCCAGCTATCTGAGGATGGGATCCTTTCAGTTCACTGTTGTAGAGGCTGGAGGCCTGGCAGGTGCTCCCCAGCCCTCCTGTGTGAGCATCACTCACCACCTAACAAGCTGAACTCACAAGCTGCTGCTCTTCTCTATTTTAGGTGAACTAGCTTTGGTTGTCAGGGGACAGAAGTGATGAAGATCTGTTGGTTGTTGCACTCCCAGACTGCCTGAAGTACTTTCGCCATTTTCACTTCCTTCCCTCATAAGCAGATCTGATCCAAATCTCTTCTAATGATCTGATCCAAATCTCTCCATAGAACAAAGATCAGGGAAAGTTGCAGCAAAGTATCCATCTCACCTAATAACCACCTTCCCTGTGACCTTAACAACATATAAACCAGTGACGAGGAGGTGAAAACTTGTCATTCCTCTTGACTCATCCCACATTCCTAGATTCTTTTCCAGTTTTATTAATTGAACAGATGTCTTCATACAGATTAATTTGAAGAGAGGTTTGCTTTACTGTTTCTTCTGCCTTGATTAGCATTTGAGAGAAGACATTTGATGATAAAGTGTTATTAAGTCCATCACAGAATATTCAAAATCTGGCATCTTCTAAGGTGTCAATTAGATGGGAAATGACTTCTGAGCATACTGTAATAGACAACGCGTATCTAATATTAACGTGATATGGCTGTAGATATCACATCCCTTTCTGGCACCTATCAGCATACCTCTTTTAACGCCAATGAAGCTGCATGAATTCAGCCAGAACAAAATTTGGCCTCAGGACATAAAGCCGAGGCTCTCTCCAGACTGCTATTTCAAGAATGAAAACTGATGCTCAGGCCAGTCCCCCACACCTCCCAATGGCTGTGCTTCACACGTGCAACAGTGTGCCAACACCTCCATGGCTTCCACAATTCCCCGTGTGCAGAGATGGCCGCTCAGCTAACCTGTGACCAAAGGAGCACCCTGTCCGGGAACACAGAAGACAAAGAGGAAGTAGCAGCACTGAACTCTGCACCTAGAAGCCTCAGTTCCCGAAGAACTGCCCAGCTGTACATGAGGGCTCTGGCAGGGGACTGATCTGAGGACCTTGCACAGCCTGGGAGCGCACACCAAGCAGAACATGGGTAGCTCCCACCTTCTGGCAAAACACAGCCACGAGCACTTTGAGTATTACTGCTGTCTGCAGCACCCCTGAACGGCATCCAAAGATAGTGGTGAAACTCATCTGCTTTATGTGTTTCATTCATTGCTTTAAGAATTGTCAGTGGACTTCACACCTGCTTTTTCTCTATAAATATTTTACTTCCAGGAATGCCAAGTTGTTTGTTTTTCTTGACTGTAATAGTGTTCTTCTAGCATCTTTTTGAGCAAAATTACATAGGTACAGACTATTTTAGATGATCACAGCTATATAAATATTGATTCAGAAATGCTGTGCAAGAAATACTGGTGCAAAGCTTTGCTGGATGATGCAAGTGTGCTCTATCAGCTGGTTGTACCTTTTATGCTTTAAAAAAACACTACAGATAAAAATGAGTCAGTGCAAACACATAAGGCATTAAAGCAGTTACCATAGCACAGAACAATGGAAAAGCAAAAAAGCAATTATCAGGTTGCTTGTTTTGGCACATGCTTGAGAAACGTCTAATGCTATCATATCACAAAATTACAAGTAGCAAAACCCCACACCAAATGAAAACACCAGAAATATCTAGCATCAGTTCCAATAACGGCTGCTGCTGTGCAAACACATACATGCAGAAACACACAAATTATTTAAGCAACATTACCTTCGAGTATAAGATGCTTACATTTCTCACTACAGGCACACCAGAACATTGCTGTCATAAAATACCCTGCACCTATCAATTCCTTCTTACCAGTTGGGCAGTTTATCGAACCAGTGTTGTGCAGGCCACCTTCATTTTGAGGGAGCTACTCATTTCTGCCTTTTTACGTTTCTGCCTGTGACAGGAGTAGCAAAACATCTTTCACCAAAAACTGTAGCTATTCCATACTGGAAGAACAAAGTACTTTCCTCTTCTGTAGGTGAAAATTTTGTTTATTTTATTACTGGACGTGTATACTGGTAGTAGTTTAAGATACTATTTTGCTCCTAAAGTTGCTTCTAAGTTTGAAAACTGTTACACCAACACTAAAAATTCATGAAACATCAGCTACAGAATTGTCGGCAATAAATGCAGAAGCCAATGGCGCTTTAAAATTACCTTCATGAATTATCTGTGTATATCTTCTAATTTTTATTTATTTTTTAATATGCAGATTCTCTAAATCTGTTATGCTTCCCATTTGGGACTAGAAGTCGACACAGATATTCAAACTCAGCCAAAGCTCTCTGGCAAACCAAGAGAGAATAAACAGTAATTGGCTTCCAGTCATCCAGAATCACTGGGCTCGGCTGGCAAGGAAGCTGTGCCTGCAGGTTGCCCTACTTCCCTGCCTCGGCCTCTTTTCCACATGCACTAGGAAGTCTCAGGAGGAGAGCAAAGACAGCCAGGAAAGGACAAGCACTAAAGCATTATAGTTACATATCCTGCTCCTTTTGTTTTCTGTAAGCTACAGAGGAATGAGACATGGGTTGGATGGTAGGAGTGAAAAATCAGGGCTGGGGGGAAAACGATGGAGAAACGAGGGAAGTCAGAAGACATAAGAATGGAATAAAGAAATTGGGAAATTAGGTGCATGGAAGTTCTTTGAAAATCTCCCTGTTGCTTTCCTTAAATATATATATATATATATAAATAATAAAAAAATATACTGGCATTAAAATGAAGTTGGTGATAATCTCTTTAAACAAACAAAAACATTTTGAAAAAGTTACTGCTATGTATAATTATAAATGGGTGCCAGACCCAGATCTAGACCTTGTAACTCACACACTGACCTTGGCCAAATCAATTCATCCATTTCTTCCTCCATTTGTTTTAAGTAGGAAGTAAGGATAAAGACATTTACTTCACAACATTGTAGTCAAAAGGTTTACAAAACATTTGGAGATCTCAGTGGTAAGTCAGCACATAAAAGCATAATATTTTTAGTGCAACAGACAAGTACAGTTTATCACCTGCTGGATGAGTTGGAGTGCAGAGGATTAAAGAAAGTGCATAAAAAGTCTTCCTGTCCATAAGCAAATACAAATGTCTATGCAAATACATCAACCTACAGTCTCCTCATGCCTCAGCTACGTAAGGCATGCAACCAAGCCACCACTCTGAGCTGAATGCTTCTAACTTATTAATTCCTCACAGACAAGATAAGGAGATAGAAAGCCTCTGAAGCATGCACATTTCATTGTTTTTAAGCTCTTTTAACCCTGCATAGTCATGCCAGGTATTTGAAGCACCCTGTCACCACCCAAATGTCAGACAGCAGTCTCCTAATTTTGCTGTTTTACCTCTATTCAATTTGTCTTGAGCAGAGGAACAGCTCTGCTCTGACAGCCAGCTAAACAACTCAGTGGTGAAGAAAGGGAAGAAAATTCCCTAGACAAGGCTCCATGGTTCAGTAGCGGAAGAAAATGGACAGAAGTGAGGGCAGCCTTGCGAATCAGTGGTAGACAACAGGACAGGTACTTAAAAGAGTGAGACCTTTTTAACTCTTGCCAGAAATGAGCTTGCAGAGACACCCAGCTTTTTCAGACTAGCTGGGAGTGTAGTGGGTCTGCCATCCAGTTATGGGCAGCCAGTTGTCCCAGGCACACCAAAGCCCTTTCAAAGGCAGGAGAAACCATTTTCCGTCCCCTGTTCCCTCACAATATCTTCAGAGAAGCTCCAAAACTTTGGGGGAATCTTCACTCTTTCTCGATATCGTTTGTTAATCAGTAAAGCTATTTAAAGAAATTCTCACTCAAGTTGCAGCTTGATTCTGGGAATGTCTTATACGAAAGAAACAGGAATTTGTTGCTGACAGCCAATGAGACCATGTAATAGGCAGAATCCTTTCCTCATCTGCACCGTTATCGCACAGCTCAAGTAAGAAGTTCAGCGAAAAAGCTTCTGATTTACAACAGCTAGGAACAGAACCAGGCAAACGTATTAACAGGATGCCACACTGACCGCTAAGTGCAGCTAACAGAGCAGCTTGGCTGGATGGACACTAAGCAGGGGTAAATCACATTCAGGTTCTGGACCTCAACAGAAAAACACCCTGATCCGCTCCATGACTTTTCCCCATCAGGTGTAGTTGTAGATGAATTTCACTGAGTCTCACTAATGCCAGTGAGCTGCTCCCAAGTAAAGTTAGTGACAGTTTTAGAGGGTTGTTGCTCCCCCCCCTTAAGTTCCTTGTGTCTGCCTGCTTTTCAAGGGCAGCTACCTTAGGAGTTCAACAGCTACCGCTAAGACGAAGTGGTTGTTGAGTAGAAAGACTGAAGAGAGAGGTACTGCTTACCGAAATGCAATCAATTCTGGTGAATCAATGCTACCAGAATAAAATACTGAGTTGTAATTAGACATGCTCACTTCAGAATGGCAGATCAAGTGATGGTTACACTTGTTAGGTTCATGCTTTGGATAATCAGACCATTTTAAGTTGTGCCAGAAGAGAGTATATAAAGGCAGTCACCTGCCAATTAACGCAAGGCAGAGAGGAAGTAAAACTTGACTGAAATCTCATTATAAACAACCAAATTTGTAAGTGCCTTACTGTCCCCAGTAAGGAAGGAAAAGGAGTAGAAAAGAAAAAAATGTATGTTTCCAGGCACATCATAAGCTGCTGAAAACATAATAATGCTTCCCTGACGCCACTGCATCCTGGAAGGATTTGTATTTCTATCATTCTGTCAAATAGAAATCAAACGCTCAACATCACTTTGATTGAAAACAGTTCAGTACTCCAAAGAGGGCAAAATTTTAACACAAAAAAATGCAGTAAAAGCACAGAGGAACGCAGAGAAGGAAGCAGCTGCTTGACAAGATAACTAAAGGGTGCCAAAACACAGACAAAGTCTCATGGATAGACTAACTGGGGCACATACTGAGAAGCTCTTCAGCAAGTTTACATCAGCAGAGCTTCACAAGTCTTACCTTCCAACTGCGCAGTCCCATCCACCAGCTGATCACCAGCTTCTTGTAATTGTGAGAGGCAGAGGTTACTGATTCAGCTGTCACTTTCTCAGAATAGACATCTTTCTTTCCAATAAGTGGGGGTTATGTGAATATTTAAAAATAGGTAGCAGATGGACATGCCATTGCATATGGCCTCCCTTCATGCAACATTTCTCTCTGCAGAAAAAAAACAGTGATAGGAGATATAGCAGTACATTTGTCCTCCACTGAAAAAAGCCAGGGCTCTTAAATAGCAAAAGTTACTTCTGGAAAGGTAGTCTTCTAAGCCTTGTACTTATTATTTAAAAAAAAAAAAAAAAAAGTGTTATAATCTTCCCTTGTGGAAATTGTATATATACAACTTATATGCATCTGCGAGAGTGCCTTCAGGGTCAGCAGAGTACATTGGAAAGTTTTCTGAAATCAGCCAAAGCAGAGTTCACAACAGAGAAGAAATTTACAAAACATAGCCCAGGAATACTATCGGGAGCCTCAGTGCTGTTTTCCCTACCAAATATTCGCTGCCACAGGTGATGAAAGCCACACAGCCTGTTTTTTCTCTGCTGAGTAAGACATACCAAGAGATCAAGGAGTGCTCCAAAAAAGACTGACTCCAGCTCCCAAAATATGAGCAGTGACCTAACTAGGAGTTATTCCCTCTGATAAGGCCCAAGTAGTCAGTGCAAACACAGTATCTTTAAATCTCTTTGTCTAGTACTGTGTAATGACTCAACTCTCTTCTTTGCTTGTGTCCTAAAGATGAACCTGACCAGGATAATTGACTCTCAATCTTCCTGATATAGCTACTGAAAATAACTTCATCTAACATAATCTCTTTATTACTACTGTAAAACACTTCTCTCTTACTTCGGGTCACAGGCAGAAGGATAAGGTGGTTGAACGCCTAAGCTGGTCCCACGAACACAAAACTCCAGCAAACATTATTAGAGCTTCATATATAATCAGCACTCTTCTCAGCTGCAAGGAAATCTGATTTACATCAAGCTGCTGCTGCAGCAAAGGCAGGAAAGGTCCTGCAGAGATGCATAGCTGCAATAAATCCAGACACCATTTCAGGAATTAAACTGAGGGTCACATTCTGCTCCTGGTTATGCTGGAGTAATGGCCCTGCAATCAATGGAATTACTCTTGATTTATATCATACCTGGTAGCAAAATCTCGCCATCAGCCTCCAGAACCAGGCTCCGTTCTCTAGAGAACTTTGAAATATTTCTAAGCCTGTTGTTTTTAATATTCCAGTTACAAATAACAGCATGCAGGCTTTTGGAAGCAAAATACTTCTTCCACCAAACACACCTTTAATACCCAGTGAGGGTATTAAAAGTAGATTTCCATGTGTGGTTCTCAAGAACATCCAAAAGGACGCTAAAAATAAGTATAATAAATAAGAAAATAAAAACACAATCTCCGTAAGTTTGATGGGCCATAAACCATATGTTTTTCAGATAATTAGTCAACCTTGATCGCTGCAGTTGGAACAAAACAACAACAGCAACAAAAACACTAAAGCCCACATCACTTTATCATCAACATAAGCACTTTGGATTGACTATGAAGTGTCCAGGGTTACAGGGGTGTAAGGAGACAGAATAGTGGAGCATCTCAAATGCTGATCTCATCTTGTATGTTAATTCCTATGCTCAATTTATAGCCTGAAGTAACAAACAAGAGCTGCTTGTGGAAATAGCAAGCCCCATCTCTTCTCTTACAGCAACACTGCTGGTTGCCATCTATTTATTACAATAACTAGCACCTTACAAATGCATTAATTAGATTCAGGCAAAAATCACTAGACACGGCTATTAAAACAAAAACCAGCACACACACAGTGATCAAGAAAAAAAAAAAAAACACGTCTAAACTAAACTTTCATGTGGATGTGTAAAATGAGAAGAAAAACAAACTTCTTTCTGGAGAGCAGTGGTGCAGAGAAGAGGAGTTTTTATGTCTGCAGCCCAGCCTGACCTCCTGCTTTCCAGGAAGAGGAGACAGGTGCATGTTCTGCATTGGTGCTGGGAACTGAAACACTCTTATAGGGTCTGCCTGCAGCAAAACAAGATGAAAGCTACATTAAAATTGATTCAAGCCATTTTGTCTAACTAATATGACCACTTCTCATTTCTTAGCCAGAGCCCAAATGAAAGTGCTGTATCACGTTGCTCTGGTTGCATGCATGCCTTTGTGGAAAAGACAAACTTCCTTGTCTCCAGCCACTGTAACCTGCTAAATTCTACCCTGAGAGGTAACTCACCTTTAGCCATTTAGGGCTTATGACGATAAGCTTCATCTTCTAATCATAGATAAAACAATCCCAAAGTTAGACAAACAAGTGAACAAACAACAACAGCAGCTCTGAGGTCAGAGCACATCAATAAACAAGGGAAAAGAAAGCCACAGAAAGAGTGACTCATTTCACGTCGACTTTTCCAGTGAAGAGCATATCTCCAGGTGATGTTGGACTGTCTCTAATATTGATTTGTGCTGGATGTTTTGATCTTACCCCATTACTCAGTTGAAAAAATGCCTGCATTTCTATTAGAGACTCTGCAAAGCAAGAGACCTCTATTTGGATGTGGGATTTAAAGCAACATCGTGTTACCAATCATGATGCAATTAAAATAATTCATCATAAGTGACCATCAGGATTTCATTGCAGAAGACTGTGAAATAAAAATAGAAGTACTTACATGCAGGCACTAGAGAATTGCTGTGCCAGGACACACACACTTCAGACAACAGTGTGTTTTAATCAATATTTAATATTAACATTTTAATGGTAAATATTTTTTACGCAAATGTAGGCCTAGTGCTGAGAAGAGATGTATGAAACCCACTAGATACTACAGCAGGGGTTCAATCAGAAGGGGACAAAGCTAAACTACACAACTTTATTCCTATAATAAGACATTAGTTGATGCAATATAAAGCAAAAAAAAAAAAAAGGAAAGAAAGAAAAAAGTATTCAAAATACAGACTGCATATAGACTGAAAAAGCAAAGATCTGGATATACTTTATATTAAATGAAAATAATTTATCCTAAAGACATCCTCTCCACAAAAATATTCAATGATGAAACAAGGCATAAAAAACTAAAGTCACAGAACAGGAATGATTGTAACAGCAATGGCCTCAGATTATTGGCTAAAATCAACCTGAAGGAGAGTATCACCCTGACAATGAAATTTACATGGTATATAGAGATTAAAGAGATTAAATGGCAAATTTGGGCTTCTTTTTTCGACCACCTTCCTACCCCAGCATAAATACAGCAACAGGACTGACTCCTTTGCAGTTGTTCTGCATTTACTATCACGTAAATGGAGGCAAAGCCTGAGCCCCGTAGAACAGGATTTCTTTTCAGGTGCTGCGAAAAGGAGGCAGTGCTACTTCTTGGAAGCCCCCCATCATAACAGAGCTATCCAGTGCAAAGGCAGGGACGGATGAGAGCCTAATGGACCACAGCTGCTCTAAGTGGGAGAAGAGTAGGAAAATAAACTACAGGCCAATTTAAATTAGAAAAAGACAATTAGAGACTTTTTTCACTACCACTAAGCAGATATTTGAATGGAAGAGGAGGATGCTTTAGCTGACATTCTGCAAAATCTGTCTCCCAACTTTTATATGCCCAATTCCAGAAAGATTACTGCAAAAATATCAGTTACTGAGCATACCCAGATGTGTTGTCTGATTAAAAATAAAAAATCAGAACCAAGCTAGGGAAGCTTTATTTCTACTGTGATAATAATTGTCATTAACAAAACATGAAGAGAGGGAGTAGGTATAGACAGAAAATAAAAGCAACACAAAAGAAGAAAGATAGAAAAAAATCACGAGTAAAGAAAATTCATACAAAACCTAATGGGAAAAATACCTGATAGGGCAGACGACTTCATGCATTTCAGCAACCAGGTTTCAAGAAATATTTGTTATCTACAAATAGGAACCTTTCCAACTACAGAGTTTCAAGGACAAAGTACAACTATCATGATGCCAAAACTGACTTTTATTATCTTAATAATATCCAGTATCTTAATCCATCTAAGGTAACGAGATACAAAAACACAACCTTATATTGATCCATACAAGGCAAAATTTATGTTTATTGGCTACCTGGCTGTCAAGCTCTTTCTTCTGACCTTTTTGATCATGGAAAAGTACAACTGTCTCTCACATCCAGTACTTTCTTATCCTGTGACTTCCACATAGCCTACAGATAAATTGATCTAAGATGCTTAAAGCAATTGCTTATAGCTGCCAAGCTACTACTTATAATCTTATACCTTCTATTCCCACTGAAAGATCTAGGATTAAATGGGGGGAGTCATTGATGCTAAATAAGTTTCTTTTTACCACATTGGAGATTAAAAACCACACAGAACTCTTTCAAACCAATCTGTCAGAGTGCAATAGGCACAGGTTTTATTTCCCTCCAGCAAGTAAGTACTTGCTGTACTTACAGCCATCTGTCTTTCATTCCTTTTAGAGCAATTTCCCCATTCTGCCCTTGAAAACAGTTTGGGGATTTCACGTCAGCACTGGGGTGACGGCTTTGTCCTGTGGGCTTGAGACAAGTGCAGCTGTGTGCGGTCTCACACGACAAGAAGACTTTGTACAGGGAAAGCAAGGGAGCATGGAAAAACAGTGGATGTCAATGGGAAGAAATGGCTAAACAAGAGTGACAGGGAACATGAGGTTCAGGAGAGAAGCAATATGCAATTTGCAAAAGAACACTAAGTGTTGGGGAGGATAAAGCCACGTGAGCTGGAAGGAGAAGAGGCTAAATTTTCCACAGGTGACCATGAGACAAAACAAGGTCACAGGCAGCGGGGAATACATGCAAGAAGAGGAAGAGCACTGGAAAGACCAGGAAGACAGAAGAGTTGTAGACAGCAGGGGAAGAGCGGAGGACATCACGTTGCTTCCTTCTCACAGGCTCTGCAAGGCAGTTACAGGTACTTGGTATTCCAATCAGAATTAAAGCAAGTCTATTTCAGTGCAGGCGAGGCTACTATCTTCTGATTTGGATTTAGTCCAACATTTCTAAGACAGAAAGCAGATGGTTTTTAGCTTAATTCTCTAACAAAAGCAGAACCTTTAAAATGATGCTGCAAAAGAGTCCTGTAAGACATTTGTTTATAAGCACTTGCCTAAATAGGGCTCCTTATTTTTTGGAAGAAAAAAAAAATAGCATTTGTGGACTGTTATCACCTTTCAATGACAGGGCACATGCCATAGCCAAGATTCTTGTTATTATGGTTTCATTATTTCTGTGGACATAGGTACAACATTGACTAGTAAACTATTGTAGTGGGTTTACGTGGCAAGGTTTTGGTAGCAGGGGGCCATAGGTGTGGCTTCTGTGAGAAGGATCTAGAAGCTGCCCCATGTTTGGTAAGGGCCCCACTGCTGACCAGAGCTGAGCCAATAAGTGATGTTGTTTTGCGCCTCTGTGAGAGCATATTAAAGACAGGGAAAAAAAAAACGCTGCACCACACAGCAGCTGGGAGAGTGAGGGGAGTGAGGAACAGCCTTGCAGGCGCCAAGGTCAGTGAAGAAGGAGGGGGAGAGGTGCTCCAGGTGCTGGAGCAGAAGTCCCCTGCGGCCTGCGGTGAGGACCATGGTGAAGCAGGCTGTCCCCCTGCAGCCCATGGAGTACCACGGTGGAGCAGGGTTCCACACTGCAGCCCGTGGAGGAGACCACGGTGGAGCAGGTGGACCTGCACCGACGGAGACTGCGGCCTGTGGAAGACCCCTGTGAGAGCAGATTCCAGGCCGGACCTGTAGCCCGTGGAGAGGAGACCAGGCAGGAGCAGGTGACCTGGCAGGAGCTGCTGCCCGTGGGGGACCCAGGTTGGAGCAGTTCTCTCCTGAGGGATGGACCCCGTGGTACGGACCCGTATCTGGAGCAGTTCCTGAAGAGCTGCTGCCTGTGGGCAGCCCACGCCGGATCAGTTCAGCAAGGACTGCATCCCGTGGGAGGGACCCCACAGCACAGGGGACGAGAGTGACTGAGAAGGAGCAGCAGAGAAGCGCTACAGACTGACCATAACCCCCATTCCCCCGTTCCCCTGTGCCGCTCGGGGGGAGGAGGTGGAAGAAGGTGGATGGGGTGGAAGGTGCTTTTGGTTTCTTTCCTTTGTTTCTCACTTCTCTAGCTTGTTAGTAATAGGCAATAAATCTTACTATCTCCCTATGCTGAGTCTGTTTTGCCCGTCACGATAATTACTGTGCAATCTCCTCATCCTTACCTCAACTCTTGAGCCCTTTTCATCGTATTTTCTCCCTGTTCCTCTTTGAGGAAGGGGAGTGAGAGAGCAGTTGTGGTGGAGCTCGGCTGCCTACCCGAGTAAAACCACCACAACTATGAAGCGTCATAAACAATTAAAGATATGATAACACTGATGAAAAAGAGAAACAAATTAAGTTTGCTAAAACAGTAGCCATCCTTGTAAAATGGTTTACTTGGTACTGCACAAAAATTCATTAATATACAGATTTTTTCATTCACCAGAGCAAATTAGCAGAGACTCATTGGTTTGATGAAGGGAATGAAAATCATAGAGTACTGAAAGAAAAAAGAACAAGCTTTTATTTTTCAGAAGTGCCAACCCCTATATTTTAATATCAAAAATAGATGCCTAAAGCCAGCGTAGTTATTTCCTCGATTCAGGCATTTCTGGATCCCACATTATGTGTTTGATTTACTGAAAGGCAAAGCACATACTCTTTATCACAGACTGTACATAAAGCATATGCAGATGTATCTAAAAAAGGAGGTGAAAAACTTCAGCCCAGACAGAAGCAATATCTCAGATTGGGGTCTATATATCTTGTGCAAGTCATTCAAAATATAGTTAATTATACACAATAACTACCTATAAAGATGCATAAATGCAGATTCTATAACTTGTATTGCAAATTCCTGTGTTAAAAAGATGACTCCTTTTTGTGAGTTTTAAAAGCAGGAGATTCATCCATACCTTTTGTTAGACATACATGACTGCTTTCATTCTTTTGACCTCTTAGCTTCTTCCATTCAAAATTTTTTCTGATAAGAAGTTCTAGTAGTAAAACCTTACTCTAGTTAAGCAAATAAATTATCCATTATCACACTTGAGTACAGCAGACAGATCTAAAATACCTAAAAGCCTGTAAGCAACTCTTCATCAAAACTAAATATAATTTTTCCTTTTTTTTTTTTTTTTTTTTTTTTTTTTTTTCCCCATGGTTAGTTCAGCATACCATAGAAAAAAACATGAGAACAGATTTGATGCAGGGAATATCTGTGTATATCCATGCTCTTTCCACTTCATGCCAGGGGCACTATATTCAAATTTGTATTCATAGGCTTGTTAGGGCAGTTTGCAAAACTGAAGCCTCAGAGAAAAGTGATTCTAAGCATTTTAAGATTCTAAGAGATCACACAACACCATTTCCTACAGTTTTTGTTATGAAATAGAGGCAAAGAGGCTTTTTTGTCTTCCCACATCAGGACGGATCAGGAACAATTCACTATAAAGTGTTGGATTACCTTGATGTAGAACTAGCAAATAAAACCTAGGAGTAAAAGTTAAAAAGTAAAGAAGTAAACCATTCTCCATGTTTACGCCAATTACCAGAAATGTCACCCACTCCTTATTGATAACATGCCTAAGCATCAGTTTTCAAGAACACGTGAAATAAGCTGCAAAACTGAAGTGTATTCATCATCTTGCTATTAAACTTTAATTTGTTACCTATGCAAAATCAATTGTTCAAATCTCTAGGTGGTGTGTGGTGAGGGAAAAAGGTTAATTCTTTCTCTGACCTTACTTAAAAGGCTTCCCTATAAGCAGAGACCAACTATTTAACTAATTACTTTCATCTTAAATCTGAAGGATCAGAGTTCCACAGAGAATGCTAGTGGAATTTGTATTAGGCCATGTACACTGTAAAGCTTGAAAACATGAACTTTGAAGATCTGAAAGTCCACCAAGAAACCAATATTCAAGTAAACTGTTGAAATACAAAGTGCCGAGTCCTCAGCCCCTACTACACACATTTTCTGCTAAACAGTACTATTTGGTAATACAGACATAGTCATGAAGCCTGCTTCACTGACACCTAGGTGCTTCAGGTGGTCTACACCTTCTGAGCAAGACTTTTCCCACTACAACCGTGCTCTACTGTTACACCCCTTCAACATGAAAGGATGTTGCAAATGCACTCAATTAACACTGCTGCGTTCTGCTGCAGGTCCACAGTGGATTGGAATCCAGCCACCCAACCAACCTTGTTTATGAGGCCAAAGGTTCAAAGCCTGTGTCTTAGCAGAGAGCTCTAGTTTTCCAGAACCTTTCAAGTTTTCTGTTCCCTGACACACAGAAGTGCTGCACGGCATCATGTAATAGCATGAGACCATCATAAGCAGAAATTTTTGCATGATTCATGTTGCTTTCAGGAAATCTCCCTCAGCCCTCAAACAAGACATAGTTGAAAACAGCTCTGTAGATGCCATAAATTTAAAAGAATTCAATAGTATTTACGTTAGCAGCGCAGCAATTATATTATCCAAAAAGTCTGATTTTAATGAATGT
The DNA here is from genome assembly GCF_964211835.1 of Anser anser. Lineage (NCBI taxonomy): Eukaryota > Metazoa > Chordata > Aves > Anseriformes > Anatidae > Anser > Anser anser. The sequence goes on from NC_139720.1 coordinate 89,803,480, forward strand.
AGTGTTTTGAGTTGGACATCAAAATGTACCTGATCGTCTATTTTACCATGACAATACCCGTTTTGGAGATTATATCAGAAAGCAGCTGTGGCTTACACAAGCCAGAGGAGAACAACAACTGTGGGAAGGAAAGAATGAGTTTGTCAGTGAACACTTCAAGGATAATCTGTAGGCTAAATTCAACTAATTTTTTCAGAAAATGCCCTGTTGCAGAATCCAAGTATTTTGCAGAAGTACAATTGCTGCTGTGATACTGAAGAGCACGTTTAACTTGTGCAATTGTCTGCATGAGGTTTGGGAAGTTTTCCTGTTTTTTTTTTTTTTTTTTTTTCTGGGAGTTTCCTATTTGTAAGAAATTTTTTTTAATGAAGTTTCATTCTAAACTGACATGAGTCAGGTACTTAGAGCTCAAACAGTTTCAACACATCAAAGCACATCCAATGTCACAAATAAAACTGTTCTCATAAAAAGGCAACAAAGATGATGAAAGGTCTAGAGGGCAAGATGTCTGAGGAGCGGCTGAGGCCCCTGGGTTTGTTCAGCCCAGAGCAGAGCAGGCTGAGGGGAGGCCTCATGGCGGCCTGCAGCTCCCTCACGAGGGGAGCGGAGGGGCAGGCGCTGAGCTCTGCTCTCTGGGGACAGCGACAGGACCCGAGGGGACGGCATGGGGCTGGGACAGGGGAGGGTCAGGCTGGGTGTTAGGGAAAGGGTCTGCACCCAGAGGGTGGTCGGGCACTGGGACAGGCTCCCCAGGGCAGTGGTCACAGCACCGAGCCTGCCAGAGCTCAAGAAGTGTTTGGACAACACTCTCAAACACAGGGTCTGATTTTTGGGTGGTCCTGTGTGGAGCCAGAAGTTGGACCTGATGATCCCTGTGAATCCCTTCCAACTCAGGATATTCAGTGATTCTGTGATCTGTAGGAGTCTTGCACTACACCATAAAAGCCTAAGACATGGTACTACCTCAAGTGAATGGAGAACAGTCATTTGCCTGAGTCTCACCTAAACCAGCATCCCCTTTCCAAAAAAGTTTTAGCTTATGGTCTTGTCTTATGACACTTATGACAGGCTATTTGAATGAAATCAGGGCAGAGATGGATGATGGGTAGGGTAGATAAGGTAAGATGGAGAAAATAAGATATTCCTAGGGATGAGCAGGAGATACCAGTTTGAAACCTGCCTTTTTCTGTTAAGCCCTAGATAATCAACAACAAACCCAATGACAATGTGACAATTTTTTATACAACAGCTCTGGCTTATGGCTAACAGTTGTAAAAAGGAGAAGGATATTTAAAGTCTGAAACAGGCATAACTGGACATGGGAGAAGCAAACTCCAAAACAAAAGGCAGAATAAGTATTTCTTAAGCACAACAAATTACGCACCTCAGTTTGCATTTCTCCATTTCTGGAGTCATAGTCTGTATTAAATCTGTCTTGCAAAATTAAAATTCTGCTTCCTCTCTGCTCTTTTAGATGGAAACCCTCATCTTTCATTGTTTATCCTCTTGCTGCTCAAAACTTTTCCCTAACTCTCACTGCAGCTTTGTAGCTACTTTCAGAGTAGCAAGGTCATCTCTTCCTCTTCTCAATACTAATGGATGGTCTCAGAATTATCCTGCTTTTTTTTTTTTAGTCTTTTCTGAATGAAGCTCCTTTCTCTAACACCTTTTGCACTTGCTTGACATAAACAAAACATTTAAAATGGAAACAAGAAATCCAATATTCATGAAAATATGTGTTACCTTAAGTGCTGGCAAATGGCCTTTGTTGTGCAGAAAGTCAGATCAGATTACCATAATTGGTCTCTTTCTGGCCTTTGAATATAACAAAAACCTCTTGGTTCGTTCCTACTCACCCATGTAATTAGGAGGCAGAGCATCAATCAGTAGCTTATACATATAGAAGGGCTGGTGTTAAACATGCTGAATTCCTGGCTGTACTGAATGAGATATGCCTCGGAGAAAGCATGATTTTACACCACATCAAAAGAATAACTTGATGAAATCACACTTTGCTTTGAGATCCAAAACCTATTTCATATACTGACAGACTATAAAATCCTGTAAGGCTCTCCTTTCCTTCAGTAAAAATAATAGCACTGCCTTTGAAAGGAACGGGAAATCTTATATTAGGCTGGTGGTTGTCATGGTATGAAAAATTGCCTTGCCTAACTGAAATCTGATTCAAATGGCTTGATATCAGACATTTGATATGTTGCATTCTTAACTACAGGTATAAAGAAATTTTTCTACACAAGTTTATTTGAGCAATGTGATTATTTGGTTGCAGATATAAGAAAAAAATGAAGCTGATTACAGCAATGTTCAGCTAGCTCCATGTTAACATGAATCTACTGTGTGCATTTCACTATATGTGTATTTCAAAGTATATATTTAGGAGTATCTATGGGCCAGAACCTGATGCTAGACCCTGCAGAATCACAAAGAAAGGAGGGCAAGACACCTATTGCCCCAGACGTCCCTATGTTTAAATAAAGTAATTGGCTTGACCTTAAAAACAGCTTGCTTATAACCAGAGTATGCGATTTTACTAGGTATGAAGGTTCTCAGCTGCTACAGCCTCCCATGGGAGAGTAAAGCCAGTTATCCCTTTGCATGGGGAAAACAGAATGAACTGGGCACTGAACAGGGCACTCCATCCAGATGGGTTTAACTCTCCTATGGGCTTAACTGGCCTCACTTTGTGCCCTGTAGCTTTGTCCTGTGTCTCTGATGCCATGATCTAGGCTACAGAATGCATCTCCCCTACCCTGCTTGGATTGTGTCTGATAATCCTGAGACAGGATGGAAGATGGAAATCTATAGCCATTTTGTTGGTGGCCATTACAGCTCAGGAAATAAGGTGAGTGAGCCATGTATTAATGCTTGGGTTTTCCCCTACACCATCACCTTCAGTTCTCCTCCATGTTTCTGCTACGTGTTCATAGGTCAGAGAACCTGCATTAAACCTGACCCAAGCTTACCTGGGACTGAGGCTGAATATATTTCCATATTTTGGTTGTTGCTTGCCTTTTGGCTTAGATTTATTAATGATCCCTTTGCTATAAAATTCTTGGATGAAGGTAAATAAGGCTATAACTCAAAATATTTTGTGCAGCAATCTGCTGTGAAAAAAAGAATTGTAGATTTCTGGTAGTGACAACTGGATGTACTAATAATGATTTTTATTTTTTATTCATATCCAGAACACACAGGAGTTATTAACTTTAGTGAAAACAAGTAACAAACATGAGAGTATAGAAAACATAATACAGAAATTCAGCACTTATGGCAATTTTGTACTAAAATGAAGACTGCTATGCCTTAACCACCAAGTTAGAAAAAATCCAGTTCATATATCTCACTCTAATCAAAAGAAATAAACACCAACAATAAGGAGCTCATCTCTGACCCCCTGGATTTCTCTAATTGTGCTGTTTCGTACCAATCAATATATTGCTATTACCTGACAAGCAGGCCTACTAATTACAGAAAATAACCTGTACCACCAAAAATACTACAGCACTGAATATTCATATGTGAGTGTAAATGCTAATTCATGCACTGCTCATATTACATTGGGCTAATCATTCACTGGAGAAATCTATTAAAAGCATGCTGTCAGTCCCAGGGATCTGGTTTGTCTAAGTGAATCAGAATCATGAATATTTTCAGCTATTTGGAATAAACAAATGAATACATAAAAATGGACCTGATCAACAAATAAACCTTGTGGCCAACAAAGAAGACAGCCAGGAGCAAGTCAACTGATATCCTGTCCCCTCTAGAGTCCATTGCTCACTTTCTCTTTCATGGCAGATGGAAGGGAGGAAGAAAAAAAAAAAAAAACACGTATCAAGAAACAGTATTGAAATTTTATGGTCAAACAAGAGGTCAACTCTTCAGAAAAACTGCTCTCTTGCCAGGAACTTCTAAAGCCAGTGTTCACAGTCATAATGTGGTGAGCGATGTCACCGCCTTTGAAAAAGCCCTCAATACCTTGTGGCCATATTACTTACAAAGGATACCAGAAGGGTACCAGCCTAGTGAGAACAGAAATGGAGTGAAAAAAGCAGAGACATCCTAGTGACCTGAGATCTGCCAACAGTCTTGCTGGCCCCCAGACCTCAAAAAACAGACAGGAGAGCGGGAGAAGAGGAACAAAGGTTTGTGAATCAGGAGTCTAGCTAAAAAGAAGTCACATTCTCAGTGATTTTCCCATCACTCCATTTCACCGTTGTTTTCTTTTCTGAAGCTCAGACCTGTTAGCAGTCTGCACGACTACCCTCTTGATGTTTTAGCAGCAGACCAAGAAGGCATTCAACAATATACACATGCTGTAGTCAACAGAAAAGCTTTCTTGAATTAATATGCAAGAGTTGATCTTTACAAGTAAAAAATAATGCTCATTAAACAGAGACCTAGTCTTGTAAAGAGCATATTGTTTTTGTATTTTGTACCACAAGTTGCTCTGAGACCTTAACAAACCATAACTACAAGATACTGTATTATGTTATGGGTAAGTTTTGTGCAACCTCAAAAAAGAATAATTGAAACAGTAAAAACCCATTGAAATGCCATGGATTTATAAAAAAATTATTATGAAAACCTGTGGAATTTGTTGGAATCACTTTTTTAAAATTGTGTTAAATTATCCTATGGATATTAGTATCACAGACAATATTTTTTATTTTAGCATGGCCCAATTTAAGATTGGAGCTTTTCCCTTAACAAGCATCCTCCAGAAGACTAACTTGCAGTTGTCTTAGATCTCTGCATGCCATATGCAATACTATTATTACTTATGATTTACCTGTTTATGTTTTACACATATATCTGTATGGATTTTATATTACTGGTACACACTCAATAATATATATATATATATTTCCGTATTTGGGGCTGCTTTATAACACCATATCCAACAGCAATTACCAGCATGCAAACTGGTTTACATTGGAAGACAACTGTTAATAAACTGTTTAATAAACTGTTTCCTATAGTTGCTGAAACAGTGTTGAGTAATCCCAAATTTTATCTGATTCAAAGTATTATCTAAGAAAGGGTGGGGGGGAAGGGGAAGGAAAGGGAAAATAATTAATTAAAAAAAAAAAAAAAGGAACCCCTATCCTGTGAAAAGCTGAAAAGCTAAAGCAATTGGAAAGCTGCCATCTGTGATACAAACTGTAATCCAGAGAAAAGCAGGTAAGAGAGATCAACATAGTCATCAATGCTAGAGAACAAATAGCAATGGTAGAGCATTGAATATTATCCACAGAAATGAATCAAACCCTCTTAAATAGCAATGAAAAAAAATACAGAAATACAATACCAGAGCTTAAACAAAGTCATTTATAAGAGAATATTTGTAGCAGATTTCCAACCTACTGTAGTAGGAAAATTCATGAATAATATTAGTGGCATTTACGTGATCCACTTCCTTCCTGTACAGTATTTGTCTAATGTAATGAGATCTGGATTGGCTGAATATAATAGAAATTTTAGAGTGCTTTACCTGAAACTGATCATGCATGTTTATAAAAAAGAGAAAAGAGGCAAACTGAGCGTTTTTAACGCATATAATACTCTGTGTTAATATTGACACTCGGCTGCACTAATATAGGAGGTTATTGCTACTGAATTAATAGTGCTCACAAATTAACTGCACTAGAAGCCCCACAGATTACATGGCCGTCTTCTATATAAATATATATATATATATTATTCCTGTTTCTATTCAGGTCAAGGCCATGACATCTAATTTCACTTGAACAATTCAAATCTTATTCTCTGAGGCAGACACTGTGGGAGAAGTATGACCAACAGAAGATGGATTCACTCTATTCACTGAAATTGAAGTGAAAATTAATTTTGTGTCACTACATTTTAATATACTCTTCCTATGAATATACATACCAGTATACACACATACATATAGATAGATAGGTAGATGCCACCTACTACCATTCTAGACACTAAAAGTTTAGTAACTCGTATTGGCAACCCCACAAATCCAAAGAGGGCTAGATGAAAAACTTTTGTTTGCAAGCCCTGTGTAAACTATGTACATTTTTTTTCACCAGGAAGCAAGTATGAGTCACTTCTATGCTGAAAACAGAGCCAGAAAAATTTAGGTAGGATAGGACCGGTTTTGCCTACAGTATAAGTTAAAGAGAACTATGTTCAACAAGTCAGCAGCTTGCTAATTGTAGTCTTATGTCTCCATTCCCTTGTTTGAGTCCTTACTTTTTGTGTAAAGTATATGGTTGTGGGGAGTCCAAGGAACCCCACTCCCTTTCCTCTGAGATGGAATTGGCCACCAGAGTTTTCTGCTCTAAACACACTGCTTATATTTGGTTAGGCTTGTACACCCAGATATCTAGGGAATATAGTCCTAAACTATAGGCTAAACCAAGGCAATGTGAAAGCCCGGACATTGTGAGCAAGACCTTAGAGAAAACCCTTCCCTCTCAAAGGATGCACCAGGATCCCTGGCTTGCATCATCTACCACTGTTCCGCTGAAACTATCAAAATTTACTCCAGTGGAGCCTGTTCTCCCACAGAGACTTTATACCTGTAAAAGATTTGCTCCACAGTTCTGCTGTCACAGTCCCAGTGGCTGCAATCCCAGGAAGGCTTGTCTTGCATAACATTAAATGAATTACGTATTTTCCTCATTTTTTTGAGCACTGCCTTTATGCCATCTCCTTTGTAAAAGCAAAACTGCAGCTGACATGTTTATGTTTTCATCAGACATAATGGTCTCCAGATAATTTCTTAACAAATCATTTATAAGCCTGCAAGCATACCTGCCAACCTTGATAGTAGAAATATGGCATGCAAAGTACAATGGGTCTGCAGGGAAAAAATACAGAGCAAAGGACCTCCTGACACAGACAGGAGAAAATGTTTCCAGCGTGCAGCTTCAGAACAACAGGGACTACTGCAAGGTAAGAGCAGTTAGGAAGTCCTTAAGTCTAACATATGTATTGACATCCTTTAATGGATTAGGTTTGTGAGATAAATGTGTTATAATATGGGTCCTGGGAAATAGCTATGAGTTGTCGTGAGTTGGCAGGTCTGTATGCGAGGCACAACAGATTCATCCATCCTAGAAATACAGAATTGAAACTAAGTGAGATTAGAACTGACGCTATATCCAAGTGTGACAACAGTTGAGACACTTATGCTACAAGAGAGGTTGCAGTAGCTCAAATCCAATAAAAATTAAGCCAATGAACTGATGACAAACTTCACTTTTAGTCCGGTTTGCATGCATTCTTGACAGAAAACGGCCACTTAACATTTACTGTTTTCCCTCCTTCTCCAGTAAACTTACAAAGTTGGCATTCATAGTAGACACTGCTTTGCATTTAAGTGTAAGCATAATCATATCTTTGGGAAGAGGGGATAAAATCAGTTACCCAGCTGAATAATGTTTAGATACTGCTCTCTTTTGAATAGAGAAGTATGTCCACCTGAAGCCCCTGAGAGACATCGGGTATGCACGTCCCGATCTGAGTAAAAGACCAAAAGTTCAAAAAAATCATCACAGACCTGTCATTACAGAATAAATTGAAGAAAAAAAACAGGGAAAGCATATCTCACTCTCACTACATTAGGTTCACTGAACAAACAAGCTGCATAAAACATAAGGAAGCTTTAATACAATTATAATCTAATACTCGTTTTAACATTTGCTAACTTTTTCCTACAGAATAGGCCACTACGAACTGGCTGTGCTTAGGACTTTTTCACATTTATTAATGTTCTGAAAAACAATTATTTTAAAGAGGGAATACACCAAAGAAGAGCAGAGATGAGATAGATTTCTGCTGATTAGGAAGTACTGTTTTCATTTTTGAAGGAAAATCTTCATGTTTACTTCTTACTTTATTTATTTTGAAAAACAAAAGCAGCCTGAAATCATGTTATTGCCATGCATTCAAGAAGATGACTAGTTTTTTGAAGGATCACTTAGTTTTCTTTAAATGCTGCCTTCTCTGAGGAGAGAAACTTTTAAAGTGAGCCAGCGTGAGAATTCCTAAAACCAGCCATACACTACGAAGCCAGATGCATTGCTACTTGAACACCTTACTCCCCATATATCCAATAATGACTGCTGGAAGAGAGGGTGCAAGAGAACCAATAAATACACTTTCCAGCATATTCCCTAAACTTACATATATAAGCCTTACCAGTGCTTCTGATTGAAATTGTTTTGGACACTAATTTAGATGCCTTAAACACTCATTCTCTTCCCGCCTGCCACACAACCAACCTGCTCATCCCCTTTTCCAGAACTTTTGCTGCTCCTACAGTTCTTAAAGGTTTTTCCTTTTACCTCCCCTAAAAGTTTTGGCAGAAAGAACCAGAATGGTTCTCCTTTGGAGAAAAAAAAAAAAAAAAGGAATCTTTGAAGCAGACTTAACCCAAGCAAAGATTTGCAGTCTGAAATGACCTCTGTCATTCCAAGATCGGGCATCTGCATGCTGCCCTCTCTTCCTGTAGGTATCCTCTTTGTAATGCGCCATCACGTAACTTGAGTTAAACACAGCCATGCAGATTTTTAGAGATGACCCAGTATGATGGCATTTGTAAGCTCAGACCACAGTTGCTATTGCAAAATTTCACATGCAAGAATGTGAAATGCATTTCACATGCCTGGCCTACTTTACTCATCACGACAATAATTAGTTAAACAGTGTAAATCAGTTGCAGGTACTCCAACAAAAATTTATCTTGCTCTTTCCAAAACAAGTCTACACAATGTTTTGATTAAAATCCCCTATGAAAGATCAATTGCACTTTCCCATTCACTATCTGCAATAGCAGTTGTGTACCTGAAGTAACCAAGATACCACTAGGGAGAAGAGCAGTCTTACAGAACTAACTGAAACCTAGTCCATTTTGACCTTTATGTTAGCATTTTCAAAGTGCTGAAATGATTTTGAAAGCCCAAGTCTCCAAGGAAGTAAATATGACTTTGACACCTAGGTCACTTAGCTACTGTCAACCTTACTCCATTTCAGACAGATTAAAGGTATCGTGTAAAGAGTGAAAAACAGAGTTCTAATTTTCCTTTTAATGTAGAGTTCAACAGTGGATGTGCTATTTTAGAAAGCCTTTTGTAGCTTCAAAAAAAGCAATCCCCCTTTTTTTTCAGTAAAAAAAACTTTGGGAAACTTTAGGTTGACACATTTCTATCTAACATACCATAGCTCTGTTTTCCTTCCAAATGTTCTGCTTATTCAAAAACGTATACATCAATAATACATCAGGTTCAATTAAATAACCAATCACACCCCAGTACATTTAATCAGCCTTCGTTTACTTATCCGTGATCCCATGAACCTAATCACACTCTATCTGCAAGTACCTTTCAGGCAGAAGAGTCTAAACTAAAAGATCCTCTCTGTGTATATGTGTGTGTGTGGGGGGGGCGGGGGGTCTTGTTAAAAAAAAATAAAAATATTCAGGCCTTTTTTCCATAGGAACACAGACGTTTCCATCAGTCATCATCAAGGAAAGTCTATAAAACCTGGTCTTGAATCTGTGTAAAGAATCTTTTCAGAGACAGCATTTCAGAAGTAAGCGTGGATCCATGCATTTGAGTTGGCAACAAGAAATCATGTCCCATGCCATGCCATGATCTCCAAGAGGCTGTCCAATGAATAAGAGTAAAACAGCTCTCCCAAAACTGGGCCCCACTAATGATAGTTCTGTGTGTTCTCAGTCACAGCTTATTACACCCTCATTCTCAGAAACATCTTGTGGAAAGCAGCTTCCAGTTCAAGCAGGCATTACGTTTCAACTTCTGGAACTTGGAATTTGCAAAGATTTAATGTTAAAAATTTTGCTGCTTGTATAGCATGCTAAGTTCCATATCTATAAATTTATGCTAATCAGACCGTAGAAGGGGGACAAAACTAGAAGTGTAGAGTTGTTTTGTTCCTGAGACACTTTTCTTCACTTTAAGCCACTGATTCAAGTTTTTTGTCACTTGAGAACACCTGGAAATAATTGACAAAGTGGTATTGTAGTCATTACAATAATTGTCTTCATTTTCTTTTTACCCATTTTTCCAAATGCTTCATACACTCTACAGAATTTAGGTTCCAGCATGGGAAATGTGGGGATCAAAATCCATCTTATGTTTATTTGTCTGCTTATCTGTATGCGTAATACTCATTCTAATCATTGTCTCTTTGTACTTCTTTGTGCTAGATTTCATTTCCATTGTTAAAGTTTGGTAATTTTATTTTTCTCTTTAGTGCAACCCAGCTATTCTCCCATTCTTCCTCTGACATTCCTTCTCATCAGAAATTTTATCTATTCCTCCCCTTCCGAAACAAAAACAAAACCAAACAAAACCACCCCACCCTTCTGTTGCAGACAAACTCCAAAAGCCACAAAACGTTGTGTTCCTTTAAGCAGTGGATTAGTCTTTAGAGGGTTAACTTCAGTAATGTCCCCTTTTGACATCTCCAGCACCTGCAACCCAAGTAAAACTGTAAATGCTTTTCCAAAACACTTTCTTTTCTGCATTGGAAGTCAATTTGTATGACGCAACTTCAAAAAAAAAAAAAAACGTCCTTTGTGTTTCTTGGGTCAAGCATCGATAATTTTAAAAAGCAGCAGCATATTTCAGACTAAAGCAAAGCTGAGTTTGGAAGTTACAGCATGTTGTATTCTGCAAGAACATGAGAAGAAAACATAAGGGCTTTTTGTCAAAAGCCCAGAAATGTATATTTTTTTCCCATAAGAAAGAACTTTTCATATAAACTTTCACTCTCACTAATTTTAATGCTGGACATCTCTGGAGTTCATGGTATACTGCCAACTGTCACACTGACATCTCCTAGGGAGGGCGGAAATAATTTTCAGGCTACTGACAGCTCCTGTGAGTTGCAAAAACTGTCTTTTAAGAGTGGACAGTGGAAGAAAGACTGTGGTGAAAAGCATTTCTCTTCCCCACCTTCTGTTACTAAAGCTTTGTATAATCTCAGAAAAAAATAATGAAACCTCTCATTAAAAAGTAGCCTCATAATTAAAAAAAAAAAAAAGTTCCAGGTTAGTCAACTTGCAGAAATTGGTGGAATAAGTAGTCAAACATTTATAAAGCAAATAAATGCTACTCGACCAAGCTTAGAAGCTTGGATCTTGCTGACAGATGGAGAAATGAGGCCTGAGGAGCTGGAGGACAAAATCGCAGGTGCACTTCAATGTGACTTAACTCTTTTTCAGACAAACTGATAAGAATATTTGATTAGCAGAGTTAGACCTATATTACATGCTTCTAAAAATCAAAACAGAAGCAAATTGCCCAAAGGAAATCAACAGAAAAACTAGGAACTGAACTCGGATCTTCTGAACTTCAGGCTAGTGCTATAACCACAAGACTATCCTCTCCACAAAGCCATTGTTGCTTTACAATGCATGGCATTACAGTGTACAGTTCAGCACGTGGTGGGATATAGCTCTATGTGAAACTCCACTTACAGCACTTACTGTGTGTTTTCAGCACTTGAATTGAAGCTCAGAATTTTCTTGAGAACTGGGTAGGAATATTAATTACAGCCTAACAGTTCCAGTCAACTTTGTACCTAGACAACACTGAGATGGTGAAAACCAATGAACCAAACCCAGTTAATTGGAGCTTGTCTTAGATAACCACTGTTTTACAAGAGGGGCTGTAATGGACTGCATGCAAGTGGACTGCTGGTATGGTTAGATGTTAAAGTGCTTCAGAACGGTGGTACATGTCTATTCAATTACTGTGTTATTCCCCGCCCCAGCACAACTGCTAAAACACATTTGTAAAGACACACTCTTCAATGTTACAGCCCTCGGTAAAGGCAAGTGTACTTCAGCAAGCTGGATATACTCTTGCATACATCCAAGTCAAGGAATGAGTTCATAATTCTTTGCATAATCCAATTCCAGAACGTGTGACTGCAGCAAGCACCAAGAGAACAAGTGTGTTGTACTATAATGCTAGGTGATCAGTCAGCTGCAGTGCAGTCTGCTGAATTATTTAGTCTCTACTGGTACATAACTCACAATGGCACTGCAAGACTAAGTTAAACTGCAAACTTCCCATTTGGGTTCTCTACAAACCCTATTCTCTTATTAAGCCAGGAATGTGAATGCAGCCCAACATACATTACTGTGAATGATGTAAGTTTATCAAGTAAAGACATAGGCCTGTCAGATAACTCCATTTCCAGAATGCACATGCTGAATGCTGCTATGAATCCAGATCTTTCAAAGCACAGCCAGCAACGGTTTATCGTTACTGAAACATGGTTCATATGTTGTATAAACAAACAGGCTTAAGGATGATGGGTTCTGGAGGGAGCAGACACCCTACCATTGTCTAATATGTTCCTCAATAAGAACACTAGCCAAAATATCCAAAGAATCAATAATGGAAAAAATAATAATAAATATATATATATATGTATGTATTTGGTTCATACACTGTTAGTTCAGTGAGTCTCTATCCACACAGATGATACCTGAAAGGGACCTTCCCTAAGCCTTTGGGGCTGCAGACTGCCGTGTAAGGTACTAACCCACTGATCCATGCTGCCTTCAATTTTCTTTGATGCTTCCTATTTTTCAGTTCTGAAGCATAATGGTAACCTTGCAACTGTAACGTGTATTTCTAATCTAGTTACCTCCTGCAATTTATTTGGGGAAATTTTCCAAAGACAGCCCTTTACACATGGAGACCTTCTACGTGCACATTATGCCTAAAATAAATAAATAAATATCAACCTTTAAATCTCCTTTTGAAGACAGATCATGTTATCAGCTGGAGACTACATCAATGGTTGTGAGTTAACCACTTTATAAAACATTCTCAGAGCCTCAAATGAGAGGCACGTTATACACAGAAAGTAGTATGTGTAGGAAATACACATTGTATATCTACAAAATGGGCCATATCCCACCGCCATTAAAATTGATGGGAGTTTTGCCATTCACTTCAATGGGATCAGCAGCAGTATATGAAGATGAATTGGCTATAAGCACACACACTGGTGCTTTATGGGCATGACAATATAAAAGCCCCGTGTGAAGTAATGAAATGAATTATAACAGCGCTGGGTATGTCAATCTTCCTTCTTCTACCTTCAGTTGCTATATCAGGAACATTAAACTTTTCCCTGGTTAGCCACAGAATCATAAAAATTACAGATAAAAAAGTACTATTAAGTCTATTTCCTGCCAACACAAAATTATTCCTCCCTGTACCTTTTCTAATCCTCCGTGCAGTCTAGTTTTAAACTACTCAAATGTTCTGGTCTCTCCTCCTTCCTGTAAGGAATTACTCCATCAGCTACTTAATCACACACTCGACCTCGTTTTTTCCCAGAAAATATATCAACAAAGAAAAAAAAACCCACAAAACTCTAAAACACACGATGTACTGCTCCAAACTCTTATAACCCTATTTCACTTAAGGACAATTAGAAAAATATTTCTTGAGAACTCTATATTTCTGTGCCTTTCACAGCCCACCACGCCCAAATGAAGGCACAGCAGTAGCAGCTCATTTGTTCCTGGTATGACAGAGACCACAAGATGCAGGCAGGGATGTGAACTGCTCATTTGGTTTTCTAAATTTTGAGTAATGTGACTTGAAAACTGTCCCTCGGTGGAGATGAGAAACCTGAAATCTTTGAGATAAAGCTTTAGCACTTTATGGCAGGCATATCTGAGACTTGCCAAAGCAGAGAGCTACAGCTGGTGGTATGGGAGATCCTTTTCACTCATATGTTTGTAAGACACACTTAATGCCAAACCCCTTGATATAGGCAGTCCCTATTTTGCCAACCAGATAGATTTGCATTGTCAGAAGTAAGGTCAGGCTAAACTAATGGTCATTAAAGATGAAAGACATATGTCAGGGAAGCACCACTTTAGAAAAAAACAAGGTAAGAATATCACTACTTTTATCAGCTGAAGTACTAGTCTCATTCTAATCTGGGTAGCTGTGCTACCTTCTTGTACTTTATCTTCTTTGACAAAAGACTTAGCTCTGCAAAAACTTTTGGAGAACCTCTTATTATAGATTTCAATATTACCTATAGTTTTAGGGTAGGACATATTTCTTTTTTCTTCTGTGACTCTGACGTGTTACATCACCACAGCACACTGGCAAGCGACCACAATTTCCATGTCCATAGGACCATCACTAAGTGAAACAGCAAGGAAACACTTACGTAAGTGACCAACTTAAGCACAGCTGTAGGGAGTGGAAATTCTTCGGTGAAATATATAGACTGGTATGAAACCCAGATTTATGTTCTACCCCTTCCTTTCAAGAGTAGTTGTTCGTTTTTGTTGTTGTTGTTGTTGTTTTTGAACAGGGGATTTGATTTTCATACTACCCGAAACATTTAAAAAATGAAGCCATGGGAGCTCTGTTATGCTTGCCTCTCTTGAAAACTGTGTACCCTGCTAAGAAAAATCCAACCCCTTCCAAGGCCACTAGACCTTGACCTCAAATCTTAGGAGGCAGCAAGTAAGATCAGCCAATGAAAACATTTTCTGACAAATATTTCTTGATTGCTATGATCTGTCTTATAAAATCCTATCTTTATTCTAAAATCATGCGGGGACACAGCAACACCATCTAAAAGCTAAGATTAGTCACTGCATATACCCTGTGAGCTCCGATCCAAGTTTGACAAACCATAACTGAAAACTTAAGAGAGTTTCACTTTTACCTAAGTTTTTACCTGGAAGCTGACTATTAATATGTGCTGTGCAAGTTTCCTCTGTGGCCTCATTTATAGCCAATATTGCATAGGTTTCCCAGCAGGCTATATTCTTTGACAGAACAGACTACTTAACCCGTTTCCAATTCTCAGAATTTTCTCCCACCAAAGCAATTTTTCTGACAAGAACACTGCACCAATTGTCATCCATTTTACTAGAAACAGCTAGCCAGGTTTTATTTCAATGCTCCTAACCAATTTAAATACTTTGAAAACTTAAAGCAAAACCCCACAGCCTTCGTGGCAACATTCTCAAAAGGTATTTTCCTACGAAGATAGAAAAACAAACTAATCAGATCCCCTCCACCCCCCCACACACAACTGGGGTTCCAAACAACTTGGGTACCCCTTCTTCCCCAAAGGGATTCTCCTCTCCCCCTCCACCCATTTGCAAATCTTCTCCTGCACAGGATTCAGCACTGCTGCTGTTCCATTCAATTCAGCACTGCGGAAAGCCATTGTACCTCTCCTCCACCATTTCACATTTTTCTTCCATTGCTATAGTCTTGTTCTTTCTGTTTTACTCCTCTCTCAGTGTATTTCCCTCTCTTTTTGAATACCCTAGTAAGAAAGCCAAGAGGTTGTTAGCTCTAGTTGACTGCAACAGTCCAGTGACATTTGTGTATAATCTGTTTTTCCACTCTATTCTACTGTGGAGAATACTTTTGACAAGCCATAATTGAATTGTGTCAGATATCATTGATAAAGGATAAGTTTTGGCAAATAGCAAAGTTTCTTTTATATACAATCTTAATTTCTTATTGTACCATACATATATTTTTAAAAAACAAAAAACAACTAAAGAAATAAATTATTTTTTGTATGTTTGAAAGAGGAATGGCAGAACAGCATGATAGCATTTGAGTTTCAGTTATCTCTACTGCCTCTGAATTATAAAGGCACTGATATGTATAACTATGTATAACTCAATTGTGAGTAGTTACACAAGCACTCTCTTAAGTGCCTGCCTTAAAAATTAGGCAGATTTCTCTGGCTACTCCACCACACAACAGAAGGTGGCACTTTCTCGCCCTCAGCTCGCTTACCTGCCTTTTTCCTGGGGCTGCCATTTCCACCACGATGGAGAGGCTGGGTAATTTGCTTCCTCATTTCCAACTATGCTGCTTATGAGAGAGGAAGCAGGATGTAGTAAGGACTTCGACTACGGTTCCCTGAGAAAAATCTGTAAAAGGGGAAAATGTTGCAGCCTTGTCCTGAAGGTGAGCAGAGAAAGCCCTATAGCATCAGAAGTACTGAAGAAGTATCTGAACAGACTAATAAAGCTTTCCAAGAAGTACCCTTACTTGGAAGGTGCTTTCTCATCTGTGCAAACTTATCCCCTTGCCTCCATTAGCATGCCTTCCTTCCTTTCCCCTTTTCCCTTCCTTTCCCCTCTCCCTCCAGAAATGCTTACCAAATCCCTATCGGCAGCCAGAAGTGATAGAATATAACAATAAAAAATAATTCTCCGCAGCACTTTGGACTAGCATTCATCTGCTACAAAACAAAATATATATCAATTCTTAGTTGGCCTCTTTTTTTCCTGCCTTTTTAGACTAGTTGAAAAGAAACTCCAGGAGAACAGCAAAGGGTTATACAGAACCCAGCGCAGCTTTTACATAAATCAGGAGGCCTTGCTGCATAATTTAGGTCTAATGCAATGCAGTTCACAGGGACTTGCCCATATGCTGAGATTGAGCAAAGTTCAGTTTTCAAGGATTCCTTTGTTCTTTATGTGATTACCTAGCCCACGTTCTCCTCAACCATTCAGTTTAACCACATATTTTTAATTCTATTCCTGAATAAGTTATATTCTTGGCTTTCCATTTCAATTTCCACAGGGCAAATAAAACTGATGGAAAGCATTTTGACAAGGGTATTGTTATTTCATCCAGTAGCCTGAGATGACTCCAAATTCAGATATTACATTTAATGTTTCTGGGACAGATGCTGTTAGGTCTTTTCATAGGAACACAGTATCATCTGCATACATTAGTAACTTCTGTGCCTCAAGTTGCATATGCTTTATATTCTTTCCAGTTTTCAGACACTGCTGATGATTTAATACTATAGGGACACCTCAAGTATTTTTCATCACAAAGTAGGGGAGAGGATAACTGTGGCAGCTCACGTACCCAAAGGAGCAGAGTACTTTATGAATTTATTTCCTTCAGCAGAAGGCGCAGCAGTGAGATACTATTCTGAGGGCAAGGTGCCCACAAACCATCCTCTTCTCTGTCACAGGGGCCTGAAGAACCAAAGCTACTGCTTAAGATCAACATCTGGTTTTAGGCAACTAAGATTTTCTTCAGGTCAGGTGCCATGCTTCTGAACACTGCCATCTCCCTGCTGTAGATGCTATGGCCAGGAAGTTCCCAGCAAACATCATGCTCAGAGGGGGGACAAATGTTCAGTGCTCCTTGACCATGGATGTACTGAGGACTGGTACAAATACAGTGGAGGCCCATCAGTATAACAAAGTGAGCAAAGAATAAAGGCAATGAAAAGTCAATTGAATTTTTCCACAGACAAGAGGCAGTTTAGTCACAGTTGTAACAAGTATTTTTGAGCTTACACCAACAGAATTACTAGAGAAACTAATGTAGAAATACTGCATTTACAATGTGCTTACATGGAGCTTCTGATAAAAGACCTCGCACAGTCAGTGCCTGATTTTTTTTCTGCCTTTGTTAATGAGGTGCAGGATCAATAATTACTTGCTTATTTACCAATATTTACAAGTTGATGCCCTTTTGTATTCTGAAAAAAAATAATCAAACCTGCATTAGTAAGTCATGTTTTTGATTGTGAAAACCTTACTAAATAGATATACACACAGAGATGCATATGCAAAATATACTAAATATCTAAGTGTACACAGTCATACACACCTTCTGGTAGATGAGTGGCACATGTCTGAAAAACTTGCACTCTCCATTCTGCTTCAATACAGGGAGTCAACCTAATAGATATACCTATATATATATTTATTACCTATATATATATGCCTATACAGCTGTATTTATCCATAGTACTGTGTTGTAGGATTGAGGGAACCCGAGAGCAACATTAGTACACTGGGACTCTCTTTCCTTACACACCACGGATGTGACATCACAAATTCACACAACGTTTCTCAACTTGGTGGATAAATCACTTCAGATTGTCCGTTTTGCTCATTATGACCGCAATTATGTAACAAAACTCTTTGAATGCTGTACCAATATTGTAATCATTAATCATTCTGGTTCTATATGCTTTATAGCCTGCTGTATGTACTGCATTGTGCCACAAACTGATATCAAAACTAAACACATCTAAACCTACTCTTTTAAGGACCTTTAAACAAAATTTACTCTTTCAAATTATATTTTGTAAGCTCAAAAATACAGAACCCAAAAAAGCTGGTGTTGATATAGCTGCTGACCTTTGCAACTGTAAACATAAGGCAGTTTTTAACCAGTGAACAACCCAGCAAGTGTGAAACCTATTTTGCCAGTGCTTGGAATAGTCAGAGCTTAAGGTGACAGACTCTGCATACAAATCAGCTCTTACAGGCACACAGATTACTAGAAGCGTTTGAGAATGAATGCAGGATTTCCAAGACTTCAGAAGGAGGCACCATTCAAAATATTTATTTTAAAATATGCTGTATTTAAACCAAACAATTAGAAGTAATTTTTTAAAAAGTGCAAAAAAACACCATGCAGGCTTCTACTCTGGAATGTAAATCCCGTTCAGAGCATCACCTTGAAAATAACATAAAGCTTTCTTTACTTCAAAAGGACTTCACAGAAGCCCCCAAGTCCACGTTAGAAGACACTCTGTATTTCTAGCTAAGCTAAATTTTTAGCTTCCATTTTATTAGGGAGCAGCACATACAAAACTGCAAGGCTCTAAATTCAGTTGACTTGGACGTGTGTTCACATACA